>NC_069791.1:92884898-95284898 GCF_027406575.1 Nycticebus coucang | reverse complement strand
CAGGCGCCCGCCACAACGCCCGGCTATTTTTTTGTTGCAGTTTGGCCGTGGCTGGGTTTGAACCCGCCACCCTCGGCATATGGGGCCGGCGCCCTACTCACTGAGCCACAGGCGCCGCCCAGGAGTCTTCAAACTTTTTAAACAGGGGGCCAGTTCACTGTCCCTCAGACCTTTGGAGGGCCAGACTATAGTTAAAAAAAAAAACTATGAACAAATTCCTATGCACACTGCACATATCTTATTTTGAAGTAAAAAACAAAATGGGAACAAATACAATTCACACCGCTTCATGTGGCCCGCAGGCTGCAGTTTGAGGATGCCTGCCTAAATAGCTTTTAACTGGGCTTGAGGCTGGAAATCCAGAGGTTTGTACAGCAGGCTTCTCTGCCTATATTGAGCTTCCAGTCTTGTAGGGGAAATGGACAAATCAATGGAAGATCATACCATGAAGTACTTTGAAGGGGAGCTCACATGGTGCTCAGTGAATACAATAGGGAGGGTTTCATCAGGTTGGAGAGAAAAGCGGAGACTTGAGTGAGTAGCCTATAAGATAGGTTTGGCTTGGGCGGCGCCTGTGATCCAAAGGAGTAGGGCGCCGGCCCCATATGCCAGAGGTGGCTGGTTCAAACCCAGCCCCAGCCAAAAAAAACCTGCAAAACAAACAAACAAACAACAACAACAACAAAAAGGTTTGGCTATGTGTGTCAAAGACCTTGAATAGAATGGCTTAAGATGCAAGCTGATCTCTCTCTCATGTAAAAATCTCGGCTTGTGTGATAGCTCTGTGCTCAAAATAGTCAGTGGCACGGGTTGTTACCCTGCTGCCATCACCTACAGGGATGAAGATGGTGCACATCTATGTCCATGTGCTGCTGTGGGAAAGAGGAAGAAGGGTACTACCTGAAAGTTGCTTATCCCATTGGCAGGTACCTAGTCAGATGGCACATCTAGCTGCAAAGGAGGTTGGGCGATGTAGTTTCCTATGGGCAGGCACTTGCCCAGCTGAAGATGATGTTACTAGGGAATGAGGGAGAATGGATGTTGGTGTACAGCTAGCAGTTTCTGCTGCACAGGCAAAAGCAGACAGTAAGAATGTTCTAGGCAGTGGGAAGCATGTGCAGAAACCCCAGCTTAACGAGGCAGGCCATTGTGGCTGGAACCGAAAGAGCAGGGCAAAGAGAAGAGATCAGGAGGGGACCCAACTGGACCGGTTGGGTTTGGATCCTCCAGGAATCCTCATTTGCTTTCTTTCCCCCTCTCCTTGGTTAGCCATTAGCTCTAAAACAAGAGTGTTTAAAATGAAGTCTTTAAATTAAAGGCAGTGTCCTTTTCTTTCTTTCTTTTTTTCTGGCAGTGTCCTTTTCAGGTGTCAGAAAGAACTAATAATTAAATCAATTCTAGTTTTTTGCCTTATTCCTATTTTGCTTGTGTGACCTTGGTAAGAGTAGTTTATTTTTATAAATAGCATGCATTGAGGTTTACCCTGTGTCAAGCCTTCACTGTGCATACCTGTATCAGGCCCACAGTAATGTTAAGTAGGTGCATGACCCGTTATTTTAGATGGAGAAAGTGAGGTGCAGTTACATGTATGCAGATTGGCCTGGCTAGCAAGGGGTGAACGTAGTATTCAAACCCACCTGTTTGACCTCACAGGCTGCCCTATCCCCACTGTGTTTCACTTGAGTCATTCGTGTGTAGTCTTCAGAAAGCTTGACTCCAGCGGCCTATACAGAAAGGTGGTTTTTTTATGAGGAGTTCTAGTATCTCTTGTAGTTGCAGGTATTGGATTAGTGACCCAGTGGTGTCAGGGCTGCCATCTCTACAGTTTAATATTGTCTCTTCCTCAAGGCCCTTAAATTGCTATTGCAGCTCGAACCTCCACATCTGGGTTCAAGGAAGGAAGAGGGAAGGGTCGCACCAGGCTCACCTGTCCCTTTCTATTCAGGAAAGTAAAAGTCTTTCCAAAGGTGCCTCTCCCTGTTCTGCAGACTTCTGCTCACATCTCCTCCAGTGAGATGTGAGGATCCCAGGGCCATCTCTAGCTGCAAGGGAGGCAGGAAAAGTGAGCATTTGGTTTTATGCTTTTCTATTGGGAGACAGCAAGGAAGGTGAGAGTTGGGAAAGGCTACTGAGTAAGCCAGCCAGTAGTGTCCACTATGTGCTTAATATTTTTCTTTAAATCAATTCACTTTTTGAAACCTTAATAAATTTTTCCCAAAGGAAATTTCATATCACTTCAGAATATCTGTGAAGCCAGAGGTTTGTCACATTTTTGTTTTTACCTAATTGCTATTAAAGTAAATAATCCCTACTAGAAAATGATATTTTACAAGTCATCTAGGTCAGTGGTTCTCAGTTCTGGGTGGTTTTGTCCACAGGGTACATCTGGCAACATCTAGGAACATTTTTGGTTGTCACAACAGGCTGGGGGTTGGGGGGGTGGGGATGTTTTTGGCATCCAGTGGGTAGAGAGGCCAGGGATGTGCTAAACATCTTACAATGCAGAGAATGGCCCCCACAACAAAAAATCGTCCGGCCCCAAATGTTGATAGTACTATAGTTGAGAAAGCTTGGCCTGGGCTCAAGTCCATGTGCTGCTGGGAGTGTAGGTAAGCCATGTTTGGGTAATGTTGCAATTTGCCAGTCTCCACTGTGTTTTCTCCTGGGTGACTGTCTATGAACAGCACTTTACATCTGCAAACTGCTTGTTGGTTTTGAAGTTCTGTTCCCATGGATGTTATCAGATCACCAGCAATCCCATGATGTAGTTGAAAATGTATGTGTGAATTCAAGATATGCACCTTATAGAGTGGTGAGGAGCAGCTCATTGACCCTGAGACTGACTGAAGTGGTTGAAATGATGGCCTCTTTGCCAGGCAAATCCTACCCTGTTTCCCCGAAAATAAGATAGTGTCTTATTTTAAGGTGTGCTCCCAAAGACGCGCTAGGTCTTATTTTCAGGGGACGTCTTATGTTTCCTGTAAGTAGGTCTTATTTTCAGAGGATGTCTTATTTTCGAGGAAACAGGGTATATGAGTGGATGATTTGGAAAGACCACTGTGCTTGCAGAGAGCATTTGCTCTCATGGGGCCTGGCGAAACCACGGCCTCTTGGTGGCCACGTGCTTTGGAAAGGGCTGTACTTTGGTGAGTGGGAGATTTTTATTGCTGCTTCTCTGCCTGGGTTTGGCAAAAACAACCTGGCCTGGGCATGTGCTTTGGTGGCGATGCAGAGGCAGCTGGCAGGTGGAGATTATCAGAGATCAGGCTGTTGGCAGGTTTGCTGAGCTGGCCTGGTCAGGTAACTTGACAATTACACTCAAACCTCCACCCTCCTCCCTGCCCATTAAAGTCAATTGAGCTATTACATACAGAACAGGAGGGGTGAGTGGTGGGTGGGTGTGGTGAACGCCTTTCTCCTCAGATTGCTGTGGCTGAGAGGTAAAGAACTTTTTCATTTTTCCTTCTTGATTCTGGAAACTCAGGGCAAGAAGCCTCTTGGCATCACTTAGTGGTGCAGTTAGATTAGAGAAAGGAGACCATTCTGTTCATGTAGACTTGCCACAGTTCATGGAATTCAGGAGGCCGTTGGTTATGACATGACACATTTCGTGGAACTCAGGAGGTTGTGACATGCATCTAAATTTCAGAAATGTTATAAAAATGTCGCCAGTAGTGTTTATGGGATGGAATGCTTGAGAAACACAGACCAACATCAAAGATGTTAAAATGTGGAGAAATACAAGTCTTAGAATCAGTGCAGAGTGAAAATGGCTTCCGGTTTCTTCCTCCCTTCATGCCTTCCTCCTCTTGTATATCTTCATGCTTTTATTGAGCTAGATCTGATGCTTAGTGCTGGGGACACAATTCATGAGGAGTGAGACATTCACCGTCCCTGTCCCATGGAGGTCACAGTTGTGCAGAGAGCTACTGTAGCCTCTATTCAGATCCTAGTTCTGCCACTTACTAGCTGTGTGATCTCTGTGCCCCTGTTTTCTTTTTCTTGAGACAGAGCCTCAAGCTATTGCCCTGGTAGAGTGCTAGGGCGTCACAGCTCACAGCAACCTCCAGCTCCCGGGCTTAAGCGATTCTCTTGCCTCAGCCTCCCGAGTAGCTGTGACTACAGGTGCCTGCCACAATGCCTGGCTATTTTTTGGTTGTAGTTGTTATTGTTTGGTAGGCCCAGGCTGGATTCGAACCTGCCAGCTCTGGTGTATGTGGCTGGCGCCTTAGCCACTTGAGCTACAAGAGCCAAGCCAAGCCTCTGTTTTCTTATGTGCAAAATGGGGAGACCGTCTTATAGAGCTGTAAAATTAAATGAGTTACTATACCATTAATGTGCTAGTCATATTACTGTGAAGTGCTGTTATTATTAATATTCCCATGACATCATTGTTATAAGCATCATCATCATTATCTTCATTTTTGTTATATGACTGCTCCTAAAGCAAAATCCAAGTATCCAGAGGAAGCTTAGATGGAAGAAGTACTGGACAGCAGTGTCGTTCTCAACTGTCCCCCTGAGTTAGTCATAGCGAACTTCTGGTGCTCTGTGTAATGTGGTCTCCTTGGTCCAGGTTGATACACATAACATGCTTGGAACTGTGCCTGGAACTATATTTAAAATGGATTTGGTATGATTGTATTATAAATCTCTCTAGGGAAAAGAAGACTTACCCTTCTATCTTAAATACCACCTGTTTCCTTGTGATCCATCCTTTCACCCTTAATCACAGATGGTGTCTTTGCTGTATTTCTTGTTCTGCTTTTATATGTGAGTTAAAAATTCTTGCCAGAGACATGAGCCCCAGATGGCCAGTGCTGCCACCTTTGGTGATAGCCTCTCAAGGGGTGGAGGAGGGCCCCAAGTTTGTTTCATGGCAGTGGGGTCTTTTCTCGTAGGATCACCTGCCCTGGTTTGCTTAGCTCTTATAAGCTGAGGAGTCTCCCTGGTTTTGGCTGTTATGAAATGGCCCAGCTTGTACAAATTGTTCTTTTTCTTGCTGCTTGAGTTAATTCCTTTGAATCTGTACCCATTATAGCATTGTAGGGTCAAAGGTGGGGATGAAGGCTGAGGCGTTTCTTTGCATATTTCCTGGCTTGCTCTTCAGATAAATTTATCTACCACTTATTTGCTGAATAAGTGTTTAGTGAAGGCCTCCTCTATGCACCACGTAAATTAAATGGATATGGTCCCATTTGAGGGAAATTACAGATAGGAGAGAAAGAAAGACATTTAGAATTCAACAGAAGAATAGTGGATAGTTGAAACTTCCATAGCACTTCGTAAGTTCCAGTGGCTGTGTTCTAAATTCCTTTTTTTTTTTTTTTGTATGGTAAGAGTCTGACTCTGTTGTCCAGGCTAGAGTAGAGTGACATCATCACAGTTCACTGCAACCTCAAACTCGTGGGCTCAAGCGATCCTTATGCCTCAGCCCCCCAAGTAGCTGGGACTACCACACGTGGCTAATTCTTTCTATTTGTAGTAGAGATGGGGGAGGGTGGTCTCACACTTGGTCAGGTTGTCCTCAAGTGATCCTCCTGCCTTGGCTTTCCAGAGTGCTAGGATTATAGGCGTGAGCCACTATACCTGGCCTCTAATTGTTTTTTAAAAGCTGATGACTTGGGTGGCGACTGTGGCTCAAAGGAGTAGGGCACTGGCCCCATATGCCAGAGGTGGCGGGTTCAAACCCAGCCCTCGCCAAAAACTGCAAAAAAAAAAAAAAAAAAAGCTGATGACTTCACCTTTATAGTTAACTACCCTGTGAAGTTGAGACTGTGTTACTCCCATCTTATGGATGGGAAAACCAGAGGCAGAGAGAGGTGAAGTCACCCAGCTAGTACATGACAGACTGGATATAAACCTAGCCTATCTGGCTCCAGGGTCTGGCCAGTAACCCCTGAGCAGTGTTGCCCCATAAACACCCTGGGGTGGTCCAGAGAGGAGTGTTTGTTTTTTTTTTAAACAGACTGTGCCATGTGACTTTAGTTACTCTTGTAGCAAGGCAGAATAAAAATCGTGTAGGAGAGGCTTCATTATTTTGGCCCATGGCTTTATGAGCTGCTTACTCCAACAGTGATGGTGAGGACAGCAGCAGTGGGAGCAGTAACACTGTGGCAGAGGTAGCAGTGGCTAACTCACCTCCTGAGGACTACCCTCCTCACAATTTAAGTGTAATACTTGCTCTTTCCATCTGATGCAGTGGGAGAGTTAAAGTCAGAGAGGTAGGGTGACTTCCCCAAGGCCACACAGCCTGGGAGCGGTGGCTGTACTTGAGCCCTTCCACTGCTCCAGAGCCCAAGGCCCAGACCATCAAGTCATGGCCCCTCCGTTGGATGCTGTCTGCTCCTGGCTCATCTGCATTGGGATGGGGAGCACAGAGTGAGGGTTGCAGTTGGAGTAGGGAGAGCTCAGGAGAGGAAGATGGGTAAGCCAGGAAACTTTTTGGGATGGAAGGCGCTGGGACTGGGTCAGGGGGTGAGGACTGGCGTGTCTCTGAAGGAACATTCGAAGATGACAGTAGTTTTTCCGGTTTCCTGTTCACAGCTGCATTTACGAGAAGGGTAAGCCAAACATTTTCCCTCTCAGTTTCGCAATTCCTGGGAGCTTTTGCAACATCTGGGCGATGCACCATTTTCCTGGTTGGAATCCTAAGTGAAGTTTCATTTTCCTTCACTTATTTGGTTCTGGCCCTGGCCTGTCCTTTACGGGATATTCGTCACTTGGTTCTCTCCTGGCTGTTTATTCTGTCTCTTAGCACACTTGCATACCCCAAGCTTGTCCAGCGACTGTCTTCCATTCTGTTGTCTGTTCCTCTTAGAACGTCGTTCCCTCCTGTTGCCCACTTTGGCAAATCTTAGCACGTTGGCCCGCCTTAGATTTTACCTGTTTTAAGAAGCTTGTTTTGACCTCCCAAGTGGAAATAACAACAGCTTCCATGAATAGAGTGTGGTCAGTGGGTCCCCATCTATTGTCATGTCAGTCATTTTATCCCCGTTATCTCCTAGAGGCAGTGCATGGAGCAGAGAGCCAGACTGTCTGCATTGAAGCACATGGGCTGTGCAACCTTGGGCAAGTTGCTTCGCATTTCTGTGCCTAACTCCCTTCGTCTGTAAAATGAGAACAATCCTATCTACTTCAGAGGGGTTAGAGTGGATATGAAATAATCTAATATGTGGATTTCATCTTCACAATGTCTCTGAAAAGTAGGTATTATCCTTGCTGTATGGACAAGGACACTGAATGTTCCTTTGTGAATTAACCTCCTCTCTTTTCTGGACCCCTCATGCCGTTTATATTTATCTCTTTGACAACACTTGTGCTTCCAGAATCGTTTGTGATAGCCATTTGTGTACCCATCCCACCTTGTGTTTAGGATTCTAAGCTTCTTGAGGACAGGATACCAATGTTTTTATTTCTGGTTCAAGATCTGATAGAAGCAGGCCTCAGTAAATGTGTTGAATGACTGTATGGGCACATGGATGGGTCTTTAGACACTCTAGATATGGGTGGCAGGAGTGGGACCAGATGGAAAAACTGTTACGGCAGTGAATCACATTGGGGATGACTTTGCCCCCCCCACCCCCCCAGAGGATACTTCGCAATGTCTAGAGACATTTTTGTTGTCACAGCTGGGGGTGAAGGTGCAGCTGGCATCTAGTGGATAGAGGTGGGGGTTGCTGTAAATATCCCCCTGTGCACAGAACGAATCATCTGGCCTAAGATGTCAGTAGTACTGAGAGTGATAAACCACGGGTCCAGAGAACATGTCATCTAGTAAGAAGCAGTGGGAAAAGATAGTGCATTAAAAAATTTTTAATGAATGCGCATGAATTTAGTCTAATGAGGCATCCTTTTCCTGAGATAGCAAAGTGATGTCCATGTATATTTATTTTTTTTAAGGAGGGGGTTAGGTTCTGTTAGGAATTCAACATGTATAGGGTAAAAATTACACTTAGTCAAAATGACCCCAAGTCTTATCTGTCTTTTTTTAAAATAGCTTTCTTGAGTATGGGTAAATTCACACGTATTGGGAACAGTGCACTCTATCTGGGTGAAGGGCACACTTGTAACTTTGACTCCGTCTGTACAAAAACAAAGTATGTAAACAAAACGCATACCCCCCCCACTGTTCTGAAATTTAAAACATAGCTTTATTGAGATATAATTCATTCACATTTCATTTGATCACCCATTAAGTGCGCAATTCTTTTAGTATATTCACAGAGTTGTTCGTCCATGACCACAATCAATGCTAGAAAAAAATTTTTTTTTTTTTTTTTGAGAGACAGAGCCTCAAGCTGTTGCCCTGGGTAGAGTGCCATGGCATCACAGCTCACAGCAACCTCTAACTCCTGGGCTCAAGTGATTCTCTTGCCTCTGCCTTCCAAGTAGCTGGGACTACAGGCGCCCGCCATAACGCCCAGCTATTTTTTGGTTGTAGCCATCATTGGTTGTTTGGCGGGCCGGATTTGAACCTGCCAGCTGAGGTGTATGTGGCTGGCGCCTTAGCCACTTGAGCCACAGGCGCTGAGCCAATGTCAGAAATTTTTAATCATCCCACTAATTTATCTTTATTTTTTATTTATTTATTTTTTTTGTAGAGACAGAGTCTCACTTTATGGCCCTCGGTAGAGTGCCGTGGCATCACACAGCTCACAGCAACCTCCAACTCCTGGGCTTAAGCGATTCTCCTGCCTCAGCCTCCCGAGTAGCTGGGACTACAGGCGCCCGCCACAACGCCCAGCTATTTTTTGGTTGCAGTTTGGCCGGGGCTGGGTTTGAACCCGCCACCCTCGGTATATGGGGCCGGCGCCTTACCGACTGAACCACAGGCGCCGCCCTAATTTATCTTTATTAATGAATTTACCACTGTTTACTCCCGGAGGGGTTAGTGCCTGGCCTAGGGACCACTTCCTGGGAGCCGGCCCGCCTGAGAACTGTGCAGTGAGTGGAGAGCAATGTATTGAGGGGCAGCGCCTGGGCATTCACTGCCCCCGAGGAACTGGCAGTCTAGGGAGAGTGAGATGGAAAAATTAATGTATAAAATAAATAATGTCAGATTGAGCCAACGTTCAGCAAGTGTTGACCTATGTCGGGGGGTTGGCACACTTTTTCTATAAAGGGCTAATTAGTAATATTTTCAGCTTTGCAGACCAGGAGGCAAACTGAGCAACCATTTTTGGCAAAAGGCAGATAGTCTTTTTTTACACTTATGTTTAAAAATGTGAAATCTAGGCTGGGCGCCTGTAGCTCAAGTGGCTAAGGTGCCAGCCACATACACCACAGAGGTGGCGGGTTTGAATCCGACCCAGGTTTGCCAAACAATGACAACTACAGCCAAAAAAAAAAAAAAATAGCTGGGCGTTGTGGCGGTTGCCTGTAGGTCCAGCGGGTGCCTGTAGTTCCAGCTACTTGGGAGGCTGAGGCAAGAGAATCACTTAAGCCCAAGAGTTGGGGGTTGCTGTGAGATGTGATGCCAGAGCACTATACAGAGGGTAACATAATAAGACTCTGTCTAAAAAAAAATAAAAAAATAAAAAATGTGAAATCTATTCTTAGCTTGTGTGCTGTACCTACCCAAGCAGGCAGCAGGCCGGATTTGGCTCTTAGGCCGTCATCTACCCACCCCTGACCTACACATATGGCAACCTGTGTGGTTCATTCTGGTCATATGTGCTATACATAATGTGTTATTAATAAATGCTACATAGCGGGCGGCTCCTGTGGCTCAGTCGGTAAGGCGCCGGCCCCATATACCGAGGGTGGCAGGTTCAAACCTGGCCCCGGCTGAACTGCAACCAAAAAAAATAGCTGGGCGTTGTGGCGGGCGCCTGTAGTCCCAGCTACTTGGGAGGCTGAGGCAAGAAAATCGCTTAAGCCCAGGAGTTGGAGGTTGCTGTGAGCTGTGTGAGGCCACGGCACTCTACTGAGGGCCATAAAGTGAGACTCTGTCTCTACCAAAAAAAAAAAAAAATGCTACATAGCATATTTCATGTCTTATGTAATATAAAGTATTAAATAGGGTGGCGCCTGTGGCTCAGTGAGTAGGGCGCCGGCCCCATATGCCGAGGGTGGCAGGTTCAAACCCAGCCCCGGCCAAACTGCAACAAAAAAATAGCCGGGCGTTGTGGCAGGCGCGTGTAATCCCAGTTGCTCAAGAGGCTAAGGTAAGAGAATCGCGTAAGCCCAAGAGTTAGAGGTTGCCGTGAGCCCTGTGACGCCACGGCACTCTACCCAAGGGCGGTACAGTGAAACTCTGTCTCTACCAAAAAAAAAAAAAGTATTAAATAAGATAATACGTGGAAGAAAATCTGGAAGAAATATTTACTGTCAAAGTCTGTTAAGTGCTTGTTAAGTGCTCGGTAGGAAATGTACAGCGTGCCATAAGCTCGTTAAATGGGGGGTTTGACTTGTTTGAGAAAGGCATGGGGAGGTAGAGGGCCTACCTGAGGAAGAGATACTTTCAGCCGAGAGCTGAAGGATGCCCCTGAGTTGAAGGTCAGAGAAGTGAGGAGGAGAAAGACCCCAGGCAGCAGAAATCCCCTGTGCAAATACCCTGCCGCATGGAGGTGTCCAGGAACAGTGAACTGAGACTACAGGCACCTGCCAGAATGCCCAGCTAATTTTTCTGTATTTAGTAGAGAAGGGGTCTTGCTCTTCTTGCTCAGGCTGATCTCAAACTCATGAGCAGTCCACCCACCTCTGCCTCCCAGAGTGTTAGGATTACAGGTGCAAGCTACTTTGCCTAGCCTGAAAATAAAATGGAAATTGATGAAATGGTCTTAAAACTGTATTTTGTTTAACCCACTATATACAGAGTATTATCATTTAAACATGTAATCAATCTAAAAAACCGATGAGTGAGCTATTTCGCATCCTTTTTTTTCGTGCTAAGGCTTCTAAACCGGTGTGTTTTACAGCACACCTTGATTTGGACTAGCCTCTTCTCAAGTACCAAATAGCCTCGTGAGTCTGGTGATTACAGTATTGGACAGTGCAGATTTAGGTAGCTCCTAGTTTGTTAAAATTTAAACATTATGTAATAATAGTATCTGCTGTAATATTTATAGAGCTATAAGCCTCTAAGAAGACATACATCTTCATTTAGTGGTGTTTTAAACACTGAATTCCCATGGGGATTACTGGGCCTGCATTCATCATTGTTTTCCTGTTTCTCATTGTGTAACTCCAGGTTATCAAATGTAACCTGGGCCTTTTTCCTTGTTTTCTGCCACCTCGAGGCTTAAGAGTGTGGGTTAGGCTTTCTAAGGGGACTTCATTGTCTCATTGTTTGGGAGAGCAAAAGATTGGCAGCAGCCCAAGTGGTGATCCGGAGAGGCTGGGTGGATCCAGTCCTTTCCACCCATTCCCGGGGGGAGTGGGATGCTTTCTGAAGAAAGAGAGCATGGAAGCTTTGTGCTCCAGAAGTGCTGGAGCCTCAAAGGATAAGATTTTAAGTGCAAACATTAAGATACAGTCAGCGTATTTGGTATGCTGCCCCTTGTTTAAAGAAGGGGACAAATAAGAATATATAGTTGTACTTTTTTGTATTTGCAGAAAGAATTGCAGAAGGAAGTCTGGGAGCAGTGGCTCATGCCTGTAATCCCAGTACTGTGGGAGGCTGCAGGAGGAGGATCCCTTGAGCTCAGGAGTTTGAGACCAGCCTGAGCAAAAATGAGACCCCCATCTTTATTAAAAATAGAAAAATTAGTCATGGTGATGTACACCTGTAGTCCCAGCTTCTCGGGAGGTTGAGGCAGGAGGAGCACTTGACCCCAGTGAGCTATCATGATGCCATTGCCCTCTAGCTGGGGTGTCTCAAAAAATAAAAACAACAATTCCAGAAGGATATATGAGAAACTCAAAAATGTAACTGTATTTGGGCACAGTAAATTTTACTGTTTTCCTGTATGTATATAATGTATGTATGTATACAACACATGTGCACACATACACATACACAAAGATATTTTTAAAAATTTGAGATGTGTATTTCTTGTTACAGTGAAATTTAAAACTACATTTGTATTTTCTGTTGTCCTCAGCTCCCATTGTTCAAAAGCATTTCCTAAGCTGCCCAAGGTAGGATGTTGGAAGTGCCCTGGGGCCCTGGGGGAGCAGAACCCAGGGCTTTGTGGGAGATGCTACAGAGCTCATTTTGATTTCAAGGCAGGGGACTCCCATGGCAAGAGTTTGGGGTCGTGAACAGGTGTCACCTTGGTGAGGGTATAAGCCAAGCCTCCTTTCCCTACGGGCTCTATTTTTATTGCCTGCTGTATTGGTTTTTGCTGTAGCCAATTACCACGAATATAGTGGCTTTAAAACTCCACAGATGCCTTCACTTCTAGTTCTGGAGGTCAAAGGTCCAACACACCGGGTTGGCCTTCCTTCCAGGGGCTGCCAGGGAGAATCCATCGCCTTGCCTTTTTCTGCTTCTAGAGGCCGCCTCGTTCCTTGGTGGCCTCATGGTGCTCTGACTTCTGCTGCTGCTGCTATCACTTCCCCTTTCTCACTCGGATTCTCCTGCCTTCCCTGTTTCCCTTTTGATTCCCTTGGGCCTGCTGGGACTCTCCCCATCTCAGAATCCCTAATCACACCTGCAGAGTCTCTTTTGCCATGACAGGTAACGTAGGCACAGGTTCTGGGGATCAGGACGTGGGTAACTGGGCATGGCAGGGGCGCAATGGCCTTTTCATTGAATGAAGCAGTGAGTTATTTGGTAGAGCTGGAGGATGTGGAAGGGACATGGCAAGAGGTGAATCTGGGAGGAATGATAATGTGGTATTTATTGAGTGTCTACAGTGTGCTCTGCCCATGGTTAATTAAATGCTTATTTGCATAATCACAGCATTCCCATATTGCCTGTCTGGAAACGCCTATGTTGTTGCTTGCCTAGTTTCATGTGATGAGGGGCCGGAATCCATCCTTCCTGATAAGGGGTGTGTTTGGGGACTGTAGACTATAAGCTTGGTCAGGGCAGGAGTTCTGTTAAAGGGGGTTTCTCAGCCTCAGCAGGTGGACATCGGGGGCTGGGTGTTTCCCTCTTGTGGGGCTGTCCTGTGCATTGTACTTGTTGTCCCGGGCTTCAGCCTACAAAATGCCGCTAGCACAACCCCCTTCTCCTAGGCAACTAAAAATGTTTCCAAGTGTTGTCAAAAGACTCTTGGGGGGAGGGGGACGGTGGGATACACTTACTCCATAAATCAGACCCTAACATGTCAAACCATGGCCCCCACAGCACTGTGAATGAAGGCAAAATCCCTTCAGTGGCCCGGGCACCCTCCACAGTCTGTCCCCACCGCACCTTCCGTCTTCCTCCCAACTTCGCCTCTTACTCCTGACACGCATCCGCCTCTCTGTTAGTGCTCAGGACTGTCAGACACGGTCCCACTGCAGGACCTTTGCATTTGCCGCTTCTCTTCCTCCCTGGCCGTTTGGTGTATTCTCCCTTGTTCCCTTCAATCCTTTAAGCACCACTCCTCAGCCGGGCCTTCCCTTCCTTTTCTTCTCTTACACATGCATGCACGCCTGCACATGTCTCTACTTCCCCACCTTCCATCTCATCGTCTGTCTCCCCTGGTTAGGGTTTCAGCTCCAGGAGGGCTGGCTGTCTGTCCCTGTCAGTCACTGGCAGGTCCTCAGCCCTAGGAAAGATGTTCAGTAGATGGACAAATGCTGTCTGTCCTGCTACCACTGTGTCCCCAGAACACATCCCTGTGCCCGGCACTTGCCTGACCCCTCACAAGACCCTGGACTGTGACTAAGGAATTTGGTGAAGCTTTAGAGTCTGATAGGAGAAGAGGAAGTGGCTGGTAGGGAAACTAGCAGAACAGCCGAGGCTAGTTGGAGAAAACAGGGACAAGTGTTGGTTCTGCAGGGAAGGGCTGAGGTCAAAGCAGGTGGGAGCAAGATGCCAACATTGGGGACCTGTGACGGGCAGCCATGCTCTGTTTTCTTTTCAGCCCTAGAATCCCTGTTAAGACAGGAGACTTAGGCCAGGCACGGTGGCTCATACCTGTAATCCTAGAACTCGGGGGGGGGGGGAGGGGTGCTAAGGCAGGTGGATCCCTTGAGCACAGGAGTTCAAGACCACCTTGAGCAAGATCAAGACCTCACCTCTACTAAAAATAGAAAAACTAGCTGGGCATAGTGGCAGTGCGGTGTAGTCTCAGCTACTTGGGAAGCTGAAGCATGAGGATCACTTGAACCCAGGAGTTTGAGGTTGCTGTGAGCTACGATGATGACATAGCACTCTTACTTAGGGCTGCAGAGTGAGATTCTTCTCCAAAAAACAAACAAAAAACCCCAGGAGTCTTAGTTTTGCACGTTCCCTTCCTTGCTGTGGTGTTCCACACTACATTGTGGGTGTGAGGATTTGAGGTATTTGCAGGGCAAGGGCCACTTTGGGCCACAGCCCTGCCTTCCCGGGAGTTGGGGGCAAGATCTGGATGTCGCTCCCACTCCCACATTTCTGGCTTGATTCTTAGGTCTGATGAGTCAGCAGGCAAGGGAGGGGTGCAGCTGAGCCTGCAGTGGGCAGGAGTGTCACCACCGTTGTGATGCTGGCACCACTGCCTTCCTCCTACCTTGTGTCGCTAGAGGCTGTACTCGCCTGTCACTAGAGACTGAAGCCTGTGCCTGGATCTTTTCAGGACTGAAGTAAGGAAAGTATACCCCATGCTGTCTCTCTAAATAGGATCAGTGTCCAGAAGCCCAGCGGGCCCCTAACCTCACTGCAGGCCTCCTGCTTTCTTTTTGTCACACTTCCCTGGCTTCTGTGCTGCTCATTTGCTGGGTCCCCCACACCCGGGTTGGTTTTGGATGTGACTGTTATAAGCAGCTTGTTGTGTCTTCTGCCCCTCCAAACCTGGTCTGTCCCTTAGTTCATGCAGAAGAGTTTGCTGGGCCTTTGGAGCCAGGCTTGTCCAGGTGTTGACTTGCACCTCTGTATCCCTTTTTGTAAAATAGGAATAATCCCAGTATCTTCCGCACAGGTTGCTGTGGTGCATAGACCAGCAGTGCCAGCCCGGCACACAATCTGTGCTCAGTGAGAATTGCCGTTTTATTTTATTAGTAGTATTGCTATCGTCAGCCTGAGGGATAGCCCTGTGGGTTTGCTCCCTGTTTCAGCCCTGGAGGTGTCCCCTCATGGCTGGTTATGTTGAATTCGCACCCAGGCCCCAACTCCAGGTCTCCACAGTCTGTTACTGCTATTGGTATTCATTTTATTTATTACCTTTTTTCTTTTTCTCCCTCCCTCCCTTCCTTTGTGGAAGAAAAGATAGTGCATATTCATGCTTCAAAATCCTAAATATAAAAAGGTGTCCTTGGAAAGCTCCCCATTCAACCCTGGGCTTGCCTCCTAGGTCCCTTCCCTGGGAGTCATCATTGTTAGCAGTTCCTAGGATTTTCTCCCTTCCCTTCCCTTCCCTCCACCCTCAGTCCTCCTCTCTTCTCTTCTCCCTGTCTCTCCTCCTCTCTTTTAAATTCAGATAGGGTCTTGCTTTGTTGTCCTGGCTAGAGTGCTGTGGCTTCATCATTGCTCACTGCAACCTCCAACTCCTGCACTTAAGCGATCCTCTAGCCTCAGCCTTCTGAGTAGCTGGGACTACAGGTGTGCACCACCATCCCAGATAACTTTTCTATTTTTTGTAGAGACAAAGCTTCGCTTTTGCTCAGGCTGGTCTAGAACTCCTGGCATCAGGGGATCCTCCAACCTCGACCTCTCAAGGTGCTAGGATTACAGGTGTGAATCACCGTGCCCTGCCAGGAGTTTTCTTTTCAGAGAGATTTTTCACCTGTGAGCATGTACATACGTATACTTTGTGTATTCATTCTTTTTCTCCATTTTTTACACAAATGGAAAGTACCACACACTCTGTTGTGTACCTTGCTTTTGTTACATCAGTATGTAAATCACTGTACCTGGGGACCGCCCTCTGGAAGGCATCAGGTCTAGGTATCAGGACCTGGGCCCTGCCCCAGCTCTGCAGACTGTGCTTCCTTCCTTCCCAGCCTTTTTGGGTCTTGGTTTTCCTTTCTTTCTTTTTTTTTAAAACACTTTATGGAGACATGACAGTCATACAATGAGTTGTACATATTTAATGTACACAACTTAATGAGTTTGGAACTAGGTATATACATCCAGGAAACCAAAACCACATCAATGCCCCGAACATATCCATCGCCTCTACAACTTTCCTCCTGATCTGCTTGTTTATTTATTTGTGATAATAACACTTAACAGAAGGTCTACCCACTTAGCTAATTTTTGGTATACAATTTAATTTTTTTATTTTTTCTGAGACAGAGTTTCACCTTATTACACTTGGTAGAGTCCCATGGCATCATAACTCACAGCAACCTCAAACTCTTGGGGTCAAGCAATTAATCCTCTTCATCAGCCTCCCAGGTAGCTGGGACTACGGGCGCCTGACACAATGGCTGGCAATTTTTAGAGAGTTGATCTTTAGAGAGCAAGGGCTTCACTCTTGCTTAGAGTTGGTCTTGAACTGAGCTCAAGCGATCCACCTGCCTTGGCCTCCCAGGGTGCTGAGATTACAGGTGTGAGCCACCGTGCCCGGCTTACAATTTAATCTTGTTAACTATAGGTACTCTGCTCTGCAGGGCTCTCTAGGAGTTACTCATATTATGTAACCAAAACTCAGTATCCTTTGGCCAACACGTCCCTGTTTGCCCCTGCCTCTGGCAGCCACCATTCTCCTTTCTACTTGGGTGAGTTCAGTTTGATTTCACGTACGTTGAGATCATGCACTGTATGCCTGTCCGTGCCTGGCTTATTTCAGTTAGCATGACATCCTCCAGGTTCATCCTTATTGTTGTGAGTGGCAGGATTTCTTTCCTTTTTAAGGTTGAGTAATATTCTTTTGTCTTATATAGACCACATTTTCTTTATCTGCTCAGCTGTGGCAGACATGTAGTCTGTCTTCATCTTGGTGGTTGTGAATAATGCTTTAGGGAACATTCGACTGCAGGTATTTCTTTAGGGCTGTGTGTGGCTG
Source organism: Nycticebus coucang (assembly GCF_027406575.1). Taxonomy (NCBI): domain Eukaryota; kingdom Metazoa; phylum Chordata; class Mammalia; order Primates; family Lorisidae; genus Nycticebus; species Nycticebus coucang. The sequence goes on along the minus strand of NC_069791.1, from coordinate 95,267,874 downwards.
GGATTAGGAGATCACTTCTGTCCTCTCCAGCTAAGGAGTTCTCTGCCTCTTAGATTGGAATTTGGGTGGCTGACGGTGTGGAGCCACCTGCACCTCCCACTCACACCTTGCGTGTGTGTGTTGGGGGGATGTGAATCTCATTACCAGTTTTGTAGTTTTCCTTTTTTTTTTTTTTGGCCGGGGCTGGGTTTGAACCCGCCACCTCCTGCATATGGGACTGGCGCCCTACTCCTTGAGCCACAGGCACCGCCCAGTTTTGTACTTTCCCATTGGCAAAACAGACATGGAAACATCCTACAACTCTGTCCATCCTACAGACCCCTTTCAGCCTTGGTGTGTGTATGACCGGTGCAGGGTTTGTTCTGTCAGCTGAAAGTGGCCACAGTGGGCTTGGGGTTGAGTGAAGTTCCACGAAGGTGGTTTGCTTGGCCGTCCTGGGGCCTCTGGACTCAGCCATATCACCGAGCAGAACCCCCACTGTGGGCTGAGCTTCCAGAGCCGTCCACGCTTATTAAGTACAAGTGTACTTAATTCTGTGGTGCTGGGGAGTGGCAGTTGGTATTCTATGTACTTCTCAGGGGACGACTTGAAAGTTAGACACAGTCGAGTTGCTTATGGACTGTGTGGTATTAGGACAGTTGCCAAGCCTTTCTGGTCTTCACCTTCCTCCTGGAGGTCACTGTGCCATGTTCTCATCACCCCTCCAGCATCCTTTCCCTGCCTCCCCTGGGATCCTCTCCTGGAACCTCTTAACATGTAAATTTGGCAATGCCACATCCTTGGGTAATGCCCTCCTCTTTGTTCAAGTCTCCGGTGCCACTTGAACAAAAATCTGGGCTCCTTACAATGGCTTCAGAGACTGGCCATGCCGTGGCCCCTGGTGACTTTTTCGTCCCCATCTTGGGTCCGACCTCTTCTCTGTGGTCACAGGAGCCTACTCTTCACCTTAGGCCTGGTGCCTACTGACCCAGCCCACTTCTTTTTCTTTCACAACCATTATCTCTCTGTGTCATTTTGGGAGCTTACGTCTTTGTTGGAGTATGTGTCTTGGGAGGGCAGTGATCATGTCTGACTTATCCCTGTGTCTCCACGATTAGCCCAGGGCTTGGCACATGGTAGGTGCTCAGGAAACATTCATTGTATGGAAGATTGGATGAATGAATGGAACCTGTACTTCTATGTGTCAATCAGTCTCTTAATTGCCAGGAACAGAAACTGGGACCATTTGGGTCATCCGATTTAACCCTCCCTGATATCTGTGTAGGTTCTAGAATTAGTCCCATTTCACAGATGAAGAAACCAAGTCCCAATGATGTGAACTGCCTTGCTTTAGGACAATAGGGGACGATTTTGCCCCGTGGGACATTTGGTGGTGTCTAGAAGACATTTTTAATTGTCATAAGTGGGAGAGGGAGAGCGTGCTGCTCACATCTAGTGGAGCGAGGCCAGGGGTGCCACTCAGCGTCCTGCAGGGCACGCGATGGCACACAGGATGCAGAATTATTTGGCCTCACATCTCTGTTGTTCTGAGGTTGTGAAGCTCTGCTTGAGGGCATACACCTGTGAGGGGTGGAGTCGGGACCACAGACCCTGAACCTTATGTTCTTAATTGCTGCCCTGTACTGCTCAAAGTTCAGTGAGTGGGATGGAGGAGTTGCAGGATGTTTCCATATCTGAATTAGAACCTTGCTTCTCTGTTCTGCAGAGATGAATTTGGGATCTGCAAGGCCTAAAGCCATTTAGTTGATCCCCTGGCATGGAGAACTTGCCTTCAAGCTGCCTTAGGCCAGAATCTGTGCCCATCCATCCACCAGGCACCCTGCAAATCCCTTAGAGGGCTGGTTTAGGGGTGCCCAGGAGTTGGGAGCTCAATGTGAGACTCTGTGTGGATTCAGATCCAAGCTCTGTCTCTTCCCTGGGTTATGAGCCTGAACAAGTTATATAAACTCTTTGGATTTCAGTGTTCTCTCGAGAAAAGAGGAGAGTTTTAATAATTTTTACTTTGTAGGGCTGTTGCGATGTTTAAATGGACTAATGCTTGGAAAATACTTAGCGCTGTGCATGGCGTGGCAGCTTTTGCTGTTATTACTGGCACTCTGTAAATATGAGCTTTCTCTCTTGTTTCCAACTCAGCATTTAAAAATGTCTGACCTGAAATTCCTGCTGCTGTTATTTATTTATTTAAAGTGTGAACTAGCTTTATTATTATTTTAGAGTTAATACGTGCAGAGGAAAAAATTCAAACAGTACAAAAGATAATAAAACAAAAACTAATATTTACTCCCTCTTACTGGTTTTAGGCCTACCCCTGGAGATTAGCCATTTTTTTTCTTCTTTGAATTTTTCTAAGAAAGTTTCCCTGTGTTAAGTACAGGGTAGCCATAAAGTTCAAATTTTAAATGCACATGAACTTTATGGCCACCCTGTGTGAGCGTGTCTGTATTTCCCTTTATGCTACTTTGAAATGGAACAGTGGTATATACATCTGATAAAAATATGCAAACATGACAACTTTCTTTTTTTTTAATTTTAATTTTTTTTTTTTAATTGTTGGGGATTCATTGAGGGTACAATAAGCCAGGTTACACTGATTGCATTTATTAGGTGAAGTCCCTCTTGCAATCATGTCTTGCCCCCAGAAAGTGTGGCACACACCAAATTTTTTTTATTATTATATCATAGCTGTGTACATTAATGTGATCATGGGGCACCATACACTGGTTTTATAGACCATTTCACATATTTTCATTACACTGGTTAACATAGCCTTCCTGGCATTTTCTTAGTTATTGTGTTAAGACATTTATATTCTACATTTACTAAGTTTCACATGTACCCTTATAAGATGCACTGCAGGTGTAATCCCACCAATCACCCTCCCTCTGCCCATCCTCCCCCCTCCCTCCCCTCCCTCTCCCCCTTCCCCCTATTCTTAGGTTGTAACTGGGTTATAGCTTTCATATGAAAGCCATAAATTAGTTTCATAGTAGGGCTGAGTACATTGGATACTTTTTCTTCCATTCTTGAGATACTATACTAAGAAGAATATGTTCCAACTCCATTCATGTAAACATGAAAGAGGTAAAATCTCCATCTTTCTTTAAGGCTGCATAATATTCCATGGTGTACATATACCAGAATTTATTAATCCATTTGTGGATCGATGGGCACTTGGGCTTTTCCCGTGACTTAGCAATTTTGAATTGGGCTGCAGACAACTTTCTATATTTGTAGAGGCATCTATGATTGGATTCAAATTCCTGACTGTGCATACTGCTTGCAGGTTATATGACTGGGCCTCAGTTTATCTATCTGTAAAATGGGTTTTCTTATAGTACTTGAGTACCAGAGTTGTATATGAGGATTAAATGTGATGCGAACCACTTAGAACAGTGTTTGGCATGTGCTACTGATAACCTTCATAAGCTGTCGCTCTTCTTCTTTTTTCTTTTTCTTTTGAGACAGAGTTTCACTCTGTTGCCTCCGGCTAGAGTGCCATGGTGTCAGCCTACCTCCCACCAACCTCAAACTCTTTGATTCCAGTGATCCTCCTGTCTCAGCCTCCTGAGTAGCTGAGACTGCAGGTGTCTACCATGATGCCTGGCCAATTTTTCTATCTTTATTAGAGGCAAAGTCTTGCTTTTGTTCAGGCTGGTCTTGAAGTTCTGAGCTCAAGTGTTCTTCCCACCTCGGCCTCCCAGAGTGCTAGGATCATAGGTGTGTGCATCTGCGCCCAGCCCTGCCCTGCCCCTCACCCTTATTCCTTCTGTAGATAGAAGTAGGTGGCACATGTTTCTTTCAGGTCTTTGCTCAGATGTCATCTTGGCCCAGAGACCTTTTCTGTCCATGGTACAAAACCAGCCATATCTGCCCACCATCTTTCCCTAACCCCCGTGTTCTTCTTCAGGGAATTTGTGCGTACTAAGAGGTGTTTATTTTTCTGTTGGCAGCATCTGCTCTTTGTTGTTTGGCAGGACCGGGCTGGATTTGAACCCACCATCTCCAATGTATGTGGCTGGCTTGGCCCCCTATCTGCTGAGCTACAGGCACTGAGCCCAGAAGCCACCTTATAGTATTTTTGTTTTTTTTTTTTTTTGAGACACAGTCTCACTCACAGAGTGCTGTGGCATCACAGCTCGCAGCAACCTCCAACTCTTGGGCTAAAGCGATTCTCTTGCCTCAGCCTCCCAAGTAGCTGGGACTACAGGCGCCCGCCACAATGCTCGGGTATCTTTTTGTTGCAGTTATTTAACTGGTCTGCGCTGGGTTCAAACCTGCCACCCTCGGTGTATGTTGCTGGCGCCGTAACCACTGTGCTACGGGTGCTGAGCCTAAGCATCTGCTCTTTGGATCCAATGAACCTGTGAGAGAGTGGTTCCTGGTTTTGCTTCCTGTTGATATTGGCACATAGTAGTCCCTGGAGGATAATTGCCTGCTGAGCAATAGAAACCCAACTGTTATGAGTTGTTGCGGTGATTGCAATGGAAAGTGGATGTTCAGACCCTGGGGGGACTCATGGTACATAGAGGATCGTTGTCTCCTCTGTCAGAGCTCCTGTCACCCCAGACGGGACACTGAGCAGCCCTTCAAATTTATAATCACTCTCCCCGCCTGTTTGTCTGCTGCTCCTCTCTACTGCCTTCCCTCCTGTCCTGGCATCGGTTGGCGGGGCCCTGGGTGAGACTGCTTCCCCCATCCCATGGCTCTTGGCAGAGTGTCCCTCCAGAAGCAGTGCCATCCAGACAGGACAGTAGGTGTGGGAGAAGGTCAAGGAGCTGCTGACTTGTGGGCACTTCAATGATGAGTTCAGCATCAGGGTCGGTCTTGGCTGAGGCCATGTCTTGGGACTGTCCAGGACTGCAGTGACTTCTGAATCTGATCCGATGGAGGGACAGCAATGGTGGCCCCTGGGAGGCCCATGAGGTGGACCAGGGTAAACCTGAGGGAAGTGGGAAGCAGGCTGATGGCCCCCCCAAAGACACCCCTGACCTAGTGCCTGAAATCTGTGGGTAGGTTGTGGGACATGGCAGAGTGGAGTGAAGGGTGCAGATGGAATTATGGTTGCTAAGTAGCTGACCTTGAGGAAGACTGTCCTGGACGATCTCATGGACCCAGTGTCGTGGCATCCTCATGAGTGGATGAGGATGTGGAAGAGAGACCTAGAGCAGCCGCGTGGAGAGCTCAGTCTGGTGCTGCTGGCCTTGGAGACGGAGGAAGGGGCTGTGAGGCCTGGAATGTGGGCCTCCCAGAGCTGCAGAAGGCAAGGAGATAGATTTTTCCTTAGAGAGAAGGGATGCAGCCCTGTCAACACCTTGATTTTGGTCCGGTGAGACCCTTTTGAGACTTCTGACCTCCAGAACTGACTGTTGCATTCTTGTAAGCCACTGCGTTTATGGTGATCTGTAGCAGCAGCAATGGGAAACTTATATAGGCAACTGGTTTGAACTTGGTGGTGTTTGGAGGACTCAAATGTTCCTCTTGGCACGAGGAGGCCCCTGTTCAGATTCCTGCATTCCCCATCACCAGGGACCAGCATGGGGGTAGAGGGCCCTGGGCTTGGGGTCAGGCTGCCTGGCTTTGAGCCCCCACTCTCCACTTACAAGCTTCGTGACCTCAGGCTAGTTATTCAGCTTCTCCATGGGTTAATTTCCTCATTTACCAAATGGAGATCAAAATAGAACTCCCTTTATAAGTGGTCATGAAGATTGAATTAACTCACCCAAAATGCGTAAAAACAGTGCCTGGCACATAGTGCTTAGCTAATGCTAGTTGGTATTAGTGTTATTATCAATAACTGTGTAAGATTGACATGCTAAGAGTGTAATGATATAAACTTCACTTATTTTTATTACTAATGTAAGAATTAAGATTACCTTTGTTGTACCTGCAGTTGTCCTTTGCTGAGCATCAACATGCATCTGCCACTGTGCTAGAACTTGTGTGTACATAATTTTATTCAACCTTTAGAAAACAGCTCTAGGTGATAGGTATTTTTTGGCTTTAGTCATGGATAAGGCTCAAAGACATTAAGTAACTTGTCTAAGTTCATACAGCTAATACTTGGGAGAATGGGGACAAAGAAATGACAGGGGACAAATACCCTTTTTGGGAAGGTGGGGTGGGAGGAGGGATAATAGGAAAAGGAAAAATGAAACAGAGGCAGAATAGGACAGAAGTTTCTTTCAAAAACAGCAACTGAAGAGGTTATAAATAATAGTAATATTCAACACTTATATGGGCTTTCATTGTTCCCCTGTTGGGGAGCTAGGAGTAGCCCCATTTTGCTAGTAGACAGTTTGAGCTGCAGAGAGATCAGTGGCCTACCCAAGAGTAAGGAGTATGCTGCTAGTCATGGTATACCTGGGCCCTAAATTCACGCAGGTCAGGTTTTTAATCATGTAGTTATATAAAATTTCAGTCAGTGGATCTATGATGTTTGTATTGTAAGTGAGAGTAATTTCATTGCAAATTGATATTAGCAAAGAATAAATTTATTGGAGAAGTCCAGTGGGAGAACGGCTGCAGGTGAAGTTTGATCCAGCAGCCCACAGTGACGGCACTCACCAGTTTCTTTCATCTCCACCTTTGTGATGTCACCTTCATTCTCAGGCTTGCCATGATGGTGTCAACCCTTCTTTTTCCCTCTCAGCCTTGGGGCTTGCCTTAGAAATAGCTGGGGCACTTGTAAACATCATATCCTTACCTCACCTCACTAGAGAAAACAGAGTATGTGTCTTTATTGTGACAAGATCAGCCTGGGTTTTGTGCCCCTTTCTCAACTAATTTCCACGATATGGGTGAAGTACCCACGCCTAAAGCTTTGCCCAGAGTATATGGCTGAGAGTAGAGGAGTCAGGTGATGGGATGGACAAATGGGGAATGCCAGAGAAGGGATGCTATGAATGGGGACAGTGAATAACCATTACATCATGGCCTTTTGAACGATGTCTCATCTCCTGGTGCCTCGTGTGCTCACTGCTAAATGAGGATAAGTGTGGTGCCTCTTCTTAGGAGGGTTGAGTGGGCTCATGTCCACGGAAGACTTAGATCAAAGCCTGGCACGCCAGGGCTCAGAATGTGCCAGTCATTATTCACTGCACAACAGGAACTTCATGAGCTCACACAGGTCATGGGCCATGTGGTCTTGGACTTGTTCGCCAGATCCTTGAATGTCAGGGCTGAGGGGGGAAGGGGACATAAAAAGGTGACTGAGCTGCAGAGGCATCCTGTAAAGAGAACCCTCAGTCAGTGGGGAGGAGTCGGGCTCTGGGGATACACTTTTTCCACTAAGACTTCCCTGGACTGGGTTCCCCAAAGCGAAGTGCAGTGCCTTGGATGGCATGGGTAGAATCTGAGGGTGGCAGACGGGCAGGCTTGGTTTCTGAGGCCCCCTGGATTAGGAGAGATCCCCAGGGAAGGAAGAGCATGGTGTAGCTGTAGTCTGGTGACTTGTATGATGCTCAGCATTCCCCATTTGTCCAAAACCCCCAGTAGTGAGAGTCACACTTCTTGCTTCCTGGGGTTGTCAGGCCCTCAGCACTCTCTTATGACTGGTGCTGTTGGGCACTGGGAGGCCTGACTGAGGGGGCAGGCGGTGGGCGTGGCCCACGTTGGCTGCTTTCTGCCGCAGTGAAAGTTCATGTTCAGAATCAGATTTCCCCTTTTGGTGCCCTCGCTTCCTTCCTTTCCCTCCTGCTACCCTTTGGTCTGGCAGGCCATCTGGTTTTGAACAGGAAGCTAATATGTGCTCTTCAATCTGCCTTCTGAAGAGGAAGCGCCTTCCTTTGCTAAGCGTTTTCCCCATCTCTGGTTCCCCGTGTCCTTAGACGCTCCCCCAGTTTCCTCAGGAGCTCACTTCCTCGCTTGCACTTTGCTTTGTCCTTTGAGACTTTGTCCTTTGAGACATACAGACAGTGCCAGCCCCATGCAAAAGCACCCATCACACACTGTCCTGTTTAATCCTCACAACCCTTCCAACTGATGTGCTTTCCTGACCGTTTTTTATTTGCTTGGAGAAGTTAAGTGACCTGCCCAGGTTGACACAGGGTCAGAGCCTGAATTTGAATCGTCATCCACCTGATCATAAAGCCAGGGGACCTAGCTAGTCTCTACTTGGATAGACTGTTACTTAATAAAAAAAAAAAGTAAGAAATAATGCTGGAAAGGGAAGGCATGGTTTTGGACATTTTGTGTGCTTCATAATGTCTGGTCCTGGTACTGAGTTCTTTCTATGGCCCTTGAAGTACAGGGGTAGTGATAGAAAAGTAAGAATATCATTGCAAAGGTGGGAGGCTTGCAGTTAGAGGAATGGGGAGGAAGGCTTCTTAAAGGAGGTATCTGAGTTGGGTTTTGAAGGACGAGTAGGGGTTTATTAGGGCAGAAAGATATTGCAGAGAGAGGATCTAGTAAGAGGTAACTGACCAGAAGTTGGGGAATGCCTTGAAGGCAGGGACCATAGGTTTCCTGAATCCACGGTGTCTGGAAGAGTGCCTAACACATGCTCGGTACATAACCACTCCTTTGAGTAAATGTCTGAGTTGGCACACTGGGACACGGGCTAGGAGAAATTATAGAAGTAGGTGGGGCTTGAATGTGGAAGGCCTCATGGGCCACAACAAGGATCAGTTCTTTAAGGTGATTGGAGGTGGTTACGCAGCAGAGAGAGGGTCATCTGTCCCATTCGTTGATGCAGCGAAGTCCGTGAATTTTCCTCTGAGAAGGAAAACCTGATTGCTTTCAAACACATGTGGAGACCTGGTACGGTGGCTCATGCCTGTACATCCTAGCACTCTAAGAGGCTGTGGCAGGAGGATAGTTTAGGTCAGGGGTTTGAGGCAGCCTGAGCAAGAGCACAACCCCATCTTTACAAACAAAATAGAAAAATCAGCCAGGGAAAGTAGCACCTGCCTATAGCCCCAGCTACGTAGGAGGCTGAGGCAGGAGGATCGCTTGAGCCTAGGAGTCTGAGGTCGCACTGAGCTAGGCTGATGGTACTGTACTCAAGTCTGAGTGACAGAATGAGACTCTGTCTCAAAACAACAACAACAAAACATATATGGAAAGATCCTCAGTTTTATTCATCATAAAGGGAACAGGAAGTTAAACAGCCGGGAGATATTATCCAGAGGTCAGAAGCTTGCCTTGTGTGTACCTTACTAGTTGAAGTGTGGATTGTTACCTGTTTGGAAGGCAGTCTCTCTCTCTAAAGGTTATTGTGTGCAACCTTTGGCCTAGCTGGTTTACTTCTAGAAAATTATCCTACAAGTATGCTGGCTCGTGTGTGAAATGAGGTTCCTACCAGATTATTTATTCAGTGCTGTAATTGTTTGTAAGAGCAACTCAAATGCCAAGTCACCAGGAGACTGATTAAAGTCAAGTTCATCTGTACAGTGGAGTATAAAGCAGCTGTAACAAAGAATGAGGAAACTTCATGTGTACTGTGGAGTGATCGTTAAGATCTATTAAGAGAAAAAGGCCAAGTAGGGAGTCTTATGTGACAATGTTTCCTTCCATTTGATAATATATTTAGATATTTATTTTGTTATATATATATATACAAAATATGCATAAGATATTTTCTGGAGGAATACAGAAGAAGATGGTTGTGGGAGGTGGTGGAGGGAGAGAGGGGGAGGAAGGGAATGGATGGACAGAAGACTTGTTCCTTCTATCCTTTTGTTCAGAAGAAATGAAATATCAAGGAAAAAGCAAATCCATGTTACTGATAAAGGTCAATTTCCAATATTAAGTAAAAAAAAGCTAGGTTTAGAACAGTACGTATTATGGTACCTTTTGGGGAAACACAATAGGCTGTACTTGGAATCTGTCTAGAAGAACAGACAGGGTAGTTTGCTTATGACCTGGGGCATAGGGGCTTGCGAGTTCAGGGAGAAAGACTTATTTTTCACTATGTACTATTTTGTGTAGTTTGAAAAAGTTTTAGCACACAAAGCTAGGCGTAGTGGCTCATACCTGTAATCCTATGGCTCTGGGAGGCCAAGGAGGGAGGATTGCTTGAGCTCAAGGAGTTCAAGACCAGCCTGAGCAAAAGGGAGACTTCTGTCTCTATTAAAAAAAACTGTGTGTGGTGGCACATGCTTAAGGTCCCATCTACTTCAGAGGCTGAGGCAAGAGAATGAATTAAGCCCACGAGTTTGAGGTTGCTGTGAGCTGTGACACCATAGCACTCTACCAAGGGTGACATAGTAAGACTCTGTCTCAAAAAATTAAAATAAAAGCAGAGAGAATGACGTGTCTGGATACATGAATGTATGGATGAGTGCGTGGGGTGTGTCAGTGGATGGATGGGTCCGTGGTTGGATAGATAGATACATCTGGATGTATGTATGGATGTGTGGATGGATAGATAACTCTGGTTATTGTGGGGAGGACTGAGTAGGACCAAGAGGCTGGAGGTGGGAGGGATTAGGAGGCTATTGCAATAGTCCAGGCAAAGAATAACTGGGACTTGGATCAGCTTACTTAACCATTCACATATAAACTGTGTTTCTTGTATACATAATTGCATTTATCAAGTCCCCGAATTGTTTTCTTTCTAGAAGGGAACATTCCTTTGGAAGGAACTCTTTCTGCCAATTATTCAGAACCAGTTCTGTATATAATTGCCACCAATAGTTTAATCCTTTTTTCCAGCCATCGCCTTAGGAATTATAAGTGGTGTGAAACCAGTTAAAATCATCTGTCTTTGAGATGTCATTTCCTTTTCTCCATTATCAAATTCTTATTTACAACACCGTCATCCAAATGCCTGTGTCCATGAAGGCGTGAACTTTGTCCTTTTCAGGGGTTTCTTTGTGTCTTGAAGTTTCCTAGCTAACTCTCTCTGTGAGTGTTGACCTTATAAAGTTAACTTTTTAGTGATCCTTTGTTTTGGTTCTGGAAAATTAACTGTTTGTATCGTAGAACAGTTAACACCTATGAAGAACCAGCATAGGCTCTTGCTTCATATAATCCTGTTATTGTTGTTTTTATTTGAAGTAAAAAAATCCCTTATTTGAAAAAAAATTTTTAACCATCTTCTTTTTTTTTTTTTTCTTTTTTTTTTTTTCCTTTGTCACCATTAACCATCTTCTTTTTAAGTATATAGTTCAGTAGTGGTAAGTATTTTCACATTGTTGTAATTACTAGATCTCTTTACTTCCTGGAACATCAGATTGTCAAATACTTTCTTTTTTTTTTTGGTTTTTGGGCGGGGCTGGGTTTGAACCTGCCACCTCTGGCATATGGGACCGGCGCCTTACTCCTTGAGCCACAGGCACCGCCCCAAATATTTTCTTTAAATGAAATGATCTTATTTCTCTCACTGTTTATTTTTTAGTGTCCTTTGACATAGCTTTAAAACTTGTATGGAGACGTGAGACTCTGGGTTCCTCAGAGCTCCTTGGTGGTCTCACTTAGGTGATTACAGGAGGGCGCATGGTCCCTTGGGAAGGGAAGGCTGGGGAGGAGTGGACCTCGAGGAGACTGCAGCGACTGGGGCACGTGGACCTTCTCCAAAGACTGGCTGCTCTCAGTTCCTGCTGATGGCTGCGAAGCAGGAATAAGGGCTCAGTGCTGCTAGATTGTCTGGTTTTTAAAAAGAAGCCAGACATCTAAGTTTTTATATGAAATTACCTGATTTTTAATGTTTGCAGCTAATATAATATATATATATTTTTTTAAATTAAAAGCATGCCTAGGCTGGGTGTGTGTGGTGGCCCATACCTGTAATCCCAGCACTTTGGAAGGATGAGGTGGAGAATTGCTTGGGGCTAGGAGTTCGAGACGGTTGGGGCCATATAGCAAGACCCTGTCTGTACTAAGAAGAGAAAAATTAGCCAGGCGTGGTGGCATGCACCCATAGTCCCAGCTATTCAGGTGGGACTTGCTGGAGCCCAGGAGTTTAAGGCTGCAATGAGCTATGATTACATTATTGCATTCCAGCCTGGGCAACAGAACGAGACCCTGCTTTAAAACAAACCAACGGGGTGGTGCCTGTGGTTCAGTGGGTAGGGCGCCGGCCCCCTATACCGAGGGTGGCGGGTTCAAACCTGGCTCTGGCCAAACTGCAACAAAAAATAGCTGGGTGTTGTGGTGGGCACCTGTAGTCCCAGCTACTCGGGAGGCTGAATCGCTTAAGCCCAGGAGTTGGAGGTTGCTGTGAGCTGTGTGATGCCACGGCACTCTACTGAGGGCGATAAAGTGAGACTCTGTCTCTATAAACAAAAATAAACCAAACCAACAAAACAAACAAAAAGCATGACTAAAGCAACAGCAATAACAATAAACCTGTGGACGGAATGGGCTCAGTGAGGGCACCTGTTTCATACCCCTTATTTTATCCACCTTAATCATTAGGTAGAGATAGGAAATTGAGAACCCAGTAAAGGGCAATGACTTATCCCAAAGTTGTGTAACTAGTCAGTTGCCAGTTTAGAACTTGAGTTAAATTTAAATCCTCCATTACAAAACTCTTCATGCTGGTTGAGGTTTATTCTTGGGCAGGTACACCGCACCTATTTATGTACCCTTGCATCTATTTACCTATTTGGCATGTCTCTTTAGCAAAATAACAGACTTAAAAAAAAAAAAAAGTAACTGAAAGTGATTTGTTTCTGAGGCTGGCTAGTTTAGTGGTAAAATTCAGCTCTGGATCCTACCAGCTGTACGATACTGGGCATATCAGTTACCTTCTCTGTGCCTCCGTTTTCACATTCCAAAAAGGAGATGATGAAGCAGTTATCTTATGGAATTAAGGGAGATAATACATTTAAAGCACCTGGAATAAAGCGTGGTGCATAGAACTGCAGTTCGGGTGTTATCTCTCGAGGGGATGGTTGTGAAGAACAGTTAGAAGGTGCTCAGTTTACGAGCCAGGAAAGTAGAAGCGATCTACACAAGTAAAGGATTCTTCAGTTTCTAAGAGAATACCCTTCAGGGTTCCTATAAACAGGTGTCTCTGTCTTTTGTACAACAGCGGGACTCGCCACAGCTTCTGGGAATTTGTCTGTGTGTTAGGTGAGCTGTAACGTACCTTTATTCCTCATTGCTCACTTCTTAGTCTTTGTGGCAACTCATCCTTTGAGTTTGTGTGTTCATCCTGACAGATCCTCGGGTGTTGGGGTCTCATCAGGTTTTTGAAACTCCCGGCAGCTGGTTTTGAGCTCTTCTCCAGCATCTGTCCTTTTTGGCCTGTCCTGTTGACTTCCCCCCTGTGTTTGTGTTTGCAGGACTTGAATGTCACGTGGTACACCAGCAACCCCGACTTCACCAAGTGCTTTCAGAACACCATCCTCGTGTGGGTGCCTTGTTTTTACCTCTGGGTCTGCTTCCCCTTCTATTTCCTATATCTCTCCCAACATGATCGGGGCTACATCCAGATGACACATCTCAACAAAGCCAAAACTGTGAGTCACTTGAGATTTCATCGTGGTGGTGGTGGGGAGCATTTGAGTGGGGAGCAGTGGTTGGTGAAAACTGACATTTTTCTTCTACTTATTTGGCCCGGAGTTCCTTTTTCTAGAAGGCAAAGAAAAATGTAGGAGATGAAAGCGGGGGCTCTAGAGTAAAAGATGGGTTCAAGTCTTGGCTTTACTACTTAGTATTTGACCTTTACAAATTTTTTTTAACTTCCCAAGACTCAATTTCCCCACCTATGCAAGGCTCTTTCTCAAGGAAGTATTAGGAGATTATCAGGAGATCTTCTTTTATTGAGGCTACATCCTTTTGATTTTTTTTTTAATTTTAGAAAAGTTTATTTTGAAATAATGGTAAACTACAGAAAAATTGCGAGAATGCAACCAAGAACTGCCTTCTGGGTGGGGTGGGGTGGGGTGGGGTGGTGCTGTGGCTCATGCCTATAATCCTAGCACTTAGGAGGCAGAGGTGGTTGTATTGCTTGAGATCACAGGTTTGAGACCAGCCTGAGCCAGAGCAAGACCTCATCTCTTAAAAAACCAAAATAGCCATTGTGGCAGGTGCCTGTAGTAGTCCCAGCTACTCAGGAGGCTTAGGCAAAAGAATTGCTTGAGTCCAAGAGTTTGAGGTTGCTGTAAGCTGTGATACCATGACACTCTACCCAGCGTGACAAAGTGAGACTCTGTCTCAGAAAACAAAAAACTAAAAAAACCAAAAAACTGCCTTCTGTGCTGTCTACCCATTACTCATATTCACCAATTTTTAACGTTTTGCCACATTTGTTTTATAATGTGCTTTTGTTTTCCTAGGGTGAGATCAGATAATTATGGTCACAAACTCATCCTAGAAAAAGTACTGCATACCTGATCGGTGAATATCACTATGGTCACCTTTGAAGTGCTCCCCTTGGGAAGCTGTGCACCAACGCCAGTGCCTAGTTCACCCTGCAAATCAATTTGGAACTCTTTCTGGAAAGGCCATCTGAGCTATCCTCCTATGAAGTCTGAAAATTAAGTCCATGAAGTCATCCTAGAAAGCATGTTATATACCTCTTGCTGAATATCACTATGGTCACCAGATGGCCAGGGTGAGTACTTTGAAGGTGACCATGGTAATACTCAGCAATGAGGTATGTAGCACTTTTTCTAGAAGGAGTTTGTGAGGGGGCGGCACCTATGGCTCAGTGGGTAGGGCCCTGGCCCCATATACCGGGGGTAGCAGGTTTGAACCTGGCCCCGGCCAGCTAAAACAGAGCAGTGACAACTGCAACAAAAATAGCTGGGCATTGTGGCAGGCGCTTGTAGTCCCAGCTACTCTGGAGACTGAGGCAAGAGAATCGGCTAAGCCTAAGAGTTGGAGGTTGCTATGAGCTGTGATGCTATGGCACTCGACAAAGTGAGACTCTGTCTCAAAAAAAAAAAAAAAATGGGTGGTGCCTGTGGCTCAGTGAGTAGGGCGCCAGCCATATACTGAGGGTGGCAGTTTGAACCTGGCCCCAGCCAAACTGCAACAAAAAAATACCCAGGCATTGTGGCAGGCGCCTGTAGTCCCAGCTACTCGGGAGGCTGAGGCAAGAGAATTGCCTAAGCCCAAAAGCTGGAGGTTGTTGTAAGCTGTGACACCACGGCACTCTACCGAGGGCAATAAAGTGAGACTCTGTCTCCAAAAAAAAAAAAAGGAATGAGTTTGTGAACTTAGTTGTCTGATCTCATATATGTGTTACTGTTTATTTTTTCTGAATCATTTGAGAATGGGTGGCAACCTCTCCTGCCCCCCCTTATCTTTTCAGTGTGTCTTTCCTCAAAACAGGGTGGCTGTTCTGTTAGGTAGCCACCATACAGCTCTGAAATCCAGGAAATTTCACATGTCTCTGATGTGTTTTTAAAAACCCACAGTTTGTATCCTGGTTTGTCCATCGTCCCAATACCATGCTTTCTAGCACCTTCCCCTCCAGCACACCGCATGGATGGCGTGTTTTCTGCCTGCTTTTCTTCCCTCTGGAAGACCTCTTCGCCTTTCTTTGTCTTTATATAGCATGGGCATATTTGAACCTTTATTTTATGTACACTATGTCCCTCAGTCTGGGCTCTCCTGCTGAGGTGATGAGGGGCATGCAGGTCTGGTTGGAAAACTCCAAAAGGGATGTATGCCCTTGTTAGGGTGTTCCGTGTAGAGCTGTGTCTGCCCCTCACTGGTCATTTGGTCCAAGTGCCCCCTTTACAGCTGACAAGCAATCTGAGACGAGGGATGTGAAGAGCGTGGAAATGTCCTGCTCTTGGGCCCACTTTCTTCTGGACTTAGCGTTCATTCTCAGTTCTTACTGAAGCCGCTTTTTTTGATTCTTCACTCAGACATCACCTCCCTGATCAGAGGGGCCTTCCCACCCACTCTCTTACCTGTTTTATTTCTCCACATAACACTTATTCCTCTCTAATGAGAGATGATGTATTTTTCAGTTTGTTTCTTAGCAGTTTCCTTCAACTACGATGTCAGCTCCATGAGAATGGGGACTTTTCTCTGTTTGTTTTGTGTTGTCTCCCTGGCCCCTTGTGAAAAGGATGTGACCTATAGTAGGCCCTCCATATATATGTCAGCTGGCTGAATGTTGCTGATGAATGGGTATTGTGGGAGGGGCTCCCGGGCAGTGTACAGGGGTTGTGGGTACAGATCAGCTGCAGGCTGAACTCTCAAGCTCTCAGGTGCTGGGAGAATAGCCACCAGGCATAGAGTCCAGCCAGAGGAGGAGTGTTACAGACTAGCATGGGGCCTATCCACGTTCCAGAGGATATTTTTGTATCTGAGGACCATGGCCAGTGGTTTGGGGGTTGGCTGGTTCCCCTAAGCCTGAGCTTTTTGTCAAGGGGCTGGGGGAAGTTCTAGTACTGTCTCTTAGGAGATTGAATGTGCTTCTCTTCTAGGCCTTGGGATTTTTGCTGTGGATTGTCTGCTGGGCAGACCTCTTCTACTCTTTCTGGGAAAGAAGTCGGGGCGTATTCCTGGCCCCAGTGTTTCTGGTCAGTCCAACCCTTTTGGGCATCACCATGGTAAGTAGAAGCTGGCTGTGAATCCTTGACCATCTTCTAGTCACAGTGGAGACCAAAAGCAGTAGACATTTAGACATAATGAAAACCTCATAGTAAAAAGCAAGAAAGCTGGCTTCTGTTGAAAAACTCAAAGATCTATGGGCGGTGCCTGTGGCTCAGTTGGTAGGGCGCCGGCCCCATGTGCCAAGGGTGACGGGTTCAAGCCTGGCCCCGGTCAAACTGCAACCAAAAAATAGCCGGGCATTTTGGCGGGTGCCTGTAGTCCCAGCTACTTGGGAGGCTGAGGCAAGAGAATCGCTTGAGCCCAGGAGTTGGAGGTTGCTGTGAGCTGTGTGAGGCCACGGCACGCTGCCGAGGGCCGTAGAGTGAGACTCTGTCTCTACAAAAAAAAAAAAAAAGAAAAACTCAAAGATCTGGCAACACTGGACTCATAATTTTTTAGGGCAGTCATTAACTGGAGCTTGGATGCAGCAGTGACCTTCAGATGGGCACATGTTGTCCAGTTTGCCACAGTCCCCACTGTGCGCTCTTGCCCTTCCTGCCACTGAGGTTGAATGGAAGATGCCACCTTTCTTTTTTTTTTGTTTTTGAGACAGACTCTTACTATGTTGCTCTTGGTAGAGTGCTGTGGTGTCACAGCTCACAACAACCTCAAAGTCTTGGGCTTAAGCGATTCTCTTGCCTCAGCCTCCCAAGAAGCTGGGACTACAGGTGCCCGCCACAATGCCCGGCTATTTTTTTGGTTTGTTTGTTTATTGTTTTGTTTCTGTTGCAGTTGTCATTGTTGTTTAGCTGGCCTAGGCTGGGTTTGAACCTGCCAGCCTCGGTGTATGTGGCTGGCACCCTACCCACTGAGCTACAGGTGCCGCCCGCCACCTTTCATTCTTATACTGGCTTCCTCAGTCATTTATACAAACTGCGTGGGACCTAATGGCCTCTTGAAGTTTCAGGCTATGGTGTAGGAGGTGGGATACCAAGCTGAATAAGAAATGGGCATCTGAGCCAGGCGCAGTGCCTCACACTTGTAATCACAGCACTATGGGAGGCTGAGGAAGGAGAATTGCTTGAGCTCAGGAGTTCAAGACTTGCCTGAGCGAGAGTGAGATCTCGACTCATAAAAAAAAAAAGAAAAAGAAAACCCCAGCTGGGCGCTGCAGCCAGTGCCTGTAATCCCAGTGGCTTCTGAGACTGAGGCAGCGGAATGCCCATAGCCTGAGTCTGAGGTTGCAGTGAGCTATGACACCATTGCACTCTGCTCAGGGCATAGGGTCGGACTCTGTCTCAACAACAATAACAACAACAACAAAAAGAAATGGTTCTGCAACTCAGTGGGCGATACAGACAGGAAAAGTACTTTATTAATTACAGCTGACATACAGCAAGTACTTCCTATGTTCCTGGCAGTGTTGTTGGTGTTTTATATGTCTTGAAAGTTATCTGATTCTCAGGACAACCCTGTGAGATAGGAACTATTTTGTCTTCATTTTATAGGTGAGGAAACAAGGCCCAGAGATTAGGTGCCCTGCTCAAGGTCACATAGTTACTATGTGGTCACCCGAGGGCTCATGCTTTTAGCCCCTGCATTGTGTAGCTTCTGAGCTGGGATCTCAGAGTTCTCCTCAGAGAGCCCCTGAGTGTTGTGGAACAAGGAGGGAACAAGGACGTTCTGAGCAGGGAGGACAGCTTGTGTGGGAAGGGCTTGCAGGGTCAGAAGGAGAATGTGGGGAGGTCTGTGAAGCAAGAACACACAGTGCAGTTCTGGGGTAGGTGGTAAATGTGACAGGGGTCAGGAAAGGCAGGTGGAGCCAGAGCGTGAACCACTGTGACTTTTCTTTTTGAGACAGCCTTGCCATTTTGCTCAAGCTGGAGTGTAGTGGCATCATCATAGCTCACTGCAACCTCGAGTTCTTGGGCTCACGCCATCCTTCCAACTCAGCCTGCTGAGTAGACGGGACTACAAGTGTATGGCACTATATCTGGATAATTTTTAAATTTTTGGCAGAGACAAGGCCTCGCTGTGTTTCCTAGGCTGGTCTCAAACCCTTGAGGACTGTGACTCTCTATGGCATGCATGAGATGTTGGCTGTCTGCCAGACACTGTCCTAATCCCTTTATTTGTTAACACATTTATGCGTGTTTGCTGGATACCCTCATGTTACAAATAAATAAGCAAATTGAAGAACCCAGAGATGCAGGAAATGGCCTGAGGCTACTCAGCCAGTAAATGGTAGAGCCAGATTCCAGCCCAGGCTCCCGGGTGTGGCTTGGGCCCCTGGCATCTGCTGTGCTGTATTTGTTTGTGAAGACTGCTTAGTACGTGGCTCTCCTACCGGATTTGCTCCTCTTTGTGTCTTCAGAGCCTGCCACCATGCCTGGCGTGTAGAAAGCACTCCATAAATGTGTTGAGGGGATGGGTCAATAAAGGTTTTGCTTCTGGAAGGAGAGACTATGTTTTGGCCAGAGGGGCTCATATTGACTCAACCTTCCCATCCCTGGTCTTTTGATTGGACACACTGGGATGACCGAGTGATGGGCTGAGACTTAATAGGCTTTTGGCCCCTTGGGGCTCTGAGCTGGATGTCAAGAGGTAAACTGGCCTCTGGGATGCTCATCCTCCCTCTCCACCTGCGGGCTCCATTCTCCCAATACCTGTGGGAACCAGAATGTACTGGCACTAGAAGTACAAGACAGGAGGCAGTCAGCAAATACATTTTATAGCCCTACTCTATGCCAGAAGTTGGAGATAAAAGCGTATATTCAAGCTGTTAACAGACATTAAACAAATGATACCTTAGAAGGGCACAAAGTGTTCCCACATGTATAGAGTGCTAGAGAGGGTGGAGTTAGGGGAACTTGGTTTGTTCTAGGGAGTAGGGAGGCTTCTCTGAAAGAAGGACGATGGAGCTGAGGCCTGAAGGATGAGCAGGTTGTTAAAAAGTTGAAAGGGCAGAGGATCATCCAGTTGGGGACAGGAGCATGTGCAGAAGTTCTGGGGTCACAGGGAGAACTTGAGAGCTGGCCTCTGGGTTGGAGGAAAGAAGGTTAAGGAGACGAGCCAGGGAGATGGGGCAGCAGGGAGGGCAGGGGCCAACCCTTTGGAAACTTAAGTGTCGGGGCAAGTAGGTTTTGTTTTTTCACTCTGGCCCTCTGCCTATGTTAGTCAATAAAGTTTTATTGGTATGTAGTCATGTAACGGCAGAGTCAAGGAGGTACAGCCTACCCAGGGGTCCTCAAACTACGGCCCGCGGGCCACATGTGGTGGTGTGATTGTATTTGTTCCTGTTACTTCGAAATAAGATATGTGCAGTGTGCATAGGAATTTGTTCATAGTTTTTTGTTTTTTTTTTTTTGTAGAGACAGAGTCTCACTTTATGGCCCTCAGTAGAGTGCCGTGGCCTCATACAGCTCACAGCAACCTCCAACTCCTGGGCTTAAGCGATTCTCTTGCCTCAGCCTCCCGAGTAGCTGGGACTATAGGCGCCCGCCACAACGCCTAGCTATTTTTTGGTTGCAGTTTGGCCGGGGCCGGGTTTGAACCCACCACCCTTGGTATATGGGGCCGGCGCCCTACCAACTGAGCCACAGGCGCCGCCCCATAGTTTGTTTTTTTTTTTTTTTAAACTATAGTCTGGCCCTCCAACGGTCTGAGGGACAGTGAACTGGCCCCCTGTTTAAAAAGTTTGAGGACCCTGGGGCGGCGCCTGTGGCTCAAGGAGTAGGGCGCTGGTCCCATATGCCAGAGATGGCAGGTTCAAACCCAGCCCTGGCCAAAAACCAAAAAAAAAAAAAAAAAAAAAAAAAAGTTTGAGGACCCCTGTGTGACCCATAGAACCTAAACTGTTTATTATGTGGTCCTTTGAGAAAAAATGTGTCATCTGAGGAGTGAGGTGGCTGGAGATGTGAATGGGACTGTTGGTGAGTTTATCAGGAGGACCCTCTTGAAAATCCCCATGACTGAAATGACAGCAATCCTAAAAGCCTGTTTTTTTTCTTTTTGGTTTGTTTTTTTGTCAGAAGATCAACTGCAGACCATGAATTTGTGGTAGAGAAAGGAATCTGTTGTTTAGCACTTGCTTGTGCTGCGTGAGGAAAACATGCAAGTCTCAGTGGTGCAACCCTCTTACCCCGTTTCCCCGAAAATAAGGCAGTGTCTTATTTTAGGGTGTGCTCCCAAAGATGCGCTAGGTCTTATTTTCAGGGGACGTCTTATCTTTCCTGTAAGTAGGTCTTATTTTCGGAGGATGTCTTATTTTGGGTAGTCATCATTTCGACTACAAAATCAGATATATCTTGTTTATCTCTAATTTTAAAATAACTCATCCTCTTGTTGGGTATGCAAGTGAGCAGTGGAGGAAGTCGTGCATCTGCAATGCTGGCCGGTGCTGAGGATTTCGATGCTTCTGAAAGACGTGGGCTAGAGAACTTTTATCAGTCACCAGAGGGATTCTTCCGTCTCAGCCGTGATGCCTCCATTTGAAGGTCACACTAGACCCTGTGACCCATAGAGCCTAAACTGTTTATTATGTGGTCCTTTGAGAAAAAAATGTGTCATCTAAAAGAAGCGAGGTGGCTGGAGATGTGGATGGGACTGTTGCTGTCATTTCAGTCATGGGGATTTTCAAGAGGGTCCTCCTGATAAACTCGGTTCTTCATCTCAGCCATGATGCCTCTAAATGCAGTCATCACTGGCACCAGAATATTTGGGATGTTTCTCAGTTGAGTAAAGAACCAGGTCAAGATGTTGACCTTTTTGATATGAAAGAATTCAAAGGTTCATTTAAGACAATTCTTCAGAGAGTATTAAACAGTGTGACAGTCAGCTTCGGCTGGACTCAAATCACGTGGGAAGCACAGTGCAGAAAGCTAAACCAGTACTAACCCACCCAGGTTGTGTGCTGTTCCCAGACTCCACATGCTTTCCCTGCTTTCTCCAAGATAAGGTGTTGTATCGCCTCTGGGACAGACACTGACAGTTCCTAGCAAACACCATCAGATTGTGAAAATGGACCTGAGAAGCTGATTATCTGCACTCTCTCAAGGCTATTGTTTTTTTTTTTTTTTTTTGTAGAGACAGAGTCTCACTTTATGGCCCTCGGTAGAGCACCGTGGCGTCACACAGCTCACAGCAACCTCCAACTCCTGGGCTTAAGCGATTCTCTTGCCTCAGCCTCCTGAGTAGCTGGGAAGGGCTATTGTTTTTAAGCAGCATAATTAGCACGTTGAAACTCACAACTCAAGAAGCTGTGAGCTAGGTATAAATATGGATTCAAGGACCCTTCATGAAAACAAAACAGAAAAAGAAAGAATCCAAAGAGTAACTGAAGAAACTTTTGGAGACTCTACAGATGGAACCTCAACCACAACTAGAATTTGCATAACAAGCTTGAAGTTCAGAAGTGACTTAAATGGAGGCATCACAGCCGAGATGGAAGAACCCCTCCGGTGACCGATAAAGTTCTCTAGCCCACGTCTTTCGGAAGCATCGAAATCCTCAGCGCTAGCCAGTATCACAGATGCACGACTTTGTCCACTGCTCACTTGCATACCTAAGAGGATGCGTTATTTTAAAATTAGAGATAAACAAGGTATATGTGATTTTGTAAGCACCTCAGTTCTTTGACTAGATTGCACATACGTTTTAGTTAATGGCTCATTCTGTAGCTTCTGTCTACACACTTGTTATTTTAGAAGTTAATCCTAGGTTTGAAACCTTAAAAATATTCATATAGTTTAATTGTTGGGACTGACTCTTTCCTCCTCCACAGTGTGCCTCCTCTACTCCATATCCTGCTGAGCATAGGAATTGCGGGAATTTCGGATGTGACAGGATGTAGATGCTTGTGGCTCCCCACTTGACCTTGAGTGCCTGGTGCTCTGAAGTGAAGCTCATGGCAGGCACAGTGGTGGAAACTGCTGGGCGTTGTGTCTATGTCCGTTCTCCACTCCTGCCTCTCCTCCGTCCTGGTGAGGTCTGGCTCCAATCGCTAGTGTCTGGAAAATTTTTTTCTTAAGCCTTGGATCATGAAAAAAAGCATCAAGAAACAATATCCAAGTTAATACTTTTTAGGGAGACTTATAAAATTGTTCCATTCAAAGGGTAGAGTTGGATCCATTGAGTTATTGTTGCAAAAGTTACATATTCAATGATTTACTTACATAAAATAGTGTTCTTATAAATATGGTACTTTTCATGATCTGTTTCATCATACAAGTAGCATTCAAACTGACCTATATACGATACTGATATGTGAATAAAGACATTAAAAAATTGATTTTAAAAAGTGTGTTGATCTCTGATGTAAACCCAGCTTCTCCCTACACCCCTGCTTTTCCATCCTATCCCTGATGTACACATGGTCTTGTTAGATTCCCACAACTTTCCAGACTAATGCCGTCAGCACCTCCATTTTGCAGCTGGGGCACCAGTGAAGCAGGGGTGGGGCTGGGCTGCAGCCAGGTCCCCCTCAGGCAGTTCTGCCAGCTGAGGGCAGACCTTGTCCTAGGTCTGATGTCCACCAGGGCCCAGGGCCCAAGGAGACCTTGGGTCTGGCCTTCCCTTAACAACGTCTGTCATGTGATTCTCTCTTCCAGCTGCTTGCCACCTTTTTAATTCAGCTCGAGAGAAGGAAG
This sequence comes from Nycticebus coucang, assembly GCF_027406575.1. Classification (NCBI taxonomy): domain Eukaryota; kingdom Metazoa; phylum Chordata; class Mammalia; order Primates; family Lorisidae; genus Nycticebus; species Nycticebus coucang. Next base: position 95,244,784 of record NC_069791.1, on the reverse strand, counting down.
GGAGTTCACTCCTCAGGGATCATGCTCACTTTCTGGCTTATAGCCCTACTGTGCGCTCTTCCCATCCTGAGATCCAAAATCATGACTGCCTTAAAAGAGGTAAGCGGTGGCCTTGTGCTACGTCTTCCTTCAGTGGCTCTTGGAGGAGAGGCTTGCTCCATCTGGTGTGAGTAGAGCTGTGCACCAGGTCAGCACCAGCCTTTGTTCTAGAACCCTCCTTCCCCAGGGCCCATTTGTCTGTGTAGCTCTGAGGAGCCTATGTGGCACCTGAAGGGCAGGAGCCTTGGGCACATGCTGGCTGCCCGTGAGCCCCGGCAGCAGTAAACAGCAGGGCAATTTGGCTCCCGTATGGGACGGAGCCATGTTTGTGGAGTGACTCTTCTCCCAGGGGACCCTCAACTTGTCCCCATATTACCTTTGTGGTGTTAGCGTCCACGCTGGCTGGAGAAGTTGTTTACATTGTCTGCTGTGTGTCACCATCAGGAGTTTTGAGGAGTGTGCACTTCAAAAATCCAACGTGCTGCCCTTGCCATCTTAATCGGAGACTGGCATGAGTCAAAAGAATCATTTATTTAGCACTCAAGGTGCACGGTATAGATGGGCTTTATTGGTGATGGATGGCACTGCCCTGATGGGGTTTGTGGTTTATCGTGCCTTGCAGGGCACTAGGTGTGTTTCTCAGATGTTCTTACTGATTGCCCACGAGGACTTGGACAGGATTTCTTGACCACAGCACTCAGTGAAATTTTGGGCGAGACATTTCTTGATCAGGGTGGGCTGGGGGGCTGTCTTATACCGGTGGGTGCTAGTAACACTCCCAAATTGTGACAAACAAGTGTCCCCAGACAGATGTTACCTTGGAGGCAAAATTACCCCCAGGTAGGAACTACCAGTCTGTTCAAAGGTGAGGAAACTGAGGTGCAGAGAGGTAAAGTAAGTTGACCAGCCCCCACAGCCAGTAGGAGCGAGTCAGGCCCAGGATGCACTGTTTCGCTCCAGGGCTGCCTTACACTGGGCCGTGGTGAGCAGGGTGGCTGCCCGTGATGGATCCCCTCTCTGCTGTTTCATCCTGGGAAGCTGGGAGTGGCGGGGAGCCTGTGAAGGCTCTGCAGCTGAGGTTGTGGGCCTTGCCAGAGAGTGACCTCTTCTCCTCCTTCCTTCCCTCCGTGTAGGGCGCCCAGGTCGACGTGTTCCGCGACGTCATGTTCTACGTCTACTTTTCCCTCGTGCTCATTCAGCTCGTGTTGTCCTGTTTCTCAGACCACTCGCCCCTGTTCTCCGAAACCGTCAACGACCCTGTAAGTGTGTCACAGATGTGTGCGTGCCTGTGTGTCTGTGAGTAACAGCTGACATTCACTGGGTCCACCCAGGGTCTTGTTCACATAGGTAATCCTCCTCCCAGCTCTGCAGACGGAACAGCTGAGCCCTTGGTATGACTGGACTTGGGGGCTGCTGGGAGAAGCTGCTTTGTCATTGCAAACGGCTACATCTTGCAGGCCTGTTGGGTTTCTCACTTGGCATGGTGACTTTGGAAAATGTGAGGGAATTTCACACAGATTCCAGCTGTCTAAGTCAGTTATCCTCAAACTGCGGCCCGCGGGCCACATGAAGTGGTGTGAATTGTATTTGTTCCCATTTTGTTTTTGACTTCAAAATAAGATATGTGCAGTGTGCATAGGAATTTGTTCATAGTTTTTTTTTTTTTAAACTATAGTCCAGCCCTCCAACAGTCTGAGGGACAGTGAATTGGCCCCCTGTTTAAAAAGTTTGAGGATGCCTGGTCTAAGTCTTTTAGAAAAATGAGGTGTTCTGACAGATTAGGGCCATAATCCCACGGGGCAGCCATTGCCCATAGCTGAGGAGTAGAGCCCAAGCTGGCCAGAGCTCCCCACTCTGTATTGTATTACACACTCTTGCTTCCCTTGTGTGTGGCAGACACCTGGTCCCTGGGGATTGAAGATGGAGACCCCTGGTCTGTTCTGTGAGTTTCAGGCAAATTCTGTAAGTACGGAAGTTTATCAGTGGGCACCGTGGAGATGTTTGTGCTTCCTGCTGAGAGAATGACAGGGAACATAATCATTTGTCTACCGTAATTCTCTCTTTCTTCTTCTTTTCTCCTTCTTTCCTTCCTTCTTTTTTTCTTCCTTCCTTTTCTCTTTCTTTCTCTCCCTCCTTCCAACAAATACCAAGTGCCAAGCCCTGGCATGGGGCTAGAGCAGTGGATGGAGCGGAGTTATCACCTACTCAAGACTGAGGTAGTCATGGCAGGGATTGGGCGGCAGAACAATAACCCAGGACCCATGGGTGGGGGGTGAATGCTGAGGGGAGGAAAGGAGGGGAAGGAAGTAGAGGTGATGGTCAGGGATCACGTGCGGTTTCTGATAAGAGAGGTCAGGGAAGGCCTTCCCAGGGGTGGCCTGAGATACAGGAGTGAGAGTGAGGGCCAGACAGACACCTAGAGGAAGAGTGTTCCAGGCAAGGGCAGCAGGTGCAAGGGCCCTGGGGTGGGTGCTGTTGTGGGGCATGGAGGGAATATTAAGAAAAGCCATGTAGCAGGAGAAGGCTGAAAGATGGGACCTGACAGGTGGGACAGTTGAGCTGTCGTTTGGGTTTTATCCTGAGTGCAGTGGGAAGCCTTCAGAGCATTTACTGCACGCGTGTTTGGGGATTGTCAGCTGTTAATCAGAAAATTGCAGTGGGAGCAGTTTTTAGCTTCTTTTGTCCCCTTGGGCTTGTCCTGAACCTCTGGAAAGGGCTGAGGTTCGCCTTATGGGTTGTGAAAGGTTTTGTGGGGCATCGCCATGGAGGAGGCAGGTGACACTAGCCAAGAGATTTTAGAAACCTGTGCCCTTTGTGTGTTCTGAGAGGCCCTGTTCTTCTCCCCTGCCTGAGGAAGAGCTGGGTTGGAGAAATTAGCAAAGCTTATGTGTCTATGTGTATCTATAACATGTGTGTTCATGCGTGTTTGTGTGTATGCATCTGCTGTGTCTTCTGTATGACTGTATGCTCATGTGCATGTGTGTTTTCATGTGTATAAAGTTCACCAGGGTAGTGACTGTGCCTGGGGCACCCCATTGGATCCCTGGCCTGTGTCTGCCACAAAGGAGGGGCTCATATGTCAGAGGCTGTTGCATATGTTGTTTATGAGGGGGTGTGGCAGCAGAGTGTCCTCATCTGGAAAAGTTAATTAAATGTTGGGATATTTAGTGGATTATACCATACCAGTCATGCCCACCAGGGTGGCTGCAGACCTTGACTTGCTCTGAGGGTAAACTGAGTCTGGGTGGGGCTGAATGGCTGGCCTGGCAGGTCACCTGACCTATCAGGCTTCTCCTGGGAGCCTGAGATGAGCTCTCTCACCAGGGACTTTCCTGGAAACTTTACGTGAGAGAGAATTTCTGATTTCTGGTCTTCTTTGGGGATTTGGATAAAAATCCCTTTGCTTCTTCCCTGGGAACATGTGTCCTGGGGTGACTTATGCAACCAATCTGGTCCTTTCTTTGTGCTTTCAGAATTTCTGGCAGGCTGGTTCTGGGGTCTGCTTTACACCCTGGAGTGGTATGAAGCTCCCAGCTATGGAGGCTGGGCTATGGGGGGTGGGACACCCTTGGTCTTTCTTCCCAGCCATCATCTCTCCATCTGCTATCTGTCTCATCTCCTCCCTGCTCCTTTTGTCACTTTTTTTGATCTTCTAAGGGGGTGGAAGACGCTGTTGTTTGCCTCTTGTGCAGTGCAATCCAGCAGGCAGGCAAACCCGGTGTGTGGGCTGGTGCATTTCTGACATTTGTGCACAGGGCTGGGAAGAAAGGCTTCCATTGGAGAGTGCTCTATCTAGCCACCCTGGCATTGCCTCTGACTTCCTGTTCAGTAACCCAGTGGGGGATGCCATTTGCCTCGTTGCAGTTTGGAATCTAGACCAGGGGTGGTCAGCAGTAGCCCATGGGCCAAATCCAACCTACTGTCCATTTTTATAAATAAAGTTTTATTGGAACACATCCACATCCACTTACTATGTAGTGTCTATCTATGGCTGCCTCCAGCCACACTAGCAGAGTTGAATGGTTGCTACAGAGGCTATCACCCAAAGCCTAAATATTTACTGTATGCTCTTCATAGAAAAAATTTGCCTATCCCAGCTCTAGAACATTCCTTTAGCTCTGATGACTTTTTTCCTTCTTTTTCTGTCCCCTTTCCATTTTCAGGCATTCTTTTACCCTGTGAAAGGAAAGGAAAGGGAAGGGGATGGGTGTTTATGAGATGCACAGTGCTAAGCTTTTCATATGCATATCTTATTTAACCCTCACACCAGCCATGGTGAACTTGGTACTGTTGTTATGTTTTTTCATCTTACAGACAAAGAAAGTGAGTCTCAGAAAAGTGTCTTGCCCAATGTAAGTGGTGGGGCAGGAATTTAAACCTAGGATCAATTGTTCTGCAGAACTGTGTCATTTCTCTTGGTTATAACCGGCTGGAGGGCAGGGTCTTTGGCTAAATAACAGCTTTGTATCAGGCTATAGGCTCGGTCTACCCTGTCACCCCAGTGCCTAAGGCAGAGCCTGGCACACGGTGGACTTTAAGTAGTGGTTTATTGTGGTGGTGGTGTTATGCAGGGAGGTCCTCAGTACATGTAGCATGTGTCTTGTGTAAGAGCGAGGTCTGCACTGGGCTTCACGGGACGTCAGACTAAGCTCTGTCTTTATTCACTTTATTTTTTTTTTTTTTAGAGACAGAGTCTCACTTTGTCACCCTTGGTAGAGTGCTGTGGCATCACAGCTCACAGCAACCTCCAGCTCTTGGGTTTAGGCGATTCTCTTGCCTCAGCCTCCTGAGTACCTGGGACTACAGGCATCTGCTACAACGCCCAGCTATTTTTTTCTTTGTTGTTGCAGTTTGGCCAGGGCCAGGTTTGAACCTGCCACCCTCAGTATATGGGGCCGGCGCCCCACTCACTGAGCCACAGGCGCCGCCCATCTTTACTCACTTTTTTTTTTTTTTTGGCCAGGGCTGGATATGAACCTGCCACCTCTGGTATATGGGGCCTGCGCCCTACCCCTTTGAGCCACAGGCACCACCCTTTACTCACTTTTAATGTTACTATATCAAGAAGGAAGAGGAAAGGAACTGATACATAAGGAGACCTGCTGATGGCCTGGGATAGTTCTAAGAGCTTTATCTCCTTTTTAAAAAATTGCCTTTGTTTATTTTGGTGAAATACGTATAAAATTTGTCATCTTATCCATTTTAAATGTACACTTCAGCAATGCTAAGAGTTTTTTTTTTTAAATCTCATTCGATCCCCTGCAACTAAAATGGGGACCATGACCTGCTATATTTACATAACCTGGGACCATGTTAGACACATATGATTGCAGGCCCTGTCCCACATATCATCTCCAGGTAATTTGTGTGCCCAGGAAAGTTTGAGAAGCATTGGTTTAAACTTACAGCTTTGAGAAGGCGGTATATTTGTTCGCCTTATTTTTTTTAAAAGGTATAAAGGAATTATGACTTAAAACTGTAGATGTTAACACCTTAAGTTTGATGATGGAGGCAGCATGGTGTGATAGAAAGAATCCTCAGTTTGGACTTAGGCAGACCTGGGTGTTTAATCACACATAGGTTCTTTTATCCCTTTAACAGATATTTATTAAGCACCTGTTGTATAGGTTGCGCTTGGTGCTGGGGATATTACAGTGTGCAAAATAGATATGGTTTGAACTTTGGGGGAGGAGATGATCTCTTCCACACTCTTAGGTTCAGTGGCTGGGGCCTGCAAATCAAACCAATAAAATATTAACAGGAGAAAATATTTAGAAAATATTTCTAAAGAAGTGGTTAAGTCTGACAGCGTCTATGCTGTTTTAACAAAAGGTGATAAATTTATATAGAAGCAACAAGGGAAAGAGAAAGGGGTTTGGGATTCTAGGGTTGGTACATTGTGAGAAGGTAAATATGTGTGTGGGGGGAACTAGAAGAAGATGAGGGTTATTTTAGTAAGGTTTGTTTGTGCAGACCTATCTCAGTGTTGCCAGTGATAATGGTTCTTCTCCTGGTATGGGAGAAGGGAAGGGGAAGATTTATGGGAAGGGAAATTTATGTCCTGCTTTTAGGCAGGTAGGGAAAGGACATAGAGGTCTTTTTGTGTTTGCTGTTGCTTAATTGCCTTTAGCTCAAAACAGTCCTTATGCCAAAGTGGGGTATTTTGGAGTGGCATATTCTGATCTGTTACTCCATAAAAAAACCACTGAAATGAGTTGCATGATACAACTACAGCATAATGTTTCACAGTCCTGGGTATTGACAAGGCTCAGTTGGACGGTTCTCAGTCTCTCCTGTGGTTGCAATCAGATGTGGCTGGGACTTAAGTCAACTCCAAGGTTTCCTCAGTCTTGCATCTGGTATTAATGCTGGCCACTATCTGGCACCTCCCCTGGAGTCGACACCTGCATCTGGTCTCTCTGTGGCCTGGGTGTCCTCACAGCATGGTGATTGATCTCTTAAGAGGGAGTGTTGAGAGAGAGAGAGAGACAGAGCTGGGTGGAAGCCATATCACTTTTTATGACCTAGTCCTGGAAGTCACAGTCATTCCCACCATGCTCTGTTGATTGAGGCAGTCACAAAGGCAAGGAACGCAGACTCCACTTCTAGACAGGTGAATGGCCATGTCTCATTGTAAGAAGAGCATGTGGGGTGGCAAATGTGTTGGCTGTCTTTGGATAGCCATGTGCCCTTACTAAGTTTGCAGTTCAGCCATGAAGCTTATAGCTAGCCATGGAGCAGGTCAGCAAACACATAAACACATCACTACTTTACTGTGGGTGAAAGGTAGGAATGAGGTTATGTGAGAAACAGCTAGATCTCTGACTTTAGGCACATTGCTCTTCCTTTGGGGATCTCAGTGTGCCCTTCTACACACTGAGATGGGTTGCAGCCCTATTTAATGTTGGTGGCAACCCCTCTTCCATAACCAGGGGGAGGATGACACTGTGACATGCTCTTTGTTTGTTTTCCTGCTGGAGTCACAGTGGAGCCTGGAAGCTGGGGAGAGTCCAGCCCTGCCGCTCTCCCATCCCAGGAGCAGCAGTGGGCAATCAATCACATGTTGCCAGCCCTCAGAGTGATCAGCCGTGGCCTGGGGCAGCCAAGGACTGGTTGGGAGCTGCCTCTTCTGGGCTGCCTGTGCTGAGTCACTGTGTCGGCTACCCCCCAGTTGGCCCTCTTCCCACTGTGTGACTCAGATGTCTATTCCGGCCCTAGTTTCTCTGTGGGGCTCCTCCCATCTGGGCTTCCACCTCTGGGGCTGACTAGGCTTCTGGGAGCCTGGGCAGGGCTCATGCCCATCTTAGCCTCACACCCTTTGATTCGGATGCCGCTGTGGCTACTGCTGGGCAGTGGCAGGAAGGAGGAGGAGGTAGCTGTAGGCGGGTGGATGGAGGCCACAGGAGGTCACTGGGTGGATCCTCCCTGCTTTTAGTGGGCTTCCCCAGACCCACTGAGTCAGGATCTCACCCGAACAAGATCCGTGGGTGGTTCACTATTGGAAAACACTGGTTTGAAACATTAAGTAAAAGCTGTTCATTTGTCTGCAGTAAGAGGTATTTTTAGTTCTGTCCAGACAACATGGAGTCAGCATTTTACTATGAACCTTTTCAAGCTTGTAGAAAAGTTGAAAATATTATACTGTGAGCAGCCATAGACCAAATCCTTAGAGCTACAGTTAACATGTTGCTAAATTTACTTTATTACATACCTGTCTATCCAGTCAGCTACTCAGCCGTCCAGCCGGCTCGTGTTTTGATTGCTGAAACTCACTTTTGAAGTATATTAATATTCTTCCCCCAAACACTCTCCTGTAAATCATTAGCAGCAGTTCAGTATTTGCTTATAGTACTGGGTTTTTCCTTAAAATTTACATGCAGTACAATTTCTAATCTTGTTAGTATTTGATAAGTTTTGATAAACAATGAACTTAAACTCTAGTTAAGATATGGCATGTCACAAGGTCTCCAGAAAGTTCCCTCCTGCTCCTTCATGGTCAGTCTCCATGCCCACCCCTTAGGGACCTAATCTTGGACTTTTCACAATTAAATCATGGTAAATTCCATTTTCTCTCCCTTTTTCTTACATGTTTTCCGTCCTTTAGTAATACAGTGTCATGCCAGCAGCTGAGCTGGGCTAGGAAGGAACAGACCTCACCACTGCCCTTGAGGAAAGATGGAAGGAGGGATGACAGGAAGCAAATAAACCAACAACTTTCGGGCAGATGGTGGAGGCTCCCAGGGAGGGTGGTGCTGGGGTTGTGGGGAGTTGATTTGAGGTCCCTGGCTCAGCATGGGGCCAGCGTTGGGGGAGGAGATGCCTAATCAGAGGAATTTGAGGCCTGGGCCAGCTGTATATGGTTGGAAGTGATGGCGTAGAGGGTGCTCCTGGTAGGGGAAGCAGCATGTGCAAACGTCCAGTGGTGTGATGGAGCTTGTGGGTGCTCGGGGACTGTGTGGAGTTCTGCGAGGGTGGGCTGGAAGGGCCAGGAAGTGAGTGGAAGGAAATGGAAGAGCCAGGGAGCAGAGCATGAAACATGAGGGTAGAATTATGTGTCACTAGAAGGACTTGGAATTTTAACCTGTCCATGGTGGGAGCTGATGAGAGATTTTCCAACAGTGGAGGGTACTCTCAGGTTGGACATGATTTGGAGAATCCCTTCGACTGAAAGGAGGAGGATTCATTGGGCATGGAGAGGTTGGTGGCACTGTGAAAGCCATTGCAAGTGCCCAGGCAAGCAGAGAGGAAGGCTGAGCTGGGACGTTGACTCTGGGTACACTGAAGTGCCAAAAAGTAGAGAAACAACAAAAAAAGGCAAGTGCCTGGGAAAGGCAGAAGGGTCTGATATGTGCTACAGTATAGGGAGCTTGAGGTCCTAAGCAGGGACGCAGTTTGCACAGCTGGTAGGCAGTGGTGCAAACAGAGATGGCCAGTGTTTACATTGTAGGGGAAAATTTCTTTTTTTTTTTTGTTGAGACAGAGTCTCACTTTGTTGCCCTGGGTAGAGTGCCGTGGTGTCACCTCACAGCAACCCCAAACTCTTGGGCTTAAGCGATTCTCTTGCCTCAGCCTCCCAAGTAGCTGGCACTACAGGCGCCCACCACAACACCCGGCTATTTTTTGGTTGTAGTTGTCATTGTTCCAACCCGCCAGCTCTGGTGTATGTGGTGGGCGCCCTAGCCGCTGAGCTACAGGCACTGAGCCAGGGGGACAATTTTTTACTGTTGGACATTTAGTTTCCATCCAATAATGAAGAAGCAGCTTGGTGCACTGTATTATTTATTTCATTATTTAAATAAATATCATTAAATATTATTTGTTTAATACTCATGCAAGGCAAGGCAGAATGATTAGTCTCCCCATTTCACAGATGAAGACACTGAGGGTCGGAGTGGTGGTCAGGAATCCTCCCGCTGAGTTCTCACACCAGAGCATGCATTGAACTCACCCGGTGAACCTGGTAAACCACAGGTTGCTGGGCCCCACCCCCACAGTTTCTGATACAGTAGATCTGGGTGAGGCCCAAGTGTTTGCATTTCCCAGATGCTGCTGGTGATGGGGCTGCTGCTCACAGCCCTTAACTCCAATGCAGAGTTCACGTCACTGGCAGAACACTGATTAGAACTAAAAGCAGAGTTACCAGAAACACATATGGAGACCCAGAGAATTTCTGACAGACAGGCCAGAATGCTGAGAGACCCAGACAAGATTTCCAAACTACCTCGTGTGAGGTAAGCAACGACCAGTGCTGGAAGAATCAATGCCTGAGACTGTTGTACCAAATTGGCTTAAACCTCAGGGTTTGTGGCCAAATCAACTGGTGCCAAACATAGTGCTAAAGAACACATGTCACTCTGCTTGGATAAATCAGACTTTCTGCCATCAGCCGGGACTTGTCTGAATTATTTTTATTGCTGAATGAATGAGGAACCGATTAATACACCTCCTTCATCTCATCTGGGATAAGAGTTGCTGCGTTTAGCCTCTGAAGCTGGGAACCCCCTGGCCAGTAGCTCTGTCTTTTGCACGGAATAAATTATGTCAATGAAATGCTAACTGGATTGTCATGCCCTGGCCACTTTTTTTCCTTTTTTTGTTGTTGGTCCTTGACTACTTCAGAAGCTAAGTTGTGTTATCAAATAAGGCCTTCCGTATCAGATGAGATGTCCATACACCAGCTCACTAACTGATAAATTTCCTTCTCTGCCGGTGGATGTGACCCTGTGTTGGCCTCTGTGTCTGTAACTTCAGATAATCTGAAAAATCCATGTTTGGATCCACAGGAGGGAGGAAGCCTGGGGAGAAGAATTTGACAAAGGTCTTGGTACGTGCAACTTAGAAACTGTGAAATGGTCAGTCAGTGATACAACCTCATTGCATTTGCATAGTGAGTTTTCTCCCACTGGCTGAGACTCAGTTTTATTATCCAGGGTGAGGGTTAGTACCCCCAGAGCTTGAGGGTCTCCTTGAGCTGGATGTTTCAGTCCCTCCTCCCCCATCCTCCACCCATTTCTGTCTTCTGGATTTGGAGGCAAATGACTTAACACTTGAGGCCTGATCTCACTACTGAATAATCCCTATGTCTTAAGGAATTGTGTAGGTTGATGAAAGGAGAGGATAGCCAACTTCTGATGACGACTTTGGGCTTTGCAACCCCTACCATCTCTTCAGTAGTACCCAACTCTGCTGTACAGATCAGAAGCAACCACAGACAATGTGTAAATGAGGGGGCATGACTGTGTTTTAATAAAACTTTATTTATAAACAGCTGGCCTGTGGATTGTACTCGGCCACTCCTGATGTATGGAACATCTGGTGCAGCTTTATTGGTGTATGTTGACCAGTAAAATTTATATCTATTTAAGGTGTATAACTTAATGTTTTGATGTACTACAAGCCATTGTTGCTGTTTTTACTATTATGAATATTATTACTGTTACTAATAATACCATTTCTTGAGCTTTACTCAATACCAGGCACTATCCTAAGTATTTAACAAGTTTTATCTCATTTAATCTTCACCACTAGGAGCTTGTGCAGGGTCCTACAGCCAGGAAATGGCAGAGCTGGGATTCAGACCCTGCCTGCTAAGCACTGTGCTTTACACATAAGCTCCCCTCACCCCTGCCCACTTCTTCTCCCTGTAACTCCGGCTGTTTCGTTGTTACTGTGTATTTGCATCCTGGTTTGCTTACTGTCCTCTTCTCCTGGGCGGGAAGCTGAACAAGGCAGAAACCTCACTCGTTGCGGGTCACCGTCACTGTCATCTTCACAGCTCCAAGTCCCCAGCACTCAGCCCTCATCCTGGTGTATACACAGGTCCTCCCGAAATATTTGCCCAAGAAACAAGTGAGTCACTGACAACGGGCCCCACCCCCTGCACCCTTCTCTGCCACTGAGCTGCCTTACTAGTCTTTCACAATGGGGAGGACTTGGGCTGGACTGGAACCGGATTTGTGATTCCCTGATAACCCACCCACTGACTGGGAGGGGGAATGCCTGTGGGCAGGAAGGTATCAGTTCTCCCAGAAGAAAAACCTACCTGCAGTGAACATTTTGTGGCCAGCCTCCAAAGCAAATACCACCAACTCCACGGTTAAGGTTGCTCTCTTAAGTTGAAAAAAATTCTAGTTCTACCTGCAACGGGGAACGTACCTAACAAATGCAAACCTAATTGTTTGTACCCTCATATTAATCTGAAATAAAAAAAAAAATCATATCAAAAGAAAAAGAAAAAATTCTAGTTTACCTCACAGTTCCATAGACCTTATGTCACTTATCCCTCCCGGCAGTGTTGTGACGTAGGCTGCGCAGTGGGACTAACTACTCAGGGTTTTCTGATGTGAAAATCAAGGCTTTGGAGGAAGAGATGCATCTGGTGTCATTCACCTGGAAATCTGCAGGGCCGGGATTTAAACCCAGGTCCAGCTGGCTCCATGCACTGAACTTACTCTGCTTTCGGTTGGTCTGGAAGGTAGATGCCTGGACCAGCTGCATCTAACTTACCTTATTAATATACTGACGTTAGGGCCCCACCCCAGAAGGTAGTGATGACGTTAGTCTGGCATGCACCCTAGGAAGCAGCATTTAACAAACTCCCTGGGTGATTCTGGAGGCTGGGCAGGTCTTGGTAACCTCTTCACCCCTCAGGGCCCCAGAATGGTGCCTGGTCCTTCTCAGCCCTGGCTGTGTGTTTGAATCACTGCATGAGAACTTTTTATTTTGCCTTTATGGTGGAAACTAAAGTAGACAACATAGGGTAATGAGCTGCCTTGGGTACTTATGCGTTTCATAAGTAAGCATTTCAGTTATAAATTTATTTTTAATGGCTTTTTTGTTTTGAAACAGGCTCACAAAAAAGAGGATACAAAAATAGTAGAGTTTCTGTGTACTTTCACCCAGATTTTCCCAGTGATATCCGAAAGATAAGGATTGAAAAAGAATAAAACTGTACTAGTATCTTTGGCTTACAAATATTAATCATAATTCTTTAATATCATCAAATATTCCAGCAGTCCATTCAGGTTGCAAAATGTCTCATTCTTATGTTTTATCATCCCTTCTTCCCTTATTAGCTAGACCTTTTCTATGGAAAGTCACGTCCCCTCCTCTCTGTGGTCACCCTGCGGTGTAGCTCATTCAGGAAAGGTGGGAAAATGCTTATTTCCTTCCCTTTTTTCTATTTTCAAAACAGTAACTTGGCTCACTAGTTAACACCAGTGACAGCAAGATGTGTTTCTTTTTTTCCAGCATCAATATGAGCTTGTATATTTAAATACACATGGTATGTTTCAGCCCATTGTACTTATTTGAGCCCGCTGGAGCTCAGATTGTCTCTTTGTTGGCCAGTGGGAGCAGCTTCTGGTTGATTCTGGGGCGTTTTAACAGTCCCACTCATCTTTAGTTTCTTTGTTGTTGGAAATGACAAGATGTTCTAGGCTTCTGTTGTACATTTCCTGCTCAGTTACTTTGACAAGAAGAATCTGGATGTTTAAAACCAAAATAAAAACAAATGTCTGCTCCTATCCCAAACCAGCTTAATTAGACTGTCTAGTGGGGTGGGGTAGGGCCTAGAAAGAGTGTTTTTAAAAGCATTCTCAGCCTGGATGGAAAACCACTTTGTTAATATATGAGTCTTATCAGGCTCTCTGAATGCCGTATCCCTTCAAAATACTGAAACAGTTGAGCCGAGACCTTGGCTAAAGCCTGTATTGCTGTATGGTGACCTCCCTTGACTGAACACGCTTGTGTTCCTCTGGAAGACCTGTTTGTAGCTACATTCAAAGCTAGCCTTTGTCTGTAATCCAGAGACTCTGTGCTAATGTTACTTTCCTTATCTGCATGTTTTTGAGCTGGGCTCACTGTTATATCTCTCGGAAATAGGTTTATTGATTGCTTGTTTAGAATCTGTCACTGATTTTTCCATTGCCTGTAGGATGAAGAATAAAACTCTTGGGGCTCAGCACCTGTAGCTCAAGTGGCTAGGATACCAGCCACATACACCAGAGCTGGCGGGTTTGAATCCAGTCCGGGCCTGACAACCAACTATAACTAAAAAATAATTGGGTGTTGTGGCGAGCAGCTGTAGTCCCAACTACTTGGGAGGCTGAGGCAAGAGAATTTCTTAAGCCTAAGAGTCTGAGGTTGCTGTGAGCTATGATGCCATGGCAGTCTACCCAGGGCAACAGCTTGAGACTCTGTCTCAAAAAAAAAAAAAAAAGAATAAAATTCTTTATATGGCCTCCAGTGTAGATTACTAAGGCCTCCTTTTGGTTCCCTGTGGCTTCCCTCTACCACAGGGCCTTTGCACACACTGTTCTTTTCTGGGAATGCCTTGTCTTTCTTCTTTACTTAGTTTTCCTCTACTTACCATCTTCCTCAAGGAAACCTTCTCTGTTTATGTTGTCTCATTGGTAATATTTACCCACTTTTAAGGCACACATCACCACTGCAGTTTTGCATTTGTTCATGTGAGCAGCTGATTAATCTCTCTCTGGAACTTAACTATTTGGGGCTCACATCCTGTCTCTACCGCTTTTAGCAGTGGGCCCTTAGGCAAGTCCTACTTTTGGTCTTCAGTTTCTTTAACTATAAAAGAAGGATGATACTTTTACCTACCTCTTAAGGTGGTTATGAAGATTAAACGGGATAATTTGTGTAATTTAATGACTGTTACACAAATTAATGACTGTTAATTTGTGTAACAGTCAAGAACACAGCTGGCTAGTAGGGGAAATATTTGTTGGATGAACAAATGACTGCAGTGGAGATAACAGCTGTGCCATGTTCACAGAGTTCTGTGGGGATATAAAATAATGCAAGCATGTAGCTCTTTGACACATGATACTAAAAACCTTTGTTGAATGAATGAGTGAAGTGGGGTCGGTAGTAACACCAGCTCCGGGGGTTGGAGTGGGGCTATGAGATAAGACAGGTCTTTAGCATGGTATACTGTGCTTGCACACAGTAGACACTCAGGAACTATTTCTTGGGTGAATCTAGAGGAGCGATGATGTGTTTCCTTCTCCTGGGGTTCAGGAGAAGTAATTTATTTAGGGTGCAGAACAGTATGGCACTTTGGGTAGATGGCCCTTTTGAAGGAAGAGTGATGGTCAACTGACGATTCCTTGCTGACCTCTGGCATAGAAGGAAGGTTTAATCATTCATTTGCCTGTTGTTTCCCCCCTGTGCTTTCTTTCCACTAGAATCCTTGTCCAGAGTCCGGTGCCTCCTTCCTTTCCAGGATCTTCTTCTGGTGGATCACAGGGTAAGGCTGGGCCCCAGGCCTTGGGTGCGTCTGTGGAATAAATGGGTGTTTGAATGGATGAGTAAAGGAACAAACACAGCTCAGCTCTGCTACTGCTCTCTTCCTTTCCCTTCCCTTTTTTGTTCTTCTGAGGAATTGTGTCCAGAGTCAGCCTGTGCTGGGTGCATGCTCTCAGAAACACTGACTCTGTCCCCTTAGTTCATGGACTTGACTGTAATAAGTACCTGAGCCACGAGCAGCTCAAGCCCTTATGGAAGTCTTGGCCTGGAGCAGCCATAAGCTATCCTGTTCTTAGCTGCAGTTTGGGGTATTTCTAACATTAGCTATAATAATTATTATTACTGATATTGTCATCTCTCCCTCATTGGAAAAATAATACATGCTTCCCACAGGAGATGTGGGTGAGAAACATACACAGATCAATAGCAAGAGGCAACCCAGCGGCTGCCACCGTGAGCGTTTGGTATACTTCCCTCCAGTCCCCATTTTGCATGGCTTTTTCTGCCCATTGTCAACATCTTACTGTGGATTACTTCTATCTTTTTTCCCTGCTAATTAGCATCATCTTTGTATCTATGAACTTTTTCTAGACTTTTTTTTACAGTGATGAAATGTTTTAAATTACTGTTAAAGAACATCACTGGGATACTTGACGTAATTAAAATATGGACTACTTTCTGATTATATAAGAGCTCATTCTTTATTTCAGGGGGATATACACAAAGTTTTAGGGGTAAAGGCATGTGGAGTCTGCAGCTTGCTCTCAAATAGTTCAGAATAAAGATTATGTGTATGCATGTGTGTGTGTAAAGAGGGCTAGAGAACAGAGAACGATACTGCAGTATGTTTACAGTGGTGAGCTAAGTGAATTCTGTGTATGATTCAAGAAAAAAAGTCATGCTTTATATGATTTTTCTATAAATTTTAATTTATTTCAAAATAACAAATTAAAAGATTAGGTTTACTTTTTAGTCCTTAAGTGTTCACACACGAAGAAAGACTAGTATAATAAAACAACTCATCACCCAGGTTTGGATAAGATTGCTAATGCTTTGTCATAGCAACCTTTTTTTTTTTTTTTTTTTGAGACACTATGTCGCCCTTGGTAAAGTGCTGTGGTATCACAGCTCACAGCAACCTCCAACTCTTGGGCTTAGGCGATTCTCTTGCTCCAGCCTCCCAAGTAGCTGGGACTACAGGCGCCCACCACAACACCCGGCTATTTTTTTGTAGATGTAGTTGTCGTTGTTTGGCAAGCCTAGGCTGGATTCGAACCTGCCAGCCCGTGGTGTATGTGACTGGTGCCCTAGCCACTGAGTTGCAGGCAGCGAACCTTTTAAAACTTAAAATCTTAGCCGGGCGTTGTGGCGGGCGCCTGTAGTCCCAGCTGCTCAGGAGGCTGAGGCAGGAGAATCGCGTAAGCCCAAGAGTTAGAGGTTGCTGTGAGCCCTGTGACGCCACGGCACTCTACCCAAGGGCGGTACAGTGAGACTCTGTCTCTGTAAAAACAAACAAACAAAAAAAAACTTCTAATGAGTAAATTGGAGTTATCCTGTGTTTTCCTCCTCAATCTTGTACATCTCAAAAAAAAAAAATAATAAAAGAGGACATTTTTCCTAGGTGACCTAATAGAATGAGCAGTAATTACGTAACATGCCTAAACGTCCATCCGTATTCCAATTTTTCTCATCTGTGTGGCTACCTCGGGTTGTCGGTGGTGGTGCCCCGGAGGTGGCCAGTGCTGATGGGTGTGTGGAGTGAGCCCCATCCTCCTCTTCCCCGCATCAGCTCACATTTACAACTCCTTTTGTGTTTCCTCCCAGGATGATGATCCGGGGCTACCGCCATCCCCTCGAATCCAGTGACCTCTGGTCCCTCAACAAAGAGGACATGTCAGAACAAGTGGTGCCTGTCTTGGTAAAGAACTGGAAGAAGGAATGTGCCAAGTGTAGGAAGTAAGTGTGAGTTTCCTTGCACTTCCCAGGAAGCCAGACACTCTGGGATGATCCGGCCACCTCCTTCCCGTGGCCCGAATTTGGATTGGGACACTGGCAGTGCTGCCTCTTACCAGCTGTATGGTTCTGGGCAAGAGGCCTCACTTCTCTGGGCCATAGTTTGCTCTTCTGCCAAATGGGATAGAGCCTCACATGAAGTGAAGGCACTTTGGGTAGGAAAGAAGAGAAAAGCGTTGGTTAAGCGGGCAGTGGATTCTGTTTATCCCGACCCTCAGAGGGTGTGCCATGGGTGTGGCTGCTTTCTTTTGTCAAGAGCTTTTTGAAAGAGGGAATACGATCTTGAAATCTTTTTATAACGTTCTGCCCAACAATAGATATCCCTGGGTGAGCCTGATTCGGGAGCCCCCATTTTAAAACGCATTTTTAAAGTGCAGTGTTACTCATGTAGAATGTTCCACTGTAATTTTAAATTATCTTCCCGTAAGATTTCGCCATGTTGGGCGGCGCCTGTGGCTCAGTGAGTAAGGCGCCGGCCCCATATGCCGAGGGTGGCGGGTTCAAACCCAGCCCCGGCCAAACTGCAACAAAAAAATAGCCGGGTGTTGTGGTGGGCGCCTGTAGTCCCAGCTACTCGGGAGGCTGAGGCAAGAGAATCGCTTAAGCCCAAGAGCTGGAGGTTGCTGTGAGCCGTGTGACGCCACGGCACTCTACCCGAGGGCGGTACAGTGAGACTCTGTCTCTACAGAAAAAAAAAAAAAAAAAAAAAGTTTAAAAAAAAAATAAATAAAAAAAAAAAAAAAAAAAGATTTCGCCATGTTTATAAGCCTTTATTGCTTCCAGGGTTCAATGCTCCTGTGTGTGAAGGTAAGTGCAGCCTGAAGGTGCTGTACTCAGTTCTTAAGAAGTTAAAGATCCCATTTTTATGTTGAACCTTGACTTCATCTTTCAGATCCTCTTGATCGACTTAGCAGGAAAAAGACATAAAGGGGAGTGAACACAGAAGTCTCTGCACATTTTCAAGAGCCAGAGTTTGTGTCCCTTGCAGTATTGCCATTTATCACCTTTCTTTTTGACCTAGTCAGACATCTGAGGCCTGTCACTATATCCAACCCACTTAGTTGTCAGACACAATCCAATCCAGTTTTTGTCGTGACTAACAAACCCAATGAAGATGAAAAATTTGCTCCAACTGGGCTAGCCCCAAACAGACCTCGGTAGCACTTCAGAATCCAAGAGAACATTCCCATGATTCCCACCTCCTGGGAGTTGCTAGAAGTTCTACTTAACAGTCCCACTTCTGACACCATGCATTAAGACAAACTTTAGACAAACTAAATGTAATAGAGTTTAATTGAGGCAGGAATGAGTCACAAATCATCAGCCCCCAGAACTGATGTAGGTTCACAGTGACTTTGGGTCTGCCATTTGGTCAGATAACATTTACGGACTGAAACGGGAACGTGACATACAGAAAACCCCTCCCTGGGTTGGCTGCAGCTTGGTGTCTGCCTTATTTGAACATGATTTAAACAGTTTGGCTGCCTGCATTTATCTGAGACTTGCCTACTTGTTATCAGAGTAGCTTACGGTCTATTTACACATTCAGTTAGGTTATAGTTCAGTATGTATGGAAAAGCCTTTAGACTGAGCTTAAAATATGTGAGGAAGTTGCTTTAGGCTAAATCTCACACTCTCATTAGGCTCCTTGCTGGTTGGGATTTCCTCAGTTCCTGGCCGAGAGCTGAGCCGGAGTCAGACAGTGTCAGTGGAGGAGTGGACGATTGCTACCTTCGCCCACATCAAACTTTGGATCAAGTCAGCAAGTCTGTTTTTCCTGCCAGGCCCCACCGTCCTGTCCTTTTATGTCCACCTGTTCTGAGAAGTTTGATCCAGACTCCTGGCTTCCCTGCTCAGCTTTCCTTTCTTCTTGCAGCTGGACCATCCAGATGGTCTGCTGCTTGCTTCTCCCTTCTGGGAGCTCCTTTCACCCTTGTATGCCTCTTTTTGACCAGGAGTTTTCCTTTCCTGATTTAGCTGATCCTTTCCATTGAACCTGATGCCCCCCCCCCCCCCCCCCCAGATCTGTGCCTTCCTTCTTTGCCTGCTTCATTACTCCTCCCTCAGCCGGACTCCTGGCTGCTGAGAACTGCCCACCTGGCTCAGGGCCAGGGTCCTTCTCAGGAAGTGGTGCACAGGATGGTGAGGATTGAGCCAGGCCCTTCTTCCTTATCAAGAAGGCCTTTATAGGTTAAAAGAAGTCCTATTAAAAATCTTGGCCAGAAACCTAGCTTTAGGAAAAATAAGCGACATGAGCAGGGAAGGACCTCAGGGTGGTGATAAGGACAACATGGAAAAACTATCCTCTGTGGTCAGCATAATAATGGCCCTTCCAACAGTGTCCACATCCTGATCCAGAGCCTGTGAATATGTTACTTGACACATGGCAAAAAGTTTGTAGATACGATTAAGGATTTTGAAATTGGGAGAATATTCTGGCTCTTCTGGGCAGGTCTGATATTATCGCAAGCCTCTTTGTAAGTGGGAGACAGGAGGTCAGAGAGAGAAGATGCTTGCTGCTGGCTTTGAAGATGGAAGAAGTAAATAGCCATAAGCCTAGGAATGCAGGCAGCTTTTAGAAGTGGGAAAAGCAAGGAAACTGATTGTCTCCCAGAGCCTCCAGAAGGAAAGCAGCCCTGTGGGCCCATTTCAGATTTCTGATCTCCAGAAATATGGGATAATGAGGATGTTGCTTTGACTGCATTTTGAGTGAGGGAAGCTGAGGGATGTATCCCTATCTGTTGCTGCATAACTAATTACCCTAAGACTTAGTAGCTTATAATAGGGATGAGCATTTACTATCTCACAGGGTTTCTCTGATTCAGGGATTGGGGAACAGCTCAGCTGGGTGGTTCTGGTTCAGGGTCTCCCACGAGGTTGCAATTAGGCTATTGGTGAGGGCTGCAGTCATCTGAAGGCTCAACTTGGACTATGGGATCCACTTACAGATTGTACATAGTTGGCAGGGTCTCACGGCGGGGTGGGGGGCTCTCCATACGACTGATAGAGTGACCTCAGGACATGGCAGTGGCCTTTCTGCAATGAATGATCAAAGAGAGGGCAAGACGGAAGCCACTTCTCTGAGCCTCAGATTTTACCTGAAAAGCAAATGGGTTGGATTCCAAAATGTTATATGTTCCCCTCTAGCCTTGATGTAAAATAATAACTAACATTATATAGTGCTGACCATTTGGCACACTAAAAAATTATCTCCATAACAATTCACCCATTTAAAATGTACTATTGACTGATTTTTTGGTTTGCACAGATTTGTGCAGTCATCTCTACAATCAATTTTAGAACCTTTTCATCATTCCACAAAACCTCATGATTTTTAGCTTTCATCTCCCCAATCCCACCACCCTCAACCAAAGCAACCCCTAGTTTACTTCCTATCTTTATAGATTTTCTTGTCCTGGACACTTGATGGAAATGGAATCATTCAATATGTAGCCTTTCATGACTGGTGTCTTTTACTTAGCCTGATGTTTTCAAGGTTCATCTATGTGATAGCCTGTGTCAATGCTCCATTCCTTTTTATTTATTTATTTGTTTTTGAGACAGAGTCTCACTTTGTCACACTTGGTAGAGTGCCATGGCGTCATAGCTCACAGCTACCTCAAACTCTTCAGCTCAAATGATTCTCTTGTCTCAGCCTCCCAAGTAGTTGGGACTACAAGCACCTGCCACAACACCCAGGTATTTTTTTTTTTTTTAAGAGGTGGGGGTCTCACTCTGGTTCAGGCTGGTCTCAAACTCCTGAACTCAGGCAATCCACCTGCCTCAGCCTCCCAGCATGCTAGGATTATACATGGACACGAGTGCTGGGACGTGTGAGCCACCACGTATGGCCTTCCATTCCTTTTCATAGCCAAATCATGTTTCTCTGTGGAATTTGCCACTTTTTATTTATCCCTTCATAGGTAGATGGACATTTGAGATGCTTCCATCCTTTTTGCTATTATGAATATTGCTGCTATAAAGATCCATTTACACAGTGTTATATGGAGATATGTTTTCACTTCTCTTGGGTGTATACCTGAGAGTGGAATTTCTAGGTCATATGGTAATTCTATGTTTAATTTGTTTTTTTTGAGACAGAGTCTTACTCTGTCACTCTGGATAGAGTGCTGTGGTATCATCTTAGCTCACGGCAACTTCAAACTCCTGGGATGAATAGATCCTCTTGCCTCAGCCTCCCGAGTAGCTAGTACTACAGGCGCCCACCACAATGCCTGGCTAGTTTTTCCATTTGTAGTAGAGCTCGGGGTTTCACTCTTGTTCAGACTAGTCTCAAACCTGTGAGCTCAGGCAATACACCCACCTTGGCCTTCCAGAGTACTAGGATTACAGGCATGAGCCACTGTGCCTGGCCTATGTTTAACTTTTTAAGAACTACCTGATGTTTTTCCAAGCATCTACATTATTTTACACTCTCTTCAGCCCCACGTAAGGGTTCTGATTTCTCCATGTTCTTTTTTTTTTTTTTTTTGTAGAGACAGAGTCTCACTTTGTCGCCCTCTGTAGAGTGCTGTGCCGTCACATAGCTCACAGCAACCTTCAACTCCCGGGCTTAGGCGATTCTCTTGCCTCAGCCTCCCCAGCAGCTGGGACTACAGGCGCCTGCCACAATGCCCAGCTATTTTTTTGTTGCAGTTTGGCCGGGGCTGGGTTTGAACCCACCACCCTCGGTATATGGGACTGGCACCCTACCCACTGAGGCACCACCATGTTCTTATGCTTTTTGTTATCTTTTTGATTATAGCCATCCAGGTAGGTGCAAAATAGTGTGATTTTGATTTTGATTCACATCAAAATGATGCAGAGCAACATTTCATGTGCTCATATCCACCTCTCCTTAGATCTTCTGCCTGTTTATATTGGGCTGTCACTTTCTTATCGAGGCGTGAGAACTAGATAAGAGTTCTCTGTATGTTCTAGATACAGGCCTGAGTATCAGATTTTTGACTTGTAGATTTTGCCCCTGCTCTGGGTCTTATCTTCTTGGCGTTCTTAATGGTGTCTTGTGAAGCACTAATGCTTTTTATCTCAATGTGAGTCCTGATAATTTTGTTGTTGTTGTTTATGCTTTTGGTGTCATAGCAAAGAATTGATTACCAAATTCCAGGTTGAAAAGATTTACCACTATGTTTCCTCCTAAGAATTTTACAGTTTCAGCTCCTACATTCTGATTGAATTTTTGTATATGGCGTTAGATAGGGGCTCAGCTTCATTTGCATGTGACTACCCAGTTTCCCAGCACCACTTGTTGAAAAGACTGTCCTATCCACATTGAACGGTTATAGCATCCTTTTCAAAAATCAATTAGGTTTATTTATGGACTTCTTTAACCTTGATCTGTTTATATATGCCTGTCTCTCTGGCCGTCTTGATTATTATTGCTTTTGCAGTAAGTTTTGAAATCAGGAAGCGTGAGTCTTCCAACTTTGTTGTTTTTTGTGATTGTTTTGGCTATTCTAGATCCCTTGAGTTTCCATGGGAGTTTTATTTATGTATTTACTTATTTATTGAGACAGAGTCTTGATATGTCATCCTGGGTAGAGTGCTGTGGCCTCACAGCTCAAACTCTTGGGCTTAAGCGATTCTCTTGCCTCAGCCTCCTGGGTAGCTGGGACTACAGGTGCCCGTCAGAACACCTGGCTGTTTTTTTGTTGTGCTTGTCATTACTGTTTAGCTGGCCTGGCCTGGGTTTGAACCCGCCAGCCTGGGTCCCAGCCTACTCACTGAACTATGGGTGCCACCTCCATGGAAGTTTTAGAATTCACTCCTCAGTTTCTACGAAGAAGCCACATGGGATTCTGATAGAGATTGCATTGCCTCTGTAGGTCATTTTGGGGCTAGCACTTTTCTAAACCTTTTTACAACAGTCCTATGAAGTGGGTCCCACTTTTATCCTTGTTCTATAGATGAGAAAACTAAGTCCTTGACAGATTAAGGAACTTGCCTAAAATCACAGATCTGGCCTGCGGCTTCTGTCTCTGTGTTCATAACCACTGTGTTAAGCTTCTCTGACTATATTTGACTATGTTTGACTTTGTTGACTATGTCTCTGCCTTCCCTGAAGGGTGACGCTCCTTGGCCTCTCCCTCAGGTGATGGGATTCATCTCTGGTGGGGCCACAACTGTTTCACCTCCTTGTGTTCCAGGCAGCCGGTGAAGATTGTATATTCCTCTAGGGATCCTGCCAAGCCAAAAGGGAACTCCAAGCTGGATGTGAACGAGGAGGCAGAGGCTTTGATTGTCAAGTCTCCCCACAAGGAGCGGGACCCCTCTCTGTTCAAGGTGTTATACAAGACCTTCGGGCCCTACTTCCTCATGAGCTTCTTATTTAAGGCTATCCACGACCTGATGATGTTTGCTGGCCCAGAACTCTTAAAGTAAGATCTCTCCCTTCCCGCTGGGCCCCTGTGTGTCCTTGATTTGACCTTTTGCTTGTGTGACTCAGACCTCAGGGTCCTGTGGTGTGCTCTCACAAGCTCGCAGCCTCCATCCTGACCTGCTTTGTTTTATGCTTTGCTTAATTACCATTGCCACTTTGATTGCAAGTAGCTGAAACCCACTAAACTCCCGTGAATTCAAACTGGGGAGGATATGGGATTGTTTTGGGAAACAGAGAGCAAAGAGATGCTGTCAGATCTCATAAAAAACTACAGCTAGGAAACAGGAAGTCAGAAAGGGGATTGCCTCTCTGCCTTTCTCACTCTCTGGGGCCATGCATTCATCTTCCTTCCTCCATCCCCTGTATTCCCAATTGGGTCACCTTTGCGTGACATGTTAGTGATGAGATGACATGCCAAGGCATCCTTATTGCTAGGATGGCCAAGGCAGAGGGCCCTGTCATGAGCGGCGTGGACCACCCACACCGTGGGATCGCTGTGGGTTTGTTTTTCCACCTGTGAAAGTGAAGTGCCATCACCTGAGAGCGCAGTGGTTCTAACCTCTTCCTCACCTCCCGCTGTGTGTCACAGTCTGGCCGTCTCTTGCTCCCTGGCAGGTTGCTCATCAACTTTGTGAATGACAAGGAGGCCCCGGACTGGCAGGGCTACTTGTACACGGCGCTGCTGTTCCTCAGCGCCTGCCTGCAGACCCTGGTGCTGCACCAGTACTTCCACATCTGCTTCGTCAGCGGCATGAGGATCAAGACGGCTGTCATCGGCGCTGTCTACCGGAAGGTAGGGGACGCCGCGTCCTCGCCACACAGGCTGCTTTTAATAGTCCTTCCTGCAGCCTCAGAACCCAAAGAGACTTGACAGGGTAACTGCAGGACAAGTGTGGGGGACTCCAGTCCAGCTTCTGGAGCAGCAGGATGAGGGTGGCCTCAGTGACCACAGGGGGTAAGGATGGTGACCATCAGGCATCGTACCGTAGCACAACCGACTTCATGGGTCAGTGTGTGGAATATCTATACACTGAGCTGGTTCTTCCAGTTTGAACTGAGGATGGTACATTCTCTGCACACAGCAGTCATTTGTGTATATACTCTTTTTTTTTTTTTTTGTAGAGACAGAGTCTCACTTTATGGCCCTCGGTAGAGTGCCGTGGCCTCACACAGCTCACAGCAACCTCCAACTCCTGGGCTTAAGCGATTCTCTTGCCTCAGCCTCCCGGGTAGCTGGGACTACAGGCGCCTGCCACAACGCCCGGCTATTTTTTTGTTGCAGTTCGGACGGGGCCGGGTTTGAACCCGCCACCCTCGGTATATGGGGCCGGCGCCTTACCGACTGAGCCACAGGCACCGCCCTGTATATACACTTTTAAAGAACAAAATGACCTTCTGGATCCCTTCATTTTTTATTGCCTTTGGGGAAAGGACACTGCTTAGCCCATGAGTTACAAAGAGACAAGCTTATGGAAAATCAGGAAAAATGGTCTAGGCCTTGTTTTGAGGACAAGGGTTCCTTCCAAATTGAGGAGCTCAAGTGGGGAGGCAGTGACCGTGGTCTATAGATGCGTGGGCCTTGTGAAGGCACAGATGGGCTGGGAAAGTCTCCTTCCTCTCCATGGGCCTATGAGAGAGTATAGGGCTCTTCACTTACCACACTCACCCTCTTTCCCTGTACTTTGTCCCACAGGCTCTGGTGATCAGCAACGCAGCCAGAAAATCCTCTACAGTCGGGGAGATAGTCAACCTCATGTCTGTGGACGCTCAGAGGTTCATGGACTTGGCCACATACATTAACATGATCTGGTCGGCCCCTCTGCAAGTCATCCTTGCTCTCTACCTCCTGTGGCTGGTGCGTGTTTGCCGTTGTTCACCTTTGTGTGTAGGAAGGGACGTCCACGCGGGGACAGTGGGGTGAAGTGGGGTGTGTGTCAACAAGAGTGTCCGTGGCTCACTGGCCTTTCTTGCCATCATTCACATTTTATTTTCTGGCCCATTCACTGATTCCTAGACACTTCGTGAGTTGTCAGATTTGTGTTCCCTTTGCGTAATTAACAATTCTGTGGCTGACACACCATAGTTCCCCTTTGCATCCTCCCAGATGCTAACCAACTTGTTTATTCACGAGTCCCTGATTATGTTGGTTAAGATTCTGTAGGTTGCGAAGGATAGAAACCTATCTCAAAATAGCCTAAGCAAATAAAGGGAACTTTGGGGCTACACATAACAGAAAAATTGGGGATTAGCTCTGGGCCTGTTGGATTCAGGAGTCTCAGTCTTGTCTTTTCTTGGCTCTGGTTTTCTCTGAGTTGGTTTCATTTTGGTGAGATTTACCCAAATGGCATCCATAGTTTCGGGCTTATGTCATTTTTATAGATTGTGGCAGAGAAAAGTGAAGACCTCATCAGAGTCCCAAGGAGCATTCTGATTTGCCTGGCACAGTCCTGTTAACATCTTGGCACCAATCACTGTGTCCCAGGAGGCAGAGTTCTCTGATTGGCCAGCCTCGGTCACATGTCCTCTCTCATTGTAAAAGAGATGTCATTGATAGTTCTTCCATGTGGGGAGGGACAGTTCCTAAAATAAAAGGATTAGCAGAGAGGCTTCCAGCGTAACACATGCCTTTTGCTTTCCCACCTCTGGGTCTTTGCACATGCCTTTCTAAGAATTCCCTTCCTTTTTGCTGACAGATAAAAATCCTGGCCATCCTTCATGGCTGTAATAAATGCCACTTCCTTTGATTTCCTCCCTTTTTGAATCCCAGTAAGTTTACTGTCACTCACCTGATTTTCCTTCCAGAGACAGTTTTTCACGTGTTTATTAGCACACTGCCACCTCCTTGACGGTAAAGGTGCTATGTTGCCTGCTCACAGGTGGTTAGTATCGGACTTATTTTTCTATCTTCTGTGGGTGCAACCCCAGCAGGGCCCGGTGCATAATAGGTACACATCAAATAACCTGGTGTTATCAAAAGAGAAGAAAAAAATTACCTGTGCATTTTCTTGTAGTTTACTTTTTTTGTATATTTGTAAGAATAGAAGGTGAATAAAGTGTTTCAACTAATGACACTTAGAAGAAAAAAATACCAGAATTTAAATATATAAGATCTCTTTGGGTCTCCACTTTCCATAGGTAAAAATATTTTTGGAACGCTTCTTTCATGTATGTAGACTTGCCTTCAGGATTGGTTTACGAACCACTGAGGAAATGACTTCACATCACACCTTGTTTTACATATGGGTTGCTCTGCCTATGTTTTTTTGACACTCGGGGTCAGATGATTCTTTGTTATGGGTGCAGTCTAGTATTGTAGGATGTGTAGCAGCACCCTGGGCTTTACTCACTGGATGCCAGTTGCAGGATACCCTTGCAGTTGGGACAGCCAAAAATGTCCCCAGATATTACCAGATGTCTTTTGGGGGGTACATTCATCCCTGTTTGGGAACCACTCCTTAAGACCGAAAATGGGATTTCTCTATTTGGGCATGAAAATACAGTATGGGAGAGTGAATGCAGGTGCTGGAATCCGGCTGCCTGGGTTCAAATCCTGCTTCTTCCATTTCAGCTCTGTGACCTTGCATAAGTTACTTAATGTCACTAAGCCTCAATTTCCTCATCTTTAAGTTGATGATAATAGTGGTACCTGTCATCATAGATATGGTGGGACAGTGAAATTAATATAGATAATGTTCATAACTTAGTACCTGGGGCTGGGGATAGCAGCTGGAGCCTGAGCTATGCAGGAGGCTGAGGTGGAAAGATGGCTTGAGCCCAGGAATTTGAGATCAGCCTAGGCAACAGAGCAAGACCCTATCGCTACAAAAAATTTAAAAAATTTAAAAAATTAGCTGGGCATGGTGGCATTGTGCCTGTAGTCCTAGCTGCTTGGGAGGCTGATGCAGGAGGATTGCTTGAGGCCAGGAGTTGGAGGCTGCAGTGAGCTGTGACCGTGCCACTGCCTTCCTGCCCGCATGACAGAGGAAGACACTGTCTCAAAACCACGCCCCCAAACAAAGCAAAACAATAAAATAGTACCTGATATACAAATGTGCTCATTATCTTTTAGCTACTATCATTTGCTACCCAGAGTTGGTTGTTAGTAGGAATCATCTTCATCCTCAAAGCTAGGTTAGTCTTCACTGGGCAGAGGTAGGTCACAAAACCATTTGGAACAGCAGTAACGTTTTTCTAGAACTAGGAGTGGAGTCCATGAGGGTAACTTCTTTGGGGAGGTTAATACTCTCATTTTCCTGAATGTCTAATGGAGAAAAATCATATTATCTTACAGTTCCATGCTGAGAAGGAAATAAGTTTCAGCTAAGGAAACGTATAGTGAGCCAACTTCTCAAGGCGTCTTTTTATTTGTGTAATTTAGAAAGAAGTCAGAAGGTGTAGATGTTTATCTTGTCTTGGCCACTGACCGCTTAACCTTTCTTAGACAGTTTCCTTATCTGCAGATGGGGTAATAGGACAAGTCTAAACCTCTTATCTACAAATCCCCAAATCCAAAGGCTCTGAAAACTGAAAGTTTTCCTTAACTCCTTTGATGGTAAAAATTCATCTGAACTGATAAGGTCTTTCTAATCTTGATTATCCCTCTCAGTGAGAATATTCCTGTTTGGCTGCTGAAAAATCAGTGCATTTGACTCTAGAGTGCTGTGCTGTGCCCTGCTGAGGTTGTAAGAATTTATATGACATAAACGTGTGTCAAGGGTACCCAAGCTCATACCAGCTTTGAGGATTCACTGGGAGGACCCACAGGACTCAGCATATAATCATATCCATGGCTGTAATGTAATGCAGCAGAATTAGTAAAGAATAAAGGCACATGGGACAATGTCCAGGGGAAGCCATTGGGCTCCACTGGGATTCCTCACCCAGTAGGGTCACACAAGGTGCACCTAATTACCCAGCAACAAGTTACACGTGTGAAATGTTGCCAAACTGGCAAGATTTAGTGCCAAGAGTTTTTACTGGGGACTGGCTGTGTAAGCACCCTTTGCCTGGAATATCCCAAAAGTCCAGACTCAGAAAAGGAAAGGGGGTGTTCAGCATAAACCCTATGGTTTGTCCAAACAGTTCAGACGTAGTGAGAACCACTCTTATCAGTTCTTTCATGGTGGAAACCCTCCTGAAAGGTAAGTTTCTGGATGCTAGAACTTGATAGCAGCCTTCAGGATAAACAGGTGACTGTGTTCACTATTTTCTACTTGTTGCTTTTTTTTGAGACAGAGTCTCACTTTGTCGCCCATAGGTAGGGTGCTGTGGCATCATAGCTCACGGCAACCTCAAACTCTTGGGCTCAAGCGATTCTCTTGCCTGAGCGCCCAAGTAGCTGGGACTGCAGGCACCTGCCACAACACCTGGCTATTTTTAGAGAGGAGGTCTCGCTATGTTTCAGGCTGGTCTTAAACCCTTGAACTCAGCCAACCATCTACCTTGGCCTCCCAGAGTGCTGGGATTACAGGTGTGAGCCATCGTGAGACTCTTGAATTCATCCAGCCCCAAGGGCTTTGGATAAGGGATTGTGTCCCTGTGTGTTCTTAGAGGGCTTAGGAGGCATCCAAGAGATGCTCAGAAATAAATTTGCAAACTTTTTTTTTGCAGCTTTTGGCTGGGGCTGGGTTTGAACCCGCCACCTCAGGCATATGGGGCCGATGCCCTACTCCTTTGAGCACAGGCACTGCCCAATTTGCAAACTCTTTATACCCAGTCATTGGGTAAAAGTAACACATCTTGCCCAGAATTGGCTGGGCAGAGTCCAAGTGGGGTGGATCAGCCCGTGTAAGCTGTTAAGGCCCTGGTCTTCTCCTGTCTGCAGAGTGATTAAGAGTCTCCTTTCTTTCCTCAGAACCTGGGCCCCCCCATCCTGGCTGGGGTGGCCGTGATGATCCTTATGGTACCCCTCAATGCTGTCATGGCAATGAAGACCAAGACTTACCAGGTAAGATGTCTGTGTCTGCAGGGCTCCGAGCTGGCTTCTCCACATGGGGTTTAGTCAAGTTCCTTCTGGGGTTCTCAGCCTTGCTTGCCTGTTGGAATCACCAGGCCCCACTACTGTGGTTGGAACCTGGGCCTCAGCATTTTTTTGAGACAGAGTCTCTTTTATGTCACCCTGGGTAGAGTGCCATGGCATCACAGCTCACAGCAACCTCAAACTCTTGGGCTTAAGTGATTCTCTTGCCTCAGCCTCCCAAGTAGCTGGGACTGTAGGCACCCGCCACAACGCCTGGCTATTTTTTTGTTGCAGCCGTTCAGCTGGCCTGGGCTGGGTTTGAACCCACCACCTTCTGTGTATGTGGCTGGCACCATAACCACTGTGCTATGGGCGCTGAGCTTGTTGCAATTGTTATTATTGTTTTTTAGCTGGCCCCGGGCCGGGTTTGAACCTGCCAGCCTCAGTGTATGTGGCTGGCGCTGTAATCACTGTGCTACAGGCACTGAGCCAAGGGGCATCAGCACTTTAAAGCTTCCTAGATGGTCATGGTGGGCAGCCCAGATTGAGGGCTCCTGAGGTAGTTAGACCTAGTGTCCTGGTGGCTGAAGTCACCATGTCTGTGAACCTGAAAGCAAGTCCTTATTTTCCATGGAATCACTCATTAGGTGTGGATATGAATTAAAAAGTATTCTCTCTTCCACTCCATACTCCCCATTAAGCTCTTACCTTGGGCACAGCATTCAGCTTTTTATTTTTAGAGATATTTCATATTTTAACAAAGTTGAAATCCGGAAGTAATGGAGCATATGCTTCCTTATTATTAAGAAGTTTAAATAAATACAAAAGTATATCGATTAAAAGAGGATATCCTCCTCCCTACCCTCTCAACCACTGTGAATGCACTGAAGAGAATCCTTCTAGAACTTTCTATATATTCATATACAGATCTGATTAAATAGTTTGGTGTGTATCTGTGTATTTCCATATCTGTTTTTAGCCACATGGTCCTGCCTGGCAGCATGATCATACTGTTTGACACCAGGTCTCAGGTGTCTTTTCATGCTGTGCCAAATATCCTGAATTCATCTCTTGAACTGATACCTAATGGACCATAACAGAGATGGCCCAGTTTGTCTGCTCCCCTGTCGATGGACCCTTATGATGTGCTATGGAACTGCAAATGGGAGCACTCGGCCACACGATGGTGGCACAGGCAGATGAGTTCCAGGACACCGCCTGTTGGAATGAGAGGCCCCACAGAGTGGGGGTGATTGGGGCCAAGTCCCCTTTCATGCTCTAGGTGTGTAGGCATCCCTGAGCTGTCTGCCTTGGCACAGTTCCCATTGCTGCCCTTCAGGTCATTTGGCTTAAAGTCTCCTCAGTCTCCCCAACACTAAATGATTAGGTCCCTGTGAGCATTAAATGGCTAAATTCACGTAAAATGCCTAGAAAAGTGCCTGGTGTCGGGAAAAGGCTGGGAGATATTAAAAATATTTAACAACTGTCCAGCATGAGCACCCACTGGTTGGAACCAGTGCCAGCTGGTACAGAAACATGTCACTGTTTTAACAACCATGTACTGGCTGGAAAATAAGAAACCAGAGAAGAAAAATACCATTTTTCCTGTATCTGGGTCAGCAGAATAGGGCCCAGGTCCCTCGTTTCCTGGACACCAGAAGGGTTTTTCTTGTCTCTTTTCCTCCATTCTAAATCAAATAGGTTTCTCTGACGTCTAATCTAACATGATTTGAAGTAGTTCCCCCCTTGGTGGAGGAGCCCTTTGACGTGGTCTCAGGGCCAGAGGACATAGGGTCATTTGTACTGGTTGGTGGTGTGGAGGGATGGTCTGATGTCAGGGCCAGCCCCCAGATGCAGTGCTGATTGCCGCTGTCTTGGAAGGTGGCCCACATGAAGTGCAAAGACAATCGGATCAAGCTGATGAACGAGATGCTTAACGGGATCAAAGTGCTCAAGCTTTACGCGTGGGAGCTGGCCTTCAAGGACAAGGTGCTGGCCATCAGGCAGGAGGAGCTAAAGGTGCTGAAGAAATCAGCTTACCTGGCCGCTGTGGGGACCTTCACCTGGGTCTGCACACCTTTCCTGGTGAGTAAAGTCAAATTTTTCCTGGCCCATGTTGTTTATATTTTGTTTTGTTTTTGTACCTAAATACAGTAGAACTTCTGTTAGTTGACCACCCAAGGGACTACAACAAACTAGGTACAGGAACTAGGCCTACTGGTTTGATATGTACATGTGGTGTATGTCCAGTCTATGAAAATTAGGTCAACTTAAAGAGGTGGTCAAGTTTGAAGGTTCTACTGTGTTTTTTTTTATTGTTTGGTTTTTTTTTTAGACAGAGTCTCACTATGTTGCCTTTGGTAGAGCGCTGTGGTGTCACAGCTCACAGCAACCTCAAAGTCTTGGGCTTAAGTGATTCTCTTGCCTCAGCCTACCAAGTACCTGGGACTACAGGTGCCCGCCACGATGCTTGGCTATTTTTTGTTGCAGTTATCATTATTATTTAGCAGGCCCGGGCTGGGTTCGAACTCGCCACCCTCAGTGTATGTGGCTGGCGCCGTAACCACTGTGTGATGGGTGGGTGCTGAGCCGGTTCTACTGTTTTTAACAGGTCACTGTTTCAGTGAGAACTCTGACCACTTTTTATAAAACTCTTCATTCTATTCTCAACACTTAACATCTTCTAGCCAGCTGGTTTGGGAACTGTTTGTTACCTGTTCACTGTGAGATAAGCAGTATGTGCCAAGATGTGAGCCAGTTCTCTCTGATTCTTTCATTGAGAATTTTTTTTTTTTTTTTTGAGACAGAGTCTCACTCTGTCACCCTGGCTAGAGTGTCATCATAGCTCACAGCAACCTCAAACTCCTGGGCTCAAGCGATCCTCTTGCCTCAGTCTCCTGAGTAGCTGGGACTTCAGGCGCCCACTGCAATATCCAGCTATTTCTTTTTAGAGATAGGGGTCTCACTCTAGATCAGACTGGTCTTGAAATCCCAAGCTCAGGCAATCCACCTGACTCGGCCTCCCAGAGTGCTAGGATTTTAGGCATGAGCCACCGTGCCTGGCCTCACTGAGAGGTTCTTATAAGAAAAAAATATTAGCTGAACCAAACAGCATGCTTTGTGCCATAGTCTTGTTTTCTTATTTTGTTACCAGCTGGTCACAAAGTGTGGTTTGTGAGTGACCTGAAGACCACATGTTGAGTGGCACTGCCAAACACGCTCTAAAATTTACGTGTTTTGTTTATTGTCTGTCTCCCCCCACTAGGACGCTCTAGGAGGGCAGGACGTTTTTTTTCTCTTGACTGCTGTATCCTCCGTGCCTCAAACAATATTTGTATGTGATCAACAAATATCATTCACTGTAAAAAAAATTTCAAATCTTTTTTTTTATATTATTTTTTTTCTTATTAAATCATAGCTGTGTACATTAATGTGATCATGGGGCACCATACACTAGTTTCATAGACCGTTTGATACATTTTCCTCACACTGGTTAACACAGCCTTCCTGGCATTTTCTTAGTTATTGTGATATAAAATGAAAAATATATTGTCCTCCCCTCTTCTCCAAAGTGACAGTCTTGTATATCTTTTCAGAAAGCAAATGTGAGCACATAGGTATTTAAAAAATGTTTTCTGTGTGTTCACATGGAATCACACCATACATGGTGTCCTGTATCTTTTCTTGTGCTATTTAATGTATCTCCTTTTGGTTCATGCAATCAGAGCTGCTCTGTTTAATTTAACGAAGCGTGCTTGTCCTGGACTTGAGTGTGCCCTGGTGAACTTACCTATCTCCCATTGCTCACCATATAGGTCGATCCCTCGCCTCTTCCGTTAAGGTCCATGCTGCTACTCATGTCTTGGGGTACTTTAATGTGCCTATACCTGCCTAGCCAGCTTTGAAAAGTTTAAAGACAATAGTGCACATTATCATTGTACAACGCTCGCTGGCCTAAACCAGAAGGCCATATAGTAAATGGACTATGGCGATTAAGGATGATTTTAGATCATGCCCTTTTGCTTGTTTTTTTCTTTCTGTCTTTTGTATTATTAACTGTCACTCTTTTTGTAATGTTGTGCTATTAATGATTCTTCTTAGTTAGATTAGCAAATATATATTCTTACAGGAAGTTTCTATGAAGTAAAGATTTTGATAAATACAAAGCTTTTCTTTTTTCTTCTTTTTTGGCTGGTTTGCAGTGGTGTGATCAAACAATCATAAGTCATTGCAACTTCAAATTCCTGGGCTCAAGAGACCCGCCTCAGCCTCCAGAGTAGCTGAACTATAGGTATATACCAACATGCCTAGATAATTTGTATGTTTTTACTTTTTGGTAGAGACTGAGTCTCAAGACTTAGACTCGTAGAGTCTGAGATTTATGTTGCTCAGGCAGGTCTCAAACTCATGACCTCAATTGGTCTTCCTGCTTTGGCTTCTCAAATTTCTGGGAGTACAGGCATAAGTCTCTGCCGGGACCAGCTGAAGGTTTAGGGAAACTCCAGCCTTTTCACCAGTTATGGAATTGTATTCGTTGCTGGGTTTTGTTGGGATTTGCCTTAAATCTCTTGAGTCTGGACCTGTGTGACAGAGGCTGCTCAGTTTTGAGCTGACATCACAAACACCTGGAGAGCTTGTTAAAACACATCTTGGGGGGCCCACTGAGAATTTCAGATTTAGTAGTCCATGTGGGGCCCAGGGGCTGCTTGGTGCTGTTGTTTTGGGTTCATACTTTGAGACCTCCTGGAGTCGATCCTCACGCCTCTAGGTGTGATCCAAGAACCAGCAGCGTTGGCATCACCTGGTGGTAGTTAGAAATGCAGACGCTCAGGCCTCACCCCAGATCAACTGAAACTGGATCTGAATTTTAGCAAGCTCTCTCTAGGTGGTTCACATGCACACTCAAGTTTGAGAGACTCTTGCAAAAAGTAGGAATAAGCAAACTTTTTCTGTAAAGAGTCAGCTAGTAGCTCAGCGCGTGCAGCTCAGCAGCTAGGGCATCAGCCACATACACTGGGGCTGGCAGGTTCCAACCCAGCCCAGGCCTGCCAAACAACAATGACAACTACAACGAAAAATTAGTCAGGCATTGTGGCAGGAGCCTGTAGTCTCAGCTACTTGGGAGGCTGAAACAAGAGAATAACTTAAGCACAAGAGTTAGAGGTTGCTGTGAGCTGTGATACCACGGCACAGAGTGTCACATAGTAAGACTCTGCCTCAAAAAAAAAAAAAAGAGTCAGGTAGTAAATATTTTAGGTGCTCTGGGCCAGATGGTTTCTGTCACAAATACCTGTCTTTGCTAGGGGCATGCAGAAACAGCCTATATAGATATAGGACCCACAATGGATGGGTGTGTCTGCGCTCCCATAAAAATGTATTTATAGACACTGAAATTCAAATCTGAATTTTTATAATTTGCACATGTCTTGTATATTAGGTGTCTTTTGATTTTTTTCAACTATTGAACAATGTAAAATCCAGCCAATAGTGGTAGTGTAACTATTCAGGATGCTGAGGTGGTAGGATCCTCTGAGCCTAGGCGTTCAAGGCTGCAGTGAAATATGATGACACCACTGCACTCCAGCCTGGGGGACAGAGTGAGACCCCATCTTGAAACAAACAAAATGTAAAATCTATTCTGAGGTCAATAGGCCCTCTGTAAAGAGGTGTGGGCCAGATGTGGAGCTTGGTCCAATCCCTGGGTTACAGGGCTGGAGTGTTCTTCTGAGAGTCAGGACAGTTGCATTCTGCAGCCAGCTTGCAGTGTGACCTGAAGCTGAAGGTCATTTCACCTCCCCAGCTCTGGCCTTTCCATATGAAAAATGAAGGGTTAGATCGCAGGGATTTCAAACACCGGGCGCTGTCTTCCTCTTACCCCCACTCCGTGCCCAGGGCGGACGTTCATAGTCACTCATGGTTTCTTTCCCACTGAGGTATGCTCCCACTGTCAGGGAACTAGAATGGGACAAGAAATGGCATCTCCTTGCTATTCTGGGACTATGTGTTCCCTAAGATCCCTCCTGCCCCAGCACCCTGGTGTTCTGTGCTGCCTGTGGCATTCTTTAAACACTCTAGTCCCCAGGCTTTCTCTAGGGCCTTGATGGACTCTGTGTGTGTGTGTGTGTGTGTATGTTTTAAGAAGTAAAAAAAATATCAGACTGGATGAGAGTGTTGTTCATTTTATTATCTTTCTTTAAATTGTTTAAGGATCTCTGTGTGTTAAATGTTAACTGTGAACTCTTTGCTTCTGTGTATATGATACATTTTGGTTTAGAAATAGGAAGTAATGGGTTCACATGGTGAAAATAATTAAAACTGTATCACATGGTCTACGTACAGCAGTGACTCTCGACCCCAGCGCTGAGGCTCTGTGGGAACAGATCACCCTTTGTTTCAGAGTGGTGGGGCCGTCCTGCGCATTGTAGGATGCTCTGCAGCATCCCTGGCCTCTACCCACTAGATGCCAAGTAGTACCTCTCCCTGCTTTCCCCAGCTGTGACAATTGAAAATGGCCCCGGGCATTGCCAGCTGTTCCCTTGGGAAATTCCCTCCAGTGGAGAACCACACGCCCACAGAGAAAGGCCCAGGCCATCCCCTCAGCTGCAGTCACCTTTCTTCCTTTCTTACATTTTCCAGAGAGTCTAGAGTCAGCACAGCAGCGGATAGGTGTGATAAATAATGTGAATTGTACTTATAACTTTTTCTTATTTACTTTGCTTTTACACAGGGAATAACAAATCGTGCAGAAACCTGTGGCATTTTGAGTGGTCTTCTCTGGTAGAAGATCTGCAGTTGGCCTGGGCAGGCCACGAGGTTTAGTCTCTGAGTTGTGCCCACTTAGGAGAGGGTGGGTAGTTTCCTCCTAACCTTTTGCTCTGATCCCTTGACAAAATCTGCAGTTTCCAGGTCATCACCCAAATGTGTTGACTCTTTGTTTACTGCTTCCTGCCTTGACCTCCTTTAAGGAGCCACAACCAAAGGGGTGTAAGAGCAGGTCCAGCTTCTCGTGACCTCTGAATTTGCCTCTCTGTTTCCACATGGCTGGGGAAGGGGTGGGGGTGACTGGCTTCCAGAGACAGTTTATTGAGCTGCTTGGCAAGAAACAGACAAGCCTGGGTGTCATTTGGAGACCTTGGCCCTGGCCAAGACACCCAAGCCTCTGACTACATTAGGATAAAATATGTGATCTTCAGTTCTCCTGGAAGGTGTTTGTGAGTTCTTTCCACTGGCAGATTCCTGTGCTTCGAGGATGATGAGGTGTTTACCCAGAGGTAGGTGTGATGGAAGACAGAGGCCTGGGATGCCAGCCACCAGGATGGAAAGCACTGTGTTTCTGGAATATGGAGCCTGGCATTTATCATGTCCACTTAATGTACTTGCTTAAAATAGCCTCTCCAGGCAGCCATCAAAAGTGACCATTTTCTGTCTTGGATGATTTGCGAGAGTCTTGCCTTCTACTCACCACGTATCTCTCCCTTCTTTAGACTAATTATCATCCCTTGTAGTCATCATCTGTTCGGTACTTCTCTAAATTGTAGGGCAGTGGTTCTCAACCTTCCTAATGCCGTGGCCCTTTAATACAGTTCCTGTGGGTCGCAACCCACGGGTTGAGAACTGCTGTTGTAGGGTCTGTGGAGACATCATGTCATTTTATACTTGTAGCCCCGGAACACAGGAGTCTTGGCAAATTGTCCTCAGCAACCGCTGTGCGTGCAGTCCCATTTCCTCAGTGCTTCCTGCAGTGTTGTAGGGTTGGGTCTCATTGGTTGCAGCTGGTCACATGTTCGTTCCTGAACTAGTCACTGGGGCCAGGGAGACGGGATGCTTAGACTGGCTGGGCTGGATGACATGGCTTGTGGTGGCTCCTGTCAGAGCTTGGGGCCCGAGGTGGGGCTTGAGAGGGGGATTATTTGTGGCCAAAGGTTATAGATTAAGATTGGGAGAGGTTCAGTACCCCAAAGGAAAATCGTGGTATTACCAAAATCAGAGCAGTAGGTGCTAGGCAGTCAGAAAACACTGATCAGTTTGTTCACAGAAGCATCAGGGTTTTAGGGGTTGGGTGGAGTGTGGGGTTCATTCCTTTTTATAGCCAAATAATAGTGTATTGTGTGGATCTACATGGGGAATTTTGAGTAAAGAACACCTTTGGGTAAGAGACCAGTGCTTATTACTGTTTAGGTGAGGGGAGCCGCCACGTAGGGACATCCAGGGATCATGTGTCTGTGCCCTTTTGAACACCTGACCTCCTCCTTGGCAGGGGAGCCTGGAAAGTTGCTGCCTTGCCTTGGGTTCATATAGCTCGTTAATGTCAAAAGCCAGAAGAGGAACCAGCTCTGCTTGCCAGCAGGACAGGGCTCTTGCCCTTGGGACCAGGTTAATAGATTCTTTGGAAGAATGGCTGAAAGAGTTTGGACTGAGTCCAACACCGAGAAATAAAAACTGCCCTACGTTGAGTTTTACTGTGCCCCAGGCCCTGTGTCCTCATACTAAGCTATCTAGAGAAGTGCCTTATTTCTTGTTGCCAACAGCCCTCAAAGGCATACCGTGTTCCCATTTCCTAGCTGGGAAAACAGAGGTTGTCCTGGAGACCTGAAACGCGACATACAGGGGTCACACAGCTGATACACAGTGAATATGGTTTTTATTTTTAAGCTGTGTGACTTTCTGGAAGGTTAACAATGAAATGATGCCACGGAGACCCTGAAAAAACATGGGACCTCAGCTACAGCAGAAGCGGGGTTCAAGTGCAAGTCTCCTGACTTCTTGGTAGTCTGAGCTGAGCTCAAATAGGCAGGGACCCAGGGAGTTCATGTCTCCCAGGGAAAGCCTTTAATGGCTCTAAGAAAAGGGTTCAAATGGGGGCAGGGACTTTTGTCTATCTGCCAGAGTCCAAGGTTTTCCAAATTTCTTGTGATACTTTGCACAGGATGAGCCTATGGGATCGTGTTACTAGCCTCACCTGGGAACACTGGGCTGCTTTTGTGCCCAGCAGGGAGGGAGGGACACGCTGACCCCGCGCCTGTTGGCCGTGGCCATGGCTATCTGTCAGACATTGGCTACCTCCCTCCCACGCAGGGCAGCCTAGCCCCTGCGCTACTCAGGGGGCCCTTTCTTTCTTCTGTCAAGCAGTCTGATGCTGCTGTCTCAGACAACCAAATCCAGGCTCAGTGTCATTTTACTAATCCCAGGAACCACTATAGGGATTAGGGCAGGTCTGTCTTTGTGGCAAAGGGAGTGGCTTTCCAACACATAGTGGTTGCTTGTTTCTTTTTCTTTCTTTCCTTTTTTCCTTTTTAAGTGTTCCTTTCCTTGGTATATGAAATCATTTACTATATGAGTTGGAAGGAACTTTAAACTGTGGTATTATCCCTCATGGCTGTATCACAGATGAGACCACTGAAGCCCTGGGCAATAGGGCAAACCCACCCAACGTTTTATTTAGTGTCCTTAAATGCTGGGGCTTGTTGTAGGAACTGAGGGCACAGTCCTGTACAAAACAAAGTCCCTGCCTTTGTGGAGCTGGCATTTCAGTACAAGAGACAAACAGGAGATACATGGAGAGGTCTGACAGTTAAGTTCACAAACTCATCCTATAAAAAGTGCTACATACCTCATTGCTGGATATAACTACAATCACCTTTGAAGTACTCCCCTTGGGAAGCTGTGCACCACCACCAGTGCCCCGTCCACCCTTCTGAGCAGTTCTGTAACTTTTTCTGGAATGGCCCTCAGAGCTGTCATCATGTTACCCTTGATGTCCTGAATGTCATCAAAATGTCTTCCTTTTGATATTTTCTTTATCTTTGGATAAACAAAAAGTCATTGGGGCCCAGATCAGGTGAGTATGGGAGGCTGTTCTAATATAGTTACTTGTTTACTGGCTAAAAACTCCCTCACAGACAGTGCCGTGTGAGCTGGTGTATTATTGTGATGCAAGAGTCATGAGTTGTTGGCAAAAAGTTTAAGTTGTTTTTGTCTAACTTTTTCATGTAACCTTTTCAGCACTTTCAAATAGAAAACTTGGTTAACTTTTTGCCCAGTTGGCACAGATTCATAATGAATAATTCCTCTGACACCAAAAAAGTTCCATGACATTATTTTGGTTCTTGATTTGGACTGACAAAATTTTTGGTCATGGAGAATTGGCTGGCTTCCATTGTGCACTTTGATGCTTTTCACACCCATGTTTCATCACCAGTGTTAACATGACCTAAAATATCATCTTGCCTCTCCAGTAGGTCTTGGCAAACTTCTACTCTGCTTTGCTTTTGTTCCTTAGTGAGCTTCTTCCAGCCATTTTTGCACACAACTTTATCATGCCAAGATCTTCAGTTAAGATTTTCCTGTTTCTCAGGTGGTGCCTGTGGCTCAAGGAGTAGGGCGCCGGTCCCATATGCCAGAGGTGGCGGGTTCAAACCTAGCCCCGGCCAAAAAAAAAAAAAAGATTTTCCTGTTTTTCTATTGACGTTTACTTAGTCTGCTAAGCTGCTCATAGTTAGCTGACAATTTTGAGACACCATTTGATGAATTTTTGCTGTGTTTTCTTCAGTTCTTGTTACTGGCTGCCCTGACTTGTCCTTTATCAGTGATGCTTTCCCTCCCCTCAGAAAACATTTAATCTACTTGTACGCTTCTGTTTTTTTCCATGCCGTTATCTTCGTAAACTTGAACATGTGCCTGATTTCACTTCCACACTTGCCAAATTTAACAAGAAATTTAATGTTTGTTTATTGCTCCAACTCAAGCTCCAGCATTCTCGTGACTGCACACAAAAACACAAAACACAATGAACACCATTCAGTAAGATACTACCACGTGTCCACACGAACACAGGTGGGAGACACTGATATACCAAGGTTATGAAACCTTACCAAGTTGTTTGTACAGTGCTGCCAACCTAAGCACCCAGTGGCAAGCTTGTGAACCTAGTTGTTAGTTGATAGGCAGTGACAGGTGCTATGAGGAAAAGTAAACCACAGTCAAAGGATGGAGAGTGATGGTAGGGCTGTTTTGGGTAGCATGGGAGGGACCAGGCCACCATCTGGATGGGAAGATGGTTTCAGGCAGAGGAATCTGCAGGGGCAAAGTCCTGGTGGTGGCTGGATGATGCTTGGTGTCAATGAACACCAAGAATGCCCGTGGGAAAGGCCAGAACCTTTCAATCCCTGGTCATTCATTTATCCATTTCATTCTCTGAGTGTTTAGTGAGTGCCTGCTGTGTATTAGACGCTGCCCTCAGCTTTTCTATGCACTGCGGTGGAAGTCCTGGCCACTTGGGGCGGGCCGGATGCTCCCCTGGGGTGGTGGAACTGCCCCCATGGCCATGACCCTCACTCATGGATGGCTGGCAGCAGGATACTCTGCTTGCAGGTAGCCCTTTCTACCTTTGCCGTCTACGTGACCGTGGACAAGAACAACGTCCTGGATGCCAAGAAAGCCTTCGTGTCCTTGGCCTTGTTCAACATCCTTCGATTCCCCCTGAACATTCTCCCCATGGTGATCAGCAGCATCGTGCAGGTACAGGCAC
Organism: Nycticebus coucang; assembly: GCF_027406575.1. NCBI lineage: Eukaryota > Metazoa > Chordata > Mammalia > Primates > Lorisidae > Nycticebus > Nycticebus coucang. The sequence goes on along the minus strand of NC_069791.1, from coordinate 95,204,080 downwards.
TTCAGAGGGGCTCTGGGGTCCAGGACACAGAGCAGACAGCACGGAGTCATGCCGTGTACTTGACACACTCATCACTCAGGTTCATTGTTAGCGTTTTGCAGCACATGCTTCTTCTGGTCCTTCTTCTGGTCCCCTCCTTCACCCAGCTCTCCCTTTATTTTCTTTCTTTGCTGAAGAATTTTAAAGCATTTCCCAAACTTCCTGACAATTCACCAATTAATGCTTCAGCAAGCGTTTCTTCTTACATAATTAAAGAGAGGCCCGCATAGCTGGGCTGTGTGAGGGGGGCCCATCACCTTTGTCATTATGGTCCCTCTTCATTGAGGCCGGGCCTCTGTCCTGTTTTTCTAAAATAACTTTTGTGCGCTTTTGAAGGAAAACAAACAAGAACCAAAACCTGGTGTAGGTTTTTATTCCAAAGTATAGGCTTGTTCTGAGAAACATGAAGCCTTCAGAAATAAGGGTGGGAGGAAGTGGGCCCATCCATACTCGGGGGAAACCACTGAAAGCTAGCCTCAGTTTGTTTTTGCAAAAAAAAAAAAACGTTTTTTAAAAATAACCGTGCACTGTCATTACTTTCCGTGCAGGCGAGTGTCTCCCTCAAACGCCTCAGAATCTTTCTCTCCCACGAGGAGCTGGAGCCCGACAGCATCGAGCGGCGGCCTATGAAAGATGGTGTGTGCGTGTTTGGTTTCCCCATCTGGGGTGGCGGCCTCCCCACCACCCACGCATCCCTCCCAGCTGGAATTTCTTTTCCTTGGCTGGCCTTAGGTCTGGCTCTGCCCAGCAGCTTATTTGTGAGCCCCCAGGAAGCAAAGCCTTTGCAGAGCTGCATGGAAGGGGAGGGAAGCCCTTCCTCCCAGGGCTTCTCTCATCGTGTACATCCCAGGAGGGTGAACTTGCACTTTTGCTTTCTTTTTTCTTTTCTTTCTTTCTTTTCTTTTCTTTCAAGGCCCCACCTTGGCCTCCCATAGTGCTGGGATTATAGGTGTGAACCCCTACGCCTGGCCCACATTTGCTTTCTTGCTAGGACACAGCCACTGGGTGACACATCCCCCAGGAATCACTTTCCAGGGGCCCAAACTTGAGCCCAACCTTGATTCTGTTCTGGGCTTATGGACAGGCCAAATAAGGACTCTGGAGAATGGCCAACCTCCCCAACTCATGAGCTGTGTATATTTAGGTCTGAACCTCAGTTTCTTCATCTGGATAATGGGAACACAAGTAGCTTTATTTTGGCATGGTGTTACAGATTTTTGTTGGTAGCTTGTTCATTTATCCTTCCCCAGCTGCTCCTCCTGAGCAGGGATTTTGTTTAGATCTGCTTCTCCAATTAATAATAAATATTAATGACATTGAGAGCAGCGACAGTGTGATGCAGAGGTTGGTCCTGCCACCCGTGTTCTTTCCCAAGTATGTCAGTGCACTGTCTCATCCCACGCTCACCGCAGCACCGGATATCCGAGGAAACCGGCCTCAGTGACTTGTCTGAGATGCCACAGCTGCTAAAAAGTAGAGGCAGGACTCACACCCATAGCCGGTCAGTTGGAATCTGTGCTTTCCCGGCCGTATGGTGTTGCCTGTCTGAGATTTACTGAGCACCTGCTGTGTGGGAGGTGTCACTCAAAGGTTGCTGCACATATTGCCACATTTGCACCCTACCACAGACCTCTGGAGTTGATTCCATGATCATCAGCCCTATTTTACAGACAAAATAAGGCACAGAGAAGTTAAGTAACTTGCCCATGGTAGCTCAGGGATTCAAACCCACAGTCTGGCTCCAGAGCTTAATACATATGGCCAGAGGATCTAATGTGAGCCTTGTGCCTCAGCTCCGCCCAAAGATAAAAAGCACTCAACCTGAACAAGGAAACTGGAAGGTGCTATTTACAGAATTCAACAAAAACCCCCAGCGGGAGCCACAGAGAAGCAGGGAGCTGCCAAGGGGCCCTGTCCATACAGAGAGCTGGACAAACCCTAGATTCCGGTGCCAGGTCCGTGTTCACGCATCTTCATGAGGCATTGACATGGCGCCTGGTGCACAGAAGATGCTGGATGGGTTGTGGTGCTCACCACTTCTCTAGTACGAGTGAGATGCTCTCAGCTTCTTAGGCTCAATCCCTAGGTCACGGTTTCTCCTTCTGGGCACTATGGGCATCTGGGGATGCCCCATCCTGTGTTGTGGAAGGTGGCCCTGTGTACCGTGCAAGGTGGAGCAGCATTCCTGGACGCTGTCCATTAGGTACAGTGGCACCCACCCTAATTTTGACAACCTAAAATGTCTCCATACATTGCCAGATGTCCCTTGGCGGGGAGGGCATAGTTTCTCCCAGTTGAGAACCAGTGGCCGTCATCCTCCTCATATCCCTGGCCTGTGGTCATCTGGTTTCTGCTGTGTGGAGGAACAAGTCCCCTCACACAGTGTGGGAGTGAGGCCTTCTCCTATAGGTCAAATTTCTCTGCAAAACATAGGCTGAAGTTTGAGGCAGCTTGAGGAAGTTTCACTACTGAAGTTGTTCACAGCTCACCAAAGTGTCAGCTGTGGGTATGGGCCAGGCCTCAGCCCCTCCTTCTGGCCCTGTTAGCTGCTTCTGGGGTGGTTGAGTCTAAAGTGTTTGTCCAGCTCTCTGTGTGGCAGACAGGGCCCCTTGGCAGCTCCCTGGTTCTCAGTGGCTCCTGCTGGGGTTTTTTGTTGAATTCTATATAAATAGCACCTTCCAGTTTCCTTATTCAGGTTGAGTGCTTTTTCTCTTTGGGCAGAGCTGAGGGACAAGGTTAACCTAGGTTAGCCAGTTACTTCCTCTCCCTGCAGGTTGGAGGAAGGAAGTTATTTCTGCATTTGACAGCTTAAAAATAAAATCCACTGTATTATCTCCAGGGGGTCTTAAGCTGGCTCATAAGTAAAAGACTTTATTTTGTTTGTTTTTTTAGGTGAGGGACTGAAGTAAGAAGAAAATTAAGGGGAGGAAAAGTGCATAGTGACAGGCGCTAGGAGTCTGAGAGACCCGGCGCCCATACAATGTGGGCTTTGTCTTAACCGCCCTCCCCTCTCCCATACTTTAAGGCCACACTTCCTTTTCATGTTCTGCTTTGAGTGGCTGGTGTTTTAGAAAGGTTGACCTTCTGTGATGTGTGCAGGGTGGTGTGGCTGGAGCTAGAGTGAGGAAGAGGAGCAGCATGTAGATATTGGGGTGGAACGACCTGGCCTTGAGCACCAAGGAGGGCTTGTGGGTGTGGCGAGGGCCACTCTGCCCTCCAGCTCTGCTGGAGCTGCCTGAGCCTGGCTGAGAAGGGGTGAGGGAGTCCCCAGAGCCTCGAGTAACCCTTGAGGGCCCCCTGCCCCGCCCTGTGCAGCCATCCCCCCTGATGAGCATCAGGGTGGCGTAACCTCCTGTCTTAGGAGGCCAAGCCCTCTGCGGTTTCCTTCTGCTTTCTGGGTGTGAGGCTGCCTCCAAAACTGCAGGTTGGGGCTTTTCTTTCAGAAACTGCGGCTGATACCACCAGATAATGCCCAACACCATTAGTCTCTAGCATCTGGGCTGGAACTACTTGACCAGGGAAAAAAGAAAACTGGGTGTTCTTACTCACGCTTAGCCCATGACTCCATCTGTGCCTGATGTGTTTCTTCTACTTTTTCTCAGGAGGTGGAGGGAGCAACAGCATCACCATGAAGAATGCCACCTTCACCTGGGTGAGGAGCGACCCTCCCACACTGAATGGGTAAGGCAGGACACAGACACACACGTGGTGGCCTGGAGTTGAGCTGTGAGGCTTTGGTTAAACATGGATTTGAATTCTTGACACACTTCAGCTTTGTCACTTTGCATTTCTGAGCCTCAGTCTACCCGTCTGGAAAATAGGTTCACATAGACCTACTTGGGCTATTGTGAGGAGCAGATATGAAAGTGCATAGCCCAGAGGGTCTCCTCTGATTATAAGTAACAAAAACCTCGCACAGTAGGCTTACACAACAAAAGGGGTTTGGGGCTTACAAAATAGAGAAGTTCCACTTTCAGGTATGGTATATTCGAAGGACTTGGTGCCATCAGAACTTTTCCATCCTTTCTTTGTGACACTTCCCTCTGTGCTGCCTAATTCTCAGGCGTCTCCTCCCTTCCTGATGGGTCATGTGTCCTTCCCTGATCCAATCACCTTATCTGGAGGGACTGGGTGCCCTGATTGGCTAGGCCAGGTCTGAGGCTATGATGTAGCTTAGGCTGCTAACCACTGGTCTATCCACGTGCACTTCCTGTCAGAGTGGAATTGTTCTTCCCTGGCTTCTCCTAAGTACCCTGGCTGGCCGCCTCACCCTTTCTGGGCAGCTTTCTGCCTGGCACTCTGCCCACCACAGTTCTTATCTTTCTGAAGCATATGGTGTCCAGAGAATTGGCCTGGTCTCCCTGCCACTTTGTCAAGTACCTTTTCTTTCTGACTGGTGGCCTCACTCAGCAGCATTTTTAGGCCTCCTTAAAGGGCCTAACAGGAACTTTTAGGGACTTGATTTATCCCTATTGCCCTAAATTATTATCCCCTAAGTAGCCAAATTGCTGCTTTGTTTTGTCAGATGGGGGACAAACTCTCCAGAGAAAAGAAACTATATAAAATTCATGATGGGACTGTGTGTTTAAGTTCTTCCTTGTGTCTAACCTAAATCCGGTCTGCTTCAATTACAGCTTTTCTCTCGTTTTGCTCCACCTCAGTTTCCTCTGTGCCCTCATCCTTCCCTCTGTCCTTCCAGTCTCAAAGGCCATCCTGTTCCAGTCACTCTTTTCCTTGCAACTCTGAGAACCTCCTTTATCTAGTCAAATCTTCCCTCTTCTCAGCATATTAAAATATTCCAGTCTCAAGATCAAACATCCGAATTATAGGGATTCCTGAAGGGGGGAGGATGATCCTAAAGGCACCAGTGCTCTATTCTAAGACATTAGGCTGGAGAATTTCCCAAGTGTTACAAGAGACGTACCAATTCAAATCATAGTTTCAGAACCCCAGCACAACTCAATCCAAGCAAAACATCTCCTAGACACATTGTAATTAACTTTGCCAAATTTAATATGAAGGAGAAAATCCTGCAAGCAGTCAGGAGTAAGAAAAGCATTACCTACAAAGGGAAAAACATCAGGATGAGCACAGATCTTTCAGCCGAAAATTTTCAAGCCAGAAGAGGATGGTCATTGACCTTTAACCTTCTTAAACAAAACTATTTTCAGCCCAGGATCCTGTATCACACTAAACTGAGTTTCATTTTGATGGAGAAATCAAATACTTTACTGACATCCGTGTGTTGAGGAAATTTGCCGTAACTAGACCAGCTGTATAGGACGTACTCAGACCCATTCTTCATAATGACCAACCCAATGGTCCACTGTCAAAGTAAACTCACCCAGAAATTAAAGAACAAAGCCTAGCTTCCACAATGGTGAAAGGGATAAAAAGAGGCTCTGGACCTCTGACAAATGAGATGACCCAAACTCCACCATATCTATCAGTTCTCTCAATGAATGTGAATGGCATAAATTCTCCTCTAAAGAGGCACAGGCTGGCAGACTGGACACAAAAACTCAGGCCAGATATCTGTTGCTTCCAAGAAACACCTTACTTTGAAGGATAAAACAAGACTCAGAGTAAAGGGATGGAAAACAGTAATCTAGGCAGCTGGAAATCAGAAAAAAGCAGGGGTTGCAGTCTGATTTGCAGATGCAATTGGATTTAAATCAACAAAAATAAGGAAAGACAAGAATGGACACTATATACTTGTTAAGGGAAGCACACAACAGGAAGAGATTTCAATAACTAACATTTATGCATCCTACCTGAATGCTGCTTGATTTAGCTCAAGGATGGGGGGAAAAGAATCCAGTGTACTCAATACTGATATGAAACCAATATATAAACAATTACATGCTCGTATGAATGATAAAACACACATATAGTCTAGCAAGGGGGAGAGGTGAGGAGGGCAATTGGCAGGAGGAGGGAGGGCATTTGGCAGGATCTCATCTAACAATTTGAACTTGACCTTGGAAGTGAGAACAATGTAACCTAAAAATTTGTACCCTGGTATCAATTTGGAAAAAAAATCCTGAAAAATTGCTGTAGACATTTGCCTTTTGAGTTAATCTACAAGGGGAAAAAAGAAACTTCAGAGTTCATTTTGAAGTCCCCAGGCCTAAATAGACTTTATCTGCCATCAATTACCTACATGTACATAATTTTACATGGCTTTGTGCATGCAAATAATTTTAAATGTCTTTGTGTAGTAGCCACATTTCTCTTGCTTATGAGGTCTTTCCTCTACCTGTACCCCGTTTGCATTTTCATGGCTATTTCTGTGGAATAAAAATGAAGGAATGCTTTCTTGAATGCATAAATAAGTAAAATATTCCAGTCTTGGCTGGACAGTGGCAGATTTTGCCTCACTGGGCCTCCTGTCCATGCCTCTCTTAGCATGGAAATAGAAGAATAATCAGTTACCATGCAGCAGTATCAAAAGGATTAAACAGTGACAGCAAAATCTGTCAGCATTTCTACTAGTATTTCAAAACCATTATAGTAGCAGTTGAAAAGCAGAGTCAATGTAAATGAACGCAGGAAGCCCTGGGTGTGCTGGCCATGAACGCAGGTGGAATCCCAGCTCTGCTGTGCTGTTGGCAGTGGGAGTGACATGGAATTGTCCCACGTCATGTCACAGCCAGTCATGCTGATAGAGCATTGAACTTATTTCATTTTGCTAACTGCTATTTGTTAAAGGATGATTTCAGCAGAGATGCATTCATGTCCATCTCCCCTTCGACCCTTCCCTGAGTCTCAGCTGGAAGCAAAGCAGGGACATCTTAGCGTAACTTCCTTCAGGGTCTTCCGAGGCCTGGCTCACCACCCACTCTCCTCTTTAGTGCCATGGGACCCCTAATCACACCCTGACACTTCACCCCTTTGGGCCTTTCTCCAGCTGTACATGGGTTTCTGTGTCCAGGCCATGCCTACCCTTCCTTGGAGTTTGTTGTGAGCTGTCCAGAGATCACACTGTGCCCTCAGGGACGTTAACTAACATCTCTCCATTCAGCTCAGATGTATTTGCATCCTGGCACCTGTTTCCTGCCTCACACCTGCAGCCTGCTAGATGATTTGCTGCACTGAACTCAGTAGGAGCTTCCAGGCCTCATTACCTGTTCAGGCCCTGCCTTCAGTCTCTCTCTACTCTGGGTGAATCCAGCCTAGCAGTGCAGCTGAGCCAGGGTATGTCTTTGTCCTTTCAGCATTACCTTCTCCATTCCGGAAGGTGCGTTGGTGGCTGTGGTGGGCCAAGTGGGCTGTGGGAAGTCGTCTCTGCTCTCAGCTCTCCTGGCCGAGATGGAGAAAGTGGAGGGGCATGTGACCATCAAGGTAGGACAAGGACTGGGGGCGGGGCACAGAGAGGTGGGGGCTGATGGCCTGTGTAGAAGGTCAAGACTGACGGTGGTTATTTTATGACTGTCGCTGTGCTAGAATTCCAAGCAGCAGGGTCTCTCCTCCTCCTCATTCTCTTTCCATTTGTCTCTCTCGCCCATCCTTTCTGTTTTACCCTGTGCCATCTTAGAAAGCAGGATTTGGGTATCATTTATTTCCTGCTGTGTCCCAGCACTGCTCGGCAGGCGTGTAGTAGCCGCTTGATCAATACATAGTAAACACAAGGACTGCGCCCTGGAGGACTCCCGTCTCCTGCCCTCCCTGCCTCTGCCCGCATCGTCCGTCTCCTCAGTCTGTTTATGCGTTGATCTTCCTGGCTTGTCCTTTCTCTTTATATTTTCTCTGTGTATCTCTTCTTGTATCAAAACTTAAAATGTTTGATTTATGTGGTTGGAATATTTTCATAGAGCATTTTTTTTAAGAGTGTTCATCAAACTATCAACATGGGGCTAAAAAAAAGACTAGTTTTATTGCTTTTAAATACACAGAGTACTTGGAACTAAGTTGAAATTTCCTGAGAGTGAACTTAAGGCTGTTGGGCAGGTTAAAAAAAATCCAGTAGAAATCAAAATCCTTCTTTTCCATTTAGTTCATTCCCCGTGAAGGCCTTTTCTTCATGTAAAAATACATTCCTTAAAGTTTTCTTGACACTAGCATTTCCTGGAGTGTGGTCTGCTGCAAATTCATCTTGCAGGATGTTTGGGGAGTAAAGGGCCCCAGGTTCAAACAAGCCTGGGAATAATGCACACTCTGACTCCTTCCTTCTAGAGATTTATAATAAAAATTAGCAAAGTAAAGATTCTCCGAAGTCCTGCAAGAAGAGAAAAACCTATTTAAGTTCGTTTAACCCTGTGTGGCCCTGACATATTTGCCTGTACCTCGTTATTGTCTGTACAGCAGCTGTTTACCTCCCCAGAACTACTGTCTCTTGGAACCCACTTTTGAGAATGCTAGTTTATGGCATTGTTTTTATTGAGCAAAATTCTTTCTTCATTGGTTATACGGTGCCCTTTAGAAAGTATACATTATAGTGGTTGAGTCCAAACTAATGGCATTTGAGAAATGTTGTATCATTACTTTCAAGTACATGCTATAAAGTAAGATGAATGGGCAATGTGAGTTAGGTTAATAGAAGAAAATTCCAGATCACAGTGGAATCCGTGTTGCAGTCTATTCCTTTAACCCCGGGTGTCCGTGATCCCAGCACTACTGGCATTTGGGGCCAGATAATTATTTGTGATTGGTTGTTGTGCCTTGGTAAGGGGAGTGGTAGGAAGAGGTTTAAAATGTTTCTTTTCCCCTCAAATGTTTTAGTAAGTATGGATTGTGCTTCCACTTTGGGGTTATCTGTGGTTCTATGATGAGGCTTTGTGACATTTTTTGGCCTCTTGTAAGTTAAGGATACTGGAACTGGCAGATTAGTTATTTGAGAATTTAGATTAAGAGTCATAGTAGCTGGGATTCACTCTCAGGCTTCCCCCTTGGATTCTCTTCCTTCGGAATCTTCAGTGGTTACTCATTACCTGGCCTCTACAGGTCACGTTCCTCCCCATAGCCTCTGGCTCAGCGTGAGTCTCCTGCTGCGCTCTGGCCCGTTTCCTGTCACTCTCTCTCCTGATTGAGGCGTGTTCCCATTACACTGGCCTTTCTGTTCCTTGAAATGTGCCAACACTGCCTCAGCTCTGGGCCTTTGCACGTGAAGTTCCCTGTGATTTGAATGCTCTTTTCTCTTTGTGAGGCTTAACATCTCTCACCTTTCAGTCTTTGTTTTTTAAAAAAATGTTTTTAACAGTGTTAGCGTTTTTATTACTGAAATACCCAAAGCAAAGATCTGTACTCCACCCCTTATTCTCATACTACCTGTGACACCTTGTGCTACATGGGAATAAAAACAGAAGGACTTTGAAGTGGACTGCTGTGATTTCTCGCTTAAATTTCATCAAAGAAACCTCCTCAAGGAATCCTTGCCAGTCTGGGTCAGACTTTATTTAAAGGTCTCCTATGTTCTTCTTAGTGTTGACAACTTTAGTCAAGTAGCTTTGTGGTCATGTCAGGCACTTTCACTCTTCGGAAGCAGGGGGTTAACTCCTGTCCCTGGAGTCAGTGATTCACCCAGTGTGGCTTCTGATCCCAACTCTGGCATCTGTAGTTCTTTGTGACTCAGTTTCCCTCTTGTTAAGGCAGTAGGTATAATGAAAATGTCTTGTGAAGTGGGCTGTCCTAGCTGTTGTCCTGTTGATCAAGTCTGTCTGTCCCCCCCCCTCCATTTTCCGAGTAGGGCTCAGTGGCCTACGTGCCCCAGCAGGCATGGATTCAGAATGATTCTCTCCGAGAAAACATCCTTTTTGGACGCCCGCTGCAGGAACGGTATTACAAGGCAGTGATAGAGGCCTGTGCCCTCCTCCCAGACCTGGAAATCCTGCCCAGCGGGGACCAGACGGAGATTGGTGAGAAGGTCAGTGCAGTTTCAGCATCAGTCCCTAGATCCGTCAGTTGTTGTGTAACAAACAGCCACAAAAGCTCAGTGGCTTGTTAGTCGGCTCCAATGGGCTGATTCCAGCAGGGGAAGAGTGGGTGCTCCACTGAATGCTGCAGGCTGGCTGGGCTGGGCTCTGGGCCGTGATGTGGCTCAGGTCTACCTACATGGGTTCTTACTGAGGTTTGGGCTGAGGGGGTGAGGCTGTCCCTTCCCTGTACACAGCAAGTCACTTGTCCAAGCACAAAGGCAAGGGACCAGGAAACCTGCTTCCCTTGTGGTCACATGATGGCAAAGTCACATGACAAAGGGCATGATATAGGGAGGACGCATGTCTGATTCAAATGTCCCAGGGCACAACCATGATAATAACAACACAGTTGCTAACACTTACTGAGCATTTTCTGTGTGGCAGGCACCACGCTTAACGTTTTACATCTGTTTCATTCATAGCATGCCCATGAGGTGAGATTTTTTTTGTTATCCCCGTTAAATGCTCAAGGAAAGGGTGGCACAGAGAGGCTAAGTGACTTGCCTGAGGCAACAGCCTCAGAGAGAGCATGGCTACTATTCCATGTTCTTAGCGGCTACATTTTGTCACCACTAAGGAAGGTGATTCTCTGTTCATGTCAGCCATCACCCCTTCCACCACCTCTCCATCCCCCAGCTGTTCTTCAGCAGCCCCCATCCCCTTGCCCTCTGTAGGCCTTTGCAGGTGCCTTTGCCTGGCCACCTTGCTCTGCCACCCCCTGGTGGTTATCCAGTGTGTTGCAACCAGGAGTTGAAAAGCTTGACCTCACCTAATGTGCATGATGCAATGGTACATTTCAAAACTATTAAGAAATGAGTATAATTGTGATGGATATGTTACTTAGTTCAATGTAAGCATTTCACATTGTGTATCAAAGCAGTACCCTGAACCCCATAAATGCATCAAAAAGTTATGATTTAATAAAAAAAATAATAAAAATTGGTGGCTCCACCAGCTTTCTGATTTGGTGAATGATTTTTTTAAAAATTGAGGTAAGTCGGGCGGTGCCCGTGGCTCAAAGGGTAGGGCGCCAGTCCCATATGCCGGAGGTTGCGGGTTCAAACCCAGCCCTGGCCAAAAAAAAAACAAACAAACAAAAAAAAAATTGAGATAAGTCTATAGTTCCTTGGAGAGAAAAAACAAACTGTGAGCAGGGGCTTCTTGGTTTGCAAAGGAGCTCTGGTTATGTCTCTCCTTTTCTGCACATCAGCTTTGTGCTGGTTTTTTTTTGCTTTTTTTTAATAAAAAACAAACAAAAAAAACCAATGTCTGTGCCCGACACAGAGTCCTCACTATCCCAGTCTAGATCCCCAAACCAGAATCTGGAGGGAGAGACTATGACTGGCTACCTTGGGTCCATTATCTGCCTCTGGGCCAATAAGCTATGGCCAGAGGGCCCATCAAAGGGAACTTGGCTACTAGGATGGGCCTTGACTCAGGGGAGAGAGAACAGGCATCTCTTGGGAGGGTCAAGAGATGGGTGGGTACCCCAGTGGGTGTCTGTAGTGATTCCCCAGCTGGATATGGAAATGTCATGGGGAAAAGGGAAGTAGGGCTCCTGTGTCTGGTCCTGGCAGTGTCCCTCCTCCTGGAGAGTGGAGCCTAGGGTGGATTTTAGCACCACTGGGGGCAGATACTGCCTGGGCTCTACGTAGCTTCTCCAGGGAACTATAGATCCAGAATAAGCTGGCAGGAGATGTTGGCTGTTAACACAGTAGCAGCAGCAACAACAAAAATATTATCACATCTACCCACGTCCTCCATGAGACTAAAATACCAGGGGCCAGCATCATTCAGTGCCATCAGACACCCTTCGATGGGTGCTCACTGTGGGCCAGCTGCCCTGCCCCACAACTCACAGGGGACTTGGGTTTTCTCTTTTGCCCATTTTATAGATAGTGCTAAGCCCCGTGCCATGGTTCCATCCCTGGCTGTGGTGGAGCTAGGACGTGAACCTGTGTCCGTGCAGATGTGATCTGTACCCATAGTCTCACATTAAAACAGGAGGCAAGGCCCTTCAGGACCTCCAGCCTAGGGCCACTGCCTCCTGAGCAGGTCAGCCTCTGCGTGCCTCTGCGACATTTCTTGAGTCTTAAGGTTTCCCAGGAACCCCACTCCTCTGCCTTGTCTCCCCAGGGTATGAACCTGTCCGGGGGCCAGAAGCAGCGTGTGAGCCTGGCTCGGGCCGTGTACTGCAACTCCGACGTTTACCTCTTGGATGACCCCCTCTCGGCGGTGGATGCCCATGTGGGAAAACACATATTTGAAAATGTGATTGGACCCAAAGGGATGCTGAAAAACAAGGTACCTGCTGGTGGGATGGGGCTTGGGCACCAGCCGCTTCCCATCTTTAGTGAGGTTGGAACGTGTCCCCTTTAGGAATCCTTTGCTTCCCTTGCTTTTTTTGGTTTTGTTTTGTTTTAATTGTACTTTAGGGACACGTTTCTCATGCTTCCCTTGGAAGTCTTCCTGAAACAGCAGTCTTGGACTTACTTGTCTTTATAGGGATTAAGTTCTTGACATAGACTTGAATTCATTGCCTCCTCTTGGCCAAAGAAGGTGTCTCTTCCTGATTACATTACAGGGCTTCCCAGAGGAGTCCTGCCTTACGACCTGCCGTGACTGAGCAGGCCGTACCTCCTTCCATGCCAAGGTGGCTGTGGGTGGACCGATGGCCGTCTGGAGCAGGAATATTTCCACAGCACTGTAACACGATAGGAAACAGTTCCTGTGTTCTTTTTGACACGGCAATTGGTGGTGGCTGGTGGGTTCACAATGGCTTGTCTTTTTTTTTTTTTTTAAATCCTGAGTATAAAACTAATGTTTACCTATGGGGGAAATATAGAAACTTAAGATAAACATGAGAAAACACAATCCCACCAGTTTGAAATTTTGTATTTCTTCCACGTCATTTTGCTGCGTGTATAAACTTTTAATTTTCTATTTTCTTATTTGTGTGTGTGTGATCTTTTTAAGTAGGGTTACCTTGTTATACGTGTGTGCAGCAGGCCCATGTGTACCATCAAGACTCAGTGCAAACATAATTTTTAAGTAGTAAAAGGTATTTTGTAAAGTCATCAAAGTATTGCATGCCCCTGGCAACAAAATCAGTGAGCACAAGAATATATGTATATGTAGTAAATAAAATGCTGTACCCCTCATTCTTCTCTCAAGAGCAGGGGTCAGCAAATGTAGCCCACCACCTATTTTTGTGTGGTTCTTGAGGTAAGCATGGTGTTTACATTTGTAGATGCTTAGAAGAAATCTGAAGAAGAATAGAATCTTGTGACCCTTAAAACTCACCTTAAATTTAAATATCAGTGTCTGCAAATAAAGCTTTACTGGAACACAGCCAGTCTCTGGGCTGCTTCCTGCTATAACGGCAGTGCTAGTGTAGATGGCAACAGTGAGGCCTCGTAAAGCAGAAAATATTGGCCCTTTAAGAAAAAATTTGCTGACTTTTTTATCCATATAGTTTGATGACTATCTTCCCAAACTTTCAGATCTGCAGATAATATACATACCTGTACAAATTTTGCAGTGGTTTTTGGTGTGGCGGTCAGGGGAAATTGCTGTAAAAAAACATTAGGTTTTGTGTGCACACTGTTTCGCAGAGGCTTTTTACCTTTATTCATTCACACATTTGCCCAGTTCCTTCCCTCCTCATCTTTCAGTATTTTGCTCAAAAATTGCCTTTGCCATCACTCTAGTTTAAACTGCAAGCGCCACATTCCCCTCCCCCCCATCAGCACACCTGTGTCCCCCTTTCGCTGTGTTCCCAACCACCAGCACACAGTTTTACTTCTATTCATTTCTCCTCCAACTCTGGAATCTGGGCAGGGGTCTTTTTCTGTTTTGCTCCTTACTGCTTCCCCGGCACTCAGCACGGGCCCTCGGCACTCTCGTGCTGAAGGGGTGCACGCACAGACTGAGCTGCTGCTGCTGCTGCTGTTATCACAGGTGTGTGTCCATCTTCAGGCCCGAGTTGTGCTCTCTAGGTTGTGGCTGTGTCCTGCCTCTTCTGGCCGCTCTGCCGAGTCAGGCTGTCTCACGCGTGTGGGCTGACGTGGCTGGGTTTCCACTCTGCCCACAGACGCGGGTCCTGGTCACGCACGGCATCAGCTACCTGCCGCAGGTGGACATCATCATGGTCATGAGTGGCGGCAAGATCTCCGAGATGGGCTCCTACCAGGAGCTGCTGGCCCGAGATGGCGCCTTCGCTGAGTTCCTGCGCACGTATGCCAGTGGCGAGCAGGATCAGTCCTCAGAAGATGATGGTAAGGACAGCCTTGGTGTTCCCCCTGCATGGGGTGGCACCTTGAAGGGCCATGTTTGTCTCTTTGAGGTTGGCGTCATCCACACTAGGAAAGTGGCTCATCAGGGCAGTAGGATGGGAGCAGGGCTGCCCCGACCACCAGGAGCCAGCTGAGAACGTGTCTTAACCCTTCCAGGGCTGAATTGAGAGGGGCTCCTGTGTTTCATGACCAGGGAAAGAGAGCAGCAGTCCCTGCCTGGGCCAGCTGACCCCAGGGCACATCCCAGTGCATTCTGATTGAACTTCCAGGCTCAGAGTTGGCACCTTGGTTTGAATCCCAGCGGCTTTTCTTACCAACTGTGTGACCTTAGGCCTGTCCTCAAACCCGAGCCCCAGTGTTCCCTCAGGTAGAGTCATATAACAGCAGAAACATTTCAGCATCTCACGGTAGACTTAATGTGATAAAATGTATGCACAGCCTTTGGCATGTGCCTTGTATTTCCCAAACTATCCCCGTAATGTTAACTGTTATTAATACTACTTTGCAAAGAGGATGTGTCCCTGGCATCTTCTGGGTCACCATAGGCCTGCCCGCTTCCCATCTGGTCTGTCCTCCCAGCTAGACTCTGAAAGTGGGGTAGTTTTGGAGGTGCCTGCTGAGTCCCTGCAGAACTGGGACCTTGACCTTATTTGAAGTAAAAGAGGTGGACTTTGGAGAAGGCTCTTCTCTTTTCTCAGTTGATTTCAAGTTCAGGGGGATTGGTCGCAACCTTCTCAGGCTGCTCTGTGCTTATTGGGTCACAGTAGCACAGGGGTCCTCAAACCCCGCAGGCCACATGCTGCAGTATGATTGTATTTGTTCCTGTTTGTTTTTTATACTTCAAAATAAGATATGTGCAGTGTGCATAGGAATTTGTTCATAGTCTTTTTTTTTTTTTTAAACTATAGTCCGGCCCTCCAATGGTCTGAGGGACAGTGAACTGGCCCCCTGTTTAAAAAGTTTGAGGACCCCTGTTAGCATCTCAGAACACTCTCTGCTCTACTCCCTTCCGGGAACTTTGACCCCTGTTGACCTGGGGAGAGAGCAGGTGGTCTGATGCTTTTTCTGGGCCCCAAAGGAGCACCCCTTTGATGTGGCACACCTGCCTTGGTTTCAACTGTTGCTAAAAAGAGTGAAACTAAAGAGAGGTCACCTACCCTGATCTCCCTCTTCCAGGAGATAATTACAGAGCCCTGGGCCTGTGAGGTGTGATTGTTATGTGCATTTGGTCAGGGGTCACATGGACTGTCCTTGGAGTGAGGCTGCAGGGCTGCCTCACTGCATTAGTGCCCTGGGCTTAACTGACATCAGTCTGTGGATGGGTCCCCTAGGATTGTGCCCCACAGCAGGGGGGGTCGCCAAGGAAGAGCTATTTGCTGTTCTTTCCCAGTCATTGCAGGGGGACCTGCTGAGCACCTGCCATGTGTTAAGTATTTGTATTATTCTTCTGGGCTAGAACAACAGAAATTTATCAAATCTATAAGATCAAAGTGTCAGCAGGGTCATCTTCTTCCAAGGGCTGTGAGTCTGTCCCAGGGCTCTCCTCTGGCTTCTGGTGGTTTGCTGGTAGTCTTAACACTCCCTGGCCTGTGGAAGCATTGCCCCACTCTCTGCCTCCATAGTCACTAGCCCTCTCCCTGTGTGCACGCCTGTCTCCTGATTGCCCCTATTTGTAAGGACACTGGTCATGTTGGGTTTGGCCCCACCTTACTCCAGTGTGACCTCATCTTAACTGATTTCATCTGCAGTGACCCTGTTTCCAAATCAGGTCATATTCTGAGGTGCTAGAGGTCAGGGCGTCAATATATGAAATTGGGGAAAAGCACAATTCAACCCTAAACAACCCTATTCTAGCTTTTGAGGAGAAAGCATCAAACAAGTTATAGGCAAATCCTTGTCTTCATACACTTTAGAGTCTAATGGGCAGGAAAGACAATAAACAGCTAAGGAAGATTTCAGATAGCTGTAAGTGCTTGAAAAAAATGGCAGTAGCGTGGGCTGTGGAGTGATGGATAATTGTGGGGGTTAGTCACTGTGGTTAGGGAAGCCCTTTCTGGGGAGGGGACATTGATATGGGAAGGAGCCAACAAGAAGAAGGTCTTGGGAACAGTGTTCTAGACATAGGGAACAGCAGGTGCAAAGGCCTCAGGACCAGAGGGAACTGCATTTGTCTAAGAAACGAGGAGGTGGCCAGTGTGGGCAAACCATAATGGGCCAGGAGTGGAGGAGGTATGAAGTCAGCATATGTGTGTCTGCAGGGCCTTCCAGGGGAGGAGTCTGGGTTTTGGTATAAGTGCAGTGGGAAGCCCCTGAATGTCAACGGGGGGAGTGACTGGCCTGAGGGACACATGGTGACCACTGGTGGGATCCACTGCATCTCAAGTCTGGCCTCTGAGTTTCCTGTCCTCTGCTCCTTCAGTGGTCTCTGGATATGCTTTTTAGGGGAGCATATTTACAATTCTGCATGGGGTTTCACTGCAGGGGTCCTAGTGTTTTTTTTTTTGTTTTTTTTTTTTTTGCAGTTTTTGGCTGGGGCTGGGTTTGAACCCGCCACCTCCGGCATATGGGGACGGTGCCCTGCTCCTTTGAGCAACAGGCGCCACCCCATCCCAGTGGTTTTTAATAAGTGCTTTCTCAAGATATAATGCACATATTATTCACTCATTTAAACTGTATAACTAGTGCTTTGTTAGTGTATATTCACAGAGGTATGCACCCATCACCACAGTTTTAGAACATTTTTTCATACCCCCCCCCCCACCTATTAGCAGTCACTCCTCACTTTTCACCAACCCTCTAGGCCAGGTGTCCCCAAACTTTTTAAACAGAGGGCCAATTCACTGTCCCTCAGACTATTGGAGGGCTGGACTATAGTTAAAAAAAACAAAACCAAAACTATGAACAAATTCCTATGCACACTGCACATAATCTTATTTTGAAGTAAAAAAACAAAACAGGAACAAATACAATCACACCGCCTCATGTGGCCTGCGGGCCACAGTTTGAGGACCCCTGCTCTAGGCTCTGGGCAACCATAAGTCTACTTTCTGTCTATTGATTTGCTCATTCTGGACATTTCACGTAAATGGAATCACTTAATATATGGAATTTTGTGACTGGCTTCTTTTACTTAGCACGAGGCTTTCCCGGTTTGTCTGTGTTGAGGCTTCATTCCCTCTGGTTGCTGAATGATGTTTCATTGTGTGGATAAACATTTTGTTTATTCAGTGCAGATGGACATTTGGATTGTTGCCACTTTTTGACTATTATGAATAACACTACTATGAGCCCCGCAGGGTTTTTTCCCCCTTTTAAAAAGATTTTGGATTCATACAAGGGTACGTAGGATTAGGTTACACTGTTTGCGTTTGTTAGGTAATGTCCGGGTTGTGGTTGAGCTCTTCACGCAGGAGGTGTGCCGTGTACCCCTATGTTGTACCCATTAGGTGGGAGCTTACCAGAACCCCCCATCCCTTGCCTGTTTTCTCCCTTCTTGGATTTAATTGTGTTTTCTCTCGAGTGGGTCTCTAGTTATTCATCAATGCTTGTTTTTCCTTTCTTGTGATACTTCACTAAGGAGAATGTTCTTCAGGTTAATACAAATGATGTGAAGTCATCTTTTTTATGGCTCAGTGATATTCCATGGTATACATATAGTGCAGTTCATTAATCCATCCATAGGTTGATGGGCACTTTGTTTCCATATCTTTATGGCTGTGAGTTGAGCTGTGATAAACATTTGAGTTCTAATGTCCTTATGATAAAATGATTTTTTTTTTCTTCTGGGTAGATACCTAGTAATAGAATTGCAGGATCAAATGGAAGGTCTGCTTTCAGCTGTTTGAGGAGTCTCCATACTTCCTTCCAAAAAGGGAAGGGCTGTACTAGTTTGCAGTCCCACCAACAGTGTGTAAGTGTTCCCTTCTCTCCACACACACGCCAGAATCCGCAGCTTTGGAACTTTGTGACGTGGGCTTTTCTCACTGGAGTTGGGTGATGTGTCAGGCTGGTTTTGATTTGCATTTCTCTGATGACTAGGGACGATGAGCACTTTTCCATGTGTTTTCTGACCATTTGTCTGTCTTCTTGGGAGAAGGTTCTGTCCATGTCTCTTGCTCAGTGATTAATTGGGTTGTTTGCTCTTAATAAACCTTTGGGCCAGATTAACTAGAAACAGAAAAGTCAGAGCTCTAATAACCTCAATCAGAAATGAAAAAGGGGAATATTTTGTAAATCATGTAAATATTTTTGAAATTAGTATGTCCTAAGTTAATATAATTAAATATTTATAGCTCTCTCTTAACTCTGGAATTCCAGAAAAGTAATTAACCTTCTCTTTATTGCTATAGTCTAAAATGCTCATTTTTGCTGGGTGCAGTGGCTCACCCCTGTAGTCCTAGCACTCTGGAAGATTGAGGTGGAAGGATAGCTTGAGCTCAGCAATTTGTGAGCAAGAAGTGAGAACTTGTTTCTAAAAAAAAAAAAAGAAAGAAAGAAAGAAAAAGAATTTGCTAAATATTGTGGTAGGTGCTGTAGTTGTAACTATTCAGAAGGAGGATTGCTTTAATCCAAGAGTTTGAGGCTGCTGTGAGTTAGGCTGATGCCAAGGTACTCTAGCCTGGGCAACAGTCTAAGACTCTGTCTAAAAAAAAAAAAAAAGAAAAATCCTTTTCCACCATTATTCTGCTCTTTGTGGTCTACAGCCATTGTGAACTGTTTCCTAAAGAACTCCATGTTCTCTTTAGTCTTGAAGTGTTTGATAAATTTTTCTCTCTACCTGTACCACTTTGCCTCCCCTAACTCATCTCCTAGAGCTTAGCTTCAGATCTTCCCGTGTCAGATCAGCTACTACTATCCCTGAGAAATCTCTATCCTTTCTAAAATGCGTAAAGCCTTCTGTTAGGAAGAGAGCAAGGGATCTCCCAGCCCTCTTAGGGCAAAGTGGGTGCCTTGTCTTGGTTCTGCATCTAGCAATTGTCCTACCTGGGATGAAGGATAGGGTAGGATCCATCTTGGTGCTGCCCCACCTTAATCCTATCCTGAGCAACTGTCACACCTGGGAGTGGGAGGAACACAGCCCAGGTCAGGCAGCCCAGGCACAATAGGATTAACCTAAGGTTAATTTTTGTATCATCAACTGTCCATCAAAATCATTCCATGGTGACACCTAACCACAAGGAAGGACCAATCCAGACAGCATAAAACAGGAACCCAGACCATCACCAGAGTATTTTTGTCAAGCAATGGGGCCCATTTGTCATCTATGGCTAATGTATCTTGCTCTTCAAACCTATCTTTCTCTTCTTCAATAAACTTTGTTTCATGCTTGCCCTGGAAAAAAAAAAAAAAAAAAAAAGAAATGAAAAAGGGGAAATAACAACAGATAACAGATACAAAAGATCATTGCTGATTACTGCCCAAAACCTAGAAATTTGAAAATGTAGAGGAAGTGGACCAATGTTTGGATACTACATACCTGGACTTAACCAGGATAAGATAGAACTCTTGAACAGACCAATATCAAGCACCCGAATTGCAGCAACAATAGAAAAGCTTCCAACAACAACAACAAAAAAAGCCCTGGAACAGACGGCTTTACACCAGAATCCTACCAAACCTTCAAAGAAGAGCTCATACCTATATTGTAGAACCTATTCGAAAACACTGAGAAGGAATGAGCCCTGGAGGTTTTAAAAGAAAAGTTGTATTTTCTTTTAGGAAAAGAATTTTGGGGTTTTCCCCCAGTGTGTGGTAGTTGACATTCTTTCGGCTTTTGAGTTCTCTGATTTGAATGAGTTTCTACACATGCCCTTGCAGTTAGAAAGTTCTGCCTTACGTCTAGCCTATTTCCTCTTGCTGCAGAATCTCCTTTCTCTGTCTCTTAGTCATGGTAACTTCTCAGTGGACTGCATTTCACCGACCTGCATGGTGGGCTGCATTTACATGTGGGTTTAACTGAATCTCTCCCTATCTCCTTTCCTTCCGGGTGAGCCAGGACTGTCCTTAAACTCCTCTTGGCCTCAAATGGGTTTTCTTCCCCTCCCTTCCATCCCAGCTGCCAGCATATCCAAGGCCGTTTATATAAAACATGGAATGCTGCCAATTTCTTTATTATTTTTTTTGTGTATATTAGCACTTTATAATACCACCCACCATCCTAGCACCTCTGTGGGTTCAGCCACCCCGCCTCCTGCCAGGTAGGGCACATAAGATCTCGGCTCTGGCTCTTCAGTCTAACGGGGCAGCTCCCCCTCTTTTTCTGCCTCTCTGGAGGGGCCCCTTCTATAACGTCTTGGCATTAAAATCTAGTCTTGCTCAACTTCAGACAGCTCTAAGTGCCAGTGACCTTGGATTTGTTTGAACTGCATTTTTGGCCCCTCCTAAAGGGTAACATTTTTTCTTGTTGGATTAATCAGGTCTTTTTTTAGAATACCCAGGCTGCAGCCGGGTGAGGAGCACATGGCTGGGGAGGAAGGGAAGATGTACAGGGGTGAGACTTGTAGCCGAGGAGAGATTGACCTCTCCCTTGGAGATATTTAGTATGCTGATTTCTAGGAAATCTACTTAATTTTTTATTTTTCTGAATAGCAAAGAAGGTGAAAAACATTTTTATGACTGTGTTTTTTTTTTTTTTTTTTTTTTTCAAGGAACCTAAAACTTAAAGCAGTGGTTTTTAATGGGGTAGCAAATTTGCCCACCATCCTCTGGGGATATTTGGCAATGTTTGGAGATATATTTGGTTGGCACGACCGAAGTCAAGATTACCACAGGCATCTAACGGGTAGAGGCCAACAATGTTGCTAAACATTTTCTAATGCCCAGGGCATCAGGAGCATCCAGGGTGAGGGGCCCTGAAACCTGGGACCTCACACTGCCCAGAATCCGTGTCATCTTGGGAGAACCTCACACTGCTCAGAGTCCTTCCGTGTCATCTTGGGAGAAGGGCCTTATTCCATTGATATGGCCGTTTTTCAAAACCTTTTTGAAACCATCTCTCAATCCTGTGACAAATATTTTTCCCTTTTCAGTTTTTTGCTGAGTTTTTTCCCCCTGACTGATTATAAAGTTAATACATACTCATCATAGACATTTGTAAACTAGAGAGGAATGTAAAGAAGTGGGAAAAAGAATATCCTTCCTGGGCGGCACCTGTGGCTCAGTGAGTAGGGCGCCAGCCCCATATACCGAGGGTGGTGGGTTCAAACCTGGACCCAGCCAAATTGCAACAACAACAACAACAAAAATCCTTCCTGCTTTCCCACCACCAGAGGCATAGCCACTGTCAGCATTGGGATCTTTTCCACCTGTCTTTTCTTTCTAGGCCTTGTTCCTCCACATAATTGAGTTTTCTCATTTCTCCTCCTGTCCCCTCTTTTTACCTCCCCCCGCCCCTCTGTACACTGGGTCCTAAGCACCTCCCCACGTTCCAGAAGTTTGTACTGAACAGCTCCAGAGACTGGGTTGTGCAGATGGCACATTCCTTCTGGCTGTCCTCAGCGGCTGCTTTTCTTCCTCTTTTGAGGATGAAGAACTTTCAGAGCCAAGGCTGGAGGAGAGGAGGTGGGGTGAGGTAGCCAGTCGATTCCGTTTTTGGTCAAAAATGAGGCGTTGACTCTAAAGCAGTGAGTTAAATTCTTCCCTCAAGGGAGGCAGGCCTGCAGCTGGCCCTTGCCCAAGCAGAGTTCTAGAACCTTCTTGAGTCAAGGCCGTGTTGGTGGAATAAACAGTGAGCTTTCCAAGGTGGCTGCTCTCAGGGTTGGCAGCTGAGTACACAGACCAGAGGCTGCACTCATGTGGTTCAGAGTACGGGCAGCACCTGGCTTATCAGCACCAGAGACCCATCACCTGCTACTTTGGAAAACTCAGGGACATTCATTGACTTACGAGTTTCATGTGTTTGCTTTATGAAAAAAGAGACAAGGAATTTTTAGTATTTTATAACATTCTCCACTCTCCCTGCCCACCCTCCCATTCATTTCTCCTGCCTTGTTTTTCTTTGTGGCGCTTATCACTGTCTGACAGTAAATGCTAGATCTGCTGGTTTGTTTCTTGTCCTGTCTCTTCCCTTGGAAATTAAGCTCCATGAGGGCTTTTTGGTTGCCTCTGTACCCCCAGGGCTGAGAACAGTGCCTGGCACATAGTAGACAATAAATGCGTTAACTACGTGAGTGATGTAAACCTTGATTAAGGCTTGCTCTGTACAAGCAATGTATAGGTCAAAGGGCTTTGGATACAGCTACATAAGCATCCCAGTTTAGAAGAAAATACGAGCTGATTTTACCTGTTCCTAGGAACCAGCTTTGTAGGTCTGAGCTGTGAGAGGACACCACTGTGGCTGAAGAGCCCCCCCTCTGGTATTGCAAAGTCAGCTCTGCTTATTCACTTGTCAGTCTGTCCATCTGCCCACCAGGTGTGGGCAGAGTCCCCGCTGTGTGCCGCAGGGCCACCTGGCATGTGAGCCGCCACACGAATGGTGCCCGCCCCGCAGGTTGGGCAGTGTACATCCCGTATGACTGCACACAGCAGCCTGGAGTGCCAGGTGCTGGGAATAGAGTGATGGTAAAACCCACTGTACCCTTGAGAACTCACAGTCTAATGGGGAGACAAACCCTGAATACTCAAGGACATCATGGTGCTAAATGCAGTGATAGGGGTGGGGTGCCCACCATAGCTCGGGAGTGACATTCACCCAAGTCATCTCTTCCCCTTTTCTGGGTTCCCTGTGCTGCTGACCCGGCCCAGTGTAAGCTTCTGTGGGGTCTGGGGTCCTCTAATAAGCAAAAATCTGTCCTCAGAGAACTAAGGCTTCGGGCTGGAGCTGGGGCCTGTGTCACCTCCCAGTGTTGTGCCCGCCCTCTGCTGCCGTGAAGACAGAAGGTTCATTTGCATTCCTTTTCTAGCTCTATTTATGTTTAAACACAGTTACATTTTGAGAAAGGGGTTGGTCACAAGCAGTGTCAGGGGTCCACCCAGCACATGTGGGATGGGGAAACTGAGGCACACATGGAGAAGACCCCTCAACCGTCCTTGCCCTGCCACCTTCAGAGAAGCTGACACATTTTTTTTTTTTTTTTTGTGGTTTTTGGCCGGGGCTGGGTTTGAACCCGCCACCTCCGGCATATGGGACCAGCGCCCTACCCCTTTGAGTCACAGGCGCTGCCCGAAGCTGACACATTTATTCCCTCTAGGCATTTAAATGTGGGATGGGGGGAGTTTTGCCTTGGTCCTTAATACTTTCTCGGGTCTTGTGGATTATCAGGTGGCAAGGTGGTGGACGCAGAGGAAGAAGGTAAGTACTGCCTGGGTTGGCGCAGCTGTGCCTGCAAAGCAGGACATAGGCTGATGTGCTGCATGCCTCGGGGGCCCTCAGGTGGCTGCGTTTTGGCTGCATTTTCACCCCTCCCGTTCATTGGTTCATTCAGTAGACACGTACTGGGCATCCACTGTGTGTCGGGCATTGTGGGTAGCACTGGGTGAGATGGTTTCAGCCTCCAGATCTCTCTCTCTCTTCACCTGGTGCCCTTGGCTCAGTGTTACTGTTTCATGGTCACTTTGCCATGACCTCAAAGCGGGGACAGTGGTTGGGAAATGCCTGGCATGTAGCAGATGGACGATAAATGGCAACAGTTTGATTGCAAGATGCTGCTTGTGCATCCTGGGCCAAGAGTGCCGGGCGATCAGCGCCTGTTGGGCTGCAGGTGGCATTGGGACCCAGAGGAGGGGCCGCCTCTGGCAGAATCCCAGTGGCCAGAGTGAGCCCACCCCCCGCCTTCTGACTGAGGGTCCTGGCCAAAGGCTGCTTTGCAAGCAGCTACCTTAAACAAGGAAGAGTGCTCACTGCAAGGATTCCAGGTAGCCCAGGGATCAAACAGGCCTCAGGAAATGGGAGCTCCAGGAATCTACACAGACTCTTTTGGGACAGATGGACTATCTTTGTCCTTGGAGACCACTGGTGATAGTTAGGGTCTTGGGAGGAGACAGGCTCTGATGGGGTGACCTTAGGCAGGCCCTTCCTTGACTGGGGGGGCCTAGGGTGCCCTGATTGACAGGTCTGCCAAGGCTATAGAAAGGGGGTGCTACATCTTTCTAGGACAGGATGCTGGACCAGCTGATGTTCATGTTGCTCTTCTTTGACTCCTGTTTCTACCCTCTGCGGAGTTGAATTTTCCAGTCGTCCCTGTTGGAATATCAGCCTGTGGGCTGAGCAGGCTACTGTAGAGCACCTGTTGAGACCTGGTGGGCTGCCCTCAGTGATGAGCAAGAGAAGGGGATGCTAAAGCTTAAAGAGGGGCACAGAGGCTCTCTGCAGCATGCCGCCTGCAGGACAGGGGTCTCTGGAGTGTTCCGGAGCATCCCCATCCCCACCTAGAGAAAGGTGGTTAAGACTGGGCCTGGCCGCCAGTGTCGCGCATGTGTGTGAACCGTGCATGGCTGCGTGGGAAGCCTTGCGTGTTACCACCCTTTCTGAGCGATGTGGCTGCTTTGTTTATTAATTAAAAACAAAGATGCTGTCTCAGCAGCTGTGGCTCAAGCAGCTAAGGCGCCAGCCACATACACCTGAGCTGGCGGGTTCAAATCCAGCCTGGGCCCGCCAAACAACAATGATGGCTGCAACCAAAAAATAGCCAGGCATTGTGGCAGGTGCCTGTAGTCCCAGCTACTTGGGAGGTGGAAGCAGGAGAATCACTTGAGCCCAAGAGTTGGAGGTTGCTGTGAGTTGTGATGCCACGGCACTCTACCCAGAGTGACAGCTTGAGGCTCTGTCTCAAAAACAAAAGAAAAAGAAAAGAAAACAAAGATGCTGCTATTAAAGGGACTATTAAAGCAGTGGCTCCCAATGCTGGCTGTGCCCCTGATTTGTCTGTTGAAGTGTTTCAAAATGCACATAACAGTAAGCACCACAGGGCTGCTGTCCCTGAGCACTTGCTGGTGAGAACGGCTCTGCTGCTGTTTTGCAGATGTGGTCACTGAGGCTCAGAGTGGCTTACCCCTAAGGTGCACAGCTGGGAAGTGAGAGAACACTTCCCCCACGTCACAGTTACCTGACTGTGCTCTCGAGTCCCTGCAGGGACTGGGGCTGGACAGGGCAGCTGCTCATTTACAGAGGCCCCGGGTGATCCATTCACAGCCAACAGTGAGAATCCCTGGCTTGGAGCGCCTGCCCCCAAACCAGGACCAGTCCCCCGCTTCTCGTGGCTGTCATCTGAGTGTGACATCCTGCCTTTCTGGATCCTGCTTTTATCTGTGTCACAGGGTGGCCTGACAGCTGGCTGTGTTTGCTCCCTGGTGCCGTCTCTCCCTGCCCCTGTGGGCCCAGTCTTTTGGTGCCTGACACTGTGCTGTTCTCTCTCCTGTTATCAAAGAATGAGGAAATCAGTGAGGGTGGGGGTAAATAATAATGCGTCACTCGTTGTGAAGACAGAAAGAGATGATGTATTTCAGCACAGTGCCCAATGCTCCATGAGAGATTTCTTCATTGTCAGGGATGTTCTGGTGGTCATTGTTGATGCTGAGTGGATTCTTCCTGGTACTGGAGCAGGCAGCCAGCTGGCGTGGCCCCCAGTAGCCTTATCAGGGTTTCCCCTAAGTCTATATTCCAGGCAACGCTAGGGTTGGGGTCTTATCTGAAGACTCATCTAGAAGGGACCCACTCCAAGCTCACATGGTTTTCAAATATCAAAATGCTTCCTTATTACTGGGGAAATAGCGACGCCCAGGTGCCCCTACCCAGGACTCTGATGACTTCCCTATAATCCGGCACCAGAATGGTTAACTCCTGCGACCTCTGTCTGTTGGCTGATGCCCTTGTCATACTGTTTATTTATTTTGAGCATCACCCCTATTTGGAAGCTTGGGAACCCCTGGCGTGGGTCCTTGTATCCCGTTCCCATTAATGAGGCTTGATGCTACAGACACTGTTGGCAGAGCTGGGTGTTCCCATCACTACTGGGACAGACTGCCTGCTTAGCCCCAGTACCCCAGCTGATGGGACCCTGGAGTTGCAAAGTGCCCTCCCTGCCCCAAGGGACCCGGCTCCAGATATTACATGTGCCACGGTGGGATAGCTGCCTGTGGCCTCAGCAGAGCAGCTTCACAGCGGCCATGTTATGTGCCATCTCTCCCTGCTACGATGGTTTTTCTTGCCTTTGGTTCTGGTATCTGGCTCCTAAAACCCTACTTGCCCTTTTTGTCCCTCTTTTTGCTACCAGGAATGACAGGTGTCAGCAGTCCAGGGAAAGAGGCCAAGCAGATGGAGAATGGCATGCTGGTGATGGACGCTGCAGCCAGGCAACCTCAGAGGTAAGTCCCTGTGGGGAGGCCCAGTCTGGGAGGAGCCTGCTCTGCCCATTGGGGTGCCAGCTGCCAGGCCTGCCCCACCTGAAGTGGCCTTCATCTCCCCAGGGGTCCAGGAAACATAGGCACTCTGCCTCCCCCCCAAATCCTCTGTGGGCCTCCCTTCCCAGAGTGCAAAGGCCTGAGGGGGAAGCCTGGCACTGTTCCTGCCAGGTGGCATGGCTCACACAGGCCTCATGATTCAGCCATTTGTCCTCACTTCTGGCACTTGAGTTCCCTACATGGTGTGGTTCTTTGCTCAGGTCACCAGAGGGGCCTGGAAGATTCAGCATCTGAGAATAAGCTTTTGATTTAAAATGGTCACAAGTCACAGCGACTGCTGTGTTTTGTGTACCACTAGGAGCCAAGCACAGTGCGAAGCTCTGTATAGCCTATTGAACCTGGAGGTGGTTACTGTCACCTTTTCATTGGATAGGCGAGCACCTGGGAGCTCTCCACAGGTCCTGCCACTGGAGAGAAGCCAGGCTTGGGTTTGAAGTCCAGCCTGTGAGCTAGTGCTCCTAAGTGCTGTGCTGGGATGCTTTGAAAGAAGTGGATTTGGGATGGATCAGTGTGTACTCAGAGGAGTGGCATGCCACAGGCTTTGTTGCTTAAACTGTCTGTGACTCAGGTTCCTCATCTGCCAACCAGGGCCAGGGGTGTGGTGAGGCTTACACTGTACGGTTTATGGGAAGCACTTAGAACAGTGTACCATTACCACTCAGTAAAAGCACTGTTCCTAGAACCCAGAGCTGGTTCTGATTCTGCCCTCTACTGCTCTCTGAAAGGTCACTCTTGCTTTCAGATTTGGGGGCCTTTTCTACCCACCTTGGGCTTAACCAAAGACCTTTACACAGATCTCATGGTTAAGGAAAGGATACACCTCCAGGCCCTAAAGAAGGCAGGTGCTGGAGCGTTTTATTTGGCCTTTGGGAAGTCTTATCCTGAGACACGGTTCTGGGGATGCAGTGATAAATCACGCAGGACCCCTCCCCTCGGGTAACTTTATATGGATGATAAGTAGACAGAGTGAGGAATATGAAGTTCTGCGAAGAGCCATAGCTGTGCTTTGCATGGCTTCTGTCATTTCTTATAAATAGCTTGATATTTCAACTTTTTCTGAACAGCATTGGAAGAACAGCCGATGGAAAGCACCATGTTTGCCGAGCACCCATCGGCTCTGTGTAGCTGAGAGACTGTTACCCCTTTAGACTTTGGTTCTTGGGTTCCCTGACAGCCTGCTGGCCCCCCTTTACTCACGTTCATGGGCCCACCAGCCATGGCTAGGGTGTGAGTTTGTCATGCCTGGGTCGAAGGGGACCTTTGAGAGGCTTCTGGGAAAAGAGGCTCCCTAAGAGTCATAGACCTTAAAAACTGGAAGGAACCTGAGAGAGAAGTTGCTATGGCAACCAAGGATGGGCTTTGAGGCTTCAGGCTCCAGCCCTCCCCTTCATCTGGAACAGCCTTGTTGCTTCTGTTCTAATAATTAGGGCTCCACTCAGGGTTTTAACCAAAAGGAAATGTTGGTAAAGTTCTAGGCTTAAAAATGAAATACATGCGTCCTTGTGGTCATGTACATCAGTAGTAAAGTACAAGGTGTACGGGCAGGAAGGGACCACACCACCTTGAGGCTGTGGTGTTACCTCTGGGTTTGGGAAGAAGAAATAAAGAATAGTAGAAAGTACAATATTTTTCATGTTTAATTTTGTCAATGGCATTAGTGCTTGTCTAATGCACTAATTTTTCTTTAAAGCGTTAAAGCAAATAGACAAAGTGTTACCATTTGTTACTTGTGGGTGGTGGGTATGTGGTATCTGTTTTATGTATTTTTTTTTTTTTTTGAGACAGAGTCTCACTTTCTTGCCCCTGGTAGAGTGCCATGGCATCAGCTCATGGCAACCTCAGACTCTTGGGCTCAAGTGATTCTCTTACCTCAGCTTCCCAAGAAGCTGGGACTACAGATGCCAGCCACAGTCCCCAGCTATTTTTAGAGACGAGGTCTGTCTCTTGCTCAGGCTGGTCTCAAACCCATGAGCTCAGGCAATCTACCCACCTTGGCCTCCTAGAGTGCTGGGATTACAGGCGTGAGCCACTGCACCTGGCCCTTGTTTTATGTATTTTGGGACCTATATCTTTAAAATATTTTAACACCAAAAATAAAATGATAGGCTGGGTGCCTATAGGTCAGTGGTTAGGGTGCCAGCCACATGCTCCTGGGTGGGTTCGAACCCTCCCGGGCCTGCTAAACAAACAAAATAGCTGGGCATTGTGGCGGGTGCCTATAGATCCAGCTACTAGGGAGGCTGAAGCAAGAGAATCGCTTGAGCCCAAGAGTCGGAGGTTGCTGTGAGCTATGATGCCACAGCACTCTACTGAGGGTGACAAAGTGAGACTCTGTCTCAATAAAAAATAAAATAAAATGATAAAAGATTCAGGAAAAAGACATGCATTTGCATACAGAAATGCTTATCATTGGCTCAGTGTCCATAGCACAGTGGTTACAGCGCCACCCACATACACCGAGGGTAGCTGGTTCAGACCTGGCCTAGGTCAGCTAAAACAACAATGACAACTGCAACAAAAAATAGCTGGGGGTTGTGGCGGGCGCTTATAGTCCCAGCTACTTGGGAGGCTAAGGCAAGAGACTCTGTTAAGCCCAAGAGTTGGAGGTTGCTGTGAGCTGTGACGCCACAAGGGCGACATAGAGACTGTGTCTAAAAAAAAAAAAAAGAGAGAGAAAGAAATGCTTATCATTTGCATATACATATAGAGAAAGGATGATAAAGGAAAGAGGATAAAATGTGAAGAATTGGTAAATCAAGATAAAGGATTTTCAGAGTTTCTTGTACTATTCTTGCAACTTTCCTTTAAATTTGAAATTACATGCAAATAAAGTTATCCCAAAATTAGAATTTTAGGAAATAAACTTAGATAAAATAAGTTGAGAGGGCTTGATGATCTTTCAAAAGGAAAAAGATCCAAAATGAACAAAACAGAAAGAAAAGCAGTAAGACAAAGTACCAACTAGTCAGTCTTAGGGTTTTACAGAGTGGCCTCGAGGGTGGGGACGCCTTGCCCCGGCTGCTATGGGAGAACTGTTCCTTTAAGCAGGAGCATCATTCAGAAAGCACTTTCTTTCTTTTTTTTTTTTTTATTGTTGGGGATTCATTGAGGGTACAATAAGCCAGGTTACCCTGATTGCAATTGTTAGGTAAAGTCCCTCTTGCAATCATGTCTTGCCCCCCAAAAGTGTGACACACACCAAGGCCCCACCCCCCTCCCTCCATCCCTCTTTCAGAAAGCACTTTCTGATCACCAGCCCTTCAGGGCATCATAGATGGCATTGCCCACAGCTCTCTCCTGCCCAAGACGTTCCCTTTCCCTGAGGACTTGTAACCTGGATGGGGTGGTGTGTGCACATATGTGCACTTGTTCACATGTGTGCTTACATGTGGGAATATCCCCTCTTATAGCCCTGGCTCAGACCCACTTGAGCAGCCCAAGCACTGGGTTGCTGGCCCTACCCAGGTGACCGTGCAGTTGACACCCCTGTGCTTCTCTCACCCAGACAGCTCAGCAGCTCCTCTTCCTACAGTGCGGACGTCAGCAGGCATCACAACAGCACAGCTGAGCTCAAGAAGGAAGAGACCTGGAAGCTGATGGAGGCGGACAAGGCCCAGACAGGGCAGGTGAGGTCTGGCTTCCTAGACAGTGACAGTGGCTGGAGTGTATGGAGCACACATTGTGTTAACTCACGGGTCTGGCGCCACAAGCTTATAAAGCTGTTTACAGTACCAGAAAACTGAGGCTGGAGAAGCTAAGTGGCCCAACCAAAGTCGCAACTGTTGAGTGCCAGAGCTGGGATTTGAACCCCTGCAGTCGGACCCCAGGATTGGCACTTTGCAGTCTCTGTTCTGCTGGCTCCTGCCTCACTTTGAGCAGTTCTGGAGCTCTCGATAGCTGTGGGCAACCTGGATACTTAAAATCAGTTGTGCATAAGGTGGTTTCAGGTTGTGCACAGACAGCACTAAAGAGCATTGCATGAAATAGAAGAATATTTTTTGTTTTTTTCATATTTCTTTTAGTCCATACGGTTGTATCCTGAGAAAGTCTCAGTTGGGTTGCTAGCCTGTCTTTAATACCCTGCAACTGCTGGCTTCTCTTTGGAACAAGGAGAGCAGGTTTCAAGCTCTTGTTTTATTGTTGTTGTTTTTTTTTTTTTAAAGATCATCTATTTGGGGGAAGTGTCCATAATTTTCCATTTATGGTATTGATCCAAAGTTTACTTTAAAAAAGTGGTTAACTTAAAAAAATATAGAGAATGGTGGGTTTTTTTCCCCCCAGTTTTTTTTAGCTGGGACTGGGTATGAACCTGCCACCTCCAGCATATGGGGCTGACGCCCTACTCCGTTGAGCCACAGGCACTGCTCAGAGAATGGCGTTTTTAAAATAAAAAATCAATGAGATTGGGGTACTTTCTCTTACATCTGCCGAGATGTGTCCAGAGCTCCTGGGAACCTGTACTCTCCAAACTTACCATCACAGCCAGGCTGTGGACAGGGGCAGAGGTGATATAGTGTTCCCTCTCACCTTGCTCTTACCCCCAACTCAAGGACTTGGGAAGGAAGGGCCAGAGATATCAGGCTCATTTAATCCTTATTTAATTCCCACATTAAGGCGATAAGTACCAGTGTTATCCCCCCTTTCATTTTTTAAATTTTTCTTTTTGAGACAGAGTCTCACTCCGCACCCTGAGTAGAGTGTCATGGTGTCAACAGCTCATACCAGCCTCAAACATCTGCCCTCAGATGATCCTATTCCCTCAACCTCCTCAGTAGCTGGGACTAGAGATACCATGCCCATCTAGGTTTTCTAGTTTTAGAAGAGTCAGGGTCTCACTTTTGCTCAGGCTGGTTTGTAATTTCTGAGCTCAAGTGATCCACCTGCCTTGGACTCCGGGAGTGCTGGGGTTACAGGTGTGAGCCACTGTGCCTGGCCTACCCCTACTTTTTCTACAAGGACTACTGAAGCCAGGGGCTTATAACTTGTCCCAGGTGGACCAAGATGGGGCTTGGCTCAGCATGTGCAGTGATTGCTGACCCGTGTGCCCACCTGTTCCTGTGGTCCCCTGTGGATGAGTTCCAAGGACAGTGGGCAGCTTGGCTGCCTGGTGAAGCGGAATGCTGAAGTCAGTGTGTTCTTCTCCCTCCCTTCCCCATCACCCACCAACTTCAATTTCCAGAATAGAGACTTAAAAAATCAAAAGGCAGCAGTCAGTTACACATCTGACTTGTCGTCTTACACCTTTGACCCTTCAGCTAGACCAGTGGTTCTCAACCTTCCTGATGCCACGGCCCTTTAATACAGTTCCTCTGGGTCGCGACCTACAGGTTGAGAACAGCTGAGCTAGACCATAGCCTCATAGCCTAGGGTGATTGTTAGGACACAGGATGCAGCATGAAGATGTTGACAGTGAGCACAGAGGGAAAAACGCTGGAGTTTGTGGAAGCTGACCAGGTGGCCTGGCGTGGCGTGGCGTAGCGGGGGCTGTGGCTTAAAGCAGGTCTCCTTGTCTCTGGTGTCAGGCTGTTTGCAGCCTTTCCCTATCTTTATATGCATCTCTGTGTGATAACTTGATGAAAGCCCCTCTAGCCTCACCTGGAAGCTCACAAGGGCAGAGAGCTTGACTTTGTTCACTGGTGACTCTTTACTGAATGACAGAGGGGGAGGGTGTTGTAGGTAGGAGCAAAGGGAGGCGGATCAGACTGCACAGCTGCTTCTGAAACGCTGACTTTGCCTGGGTGCATCTGATCAGCTGCTCTCTCTCCTGGGGTCCCAGGTCAAGCTGTCCGTGTACTGGACCTACATGAAGGCCATTGGGCTGTTCATCTCCTTTCTGAGCATCTTCCTCTTCCTGTGCAACCACGTTGCCTCCTTGGCTTCTAACTACTGGCTCAGTCGCTGGACTGACGACCCCATTGTCAACGGGACCCAGGAGCACACTAAAGTCCGTCTGAGTGTCTACGGAGCCCTGGGCGTTATGCAAGGTGGGTGCCATGGCCCCCTACCTGATTTGAGCTCCTATAACTGCTTCATGTCTCTTTGTAGAATTAGGTCCCCTGAGTCCTCAGGATTTTGCCAACCCCTAAACCAACCCAGATGAACAGCACCTGTCACATAGTAGACACAAATACCTGTGGACTGAATATTTCTTGAATGCTTTGTTGATGTGGCCCCAGGAGAGAGAATGGAGGAGAGCTTAGTGTGCCCACTTTATAGATGAGGCAAGTTGAAAACAGAGTCACCTGGGTGCCTCATGAGTTGGGAGGACTTCTTGCCCTCTGTTTCTTTGTCAGGGTGACAGAGCTTCTATGAAGTGACCTTTGTGGGGATGAGCTTATACTTGTAGTTCCCAACTGTTGGCAATCCTCCAGGGGACACTTGACAATATCTGGAGATAATTTCAGCTGTTATAGATTGGGAGATGCTGCTGTGCACCCTGCTGTGTGGTCCTGTGCTGGTCCCTAACAACAGCATCATACAGGCAGTCCTCAGGATACAAATGACATAGGTTTGTGTTTAAGTTGAATTTGTATGTAAGTTGGAACAGGTACATTGATCTATACCTATAATAGCCCCTGTTCGTAAGTGCAAGTTGTGAGTTGGATGTTTGTAACTGGGGTACTGCTGGTAGCTGAGGTTTACAGAGCATTTACTTAGTACCTGGCTCTGTTCTACACACTTTTTCATGTTTTAACTTACTTTATCCTTGTAGCAATCCTGTGAAGTAGGAGCTAATATTTTCCCCATTTTAGAGATGTAGAAAGTGAGGCCCAGAGAGGTTAAGTTGCTGCTCAGAGTCACCCAGCTCCAGCATGGCTACGCTGGCATCAGGTGGGGAGTCCAGCTTAGGCATCCGTGCTCTTAACCTCTGCACTGTGCAGGGTAGATGTGTGTGTGTGTGCTCACAGACACTGTATACACACCTGCATATGTTCCATGTCTCTGACACACACATGTATACTGTACATACATATGCTTGACACGTGCACACTTCCTGTATACCAAGTACACTGCCAGCATGGAGCCGTGGAGGATTTTCTTGAGGAAGTTTGTATTTGTCAGTTTTGAATACCTAAATTGAAGTCACTGCCAGCCAGGGACTTTACATTCCACAATGCTCCAAGGTGAATGTCATTGTCACCATTTTGTGGATGAAGAAACCGAGGAGCAGACAGATTAAAGGACCTGCAGAAAGCCCCACTGCTGGTAAAATGCGGAGAATGATTTGGCAGTGTTGGTTTCAGAGCCTGTCATTTTAACACCTACCTCTCTGGGTTCTTCCTGACTTATAAGGCCAAGGCAGAAGCTGTGTCCCTGTGAAATTTCCATTCTGGAAAAAACAGTACCCTACTGCGTTGTGTGGAAAAGCCACAAATATCTCACAACCTCCAGGAGATGGCTTTAAAAAAAGAAAAAACATTGCTGGAAGGGCAGACATACTATTTTTTGAGTTTCTCGATCCCTGCCTTCCCCTCCTTCTGCTATTAGGTAGGGCAGAGGACTATGGCCTTCAAATTATAATTGAGAGAAGGTCAAGGACAGGTCAAATTAGCAGGACAGAAAGGGTATGGTTTTGGACTGAGCTCACACAGCAATGGTATCTGTTCTTGAGCAGTGATATCTTTCTAGTACAGTAGTCCCAAGCTATGGGTGGCTATTTTAAATTCAATTAATGAAATATTAAATTTAATTAATGAAATATTAAATAAAATTTAGTAATTTGATTGGTCTAGATACATTTCAAGTGCTCAGTAGCTGTCAGCAGCTACTGGCTATCATATTGGTCAGTCAGCCATAGACCATTTCCCTCAGTGCAGAAAGTTCTATTGGACAGCGCTGGTCTAGAAGAATATGACATACGGATTGAGAGCATGACTCTGGAGCAGGCTGAACTAAAATCCCAGCTCTGCTTCTGGCTGAGTATGTTAAGAGCAGAAGAATACAACCATCAGGGTTTTGGTTTTCTTATCTGTACAATGCATAGTAATTTTAGAGTTGTCATAAAAATCAGATACATGTAAATGCCCAGCAGTGCTTAGCATGTAGTAAGTGCTGTCTAAATGGTAGCCACTGTCATTATTATTCTTAGAAGTTGGGAGTCCAGGTCTGCTTTGTGCACATGGCTGCTCCCTGCAGCGGGCGACCCCTGCCTGGCTCCCTCCCCACTGCCGAGTTTAACTCCAGATGTCTGCAGGTTTCGCAGTGTTCGGCTACTCCATGGCGGTGTCCATAGGAGGGATCTATGCGTCCCGCCGTCTGCACCTGGATCTGCTGCATAATGTCCTGAGGTCACCCATGAGCTTCTTCGAGCGGACTCCCAGTGGGAACCTGGTGAACCGCTTCTCCAGGGAGCTGGACACAGTGGACTCGATGATCCCGCAGGTCATCAAGATGTTCATGGGCTCCCTGTTCAACGTGGTGGGCGCCTGCATCATCATCCTGCTGGCCACGCCCATCGCGGCCGTTGTCATCCCACCGCTGGGCCTCCTGTACTTCTTTGTCCAGGTACGGGTGGGGTCGTGCTGTCCAGAATGAGTCCGGCTGTGTCTTGTGCTCCCATGTCACCTAAAGTGCTATTTCATCTCACCATTTCAACCATGTGGAGGTGTTGAGGATTTGCGGAGGCAGTTTGTATTTGTTTTTGTCAGTTTTGAATACCTTAATTGAATATTTTTAGCTTGCAGTAACCAAATGTACTTTTTTTCAAATGCACTTTTTTTCTAATAGGCTTTATTTTATTTTTCGAGCCACAAATTAGCAAAGGAAACAAAACCTATAATTATAAAGACATGTTCGTTATTAAAATTTTGTGAGGTATGAAATTCTTAGTTCCTAAACCTCCTGCAGTTAATGGAGACATTATCTTTTTTTGGTGGGGAGAGATGGCTGCTAGAGTTCTAGCCATCACATCTATATTTCAAATAGTGAGACCGGCAAGAGGCACAGGGGAAGGGAGCATATGGTCACGGAATCACCACTGTCCCTTTAAATACAATAGTCCCCCTTTATCCACGGGAACTATGTTCCAAGACCCACAGTGGATGCCCGAAACCACAGTCAGTACCAACCCCTACATATACTGGGTTTTTTCCTATACATCTCCCTGTGATAGTTTAATTTGTAAACTAGGCAGAGTAAGAGATTAACAACAGTGATAAGAAGTTAGAACAACTATAAAAATATGTCAGCGTATGGTTACCATACTCTTATGCTTTGGGTCATTATTAGATAAAATAAGGTTATTTGAGTATAGGCGCTACAATGCTTGGTGGTTGGCCTGGTAAGTGAGAGAGCTAGTGAGGGACTAACGAGCAGGTGGTGTCTACAGCGTGAACGCCCTGGACAAAAAGGATTCACACCCTGGGTGGGACAGGGCAGGACAGTGTAAGATTTCATCACATTACCCATAATTTAAAACATAGTTATTTCTAGAATTTTTTGCTTCCTAAGTTTGGACCTCAGTTGACCACATGTAAGTGAAACCTTAGAAAAGGGGAAGCCACTGTACATCTGGTTGTCCAGAACCTAGTCATGTGACCACCTCTATTTGCAAGGGAGGCCAGAAGTGAAGTGTAGTTTTTTAGCTGGGCATATTGCGGCTCCCAGGAAAAAGTTTCTGTTGAGAAAGAGAAAGGGCGATACGATGTGAGCAGTTAAGTCACTGCCATGTCCTTTCTGTAGAAGCGATTATCATATGTTCTTTGGTACTTATGGTTTCTTGGGTTATTGTGGTACAGATTGTGTTTCCATTTGGCAGGTGAACATGTGGAGGTCAGAGAGGAGAGGCACCTCGCCCATGTGGCAGAGCTGAGAGTATGACCCCAAGCCTCTCTGATTCCAAAGCTTGTGCCTTTACTTACCCATAAGTAAGTAAATCAGCTGCAGCTCATTTACCAGGAGAGAGTGGTGGTTGAGACGGGGCCTTCTGGCTACAACACAGAATAAGAGTAAGACGTAGGAGGTGCACCGTGACTCCAGTTCCTGGTCTGTCCGTGTATCCTCTTAAGATGGGTGCCATCTTTTGTTTTGAAAAATTATCACCTGGGCGGCGCCTGTGGCTCAGTCGGTAAGGCGCCGGCCCCATATACCGAGAGTGGCGGGTTCAAACCCAGCCCCGGCCAAACTGCAACAAAAAAATAGCCGGGCGTTGTGGCGGGCGCCTGTAGTCCCAGCTACTCGGGAGGCTGAGGCAAGAAAATCACTTGGGCCCAGGAGTTGGAGGTTGCTGTGAGCTGGGTGAGGCCACGGCACTCTACTGAGGGCCATAAAGTGAGACTCTGTCTCTACAAAAAAAAAAAAAAAAAGAAAAAAATCATCACCTAACTAAACTAATCATCAACATTTACTAAAAATGTTATGTGCACTCATACTATGACTGGAAATTTTCCTAAAAGAACAAAACAGGCCAAATGAGATGTTTGAGGCAGCTTAGGTTCCTGGCAGTAGCGAGACCTTGGGTGTGCCATGGAGCCATGTAGTGCTTACCAGGGATAATTAGGAAGACACTGTTCTTTTACCGCCAACAATTTTGTTTTTAAAGAGCAATGGAAATGAATTTAGCAAAGGCCCAACTTGTATATACACTGTCATT
The DNA here is from genome assembly GCF_027406575.1 of Nycticebus coucang. Classification (NCBI taxonomy): domain Eukaryota; kingdom Metazoa; phylum Chordata; class Mammalia; order Primates; family Lorisidae; genus Nycticebus; species Nycticebus coucang. The sequence continues at coordinate 95,166,845 of NC_069791.1, read as the reverse complement.
GTAACTGAGACAAAACGCTTAATGTGTGTGGGCAGGGCTGGAAAGGGAGGCAGAGACAGGAAAACGTCACCTTTCTAAGGGCTGGGATTACAGGAGAATTTCATTTTTTAATGGCTTTTGGCTACATGTACATTTACCCTCTAACCCAGGGGTCCTCAAACTTTTTAAACAGGGGCCAGTTCACTGTCCCTCAGACCATTGGAGGGCCGGACTATAGTTTAAAAAAATACTATGAACAAATTCCTATGCACACTGCACATACCTTATTTTGAAGTAAAAAAACACAACGAGAACAAATACAATCACACCGCCTCATGGGGCCTGCAGGCCGTAGTTTGAGGACCCCTGCAAAACAGTCTCACTTCCAACTATATGTGCAAAAAAAAAAAAGAAAACAAAGTGCTAGAATGTTCTCAGCATCTTGATTCCTAATATCCCCAAACTAGAAGCAACTAAAATGTCCATTAATGGGAGCATGGGTAAATAAATTGTGGTGTGGCCAATACAATAGAAATGGTTCAGCAGTAAAAAGGAAGGAAAACATACGACAATGGGGATGAGTTAGAGTGAGCAAAGTACGTCAGACCCAGAGGGTGCAGGCTGAGATTTCATTTATATGATGTGCAAGCACAGGGGAAACAGACCTCTGGTGACAGAAGTTGAATAGTGGCTCTCCCTCAGGGTAGGGGGATTATTAATGTAGGAGACAAAAGGGAATTTTCTGGGGTGCCAGAAACATGCTGTATTTTGATCAGGTTTTGGTAATGCAATGTAGATCAATATAGAACTTAGTCGAGTTGTATGCATGAAGATTCAGTGTACTTTATGTACATGTATCTATTAGAAAGTAGCTTTTAGATGTATGTTTATATAGACATGCATACAGATACTCTTTTGGTAAAAGATCTAAAGTTATACCCTGGCATTTGAATAGCACTTATCTTGGGATAATAGATTTGTGATTTATGTAATTTTTTTTTTTTTTTTTTGTAGAGACAGAGTCTCACTCTACCGCCCTTGGGTAGAGTGCCGTGGCGTCACACGGCTCACAGCAACCTCTAACTCTCGGGCTTACGCGATTCTCTTGCCTCAGCCTCCCGAGTAGCTGGGACTACAGGCGCCCGCCACAACGCCCGGCTATTTTTTTTTTTTTTGTTGCAGTTTGGCCGGGGCCAGGTTTGAACCCACCACCCTCGGCATACGGGGCCGGCGCCCTACTCACTGAGCCACAGGCGCCGCCCCGATTTATGTAATTTTTTTTACATCAGTGTCACCCCCCCCCCACTTTGTTTTTTTTTTTTTTGGAGATAGGGTCTCATCACCACCTAGGCTAGAGTGCAGCGGCCTCATTATGGCTCACTGCAGCCTCAAATTCTGTGGCTCAAGCAATCTTCATCTCTCAGCTTCTAGAGTAGCAGGGGCTATAGTCGTGTGCCACAATGTCTGGCTAATTTTTTTTTTCTGGTCTCACTGTGTTGCCCAGGCTGACCTTGAACTCCTGGCCTCAAGCAATCTGACCCCTTTAGCCTCCCAAAGTGCTAGGATTACAGGTTGAGCCACTACACCTAGCCCCCTAAAGTTTTTTATTAATGTACAATATTTTGTTCTTGTTACAAAAGCAACTCCCTTTAATAAAAAAGGTAATGTAAGAGGGAAGATGGTGCAGAGTTCTGTTGGAGGTTCGGTGTTGCTGGAATAAAGCATTTCTGCCCTGGGGACTTGTTTGACCTCCCCGAAAAACACTCAGCAGCGTCTTAGCTGTCAGCCTGTTGCCTGGTACAGGGCAGCTGCTTGTCCACTGGCTGTGTTTATTCATGATCTTCAGCCACTGCCTTGGTCTCTGAATGAGAAATCCCCGTCCAGGAGGTAGTTGTTCTCCTGGACTAGAGTTAAAAAGAGAAGTGAATAATTAATAATAATAATAAAAAAAATCTGATCGTTCCTGAACAGACATTCATCTCAAGTTAGAGTTTTCTAGAAACTAAGATTCTGAGGCGTGACAAATGAAGGAAGTTGAAGAGGTGAAACATTTTAGAGTAATTTGCATCTAGAATGTTTAGGAAAAAAGTCAGGGAGGGAGGAGGTAACGTCAAGGGTCAGGTGGGCCTTTGGCCATGCCAGGGGTCTGGATTTCATTCAAGGTGGTGGGACCTGGTGGACAGGGGACATCTGATCCATATTCCAGGAATTGGCAGAGCAGCATTTCTGAAACCACCTGGGTTTCTGGGGCCCCGGAGGGCTGCTTGCCTGTGGGTTCTAATATTGTAACCCCAGCTGTCATCCAGAAAGACCACTGATCACACAGGCCTTATAACAAGCACCTGTTACTTTAGTGCTCTCTGTTGAAGGACTTGACCCCCAAATGGCCCACTCTACCTGGCACAGGGCAGGAGGCAGGGAGGCTAAGCCCCGACAACCCTTTGTTAGTTTGTCCAGCTATGATAAGCAATTGTATGTACATTGCCTTTGGAATAGGGAACACCAGTCTCACAGGTCCATTCGGATTTGTCCAGATGAGGAAACTGAGGCCAAGAGAGCTCAGTGTCCTCAAATGGCCAATCCAGTGTCTGTTCCGTGGCTCCTGGAAGCTTCCAGAGGGTGGTTGGATTTTGTTCTGTCTCCACCAAGACCTGTTGGGTGACTGTCTGTGCTTAGGGCTGGCTGAATGCCCAGCTTGGGTGGGTGCAGAGCAGATGAGGTGTTTGCCTGTAAGGATGCTGGGGCAGCCCATGAAATGTGGTGTCTCCATGACACAGGAGCTGGCTCGGTGTGCTCCAGGGTTGGTTCGCATGGGTAGGGTAAGGAGGGCCCCCCCATTGAATGACATTTGCACTACTGTCTGCTGGGCAGTGAGGAATGGACTGGACAGGATGGAGATGGTAGTGGAGGCAAGGGAGCATAGAAGGCAGGTGGCCAGTGGGGTGCAGGGTAAAGGTGCAGGATTAGGTCAGCTGGGAGAGCTAAGAGCCTGGTGCCAGCCGCTCCTGAGGACATGGAGGGAAGGGTGATGAGATTTACTTTATCCTTATGGGCATGTCTGCTTGGGTGAGTATGCTGGAACTGACCATCTCATGGGCACAGTCACAGCTGAGGAGATGTTAAACAGGCAGAATCCTGTCACTTAATGATAACCATGGTCACCATCTGATTGATGGTGTTAGGTCAAATCATGCAATACTGCTGATACTCATCTGTTTCTTACCTGCAAAAACATTTCTTATGGTTCAACCTAATATTTCCAGGCACTGTGCTTAGTGACATCTTGTGTTTATATGATACACCACCTATGTGTGCATGCAAAAATAGGACATATTACACATACAACTGGGATTCTTACATGTCACCCTCACAGCGGCCCTGTGAAGCCAGCCTTGTTACTCCCATTTTACAGAGAAGGAAACCAGGGCCCTCAGGAATAAATCACTGGCTGTGTTTACTTTATTAATTGACGGCAGAGTCAGCATTTGTACCAAAGTCTGGTTAATCTCGAGACTTTTACCTTAACCGAAGCTACTGGGTCCATAAAACCCTAGCAATTGGAGGCGTCAGAGTGCCTGTACATAGAGGTTAGAACTTCGCAGCCAGGCTGTCAGGGTTTGAATCCGTGTGACCCTGGGAAGGGATAGTTAATGAGCCTCTTCTTGCCTTAGTTAACTCATCATGAAGTAGCAATGAACACTGCATAGGTTGTGTGTGTGTGAGAGAGCATTAAATGAGCTGATGTGTGTAAAAATCCTTAGAACCGTGCTGGGATGGTGTGCTCTACGTAGCGTGAGCCGTTATCGTCCCTGTTGTCATTGTCCCTGGCACTGTGCCTGTGGTTCACAGGTAAGCAGGACCCCGTCAGAGCAGCCCAGCGCCAATGTCCAGCTTCCCGAGGTACAGGTTACACCCAGACTTTATCGAGGTCTGTCCTCGGAGGGTGAAATGAGGGGAACTTGGCCACCTCTCACCGTCTGTTCTCTCCCACACTCCAGAGGTTCTACGTGGCCTCCTCCCGGCAGCTTAAGCGCCTCGAGTCAGTCAGCCGCTCCCCGGTGTACTCACACTTCAACGAGACCTTGCTGGGGGTCAGTGTCATCCGCGCCTTCGAGGAGCAGGAACGCTTTACCCGCCAGAGTGACCTGAAGGTGGACGAGAATCAGAAGGCCTATTACCCCAGCATCGTGGCCAACAGGTGGGCATGCGGGCTGTGGGGGTGTTGCGGAAGCCCTCTGAGAGCCTTGTCACACTGCCCCATCCTTCCATGTGCTTTCGTCCTGGTTGTAAAGCCAAACTCAGGTGCCCTCAGAGAGGATGGGCTGATATGGGGAGAGGCGGGGTCAGACCAGCTGTCACAAGCAGACAGGGGCATGGTGACCATGCAGCCCCAGGGGCATTTCAGTGCAGGGACAGAGTCCTTCTGGAGTCAGAAAACTATGAAGGGGCCGTCCTTTAACTCTCATCCCGGTGATGCAAAGTCTGTAGCAATAGACTCTGCTACTGAGTATGTCTGTATCCCAGTTCTTGGCAGGGGGAGATCAGACACACCCATGAGGTGTGGTGCAGTTGATCACCATGTGAGATCGCCATCTTGTGGATTAAACACGAATAACTTTGATCCAGAAAAGGGCAGAAGTTTGCTAATTATTTGCTGAATTTAGGGAAGCATCTGACTTATCGCTAAAGTAGCATCCTGCTTATTACCCATTTGCATCCTGATATACGACTTTGAAAAAGTAACAGTGCCCTGGAAGTGACCATGACCAGTATAATCCCACAGTGTATGGCTGCGTGGACAGTGCCTGACTTCCTAGAGGCCTTGGCTTCCCTTGCAGAATGTTTAGGGAGTTTGTTACTATTGAATGTGTCTGTCTGAGTATCTCACCCACATGAAGTCAGTCAGGTAGATCCTTAAGGGCAGTTGTGGTAAGAGGATGGACTACCATGTCCCTAGAATGCTTTCAGGGTTGTCCACTGGGCTGCATGCAGATTATTTGAGGACTATTTTACCTTTCTGTGGTGTTGGATATCATGAAAAGTACGCACGGACTTTTTTCCCCTTCATCAGCTTTTGTTAGTGTTTGTGTGTTTAATGTGTGGCCCACAACAGCTTCTCTTTTCCAATGTTCAGCAGAAAAGAAAAAAGTTGGACACCTCTGAAATAGTCCCCTTAAAAATAGTCCTAGTGCTATATGATACTGTACAAAAGTTAGCTTTAATTTCTTCTCAGCCTTTTGGCTAAAAGTTAGCTTTAAACAAATATGATATCTATTTATATCTTAAGAGGGAAAAGAATACATTGTAAAGTTTCTTAATTAGGAGGAGTGTGGGTCTGGGAACATCCCAGGTGGTTTGTCTCTCTTTCCCCTCTCAGATCCCTCTGGGGCCAAGTTATTTTACACTTGATCTTAGCCCCAAGTCTGAGAAGTGATTATGGTCACTTGAAATCAGTAGTGCCTCTTGACAAGTGATGACTTGTTAGCACTTCGAAAATTTCAAGAGTGTCTTTATAAAAAATAAATGTATTTAAGTGTGATAGGTATGGGTGTATAAAGGCGTCATTGAGAAGGAATTGGTTCTTAAAAAGGCACACTTCAGGTTCCTGGGAAGACTGCCCCCGGAGAAAAATGTTGTTTCTTTCGCCCTTCTTTCCCCATTGCCTGGGAAACGTATTTCAGACAAGCAGTGCTGAGAAGGACCTCTCTGTGGAACTGCTGGGGAGTTTTTTCTGTTAGCAAAGGATTCCCCTCATCCCCATGAACTGGAGGCTGGGTCTCTGAAAGCTGACTCCGTTTTGTGTGTGTCTGTCCTTTGCCTCTGCGTCTGGGTGCAGGTGGCTGGCCATACGGCTGGAGTATGTTGGCAACTGCATCGTCCTGTTTGCTGCCCTGTTCTCAGTGATCTCCCGGCACAGTCTCAGAGCCGGCCTGGTGGGCCTTTCAGTGTCTTACTCATTGCAGGTAAGAGGGACATGCTCAGCTGGGTTGTTGAAGTCTGTTAATAGGGAGGCCAATTGTCTGGTTTCTTTGCTTTGAATTCCTGCAGGAGTAGGGGAGAAGAAAGGAGAGAGGGGGTTGGAGGTGTAAGTACAGAGCCTGCTGACCAGCTGGAGCAGCAGAGGAATTTGACATATGGCAGGGATTCCCCCCCCCCATCAGTGAAGGCGACTCCTTGGTGGCCCAAGAGGATGCTTCCAGCTACAAGGGAAATGCCTTTAAAACAGAATTTCCCTCTAAGCACTGCTTGAGCTGCATCTCACAAACTTTGATGCATTATGTTTTCATATTATCATCTAGTTCAAAGTATTTTCTAATTTCCTTTCTGATTACTTGGGTGGCCCATGGGTTATTTGGAAAACGTGGTGCTTACTTACGAGATGCAGCATGGCAAGTCATGGAGGTATCTGGGGTTGCTGACCTCTCTACCTTCCTTATTTGAAATGTTTCATAATTCATACCTGTTGAACATGAAGCAACACTTGCTTGCTCTAGAAATGCCACATGACTCTTTCACTGCAGGTCACCGCGTACTTGAACTGGCTGGTTCGGATGTGGTCTGAGACGGAGACCAACATTGTGGCTGTGGAGAGACTCAAGGAGTATTCAGAGACGGAGAAGGAGGTAAGGCCTTCCCCATGCATCTTTACCCTAAAGAGCTCTCTGAGCCATAGCTTCCCCCTCTGAGGGGGAAGGAAAGTTGGATACCCCACCAGATAAGTCCCTCTTAGGCTTATCCAGTCTGTCTGTAGCACCTACTTAGAACTACCTAGCTTTAGGATGAGAAGACAGTTTACAGTTACCCCAGCTTTCCCCAAGGTATGGTTATGGCATTCTGTGCCGGCGTTCAGACAGCATTCATCACATAATGAAGAATTTTTCCTCTTTTAATTCTTTCATATCTTTTGTTACTATCACAGGGAAAGTCTTAGTTTGGTGCTAGTGCGTCTTTAGCACCACACTTAATAGAGAGTAAGATAAATAGCAGATAAGCAGATAAATAGCAGCCTTCAAGCACAGAGCCTTCAACAGGCAACCTCTCTCTAACAGCAGTCACCCATTATGTATTTATATGAGGGACTCCTGTGATGGAAAATAATACTGCTTTTCCATTTGTGATTGTAATAAATTTTCCTTTTAAAATAAGTTAAGAAATTAAGTATGAGTGAGTTGATTAAAAGTGTTAAAAGCAAATAACAAAAGAATCAAAGACACAGATATTGCAGAAATCATGACGTGACAAGGAATCCACCAATGTTTGGGAAACTCTGTAACCTGAGTCCCCATTTTGTAGTTGAAGAAAAAGGATCCTTAGGGAGGGACAGTGGTTGATTTAGGTCACACGTGGCTCAGTGGAACAGCTGAGGCCAGGATCCAAGCCTCTAGACTTTCATCCCACGTTGCTGCCAATAACTGCCTTGTTATGCCCCCAACACCACTGCCGGTAATGGTAATGGGGAGAATAATAACCACAGTAATGCTTGCCGACACCAGCATCCTCACTCCTACCAGTAATAATGGAACACACGTGTGCCCTTGTACTGTGTCAGGCCCTGTGCTAAACATTTACCATGGAGGAATTCATTTCTCTTTATGCTTATGATTTAGATCCTATTATCCCCATTTTGCCAATGAAGAAACTTTGAGACAGAAGTGAAGGGACTTGCCCAAGATCATGGCTCGTATTGATGATTGGCAGACCTAGCATTTGTGTCTGTGCCATTGCCCCGTACTACCAAGAAGACACCCCTTGGGAGTGAGACCAAGGACTTGGCTAAATCTGTCCTGAGGGATTTACAGAGGTCACTTACGCCTAGTCCTTTAATAGTCTGACAAGATAAACTGGTCTTGGGCGAGCATTGTTCAGAATGGTGTGAGTGCCCCCCTGTGGAAACCAGGGTGCATTACACCAGGAGTTTCCCCCTGCCCCTAACATTGAACTTATTTACAGAGTATTTAGTTGGTTTTTTTTTTTTTTCATTATAAAATATTTATTTATATCACATAACTGTATTACATACCTTGAAAATGTACTATTTAGTTGGTTTTTATGACGGCTTTACTGAGGTCACATTTGCATGCTACACAATTGCCAATTTAATGTAGTTCAATTGAATTCAGTTTTAAAAAACATCTTACCGGTGGCGCCTGTGGCTCAGTGAGTGGGGCGCCGGCCCCATATACCGAGGGTGGTGGGTTCAAACCCAGCCCCGGCTGAACTGCAACCAAAAATAGCCGGGTGTTGTGGCGGGCGCCTGTAGTCCCAGCTGCTCGGGAGGCTGAGGCAGGAGAATTGCGAAAGCCCAAGAGCTGGAGGTTGCTGTGAGTCCTGTGACATCATGTCACTCTACAGAGGGTGGTAAAGTGAGACTCTGTCTCTACAAAAAAAAAAACCATCTTACCTGTTCTTGCTTTTTTTTTTTATTTTGTTTTTTGAGTCAGCGTCTCACTATGTCACCCACCGTAGAGTGCGGTGGCATCACAGCTCACAGCAACCTCAAACTCTTGAGCTTAAGTGATTCTCATGCCTCAGCCTCCCAAGTATCTGGGACTACAGGCGCCCACTACAATGCCCAGCTATTTTTTTGTTGTAGTTGTCATTGTTTAGCAGGCCTGAGCGGGCTTTGAGCCCACCAGCCCCGGTGTATGTGGCTGAGCTACAGGCACCGAGCCCTTTTTGTTTATTTTATATATTTAGAATTAGGAGTATATTTGACAATGCAAGAGATAGGAAAGATCAACTCTAGTCCTACCAGTGTTATATACTTGTATATATTTATTTAGAAAGTTCCATCCCCTTCTCTCCAGGGCCCTCTCACTAGGTTCTTATAGTGTAAGAATTTATATACATCAGTTGTACAATGCAGAGATGCTTGTTATTAAAGACAATGTAAGAAGTTTATTGGGGAGAAAGAAAATGCTCTTGTCCTGTCGCCTCCATTGCTGTCTTTCCCCAGGGTAGGCGGGTTGGTATGTTTCCTTCAGAGCCTCCCTTGTGTGTATTCACACGCATACATTCCCACACATTTGTTTGCTTGTTTTGTTCTTTTTTGTTGTTTTTAACATACGTGGGATCTGCCTGTTACTTTGTGAGGGGCCCTTTTCCTTTAACCAGAGGCATGTTTGCATCCACGATGGCAGTAGTCGCCCCCTCTGAGGCTAAGGTGAGATCATTGGTCTGAAGCCCTTACACACACAGCACATGGTAGGCCCTCAATTAAAAAACACTGTTATTTTATATAGAGCTTCCTTGAAGGAGCTGAAATTCTTACCTAAAAGATGACCGATATTTTCTTGTTCTACCCTCCTCTGTGCTTCTAAAGGATGTCCATACCCTAAAGCCAAGTTTGTGGTCTGCAAGTGCCTGGTCCTTGGCGGGAGATGAAATCCCATCAGGCTGCAGCCACCGAGCCTGGTGCAGACCATGTCCAGTTGTGGTCCTCAGGAAATGCTGGACTCAACTGAGAAGCTTTTCAGGATAGGGGCTGTGTGACCCTGGGCAAGGTCTGTCTTCTCTGTGTCTCAGTTTCCTTGTGTGGAAACTGAGGGTGATAAAAGGACCCCACTGGTGGGATTGTGGTGAGGCTTGAGCGAGATCATGTGCTGGAGTTACTGGCCCAGGGCCTGGCGCATGCTGACTCTTCAGGCTTAGCTGTTGCTGTTACCATTGCCCTCCAGCTGGGGTGGGCAGCTGGGGCGCCTCCCCTTTACTCTCTTGTCTGTCCAGAGAGGGGGCTCACTTCATCGGTTTAGTTCATGAACATTTCCTGAGTGTCTACTCTGTGCTCTGAGCCCTGGGATACAGCAGTGAACAGAGAACCTGTCCACTCAGAGTGGATAGTTGGGAGGGCACACAGGACAGAATAAATAGCACATGAGCCCAAGAGGGCTGGGAGGCCGGCATTGTGCTGAGGAGACCAGAGATGTGCAGGACATGAGAGAGCCGGCTAAGGGGCGGTGTGGGGAAGGGCATCCCAGGCAGAGCAGAACAAGAGCCAGAGGGAGGTGAGGGCAGAGGGCCTCGCGGAGGCCAGTTCATGTCGGACCTGTGATATGTGGCTTAGACTTGGTGTCCCTCATGCTCTTCTCCCTCCACCCCCTCTGTGATCCAAGGCTCCCTGGCAGATTCAGGAGACAGCTCCACCCAGCACCTGGCCTCAGGAGGGCCGAGTAGAATTCCGGAACTACAGCCTGCGTTACCGAGAGGACCTCGACTTGGTTTTGAAGCACATCAACATCACCATCAATGGGGGAGAAAAGGTGGGTGCACCCTTCCACCCTGCCCTTCCTCCGCCCGTGTGCAGTCGGGGACAGGCTGCCCCCGCCAGGTGAGTCCAGGTACAGCGGTTCCCCATCTGGTTACATCTATACCCCAGGGGTGACTCACCCTTAGAGTGTGGAGGGCAGCTGTTCAGGGAGTGCCCAGCAGTGGCACAGACCAGGAGCCTGAAGACAAAATAAGGCCCACAGATAGGTTTTAGAAGAAATCTGACAGTGTTGCAAATAGTAATCTGCAAACATTTTAGATAGAAATCTGTCTCCTGCTTCTCTGGAAAGATAAGAACATTGAACAGCATAGGGCCTGACCTCCCTGCCTCGCTCTTGCTAGACAAGATGTGAACCTCTCCATTCATCCTAGCCCTTTCCTGCCCTGTTCGTGTGACTACTTGGCCCCTGGGTGGGATTTGAGTTTTTGGTCTCTAGAATAAGATGTTACCCCCACTCCTAGGGATGGCTCCAGGGAAGCATGAAATGGTCAGAATTTTGGAATCTTCCCTGGTTCCAAACTGTCCCTGGAAGACATCCTTACCCTGAGACCTACAGGAATCAGACCAAGGCTCTTCCTGGTCATCTGCCGGGGATAGTGCCGCTCTCATTTCATTAAACTGTCCCCACCACAAGGCTCAGGGTGTTCTGTTCTCAGGAGATAATTTCTCTAACTTATAAGAGTGAGAAGAGCAGAGTGGGCAGTATTCTTGACCGGTCCTCATAGCTTACTGACCTGGTGGGATGGTGGCTGCATGCTGCACTGTAACAGCTTCATCAGAGGGTGGAGGGAGTCCACTCTCAAGGCCCCAGATGAGAACCAGAGAATGATGACTGGAGGTCAGAATTGTCCATCCTTGGCCATTATCAGGGGAGCCTTGTTCTCTTGAGGGACAATAAGGCGGCCAGGCCATACCAAAAAGGAGTGCTGGGGGGTCTGCTCGAATCTTGGAGTTATTTTCCACTGCTTAGGATAGGACATTCACTATCAGAAGAGAGAAAAACTGGGAAAATGGGAAAATGTCTAATAATTAGCTACTGCCTCATGCCCGTCTCCTCAAAAGTCTCTAGTAGCTTATAAAAAGAGCTGATTAGTTCCTTGGGGAGCATGGCAAAGAGAGGGGAGTCACTCCCTGCAGGAGATAGTCGACCAGATGACTGAACTGCGCTGAGCCAGCCCCTGACTGAGGACCCTGTGGGGCAGGGGCTCCTCCCACCTGCCAGTGTTCCCACCTCACCCTGGACCTATCCTGTCCCACAGGTTGGCATCGTGGGACGGACGGGAGCCGGGAAGTCATCCCTGACCCTGGGCTTGTTTCGGATCAACGAGTCTGCCGAAGGGGAGATCATTATCGACGGGGTCAACATCGCCAAGATCGGCCTGCACAGCCTCCGCTTCAAGATCACCATCATCCCCCAGGTGCGGTCCAGGTGTGGCCAAGGGTGAGAGCTGTGGCTGGCAAGTCAGCTCCTATGGTCACAGAACAGTGATGAACGTATATTTTCAGGACAAACATTAACTTGTCCCCACTTTTATCATTTCCACTAAAGGAATGCTGTGTTTCTTCTCCCTGGAGTTCCCTCTTAGCATATAAATAACAATGTGGGAATTATCTGCGTGTCCGCCTTGCACTCCTGCCCCAAGAGGCAGTTTCCTGAGTATCTCACAGAATCCAGGTGACACCGTCTTCTCTCTCTGGTGGCTGTTAAAGACTGAGGATCTCTGACCCTTCAGAGCTAAACAAGAAATAAGGCTGTGCCTGTAATCCTAGCACTCTGGGAGGCCAAGGCAGGGGGATTGCCTGATCTCAGGAGTTCAAGACCAACCTGAGCTAGTGTGAGACCCTGTCTCTAAAAATAGCCAGACACTGTGGCTGGCACCTGTAGTCCCAACTACTTGGGAGGCTGAAGCAAGAGAATCGCTTGAGCCCAAGAGGTTACTATGAGCTGTGACGCTACGGCACTCTACTGAGGTTGACAAAATGAGACTCTGTCTCAAAAAAAAATTTTTTTTTTTCTAGACCAATCCCTGAAGGTGGTGATTCTTTAATATGTTACCTTTTAAGGTTGGGAATGGTGGCTCACAGCTGTAATCCTAGCTCTCAGAGGCAGGAGGATCACTTGAGCTCAGGAGGTTGAGAATGGCCTGAGCAAGAGTGAGACCCCATCTCTACTAAAAATAGAAAAGTTAGTGGGACATTGTGGCAGGCACCTGTAGTCCCAGCTCCTTGGGAGGGTGACACAGGAAGATCACTTGAGCCCAGGAGTTTGAGGTTGCTGTGAGCTATGCTGTCACATGGTACTCTAGCCTGGGCAATAGAGTGAGACTCTGTCTCAAAAAGAAGTTGCTTTTTAGTGTAATGTTCCCTAACGTGTGTTTTTTTATTTTTTGTTTTTGAGACAGAGTCTCATTCTGTAGACCTAGATAGGGTACCTTGGCATCATAGCTCACAGCAACCTTTAACTCCCGGGTTCAGAGGATCCTCCTATCTCACCCTCCCAAGTAGCTGGGACTACAGGTGCCCACCACCACACCTGGCTAATTTTTTCCTATTTTTAGTAGAGACTTGCTTTAGTAGGGTCTTGCTCTGGATGATCTTGAGCTTCTGAGCTCTAGGGATACTCCTAGCTCAGCCTCCCAAAGTGCTAGGATAACAGGCATGAAGCACCACGCCCAGCCACTAAAAGTGTTGTATGAGTGTCTGTCTGTGAGTTGGGAGCTGAAGGGACCCACAGTTCTCTATGATTTGGAGCTGCCTGTGTTGTGTCTCTTGGAAGATTCCCAACTCATGTTCCTATTGAGGGCTCTGGGAAGTTCTACAGAGAAGAAACCTGTTTTAACTTTGCTTAACTGAGGCTTTTCCAGACTTTTTTTTTTTTTTTTTTTTTCATCATTAACATCGCCGGAACTAGTGAATCTGAGGAACTTCGAATCCACGTCTTTAACAATTCTGGCCAGAACTTTTTACTCACCACCTTTTTCCTTGAGCCACATCCAACATGACATGAGTGTCACATGCCACCTGCTGTCTTCTCTCTGAACAGGACCCCGTTTTGTTTTCGGGTTCCCTCCGCATGAACTTGGACCCATTCAGCCAGTACTCAGACGAAGAAGTCTGGACGTCCCTGGAGCTGGCCCACCTGAAAGGCTTTGTGTCTGCCCTTCCCGATAAGCTAGACCACGAGTGTGCGGAAGGCGGGGAGAACCTGAGGTAGGCAGGGCTGAGCAGGGACACCGCCCGAGGTCTCCTCGGCACCGGGTGGTCATGTGGGGGGTTTGAAGATTCTGTCCTCTTGCATCTACGTCGGACCTGGATTTGAGCCCCAGTTCTGGCACGGAGGAGCCATCCGTCCCTTCATCCATTGGAGCCTCAATTTCTGTAAAATGCATTTCAATCCTGGCTCTTTTTACCACGAGGCTTAATGACCAGAGTAGACATTACATTTCCCTTCTTATACCATTACTTATACCATCTTATACCATTCACTTGAAAGTGGCTGTCAGTTGCTAAATTACTGCAAGGATTCCCTACCAGCTAGTAACTAATGCTGCTCTCAGCCCTCCAAGTCCCCCATGCACTGCCCTTTCTCCTGGGATCCCTGGGGTCTTCCCATGATCCAGGGCCTAAAGCGTTGGTGCATGGGACAGCAGGGAACCTGCAGGGTCCTGCTCTGGTGTTACTGGTTAGTACCTGGTTCAGTCATCCATCTCCATGATAGCCAACTGTACAACTTCAAACAGCATTGAGTGTTGTTTACCTGCTGGGGCAGCCAGCCAGGAGGCTCTGCTGGTCTTGGCTGGGCTCATGCATGTGTGTCTGGAGGTCAGTCTTGGGTCAGTGACCTATTGGCCTCAGCTAGGATAATAAAGGTGTGCCTTGCTTCCCCAGCAGACCAGGCTTGTGGTTATGGTGATGGCAGAGGTGCAAAGCTGAGCAAGCCTTGCTCTGCACTCTGTGGCAAACCTCTGCCAGCCTCATGTTGGTCAGCTTCCCATGGGCCAAAGCAGGGCACAGAGCTGAGTCCAGAGCAAGGGGTAATGACCCCACAGTTGGATTTTGCTAACCACTACATCAGGAAGTGTGGATATGGTGTCATTTTGCTAACTACTACGCCGAAAATATTTTGACCATCACCTCTGAGCCCCATGCTGAAAATGATTCTGAGCCTGTTTTTTGTATAATGGGTGACACATCTGATTGATTGGTGATGTCTGCTACAGGCACAGGTGCAGGGAGTGGGACGCGCTCTCCTGGTCTAAGCAACACAGTGTCTCTTTCTTCTCCCAGCCCAGGCCTAGGTTAGGGTCAGGGTAGTCTGACACTATCTCCTGGTCTTTTTCTTCCTATCAAGCATCGGGCAGAGACAGCTTGTATGCCTAGCCCGGGCCCTGCTGAGGAAGACGAAGATCCTTGTGTTGGATGAGGCCACAGCAGCTGTGGACCTGGAAACAGACGACCTCATTCAGTCTACCATCCGGACGCAGTTTGAGGGCTGTACCGTTCTCACCATCGCTCACCGTCTCAACACCATCATGGACTATACCAGGTGATCCCCTGGCACAGAGGCCTCTAGGCTTTGGGGGTGGTTCACTGACCCCCTCGTTCTTTTGTCCAATACTGTCCTTAATGCCTAGTGACAGCACCAGGTGGTGGCTCCTATCTTTATCCCAGATAGTTCCAGTTATTTCTGACACCACTCAGTCATTCAGGCAGTTAGCACATCTGCATGGTGCACCTGCCAGGTTCCTGGAACTGTCCTGGGCACTGGGGACTTTGCCAGGGTATTGTCAGACAAGGGACCTGCCTCAGAGACAGAGCAGCTTAGATGAGGGAGACAGACAATGAACAGAGCAGCAAACCCACGTGGTTCAGAGGACTGTTAAGTGCTGGGGAGGAGACCTAACAAGAGGACAGAGCAGCGATTACAGGTGGGGCCGGTGTGTCCCCCGAGCACCAGAGGCACAGTTCCTGGGCTCCATGGAAATGTTTAATTGTCTTTTAAAAATGAGAAGAAAAGGCCAGGCCCTGTGGCTCAAAGGAGTAGGGCACCGGCCCCATATGCCAGAGGTAGCGGGTTCAAACTCAGCCCCGGCCAAAAACTGCAAAAAAAAAAAAAAACCCATAAAAATGAGAAGAAAAGGCCAGGCCTTGAGGCTGACGCCTGGAATCCTAGCGATCTGGGAGGCCAGGGTGGGTAGATCATCTGAGCTTAAAAGTTTGAGACCAGCCTGAGCCGGTGTGAGACTTCATCTCTAAAAATAGCCAGGTGTTGTGGTACGCACCTCCCAGCTACTCGGGAGGCTGAGGCAAGATGATCACTTAAGCTCAGGAGTTTGAGGTTGCTGTGAGGTATGACACCATAGCATACCTATGGTAGGAGATGAAGTGACTTTGTCTCAAAAAAATAAGTAAATTAATTAAATAAATGGAGAAGAGAAGAAGTAAATATAATGTAGACTAGATTACATTCGTTTTTAGTGACTGTGTTGGCATTTTTGTATGGAGAAAACAGCTCACACAGGCATCAGTGTGTGTGGCCCGCAGAAGTTATATTATGGCCCTGGTGCCTGGATCTTGAGGGTATTGAATTTAGCATGTGTGGTCAGAGAAGGCATCTCTGAGGAGGTAGCATTTGAGCTGAGTTGGCTATAGGAAATCCAGGACAGAGATCAGCACCCTTTTCCTGTAAAGGGTCAGAATAGGTTCCACTTTGTGGGCCAATGGTCTCTGACATTCTAGCACGAAAGCAACCATAGGCAATATGCAAATGAATAGGAATAGCTGTGTTCTGATAAGACTTTTTTCATAAACACAAGCAGTGGGCCAGATTTTAGCCTGTGGGCCGCAGTTAGCTAACATTTGATCTAAAGGAAGAACATTCTGGAGAGAGGGTACAGAGCTTCTGAAGTGGTCCTGGAAATGGGAACACATTTACTGAATTCAGAGGCTAGCAAGAGAACAGCCTGTCTCCTGTGGTAGGAGATGAGGCTGGAAGATTAAATCTTAGAGCACCATGTAACTACAGTGAGAAGTTTGGAATTGTTCTCGGAGCACTGTAAAGCTGTGAACAGGTTTTCAGCAAAAGAATGACATGACATTTTTAAAAGATCACCAGGCACCTACTACGTGTGTGTGACGGGTGCTGTGTTGGCACTTTTGAGTTCCAGAGGGACATAATCAGAATGATGTCAAAAGTAGGATGTGTTGGATCCCATAGGAAAATGTGTGCCAGGGTCAGCAAACTACGGCCCATGGGCCGAATCTGGCCCTCTGCATATTTCTGTGATTAAAGTTTTATTGGCACACAGCCATGCCTGTTCATTTTCCTATGGTCGTGTATGTTCAGACTATAAACACAGCAGAGATGAGAGGTTCTAACAGAAACCAGATGGCCCACAGAGCCGAAAATATTTGTTATCTGGCCCTTTTCAGATAAAGGTTGCCAACTACTGTTGTAGACGATGGTAAGATCTTTTTCTTTTATTCTGAGTGTAATAGGACAATGAGTGTAATCGGTACCACTGTGATCATTACTGTTCCCACCATTATCGAAGGTGACAGTAGATATTAATGACTAAGCCTCATGGGAATTTGACCTTGACTAGAAGTAGGGATTGAGGATGGGCAGTCAGCCAGAAGACTGCTGCATGAGTCCTGGCAGAAGATCTCAGGAGTCCAGCCTGAAGCAGCAACTTGCTGAGGCAGCTCCCAGGACCACAAGTACCACCCCCTTTCCTACCCTCATGTGTGGCCCTCTCCTGCAGGGTGATCGTCTTGGACAAAGGAGAAATCCGGGAGTGTGGCAGCCCCTCTGACCTCCTACAGCAGAAAGGTCTCTTCTACGACATGGCCAAAGATGCTGGCTTGGCGTGAGCCTAGACCTGGCACACCTGGCCAGAACTGCAGGGCCAGCATGCCAGCATTCAGGGATGTCAGCGTCCTCGGGAAACCAAGCCTCCTATACCAAACCAAAAATCAAGAAACCAAACCCCAAAAAACTGAAACTAATCCAAGCAGCAGCAGCCACCATTCTGCCCCTGCCTGGAAATGGCCATGAAGACAAAGGAGAGAGAGGCGCATCCCACCCAGAACGCACCTCCTCACCTCTGGGGCCCCTTTGAGACAACATGCATGTTCTCACGCCCTGGGAGTGCACGCTGTGCCCCTGCTGCTTCCCAAAGCAGAGGTTTGGCAGCCAGACTTCCAGGGGGAATCGGTTGTACAGAATATGCTAGTGACCAAATCCAGCCAACTGCCTTGGGTCTCTCCACCAAAGCTGGTGGATTCTAAATCTTCAAGAAACTCCTGGCCCCTTTAGTGCTCCAACATGCTTATCTGGTTCCACCCAGAAAGCTTCATTTCCTTGAGACTGCAGCTTTAAGGTTTGAGGGGCTTGGTGAAAATCATTCTCCCCTGTGGGCAGTGAGTCCCCAGAACTGGACAGTCCTCCTGCCAACATCTGGTCTTCCAGGCACTCAGACACTGGGAGCTGACATCTCAGAGCTGCCTCCCTGGGGCACGTGTCCTCATCCAAGGGACTTAGCTGGACTAGTGGACTCTGGGCCTGGGGCTTGTAGTCTCAGAGCTGACTGCCCAGCTTGGGCTCACCTACCCGGTGCTCCAGTCTGCCTCGCTTTCCTTCCTGCCTTTTTCCTTTACCCCTCCAGGTACCCGGAGAGGAAGGTCTGCTAAAGGTTACGAAATATCAAAAGCGAAGGGCACGACGTGCCTCCACAGATTACCAGCGGGTACCAGGAAGGGTCCCTTTGAGTCTTCTCAGTTCTGGGTTTTAATTCCGCACCATTGGCATCGAGTTAGCTGCCAAGGGGAGGCACGGCGGGGAGCTTGACTTTGAGTTAACGATTCTCTTCTGTGGATGAGAAAAGAATCCATCCTCGAATAGCAGAAAATTTTTTTTATATATATAAGTTCTCCTGGGAGAAAAATAGTCTCACGACTTCACTTTCTTGGAAGGAAGTATTAGGCTAAGGAGCAGCACCCCCGGGGAATAGTCCAAAGCTGGGCCTGTGCCTGCCACTGGGTCCCCTGCGTTCCTGGGAGGAAATGGAGAAGCAGAGTCCTTCGGAGTCTCTGCTCGAGAGGTCTTGGGTGGAGAACAAAGTAAGACCTAGAAAGCGGCGGGAACTGACGGCTGCCCCAACGTTCCTGCTTGCTGTGACTTACCTTGGCGGCTTCAAACCCAGAGCGTTTCTTTCTTTTAGGTGGAAATATTTATTTTTTTGTAAGTTATACCATTCTTTTCACATTAGCTAAAAAACCAAGTTTTTTGGGAGGGGTCTTTTTGTAATGACTTACACTGGAAACATGAATATTTGCAGTAAAAAATATATATTTTATTTCTTTCTAAATGACTGTTCCATTTTCTTTGGGGCATCAGCAAAAGTTCCAGCCCTCTAGTGGGGTCAGGAGGCAGCATCCTCCTGTCGCGGCTTCTTTCCCTTTGACAAGCCTGCTGCCTCCAGCAAGAGCCATTGCCAGTAACCGGGAGTGTAAAGGTCAAGGGTCAGGTGGGGCTTAGTGGGGAGACAGCACACTGGCAAGGTGGACACAGCCAGGGCCTCAGGGTCAGATAGACCCATGTTTGAGTCCTGTTCTTGCCCTTTGCTGGCCATGCGACCCTTGTCATGTAGCCTTGGTGCCTCAGTTACTCTGGTTGTAAAACCAGGCTGATCCTAGCCCCTGGGTTATTACAAAATTGAGCTGTGATGTGTGTGGTACATGTAGCCTAGGTCCAGTTCTAGGACAAAGGTGAGTCACCAATCACTTGTGCCCAGAATGACTCTTGAAAGTCCCTTTGCATCAAGATAGGTGAGGCTGTGCTTCATTAACCAGTTGGCCTTTTAAAGTCTTGGGAGATGAACATGGGTTTATTTCTCACTCATGCAGTTCTTGGTGAGGGTCAGGCGCCTCTCTAGGGCAGCTGCTTTCCACAGGGCCACCGATCTGGACTATACTGATCTCCCAACGGCGGCTGGCTTGCAGGTCCCCCACAGTGGGGGCAGGATAATGGGCCACTCAGACAGGAAGTGAGGTCCATGGGCCAAAAGGAGTCACGTGGCCTCAGCCAAACCACAGAGGACGCTGGGGGTGCAGGGCAGCGTGTGAAAGGGAAGTCTTTCTCCCTGTCCGAATTGGTGGGCTCTCTAAGTTTTAGATAGTGGGATAGTGAGACTAACGTGTTTGATTTCTGGCTTTGAATTGGGTGAGTCAGGGTAGTGAGGAATGCCTGTGTTTGGGGAGCCACCATTTCAGCCAAACCCTAAAACCATGCACCAGGTACACAAACGGGGGAACATTGAGTGCTGGAAGCTGTCTCTCAAGTGCTGCTGTCCCTGGTAGAAGTCAGAGACTATAGTACAATGAAGCTCAGTTAAAAGCCAGTGAGGCCATGACTTGGAATTAGTATGTGGATCTGCCAGCCAAGGCGGCTTCATATTAGATGTGAGATGTTTATTTCTGTCTCAGAGCCTGACTCTGAGGATTAGAATCCTGGGTCAGGTCCTGAGCGAGTCTCTGAGAGCTCCACCTGGTGTGTGCTGGGTGGGGCAGCTGGGTGCCCCTGCCCCTAGCCAGCCCCCAGCCACCCTCAGTCTGTTCTCGACTTGGCAGCCATAGGGATCCCTTCAAAACACACAGCTCTTGCCTCACATCCCCTGTGTCCCTCCCTCACAGCTCTCAAATCACATCCCCCATGTCCCTGCCGCAGAGTAGCAGCCAGTACTGCTACCAGGGCAAGTTCTGCACCACCTGGCTTCCTGCCATCTCTGGCCCCCATGGTCTTCATGCTGCTTTTCAAAGGTCCTCTTCCCTGTTTCGGAATGGCTGGCAGCTCCATGAGTGCTGAGGTCCTGCCGTGAGAGCACAGGCACACAGCACGCACTGGCGACTGGCTGCCTTGCTGGGGACAGAGCCCGTGCTAAGGGTGGAATCACAGGGGCCTCCTGGTGGAACTGGCCTTCCCAGAGCTGTGGTTTCCTGTCAGTTCAGCCAGGGCTATTTCATCCTCCTGCCAGGTGGTTGTGAGGACAAAAGTAGGTCAGGAAAGGCACCCAGCACCAGGCCTGGCCCTGAGGACTCCTTCATACGTGGTGGTCATTCATCTGTCCCTCCCCTTCTCCGTCACATAATCCACACTGACTGAGTCTCTGAGCTGTGCACCATGTCAGGCTCCCTCAGCTCAGGGAAGAAAGGGAGCCCCTCCCTACTTTCGTCCTCATGGTGGGATTCTAGAGCAGGAGTCAGTTTTTCGCAGTGAGCTGACAGCCTAGAGCTCAAGAAGAGGCCACGTGGCCTGATGATAAGGTCAAGGGCTCTGAAACCCAATGACCTAGGCGGGGAAGACACCTGGTTACGTGATCGGTTTTCTCATCTGTCCGGGGGGGCTGAATGGCCTAATCATAGGACATCCATGAAGGTGGCCTGATGGTAGCCTCCTCTTCATTAAAGTGGCCCAGTTGATGGTGCCTTTCTCCTCTGGTTGTGAGAGTCAACCAGATGACCTGTTGTAGGTGTGTAGAGCAGCATCTGGGGCATACAGTTATGTGTTTGCAGTGACACGGTGACAGTGGTGAGGATAAAGGGCCCACTGGAGCAGCACTGGCTGAGGAAAGTGTCTACAGTTTTGCTGGGTCTCACCTGTGTTCCTCCTGCCTGCTGGGCCTTGCTGGCTGGCATCCAGGCCACTGTGATGTGGGTCCAACAGCAATCTTGTTAGCAGGTATCTTGGGCACTAGCTCCCATGTGCTGGCCACCCGTGGCCCATTCTCTGCTCTCTGGCCAATGCTGGTCTATGAAAGAGGCTCTGGCTTGGCGCCTGTGGCTCAAGCAGCTAAGGCACCAGCCACATACACTTGAGCTGGCAGGTTCGAATCCAGCCCTGCCCGCCAAACAACAATGATGGCTGCAACCAAAAAATACCCAGGCGTTGTGGGCGCCTGTAGTCCCAGCTACTTGTGAGGTGGAGACAGGAGAATCGCTTGAGCCCAGGAGTTGGAGGTTGCTGTGAGCTGTGATGCCCGCAGTCTACCCAGGGTGACAGCTTGAGGCTGTCTCAAAAAAAAACAAAAGAAAGAAAGAGGCTCTGGTGGCCCGGGAGCAACCCCAGCTGAGTTTGTCAAGCCCGGCAGCCTCTGCTTGTGATCTCTCTGCAGAGGAGACTGGGGGCAGAGACATCCTTCTCTTTCTCTAAAGGATGGACAACGCTGTGGCATTAGATAAACCCAGGAGTAGGTCCCCACTCTGCCACTTACTAGCAGGTGACTTTGGCAAGTCATGTCAACTCTCTGAGCCTCGGTTTCCTCCCCTGTAGAATGGGGCCAATAAGAGGTAAGCACCTTGGGCCCAGGCTTTGGAGCACCGTTGGGGGCAGTGAGGGCTCACTTCAAAGGTACCCATGTGAGCTGCTGGCCGTATTTTGGCCAAAGGAGATGGAAGCTGTGATTAGAGTTAGATTACCCTGGGCCCAAGAGGGGATCACACATCCCTCTGTCAGGATGGGCTATCAAAGTCCCCCTGACCTGGCTGGGGCACAGCAGGCCCTGCGTTCTGGATAGCAGGTGGGTATCCATTCCCTGACCCCCGCACCAGCACAACTGCTGCCCTAGGTTATCCATGGCAGTGGGGCCGGTTGACCAGTGATTCTCTTTTTTTTTTTTTGCGGTTTTTTTTTTTGGCTGGGGCTGGGTTTGAACCCACCACCTCCAGCATATGGGGCAGCGCCCTACCCCGTTGAGCCACAGGCACCGCCCGACCAGTGATTGTGAACCAGGTGCTTTGATCTCCGCGGTCACAACTACAAGGTCTGTGGAGTCTGCTACTAGCACCCAGTGGCTAGAGGCCAGGGATGGTGCTGAGCGTCCAGCCACGCAAAGGACAGGCCCCCACAGCAAGGAGTTATCCGGCCCCACATGACAACAGTGTTAAGGGTGAGAAAGCTGATGTCTCACACTGCCCTGTCTCACACAGCGGTCTGAGTGACCTTAGGTGTGGCTCTCTTAGGCTCTTTGTTCCTCTCTCTGGTTCCTACAGCTGGCTATGTGAGTCCAGTGTTGGCTTTCTGACTATTGTCACAAACAGGCACGAAGAAGGAATTCCCCCACTTCAGCCGGGTCTGTCCCGACCGCACGGCACCTGCAGCAGAAGTGTGAACAGAAACACTGGCTGCTGGGGCTCCCCAGGAAGCTGCATGACATGTGCCAAGTCCCAGGGGCCACAGAGTCCTGGCTCCTCCCAGTGTTGGGAACGGAACACTCACGTGATACTTGCCGATGCCCAGATTGCACCATGCTTGGTGTGGGCACCTGGCTGTGTGTCTCCTTGGAGCCCTTGGGGGTGGGGGATAAGGGGTGGGTGCAGGCAGTAGTTCTCAGTCCCTGTGCCCCAATTCTCCCACTCCCCCTCCACCCTGAAATCAGACAGGGGAGCTTTAACGCCATGGCAGACACCTGATCAGCAGGTGCTGGGGGGACCCACTGGGGACCACCGTGTGCCCTCACTGTGGTGGATACACAAATGTGTGATAGAACTATATAGAATTAAGCACACACAAATGAACTCAGGTGGGAAATCTGAACACGACTGGTATTACAAATTGTGTCAATGTCCATATCTTTCCTGGTGGTGATACTGACTAGAGTTTTACAAGATGTTACCTTTGGGAGAAATGGGCTAAGGGGCTAAAGGTCTCCCCGAATTATTTGTTCTTTAAAATTAGCCCAAAATGAAATGTGAAACTATAAAAAGCACACATGCGGTGGCTGTCCCTAGCCCTAGGCATCCTAACTTAATGGGTGGGAGGGGAGCCTGGGAGTCCAGGGGCAGGCAGGGCTGAGGGCTGCTGTGACACTGGCTCCAAGGTGGACAGGGCTGGGTGGGCCCTGTGTTTTGGGGTCTGATGCTCTGTGATAACCAGCCACTTTCTCTGCCATTTTCCTCCCAGGGAGTAAAGAGGGGTGTAGACTCAACATCGTGTGGAGCCTCCCAAGCCGTCCGGGTCACTTGCATCTCCAGGGTGCTGCAGGCTGTCCGGGCAGTGGGGGTCGGTGGAGGGGCCTGGCTCAGGCCAGGCCTGACTCCTGGGCCAGCCTATAGAACAGGCCCTTCTGGGCCAGCAGCTGGGCCGGGCTGCCACTCTCTGCCACCTGCCCCTTGTCCATGACCAGTATCCTGCAGGAGAGAGGGAGGCAGGATGGCTCTTGGGCCACCAGTCCAGGCACTGGGCGGCTCTGAGAGTTTAGCGTGTCTGGGCTGAGGTTTGCTCCTCTGGAGCGCCACTTCCTGTGGAGGTTTCGGACCCTGACAGCCAGGTTGGAACACTGTGGGGCATGTGTCCCTCGGGGCCCTTTCAGCTCTACGCCCTGAGCCTTGTGGCCAAGGGCAGGGGCCTTACCGCATGCAGTCCATCACGGAGCTCAGGCGGTGGGCGATGAGCAGCACAGTGCACTGGGCAAAGCAGCGCCCGAGGGAGGCCTGCATCTGCAGCTCGGTGCCCGGGTCCACGGCCGCTGTGGCTTCGTCCAGGATGAGGATCTGGGTTTTCCGGAGAAGGGCACGTGCCAGACACAGGAGCTGCTTCTGACCCACGCTGGGAAGGAGCGGAGTAGTTAGGCCAGATGTACAAGGCATGCCCACAGCACTGTGTGTGCCTTCCCACACGTGGAGTCTGTGGTCTAGAGAGCAGGTGGGAACCCCCGCCCTGCCATCTTTTAGGATGCTGACTATAGACAAATCCTCCAAACGCTTTGCACCTCAGTTTCCCTGCCTGGGACAGGGCTTTATTTCTATTCTATGGGCTTACTGTGTGCCAGACACATGCTAAGTAAAAGCTTGTGTATATTTAAACTCTTATCCTCAAAATGATCACAAAGGTAGGTATTGTTCTCTTCTTTAGAGAGGGGGAAACAGATGCAGAGAGGTCAAGTGGGCTTGTCCAAGGTCATAAAGTTAATGGTGGATCCGGAATTTGAACCCAGGTCCTCTGACTCCAAAATCTGGGGTCCTCATGGGCACTTCCTCACTGAGTTGTGAAGATAAGTCACATAAAAGTATGTGCTTGTCACAGAGTGAGCCCTTCGTGGGAATTAGCATCCCCTAATCACAGGGGGAGAAGCTGAGACTCAAGGTCACGTGGCAAGTGAGACCCCCTGCCCCGGTCAAACCAGCCCCTGGGGACCCAGCATGGCTGGGGCTATTTCCTGCCACACTCTTCTTCCTCACGTGGCAGCCCCTTCCACAAATGCGTCTCTTCAGAGAATCAGAACCTACTGTGGCTGCGCTGGTGTCAGGGTGCCCAGGCCTTGCCCCAGCCTCACCACCACCAAGCTAGGTGCCCCGGGGGGAAGTCTCAGGTCTCAGATTCCAACTCTGTGAAATTGGATTAGTGAGAGTGTGGCTCTGGGGATTAGTATTTACTGTTTCCTATATATTAGACACCATTTTTGACAGCTTTTCACATACAACTCCCTCAATCCTTGCACAGGTAGGTGGGTGCTTGTATTCTCATTTCACAGATGAGGAAAGTGAGGCAAAGGAGATTAAGTAATTAGTAACTTGCTTTTTCGCAACGGGTTTGCCGCCAGAACACAGGTGTTGTGAAAACCTCCCATACGATCCAAAATGGGGAAGGAAAAGACTCATATCAACATCGTTGTCATTGGACATGTAGATTCGGGCAAGTCCACCACTACTGGCCATCTGATCTACAAATGTGGTGGCATTGACAAGAGAACCATTGAAAAATTTAAGAAAGAGGCTGCTGAGATGGGAAAGGGCTCCTTCAAGGACGCGTGGGTCTTGGATAAACTGAAGGCTGAACGTGAACGTGGTATCACCATTGATATCTCCCTGTGGAAATTTGAGACCAGCAAATACTATGTGACTATCATTGATGCCCCAGGACACAGAGACTTTATCAAAAACATGATCACAGGCACATCTCAGGCTGACTGTGCTGTCCTGATTGTTGCGGCTGGTGTTGGTGAATTTGAAGCTGGTATCTCAAAGAGCAGACCCATGAGCATGCCCTTCTGGCTTACACACTGGGTGTGAAACAACTAATTGTGTTAACAATATGGATTCCACTGAGCCGCCCTACAGCCAGAAGAGATACGAGGAACTCGTTAAAGAAGTCAGCACTTACGTTAAGAAAATTGGCTACGACCCTGACACAGTAGCATTTGTGCCAATTTCTGGTTGGAATGGTGACAACATGTTGGAGCCAAGTGCAAACATGCCTTGGTTCAAGGGATGGAAAGTCACCCGGAAGGATGGCAATGCCAGTGGAACCACGCTGCTTGAAGCTCTGGATTGCATTCTGCCACCAACTCGTCCAACTGACAAGCCTTTGCGTCTGCCTCTGCAGGATGTCTACGAAATTGGTGGTATTGGTACTGTCCCTGTGGGCCGAGTGAGACTGGTGTTCTCAAACTTGGCATGGTGGTCACCTTTGCTCCAGTTAATGTTACAACTGAAGTAAAGTCTGTTGAAATGCACCATGAAGCTTTGAGTGAAGCTCTTCCAGGAGACAACGTGGGCTTCAACGTCAAGAATGTGTCTGTCAAAGATGTTCGTCGTGGCAATGTTGCTGGTGATAGCAAAAATGACCCACCAATGGAAGCAGCTGGCTTCACTGCTCAGGTGATTATCCTGAACCATCCAGGCCAAATTAGTGCTGGCTACGCTCCTGTACTGGATTGTCACACAGCTCACATTGCTTGCAAGTTTGCTGAGCTGAAGGAAAAGATTGACCACCGCTCTGGTAAAAAGCTGGAAGATGGCCCTAAATTCCTGAAATCCAGTGACACCGCCATCATCGATATGGTTCCTGGCAAACCCATGTGTGTTGAAAGCTTCTCAGATTATCCTCCTCTGGGTCGTTTTGCTGTTTGTGACATGAGACAGACAGTTGCTGTTGGTGTCATCAAAGCAGTGGACAAGAAGGCTGCTGGAGCTGGCAAGGTCACCAAGTCTGCCCAGAAAGCTCAGAAGGCTAAATGAATATTATCTCTAATACCTGCCACCCCAGTCTTAATCAGTGGTGGAAAAAGGGTCTCAGAACTGTTTGTTTCAATTGGCCATTTAAGTTTAATAGTAAAAGACTGGTTAATGATAACAATGCATCCTAAAACCTTCAGAAGGAAAGGAAAATGTTTTGTGGACCATTTGTTTCTTTTTGTGTGGCAGTTTTAAGTTATTAGTTTTTAAAATCAGTACTTTTTAATGGAAACAACATGACCAAAAATCTGTCACAGAATTTTGAGACCCATTAAAACAAAGTTTAATGAGAAAAAAAAAAAAAAAAGTAATTAGTAACTTGCTCACGTCCTACAGCTAGTAAGTAGGGGAAGCTACATTTGCGCCAGGGCAGTCCGGAGCCCACCCAGCCACATCATCTCTCTGGTGCTGGAAACCATTACCTCCCCAGGCCCTTCTAACGCCCTTGGGGGCAGATGGGTTTATTCAGAACATCTTGTTTTTCAAAAAGGCGTATACCTGTGTACCTATGATCACAGCAGCATTATTCACAATAGCCAAAAGGTGGAAACAACCAAGATAGCCATCGACAGATGGATGGTAAGCTCAATGTGAACTATGCATATAATGGAATATTATTCAGCCTTAAAAAGAAAGGGAAGTCTGACTTATGCCACAACACAGATGAGCCATGAGGACATTACACTAAGTGAAACCAGGTCACAAAAAGACAAATACTGTACAATTCCACTTATATGAGGGATCTAGAGGAGTCAAATTCAGAGACAGAAAGTAGCATGGTGGCTGCCAGGGGCTGGAGGAGGGGAAATGAGAAGTTACTGTTTAATGAGGACACTGTTTTTTGTTTGTGTTTGTTCGTTTTGAGACAGAGTCTCCTTTGTGGCCCTGGGTAGAGTGCTGTGGCGTCACAGCTCACAGCAACCTCAAACTCTTGGACTCCAGTGATTCTCTTGCCTCAGCCTCCCAAGTAGCTGGGACTACAGGCACCTGTCACAACGCCCTGCTATTTTTTAGAGACAGGGTCTTGCTCTTGCTCAGGCTGGCCTTGAACTCCTGAACTCAGGCGATCCGTCCACATCAGCCTCCCAAAGTGCTGAGATTACAGGCATGAGCCACCGCCTCCAGCTGGGGACACTGTTTTATTGCACAACAGTGTGAAGAATGTACCTAAGACTAATGATCTGTGCACTTTAAACGGTTAATTTTCTTTCTCTTTTTTTCATAGCCTCCGTGGGTGTGAGGTGAGTACTCAATATCAAAGACAATATTTTTGTAGTAAAATAAATAACTATTTAACTATTAAACTATTAACTATTAAAATAAATAACTATTTAACTATTTTGAGTGGGATAAATAAAGTCTATAAATAACCTTATGTCAGTTGAGGCTGTGTTTTACCAGCAAATACATTTAGGAAGCTATAATAATTTGGGAAAAAGGAACTTGGTATATAGAGATTGTCAGGATGTGGTATCCTGGGTAAGGGACATGTGACTTATTAGCACAATGGGGCTGATAATCCTCCGGCAGTCCCTTGGGGGAAGGAGCCTGCCCCCTGCTCCTCTGCCCCACCTCCCTGCAGGCCCTGGCCACGGGTGGGTGGGGGACCAAACCTTAGGTCCTCGCCTTGCTCGGTGCACGTGTACTGCAACTGGCCAGGCAGGCTGGCCACCACGGCTTTGAGCTGCACGGTTTCCAGGGCCTCCCAGATGGCTTCATCCGTGTGCTCCTGTAACAGGTCCAGGTTCATCCGCAGAGAGCCGGGGAACAGGATGGGGTCCTGGATGAGAGGGGCAGCAGGTCAGAGTCGGGGTCTGCTGTACCTCCCACCTCTGCCCACCACCCCCCACCAGCCTCACCTGGGGGATGACGGTGATTCTGGACCGGAGCGTGTGCAGCCCCACGTTGGCAATGAGGACCCCATCAATCCAGACTTGCCCTTCAGTGGCCTCCTGGAGCCGCAGTAGACCCCCGGCCAGGGAGGACTTCCCAGCCCCGGTCCTGCCAACAATGCCCACCTGCCAGGTGACAGGAGGGCAAGAATGGCCCTGACCAGGAAGGCAGAGGAAGGCAGGCAGGCCACAGCCCACAAGGGGTTGTAGGCATCTATTTGGGAGCTGTTTCCTCTGTATCCGTGATCTGTCCATCCATTACCCTCTGAACGCTCATCCTTTTCATCTGCCTACCCTGACATTTTTGGTTTTTGTTTTGAGACGGGGTCTCACTATGTCACCCTCCGTAGAGTGCTGTAGCGTCACAGCTCACAGCAACCTCAAACTGTTGGGCTTAAACAATTCTCTTGCCTCAGTCCCCCCAGTAACTGGGACTACAGTTGCCTGCCACAGTGCCCGGCTATTTTTCTGTTGCAGTTATTGTTTAGCAGGCCCGGGTCAAGTTTGAACCCACCAGCCTTGTTGTATGTGGCTGAAGCTGTAACCACTGTGCTGTGGGTGCTGATCCTAAACTAAATTTTAATACAGAGCAATGAACAATCACTCTCTGATCAAGTGCTGGATCTGTAGCAAGTGAAGGAAGCAAAGGAGGTGCTGATCATGCTCCCTGATGGGTGGGATTTGACAGGGGTAATGAGAGAAGACTTCATGGAACTTGAGTGGAGTCTTGAAGCATGAGCAGGAGTTCAGGGAAGATGACACATGGTAAACCCCAAAGATTCCAGGTGAACCACATTGCACGTGGTTACAAGATAGAAACTCCTTGAGCTTACGGCATCTTGTGTCTGCCCAGGGCCTAGAGACAGCCGCTGAACAAACATTGGCTCAACCCTGCAGAGCGAGGGAAGTAGGCAGGGCCTTGACTGGCAAGCTCAGGAATTCAGACTTTACCCTGAGAGAAGCTGAGAGCTGGTAGGTTTTGAGCAAGAGAATGAAGTGCTGTGTCACTCATGCTGATAAAGATCACAGGAGAATAGACAGGAAGTAGTCAGGTAGATTCTGTCGGGAGCCTGGAGGGGAGACAGTGAGGGTGTCTGTAGGTAGGGAGGGAAGAGAAGGATTTGGTGCAGGCGCTGGCTCAGCATCTGTAAAATGGGATAATACTAGCGTTTCTCATAGGATTGTCATTAAAATGTAAATAATAATAAAAGCATTAATAAACTTTTTCTGTAGTACTTGCTGAGAGCCAGTGATTTTTTATGTATTAACTCAAATGTCCCAACAACTCTATGAGGCTGACATTATTCTTCCCATTTTACAGATGGGAAAACTGGGACTGAGACATAAGTGACATGAACCCATCGTGTAAACTGGGTAACATATTTGGACATTTAACACTGTTAATGTCAGAAGAAGAAAAAAGTTGGGGACTGGACTCCTTATTTGGGGATACCGCTTCCTGAGTGGTCACCACATGGAACCAGGTTTGGGGAAGATGAGGAATCCAGTTTAGGGTGTGGGAGATCTAAACACTTGGGGATGTTGAGGGTGTGGCTCGTGCTCAGGGCTGGGTCCTAGGTCTGCCCTCCATGGAGAAGATGTGGGAGAACTGCTCACCTTCTCTCCTGCGTGGATCTTGAAGGACACGTCCTGTATGGCCAGCGGGAGCTCAGGTCCGTATCTGAGCCCAAAGCCCTGGAACTCGATCTCCCCATCCTGAGGCCAGAAGGGCTGAGCTGCACAGGTGGGCAGCCTCCAGGGGGCCTGGAGCAGGAGACAGCACTGGTTCAGAGGTGCTTTCCTCCAAGGCTTCTTACAAGATGGCCCACCTGTCTGAGCCTCAATTTCTTCTTATGCAAAATTGGTGTATTTATTGCTATTATGCAGGGGTTTTATGGGAATTAAGATAGTGCATGGAAGACAGTGGTGCTGAAAACAAAGATCTGGCATGGTAAAAATAAAGGCGGTGTTAACTACCTTCCGCCTTTTATTATCATTAGCCACTGTCTATTGTCATAATATTCTCTTTTCCTGTCAGGGAAAAAAACACTCCCATCCTTGTTGTGAAGAGGACAGGGCTGTGTAATGCGGAGGGCAGATCAATGCTGCTGTTTCCTGCTCCTGTGACTTAAACAGGTCATTCCACGCCCTTGAGCCTTGGTTTCCTAATCTGCGCAATGGGGCTAATAAGAACTTTGGGTGTGTGCTGAGTGGTCACAGTGAGCCAGACACTGCGCCAAGTCCACTATTGTAGATTCTCATGTGATCCTCCCAGTAAACCTAGGATGTTACGTTACTGTCACCTTGCTGTTGCTGACCCATTTCTATGTTAATATCACGTTGCTGGAATGATGCCACCAAGTTACTATCATATTACTGCCACGTGGCTGTTCTGTTACTGCAATGTTGTGGCTATGGCTGCACTGGTCTTGCATTGCTGTTCCTCTTGGTCCCCTGTTGCTTGATAGGTGACCTGCCTTGCTCAAGTGAGGAAGTAAAGGAACCAGGATTTGACCTGGCACCAGACCCTATGCTCTTAACCATTGTGGCCATCCTGGCTGTGACCTTACCCCACAGTGGCATGGGCTGAGTGGCGGGAGAAGAGAGTGCAGACTCTAAAGCCCACAGCAGACGTCAACCTGGGTGCACCGTCCTCCCCACATCACTTCTGGGGCACAAGCCCTGCTGAACCCCCCACCCCCCAATAACCTCCTTGGGCGTCCGTGCATAGTCCTTCATCCGCTCCACTGACACGATGCTGCCCTCCAGGTCTGTCCAGCTACGAACAGCCCACTGCAGCGTCTGGGTCACCTGTTACAAGACAACAGCTCAGGCAGGGTTTGGCAAGGCTGCCCAAGGGCTTGTGTCAGGCTCTTAGGCAGAGGCTGAGAGTAAAGATGCAGGGATGGGGCAGCTTGGGGCCCGGGCCCGGGGGAGGGGGAGGAACATGGCTGCCGCCCATGGGATTGTTCCCTTCCTTCAACAGAACCAGAGTATGAGACCAGAAAGGAGGCCCCAGACACTAGCTTTCCAAACTGTTCGGATACTGGAGGGAAGACAGGACCAGACAGCGTGCATGGCCCTCCCAAGGACACCCAGCAGGTCCCGGGCCTGCCGATTATATTTTGACAGCTTCCCCAGAGGGCCCCAGCCTCAACCAATTTCCCATCACACTTGGAAAGGTATGGGATAAAAACACACCCCTCCCCCAGTGTGCTCCATCCTCTGATTCTTGGTGCTAAAGCTCAGTTGCCTTCACTGTAAAATGAGGATCTTAGCAGCCTCCCTGATGGGGTCATGGGCAGGGTTAAATGAGTTAATAGTTACCAAGCTCTAAGAACCCCATCTGCTGCCTAATAAATGCTACTTAAAATGTTTTTATATATTTTTTCATAGATGTCATGACCTGGTATTACATATTGTGATTAATATTTAACAAAAAGTTAATGAGGCACTGAAATGCGATTTACAGCACATCCTTTATCCTGACTAGTCTTTATAACATCAGAAGGGAGGGGATCGCTGACCCACTTTCAGGTGAGCATGAGACTCCAAGAGGAAAGACTTGTGCCCCAAGCCTAGCGAGGTCGCCCCAGCTAAATTCGGCCCATAGAGAGCTGTATTTCTCTTACTGCTTGGCACTTTGGACTCAGTGTCTTTGAAGGTCCCACTGGCAGGAGTCTGTCTCTGGTCTGCCCACCCAGTTTGGGGGTGTTGGACATACCTGGAGGGCAGCAGATACAGAGAAGCCCACGAGGCCAGCACTGAGGTGGGCCTTGCTCAGCACGGCACAGATGGCAGCCACGAACACTAGGCTGTTCCCCAGGAGCTCCATATTGGCAGCGAGCCACCTGCCAGGGAGGTAGGAAACAGTGGGGTCAGAGGGTGCCACTAATCTGCCTCTCTGGGCAAAAGACTCATTGCTGCGCCAGCTCCATGTCCCAGGGAGTCCCAGCAATGGCCTCGACACCCCAGGCCCCACCCAAGCTGGAGAGGAAGGTGATGCTGTCCTGTGTTGCCTGAGCCCAGCTTAAGGCCTGGCACGGGCTAGGTGCTTGGTGGAGCTTTACTGTGCTGCTGCTTTACTGCCTCTGCCATGTTCCCCGCACCGGTCTTCTGTCTGAACCCTGACCTCAGTCTTCACATGGCCAAGATTTTCATGCACAAGTCAGCTCACAGGTCACTTCCTTGGAGAGCCTTCCCTGAATGCATCTCGCTTTTCTAGCATATCACTGATAAGATCCTCCTCAGTAGTTTTTTCTCTATGACTAAACTGTGGGTTTAATCAGTCGCTGATTATCAGTCTCTCCCCGTAGACCAGGAGCTCCATGAGAGCAGTGACCATGTCTGTTTCATTCACAGTTTGATGTGATTAATATTAATATTTGATTTGATTTTGTGAAAATCTCCAGTACTTAGTCGAGGACCCAGCACATAGTAGGTGCTCAACAAATATACATTGAATGGATGAGTACATGGGTACCCGTCTTACTGATTTCTTACTCTACCATTCATTCATTCATTCACACATTCATTCAACGGACATGTACTGAATACCTACTATATGCCAAGGATGTTTAGGATTCTGGGGATGTGGTTGTAAATCAAACAGACAAAAAATTGTTATCCTCAGGGAAGCCTGAGCTCTCCTACACACAACATCTAATCCTCCTGACACAGGGCAGGGGGGTATTGTCGTTCCCATTTAGCAGATGAAGAAGGCAAGGCTCAGAGGGTTAGGTACTTAAGTCCACACATGTAACAAATACTGGGGTTTGAAGCCACAGCTACCTGAATGACAGAAAGCATACACCCTCTCCAACAGGTAGTGTCTCTCAGGGAGCCAACTAATGAATGAATAAACCAACAAAGACCCACCGAGGTTCTATCACTCCCTGGCTGGCTAACCTTGGAGACTTGGTCACTTCTTTAAACCCATCTGTATAATGAAATAGTAATAATATCTGGAGGATTCCAGATGAGGATATATGAAATACACAATGTTCAGTATGGAAATCATTAAACTTTACACACTAGGTGCTTTTTGTTTATTTGTAAATAAAAGAGACAGAGTCTCACTTTGTTGACCTCAAACTCTTAGGCTTAAGTGATTCTCTTGCCTCAGCCTCCAAGTAGCTGGGACTACAGGCACCAACCACAAGGCCTGGCTATTTTTTGGTTGTAGTTGTCTTGTGTTTTTTTTTTTTTTTTTTGGCCAGGGGTAGGTTTGAACCTGCCACCTCTGGCATATGGGACCGGCGCCCTACTCCTTGAGCCACAGGCGCCACCCTGGTTGTAGTTGTCATTGTTGTTTGGCAGGCCCAGGCTGTGTTTGAACCAGCCAGCTCTGGTGTATGTGGCTGGCACCCTAGCCACTGAGCTATAGGGCCAAGCCACAATAGGTACTTTTTTAAATGTTCATAAAGTTCCTCCTCCCTGAGCCAGGGCGCCTGGAAGGGGCAGGTTAGTCTCCCACGGGCATGTGAAATTGAGACACCACCCACACCTTTACAGGTCTGATAGCCCCAGCTGGCTGGAGCCTGGGCAGAAAGGAACTCATATATTATCCACCGTGTGCTTGATCCTATCCTTAAGCATGAGACTGTCTGGAATCAAATCCTGGCTCCACCATGCATTAGCTATGTGACCCTGGGCAAGTTCCCAAACCTTTCTGAGCCTAAGATTTATCATCTATAAAACAATCTCTGGGCCGGGTGTTGTGGCTCGTACCTGTAATCCTAGTACTTTGGGAGGCCCAAGTGGAAGAATCCCTTGAGCTCAGAAAGTTGAGACCAACCTGAGCAAAGCAAGACCTGTGTCTACTAAAAATGGAAAAAAAAAAAAAGCTAAGAGTGGTGATGGCACCTGTAGTTTAAGCTACTTGGGAGGCAGGAGGATCACTTGAGCCTGGGAGTTTGAGGTTTCTGTGAGCTAGCTTGAGGCCATGGTACTCTAACCCCTGTGACAGAGCAAGACTGTCTCAAAAACAACAACAACAGCAGCAGCCTCTTCCTTGTAGGGTTAACAGAATTAAATAAATTAATCCATCTAGATTGCTCAGAACAGTGCTGGGCATATAGAAAGCCTGTTACAAGTCCTACCGATGAGTGGGACTGTATTTTTAATACGCATAGCCACTCCTCACCCGTCAGGGTGATCAGGTTGACAAATGTGGCTCAGAGAGGTTGTATAACTTGCCAGTGAATGGTCAGCAAGTAAACGGCAGAGCTGGGACTTGAGCCTGTGTCTGTGCTCCAAGTTAACGTTCCTGTTCTTGCTTAGTACTGAAGGACGGCTGAGGATGCTCACGTAGCTGCCTTGTCACCAGGGCAACAGAGGCTTCTTCCTGTACCTCCTGCTCACTGGCTGTAGGGGACATCTCAGGCCAGGCTCTATCTGCCCACAGTGAAGGCCAAGACTGCCTGTGGGGTGCAGCCTCAGCTATGTCCCTGACTGGCTATAGGGCTTGGGCAGGCCACTTAACCTCGCTAGTCATACAGTAGAAAGTTGGGTCTCATTCTCTGGAGACACAGACAGATTACAAGGTCATCTCTGCCCCCAGCCTCTTCCTACCTGTCAGCCACCAGTCGTGGGAAACTGACCCTCTGGCTTTCATCCACGCGAGCATCGTTCTCATCCACAAAGCGGCCCTGGGCTCGGAACGCCCTGACCACTGCGCTGCCCTGGAACGTCTCCGCCATGTGGGAGCACACAGATGAGTAGCCAGCTGACTCCAGGCGTTTCAGCTGGCACGAGCTGGCCACATACAGGCTCTGAGGCAGGATGTATGGGAGAGGGGAGGGAGAAGCTATAGGCACAGAGAGGTAGTTTCCAGAAGCACAGGGAGCCCCATGTACAGAATTCCAGACTAGCTTTGGTTACCAGCTTGCTGTGTTACCTTTGGTCAGTTGCTTGCCTTCTCTGGGCTCCCATTTCCTTACAGAATCAGAATCCTATAGTTCTATTAAAAATCACCTTCTAGGCCAGGCACAGTGGCTCACACCTGTAATCCTAGCACTCTGGGAGGCCGAGGCAGGTGGATTGTTTGAGCTCACAAGTTTGAGACCAGCCTGAGCAAAAGTGAGACCCTGTCTCTACTAAAAATAGAAAAACTGAGGCAAGAGGGTCGCTTGAGCCCAAGTTGGAGGTTGCTATGAGCTATGACGCCATGACACTCTACCCAGGGCAACAGCTTGAGACTCTGTCTCAAAAAAGGAAAAAAAATCACCTTCTAAAACCTTCAATGCCACACCCTGAAACTACTTAGAGTCAGAATCTCTGGTGATGTCACCATGGCTTTGGTATTTTTCTTTCTTTCTTTTTATTTTTTTGTAGAGACAGAGTCTCACTCCATTGCCCTTGGTAGAGTGCCGTGGCATCACACAGCTCACAGAAACCCCTAACTCCTGGGCTTATGCGATTCTCTTGCCTCAGCCTCCTGAGTAGCTGGGACTACAGGTGCCCGCCTCAATGCCTGGCTATTTTTTGTTGCAGTTTGGCCGGGGCTGGGTCTGAACCCGCCACCCTCGGTATATGGGGCTGGCACCCTACTCACGGAGCCACAGGCACTGCCCGGCTTTGGTTTTTTTCTAAAGCCTTCCAGGTGAATCTAACTTTATAAAATATTCTGTGTGGGTTGGCCACCTCTTTGTAAAATTCTGTAATGAATAGTTTGTAAGGCAAAGTACATTTTCCTATAATTTCCAATATTCTCTGCATATGGTGACTTTAGGGGTAACTCTGGGGACACCTTGTACTCTCTGAGGTCTTGGTTTCCAAACAACTAGAGAAGCGTCTGTGGCAGGATAAAGTGTTAGATATTAAGAACTTTGATATGGACATTTAGAGACAGTCTAGAGTAGATATTAGAATCAGACGGGGGTGTCTCTGCCTGTAGAGATCGTCCCTGGGGAAGTCCCTAGATGCCCAGCTTGGTACCACTGCCTATGCTGAGTCCTGTCCAGAGACAGGGCACTGGGTGGGGTGACCTCAGCTGGCCCAGGAGCCTCGCGGACCTCTCATACCTGAAAAACACCATAGAGGAGCAACAGTGGCAGAATGGCCAGGATGGCCAGCGGGGTGGCCACCGCCACCACCACAATGACTTCTAGGAGTACAAAGGCGTAAGTCAGCAAGGACCGGAGTTTGTCTGGGATGTCCACGTCCACCATGTCTGTCTCCTTGGAGAAGCGGTTCAGTAGGTTGCCAACGGGTGTCCGTTCAAAGAAGCTGATGGGAGATCGCATCACGTCCCACAGGAGCCTCTGGAAGAGCAGCCTGGATGCCCGGACCCCACCTAGGAGCACCATGGCCATGGAGGCAAACAGCCCAATGGCTGGGGAGGGAGAGGAAGTCAGAGCATGAGGGCTGGAGACAGGCAGGTGCCTCTCCTATTATGCCGTGGAGGCATCTTACGGCTTGGCCGCTTTGGTTATTTCTCCATGGACTCACCCTTTAGTGGGTGAATAATACCTGCTGCAGAATCTATGTCCACTAGAATCCCAGAATGTGACCTCCTTCAGAAATAAGATCTTTGCAAATGTGATTAGTTAAAGCTCTTGAGATGAAATCATCCTGTATTTAGGATAGAAACTAAATCCAATGACACTCAGAGGCACGGAGCAGATGTGAAGATGGAGGCAGAGGTAAACTCCAGCTACAAACCAAGGAACGCCAAGAATGGTCGGCAATCACCAGAAGCCAGGAGACAGAGATGGGATGGGCGCCCCCTCACCCCCCCCAGAGCCTCCAAAAGGAACCAACTTTGCTGACACTTTGATTTCAGGATTCTGGCTTCAGAACTATGGGCCAATAAATTCGTTTGTGCCAGGCTATCAAGTCTGCGGCAATTTACTATGCAGCATCCTGGGAAACTAATGCATCCTTCCTGCAGATGCCAGTCTGCAGGGCTAACTCTACCCCTTGACTCTGCGGTGGGGCAAATTTTATCCCTGGCCAGTCCAGACCACGGTGGTTGGTTCTGGGATGACTCAAGTCAGGCCAGTGAGAATGAACGAGACCTGAAATTTCACTAGAACTTTTGGAACGAGGTACTAGATTTTTTAGGAGGGCCACAGGGGAGCTGTTGGCTATCATCTTACCACCTGCCCAGACAGGAAGCTGTCACAGAGGAAGCAATTTCTAATCGCCTTATTTGAACTCCTGGATCCACCCATACCTGAAGCTAGATATCAATGCATTATCAGTCCCATGAGCCAATAAGTTCTTTTATTGCTTAAACCATTTTGAATCAGAGCTGAATTTTCTATTCTTTGTATCCAAAAGAGTCACAGCCAATTATTCTATCTGGGCCCCAGTCTCTCTCCATCTTTAGGGGATAATAAGATTCGCCCTGGCTGGGCCATCAGATCCCTTGGGCTCAGGCGTTGGAGACCAGCCTGAAGAAGAGAGAGATCCCATCTCTACTAAAAATAGAAAAGTTAGCCCGGTGTTGTGGCAGGTGCCTGTAGTCCCAGCTACTTGGGAGGCTAAGGCAAGGATTGTTTGATCCCAGGAGTTTGATCAAGAGTTTGAGGTTGCAGTCATGGATGAATGTGAAAGGATTTTGAAAGGGTAATGTGCCACCCAAATGGAGATTTGAGTTAATTTTAGGGCTCGGATGACTCTGACAATTCACTTTCTAACTCCTCTTGACTAAGTAACCATTTAGCTTGAGTACTCCACTGTATACTCGGTTCTGGCAAACAGGTCTCTAGATTCTTAGGACTAGAAGGGTCCTTAAGTTCAGGCCTGATGCTCCTATTTTTACAAAGGAGGACACAGGCTCGTAACAGTTTGGTGGTGCGGCTACCACCACTCAGGGAATCAGGCTGAGCCAACTCAAAAAACAGTGAAGCTATTCTTTAAAGAGGAAGTGAAATTCACATGTTCATGCCTGTTATTCGCTCCAGCTAGGCCATGATTCAAAAGGAAGAGAAATGGGGGTTGGGGACAGAGCAAGGGAGGAATCAGGGAGAGATATGCCCTGTACCCCCAATCCCACCTTAAGCTGTGGTTGTAAAAGGGCAGCACAGGGATCCTTGAGGTGATGGGGATGGGATTCTGCATCTCAACTGTGCTGGTGGTTGCAGGAATCTACACGGGCAATAAATTGCATAGAATTTATGCAAGTGAAGCAAGGAAATCAGAGGAAGGTCAATGGATGATCAATGTCAGTATCCTTTTTGTGATACTGTACTATCATTTTGCAAAATGTTAAGTGAACCTGGGCAGAGTGTACAGGGAGCTGGCTGCATCATTTCTTAGCATGTGAATTTATAATTATTTGTAAATATGTCAAGTTTTTTAAAAGGAAAAGATGAGGTAATGGCAGTATTGTACCTTTTGGGGAGGGTCTGGCTCTGTCTGGAGGTTTAGAGGGCACCAAAAGTCACCAGCAGGCAGACCTTGGAGCCACCACTGCTCGGGAAGGGGCAAGGGGCTGGGAGAGATTCTGGGAGGTTCCAGAGAGGGCAGGATATGCCCTGTAACACCAGTCATATCTTTTTTTTTCTCACAGCAACCTCAAAGTCCTGGGCTCAAGCGATTCTCATGCCTCAGCCTCCCAAGTAGCTGGGACTACAGGCACCCACCACAATGCCTAGCTGTTTTTTAGAGATGGGGGTCTTGCTCTTGCTCAAGCTGGTTTTGAACTCATGAGCTCAGGCAATCCACTCACCTTGGCCTCCCAGAATGCTTGGATTACAGGCGTGAACCACCTTGCCCGGTCCACCAATCCCATCTTAAAGACCCAGGTCCAGAATGTTTTGCACAGACGTTCAGGGAGGCCGGGGTGAGTCAGGGCTCAAAGGATCGAGAGGAAGAGGAGGGCAGGCAAGGCACACCTTGGAGACAGCCGAGGAGCCCGAAGACCCCGCCACGCAGGGCTGCCTGCGTCTGCCGCCCATCCACGGTGGGGTCGTCCGCCCACAAGCTGAGCCAGTAGCCGCGGCAGAAGGAAGCCACTTGCTGGCAAAGGAAGAGGAAGAGTGCATAGAGGCAGATGGGGGTGCCTATAGTCCGCAGGTAGGTCAGGTGCGTGGCAGCCTTCACCTATAGCACATGAGGAGAGAGGGGCAGAGAGGGGCCCCAGAGGTGGGGTGAGTTGGGGCAGGGCCAGGTGAGGTTCCCAAAAACACGCCAGTGGGGCAGATGGAACGACCACACAGACCCCACAGGTCCTCGGTCAGGGCCTCCCACCAGGAGCTCTGTCTTGCCTACAGGCCCCACTTAGCTGCAGGACCCCCTTCTGCTACAGAACCCCCAGTGAACCAGTGACAGGCGGTGGTGCTTTCTGCTCTGGGTATCTACTGTGGGTCAGTGTGTGCTCCATGCTCACAATAAGCTCCATTCCACAGAAAGGAAGGCGAGGCACTAGGAGGTTCAACCTCTTCTGCTCCTGCAAATCTGAAGTTCTCTGCACAGCTGGAGCCACAGTGAACTTTTGGAAACATCAGTCTAACTAGACCTGGCCGTTGCTGGCCTGTCCATTGCTTCTTCTTGCTCTTAGAAGAAATTCCAAACCTCTGTCTCCTCCCCACTCCCTATGTCCCGTTTCTCCTCTCTGGCTTCACGCCTGCTGTTCCCTCTGCCTGGAACACTGTCTCTTGCTCTTTGCACGGCCAGTTCCTTCTCTCTTCTGGGCAGCTCAAATGTCACTCCTCAGAGCATCCTACCCAAACACACCATGATGCTCAGCTGGTCTCCATCTCATTGATCTTCTTCTTTTTTTTTTTTTTTTTTGTAGAGACAGAGTCTCACTGTACCGCCCTCGGGTAGAGTGCCGAGGCGTCACACGGCTCACAGCAACCTCTAACTCTTGGGCTTACGCGATTCTCTTGCCTCAGCCTCCCGAGCAGCTGAGACTACAGGCGCCCGCCACAATGCCCGGCTATTTTTTTTGTTGTTGCAGTTTGGCCGGGGCTGGGTTTGAACCCGTCACCCTCAGCATATGGGGCCGGCGCCCTACTCACTGAGCCACAGGCGCGGCCCATCATTGATCTTCTTTATGTTTGCTTTATAGCACTTGCCACTATCAGATATTACCTGATTAGCCTAATTATTTGCCATCTGTCTACTCTCACTAGCCTGAAACCCCCACCAGATTTAGCTGGGCACAGTGGGTGCTATGTAGATGTTTGTGGGGTGGATGAGTGGGTGGGTGGATTGACAGATGAATGAACAAACAGGTGGACAGACAGATGTGGAGGTGGGTGGATGGTTGGGTGTATAGTTAGGTGGGTCGGAGGGCAGATGGAAGGGCATCTGGGTGGGTGATGGGATGGAAGGGTAGATGGACACATATTATAGAAGAGGTAAAATGAGATGAGCTTCTGATTTGGACTGACCTAGATTTGAGTCCTAGGCTCGTCACAGGTTAACGAGAACACAGACGAGTCTCTTACTTCTTTTTTTTAAATAGACAAGGTCTTGCTGTGTCACCCAGGCTGCTGTGTACAGAGGCACATCCTAGCTCATTGCAGCCTCAAACTCCTGGGATCATGTGATCCTCCTGACACTACAGGCACACACCACCATGCCCATCTAAGTTTTAAAATTATTTTGTAGAGATGGGGTCTCACTATGCTGCTCAGGCTGGTCTTGAACTCCTGGGCTCAAGAGATCCTCCTGCTTTGGGCTCCCCAAATGCTGGGATTATAGGCATGAACTCCTGCACCCAGCTTAGTTTCCTAACTCTTCAAGATTTCCCAGGTTCTTCATCACTGAAATGGGGTTATCACCATCTATTTTTTAGGGTGGTGGTGAGGATTAAGAATATAATCTTCCCAGGCACGTAGTAGGTGCTCAGTAAAGGTAGCCTGCCCCCCACCCCCCAGTGCTATATCTTGGGGGAAGTCTTGGGCTCCTGGGGGCAGCAGTAGAGGGTGGGGAGGGTCAGGGGCGCCTGGTGGTTACCCTGCCGTACTGGGTACTGTCCTCTCCTGTTGGCTTTCTGGCCACATCAGGGTCATCTAGAGGAATTCCTGTCTGGGCTTCTGAAGAGGTGCTGTCCTTCTCAGGGATGGACTTGATGGACCTATCATTTAGACAAAATGAAAACCAATCAGCATTTCTTGGGCTGTGAATGCCCGACTGTCAGACCCACTGGGAGCCACTGAGCTCTGGGCTAAACCCTCCACGCATTCACTCACTCAGCTCACAGACTGAGCACCAAGTCTCACGAGTCCCTTCTTCTGGGGTGGTGCTGGCTAAATGCCGTCTCATAGCCTGGAGTCAAGGAAGCCTGTTCGTCAGATGCCATTTTTGCTCAATGCACTTATTTGCCCAACTTTGGAACTCTGTTCTTACAATTTTCATTTTGGTCTAAGCTTTGCTGCAGTTGTTTTGTCCTTACTGTTTACCCTCGGATCTGTCAGTCTAGCCTGGCAGAAAGTCAATTATGCACAATTCAGATGCTAAAGACTTTTTGAATGTTCCATACTTCTGTGGATGAGTGGGCTAACTTAACCTCTGTGCCTCAGTTTCCTCAGCTATAAAAGTGGGGATAATATCGATTCTTCTACCCACCCACCCACCCAACCTCATACCTACATATATATCTCTTATCTTGGGGGCTATAGAAACAGCAGGATTGTCCAGTGTGTGACACAGAAGTGTCCTCAGGAAGCTGGCTAAGATGGGGTGGCAGGGAGACCCAATGATCCCCAAGGACCAAGGCCCCTCAAAATGTACCCCCACTCCAATAGCAGGCACATAAGCTCAGACCCCCTGGCACCCAGTGGCCCATTGCTCTGTTTCCCAAGGCCTTTCTCCAGGAAGGGGAGAGGGGATGGCCGAGGTGGAAGTCTCTGACTGGCAGGGGCAGAGAGAAGGGGAACACAGGCCCCCTCCAGGCCCCTGGTCAGCACCCAGTGAGGACACAGGTGTAGACTCAAGCCCCGCACATGGCCTGCCTGTGAAACCATGAACGACAGGGCCTGGCATGGTTGGTAACAACTGTGGGGAAGGTCTGTCTTTGGTCCAGCCCTGCCCTCCTCCAGCAAGGAGACAACGCAAACCTACCAACCTCAGCCCACCTGGTGGCACGCACCACATTGGAGGGTAAATTGTTTATTCAGTGAACTGGCCATTTGGGGGAGTGATCATTTTGGCCGACTAATTGGCAACTGTTTTTGGTTGCTGAGTACCCCCGGAGAACCAGCACATGCTCCCTCTGTAGTGGTTTTTTTCTCGCCCCTCCCCTTAGCCTCAGCCAGCGCCCTCTCAAGCACAGCACCATAGCACACTCACCTCTCCGGTCTGGCCTTGGGCCTCCTGCCTACAGAGACGCCTCCAGGGTCCTCAGCACTGCTACCCGGTTCTGTTTCTGCAAAGTCATGGGGGTCCTGTCACACAATGGGAGCCACAAGGCGCTGGCTCTGTGGCCTTCACCTTTTCTCTGAGCACATGTTTCCCCTAATCCAGCTCCTGCCGCCTTCCCAGGACCTCACTCAGCCCTTCCTGGGTTCTTCTCATTCATTCATCTACTCATTCATTTATTTATTCAACCAGCAAATATAACGGCACACTGACTATATGAACTTGAGGCTAGAAAAAGAGTGATGAACACTGTCCAAAGTCAAGTTGCCTCCATTTCCCCTGACCCCCTTGCTCAAGCTGCTCTTTGTGCCTGGGATGCTCTTTTCTGGGTAACTCCGGTCCTCAGGTCCCATCTCCTCTAGGCAGCATCCCCCACCCCTACCCCGGCTTCTCCCTGTAGGCTGCAGCAGCAGGAACAAGGCAGTACCTCCTTTATCTCCTGGCTGTCTAGCTTGATCCAGAAGGCGCACCAGGGCCCCCTTCCTGTGCAGAAGCTCCTGGTAGGAACCCATCTCTGCAATTGCTCCACCTTCCAGAACCACGATCCAATCAGCCTGGGGCAGGATGTGGAGTGTGTGAGTCACGAGAATCCGTGTCTG
The DNA here is from genome assembly GCF_027406575.1 of Nycticebus coucang. Classification (NCBI taxonomy): domain Eukaryota; kingdom Metazoa; phylum Chordata; class Mammalia; order Primates; family Lorisidae; genus Nycticebus; species Nycticebus coucang. The sequence continues at coordinate 95,123,778 of NC_069791.1, read as the reverse complement.
GGCAGGAAGGGGTGGAAGCCACACTTACGTTCTCGGCAAATCTCCTTTGCTGGGATTGGGAGCAGTGTCCCTGGGCTCAGAGTGGGGACAGCTCCCTTCTTGTGTTCCTGCCCTCTTCCTTGAAAACAGCACATCCAAATAGAGAAACGGGGGACTGGCTCAAAATAAGGAGACAAGGAGTTTACATGACCCTGGCCAATAATCTGAGGCAGAACTGTAGTAGTTTAACCAGAGACCCAAGTAAGCCACTGAGATGTGAGGGCTGCTTATTGCGAAGCATCATCAGAGCAAACGCTGACCAATGCAAACAGACGAATTGGACTTATGGGGTTGGTGAGATAAGCTAACTTGGATAGGATGAGACTCACAGGGCTTCCTCTGCCTTTGCCCTATGCCCTCTGACACATGTTCCCAAACTTACTGTTCCTTGGAGCAGCCCACTGGGCCCAATGACGTGGTTGAAGACATACTGGCCAACGTGGGCATCCAGGGATGCCAGGGGGTCATCTAGCAGGTAGACAGTAGCCTTTCTGTACACAGCCCGGGCCAGACTCAGCCGCTGCTTCTGGCCTCCCGAAAGAGCCATGCCCTGTAGCCACAGAGAGACCCGAGTCTTCATCTGGTGGGTGAGGCTGCAGCACCCAGGGCAGGTCAGGGCACATCTGCCCATCAGGGTGAAGCCCAGCGCACCACACCTGTCATCTGGGCCACCCACCCTCAAGACAACATCCCTGCCAGTCTGAACCTGACTCCCTTTCCCCTTCCCAGCCAAGCTTCCTGGTGGAATTGTTTACACTTCCCAACCTACTCTCTCCCCTCCCGCTCACTTTCCTCCCTCCATTGAAGTCTGGTTTCTATTCCCACCTCTCTACCAAGCCCACCTTCACCAAGCATACTAGCCATTCTCCTGTTGCTTTTTAATCCTTTAAAAAAATTTTTTTTTTCATTAATGTATAACAGTTGTACATATTGGGAGGTAATGTGATATTTTATAACTATATGCAGTATAATAACGTGTAATGATCAAATCAGAGTAACTGGGATATTCATCACCTCAAATGTTTCCCCTTTGTTTGTCTTGAGGACATTACAATTCTTCTTTTCTAACTTCAAAAACAAAAAACAGACTCTGCGCCCATTGCTCAGTGGTTAGGGCGCTGGCCACAGCCACCGGGGCTGGTGGGTTTGAACCCGGCTTGGGCCTGCTAAACAACGACGATAACAACAACAACAAAACGGCCGGGCGTTGTGGCGGGTGCCTGTAGTCCCAGCTACTGGGAGGCTGAAGGAAGAGAACCGCTTAAGCTCAAGAGTTTGAGGTTGCTGTGAGCCGTGACACTCCGGCACTCTACTGAGGGTGACATAGTGAGACTCTGTCTCAAAACAAAACAACACTGGGGTGTAGAAGAGGTTGGTTCATGAGCTTTATGGAAAGAAGCCTTCTGTATAACACAAAAGTACAAGATACAGCGGGCAGTGCTGATGGAGAAGCTGTGGCATTAAGGAAATTGATGAAGGAGGTTATGCTAAAGAACTGATTTTCAACGTAGATGCAACAGCCTTCTATTGAAAGAAGACATCCTCTAGGACTTTTTTTTTTTTTGACAATCATAGCTCATTGCAGTCCTGAACTCCTATACTTAAAAGTGAACCTCCCACCTCAGCCTCCTGAGTAGCTGGGATTACAGGCTCCAGACAGGTGCCAGCTCCATCTACATCTTTTCTAGCTACTTTAAAAACTACAATAAATTATCATTAACCACCATTTCCCTGCTGCACTATTGAATACTAGAATGTATTTCTTCTATTGTTTCATTCATTCTTAAGTCTGTTCATTCGTTCCATCAGTAATTGCTGTGGCTACTACATATCCAGCAGTGTCCTGGGCTCTGGGGACTCAGCAAGGAATAAAGAGTGGCTGCTGTCCTGAAGGGATCTTCTGTTCTAAGGAAGGTGGGGCCGGAGACAACCAGTACACAAATGAGTGAAATTGGGAGCATATTGGGGGGTCTTCAGTGCTGCAAAGAATTGTAAGGCATGAGCAGTGTTGCTGTGTTGGGCGAGGCCAGGGAAGGTGGCAACGTCAGGGATGAGCCATGGGGACTCTGGGTGGTGGTGGGAGAGAAAGGACAGCAGGTGCAGAGGCCCTGAGGTGGGAGTATGCCCTGGGGGTCCAGGGAACATCATTGCAGACTCATGAGGCTGGAGGGAAGCAGGAAAGGGAAGCGTGATGGGAGATGGGGCAGAGAGATGACAGGGCCACAGTGTGGGGGACCTTGCCAGGGACTGTCAGGATGTAGGCTTTGATGCTGAGGGGAATGGGAGACCCTGGAGCATCCGAGCAGGGTCTGACCTGCTGTATCTGAACAGAGCCGCTGTGGCTGCCACATTGAGATTAGACTATAGGGGTGGGGACAGAGACCAGGTGCCATCCAGGAGGCCACTGTGGTGGTGTGGGCAGAGTTGACAGTAGACAGGACCAGAAGATTCCAGCTCTGCTTCAAAGGTGGACCCAAGAGGATTTGCCAGTAGATTAGAAGTGGATATAAGGGAAGGAAAGGGAAAAAGGACCACACCGAGGGAGGATGGCTCTTCTGTCACCTGGGAGGGGCAGGTTGTGGGAGGACGGGGTTCTGGGACATCAGAGGCCAGTTTAGGATGTGACACGGCTGGGCAGATGCAGAGGGCAGCAGGCACCCCCCACCCTTCTCAAAACACTCTCCCTGGGCCTCCAGGATGCACCGTCATCTCCCCTGCGTGCCCCTTCTTAGCCACCTTTCCTGGCTTGCTCTGCTGTCAGCCCATCCGCGGGGCTCCAGGGACCCTCTCCTGGGCACTCACCCCAGGAAACCTCACTTATCTCCTGACTTTAATTCTTCCTACTTTTCCGTTGACAATTCTCTAATCCAAAGGTCTGCAAACTCTTTCTGTGAAAGGCCAGATAGTGATGATTTTCAGCTTTGCAGGCTGCAGGGTCTCTGTCACTACAGCTCGGCTCCGACTTTTGAGTGAGCAGCCACAGACGTCAGGTGAATGAAAGGGCGTGGCCGTTTCCCAGCAATGCTTTGCTTATAAATACAAGCAGTGGGCTGAATATGGCCTGTGGGTCATAGTTGGCTAACCCCTACCCAATCCATAACTCTAGATACGTCCCCATATATCCTGGTGTTGGACATCTTTGTCCAGACCCTTTGGTGAGGCTCAGAGAGGGAAGGCAATTTGACCAACGTCACCCAGCCGGGTAAGGAAGAGAGGGACAGGAGTCCAGGTCTTCTCACCGTCGGTGGTCAGAGAGCCCCTTACCACCAATCCCTGCCACAATGTTCTATCTACTCCTTTGTCTCTGTTTGCAATCACTTGTTAATAATTATTTGTTGATCATGTACTATGCAATTGACTCTGAAGCAAATGGCCCCACCTATAATTCGTCCCTGTCCCAAAAAAGCCTTGAGCCTCTCACCTGCTCCCCAATCGAGGTGTGGACTCCTGCATGGAAGCTGCCCACATCTGGCCACAGGGCACAGGCCTCCAACACTCTGTCTAGCCACGGTGGGTCCAGCTCCTGCCCGAAGCACACATTCTCCACCACAGAGGTATTCTGGACCCAGGCTTCCTGGGGCACATAAGCCACGGGACCCTAAAACAAAATGACCTTGGCCACAGGACAATGAGGACACAGAGGGAGCAGTGGAGCTTAGGCTCCCACTGGGTTCTGGGTGGTGGGTGGAGTGCGTTGGTTGTGAGCTGGGCTAGGAGGAGCAGGGAGGCACACCAGGGCAGGGGGACGTTCAGAATGGTGGAATTTGATGGTGAGGGATGTCCTGGTAGGCAGGTGGTCTCACCTTGATGCTCACGGACCCCTCTACCTTTGACAGCTCCCCAAGGAGTGCAGAGAGCAGGGAGGACTTCCCTGCCCCCACAGGACCAACGACAGCCAGCAGACAGCCCTGGGGCACGCTGAGATTTATCCTGTCAACCCAGGAGGAGAGAGATGTGTCCCTCATTATGGCTTAGTCTGCATTTGTGGTGAGCTCAGACAGAGCCAGGCCTTCTGGTGGCCTCTCCCCTGCGAGGTCTCTAAAAGGATTTACAGGGGTCTTTCTTCCCTTTCTCAGCCCTTGTCTGGCTATTTGAGCAGCCATCCCACTCATGTCTCTGTGTGTGCACACATGCACACACATTTGTACACGCACCCAAAGTACACACACGAGCACACATGCACACATAGACGCACGCGTGAACACAGCATACGTGGCTGCACGCACAAGCCAACACGTGCGCGCTGGCCCACTCGCACGCACGCACACACACAGCCCAGAGTGGCCTGAGGAGTCAGCGCTTGCGATAGGGAGGGCAGCTCCCTGCCCTCCTGGCTTCTGCCCTTGCCCCCGCCCCCATGCCCCCAGCCCCTCCTCTACCGTCCCCTGACAACAGGGATCTGTTAAAACCCAAGTCAGATCAGGAACCTCCCGGCTGTCCTGGCTCTGCCTTGCACCTCCTCCGTGTTTCTTGAATACAACAGGCCAGTGGTTCTCAAATGGGGGGGATTTTGGCCTCCAGTGGTCATTTGGCCAAGTCTAGAGCTATGTGGGGTTGTCACGAATGGTAAGGGTGCTCTTGGCATCTGGTGAGTGGAGTCCAGGGGTCCTGCTAACATCCTGAACTGCACAGGACGACCTTAAAGGGTTTCAGCCTCCAAAACAAACCCCGGAAACAAAGGGTTTCAGCCCCAAATAAGAACAGTGCCAAGGTGAGGTGAGAAACCTGAGTCCAGGCACACGCCTGCCTCAGGACCGTCACACTTGCTGTGCCCACGACCTAGAATGTTCTTCTCCCAGACACCTGGGAGGCTCACGTCTTCATCACACTCTCAGCTAGAGCACCCAGCCTTCCCTCACTACACAAACCATTGTGCTCTGTCCCCTTGCCCTGGTTTCCCATTTGCAACTCGACTCCTATCTGAATATTACCCCAAGAGAGCACAGAATGACATTTGATACAAATCCTGCCTAGGTGTTTTCTTTCACTTCTTGGGAAGTTTGGGGGCTGGCTGAGGCTTTTGGTCACAAATCCCCAGCTATAAAATTGGAGGCTAGAGGCGACAGTGACCTTGGGCCTGACACAGCTGATGAGGCTCTTCTTGGCCAACCTAAGAGCAGAGGAGTATCCTCCTCCTCTCCTCCCAGTGGAGTGGGGGCTCAGATTCCCTGTTCCTGGGGACACAGGAGCTCCTGCTTTTCTAAGACCCTCTCCTGCCAGTCCTGGGAACCTCCCTGGAAGGTGTCAGCCCAGCACACCCTCCAGCCTCAGGCTGGAAACCTGCACTCAGGCAGGAAGCCCCAGGCACTTTCTCCCTGTAGATGGGAAAGTAGTTACCAGCAGAATTCTGTACCTGTGGAGGCAGGGAGGGCTTTCCTGGGACCAGGTGAAGGTACCATCTTGTACAGTGATGCAATCCTTCCCAGCAGCTGCAGGGCACAGAAACTGGTCATAGGACACCTTCCCAGGTACAGTCCCAACCATCCCAGGGGCAACTGGAAATCTCTCTCACTCAGCAGGCTGCCCTGCTGCTCCTTTGCTGTGTGCCACCCTGCAAGGGTCTCATTCTCTCCCTGTCTCCTGCTATAATTCAGGGTGAGGTAAACCACTCACACCCAGGGGCCAATCCTGCCTTCTACCTATTTTTATAAACAAAGTTTTATTGGAACAAGCCACACTCATGCATTTATTTTAGTTGTGACAGAGGCTGTATAGATTACAACATATGCACAATCTTGGCCTTTTTAGAATAAGTTAGTAGGCTGTGATACAACTTAGCATCCAGTCCAGGCTTTCAGAAAGTAGAGGGGTGTTATTAATTTCACTGGGAAAATAGGTCTACTCAGACACATATGTTATCCTCACAACGCTGGGTCTCAGATTTCATCCGTACAACAGGGGAAGAATCAGACTATTTGTTCTTGATCTTGAATGTATATTTAGAATCACCTGGACAGACTTTCTAAAAATTGAAGCTCTCTATGGCTCAGCCCAAATCAATTACATCAGAATCTCTGAGGGACTTGGGGGAGCGTGTGAGCAGCTGGTATGTTTAAGCAGCTCCCCAGATAACCCCAGGAAGGAGTTAAAGATCCACCAACTCTCTAGGGAGGGTTGTCAGAAAAAGCAGGATGCCCAGTTAAATCTTAATTTCAGATAAATACTTTTATAGTATAAGTATGCCCCAAATATTGCATACGATATACTTATATGAAAAAATAAGTTTATCTGAAATGCAAACTTACCTGGGCATCCTGTATTTTTATTTAAAAATCTGGCTTCCTTACTCTGGGGGCTCATCCTTTCTTAATATCCTGAGCTGTGGGAAAATTCCCCATTTCCCCATCTGTAAAATGGGTGGATTGTAGAAGCTTCCACATCACAGGGCTGTCATGAGGTTAGGCAAGTTCATTACTATCTAGAGCACTCTCCCCCCAGCTTCATTGAGGTATAATCGACAAATAAAGATGATAAATATTTAGGGCAAATGACATAGTATCTGGCAAACATACACACTGTGAGATGGCTACCACAATCATCCACGCATCCACCACCATAGCTGGTCACTCCTTTGCGCAACCATGTGTGGTGAGGGCAACTGAAGCCACTCCATGCAGAGCACTCTGAAACATGCCAGCACACGACATGGCGACCACTCACTCAACATTCGCAGTCCTGTTTGTATTACTCTCACCCTTGCATACTTTTGGGGGGATGATCAGGGACCTTGGGAGAATAGGCAGGTGACTAGGTGTGTCAAAGTTGGAGATAAAACAACACCCAGGGGTCTCTGACCGAGGATCGTGTGGCCCTCCAGTAGAATGATGGCTCGGTCATCAGGGACCCTTGATTATTGATTAAGCAAATCCTGAAAAGCCATGTGCTCACTGTCCCTTGTGCAGCCCTCAGGAGGGTCCTCCCAGAGGTGGGCACCAGCCTGGAGGGGAGGAGTTGATTCCCAGGGCCACCCAGGTGGCAGTGATGACCTGGGACTGCAGCCTAGATTCTGGGTCTGAATCCCCAGATCCTGTCAGCTTGGCCAAACAAGGCTGTGTACAGCTGAGAATTTGTCAGAGCTCTGAGTAGTCTCAGCAATACCAAGTTTGGGTTACTTAAAGGCCTCTTTGCTAACTTCTGGATTTTTACCTAACGATTAAAATAATAACAAAAATGCATCAAAGACCAACTTTGGGTGGGGTCACGTTCTGAGTGCCTCACTTAAACTTATCCGACCCCCATGGCAACCCTACACTGTAGGTGCTGCCATGACTGTCACGCCCACTTTGCAGATGGGAACACTGAGGCTCAGAGAGATTAATCACTTGCCAAGGTCAGCCAGCTAAACAGTGCTGGGGCTGTGATTTGGACCCAGGCAATCCAATACCACAAGGCTGGACTTTTAACCACCATACAGCTGTTTTCCAGGTAAGCAAGTTGACCAGATTCCTCATTAAAACAAAGGAAGAAGGCCTTCACCTGGTCATGGGTCCCCTCTCCCTGCAGCAGCTGACATCACTGCACCCACAGGCATAAGATGAAAAATGCATGGAGCGGAAGGGGGAAGCCCAGCTGGCTCGAGTTCAGGGAGTCTCTCTGCGCAGTGAAGCAAGCCTGAGTCTCCGATGCTATTTTTTTGCTTTAGAAAAATGTCACCAGCTTATCACCTCAGACTTTCTGCAGGGGCGCAAAGACCTGGTCCATCAGAGTGTTCACTGCTGTACATCCAGAACGGCACCCAGTAGGTGCTCAGTGAGCAGTGCCTGAATGATTGGCAGAAAGAACAGCAGCACAGCGCGAGTGTCACCCAGACGGCGGGCACTGCGCGAGCCTACCCTACATCCTCACATCCCTCCCATTGGCTCCTGCTGGAGTCAGCACTCACAGCACTCAGAGGGACTCGAATCCACGGCACTAGGGTCAACTTCTTCCAGGCAGAGGAAGGCAGCCAGACGGTCAAAGGACACTCGGGCCTGGGGAAACCGAAGCCCCAGGTCACCCAGCAAAGAACTTAGGCTTTGGGCATCAGGGGTCTGGAGGTGCGTGGCAACAGCTTCCTGTCTACTAAGATCTATGCATTTGCCAAGCATTAGGACGAATCTCTCTGGGTCATGGCAAACAATGTACAATCAGGTGGTGACAGCGACAGTGGTGGTGATCTACCTCCTCGTTCCTGACAGCTAAATCGAAACAACCTGCCATTCTGCAGAGGTAACCTGGGGAGGCAGTTCTGGCTTTTCCAATAGCATCACCGGGCGATTACATAGAACAGTTTCAAACCTTGTCCACCTGGGGGCGCCCTTTCCACTCCCAACCCCAAATCTTTCCTTGGTGAGAAAAAAGGCAGTCCTTACAGGACAGATGGCTCAGTGGCGCGGCCACTGCTCATTGTCATTGTGCCCAAGGACACACAATGTGAAAGGACGTGAGAGGTGAAAGGAAAAGAAACAAAACTGCTCTGTATTAAAAAAAACACAGGGCAGCACCCGTGGCTCAACAGAGTAGGGCGCTGGCCCCATATGCCGGAGGTGGTAGGTTCAAACCCAGCCCCGGCCAAAAAAACTGCAAAAAACCCCAAGTGGAATACATTTTTGTGCATGGAATTGCTGGATGGATGAGCCTGCACCTTCTGGGGCTGAGGGTGGTCACAGAGGTCGCCAGGCTGCCCACTGGGCTCCCCACCCTTCTTGCCTCTTCCAGCTCCGCAACCTGCCCTCTCCTCCTCCTCTGGGGACAGCCACCACACCACCCTCCAGGATGGCTTTGCCATACCTGGACGACAGAGTGGATGGAGAAAGGCAAGAACGCCTGGGCCTTGTTGAGGATGTTGAGAACAGTGAGGGTCACAAAGGCTTTCTCTGTGTCCATGGCGTTCTCCTCGGCCACCAGCGTGTGCACAGCAAACACAACCAGGGCGACCTGTGGGGGAACACATAGGGGGACCATGAGATAGAAGAGCCTGGCTACAGAGGCCCGGCAAGCTGTGGTGCCTCCGAGGGCAACGTGGCCCGTCCACAGCCTCTATACGGGTCTTGTTGGTAATCCCAGCCCCACTAAGCCCTGTCCCCTTGCAGGTCATGAGCCATGCAGGCTTGCTCCAAGTACACCAGTGCCTTGATGGAGGGGTGAGCCTGCAGCCCACAGCTCTGGGCCTTGCAAACCCTTGGTTCCAGGCATCAGGGGACAGTGCAGTTTTGGGTCTCAGTAGCATTTTTTGTCTTAGACACAGGTAGGACTTGTGACCCTAAGATCCCTTGGAAGATGACCCAAAAGCTGCAGGTGGCAGCTCCTGAGGGCTCTTGGTGTTAGTGGCATTTGTGCTGCTCAGTGTCACTAAGGGATGGCTCAGTTCCCAGGGCTGGTGTTCTGGTTTTAGGTGTGACTCGATGATATAATGGCCACTTGGTGTAATGGTCAGTTGGTGTGAAGGTCACTCAGTGTGGCAGACACCAGTATGATGGTGACTCAGAGATCCTATCTGGGGAGTGAAGGAGCTGAGGAAATTTCACCTCAAAATAGGATTGCTTGGTATTAGGAATATTTAGAATTAGAGGCCTTTAGAGACATCAGGCCTGGGAAGGGACATTCCCTCCAACTGCATTACCAGATGGACCCATCAAAAGACTTCCCTTCCCCTTCCCGTTATCTCACCATACTGTAGGAAGGAAAAATCAAGAATGCAATCAGAGGCTCGGTACCCATAGTTCAGTGGTTAAGGCACCTGCACCTATACACTGAGGCTGGCGGGTTCGAATCCAGCCCAGGCCAGCTAAACAATGACAACTGCTACAAAAAACAGCTGGGCATTGTAGCAGGCGCCTGTAGTCCCAGCTACTTGGGAGGTTGAGGTAAGAGAATTGCTTAAGCCCAAGAGTTTGAGGTTGCTGTGAGCTGTGACACCATAGTACTCTACAGAGGGCAACATAGTGAGACTCTTTCTCAAAAAATAAATAAATAAATAAATAAATAAAATAAAAAAGAATGCAACCAGACCTGGCCCAAAGCATTTGAAGCATAGTCTCTTGGGTTAATTACAAGTCAATCTGTTTCTCCCATCCATTCATCCTTCCCTAGCAACCATTTATTGCCCCTGAACAAAATTACCTATACCCTTCATCTTCCCTGCCCCTCTAAAAGGAGGCCTAAAAATATCTGGGTCCCCCTGGGATATCAGGTAATCACTCTGTGATTCTTCCTGTGCACATAATGAACCCCTTCCTCTTATTAATCTGCCTTAATTGTGAGTTGATCTTCCAGCAAACTTTCAGAGGAAAGGGGGAGTTCCCCTTGCCCCCACAGGAGCTCTCCTGGTTTTAAGCTTTGGTTGATGACGCCCCCCATGGCTCTAGATCCCCACAGAAATGGCTGTCCCATGTCGCGGTGGTGCTTGTCACCTGGAGCCCTCAGTAATGTTGCTACCTGCAACTTCAGACCCCTCTTCCATGGGATCCCAGAATGACAAGTCCGACCCACGTCTACTATATGTTTATCTATAAGGCCCCCTTGGCACTGGCTGGGAAGAGTTTAGATTTTATTCTGGAAGCAGTGGGAAGTCATTGGAGGCCCATTCACAGGGCATGACTGAAGTCGGAGGTGTGGGTAATCCCGCAGCGATGTTTGGAATCAGAGAATAAGAGGGCGAGCAAGGTCCAGAGACAGAGCAGCTGCAGACCCCGAGGGCCGGCGTCAGGGACCCACTGCAGACTTGAGGCTCTACCTCTGAAGCTTCCTGCACCCTTAACGACCTCTCCACATCTCCATGTCACTGAATGCCTGTAACTCTCAGAAAGAGAGTGGCAGGCCTTAGCCACTGTGCCCTCAGGCAGGGGAATGACCTGAGTGGTCAGCTCATGTAGCACACAGCAGGGAACCCAAGAGGACAGGTATGTTTGGATGGACAGGGTAGAAGGATCCAGGGCTCCACCTATTTCACCCCCAGCTCCCTCCCCAGTCGTACTCTGACAAAGCCCAGAATGACATCACCAGAAACGTGGACACTTGGAAGGACACCAGCGACACAGAGAAGAGGAGGCCGGAGGTCTTCAGAGCACTCAGCTCCCTGCCCCGGATGCACAGGACTCTCTGCAGAAAGGCTTCCTCCCAGCCATGGGACTTGAGGATCCTCATGTTCCTGAGGATGGCGCTGGTGAGCCGGGCCCTCGCGTCCTTCTGCCTCATTTGCTCTTCCTGGGACACAGGAGGGAGGAAAAGGGCCCAAGACAGGGACCGGCTGGACTTCTGCCCAGCAACCCGACAGCCAACCTTCAGCAAGTTTCTCTTGCTAAGCTGTGTCCTCCTGTCTGCCCCCAGCACCTCAGAACATCAGCCTCGCTCCGGCCACGGTTACCTCCCCTGGGGGCCCCCTCCCTTCTCCTGCCTGGCCTGTCCCTTCTTCCAAAGGTCAAACCTGATGATGGTTCCTCTTCTTGGTGATGAAGAAGTTCAGAGGGAGCAGGCTCATGAAGACAGCGATGGCAGTGAGGGCGGAGGGGCCTAGGAGCTGGGGACAGAGGGGACGGTGTATCTGAGATCCCGAGAGAGCCCAGGTGCAGACCCAGAGTGATCTGGTCAGACTTGGCTCCTAAGATGGGGGACGTCAGGGACCCTGGTAAGGGGAGCCACCAGGGCAAAGGGGCCAGAACTCAGTGTGTGGGGGTCTATAGAAGTTGACACCTGCTGGAGACGGGGTCTTTCAGTGCTAGGGAGGGAAAGGATTGCTTCCCACAATGGGGAGTGGGCATTACACTCAAGACAGGTCATACATACATACAGCCAGGGGTGGGGGAACTGTGCTTCTGGCCATGATGGTGAGGTTGAGACCTCCAAACCCCGGTTCAAATCCTGACTGACACTTGCTAGACTGGGCTGTGACAAGTCACTCACCCTCCCTAAGCTGCAGTTTGTCTGTGAAATAGGAGTAGAGTCATTCTCATCACTTATTACACTTAATTATCATCCTAGTCTTCACTTTACCCTGCAGGAGGGTCGCCATATTTAGCAAATAATCACATAGGATACCCAGTGAAATTTTAATTTCAGGATAAGAGGGAATACGTTTTTGGTATAAGTATGGTCCATGCAATATTTGGGACATGCTTATACTAAGAAATTATTCTGTTTATTCGAAATTCACATGTAACTGGAAGTCCCGTCTGTTGTCTGGCAATCCTATGTTCTCCCCCCCCCCCCAAAGCTTTGTGACTTTGTGACAGCTAAGTTCCTTCTTCACCTTTGGTTTTTGTATCTGGACAGAGGTAGGGAGAGGTAGAACGAATGATTTTTAAGTTATTTTCTGAGATTCCTTCAGAGGTCATGTGGACCTGCTCGCTAGATAAGTCCCACCACATCTCCAATCTATAGGCCTCAGTTTCCCCTGTCGGCCCTTATAGAACCCTATTTTCTATTTCCAGGCACCCAGCAGGCCAGTTTGTTTCATTTATGTGGCAATGGCGCCATCCAGTGGCTGAGTGGAGAATTGCCCAGAAGGCGAACACCAGCCCACCTTGCAAGAGGTTTGGAAAAACACTCAAAGAGACGTGAACAAAAGGTTAAACTCTTACCCGCAAAAACAGTTATCATCAACTGTACCAACCCTAGAGTCCACCCCGCCTTAACCAGGATTTCACAATGATGTCAAGGACTGTCTGCCAAGAGGCAGGAAAAGTACACCGGGAAAGTGATGGGTGTAGTATCTGCAGATATCTCATTGGTTTTGTCCAATTCTCATCCACACGGGGCATGAATCTGCTTGCTCAATTGCTCCACATTTTCCCAAGTGTCCTTTCTCTCTTCCTTTCTTTATGCCTAAGAATTATAGCTAACACTTATGTGCTGCACACTGTCTTACATGTACTTACTGTACGTATGGCGAGGCCCTGGAATGCAAGGTAAACGCATCAGAAAAGGTCCTGGCCTCATGTTCTAGCAAAAATAATGCTATGCACATGCCTTAGATGGTCTTTGGGAATAGTCAGCACTTAAAACGCTGTGAACTGTGGCATGTCAATCCCTCTACCTGCTTTGTATAGCCATGGATGGTATAAGGATTTTTAATGATTTTGACATAGTTGAAGAAAACTAAAAGAAGGACGCTATTCCTGACACATGAAAATGATTTGAAGTTCAAATTTCAGGGTCTATAAAAAATGTTTTATTGGAGGACATCATGCCTGTTTGATTATTATCGTCTGTGGCCACTTGTGCAATTCAAGCACAGAGGTGAGTGGTTGTGAGAGAGACCATACGGTCCCCAGCAGCTAAAATATATGCTATGTCTGGGCGGCGCCTGTGGCTCAAGGAGTAGGGCACTGGCCCCATATTCTAGAGATGGCAGGTTCAAACCCAGCCCTGGCAAAAACAAAACAAAACAAAAAACCTGCAACAATAAAATATATGCTATCTGTTCATTTATGGAATAGGAATAACAGTACCGACAAGTACCCACAGAGCACACCTGTGTGCCAGACACCGTGTTAAGGGTCTCACATGGATTAGCTCATGTGAGACCTCAGCAACTCCAGCGCAGGGCCTATGGCTCCTGGGGTTCTCATTTAGGATGAGGAAGTAAGGCACAGAGAGGGCGAGTGCCTCGTGCAAGACTTGACAGTAGTCAGTGGTAAAGAGCGTGATTTTATTTTATTTATTTATTTATTTTTTTGAGGCAGAGCCTGGGTAGAGTGCCGTCGCGTCACAGCTCACAGCAACCTCCCACTCCTGGGCTCAAGCGATTCTCCTGGCTCCGCCTCCCAAGTAGCTGGGACTACAGGCGCCTGCCACAATGCCTGGCTATTTTTTGGTTACAGCTGTCATTGTTGGTTGGCAGGTCCTGGCTGGATTCAAACCCACCAGCTCAGGTGTGTGTGGCTGGCACCTTAGCCTCTTGAGCCACAGGTGCCAAGCCAAGAGCATGATTTTAATCTGGGAAGTCCTGACAGGATCTGATTTTATTACTACTAATAAAAAAAAAATCCTATACCACAAAATTAAACAAAGGAAGTCATACAAAGTCCTGTTTTTGCAAGTTTTTATGTCTAATGGCTACTTTATGGTTTTTTTTTTTTTTTTTGGAGGCAGACTCTCAGTCACCCTGGGTAGAGTGCTGTCCGACTCTCACTGTTACCCTGAGTAGAGTGCCCTGGCATCATCATAGCTCACAGCAACCACTGGGTTCAAATGATGCTCCTGCCTCAGCCTCCCAGGTAGCTGGGACTACAGGCACCCACCACAATGCCCAACTAATTTTTCTATTTTTACTAGCAACGGGGATCTCGCTCTTGTTCAGGCTAGTCTCGAACTCCTGAGCTCAAGCAATCCACCTGCCTCAGGCTCCCAGAGTGCTAGGATTACAGGTTTGAGCTACAATGCCCAGTCTTCTTTATACTTTTTGAAGCCTCAGTCGTGATTATTTCCCCAAAATGTTTTCCCTCTTTTGTTGTTGTTGATGATGGTGGTGCCCCAGTGTCACTGGTAACTTCAAAACATGATTAATCTACCTACTGGGTACCCTGATAATACACTAGGGAAATTCCAATGTCATCATCATTTTCCTGAGGCCCAGAGAGGATGAGCTGATGGTAAAGTGAAGACCATCGCTATCTAAGACAATTCCCATCACCTCAGCCCACAGTGTGCAGATGGGGACAGGCTGGAAGGAGGAGGGGCAGAGGAGGCAGAACATTCACTTCAAATCCTGTCTTTCTCTGCCCTCCCTGTGCACCTGCCAAAGATACACGAAGCAGACCACGATCCAGATGACAGGCAGCCACAGCCCATTGAGGTAGATGATGCTCTCTGTCACCCTCTGCACGTCCACCGACACAAGGTTGACCACATGGCCCACTGTGCTGGCCTTTCTGGAATTGCTGGACAGAGCCAGGACCTAGGCAGGGTAGGAAGAGAAAGCAGAGGATGGAAGGTGAGAGGGGAGTCCCTGAGCCAGGCCTCTTTGCCCTCAGAGCCTCAGTTTACTCATCTGTGCAGTGGGTGAGTATAATCTCCTGAGCTAATCTCTCAGGCTGTTGTGAGAAACAGAGAGGTGACAGAAGTGAAAATACACTGAAATTCCTGAAGCACTGGAATAGTTATAATCAAGGAAAATACCCGGTTAAGGATAACAGTGGTCATTTGCCGAGTGCTATGTCCTGTGCTGTGATGCTCACCGCTACCTTACCAATCAGGAGCTACCATAGTTCATTCAATCTAAAATGCCATAGAGAAAATACTGTTTTTGTATCACTAAGGAAAATGTCATTCCCAATTAAGACATGTGAGGCACAGATAAGTTGAACTACTGCCCGAAGGCAGAGGGCTTGTAAGCGCCTATAGCAGGACTGAACTTGGGATGCCTAAGACTAAGCATGATAAGGACATTTCATGTGCTTCTCTGACACCGACCTGAATCTCCAGGGGCCTCAAATCTGCCCTAACCCTGGGGTCACAGTGGACCCCTGCCAGCCTGTTGAAGGCTAAGTTCTACACGTGATCTTCTCTCTCTCCGCTGAGTGTGTGAGGGAGTGAGCCAGGAATGTTGAGTGTAGAAATTCTCCACCTAGCAAATATTTATTGTTTATTTATTTTTTGAGACAGAGTCTCCAACTGTCACCCTGGGTAGAATGCTGTGGTGTCCTAGCTCACAGCAACCTCCAACTCTTGAGCTCAAGTGATTCTCTTGCCCTAGTTTTTCTATCTTTTGTAGAGACGGGGTCTTGCTTTTTGCTCAGGCTGGTCTTGAACCTGTGAGCTGAAGCTATCCACCTACCTGCCTCAGCCTTCCAGAGTGTGCTAGGATTACACGCCCGGCCTACTTAGCAAATTTTTAAAGAGCACTCACTGTGCGCCTCACACTGAGAGCCCAGCTGTGAACGATGGAGATAGTGGGTGGAGAAAGACAGGAGTTTGCAGTGGGGACCACAACTCAGTAAAGATCTGCAAAATTCATTCTTTAATGGCAATGATAAGGGCCATGAAGGAGCAGCCCAGAGGGTCCAGAGGAGGGCTCTGACCTCAACAGGAGATCACAGGGGCCTCCCTTTGGGAGGGCAGTGGGCAGAGCCATGCCAGTGGGCTCAAGAAAACATGTGGACTTACCAGAATGGACAGGTCACAGCCAGCTTTGCCATGCTTAGGGGACACGAGCCTGAAATAGTACTCTGGCATTATAGCACTAGGACCCATCCTGAGGCCATCCAGGAGCTGGCCTCTGTCCCCTCCTCCCTGAGGTCACTGCTCAGGTGCGAGAAAATGATGAGACCTACATGGGACTCTGAGGTTCTGAGCCTCACAGGGCCAATATTTCTCACAGCAGCAATCCATGGGCTCAGTGTCCATGCCTGAAAGTCACCGTGCTGGGGACCAGGGGGGGCATTTTTACCTCGGGTCTTGCTGCCTGGCAACACACCTTTATCCAGTCCCCGCACAGTGGAAGTTAACCCTTTCCCCTCGAGGGCAGAGTGGAAGCTAATTTGAGGATGAGGAGTGGGAAGGGTGTCCAGTTAGCGGGAACAAGGGCAGAGAGCTCTGAACTGGGAGGGGCCCAGACATGTTTAAGGAACTTGAAAGGAGACCTGTGTGGCCTCTGGAGGGTGAGCACGGGAGGAGGAGGGTGTGTGTGTATGATGTGATCAGAATGGAGAGGCGCCAGGGTCGTATCATCCAAGGCCTTAAGGAAATAACTAAGAAGGTGAGAATGCAGGTGTGAGTGATTCTGGGCAGGTAAGAGCCAAGTGCACGCTCGGCCCCAGGTGAGTGACACAGCCCCTCCCAGGGCTCACCTTTCGGTACACCAGGCCAGTGAGGGCCGTCCGCAGCCGCATCTGCAGCACCCGGAGCCTGTACATGTGCTGCTGCTCAAACAGCGTCTGCAGGCAGGCTGAGAGGAGCATTAGCACTGCGAGGAGGCAGCCCTTCCAGGCAGGGGGCTCGGGGTCACCAATAAACGCCAGAAAAAGGCTGGTGGAAGAGCACGAAAAGGGACAGCCAGTGAGAGGAGGTGCCCTGGGGGGTTGCCTTTGCCCAGGCCAGGCCAGGTGCAGAGGATTGGTCAGTGTGGTTGATGGCCACGGTCACTTCCCCACTGTCCACATTCCTTTGTATCAAGAGGGAATCAAGAGCGTTTTAAGCCCAGTGTGGGATGATGGCTCACAATCCTAGCACTCTGGGAGGCCAAGGCGAGTGGATCACTTGAGCTTAGGAATTCAAGACCAGCCTAAGCCAGAGCAAGACCCCGTCTGTACCAAAAATAGAAAAAATAGCCAGGCGTTGTGGCAGACGCCTGTAGTCCCAGCTCCTTGGGAGGCTGAGGCAAGAGGACCGCTTGAGCCCAGGAGTTGGAGGTTGCTGTGAGCTGTGATGCCAGGGTACTCTATGGAGGGTGACAAAGTGAGTCTCTGTCTCAAAAACAAACAAAAAACCTAACCCTCCATTCCGAGGAATGTGACTGTATTTAAATAGGTGATTAAGTTTAAATGAGGCTGTTAGAGTGAGCCCTACTCCAGTCTGACTGGTATCCTTAGAAGCAGAGATTTGCACACACCCAGAGACACCAGGGGGACACACAGGGGACACGGTGAGGAGGACAACTTCTGCAAGCCAAGGAGAGAGATTTCAGAGGAAACCACCGTGCAGGCACCTGATTGTCAACTTCCCACCTTTGAGACGATACATTTCTGTTGTTTAGCCACACCGCTCTGCGGTGCTTTGTTTTGGCACCCGGCAGACTCTAAACACACCATGCCTCACATGCGGACTAGACACACAACTGGCTTTGGCCAACAGCACACAGCGGAGGAAAAAGTATTCGGCTCTGAGCCCAGGCCTCCAGAGAAAATGCTCTATTTCTTGTAATCTGCCCAAGTGGCCAGAGGAACAAGCCTGAGTTAGTCGTTAGGAGGATGGGAAATGGCGTGAAGTAGAGATGAGCTGCCCCCGCCAACCCAGCTGCAGACACGCGAGTGAACCCAGCCAAGGAAAGAACTGCCCAGTTGGGCTCAGCCTCAGTTGCTAACCCACATTATCATGAGTTACACAAATAAATGCCTGTGTTTTTTTTTTTTTTTTTTTTGAGACAGAGTCTCACGCTGTTGCCCTCTGTAGTGTGCCATGGCATTACAGCTCACAGCAACCTCAAACTCTTGGGCTCAAGTGATTCTCTTGCCTCAGCCTCCCAATTGGGGCTACAGGCGCCTGCCCCAGTGCCCAGCTATTTTTCTGTTGCAGTTGTCATTGTTGCTTAGCTGGCCCGGGCTGGCTTTGAACCCACCAGCCTTGGTGTGTGTGGCTGGCGCTGTGACCACTGTGCTACGGGCACCAAGCCAATGCTTTTAAACCACTTGCTTTTGGGGCATTTAACAGCAAAAGCTAAAACTGATACAGATGAGGGTGCACTCATTTGTCCTCCCAGGGGTCAGTCACTTTCTCTTTAATCTTTTCCCTTCCTCAGCTTCTCATCCACCCTCTGGTGTCCTGAGCACCAGCTGTATAGGCAGAGGCAGGAGCTGAAGCCCCTGACCCCGGAAGGATTCTATGAAGGAACCACCTTAACAAATAAACCCGAGGCCCAGACCTACCTGAGCAGCTTGGGGACAGCAAACCTGAAGACATCACCGATGACAAGGCTGAGCGTTGCCAGGAGGAAGGTAGAACGGAACACCTGCCAGGTGGCCCTCAGCAGTGGCCCCCGCCGGCT
Source organism: Nycticebus coucang (assembly GCF_027406575.1). NCBI lineage: Eukaryota > Metazoa > Chordata > Mammalia > Primates > Lorisidae > Nycticebus > Nycticebus coucang. The sequence continues at coordinate 95,105,060 of NC_069791.1, read as the reverse complement.
CTTCTCCTGCTGTAGGAAGGCCTCTGTCTCTGGGGCCTCCACAACACCACCTTCTTTCCTTTTAAATGCCGTTGCCTTGGTGTGCCTTAGGCGAGAGGAGAGAGCAGCTCTGGATCCTGTCTTATACTCTCAGCTGTCGGCAGCAGGGCCAAACATTAAAAGAGTTATTTTCCCAGCAAGGACATGGGTGGGTGTGGATCCCACTTGGCTTCCTCACCTGCTCTTCCTTTATCACCCAGAGGACCCACTCAGGAGACAGCCAGGTGGGGGCAGGGCAGAGGGGCAGCCCCGAGGCCTTATGTGCATGCATGTGCCCAGAGCACCTACCATGTGCCAGGCACTCCTCAGTACTTCCAAGAACCCAGCAGACCAGGTGTTGTCCTCATTTCACAGATGAGGAAACTGAGGTGCAGTTGACCTTGTTCAAAGGCACACAGCTGAGAAGAACTGGGGCTGGACCCCAGCCCTCTGCCTGCTGAGTCTGTGTGATTTTTGATCCCTCATTCTGCCATAAGGGAAAGGCCGGGGTGACACAGCTGCTGCCAGCCCAGATGCTGTGTGGTCTTGGGCAGTAAGACCTCTGAGTCCCTTCTGGCTGACAGCCTATGGGGCTATTAGTAACTTCAGCCCCCATTTAGACAGCTGTGACTTGGGGCCAGCTGCTGAGATCAACCTTTCATAAGCACACGATGCTTTCACTTCCCTGACAAGTGGGTCCTATTAGGCTGCCCATTTTACAAAAGAGGAAACCGAGGCTCTGAGAGGTGGTGGCAGCTGCCTGAGGTCACTCAGCAAGGGCAGAGCAGGGCTTTGAGCCTAGATACCCATTCATGCTTCACACAGTGGTGCCTCCTTGTGCACCAGGGACCACCCCCAATTCCCCACCATAAAAAAAAAGAAAAAAAAATCTCTGGTGAGCTCAGGTGACCAGCTGTTTGCTAACAAGGCCTATGTCCTTGTCCTTGTCCCTCATTCCTGGCCTGGCTTATTGTTTGGTTTAGCATCCAGGGCAGGTCTCGACTCAAGTGCCAAGAAGATGTCACCTCCATGAAGAGGCCGTGCCTGACCACTCCGCTGTTTAATCTGCTGCCTTCACAGATGTGCCCACTCTCTCCAGCCCTGTCCTTAGTTGTCTTATTAGAACCCCAGGAGGACGGACTCCGTGCCTGTATTTACTACCTCGTCCAGCTCCTGAACACCACAGCAAATGCTTGTCAAATGAATAGGAAAAAAACAGGTGGAGTGATGTGTGCAAAGGGCCTGAGAAAAGTGCCCAGCACATAATGTTATAAAAATGTATGGGAGGGGAGGAAGGAAGGAAAACAGGAAGGAAAGGAGGGAAGGAGGAAGAAAGGAAGGAGCTTGGTTGAGTAGATGGAACCTGGCTTGGACTGGGCGACTAGAATTCAAATGCCCGCTCTGTCTCTTCTCTGACCCTCAATGTTTTCATGTATAAAATGTGGTGGGAGAAGAGATGACCATGAAGGCCTTTTTCTGGCTGAATACTGTGCCCAGTTCTGCTCTAGCTGTTCACTCCAGGAGTCAGTGTGTCCAGCCTACAAGTCTTACCTCCCATGAAGGAAGATCTCCAGACCAGGGTCTGGCCTTGGGACGGAGGACCATTTAGTGCAGGACTCACAGATGACTACAGGGCAAGGCAGGGGGTGTAAACAGGTGGCATGGGCAAGGTGTAATTCAGGGGTACAAAAGGGAGTCATGGAGACTGTGCCAAACCTGAAAGCACATGCCCTGTCCCATGCTGTGGCCTCTACCCAGATCAAATCTCCTGTGGTCATGTGGCCCAGGGCTGCCAGATCTACTTTGAGACCAGAATCCTAGACTTTTATGTGATATCTCCAAAGTTTTAAATATTGGCAATATACTAGAAAAAAAAAAACAAAAGAACCCAAGCAAAACACCACATAGGGCCAAACAAACTTTGTGGGCCTGATTTGGCTAGCAGATAGCTGGTTTGTGACCACTGAAGGTGACAGTCCTCTCCCTTCCCCCAGTGGTTGCAAAATACTTCAGAAATAAAACCAAAGTTCTCCCTGTGTGTAATCAGTTAACTTGAAAAATGACTGAGCTTGGTCTTGGTGTAACCTTTGCCTTTCTTTCTATCAATTGTTTACAGCAGGATTCCGAAACCGTTCCAGAGAATGTTTCTCCCTTCTAGCTCCAGTGTTGAGTGACTTACAATTTTTGCAGTGGCGAGGCAGGCCAGGAGTTGGAAGAGAGTGATTGAACCCCCAAAGCCCTTCGGAGAGAATTCTGCCACTTCTGTGAAGTCTTTTAAGAGTGAGGGCAGAGGGCAGTGCTCGTAGCTCAGTGGGTAGGGCGCTGGCCACATACACTGAGACTGGAGGGTTCGAACCCGACCCAGGTGAGCTAAACAACAATGGCAACAACAAAAAAATAGCTGAGCATTGTGGCGGGCACCTGTAGTCCCAGCTACTTGGGAGGCTGAGGCAGGAAAATAGCTTGAGCCCAAGAGTTTGAGGGTGCTGTGAGCTGTGACACACAGCACTCTACCCAGGGCGACAGCTTGAGACTCTGTCTGATAATAAATAAATAAATAGGGAAGGAAGGAAGGGAGGGAGGAGTGAGGGCAGCACAGCAGGAGACACCTGTGGTGAGAGAGAGCTGATAGTTTGGTTTACTGACGTTACTTACCCTCTTTGGAAAAACACACCCCAGTCCTTTAGAATAAAGAGCCCTCCACTCTGATACAGCTGGGACCACCAAGTATGGGCCCAGCTCCAGTGGGAATGAGATTGGCCCCTGATAAGCACATAACTCAAGCCAGGCCAATCAGAGGCCTTCCTGGGGATTTTCTATATGAATGTTAGGAGAGAGAGTCTCTTTCATTCTATTGGGGTTACTGAAATGGCATGGCAGGGACAGGCCTTATGAAGAGACCAAGACACAGGTAACAGCTGAGCTGAGAGATAAAGGTAGAGAATCCTGACATCCCATGAGTCCCTAGATCCAGCCATACTGAGCCTGTAGTCTCTCTCTCTCTGCCCCCTCTCTTCTAATTTGTGGGGTTCAGCCATCTGCAATGACCACCACAAAACCCAGAGGATGCAGAGGAACCCTGTAACTCTTCCCCCAGAGCTAACTTACTTTTTCGGTTCTGTCCCCATCCCCTGAAACACTGAGGTCCAGGGAGGTTGAACAACTTGTCCATGGTCATCAGCTACTCAATTTTATCTAATCCTTATTTTACCAGAGTTTCTCAAATGAGGTTCCCAGGCTCCAAGGGCTTCACAGAGGTTTCCAGAGATGCCTCTGATGGCAACAGTGAGACAGAGTGGACAGCTCTAAAGATCTTGAGATTTCCTAGATAACTAATACGTATTGCCTGAGCCCTTACCATTTTCAAGGAATTGGCTAAGTTCTTTTCAATAAATCTTCTTCTTTCACCCCCACAAACTATGAGCTAGGGACCAATGACATGCCCATTGAACAGATGAGAAAACTGAGGCCCTGGGAACTACTCACTCGGGTCACATAATGAGGGAGTAGTTGCCTGCATATTACAGGCAGCCATTCAACCCTCCACCCACAGTTGTAAAATACCCCTTCAATTTCCCACCTGTAGTTTCCCCAGGAGAACTTGCCTCCAGGCTCTGCTGAGGGCTCCCCATTGTGGGTCTCCCTTTAGGACATGCAAAGTGCCCTGGGAGGAAAGCTTAGTTTCCACTTAGTGGGAAGAGCCGGAAGGCAGAGGAGGGTGGCAGTGGAGCCCAAATGGGGTCAAGGCTGGATTGGGGGTCAAATGATGATCCTGGCCACTTGGGCTGACCTCTTGCCCTCCACACGCTCACCACTGGGCTGCATTGCGGTTCCTGGTCCATTCCTTTTCAAACTGGGAAACGAGTTCTTCTGAGCTGTTTTCTTTCCCAAGTGACCAGAGGTCTTTTGGCCCCAGTGGCCTCCTGTAGCCCCTCCAGACCAGCCTGTAAAAGAGGGTCACTGGGTCAAGGGCCTTCTACCATTCACCACTGTGGGCAGCTGTGTGACCCTGAGTAAGTCATTTTACTTCTCTGTGCCTCTGCTGGGTAAAATGAAACCAATGAACTAACCCTATCTAACATTTTTGCAGGGTACTTCTCAGTTCACAAAGGTCTCATTTAATTCTCACATAAGCCTAAGTAATAAAGGTAGATAATTACTATATTTTAATTGAAAATTGATAATTTATAACTATATGGAGGGTAGATTATTGCTGACCCATTTTTCAGAGAAGAAAAAGCCATAGAGGCTCAGATTAAGCGATTTAACCAAGGGACAACCTGGTGACAGGGGAAATAGGCCTCTCCCCAGGAATCAGAAATCTAGGGTCCAAAATTGTTACTGTGGAGGAAACATAAACTCCCATTCACTGCTCCAGCCACCAGGCCTCAAGATCTTTGCATGTGCTTGTCACTCTGCTTAAAATTCTTTTCCTGGCCCTCCTCACCTGGCTATATATTTTTTCACCTGCTTATTTCTTACTCATCCTTCACATCTAAGGTTAGACATGACTTCCTTAGGAAAGCCCACTTTGACCCCCCAGCCCGAGCAGATTCCATCATAAATGCCTATAGTTTCCTGAGCCTCTTTTTCTTTTTGAGACAGAGTCTCACTCTGTCTCCCTAGCCAGAGTGCAGTGACATCATCATAGCTCACTGCAACCTCAAAATCCTGGGCTCAAGTGAACCTCCTGCCTCAGCCTCCCAAGTAGCTGGGGCTACAGGCACCTGCCACAGTGTCTGGCTAATTTTTCTATCTTTAGTAAAGATGGGGGTCTTGCTCTTGTTCAGGCTGTAACTCCAGAGCTCAAGTAATCCACCTGCTTTGGCCTCCCATAGTGCTAGGATTAATTACAGGCGTGAGCCACCACACTCAGGCTTGAGCTTCTTTTTTATAATGCTCGTTAAAATTATGATTATTTATTTTGGGGGGCTCTAATTATTTATGTAATGTCTTTCTCATCCATTGGATGGTAAGCTTTGGCAAAGGCAGAGCTTGTCTCATTCTCCCTCTTCTGAATCCTTGCTTCCTGGCACAGGGTGCAAGATTTGTCAAATGAAGCCACTTATCAGTGGCCTTGTGCAAGTCACTTTTCATCAATAGGCCTCAGTTTTCTCAATTTAAAATGAGAATGTTTCCCAGTGTTTGGGCTGGTATGAGATGACTGTAGCTGGCACATACATGAGAAATGAAATTCTCTGGCCTTCCATAGTGGGAGCATTGTTTAATTTTCAGGTCTCTTTGAGCTTTCTGATGACGCCAACAAGAATGTCTTGCTTTGGGCGGCGCCTGTGGCTGAAGGAGTAGGGCGCCGGTCCCATATGACGGAGGTGGCAGGTTCAAACCTAGCCCCGGCCGAAAAAAAAAAAAAAAAAAAAAGAATGTCTTGCTTGATGCTGGTCTTTGACTCTTCTCTGAGAATTGCCAGTTTCACTTTCTGACACAGCAAATGTGGGGGAGCAAAACAGTTCTGTGTTATTAATATTGCTTGGTTTTCTCTTAAATTATTTTTGGAGTTTTACATGGCAAGCAATGCTACAGATTTTTCCAATTTCAGCATTGATAGACAGTTTCCTTAAAAAAAAGAAAAAGAAAAAGCCGGCTCAGCACCTGTAGCTCAGCAGGTGGGGCGCCAGCCACATACACTGGAGCTGGAGGGTTTGAATCCATTCTGGGCCTGCCAAACAACAATGACAACTACAACCCCAAAATAGTTGGGCATTGTGCCGGGCACCTGTAGTCCCAGCTACTTGGGACGCTGAGGCAAGAGAATCTCTTAAGCCTAAGAGTTTGAGGTTGCTGTGAGCTGTGATGCTACCCAGGGCGACATAGTGAGACTCTGTCTCAAAAAAAAAAAAAAAAAAAAAAAAACAAAAACAGAAAAGCTTATTAGAGTAAAAAAACAGGTGAGTCGATTTAAAGAAAAACAAGTACATAGAGTATGGGCCAGGCACAGTGGCTCACACCTGTAATCCCAGCACTCTGGGAAGCTGAGGTGGGGAGATGACTTGAGCTATGAAGTCTGAGACCAGGCTGAGCAAGCGTGAGATCGCATCTCTACTAAAAATAGACAAAATTAGGCAGGTATCATGGCGCACACCTTAGGATGTACTTAGGAGGCTGAGACAAAGAGGATTACTTAAACTCAGGGATTAGAGGTTGCTGTGAGCTGTGATGATGCCACAGCACTCTACCCAGGGTGACAGATACTCCGCCTCAAAGAAAAAAAAAGGTAAATAGAGTATGGGTGATACCTCACTGTGTCAAAAGGTGAAGAATGGTTCACAAATGCCTAAGTTGGGAAGCAGCAGGCTAGATCCCCCAGTAGAGCTGTTTAGAAAACTCAGTTCTTGGCGGGGCACGGTGGCTCACGCCTGTAATCCCAGCACTTGGGAGGCCGAGGTGGGTGGATTGCCTGAGCTCACCAGTTCAAGACCATCCTGAGCAAGAGTGACACTCCATTTCTAAAAAATATCTGCGTGTTGTGGCAGGAGCCTGTAGTCCCAACTACTTGGGAGGCCGAGGCAAGAGAATCACTTGAGCCCAGGAGTTTTAGGTTGCTGTGAGCTAAGACGTCATGGCACTCTACCCAGGGTGACCAAGTGAGACTGTCTCAAAAAAAGAACAACTCAGCTCTCTCTCCCATTTCCACACATCCTAAGCCTTGTGTTTTTCACTGATTTAATAACCACTGACACTCATTATGTGCCAGGCCTTGTTCTAAGTGCTTTACAAGCCTAGTCTCGTTTAATCCTCGCAACTCATGAGGTAGGTGTTGTTATCATTCCCATTTTATAGGTATGGAGATGGAGGCACAGAGAGGTTAAGGACCTTGCCCAAGGCCACACAGCCAGGAAATGGTGGGGCCAGGATTCTCCACATAGTCCCGTAACACTGAATTCTGATTGCAGTGTGGTCAGGAGGGGGCCTGGTAGGAGGGGACATCTTCCAGGCCTCATGTGCCAGCCCTGACTTCTCCATCAGCCTGGGACCCTCTGGGGAGTGGACACTTGGTCCTTTCTCTCTTTATCACTAGTACTTAGTACATAGTGGTGCTTATTAAATGTTGGAATGACCAAAGTTGAGTAACAGACACCATTTAATTGAGGACCTGCTATATGCAAGCACCAGGCACTTTCCATTGATGAAGGTAGAGTCCATTTCATAGACAGTGGAGAAAACAGAGATTCTGGGTATTTGCGACATGGACCACTAAGAGCCAGAGGCCAGATTCAAATTGCTATCTCCTCCAGTGAGTAAATGGGGATGGGATGTGGGTGGTGTTCACATCGAAACCTCAGACAGAAGTCCTGAGGCTGGGATGGAGGAAACCTGGTCAGCCTTTGCAAGCTTGGGAGGAAACCTCATGGGGGGAGAACGGTGGGAGGAATTAGAGCAGCAAACAGAGGTGGGTGAGGGTACACCACCCCTTCCCTGCCATTTACTTACCTAGCAACCCACCAGAAAGTAACCTTGGAGGGGAAAGAGGCTCCAGCCTCTGGACAGGGATTCTGCAACAGACAAGGAGAGGGGGTGGCCTTGGTTTCTATCCTCACGGTAAGGGGGTGGTGAGGTGAACCATGGGCAAGAAGACAGGATGAATTGACCATGAGCTTAATACTGAAAGCACAAGCCCAATTTCCCTGTCTCCTTGCCAGAGGTGGATGGCAATGGGCCTGGTGCTTTCTAGCAAGCAGCGTATAAAGGGATTGGACCACAGACTAATAGTGTCCTCAAGGTAAGAACTAACAGTTGCCCAGAAGAACAACTATTATTTATTTTTATTTTTTGAGACACACTGTTCCCCTGGGTAGAGTGCTATGGCATCATAGCTCACAGCAACCTCAAACTCTTGGGCTCAAGTGATTCTCCTACCTCAGTCTCCTGCGTAGCTGGGGTTAGGGTTACAGGTGCCTGCCACAATGCCCAGCTAGTTTTTCTATTATTATTATTATTATTTTTTTTTTTTTGAGACAGAGTCTCACTTTGTCACCCTCCATAGAGTGCCATAGTGTCATAGCTCACAGCAACCTCCAACTCGTGGGCTCAAGTGATTCTCTTACCTTCACCTCCCAAGTAGCTGGGGCTACAGGTACCCACCACAATGCCCAGCTATTTTTAGAGATAGGGTCTTGCTCTTGCTCAGGCTGGTCTCAAACCTGTGAGCTCAGGCAATCCACCTGCCTCGGCCTCCCAGAGAGCTAGGATTACAGGCGTGAGCCACTGCACTGGCCAGAAAAACAACTAGTAATGTACCAAGACCAAGAAGTTCTGAAAGCAAGGACTGGCATGTTGACCTCAACAATATCCTTCAGTGACTTTTATGAAGAGGGATCTGTCTTGTGATTTTTGTCAAGTGCTCCAGAAAGACTGCACCAATCTGTATTCTTCACCAATGAGGGATGAAGGTGCCCATTTCACCACATCTTTGCCATCACAGCTTGTTATCAATTTTTTTTTTTTGTAGAGACAGACTCTCACTGTACCGCCCTTGGGTAGAGTGCCATGATGTCACACGGCTCACAGCAACCTCTAACTCTTGGGCTTACGCGATTCTCTTGCCTCAGCCTCCCGAGCAGCTGGGACTACAGGCGCCCGCCACAACGCCCAGCTATTTTTTTGTTGCAGTTTGGCCGGGGCTGGGTTTGAACCCGCCACCTTCGGCATATGGGGCCGGCGCCCTACTCACTGAGCCATAGGCGCCGCCCGCTTGTTATCAATTTTTAAATGTTTTTGCCATTCCGATATGCAAAAAAGTTTTATTACAGTTTTAACTAGCTTTCTCAAGCATTTGAGCATCTTTCTTCTAGATAATCTCAGATCAGGCTCTTCCTTGAAGAATTCCTTCCTGATTTCAGACTTCTTCAGTGTTACCTATTGTTATAAACTCTCATAGAACACGAACTTCTACCAAGCACTTTCCCCAGGTGTAATTTTCTACACATTTGTGTAATTATGTGACCAATGTGTGGCATCCCTCATTGACAGTTGGCTGCTTGAAGACAGGGACTATATCTGCTTGTTTACGATAAATCCTCTACCCCTCCCTGGGGGTACACAGCAGGAGTCAGCAAACTATGGCCTCTGGGCCAAATCTGGGCCACTGCTTGTTTCTGTAAATAAAGTTTTATTAGAACACAGCCATACCCATTTGTTGACATATTACTATGGCTGTTTTTGTGCTATGATGGCAGAGTTGAGTAGTTGCCACAGAGATTGTTGTATGGTTCAAAGAACCAAAAATATTTTCTATCTTGCCCTGTATAGAAAAACTCTACCAACCTATGCCATAGGGTAGATGCAATTCGTATTTCGGTGAGTGGGTGAGTCAGTAAAAAAATTAAATAACGTTGAGGCAGCGCCCGTGGCTCAAAGGAGTAGGGTGCTGGCTCCATATGCTGGAGGTGGCAGGTTCAAACCCAGCCCTGGCCAAAAACTGCAAAAAAAAATTAAAGAACTTTGGTTCTTTAATTGAACTGAAGCCTGAAGTGGGGCAGGGACAAAGCGGACACTGGGTGGGGGACCTGGCAACTTACGGACTGTTGTGAGTCTTTAGGGAAGAAAGGAGGTTGATCTGCCAGACAGGATAGCACAAACTGGGCCACCACTAGAGACAAGCACAGGTAGGTGGACAGGTGGCGGATGGGGTCACTCTGGAAGGCCTGTGGGAGAGAAAGCAGAAGGCTGATGTGAGGGGCAAGCGGTAAGGGGGTGCCCACAGGGCACAAGAGGTGGAGACTGAGCAGGGTTTCTGAATGCTGAGGACAGTGCCCAGCAGGGCATCTGGACTGCTGTATTTCAAAGGCAGAGCCCCTGGCATTCCTGCTTGTCCCAATTTTCAAACACCCGACTTAAACACATTCTAGACATATCCTGTCTGTACAAAAAAGGCCAGGGCTGTGTCCAGGGTTTGTGCTTAGCTGGTTGGTGTCTGGCCATAGCTGCTGAGACAATGAGATGAAGGAAATCCTCTCTCCATCCGGCACCCATCCCAGTCTCCCATCCCACTTCCCCTTGGCCAGTGTTTATGGAGAAGGAAGCTGGGTTTTTTGAGGGTTTGTCCTGCCCTGGGCACATGCAGCATTCTTCCTATACGCAGTCACATCAGATCCTTCCTCTCCCTGACCCCAGCTGGGACTTACAAGCTGCATTTTACTCATGGGAAAACCCCAAGGCTCAGAGAAGCAAGAGCACCTTGCTCAAGGGCACACAGCTGATCTGGTCCAAATTGTGAAGTTTCACTGCTGCGCCATGATTGTTTTTGCCTCTGCTGTCCTGTTCCTGGTCATATCACCCTCATTTTCTTTCCTCATGATCAGGCATATAGTTTATGCAGAAAGGATTCTCCTCCAATGGCGGGTGGGTTATTGAGGCCTGGCCAATGAATACATTCTACTTTCCCAGGTACTGTAATTGGGTTAGGCATGGACTTTGGATACAAGGTGGGCTAGTGAGGGCTGAAACTATGTGGAGAGTCCACCAGGTTTGCTACGTTGGGAGAATGTAAGTGTGGAGCTTTTTATGGCTCTTCTTGTCTTCCCATTGGAGAATGAAGCTACCATGGAGGAGCTCAGAGACGGTAATGGACACCAGCTGGTGTTACCTGAATGCCTGGATCACTCAGGCCTGGGAGATTGACATACAGGAGCTAAAACAACTTCCTCTGATTTTTCCTTCTCCTCAAGCTAGTGTGAGTTGAGACTTTGTTGCCTAAAACAAGAGCCCTAAGTCCTCTACTGGATTTTATAAGCTTTTGGGCTTTTTAGTCTTGTTTTTGTTTTTTGTTTGTTTTTTCTTTTGCGGGTAGTGGACAATTTTATATCTGACTATATTATGGCCCACCTTCCCTATACTGTTATATTATCCTTTGTTACCATTGGGAAGTTTGGTCTGAATTTGGGTGAGATAGACTTCAGCTCTGCACTCCCAAGCTGGGTGACTCTGAGGAAGTAATTCCCTCCTCTTAGCCTTAGTTTTCTCATCTTAAAATGGGGCTGTGACAATCTACCATGGGTGCTATTGTGAGGACCTAGTGAGGATATGTTCCTACTAGCTTGCCCTAGTGTCTGCCACACGGCTGCAGCCCTACAACTCTGTGGTTCCAGTATTAATTTTTCTATGCTGTGTCCCAAACAGTGGACCCCTAAGTCAGCAGTAAATTACGAGGCCACTCATAAATTCCTGGATGGTCTGTGGAATTTTCCCATTAGTTACAAAGGTTATGCTTTAAAAAAATTAATAGTCAGCTTGGCGCCTGTGGCTCAAGCGGCTAAGGCGCCAGCCACATACACCTGAGCTGGCGGGTTTGAATCCAGCCCTGGCCCGCCAAACAACAATGACGGCTGCAACCAAAAATAATAGCCGGGCGTTGTGGCAGGCACCTGTGGTCCCAGCTACTTGGGAGGCTGAGGCAGGAGAATTGCTGAGCCCAGGAGTTGGAGATTGCTGTGAGCTATGATGATGCCACAGCACTCTACCCAGGGCGACAGCTTGAGACTCTGTCTCAAAACATAAACAAACAAAAGAAATAGTCTATCCTTTTAAAGACAGGAGAATGTTTCTCTACCTTCCGCTTTAGTAGCAAGATAAAGGAACCACTGGACTCAAGAAATGATGATCTGTAAGCTGCTGCAGCCTGTCGGTTTCAAGACAACCTCCTCTCCTGGGAGGCTTGGCTGAGTTCTCAACAGGTCCCCCCCTCCCTTGGACATCTGGCAATGAATGAGACATTTTGGGTTACCACACTGTGGGTTCCTAGACTGGAGAACAGAAATATGGGTGGGTGTGCAAAATGAGTGTGTAGATACAGATCCGTGGGTGTGTAGGAGAGGGCAAATGTTTGAGAATAAGGGGAAATGTGTATGTATGAGGTCCGACAATTAAATTCACAAACTCGGCCTAGAAAAAGTGCAACATACCTCATTGCTGAGTATCCCTGCTCACCAGATGGCTAAGGGGAATACTTTGAAGGTGACCACAGTGATTTTCAGCAATGAGGTATGTAGCACTTTTTCTAGGATGAGTTGCAAACTTCATTGTCAAACCCCGTTTGGTGACAGCTCTGATGGCCATTCTAGAAAGAGTTCCAAAATTGCTTTGGAGGGTGGACTAGTCACTGGTGTTAGTGCATAATTTCTCAAGGTGACCATAGTGATACTCAGCAATGAGGTAGGTAGCATTTTTCCTAGGATGAGTTTGCAAACTTCACTGTCAGATCTTTTAGGTACGATTAGATTGCATGAATGTGTGTCTGTGCCCAGTTAATGCATGCGCACACTTGTGTGATGCATGAACAAGGACATACAAGTGCGTGTCCGAGTGCAAGTGGAGTGTGTGATGTGAGTGTGTAAGAGAATGGGAATTTGTACTGATAAAAACAATATGGAGTAATCTGTACTCTTCGAGGTAGGGAGTGAGTTTAAGTCCATCAGTGTGTGTCTCTGTGTAGACAATAGTCATACACAGAAAGGGGAGGAGAAAGGATGGGACCCGAGGCTTGAGGCCAGCACGTCGGCTTCCCCAGGTAGCCTGGGCCCCACTTACCCCTCTTGAGGCCTGCTGGGCAGCGCTGGTAGCTGGCAAGAGAAAGCAGAGCAGCCAGTACCCAAACAGCATCCCGGATGTCTGGACTCCCTTCTTTCTATCGGTGTGAATCAGGAACACAGCTAAGCTCTGGATGAGAAAGTCAGGGTGGGCCACTTAGGCAGGGTAGGGAGTTTACTTTTCCCTCATTCTCTACTGGGACAGAAAAATCAGCAAGCAGGACCAAGCCAGGCTCTAGTCTGAGGATGTCATTACCATTGTGGTGAGCCACACCGTAGGGTGGATGAGGAATTCCGGGGCTTCGGGCGTTCCTCGCTGGATTTTCCAGAGAGCGACAGACACGCTGGAGGTGCACAGGACTATGAGGGTGAACCCAAGCACCTGCGGAGACAGGCTTCCATAAAGCTGGGGGGTAATGACAATGGTGGCAGCAAATTGGAGGGTAACCCTGTGTCCAATCAGATGGTAGTTCTGCAACATCCCAGCTGGGACCCTGTCTGGAACCAATGCCACAGGTTCACTGTGTCAATGTGCCAATGTGAAGAATGCGTGAGGAGCCCTGCAGATCAATCCTGATCAATGCGTAGCAAGGACTCCAGCCAACCCAGTGTTTTCTACAATGCAGGAGATACTCTAATAGTGCACATGTAATGTGAGGTATGTGGAAAGAGCAGGCAATGAGATTTACTCACCAGATGAAAAAGCTAGACTCTCTACATTTTCAATCCTGCTATTAAATCAAGGAGAAACTCTGTGGTTGGGACAATAAGTTTCTAGGGCAGTGATTTTCAGTTAGAGTGCTATGAAAAATTTTAAAGACCATGAATTAAATTATTTGTAATAGAAGTTCAAAGCAGTAAATATATCTTTTTTACTCTGTTTTTTGATCAACATAGTTTAAGTGTGCTACAGAAGTTCAACTATAGATTCAAGTGTGTCATGAGATAAAGGTTGAGAAACACTGTTTTAGGGTCTCTCTAATGTGTACTGGTCTCTCTTTTGAGTAAGAGAAAGCAAGAAAGTGAGAGAGCATTCACGTGCCAGAGGGAAGGCCACAGGAAGGAACGATGGAGGAAGTGTTGAAAGTATCTGTGGGTTTAAAACAGAGTCTGACAGACTATAGCTTGTAGGCCAAGTTTGGCCTGCTGCCTGTTTTTGTATGGCCTGTGGGCTAGAGATGATTACACTTTTTAATCACTGAAAAAAAAAAATCAAAAGAACCATAGGTTGTGACTTGTGAAGTTACATAAAATACAAATTTCAATGACTATAAATAAAGTTTTATTGAAACACAGCCATGCTATTGCCTAAGGTGGGTTTCATGCTGCAATGGCAGAATTGAGTCCTTGGAAGGGAGACCACCTGGCTCACAAAACCTCAAATACTATGTAACTACCTGGCTCTTTAAGTTTGCCACCCCCTGGAGAAGTGGTAGGCAATAATGCAAAAGTTAACAAAATGGTGTGGGGAAGAATGAACTTTGATGAACATTCTGGTAGGAGTCTAGAGGAAGAGAGGTAAGGGAATGGATGAATGGAAAAGGCTCCCAGTTGGAATGCCAGTGATTGTCTAATATACCAAAAGTAAATAAATGTAGCAATTGTAAAAACTGTTCTATAATACTGCCAGTGGAGAAACATAGAAATAAATGCCTAATTTCAAAATAAGTTCATCTTAGTGTGATCCTAAAATCACCCTGTATACCCCAGAAGCACATGTTGGGAAATGCTGGGTTATGGTACATGTGGATGTCTGTGTGTGTTTGTTCATGCATGGATTTTTATACAAAATCTGTTCTGCAGCCTTTCTAGAATTGCTCTGTTTGATTAACAGGTTTCCTTCTTATCTCCATCTTATGAGCTCCCTGATAGGAGGAGTGTCCACTTTGGGTTTCTGCCAGGTTCCAGCCTGTCCCCCCACCACATTGTCCAGTTCCAGGCTCCCAGGGGTGGTAGCTACCATTTTGGCTTTGAAGAGGGGAGACATCTGGATGTAGCCCCTGCCATGGCGGTGGATGTAGAAGAGGTAGACGGGGCCCAGGGCCCAGAGGTACACGGGGGGCACCCAGACCCCTGCTATTCTCAGGAAGCACAGGTTCAGCAGGCTGGCACCAGCAGGTTCGGGCTCTGTCTGGTTCCAGACCTGAGGGAACATCAAGGAGAACCTCATGACAGTAATGACACAGGAGTTCCAAACTTACCTGCCCAGGAGGCCAGGCGACTTCCTATTTCCCTAACATTTATGCAAAATTGTGCTAGCTACTCTTTATAATGCCTAATCATTCTCAACTCCTTTCATCCTAACATCAATCCTATGATATAGATGCAATTATCATGCTGATTGGGCAGCTAAGAAAGCTGAGGCCCAGAGAGGTTGAGTAACTTGACAGATGTCACTCAGCTGGGAAGCAGTGGTGCTTGGATTTGAACCCAGGGAGTTGGGTCTTGGAGCCTAAAAGACCTGGCTTCTTAATGACTGCTAGGCACAGACTGCTAATCTTTATAACAGCTCTTGGAGGTAGGTGCTGCTGTCCCCATTTCACAGACTAGAAGACTGAGGCACTGAGAAAGACCCGTCTCTCCTCCAGGCCCACACAAATAGGAAGTGGCAGAGCTGATCGTGACCCCGGGCCATCTGATCTCTTTTTTTTTTTTTTTTTTGTAGAGACAGAGTCTCACTTTACTGCCCTCGGTAACAGGGCTCACAGCAACCTCCAGCTCTTGGGCTTACATGATTCTCTTGCCTCAGCCTCCCGAGTAGCTGGGACTACAGGCGCCCGCCACAACGCCCGGCTATTTTTTTGTTGCAGTTTGGCCGGGGCTGGGTTGGAACCCACCACCCTCGGCATATGGGGCTGGCGCCCTACTCACTGAGCCACAGGCGCCGCCCGGGCCATCTGATCTCAAAGCTGGTTCTTCTGGTGGTGTTTATCTGTCATTTTTATCTCAGCAGGTCTAATCCTAACCCTAACTAACTCTAGGAGAAATCTGAATTTTCGTGCACGTGGCCTCTCCAGTTCTCTCAGCAGTGTATTTTTATTTATTTATTTATTTATTTTATTGTTGGGGATTCATTGAGGGTACATAAGCCAGGTTACACTGATTGCAATTGTTAGGTAAAGTCCCTCTTGCAATCATGTCTCGTCCCCATAAAGTGTGACACACACCAAGGCCCCACCCCCCTCCAGCAGTGTATTTTTATTCCTCTGGTTTCAGCACTCACCAAGTGTGTACATTTTAACTTCTCTGAGCCTCAGTTTCCTTCCCTGCAAAAAGGGATAACAGAATCTCCCTCCAAAGGTTGTATGTGTGTTGAAAGGGGTAACAGCAGCAAAGCACACAGCACCATGTGGACACAGAGCAGTCCCCCCCGGCCCCCCTCCATTAATCTCAGCTGTCATTGCTTTACCTATCTGGCTTCCCCGTCCCGCTTTGCAGCCCCTACCCTGACCCATGAACTCCCTAGAGTCCCCTTAGATTCCTTTGCTGAGAGCCCAGATAGGAAAGGAACGCAGAGGCAGGGAATCCAGGGGGCCTAAAGGGGCTCTCTGGGGGTGGGAAGGGGTTGGAGGACCCACTGGTTTTATGCGGATAAGGGTCAAAGCCCCCAATAGCTGGAGGTCCTGTAAATAGTGCTGGACTCTGTGAGGGGTCCTTAGCAGCTTCCCAGGGCCAGGAATTGGGGCGGAGGGGTCTCTTCTCACCGCAGTACCGCAGCCCAGCCCTAGAGGTCTGCTGCCAAACCGCGCCTGGAAAAGCAGCGTGAGGCGGGAGTGGGGGCACTCACCCCCGGCCCAGCGCAGAGCTCGCCCGGCGCGGCCATCGGGCGCCGTCCGTCAGGTCCGGTGGTCCCAGCGTGGGTCTGTCGTTCACCCCCTGGACAGCCTCCTCGGCCGCGCTCCTGGCCAGGGAAGTGGCGGGTCAGGGCAGATGTGGCCGGGATTTGAGATCCAGGATCGCGAGGCTCTGGGCAAGGTTCATGCGCGCGACGGGGGTGGGGCGACCAGGGGTTAAATGAGGCGAGGTTGGGGAATTGGATACTGGAACCCCTGAAAGTGCAATGGCACCCTCATATTTCCCTTCTGCCCCCCGCAACAAGTATCATCCCAAACTTCCTGAACACTTTGGATCCAGGAATTCCAGGAATTTATCCTGATGAAAGAACCCAACGGGTGTGCACCAGTTTGTAACAAGGACACCTGGCGATGGCCTAAGGGTCCAACATCGGGAGACCGCCTGATCAAGACCTATCGGTGGAGGTTATGAGGCAGGTTCTTCACTGGGAAGAATTTGCGGGATTATGAAGAGGTTAGCACAGCCCGGTAAATGCTCACTGAGAGTTAGCAATTATCATTACTATTATCGTTTAGTCCTGTGGGTTACTAATGCCATTGCCCTTGCATTAGTGGTTTAAAATGCCATTGCATACGTGTATTATTATGGAAAGATGGTTGCTAAACAACACTAGGTAAAAAAATAGAATACAATGCAAGGAAAAGAAAGGAAAAAAGAAAAGAATATGCCATACGCCTCAATGGGGAGAAGTAGAGAAGAAATCAGGGCATTTACCTTCCTCTGTCAGGTCCTAAAGCAAAGTATGTGCCTTCTGTCAGAGTCCCAAGCACTGCTTCTTAGAAATGAGGCTATCCACATCACCATATGTGCATAGATAAAAAGATGGAAATGCCCTAAGCAAAGATCATGGGGAATTTCAATTTTCTTTCTTTCTTTCTTTTTTTTTTTTTTTTGAGACAGAGTCTTGCTTTGTCGCTCTGGGTAGAGTGCCTTGGCGTCATAACTCACAGCAACCTCAAACTCTTAGGCTCAAGCAATTCTCTTGCCTCAGCTTCTGAAGTAGCTGGGACTATCGGCACCTGCCACAATGCCCAGCTATTTTCAGAGATGGGGTGGGGATATCTTGCTTTTGCTCAGGCTGGTCTCAAACCTGTGAGCTCAGGCAATCCACCCTCCTCGGCCTCCCAGAGTGCTAGGATTACAGGTGTGAGCCACCACCACCGGCTCACTCTTTCTTAGTGCAATGAACATGTATTCTTTTCATGATGGGAATGAAAACTGGCTTGGTGGCTCAAGCCTGTAATCCTAGCACTCTGAGAGGCCGAGGCCGGTGGTTTGCCTTAGCTCACAAGTTTAAGACTAGCCTGAGCAAAAGCAAGACCAAGTATCTACTAAAATAGAAAAACCGAAGCAAGAGGATCGCTTGAGCTCAAGAGTTGTAGGTTGCTGGGAGCTAAGACACCACGGCACTCTACCCAGGGCAACAGCTAGAGACTCTGTTTAAAAAAAAAAAGATAAAAAATAATAAAATAAACAAGATAGGATGAAAAACTCAGCCCTTTCAGACAAGCACAGGTGGTCAGCTTGGGGAGGAGGGGAACAGTCTGCACTCTCCACGTTGCCCTGTTACTTCTCTGGGTCTGGTCTTCCTGCTCTCCTGTGCCTTCTGCAAGGCTCCCACAGCAGGCGTTTCCCCAGACTTGTTTCCTCCAGTCTTTTGGAATCTCCTCCAATTCATGTCTGGGGTCCCAGAAAGACCTCTAAAGCTGTCTTCCTGTCTGAGTCATCTGGAGGAGCAGGGACATAAAGACCCCAGGGATTTATTTTGAAGCTGAGTGCAGCAGGCCTACTGTTTCCATTTAAATCATGTTTGTTTACTTGAGGTGCTTTTAGTGGAAACTAGTGGAAATTTGGGGGGGGCTAAAGCCACTTCCCCCCACCCCTCCCCCCAAACTGGCATTGCCAAAGTCCTGGTGCTTTATTTCTTTGTATATTTGAAGATGAATTTGAAGGGCTAGGTAGGAAGTTAGGAGGAACACAGGGGAAATCAGTTGGGGTAACCTAAGAACAGGACTTGGAGATCATAACTCCTACTTTCTAGCTCTCTGAACAGCCTACAGCCTTATGCAGAGAGTCCTAGACACATTGCTTCTCTTTTCTGGGTCTCAGTTTCTCATTCTATAAGATAAGAAGTTTCTGTAGGTTAGGACTAGTTAATTCCCTAGTGATTTGACTAAAAGGCATCTATTTCAATTGTGGTTATAAATTACAACCTCCCCCAATAGGCTAATTATAGTTTCTTCTTATAACTGAGTAACTTTATAATATATTTGAGTGAGAGGTTTTCAGAATGAAAAACTTAAATCAGATTCACTTATAATTGTGACCTTGGAGTCAAGGTATCATTCCTTGTGATACATTGACTGTGAATGTTCTGACTATCCTGAAGTTTGACTTGAGATACTTAGTTGTATATAGCTTAAGTTTTCGCCACAACAGTAAATCTCAGTGGTAAGTCTTTCTTGTCTTACCTTGTCATTTAGAAACAAAATATAAAAACTATCATAATAAAGCACTATTTTTTTTTTGAGACAGAGTTTCACTATGTTGCTCTGGGTAGAGGACCCTGGTATCACAGCTCATAGCAACCTCCAACTCTTGGGTTTAAGTGATTCCCTTGCCTCAGCCTCCCAAGTAGCTGGTACTACAGACTCTTGCCCAGCTATTTTGTTGTTGTTGTTGCAGTTGTCATTGTTGTTCCGCAGGCCTGGGCTGGTTTTGAACCTGCCAGCTCCGGTGGCTGGTGCCTTAGCCGCTGAGCTACGGGTGCCCAGCCAAAATAAAGCACTATTTTTTTTAAGAGCAGCATTGAAGAATTCCAAATATCAGGCCAGAAAAGCAACTTTTTGTGTATGTTGATGTGGTGACTGGCAGTTAACGCATATGTAATCCATCTTGGGACAGATCTCAACATGCCAATATTTGAACTTATTTTCAGACGAATCAGCTTCATTTCACAGAGCTACTTCAAAGAGAACTGCATGAAACTTTTGCTTGGGAAAAAAACTCAACAAAATTTGTGTCTATACATGTGTTATTAGAGCTAAGATTAAAATAAAGTTTAAATCCCTTTTTTAACATGCTAAACTTAACATATGTGTTTTGCTTAAAAAACTTAATCGATCAGGGCGGCGCCTGTGGCTCAGTGAGTAGGGCGCCGGCCCCATATACCGAGGGTGGCGGGTTCAAACCCAGCCCCGGCCAAACTGCAACCAAAAAATAGCCGGGAGTTGTGGCGGGCGCCTGTAGTCCCAGCTGCTCGGGAAGCTGAGGCAAGAGAATCGCGTAAGCCCAAGACTTAGAGGTTGCTGTGAGCCGTGTGACGCCACCGCACTCTACCAAGGGCGGTACAATGAGACTCTGTCTCTACCAAAAAAAAAAAAAAACTTAATCGATCATTAATCATGGAAAAATTCAACTTACACAAATTCCTGAAGGTTTTTGAGATTATATATTTTACTTGTGAAATATGTGGGCCAAAAAGATTTGAGGAAGTTGTATCAGTTAACAAAGTCTCTGATCTTTTCAAGCTGTGATACTGAATTTTTAAGTAGAATTCAATTTTGGAGTTCAAGCACCTGCCTTGCACCTGCCAGGTGGTGCGCGGAGTCCTCCAGTCCTCCAGAGGGCACAAATAGGTTTAGTTCATTGCCGAGCATGCGCCATAATTATCTTTTCTCGGGTGTGGGCATAGAGTGGGTGTGCGCATGCGCGGCAAGGTGGTGGGGGCGGGGCCTGGGCTGTCTGCGGGCGGCTGGGGAGCAAGGCTCCGGCAGCGCGCTGTGTGAGGGGCGGGACCGCCGGGGCCTGCGGAGGGTTAAGCAGCGGGAGGCCGGGCCATGCGGACGAGCCGGGGCGCTGGGCCGCCGGGGTCCGCGGAGGTCGCCGCGGCTGTCGTGCTGCTGCTGATCGGCGTGGGGCCGGCGCGCGGCTCGGAGGACATCGTGGTGGGCTGCGGGGGCTTCGTGAAGTCGGACGTGGAGATCAACTACTCGCTTATCGAGGTGAGCGCCCGTTCCGGGGCCCGGCCTCGCGGTGTGACCCTGGGCAAGTCGCTCAGCCTCTCCGGCCGCACCGGTCTCGCCTCTGACTCTGGGCTGTTTCCACCAGCCTGGCGTTCTAGGAATCTTCTCCTGTTTGAAGGCTCTGCTTTCCGCGGAGTCTCCATATCCCCTCCCCAGCCGCGCTAGAGGGGCGTTTCTTGTCGTGGGGTCGGCTGCGGACTGGGGAGTGTAAGGCCCCAGGGTCTTCAAAACCTGGACTCCAGATCCTCACAATCCAGACCACAGATCGCTCAGATCCAGAGCCCCTGAAACTCAACGCTCCCCAAACTCATAGTATTGCAGAACCTAGAAACCACATGTCTGTCCTCCAAACCCCACAACCCAGAACCGCCCCCCCAAAGTTCTAATCCATTGCTTCCCTAAAGCCCTGAGGTGCTTTTGTTTTGTTTTCCTTTTCTTTCTTTCTTTTTTCTGTCTTCAGTGTCTCTCTGTGCCCAGGCTAGAGTGCACTGGCCCAGTCATATTGCTCACTGCAACCCCAAGCTGGGACTACAGGTGTACACCACCACACTGGCTAATTTTTAAAATTTTTCGTAGACATGAGGTCTCACCTTGTTGTCCAGGCTAGTCTCAAACTCGGCTTCCAGGCCTCCCCAAATGCTGGGATTACAGCCAGGAGCCACTGTGCCCAACCCATAGGGATGTCTTTAACGATTGTTGAATCTCATGTCATAGATCCAGATCCAGTAGATCAGTATTGGAATCTCTGGGGCCTGGGATCCGTATTTTCATTTCTCTTCTTCCCTTCCTCCCACACTCTTTTTCCTCTGAAAATGGAGAGTTGTCAGGTGCCCTGATTGCCTTGAATTACCCTAGAGATTTGCATAGACTTTTTAAAAATTAAGTTGTAAAGTTCTATTAACTTTTTATCAGCCCAGTGGAATTATGCCCTAGAAAGCTTCTGTAAAGAGGAAGGGGGATGGATGAAATTAGAGACTGAAGTTAACTTGTGAAAGGTAAATGGGAGGGGACCGGTGGGAGGCCTGCACCTCCTTTTTGGGAGGGGATTGGGGCAGGAGAAGGGAAGGGAAGTGGAAGAGGTATAAAGAATAGGTACCAGGGAGGTAATTTGAAAGAAAATGAAGAGACTGGGAAATGCCAAAGAGAAGGAACTGGGGAATCAGACCCGAAAGGCCAAGACCATGGCTAAGGCTGCTGGCTGGCAGGGGAGGGCTGACCGCTCTGTTCTGCAAAGTGTGTTGCTGAGGATTGGGGGAGGGGTAAGAAGTTGATTCTACAGGCCATAGCTCTTTGATCTGGCCTTGCTCCAAGACTCAGTTTTTATACCTGTAGGGTGGTACTGGGAGAGAAACAGCTGAACCCAGCACTGTATATATCCTAAAGAAGAGAATCGATTACCACCTTCACAGCCTCCTTGTCTGCTGCCTTCTTACTTAGTCTTAAGAGATTGGGCATCGAATGAATCTACCCATTGGCAGCAGCCAGCCTCCTAGGATCTGCTGGGTGGGTACATGTTGCTGGGTGCTGATGCTTCCTCCTGGGTTTGCCTTCTCAGTGTTCGGGCACAGGGCATTTCAGAAGCTGCCTTGAAGGCTTATTGTAACTTGTCATTTTCTGGGGTTCTGGAAGGAAGGGAAAGATAGGGGCATCCTCCACCCCTAGTATTAGTAGTGACCTCTAGAGCAGAGAGTAGATTTTGTGACCTATTATGAAGTGTGTTCCTTCCAGGGCTGCCTGTCTAGATGGTTTGAGACACTCATTCTTTCATAATTTCTGATTATGAAATCAGACATTTCATGAATGTAATGTTGATATAGATTTATATTGCCATCCTATGGCCTGATCTGAATTTTATGAAAGAAATAGAAATGCTCAAGATGTTTCACAATCATTTGTTGATTGTGTTTTCTGTCCAGCCTTTACTCCTGTCCAGCCTTTTTCCTTCCTGGGTGTTTTACATCTTCTTCCTTCAGTAAACAGCTACTTATTGAGTCCTTGTGGATACTGAAGCCTTGTCCCAGATGAAGATGTAGCAGTTCAGTGAACAGAACAAACACAAACCAATCTATTTTGACAGTGACCTTACTGTTGAAAAGAAAAATTATATTGCTAATTTCACAGTAAAAATCGGGATCTTTATTTCTCTGGGAAACCAGCTGATCCTTGGGGGAGCAAAACTTGGCTTGGGTTGCATATGATCCAATCCTTTTGGATGAACACCCTTTGACATTGCCTCTAACCCTTGTAGGCCAGTGGGTGTCCCATCCCTGCTTTACATGCATGCATCTGAATCCTTTATGACCAGAAATTCACTGAGTATTTCTTGAGTCCCTAGGGTAAACAAGACACTATCCCAGGTGCTGCCGAGTGTCAGCCCTTCTCACCACTTACGCCTTTGCATTGTTTCAGATTGTTCCCTTCCCTGTGTTCATGTTGTGAGTTTCTCACTTTGTACATCTTCTGGTAAGATCCGACTCTGTCATTTCTGTATCATGGGCGCAGAGCACTGACCTTTTAGAGGTGAGGCATCAGACCCAACTGCTTCCTTTCACAGATGTGGCAATCAAGGCTCAGAGTGGTTGAGCCATGCTGGTAAGGTTAGGAAATTTTCCTTGAACCTAGTCTGTGCCTTGCCAATTATACCATGTTACCTTTTTCTTCAGAGAAAAATTAAATATCAGTAGTACTATAAACTGCTTTTTTTCCTGAGTCCATACGGTGTACCTGTGTACTGACTATACATTGATGAGAATCTATACAGCCCCCACGAAGGGTAATGACTCTCTTCCTGTTTGAAGAACCTGAAGCCTCAGGAGGGTAAATGACTTGGCCATTTACAGCACATGGGAGACCCAGATACTTCTTGAGCATCTTACTGGATTAGCAGTTTGTGTCTTGTAACGCTCAGGATGCAAGAGTTTTAGAGAGTCCTTGAGGAGAGCACATAATTAATTGTCTTTTTGGCCTGTTATTTCTGATAATGAAATTAAAGAGGCGATTAAGTTTCCAGACGAATGTTACTGCAAGCATTTGAAATTATTTGGAGTTAAGAATGCAGATCCTTGGCGCTCTTCCTTGGCCTTCTAGTTGAGAAACAGAGGTGGGCCTGAGGATCTGCCTTTTAATAAGCACCTTACCAACAGCAAAGTTTGAAAAGAGACAGTCACTAATATAAATAGAAAAGCATTAAAAAATAAGACTTTTTTTTTTTTTTTTTTTTTTGAGATAGAGTCTCAAGCTGTTGCCCTGGGTAGAGTGCCGAGGCGTCATAGCTCACAGTAACCTCCAACTCTTGAGCTCAAGTGATCTTCTTGCCTCAGTTTTTCTATTTTTAGTAGAGACGGGATCTCGCTTTTGCTCAGGCTGGTCTCAAACTGGTGAGCTCAAGGTATCTACCTGCCTCCGCCTCCCACAGTGCCAGGATTACAGGCATGAACTACCTCTCCAGCCAAAAAATAAGACTTTTAGGGCAGATAGTTTCTAATTGGAAAAACATTGAATCCTACTCTTTTGGGGAGACTGTCTTACTTCCCTCTGTGGGGAGCTCTGTCCTATAGCTCTGTAGCAGACCCTTAGCGAATGCACATTGAGTGTGTTCAAGTGAAGGTATGTAGTTAATTTTCAAAGGTGATATTATGGCTTCTCTTTTCTTCTTTTCCAGATAAAGTTGTACACCAAGCATGGGACTTTGAAATACCAGACTGACTGTGCCCCCAATAATGGTTACTTTATGATCCCTTTGTATGATAAGGTAAGAGGAGAGGGCACTTTAGTCTTTATTGCTTGCTTTTTATGATGGGGAGTAGCTAGCGTGCCCCAGAGGGCTGCACTCACCATGGCAATCTTAGCCACATTCTCAGGGAAACAACTGGTTCAGTTGAACATAGTGGCCTTCCATGTCTCCAGGGTCATTTGGCAATGTCTAGAGACATTTTTGGTTGTGACAGTGGTGCAGGGTGCTGGAGTTACCAGTGAGAGAAGCCAGGCCGAAGATAGTGCTGCACAGGACAGCCCACATGGTGGTAGCGCCAGGGCTGAGAACCGATTTCACAGAACCCTTTACTTTTAAGCAGCTTAAATATTGTTTAAAATGTTGTACAAGTAATATGTGAATTCATGAGCTTTGTGAAAAAAAAAATCAATGTCTCTAGCAATATATGAAGTAAATTTGTCTCCTTTCCCTCTAATTCCATTTCCCCTGGAGAGATACCCTCTGATAAAAATTTTAGTGTGCATCCTAACAGATTGGTTTCTGCTTATAGTTATTCAGATATATACGAATGGAGATTTATAGGAAGTTGCAAAAATAGTATACATAGTTTTGATTTTGGAATCAAACAATAGGAATTATTCCACAATTTCATTTTTTCCCATGTGATACTGCTTTCGTTACCTTAGGTACGTTTGAGTTTTTCCCTTGTATGCTTTCAGCATCAGCTTATCTAGATCTGCCTTCTTTTTAATGGCTGGACAGTGTGTCAAGAGTTAAACTCAAACTATAATTTATTTAACCACTTCTCCATTGATGGACATACAGGCTTTTCTCATTCTTTAAAATTGTTGTTATTACAACAGTGGGAAATGATATTCTTGAATTTATGTCTTTGTGAATGATGCATAGCTTTGATTTCTAGAGATGGATTATCTGGGTCTTGAGATCCATTTGTTTATTTTTTAACAATATCTATCTCAAGAAACCAGGGTTGATTAAAATCTAGTTTTAAGAACTGACTTTCAGGATGGTGCCTGTGGCTCAAGGAGTAGGGTGCTGGCCCCATATACTGGAGGTGGTGGGTTCAAACCTGACCCCGGCCAAAAACTGCAAAAAACAAACAAACAAACAAGAGTGGTTTTCGTTCCTAAAGATATGTGCTAACCCTTGCAACTGTAGGCCTGTGAGGGGTTAATAGGAGACTTGGTTAATAGTATGTTTGGTATCAGAAGACAGTGAGTGGCTGAATACAGTGTTTTTAAAACTCAAGGATGGGCTTTAGCACTGACTTTGATTGTTAAGATCAGTGGTTCTCAACCTTCCTAATGCCACAACCCTTTAATACAGTTCCTGTGGGCTGTGACCCACAGGTTGAGAACCGCTTGTTTAGATGGTAACTTGTGGTGTTCAGCTTCAGCTTGTAGTATCTGAAGGTCATCAAGGAACTCACTACCAAGAATATTGCTTACTTTTAGAATTTCATTTCAGGTGTAGAAATTTTAGATTAAGAGGTAGCAGTAAGCTAAATTAAACCATGGTCATCAGTTCTCAGTCCTGTAAATTTCATTTTCTTTTTTCCTTTTAGGGGGATTTTATTCTGAAGATTGAGCCTCCCCTAGGGTGGAGTTTTGGTAAGTTAATTGAATCACCAGACATACTTTGTAAGGGATTGGATTATGTGTCCAATATTAATTTAGATCCGCAGAGCACATGGACTGTTAAAATATTAAGGGTCATTTCTAGTGTGGAAGAAGGTTTTTGTGTTTTTTTCTCTCCTGGTCACTTTGGAGTAGTTTGAATTTACCTTAGTCTTCCTTAAGGTTTTCTGTCATCTTTTTAAAATAGGCATCTTTTGTTGGACCTCTTTTTGCAAACTTTGCCTTTGCAGTTTCACTTAATACCTGGCAGGAAATAGTATGGAAATCAAGAATGGGGGCTTTGTGCTGGTCCCAAGACAGCTACTTTTTTTTTTTTTTTTTTTTTGAGACAGAGTCTCACTATGTTCCCTCGATAGTGTTGTGGCGTCACAGCTCACAGAAGCTCAAATTCTTGCCTCGGCCTCCCAAGTAGCTGAGACTTTAGGCGCCCGCCACAACACCTAGCTATTTTTTTGTTGTAGTTGTCATTGTTGTGTGGCAGGCCCTGGACTGGGTTGGAACCTGCCAGCCCCAGTGTACGTGGCTGGTGCCCTTGCTGCTGTGTTACAGGCACTGAGTCCCAGGACAGCTACTTTTTTAGCCCCCTCTGATTTTTTTTGGTTTTGTTTTTAACAGAATTTAACATTTAAACATATGAGATTTGATGTAACAATCCAGAAATGCAAAGATCTGGTTACCTTAGGCATCACTCAAGGTATATGACACCTTGGGCAAGTTACATCCCCTGTGTAAGCCTCTGTTTCTGCCCTGCGCACTCAGGGTAGTTACAGTCCCTGTCCCACAGGGCACACAGAGGATTAAAGGGCCAGTGTTAAGTGTTCTTTAGAATTAGCACATGATTGGCGAACAGTCAGTACTTAGAAGCAGCCCTTCTGAACAAACAAAAGCTCAAAAATTCTGTGATGCAGCTGCCTTCTAGAGGAGTTGGAGAGGTGGGAATGGGGTTGGGATTGGAAGAGAGAGTATTTTTTCTGAGACAGAGTCTCACCTGGTCACCCTTGGTAGGTGCCATGGTATCTTAGCTCATAGCAACCCCAAACTCCTGAGGTCAGGCGATCTACCCACCTCGGCCTCCCAGAATGCTAGGATTATCAGCATGAGATGAGACAGTGTTTTTGAAGAGGAGAGACTCCAGATGTTTTGGCAGAGTGGGTGGAGGGAACCTCAGTCCACAGTTTGGGGAGAGTAGGGCCAGAGTTGTTCATATCAGGCTTGCTTGTGTGTGAGATGAGGAAGAGTTTAGCCCTTACCATCCTAAAGGGTAAGGTGAAGCTCAGGTAGCTGCCAGCTCATTTGGTTCTGTAAGATCAGCTCTTTTTTTGGTTTGTAGTTAGGGGACACCTGGTACATTCCAGAAAACAAGAGGGGAATCCAGCCCAACGAATGGTCAGAGGTTCCAAATTGGCAGCTTGGGGGAGTGTTTTCTTTGAGCCTCTCCCCTCCTGCTGGAGCTTTTTCTTTTGATAAGCCTTTTTATTGAAGTATACTTTTAGCAGAGTACGCTGAGTGCAAGGGTATCACTTGATGAATTTTCACAAAGTGAACACACACCCATGTAGCCACCACCCAGGCATTGACATAGTAGTTTACCAGCACTCCTGGAGTGCCCCAGCCTTGTTGCTCATTAGCTATGCCACCCAACGCTCCAGGCAACCAGCACGCTCACTTTCTAAAATTATACATTCAATTTGTCCATTTCGCACTTCTTTTAAATGAAATTATACCAGGTACTTTTTTTGTATCTGGTTTCTTTCTCAAGTCATGAGAATCATCTGTATTATATGCAGCTCTAGTTCATTTTCTTTGCTGTACAGAATTCTGATGTGTGACTGTAAAGTGATTATTGAATCTACTGTTGATGTACATTTTCTTTCTGATTTTGGCCACTAAGAATAGTGCTCCTGTAAACATTCTTTTTTTTTAATTGTTGGGGATTCATTGAGGGTACAAGAAACCGGGTTACACTGATTGCATTTGTTTGGTAAAGTCCCTCTTATAATTGTGTCTTGCCCCCAAAAGGTGTGGCACACACTTGAGATGTCACCTCTTCCCTCCTTCCCTCTCTCTGCTTTTCCTTCTCCCACCCCCCTTCCTTCTTCTCTCTGCTCTTCCTTTCACTGACCCCCCTCCCTCCTTCTCTTTCTCTGTGCTCTCCCCTTCCCCCTACCCTCCACAGTGTGCTAGGTGATTAATTGTCCTCATACCAAAATTGAGTACATAGGATTCATGCTTCTCCATTCTTTTTTTTTTTTTTGAGACAGAGTTTTACTATGTCTCCCTGGGTACAGTGCTGTGGCAACCGTAAACTCTTGGGCTTAAGTGATTCTCCTGCCTCAGCCTCCCAAGTAGTTGGGACTACAAGTGCCTGCCACAATGCCCAGCTATTTTTTTGTTGCAGTTGTCATTGTTGTTTAGCTGGCCCGGGCTGGGTTCGAACCCACCAGCTCTGGTGTATGTGGCTGGTGCTGTAACCACTGAGCTATGGGCGCTGCTTCCTGTGCTTCTCCATTCTTGTGATGCTTTACTAAGAATAGTATTCCACTTCCATCCAGGTTAATACAAAGGATGTAAAGTCTCCATTTTTTTAATGGCTGAATAGTATTCCATGGTATACATACACCACAGCTTGTTAATCCATTCCTGAGTTGGTGGGCATTTAGGCTATTTCCACATTTTGGTGATTGTAAATTGAGCTGTGATAAACAGTCTAGTGCAAGTGTCTTTATGGTAAAATGATTTTTTTCCTTCTGGGTAGATGCCCAGTAATGGGATTGCAGGATCAAATGGGAGGGCTAGCTTGAGTTCTTTGAGGGTTCTCCGTTCTCCATACTTCCTTCTAAAAAGGTTGCATTAGGGTGGCACCTGCCACAATGCCCAGCTATTTTTTTGTTGCAGTTTAGCCGGGACCAGGTCCGAACCTGCCACCCTCGGTATATGGGGCCAGCGCCCTATGCACTGAGCCACAGGCGCTGCCCAGCGCAATCTTGATTTACATTTCTTTGATGGCCAATGAGATTGAACACTTTTTAAATATATTTATGTTTATTTGCTATTGGATGGCCTCTTTTGTGAAATGGCTATTCACGTCTTTTGCCCATTTATTTTTTTATTGGAAACTTCTTTGTGTGTGTGTTTGTAAAATTCTCCATTTTACCTGAAAATCTCATGGTTTAAACATTTTTTTTTTTTTTGCTTATTATTCCACATTTTACCTATCCTTTTAAAAATTCAGTGTTAACCCTTATTATGAAGAATTCTACAATTTAAAAAAGTGGAATTAATTGCTAATATTGAAAAATCAGTAGATGGTACATAAACGCCAAATTTTTCTGAGAAGTAGGAAGCTCCTGCAACCACGGGCTACATGGCAGAGTTGAGTAGCAGTTGCCCTGTTTCAGTTTGCATGGTCCTCACTTGGCCTGTTCTGCTCACTTTTCACCCACGTGGCTCCTGTTGCATCAGAGTTTGCGGTCTTGGTTTAATGTGGCAGAAATCATGGAACTCAGGTACTTGGTCAGGGGATATATCTGGAGCCAGATGTTTGGGGTTAAACTGGGGCTCTGTCACTCACAAGCTCTGTGACCTTGGGAGATCCTTTAACTGTTCATGCCTCAGTTTACCTCTTGATAAACTGCAGATACTACTACCTACTTCTTTTTTTTTTTTTTTATCTTTTTTGAGACTTTGTCACCTTTGGTAGAGTGCCGTGGTGTCATAGCTCATAGCAACCTCAAACTCTTGGGCTCAGGCAATCATCTTGCCTCAGCTTTTCATTTTTAGTACACAGGAGTCTCACTCTTGCTCAGGGTGGTCTTGAACGCTCGAGCTCAAGCAATCCATCCATCTCAGCCTCCCAGAGTGCTAGGATTACAAGTATGAGCCACCATGCCTGGTCTACCTACCTTTTAAGGTAATAGAATTAAACACACTCAGTTCTGTGCTTGGTTTGTGGTGAGCATTCAGTAAATAAAATTATTTTGTGTTCACTGAATTTTTACTGGGACTCTGTGATATAACTCAGCGGAAAGACTGTTTTAAAACTATTTTATAGGGTCGGCGCCTATAGTTCAGCGGCTAGGGTGCTAGCCCCATACAACAGAGCTGGTAGGTTTGAATCCAGCCCAGGCCTGCCAAACAACCATGGCAACTATAACCAAAAAATAGCCGGGCATTATGGCAGGCGCCTGTAGTCCCAGCTACTTGGGAGGCTGAGGCAAGAGAATTGCTTAAGCCCCAGAGTTTGAGGTTGCTGTGAGCTGTGATGCCATGGCACTCTACCCAGGACGACAGCTTGAGACTCTGTCTCAAAAAAAGCAAACTATTTTATACTCTGAACACTGATGGTTTCCTTGGAGTGGCTGGGGGAATAGGAGTGACAGGGAGACTTTTCCCTGTATACCTTTTTGTACCTTTGGATTTTGAACCTTACATGTGCATTAAGAGTTTAGAAATAAATAAGATGCAAGCTTAATACACATAATAAGAGATGTTCTACTTGGGTGGTTTCACAAGAACTCAGCTTATTCTTGTATCTTGTACTGTTCCCTTTGCCTCCTCAGAGCCAACGACTGTGGAACTCTACGTGGATGGTATCAACGACATCTGCACGAAGGGCGAGGACATCAACTTTGTGTTCACAGGATTCTCTGTGAACGGAAAGGTTTGGCTTTGGAGCTTTGTTGTTTTTCACATTTGCTCTGTAGTACATACTGAGTCTTAGCCTTTATAAAAAAGCAGGATGTTTTGATCTGGGGTCTTTGATCCCACAGGGGACCCACAGATAAGCTTCAAGAGAGCCTGTGAACTCTACATCCTGTTGGTGTGTAGAGTGTGGGGAGTGTTGTTAAGAGGCAGATCCCCTGTCCCCCAGAGTATATGCTGTCAGCGCTTATGCCAGCAGTGGCCTTTTGTTGGAATGCGGAGTTGGACAAACACACTCCCCAGGGCTGGTGGCATCTTGCCGTCTCTGTCTGTCTGTGGCTTCTTGTGGGGAGGGCATTTGCTTCTGCTGCTCACCTAGAAGTATTCTTATGCCTGTAATCCTAGCACTCTGGGAGGCCAGGTGGGAGAGTCCCACGAGCCGAGGAGTTCGAGACTAGCCTGAGGAAGAGCAAGACCCTGTCTCTACTGAATATAGAAAAATTAGCCGAGCATTGTGGTGGGAGCTTGTAGTCCCAGCTATTCTGGAGCTGAGGCAGGAGGATTGTCTGAACCCAGTAGTTTGAGGTTGCTGTGAGCTATGATGCCACTGCGTTCTAGCCTGAGACTCTGTCTCAAAAAAACAAAACAAACTATTTTATACTTTAAACACTGATAGTTTCCTTGGAGCGGTCGAGGGAATAGGAGTGAGACTCTGTGTCAAAAAATAAATTTTCTGAGACTTTTCTGAACTGCCTTGATAGTGTGAATTTAGAATACTAATATATATGAACGCCAGCTCCTAGTTTGTAAGTTCACGTTCTCGGGGAGGACTTTTTCCTCCGTCCATCCACTGCCCAACATTGAGATGTGGAGATTTCCTTGCTGTCCTTTTCTTCATGGCAGGCTTGTTCTCCTTTACGTTGAGAGTGATACCCCTCCATGCCAGTTATGCATGGGGTTTCTTATTACAGATGGTGATCTTGGGATATTTTTTTCTTTCTCAGGGGTTTATAAAATAGTGTTACAAGTAAAATAAGATTCCAGGCTCCACCTGGGGTGGGGGGCATGAGCAGGATTGACAGCGTTTTGAGGGGAGGATGCTTTGCTGTCATGGGGCCTAACCTTTTCTTTACGGCAGGTCCTCAGCAAAGGACAGCCCCTGGGTCCTGCAGGAGTCCAGGTGTCTCTGAGAAACACGGGGACCGAAGCAAAGATCCAGTCCACAGTTACGCAGCCAGGAGGAAAGTGAGTGGCATCCTATACCCAGCCTTGCATTAGAGCTGGGCTGTGCTGGGTCTGGGAGGTTGGATTCTGGGAGAACTGCGTTTAGATGCTGATTTAGCCTCTTAACTTTGGGAGAGTTCATGCCCTTTAAAGCCCCAAGTTCCTTGCATGTAAAATGGAATTGTTGGCCCATCTCGCTTAGCACTGATGGGATGATTCAGCATGAGTCAATGTCAGTTAAGGCACCTGCTGCTGGGCCTGGCACTTCCAGGGGCGTCCAGACTAGTCCACGGGCTGCATGTAGATTATGTGCGGACTTTTCTTCTCATCTGTGGTGTCAGATATTATGAAATTTATGCATGGATCTTTTTTTTTTGGCTCGAATATTTATTATTTATGTATAGAAAAAATATGGAATGCTTCACGAATTTGCGTGTCATCCTTGCAGAGGGGCCGTGCTAATCTCTGTATCGTTCCAATTTTTAGTATATGTGCTGCTGAAACAAGCACTATGCATGGACCTTTTTTTTTTTACTCATCAGCTTTTCTTATTAGCATTGTTTAATGTGTGGCCTAAGCGAAGCCAAAAGGTTGGACACTCATGTTTTAGGCCTTCACTTCACAGTCAGGGCTGGCTCTGGCGCCTGATAGCCTGAGTTTGAATCATGGCAAGCCCATCTGCTAGCTGACCAGGGGAAAATTACTAGTCCCTCTGTGCCTTAGTTTCCTCATGTGTAAGTGAAGACAATTGTGGAATCTATTTCTTAAGGTTACTGGGAAGATTATATTGACGTTATTTTTGCAAATTGCCTGACATGGAGTATATGTTTAATAAATGTTAGCTTAATAAAGGTTAGCTCAGTTAAATTTTTAACTTTATGGTTTAAAAAATCATATTATCCTTATCATGTGAAAACTATTGTGTAGTTGGGACTGATGATTATTTCGTTAACCTTGCCAAGTCAAGTGTAAAGCATTTCTTTAATGGATTTATTTAATTGAGTTTTAAGTGTTAACAGATATACCAAGATTAATACCAGAAGAGTTCAAAGTTATAATTTTTGAAAGCATTCAAATCATTACTAACCACTTTTATATACAAAACTAATTAAATTGCTAAATACAAGTTTATAATGGACCATCAGTAAGTCAACAATTTTAAAGTTATTATTATTGGCTCAGTGCCTGTAGCTCAGTGGCTAGGGTGCCAGCCACATACACTGGAGCTGGCAGGTTCGAACTCAGCCTGGGCCTGCCAAATAACAATGACAATGACAACCAAAAAATAGCTGGGTGTTGTGATCGCCTGTAGTCCCAGCTACTTGGGAGGCTGAGGCAAGAGATGGGTTTAAGTCCACGAGGTTGAGGTTTCTGTGAGCTGTGATGCCACGGCACTCTACCGAGGGTGACATAGTGAGACTGTGTCTCAAAAAAAAAAAATTATTATTAAAATGACATTTACTTCTTTTTTTTGCGGTTTTTGGCGGGGCTGAACCCACTACCTCCGGTATATGGGGCCAGCGCCCTACACCTTTGAGCCATAGGTGCTTCCCGACATTTACTTTCTTTTTTTATTTTTTATTTATTTATTTATTTTTTTTTTTTGTAGAGACAGGGTCTCACTTTATGGCCCTTGGTAGAGTGCTGTGGCCTCACACAGCTCACAGCAACCTCCAACTCCTGGGCTTAAGCGATTCCCTTGCCTCAGCCTCCCGAGCAGCTGGGACTACAGGCGCCCGCCACAACGCCCGGCTATTTTTTGGTTGCAGTTTGGCCGGGGCTGGGTTTGAACCCGTCACCCTCGGTATATGGGGCCGGCGCCCTACTCACTGAGCCACAGGCGCCGCCTGCGACATTTACTTCTTGATTGGTGCCTCTCCAGCTGTGGTCTGTAGTGGGGATGTGGAGCTGTAATTTTTTTTGGGCTAGTTGTTTGTTGTTGACCTTGTCAAAAAAACTAGAAAAAAAGTGACTGGCACTTTGTGAATCCCTTTTATCTGTACCGACTAAAACAGTAATGGTAACTGGTAGTATCGGGCCGCTCTGAAAATGAAGTGGGAGCTAAATCTTACTGTGCCCCAAATCGAATGGCAATTTCAGTTTTATTATACCAAAGTGATTTCCAGCGTCTCCCTCTCAGGCAATATTTGCCATAATAAGAAGCCACCATAGCACAGAAGGAATCAAAAACTTTCTTTTTAGCCCTCTGCTAGGCAGGTGCCTTGCAGACTCAGTGTTAGACACGTCAGAGTCCTGGTGGAGGCATTCCCAGCCTCAGCTTGGCTGGCTCTGGTCTTAGTTTGCCTTTAGCACAGAGTAATCTTCACCGGCTACTGGGTTCATCACAGTTGCTTTGTGAAGGAGCCAGAAGGGCTTGTCTTTGTTTCTGATAACATATCTAAATGCTTTGTATCATTTCAAAGCTTGCTATCTGTCCTACCTGTGTCATTAGTGTCACTTTGTGTTAGCGTCTGCCTCACTCAGCCTGTGGGTCTGCTTTCTGTTCTTAGACGCCACTTCTCCCCTCCCATCTCTGATCCTTTGGATACTTCTCTTCCTTTCTCCTTGCCTATTCGTGCCCGTCACCTCTGTTAAACCCAGTCAAATGTTCTAAGACTGATCCTTGCTAAAGTACAGTGACTGGTTTTATGCCATAAATCCTTGAGATTAAGGGAATGATTAACTCTCTTCCTTCCTGTCAGCACATGGAACACCCCTCCTTGCACATGAGTGCTCTTTGGTATGAATTTATACATTGAAGGATTGGATTTCATTTGAGTTCATTTAATAAGCGAATGGTGTGGTGGCTCACACCTGTAACCCTAGCACTCTGGGAGGCCAAGGCAGGTGGATTGATCACAGGAGTTGGAGACAAGCCTGAAAAGAGTGAGACCCTGTCTCTAAGACTAGCCAGATGTTGTGGTGGGCGCCTGTCCCAGCTACTGGGGAGGCTAAGACAAGAGGGTCTCTTGAACCCAGGAGTTTGAGGTAACTGTGAGCTATGATGCCACGGCGCTCTACCCAGGGCAACAAAGTGACAGACATGCTGTCTCACAAAAAACCAAAACCAAAAATCCAAAAAATGTATGACAAGTTGTGATAATTTAAACATTAGTGCTGTTAGTATTAGTCATAAAATTAGAGACATTGGGTTATTTGTAGAAAGTTCAGTGGTATTTTGTATTTCCTAGGTTTGCATTTTTTAAAGTTCTTCCTGGAGATTATGAAATCCTTGCAACTCATCCAACCTGGGCGTTGAAAGAGGTGAGTGTTGAAAGAGATGAGTGTTTTGGCTACCTCTGTAGCTGTGCCAATAATGTGCTAGCTTGTGGATGAATGCAAGGGTTTTCGGTTTAAGAGAGGAAACAAATGCATGGTTTTTCAGAAGTAGGTGAAGAAACCTGGTGCTGCTGATTAGCTGGCGCTGTTAATAGGGTGTAACTCCTTGATTAGCTGGTATTGTTAATAGGGTGTAACTCCTTGCTATAGCAGCTGTTGCTTGTGTTGGTTTCAGTTTTAGATGAAAATGCTGTCTTCCTGCGGTGAAATAGGTCTGTTATTAACTAGAGCTATTTTAAGCTAAATCAACACCAGCAGGAGCTGATGAGATATATTTGCTGTTCTTTTTTCAGTCTGAAACAGAAATCTGTAAATACACTAAACATTCTTGAAACTGCTGTACACGTTCCCAAGGAGAGTGTATGAGAATGTTTATTGCAGCTTTATTTGTAATAGCAAAATATTATAAATAATTTAAATGCCAATTAAGGGAAGAATAGATTCTGGTTTCATCACACAATGGAAATCTGTACGTTAACAGTAACAAACTACAGTAGAGCTACATAAATTAATTTAAGTACATTCGGGGGTTAATGGATACACAAGTACAGTTAGAAGAAAGAAGGTTTAGTATTTGGTAGTATAGTAGGAATATTATAGTTAATAATAGTGTATATTTTAAAATAGCTAGAAGAGAAGCATTGTAATATTCCCAATAGAAAGAAAAGTGAAATACTTGAGGTGATATCTTAATTACCCTGACTTGATTATCACCCATTGTATACATGTATCAAACTATCACATATGTCCCCAAAATATATATAGTTATGATCTAGTAGTAAAAATATGAATAAATATATATAGCTATATTTAAAAGCAAGATCATAGGAAATATGATTAAAACACTCATAATACTGTGTATGGATGTACAATACAGTCTTATGTAGAAATATTATAAAGACATGATGGGAATGGTTCATAGTGATATGTCTGGAGAAGGGGGGAGGTTGGGGTGTTGGGGGTATGCCAGCGTCCTGGGTTATATTTCTACTCTTTGTTTGGCTGGTGGAGGGTATATATTAATAGATGTTTTTTACAGCGGTGGTTTCCAACCACTGGTACCAGTCTGCAGCCTGTTAAGAACTAAGTGGCACAGTGGGAGATGAACAGTGGGCAAGTGAGGGGGGTGTCCTCATCTGTTTTTACAGCCACTCCCCCTTGCTTGCACTGCTTGAGCTCCACCTCCTGTCAGATCAGCAGCCGCATTGGATTTCTCAGACACGGTAGGAGTGTCAACCCTGCTATAAACTGTGTGCAAGGGATTTTGGTTGTGTGCTCCTCATGAGAATCTAATGCCTGGTGATGTGAGGTGATGTGAGATGGAACGCACTCGAATCATCCCCAGAACATGCTCCTTACCCCCATCCATGGAAGAATTGTCTTCCATGGATGTGGTCTTGGCTGCCAAAAGGTTGGGGACCACTGCTTTTGAGTATACTTTGTATCTTTCATTTGACTGAAATAGTTTATAATGAAAGAAAAAAGAAACATTACTAAGTGAGGTTCTGTAATAGCTGTGAAAGACCAAATTGAAATAAGATTTAGAGGACATTTTAACACGTTAGTTTCTGTACTAGTTCTGAGGTTTTGTCTCATTTTTGCTAAGGAAGCATCAGAATCAATATTTTAGTTTTACTGTATAGGTTTGATGCATTTATAATTGATGGTATAGTTTTATACTTAGATGTATCTATATTGTTTATGACTTTTGGTTTTCAGGGTTTTTCTCTTCTGGAGCAACATTTAAAATGTTTTATTTAAAACTCAAGAGCTTACACATTATAAATAGAATAGATCTTAAGGTTTACATTGTATGTTAATTGTATACGTGAAGTATTTTGAGTTTATTAATGTAAAATTGGGATTTTAAAGTAAAGCATGTTGTTAGAAATCAGGATAATGATTACCCTTTGGGGATGACTGGAAGTGAATGTGAAGAGGACTTCTGGGTTGCTGGTTACACAGAATAGTGTGTTTAGTTTGTAAAAATCACTGTAAACTTAGAATATATGCACTTTCTTTGTTTTTTTGAGGCTGAGTCTCACTCTGTTGTCCAGCCTAGAGTGCCATGGCATCAGCCTAGCTCACATTAACCTCAGGCTCCTGGGTTTAAGTGATCCTCCTGTCTCAGCCTCTCCACGTAGCTGGGACTACAGGTGCCCACCACAATGCTTGACTAGTTTTTCTATTTTTAGTAGAGACAGGGTCTCACTCTTGCTCAGTCTGGTCTGGAACTTCTAAGCTCACGTGATGCTTCTGCCTAGGCCTTCCAGAGTGCTGGGATTACAGATGTGAGCCACTGTGTCCGGCCGTATGTGCACATTTCTCTGTGTAAATTGTACCTTACTAATAAAAAAAAAAAAGGTATAGGTATATGTCTCATTACACATGGAAAAAAGTAAAATATGCTGAATTTAAAACCTTGAAACACATAGAGGAGTATAAAGGAGTGGAAACAAAGAAATTTTAGAAGTTGGAGAAGTGTTAAGTAAAATATCAACATGTAGACAGAGGCATTTTGATTTTGCCACATAACCTTTCTCTTCATTTTGGGTATCAAAAAATAGTTGTGATCATACTAGATAGGCAGTTTTATATATTGTTTTCCCAGTAATATTTGAGCTTAAGCATGTCCTCATGTGGTTAGATACTTTGGGAATGTTTTTTTTTGATGGAGGGGAGTTAAAACATCTTTTCCTGTTGTAGGCAAGCACCACAGTGCGTGTAACCAACTCCAATGCCAACGCAGCCAGCCCCCTCATAGTTGCTGGCTACAATGTCTCTGGCTCTGTCCAAAGTGACGGGGAGCCCATGAAAGGGGTGAAGTTTCTTCTCTTTTCTACTTTAGTAACCAACGAGGTAAGCAAAGAAAAGTAGAGATTTGTGTGTGTGTATGGTGGGGGTAAGAGGATGGGGATTTCTAGACTAAAATGTACTGTTTAAAATGCAGGTTTAGGTTTATCTGTGTCTTAAACATTTAAGAACATTGTGTGTCTCTGTTGACTCATAAGAAATCGAATCATTATACTTCGAGGCAGTGGCATTTGGTGGAAAGTGTACAGCCTTTGAAATCAAACAGACCTAGTCCAAACAAATCCCAGTTTCAGACAGATGCCTCTTGCTGGCTGTATGACCTTGGGCCATTCAGCTCACCTTCCCAAGCCTCTTATTTCCTTGTCTGGAGAGTGGTGACCCATTGTGGGGAAGGAGAGTCATGTGGTTTTTCCCAAGAAGACTGCCAGTTTTTAATTTTACAACTTGAATATAAAGATTTTCGTTCCTTTTATCTGGACTAATAGGTCATAGATTTCAGAAAGACATATGGAAGGTACCCAAAAAATGTATATACATTTTAAGAAAGGGAAAAACTGTATTAAAATTGTAATGCTCAAGTTACGTTTGACTTCTACAATTACAAGAGATACAAGATACAACGTACAAGGTAACAAACTTTATCGGTCTATACTGAATATTAGAGTTTTAATAGTGTTTTTCCTTTAGTAAAATGTGTATATACATTTTGGGGGCACCCTGTACATTAACATACAGCTTAAAAAATATTCCTGTGATGTGGCTATTCAATGGTGATCAGCAAGTGTAAATGGAGAAAGAAGTCTTTTTGTTTCCCCCTGCATAGGACGTCCTGGGCTGTAACGTCTCACCGGTGCCTGGGTTCCAGCCCCAGGACGAGAGCCTGGTGTATTTATGCTATGCGGTCTCCAAAGAAGATGGCTCCTTCTCCTTCTATTCCTTGCCAAGTGGGGGCTACACAGTGGTGAGTGAAGCACGTGTCCACTCTGTTTATGTTTGGGACTCTTGGGACACAGTGAGAGCTGATGCTGCTTGGGTTTTAAAGGAACAGTTGGCCTGCAGTTCCATGAACACTCTGTTTAGTAGTTATTATTCTTAAGACGAGACTCTGATCCCCCAGTAATAGCTGCAGGAAGCACAGGGC
This sequence comes from Nycticebus coucang, assembly GCF_027406575.1. Taxonomy (NCBI): domain Eukaryota; kingdom Metazoa; phylum Chordata; class Mammalia; order Primates; family Lorisidae; genus Nycticebus; species Nycticebus coucang. Next base: position 95,066,091 of record NC_069791.1, on the reverse strand, counting down.
TTTGTCTTTTTAAATTGGTAACAGTTAGGATTAAGGTTTCTTTTGGCCTGTCTTGAACCCCTTTTCACTTGCAGACTGTATTAGTATTGATGGTTGAATCATGTTATTTGTTCTTAGTAATTAACAGACTCTTCCCTCCAGATTCCTTTCTATAGAGGGGAGAGGATTACCTTTGATGTTGCACCTTCCAGACTTGACTTTACGGTGGAACATGACAGTCTGAAAATCGAGGTAAGACTTTCCTATCTGTCTTTTGGAGGGACAGGTGTTTGAGTGCCCATTCCTGGGCACAGGTGTTACAAACATGTTTTTTTTTTTTTTTTTATTGTTGGGGATTCATTGAGGGTACAATAAGCCAGGTTACACTGATTGCAATTGTTAGGTAAAGTCCCTCTTGCAATCATGTCTTGCCCCCATAAAGTGTGACACACACCAAGGCCCCACCCACCTCCCTCCTTCCCTCTTTCTGTTCCCCCCCATAACCATAATTGTCATTAATTGTCCTCATATCAAAATTGAGTACATAGGATTCATGCTTCTCCATTCTTGTGATGCTTTACTAAGAATAATGTCTTCCACGTCCATCTAGGTTAATACGAAGGATGTAAAGTCTCCATTTTTTTTAATGGCTGAATAGTATTCCATGGTATACATATACCACAGCTTGTTAATCCATTCCTGGGTTGGTGGGCATTTAGGCTGTTTCCACATTTTGGTGATTGTAAATTGAGCTGCAATAAACAGTCTAGTACAAGTGTCCTTATGATAAAAGGATTTCTTTCCTTCTGGGTAGATGCTCAGTAATGGGATTGCAGGATCAAATGGGAGGTCTAGCTTGAGTGCTTTGAGGTTTCTCCATACTTCCTTCCAGAAAGGTTGTACTAGTTTGCAGTCCCACCAGCAGTGTAAAAGTGTTCCCTTCTCTCCACATCCACGCCAGCATCTGCAGTTTTGAGATTTTGTGATGTGGGCCATTCTCACTGGGGTTAGATGATATCTCAGGGTGGTTTTGATTTGCATTTCTCTAATATATAGAGATGATGAACATTTTTTCATGTGTTTGTTAGCCATTCGTCTGTCGTCTTTAGAGAAAGTTCTATTCATGTCTCTTGCCCATTGATATAAGGGATTGTCGGCTTTTTTCATGTGGATTAATTTGAGTTCTCTATAGATCCTAGTAATCAAGCTTTTGTCTGATTTTAAAAAAGTCTTTTATCCAGAAGGGCTGTTGGATTCTAATTTAGCCTGGGATCCACTAGTCCAGTGGTTCTCAAACTTCCTAATGCCACGACCCTTTAATACAGTTCCTGTGGGTCGCAACCCACAGGTTGAGAACTGCTGCACTGGGCTAAACTAGTGGACTGCCTCACTTCTCTTCCACATAATATCTGTATCATGAAGAAGCTGATTCCTAGTTATATCTATTTCATTTCAATGAGATGCAATATTTATTGAGTGCCATTGACATACATTTCAGATACCACTCCAGGGCTGAGGATATAGCAGTGACCCAAAGAAGCAAATATTCCTGTTCCCGTGGAACACACCTTGTAATGACAGAAAGGGATAATACATGTGTGGATAAGTGAGTTGGGATGTATATTAGAAATTCATGAGTGTTCTTTAGAAAACTAAAGCAAGAAAGAAGATCACACAGTTTCGGGGTTGGGCTTGGGGTTGCAGTCTTAATAAGGTGTTCTTGGGAAATCCTCACTGTGAAGGTGACATTTAGGCAACAACCTGAAGGGGAAGAGTAAGTGGACAGTATTTACCTCTGTGGGAAGAGTGTTTAATACAGCAGGGCTGGCATGTGCAAAGGTCCTGAGGCAGGAGTGCCTGCAAGGTTGGGGCGCCCCAAGGAGGCCATGGCTGGAGTGGAGAAAATGAAGGAAGGAAGAGGAAGAGAGTGGGTGAGAGAGGAGATTGTGCAGGGCCTTGGGGGTCACTTTGCCCATAATTCTGGGTGAGAATTGGTGCTACTGAGGGTTCTCAGTGGAGGAGAGTTGTGATCTCTCTGGTGGCTGCATTGAGAAAAGTTTGCAGAGGACCAGGGTGGAAGTCGGGGACCAGGTAGGAGGCTGTGGCAGTAAGCAGGTAGAAGCTGATGGAGCTTGGACCGTGGTGACAGGAATGGGCAATGTGGTATGTGGCCTGTTAAACTCCCCAGACCCTCAAATGGATGGTGATGCAGTTTACATCCTGTTTATGTTTTCTTTAATTACAGAGGTAGGAAATGGTTACTGTAGAAAATTGGCCAGATAGGGTAAATCCCAAAAGAAAAGAACAGTCTTTCTCAGATGGACCACCTGGTGTTAGAGTTATTGAAAAAATTATATTTTAATCGTTTTCTTTTAATGTTGCATTTGGAATTACTCTGTTAAAATAGCTTAAACCGGTAGGAGATAGCTGTGAGGTCACAAGCACAGTGGGCTGCTGACTCTGCGTCGTAGGATTCAGGAAAGCCTTGACTATTCTGTGCACTGGAGGGGGGGAGAAGAGCGAGAATATGAAGTCTTTCTTTGCTTCAAAGGTTTACAGAGAAGGATGTTACCAGATCTCCACCAAATATAAATTTTTAAAGAGATAAATGTATTTTAGGGAGTAAGGGCCTGTAAGTTCTATGAAGTTAGGAGGTATTAGTAACTTTTCCTCTACTGTTTTCTTAATGTATGAATTAGTGCCTGGTGTGTAATAGGTGACTAATAAAAATATTTGTTGATAGCCGGGCGTTGTGGCGGGCACCTGTAGTCCCAGCTACTCGGGAGGCTGAGGCAGGAGAATCGCTTAAGCCCAGGAGTTGGAGGTTGCTGTGAGCTGTGTGAGGCCACGGCCCTCTACCGAGGGCCATAAAGTGAGACTCTGTCTCTACAAAAAAAATAAACAAAAAAAAAAAAAAAAAAAAATATTTGTTGAGTGCATATGTGAATTAAGAAGTGTAAATAGGTTGGATGAACCCTATCTGTTTGGAAGGCTCAGGAAGGGCTACCTGAATAAAAAGGGAGCCGTGTGATTTTTTTTAAAGTTCTGTCTTAAATGCTGTTGCATGTATTCATTCATTCATTTGGTAGTCATTTATTGTTTTTTATTTTTTATTTTTTTGTAGAGACAGAGTTTCACTTTATTGCCCTCAGTAGAGTTTCGTGGCGTCACACAGCTCATAGCAACCTCCAACTCCTGGGCTTAGGCGATTCTCCTGCCTCAGCCTCCCGAGTAGCTAGGACTACAGGCACCCGCCACAACGCCCGGCTATTTTTTTTGTTGCAATTTGGCCGGGGCTGGGTTTGAACCTGCCACCCTCGGCATATGGGGTTGGCTCCCTGCTCACTGAGCCACAGGCGCTGCCCCTGGCAGTCATTTATTAAGTGCCTGCAACATACTCGGTAACTAAGATCTCAGTCTGCATGAAGCTTCCATTCTAGTGGGAGACAGACAACTTTAAAAAATCAAACAAGCCAGCACTTTCGGAAGCTGAGGCAGGAGGATGGCTTAAGGCCAGGAATCTGAGACTAGCCTGAATAACATAGCGAGACCTTGTATGTATAAAAAATAAAGAAAATTAGCTAGGTCTGGTGGTGTGGGCCTTAGTTGCAGCTACTTGGGAGGCTGAGTCAGGAGAATCACTTGAGCCCAGGAATTTGAGGTTGCTGTGAGCTATGATGATGCCACTGCACTCTAGCCTAGGCAACAGAGTGAGACTATGTCTAAAATAAATACAACATAGCGAAACTCTGTCTAAAATAATGAATAAATGAATGGAGGAAGGAATTCAAACATTTCAGATATTGGTAAGTTTGATAAAGATGTGGTGAACTTGAGATCCAGGTAGCTGGAACTCAGCAACTACAGAGAAAACCCAGGTGTGCTCACAAGCAAGTAGGCCACAGCAGACAGATCACAGGCTTGTGTGGTGGGTATAGCGACAGGGCTTGCAAGTGGTGTCCAGGTAGTGTTTGTAAGGACCTGAGTTCAGGCCGTGGGGGAGAGACGGAGGATGGGCACATGAAACCTTGCAGGGGTGGAATCCACAGGGCTGATCTATGCTGGAGGTGCAGGGAGTGGGATCCAAGGGGCTGCTGGACTTTGCACTTAGGAGACTGGAGGAAGGTGTGATTCATCAAGATGGGGATGTCTGGAGTGTAGGGAGGCCAGAAGTGGGGGAGGCTGGGGAGGCTTTCACAAGACTGAGTTTGGTGACCTTTAACTTGATCTTTTTTATTCCACCGTTTGACAGACTGCAGCATGCTGGGAATACAACAGAGAAGATAGACTCAGGGAAAGTGAGAGGGAGCCCAGCTGTGGCCCATGGGACTGGGAGACTGGGAGGCAGGTGGACATAAGCGAGACACATAAGCAACATAAGTGTGCACAGCTGGAGTCTTTGTCGCCTCAACACACAGACACCTTCTTTCTGTTCTTCATTTTCTAGCCTGTATTCCACGTCATGGGGTTCTCTGTCACTGGAAGGGTTTTGAATGGACCTGAAGGAGAAGGAGTCCCAGAGGCAGTGGTCACTCTGAATAACCAAATCAAAGGTGGGCAGACACATTTGCCCCGGGAACTATTGACCAGTGCTCTTTCTGGATCATAGAGAAATGGAAAGAAACCAAATCTTAATGACTATATGAAAACATGCTGTTTTTTATCTCCAATATTCTTGTGTATGTGTAAGGATATGCAATTGTTTGGGGCTGATTTTCTGTTTGCATGTTTTTGTTTTATAGTCAGAACAAAAGCTGATGGCTCATTCCGCCTGGAGAACATAACAACCGGGACATACACCATCCATGCCCAGAAAGAGCACCTCTACTTTGAGACGGTCACAATCAAAATTGCACCTAACACACCTCAGCTGGCTGACATTATCGCAACAGGGTAAGTTGATTCTGTGTGGATTTGGAAGCACCAGGGTGTATGTTTACAGACAGTGAAGAACAAAATTACTAGCAACCTAAGTGTGTGTTTCTGCTGAGAATCCACATCCAGTCTTGGGTGCCTGTCGAGGAATTCAGGCTGCTTTCTCTAGAAAGATTGGTGCTAAATCTTACAAACTGAAGGTACTTACAAGTTGGATACTTAAAGAAAATTCTCTTGCTTCAAAGTTAACAATGGTTTGTTAAATTGTAGAAAGGCCTTTGATATCTGACTTTATTATATCCATCAGACCTTTTTTTGCTTAATCTTTGGGGACTCTGGAAGATGGTTTAGTTGGTTGTGAAAGTTTGTTGGAAGGTGCTTCCGTTCATTGACCTCGTTCTCCCTGCTTTGTGGTTACTAGTTACTGATGATGAGTCTAGGAAGATGCATCCTGTGGTTGAATTTGTGTAGATGGTGTAGCACAGAGAACTCAGGCCTTGGCATCAGATCTCGGATCGTTTTCTCATCTGTGTGTAGCCTACAAAATGGAGATGCTGCTGCCATCTTGCTTTTAGACGGCAACAGGGGCTTACAAAATGATTATTGTGGAAAGAGTGCAGAGTGTCTGGGAGACAGGCACTGTGAGCAGAGACAGGTGGTCTCAAAGTAGCGTGGTGTGGACAGGAGCATGAAGCCTGGTGCTGCCAGAGCAGAGCATGCTGGGCAGGTGAAGCAAAGCTGGAAGGGGCAGATCTCAGAGCACTGCCTCGTACTCCATCACACATAGGGGCTTTCTCCTCCAGGGGGCAAGGGGCCAGGAACAGTTTTGAGCATTGAAGAAGGAACGTGGTTTGAGCTTTGTTTTCAGAAGGCCCAGAGGAGGGTGGCATTTGAAAGGGAAAGGGGTAGGATATAGGATGTTTAGAAACAGAGTCAATGAAGGCTTGCCTTATAATGAAGCAAGGACAGATTGGCAAGATATTTAGGGGTGCCCAGCTTGTGAGGTGGGATGGCTGCTCAGAGAAAGGAGCCAAGTGAGGTGATGAGGGTTCAGTTTTGGCTGTATGGGTCCATAGGGCCACTAGGTGGAGCTCTCCAGCAGGTGCTTGCATAGATTGTAACTGAGGATTTGGCTGCTGGTGGCAGCCAGAATCCTGAATATGTATAAACAAGTAGAATTAGAAGATGGGAGGCCCAAAATGGAATACCAGTGTTTACAGGGTAGGCCATGGAAGGCCCAGGGTGGCTCACCTCATAGGAACTCAAAATAAGTTTTAGGTACAAGGTGTGCTAGACAAGGAGGTCCAGGGAGCTGAGCCCTGGTCCCTTTGGAGGCCAGGTGACCCTGTTCTATAGCCAGGTGTGGGTCAGGGTCAGGGGGTTTGGTGATGAGTGGTAGATAAGAACACAAACCACCCTTAGGAACTAATTCTTGGGTGTGAACCCTTCCTGTCTCCCTCCCATAAACTTTTTAGCAACTGCTTTGGGTGAGGCACTGTGAGAAGGGCTAGGTATATAATAATTAGTCAAACTAACATCCCAAAGATGTGGCTTTCACTCTGCTGAGGGAACAGAGTTAAGACAAGTACATTTGTGATTATAGATTATGGTAGGTGTTGTGCAGGGAAGAGACCAGGGCAGTATGAGAAGACCTAACTTAGACTGGGAGCCCTGGAAGGTGCTTCGGGTTGCCGTGACCTGGGGGAAGACTGGGAGTTGCTCAGTAAAGACCATCCTGCGTGGTGGGGAGCAGCAGCTCAGAGGTCTGGAGAAGACAGGAAGGCTCAGAAAGGCAGCCTGGAGTTGGCTGGTGGGATCAGAGAGCCCTGGGGCCTCCACCTTACTATGGTCATGGACTTTGATCCCTAAATGCAGTGGAAGTTTCTTAAAAGAGTTGTCAGTAAGAGAGTGGTATAGATCATGGCATTTTAAAAGGTTTTTTTTCTTCTTTCTGGCCACTGTGTGGAGTATGGATTGGAGGGAAGCAGAGCATGGATGGAGGGATGACATAGGAGGCAGCTGCAGTGTCCAGAGCAGATGTGGTGGTGGCTGGGACCAGGGTGCTGCAGAGAGTGGGGAGGGCGTAGTCAGAGGGTAGGTCCTGCAGAGAGAGCACCAACAGGCCCATTCTGTGGGAGTCCCAGGGTTCTTATTTGAGCCTCTTGATGGAGAGAGGAGGTGCTGTTCACAGAGATGGAGGAAACGTATTTACGTTCTTCTTTAAAGTAGAATATTTGGATGAAGGAGAGAAAAGTAACATTTGTTGAGCATCTTTGGAAAACCTCGTCATTTTTCATTTGGGCCAACAAAGCACTTTTATCTCTTTAACACACTCATGTTTCTTACGTTTTCTTTAAAAAAAATTTTTACCCCATTTGTTTAAAAAACACACTCAGTGAGTTCTGTCTAAATGACTATAAGAATAGAATTATCTAGGGGAGGGTATTTGGCAGGATCTCACCTAATGTGCACAATGCAAGGGTACATTTCAAAATAACTAAGAGTATTATAAATGTCTTACCACAAAAGTAAGTGAGGTGATGGTTATGTTAATTAGTTTGATTTAAGCATTCCACATTGTATATCAAATCATCATATTGTGCCCCATAAATATATAAAGTTATGATTTAGTAAAAATTAAAAAAGAAAAATATAATCATCAAAGAAATACCCTTGTGACTAAAGAAAGGCAGAGGAGGAGGATAATAGTAATATTAAAGGTAAATGCATTACCAAAAAACAGAATTATCTCCATATACACCAAGATTACCAGTTTCTATCCATATATACACAAAACTGTACTGAAGTAATCTGTTGACACAAACCCATTTTTAAGAGCTTCAGTATACCTAAAGCCTTCTTCTACCAGCCCTGTAGTTATTTTTCCAAACTAAACCAATATATATTTAAGGTTTGAGTTAACTGGGCTTTTGTTGAGGATGTGAGCTGAAACACGTTTTATAGTTAAAATATTTACGACTTAAAGAGGCTAAGAGCTTCACCTGGGGACAGATAAGGTGACATATTCCCTGACAGATCCACAAATGAAGAGAATATGAAAGGTCCTTAGAAATAATTCCATTAATAATTGCTTCCTATCCTGTATTCTGAAAGTACATGGTAGGGGACTGTGAGAACCAAAATGAATACCTTTTAGTTTAGATCAGAGGTTGACACACTTTTTCTGTAGAGAGCCGGAGAATAAACATTTCAAGCTTTGTGGGCCAACCGATCTGTAGGATGAAAGCCACCATAGACAATAGATAAATGAATGGAGGCTGTGTTCTAATAAAATTTTGGACACTGAAATTTGCATTTCATATGAATTTTTATTTTTATTTTATTTTATTTTACTTTTTGAGACAGAGTCTCTCTTGGTCATCCTTGGTAGAGTGCTGTGGCATCATAGTTCACAGCCACCTGAAACTCTTAGGTTTTAGTGATCCTCTTGCCTCAGCAAGAGGATTTAGTGATCCTCTTGCCTCAGCCTCCCAAGCAGTTGGGACTACAGGCGCCTGCCCCAACACCCAGCTGTTTTTTAGAGATGGGGGTCTTACTCTGGCTCAGGCTGGTCTCGAACCTGAGCGCTCAGGCAGTCCACCTGCCTCGGCCTCACAAGTGCTGGGATTGGTGGTGTGAGCCACTGTGCCCAGCCCTCATATGATTTTTATGTCACAAAATGTACCTTTAAAAATGTTTTATCTTTTAACCACTTGAGAGTGTGAAAACCATTCTTAGCTTTCGGTCCATACAAAATGGGTGGGGCCTAATGTGGCTGGCCTGTGGTCTGTGGTTTGTTGACTGCTACATAGATAGCAAGCTTCTATGGCTTTGTAGTCAGTTTACTCTAAAGAAATGGCTGGGTTTCAAACACATACACAATCTTCTACCGTTTTATTTTCTTTCTACTGTTTTTTTATTTGAGCAGAGTGGTTGTTCCAAAATTTAGTGTGTCTTGTAATTGTCAGAATCCAACTTTCTCTCTACTGATTTTTATCTAAAAGGATTCTTTAAGATGAGGATATATGACCTTTAGTCAGTTGAAGAAACACTTGTGGCTTCCAGCTGTGATGAATTATTACACTTTAACACAACTTCTGACTAGAATATGAAGGCCTGCACTCCAAGGCTGCTGGTCTTTGTAGATGTGCCTTTCATGTGTTTCATCCTTTCTTTGTAGATGTGCCTTTCATGTGTTTCATCCCTTTCTCACGGGATGCTTTGCAGCCTCTTGCTGCTTATTTAGAATCTCAAATCGGAGTCATTACCTTAATAGCGCTTTTCAGTTGCATTTGTGGCTCCTAGCTCCCAAGGGGTTCCATTTTAGCTTTACATTTTTTAACTTAATTACCTTTTCTATTCCAATCTCTTACTTTGCTTTTATCCATGCATTATATATAATCACAAGCGAGGAAGAGGGAAGACATCTTTGATAACCTGCCTTGTTTTATGGCCTGGTTAATGACAGTTTCTTAGGCTTGCTTTTAAGGGCTAGCCCACATTTCCAGTCTGAAGCCGCTCCATCAGCAATGATCCAATTACCTGAAATATTTTTATTATCTGCAGATTTTCTGAAAATTGCTTCTGCAGTGGGGGATTTTCAGATGTCACCTAGAACACACACATAGCCCCACCATGGGCCTCTGCAGAAAGAGGTCTTCCCTTCTGGGGTTTTTCTTTAAAACAGACTCATTTGGACTCCATTGTACTGCTTCATTAAGATTAAACCAGTCTTAGGAAAGGGCTGGAAGAAGGCTCCATGGTTTGGGGTTGATGAGAGCCTTTCCTGTTATAACTGAGTTGTCTTTTTGCAGGTTCAGTGTCTGCGGTCAGATATCAATCATTCGCTTCCCTGACACCGTCAAGCAGATGAGTAAATACAAAGTTGTCCTGTCATCTCAAGACAAGGACAAGTCTTTGGTCACTGTGGAGATGGATGCTCATGGATCATTTTGTTTTAAAGCAAAACCGGGGACCTACAAAGTTCAGGTATGAACAGTTTTTTAAAGTTTAAAATATTTGAGAAAAAGCAGTGATTTCTTTTTTAGGAGGGTTATTAGCCAAAGTGGGGTTTGAGAAGGAAGATTTCAATTTCTAAATTTTTAAGTGCACGTCGCAGTTAGTAGAGCGAGACCGACATCCAGTTTGGAAATGATGCTGTCTGTCTCTCTTTTCCGGTCATGGCGTTTATTATGGGTTAGTATCAGGCTTCTGGTCATGCCTCTGCCTCTCGGGATTTTGCTGGTAGAACATCCATGAGTCTAAGAGGAGTTCAAAATGAATTCACATTTTAATGGCAGCTCAACAATTGCCATGGTGTGTGGCTTCAGGACCCCAGACCAAAGTGGAGTTTCCTATTTCCTGTCTCACCCTGCCTTGAAGGCAGCTGACAGGCACCATGTGATTTATCCATCTGGGCAGACAGAAAAGTGGGGGCGACCTTGGCCTGTGATCTCACCACAGGGGGAAGGACCTGAGCATCTCTGGGCCAATGGAGCAGGAGATGAGACAGAACAGAGGTCCGTCCATGTGCCTTCAACCCAGAGGCCCTGCCTTTGGTGAAAGAGTGTCTTTTTGGGTCATAGATGCTCCCAATCAGTGGCAGCTGGATTTTGTTTTTCTTTTGTTTATTTATTTACTTTTTTGAGTCAGGATCTTATTCTTTCCTCCGGAGTAGAGTGCAGTGGTGTCATCATTGCTCATTGCAACCTCAAACTCCTGGGCTCAAGTACTTCTCCTGCCTCAATCCCCTAAGTAGCTGGGACCATAGGCGTGTGCCACCATGCCCAGCTGATTAAAAAAATTTTTTTTTGTAGAGACAGGATCTCACTATATTGCACAGGCTGGTCTCAGACTCCTGGCCTCAGGTGATCTTCCTGCCTCAGGATTATAGGTGTAAGCTACCATGTCCAGTTTTCCTTCCAGTGGAAGAATATGTAACACAAAGGAATAGGGCTGAGAAGCTACCCTGCCCTCTGAGACATGCTTTCCTCCAGGACAGAGTGGGATCTCGCCCTCTGGGAAAACAGGATAGGAGGTAGCATTCTGTCTGCTTCCACCAAACAGTGTGGTGTGTGGGTGGACAGCTACTTTCATGAGACAGTAGCAGCTTCTTGCAAAGATGGCCACGTTGCGAAGCCTTTAGAAGCCCTCTAGGAAGCCCTTTTCCAAGGAAGGGCAATATAAATGGTACTAGGAAATAAAATAGGTGACCTCTTCTCCCATCCCTCTTTTTAGCCTGGGAAAGAAAAAGAAGAAAAAAATGACTTAATTTCACCAAGGAGTTATCCACATAGTGTCAGCAGGTTCATAGCTTATGTTATGAGTGACATAAGGGCAGGAAAAGAGACTGGGGTTTAGTACAGTTCCAGCCAGTGTTCAGGAGGTGTATGCCAGCTTTGTGTGCCCCTGTGGCTACACTTCTGTGCACACCCATGGGACTCATATTTTAAGGCTAATTATTTATTTCTTAATAGAAATGTGGTTGCTTCCTACAAGTTATTCATGCATTTGTTGTGATTATAAAATAAGGCCTGGGAATGAACATTTGTCCTTCAAAATCTATGTAGCTTTGGACTCAAGATGAATGTTTTAGTGCCCTATGGGTCCAGGGAGGGGCAGCCCTGTGCAGCATCTCACCTGCCTTGCACATGTTTCTGCAGGTGATGGTTCCGGAGGCAGAGACCAGAGCAGGGCTGACACTGAAACCCCAGATGTTTCCTCTTACTGTGACTGACAGGCCTGTGATGGATGTGGCCTTTGTACAGTTTTTGGCATCAGTTTCTGGGAAAGTCTCTTGTTTGGGTAAGATGTCACTTGAAAGCAAGAACAGATAGTTTCAAAGAAGTAGGCAGTTAGGGGTGGGATTTGGGTACACCTTTCTTCATGGGGTAGCATTAACGATGACTGCAGACCCTCTTCCTGGGACTGGTTTTTGAAAGTCTATATGGTACATTCATTTTTTTATGAATGAAGGTCATAAGAGTCACCAGAAACATTTTCTTGGAGTTCTTCTACGTTGGCCCCTGAAGGAGCACCTGGAATTTTTTCCCTCCTCTTAACTTGTGAAAGGAATATGGAATCAGGCTTAGGAGTCATTCTAGCTCTGTGTCTTACCAGCTGTTATATGCATTTTATACTTTATACATTTTTCTTGCCCAGCCTCAGTTTTTTGTCTGGTAAAATGGGAACACTCCCCATCTTGAGCTAAGAGCATTTTAGACTCTGGAATCCAACTTTACTGCTTGGCCCCTACCTGTGTGATCTGGGACAAGTTACCCAACTTCTCTGTGCTTTTAAGTCCCTTGTTTGTAATATGAAGTCTGACAATTAAGTTTGCATACTCATCCTAGAAAAAGCGCTACATACCTCATTGCTGAATATCACCGCAGTCACCTCTGAAGTGCTCCCCTTGGGAAGCTGTGCACTGATGCCAGCACCTTGTCCCCCCACTTCAAAGCAATTCTGGAACTGTTTGTTTGGAATGGCCCTCAGAGCTGTTGTATTACCCTTGATGTCCTGAATATCATCAAAATATCTCCTTTCAATATTTCCTTTATCTTTAGGTAAAGAAACCAGTCACTGAGGGCCAGATCACATGAGTAGGGAAGGTGTTCCAATTTTCCAATACAGTTATTTGTTGACTGGCTAAAAACTCCCTCACAGACAGTGACTTGTGAGCTGGTGCATTGTTGGCATTACACCTTTCTCATGCCAAGATTATAAGTTAACATTTTCTTAAGTGTTTCTCTATCAATGTTTACTTGGTCTGCTGTGCTTCTCACAGTCAGCTGATTTTCACTCACAGTTCAAGGAATTTTTTGCCATGTTTTTTTTCAGTTACTGACTGCTCTGGCCTCTCTTCTTCAGTGACACTTTCCCTCCCCTCAGAAAAATGGTTAATCCACTTGTACGCTGCTATTTTCTTTACGGCATTATCCCCATAAACTTGGACTAACATGTCCCTGATTTCACTTCCACTCTTGCCAAGTTTAACAAGAAGTGTAACATTTGTTCGTTGTTCTAATTCAAGACCTGCATTCTTGTAAGGGCACACAAAAACATACAGCAGTAATGAACACCACTCAGCAAGATGCCACCGCATGTTAACATGAATACAGCGGTGAGACGCTGACAGACCAAGGTCATGAAACATTACCTAGCTGTTTGTATGGTGCTGCCAACTTAAGTTCATGTTGGCAAGTTTGCATCCTTGATTGTCACACCTTTTATGCAGATAGGAACAATTCCTACCCCATGGAATTGCGAGGATCAAATGAGTTAGTAAATCTTTAGCCTTTAGAACAGTACCTGGAACACAGGAGGAGCCATATAAATCTTTGCTATTATTAGTCATATTATTATTGTGATAAAGACCCTGGTTCTCTGCCTGGTATAAAATGGGTATTCAGTAACTGTTCTATCACCTTTTCTCTCTTTCTGTCTGGCTCCTGTTGTTTCTTCATGAATGTTACTTCTTCTGTTTCATCTCCCACTTTCCCTTTTCTCTAGTGCAGCCAGGAGTGTTCTGTAAATGATGGGGTTGCTCTCACTCTCAGGCCCTTCATTGTTTACTACCAATGACCCAACACTCCTTGGCATCGAGGGGCTACACATTTGCTTTAAAGAAGCCCTCCTGGCACTGCCTGCCAGGAGCTCAGAGGCAGTAGCAGGCAGCTGACTGAGGCTGAGGATTCCCATGTGCACCTGTGGTTTGTGAGGGCAGTCACATGGGGCTCTCCCCTCTTTCCTCTGCAGACACCTGTGGTGACCTGCTGGTGACTCTGCAGTCCCTGAGCCGCCAGGGTGAGAAGCGGAGCCTCCAGCTTTCTGGCAAGGCCAACTCCATGACTTTCACGTTTGACAGTGTGCTCCCTGGAAAATACAAAAGTAAGAACTACATGCAGCATTTTATGGTCCTCACACAGTTGCTGTCGTTGTAAACTTTCTAAAACCCAGTCTCCAGTGGTGTCACGAGCGAATGCCTTTCTCCAACTCTGTGTGTGCTATGACCTTGACTGTGCATTGTTTAGAGTTGGGCAATGATGAAAAGTCCAGGCTTTGTGAACTCACTGTCACTTGTTAGGGTGACCCACAGGCAGCTTCTGTTTTGGGAAGGCTCTCTGATTCTGGGCCCTTTCACTTCTGAGTGCTAGAAAAATTGTGATATAATTCTGCTGATGTGTTCTACCACTTAGCACCAGTGTAACCATGGCAAGTTACTTGCTATTTTGAGATTCAGTTTTCTCATCTATAAAATATGTGTAATAGGTTCTTTCTGCAGGATGTAAAGTAAATGAAATAAGGTTTGTGAAGGCCCTTGCACAATGCCTGGTGAGTAGCTGGCAAATACGAGTTCCTTTTCCCCGGTCCAGTCTCAAGCCATATCCTGTTTGTATTTCTGCTTTTTCAAAAATGAAGTTGGAGCTGCTGGCAGTGAATATCTTAAAATAGACTGCTTTTTCTCGAGAATTATATTTTCTGTTACGTCAGGGGTTGGCAAACTACAGCCCAAGGGCTGACTGCCTGTTTTTGTAAATAAAGTTTCCTTAGAACACAGCCGTGACCATTTGTTTGTGTGTCACCTGTGGCTGTGTGCGTGCTACCGTGGCAGAATCACATAGTCAAATAGTCAAAACCCACAAAGCATGCGGCCTGGGAGAACTTTGCTGCTCTCCTGAAGACCTTAATGGCAGCCTGATCTTTCAGGCCCAGGCCGATTTCTTGGTGATGTAATGGCCATTGGTTCCAAGTTTTCTTTAGCAGTCATTTGTTCCAGGCATTACTAGATATAAATGTAACACACACACACTTATGTGTATATATGTTTATATCTGTATATCTGCATATACACACTTTTTTAAATTAGTGAATTTATTAGAATTTTTTCTAGTGGTGTGCAGGGAGGTGGTATGCTTGTGCCCACGTGTCCCTTTGTGGTGTTTGCTTTTGCAGTAAGCATCGTGCATGAGGACTGGTGCTGGAAGAACAAGAGTCTGGAGGTGGAGGTTCTGGAAGATGACGTGTCAGCGGTTGAATTTCGGCAGACGGGCTACATGCTGAGATGCTCGCTTTCTCACGCCATCACTCTGGTATGCGTGGCTTGGGAAGAGCCTCTCGTTTGAAAGCACACTTGCTTTGTAGAGATCAAGAAAGTCTAGCATGTCAGGAATACCTCACCGTAGTCAAGCCAGATTTCCTTTTCTGCCCTTTGACTTGCCCATCTGTTAGGGAAGGCGTAATCGCATTTAAAATTCCTTAGTGGAAAGACACTTGCACTGAGGTTTCTTTGTCTTGGCCCTTCATTTAATTTGACTGGTGTTTTGGGGAGGCCATTGGTATAGTGCAAAGCATGGTTTTATAGCTTTGGATACTTTTGTTCACTGCTTCTCAGTCTTAGGTATTTTCTAAAATTGGGATCATAATACCCACTCAGGGATGTAGGGAGGCTTCTGTGAACCTCTTAGGTACTCAGCATTTCCTGGTATCTGGGCACAGTGGCTTACACCTGTGATCCAAGCACTTTGGGGAGCTGAGGCCAGGAGTTTGAGACCAGCCTGGGTAACAATAGTAAGTACTAATCTATACAAAAAATTAAAAAAAAAAACTGTTTCTTGGCATACACTGCTGTTATTTATTTATTTATTTATTTATTTATTTTTTTTTTTTTGTAGAGACAGAGTCTCACTGTACCGCCCTCTGGTAGAGTGCCGTGGCGTCACACGGCTCACAGCAACCTCTAACTCTTGGGCTTACGTGATTCTCTTGCCTCAGCCTCCCGAGCAGCTGAGACTACAGGCGCCCGCCACAACGCCCGGCTATTTTTTTGTTGCAGTTTGGCCGGGGCTGGGTTTGAACCCGCCACCCTCGGCATATGGGGCCGGCGCCCTACTCACTGAGCCACAGGCGCCGCCCTGCTGTTATTTATTAAGAAGTGCTGCTGAGTGAGTTTCTCCAGTATTTTTATTCCAGTACAGAGGACAGAGCTATTAAACAGGACGTTAGTTTCTTGTTGTTGGCTGTAGTCTCTGTGGCCTGAAAGGAAGTGTATCATGTGGGTTTCAGGAACACATATGTAAGGCCATTTGTGAATTCTCTATAATGTTTTCATGTCAGGATTGGCAAATGTTCTCAGTACAGAACTGAGGCAAATGGCAGTGAAATACTGCTTATGTTCATCACTGGAGGAATTGAAGCTGGTATTTCAAATGCCAGTTTAGTGCCCTAACTGCTTAACTACAAATGCACAATAAACTATATTGTTATAGCAGGTAGGTTAATTAATGTCTAGTTGAGAATAAATGGTAAACATTTCGGAAACCCATTTCCTTCTGGCAGTAGATTTCGGTTTCCCTTAGAGTAAGATCCCTATTTCTTGGTGGATTCCTTGAAGGCCCTTGCCTGACTCACCTCACCTTACACCACACTTCCCCCTTGTTCATGCTGCTTCAGCCACACTGTCCTCTCCAGTTCCACGTCAAGCTCATTCCCTCCTCTGGGCCTTTGTATGTGCTCTTCCCAGTGTCTAGAATGCTGTGCCTTCTTCAGAAATGCACTTTTTTTTTTTTTCTCATCATTCAGGAAGCAGCCCCACCCGTTACCTACTCAGGAGAGCGTTGCCCCAAGACCAGTGAGCTAAAGAACCCTCTGCAGGGGTCATACTTTATCTTGCTTCCCTGTTCATTTCCTTCATAGCTCCATTACTCACGAGCTGAAATTGCTAATCTGTTGGTTGCCTCGTGGTTTCTGTCTTCCCATATTAGAATGTAAGCCCCCTGAGAACAGGAGCCGTGTCAGTGCCTCCCAGGGCCCCGCCTGTGTCTGTCACATAGCAGGTGCTCAATAAATATTAGTTGACTGAATGAAAAAGCATGCGTTTGTTGGAAGTTTTGAAAGGTTTTTAATTTTCTTGTGGCATCCAGCTGCTCAAATGATTAATGGGCAAAACAGATGACTAGCTCGGAAACAGAAATATTATTCATCATCTTGGTGTCTCCCATTTTTCCCAGTAAGTCATTATATTGGCTTTGGTCCCTTAGGAGTTTTATCAGGATGGCAATGGACCTGAGAATGTGGGGATTTATAACCTCTCCAAAGGAGTCAACCGGTTCTGTCTGTCCAAGCCTGGTAAGTTTGGAAGGATTGATGTTCCATGAATTAGAAAAGTGGAAAGGCCCCACAGGGTGGTTTTACAGGCATTTCCCCTGCCTTGTATCTGTTTGCATCAAGCTATCAATTTTAGTTGTGTTCAGCATACTCTTGTTTTTCTGTCTTTTTCCTCTGGAGAGAGTGGTGTTGGAAAGCGTTCCTGGTCTTTTGGGTTTGAGTTGGGTAGAAACCACTGGGCACTTTTGCCTTTAAAAATACTATACTAGTGACTTCTCTTTATAGTGATTTTTTAAAAAGTGAATTGTTTCCACTTTGCTTAAAATCTTTAAGTGGCTTCTCTCTCTGTCTCTTTTTAACAACTTCATTGAGATAATTTGTGTAACCATTAAAACTCAACCCCATTCAGATGTGTGATAAAATGACTTTCAGCATATTTACCAAGTTGCACAAATGTTACCATGGTCTAGTTTTGCAGCCTTTTCCTTGGGCCCTAAGACCCTTGGTGCCTGTTGGCAGTTATTCCCGGTTCCCGGCCTTTGGCAGCCATTGATCTACATGCTGTCTCTAAGATTTGCCCTTTCTGGAGATTTCATATAAATGATGTCACACAATACTGGCATTTTATCTGGCTCCTTTTATTTAATGTGTTGTTTTGGAGGTTGTGTTGTAGCCCATATCAGTAGCTTCTTCCTTTATGTTGCTGGGTAGTAGTCCATCGTGTGGATAAATGGCATCTGTGTACACATTTACCAGGTGGTGGATATTTGGGTTGTTTCCAGTTTCGGTTATTCTGAATGATGTTGCTATGAACATTCTCATACAAATCTTTATGTCCACATAGCATCATTTCCTTGTTTAGATACATACCTAGGAATGGAATTGCTGGGTCATATGGCACATTTATGTTTACTTGGTTAAGACACTGCTTAATTGTTTTCCAAAGAGGCTGTACCGTTTGATATTCCCACCAGCAATGCACTAGAGTTCCTGTGTCTCCACATCCTTGTCAACATTTGTTGTTGTTTGTCTTTTGATTATAGCCATCCTGGTAGATGTGACGAGGCATCTCATGGTGGTTTCATTTTGCATTTTCCTAATGAATAATTCAGCAGTTCTTCTTGGTTCCCAAGATAAAATTCAAACTCCCGATCCTGACTTTGAGTGCTTGGGCAACCTAGCCCTGTCTGGCACTCTCTACCCTGGCCACTCTGTCCTGTGTTCAATTAGGATGCCTTTGTCAGAATGTAACCAAATCTATCCAACAGTGCCATCAACAAGTTGGGGTTCATTTGGCTCAGTAAAGACCTTTGCCAGTGTGTGCCTGCTAGCATGGCATGTTTTTGTGATTCTTTTGGCCTTTCCATTGTATTCTTTGCCTTCTATTTTCTAGATGGCCATAGTTACCTCAGAAAACTTGCTATGTTTCAGGTGGGAAGATAAGGAGGGTGTGGGGCAAACATTTTCCCAGGCTCCCTCTAGGAAGCTGCCTTTTCATATTACTGTCCAGAGCCCTGTCACATGGTCCCTTCTAGCCACAAGAGAGGCTCGGACACTTGGATATGTTGCCCAAGGCTGGGTACAGGCCACCCTCAATGTCCCCAGAGTCTGTTCACCAGGCAGGAAGGACAGCCGTTGAGGAGACAGTCAGCTTGTGATGCAGGTGCAACCCTCTGCCCAAGTGTCCTCACTCTCCTTGCTCTTTACCACCTTGCTCGGGCCTTTCTTACCCATCACTTCTCGGTCTGTATTACTTCCCTGGGGGAGGACGGCCCCCAGGGTCTCTTGGTCCCCCGGCACACTCTTGTTCTCAGCCCTTAGTCCTGTTCCCCTCTTGCATGTGCCGTAGTTGGCAGCACCGGCATATGCTGGTGGCTGTTGGATGCCCTCCACCCCCGGGCCCAGTGGTGAGGTCTCTCTCCGCACTGTGCCCTAGCACCTGGCACTGCACTGGGCCTGGACGAGGTGCTCTGTCCCTATTTGTTGAATGAAAGAACAAACCAAGTGAACGGAGAAGCCACATCAGTTTCTTTCAGTGAGAACTACTCTGGGGATAGAAGGGTTGTTTGAACTGAGTTCAGGTTTTTGAAGGACATATGGGCAAAATATTGATTAATTATCATTTAGGGGAATAAATTACTAAACTTTACTTCTTCCTGAAATTGACTGTATTCCTCTAGCAATTGGTGAAATGCGCCCCTAATGTGAGTGTTATCCTACATAGGCTTATGGCGTAAAACTGTTTTTTGCAATTGTTTCATAATTCTTTGGGGCTTCTCTTATTCCCTGCCTCCGTGAAATCGCGTTTATAGGCAGGGGCCAGGCTGCGGTTGTCTTTGGATCGTTAGCAGAATTGTTTAAGTAGAAAATCAGTCTCAGTGTCATTTGCAGGGGAAATGTACTTGCTGTCCCTTCTTGTGCTTGTGTCTGTTAGCTTAGTCTATGCCAGTGTGACTATCACGAGTTGTTAAATGATGGAAAATGAGGACCTTGTGCCTATGAGTGGGCTGTTAAGTGGATTGAGCCATTGGTAGGAAGCTGTCTAGGCAGCGGCAAAGATGCCTGCCTGGTATTTCTGATCTCATTTTTGCAGATTTGTAATATGTTTGAGTTTTCAAATGAAAGGAGCTGCCTTTGGATTTCAAATATTGGAATTACTTAGCATAATAGGTGCCATTCTCTGAAAATTACTTTTGATTTCCTATCTCTAGGTGTGTACAAAGTGACCCCTCGCTCCTGCCACCGGTTTGAGCAAGCATTCTACACCTATGACACGTAAGCTGGATGGTGAATGTTTGGTGGTGTTTGTGTACATTCTGTGGAGAACAGCCAGTGTGCCTGTCTTCAATTATTTAGAGAACAAAAGGAATTTTTCCATTTTTTTCTGGGAGAGGCAAGGTGAAGCGTTAAAACAATTCTAGATGAGGATTTTCAGACACTTGGATAAGTTACTGAGGAACTGGAGATAGGCTTTCTTTCCCAAGAAGACTTTAAACCCAGGACATAAGGCTGTGTTTTTGAAGTAGCTTAAATATAATCTTTGTCAAATCTCCCAGCACTCACTGATAGGAATCTCTCAAGCTCAAGTCTGCCATTTTTATAGTTTTACAAATGTTTGTGGGTTTCTTTGGGAATTGAAAGTGTAAAATTTTGGAGTGCAGAATTAGTTTTTAATTTTAAAATGAAATTAAATTTTTCAAATACTTGTGTGCATCTCTAGTGTTACTTGATTCTGGACAAAGCAATTTCATGTTGTATATTTCAGGGTTGGGAAGGTTGCCCACAAAGGGTGTTGTGGGTGATGCTTTGAGAATGACTCAGTAGTATTGCTAGTGTTTTCTTTCCACTTCTTTGATTTATAGGTCTTCACCCAGTATCTTGACGTTGACAGCCATTCGCCACCATGTCCTTGGAACTATCACCACTGACAAAATGATGGATGTCACTGTGACTATCAAGTAAGACGCGTGCTCCTCGGTGGGCTGAGGTGGGGGATGAATGAGGCCGAGGGAGTCTCTAAGAGATTCTCTGAAAGTTATTTTTGATTTCTTATCTCTAGGTGTATATACAAATGGCCTTCCTTCTCTTATGTGACATAGCTGTAAATTCACAACAGCCTTGATCCTTTTATTTTATGATTCAAGAAATAATCCGCGAGTGAGGAAGAGCCTGTGACAGCTTGTTTCAGTGTCTTTAATTTCTGTTTGAACTCTTTATATTTCTTGTCTTTGCTAAGGAAAAAAAAAAATCTCTGGGGTTTGTTCATTTTATTTCAAGAGTTTTAGCAAATTCAAAAACATTCCCTGTTTTTCTTGAGCCCTTTTCTTGAAGGCTTAGGAAATAGAAATATCACGTGATAAAGGAAGGGCCGCGAGAGAAAAAGTGTTTTGAAAGGCAGTCAGTCCCTCCCTGAGGATCACATTCATGTGAAGGTCATCTCGGAGAGGAAGTTTTGGAATGTGCTGAAGTACACCTGACACCCTAATTTTCTTGCTTGGAAGAATTTTGGCAACGCGGTCATCTTTGTCAAGTAATATGGAAATCTGAGTCACTTTGTCCCTGTTTACTATGGTCAAAGTTGCCTTTTCAGCTGTGTTTCTGTCCTGTGCTCCTCCTGTTCATCCATCGTCGGTACAGAAAAGATGAGAATCTGCAGTGTTGAGGCTCTGGGCTTATTAGCTCGCAGCCTCAGCCTTCCTGGAGTTGCTAGTCTCATGGGTGAGGTGGACAGTGGTCAGAATCACATGCAGAGCTGTAAAATGACAACTGTACCATTGAGCTTGACCTTGGGGGCTAAGGGAGGCTGTTAGGGGTCAAGCCATGGTAAGGGTCTGGGTCTTTGTTCCCTGGACACCACTGACATGTTTTAAGTACAGAGATGACTTTTTGTGTCAGAAAGGTCTTCCTGGCTGCTGAGTGCAGAACAGATAGAAGATGGTCTGGGTGGGGGTCAGTTGAGGCAAGGGGAGGAGGCTTGCAGCGTCCATGGGAGAGGTGATGGGGCCTCAGCCATCTGTGGATGGCTGTGGACAGGGATGCAGCGTGTAGGTCGGAGAGCCCCTGGTGGACTGGGTTGACAAGACAGGGCACTAGACTGACTGCTGGGTTGGGAGGGAGGAGTATCGGGACAGCCCATCTGGTTTCTGGTTGAAGAGACTGGGCTGCTGGAGAGCCAGGTTATTAGATGGGGAGGATCTGCTGAGGGTATGTTGGGGCCTGGTGTGGTGCCTGGTGGTGGCACAGCGTCATTTACTGTCATTGACTGTTTTCTTGCTTGGAAAGTAACAATTATAGATATGCCTAGAAATCCACGTTCTTACTGATAGTGACTCCGTATTACCTTATTTTTATCTTAAGTTCATTTGTGTAACTTCAGAAGGGTTTTTGTGTTTCCTGCTAGTGCCAAGGGTGGTGTGAAATGCACCGTCCGTCCCGCTGGATGCAGCCAGCTGGATCCCCACTGTGGTCGTGTCTCACCAGGTCCCAGAGCGGACCACTGTGGGTCGCCCTCCGCACACCCGCTGTGTAGTCTCCTGATTGAGGAATGGCAGCTCTGTCTTACTTGTACTTCCTGGATCCTTCCTCTTGTACCCCGTATCCAACCAATCCCTCAACAAGCCCTTGGTTTTATAATCAAAATACACCCACAGTGTAGTCTTTGAACACTTTGCCATCAGACTCTGGTCTGACCCATTGTCTCCTACCTGGGTCGTCACACTAGCTCCCACATGCCCCCGTTTCAGCTACTGTGTCAGGGTGTTCTCTGTGTGGCCGTCGGGTGATTCTTTTGTGGTGAGGATCATACCATTCCTTGACTTTAAACTCCAGGGGCTTCCTTTCACTCGGGATCCAATCCACAGTCTGACCAAGCCTCCAAAGCTCCGTCTGCCCCTGCGGCCCTGGACCTGTCCGCCTGATCCTGGCCCCTCTGGGCTCTTCTACCCCGGGCCGCGTTGCCCTCCTTGCTGTCCCTGATCGTCTGAGTGAGCTCTAAGTAGGGACGTTGCACTCTGTGTCCCCTTGCAGGAGTCACTCTTCACCCTGAGAGCTGCATGGCACTTTCCTCCCCTGCACACCTTTGCTCCATGTCGCTCATTGGAAAGGCCTTGGCTGACCCTTTTATGTAAGGTAGCACTCCCGGCTCTTTCCTCCCGCATGGCTTCATGTGTCTTCCTTACATCTATCATCTGACATTATTTTTCCAATCTGCCCCTTCCTACTAAGATGTGGATTCTGCAGGGGTGGGAGGACTGTTTTGTTTATCTTGCATCCCTGGCGGCCAGAGCAGTGCCTGGTTCTTTAGTCGAGTGTGTTCTCTGAGCAGATTGTGTGGAAACCGAGATGCTGGCGTGGAGGGAGCTTCATATCCATCATGGAAACAGATTAGCTTTCATCTAGTCATCACAAAGTCGATATTACTTTATTCCAGCCAAGATGTTCCAGAAACTGCTACAATCACTACAAAGTTCAGTTTTTAGTTTTTTTTTTTTTGAGACAGAGTCTCACTATGTTGTCCTCGATAGAGTGCGGTGGTGTCACAGCTCACAGCAACTTCAAACACTTGGGCTTAAGTAGCTGGGACTACAGGTGCCTGCCACAACGCCCGGCTATTTTTTGTTGCAGTTGTCGTTGTTTAGCGGGCCTGGGCTGGGTTCGAACCTGCCAGCCTCGGTGTATGTGGCTGGCTCCATAACCACTGTGCTATGGGTGCCAAGTCAGTTTTTATTTTTTGTTAAACTATAAGTTTATTTAAAACAGAAATCTGTGCCACTGAGGTTTCATTTTAAGGTGCACAGTTTTTTACTCACAAGTTCCTGCTTGGAGAAATGTTCAGTTCCCACCAATGACTAGGATGAGCAACTATGTCCTATGGGCTGGCCCTTTCTTTCTTCCAGATCTTCCATTGACAGTGAACCCGCCTTGGTCTTAGGCCCTCTCAAGTCTGTGCAGGAGCTGCGGAGGGAGCAGCAGCTGGCTGAGATTGAGACCCGAAGGCAGGAGAGGGAGAAGAATGGCAAAGAGGAAGGTGGAGAAGGAAGGACCAAACCTCCCATGCAGGAGATGGTAGATGAATTACAAGGCCCCTTCTCCTACGATTTCTCTTACTGGGCACGGTAAGCTCGCCTGTGTATTTCTCTGCAGTGTCCTCTGTTCTGAGAGTATAGAAAACCAGCCAAACTGAATTATTTTAATTCTTTTAGGTCTGGAGAGAAAATCACTGTCACACCCTCATCTAAAGAGCTGCTCTTTTATCCTCCCTCCACAGAAGCCGTCGTCAGTGGAGGTAAAGTAAATTCAGTGAGCAGTGTCTGCCTGTGCAATTGTTCCTTTACTTGCATTGAAAAATTGGTTTGCGGTGGTGTTTTAGTGAAGCCGTTTCTGTACACGCACACACACATCCTCTCTGGCACACAGATGTTACTGTTTAGTGGACAGATGAATGAATGAATGATTTAAATACATTCAAATAACTTTGACTATTAGAATTGAGGGGATCTTTTTGGAAAAGGACTTGGTTTTTTTTATATTATTAGATGACATCAGAAGGTAGGTGAAAAGCAAAACCACCACTTACTAAGATGTGGGTGTTTGTCTTCATGTGTCTGCATGTTTCTCATCTTTCTGTTGTTTGGCAGGGTGTAATGGAAGGGGTTTTGGGGGGAATGGATGATTGAAGTGATTGCTTAGGGAGTATTTCCTTTTTGGCTACTGCTAGTTTTTTCAAGCATTGTATGTTCATTAAACCACAGGCCACACATGTGCTTTGTGTTTGGAAGTACAGTCTGTCGAAGGGCTTGACTTTCTATCAGGCAGGCTCTTTGGGGCAGTCTTCACATTGAGTCCTCCGGAGGTTGAACAGCTCAGCAGCCACATGTCAGCTGTAAAGAGTTCTCGCTTGATCTGTGGTCTTGTGAGAACTCAGGAAGAGTAATAGTGAAAACCAGCTTCTGACATTTGTTCAGTTCACCTGCTAAAGTCCTTGGCAGTTGAGCAAGGCCTTTTGGGATGGAGAGAGGCTTGGGCTGCATCTAATTACTGAGCTTTCTGAAGTACTATCACCTCATTTGGAAGTAGCTTCTGATGTCAGTTCTAGCCCCTTCCGTAAGAAACCCCCAACCAGGGTGGCGCCTGTGGCTCATGCCAGAGGTGGTGGGTTCAAACCCAGCCCTGGCCAAAAACTGCAAAAAAAAAAAGAAAGAAACCCCCAACCAAAAAGGCTCCTCTTTGCAACTAAGTTTCATCCTTGTATTTATTTCTTTCCTTTTTAGAAAGCTGCCCAGGGAAGCTGATTGAGATCCATGGGAAGGCAGGTTTGTTTCTAGAAGGCCAGATCCATCCAGAGTTGGAAGGAGTTGAGATTGTTATCAGTGAAAAGGGGGCAAGTTCACCCTTGATCACAGTCTTCACTGATGACAAAGGGGCCTACAGGTGAGTCCGTGATGAAGCAGCATTTGCTTGGGACCAGCAGGGGAGTCTCCTAGATGAACTGGGAAGCCCAGATTTCCTCCATGAGGGGAACCAAGAACTACAGAACCTGTAGTGCTCTGCTTTCTTCCATTCAGTGTTGGCCCCTTGCACAGTGACCTGGAAT
This sequence comes from Nycticebus coucang, assembly GCF_027406575.1. Taxonomy (NCBI): domain Eukaryota; kingdom Metazoa; phylum Chordata; class Mammalia; order Primates; family Lorisidae; genus Nycticebus; species Nycticebus coucang. The sequence continues at coordinate 95,041,040 of NC_069791.1, read as the reverse complement.
ACACTGTGACCTCGCAGAAGGAGGGTTACGTTTTGACTGCGGTGGAAGGAACCATAGGAGACTTTAAGGCTTATGCCTTGGCAGGTGTAAGCTTTGAGGTAACACTATATTTTTAAAAGGCGGTTTTATTGAAGTATAATTTATAATGAACTGCACACAAATAGGCAATTTGACAGTTTTGACATATAAATAGACCCATAAAACACCTCTATAATAAAAAACGTGAGCATATCCATCACCCCTAAGGTTTCTTCCTGCCCCTTGGGAATCCCTCCCTCCTTCAGCCTCAGCTGATCTGATCTGCTTTCTGTCTCTTTTCATCAGTTTGCATTTTCTAGAGTTTTTATAGAAATGGAATCATGCAGGATGTACTCTTTATTTCATCTGGCTTCTTTCACTGAGCATAATTTGGATGGCTGTTGACTTTAGCATGTTTGTGTACTTTCTGGGAAGTGGTTTAAGCTTCCATCCTTAACTGTCCTGTGTTGAAGGACACAGAAGGTTCTTGTGGTGTTTGCTGTCTAGTTCTCTTCCACCTATCCTTCCTGGGAAGAAGCATGCTGTGTATGGTCCAGAGTGTGTCTGGAGATGCTTGTGTATGAATATTTATAGACTACAGGCCAAATGAAAAGAATGACAGATTGCATCATGTACAAATTTAAAAGTCTATAGTGCCAAATACATTCTAAACCAAATTAAAATCTGTCCAAACTGGGAAGAAATATTTATATCATAAATAATACCCCAGTTTATAAGGAGTTTCTAAAATCAGTAAGAAAAAGACAACCTAATAGGAAAAAAACCTATTAGAAAAAAATGGACAAAGGAATAAAAAGGCAAATCGTGGAAATAATGCAAGTGATGGATAAACATGGAGAAAATGCTAAGCCTTAGCAGTTAACTGAGGAAATGCAAAGTAACTTAAGTGTCAAAACACTGTTTTTTGGGGGTGTGTGTGTGCTAGACCTTCAATAATTATGGCAATATCCATTTTTTGGTGTGTGTTTTCCCATGCACAAATAACTTACAGGTCTGCAAATGGTTGCAGCCACTTTGGAATGCCCTTTGGAAGTAGCTTTCTGAATTTGAAGTACACATACTGATCAGTTCTTCTCCTGGGAATTGGTTGTTGAGAAAAAGAGGAAAACCTTAAGTGCATAAAGATAAGACGGGGGAACATTCTGATTGTTTCTGTCTACCGCAAAAGTAGGAGGCTGCGCCTGTGGTCCCAGCTGCTCGGGAGGCTGAGGCAAGAGAATCGCTTAAGCCCAGGAGTTGGAGGTTGCTGTGAGCTGTGTGAGGCCATGGCACTCTACCGAGGGCCATAAAGTGAGACTCTGTCTCTACAAAAAAAAAAAAAAAAAAAAGTAGGAGGCTGGCTTGTGTGCTATAGTTTGCAGACTCTTGCTTCTCGAATATTTGCCCCAGTTAAGAAACACTGAGATAGCTGTTTATGAATTGGCACAAGGGAGAGGCCGGGTAAATTGTCAAGGAAGAGAGCGAGTTGTAGGACTACATGTGTAATGGGCCACTTTTATTTCACCTACTTCTTTGCCCCTATCTTGAATAGTCTGTCAACAATGTAAATAATGTTTATAAAATTGGTGTGGACATGGAAGGAGTTCTGGAAGGCTGCACACCAAACTTTGAACATCACCTGTGGGGAGGAAGATTAGCCCCCCCCCACTCCATGAATAAATAAATAAAAGAAAACATCTTACAAGAATTACCTCTTGGGTGGCACCCGTAGCTCAGTCGGCACGGTACTGGCCACATACACTGAGGGTGGCAGGTTCGAACCCGACCTGAGTCAGCTAAACAACTGCAACAAAAAAATAGCTGGGCATTGTGGCAGGTGCCTGTAGTCCCAGCTACTTGGGAAGCTGAGGCAAGAGAATCGCTTAAGCCCAAGAGTTTGAGGTTGCTGTGAGCTGTGACTCCACAGCACTCTACCAAGGGCAACATAGTGAGACTCTGTCTGAAAAAAAAAAAAGGAAAAAAAAAGAATTACCTCTTATCTTGTGGAAATATTCTCTTTATGGTTATCAGGAGTTGAACCTTGCTCTGGTCTCACTTTCTCATGTCCAGATAAAAGCTGAAGATGACCAGCCCCTACCTGGAGTCCTCCTGTCCCTTAGTGGTGGTGTGTTCCGTTCCAACCTCTTGACCCAGGACAATGGCATTCTGACGTTCTCGAACCTGGTAACGTGTCCTTCTGCAATTTGCCGCCTGCCAGTCTTCCCCCCGAGAGAGCGGGACACCACATGCTTGAGTGTGTACCGCTTGACAATGCGAGAAAAGAAAACCAACGTGGAGTGGTTTAAGTTTCTTAGGGGACCACGTTTAATTAGAGGGTTGCTCTTATGGGAACTTAACGCTGCTGATTCATGTTCCTTTTGCACACACTTCTTGTTTTCCGGTCACCCACTCATCACTAAGACAGTGTAATTAATTTCCCTGGCCACAGAGGCTCCTCTCTTAGGCGTCCCTTTGTCATGCCACAGGATCATGTTGTTTACAATGCCGAGTCTTATTCCGAGTTTAGCTTGTGTTTCTCCTGCAAAGCACGTTCCATGTGGTGGGAAACCAGGACTGGTTTTTCATGCAAGGTGTAGTCGGAGGCTCTGACTGGTGGGGACTCTGGCAGTGCATGTTGGTTGGCCACAGTGGCTGTTGTGGGGGCATCACAGACAGGCAGAGGGGGCATGGAGAGAGCCACGCTGTGCGGTGACGCACCCTGCTCAGACCTGCTGCATCCTTCCAGGCAAGTTACTTCACCTCTCTGAGCCTCAGCTTCTTCATTCATCAAATTCAAATATGACTTCTAACTTGACAGAATTGTTGTAGGCACGCAGTAATGACAGCTGCCATTGTTAGAATTGTAATTGCTGTTACCTGGCTGTGATTACTGATGGTAGAGATAGGGTTGCTATGTCCGTCTGCCTGGGAACTCCTGACATTAGTCCCCCACCTTGTAATCCATAGTGGGATGTGGCCACTCAGGCTCTGTGGGATTGTCTCTTGGCAGAGCCCTGGCCAGTATTACTTCAAACCCATGATGAAGGAATTCCGGTTTGAACCGTCGTCACAAATGATTGAGGTGCAGGAGGGACAGAACCTGAAGATTACCATCACGGGGTACCGGACGGCCTATAGGTGAGCAGCTCTGGCCCCCACTCGTGGTGGTCCCCCCACTCCCAGTGGTCCCCCACTCCTGGGTAGCTCCCCACTCCTGGTGGCCCCCACTCCCAGGTGGCCTCCCACTCCTGGCCAGCTTCCCATTCCCGGGGGCCCCCACTCCCGGGTGGCCGGGGGTGAGTTGCCTCATGCTTTAGATACCTAAAATTACACATCCAGATTTGATTTGGGAGGAAGGGAGGTGAGGTCTGAGGTCAAAGGACTTTTGATTGCTGCCCTTTCTTTTCATGTTTCAGCCTTGAGGTTCATCTCCAATATCCTTATTTTGAAATGGGCCTGAGAGAGCCTGCTGAGTTGCTAGAACATTTTATTTTTAAAAAGCTTTAAACTTGAATTAAATCTTTAAAAGAGAAAAATTTATCCATTTGAGTAAAACTTGGGAATGTTGAAGAGACTATCCTACAGCATAAAGTTTCCCTCCTACCCTGTGTCCCAGCCACCAAGTCTCCCTTCCGGGAGAAAACCAGTATTTCCAGTTTTTCTGAATGTGTACAAATACTGCAGATAGATTGGGAGATACATGCACACGTGTATACACATGGCTTTTTAAATACACATATACAAAAGCACTTTAGGTGAAGACTGGAAAGATTGGGTTTAGCAAAATGGACCATTTTCAACTGTATGTAATGCAATGAAAAGAAATGAGTTATTTCATGTTACTGAATGCTCCATTATTTAAAATAAAGCTTAGCCTTTTTAACTTACAATTTCCTGGAGCTTCTCTCAAAACATCTGAGAAGAGAAACTGATGATGACTCATCCCTCTGGCAGGAAGGCTTGACTGGGAAGTGCCATGGCCAAACCCAGTCGCCTGGATCGTTGGGCACGATTATCCACTCAACTGTTTTTTGTGCTGTAATCATCCGCAAATGCAGAACACTTTGCTAGGCTCCTCTGGTGCTCTGACAACATGAGAATGTCATGTTCCATTTCTTTTTCGTCACACTAGTTGCTATGGTACAGTGTCTTCCCTGAATGGGGAGCCAGAGCAGGGCATTGCCGTGGAAGCCGTGGGCCAGAACGACTGCAGCGTTTATGGGGAAGACACTGTGACGGATGAGGAGGGCAAGTTCAGATTACGTGGCTTGCTGGTGAGACTTTGAACACATTTTATTATTGGGTTTTTGCCATCCTATATTTAGTGATGTCCCGTGGTGCTGACCCAGCATTGCCAGGAGTCGGGTAGGCCAGAGGGCTGAGGGTGGGGTTCTGTGGCCCTGCATATCCTTATCTTAACTGGCTCATTTTGCCTTTTATCTAGTCAACAAGTTGGGTTGCAGTTCTGTGGCAAAATCAGGTTTGAAAACCATGCGTTTGGTGCAACTTTTGCCTCGTGGTGTGTGGTCATTGCTCAGGCCAGGACTCTTAAACCAAATGCTTATAGGGCAGAAGAGAAGTGTGAGTGCCGGTGGAGCCTGGGTGGGCAGAAAGGTGAGGACTGGGGAGAGGCACGGCCCAGGGAGAGGGTGCAGCCTGCTTCTCAGCTCCAGCTCATGGTAGCCACGCGGGAAGACAGACTCAGGGTTGTCTGATCATTTGAAAGAAAAGTCAGAAGTTCAGATTTCTATGTGACACTAACGATTTTTAGATGTTCACAACTAAGAGAAAAAGAAACCTACAACTTCTTTGTATGGGCCAAATAAACAACTTATTTGCCCTTTTGGCTGCTAAATTGCAACATTTACTTAGCATTTGGTGCTTTATTTTTTCTTTGTTCATTCTTTCATTTGCTCATTCAACAGATCTTGAGTGTATACCATAGAGTATATCCGAAAGGGAGTATGTATTGGGACTAGACCACCAAGATCTAGAATTTGGTCCCAGCCTTTCAGATTCACACTGGATGTTGGTAGTGGAGCCCAGAGCCTGTCATACCGGCGACAGACTAGTGTTTGCCTATAACATGTGGGCTAAGATGCCAACTGGTCTGCCGGTTTGTTTATCCATGTTGGAGTGGCGGTGTTCTTTCCCAAGACAAGCATACCTCTGTCGAGAGCCCAGGGCATCCTCACTTTCAATATCAGGGTATCTGGAAGTTGGATTGGTGCATATGTAACATTTAAGCCAAAGGAGGTAGCTAGATATGGAGTGTGTTTCGCCTGGCTATGTTCTGAAACACATACAGATTCCTGCAGGTTGCGGTCCAGTGGGCAGAGCTGGATGTACATGGGCTCTCCTTCCTCTGCTCTGCCCACTACTCCCCTCTTTGTTACGTGTTTCTCAGAGTCAATATCATGGCGAGTATCTCGCCATTCAAACAAGTCTGGACGCCCTTTACTGTTGGGGCTGCCTCTAGCTATCCCTGCCCCATGGTGGCTGCCACAGCGACCCCTGTTCCCAAGGCACAGGAGGCTGCTCTCTGCTCTCCTGCAGTTCTGGATTCCTTCCTTGCAGCAGTGGTTCCAGAGAAGAGAGACTAAGGGGGTGTGGAGTGCACTACTTCCTCCTGCCGGCTGTGGCCAAGGTGCAGGGAGAGGGAGGGTGAAGAGCCAAGTGCCCTGGGTTGTGACCAGACACAGCCTTTGCATTTTATCCTTTGTTCCCTGCTGCTCTGGTCTGCCGGGGTTTGGATCCTGCCTCTGTCATTCCTCAAGTGACCAGGAAAGTTTCTCGTCCTTTTCTTAATCTGTTTCTGTCATCTGTAAAATGAAGATAAGAATAATGTCTAGCTTTTGGGATGGCCTTGAGTTATTAAACGAGTTAATATGTGTAAGACATATGGAGTAGTACCTGGCACCGTGGCTCAGTAAGTGTTTAGTTAAAAAAAAGCAAAACAAAAGCTTCCCTGAGTGGAACTGCGAGTTGACCGGCTTTTGTTTGCACCTTTCCGAGTTGAACTTGAGTAGCGTGAGAAGGGCCTGGGAGGGCTGCCCTTGCAGTTCCGTTTCTTAGCTGGGTCTCCCCTCCTGATGGATGAGCTCTGTGTTCTCTGCTTACTTCACTTCCATTAGTTGCCAGAATGAAAATTCAGCATCACCTTTTTCGTGCCTCCCAGGGCCTTGCTGGCTCAGACATGTTCTTTTAAGCTTCCTGACTTGGCACATTTTAGTTTATCTGAGCGAAGTTTTCTTTTCTTCTTCACTGTGATGGAGTTCCATCCATTTCAGTTGATACTCCCAGCAGCTGCCTCCTCCTCCAGCAGGTGTTAATTCATTTGTGCTTTCAGTATTTTTTAGTCTCCCCCTGGTGGCAGCCTGCGCCTTCCACGTGCAAGGCCTTGTACGGGCCCCAGCCTCTGAAGGAGCAGCTTTGGATGTGTCTCAAGGGTTTCAGATTTGAGTTTGCCATTCTCCTAAGGGATGGTGAGCTGGAGTTCCTTGTTGAAGATGTCTTAGGATTTTGATGCTGTTAGGTGCTCTTATGCCTGCTTCTTTATTTGACCTTGCCAGGCAGTGTGCTCATCAAGACATTTTGGGGAGAAGAGGCTATGCTGCTAGGTGTTGCTGCTAAGTGATGAAGGTGACTCCCTGAGACTGTTGGCCTTGAGTGAGGAGCGGGGCCAGTTAGGATGGGAGCAGCTGCCTGACAGGAGCCTGACAGGCTCAGGCGTGGAGCGAGTGACAAGTGCCTGTATTCCCAGCCTCAGTGCATCTGTTTTTCCTTTTCTTTGAAACCAGCTACTGGGGTCTTTTTCTCTCTAAGGTGCAAATAGCTATTTTGAACTGAACCTATGCGGTGCATCTAATTGAGCTATAAAGTGAATTAACATGTCTTTTGGTGGTCATAAATTTGATTGTGCTTGTAGGTTTTTTTTTTAATAATAGTAGGCTGGGCTCGGTGGCTCAAGTTTGTAAATCCTAGCACTCTGGGAGGCCGAGGTGAATTGCTTGAGCTCACGAGTTCGGGACCAGCCTGAGCAAAAGTGAGACTCTGTCTCTACTAAAGATAGAAAAACTAAGGCAAGAGGATCGCTTGAGCCCAAGAGTTTGAAGGTTGCTGTGAGCTGTGATGCTACAGCACTCTACCCAGGGCAATAGCTGTTTCAAAAACAAACCAACAAACAAACAAATAATAGCTTTACAAAAGCTTATTATAAAAGAATTCAGGTAACAGATAGAAAGGGACAAGACCTTGAAAGAGAGAAAACCCCCGTAAACCTATCACATGGAAATACTTCTGGTTAATCTGTAGTGAGTACCATTTCTGATTGTTCTCCCTGCGTTCAAAGATGGTCAAAACATAACATAATTTTAGGTGACCAGAACCACATGACCCAGTCTCCGTACTAGGTTAAAAATAAATATTGGATCTTAGAGTTTTCTCCTCTTAGATGCACATAGATACCTTTGAACTTGACCCCATGCTTCAGACCCTAATGGGTCACAGGGTTAATCGTGCTATTGGTGATCAGGAAATTGGTTGTTTTAAAAGTTATTTTAGAGTAATGACTTTTTTTGGGCAAACATGATATATGCCAATAAATTTGAGCAATAGAAAGTGTAAAGAAGAAATATTTTATAAAAGGAAAAAGCTCAACTCCCACTTAGAAATATTATTCATCGTAAGCATTTGGGAGTGCCATTCCAGATATCAATCTATATATATATATATATATATATGGATGTGGGGGGTGGACAGGATTTTAGAAGAGTGAGAACACTGTATACTTATAGTCTTTGAAATAAGAAACCAACTTTGATGGGTAGAAGGAAGGACATGAAAGTGAATTGGAGAGGGAGTGTTGCAGAACTAGATGTTTCGTCACCTTAAGAACGCTAAAGTCTTAAGAAGGTGTGTAGGCCACAGACTGGGATGTGAAGGGACAGAAATGCTCCTGTCTGTGTGCTCAGGCCAGGTGTGACGCGACATGCCCCCTTTGTAGAGAAGTGACTTCCGTATTTATTTGCAGCCGGGATGCGTGTACCACATCCAGCTGAAGACCGAAGGCAATGCCCACATTGAGCGGGCGCTCCCCCACCATCGGGTGATTGAGGTAAGGCGCTCCGCGCTGCTGCCGCTGCTGCTGCGTCTTGGGCTGTTGGCTTTTTTGGAGAAAAACCCTTTCTTGCTTCTCCAGCTGTCTGCTTTTCATCTGTGGTCAGGGGAACTTTAAGTCCTAATTAAGGGTCCTCTTAGAACAGTGTCTTCTTCATAAGCAGCATCTTATTGTAGGTTTTAATGAACAGTGTTGCTGTCACACATTCAGAAAGGAAATTGGAACTGTTGTGTGCTCGCTCCCCTGCAACTTCTGATCATTATTCTGCAAGTTAAGGATCTTTAGGCATAAATAGCATTTCAAAGCAAGGGAGGCTAGTGGGGAGAACATGCGCTTAATTGGTAACAGGACCACCAGTTTTCTTAGGTTCTGATGACCTCCCCCCCACCCCAACTTTGTGGGAGTCTTTTGATATTCAAGGTAATGATTTAGTGAAAATTGATCTCTAAAGAGGCCGCCCTCCAGGTCACAGGATATGGCCCAGGAATCAATTGAAGTAAGGCTTTTCTCACTAGTCTTGTTGGCAAGACTCGAGGTCTTGGCGGGACAAGAGGAACTGCCTTTTGGTGGCTTTACTGAGGTGGCTTCATTAGGTACAGAGTGGGGAAGTTCATAGGGAGGGTGGTGAGTTGCTTAGGACTTTGGGCCTAGGAAGTGGATTTTTTTCTGTGTCTTTGTGGCATCCAACAATTTAAATAGCTGAGATGACCGCATTTCATACCAAAATGCCTTCCAGTTTTATATAATATTTCCCTGCCGTCGTAACTTAGGCCAGGATCACTGGCAGAAATGTGGACTGCAGCCAGGCAGACATGGAAGGGAAGTAGCCCTCTGGGGTCTCAGGAGCCGTGAGCTCAGACCCCACCCCAAGGGGGTGCTGTGACACTGTCCTGCCAATGGCTGCGAAGCAAGAATTCTTTTTTCAAGGGAAGTTGGGACATCTGGCTTTGCATGTGAAATTTCTTACTTTTTAAAATGTTGGGATGTAAAGAAAACTTAGAAAAAAAATACTGTGCTTACCAAACAAAATGTGTCTGTGGCCATCCGTTTGTGACCTTGGACTTAGGCTACTTTGATGGCCAACTTTGCTCCTTTAACGTAAGAAGTGAAGTTCGCTGTGCAGTAGCTCTCAGGCCACCAGACAGCTGGCATAGAAGTTCCTCATGGCGGCATTCCTTCTCTTTCTGTCTAGGTTGGGAATAATGACATCGATGATGTGAACATCATAGTTTTTCGGCAGATTAATCAGTTCGACTTAAGTGGAAATGTGATCACTTCTTCTGAGTATCTACCTACGTTATGGGTAAGACCAGCCTTTTAGGATGCAGCTGTTGTGTTCTGTTCCGCTTTGAGATAAGGAGAGGGGACGTTTGTGCCTGCCTCACTCTGGCTTAGCACACGGCAGATGAAGATGCTCCAGAGTGCTGCCACTGAGGCTTGAGGGTGAGACTTAAGAAGTGTGTGTGTGTGTGTGTGTGTGTGTGTGTGTGTGTGTGTGTCACAGCATGTATGTGGGAGAGCGATCGCCGGTTTTTGGAGAGAATGTTCCAGTTTCAGGTAACTGTTCTGCCAGATGTTAATCTTCTAAAAGATCATAGTAGAACTCTGATGAATGACTGATACTGTCTTAACATGGAAAGACAGTTGTAAGGGAGAGAGCCCTGTGTTTTAAGTTCTGTCCGGTGTGGGGGTGGTGTGCAATGGCAGGCCCAATGGCAGTCTGGGCTCTCTTGTTACCGGTAGCTGCTCACCTGGCCTCCTCGGCCAGTTGCTTCATTTCCCGTGTGCCTTGGTTTCCTCCTCTGTAAAACCGGGATCCTTGGACACAGTGACCTCTGTGGTTTCTTCCACCTCTATCAATATCTGTGGCTAATGAAGAAATACTTACAAAGTGCCCTGTGGCCCCTCCAAAGATGTTAATGAACTGCTCTGCGGGTGTATTATGAAGAGGCACTTGCCATTTTATATACAGTGAAGTATTTGGCTTGGGTGAGAACGTGTGCTTGGGTTTTAACCCATCACGGTCTGGGGGTTGCAGGCATCTCTGCCTGTAGGGACCAGGCAGAGGAAGTCAGAGAGCCCTGATTTTTAAATATAGTCAGTGAATTCAATGCATTAAAACACCATGTAGGGCAAAAGAACACATATGTATACGTGGTCTTGGATGTGACCCGCAGGCCTCCAGTCCATCGCTTTTGTTTTAGGAAAACTCCCCTTGACTGTATGTCATGTAGCCAGTGCCCACATGGTCCCTGGGGACACAGTCTGTGGTGTTCTCCGGTGGCAGGTGCAATGTGGCGTCCTCACAGCCTTTACCATCAGTCAGCATGTGCCTTATGTTCCTCAGGCCCCATCACATGAGAGCAGGTGACAGCCTTGAAATAAAGCACTAAAGTATTTCTTGCAGCATCTTGGAGAACCAAAACAAAATGGAATGTGTTTGGAGTTTGGCAAGCACTCATGGAGTTAAGGTTACTTTATGTGATAAGGCAGTGCAATGTGGGCAAGACGTTCAGTGATAGGAGTTAAGTCCTGGGCTCGACCATGTGTAAGTTGTGTGACCTTAGGTGACTTAGGCTCTCTGAGTCTCCATAAAATGTCCTGTTCTGTGGTTAGGATTGGTGATGTGTAAAGTGTCTCTTGCCTGCCCAGCAAATCATAGATTATGTTAATATTATTGTTATATTAACTATTAATACCATTTAGAGCAACAAACACAGGCCATCAGAATATATTTTAACTTCCACTTCTGTGCCTGGCACATAACTGGAATCTCAGGTGATTGAGGGCGGTGTGATGCATAGCTCATCAGGGCGGGCGGTTTCTTTTTCGCATAACCATGTTTTCAATATCCCCTCCCCAAGAGATCAGCTGTCCTGAGGATGTCTGAAATGAAATGTTTATCATGTTTCAATTTCAAGAGCACGTCCTGCTTTTTTCCTGCTCTCCAGGTAAAGCTTTACAAAAGTGAAAACCTTGATAATCCAATCCAGACCGTGTCTCTCGGCCAGTCGCTTTTCTTCCACTTTCCCCCACTGCTCAGAGACGGCGAGGTAATGTCTGCGGCTTGGTTCTACATTCCGCCTTTGTTTTCATAATTCTGCTTTTTAGTTTAAAGGGAACACAGTTCTCTCTTTTTCTCCCCAGATACCATGCTGTGGAAATGTGCTCTTTGAATCAAAGGATATTGGGCTTGCAGGGGTTATTTTTTCTTAATTGTTCTATTTACAAAAATAATACATATTCATGGCAGGAGATTGTGGAAAAAAGAAAAAAATCAGGCATCATCTCATTATCCAGAAATAATCACTGCTAAAATGTTGATTGGTGTCTGTTGGGTCTTTTTTCAGTGTGTGTGTCTGTAAATGTGAATATACATGTATATTGTAATAATTCAAAACCGGAGTTGTTTTGTAATCTGTGCTTTTGAATGAGGAATATATCACAAATCTGTTTCCCATCATTAAATCTTTCATAACATGATTTTTATGGATAGTAGTTCTTAATACACACATAGCAAATATTATAATTTATTTAATCAAAGCCCTCCTGTTAGGCATTATTTACTCTTAGCACTCTGAGTGTATTATCCATTCTTTCCTGGCCTGCAGGGTTTCTGTTGAGAAATTCACTGGGAGTCTTATAATGAGGGTTCCCTTGAATGAGACACGTCACTTTCCTCTTGCTGCTTTCAAAATTCTGTCTTTGACAATTTAATTATAATGTGTCTTCTGGAGACCACCTTAGGGTCTACTTACTTGATGACCTTTGGGTTTCATGAATCTGGATGTCCATCTCCTTACCCAGAATTGAGGCATTTTCAGCCCTTATTTTGGACACATTTACTGATTCTAAAATGTTTATCATCAGTTCTGTTCATTTAGGGTTAAGTATTGTAGTTGGCATGATGAGAGCAAACTTTGCAAAGAATTTGGTTCTTTTCTGGCAATCTTAGCCTGAGGATAGCACCTGGCAGGGGCTCAGCACTCAGGGCTGTGACTATCACTGGTATCATTCCAGGAATATTGTATTTTTAGAACTTGCCAACTTATGAGCCACTTACATATCATCCCTTAGAAGTCAGCCTCATTTTGGATTGAAAATAGTCTTCCTGCAGTTATGATTTAATAAAAAAAAAAAATAGAAAATAGTCTTCCTGGATCACATGCCTCATAAGAATTGGCTCACATAATTTTTTATGTATTGTAAAGTCATTTCTTCAAAGGGCCATAATTGTTGAGGTTGAATATGCTCATAAAAAAGTGCTGACAGCCTATCAGAAGACACAGTCTCAGAGACATTGGGGACCCAAGGTGCCACTGAAGGAATAGCTGCTGGGGTTACAACTCTGAAGCTAGCAACCTCGGTTTGAATGCGTAGACTTGGGGATTTCTTTCTTTTTGTTTTTATTATTGGGGATTCATTAAGCCAGGTTACACTGATTGCAATTGTTAGGTAAAGTCCCTCTTGCAATCATGTCTTGCCCCCATAAAGTGTGACACACACCAAGGCCCCACCCACCTCCCTCCGTCCCTCTTTCTGCTTTCCCCCCCATAACCTTAATTGTCATTAATTGTCCTCATATCAAAATTGAGTACATAGGATTCATGCTTCTCCATTCTTGTGATGCTTTACTAAGAATAATGTCTTCCACTTCCATCCAGGTTAATACGAAGGATGTAAAGTCTCCATTTTTTTTAATGGCTGAATAGTATTCCATGGTATACATATACCACAGCTTGTTAATCCATTCCTGGGTTGGTGGGCATTTAGGCTGTGAAGACAAAGTTCTTGAGATAACTCAGATAGTAAAAGAGGGGGATTTCTTTAAAAACAAAGTTCTTTGCATCCCAGCTGTATGTTAGGTTTTGGTTTCCATTTGCTTTGCCAATCTGTCCTTTACCAAAATCACTTCTTCCCTGTGCACAGAACTATATTGTGCTTCTGGACTCCACACTGCCCAGGTCCCAGTATGACTACGTCTTGCCTCAGGTCTCCTTCACTGCAGTGGGCTACCATAAACACATCACCTTGATTTTTAATCCCACGGTAAGTATAAAGGGGGGTTAAAAAGCAGCAGTCCATGGGGCGGTAAGAGAAGGCAAGTCCACCGCAGGTTGGAGGGCAGCTATTTAAACAGCTCCCCATGTTGGGTCACCTTCCCATTGGGCTTTCTGGATTTCCCCAGATGCTTTTTAACTTTCCTGAACAGTGATACCTGCCATTCCCTTTGAGGAGGAAACTGGTGACAATAGGATATAATTGTTTAGCTCAGTGATTCAGGAGTGATTTGGGGAAGGAGGGACACCACTACCCTGCGATTGGTGGTGTCATGTCCTCTATCGGGAGGCATGCCATACCTGACCTGCTCAAACCTCTAGAGTTAATTCCAGTTTACTGGGAACAGAGAGTATGTAGGAGCATGTAAACAATACTGCAGGGATGCAGGACAGCAGCCTGGAGCCTGATTTGTTTGACAAATAAATTGCAAGAGAAAAAAACAAAACAAAACAGATGGGCAGGATACCTGTAGGTTAAAAGAAACTTAATTTATCACTTAATTTATTACATATGTGGCCTTTACTGGATCTTGTATCCAACAGATTATAAACAACAACAGAATAAATAAAACATAATGTGTGTCTTTCGCATTTATGAGATAATTGTTTGGATCAGTGATTCTCAAAGGTCAGGTGAGGATTGGACAGATACAACAGCAAGAAAAAAAAACAGATTCTAGGCCCCAACTCAAGACTACCGGTTCTGAACTTGGTGTGTGTGTGGATGAAAGTAGAGTGTAGGCTGCATTAAAAACCAAAAATCTGGCCTCTTATTGGTCATTGTCTCTAGGCCTTTCAGTGGGTAGAGTACGAATTTCATTTTTAGGTTTTTTTTTTTGAGACAGTCTTACTTTGTCACCCCTCATAGAATGCCATGGCATCATGGCTCATAGCAACCTCAAACTCTGGGGCTCAAGTAATTCTCTTGCCTCAGTCTCCCGAGTAGCTGGGACTAAAGTAGCTGGGACTTTTTTAGAGATGGGATCTCTTGCTCAGGTTGGTCTTGAACTTCTGAGTGTAAGCAGTCTGCCCACCTCAGCCTCCCAGAGTGCTGGGATTACAGGCATGAGCCACCGTGCTTGGCCCATCATTTTTATAGTTTTAAAAATGATAAGTATATATGGAACAATATATGTAGATATTCCTTATTTCTTTTTTACAATTGAATAGTATTCCTTAGCATGGATAAACCACATGTCTTAGTGCATTCATGATGCTATAACAAAAGATCTTAGACTGGGTAATTTATAAACATTTGTTTCTTACAGTTCTAGAGGCTGGGAAGTCCAAGATCAAGGCACCAGCAGATTCAGTGTTTGGTGAGGGCTCACTCTCTGCTGCATAGGTGGTGCCATCTAGCTGTGTCCTCACGTGGAGGAAGGGGCAAATGAGCTCCCTCAGGCCTCTCTTAACAAGGGCACAGATCCCATTCATGAAGGCTCTGCCCTCATGACTTAATCACCTTCTAAAAGACTCTCACATGGGGGGTTAGGTTTCAACCTATGGATTTGGGGGAGACACAGACCTTCAGATTTTAGCACTCTATTCAATTAGTCCCTGGTTGGTGGGCATTTGGGTTGTTACTGGCTTTCTGGTATTACAAATAACCCTTTAATGAATTGCCTTATGCATGCATGTTTTTGAATGTTTGCCAGGCTATCTTTGGAATAGACTCCCAGAAGTGGAGTTGCTGGATCAAAGGGTAAATGCGTGTGGAATTTTGATTGATATTACCACTTCCCCTTCATAGGGATCAGACTGTTTTGCATTCCCACCAGCAACGTATGAATACTCCTTTTCTCCAACACAGTATGTTGTCAACTTTTCAATTTTTGCAGTCTAGTTGAAGAAAAGTGGTATGATCTCAGTGTAGTTTTAATTTGTATTTCTCTCTTTTCATATAGCTAAGGGCCATTTGTATTTTCTTTTCTGTAAACTGTTTACTTCTTTAACAAAATTTTCTCTGGAACTTTTGGCCTTTCCCCACTGCTTGCAGAAGCTCTTAGTGTAGTAGGAATGTTAACCCTTTGTCTGTAATGTACGTTGTACTCATTTCTCTCAGTTTGTCATTTACCTTTTCACCTGGCTTATGCCAAAGTTTATTTTATTTCTATGTTAGATGTATTAATATTTTTCTTCTTGCTTCTGGGTTTTGATTGATGATTAGGAATGTTTTCCCCACTTTCAGTTCTTTTTTTTTTTTTTTTGTAATTAAATCATAGCTGTGTACATTAATGAAATCATGGGGTACAGTGTGCTAGTTTATATACAATTTGAAATACTTTCGCTTTTAGGGGAATTTACTGTGTTTTCTTCTGGGACTCATATGGTTTCTTTTCTCTCTATCCATTTGTAGTTTTTCCTGGTGTAAGGTGTGGAGGATGGTTCTAAATTATCTTTTTCCATGTGCTACCCAGTTGCAGTTTAGTGCTTTTTAGCCACCATCATGTATGGAAGATTGGTAGGAATTATCCCTATTGTAGAGAAGAGAATGTGGGAGGTGTGAATGGCCCAAGGTCACCAACTCACGTGGAGCGAAGTTAAGATTTGAGCAAAACTCCGCTGACTCTGGGGTTCTGTGAGGAGCGGCTCGTGGTCAGTGAGCTGGCAACTGTGATCTGACTAGAACAATAGAGTTTTTCTGACAATCCTAAGAGGAAGTACTTGTTTTCTAATCAGGAGACCTGGTTAGAAAGTATCAACGAATCGAGCATCTTAGGGAACCGTTTATCTCTTCATGGAGTTACATTGTGACCCCACTGAGTAGGAGGGGCCTGGGTGATGGCCATGGATGGCTGTGGGCCTTCACATTCCCACGAGCCCCTTAGCAGAAGACTCGTCTAGGGACACACTCAGGCATCCAGTGGTTGGGAACATCGAGATGCCACTTGGTGGTGGCTGAGCAGCCCGTCCCTGTAGCTGCTGCCATGGAGTGTGCCTGCCATTTCTGAGAGGGTGAAAAACATCGTTCTCCTCTAGCAGGGCACAAAGAGGCTGCCAAGAGAACTGGGGGCTTTGCAGGGCACTCATGGTTGATACTCAAAAAAGCCTTTGCCTCGTGGTTCTGTTCTTCCCATTTTTATAGAAACTCAGAGAGTCAGTCATTTACCTAGGGTCACTCAGCAGAGCCAGGACTCAAACAAAGTGGTTTGTCTCAAGCCACGTGGTTCTACCATGTTATAACCTTCCACATGATGGTGGTTCAACCTCTTACACTCACAAGGGGCTTTGTGCTCTCTCTGGTTTCCTCTTTTGTTGGACACGGTTACCTGTTTTTATTCAGTGTTCAATCCACTGCTGAGCATTGCACACGTCATTTTGTTGAATTTTTACAACCTTCTCCTATAGTAGGTGCTATTCATATTACATCCTTTTTTTTGTAGTTGAATAAACTAAGAGTTCACATGGTTGCCCAAGGTTCTTATCTGGTAAGTTCTGAGACTTGAGCCTAGAATCATAATCACTCTCCTCATTCCCGCTGGATTAAACTTCTAATGAAATGGAAGTTTACTTCAATGGAAAATGGATGGGCCTCAGACATGTCAAAAAATAACACTTGAAGACAGAAATCTTTTGCTACCTTATTCTTCCATTTATTTTATTTTATTTTTTTTATTGTTGGGGAGTCATTGTATTCTTCCATTTATTAAAGGGCATCTATCCTGCCTTAACTGCCTCAGGTACTATGGCTTCACAGTCATTCTCTGCCTAGCAGTTCCGAGATATTTTATTCTCAGCCCCCTTTACATTGTTACAACTTGCTGAAGATCTCAAAGAACTTGGGTTTATATGGCATCTCCCTGTCTGTATTTAACATATTAGAAATTAAAACTGAGATGTTGAAACACAAGAATCCACAAGCTACACATGCCTCTGGCTGTCAGGGTGATGGCATCACATCACAGAGCCTCTGGAAGAGTCCCCCGTACACCCGGGAGAGAAGTGAGAGTGAAGAAGGACATGACGTCTTAACAGTGTTATGGAAATAGTCTGGACTTGTGACCCTCCTGGAAGGAGCGTCCCTATACTGGATTTTAAGAACATTGCTCTGGCTTTTATCATTATGAAAATTCTCATTTAATTTATTGGTTTCCTTTGTGGGACTACAGTGGGCTGGTTGGGTTATATAGTCTTTTGATATTTTAGAACCTGAAATTTCAGAGGCTTTAGCAAGATAGATAATTCTGTTCCAAGTCAGTTTCTAGGAGTGAGCAGTACAGAGATCCTATGGTAGCTTCAAGCTGTTTGGGACCTAGAGGCCCCTTTTTTCCTATTCCTCTTCTCCAAAATGGTGCATTTGGCCAAATGCTGTGTAGTTATTAAGAAGGGAGGCACACTGTTTCTCTTTCAGAGTACAAGCAGGGTGTTGGCCTCTCACTTCTGTGCATGCACTGTTGGCCAGAATTCGGTTCCATGGCCACAGCTAGCTGCAAGGGAGTCTAGGAAATGTCTGTATTCTGATTGGTCCAGATAAAAGTTGGGGCTTCTATGAGAAGACAGGAAGAATGGTCACAGGGAGACTAGTAGCAGTCTCTGCATTGCTTCCTAACTGGGGTACCCTCTCTGGAACTAGCTTGGCACTGTGTGCCCTGGGCCTAGAACAGTTGAGTTCTTGATACATCTTTATGGGATAAGTCCCTTCATATAGCTGGGACTCAACAAACTAAGATCCATTTACTTTTCAACCACGAGTAATCCTCATTTTCTGCATCTCTTCATTTTCTCAGTTTGGATAGTGAATATTCAGAGGGTAAGGAGAATACTTGTCATTGGAATCTCTGTTCCTAAGCTTCAGAAGCAAGTAGCAAGAGTTTGGACAGCAGAGGATTCATGTAAAAATCTGTGTGAATTGCTTCAGTTTCTTTGTTTGGATAGCAAGAATTTGGATCACAAGGGACCCTGAGTGTCCTTGGACAGTCAGTGTGGAAGGCCGGATGGTTCTTTGTAGCTTCGTAACTGTGGGTGATAAATGTGAGACCTTGGTGAAGAGTAATGGTACTCTTGGTGTTTGCAGAGGAAGCTGCCTGAGCAAGACATTGCCCAAGGGTCATACATCGCTCTGCCTCTGACGCTGCTTGTTCTGTTGGCTGGTTACAACCACGACAAGGTAGGAAATCTGAGATCTCATGAGAAGGCAGGTGTGTCAGGGCAAGTGCATCCTCACTGCTGTGGAAGTAACAGCAGAGCTTGTCCAGTGTTAGGGAAATCACTAAGTTTTGAGACTGGAAGGGACCGTGAAGGCCTCAAGTCCAGTCCTAGGCCTTCTTTCAAAGTCTTCAACATCTAGTAACGTCTTTCCTGGTCCTTAACCCTTGCTGATCCTGTGTCAGACCTATCTGATATAATGTTTTCTTTGTTGTTGTTTTATAACCCAAAATAAAAACACTTTAATTATTTTATTACGTAACCTAAAATAGATAATAAAATTTATCAGGTGAGTTCATATTTATGGTTTTTTTCTTTTAAAACTGTAGAATAATTTCAAGTAATCCACCAATCTCTTTCCTACCTAAAACAAATAAGAGCTGGGGAGTATGTGGGTAGCAGAAAAATTGGATTGGAAAGGGTTAAACCTGGACTACCTCTAGGGCTGTGTTGCTCCTGGGGTGATCTCTGGGGACCCTCTACAAAGTCTTGCCTCATTTGAAACCCACCCATTAGCACACAGGTGCAGACGGTGCCTAAACAGGAAGGCGTGTTGATAAGTGAGACTCTACGTCTGGGCAGATGTCTTCTCCTCCTGCCTCTCATGTTCTCTCTCTTTCTCCAGCTCATCCCTTTGCTGTTGCAGTTGACAAGCCGACTGCAGGGAGTCCGAGCTCTGGGCCAGGCAGCCTCTGACAACAGTGGCCCTGAGGATGCAAAGAGGCAGGCTAAGAAACAGAAGACCAGGCGGACGTGAGGAGGAGGAGGGGACAGTTGCAGTCTCTTGGAAAAGGGCATGGAGGGGACCACCACACACCGTGGGCTAGAAGCACAGCGCATGCATCGATTAACTTCAGCAATGCTGATGCCCCATTCCCTCCTGTATCCTGTAGCCTGGCCACCTGTATCCGTCTTCTTCACGTGGCCCCTTGTGCAATGCAGCGAATGGACCCTCCTGTCATTCTGCTGCACACAATTTATTTTCTAAGTCAAAGATAATTTATTATTTTTCTCAAGGAAGTATTTAAGCTGTGCTGGTGGTATAAGAATATAATTCTTAACCTTTAGCATTCGTTTGGAAGAAGAGTTCCAGTAAACGTGGCATTTGGTTCTGTAATGAAGTACCTTTTGGGGTTCATCTATTTCCTTAACGTCCCTTCACATTTGAGATCCCTTGCAGAAACTACAGCAGCCTGTATCCACTACTAGGAGGATATGTTAGGAGGTAAAAGTCAATAAAGTTGCCCATTCATTTGTGTTGTAGCTCATCTCAGATGTATTTCTTGGGTGACATGGGTGTTGTAAAGCCAGTTGCACATACAGTAGGTTAGACCCTCAGTGAAGTGGCCGAGGGCACAAAAAGTGGCAACACCACT
This sequence comes from Nycticebus coucang, assembly GCF_027406575.1. Classification (NCBI taxonomy): domain Eukaryota; kingdom Metazoa; phylum Chordata; class Mammalia; order Primates; family Lorisidae; genus Nycticebus; species Nycticebus coucang. The sequence continues at coordinate 95,021,322 of NC_069791.1, read as the reverse complement.
GATATCAACCCAGGCAACTGTCTCCTGGCCCCAGTGGTAGAGGATAGTGATGATTGTAGCAAACTGTGTCTAAAGGAGGCACAGTCACTCAGCTCTGGCTCACTCTTGCTCTGCAGGAATATACGTTCATTTTTCTAGAGAAGCTGGAAAGATTGTTTTATGTGAAATCTTCTGGGTTTTACATGTTAGTGACAAATTCAAATTTTAATAAAGGGTACATTTTGGCCAAAGTGCAGGTGTAGGCTTGGTGATGCTTGAGGCCTCCTGGTTTCCGTGAGATCCATAAGAAGTCACAGCATTTTAGTGGCATGAACTTAGTTCTTATAGGAAGTCATGAGGTTAATTATATTATATTGAAGGAGGGTAGCACCCATCCATCCAGCATTTATTGAGTGCCACATACAGCAGGACTTAGGGAGATGAGTAGATGACAGAGGGAGTTGGGGAGGCCAGGGGCCGTGTCTGCTTTGCTCGTCGTGTCCCAGAGCGTGGCAGGTATGCGGTGGACGCTCCCTACAGAATGAATGTACGAAAGCAGGAATAACTAGACGGGCACGTGGCCCTGCCCTCACAGCACAGCCCATCACTGGGTAGAGGGCAGGCCAGTAAGTCAGCAAGGGCAGTGCGGTAAGCCAGGGCCTCCGGGTAGAGGAAGTGGGGGGCATAGGAGCTGAGAGCAGAATTCTCATCCCACCCCAGGGCTTGGGGAGCTTTCTAGATGTGATGCTTGAGCACAGTCTGGAAGGACCAAGAATAGAAAAAACAACGTGCAAGTTCTTGTTGGGTGCCACTGGCATTGCAGAGGTCAACTTGGAGGACTTGCCGGCTCTTGGGGGCCACCTGCAGAGCTTCTGTGTTTCCAACTATTGGCTATGGGGTGCTCGCACTGTGGAAGGAGGGGGCACTGTGTTGGCCATCTGGGGCAGGAGTGACACATAATCCATTTCTTGGAATGTGTTCTCTTATTCCAAGTGAACACCCAGCAACAGCCCTTTTAAACATTAATGAGATTTTTATTGACGCCAGGAAAGGTTGAGGAACTTGTGAAAAATACAACTAAATGTCAGTTTGCTCTGCCCAGTTCCAGAGGCTGCCATTAGGTGGCAGTCTTTCCCCGTCAGGAGCTACAGGTCACCCTTTCTGTTGGGGGAACATGTGTAGGGCATTTCTTAGTCCATTTGAAAGTCAAGCTTATTCTGTTGTGTGTAATTTTCATTTTCTGGCAATCTCAGGACAGAACTCTGATCTTTCTTGGGAAGTAAATGTTAATGTTACTAGAGGACTTTGAATGGAGCAGAAGTTATACGAGATGGATGTTTTTTCCTGAGGAATTAAAAAATAACTGCCTAAAATGGCAGGTGCTTGGAGAACTCTGTGGCTTGCGCATTTTCGCCTATTAAAGTGGTCATAAAAACAACCATGAAATCTTGATGAGGACACTGCAAGGAGTTTTAGGGCAACGTGCCATTCTAAGGTGATGGCTTCACCTCAGTCTTCTTTTCTGGGTTTTCGTGTTTTAAATTTTATCCACCAGCCAGCAAGGATTGTCCAGCTGAACTCCTGCCATGGGTAGAAGCAAGGGACGGGAAAGGCTAAAGGTATTCTGGAGAATATGTAGGGGGAGGGGCTGGTGTGTGTGAGGGTGGAGGGAAGAGGCAGTCCTTATGCTTCACCTTAACTAATGGTCTAATGTGAGGAAGGAAGAGGCCAGCAATAACGTAAAAGCAGTGATGGTTTTCTAGGACCAAGCCCACCGGCAGGCATCAGCAGCCTTTCTGGAGTTCGTTACTGTGTGCGAGGTGCTTGCTTGTGCCCTGCGTGCGTGTTGACGTGGGAAGCAGGTGCTTTCAGTGCCATTTTGTAGAAGAGGAAGCTGAGACTTAATGATCTTACAGCTATCTGCTGGCAGAGTTGGAGTTTGAACCCAGGTCCAAGAGTTTTTAACCACAGTGTTCTGCCCCTGCTACATGAAATGAGATGATGCGGTCACGTGCCAGCTTGCCTAGGGACGACCCGGAGGTTTAGAAGCGGCTGTTGTGTACAGGGGCTGCTGCGGAAGCTGTAGTAAAGTTAGTAAAGGCACAGTGACAGAGCAGTGTGCGCATGGGGTCAGGGTGCTAGAGGATCTAGGATTATCCCATTGGCGTTGTTTCTGGAACCATAGAGATACATGACCAGCCCTGAGATCCAGTTCCTTCAGAGGCAAGATCCCCCTTTCCTTAAGAGCTGGAGCGATCCTAAGAGAAGAGTTGGGAAAAGTGCAGAGGACAAAGCTTATTTGGCTGCCTCCAGCATAGGCTGAGCATTCACTAGGGGTGAGGACTCTATCCATCCCCAGCAAACAGTGGGTGTTTATGGTATGTAGGCAGTGCAGTGATCCACACTGCTTCTGTGTGTGGAATCCTGGCTCACCCTGTGTGTCCAGTGGAATACAGCACAGTGAGTGATAACGTGACTTCTTACGCTGTCATAAAAAACATTGTACCTTGCGCTTTGGCTCTGGGGAAGCCAATTGCCTTGTGCGACAATGCTGAGGCAGTCCTGTGCAGAGGAGTCAGGGCCCCTGGCCAACAGCCAGCATCAGTTTGCTGCCATGTGATGGTGCTACCTTGGAAGTGGCTCCTCCAGCCCCAGTCAAGCCTTCAGATGACTGTAACTCCAGCAGACATCTGATGGCTACCACTGAAGACCCCAGGTCAGTACTGCCCTGCTGAGCTCCTCCCAAATTCTTGACCCATGGAGTCTGTGAATATGATATATGATTATATTAGGCCTCTAAGTTATTGGATAACTTATGCAACATTAGGTAGCTAGAACAATGCTCAGTGAATGTCATATGAATGGACAGTAGTGGAGAGACTCCCAGCAAACCTGTGAATTTCTAGTTGTGTATTAGTCACAGCTCTTTTGGTTTCAAGTAACAGAAACTGAACTCCAACTAGCTTGAGCAAAATGGAACATTTCACTGATTCTGTGACAGAAATCTAGACAAGTATTTGGCTTTAGGCTGGACCCAGGGTCAGTTTCCATCTCCTGGCTCTGCTTCCCTCTAGCCAGGTCTCTCAGTAATCAGCTTTCGGAAAGACCACTCTGCCAGAAACAGACATACGCATCATTTCAATCAGGCCCAGGACTGGGGCTCGGCCACAGCTCCCAGGGGCAGGGGCAGCCAACTGGACACAACTGCACAAGTGGAGCTGGCGGGGAATGGAGTAGAGTTTTGGAAAACTGGCTTTTGGCTTTTGGCTGTTCTGCCTCTGGAGGAAGGTCATCCTGCAGCATCGGGCCCTACACTGCCCCACTTACAGGCCCAATAGAACTTCCAGACCCAGCTCGATGAGTCAGTCAGTCCTGGGGCAGGTGATGGGCTGCTCAGCAAAGTTGCAGAATCGCTGGGGCATGGCCACACATGAGCCACGCCCACACCCACCTGACAGGCAGCTCCTGTGACCAGGATGCTGTATTACCCAGAGAAAAAAGTGGTCCCAGGTGGGCAAAATCAACATAAGTCAGTTCTGCTTTCTTCCAAAACTTGATGACAAAACCTAGTCAAAGGCACCCACTTTTTCGCTTTATCTTTTCATTGGCAAAATGCCTCTGACCATATGACCATGACTGTGCTATGCCTAGAGGAGGGAGAAACTCACCTTACTGTGCCCCTACTATGTGCTAGGCAGGGCCTGGGGACTCCTTTCCCGCCCTGGAACTTGGTGGGGGCAGGTGTTTATGCTTCGTAATACAGCAGTAGGATCTTGGTTGGACGGCGAACGTTTGAATTACAGCCCTTCTGTTGTGCCTCACCACCGGGGTTGTTTCAGAGGCCACTGATTTACATATTCTTTAGAATGAGCAAATATTTTGCTCTTTTGCTGTGGGGATGAAACAGCAGCCCTTCTTATATTTCCTTTTTGGAGTTGGAAGATTTTGTAAGATAAGATGAATACATTGGCACAAGTGATCCCCAGTTCCGTGCAGATTGCATGCTCTGGAGACTGATGGCCACCCCTCCCTGTCTAGTCTCTGACAGGGAGGTGGCTGGCAAGGCGACAGGAGCCGACAGCGGCTGCATTTTCAGCAGCTGAGAGGAAGAGGTGACTAATAGCCACCAAGTAATCAAACTTGCGACCTGCTTCCCTCGCTTCCTTTCATGGTCTGGAGTGGGCAGGAAAATGGAGAAAGAACATTTTGCTGCCTACTAAAAATGCTACCTGCCTTGCAGAGCTTCAAAAATGCCTCACCTGAGTGATTGATTGATACGCAACATGCATTTGTTACATAAGTAATTATGATGGCAAAGAACTCTTCACATATGCACTATTTACATGGATAGCATCCAACAATTGGATTGGGCTAGTGCAGGGGTTAGCCGACTACGGCTCTTGGGCCAAATCTGACCCACTGCTGTTTGTGCAAATGAAGTGTTATGGGCACAGAGCTCTGCCCATTTATTTACAGACGGTCTGTGGCAGCTTTTGCCCTGCAATGGCAGAGATGAGTGTTGCAGCCAAGACCATATGGCCTACAAAGTCTAAAATATTTACTCTTTGGCCTTTTACAGAAAAAGTTTTTCAGACCTGTAGTCTAGTGGATGCTTTGTGAAGTTTAGATTTTGAGGAGTCATTAATTCATTCAGCAACGTTGGTACATTCAGTGTTCACTGAGCACCTCCTGTGTGGTAGGCTCTGCTTGGTGTCCTGGGGAGTTAGTGCTGGAAAGGGAGACCAGGCCTAAGCGCCCACAAAGCGTCATGCCCGCGGGGAGAGAGGCAGTGGACACGTAAATTAGAATTTCTTGGGTACTGACAAGTGTTAGGGAAAAGGAGAGACAGAACAAGGCCATGTGATAGAAGATGACTTGTGTCAAGGAAGGTCTCTTTGAGGAGGTGGCATTTGAACTGAGACCCAAGGAAGGCGAGGGGCCAGTTTGGGAAAGGTCTGGAGGAAGAGCTGCCCAGGTGGAGGGGATAATGATTGGGAGGCTTCCCAGGGGGACATGAGCTTTGTGAGTCTGAGGAATAGCAAAGAGGCCCGTGTGGTCAGAGCACAGTGATAGGGAGGAAGAGACGAGAAACATGTCTAGGACCAGAGCATCGAGAGGCCTTGGAAAGTGGTCTGAGTTTTGTTCTAGTTGCAACATTGAAGGATTTAAGTGGGGAAAAGGGAGTGATCTCATACATACATACACACACACACACACATATATATATATTTTTTTGTGACACAATCTCACTATGTCACCCTCGGTACAGTGCCATGGCATCACAGCTCACAGCAACCTCAAACTCACAGGCTTAAGCGATCCTCTTGTTTGAGCCTCCCAAGTAGCTGGTACTATAGGCGCCCGCCACAACGCCCGGCTATTTTTTTTGATGAAGTTTGTCATTGTTGTTTATCCAACAATGGATAAACTGACATTGTTGTTTGTCCTGGAACCCGGTCTAGGTTCGAACCCACCAGCCCCAGTGTATGTGGCCGGCGCCTTAACCACTGAGCAATGGGTGCCAAGCCTGATTTATGTTTTTAATCACTTGTTCTTCAAAATTTGGAGGCAAGTGGACTATTGGGGAGCAAGAAAAAATGTTTTGTAAAGTTTAGATTTTTGAGGAGTCATTAATTCATTCAGCACATGAGTACATTCAGTGTTCACTGAGCATCTGCTGTGTGGTAGGCAGGGTGTGGCATCCTGGGGATTTAGTGCTGAGAGCGGGAGACCAGGCCTCAGCGCCCACAAAGCATCATGGACACATAAAGAGGGTGTTGCATTGGTCTAGACAAGAAATAGCAAAGACCTGGATTAGGGGGATGGAAGCAACTGGCAAAGTGATCAGCTTGGGGCTATAATTCAGAGAGCAGAAAGTTCTGCTGATTGATTATAGGAGGCGGGGGAAGAGAGCAATCAGTGATAAGTCAGTCCTAGTTTCTGGCCTGAACCACTGGACTAGGTAGAAAAATTGAGAACTCTGTCTTGGTCATCATGAGCTTGAGACACTCAGGTGGCTGAGTCTGAGACCCGGGAGAGACATCAAGGCTGGGGTGAGACATGGTTAGCGGTTAGTGTTTTTAGGTGATAATTGAAGGCACAGGGTGGAAAAGCAGACATCCTCATGAAGATTGAGAAGAGGAGGGTGCTGAGGACCAGATCCTAGGGCAGCCTGACCTTCAGAGTATAGGCAGGGCGGAGGGGGCTGCGTTCCCTGATGAGTAGAAACAAACGCAGGACTACAAGTTAGTAATTCTGTTGGTCATGATCCAGCCGGATCACTCACGTGGAGACCACGTTGCCAGCTCACACTGGTTTTCTATTTGGAGCAACCATATGAATTGCCATTTTATAGGTTCAAAATGGTTCGAATAGCCAACCACTGCACATGCATACAGACATGGGACAAGGGAACGGATGATGACTGAGCGAGCCGGGGTTCTCCCTGCTAGTGTGGGAGGCCACAGGGGAGCAAGGAGGCCTGGCCGGGGTGACCTGCAGACGATGGGTCGGAGTTGCGGATGTCAGCCTGAGCACATGCTAAGCTTGATGTAGACGCAGATGGTGACGTAAAGAAGTGGGTACAGATGTGTGCACAGGTGTGAGTTACTGCCAAGTGTGTCTCCCCCTCTGTCAACTGAGAGGGCCCAGGAGTGAGGAGTAGCTAGTGCCCAGGTCTCCAGTATGCACCGTCTCCAGTAAAAGGAACCAGCTCTCCTTGGAGAGCTCTGGATTCTAGGACTGAGGGGGGAAATTTATAAGATGAAGCCCCAAGCCTCTTGTAGGGCAAGAAGGTCAGGAAGAACAAAACAGAAGGCAAACAGAACAAAACAGAACTGCCACAGTGCTGGGGGACCTCCGGGGAACACGGAGCTCCGGTGGTGAAAGCTAGCTGGATTTGGGCAACAAAATGACACAGTGTTGGATCAGAACCAAAGAATAAAATAAATACCTGCAACTCTGTGCTGATATAAATAAACGATTAGATAAATGGGAGAGAAGAGACAAATCTCCCATGCAGAAGAATTCCCAATAATTTATGTGGTGCCTCCATTCTCCAGGTGGAGTGTAACTCCCCACTCCTTCTGTGCTGGCTGTGCACGCTGACTTCCTTCCTTCCTTTCTTTCCTTCTTTTCCCTTCCTTTCCCTTCCTTCCTTCCCTCCCTCCCTCCCTCCTTCCTCCCTTCCTGATTTAGGATTCATTGAGAGTACAAAGAATTAGGTTACACTCATTGCATTTGTCAGATAAAGTCCCTCATAATTTTGTCCCACCCCCTCAAAATTTTGTCTCACACCATGACTCCCCAATGCCCTTCCTCCTCCCCTCCCCCACTGCCTCATTTCCCTACCTCCCCACCATGTATTAGCTCATCTACTGTCTTCATATTAGAATTGAGTCCATTAGTGACTTTTTTCTAACAGCACAGTATGAAAAGAGGGGGAAAAGTAAATTTGCCAGAGGAGAAACCCGACAGACACCAGCTCGGCCAGGTAAGGACAGTTACCACCAGCAGTGCGACGTCGTCATGAGAGAGACAGGGATGAGGACAGTGCTGTGCCTCTTGTGCTCATCCTCCATTAAAACATACAAGTCCAATCTAATTATGAGAAAAACATCTGATAAATCCCAGCTGAGGGGTAGCTCTGCAAAATGCCTGACCAGCACGCCTCCACACTCACATGAATGTTGGATCTTGGAACAGAAGAAGGACATTAAGTAAAAATGAAGGAATCTGAATAAAGCATGGACTTTAGTTAATAATGATGCATCACTGTGTGGGGCACATGGAAAACACTGTGTTCTGTCTTCACCATTTTTCTATAATAGTCCTTAAAAAGTTCATTTAAAAAAATGGTTGAGTACTAGCTTATGCTTATCATATGCTCAACTTGGGACATGTTTTACCCGGTTTAGGAGTAGGAATTCGTATTGAGCTATCTGACCTTGGTGGCCTGACCTTCCCCATATTAGTGACCCAGGTTAACAGACAAAAAGCCCAAGTTAGGCTTGTGCCATGTGGCCATAAACTAGCCTGGCATCCGGACAGCACTGATGGGCACACCTGAAAAAAACAGGGAATGAGGATAGGATGGGCAGAAGTGGGCAAACTATGTAGCTTGTGGCCCAAGTCCTGATGTCTGCCTGTTTTTTGAATAAAGTTTTATTGGAACAGCTACCCTCATTCATTTATGTGTCATCTGTGACTACCTTGGAGTGACAATGGCAGAGTCAGAGACTGTATGGCCCACAAAATATTTACTATCTGGCCCTTTACAGAAAAAGTTCACCAACTTCTGGGACAGAGGTCATCGTCCCATCTTGTAGCAGGAAGGAACGGGAATTCTTGTACAGGGACAAGTTGGGTCTTTTGACAGCAGAGCACACAGCTGGACAAAGCCCAGGGCTCTCTTTGGGACTGAAGTGGATCATTCATATTGGATGTTTACAGTCAACTTGCTCTCTTTAAGTTCTACAGTCTCCTGTAATGGGGCTCCCCTGTGTAGGGTCAGGGTTCCCCACGCCTCACAGCATATTGATTCTGAGAAACACACTTTTCTCTGACAGGAGCATCTCCTGACATGACAGGAGATCACACATTGCTTGTTCTCTGTCTCTTCCATTCCCCTCTGAACAGATAAAATCATGATCTAGTGTCACTGGGGGACCTGGGTGTCTCTTGGAAGCAGGATTTCTTTGGCTTGCTTGCTTTTGTGATCTCTTTCAACCCAGCGACCAGGGTGGAAAATGTTTACTGGCTTTGGAGCCATTCAGAACTGAGTGTGAGTCCTGCCCCTGTTATTGATGGGGCTATGTGGCTTTGGGAGGGCTACCTAGTGTCCACAAGCCTTAGGCTGCTCAGCAGTAAAATGGGGGAGACCCCAGCACTGTAGGATGCTTGTGAGGACTCTGTGAAGTGAGGCTCATGGAGCGGCTGCTCTGGGACTTGGTTCGTGGTATGATCTCTTTGCAGAGGCAGCGTTGACATCCCACTGGTGTTGACTAGTGTGGCTGTGCCCATTTGTTACAGCTGGTCACAGTGTCCGTTCTGATTGGTCAGTGCTTGTGTGTGTCAAATGTTCGATGTTTTGAAAATCAGCCCTGACTAGAGAGGAATCCTCTTTTCCCCCCAGGTCCACACTGGTGCAGCTGCTGTTGGAGCCCTCTCTGGATCTTTACTTGACTGTGCTCCTTTTGCAGCTGCTAAGAAGAGCTCACAGCTGTCCCCTTCTGGAGAGAATCACTCTTAGTTAGAAACTACCTTGCCTGGGAGGGAATACCATGCCCTAATAATGGCCCTGGGACTGATAGCGCAGCATGAATGGCTGGCCCCTGTCCCTCAGTTGGGGGTGGGGGAAACAAGCAGCCCTTTCTGCTCCACATGGGATCAGGCCACGGCTGACTTTAGGGAACATATTCTCTCTCAGCTCTCTCTCCTTCTGTCTCCTGTGGCCCTTACTTCTGAAGTCTTCCCTCAGAAAACCACATCAAGACCAAAAATCCCAGCTATATCACCCAAGTCCTTGTCTCTGGCTCTGCCTCTAGGAAAGCTGGCTGAAGGCCACAGTGCCAGCTGTTACAGATCTAGATACTTCTGCAGTCTCCAGGACAGAGGTCCATCCCTGGAGACTCACTGGGGAGGGCTCATGGAGCCCATCTCGTGGGGTCTGCAGGCAGGCAGGCAGGGACACTTTGGGGATGTGACTCAAGGGTTTTGTCAAATATTTTTATTCTCCTGACATATGCAAAAAAAAAAAAAAATCACATCCTCCTGACACATGCCCCTGCTCCAAAACAAAATCACACTCCAGGGCGTCCTCTATGCCTCACTGGCTGCGCCATGCACTGTGTTCACAGCAGGAGCTGAGTCTGGAGGGGATGTGCCTGTATGTGTGTGACATGTACGTGCATTTATGTGTAGGGTTGTATGTGTGAGCTGAGGCTGTGAGCCCCCATTCTTGCCCAGTCCCCTGCTTGGCCTGGCTTTACCATTCTGCTGCCCTGTGCACCTTGGATGGTGACCAGCTGGAAAATGGGGAAGGCACTGGGATGCCTTTTTCATTGGGACACTGGGCCATCCCCACCATATTGGACCTTGTAGCCTCTTAGGCATGACTTGGCCTCTGCTGGCTCTAAGGGCCTGCCAGAGACACCCTCCCAGAGAAATGTTCTCTGCCTGGGCGCAGCCCACTGACCACTGCCTGCTGTCTGGGACGTCTCTGTCCAGGAAAAGAGCCTAGCCTGACCTGAGTGGGCACTGGGCATAGGGCCATGATCTGGGAAAGGCTAGTTGTGGGTCATCCTGGTTTCTAGACTTGGTTCTGCCCTTTTTAGGGGACCTTAAAGTAAGTGCCCACTGGCTTCATCCCAAGCCTTTCTAGGAGACAGCTGCTTCCCCAACCCTAGGCCTGCCTAGGCTGGACCAGTTCCAGCTAGTGATGGGCTGGGAAAAAGAAAGGAATATTTGGAGCAGCGTGGTATTCATCAGCACTCTTGTTGACAAGAATTAGAAACTCAGCTCAAATTAACTTAGGCTAATGTCTCCCTGAGCCCAAGTCAGGGCAGTGATGCACACCTGGGCCTTGGGAAGCTCAAATCCTTTGGCTGGGTCTCTCATTCATCTTAAGCAACAGTACTAAGAGCTTTATTGTAAGTTTCTTACTTGATTCTCAAAACAAACTAATGAGGAAACAAGAGATTCTGAGTAGTTAAGCTCCTTAAGTTCACATAGTAAATGTCATCACTGGGCCTTGAATTCAAGTCTTTCTGACTCTTTAGCGGGTGCTCTTAGCCACTGTGTAACACGTTACCTCAACCACTCCCTCCATTTGTGTAAGTCAGGGTTGGCTAAATCCTGTAACAAACAGACCCAACTCTAATGGCACAGTTAAAATAGGGGTTTATTTCTTACTCATGTTATAGTTCAGGGTGGTCCCAGCTGAATAGGAAGGAGGCGTAGGCCTGTATTCTGTGTGGTCCTTGGAGGCTCAGGCTCATGGAGTGTCTGCCCCCTTCAATATGTGGCTTTTAAGATCACTTTGGAGGCAGAGCTTGGGAGGTAGGACTTTATGGGGAAGAATAGGATGTGACTTTCTGCTTCTGTTCCCTTCCTGCAGAGTTGAATGTAGTCCTGTGGCTCTACCTGATGCAAGGGCTGCTGGGAAATCTGTCTGGGATCAGGGAAGGGCCCAGTGTGACAGGCAGCCCGCGGTCTCCGTCGTACATAGTAAGCATTCTCATCATCTCTTGCTGTTCTCTAGCCCTTGCTTGTAAGTAGTTTTCCTACTTGGAGCCATGATATGTATTCTAGTTTTTATTTGACTTCCTTCATTTATCATAATCCTTTTTCTGCATGGCTTGGCTGAATTTTCATAATGATCACAGTTATAGGCAGTGTATGCCAATTGCCGGACAGTTTGCTTGTTCCACTTTATTCAGATAATAGAACAGTAAATACCTTTATGCAAAAAAATGCCCCCCCCCAAAAAAACTAACCTCTTTGCTACTGTTGAATTATTTCCTTAAATTCCCAGGAGTGGGAATGCCAAGTTTAATGACTTAACATTTTTACAGCTTTTGACACTTCATCCCTTACTGGTTTCCAGAGGGTTTGTATCCAACTATAAAGATACTCACAGTGTTCCGGGCATTGGGTGCTGTAGTTTTTAAAAATAATTTAGGTGTAGTGTGGTTCCTTAGTTTATTATGCCAGCCTTTTCCAGATCTCAACCCTTTAGGGTAGGAGGTGTTTAATGCTAAGCCATGTCCACTGCAATTTACCTCCTTTTATGGTCTTGGTGGGTGGCGACAAAATCATTTATTCACCGATTGTAGGGAGTATCTGCTAAGTGCCAGCCAGTGGTCTAGGCCCTGGTCATGTAGTGAATAAAAAAAGACAAAATCCTCACTTTCATGGAGCTTTCTATTCTGGTGGGAGGACAGACTGGTGAAATAAACACACAAATACATGGGGTCATCTTAGTGACACGGGCCAATAGGAAAGTAGAGCTGGGTGACAGCAGGTAACTGGGGGCTGTTCTAGGTTGGGGGAGGATCTCAATATCAAAACTTCTTACTGACTGTCTCTTCAAAGATGTCTAATCTTGCATAGCTTATAGCTCCATCTTGCTAGTATTACACTTTCCCAGAGCCCTTCTCTGACTTTTGGTTCTGATCCATTTAGGTGTTCATTTAATTGCTAACTCTCAGATCAACTTTACTTCCCAGTTTTTGAGTGGTGGTAGAAGAATCCTCTTCACAAGCTTCCCTGTTTTCCCAGAGCAGGGCCTGGTCTTTTGTCCCATGCTGCCTGCCTGGCCCCCAGCATGCTGCCAGGCATGGGGGTTGGAGGAAGAAACTATAAGATCTTCCATTCTCCTGTGGCTCCTCAAGGGCAATCTCTGGGCTTAGTGACTGTTGCGTTGCTGCCCTTCCAGCATCTAGTCAGGTGCTTGGCACACATGTGAGGAGCTCAGCAAATGCAAACTGAATTATTTGAAGTGTGCTCACAATTACCTTTTGTGATCATTCTTTAATCCATTGCTGCTTGTGTGTGGTTTGGAGACCAGCAGCCTGCACCAGTTATACGACTAGTGGGGCTCAGTACAAAATAAAAATGCAGGGTCCCTCGCTAAAAACTTATTAAGAATGCAGGTGACAACAGAGCATTGAACCATGCAGGAACCCCATTTGAATGCTGTACACCCATGAAGCAGACAGCACCACCTTGAGAGATATGCTGACCAGCGGACTCAGACTGCTGGGTGGGGATCTCTGGCTTGAGGCCCAGGAAGCTCCTGGCAATTGTCATGCACAGGGAAGTTTGAGCTCCCTGGTAGTCTTTCAGCCTGGGGGAAGTCACAAAGCCCTGTCAGAGACAGAACCCTGCCTGCAATGCTTCACTGGGCTGACCCAGGCCAGCATTTATCATGTAATAGTCTTGCTTTTGGTGAGTGGCTTTGACAAAAGGAGCCATTGCTTAAGTCGGTCTGGGACCAGGCACTTCATCTGCCCCACGTGTCTGATCCAGCGGTCTGCTCATTCCTCAAGTGCCTTCCTCCAGCGCAGAATCCATCCATTGCCTTGGGTGCAGTGAAATGACTTCTCCTTAATAGCAGTTGGCTGCTTGAATCCCCTCTGTGTCTGGCCATGGGAGCCTCTTCAGAGACTCACCCTCTGTTGGAGGTGTCGTGAGCTTCCTGTCATGTAACTGCAAGTAGACACCCAGTGATCACTTGGCAGGGATGCTTTCAGGGGGAGCCCAGCATGCAAGGTGGGGCCGGACTGGGTCCCTCTCAATATTCACAAATGACTCTGCCCCTCTCTGTGCAACACTAGCATCTGCTTTCTCCTGCCTGATGCCTCTTCATCACCACAGTCTATGCACAGCCAAGGAATGAAGGTGAATAATAACCACCTGGTAGAAAGTAAAGACCATGGATCTTGGACTCATACCCTGCTGTGTTCAGCCATCATAGATGTCAGCAACTGCCTGATTCTGAGCATGTGCAGCAGATGTTGCCCATATCCCTCTGGCTAGTCATGAGCAGAAGTCAGCTCGTAAGAATCAGCTGCTAAATTTTCAGGAATATTGCAAGCCATTGACATCATGTTGTAACTTGAAACTGGCCATCATGGGAGTATTTACACTATAGGCATTGGTAAATGTTACAGATCAAGGCTTCCTTTATCTCAGTCCAATCTGGAGAGCCAGTTATTAAATGTTTACTACCACACCACTGCTCTGGCCTTACTACATCAATAAATGTTGGCTGACTTTCAGCTGCTGGTATTTGCCTGTCTTCATCCGAGAACTTTTCTCCAAGCTGTAGAACAGTGCTCTGTTCTTGCACAGGACAGGCTGGAAGTGTGTTCCTTAGGGAATCCCTTGACCAATGATGATAGGTGTATAAATACCCCAGCTCCCTTGCCCCTTGGCTGAGGTATGCTTCACACTGACTCACGGTGTTTCTCAATAGCCTTGTGTGTCCACTGCCAGAATCCCTTGAGAACACAGTCTTTATTGGCTTCCTTCCCTTCCCTACCTCACTTCTCCATTTCTCTACCAGTATTTTCTGTATGCCCCAAATAAACTACTTGTATTTGAGTGCTTGTCCTTGAATCCTTGCCCCTATTTTGGGGGGAGGAAGATTGCACAGGACTGTCAAATTTTCTTTTCTCTAGCACATGAGCTTCACTTCTGTTGGCAAAAGAGGTGGGTCCTGACAGCCCCCAGCTTCACTTCTCACAGACTCCATCATAGAGGAGGACTGATGCACATTCTTTCTCATTCCAAATTCAAAATCCCAGAGAAAGACTCTGATTGGCCCAGCTGGGTTATGTGCCAACCTTTGGGCAGATCACCTGTGGCCTGGGGCCCAGAGTTCTATAGCTTCAGGGTTTTGGGGTAAAATTAATCAATGGTTGATAGACACAGGATCCCACCAGTGGGTCAAAGTGACTAGGATAAGAGTGGGTAAAACCAGTTGTTATGAGAAGGAAGGCATGTTGGGGACACCAGCATTTATTTCATCTGAGAGCAAGGGAAATTTGTCCAGAAACCTTGCTGGAAAGAAGCCAGTTGACCAACGCCGGAGGTTTCTCCCAGCTGTGGCCCTTCTGACCACTGGTCCAGATGTTGAACATGGTTTCTTCAGAGCACACATGTAGCTTTAATAAGGGACCAAGGAACAGTTCTCCAGGACTCCTGCAAAGGGGCATTAACATGCACTATCATCCTGCTCTGGGTTGTCTGCATGAAATATAAAAGAGGTCTTTGAGGATGTGTCCAGAGTGTTTAGTAGGTGCTCCAGAACAGTTCCTCTGCAAATGTCACCTGAAAAAAGGGTGGGATTCAGGACTCTGTTGTGTGATCTGTGACATTTCACAGTTGCGGTTTTGGCAGGAGATGGGCTAAGTTTACTTTCCCTTCCATTTCCTCCTATTTGTCAATTCTGTTGCCTTCTTCCTCTGCCCTTCAACCCTAATTTACATCTCAAGACCTGGAGGCTAGTGGGGCAAGAGAAAGCAAGCCTCACAACAAGTCAGGATTGGGTCGAATCTTGGATTTTCCCCGTACCAAGTAGGTGATCTTGGGGAAATTATTCAACGTCTCTGAACCTCCATGTTTTCACCTGATAAGTAAAGACACTAATATCTGTCTTGTAAGGTAGGTAAGAGGATTATAGATAATGTAGAGACAATTCTGGGATAGTCAGGGTAGGAGTCAAATAAATCGTCAAGGATCAGTGGCTTAGTGCAGTAAAGGGTTTTCTTCCCTCACTCATGTCAAGTTGTCTGCCATGTGAGAGTAGCTCTTCCTTAGGAGCACAAGATGAGGCCATGTCACCAAGAGATGCTGGCACCAGCAAAAAAATCAGGTGAATAGATGTAGAAAACATCTTGGTGCCATCTCAGCAAGTCCTAGTTCCTGTCACAAGGCCCTGGTCTGTACAGCTGCTCCCTCCATTCTATAAGTCACCGAATTCTGGTTCTACTAACAAATTCTTGACATGGGCTTTGGTCACTTGTAACAGAAGGAGATGTGACCACTCGGATTAGCCATAGGGGATGCCAATGTGCCACTTGCTGACTTCTTCCTTTATTCTAGGCATGGGCAATGGTGTTTTCTGAACATATCCCAGGCACTGTTCTAAGCCATTCAAAGTAGACTCAATTTCTGCTCAGGGTCACCTTCCCATTTCCATTGTGCCACATCAACCACATCTGCCTATGAGGCAGCCATAGGACCCAACTTCTAAATGAGGCAACTGGAGCTCTGAGAGGTTAAGTGCTATGCAGTCACCTGACCACAGGTGATTGACTCAGAGGTTGGCACCTGAGTCAACAGGGCCAATCATAGCCCTTCTCTGGGATTTTGAACTTGAAATTGGAGAGAGGGTACATTAGTCGTTCTCTGTGATGAAGGCTATGAGGAATGAAGCTGGGGGCTGTGGAAACCCATATTTTTTTGCCAGCAGGAGGGAAGCTTATCTGCTATGTGAAGGGAAAAGTTGAGAGGCAGAGATGAAGAGCATGTCCTGCTGAGATTCAAGTGCTTAGTTTTAGTTAGTTACATTTTATACTTGTGCTCATCCTTTGATTATAGTCTGAGGGTGATGGGTGCAGCCTCTGGAGCCAGACCAAATCCTGGGTTCCACTCACAAACTAGTTGTGTGGTGGCAGTTTTTATCTTCTGTAAAATGGGATAAATAAGAATAGCCACCTCATAAGGTGTTTGTGAGGTTTAAATGAGATACATGCAAGGTGTTTGGAGCAGTAACTGAATGGTATTTAATGCTTCATAAGTGTTTCTAACAACTACAACAGGTTATCATTATATCTAATAATGACAATAATAATTTCAAGTTATTTAGTAACCATTCAATAAGTTGGGCTTTTGACTAAGAGGCAAAAAGCACTGAGACTCTTGAGAGATGAAAGAGTCCTTTAGGTGAAGTTGGTTTGGCTGATAATGGAACCAATGCAATCATTCACTAGGGGTGAGGTCTGACTGTCAAATATGTGCCACCAATGACCTGAGGGCTGACAACTTCCCTTTGGACAGGAAGTGAAGTGTTGGTCACGGGGTTTTGGAAACAGGAAGAGGCGGGGCCTCTGCTTTAGCTGTGGAAGGGGAATCAAGTGGCTTCCTGGGGATTGAGAAGCAGGAGCTGGGAGTCAAAGCATAAGTTGGAAGCAGAAACAGAGCTTCCCTGCAGGGTTCAGTGGGATAAATTAAGCAAAATGGTGGGTGAGAGTTGGGACTGCAAGAAGAATGCCTGGGGTTCTACATGTCTTTTAACCCTTGGCACCACCTGGAGGAGTGTAGATCAGGAGATGGAGAAGCTTTAAGCAAAGCTTAAAAGAAAAAAAATCACAGGGCTGTGGACTTGGAGAGCATGTCACCCTAGAGAATCACTCTGGACCACAGGAGGCGTTGCCAAGCTGCACTGAGCCACCTAGATCCAGAGGCAGGGCTGGGGTTCTGGTGGAGCAGGAGGGACGTGTACCACAGACTGACAGTCACGGATGGCAGAGACATAAATCAAGGCTTCAGGACTGGGACGTGTTTCCTTGGAGGAAATGAAGTGCAATCTAAGACTGATGGGTGAGAAGGGCTCAGTTTGAATTCCTGACTGTTTAGGGGAGCTTTACTTTCTGCAGTGAGATTTCTGTTGAAAAGTTGGTGGAAAAAATCACTTAAGGAAACCAGGTATTATTTTCCAGTTGGTTTCCATACTAGCAACAGATTCATTTGAACACCTATTAGAGCTATTCAGTCTCCTCATTGCTGTGGCATTTACTCCTTCCAACCAGAGCTGCCATATACATCTGTTCATATCGGGCACTGCATAACTCGAGGAGGGGATCATTGGCATCACAGTCTATATGAACAGCATCCTTTGGAATTGTGCAGTGCACAACCCTTGAGGCAGTGTGGGCAAGTCCTGTTTTCAACAAACTGCAAGTTAGGTGATGTTATACCTCTATTTTTATAGAAGAAGTAACAGCCAGAGAGAGGAAAGATGATTTGCCTAAGATCACATACAGGAGAAAACTTTAACTTGAACCATGATTAAATTGATTCATTTTTCATTATTTACCATGGGCATTTGGCAAGTACTTGTTGAACTGAGCAGGCAATGAGCAGGGTGTCAGGGTTCTGTGAAAAAGACCACATCCAGGGGGTTAGACAGAGGAAAAAGAACTTGGAGAAGGATGTATATTTTCTGGTTCCTAGTAGAAATAAATCCATAAACATGTCTTGAAGTTGATGATGGAAAGGCTGATTTCTGCAGACATCACCAAACCTTGGGAAAATCTGGGGCTCCGTCCAGCATCTTGATGGAGAGCATAGCTAGGCCTATCTGGCTACTTGGCAGAGACTTGTTTATTACCCTGGTGTACCCTTCACTGTCCCTAAAATACAGTAGGGACTAAACAACACTTGTGAAATGGGATTTAGAAAGAATCATACCTTTGTTGCAAAATGCTCTTTGAGATACTTAGCTCGATGAAGTTAGGGACTGAGGATTGCCATTTAACCTGGAGATGGAAAAATTCATGTGTAAGACACTGGAGGGATTGGCTGTTTCCTTCTGAAACTGTCCTTCAGATGGGCTATGTTTGACCTGTACATTGTTTTAAGTAAATTTGAATGAAGAACAAATACTTAAAAGTTAGAAGAATCTGCATTCACCATCCCAATTTTGACCTCTTAAAAATCAGAAGATGAGGCAACATGCCCATGTTCCTGCAGAGGAATGAGCAGCTGGAGGTGAGAAGCAGACGGCCTCCAGTTCATCACAGTCCTCACCACTCCCTATTGTGACATGCCCAGACTGCTTGCCTCATTCTTTGTTGTTCACCAGACCGTATAGACATTTGAGTTTAGGATTCATATTCTGACATCTGGCCTGGAAGATCAGCTATTTTGGTTTTTAGTACAACTCTTCACCTGTCCTAAAAAAGTCACTAAGATGTAATGGTTTCTCATCCCTTTTTGGAGGTGAGGAAACTGTAGGTTGCCTTGGGGTGTGGAGTCACATGGCAGGAAAGTGCTGGTTCTAGAGAGCCAAGTGACTTTCTCCTTGTGAGCTATAAGAATATCTTCTGTTGCCTTTTTTGAGTTGGCCACCAGGAACTCAGAGTGATGTTCTTAGACCCAGTTTAGTAACTGAGCTTCTAGCCTATATATCTTTATTCTACCTTCCAGCCTGCTCTATTCTTCAGTTTTTACCTCTAGCTCTAGATTATCTTTCTTTCTCTAGGCCCAATTTTACATTTACATCCCATATTTTGTCATATGTACTTCTTGGAGTCTGCTGTAAGTTCTACGTGGCTAGTGAATGAATAAGTAAAATGCAATGAATTTTAAAAGCCCAAGAAGGGCCCAAATCAACCAAACTCCATAGTAGATGATTTGTCCTCAACCCAGACCCTGGCTCTGTACTTACCAATTGAATTGTCAACAATGCAATTTGCTCTTGCGGCCTTGAAGCAGTCCAGCCTGATGGCTTCCAGGCTACAATGGCCACGAGAAGTTGATGTGGTGTCAGGAAGGGGATGGCAGACTCTGCCCCCATACAAGAAGTAAGGGTGGAGGTGGGGTGGGGGCATCTCACTACCTGCCTGGCATCTAGATCTGGGTTAGAGAAAGAATTCCAGGCTCTGCTGACTCCGGTTCTCTCTTCTCAGTTCCACGGATGTGGTTATTCCTGCAGAGATCTACAGAGAAAATTTCCAGCTAGGAGTTTCTGGTTTGTTAGATTTTGAACATGTTTTGAATTTGTCTCACCCTCCCTTGACCCCCAGCCCCTTCACCCTTACTCATTACATCATCAGTCCATAGTCATTGTTTTAAGGAAACCCTTCCGAGGCAAAATCAAGTCCAAAGATTCAAAACAGAGGGGCCACTTTTATTTATTTTGGCTGTTTCAGGGCAGGGAAAGGAGCTTGCATTTTTTGAACTCTTATTCTGTACCAGCCACTGTGCTACATTCTTAGCTTGAAAGCTTGCTTCTCTTTGATTTCGGAATAACTTAGAACTGGATTATCAGACCGTGCAGCCTCTGATCCTGGCTGTCTTCTCTAACTGAATCTCCTCTTCCCTGCCTCCACCAGCAAACGGCTTCCCTTTAGCTCCCAGTGTGAGCTCTGCATGCGCTGTTCTCCGTGCCAGGAAGGCCTGTCTTTTCCTGATCTTTACCTGGTGGCCCCTTTCACACCTCCAGGTCTCAGCCGAAATGTTCTTCACCATCTTCTTGTATATCTTCATTGAAAACAGATGATGCTTTCACAAAAACCTCTTTGGTTCTTTGACAGCCCTTTTGACACTTTTATTGCTTTTTATACTTGATGATTAATAAATGTGTGTCTTTCATTATACCATAAGTTTATTTCCCTTATACAATGAACTCCCCATTATGTGGAACTCAACCAACCAACACTCTTCAAAGCAACCAGCAGGTGACCTGACCAAGAAAAAAAAATCAGAGTTTAACCTTGGTGTCCAGCATCTTCAGTAAGCTTACACTTCATGCGTCACTCCCGTGGCTCCTGGGAGTAACCAAGTGTTAATGTGTGTCACTTGAAGTTAATAAAATACGGTAGTGAAGCTGGAAAGGGCATTGACTGACATTTAACTAAAATTGTACCCTGCATTTATAAAGCTGTTTTATAATATGGTGAAATGGTATTATAAGAAGTGAAATTTGTCTTTGTCTTAACTTGCTTTTAATTAGTGTATTTTAATATTAATCTCAAGCCCATGTAGAGTTTATGGCATGGTATATTATGGGCTATAGAATTAGTTAGGCCTATTTTTAATAGTATGCAAGTAAGTTAGAAAGTTTTGAGACAGACTGTGTTATGGTCCATTTTTTCACTTCCAAGAAACATAGTTGACAGTGTCCTTTCTGATACGTCCATGCAAATTTCAACCTGCTCGGCTTATTGGTGTTACCGGGAGGGCTTCCTTTGTTCCTGTCCATGAGATTTTGCATGTCTTGATTTTTTGCGTATCTCAAAACTTTTGCCATGACCTATGCAACTCTCAAGCAACCGGAAACTACGGTATTATAAGTTTTGGGCGTGTCTCGTGTCCTTTGGTATCCCCAAATGCCTATCACATAGCACGTGTTCAATTAAAATTTAATGACTGGACACTCAATCCCACGATTTGAGTGCCGTCATTGTTGGTAACTATTATTACTGACAGCATATCAGGCGCTGGCTGGTGTCAGACCCTGTGTTGATGCTTTATATAGCATCTCATTTAATTCCCACTCACGTCCTGTGGAGGTGGGTTGGATTATCGCCCCCACCCCCAAAAGAGGAAACCCAGCTCCAGTTCTTTGCTCAGCAACACCCCATCAGTCTGCGATCGCGCTGGAATTCAAACACAGATTTTCCAATGCCAGAGGTCCTTCCACTCTGCCACCGTGTTCTCCAGGGAGGGTCCCTGGCAGTGCTGTGACTTCTTGTTTGACATGTACCAAGATGTGAGTAGTACGAAGGAAAAGGGAAGAAGGAATAGGCTTGCCAGGCAGGAAGGCCCCTTAGGTGTCCGGTGGGGACAGAAGGCCCAGGGAGACTAGGGCTAAAGCTTTCACTCTCCACAGCTGGGCTGGGAGGATGGGCTCTTATCAGCCCACAGGTGGTCCGGGGAAAGCCCAGACTTTGGGGCCAGACAAACATATTTTCATGCTCTGCCTGCTCATCTGCTATCTGTTGGATGTTACTTTTCTGAGTCCCCTTTTCCTTATTTGTGAAATGGGAATATCGCTATTTGCTCTGCCTGTTTCATAGACTGCTAAGGAGCAGATGATAGAACATATATGGGGGGAAAAACCCAGTTCTTTTTATTTGCATAACTTATTGTCATTATCACTATTCTCTAACAGGAAGGCTATTCATTTTTTCTCTTTTTCTTTTTTCCCCACCCTTGAGTTGTTTGGAAGTTATTTTTAAAAGTCTTTGACGTGTCCTTTTCTGTATTTGACAAAAGCAAAATGGAAATTGGTAGCGGTGTCACAGCCAGCGTCCCCCTCCCTCTGGCTGCCTGGCTGGCAGGACAGCTCAGGGAAAATGTGGCAATTGCTGTTGGGGCAGCTGGTTTGTTATTTCACGAACTTTTCTTGTGAGACCTGACCAGCTCTCTTCTAAAGCAAGTTCTCATTTTCTTGTCCCTCTTCTTTTCTTTTCTTGCCAATGATGGGTCCTCGGTGCCAAATCTGGATTTAGAAATTCATGCAGCAGGGATCAGACCCTGGTCTTGTCATTTCCAGCTGAAAAGGCCTTCAGTGGCTTCCCGTCAACCTGAAATAACATCAGAATCCCTTTTGTGACTGTAGGGCCCTCTGTGATCTCTTGTCATGTCCCCTTTTTCACACAGTGAAAAATGGAGCCTTTCTCAACTCCTCCAATGTTGCACATTATTTCCAGGCCTGGGGTTCTGCAGGGTCTCTGCCTGGAGCCCTGTTCCCCCTCTTGTGTCATGGACAGCTCCTTCTCATCTTTGACATCTCTGCTCAAGTATCACCTTAATAGACAACCCTTTCCTCACCCTTAGTGAAAAATAAATCTTTCTTAAAAAAGGGGGAAAAAAATAGCTGGTGCAATGACCTTCACTTGCAGTCTCAGCTACTTGGGAGGCTGAGTCGCAAAGATCACTTGAGCCCAGGAATTGGAGGCTGCAACTCCAGCCCGGGCAAGTGAGACCTTGTCTCTAAAAAAATCAAATGAAATAAAAAAAAAATTCCCCTTTGTTAGCCAGTATATGGATTAGGATTACCACATAAAAAGAGGGCGCCCAGTTAAATTTGAAACTTAGATAAATAAATAATTTTCTAGCATTGCAGGGGACCTACTTGTACTAAAAGAAAAATCAGTCCTGGTTTCTCTGAATTTAAAATCGAACGGGGTGTCTGTATTTTTATTGGCTAAGTCTGGGAGTTCTGTCCTCGAGAGATAGGTGATGAGTGAGTGTGAAGCCCTCAGCATAAAGCCTGGCACACAGTGCCACGTCGGTGCTAAGTAAAGCATCTTCATCCTCCTCCTCCTTCTCCTCCAGTTGCCCCTGGGAACTACAGTCTCCCTGCTCCTTTCTCCCACTTTAGGAATGGGGGAGAAAATGTTTTCTAACAGGGGGCCATCACCCAGTCCTTAGCATAGCATAAAATATTCTCTGCCGCAGCTTTGGAATCTGATTGCAGCGGTGTTTGGCAGGGAAACGCGGTGAGTTATCACAGAGCGTTCCCTCCAGCACTGGGTCATGCAAATATTTATTGCGAGCGTTAAATAATAAATGGAACAGCCTGCCCAATGGTAAATCTGTCATGTTTGGTTTCAGCCAGGAGTTGTTATGGCTGTGGAATCGCAGCCCGTTTCACTGCGCCTGCCCGCCCTCCAGAGGGGCAAGGCAAACAGCCAAGTCCTCCAGGGCGGAATCCACCGGCCTGATTAGACACCTAGAAGCCAGAGGGGCGGCAGGGGAGGCCCAGCCGGGCATGGAGAGGGAAACCCAAGCTACAGAGATGCAGAGAAGGTGTGGACCCTTGATTCTGCTACCACCACAGTTCTTGGGGAACATGGTCTTACTGGCCATGTCTCCGGTTACCTTTCCACAGTTCTTTCCCCGGTTGCTCATGTCAGCTTCACTCTGGTCAACTGGCCGGCGCTGGCAAACTTCTCACGGTGAAGTTGGTGTTCTGGCCCCAATTCTAGGATGAATAGTGGGTGATGAGAGGGGAATGAGACCACACGTTGGACTCAAACTCAGATGTGATGATGTTTCCTGGGCCCTGGGTGCATGCCAAGGCCCCTGGCACACGTTCGCTCATTTAACCCTGGTGTACAACTTGCAACTCAGACACATGGGTTCTTTTTTTTTTTTTTTTCTTTTTTTTTTATTGTTGGGGATTCATTGAGGGTACAATAAGCCAGTTACACTGATTGCAATTGTTAGGTAAAGTCCCTCTTGCAATCATGTCTTGCCCCCATAAAGTGTGACACACACCAAGGCCCCACCCACCTCCCTCCTTCCCTCTTTCTGTTCCCCCCCATAACCATAATTGTCATTAATTGTCCTCATATCAAAATTGAGTACATAGGATTCATGCTTCTCCATTCTTGTGATGCTTTACTAAGAATAATGTCTTCCACGTCCATCCAGGTTAATACGAAGGATGTAAAGTCTCCATTTTTCTTAATGGCTGAATAGTATTCCATGGTATACATATACCACAGCTTGTTAATCCATTCCTGGGTTGGTGGGCATTTAGGCTGTTTCCACATTTTGGCGATTGTAAATTGAGCTGCAATAAACAGTCTAGTACAAGTGTCCTTATGATAAAAGGATTTTTTTCCTTCTGGGTAGATGCCCAGTAATGGGATTGCAGGATCGAATGGGAGGTCTAGGTTGAGTGCTTTGAGGTTTCTCCATACTTCCTTCCAGAAAGGTTGTACTAGTTTGCAGTCCCACCAGCAGTGTAAAAGTGTTCCCTTCTCTCCACATCCACGCCAGCATCTGCAGTTTTGAGATTTTGTGATGTGGGCCATTCTCTCTGGGGTTAGATGATATCTCAGGGATGTTTTGATTTGCATTTCTCTAATATATAGAGATGATGAACATTTTTTCATGTGTTTGTTAGCCATTCGTCTGTCGTCTTTAGAGAAAGTTCTATTCATGTCTCTTGCCCATTGATATAAGGGATTGTTGGCTTTTTTCATGTGGATTAATTTGAGTTCTCTATAGATCCTGGTTATCAAGCTTTTGTCTGATTGAAAATATGCAAATATCCTTTCCCATTGTGTGGGTTGTCTCTTTGCTTTGGTTATCGTCACCTTAGCTGTACAGAAGCTTTTCAGTTTAATGAAGTCCCATTTGTTTATTTTTGTTGTTGTTGCAATTGCCATGGCAGTCTTCTTCATGAAGTCTTCCCCCAGGCCAATATCTTCCAGTGTTTTTCCTATACTTTCTTTGAGGATTTTTATTGTTTCGTGCCTTAAATTTAAGTCCTTTATCCATCTTGAATCAATTTTTGTGAGTGGGGAAAGGTGTGGGTCCAGTTTCAGTCTTTTACACGCAGACATCCAATTCTCCCAACACCGTTTATTGAATAGGGAGTCTTTCCCCCAAGGTAAGTTCTTGTTTGGTTTATCGAAGATTAGGTGGTTGTAAGATGTTAGTTTCATTTCTTGGTGTTCAATTCGATTCCAAGTGTCTATGTCTCTGTTTTTGTGCCAGTACCATGCTGTCTTGAGCACTATGGCTTTGTAGTACAGACTAAAATCTGGTATGCTGATGCCCCCAGCTTTATTTTTGTTACTAAGAACTGCCTTAGCTATACGGGGTTTTTTCCGGTTCCATACAAAACGCAGAATCATTTTTTCCAAATCTTGAAAGTACGATGTAGGTACTTTGATAGGAATGGCATTGAATAGGTAGATTGCTTTGGGAAGTATAGACATTTTAACAATGTTGATTCTTCCCATCCATGAGCATGGTATGTTCTTCCATTTGTTAATATCCTCTGCTATTTCCTTTCTGAGGATTTCATAGTTTTCTTTATAGAGGTCCTTCACCTCCTTCGTTAGGTATATTCCTAGGTATTTCATTTTCTTTGAAACTATGGTGAAGGGAGTTGTGTCCTTAATTAGCTTCTCCTCTTGACTGTTATTGGTGTATACAAAGGCTACTGACTTGTGGACATTGATTTTATATCCTGAAACATTACTGTATTTTTTGATGACTTCTAGGAGTCTTGTGGTTGAGTCTTTGGGGTTCTCTAAGTATAAGATCATGTCGTCAGCAAAGAGGGAGAGTTTGACCTCCTCTGCTCCCATTTGGATTCCCTTTATTTCCTTGTCTTGCCTAATTGTATTGGCTAGAACTTCCAGCACTATGTTGAATAGTAAAGGTGACAGAGGACAACCTTGTCTGGTTCCAGTTCTAAGAGGAAAAGCTTTCAGTTTTACTCCATTCAGTAAAATATTGGCTGTGGGTTTGTCATAGATAGCTTCAATCAGTTTTAGAAATGTGCCACCTATGCCTATACTCTTCAGTGTTCTAATTAGAAAAGGATGCTGGATTTTATCAAATGCTTTTTCTGCATCTATTGAGAGGATCATGTGATCTTTATTTTTGCCTCTGTTAATATGGTGGATAACGTTTATGGACTTGCGTATGTTGAACCAGCCTTGCATCCCTGGGATGAAGCCTGCTTGATCATGATGAATGACTTTTTTGATGATAAGCTGTAATCTATTGGCTAGGATTTTGTTGAGAATTTTTCCATCTATATTCATGAGTGAGATTGGTCTGAAATTCTCCTTTTTGTTTGGGTCTTTTCCTGGTTTTGGTATCAGGGTGATGTTTGCTTCATAGAATGTGTTGGGGAAGATTCCTTCTTCCTCAATTTTTTGGAATAATTTCTGCAGTACAGGAATAAGCTCTTCCTTGAAGGTTTGATAGAATTCTGGAGTGAAGCCATCTGGACCAGGGCATTTTTTAGTTGGAAGCTTTTTTATTGTTTCTTTGATCTCAGTGCTTGAAATTGGTCTGTTCAGGAGGTCTATTTCTTCCTGGCCAAGTCTAGGGAGAGGGTGTGATTCCAAATATTGATCCGTTTCCTTCACATTGTCAAATTTCTGGGCATACAGTTTCTGGTAGTATTCAGAGATGATCTCTTGTATCTCTGTGGGATCAGTTGTTATTTCCCCTTTATCATTTCTGATTGAGGTTACTAGAGATTTTACTTTTCTATTTCTAGTTAGTCTGGCCAATGGTTTATCTATTTTATTTATTTTTTCAAAAAACCAACTCCTTGTTTCATTAATTTTCTGAATGATTCTTTTGTTTTCAATTTCATTGATCTCTGATTTGATTTTGGAGATTTCTTTTCTTCTACTGAGTTTAGGCTTAGATTGTTCTTCTTTTTCCAATTCCATAAGGTCTCTTGTGAGATTGTTGATGTGCTCTCTGTCTGTTTTTCGAATGTAGGCATCTAAAGTGATGAATTTTCCTCTCAAAACTGCTTTTGCAGTATCCCACAGGTTTTGGTAGCTTGTGTCTTCATTGTTGTTATGCTTAAGGAAGTTAGTGATTTCCTGTTTGATTTCTTCCTGCAGCCATCTGTTATTCAACAGAAGATTGTTTAATTTCCATGCCTTTGGATGGGGTCGAGCATTTTTGTTAGAGTTGAGTTCCACCTTTAGTGCCTTATGGTCTGAAAAGATACAAGGTAAAATTTCAATTCTTTTGATTCTGTTGATATTTGTTTTGTGTCCCAGGATATGATCAATTTTGGAGAATGTTCCATGGGGTGATGAGAAGAATGTATATTCTTTATCTTTGGGGTGGAGTGTTCTATATGCGTCTATCAAGCATAATTGTTCTAGGGTCTCATTTAAATCTCTTATATCTTTGTTTAATTTCTGTTTAGAGGATCTGTCCAGCTCTGTAAGAGGTGTGTTAAAGTCCCCTGTTATGATGGTATTATCAGATATCATATTGCTCAGACTGAGTAAGGTCTGTTTCAAGAATCTGGGAGCATTTAAATTGGGTGCATAGATATTTAGAATTGAAATGTCTTCTTGTTGTAGTTTTCCCTTGACCAATATAAAGTGACCATTTTTGTCTTTTTTGACTTTAGTTGCTTTAAATCCACATGTATCTGAAAATAAGATTGCAACTCCTCTTTTCTTCTGAATTCCATTTGCCTGAAAAATTATCTTCCAACCCTTGACTCGGAGCTTTAATTTGTCTTTTGAAGCCAGGTGTGTTTCTTGCAGACAGCAAATGGGTGGCTTGTGTTTTTTAATCCAGTCAGCCAATCTATGTCTCTTCAGTGGGGAATTCAAGCCATTAACATTTATGGAGATAATTGATAAGTGTGGTAGTATTCTATTCGTCTTATTTGGTGAGAGTCCATTGCTTAGTTTTATCTTTTGCATCAGTGTGGAGGTTGGGTTCTGTCCTTTGATTTCTGAGTTCTTACTTTGCTGCTGATCCATTGTGGTGGTCAGTGTGCAGAACAGGTTGAAGTATTCCCTGTAGAGCTGGTCTTGTTGTGGTGAATTTCCTCAATGTTTGTATATCCGTAAATGATTTGATTTCTCCATCAATTTTGAAGCTTAGCTTAGCAGGGTACAGAATTCTGGGCTGAAAATTGTTCTGTTTAAGTAGATTAAAGGTAGATGACCATTGTCTTCTTGCTTGGAAAGTTTCATTAGAGAAGTCTGAGGTCACTCTGATGGATTTGCCCCTGTAGGTCAACTGGCGCTTACTCCTGGCAGCTTGCAGAATCTTTTCTTTTGTCTTGACTTTGGACAGGTTCATCACAATGTGTCTTGGAGAAGCTCGGTTAGAGTTGAGGCGACCTGGGGTCCGATAGCCCTCTGAAAGCAGTGTGTCAGAATCTTTGGTGATGTTTGGGAAATTTTCTTTTATAATATTCTCTAGTATGGCTTCCATTCCTCTGGGGCATTCTTCTTCCCCTTCTGGAATTCCTATAACTCGTATGTTGGAACGTTTCATAAAGTCCCATAATTCTGACAGTGAACGTTCTGCTTTCTCTCTCTTCTTTTCTGCCTCTTTTACTATCTGAGTTATCTCAAAAACTTTGTCTTCTACCTCTGAAATTCTTTCTTCTGCATGGTCTAACCTGTTGCTGATACTTTCCATTGCATCTTTAAGTTCCCTGATTGACTGTTTCATTTCCTTCAGCTCTGCTATATCCTTTTTATATTCTTCATATCGTTCATCTCTGATTTGATTCTGTTTTTGGATTTCCTTTTGGTTATTTTCCACTTTATTAGCAGTTTCCTTCATTGTTTCCATCATTTCTTTCATTGTTTTCAACATGTGTATTCTAAATTGCCTTTCTGTCATTCCTAACATTTCTGTATAGGTGGAATCCTCTGCAGTAGCTACCTCATGGTCCCTTGGCGGGGTTGTTCTGGACTGGTTCTTCATGTTGCCTGGAGTTTTCTGCTGATTCTTCCTCATGAGTGATTTCTTTTATCTGTTTCCTTGCCCTAATTTTCCTTTCACTTCCTCTTGCTCTTTAAGTTCTTGTGCCTGTGGACTAAGGGTTACAGGACCAGAAAGGTGAGAAGGTTGAAGAGCAAAAAAGGGATGAAAGAAAGGAGGACCGAGTGATAAGAAAAAAAAGAAAGATAGAGAAAGGAGAGGGGGTAGGGATAAGGAATATTGACAAAAAGAAGAGAGGCACAGAAAGAGGGAGACAGGGCAATATAGGTGTACAGTAGGGTACTTTGACACAACCTTAAAAAACCCCACCTTCTGGGGGTTGGGTGCCCAGTTGGGTGGTTCCCTTGAGGTCAGCAGCTCTTTGCTAACCTGGTCAGACACAGTACCCCACCTCCACCAAGTAGAGAGGAAAGACAAAAATGCTATAAATCAAACTAAAACAAGCAAACAGAAAACTTTATGGCGATAAAATTGGGTGAAAAACCAAGTGATAGCGGTAGAAACACTAGCAAAAATGAAGTTGTAGTTATTAAAAAAGGCAGCAATGGGAAATTATAATTAAACTAGAAAAATTGAGAAAGAAAAAGGGATCTGTATGGAAAAGATTGAAATTAAGAAACAAAAGAACATCAACAACGTCAAAATAAACAAACAAAAAAACCCAACCAAACAAAAAAAAAAGAAAAAAAAATACACAACCAAAAACAAAGCAGTTTGTATATGTTGTTGAATATTGTCTGGGCAACACGTGGTCTTTTGGGGTATGAGATGTTAGTCACAGTTCTGATACGACTGGAGGCTGCTGATTTCTCAAACCCCAGCAGGTAGACACCCTAAATCTCTCTTCAGCCCACTTAAAAGGCACTTTGAACTTGTAAACTTGCTGAGCAGAAGCTTTCCCAGCTTTCTCGCTGGAATCACTGCTGAAGTGGCTATCCACTTACTCAGTGTGCCAAAACCGGTCTCACTCTGCCCCTGAGGGTTAGGGCTGCAAGGCGGCTCAGACCCCACCCTTAGGCTACTTGGTTGCTGGGTTACCAGCTCCCACCCGTTTCTAGCTCTGCTACCCTGAGGGCGGAGCTTGCCGGGGCAGATCACTGACAATGGATCCGTGTGACCCACCGCCAAACACTATTAGCTCCGTCTGGCTCAGTGGCTCAGACTGGGGCCCTAGACAACGGCCAAAGTTCTCTGCACTCCCACTCAGGCCTTCCCCAAGGCAGTTCAACTCAGTGCCAAGTCCAAGGACATCAAAAGAGTTCACAGGTAAGGCCTTTCTGGTTTGCAGTCTCGCTGCTACTGAACTTACAGTTGTGGGCGGGTTTAGACGGGTTGAACACACGCGACCACTTGCCGGTTTTCCACTGTTTTAGTCCTCCTCTTGGGGTCCAGAAGTCTCTCGCTGACTCCCTGTATCCTCATAGGAGTGATGATAGGCAGTTCCCACCAGCCAGAGATGCCTGGAGTCCTATCTCCCCAGACTCACGGTGCCCAGATGCAAGGAAGCTGTTACTCGGCTGCCATCTTCAGGAGATCCGACACATGGGTTCTTTAGTAAGAAGCATCTGAGTTGGAATCCCGTCTCCGTGCTTAGAAGTTACATGACCTTGGACAAGCTACTTCAAGTTTCAAAGCCTCCATTTCCTGATCTGTGGAGGTGATGCTGGTGCCCACCTTATAGGGTGGTTGCGAGGAAATGAGCTGATGTGGGCGAAGGCCTGTGACAGTGTGTGGGACCTGGGGACACATGGCTGGCTCTAATGGCCAGTGGTGGTCCAGAGAGGGAAAGAACGTGCCCAGACACACAGACGGGGCTGCCAGTCAACAGGCAGGGAGTAGTGCCTTCCCCGAGTGTGCAGTAGGTGGTGCTCTGGCCCACATTACTGAATGGTAGAATTAAGTCTTCAATCTGGGGCATTGTGGCTCCAAAAATAATACCTTTTGTCCTACCCCTGATCTGCCCTGTCCCTTACACCTGCCGTCCCCACCCCCTAGGAAGAAGACTGGTGTCAGTCTGTGGCCTGTTAGGAACTGGGCTGTATGGCAGGAGGTGAGCAGTGAGTGAGCAAGCAAAGCTTCATCTGCATTTACAGCCGCTCCCCAGTGTTGGTGTCACCTCCTAAGCTCTGCCTCCCGTCAGGTGAAACACAGCATTAGATTCTCACAGGAGAACGAACTCTACTGTAAACTGAGCAAGTGAGGGATGGAAGTTGCAGGAAAATCTGATGTCTGAAGATCTGAGGTGGAGACATAATGTGTTTGAATAATCCCCAAACTATCCCTTCCTTCCCTAAGCCCCAGTCCTCGGAAAAATTGTCTTCCATGAAACTGGTCCCCGGTGTTAAAGAGATTGGGGACCACTGCCTGATAGGATGGGGGGAGTGTGGAGCAAGTGCCTGATGCCAGCCCTCATGGCCTGTGACTTGTGCTGTCCTCTCAGTGGGGAGGGGTGGAGTCATAGGTACCAGGCTCCAGATCACAGAGAACCCAACTGGAAGAGGCTTAGGTGATAATGGCAGTGGTTTCACTGAAGGTGATTCTGGGGTTAGCTCATTCAGTGGCTCAAGTTGTGGAAGCACGGGCCTGGTTTCCTCCGACTTTTCTGCTCTTCCCTCTTGGCAGGTGGCTCTCATCCATTCCTCAGGTAGGTCCCCACCCCCTTACAGCCTCAAGATGACACAGAAAGGAGAGGGGAGAGCCCAGCCCTTCCCAGTAGCCTCCTCCGCTGACTTCCCCTTGGGCCTCATTGGTCAGAAACACATTCCTGGCCTTTTCTAAGCTTCTTGCTGGCAAGGGAAATGGAATTACCATGATTGGCATGGACCAGTGGTTCTCAAAGTGTGATCACAGACCAGCAGCATTACCATTCTCTGGGAACTTGTTAGAAATACAGAATCTCAGGCCCCAGCCCAGATCTACTGAATCAGAAACTCTGGAGTAGGGTCCATAGTCTATGTCTGAATAAGCCCTCCAGGTGATTCTGGTGGACTCTGAGTTTGAGACCCTCTGGTTGTATAAGGTCTTTTCCTGTGATGAGCCAGAGAATAAATACTTTAGCCCGTGGCCATTTAGTCTCTGTAGCAGCTACTCAGTCTGCTGTTACAGGGTGAAAGCAGTCATGGATAATATATAAATGAATGTGCTTATTTTTGAAGACAGATTTGAATTTCTTTCTTTTTTTTTTTTGAGACAGAGTCTTACTTTGTCACCCTCTGTAGAGTACCAGGGTGTCATAGCTCACAGCAACCTCAAACTCTTGGGTTCAAGTAATTCTCTTGCCTCAACCTCCTGAGTAGCTGGGATGACAGATGCTTGCAATAGCACATGGCTATTTTTAGAGATGGGGTCTCTATGTTGCTCAGGCTGGTCTTGAACCCATGAGGTCAGGCCATCCACCTGCCTCGGCCTCCCAGAGTGCTGGGATTACAGGTGTGAGCCACTGAACCTGGCCCTGAATTTCATATAATTTTTATGTGTTAGGAGATATTATCATACTTTTGATCTTCTCTAGCCCCTTAAAAATGTGGACATCATTTTCAGCTCCTAGGTCATATAGAAGCAAGCGATGGGCTGGCTTTAGACCACAGTTTTCAGACCCTTGCTAAGACTGATCAAGATTCATCCCCTGAAACTGCAGAGAGCCCAGCCTTCCCTTGAAACACAGAGAGGCCTAATTCCTTAAGAAAATTGGAATTTGATTTACAAGGAAGAATGGGAAGATGGCTGTTGAGTGTTCACCTGTAAGTGCTCACTGCAACTCACCCCCAAATCTAGGTCAGCCGAGAGTCAACTTACTTAATGTCTTGCTTTTAAAGTCTTGATTTCGTTTTATTTTTTTGGTAGATTTAAAAAAATTTTTTTTCCAGGAAGACAGTCTTCATTATCATGAAACCCTAGACATGAGCTGATATCAGGGCATGGGAAGGTAGACCTGTGTGGTGTCCAGGACATTGTCTGCGTGTTATTTGTGACTCTCTCAGACAAAAATCCCAAGTGCCATTTTGTAAATGGGTCAACTGACCAATTAAGTATCTGAAAGATTAGAGACCCAGGGTCTAGCTACCTGGTAGCTTCCCAATTCTGTGATTTTTATGCCAGTCTCCTGGGCTACATGCTACCTGGACAGTTGATCATCCCACAGCCTGGGTGCTGGCCTCCTTTAATTTATTTTAGTAAAAATAAATAATAATGATGATGATGATGTGGGTAATGACAATGACAAGGGCAGTAGTAAGTAGCTCCCAAGTATGGAGTGCTTATTGTCTTCTAGTCCCCATCCTAGGCACTTTGTAGACATCATGTCCTCAAACTAACATATCCCTTTATTATAGGTGAGGAAACTGAGGCACAGAGAGGTGAAGTCACCCCTGTGAGTGGAAGGCCTGCCCAAGTTTTGAGCCTGATTCAAAAGCTGGGTGTGTGCTAGGGATCCAGAGGCCTGGGGAGGAACCCAGGCAAGAACGTGTGTCTGTGGGGGGGTGGATTTGTACCAGCAGGACAGTAGCACTCAGGGCATGGCTGGGGTCCATGCTGTCTGCTCCACACTGATATGCTCCTCAGCCCTCCTCTCTCATTCATGTACCTCTCTTCAATGTCTTGCAGCACCTTCTAAACTACCATCACCCAATACCCTCACAAGAGTGAGGTGAAGTATGAAGGCCATTTGCTCATGCAGGGGCCCTTCCTGCTTGTCTATGGGAGAAGTGGCTGGAAGAGAGAGGCCCACCTCTTGCTCTTCCTCCCGGCCTCTTTCTGGTGCTCTGGGACATCTGAACTTCCCAGTGGCTGTCACATGGCCAGCTGGCAGGGGAGCTCAGTTTTCCCCTGGCTCTCCAAAGGGTCTGATTTGTGGATTAGAAGGTGCCTGTGGATTAGGCTGAGATCAGATAGAACCATGGGGTCCAGATGGGTGGGATTCTGGTTCCCTGGGCCACTGGCAGGTACCATCTGGTTATGCTGGAGGAGGTCAGGGGAGTGGCTCCCACTTGGATAGTGTCCGAGTGAAGAGCTAGTGGGGACGGGCAGGTAGAGAGAGTGCCAGAGAGGTGTGTGCAGCTGCTCCCAGGGCTCTGGAGAACTTTGCCAGGCAGCTGTGCCTAGACCACCTCTGTCCGACCTGGCCTGTCATCCCCTGCTGTCCCTACACTGTACCTCCCTGGCCTGAGGACTTTCTGCAGGCTGGTGCACAGACGCACTGTTGAACAAAGCCTATGTGTGCCGTGCGCACAGGTCTGGGCTCAGTGTTGTCTCAAACTCAGCCCTGCCCTGTGTGCTGGGAGCTGCCAGTCTTGCCAGGAGCCTTGGAGCCTTGATGAATATGAATATGAGACACCAGTGCTATGGGTGGAATGTTGGTGTCCCCCCAATTTTAATATGGTAGAACCTAATTCCTGTTATGATATATTAAGAACTGAGGCCTTTGGGAAGTGACTGATTCACGAGGGCTCTTTCCACCCTCATGAATGGGATTGGTGTCCTTATAAAAGAGAATCCAGCAAGCTGCCTTCCCTGTTCTGCCATGAGAGGAATCGGCAACCAGGCACCATCTGCGAAGCAGAGCAAGTCCTCACCAGACACGGACGCCCAAGTGCCTCGATCTTAGATTTCCCAGTGTCCAGAACTGTGAGCAATACATTTCTGTTTATAAACGATTCAGTCTAAGGTATTTTGTTATAGTGGCTCAAATGGACTGAGACGCCCAGAGACTGTGGGCCCTGCAGAGGTCATTTCCACCAGGGCCTCGAGGGTGCTGAGCTCCAGCCTGCAACTCCAGGTTGTTGGAAATCAGAGGAGGCTGAGTTCAGGGATGGATGAAGCAATGGGGTTTGGGGGCTGGAAATGAAAAGCAACTCCTGAAACTTAGCCCTGCCCCAGGTGCGAGGAGTTTCCAGATCCTTGGAGAGACCGACTTGGGAGAAGTGGGACCCTGGTGGGGCCTGAGGGTTGCGTGAGATTGGAAGTATGAAGAGGGGGCATTAAAAGGGTAAAGGCCGAAGTGGCAGTGGCCGTGGGGATGTGACAAGCTGGCATGGGTGAAGATGCAGTGAGTCACATAGACACCCACTGGGCAGGGGCGGGTGCTCGAATGTTTCCCTGCACCTGCTGCATCTGCCCTGGCAAGCGCAGCACAACATCCCCACACCTGGTCTCCGTCCCAGGTGGGCCTCAGGCCAGGGCAGAGGAATGAAAGCCTGGAGCAGGGGTTTAAATCCTGACTCAGGTTCCTCATTTGGAAAATGAGAGCAAATGGCCTTCATACTTCACCTCACTCTTGTGAGGGTCTTGGGTGTTGGTGGATTAGAAGGTGTCTTATAATCGATAGACACATTCAGCTGCCTCCTCTGAGTGTCTGCTATGTGCCTGGCCCCAGAACCAATTGCTGGAGTTTAAGGGGGCATAGAAGAGTTTCTGGTGGGTGGTGGGTGGAATGGGCTGGTGGGCTCATGGCTGGAGCCTCAGGCCCCTCTGCTACTCCTCTGGGCAGGAATGAGAGATGCCCACCCTGCTCCACCTCAGGCTTGGGCCAGATCATTCTTGGGGTCCCTCTCTTGTGGGATCTGTTGGGCCTGGCATGATGGGGTGCTGTGGCTCCTCTGTTGGGGGCTCCCGGGAGGCCTTGGTGGGTCTTGTCTCTCCCACAGGCTGTCCCAGTGGTATGGGAGAAGGACACTTATTTCTGTCAAGTCTCCATCAACTCTACTTATCCTCCCATCCATTTTTTTCCATCCCTCCATCCATCTGCCCATCTATTCATCTGTCTGTCACTTTTTTTTTTTTTGAGACAGAGCCTCAAGCTGCGGTCCTGGTTAGAGTGCTCTGGCATCACAGCTCACAGCAACCTCCAACTCCTGGGCTCAAGCGATTCTCCTGCCTCCGCCTCCCAAGTAGCTGGGACTACAGGCGCCCAACACAACGCCCGGCTAGTTTTTGGTTGTAGCTGTCATTGTTGTTTGGCAGGTCCTGGCTGGATTTGAACTCGCCAGTTCAGGTATATGTGGCTGGCGCCTTAGCCGCTTGAGCCACAGGCACCGAGCCTATCACCTTTGTTGTCCATAGACTTGGGAGACTTTGTGTTTGGAAGGGAAAGTTTTTCACCCAGGGAAGCTGAGCCCCCAAAGAAGACTATTTCTTTTCCTTTCTTTTTTCTTTTGGTACAGATAGGATCTTCCTCTGTTGCCAGGCTGGAGTGCAGTGGTGCCATTGTAGCTCACTGTAACTTTGAACTCCTGGGCTCACATGGTCCTCCTGCCTTAGCATCCTGAGTAGCTGCGATTGTAGGTGCATGCTGCTGCCATGCTCAGCTGATTTTTGCTTGTCTCTTAATGTTTGCTTGTTCATTCTGGGTTTGGGCCTTTGTCTTTTGGGTTGAATTGAGATTACAGAAAGTAGGGAGTGAGGCATTTGGATTACAATGTGCTACAGTGGGACTTAATGCTTCTGCTGGTTACTGTGCTCTGAACACCAGGTGCTCCCCATTCTTCTTGAAGCTTCTAGAGTCAGGGCTGGCAGGACAATATTGTATATTTTACTGTACAGCAAGGACAACTTGCTCTGTTGTCCCTCCACTTCCTCTCTGCCTTTCTTACAGGCCTCCCTCACTCCTCTGGGGGCACTCAGGCTGCTTACGAACAATTTAACCCATTCGTTTCCCCTTAAGGTGTTTGTAAGCTCACCTAATGAGCTACCCTGTTCATGGGTATTTGCACTAAAAAAGCAGGCACAGGAGAAGAGTAATCCCTGGGTTCTGGTTGTGGAAACTGACCCTGATCTGCAAACTGGGCAAAGCAATGATACTTTTTCTTGGGCGGTTGCCATTCTTAATTTCTTTTGATTAAAATGATTGATCAGTACCCTCAAGCTGTTCTTTTTTTTTGGCATTGGGACACCATGTTCTATCCACCATCTTCAAAGTTCCCTGTGAGTCAGGTTCCCTGGCTTCCATCAACCTTGTCATTTATTAGGATCATTGCACTCACTTTACATCTGAGTGTTACCACCTGGCCCCTGTTCATCTGGGATTTCATCATCCCCAGTGCCATCAGGGAACCCTGTTCTACAATGGCATCTTACATCTCGCAGTGTCCTGCAGAGGTCAGCCACCACAGAGCATGCCAGTTATACCAGGGACTTCTATCACCACATTTC
This sequence comes from Nycticebus coucang, assembly GCF_027406575.1. NCBI lineage: Eukaryota > Metazoa > Chordata > Mammalia > Primates > Lorisidae > Nycticebus > Nycticebus coucang. The sequence continues at coordinate 94,984,701 of NC_069791.1, read as the reverse complement.
TGCTCACGTTGCTAAATAGGCATCCTCGGGGTTTCTGCACAGAACATTATCCATTAGTGGGCTTTCTGTGCTTATGCAATAGGTCCACCCTAACATGTGCACTTTGCTAGGCCCTTGGATTCTTTCTTCCACTGTCTGTCATCAACGTGTGGCATTTCTCCCATTTGCAGTGTGGCCCATCGCCTTTTCTATGCCTCTGGACACACCCTCAGCAGCATGTCTGCCCTACCCTAGCCAGGCTATGGAGTCTTCTATCATGGGAGAGTGCCCTGCCATGAGAAGGTCTAATGCAACGTCATGTCCCACCATCCTGGAGCTAGCACTCTCAGGATGCAGCCCCATTGACAGGCTCCTGGATCCTGCAGGTGTGTGTGGTCTGGGTCCTGCAACAACTTTTAAATTGAGTTCTTTCCTCCCTCAGATCACCAAAAAAGTCCCCCAGCCTGGTTAGGTTTTCACTTCATGTTAGTGTCTGATGGTCAGAAAGTGAGATGAGGATGTATCCTTAGGGAGGTACATTTGTCCTGGGTACCACTTAGACAAGGCGGGGTGGGGACCGGTCTTTAATAGGGAGGCTACTTTTCCAGCACCAGGAGTCCAGAGGGATCTGGAGTTCCAAGGGTCTTGAGTGATTGCATCCAGACAGCCCCTTCCCAAGCCTCAGTGTCCTTCCCAGTTAGGGACCTGATGGTGGCATTGCAGACTTGCTGGAGTTGAGAATTCAGCCTTATCCAGAGCTCCAGTGCCCTTATTACTAAGTCCTGGGCTTAGCAGGCCACTTTTCCTACCCTCCGGTTGCAGGAGACATACAGTCTTTCTTTGCTGCCAAGGAGGACCCCTGGTTTCCTTGCATAGCTCGTCGGTGAGTAATGGTTCTGAGGCATTCATTATTCTTCTCCATTGCATTGAAAATCCCTAAAACAGCTATTATATTTCATTATCCACATAATACTACTCAGGGCCTGGGCTCGGGTGGGGTGAGTGGGACACACAGGGCAAGGAACTGGAGGAGGTGCTCACAGGTTCATGTGAGTGCAGAGTCAGCACTTGCACGGCCTTGAGAATGAGCATGTCCTTCTGGTTTGCAGCCCAGACCAGTGATTTGCAAACAGTGTGCCATGGCATACTGGTGTGCCATGAGAGGATCTTAGGTGTGCTGCGAAAATTTTTAAAGATAATTAAAGTATTTTCAAAAGAAGTTCAAAGCACAGTAAGTGCTTTACTCTTTTTCTATTGCTCAACTTAAGTGTGCCACGTTAAGTTTAACTATAGATCCAAGTATACAGTGAGATAAAAAAGGTTGAAAAACATTGGCATAGACGCTGCATTTGCTCCACCCTAGTCCTGGTCCTGAAACTCCTTCTCTTCATAACAAGAGTGGTTAGTGGTCACCTCCCATCGGTGATGGGGGTGCCAGCCAGTGGGTGAGCCAGCTCCAAAGCATGTTTTAGAGTCTCATCCCGGGACCACTCTTGGTATCCACTTCCCTGGGTTGGGTTCCTTGGAAACAGACTCTGAGATGCGGACTTGCCTGTGGGAAGTGTGCTGGGGTGATGCTCCTCTGGAGAAAGGAGGAGGTGTCACCGAAGTCCCAGCTGGTTCCACTGCAGCTGTGATGCTGGAGAAGCCCTTCAACCTTGTTCTGAGCTGAGGCATGCCTCCTGGCCTTTGCACTGAACAGCAACCAGTTGTGAGATGTGAACTGCAAACTGTGGGTATCAACTTGGGTGAGGCAGCTCTCTTTGGCCAAGGTGAATTTCTGGAAAGGACTCAGCAGTGAGCCCAATACCCCTGGCAGCTGGGGAATGACCTGTGCAGAACAGCCGGGCAGTCACTGTCCTGCTTAAGCCACTCTCTATAAAATGAAGAATGCACTAGTGGTGTGTCTCTGGACCCACGAGTCCTTTCTCCTACGATGCTCCATGTGGCCCTAGTGTGGGCTCTGTGTTCTTCCACATTGACCCCTGGCTTAGATGAGGGCACTTCTGTGAAGCTGGGGCCATTACCACACTTGTCTTTATGGCCACAGGTGTTGGGCACCTAGGCACCTGCACTATACTTGTGCAACGAGGGGATTTTCTGTGTGCAACAGAGAATGCTAATCAGTTTCTTCTCTGAGAATGGAAAGCCCATGATGTGGAACTTGGGAGCTTTGGTGGCTGGGAAGGAGGCCCGTCTGTAGAGTAAGAGATTGATCTGATGTGTGGAGGAAGCAGAGATGAAAGACAGGGCCTAAGAGCCCTGGAGACCTGACGGGTCCTGGTTCCAGCTGTTCCTGAAACTGACCTCTTTCTTACCTTTCCCATGATTTGGTTGTTTAATCCTTTTTTAACTGTGAATTTAACAAATATGCTTTTTTTGCTTAGGTCAGCTTAAGTTGGGTTCTTTTCAATAGCAAGCAGGTGAATCCCAACCATGTAAAACCATGGGAAGTGTTCTTTTGAATATAGCTCGGTTGATCCTAGTTAACCCTTTTCTCATCTCCAGGAAGTCCCAACTTAGTGACTCTCTCTAAAGAGTGGCTCTATAGGTTGCAAGGTGGCGGCCCAAGAGCTATTTCTGGTTGTCACATGTACTTTGTGTGCTTGGTAAGGTATTTTAAAAATCCAATTGCAGGGGCGTCGCCTGTGGCTCAGCGGATTAGGGCACCAGCCTCATATGCCGGAGGTGGCGGGTTCAAACCCAGCCCTGGCCAAAAACTGAAAAAAAAAAAAAAATCTAATTGCAGGGTGGTGCCTGTGGCTCAAAGGAGTAGGGCGCTGGCTCCATATACCGCAGGTGGCGGGTTCAAACCCGGCCCTGGCCAAAAACTGCAAAAAAAAAAAAAAAAAAATCCAATTACAATAATTTAATAATTGGGAGATTTACCTAACTTAGGATCTAGCTTTTACCTTGTCTTGGTGTACTGAAGCTCTGGCATCAGAGGGCCTTGTAAGCCACCCTGAGGATTTGGGTCTTTATCCTAAAATCAACATGAAGCAATTAGAGGGTGGCAAGCCCTTAATTTACCAAAAACTTCTACATTGGCCTCATGTTGCCACATGGAAACAGTTGGTAGGCACAAGATAAGAAGCTGCTGCCCCACCTTTCCATGGGACATGTACTCCAATTTGCCACAGACCTCACCATTCCCTATTGCTTTTCTTTTCTTTTTTTTTTTTTTTTATTGTTGGGGATTCATTGAGGGTACAATAAGCCAGTTACACTGATTGCAATTGTTAGGTAAAGTCCCTCTTGCAATCATGTCTTGCCCCCATGAAGTGTGACACACACCAAGGCCCCACCCACCTCCCTCCATCCCTCTTTCTGCTTCCCCCCCCCATAACCTTAATGGTCATTAATTGTCCTCATATCAAGATTGAGTACATAGGATTCATGCTTCTCCATTCTTGTGATGCTTTACTAAGAATAATGTCTTCCACTTCCATCCAGGTTAATACGAAGGATGTAAAGTCTCCATTTTTTTTAATGGCTGAATAGTATTCCATGGTATACATATACCACAGCTTGTTAATCCATTCCTGGGTTGGTGGGCATTTAGGCTGTTTCCACATTTTGGCGATTGTAAATTGAGCTGCAATAAACAGTCTAGTACAAGTGTCCTTATGATAAAAGGATTTCTTTCCTTCTGGGTAGATGCCCAGTAATGGGATTGCAGGATCAAATGGGAGGTCTAGCTTGAGTGCTTTGAGGTTTCTCCATATTTCCTTCCAGAAAGGTTGTACTAGTTTGCAGTCCCACCAGCAGTGTAAAAGTGTTCCCTTCTCTCCACATCCACGCCAGCATCTGCAGTTTTGAGATTTTGTGATGTGGGCCATTCTCACTGGGGTTAGATGATATCTCAGAGTTGTTTTGATTTGCATTTCTCTAATATATAGAGATGATGAACATTTTTTCATGTGTTTGTTAGCCATTCGTCTGTCATCTTTAGAGAAAGTTCTATTCATGTCTCTTGCCCATTGATATATGGGATTGTTGGCCTTTTTCATGTGGATTAATTTGAGTTCTGTATAGATCCTAGTTATCGAACTTTTGTCTGATTGAAAATATGCAAATATCCTTTCCCATTGTGTAGATTGTCTGTTTGCTTTGGTTATTGTCTCCTTAGCTGTACAGAAGCTTTTCAGTTTAATGAAGTCCCATTTGTTTATTTTTTTTGTTGTTGCAATTGCCATGGCAGTCTTCTTCATGAAGTCTTCCCCCAGGCCAATATCTTCCAGTGTTTTTCCTATGCTTTCTTTGAGGATTTTTATTGTTTCATGCCTTAAATTTAAGTCCTTTATCCATCTTGAATCAATTTTTGTGAGTGGGGAAAGGTGTGGGTCCAGTTTCAGTCTTTTACATGTAGACATCCAGTTCTCCCAACACCATTTATTGAATAGGAAGTCTTTCCCCCAAGGTAAGTTCTTGTTTGGTTTATCAAAGATTAGGTGGTTGTAAGATGTTAGTTTCATTTGTTGGTTTTCAATTCGATTCCAAGTGTCTATGTCTCTGTTTTTGTGCCAGTACCATGCTGTCTTGAGCACTATGGCTTTGTAGTACAGACTAAAATCTGGTATGCTGATGCCCCCAGCTTTATTTTTATTACTAAGAACTGCCTTAGCTATACGGGGTTTTTTCCGGTTCCATACAAAACGCAGAATCATTTTTTCCAAATCTTGAAAGTACGATGTAGGTACTTTGATAGGAATGGCATTGAATAGGTAGATTGCTTTGGGAAGTATAGACATTTTAACAATGTTGATTCTTCCCATCCATGAGCATGGTATGTTCTTCCATTTGTTAATATCCTCTGCTATTTCCTTTCTGAGGATTTCATAGTTTTCTTTATAGAGGTCCTTCACCTCCTTCGTTAGGTATATTCCTAGGTATTTCATTTTCTTTGAAACTATGGTGAAGGGAGTTGTGTCCTTAATTAGCTTCTCCTCTTGACTGTTATTGGTGTATACAAAGGCTACTGACTTGTGGACATTGATTTTATATCCTGAAACATTACTGTATTGTTTGATGACTTCTAGGAGTCTTGTGGTTGAGTCTTTGGGGTTCTCTAAGTATAAGATCATGTCGTCAGCAAAGAGGGAGAGTTTGACCTCCTCTGCTCCCATTTGGATTCCCTTTATTTCCTTGTCTTGCCTAATTGTATTAGCTAGAACTTCCAGCACTATGTTGAATAGTAAAGGTGACAGAGGACAACCTTGTCTGGTTCCAGTTCTAAGAGGAAAAGCTTTGAGTTTTACTCCATTCAGTAAAATATTGGCTGTGGGTTTGTCATAGATAGCTTCAATCAGTTTTAGAAATGTGCCACCTATGCCTATACTCTTCAGTGTTCTAATTAGAAAAGGATGCTGGATTTTATCAAATGCTTTTTCTGCATCTATTGAGAGGATCATGTGATCTTTATTTTTGCCTCTGTTAATATGGTGGATAACGTTTATGGACTTGCGTATGTTAAACCAGCCTTGCATCCCTCCCTATTGCTTTTCATTCTTCATCTTTCTTCCTTCACATTACCTGCCTGTACTCTGCAGGCATTTTCTTTTGTGGATCCTATGTTATACACACCCCTGGATTGTGTGGCCCTTCTCAACCCTACCAAACCTTCCCAGCATGAAGCCAAAACAGATATTCCACATTCTGTAAGGTTCAGCTGAGCTTTCAGTAGGTGAGAGCTCTCAGAAAGCTTAAAGCTATCTGAAATCACAAAGCCATACAAACATGGGTTATCATGATCATTATTAATAACAACCGAAAGGACAGGAGACAAAGCAGTCAGCCCCCATGGCACTTTCCTCCCCACCTTCCAGCTCAGAGGATATTTGTACCACTGTGATGGCATTTATCACGGACTTTGACAGTTGTTGTTAAACTATGTTGCAAATGCAAGTGTTTACCAAACGAACTAAAAAGAACTGGCAGAAACAAATGTGTAGGCACCGACTACCTTAAACTGTTCTTTCCATGAATTGCCATAGCCTTTCTCCAGGGCCCAAACTCAATGAAGAAGAAAAAACGACTCCTCTGGCTTGTTGAAGGTGTGCCTTGTTATTCCAGCCAATTGTCCCATTGTCCCCCTGCCATTGCTATTGTAGACTCTTAGATCTTGGAGACTATGTACTATGCTGACCAACTCTCTCCCCAGAACACATTTATTAAAAAGTGAGCAAAGTGTCTCTCCCCTTGCCTCCATCTCTCCCCCAAATGGAAGCTGATTGATGACAAGGCACCATTTTCAAGTGCAGATCGCAGGCAGAGGTCAGACCAAGCCTCTTGCTGTTATCTGCATGATGGTTTTATGTCATCACTGTGTCTATGTCTCTGGATCCTTTACTTTTCCCAACTCCTTTGTCCCTGTGGCTTTATTTAATGCACTTCCAGGACCCACTGCAGTCTGCCCTCTCTCTGGGTCTTCCCCTCTGTGATCTCCTCCCTGCCATATTTCTGGCCCCTGCGGTCTGTTGTGTGGGTTTGCTTCTGCATCCTGTTTGTCTGTCTAAAGTGTTCTTTCCTGTGGTGGCTTTCTGTAAACATCTCTTTCCAGACTTTCTTTGATGATTAAGACGCTTGTAGAACCTGAGTCTTAAAATTCTGAAAATGATGTCTAATTTCCAGATGTACCAGCATGGCTCAGGGAAGGAGAATGGCCTTTGGAGAGAGGATCACATGGGTTTGAGTCCTGGCTCTGTGACTTACTGGGCATGCTGTTTGGGACAAGTTGTAAACCTCTCAGAATCTCAGTTTCCTCATCTGTGAATGAGCATAATGACAGGACCTGAATCTTGTGAGGAATCTATGTGACAAAGGCCATAAAGTGTACACTGTCACAATGCCTGGTAAATAGTGAATGACTAATAGGAATGATTAATGAGATGGATTCAAAGATGGATGAGGCAGACTCTGGAAATCTTCTGAACAAAAATCATATCACCTTATGTTTTGACTTTAAGGCTTTCTTCCCCTAAAAGGCAAGCATAGAGATGGATCTAGAAGTTTTTGGTTAATTAAGGGCTTGCCACCCTCTAATTGCTTCATGTTGATTTTAGGATAAAGACCCAAATCCTCAGGGTGGCTTACAAGGCCCTCTGATGCAGTTTGGGTATTTGTCCCCTCCAAATTTCATGTTGAAATTTGATTCCCAATGTTGGAGGTGGAGCCTGGCAGGAGGCGTCTGGGCCAGGGGAGCAGACCCTCAGGAATGGCTGGGTGCCTTCCCCATGAGGAGCAGGTTCTCGTTTATTATTTCACGCAGAACTGGTTGTTTAGGGCATCTCCTCCTCCCTCTCTTGCTCAGGCTCTCACAGTGTGACACGCATGCTCTCTTTTTGCCTTCACCTTGATTAGAAGCTCCCTGAGAGGCCCTCACCAGATGCAGATGCTGGCGTGACACTTTCTTGTACAGCCTGCAGAACCAAGAGCCAACCTTTATTCTTTATAGATTACCCAGCCTCAGATGTTCTATTGTATAGCAAACTAGAACACCCTCCATCGCCAGGCCCCTGCTTGTGTCTGCAGCCCACTGCTCTGCTCGCTAGTCCCTGGGCTCTGGACCCCTGTACAGGCTCCTGGCACCTGCCACTCTGCTGCTGATCCACCCGCCCCCACATCACTGACACACTTAGTTCCTGCTCCTTCTCGAGAGCCCAGGTGCCGCCCCTCAACGCCTTCTACAATTCCCCTTACTTCAAACCACGTGCCTTCGCTCCAGAGCACGTACTGTGGTTTCCGTTATACCTTCGTGACTCTGTTTATTTGACTAATGTGTAATTTCTTGTAAGGACACACAAAAGTGTCTGGGCTTTCTCACCTGTGTTCCTGGGCAGCTGTAACAGCGTGTAGTGAAGTTGCGCTTATGCAACTGCTGCTTGGCCTGATACTGCTTTTGTTCCCCTGGATGTCAAGATGCACAGGACCTTCCCGCTGCGGGGATTGTGGATTGCAGGTTGTGATGTGTAACCTAGCTCTCCGGCTGCCAGGGGCCAGGGCTGACCTCCCACATAACTTAGCTCACCAGCCACCAGTGAGCCGAATAAAGCACGTTACACCTGCCCTCCAGGCCTGAGTTGCTCTTCAGTCTGACTGGATTCGAACACTGACATTAGATTTCTCCACTGGACTGTGAGCAGGTGGCAGGGAGCAAATCTGCAGGTGGCTCACTGCGGTGTCCCCAGCACCTAATGCGGCAGCTGGTCCATACGAGTATCTAGTAAATAATTAATAATTTGTTGACGTGCAGGTGGATAAGTGACTTACTGAAAGTGTGCATTCAAAGTATTTGCTTTGATATGATGAAGTCTTACTTCTGAAACCTCCTTCCCCACAAAAGGACCGAATGACAAGTCATCGGAAGCTTGGAGATGACATGCTCAGCTGGGTTTGTTCCTGGAATCTGAGAAATCAACTCTTAACGGCAGGATTTATGAAGGAAGTGAACATTTTGATGTCAGCTGGTGAACTTCTTCCCCATGCCTAAATTGGCTTCTAACTCAGGGACTAAATTGTATTTTGGAAGGAGGCTGCTGCTATTGTAGTGGTCTCACCATTTTGCCCACATCCTAGAAAATGGGGGACTGGTGAATGGGTGGCCTAACCTCCCAACCCCCAAGGGTTCTTACAGGGTTCAGGAGGTCAGCCCTTGTCTCCCAAGTTCCTGAGCTGCAATGGGCATTCCTTAAATAAGCCGAACATTTATTAGCTCCAAATCAATGCACACCTGCTCTTGATAAACAAATTTGGAAAAAAAAAAAAGAGAGAATAGAAAGAGAGAATGAATATTAACAAGCATTTCAATACCCAGAGATAACCATATTAACATTTTGGGGGCATATGTTTCTGATTCTTTAAAAAAATATTTGTTTTTCTGCAAGTGTTCTATTTATAGTTATACATCTATTTACATATGTATTACAAAGTGATTTTTTTTTTTTTCAATTAGCAAATGTGTGAGGAATAGAAAATGTCCAGGAAAGCAGGTTTCTCTACACTGCAGGCCTGATAAGCTAGTACAGGCATTGTTCCAAGAGGTGGGGAGTCCCCTGAACTGCAGAGTGCCCCATAGAGGTGCAAACAGTGGCCTTTGGAAGGAATACTGATGGGCAGGTAGTGAGTCAGGTGATGGTGTGTGCAGAGGCATGAAATGGTGGGGCAGTTCATGTGAGACACCCCCTGGATACTTACCAAGAGATGCTATGTGTGTGTGTGAGAAGGGACCTCCAAAGCAGGGTCATGGTGCCGACAATCTGCAAGGTAGGGTCTTGTAGCCATTGGATCATTCATTTATTCACTTAAAAAGAATTTCTTGAGTGTCCAGCATGGGCCAAGGTGCTAAAGTAGCTGATGGGGATTGTAGGTAATAAAAAACATGATCTGATTTGAAACCTGGACTACCCATGTGTGTATGTAAAGTGCTTGGCGCAGAGTAGAAGCTGGATATGGGGGCAACTGCAGAGATTAAAATTACAGTATAGCCTCTGTAAATTGACCACCCGAGGGAGTGTAATAAACTGGTCAACATACAGAGGTGGTCAACCTAAGGAACTCAATAATGTAACAAAGCTGTAGAATGAAAATGAGATGAAAATAGATCAGACAGAAGCTATTTCTAGGCCTGCTGTGCTGATATGTATGTGTGGTGAATGTCCGATCTATGAAAATCAGGTCCACTGAAGGAGGTGGTCAGTGTAGGGAGGTGGCCAACTACGGAGGTTCTACTGTAATTAGTTTTTCAGAGTCTCATCTGTGGTCGGTCCTTTTTCCTATGTTGCCAAATCACCAGAAAGGGCAGAAAGCTAAATTTTTGTGACACCTTGTGTACATATAAACAGTTGCTGTAAATATATACTGAATCCCTTTAATACATACATAGCTAATGGAATGGGAGCACTTTATGGCGCAGTATCAGTGAAATTGGCTCTGCCACCATTAATTGTAGCTGTCTTACATTGTTGAGAAGACTTTCCTTGGGGGCATTGGGGTAAGTTATTGCTCCTTCAATCATATTTTGGTCCTTGGAGGACCAACTGTTAAGCCCAACTTTTATTGCCTGTTTTTTTTTTTTTAATCACAACAGGGAAATGATGGCAAGGCATTGGGAGGGGAGACTGTTCATATAAGATGAAATGAGCCAAGATTGGAAGATGACATTTTTATTTGCCTTACAAATGGAGTGGATACAGTGGGAACGGCTCTGTGAATGAGATGAAGGGTTCTGCTGAGTGGCAAACCCAAGTCATTCACCCCCGTGCGGAGGCAGAACACGGCCTAATGGATTGGGTTCTGCAGGAGTCAGCTGTTCTCTTTCCCTATGCCAGAGCCTGCAGTTGAAGGGGATCCATTTCATGACCAACACCAATTAGCTCTGATTCCAGGCAACGTGTATGTTTTTAATCCATTAGGCACAGAGTCTTTCAGGGCTTTTCAAGGCTCTACATAAATGAAGCCTAAAAAAAAAAGCAAACAAACAAACCCTGAAGGTGGGACTTTATCTAACAAATGCTATCAGTGTAACCTAATGCTTTGTATCCTCAATGAATCCCAAATAATAAAAAAAAAAACGCACAAAAGCCAAACCTCAAAAACCTTATTGGCTTCAAGATGCAAAAAAGAAAATGGCAAAATTGAAGTTAATATTTTAAAAATTACCTACATACTGTGCCACTTTGTCAATATCACTAATTGGTAAATTTAGCGTTTGTAGGATTTCATGATGTCTGGGAACGCACAGATAGTTAGAGTTTCTCACTTTCAAGAGCTTCTGAATATGCACAATTGCCAAGAAATCACATGCAATCAAAAAATTAAGTAAGTCACTTATTGCCAAATAATTTTGGGAGCAAAATTGAAAAATTTTCTCCATTTTTTTATAGCAAAAATCCATTTAATGTAGGATGTTGACAAATTTGCAATATGTTTGAAATGCCATCTGGTGAGGCCTCCAAAAATAAGTGTATCTTGAGTATTCTTCCTCCTCTCCCATCATTAAAATAGATCAGAGGGAAGCTACTTCTAAGGGTGGCTTTTTCTGTGAAGTGTTTGAGCTTTATAGTAAATTAGATTATTGTTCAGTAAATACTCATTCCCTCATGGGTGTTTGGCTAGACCATGTGACTTGCTTTGCCCTGGTGGGGGGTGTGTTGTACTTCCCTACCCTTGGACTGTTGAGTTGCTTAAGACTTTCTTTGGCCCATGGGATATGAAAAGACATAACCATGTGGAAGCCTTGCCCTCTTGTGCTTCTGCCTTCTCCATAAAAACAATATGCCTTAGTCAGTCACCTAGAGAAATGAGATGCGCCAAGAGCAGAGCTAGCCATTTCACCTGTAGATCTCTAATCAACCCCTGTAAGCCTGGTAAGAAATAAAAGCTTGCTGAGAGCTTGTGGTTGTTTGTTTCACAGCATCGCTGTGGCCATAGCTGACTGCTACAAGTTCCCATACACAGTGGTGTTTACTCATGTTTCTCAAGGAATAGCAGTTATTTTCAACCACATTGCTAGTTATTTGTTATTTGTGGCCATATTGCTAGGGGTATAACTCTGAAAACAAGTTCAGTTACTTTACACATGATGTTCTCTCTGTCAGAATTTTTTTTTTTTTGCAGTTTTTGGCCTGGGCTGGGTTTGAACCTGTCACTTCCAGCGTATGGGGCCAGTGTCCTACTCCTTTGAGCCACAGGCGCTGCCCTTCTCTGCCAGCAACTTTGTCTCCCTGTTCATCACATACATGGCTCTTTATCTTTGGCTCTGGCTTTAAATATTACTTCCTTGGAATGACCTTCTTTGATACATTATTTAAGTACCTCTGTGGTGGAGCCTACTATTTGCATATTGGAACATCCACATTCCCTTTTCTTCTCTAAAAGGAAGCCCCGTTTTTTTGGGGGGGGGAAGGAGAAGGAAACATTTCAAACTTGAGAAAAGTTGCAAGAATAACACAAATAAGTTTTGTCCTTCCCTGAGTCATTTATAAGTTTCTGACTTAACTCCCATTGTTTGTCAATATTTCACTGTGTAATTCTTATAATAAAGGACCTTCTCCCATCTGCCCATACCACAGGCATTAAAATCAGGAAATTAAAATTGATACATTAATACCATTTAATCCATAGGCCCCATTGGAGTTCCACTGACTGTCTCAATAACATCTTTTATAAAGGACCCAGCACAGGATAACACAGAACATTGAGTTGGCATTATTCTGGAAGCTTCTTCAGTTTCTTTGTTACTTTTCTGACCTTGATTCTATGGAAGAGTATAGGCCATTTATTTTACATAAGGTCTCTCGTTTGGGATTGTCTGGTGTTTTCTCATGACTAGATTCAGGTTATACTCCCATTTTAGGCTTCAACACTCCATGATGGGGCTCTGTCCCATCCCCTCTCATGGCTGCTTACCTTATTTTCTCCCATTTAACAACTTTTAAGACTGAATTGTTGAGGAAGGAAGATAAAAACTTGATTTTATTTAGGGTGACATAGACTCTACTTCAAGGAAAACACCCCCACATTTTCCAATCTTTCATGAAACTAGCTATGGCCATGTGATTTGATTTTAGCCAATGAAATGCAAAGAGAAAGGAAATATGAAAATATTCTCAGAGGGAAGATCACACCTTTCTTTGTCCACTCTTCCTATTGTTGGTGTTGGATTAGGATGCAATGGCTGGATCTCCAGATGCCATATTTGACCACGAAGACAAGTCCAAATGAGAAATGATGGTTCCCAAATCAAGGCCATCGCTTAAGAGGAGATATTGAAGAGAATGTGGCACTTGGTTGCATGTGGGGTGTAAGAGAGGCGGGCTCAGAAATGATGTCCTGGGTGAATGGTGATGTAGCTGGATGAAGGGTGATGGTAGTCACTGAGAAAGGGAGCCCAGAAACAGGAGTAAAATTACTTGAGAAGAAGAATAAATTTATTTTTGGACAGGTTGAGTTTGAACTACTCAGTGAACATCCCCTGGGAGTTCTCTAAAGTCACAGGAATTGGAAACAGATTTCAATATCAGGACAGGTGATGAAGGGTCAAATCACAATTCTGCTCCTTGGAAGGGAGGCTGAAAGCGAGACCTTGAGCCTCTTGTTTCTTGTCAATGTCAGTCTCAGCACTGATCATGTCAGATACTATTGAGACAGAGCTCCAGGACTGACAATGGCTTGAGGGGCACTGGTACAGATTACTGGAGTCTTTATTCTAGAAAGCAGAGGGACAAATCCTTTCTAAGGATCTTCACTTAGTCTACCCTTCCTGCAGGGAGTGATCCAAATTATTTTTTTCAAAGAGTCTTAACCCTGCTCTTTCCATTTCTGGTAAACATGCATTATCTTATCCTATCCATAAACCAACCCTGTGAGGAAGATATTGTTATTATGCCAATCTTACAAATGGGGAGACTGAGGCTTAAAGAAGTTAAGTTGCCTGAGGTTATACTGGAACCGAAGAACTCTGATTTAAGAGCTTAACTTATTGTTTTTCTTTCTTTTTTGAGACAGAGCCTCAAGCTGTTGCCCTGGGTAGAGTGCTGCGGCGTCATAGCTCACAGCAACCTTAAACTTTTGGGCTTCAGTGATTCTTGTGCCTCAGCCTCCCAAGTAGCTGGGACTACAGGTGCCTGCCACAGCACCCAGCTGTTTTTGGTTGCAGTTGTCATTGTTGTTTTAGCTGGCCTGGGCTGGGTTTGAACCTGCCAGCTCTGGTGTATGTGGCTGGCGCCCTACCCACTGAGTTATGGACGCTGCCAAGAGGTTAACTTCTTAACCTCGAGGCTATCCTGCATTCTAGAAACTTGTGTCCTGTGAATTTGCATCTCATAGTTTATAAAGAGCTTTCATATTCTTTATCTCTTTTGGTCCTCATCATAGCCCTGTGGGGAAGGTAGGGCAGATGTTGTTATCACCCTTTTGGAGATGAGGGTACCAAGGACCAGAAAGATAATGGGCATACCCAGGGTGACCTAGCCAATGAATGGCAGAGCTAGATAAGAATTGTGGTCCTCTAAAGCCTAACCCCAACCCTAACCCTAAGAGCACTTTTCCTATGGTACAGTCTTACTTCTCATTAGCATCTTTGAAAAAGATATTCATTTTACTTGGGCACTCTTAGCTGCTCAGAAGAAAGCAATACCCCCATCTGGCATTGTGGGAGTCATTTCACAGATGGAAAATGGAGGCTAAATGGAGGCCTTGGTTATCCAGTATATTTGGTGGCATTGGTATTGCTGATCCACAGCTCAGTCATGGGAGAGTCTGGATCTACAGTGAACCACTTCACAGATGTCTGGGGGAAGAGAGCGGTCCAATAATAGAATTTCCCAAAGCAGAGAATATAAGCCCAGACATTCTCCCAAACTGGGAGTTATCAGAAAGAAAGAAAAAATGGAGGGAGTGACAGAGCATTCCAGTATGTTCCCTGTGACAGGTAGAGCTGGTCATTCTCACTTCAGATTTGCAAGGACATTGCAAAGAATTTCCAGTCGTATGCGTCAAACTTGTCTGGCTCTTTCTGGTGCTAGTGTCTCACTGACATCGAGGAATTTGACTTCTGCCTGTCTCATCTGGGTTGTGCAAGAATTCAGTGTCTCCCATCCAAGTACTAACCAGGCCCGACCCTGCTTAGCTTCCGAGATCAGACGAGATCGGGTGCGTTCAGGGTGGTATGGCCATAGACAGTATTCAGTGTCATAATTAGACAATCCCTGACAGAGTTTTAAAAAATAGAAAGCTACAAGAAATTGATTTTCATTAACTAAATTTGCATGTCTGGTGGAAACGTACTTTAGTTTGCCTTTATCTGATGATTACTCACTTTGAAAGTTGTTCTGGGAACTGGGTGCAGCAAAAGCTGCCACTTCAAGATTCCTTGTGCCCAGAGGGATTTCTGAGGAGATGATACATCGTTTTGCATAAAGAACTCAGATAATTTCTAGGTAGCAAGCCAGAGAGGCTGGATAGTACAGGGCTTCATAGCGTAGGGTCTTCTTTCAGGTTGCTTAGTTTCAAATCATTCTTCCGTCACTTATTTTTTTTCTTTTTTTTTGTAGAGACAGAGTCTCACTTTACCGCCCTCAGTAGAGTGCCATGGCATACACGGCTCACAGCAACCTCCAGCTTTTAGGCTTACGCGATTCTCTTGTCTCAGCCTCCCGAGCAGCTGGGACTACAGGTGCCCACCACAATGCCCGGCTATTTTTTGGTTGCAGTTTGGCCGAGGCTGGGTTTGAACTTGCCACCCTCGGTATATGGGGCCGGCACCATACTCACTGAGCCATAGGCACCACCACTTCTGTCACTTTTTTGTATGCAATCTTGGGCAACGTATTTAATCTTCCCAAGTCTCAATGTTCTCTTCTGTAAAATGGGATGATTATTAAAAGAATATATATAAAACATAGCATATAACATGTATTGTATATAACCTATACATGTGCATGCTATATCTTAGTATATGTAATGCATATTGTATGTCTGTATTATATACTATATTTATATTATTCAACATAGGGCCAGGAATGGAGTAAGAGCTCCATAAATACAGTGATTAAAATCAATTAGTCCTCTCCCAGCTCCTTCTTTAATGAGTAAGATTTGGTGATCTATTAGGATGAATGGGAATATTGCCAACTGATGTAGGGAAGGAAAATGAAACTCCAGAAATAAAATTACCCCAAAGGAGAAAGGGCATCACAGCTGTTGACTCCATTTAACACTAGAAGAAGAATAGATTAGGATAGGACCAACTCAGGTGTGCAGGGTAAGAGCCTGGAGGGGGACATAAGATCACAGGTCTGAGGGTTTTGCATATACATTCAAAGAGCTGGAAACTGGGAGCTGACGTGTAGAGGAGGATCACTGTGTCCTGTGTGGAGACCAGACTGTGTGGGCATCGTCCCACCTATCGGTAAAGACACCCTAGCTGTACTGAACTGGCTTTTGACAACGACACCTTATGGCAGCCTCAGGCACAAGGAGAGGTGAAAACGGGGTGCTGTGCTGGTGGAGAATGGATCAGACTTCTCAGACTTCTGTCAGCCTGGAGTTTTGAAGGGATGTTTGGATTAACTGAGTCTTCAGGAGTTTGGGGCCATGAGAGGAGAAAGCTGGAGGAAGATAGCAGACTTCTTGCTCCTATAAGCAAAGGGAAGAGTGTGAGATTAATTGGAAAAGAGACATGACTTTCCCAGGTTAGTGACCAGGGTCATCCCAATTACAGACAGGGGAGCTCATTTAGCCCTCATCACAAACCTTCAAGGTTGTGTCATTACCCAAACCCCTTATGTTGCAGACCAGGCACTGCACGCACTGACTACTGCCCACACCTTCCATCTTCCCCCTATTATCTGATCTAGCCACACTGGCTTCCACTGTTTTCCATGAACAAGCCAAGCTCTTTTCCACCTTGGGGCTTTTGATGTGCAGTTTTATCTGTCTGGAATGCTGTTCCTAGGTCTTTGTATAACATATTCACTCCAGTCTATTGGGCTTCACCTTAAATGTCACCCTTTGGGGGAGGTTTCCCAATCATGCCTTCTCTCCTAAGATGCTCCCTCCTTATCTCAGCCTCCCTGACATTGCAGTCTTCACCATTCCTGAAATCAGCTTGGTCACATGTTTGCATGTTTGGAGGCTGTTTCCCCAGGAGCTCGGTGATAGTAACTTTGTCATGGTTGCTCAACATTGTTTCTCCAGGGGCCCGAAGAGTGCCTGGTCTGTACTAAGCACTCCACGAGTATTTGTTGGAAGATTTAACAAACTTCCATTTTACTCATAAGTATTGGGAGCAAAGAGAAATGAAATCACTTTTCACGGAGACACAAGGTAGCCTGTGTTCCAAACCCCTACTTCTCAAGTGTACACTGAGACTTGTCCACAAGCAAATGCTCTTTGTTTTCTCTTCCTGAAGACTTTTTCTGGTTATAGACTCTCTTCATCCACCTATATGGCTAAGGAAAGTAATATCTCCACCTGGGAGCATTTCTCCATCAGGAACTGATGGGGGTTGTTGCGTAGCTACCCCAGATCTCACCCCCTTGGGTGAGATAACTAAGAGGTGTGCTAGAGCTGGCTCATACCAGCTTGCAAGAGCAGGTCATGTGCATCTTTTCTCAAGTCCTTGTTCATGGATGTCATGTTAATAGTGTAAAGTCAGCCACGACGGGAGTATTTACACCATGGACATGGGTAGACACTGCAAATCTGGACTTTTGACATTTTTCGGGTGAGTTAGCCATTAAACATTTACCAGGACATAACTAGATGTGTTCTATATTGTCTCCTGGAGTTTCCCAACAGGCTTACTCAGTTGTCCAAAGTGGGAAGGTGTTTAATAACATGTTTTTCTTCATTGGCTGCCTCCGCCACCTCTCTCATTTTCCCTATCATATTTCATTTACTTTCCAAATAAACTACTTGTACTTGGATCCTTGCCTCATGATCTGTTTCTGGGGAAACCCAAACTAAAACATATAGCTAGTAGGGATGAAACCGGCAATTACAACGGGCCCATCTGACTTCAAATCCATGTGCATTTTACTGACACTTCATCACCTCTTAGTGTCCCCCTTGTTCCTTGTCAATCCATGGTGATGTAAATCCTCTTGATGGGGGATGGGGCTCTAAGGAGTGAGACAAATGCATTATATTGATGAAATTAGCTGGCAATTAAGAAGTTATCTTTTTTATGCTAGGGGCTTGATGAATTAGATAACACACGAGGAAAATCTAATTTACTTAGTAAATCATCCTTTATTAAAAAAAGATTTTTAAAACATAGTTATGTTTTCCATAAAACATGGAGGAGCCAAGACAGATTTTATTGCTCTCTTGGGGAATGATCCATAGCGTGCTTCCATTTCATGCTTGTTATAATTTACTGTTTATAGTTCCTAACTCTCCATTTAAAGGCTGGTTTGAATATTTAAGGGCCTCAGCAGGTATTTTAACAGAATCAACATAGTGATGGTGTTAGGTGCAAGCTCATGGTCCCTCAGCTGAAAAGAGGCAGAAGGGGAGAGTGGAAAGGTCTCAGGCTTTGGGTCCCTGGCACTCGTCAGGGTCCTTTGGTAGATAAGGCAGAGAAACTCAGCTCAAGTTGGCCTCAGCAGAAAAGAAAAAAAGAACTAGATGCTGCAGAAAATCGGAAAGTTCAAGGATGTGGAATTAACTTCAGGCATGGTTAGATCAGGGCTTCCCTGCTACTGAAATCTCTCTCCCTCACTAGAATATAAGCTCCACTGGGCTAGGAGCCTGATCTGTCCTGTTTGTTGCTGCTTTCTCCATGTTAAAGAACGGTGCCTGGCACACAGCAGCAACAACAAATGTGTAGGAGCACTTCATACGGGAGTGGCACAGTCTACGTGTTCCATATATATTAACTTAATCCTCTCAACCCAATGAGGTAGATATCTATTAATTATTATAATGATTGTTATTGTTATTATATCTGAGATAGAGTCTTACTCTGTCACTGTTATGCCCAGATCACAAAGTCCCCAAAGACCACTAGGGAGCCGATTCCGATGCAAAAGCAAAAGAGCCTTTTATTGCAAGCTCGAGCTACAACGGATCCAAGCCAGGAGCCCCGAGCTCTGAAGCAGGGGATTTTTATAATGTGGCGCAGCAAGTGGGGTGTATACAACTTGAACAAAGGGACTGCTTCTGGATTGGCTGCCATTGGGCCTGCCATACAACCTGATCCAGAGGGCAGTTCCTGATTGGGAGGCGGTTGTCTCATGATTTCAGGGAAATGCCTGCCTTTACAGGAAAGTGAAATGTTCAAAACAAAATGGCGGAGAAAATGAAACTTAACTTCTAAGATGGCATCAGCTGCCCAGGATGGTGTCGGTCTGGTTCTCTCATCACCCTCAATAGGGCGTTGTAGCTCACAGCAGCCCCAAATTTTTGGGCTTAAATGATACTCTTGCCTCAGCTTCCCAAGTAGCTGGGACTACAAGTGTTTGCCAAAATGCCCAGCTAGTTGTACTATTTTTAGTAGAGACGGGGCTCTCCCTCTTGCTTAGGCTGGTCTTGAACTCCTGAGCTCAAGCAGTCCATCCTCTTCAGCCTCCCAAAATGCTGGGATTACAGATGTGAGCTACCACACCCAGCTGTTATCTATTAATTATAATCCCCATTTTTCTGGATGGGGAAACGAAGGCACTGAGAAGTCATTTGAGGTTGGACAATTAAGTTTGTGAACTCATCCTAGAAAAAATGCTAGATACCTCATTGCTGAATGAGGTACAGTCACCAGACGGCCAAGGGGAGTACTCATAGTGATATTCAGCCCAAGGAGGTACATAGCACTTTTTCTAGGATGAGTTCTAGAACTTAATTTTCTGACCTTGTCTGGCTAGTAAGGAAGGAAGTGGGGATGCTACCTTAGGCTCTCTTGCTCCACAGTCTGTGCTCATAGCCATAACACTATATTAATTCAGCAAATAGTTGTTGATTGAGTGAATGAATAAGTGAATAATGATAATCCTGCCAGACACAGTAATTGGGAGCTAGCAGTGATGACAGTTATTTGGGAAGCCTCTGTCTTCTGTATCCCATTAGCTTTGGCTGAGACAAGAAGATTTCTTGAGGGCAAGCAGATCACTTGAGCCCAAGCGTCTGAGGTTGCTGTGAGCTGTGATGCCACAGCACTCTACTCAGGGCCACAGAGGGAGACTCTGTCTCAAAAAAAAGGGTGTAACCTAGTAGATGTTAATGAGTTTTAGCTATTACTTTTACTATTTTATTACTATTATATAGCAAAGTGTTTGTTACTTTGGCTATTTTTTAAAAAAAACCTATTTCTATTAATTAAGGATAGAGTGGCTTCATTGAATAAACTCTATAAGCAAACAGGAAGGGCTTTTTTTTTTTTAATTTTTTTATTAAATCATAACTGTATACAATGATATGATTATGGGGCATCATACACTCACTTCATAAACCATTTGACACATTTTTATCACAGTGGTTAACATAGCCTTTCCGGCGTTATCTCAGTTACTGTGCCAAAACATTTACATTCTACATTTACCAAGTTTCGCAAATACCCCTGTAATATGCACCACAGGTGTGATCCCACCGATTCCCCTCCCTCTACCCACCCCCCCTTCCCACTTCCCCCTATTGTTAAGTTGTAGCTGGGTTATAGCTTTCATGTGAGAGTCCCAAATTAGTTTCATAGTAGGGCTGTGTACATTGGGTATTTTTTCTTCCATTCTTGGGATACTTTACTAAGAAGAATATGTTCCAGCTCCATCCATGTAAACATGAAAGAGGTAAAGTCTCCATCTTTCTTTAAGGCTGCATAGTATTCCATGGTATACATATACCACAATTTATTAATCCATTCGTGGATCGATGGGCACTTGGGCTTTTTCCATGACTTAGCTATTATGAATTGGGCTGCAATAAACATTCTGGTACAGATATCTTTGTTATGTTGTGATTTTTGGTCTTCTGGGTATATGCCCAGCAGAGGAATTACAGGATTGAATGGCAGATCTATTTTTAGATCTCTGAGTGTTCTCCATATATCTTTCCAAAAGGAATGTATTAATTTAGGAAGGGCTTTAATTTGCCTCTGTTCTCAATTTATTGCTGGGGATTTGACAGTTCTTTGAAGGCTGACTAGCTCTTGCATGTAGACTTACCTTTTCTTTTACCAGTAAGTAAAGAAAGACTTACCTTTCTTTTCTTACCATTAGTGTCATTAATTGTTTTAGGACATCTCTGATAACGCACGCCCCAATATCCACCTAGCTTGGAGCTTCTGCGGCTCTGGTGAGAACCTGGCTTCCCCTGGGGTCTTTAAAGTTAGAGCACTGGATACTCAAAATTGAACCTGTCTTGGATCTATTTCTGAGATGCTCAGAAATAACCTGGATTTCTCTACAGATGTCATAAGGAATGCATTATTTTGGTAGAACCAGATCCAGGTTTTGTGAGACTTGAAGCTTATACAATTTGGGGATCTCTGTTGAAGAAAAAGAATATGAAATTGTGAATATAAAATTAGGCATAAAAGGAAGTATTCATTTGGAATGAGAAATTAAGTCAAAAGTTCCTGGAGCCCTTGGACATTGACATTCCACTCCTCTGAGACATGTGCAGGTAATTTAGCAGAAATGTGGAGAGGGGGGTGCTTCCTCCTCACACCAGAGCCCCCCACAAGCCCAGCATGCAAAGAGACCAGTGCAGGGAAACTCTGAAGCCCCAACTGCATTAGGTCCACGGCAAATTCCCCTCTGCTTTCTAGGGAAGTAGACAATAGAGGTCTCCTCTGAACATTGAGAAGGGCGTGTGTGTGTGTGTGTGTGTGTGTGTGTGTGTTTACATTTGTGAGATCCAAGTTGAGTATAGGGGAACCTTTGAAACTTTAGGTTGCTCCCTCTCTGATAATACGTATAAACCCATTTCCCAAAGTAATTGTAAAATATTTTGTCCCCACCTTTCCCCCAGGCAGCCTACTTACCCCCACCCCAGGGGTGTTATCACCTGCTTCCAACACGTGCGCGGGCGGGAACACACGCTCGCCACCTCCCATCAGAAGTGTTTGCCAACCATAGGCAAATCCTTAGCCATAACTTAACACAGCTCAGTTCATTGTCTGATATGTTAACATCACCAGGCTGGTTTCCTTTTTTACTTTTTCCTTACCAAAACTCTATTTGAAATATATAGAATTTTTTTTCTCTGTAACAAAATACAGAGAGGGTTCCAGGTTACAAACACCCTGTCCATATTGGATTCGGAGGCTTCTCCCAACTCTCAGATGTGCCTTGTGGGAAGGGTGAGGGGTTTATGCTAAGTGATTCCCCAGTGGGTGGGAAGGAGCCTGATGAGATGGAAACCAGGAAAACAAACCTGATGCCCTGAGTGAACATCAATTATTCATGAACTGCTATCAGCATGAAGGCGGGGGTGGGGTTGGGGGGGTGGTGGTCACTGATTCCATATTTTAAAAATGTTTGTGGAACACACACCTACTATGTGCCAGAGATGGTTGTAAGTAGTGATGAGTTAGTATGTTAGTTTGCTGGGGCTGCCATGAAAAAATGCTACAGTCCAGGAGGCTTGAACAACATACATTTATTTCTCATAGTTCTGGAGGCTGAAGTCTGAGATCAAGGTGTTGGCAGGTCTGGATCTTCTGAGGCCCTTCTCCTTGGCTTGTAGCCTGCTGTCTTCTAGGCTGTGCCCTCACCTGGTCTTTCCTCTGTGCACACACATTCCTGGTGTTACTCTGTGTGTGCAAATTTCCTCTTACAAGGACACAAGAGAGATTTGATTAGAACCCACACTAACTCAATTACCTCTTTAAAGATCCTGTCTCTAAATACAGTCAGTCACATTCTGATGGATTGAGGGTTAGGGGTTCACACATGATTTTTTATTTTGTGAAGAGGGGACACAAATCTCCCCATCACGTGTGGATGGCTGGAAAAATCACCACCCTGCCTCTGACCACACTGAATGCTGGCAGGACTTGAACAGGGCCACTGCTCACCGAACCTTTTACCTTATCAAGGGGCACCTTTTAGCACACACTTGAGCTCTTTCTCTTCCTTTGATCCCCAATTCTTTTCCTTCCCCAGTACTGGAAAAAGAGATAATATGTCTGTATTATACCAGAGTGAAGAATGTGGGCTCTGGGTTTAAATTTTCACTGTGCCCTTATCAGCTGAGCTTTCTGGGAAAGTTATTTCATGTCACTAAGTCTGTTTCCCCTTTGTAAACTGGGGGTTAATAAAAGCACTTTACCTCCAGGATCGTGGAGAGGATTAATGAGCACAGCATAGTAAACACTCCTGGAATGCTAGCTGCTATTAACAGGATTATGTTGGTTGCAAAAACAGAAACTCATTGGAAGTCATTTAAGCACTACAAGGAGGGAAACATCCTGACTCACAAAACCAAATCCAGGAAGGTAGGAGTGCAGTTGGGCAGCAAGGTCAACTGAAACCAAGCAGACCATTTCCCCTGTTTGCCATATTTGTTTTTGCCATGACAGCTTTAAAAAAAAAATTTTTTTTTAATAGTTTTTTTTTTTTTCCAGATTGTTTTTTCATCCTTGGCTAGAATCATGCCTGCCAACAACCTTCTCTGTTTCATAATGGGAGAACTTCTCATGTAGTTATAGTATGAAAAGAATCCTAGGGAAGAACTCTGATTGGTTCAGCCTGGGTCACATGGCCATCCATGCAGCCAGGTCAGAGTCTGGGATGTAGGTCCTTTTAAGGTTGCCTAGGTAGAACAGGGCCTTCTGGGGTAGATGAAAGTAATTAATGCTGCCTTATCCAAATGGTCTTTGCACTATGCCTGGAACTTGGCAGAAATTAAAGAAATTCCTTTTTTCTCTTTTTATCTGACCCTCATGCCCTTTTTGGTATACAAAAGGGTAATACAGAAAAGATACTCAGCTCAACTGAGAGACCTGAGTAGTGAGAAAAAACTTTTTGCAGGATATTATGTAGGGTATTATAATGGCATGAGTACTGCCAGGAAGGAAGACATTACTGCCCAAGATCACCTGGGAAACTTGAGGCAGAAATATACCTTCTTGAAGACTAGACACATTTCAACTAATGACTCATGTTTAAGTTTGGACAGCTTATTGATAATACATATAAAGACTTTTAGCAATTGTCCATGTCCTTTGACTTAGGAAGTCAATTTCTAGAGTATTAGGAACTATGAAGAGTCTGAGACAATATCCTACCTGCAAGCTAGCAAGTTGGCCTGTCAGAGTTTTGTGGATGTTGGCAGAAGGCATGAGACTCTGGGTTCATAGATAAGATGAACTTGATTTTCAGAGATAAGGAACTTGGTTTTTCATGGCACAATGGTAAGCTTGCATCTCATATTTGCACTGTTCCCTTTCACCCTCAAGTCCTTAAGGGTGACACAGGGGTGGATCCAGGTGGATGCTGTGCATGCACTAGATTTGCATCACAGCTAAGGAACCCCAAGTTTAGGAATCCCGATCTTTTCTTTAAGTGCCACCCAACCTTTGCTCTGGAGGGAGATATTATCATCATAATCCTGGTCAGCAAATAAGTCTCTCTCCTGCCTTACTATCTCTCTATTCTAAGTCTGTTAGGTTAGTGTTACAAACATCCTTGTAGAGATAGTCTGGAACAAAAGCTAATGCAAGAGGTACAGAGATGTGAAAGACACACAGAGAATGATTGCCTAACATAGAAAATTTTTCCTAAGGAAATTATATCTGAAACACATGCAGAAAAATTATTTATAAAGCAGCAAAAAGCTAACATTAGGAGAGGAGGTTAAACAGACTGCTGTTGGGATATTCTGCCATTTCTAAATTTCTGAAGATCTTGGAAGGACATATGGAAATGTTCAACTTAAAATCTAAAGTGAGAAAAATCACTCGAATATATTGAATTGAATATATGTTTTTATTAACTACGTAGAACCGTCCATTATAGAAAAACTTGGGAGGGAAGTTGCTAAAATGTTGGTAGTCTTTGGGCAGTGAGTATAGGGTCAATTGCTCTTCTTTCTTTTGCATTTTTTTTTTCCATAATGAACATGTGTTACTTTTATAACAGAAAAAAAGCAAGATAAATTACTTTTGAATTGATTAATTTACTTTTGAATCCAGAATCTGGCAAAAACAAGAAAAGAAAGCATAAAATAAGCAAGGGGAAAAAAAGGTTTCAGTTAAATTACAAGTCCAATTAAGAGATTAGCTTGGCTGCAAAATATGTTTTTGACAGACAATTAGTTCTGGGCAAATCAAATATTTCAACAATGTGTTCTTATGGGGCAATTAAAGTAATTCACATTTGATGTGCGGAAATGTTGTGGTAATTGGGAAACTTCCCCAAATGGCAGTTGAAACTGGCCTGGAGAAGAAGTTAGGTCATTTCTGTGACAAGCCATCTCGCTGGATCTAGTAAAGAGGCTTTGGGCTGGGGGATTTTTAAGATGGAATTTTCTGTTAGGCATAGGAAGTTATGTTGAGAACAGAATGGAAGTATTGACAGTAAAAACATAAACGATATTTAGTATAGTATAAATATAGTTGACCAGTTTGAAGTCTGTGAGTCCACTTACATGTAGACTTTCTTCTGCCTCTGCCTTCTGGGTTGGCAAGACTAGTCCACCCTCATCACCTTCCTCATGGTGAGGGTGACAAGGATGAAGACCTTTATGATAACCCACTTCTACTTGATGAACAGTAAATACACTGTCTTTTCCTTATGATTTTCTTAATAACAGTTCTTTTCTCTAGCTTACTTTATTATAAGAATACAGTATGTAATACACATGTAAAATATGTGTCGATCAACTGTTTATGTTATCAGTAAGGCTTCTAGTCAACAATAGGCTGTCAGTAGGTACGTTTTTGAAAAGTCAACAGTTTTACATGGATTTTTGATTATGCAGGGAGTCTATGCCTCTAATCTCCACATCATTCAAGAGTCAACTGTAGTATCAACACCAATCATACAACACATATTTTGAGTGTCAGACATTGCACTGAGTACTTTATATGTCTATTAATTTCTATGACTGTCCTATGCAATAGATGTGATTGGGTCTCCATATTACTGATGAGGAAACTAAGGGCCAGAGAGGTCACTTGGCTTGTTTGAGGACACACAGCCAGCTGTAAAGGAGTTGGAATGTGAATCCAGGCAGTCTGACCCCAGAGTCTTTGTTCACATACCCCTGGACTTACATGCTGGAATTTCTTTGAAAATATTAGCGTTTTATAACTTTCTCTGTAGTCTCCTGGTTAAGGTAATCTCATTTTGTTCCAAAGCAAGCAGGGTATATTGTATTTGCTACATTTGAGAGAGAAAAAAGCTGAAGTTCAGAATGGATTAGAAATTTACCTAGGTCACATGGTGAAAGACTAGGAACTTTTCAATTTTAAAATAGCAGAGCTTTTATAGGAGTGCTATTTAATTTTATTTAATAATGTCTTTTATAGTCCAGGAACTTAATGTGAGGTGAGGTGGTATATTAGCCAAAACTCTTTTAGCTACATCTTGTTATTGCTCATGTGGGTTCAAAACCCACAAATAGACCTGGACCTTGAGTATGTCTGGATCCAGAAGCTTCAGTGATGAACTTTGGACTCGGTATGATCTCTACCTCTCAGCTCTTTTTTCATCCATTTTGGCTTCATCATCAGGCTCTTTTCTGATAATGAAGCTGTAGCTCCTGACTCACCACCTTCCAGTTTAGTAATCCTAGGGGAGAATGAACTTTGCCAAGAGCCCTGACGTAAGAAGCTCTGGGGATGACTCTCATTGGAGCATACTGGTCATGTGCCCATCTCTGAACCAATTATTGTGGCATTGGAAGTAGGAGATGGTGATTGGTCAGTTCCAGTCATGTGCTCAGCCCTATATCCAGGGGATGGTGTCAGCCCTATCCAAACTAATGAGTAAACAATGAAGAAAGGATCATTGCCTAAACCGGTGGTTCTTAACTTTCCTAATGCTGCAATGTACTTTCATTGTTAAAAAGGGGTTGCGACCCACATGTTGAGGATACAGGGAGCCAGCAAGGGACTTCTGGACCCCAAGAGGACAAAAACAGTGGAAAACTGGCAAGTGGTTGTGTGTGTTTGATCGACCTAATCATGCCGGCAACGGTAAGTACAAGCAGCAGTGAGACTGCAAACCGGAAAGGCCTTACCTGTGAACTGTTTCTGTGTTCTTGGACTTGGCACTCAGTTGAACTGCCTTGGGGAGAGCTTGAGCAGGAGTGTGGAGAACTTTGGGCATTGTCTGGGGCCCCAGACTGAGCCACCAAGCTGGGCACAGGAAGCCATTGTGAAAGAACTGCCCCAGCAAGCTCCGCCCTCAGGGTCTCAGAGCAAGGATTGGGCGGGTCAAAGTAACCTACTGACTGAGCAGCCTAAAGGTGGGGACTGAGCTGCCTTACAGCCTTAATCCGTAGGGGCAGAGTGAGACGGTTTTGGCACACTGGAGCCTTGGGCTTTTGCCCTGGATAGAGTGCTGTGATGTCACAGCTCATAGATGTGGCCCCACCCATTACCCTGCCTCCACCAAAACCTCCTCCCTCTCTTCCCCTTCCTTGGCCCTTTCCCCTATAGTCTTGTGCTATAGTTGGGTATAGTTTTCATGTGAAAGCTATAATTTAGCTTCATAGAAGGGCTGAGTACATTGGATACTTTTTCTTCCATTCCTGAGATACTTTGCTAAGAAGAATATGTTCCAGCTCCATCCATGTAAACATGAAAGAGGTAAAGTCTCCATCTTTTTTAAGGCTGCATAGTATTCCATGGTATACAAGTACAATTTTCTAGTCCATTCGTGGGTCGATGGGCACTTGGGCTTCTTCTATGACTTAGCAATTATGAATTGGGCTGCAATAAACATTCTGGTACAGATATCTTTGTTATATTGTGACTTTTGGTCTTTGGGTATAAACCTAGTAAAGGAATTATAGGATTGAATGGCAGGTCTATTTTTAGGTCTCTAAGTGTTCTCCAAACATCCTTCCAGAAGGAACATATCAGTGGGCATTTCCACCAGCAGTGTAGAAGTGTGCCCTTTCCTCCACATCCACGCCAACATTTCTGGTTTTGGGATTTTGTTATGTGGGCTACTCTTACTGGGGTTAGGTGATATCTCAGAGTAGTTTTGATTTGCATTTCTCTGATGGTTAAGGATGATGGGGTTTTTTTCATGTGTTTGTAGATCTTGTGTCGGTCTTCTTTTTTTTTTTTTGTGAGTTGTATTTTTTTTTTTTTATTGTTGGGGATTCATTGAGGGTACAATAAGCCAGGTTACACTGATTGCAATTGTTAGGCAAAGTCCCTCTTGCAATCATGTCCTGCCCCCATAAAGTGTGACACACACCAAGGCCCCACCCCCTCCCTCCGTCCCCCTTTCTGCTTTCCCCCCCATAACCTTAATTGTCATTAATTGTCCTCATATCAAAATTGAGTACATAGGATTCATGCTTCTCCATTCTTGTGATGCTTTACTAAGAATAATGTCTTCCACTTCCATCCAGGTTAATACGAAGGATGTAAAGTCTCCATTTTTTTTAATGGCTGAATAGTATTCCATGGTATACATATACCACAGCTTGTTAATCCATTCCTGTGTTGGTGGGCATTTAGGCTGTTTCCACATTTTGGCGATTGTAAATTGAGCTGCAATAAACAGTCTAGTACAAGTGTCCTTATGATAAAAGGATTTTTTTCCTTGTGAGTAGATGCCCAGTAATGGGATTGCAGGATCAAATGGGAGGTCTAGGTTGAATGCTTTGAGGTTTCTCCATACTTCCTTCCAAAAAGGTTGTACTAGTTTGCAGTCCCAACAGCAGTGTAAAAGTGTTCCCTTCTCTCCACATCCACGCCAGCATCTGCAGTTTTGAGATTTTGAGATGTGGGCCATTCTCACTGGGGTTAGATGATATCTCAGGGTTGTTTTGATTTGCATTTCTCTAATATATAGAGATGATGAACATATTTTCATGTGTTTGTTAGCCATTTGTCTGTCATCTTTAGAGAAAGTTCTATTCATGTCTCTTGCCCATTGATATATGGGATTGTTGGCTTTTTGCGTCGGTCTTCTTTAGAGAAGTTTCTCTTCAAGTCCCTTGCCCACCCTGAGATGGGGTCACGTGTTCTTTTCTTGTTAATACGTTTGAGTTCTCTGTGGATTCTGGTTATTAGACCTTTATCGGAGGTATAACCTGCAAATATTTTCTCCCATTCTGAGGGCTGTGTGCTTGCTTTACTTACTATGTTCTTGGCTGTGCAAAAGCTTTTTAGTTTGATCAGGTCCCAGTAGTGTATTTTTGATACTGCTTCAATTGCCTGGGAGTCCTCCTCATAAAATATTCACCCAGGCCGATTCCTTCAAGAGTTTTCCCTGCACTTTCTTCAAGTATTTTTATAGTTTTATGTCTTAAGTTTAAATCTTTTATCCAGTGAGAGTCTATCTTAGTTAATGGTGAAAGGTGTGGGTCCAGTTTCAATCTTCTACAGGTTGCCAGCCAGTTTACCCAGCACCATTTGTTAAATAGGGAATATTTTCCCCACTGAATGTTTTTAATTGGCTTGTCAAAGATCAAATAACGGTAAGTAGCTGGATCCATCTCTTGGTTCTCTATTCTGTTCCAGACATCTAATTCTCTGCTTTTGTGCCAGTACCATGCTGTTTTGATCACTATGGATTTATAGTACAGTCTCAGGTCTGGTAGCGTGATTCCTCCTGCTTTGTTTTTATTGCTCAGTAATGTTTTGGCTATTCGGGGTTTTTTCTGATTCCATATAAAACGAACTATTATTTTTTCAAGATCTTTAAAGTATGACAATGGAGCTTTAGTAGGAATTGCATTAAAATTATATATTGCTTTGGGCAGTATGGACATTTTAACAATGTTGATTCTTCCCATCCATGAGCATGGTATGTTTTTCCATCTGTTAACATCTTCGGCTATTTCTTTTCTTAGAGTTTCATAGTTCTCTTTGTAGAGATCTTTCACGTCCTTTGTTAGGTATACTCCCAAATATTTCATCTTCTTTGGCACTACTGTGAAAGGAATAGAATTCTTGACTGTTTGTTCGGCTTGGTTATTGTTGGTATATATAAAGGCTACAGATTTATGGGTGTTGATTTTGTAGCCTGAGACATTGCTATATTCCTTGATCACTTCTAAAAGTTTTGTAGTAGAATCCCTAGTGTTTTCCAGGTATACGATCATATCATCTGCAAAGAGTGAAAGTTTGATCTCTTCTGACCCTATGTGGATACCCTTGATCGCCTTTTCTTCCCTAATTGCAATGGCTAAAACTTCCATTACAATGTTAAAGAGCAAAGGAGACAATGGGCAACCTTACCGGGTTCCTGATCTAAGTGGAAATGATTTCAATTTAACTCCATTCAATACCATATTGGCTGTGGGTTTGCTATAGATGGCCTCTATTAGTTTAAGAAATGTCCCTTCTATACCAATTTTCTTAAGTGTTCTGATCATGAAGGGATGCTGGATATTATCAAAAGGTTTTTCTGCATCCATTGAAAGAATCATATGGTCTTTATTTTTAAGTTTGTTTATGTGTTGAATTACATTTATAGATTTGCGTATATTGAACCAGCCTTGAGACCCTGGGATAAATCCGACTTGGTCATGGTGTATAATTTTTTTGATGTGTTGTTGGATTCTGTTTGTTAGGATTTTATTGAGTATTTTAGCATCTATATTCATTAGTGATATTGGTCTATAGTTTTCTTTTCTTGTTGGCTCTTTCCCTGGTTTGGGGATCAAGGTGATGTTTGCTTTGTAGAATGTGCTGGGTAATATTCCTTCTTTTTCTATATTTTGGAAGAGGTTTAGTAGTATAGGTACTAGTTCTTCTTTAAATATTTGGTAGAATTCTGACGTAAAGCCATGTGGTCCTGGGCTTTTCTTTTTAGGGAGATTTTGTATAGTTGATGCTATTTCAGAACTTGATATAGGCCTGTTCAACATTTCCACTTCGTTCTGGCTAAGTCTTGGTAGGTGGCATGCTTCCAGGTATTGGTTGATTTCTTTCAGATTTTCATGTTTGTGAGAGTAGAGTTTCTTGTAGTATTCGTTAAGGATTTTTTGAATTTCTGAGGGGTCTGTTGTTATTTCATCTTTACCATTTCTGATTGATGAAATTAGAGATTTTACTGTTTTTTTCCTGGTTAGGTTGGCCAAAGGTTTATCTATTTTATTGATCTTTTCAAAAAACCAGCTTTTGGATTTATTGATCTGTTGTATAATTCTTTTGTTTTCAATTTCATTTAATTCTGCTCTGTTTTGGTTATTTCTTTTCTTTGCTGCGTTTGGGGTTGAAGTGTTCTTCTTTCTCCAGTTGCTTGAGATGTTCCATTAAGTTATTGACTTCCTCTCTTTCTGTTTTCTTGAGGAAGGCTTGCAGTGCTATAAATTTCCCTCTTAGGACTGCCTTTGCAGTATCCCAGAGGTTCTGGTAATTCGTGTCTTGATTGTTGTTTTGTTCCAACAATATGGTGATTTCCTTCTTAATCTCGTCTATAACCCATGTATCCTTCAGCATAAGGTTGTTTAGCTTCCATGTTTTTGTATGGGTATGCAGGTTCCTGTTGTTATTTAGTTCAACTTTTATTCCATGATGGTCTGAGAAGATGCAAGGAATAATTTCTATTTTTTTAAATTTGCTGAGGTTACATTTGTGGCCTAGGATGTGGTCGGTTTTGGAGTATGTTCCGTGGTCTGATGAGAAGAATGTGTATTCAGTTTTGTTGGGATGAAATGTTCTGTAGATTTCTGTTAAGTCCAGATGTTGAATGGTTGAGTTTAAATCTAAAATTTCTTTGCTTAGCTTCTTTTTGGAGGATCTATCCAGGACTGCTAAAGGGGTGTTAAAATCTCCAACTACTATGGAAGTGGAGGAAATCGAGTTGCTCATGTCTGTTAGAGTTTCTCTTATAAATTGAGGTGCATTGTGGTTGGGTGCATAAATATTAGTAATTGAGATCTCATCGTATTGAGTATTACCTTTAACAAATATGAAGTGTCCATCCTTATCCTTAATTATTTTGGTTGGTTTAAAGCCTATTGCGTCTGCGAACAGGATTGCAACGCCTGCTTTTTTCTGCTTTCCATTTGCCTGCAACATAGGTGACCATCCCTTCACCTTGATTCTATATCTGTCTTTTAATGTGAGATGCGATTCTTGGATGCAGCAGATATCTGGCTTGAGTTTTTGTATCTAGCCCGCCAACCTATGCCTCTTTAGAGGACAATTTAAACCATTCACATTTATTGAGAGTATTGATAAGCCTTTCTAGAGACCGGTGGACATTTTTAATTCTTTTGCGACTGTGGAAGTTGGAATTTGATCAAAAATTTTCTTGGTGTGTTTACTTTTGTGGTGGAGAATTATGCTGGTCTTTATGGAGGATAGGTCTAAGAATGTCCTGGAGAGCTGGTTTAGTTGTGGCAAATTTCTTCAACATGTGAATGTTGTTGAAGTATTTAATTTCTCCGTCATAAATGAAGCTCAGTTTAGCTGAGTACAGGATCCTGGGTTGTAAGTTATTTTGTTTTAGGAGATTAAAAGTTGATTACCATCCTCTTTTAGCTTGAAAGGTTTCAGCAGAGAGATCTGCAGTTATTCTGATATTCTTCCCCTTGCAGGTAATGGTTTTCTTTCATCTGGCAGCTTTCAGAATTTTCTCCTTCATATTAACTTTAGTGAAATTGATTATGATGTGTCTGGGGGATGTCTTATTTGGGTTGAGTCATGCTGGAGTTCTGAAACTGTCTGCTATCTGAATTTCAGAATGTCTTGGCATGTCTGGAAAGTTCTCCTTCATAATCTCATGGAGAAGAGACTCTGTGCCTTGTGAAGCCACTTCGTCACTTTCAGGGATCCCTATAAGATGAATATTGGTTTTCTTCAAATTATCCGAGAGCTCTCTGAGAGAGTGGTCTTTTTTTGCTCTCCATTTCTCTTCTTCTTTGAGGGTTTGGGAGCGTTCGAAAGCTTTGTCTTCAATGTGAGAAATCCTTTCTTCTGTTTGCTTGCTCCATTCTGTTACTGAGGGATTCTACTGTGTTTCTCAGATCTTTGAGGGGTGCAACTTCTTGTCTCAATGTGTTGAAATCTTTGGTCATTTGGTCTTTGAATCCATTGAATTCTTGAGATAACTTTTGGAATTCTAATTCGATCTTATTTGCTATCCAGATCCTGAATTCGATTTCTGACATCTCAGCTATTTGTTTGTGCATGGGGTCTTGTGCTGTTTCTGCCCCATTGATCCTTGGGGGAGTTGATATACTCTGATTATTCATATTGCCAGAGTTTTTATGATTTTGATTTTGCCTCATGATTGTTTTTCACCATTGCCTCTGGCTGTCCTCAGAGTTGGGGAGGTGTCTCTCCAAGATTAGACCCCAGCGGGATCACTCTGTTGTTGCTGGATCTTTGTAGGGAGTGACCCTGTGTAGTTCCTCTGGGGCTGCTCTAGCTAGGGAGTTCTGGTTGTGGAAGCAGCTCCGGTTTGTGACACACCCGGATTCAGCCACAGGGCTGGGTGTAGTGCGCACGGTTCTGGGAATGCCAGGCGCCCAGTGACTTTGGCACAGAGAGCCCAAGGCTCCAGCAGTCTCTGGCCAGGAGAAGAGCTCTGCGCATATGCAGGGAGGGCTCCAAAGGGCACACAGCTACCAGAGTCCCTGTTTGGATGAACGGGCTAGTGTGGAAGCTGGGGGGACACAGGAGAGAGGACGCAGGGTTGCGTGGCTCCTGCGGTTCCTGGTCAGGGAATGTGGAGGCCCGGTGGGTGCGGGTCACCGGTCGGGGGTCGCTGCATAGCTCTTATGGAGGTCTGAGGAGTTTGAGGTTGCTGTGAGCTGTGACGTCATGGCACTCTACCTAGGGCAACAGCCCAAGGCTCCAGTGTGCCAAAACCGTCTCACTCTGCCCCTAAGGATTAAGGCTGTAAGGCAGCTCAGTCCCCACCTTTAGGCTGCTCAGTCAGTAGGTTACTTTGACCCGCCCAATCCTTGCTCTGAGACCCTGAGGGCGGAGCTTGCTGGGGCAGTTCTTTCACAATGGCTTCCTGCGCCCAGCTTGGTGGCTCAGTCTGGGGCCCCAGACAATACCCAAAGTTCTCCACACTCCTGCCAAAGCTCTCCCCAAGGCAGTTCAACTGAGTGCCAAGTCCAAGAACACTGAAACTGTTCACAGGTAAGGCCTTTCCGGTTTGCAGTCTCACTGCTGCTTGTACTTACGGTTGCCGGTGCGATTAGGTCAATCGAACACACGCAGCCACTTGCCAGTTTTCCACTGTTTTTGTCCTCCTCTTGGGGTCCAGAAGTCCCTTGCTGGCTCCCTGTATCTTCAAAGGGATGATTATAGGCAGATCCCACCGGCCAGAGATGCCTGGAGTCTTGTCTCCCCAGACTCGCTGTTCCCAGTTGCAGGGAAGCTGTTACTAGGCCACCATCTTTAATCTGACCTATACCACAATTTCTTTATTCATTCATTCATTGATGGACACTTAGGTTGATTGCATATCTGGGCTATTGTGAACAGTGTTATAAGAAAGGTGGGAGTGTAGATACCTTTTTGATATGGATATACTGAATTCCTTTCCTTTAGATATATACCCAGTGTAGTCTGGTTGGTGGGTCATATGGGAATTCTATTTTTAGTTTTTTGAGGAACTTCCATCCTGTTCTCCATAGTGGTTGCACTAATTTACATTTCTAAATGTAAATGTACAGGGGTTCCCCTTTCTCCACATCATCACCAGCATTCATTATTGCCTGCTTGTCCCTTTGATAAAAGGTGTTTTTTTAAATTTATTTTTAAAATATTTTATTTATTTATTTATTTATTTGAGACAGAGTCTTACTATGTTGCTTGGGCTAGAGTGCCATGACCTCAGCTTAGCTCACAGCAACCTCAAACTCCTGGGTTCAGCAATCCTCCTGCCTCAGGAGTCCCTCATGGCTGGGACTACAGGTGTATGCCACCACACTTGGCTAATTTTTTATTTTAAAAAGTAGAAACAGGGTCTCGCTCTTTCTAACACTGGAATAATGTTGTTGTTTTAACTGTGGCAAGATGGTATCTCATTGATATTTTTTTTTCTTTTTTTTTTATTAAATCATGACTGTATACATTGATATGATCATGGGGCATCATACACTCACTTCATAGACCATTTGACACATTTTCATCACAATGGTTAACATAGCCTTCCTGGCATTATCTCAGTTACTGTGCCAAAACATTTACATTCTACATTTACCAAGTTTTGGAAATACCCCTGTAGGATGCACCACAGGTATGATCCCACTGATCCCCCTCCCTCTACCCACCACCCCCCTCCCTGCCCTCCCTTTCCCACTTCCCCCTATTGTTAGGTTGTTACTGGGTTATAGCTTTCTTTCTTTCTTTTTTTTTTTATTAAATCATAGCTGTGTACATTGATATGATCATGGGGCATCATTCACTAGCTTCACAGACCGTTTACCAAGTTTCACATATACCCTTGTAAGATGCACAGCTGGTGTAATCCCACCAATCCCATTTCCCTGTACCCACCTCTCCCTTCCTCCCCTCCCTTTCCCACTTCCCCCTATTCTTAGGTTGTAACTGGGTTATAGCTTTCATGTGAGAGCCCCAAATTAGCTTCATAGTAGGGCTGAGTATATTGGGTACTTTTTCTTCCATTCTTGAGATACTTTACTAAGAAGAATATGGTCCAGCTCCATCCATGTAAACATGAAAGAGGTAAAGTCCCCATCTTTCTTTAAGGCTGCATAATATTCCATGGTGTACATATACCACAATTTATTAATCCATCCATGGATCGATGGGCACTTAGGCTTTTTCCATGACTTAGCAATTATGAATTGGGCTGCAATAAACATTCTGGTACAAATATCTTTGTTATGTTGTGATTTTTGTTCTTCTGGGTATATGCCCAGCAGAGGAATTACAGGATTGAATGGCAGATGTATTTTTAGATCTCTGAGTGTTCTCCATATCTCTTTCCAAAAGGAATGTATTAATTTGCATTCCCACCAGCAGTGCAGAAGTGTTCCCTTTTCTCCACATCCGTGCCAACATCTCTGGTCTTGGGATTTTGTGATATAGGCTAGTCTCACTGGAGTTAGATGATATCTCAAAGTAGTTTTGATTTGCATTTCTCTGATGATTAAAGATGATGAGCATTTTTTCATATGTCTGAAGGCTGTGCGCCTGTCTTCTTTAGAGAAGTTTCTCTTCAAGTCCCTTGCCCAGCCTGCGATGGGATCCCTTTTTTTTTCTTGCTGATGCGTTTGAGTTCTCTGTGGATTCTGGTTATTAAACCTTTGTCAGAGATATACCCTGCAAATATCTTCTCCCATTCTGAGGGCTGTTTGTTTGCTTTACTTACTGTGTTCTTAGCTGTGCAGAAGCTTTTTAGTTTGATCAGGTCCCAGTAGTGTATTTTTGAAGCTGCTTCAATTGCTCAGGGGGTTCTTCTCATAAAATAGTCGCCTAGACCAATTTCTTCAAGGGTTTTCCCTGCACTGTCCTCTAGTATTTTTATAGTTTCATGTCTTAAGTTTAAATCTTTAATCCAATGAGAGTCTATCTTAGTTAATGGTGAAAGGTGTGGGTCCAATTTCAGTCTTCTGCAGGTTGCCAGCCAGTTGACCCAGCACAATTTGTTAAATAGGGAATCTTTTCCCCACTGAATGTTATTAATTGGCTTGTCAAAGATCAAATAGCGGTAAATAGCTGGATTCATCTCTTGGTTCTCTATTCTATTCTGTTCCAGATATCTACTTCTCTGTTTTTGTGCCAGTATCATGCTGTTTTGATCACTATCGATTTGTAGTAAAGTCTGAGGTCTGGTAGTGTGATTCCTCCTGTTTTGTTTTTATTTCTGAGTAATGTCTTGGCTATTCGAGGTTTTTTCTGATTCCATATAAAATGAAGTATTGTTTTTTTGAGATCTTTAAAATATGACAGTGGAGCTTTAATAGGGAGTGCATTGAAATTATATATTGCTTTGGGTAGTATGGACATTTTGATAATGTTGATTATTCCCAGCCATGAGCATGGTATGTTTTTCCATTTGTTAAGATTTTCAGCTATTTCTTTTCCTAGTGTTTCATAGTTCTCTTTATAGAGATCTTTCACTTCTTTTGCTAGGTAAATTCCCAAATATTACATCTTCTTTGGCACTACTGTGAATGGGATAGAGTCCTTAACTGCTTTTTCAACTTGACTGTTGTTGGTTTATATAAAGGCTACCGATTTATGGATGTTGATTTTGTAACCTGAGATGCTGCTGTGTTCCTTGATCACTTCTAGTTTTGTAGTAGAGTCCCTAGTGTTTTCCAGATACACAATCATATCATCTGCGAAGAGCGAAAGTTTGATCTCTTCTGTCCCTATATGGATACTCTTGATCGCCTTTTCTTCCCTAATTGCAGTGGCTAAAACTTCCATTACAATGTTGAAAAGCAATGGAGACAATGGGCAGCCTTGTCTGGTTCCTGATCTGAGTGGAAATGATTCCAATTTAACTCCATTCAATATGATATTGTCTGTGGGTTTGCTGTAGATGGCCTCTATCAGTGGGCGGCGCCTGTGGCTCAGTGAGTAGGGCGCCGGCCCCATATGCCGAGGGTGGCGGGTTCGGACCCAGCCCCGGCCAAACTGCAACAGAAAAATAGCCGGGCGTTGTGGCGGGTGCCTGTAGTCCCAGCTGCTCGGGAGGCTGAGGCAAGAGAATCGCGTAAGCCTAAGAGTTGGAGGTTGCTGTGAGCCGTGTGACACCACGGCACTCTACCCGAGGTCGGTACAGTGAGACTCTGTCTCTACAAAAAAAAAAAAAAAAGAAAAGTCCCTTCTATACCAATTTTTTTGAGTGTTCTGATCATGAAGGGATGCTGGATATTATCAAAAGCTTTTTCTGCATCAAGTGAGAGAATCATATGGTCTTTGTTTTTTAATTTGTTTATGTGCTGAATTACATTTATAGATTTACGTATATTGAGCCAGCCTTGAGACCCTGGGATAACACCAACTTGGTCATGATGTATAATTTGTTTGATGTGTTGCTGGATTCTGTTTGTTAGGATCTTGTTGAATATTTTTGCATTTATATTCATTAGTGATATTGGTCTATAATTTTCTTTTCTTGTTGGGTCTTTTCCTGGTTTGGGGATCAGGGTGATGTTTGCTTCATAGAACGTGTTGGGTAGTCTTCCTTCTTTTTCTACGTTTTGGAACAGGTTGAGTAATATAGGTACTAATTCCTCTTTAAAGGCTTGGTAGAATTCTGACGTAAAACCATCTGGTCCTGGGCTTTTCTTTTTAGGGAGGTTTTGTATAGTTGATGCTATTTCTGAACTTGATATGGGTCTGTTCAACATTTCCTCTTGATTCTGGCTAAGTCTTGGAAGGTGGCGTGCTTCCAAGTATCAGTCAATTTCCTTCAGATTTTCATATTTCTGAGAATAAAGTTTCTTGTAATATTCATTAAGGATTTTTTGGATTTCTGATGAGTCTGTTATTATTTCGTCTTTGTTGTTTCTGATTGATCATATTAGAGATTTTACTCTTTTTTTTCTAATTAGGTTGGCCAGAGGTTTATCTATTTTGTTGACCTTTTCAAAAACCAGGTTTTTGATTTATTGATCTGTTGTATTATTCTTTTGTTTTCAATTTCATTTAATTCTGCTCTAATTTTGGTTATTTCTTTTCTTCTACTGGGTTTGGGGTTGGAATGTTCTTCCTTTTCCAGTTGCTTGAGATGTCCCATGAAGTTGTTAACTTCCTCTCTTTCCGTTCTCTTGAGGAAGGCTTGCAGTGCTATAAATTTCCCTCTTAGAAATGCCTTTGCGGTGTCCCAGAGGTTCTGATAGTTTGTGTCTTCATTGTCGTTTTGTTCCAAAAAATCGGCAATTTCTTTCTTAATCTCATCTCTGACCAGCTATCATTCAGCATAAGGTTATTTAACTTCCATGTTTTTGTATGAGTATGCAGATTCCTGTTGTTACTCAATTCAAGTTTTATTCCATTATGGTCCGAGAAGATGCAAGGAATAATTTCTATTCCTTTAAATTTACTGAGGTTAGACTTGTGACCTAAAATGTGGTCAATTTTGGAGTAAGTTCCATGGGCTGATGAGAAGTATGTTGGGATGAAATGTTCTGTAGATGTCTGCTAAATCTAAATATTGGATGATTAGGTTTAAATCTAAGATTTCTTTGCTCAGCTTCTTCCTGGAGGATTGATCCAACACTGCCAAAGGAGTGTTGAAATCTCCGATGATTATGGAGCTGGAGGAAATCAAGTTACTCATGTCTGTTAGAGTTTCTCTTATAAATGAGGTGCATTCTTGTTGGGTGCATAGATATTAATAATTGATATCTCATCATAGTGAGTATTACCCTTAACAAATATGAAGTGACCATTCTTGTCCTTCCTTACTTTTGATGGTTTAAAGCCTACTGTATCTGCAAATAAAATTGCAACACCTGCTTTTTTCTGATTACCATTTGCCTGAAATATGGATGACCATCCTTTCACCCTGAGTCTGTATTTGTCTTTTAAGTTAAGATGCGACTCTTGTATGCAACAAATATCTGGCTTGAGTTTTTGTATCCAGTCAGCTAACCTATGCCTCTTTAGAGGACTGTTTAAGCCATTCACATCAATGGAAAGTATTGATAAGTCTGGTGGAATTTTGGGTATCGAGTTTTTCAAATGTCCAGTGGACATTTTTAATCCTTTCACCAGTGTGGAAGTTGGAGTTTGATCCGAAGTTTCTGAGTGAGTTTACTTTTGTGGTGTAGGATTGGGTTGGTCATTGTGGAGGATAGGTCTGAGAACATCCTGAAGAGCTGGTTTACTTATGGCAATTTTTTTCAACATATGAATGTCATTGAAGTATTTAATTTCTCCATCATAAATGAAACTCAGTTTAGCTGGATACAAGATCCTGGGTTGAAAGTTATTTTGCTTTAGGAGATTAAAAGTTGATGACCACCCTCTTCTGGCTTGAAAAGTTTCAGCAGAGAGATCTGCAGTTATTCTATTATTCTTTCCTTTGTACGTAATAGTTTTCTTTTGCCGGGCTGCTTTGAGAATCTTCTCTTTCATGTTAACTTTAGTGAAGCTAATTATGATACACCTGGGGGATGACTTATTGGGGTTGAATCGTGCTGGGGTTCTGAAGCTGTCTGCTATCTGAATTTCAGATTCTCTAGGCATGTCTGGAAAATTTTCTTTCATAATTTCATGCAGAAGGGCCTCTGTGCCCTTCGAGGCCACTTCATCATTCTCAGAAATCCCAATTATTCGTATATTGCTTTTCTTCGAATTATCTGAGAGTTCTCTGAGTGAGTGATCTGTTTTTGCTCTCCATTTCTCTTCCTCTTTGAGAGATTTGAGCATTCGAAGACTTTATCTTCAATGTCAGAAATCCTTTCTTCTGCTTGCTCCATTCTGTTGCTGAGGTTTTCTACTGTATTTTTCATATCTTTGAGGGCTGTAAATTCTTGCTTCAGTGTGTCTAAGTCTTTGGTGGTTTTGTCTTTAAATTCGTTAAATTCTTGAGACAACTTTTGAATTTCTCCTCGAATTCCTAATTCTATTTTATTAATCTTGTCTGCAATCCAAATTCTGAATTCTATTTCTGACATCTCAGCCAGTTGTTTATGAATGGGATCTTCAATCACATCTGCCATATCTTTTCTTGGGGGGGTTGATCTATTCTGGTTATTCATGTTACCAGAGTTTTTCCGCTGATTCTGCCCCATGGTTATTTTACTCCCTTTGGTTTTTCCCCTGGGGCTTTATCGAGGGGCCGTACAGTGTTGTGGCCTGAGAAACTGGGGCCCTGTCTGGTCTGGTGGAGCAAAGTGGTTCTGTCTTGTTTTCAGCTGGTTTCTGTTCGATCCTATTGCAACTTCTACTCTGGCTTGAAGTCTCAGCTGTGTGGAAAAATCAGCAATTAAGTCACCCTGCCCGCCCACCTCTGGCCCCAGTTGGAAAGGGAGAATCAAACCTTCCTACAACCGCACACCCAGGGCACCGCCTGAAAAGTCCTCAGTCTATTAGCCCAGTTCAAAAGGTCCAAATCAACTGTCTCAATCGGCACCTGTCTCGGGTGGGAGAGTTCAAGAGGTCTCTGGGAACTGGATCACAGGAGCCTGATGACTCCTCTGACATGGCTCACCCCAGTGCAGCGTGGAGTCAGGAGGAGCCACCCAGCAAACAGAGCAGTCTGGGAAGGTTGACGTCTCCTTCCCCACTTTGCCCCTCCATCGGACCTAGTCATTGGTATGTCTGCAGATGGCTAACCGAGTTGCCTGTAGTGAACAGATACTCCAGGGGTTTGCACCTGCCTGAATTGCAAGGAATTCTGCCAGGCCCCTGCAGTCTGCCGCTATCTAGCAGGAGGAGATGGGGCCTGACATCTTTGAGTGCTTGATGCAGGTGGTGGGAGGGAGGTGTTCCCTCAGGCTTAGCCCCGTCCCTGATTGATGTTGCTAACAGAACAAAACAGAACAGAACAGACAACTTTGCGGGGTTCTGTCTCTGTTTCTGCTAAAATCGCCTACATAAGAGGGGCTGTTCTGAGTTCAAACGTCTTTGTTGCTGGAGGTTTGTGTCCGATTACCTCTCTGTGTTGGCCCTGCCCTGGAAGCTTCCTGGGTTTGTGAGCAGCGTCAGGCAAATCCTTTGCTCACTGGTGGCCTCCTCTGGTTGCCCAGGGAGACAGGGGGTGTGGCTTCAGAATATCCAGAAGTGAGCCGTTTTGCTTTTGTTTGCGTCCTTGTGATCACAGCTTGCCTCAGCGGTGTTGATGTGCGTTCTTCAACCCTCTCTCTTGGTGCGGCTCAAATCCACCAGGATACTTACTAAATTCCTGTCCCTTAACTCTCCTTCTGGACGGGAGCCTCTGTTGAAAGCTGGCTTCATTTTGCCATCTTGTCTCTCCCCCCTCATTGATATTTTGATTTGCATTTCTCTATGACTAATGTTATTGAGCATTTTTTATGTACCTGTCCGTCATTTGTATGTCTCCTTTTGGAAAATGCCTATGCAGATTCTTTGCACATTTTTAAGTCAGGTTATTTGATTTTTTCCTGTTGAGTTGTTGGAGCTCTTTATATATCTAGCTATTAATCCCTTGTCAGATGGGTAGCTTGCAAATATTTTGTTCTATTCTGTGGGCTGTCCCTTCGCTTCATTGATTATTTTTGCTGTGCAGAAGCTTTGTAGCTTGATGTGATCTCACTTGTCCAATTTTGTTTTGA
The DNA here is from genome assembly GCF_027406575.1 of Nycticebus coucang. Lineage (NCBI taxonomy): Eukaryota > Metazoa > Chordata > Mammalia > Primates > Lorisidae > Nycticebus > Nycticebus coucang. The sequence continues at coordinate 94,942,905 of NC_069791.1, read as the reverse complement.
TTGCCTGAGCTTTGGGGGTGTTACTCAACAAGTCTTTGCCTAGCCCAATGTCCTGAAGTATTTTCCCCAATTTTTTTTTTTAGTAGTTTCGTAGTTCTAGGTCTTAGATTTAAGTCATTAATCCATTTTGATTTGGTTTTTCTATGCAGAGAGAGATAAAGACCTAGTTTCATTCTTCTGCTTATGGCTATCCAGTTTTCCCTGTACTATTTATAGAAGAGACTGTCCTTTCCCAAGTGTTATGTTCTTGGCAGCTTTGTTGAAGATAAATTCACTACGGATGTGTGGATTGCTTTCCATTGGTCTGTGTCTTTTTTTTTATGTCAGTGTCATGCTGTTTTGGTTATTAAATTTCTGGAGTATAATATGAAGTCAGATGATGTGATCCCTCCAGTTTTATTCTTTTTGCTCAGGATGATTTTGGTTATTATGGGTCTTTTGTTATTTCACATAAATTTTAGTATCATTTATTTCTATTTCTATGAAAGATCTCATTGGCATTTTGATGGAGATTGTATTGAATCTGTACATTGCTTTGGGTAGTATAGACATTTTATCATTGTCACTTCTTCTAATCCATGAGCATGGAATATCTTTCTATTTTTTTTACCCTCTTTTATTTTTTTCATCAAGTTGTACAGTTTTTATCATTAGAGATCTTTCACTTCTTTGGTTACATTTATTCCTAGGTATTTTATTTGTAGCTATTTTAAATAGGATTACTTTCTTAATTTCCTTTTCAGATTGTTTACTGTTGGCATAGAGAAATGTCACTCTTTCTGCATGTTGATTTTTTTATCCTGCAACTTTACTGAATTTGTGTATCAGTTATAATAGTTTTTTTTTGTGTGTGTGTATGTGTGTGGAGTCCTTAGGTTTTTCTAGAAATAAGATCATGTTATCTGCAAACTAAGATAATTTGACTCATTTTTTTGTCTAATTGCTTTAGCTAGAACTTCCAGTTGTATGTAGAATAATAGTGGTCACAGTGGGCATTCTTATCTTGTTCCAGATCTTAGATGCAAGCCTTTCAGTTTTCCCCCATTCACTATGATATCAATTGTGGGTCTGTCATATATGGCTTTTATCATATTGAGATAAATTCCTTCTATACTTCGTTTTTTGAGAATTTTTATCCTGAAGGAATGTTGAATTTTATCAAATGCTTTTTCAGCATCTATTGAAATGAACATATGGTTTTGTCCTTCATTCTGTTGATATGACGTGTCACATTGATTGATTTGGATATGTTGAACCATTCTTGCATCCCTGGGGTGAATCCCTCTTGATCATGATGAATAATCTTTTAAAATGTGATGTTGAATTCCATTTGCTAGTATTTCATAGAGGATTTTTGCATTTATGTTCATCAGAGATATTGGTTTATAGTTGTCTTTTCTTTCTTTCTTTCTTTCTTTTTTTTTTTTTTGTTTGTTATATCTTGCCTAGTTTTGTATTAGGGTAATAAAGGCCTCATAGAATAAGTTTGGGGATATCCTCTCCTTCTTGATTTTATTGAATAGTTTATTTAGGGTTGGTATTTGTTTTTCTTAAAATGCTTAGTGGAATTCAGCAGAGAAGTTCCTGGACTTTTCTTTAATGGGAGGAAGAATTTTTCTTACTGCTTCTATCTTACCACTTGTTACTGGTTTAATCAAGTTTTGGACTTCTTCCTGGTTCAGTATTAGTAGATTATGTCTAGAATTTTTTTCATTTCTTCTAGGCTTTCCAATTTCTTGGTATATAGTTGGACATAGTAGTATCTAATGATCCTTTAGATTTCTGCAGTATTAATTATGATGCCTTTTTTTAATCTTTGATTTTATTTATTTGGATCTTTCCTCTTTTTTTCTTAGTCTGGCTAAAGGTATGTCAATTGTTGTTTATCTTTAAAAATACACTTTTCATTTCACTGATATTTTGTATGGTTCTTTTGATTTAAATTTCCTTTATTTATGCTCTGATATTTTTTCCCCACTAATTTGGGGTTTAGAAAACTCTCGTTTCTCTACTTCTTTGAGATGCATTGTTAGGTTGTTTGTTTGAAGCTTTTCTACCTTTTTGATATATGCACTTATTGCTATGAATCTTCCTCTTATTACTGCTTTCGCTGTATCCCATAGATTTTGATATGATGCATTTTTATTTTCATTTGTTCTGAGAAATTTCTAATTTCAGTCTTAATCTCTTCATTGAACATCTTGTCATTCAGGAACATACTGTTTAATTTTCATGTTTTTGTTTATTTTCCAATTATCCTCTTATTACTGATTTCTAGTTTTATTCCATTGTAGTCAGAGAAAGAGAAAATACTTGGTATGACTTAAAATTTTTTTTTGAATTTTTTTTTTTTAGAGACAGAGTCTCACTTTATTGCCCTTAGTAGAGTGCCGTGGCATCACAGCTCACAGTGACCTCCAACTCCTGGGTTTAGGCAATTCTGTTGCCTCAGGCTCCTGAATAGTTGGGACTACAGGCGCCCACCACGACGCCCAGCTATTTTTTTTGTTGTTGCAGTTTGGCCGGGGCTGGGTTCAAACCCACCACCCTTGGTATTTGGGGCCGGTGCCCTACCAACTGAGCCACAGGTGTTGCCTCCATATTTTTGATTTTTGAGACTTGTTTTATGGCCTAACATATGGCCCATCCTTGGGAATTATCCGTAAGCTGAGCATAACAACATGTACTGTGTAGCTGTTGGATGAAACGTTCTGTAACTATCTGTTAGGTTCATTTGTCTATAGTGCAGATTTTTTAAGGCTGCATAGTATTCCATGGTGTGTGTGTGTGTGTGTGTGTGTGTATATATATATATATATATATATATATATATATATATATATACATACATATATATACCACAATTTATTAATCCATTCATGAGTTGATGGGCACTTGGGCTTCTTCCATGACTTGGCTATTATGAATTGAGCTGCAATGAATAATCTGGTTCAAATATCTTTTTTGCAAAGTGATTTTTGGTCTTTTGGTCCAATACTCCTAGTAGAGGAATTGCAGGATCCAAAGGCAGGTCTAGTTTTAGATCCCTGAGTATTCTCCAAACTTCTTTCCAAAAGGAATGTATTAGCTTGCATTCCCACCAGCAGTGCAGAAGTGTTCCCTTTTTTCCACATCCACACCAACATCTGTAGTTTTGGGATTTTGTTATGTGGGCTACTCTTAGTGGAGTTAGATGGTATCTCAAAGTGGTTTTGATTTGCATTTCTCTGATGATTCAAACACTTTATATCTTTTGATAGGAGAGTTTAATCCATTCACATTTAGTGTTATTATTGGTAGGTGAGGACTTACTACTACCATGTTATTAGTTGATTTCTGGTTGTTTTGTGGCCCTCTCTTTTTTTTTTACTTCATTTTTGTTTTCCTTTGTTAAAAGGGTTTTTCTCTGGTAGTGTGTTTTAACTTCTCGTGTTTTAATTTTCTGTGTATCTGTTATAGATTTTTGATTTGAAATTACCATTAGACTTACAAAAAGCATTTTATAACCAATTATTTTAAACATAGGACAACTCTGCTTATAAGCAGACAAACAAGTAAAGAGAAATATAACAAAGATTTTACTCTTTAACTCCATTTCCCCTACTTTTTAAGTTTTTATTATTTCCATCCATATCTTTTTCTACTATCTCTCAAAAAGTTGTTATTTCTGTTGGGTTTGTCTTTTAGTCTCCCTATTCAAGGGACAAGTGGTTTATCCACTGTAATTACAGCAATAGAGTATTCCGTTTTGTGTACTTGTCACCAGTAATTTGTATCCTTTCAGCTGATTTCTTATTTTTCATTAACATCTTTTTCTTTCAGATTGAAGAACTCCTTTTAGCATTTCTTGTAAGACATTTCTTGTAAGACAGGTCTGGTATTGATGAAATCCCTCAGCTTTTGTCTGGGAAAGTCCTTATCTTGCTTTCAGTTTTGAAGAATATTATTGTAGGATATAGTATGTATTCTAGGATTAAGTATTTTTTTCCCCTTCGGTACTTCGAATATGTCAGTCATGTCACTTTCTCCTGGCTTGTAAGGTTTCCACTGAGAAGTCTGCTGCCAGACAGATTGGAACACTTTTCTATGTTATTATTTTTTAAATTTTGTCTTGCTTCCCTTAGGATCATTTCCTCATCCATGATCTTTGGGAGCTTGATTATTAAATGCCTTGAGGTAGCTTGTTTGGTCAAATCTGCCTGGTGTCCTATGACCTTCTTATACCTGAATATATTGATATTTTTTTCTGGATTTGAAAATTTTTCTATTATTATTTCTTTGAGTAAGCTTTATACCCCAATTTATTTCTCTCCCTCCTCTTTAAGGATAATAACTCTTAGATTTGCCCATTTGAAGCTATTTTCTGGATTTCATAGGTATGCATCATTCTTACTTATTCTTTTTTCTCTTCTTATTGTGTATTTTCAAATAGCCTACCTACAAGCTCACTAATTCTCTCTTCTGCTTGGTCAGTTCTGCTATTGAGACTCTGATGCATTTCTCAGTTTATCAATTGAATTATTAAGCTCTTGAATTTCTGTGTCATGGTTTTTTAAAATTATTTCAATTTCTTTATTAAATTTTTCTGTAGGCTTCTGAATTCCTTCTCTGTGTTGTCTTAATGTTCATTGAACAAGAGCTAATTTGAATTATTTGTTTAAAAGGTTGTCAATCCCCACTCTAGGATTTAGTACATTTGTTGAGGTCATGTCTTCCTGGATGTTTTTAATGCTTAAGGATGTTTGTAGCTGTCTGGATATGAAGAGTTAGGTATTTATTTTAATCATCACAGTCTGAGCTCATTTGAACCCATCCTTCTTGAGAAGGTTCCCTGATAGTCAAAGTCTATTGAGTATTGTGATTTAAGCTGTTGGTAACTGCAGCTGTATCAGCACTGGGGGTGTCCCAAGTCTTATAATGCTGTGACTCTTACAGATTCCTGGTGGTAGCACCTTGTTAGACTTGGGCAAGATATGAGAGAATTCTCTGGGTAACTGGACAAAGTCTTTCAGTCTCTTCCCTTATTCTGTGCTGGGCTTATGGGGGAGGCGTGACATGGGCACTCACTTCATGGTTACTGTTACACCCGAGAATCGGAATCCCCAATGACCATATGAGAGAACCGGACACCGATGCAAATCACGTGAGGGCATTTATTCAGGCTTGAGCCAGGGCTGCTGGTGTTCCCAGACCTAACTGGGGCTGAGAGCTCTGTGCTCATCGCCCGTAGGGTTTTTATGCAGTGGTTATGGGGTGAGGGGCGTGGGAAACAAAGCGTGGCCTTTGGGCTGGTTATCTCTTATGCTGACACTAGAATTTAAGGCTGATAGGGTCCCGCCAATCTCAACAGCGGGGAGCGGGGTGCGGGAGGTTCTGACGCACTCTGGGAGATAGGGAGGGGTATGGTTTACTAAGAAAAGAAACAAAGGATTTTCAGGTTGCTTTTAAAATGGAGGACAAAAGCCTGAAATGATGAAAAGCCCAAAAGGGCATCACTGGGTCCTTCAGTCACCAGCACCAGGTTACATCTGAAACCAAACTCACCCAAAGCCTGAGGTGACTGTTGCCTGGCTACCTCTGATGTTTATTAAAAGTCCAAACATCAGCCGGGTGCGGTGGCTCACGCCTGTAATCCCAGCACTGTGGGAGGCTGAGGAGGGAGAATCGCTTGAGCTCAGGAGTTCGAGACTCGCCTGAGCGACAGTGAGACCCCGACTCGTGAAAAAAATGGAAAAACCCAGCCGGGCGCCGCGGTGAGCGGCTTCCGGAGGCTGAGGCAGCGGGGTGCCCGCAGCCCGAGTCTGAGGTTGTGGTGAGCTACCACGCCCACTGCACTCTGCTCAGGGGCATAGGGTGGGACCCTGTCTCAACAACAACAACAAAAAAGTCCAAACATCAGACTTTTAAATCCTGTGGTAAATCCTGTCAAGACTGAACCCAGGGTGATTTCCAGAAATACATCAGGAACTAAGGGCTAGACTCATGGACCTCAGGAGTCTGGTGGGTACTTTATTTTACTGTGGCTGAGTTGGTACTCAAGTTGTAAAACAGTGCTCTGAGCTCTTCCTTTTCCTTTTCTCAAGTAGAAAAAGACTCTTCCTAAGCCATACTACCTAGAATAGGGGGAAGGATAACATAGTCACTGGCTTGGCGGCAACTGCTTATGTCTCACTGGGTCACATATACCCCAAGTCCACCCCAAGGACTGCAGCCTTTGTGGCCTGGCGGCCTTACAAGTTTAGTCCATGCACCAGGTTGTTTTTTGTCAGCCGATGATAAGGCTAGCTGGAACCCAGGTTTCAGGGCACAGGCTTTCCCCCTGGTCTGGCTGGTTAAAATGCTCCCTCCATGGGCACCAGCAGAATTCTGTCCTATACTGTGTTTTCCTGTGACAGGGCAGCCCTAAGTTCTGAGAAGGGAGGCAAAGAAAGAGGTTTCAAGGGGGAGGGGAGCAACAAGGAAGTTCCTTGTTGAACAAGGAAGTCTGGAGGGCCCATGGGAATCTTCACCGCTCAGCAGGTCTCACCAAAAAAAAAAAAGGAAAAGAACGTGAGTATGAGGTAACCTAGGTAACCAATGACAATAATCAGTGACCACCCCAAAATGGCAATAATGCCTGGAGACATGCAGAGGCCAATGAAAGAGTTGCAATCAATTTCAAACTGAGAGCAATTGGGTATTTTACCTCCACATTGCCTTTGCAGCTCTGTTTCTCTCACCTCTTCTCATTCACAAGAGGGACTCACTTCCAATTCTCTTTGAAAGTGCTCTAAGCTTTGTTAGGTAATTGCCCCAGAGAAAGCCCCTCCCCCAGAAAGCTCCTTCCTGACCCACTGACCAAAACTCACTGTCTCACTCTTAAAGTTACAGCTACCCGCTGAAAATTTCAAACTTATGGCCTGCCCCTAATGGCTCTTCCTGTCAGAGCAGTAACTCCTTATTGGCTATTCTGCCATCCCGTCACCATTCTAAGACTTTCCCTAACCGAACTTATATAAAGGGGCGCGCTCTGTACCCCTCTCTCTCTCTCTTTTCTCCCCGCCTCTCTCTCTTCTTTTCTCTCCTCCTTGGTGCTGCTCTGCAGCATCCCTCCCTCACCAATAAAAACCTATTCTATAAGCCTTGGTGGTCTGTGAGATCTCTGCTGGTGGAGTTCCGCCCTTTCAAGCTTTCTCTTTGTTAATGCTTGTACAAGTTACTTTTGCTTTCTCTTCATGCTGCCTGTGCTGCTCCAGTTTAACTTTCAGTTTTCTACCTACTTTTGATTTTGATTACTGCCATGCCTCGGTTTAATATTCTACCTCAGCCACGTCATCATTCCAGGTCAACTGGATTTGGGGAACTGGGACCCCCTCAAGCCCCAACAAGTTCCAACGCAAATTCCCATAATCACTTCACTTTTCCTGCCAGGGAGCACACAGACTCTCTCCACTCTGCCTGCTGGCCAGCACTGCTGGAGGGTGGGGCATGGTGTAGCAAGGCAAGACTCTATTCTGCCCTCTTCAGCACCTCTGCCCTTCATGAGGTGTTAAAACCTCACAGTGTGGTTGCTCACTTGATTTTTGGTTCTTCTGAAGGTGCTTGCTTTCGTGGACCGTTGTTGAGTTCGGTGTTCATGTGGAGGGATGATTGCTGGAGGTTTTATTCAGCCATTTCCTTGTGAGATTTCTTGTTCTAAGGATGCTAATTCCATCATGAAGACCTCACCCTCATGACCTCATCTGTCGTCTTCCAAATGTCCCATATCCAAATACCATCATCTTGGAATTTAGGACTTCAACATACCCATTTGGTGGTGGGGTACACAGCTCAATCTGTAGCAGTGGAGTTCATCTGATTTATAGTTCATACTTTCTGAACAGGAGATTGGAGTGGTACAAAGCTTTTTTCAGAAAAACAACTGCTCTCCCCACCCCACAGGCATTTATAGCCTGCTTTAGCTGTACTCTAGTGCATGCCGCTGATCTATATGCTAATTTTGGATACTGCTTATGTCTTAAATAATCCAAGGGTTTGTGTGTGGATGCTCTTTAGTTTGAAATCCTTATGTGCTTAGAACTAAATGGAGTTGTAAAAACGCTCTCTAGAATTTATACTTCTCTAATTCAGCCTGATTTCTCCCATCACTCCAGGAGTTAGCAGGACTGACTCCTCCTTGCTTCTGACCACGACTGTCCGACTTGAATGCACAGAATGAGCCATTTATGGACAGTTTTTCTCCAGAGTGTGGGAGACCAAGATTGGCAAATGGGAGACGGCAGGGGATTTGAACCCAAGAAAGACATTTTCCATTTCATTCTGTTCCCTTAATCTTAGGAGATTATATGCTATCTGGAAGGTATGTCTCCATTTTATTATTTAGTTATTTGTGTACAATCCCAAGGTAACACAACAGGAAAACACAAGATGGGCCTCTCTGCCTTTAATTGGATTAGTTGTGCTCTGAAAATGGAGCAGCCAAACCAGAAATTGGTGGCCAAAGGCTGGGTTCAGGATGACTTGCAGAGAGTTAATGCAGGCTTTCTGCCTGATGGCAAAAGTTATACTTGGTTATTATAGAGAATTTGGAATCCAAAAAATTAGAAGAAGAAAACTATAAAGCTTTTCTCCTTCTTGTCAGGCTTTGGGCTGGTGGTCAGAGTCAGAAATCATTACTGTTACAGACATTAATTGCTTAATGAAAATTAATTGATCGGAGCTATTTCCTTGATAATACCAATATTTCTTGAGTGGTTACTCTATGCTAAGTCGTATCTAAGAGCTCTCTCTTTATATACATACTTTTGTTTCCCAAGTGGAGAAGCAAGCTTAGAGACGGTAGGAACTTAACCCATAGTGACATAGCATCTGAAAAGGGCAGCTAAATTTTGGGTTCAGATACTCAGACTCTTAGAGTCTGGGGTCTTCACCCCTCCTCCATCTATACATTACTCAAGGGATAACAAGATTCACTTTGGATGTGAAGGGCAGTGATGGGAAAGAAACAAAAGTCCTAAATGGAAAATCATAAAACAGGGAAATATACTCCATTTGTGTTCATGAGCTATATTTAAGAAACAAGGCCAAGCTGATGTTTTCGCTTGAGTCTTTTTCCTTCCAAATAGCCATCATTGGCGTATATGCCTTATTCTGATAGTGCTGCCAATGCTAAGAACATGGACAACCTCTTTTGTCTGTAATCTTTAGAATTAATAGCATATTGGCTCTACGAGGGTGGAATGGATTTCTTTTAAGCAGCTGGAAGTCATTTGTAGTCACGTCGAGTGAAAATAGTAGATGATCAAGCTCATTACTACAATTTTTTTTTTTTTTGTAGAGACAGAGTCTCACTGTACCGCCCTCAAGTGGCGGGTTCAAACCCAGCCCCCACCAAACTGCCACAAAAAAAATCATTACTACAATTTTTATTGAAATGAAATTTATCTTTTAGTAATGAGATTGATTTTTGTGTATGTGTGTGACTCTGGAGGGCAATTTGCCCAGAGCAGTGGTTTCCAAACTCATAACAAACCATCCCTAAGAGGAAAGAAGAATAAATTCAAACCCTGCGGAGTGTAGCCCCAAATAGCTTCTGCAAGGGTGAAACTTTCTTTGAAGTCTCACATTTTATCTTAGATATTTGTGAATTTTGCATTCTGCTTTGTGCCACATCTATTTTAAAATTCTTATTACCTTTAATGAAGTCTATCAATGCTCCCAAAAGATGGTCATGTTACTTTGTATGTCCCAGAGATATGGCAAGGTTCCCCCAGGGTGCCTGTTGTCCTAGTTTGAGAACCTCGCCTCCCAGTAGAGGGAGTCTTAAATGAAGATCCAGGCAGCTGGTTGTCCCTGTGGACACACTCATTCTTTTTTACTCTTTCTCTCTAATTCTGAGGTTTCGAATAGGAATTATAGTTTGATGTTTACAAAAGAAATAATATGAAAAGTGTAGTGAAAAGTCTCTCCTGTGTTCTTGTCCCCCATCTTCCCAGTGCTACTGCTGGGTAGCCAGCTTCCAAGATGGCTCTCCGTGATCCCTGCCTACTGACATGCACACCCTCGTGTGGTCCTCTCCCACATTGGGCCACGACTGGTCTTTGTGACAAACAGAATGTTGCAGATGTGATGGTCTGCCACTTCTGACATTAAATTATAAAAGCTTCTGTCATCAGCCCTTTCTCTTTCTTGGGTCAATTGCTTCAGAGAAGGTGGCTGCCATATTGCGAGGACACTCAAGCATCTTATGGAGAAACCATGTTGTAAGAAAGTGAGGTCTTTGGCCAGTAGCCAGGAAGGAATGAGGGCCTGCCAACAACACATGAGTGAGCCTGGAAGAGTATCTGTCAGCCCCTCAGCTGGCAGCTTACCTGAAGCCTCACGAGAGACCTTGAGCCAGAACCATCCAGCTAAGCTGCTTGTGTATTTCAGACTCACAGACTACATGAGATAATAAACGTTCATTGTTTTAAGCTGCTATGTTTTGAGTAATTTATTAGACATCAATAGGTGACTGATACATATTACCCCTTTTGATTTTTTCTGCCATTTATATATGTGAATGCAAGAAAATATAAATATAAATGAATTATTTTTTTCTGCTTTCCTTAAAAGAAATCTTCCATCCTTGTTTTTTTTTTTTTTTTGAGACAAGGTTTTCTTCTTTCACCTGGCCTTGAGTGCAGTGGTGTCATCATAGTTTACTGCAACTTCGAACTCCTGGGCTCAAGCAATCTTCCTGCCTCAGCCTCCTGAGTGGCAAGGACTACAGTTGTGTGACATTAAGCTCAACTAAGCTCTCTATTTTTTTATAGATGAGCTATGTAGCTCTGACTGGTCTTGAACTCTGGGCCTGAAGTAATCTTCCCACCTTGGCCTGCCAAAGTTCAGATGTTTCCCTGTCCTTTTTATACAGCTGAATAATACTCCATTTATTGGTTATATTTGATGAGCCCATCCCTTATTGATGGCATTTCCAGTGTTTTGATATTATACTGCTTTTATGAATAATCTTGTACATATACATGCAAGAACATAGATAGCATATATTTCTAAAGTTGCTGGGTCACAATGATATTTGAATTTATAATTTTGAGATTGTTAAACTCTCCTCAATAGGGACTATATCAAGTCACATGTTTTCTACCCACCTGCTCCTGGCAACATTTAAAAGTCCTATCTTTTCACAAGGAAAGGAACCTTTCCTTTGGTTCCAGTGCAAAGGAACCAAACCATTGCGCTGGAACCAATGCAAAAATGGAATTCTTCAGTCCTAGGAGCTGATGATATGCCCTTCTAAAAACTTTATTTTACATATGACTAAGGCAGCCTTCCAGGTTAGGTTTAAGAGTTTTAAAAATTTGGTATTTATAAATGAAATGGACAGGAGTACTGTCTGGACGTACACTAGCAGAAAGGGGAGTTGAGGACTGGGAATTTGCCGTGGATACAAACTAAGTTTTCTTTTATGACTAGCTGCTATAGATTTTGTCAACAACTGTGCATGCACAAAGCAGGAAAAAATAGGGTGCATGGCTGTTGAGATCTCTTTCCCCCCGAAAGAATGACCTGCCACACATGCACATTTGAGAAATGCAGTTCTGGAAGATTCCAGAAGTGTTTTCACCACTGGCAATGTCATCAGAGTAAGTAGGTTCCTAAGGTGACAATTTTTCTCATTTATAAGATACCATGGATTGTAGGTTAGATCATTGATTTGATAAGAGCTCTTTGTGTGTGTGTTTCTGTGTGGGGAGAAATGTTACATTAAATGCTCACACTGATCGTAAGGTGAATCTGTTCTAGAAATGATAAAATGTAAAAAAGCATGTAGCTTGGAATAATAGAAACACTGTCATTCAATTTGACTCTATTCTATTCAATCTAATTGAAACCTATATTGATTTCATCTCTTTTGCCTCTTTTATTCCCCCTGAAACTTTATTTATCCTTTTCCCTTTTTCTTTCTTTCTCAATGGGAGTATGGGCTGGAAGGGAGTGATCAAGTTAATCCAGGTGTTAGGAGATTGATGTGATGGCACAGAATGAGCTTGCACTGGAATCAGACAACACTGGTTGAATGATGGGTTTTACCATGTAGTCCCTGGGAGACCTTGGGCAGATGCCTTAATTCACCATTTTGGAGCCTTAGTGTTCTTTTCTGGAAGGCAGAGATATTAATAACTGTCCTAAAAGGTTTTTATATTATTTGGGATGCTTGTGATTGCAAGTGCCAGAAGCTTAACTCAACTCAAGGTATCTTAAGTGCACAGAGGAATTTACAGAAGAATTTATTCAGGGAAGTTCACAGAATGAAAGGCCACAGAAAGGCTGGATTGCCACCGGGCCTTAGAAAATTGGTTTTAGGATTGGTGCATGTCTGTGATTGCTTTGGCATAAGACTTTTCATCTCTTGTGCAGAGAAGAATTCTCCACGAGACAAATCTTTACATCTTATTGATTCAATGACAAGAGTGAGATGGATCCAGTTCTTCTGGTCTCCAAATTCAAAAGCCCAAGGAAAGAACCATTTACCCAACTTGGGTGATGCGTCCATTCCTGGGTCAAGCAACCCTGATCAGGAAAGGGTAGGGAAGTTCTTAAAAAAAAGGGTAGCAGGAAAGAAACATGACAGATATCCAAATAGAGTTGCAGTGGGGACTAAACGTCTATATTGCAGCATGCCTCTAGTAAATTCTCAATAAATGGCCGGTATTAATAAGAATGATGATCTAAATACTGATGGCTAACATTTATTGAGTGTTTTTTCCATGTCAGACACTATATCAATCACTTTACATGCATATCTCATCAATAAAACATTTGCATTTTTATTGTTTTTGCTAGTAAATCCTCCTCCCAGAAGCATTTACAAATCTACAAACCAGAGCTGACATCCTGAGGATGGTCTGAGCGGGCATAAAATGAGAAGAAGGGGAGCTCGAGTCCGTGCTTCCTGCCCAGAGATGAGTGAGTTTCTCTTTTCTGTGCAGAAAGGAAGCCCAGTAGTGTTGGATGATGCTAATCTTCAGGAAGTTATTGCTACCTCCCAGGTGGAAACGAAGTGCTCACGGTGAGTAATAAACGTGCTGGCAGCTCATTAGGCAAGGGGAAGGGAGCCTGTGCCTCTGTCGGGACAGCTTACCCACACTGTCTGCCTGCAGTCCAGATCCCTGCCATTCATTGGTATGAATTCTTGACTCTCTTGAGCTCTAAATCTGCTTCAACATCAGAAAGCCCCAAGACTTCTGGGCTGTAATTACTCTGGGCTTTGGAGAATAGTTTCCCCCTATGAACACAATAATGGTGGAAACTCATATAGATGAAGGAGATACCCTAGAGTTTGGAGTAAACCTGCCACTTGCTGAGGATGCTGGTGGCTGGTTGGTGGGATCAGCTCTCCAGAGAGCTTTGGTCCCTTTGGGGTTGGGGGATCTAAGGGAAAGAGATTCTCTTAGTCTATGCATCCTAGCTCTGGGTAATACTTGTTTTGTGCTGTTATGACAGAATGCCAGACTGGGTCATTTGCGATGAATAGAAATTTATTTAGCTATGAGTTCTGGAGGCTGGACTAAGATTGAAGGGCAGCGTCTGGTGGCAGCCCTCTTGCAGCATTAGAACATGGCAGGAGGCTTCATGTGTGCAAGAGAGAACATTTACTCCTGTGATGAGAAGCTCACTCCTGTGATAATGTCATTAATCCACTCATGAGGGTCGTGTCCCCTGACCCAAACACCCCTTAAGGGTCCACTTTTCAGAATGGTTTTGTTGTGGGTTAAATTTCTAACACATAAACTTCTGGGGACACATGTAAACCATGGCAGTGCCAGTATTGGACTTTTGCATTGGCCCCTCCAGATGGACTTTCTGGCCCCTCACCCTGGCTCTGTGCCCTGGGAAGCTGAACTCCAGGCTCGCCCATCCTCTGAAGGCTGGCTGCCTTTGGCCAGTAGGGGCCCCTCATAGGGTATTAGGAGGTGGGGGGAGAGAGAGGTTGGGGTTTTTATTCCTGTACCTTGCCACAAGTTGGCAGCTGTTGCTACTGGAGCTACTCTCCTTGTTTCCATAACTATTTCCCCTCCAGGACAAAGATGGCTCCTCAGTGCTGCTAGTTGGGCTGCTGCTACATTCCTCTTCAGTCTTCCTCCATCCTCCCCACCCTGGTCTGCATAGCCCTTTGCTAAGCCTCTTGGGTTAGCCCATTTGAATAAGTCATGTTTCCTGCCACAACCCTGATTAACACAGTGTTCCAAAGACAGGAATCAAGTCACTTAAATTTCTCACTCCTTTATTCACTCAACAAACTTCCCACAAGCACTTACTCTGTGCTAGGATGGTGCCTAGGCTTTTAAGAACAAGATGTGGTTTCTTGTCTATGCCTCTGAGTTCTCACTCGTTCACCCCAGAAAAAGAGGAAATGTGCTGAGAGGATTGCTGGACAGAACCACAAACAAGGTGGCCCCAGAGCAGCTCTGCCAAGGGTGTGTGTTAGGGATGGGCTTGTCTGAGGAACCCTGCCACCACTGCAGAGAATCTGGGGAAACACAGTAGGCATCACGTTCTTGCATCATGAGTCAAGGTCTCCAAGAGAAATCATCTGATTGGCTGAGCCTGAACTGGCTACGGGGCTCAGAGATAAAGCAGTTCCTTGCAGCACTGATTCTGATAGCTCCTCCTGGGCTTTCCTTAGTCTGGCCACCACTTTTGATGACAGCAAGGGTGAAGTGTGTCAGAGGCATTTTGTAAGAAAAGAACATGTTGGGATTCACATCATGTATTTGTTAGTGAGTAACAGAAATCTCATCTTAAATGACCTTAAACAAGATGGGGAATTATTATCTCACATAAAAAGGAATTTGGATGTAGGTGACTCTAGATTTGGTTTATTCAGTAGTTTAATGACATTTGCAAAGACCTGGGCTCTTGCCATATTTCTGCTCTAACTTATATACAGTAGGGGCTTTGTTTTAGTTTTTTCCTTTAATGGTCACAAGATGGCTGCCACAGTGCTGTGTATCACATCACATCCATGCACAGTAATGTCCAGTGTTCAAAGATCAGAAATTTGTCTTCCTTATGTCCCTTTTTAACAGTGAGAAGAAACTTCCCATCAACTCTCATTGGTCAGAAGTGGTCACATACCTATTCTGAAAGCAATCACCAAGAAAGGGGTCAGTACTACTGTGGTTGGTTTGGAACAGTTGAGATTCACTCCTGAAGGATCAGAAGGGTCCCAGATTCTCCTGAATCACATGACTACTCAATACTTTAAAAACTAAGTTTCTTTTAGCAATGAAGGGGGGCTCTTCCTCAGAAAGGCAACTACCAAAGTGTAGGGAAACTTGTGGAGTATGGGGACTGATGAAGGTTCCAGAGAGGTGGAGGGATCTGCTCAAAGTCACACAGCTGGAAAGTGGGAGCAGCCGGACTCAAGTTCAGATCTTTTAACCAAAAGTCCTAGTTCGCTGCCTCTTTGCTGTCTAGGTAACTACCTATGCTCTACAGGGACAGCTCCTAAATCATGATGCATTAATGGTGTGAATGTATGCAAAAAAAAAAGTTATGCAAGCATAAAACCCAGTTGTGATTGTCACTGTGGGTCCATGAATAAAGCAAAGTTATTCAATAGAGACGTATGAGCTGCCGAGCAGAACTCACTGGGTTTGTAGGGCTTTGTCAGGCACCTCTGACAATGTGTGGTATTTGCTTTGCAGATGAATGACTTCATTCCGTGCCCCAGATGCATCACGGGTGGGTAATATTTATGTCAATTGGAAACCATTCACCTTACTTTATTTGGTCCTGGGATATTTGTACCCATTTGATTTTTTACCTTTGGACTTGGCATTGTTCTTCAGGGAACTGTGGTATGGGATGCATTTTGATAAACAATGCTGAAGTGACAGATTTCAGCTTTAAATGAAACTGTGTTCCATAAAGTGGGAGACAAAGGCTTATAACTCATTGTCAGCTATAGACATCTCAGCGAAAATTATCTTTCATGCTTTGATCTCCACTGTATCATTTTACTGAGTGGCCTCCTGTGCTCTATCAATCAAACCCACTGAAGATGCAGAAGAATCACATTTAAAATCAAATACAAATCATGGATTCATCTGCCCAGGAGGAAGAGAAATGTGTCACGAATCCTAGTTTCAATCTTCTGTGATTACAACTGAATTGGTTTTTGAAAACTCTGGAGGATGAAGTTTTCCACTTCCCAACTTTCTTATTATTAATTATTATTATTATTTTTTTTTCCAAAGGGGGCAATATTTGGTCTATAGAGAGGCAGAGGAAAATGATTCAGCTGTGAGATCACAGTCTTGCCTTCCATCTAACTGTGGGTTAAGGCCTTTTAATATTTCTCTGTTGGGCATTTTTTTTTTTTTTAATGTAGGAAGGGTTATTAAGGAGAAAGATGGTTTCTAACAAGAAAACATTTAGATAAGGAGGATGTGACCTCCCTCATTCATTCTCTTCTGCTTTCGTGAAGATGAGCCAGAAAGAGAATATTGTTTACTGATGTCCCTTCTCTGTCCAAGGCACTTTGCACAGCTTATATCATCTGATACCCACATATCCACAACCCTGCTTTATAGAAGAGGAGGCTCACGTCACAAAATATGCTCAAGATCAGTAGAGCTCTGGTGAGATCTCCAAGTCTTCATGATTCTGAATACCATGCTTTTAAAATTGTTAAGAAGGAATATTCTTGTTGATGCCTCCTGTGTCTATAACCTTATCATATAGTAGGTGCTTGAATGTACTTGTTTAGTCTACACTAGAGGTCTGCAGGCTAACTGTAAAGGCCTAGATAGTGAGCATTTGAGGATTTGTGGGCTGTGTGGTCTCTTGCAAGTACTGAACTCTGCTGTTGGCAGCATGAGAGCAGCCCCAGATGATATATAAATGCACAGGTATGGTTGTGTTGCAATAAAACTTTATTTTATGAAGTCTGTATTTCGTATTTTCATGTCCGTGACATATTATTTATTTTTTATTTTTTCCCCCCTCCAATCATTTGAAAGGTAAAAACAATTCTTAGCTTGCAGGTCATAGGAAAATAGGTGGGCCAGATGTGGCCTGCAGGCTGTGGTCTGCAGATCCCTGTTCTAAATAATAATTACTTTAATTATCATATAAGCAGGTACCAAGAATTGGTGTATCTCCGAGGTCTAGTCTGGTACAAAAGTTCTTTCTCCAAGGTGCATACATTTGACAAGGGTTTGAGAGCCATGGTGTTGGGGGAGAGATGGAAGACAGTCTTGTGTTTCTGGGGGTCAGAGAGATCTGTTGGAGTTTATCCTAGGGAAGCTGGGAAGTGCAAGATAACTGGGGAGGCACGAAGTGGGCCTTTAAGTATGACATTGAGAGTTAGAACTGCAGTTATAGAGGTTTTCAGTGGAAATTGGATTCCTTTGTTGTCTGTGTGTTTAAATTTGTGGAGATGGGAGGCGGGTGGGGGTCACAGTGTGTGACACATCTTTTGAACACAATTATAAGACGGACTTTACCCAACAAATGCAATCAATATAACCTGGTTCTTTGTATCCTCAATGAATCCCCAACAATTAAAAAAAAAAAACCAAAAAACAAAATTTGTGGAGAGATTGTGGTCGCCTTAATGATGGAGATGTCATGGTTGGGGAAAGATGTTTTTATATTTCCCCATGCTACTGGATATTTGGATGATCTACCAGGCATTAATGTGGACTAGAAGACTATTTATTTTGGATTATCTGAGCCTAAAAGCTTACTCCATTTTATACAATGAATACTGAAGTTTCTAGGAACCCAACTGCAGAAGATGCTGATCGGTTTTATCAAGAAGGAGCCACCCTTTCAGAAGACTGTGGCACTCTTGGTACTGCTGCTGTGATAACAACCCAGTCTGTATTTATAGCCAACACCTTCGTAGTCATTCACATGCATGCACAGGTGAGCATCTGACATCCTCATTCTGTCTTTCCTTTTTTTTGAGACAGAGTCTCACCGTGTCATCCTCTGTAGAGTCCTGTAGCATCACAGCTTACAGCAACCTCAAATTCTTGGGCTTAAGCGATTCTCTTGCCTCAGCCTCCCAAGTAGTGGGACTACAGGCGCCCACCACAATGCCTGCCTATTTTTTGTTGCAGTTGTCGTTGTTCAGCTGGCCTGGGCTGGGTTCGAACCTGCCACCCTTGGTATATGTGGCTGGCGCCGTAATCAATGTGTTACGGGCTCTGGGCCATTCTGTCTTTCCTGATAAAAACACATAGCATTTCACTATAAATTATTTTATTATAAATTCTTTACATTTTAGTTCTCCTCTTTATTATAATTATAGCATGATAGCAATTCATTAAAATAAGGATAGGTAGGTTATGTGATCAATGAGTTTCCTTTGGGGATGGAAAAAAATAATTTTTCAAAATATTGGTTAAAACACAGGACATTGGATCTGATGGCTCTGAGAACCCCTGCCTTGTAATAGTCTTTGAGTGGATGTGGAACTGCTTTTAAATTGCCTTTGGGTTACTGAAATTTCCATCCTTGAATACAGAGACTTTATTTGGGACACAAAGCATCACCTGGAGCACCTGGGGACTTCCGTAGGGAATGATTGCTTCCTCTGCTCTTGTTTCCTTTCCTTGGTAGGGCAAAGCCCGATGACTTTTATCTCCTGTGTTGTCTGGGTAGAACTTTTTAAGTACTTCAATCTCTCCTTTAGCTCAGTTTGAAGACAGTCATTCCTTCACAATATAATTACAGCTGGGACTGGTAGCAGTTCAGGGGACACCCAGCCCCTGGCCTCCTAAAGGCCTGAGTCCCTGCCCTTCCTCTCCTGGAAAGTGGCTGTTGCCAATTTTCTCTGGTAGGTAGCTTGAAAGATTTTTCCATTTGCCTGTGGGGCTTTGACAAAACTAGCATCACCAGCTTTCCCTCCCTTAGGTCGGTTGTTCTGTTGAGAATGGGCCAGAGGCATCATATGTGAAAACTTGGCTGGGGCTGGGCAGGTGTTTTACTGTCATAGAAAATTCCATAAGGATTTTCTGTTACACCTTGGCCTCCCAGAGTGCTAGGATTACAGGCATGAACAACCATGGCCTGGCCTCTTTCTTATTTCTAAAAGAGGGGTGGGATGCTTAGTCTTACATGTCAACTTGCCTGGGCCATAGAGTACCCAGGTATCTGGTCAAACATTATTCTGAGTGTTCCTGTGAGGTGTTTCTTGGGGAGATTAACATTTAAATCAGTAGGCTGAGTAAAGCATACCACTTTTCCCAATGTGGGTAGGCGCCATCCAATCATTTGAAGGCCTAATATAACAAAAAGACTGACCCTCCCCTGAGTAAGAGAGAATTCCTCTGGCCTGATAATCTTCTTACTAGAAACATCAGCTTTTTCCCTGCCTTTGAATGTGAACTGAAATACTGCTCTTCCTCAGTCTAGAGCAACGGTTCTCAATCTGTGGGTCATGACCCCTTTGTAACAATGAAAATACATCCTGCATATCAGATATTTACATTACGATTCACAACAGTAGCAAAATTACAGTTATGAAATAGCAACAAAAATAATTTTATGGTTGGAGGTCACCACAACATGAGGAACTGTATTAAAGGGTTGCAACATTGGGAGACATTAGGAAGGCTGAGGATCACTGGTCTAGAGCCTCCCATCCTTAGAACTGTAACTTACAAGACTGGCTTTCTTGAGTCTCCAGCTAGCTGACTCACCCTGCAGATCTTAGGACTTGAACTCTCCATCATAATATGAGCCAATTCCTTTATAATAAATCTCTCTCTCCCTCCCTCCTGCTCCCCACATATCCTATTGGTTCAATTACTCTGGAGAACCCTGAATGATACAGGTGCTGATAATATGATGAGGATTTTTTTTTTTTTTTTGAGACAGAGTCCCTCTATGTTGCCCTCAGTAGAGTGCTGTGGCATCACAGCTCACAGAAACCTCAAACTCTTGGGCTTAGGTGATTCTCTTGCCTCAGCCTCCCAAGTAGCTGTGACTACAGGTGCCTGCCACAATGCCCAGCTATTTTTTTTTTTTTTTTTGAAGTTGTCATTGTTGTTTAGCAGTCCTGGGCCAGGACCTTCTAGCCCCAGTGTATATGGCTGGTGCCCTAACCACTGACCCACGGGTGCCAAGCTGAAGAAGATTAAACAATTCAATGTATAGCACATGCTTAAGACACAGTGCTTGGCCCGTATTCCCACTCTATACACACCAGGTTTATAATGGCAATTATTATCTATCATTATACAAAAATAAGATTCCAAACCCATGTTCTCTTAAATGTTCTCTAAATTATTCAATCAACCCAAAGTTTCACTCGTTTATTTGGCTGTGTGTATAAACGGTATTTCTCAGCAAGTTTTTTCCAAGATTGTTCTGAAGGACATAATTCTGTTCGATTTTGCCTCTTTCCAGTGAGAGTTAAGAGCACAGGAAGGTCCTTCCTGAGATGTGCTTTCCTTCACTGTTCTGTTTGCCTGCTCAAGGTGGGCATTGGAAAGAAGAAATCTGGAAAGAGGGACCAATCATCTATTACCATTTTAGTCTGCTCCAGCTGCTATAATGAAATGCCATAGCTTGGGTGGCTGAAACAATAGAAATTTATTTCCAGAGGTGGGGAAGTCCAAGATCAAGGTGCTGGCTGATTCACTTCCCCAGTGAGAGCTCTTTCCTGGTGTTCAGATGGCAGCCTTCTTGCTCTATCCTCACACAGCAGCCTGAGAAAGAAAGGAGGTGGGAGGGGGAGAAAGAGAGACTGAGCAAGAGAGGGATTAGTTGATCTCTGCTGTCTCTTCTAAGGAAAATGCTACTCCCATCACGAGGACCTTACTGTCCTCACCTCCCCTAAACCTAATCATCTCCCAAAGACTCATTTCCAAATACCATCACCATAGAGATTTTATTTTTTTATATTTTTATTCTTGGGGATTCATTGAGGGTACAATAAGCCAGGTTACACTGATTGCATTTGTTAGGTAAAGTCCCTCTTGCAATCATGTCTTACCCCCAGAAGGTGTGGCACACACCAAGGCCCCGCCCCCTCCCTCCTTTTTGATGGGAGCACAAACATTAGGTTCATAGCGCTTCTTTTCCCACACATCCCCTTTAAGCCCTCCAAGCCATCCTTGCCATTCTCATTTGACAGATGAGGAAATTAAGGCTCTGAGACATGCCTTGCCTTGTCCATGGCCGCACTACTTGGAAGTGCCAGTTGCCCAAATAATTGCATTCAGCTATAGGAGCAGAATGAACCACAGCCTCATATCCACTGAGGGAGTATAAGACCCCATTAATAACAGCAAAGTGGGGAGACCCAGCTTGAGTTTAAGATGTGTCTGTGGTTGGAGTCCAGGGTTATTAGATTCTCAGATCTACTACCCAGGTGTTTGACAAGTTATATCACCTCTGGTGTTCATTTCCAGATCTATAAAATAGAAATAATTATCGTCCCTTTCTGTTGTTGAGAGGTTCTGTGGTGTCATGCAGGTGAAACGCCTATCAGGAGCTTGACGTAGAGCGTGTTGGATGCACACTGGATGTTGTTGGCTGAGATGCACAATCAGCAGAGGTTTGGTTTTTATGAGTGGATCGTATTCCTGTCCCTAAGTAGAGGGCAGATATAGGTCAGGAGGGTTCTGGGGGCTTTTTTATGAGTGGATTATATTCCTGTCTGTTTAGGAATAGCAGAGCCCTAAGTAGAGGGCAGATACAGGTCAGGAGGGTTCTGGGGGCTGTTTCCATATAATGTATCACAGTGGGTAAACCTGGGGACCCCATGAGAACCTCAATGCCTTAAATCAGGGGTGTCCAACCTGTGGCCCACAGGCTGCATACTGATTTTGTGACTATTTTTTTCTTATATGTGGTGTCAGATATCAAGAAAAGTATGCATGGACCTTTTTTTGCTAATGCTTTTTATAGTGTTTGTATATTTCACATGTGGCCTGAAACAAGTCTTATTCTTCCAGGAAAAAAAAGGTTGGACACCCCTGCCTTAAAACAAAATGTGCACATGAAGAAAGAGGCAAAGCTGCTTGGGAAGGGAAGGCGAAAACTACCTATGGAGCACTCAGCAGGTGTCAAGCGGTTTCCATTTGTTGCATCACCTAATTACAAAAGTACACGGCAAAGTCAGTCACATTATCCCCATTTTACAGAAGAGAGAAGGGAGGCTGGGCAAGTTAATGAACTAGTTCAAAGTATCACAGCTAGAGAGAGATACAGCCAAAGGAGAACCCATAATTGCTCAGACTCCAAAGCCCATGTTTATATATTGAAGCGAAATGGTCCCGGCCAGCTGGCTCAGGTAAAGTGAGGCAGGGGATTACCAAGGAGGGCTTAAGAAAGAGATGTTGGCTTCTCCTTAAACATCTCCCTTCCTGCTGGCACTTGCCATCTATAAACTCTTTCAAAATGTGATAATGGCTTTGGTTTTCCTGTCATTTCGATTTGATATGAGAAATTTGGGATTTCCAAATTGACAGAAAACCCGATTTTAAAGATGCTGGAAGGCAAACATCTGTGAAAAATCACAGGAACAATGTCAACATCTGTCCCTGTGAAAGGAAATTGCGAGGTTCTCAATTTATAGCCAATTAATCTCGGAGGCCAGGATGCTTGCAAACTTAAATGCACGTTGAAGCTATAGGAATGGCCAATTAGTTTGTATGCCTATAAGATTTTTCATTGTTTCCAGTTAAAAAATATTCTTTTTTGAATAGGGTATGTCTGCATATGGTAAAAAAAAAAAAAAAAAAACAACAAAAATTAAATAGTACCAGAAAAGTTAACAGTGAAACTTAAGTCACTTTCCCATCCTAATACAACAGTTCTCTTTCTTCAAGGTCACAAATGTCACTGGCTTCTCTTGAAACCTTCTAGAGATGCCCCCCCGCCTTTTTTTGCAGTTTTTGGCCGGGGCTGGGTTTGAACCCCACCTCCTCTGGTATATGGGGCCAGCGCCCTACTCCTTTGAGCCACAGGCACCGCCCTAGAGCTGCCCTTTTTTATATAGAAGAATGTATGTATATGTTGTCCCCTTCCAGTTTTAAAAAGTACAAATGACGGTCCACTGTACATATTATTCTGTGTCTTGAATTTTTTTTTCACTTCACAGTGTATCTTTAGGGTTCTCGCCTATCAGGGCAAACAAAGATGCAGCTTCCTTTTTAATCCCTACTTAGAATTCCAGTATGTGGACGTGTTTAAATTAGCTCATGGTGAACATTCGGGATGCCTATGTATTTACAGTTACTCCAGCCCATGAAGTCTGATGTGTTTCTTTCTTTATCCTAAACTACTTCTTCTTCTTCTTTTTTTTTTTTTTTTGTAGTTTTTGGCTGGGGCTGGATTTGAACCTGCCACCCCTGGTACATGGATCTGGTGCCCTACTCCTTGAGCCATAGGCGCCGCCCCTTTATCCTAAACTTCTTTGTCCAATTTGTTCCTTTTGTCCCCTAAATCCATCCCAGCCTCCCAGCACTCCAGTGATAGAACCACTCAGTCTTGCCAAGTCAGTGGAAACCCAGACCCTTCTGGTGTAAAAAAACCTGGTCTCTTGGATAAACCGTCAGTTCAGGATTCTCAAGTCAGCCTGGGCTTTAAACTTTAATCAATTCAAGGTTTCTTGTGTCTTTCTCTTTCTACCCTGGTCATGGGCTTTGCTGTGGGTGCAGCACCACACAGACCTCTGTGCAGGACCACCAGGGCACTCACTCCTCCCCTCCTAGCTGCCGGGACAGGTGGCTGCTTGCAGCTCACAGTGGAGTCATGCAGTTCCGGGAAATCCTCCCTACCCTCAAAGGCACCCCGGATCCAATGGCTGATCTTTGAAGGTTACAAAGGCTATGTTTTTTGCCTTGATTTGGGACATCTCTGAAGACATGTCCAGTTTTGAGTCTCCCCTAGGGGTTGCTTCATATCGATAGCAACTGTTTCACAGTACCACTCCACCCGCCCCCCCCACCCCCCACTCCACCCCGGCTTCCTGACAGGTGTCTGCAGACCTCCATCCCAGGGTTGGTCTCCCTGGAAACCTGACAGGCTTATAAACATCACAGCGGGGCATGGGTGTGGGGAAGGAGGGCTGCCCCTTCTACCTACCAAGGGACCCAAGCCCTGTATACTCCTGGGGAAGGGCAATACTCCTCTTGTCTATCTGCTAGGTCTTTTATAGGATTGGGGTGCAGGTGGTTCCTGTTTCTACTTGAATGTGCCTTCTTTCAACCTGTTTTCATTTGCTTATCTGCTCCCCAGAAGCCAAAGAGTGTGGCATCTTTGTTATTTGTATGTTGCTCCGTGTGTGAAAGAGTTGACTGAGCAGGTCTGGGGCATTCAAACTCTGCACATCCCAAAGAAAGCTCTGGCCCTTGACTGGCTGCTAGGAGATAATCTCTGTGTCTTTAGAATATTCTTCCTGATAAGAGTTAGTTACCTGGGGCTTTGGGCCAAGCCAGATTATCTATGCTAAAGACGTGATTTATGGTGAGTCCTTGATTTTGCAGGCCAGGCTTTGAGTACCGTTGTATCAGATTGCCCACCAGAGGGGCTGGAGACTGAATGAGGAAGGTCAACCAAGCAGGTGCTCAATGACTATGTGATGAAACCCCAATAACCGCCAAGGCATGTAGGCAGTTCTCTATCTGGCACTACTTTGTATGTTGCTGTATGTTATTACTTGGAGAATTAGGAGCTATCCTTATGACTCCACTGGGAGAGGACAACTAGAAAGTTACCCCTGGGCTCTCTTGGACTCTGCCCTATGCACCTGGCACCCTTGTGGATTTTAATCTGTATCCCTTCACTGTAACAAACCACAATTGTGAGTACAATGGCTTTTATGATTCTGAGTCCTTCTAGCAAATCACTCAGCCTGAGGGTGGTCTTGGGGGTCTCAACAACAGTTGCTATGGACAGGATTATTTTCAGTTTAGCTTCTCTAAGATGGAGAAATAATGGGTAGTAGGTGTTGGGGACATAGGAGAAGATTCCTTTGTTCTGGTATTGGTGATAGAACTATGGAACAAAGGTCATTGCCTTCAAGGAGCTTACAATCCAGTGGAGAAGATGGACAACCGCTCCTCCCTCAATGAAACAGAACCCAAAACCTGATAATGCTAAAATGTTAGCATTCCGTGAAGTTGATGGGTTTCTGTGAACAAATACTTAACAGATTTTTCCCAATCCTATCTGAACTAGCCCATGCCTGCCTCCCCAGCCTGGCTCTCTTACACACTCTCCTCATTCCTCCCATCATCTTGTTTCCTCCAATACATGACACTCCTCACCCCAGGGCCTTTGCGCATATTGTTATCTCTGTATGAATGCTTTTCTCTTACTTCATATCTGGCTAACTCCTTGCTGTCTTCTAGTCTTAGCTCAATGTCATGACCTTGGAGAGGCCTACTGGCATACTCCCCTCTCCCCAGCCCAACCGATTCACCATACCCTCTTCTATACAATTCTCTTTCTTCAGAACTCTTATCCCAGTAATAACGCAGTACATTTCATTATGATTTCAGCCGTCATCCTGAATGGCTGGACATTTGGATGTGTTGATTATCAAAAGAAATGATTTAGGCAGAATGTTATGGGCCTCGTCAACGTTCAGAATCCAGCCCGCGTCTGGTCTGTAATTTTGCCAAGCCACACTCTTCCCTGTGGGAGTCCAAGTTCTCCACTCTAGACCTATAAGCAGGAAGCTTTGCAGCGACCAGCCCGCCCCAAAGTCATCCCTCATCTGCTGGGTCCTTTGTATGCTATCTAGCCTCTCTTGCTGGCTGCTGCCCTCCCCAACTCCAGCTGACAAGAGAGGTGGCGAATACTTGAAATGTTCCCCACAGTAGATAAACGAGAGTGGAATCTCAGCAGGTAGTGAGCCGTTGGGGCTTCTAATTTTAGGGCCAGGGAGGAAGCTGATTTCTGTGATCAAGGTGGCCACGTGCTTTTTCAAGGGCCAATTGGGCAAAAATCTAAAATGTATATGAAGCTGAGATAAGTCTGAATTTTCTCAGTATTCATGCTGGGGGGTTATTTATGAGCATTTGCTCTGTGGTTACATGACAGCATTAATCCCAGATAGCATTATAATTCTCTAAAATGACAGTTACAAGGCATCAAGGTAATTGGGCCTTATATTAAGGGAATGGTCCTTTTTATTTAGGCAACAAGAGGCTGGTTTGTCCTTTTTTTAAAGGCATCAAGACATCTGAGGGTTTGCACTGGGGATTCCTGGGCTTTCCAAGCCCCGCGGGTCCTCTCTTTGCCAATGCAGCCTTGGGTTATCTGCTTCCTGCTGGAGTGATAGGTATATCTTTGGGGTCCATGATGGGTGTATAACCCACACTCCCTAAATTTTCCTGCTTGGTTCCAGGGTATAATGCCAATCTCATCTCTTGGAGATGAATTTTTGTTATTAACTTGACTTTTTCCCCAGAAATCTCCTCTTTCTTCTTCTATATGGTGTCTGGGAAAAGTCTGCCCTACCATTTACTAGGTCTGAAAAATTAGGATAATCTGTTCATCTTTTTGAACTTTGATTTTATATTGGCTGCTGCTTTTGATTCGTATGACTCCTTTATTTTTATTTTCTAGGAAAACTTTCAATCTCCCTTTGCTTTTACCCTGTGAGATATAAAACGTGGGGGAACTTGTATGTTTATCCATCCATCCATCCATCATATCTCAGACATTCACCATGTGAAAGGTTGGGTGCTAGAACCTAGGGGTACATGTAGCCCTAGATGGGCCCAGCCCTAGGAACTCATAGGCTTATAAACCAAAACTCGAGTGTGTAAAAGGTGGTATTGTAGTGGCAGCATTTGTGGGGCTCTAAAATGGGCCGTGTGAGGGAATAAACCATTCGGATCAGGGTGAGGTGGGGAAGTAAGGGCTTACAAAGGCAGAGATTTTTTTGCTGAGTCTTGAAGGGTGAGTCGGAGTTTGCCAAATGAACAGAGATGGTAAAAGGGCACACCAAGGAGCCCTGTAGAGAAAGTTTATGCTTTTGCTTGTTCAGAATTCATCTGCTGCTCTTACAGTGAGAATAAAATGTTCTTTAAGCAATCAGTGCTCCCCAGGGCTGATGATTAGCCAGCAAACCCAGGTACGGCTATACTGGTTATTTCAGGCCAGCATCGATTCTGACTGGTGGGTGTGCTGTGCTAATTGTTAACTACTTGAACTCCGTAGGTGACCGCCTCCCTACATTGACCACTTCCTTAAGTTGACCTAGTTTGACTTGACATGTACCAGATATATATATCAGTGTAGCAGGTCTAGTTCATTATGTCGATCACCTTCATTTGTCGACCAGTTTGTTACAGTCTCTCGAGTGCCCAACTTTCAGCAGTTCTAGTGTGTTTTCAGTGGTGCCCCTCCCTCTCCTTCATTTTCAGATTATCTGGTTTTTGAGGGACTGTTTCTCACCTACTTTTTTAAGGGTGGGCTTCTGTACCAGGTCTGGCCCATCAGCTTCTCCAGCATCTTAGCCACGGTGATTTTTTTCAAGGATGGATGTGTGGCCCAAGTCAAGCCAATGACTATCCACCCCGAGACTTTTGCTGGGAATATCTGTCATGGGGGCTGCTAAGTTGGTAGAACATAAGCCAGCAGTTGTTAGGAAGAGCTAGTATATGGGAAGAGCCCTTCCAGACTTTTAAAAAGAGCTGAGAGATAAAATGTGGAATCATCAGAATTCCTGGATGCAGCTATGCCTGAGTCTGCCTCTGGATATAAGTTAATAAGCCATATTTTAAGCCATATATTTTTGCTTAGTTAGGTAAGTTTGATTTGGGTTGTATTTGCATCATAAAGATTCTTGACTGTTGTGCATCATTATGGAGCCAACTGCTTTTCTTCTTGAGCCTGAGAAATTAACAGTGAAAATTACAACAAATTATTTCTGAGACACCTATTGGGTGAATCTGCCTTTATTCCCCCAACCAATTATAACTAAGAGGCAGCCTTTTACATGTGAAAACACAAGGGCTTTAGAGTGAAATAGTTGCACCATTTATTGGCTGAGTGATCTTGGTCATAATACTTAAACTTTCTGTGCCTTTGTTTTCTTATCTTTAAATGGGGATGACAGAGGGTTGGTATGAGGAGTAAATGAGTTAATATCACCATAGTAACATACATTTAACACATAGTTAAATATAATTCTATCTGTCAGGATGCCTTGGCAATTACTGCTTCCTGCAGAATAAAGAAGGAAGATGGATAGCAATCCAATCCTGTCTCCCTGGGCACCAGGAACTGGTTTCATGGAAGACAATTCTTCCACAGAGGGGGAGGTAGGCATTTGATTCTCATTAGGAGTGCATAATCTAGATCCTTCTCATGCCCAGCTTATAGTAGGGTTGTCACACCATGTATGCGAATCTAATGCCACTGACAGGAGGTGGAGCTCAGGTGGAGAGCGACTGTAGAAACAGACGAAGCTTTACTTGCTCATTTGCTGCTCTCACCTCCTGCTGGGTGGCCAGTTCCCAACAGACCACTGACCTGTACTTGACTGCACAGGGGCTGGGGACTGCAGTCCTAGAGGCTAAACACAGGAAGACATTGACCAACTCTGCATCGTGGACCACCCATTCCTCTAGCAGGGGAGATAATGGAGCAAATACAGGGGAAGTTGGAGGGGAATTGCTTGCTGAGTTATTTGGTGCACTGTGCCTTCTTCCAACTAACCTCTTCCTCAGGTCCCTGCTCATCAGACTCTTCTTGCATCTTTTGCCTCCTGATATAGCTGCTTATGAAATGCTGGGGTGGGCTCATTCCTGGAGTAGGTGGGAGGAGGAAATGAATGGTGGCTTCAACTATCATGCAGAGCTTAATACCAGTCCTTCACAGAATAAATCTTCCCTCTGCCTCTCCCTCATTGCCTGCATGGAATGAATGTTTAGACTCATATGTTGAAGCCTAATCCCCAGTGTGAGGTCTTTGCAAGGTGTTTATGTCATGAGTGTTCTTAGTGCCCTTATAAAAAGATACATGAGGGACATGATCTCTGTTTCTCCACCCCATAAAGACACATTGAGAAGGCTGCCTTCTGCAGACCAGGAGAGAG
Organism: Nycticebus coucang; assembly: GCF_027406575.1. Classification (NCBI taxonomy): domain Eukaryota; kingdom Metazoa; phylum Chordata; class Mammalia; order Primates; family Lorisidae; genus Nycticebus; species Nycticebus coucang. The sequence continues at coordinate 94,913,840 of NC_069791.1, read as the reverse complement.
TCCTCACCAGAATCTGAACAGGCAGTCACCCTGATCTTGGACTTTCTAGCCTCCAGAAGCATGAGCAACAAACTGCTGTTGTTTAAGCCACGTGGTCTTTGGCAGTTTGTTACAGCAATTTGAGCTGACTAAGATGCTTCTCCTCACACTGCATTTCAGAACTGATGAAGCTGGACTTCATAAACTAGAACACTTGTTCAGGGAAATGAGGAAAACGAAGGGTGAGTAGGGTGCGTGGATGTCACCCATGTTCCCAAAGACATGAGATATAGAGTTGCACCACATGCTACAAAACAGTATTTTTCTGACTCCACTCGGTCTTTCCTATGAGTATTAAGCTGCTTTCTGATTCTCTTTAGATAGTCCCGAGAATTCATGGGGAATTTTCTTTGTGTTCCAGAACATAGCATCCTCTTGCATTTTCTACCAAGAATGCCATCTCATCCACCAACTGTTTTCTTAGCCAATCTTTTTTTCCCCTCCAGGTCCATTTCTCCTTCCTTTGAAACTTGTATTTCCCAGAGCCCCAGGAGAGTCGGAACTCTGTACCCAGGATTCTTTTGGTTCCAGTCACAAGCTGATTGTACTCAGAGGGGGGAAATGGGATAAAAGCCAGACCATGTGGACTCTCTCCTAGGAATTTGGAGATGAGAGTCTCTGAGCTCGTCTCTGGCAGGTGCATGAACCAACAGGAAGGAGATAGAAATTTGATGACAGCACAGTCATGATTGGCCTGTGGATACCTTTCAGCAGAGAAAACCAGTGTGCAGTGAGGGGGATAGGAGACAGAGAGAAAGAGAAAATATGAGACAGAAAAATAGACACTTAGGAAGGACAGACCTGGGAATTCTAGAAAGACAGAGAGATAGGCTGTTTTGGCTCCTGCTGTCTTTCTGTTCCAAAGCCTTGTTGTGCTTTCTAACTTTGAATTTTATGGGTTTCTCTGTTTAACACATTGAACTGTGTTCTTCAGAAAGGTAGGTTGAAACCCCAACTCTTCGGTATCTCCGAAAGTGACCTTAGTTGGAAACAGGGTCACTGCATGTGTAATTAGCTAAGATGTTGTGATACCTTATCTCAGCTGGTAGAGTGGATCCTTAATTCAATGTGACCATTGTCCTTAGAAGAAGAGGAAAATTCAGACATAGACAAAGAGGGGAGACACCATGTGATGATGGAAGCAGAGACTGAAGTGATACAAGCCACGGAGCAAAAGGCAAGGATGGATCCTCTCCTAGGGCTTCTAAGGCAGCACAGCTCTGCCAACCCCTTGATTTTGGACTTCTGCCCTCAAGAATTGTGAGAGAACCAATTTCTGTTGTTTTAAGCCACCTAGTTTGTGCTATATTAGGTTATACCGACCCTGGGAAACAAATATACCCCTCATCCTTCTTGAGTGAGTTCTCTACCTTGTAATGAGATTATCTCAGTCTCAAAACTCTAACTGGTAATTTGTGAGAACATCACAGGACAGGGGAACGTATTGAACTACACCATGAGTGAACGATGAGGCTGGAACAGAAGGGCCCTTCACTTCCGTGATCTTCTTTCCTAAAACCCATAACTCTGGCCCAATCAGGAAAAAATAAAAGAAGACAAAAACACATCATCAGACCAGCTTAAATGTAGAGGTACAGGCTACAAAATCCCTGACCAGGACTCCTCAAAACTGCCAAGGTCATGAAAAGCAAACACGAAAAGACTGAGTAAACTACATATTGGTTGTGTGTGGTTTCCAGATTATTTTATTAATATTTTACATATGAAGGTTCAGACATGGTGGTGGTTGCTGGGTGACCTGCCTTGTGGCTGTGAAGCTGGGAATTTGTTTTCTTGCTGGCTGTCAGCTTCTCGAGGTCACCTGCATTCCTCCCCACATGGCCCTCTCACAACATGGTAGCTTCCTTCTTCCAAGCCAGCATGGGAGTTTCTCTCTCCAGTCTGCTGAGACTGAATCTTGTACAATGGCTCATTATCAAGGCAGTGACATGCAGCACCTTTGCCATATTGCTATTGATTACTAGCAAGTCACACGTTCCATCCACACTCAAGGGGAGGGTAGCATCCAAGGGGGTCATCTTCATTGTGACCACCACAAATGGACACAGCAATCAGGGATGAGGTCCAGGGCCCATCCCTGGCACAGTCTGGGCTCAGTGCACTAAATCCTCATTGGGTGTTTGCCTGAGACCAGTCCTCCCCATGTGTGTCCCTCTGGGTCTGTCACCTGCGACTTGGGACTCACCTTAGCAGCGAGAGACATTTGGAACTTACCAGCCAAAGTGATATCCCAGAGAATTCTGGGCAGCTGCTTTCCAGGCTGCAGGTAAATGATTTTGGCCCAGTCCTGTGACGGGAATCATCTCCTCATTCTGCATCTACCAGTAGCAGATGCTCCAGCGGAGGACATGTGTCCACTCTGAGCAAGGCTGAGAGAATCAAATTAATTTCTTTTAGGACCCAAGGCAAGTTTGAAATTGGCTCTTCTGAGATGAAAAAGAAAGTCAGGAACAGCTTGCAGGCTCGCTGCCCCCCCACCCCCACTTCTCCTCCACCTCCCCTCCTTCCCTTGTGGGCTCCAGCCGTCTAATTGGGGTGGTGGGGTTCCTTCGACCCAGCAAGGCTGTCTGCCTCTTGCTGCAGCTTGGGCCAGTGATGATCTTTTCCAAGCGGCATCTGTGGGCAGATGCCTGGGCAACACCACTTGGCTGGTGTGCCCTGGTAGATTTTCATGACCTTTTAGAAGCAGGCAGGAAGGACTGTGAGTAGTGGCAGAGTGGGAGTGGGGAGAAGGGGTCAAGGGTATGGAGTGGAAGGCGAGCCTCAGTTGGGAAGTGCATCTCTGGTTCCTGTAATCGACAAGTGTGATGGTGAAACGTTTCCTCTGAATCTCTGCCTCGAATGATGATATGGCTTTGTCTCATATTTGGACAGGGTATTGAGAGTAGGGTAACCATATGTTCTTGTTTGCTGCCCCCACCCCTTTGAGGTTTGCTTTCCTGCTTTTACCCATCTCAAAAGCATTTTGTTTTGGGCAGCAAACAAAATGATTGCTATAGGAGCTGTCATTGAAGGTCTCACAATGCTGTTGACATTTTGGGCTGGATGACCCTTTGTTATGGAGCTGTGCTGTTCACTGTAGGGTGTTAGCAGCATCCCTGGCCTCTGCCCACTAGATACCAGGGGGTTCACTCCCCTTCCCACTAAGTACTTGTAAAATGTCCCTGGGGGTAGAGAGAAATCACCCTTGGTTAGGAGCCATAGTCCTAGTTAGATGTCACCATTCAGTCCTTTCCTCTGATACCATCTGGCCCTAACTTGAATACTTGGTTCATTTGGATAGAAAAAAACTCTATCAAGTGATTCTCTGTTACTTTTGCTGGGTTAGCCTCTGTCTTTTTTTTCTTAGGCCAGCATCCTACTTTTTGGTGTGTGGGCATATAACTTCTCCATTCTGTGTGTTTTGGGTGACTCATAGGACTCAGAGTCACCCCCCTGGGCTGGGCAGGTGGAGAATGCCATTGTACTGGCTGTGGTGACTGGTTCAGGAGCAGAATATTTTTTTCAGTTTTGTATTTTGTAGGACTTTTTTTTTATTGTTGGGGATTCATTGAGGATACAATAAGCCAGGTTACACTGATTGCATTTGTTAGGTAAAGTCCCTCTTGCAATCATGTCTTGCCCCCATAAAGTGTGACACACACCAAGTCCCCACCCCCCTCCCTCCTTCCCTCTCTCTGCTTTTCCTTCCCCACCCCATGACCTTAATTGTCATTAATTGTCCTCATATCAAAATTGAGTACATAGGATTCATGCTTCCAGGAGCAGAACTTTTGTTAGATCTACCAGGAAAGAGCTGTTCTTTTCTTTTTTGCCGGGGTTGAGAAGCTGGCAGGATGGAAACTGGGAGCTGCTGGTGGTCATCTCATCACCATAGAGGAGAGACAGTCTGAGAACGAAGTCATAGGAAAGCAGAGCTGGGAGAGATGAGAGCAAGCTGACCGCCCTGCTGGGAGCCATTGAGCCTGGGCGCTGAGCTCACCTGAGTCAATTTCTTTCTTTCTTTCTTTTTTTTTTTTGAGACAGAGTCTTACTTTGTTGCCTTGGGTAGAGTGCTATGGCATCTACCTCAAACTCTTGGGCTAAAGCAATACTCTTGCCTCAGCATCCCAAGTAGCTGGGATGACAGGTGCCTGTCACAGTGCCCAGCTATTTTTAGAGATGGATGGAGTCTTTCTCTTGCTCAGAGCTGGTCTCGAACTCCTGAGCTCAAGCAATCCACCTGCCTCAGCCTCCCAGAGTGTTCGGATTACAGGCATGAGCCACTGAGCCTGACCTATTGAGCTAATTTCTTAATTAGTCCAGTCTGAGTTGAGTTCCTGTTCACTTGTAACTCAAAAAGGTCGTATGTTTCCACAAGGTATTTCTCTGCCCTGTGTCCTAATTGACAAATTATGCACCTTTAATTCTGCCGATGATCAGTTTTGTCCCATCAGATGGAAACATCACAGAAGTGCCTCATCTTGCTCCCTCAACACTCCTGATAATCTCGAGGGCTCAGCCATTGCTGACGGTATCTTCCATCTCTTCTTTCTTTCTTTATCTCTCAAGACTGTGTGGCAATAATACCCACTGCTTGTTTTCATGTCTCTGTATCCCCCTTCTCTTCCCAATGCTATACCCCTCTTTCAATTACTAGCCACATTCACAAAAGGTCCTTGTAACTTAACGGCACCCAGAGAGAATCATTTCTAGCTTAATTCCTGAGTATGAGATGGAGACTTTACCTCTTTCATGTTTACATGGATGGAGCTGGAACATATTCTTAGTAAAGTATCTCAAGAATGGAAGAAAAAGTATCCAATGTACTCAGCCCTACTATGAAACAAATTTATGGCTTTCATATGAAAACTATAACCCAGTTATAACCTAAGAATAGGGGAAAGGTGGAGAGGGAGGGAAGGGTTGGATGGGCGGAGGGAGGGTGATTGGTGGGTTTACACCTGCGGTGCATCTTACAAGGGTACATGTGAAACTTAGTAAATGTAGAATATAAATGTCTTAACACAATAACTAAGAAAATGCCAGGAAGGCTATGTTAACCCGTGTGATGAAAATGTGTCAAACGGTCTATAAAACCAGTGTATGGTGCCCCATGATCGCATTAATGTACACAGCTATGATCTAATAATAAAATAAAATTCCTGAGTATGCTGCTGGCTCTCCTGGCTGAGGTTCTACTCAGCCCTCCCTGATTATAAAGATGACTATTGAGGAAAATCTGAAAAAATACAGGAAACCATGAGAAATCCCATCTTAAGACACAGAGTAGATGACTTGTGAATTGTTTCATTCCCTTCATCTTTCATATGTTTGTATAACTGATTTCATAGACTATATGAGATTTTACAACCATATTTAAAAAAGTAGAATCTCCCTGATGAAAAACCGTGAACCTTATTTTAATAGTTGCAAAAGATTTCATTCCACTGTATGAACATAACATAATTTTAGAAACATTTTTCTATTGGTTGAGACTTCATCTTTTCACTGTTTGCAATAATGTGATAGCATCCTTGGGCATACACCCTCGTTCCCAAACCGGATCACTCCTTTAAAGTAAATTCTTAGCAACAGACTATCTGGGTCTAAACAAATTGGTACGGGCTCTTGGTACAAATTGCCAAATGACTTTCTAAAAAAATTGTGCTTGTTTATATTCCTACCCATGGGAGTGTCAGATATTAGAATCATGATTGTAGTTACTGACAGGATTCCAGATAGTTCTCGTATGGCCAGTAATATTTTAACACCACCAGCACATCCACCAATAATAATATTATAATAAATTAGGTTTCCTGGGAGTTTGTAATACTGAGGCTATCTTAATGAAGAATTTTATATATCTTATCCCATTTAGTCCTTCCAATAACCTATAAGTTAGGTTAGGTATTGTTTTAATTTCCCCATTTATGGATGAAGATGATAAGGCCCAAAGAGGTTAAGCACCTTATCTACAGACCACAGCCAATAATCAGTGCATCCTGGATTTGACTCCGTACAGTTTGATTTCTACCAGTGTTATTCTTTACTTTTTAGCAAGGCAGAGATGACTGGCTGAGGGTAAGTCCACCTGAATGATTAACTTTACTAAGCACACTTCTGAGTCTTTCCCTCCTTGGGACATTGTCAATCTCCTGGCCAGGTGTGTGGCTGGGGGAAATGACTCAATGATTCTGTGAATTCCAAAGAACTCCCATTCACTATATTTCTAAGCAGGTTCGCTTCTTTCCACTGTGTGCTCTCTGCAAAAATGCCGGCTGCACCTTTTTCCTGGGAAAGGCATTTCTCTAAGCTGAGGTTGGAAGGGTTCTTGCTGTGAAGATGGATACTTGCCTAATATTTGACAGTACCTTTTTGGGGGGACGTATAGTAATTTTTGGACTGACTTCTTGAAAAGTAATTAACGTGGATTTTACTGCCTTCTCCTGATGTGCAGGTTAACGCCTGCCTCCCGACAGGTAGGCAGGTATCATCTGGACAATTGTTAGAACTACAGACTCTCAGGTTTTACCCTAGACTCACTGAATCAGAAACTCTGAGGGTGGGGGCCCGGAAGTCTGCAATTCCGCAAATCTCAGTGATTCTGATTCATGCTAAAGTTCTTCCTCTGTAAAGTAATGGCAATAATTATGGTAGTCATTGCTGTAGGAAGAAAAGTAATATATGCCTCGTGAATTATAGGGAGGATTATAAGAGCTAATTGGAGTGCTAGGCATACAGTAAACACTTAGTAAGTGGTAGTTGGCATCACTCTCTCTGAACTTGTCTGAGGTCACTGTGCTGACCCTGTGAAGTATCTATCTGCCTCCATTCCAGTCCTTTCAGGTTCAGCCCTTCTCCTGCCTGCGGGTCTGATGGGGATCTCCAAACACAATGTCCGTCCAGCATGATGTGACGACAGCGGGGCCCATCAGATGCTTGTCTTCTGGAATTTGTGTCATAAGGTGAGCTCCTGAGGCATGCACAGTGGTTAGAGCCAAGTCATTCATCCCACCATCCTCCAGTCCTGTGCTTCTCAACCTTCCATCTGCTTAAGACCAACCTGAGGATCCTGCTGAAAAGAAGATTCTGTTTCAGAAGGTCTGGGGGGTTCAGAGAGTCTGTGTTTCTAACACGCTTCTCCAGAGGTGATGACACCAGTACTGCTGGTTAGCGGACCCCATGTACAGGGGGCCTCATTTGTAGACCAGATTATTTATTTATTTATTCTGAGACAGAGTCTCACTGTGGCAGTCTGAGTAAAGTGCCATGGCTGTATAGCTCACAGCAACCTCCAGATCTTGGGCTCAAGTGATCATCAAGCCTCAGTTTCTTTTTCTATTTTTTTTTTTTTTTTTTTTTTTAGAGGAGATGGGGGGGGCGTGGGTTTCACTATTGCTCAGGCTGGTCTCCAACTCCTGAGCTCAAGCAATCCACCTGCCTTGGCCTCCCAGAGTGCTGGGATTACAGGCCTGCGCCTCTGCACCCAGCTGTATCTCATTTTTTAACCCACAGTAGAGTCACCTGGGGGAGCTTTGGAACAAGACAAATCGAATCCAATTAAATCCCTATTTCTGAGGGTGAGGTCCTGGCATCAGTGGTTTTTATTTAAGAGGCCCTCTGGTTGATTCTTACCTGCAGCAGGGGCTGAGAACCACAGCCATGGAGAAATGGTCCCTAAACTTCCTCAGGTATGGGAACTCTATTTTTTTTCTGATGCCATAAGTTTCTCCTTTTTAATTTACTTTTCTAATGAATACCTGTTATTTCTACATGTTGATTTTGCTATTATTGTTAAGGCACACACATTTCTCTATTTAGCTTCCAATGTCTGAGATTCTTAAAAATTAAAATTGCTTAAGACCTCAGAAAATAATACTGTAGTGATAGATCATTTTTCTGCCATTTGTTTTGGTAAGGAACCTTTTAGTTTTGGTTTTAACTTTTATTTTTTAAAATTTTCATTTCAAAATAGAAAGACAGTACAAATATTTTTGTTACATGGGTACTTCGTATAACCCTTAAGTCAAGGCTTTTAGTGGGTCCATTTCTGGAGTAGTGTTCATTGGGCCCAATAGGTAAGTTTTTACCCCTCACCCCCTACCCTCCTCTTGGTTTCCAACATCCTTTACATCTCTTTGTGCCTGCGTGTGCCCATTGTTAAGTTCCCAATTATTAGTGAGTACATGTGGTGTTTGTTTTTCCATTCCCGAGACACTTCACTTAGGATAATAGTATCCAGTTCCATCCAAGTTGCTGCAAAAAGGCATTATTTCATTCATTTTTACAGCTGGCTAGTTCTCCGTGGTGTATCTAGACCACATTTTCTTTACCCACTCATCAATTGATAGCACTTGAGTTGGTTCCACTTCTTTACTATTGTGAATTGTATTGTGACATTGTGTATTTGGGTGTGGGTGTCTTTTTTATAAAATGACTTCTTTCCTATGGGTAGATAACTCACTAGTGGGATTGCTGGATCAAATGGTTAGTCTACATTTATCTCTTTGAGGATGCCCTGTACTGTCGTCATAGAAGTTGTACTAATTTGCAGTCCCACCAACAGTGTGTGAGTGTTCCTTTCCTTCTGCATCCACACCAGAATCTATTGTTTTTTGCCTTTTTAATAATGGCCATTCTGACAGGGGTAAGGTTGTGGTTTTAAGTGCACGTTCCTGATGATTAATAGTTCTGAGCATTTTTTCATATGTTTGTTTTGGCCATTTGTCTATCTTCCTTTTGTTTAAATTTCAGATTAATACGAGGATACACATGTTTAGGTTACTTTTTCTTCGTTTCTAAGGTAAAGTTCAAATTGTAGTTGATCCCGTGCTGAACACCCTCACATCTGATCCTGTAATCTCCTTACTAGGTATCCCCCCAAAAGACAAAAGTCATTTTACCACATGGATATTTGCACTAGAATGTTTGTTGCAGCTCCATTCACAATTGTTTATCTTCTTTTGAAAATTTTTAGTTCATGTGCATCTTTCACATCCTTTCTGATGGAGTTCTTTTTTCTTACTGATATGAGTTCTTTGTAGATTCTGGATATTAGCCCTTTATCTGATGTATAATTTTTGAATATTTTCTCCCATTCTGTAGGTTATTTATCCTGTTGATTATTTGCTTTGCTGTGCAGAAGCTTTTTAATTTAATTAAGTCCCCTTCATTTATTTTTGTTATTGCTGTCTTTGCCATTGGGGTCTTAGTCATAAACTCTTTGCCTAGGCTGATGTCTAGAAGAGTCTTTCTTATGTTTTCTTTTAATGGTTTCACACCATACATTTAAGTCTTTTATCCATCTTGAATTAATTTTCATATATGTTGAGAGATGGAGGTCCTGTTTCATTCTGCATGTGGCTGTTTAGTTTTCTCTAGCACCATTTATTGAATTGGGCTTCCTTTCCCCAGTGTATGTTGTTGTCTGCTTTATCAAAGATAGGTTGATGGTAGGTAAATGGTTTTCTGTCTGGGTTCTCAATTTTGTTCCATTGTTCTGTGTCTCTACTTTCATGCTGCTGTTTCTGTTACTGTAGCCTGATATCACAATTTGAAGAGTAATTGTAATTTCAGATAATGCAATGCCTTTAGACTTGTTCTTTGGCTATTTGAATTCTCTTTTGATTCAAATAAAGCCTAGAATTATTTTTTTCTAGCTTTGCGAAATATGACATTGATATTTTAATGGGAATTGTAATGAATCTGTGTATCACTTTGGGCAGTAAGGACCTTTTAATGATGTTGATTCTACCAATCCATGAGCTAACAAATAGACAAATTGATTCATAAGACAAATTCTCCTAGAACTAAGTAAAGAAATAAACAGTAGCATCATAATTGCCAGGGACTTCAACACATCACTGAAAAACTGGATAGGTCATTGAAGCAGAAAATCAATAAAGGAACACTAGACTTAAATGGGACTCTAGAACAAAAACCTAACAGACATTTATGGAACAGTCTACCCCCCAACTACTGAATATACATTCTTCTCCTCAGCACATAGGACATTTTCCAAGATTGGTCATATTCTAGGCCACTAAACAAGTCTCAGTAAAATAAAAAAAAGTTGAAATGTATACCATGTATCTTCCAGACCACAATGGAATAAAACTAGAAATCAATTCCAAGAGAAACTGTCAAATCTACACAAAGTCATGGAAATTAAACAACCTGCTGCTAAACAATCCTCGGATCAATGATGAAATTGAGGTGGAAATCAAAAGATTCCTTGACCTGAATGACGAAGGGGACCCAAGCTTTCAAAGTCTACAGCATACAGCAAAAGCAGCGCTAAGGGACAATTCAAAACCTTAAATCCCCACATCAAAAAGACAGAAAGGTCACAAATTAACAACCCAATGTCACATCTCAAAGAACTAGAAAAAGAAGAGCAAATCAAACCCGAAGCCAGCCAAAGAATAGAAATAACAGAGGTCAGAGCAAAACTAGACAAAATAGAAATAAAAAAGACAACAGATCAACAAAAAAAGTCGGTTCTTTGAAAAGATAAACATAATTGATAGACCCTAGCCTGATTCACCAGAAATAGAAGGAAAATGTCTCTTTAAAAATTTTTTTTGTTTCAGATTTTAGTTCTATTGCTTGCAACTGAAGAAACTTAAAACAGTACAGACCAGGGGTTCTCAACCTGTGGGTTGTGACCCACAGAAACTATTAAAGGGCTGTGGCATTAGGCAGGTTGAGAACTACTGGTATAGACTGTCAGACATGAGAAACAGAACCAAGGTTAGTGCCTCTGCCTTTCCAGCTTACAGATCTTTCTGCTACGCCACACATCTCTCTGGAAAGGGGTTTTGATTTGGTTGGGGTAGATCAGCCACACCAACTACAAGGAGTATGAACCTGACACGTGGTGATAATGAAAACTGATGGTCTGCACCAGGCAGAGCATTTAGCAGTTGGTATAGAACCTTCTTTCTGTTTGGGGCATGACTTGCTTGGATACCTGTGCCATCTGGATTGAGCCAGGAGGTGACAGTTCTCGGGAGCTGATTACATCCACCTTGTGGATCTGGCATTCTTTTGCTCTAAAGTGACTGTGATCGCCTGGAGACAACATTGCCAGGGAGACCCAAAGGCAAAACAGGTGTCCAGGAAGCCTTGGCGGTGGTTCTGTCTGGAGGTCCATAAGTCCAGCTCTTCTTCCAGTCTCTGCCTGGATGATTTCTGCATCTCTGAAGTCAATGATTCCCTGACAAGCAGGGCTGAGGTTCAGTGGTGTTTGCCAGAGTCAGAATACTTCCACCCCACGCAGGCAGCTGCTCCCCTCCTGCCACTTTTGTTCCCCACACCCCATTATCTGAATTAAAGAGTTAACATCTGGCCTAGCAGAGGGGTCTCTGGAGTCCTTGTCTGATCCCCAGTGCCCCTGCCATAGGGCTGTTATATATGGGACATTGCCCTGCCATGAGAAGCTGATCCTTAGTGAATATGGAGAGTCAGCCTTAAAAGATCAGATGCTAAAATGGGCTTATATCATCTGCCTCTGGGGAGAAGGATTTGATGAAGAGAAGGACAGGAATAAGAGAGCTTTGTTTTTCATTTCAAGCCATTTGTTTTTTTATTTTTTTAATTTTTTAAATTTATTATTAAATCATAGCTGTGTACATTAATGCAATCATGGGGCACCATACATTGGTTTTATAGACGATTTGACATATTTTCATCACACTGGTTAACATAGCCTTCCTGGCATTTTCTTAGTTATTGTGTTAAGACATTTATATTCTACATTTTGTAAGTTTCACATGTACCCTTGTAAGATGCACCGCAGGTGTAATCCCATTAGTCCCCCTTCTTCTGCCTCCCTCCCCCCTCCCTCCCCTCCCTTTCCCCTTTCTCCCTATTCTTAGGTTATAACTGGGATATAGCTTTCATGTGAAGGTCCTACATTAGTTTCATAATAAGGGTGAGTACATTGGGTACTTTTTCTTCCATTCTAGAGATACTTTACTAAGAAGAATATGTTCCAGCTCCATCCATGTGAACATGAAAGAGGTAGAGTCTCCATCTTTCTTTAAGGCTGCATAATATTCCACGGTGTACATATACCACAATTTATTAATCCATTCGTGGATCGATGGGCACTTGGGCTTTTCCATGACTTAGCAATTATGAATTGGGCTGCAATAAACATTCTGGTACAAATATCTTTGTTATAATGTGATTTTTGGTCTTCTGGGTATATACCTAGTAGAGGAATTATAGGATTGAATGGCAGATCTATTTTTAGATCTCTAAGTGTTCTCCAAACATCTTTCCAAAAGGAATGTATTAATTTGCATTCCCACCAGCAGTGTAGAAGTGTTCCCTTTTCTCCACATCCATGCCAACATCTCTGGTCTTGGGATTTTGTGATATGGGCTAATCTTACTGGAGTTAGATGATATCTCAAAGTAGTTTTGATTTGCATTTCTCTGATGATTAAGGATGATGAGCATTTTTTCATATGTCTGTAGGCCATGCACCTGTCTTCTTCAGAGAAATTTCTCTTCAAGTCCCTTGCCCAGCCTGCGATGGGATCACTTGTTATTTTCTTGCTAATACGTTTGAGTTCTCTGTGGATTCTGGTTATTAAACCTTTGTCAGAGACATAACCTGCAAATATCTTCTCCCATTCTGAGGGCTGTCTGCTTGCTTTACTTACTGTGTTCTTGGCTGTGCAGAAGCTTTTTAGTTTGATCAGGTCCCAGTAGTGTATTTTTGAAGCTGCTTCAATTGCACGGGGGGGTCCTCATAAAATATTCGCCCAGACCAATTTCTTCAAGAGTTTTCCCTGCACTTTCTTCTAGTATTTTTATAGTTTGTGTCTTAAGTTTAAAACTTTAATTCAGTGAGAGTCTATCTTAATTAATGGTGAAAGGTGTGGGTCCAGTTTCAGTCTTCTACAGGTTGCCAGCCAGTTCACCCAGCACCATTTGTTAAATAGGGAATCTTTTCCCCACTGAACATTTCAAGCCATTTGTATCATGCACTTGCACTGCTTGGATAAAGAGAAATTTACAAATTTTCGGAAAAACCGGAAGCCAAAACAATTCCTGTATAACCATGGGCAGAACAGTTAACACTAGTTAATAGTAATTGATGCTAGATACTAACTTATATGGATGTACTCAGTTTTTCACATGTCATCTCATGCGCCTTTAATTATCACTTTGGGTGACCAACTTGTCTGACCAGTGCTTACCTGGTTTGGGCACTGAAAGTTCTGTGTCCCTGGAACCTCCACAGTCCCAGGCCAACCAAATGATGTGGCTGGTCATCCTACTACAACCGTAAGCCACGCCTGTTATTAACCCAAGAATTGTTACAGGAGGGGACTGAAGGTCTGAGAGCTTCTGGAATGCACATAATGGTCGCACCAGCTCATGGGTGGCAGTCACAGTTGAGGGCCACACAGCTAATCGGTGGCAGACACAGATAGTTAAGGGTCACACGGCTAGTTGGTGGTAGACCCAATTAGTTAAGGGTTACATAGATAGTCAGTGGTAGACACAGTTAATGGCCACACAGCTAATCGATGGCAGACACAGTTAGGTAAGGGCCCCATGGCTAGTCAGTGGCAGACAGTTAAGGGCCACATGGCTGGTCAGTGTTAGACATAGTTAGTTAAGGGCTACATGGCTAGTGGCGGCAGACACAGTTAAGGGCCACATAACTAGTCAGTGGCAGACACATGTATTTAAGGGCCACACAGCTAGTCTGTCATAGACACAGTTAATTAAAGGCCACACAGCTAATCAGTGGCAGACACAGGTAGTTAAGGGTTACACAGCTAGTCAGTGGCAGAGACAGGAAGTTAAGGGCCACACAACTAGTCAGTGGCGGACACAGTTAAGGGCCATACAGCTAGTTGATGGCAGACACAGGTAGTTAAAGGCCACACAGCTAATTGGTGGCAGATATACTTAGTTAAGGTCCACATGGCTAGTCAGTGGCAGACACAGCAGTTAAGGGGCACACAGCTAGTTGGTGGCAGACACAGTCCCAGGCCACACTACTAGTTCAGTGATAGAATTTGGGTATGAACCAGGAACCGCCTGGTCCGCCAGGACCTGGTCCTGGTCCTATGCTCTGTTATGTCACATCATTTGGAGTCTCAGAGCTGAAAGGACTCAGGCTCATGATGTCCACTCACCTCGTCTGTAGATGGAGAAACTTGGCTGGAGAGGTGATATGACCTACTTAAGGTCACAGAGTGAGTTAGCTTTGTGCTTCCCAGGGACCACTGGGCTCGGAGTCACGGGAGAAATGTACACCCTGGCAGGCATGTTTGGAGTCCTGGGCCAGTTGGGTCAGAGAGGAGCATGTCCTGCAGGTCCTGGAGGAGGATTGGCCCAGGCCAGGTAGGTGTGGGTCCAGGGGTGTGTGCCCTGGGCTGGGGCTGGGGGTGGTGGTGGGGCAGCTTTATAGTTTACTTCGGCAGCAGCAACAGCCTGGGGGAAAAACAACCCTAACAGATTCTCAAAGGATGTTTTGGACTTAATCCCAGATCGGAAGCAGCTTGGTAAGATAAATAAGATAAAGTTGGTGTGCCTCTAAGGTTGAGCGATCGTATCACTGTTGCATTTGAAATATTCATGAAGGGAAGGGAGGTATGAGAAACAGCTACAGAAACATTTTCTGCTTTGAAAAGGCAGAATTCAAAGGCATGAAAAATGAATCAGGGGAAATTAATGTCAGGGGGTGGGGTGATGGGGAAACAGTTATTGCTCAGAAGGAGTGAGGAAGGAGACATGGAGGAGATGTTTCAGACGGGGCTGTGACCAGAATCCTCTGTCCTGTCTAGAATATTTGAAATGTTGGTCGTCTCATGCATCATTTGACATCAACCCTTGGTTACAAAATGGATAATTCTAGCAAGGATTAAAAAGCAGGGTGGACTGGGCAGTCAGAGGTGGGGAGGGAGGGGTAGGAGGAGGCAAGGGAGATGGAGAAAGTTCAGCATTGTGCACTAACTCTTGTAAATTATGGAGTTGCTGATCACTCATAGAGAGCTCTGTAGAGGAGCGTGATGCCAGGAGACAGGAATTTGGATGCTTTGTTCACCATTATATCCTCACGAAACAAATACACTTCACGAGAATATGCACATATTCGAGAGAAAAGGAATACGTCGAATGAGAGGGCTTTGCACCCAGGATGGTGCTGTACCCCAACTGAGGAGTAATTCACTCAACTCTCTGCACCTGGGGTGAGATAATAGCCCAAGCTCATTGAGAGGGATTGGGCTAAGCCGGGCACCATTTGCAGAGTTGCCCCCAGTGGGGGCTTGGTTGACCTGTTGCTGGTCTCTTGGCTTGCCACCTCTTGCTCTGTCTCTGAGGCTTTAGCGACTGTCCCCGTACAGACCCTCCATGTCCTGGTTGTCTGCTCAGTGGTTTGTGTGCACCTCCCGCTTCCCAGATGGCTGGTTCTCAACTGGGGACAACTCTTTCCCCATAGAGGGCATTGGACAATGTCTGGAGACATTTTTGATTATGGTGAGTGTGTGAGCGGTGGGGGAGGGGGTGTGTGCACTGTGCTACTGGCATCTAGAGTGCAGAGACCAAGGAAGCTGCCAAACATCTTACAATTCAGACTGTCCCCACACTCCCGAGTAAAGAATGATCAGGGCCCAAATGTCAGTGGTGTTGAGGTTGACCTAGGGCAGGGTACTCTATCATCTCCATTTTACAGATGAGGAAACTGAGGCAGAGAAGCTTGAGTACTGCTGTGCCCATAGCTGGTGAGCAGTGGAGGTGGGATACTGACAGGGCAAGGCCGGCTCTGGAGCCCTTGCTTTTAACTTCACCACTGTATGTGGTTGCTTCTCAGAAAAGGGAAGCACACAGACAGGGGCCTTTCCCCAACTTCACTCAGTTTCCCAGGATGTGGAACTGGTGATGCTCAACTGGGATGGATGGTAGAAGCCAGACTATGTGCATCTGTGTTTGTGACTTGTTATATTCAATCTGCTGCCTTCATGCTGTGTTCTAATGACATTGATAGAGGCACCAAACCCCAGTCCTAAGCTCACCTACGATGACTTTATCTTCCATAGTGCCAAGGTCATGGCCATGCTTCTGCTGTTCTGAAAATATTTATCTGTTTGGCTCTTGAGTTCAGTCAGTGGGACTCTCAGGTAGATAAACATTCATCCCTAGAGAATTTCTTGTTTGTGATAGAGGAAAACAACAACAACACAACAACAACAACAACAACAACAACCCAGGGTTTGATGCCAGGGCCAGAGTGCCTGCCCTCTGACCTTAAGCAAATCCGGGCCCCTCAGGGTCCTCTTTTGTAAAGTGAGCCATGACTGTGTAAGTGCCCTGTCCTGGCACTGGGCTAACTGCTCTGCTTGGAAATGTTTTAGAAGATGTACAAAGTGTTATAAGGTTGCCTCATTTAATCCTCACAACACAGACCAGCGGGCAGCTCCTGGAGTGGCATGGCTGGCCCAGGGATGCAGCTGGTGAGTGTTAGAGTCAGGATGCAAATCCAGACCAGGCTTTTAACTGCTACGTTATGTTGTCTCCTGTGGCTGTCTCTGAGATAGAAAAACATGCCAATTAAGGCCGAAAAACAGCAGGTGGCCTCCAGGGCAGCACATTAAGTGTGTTTGCACCAATGTATACGTTTCTCCACACTCTGATGTCCCAGAAGGCATCCCGAGTCCCTGACACCCACAGGCGGGGTCTCCCTCAGCTTCTGCGTGCCTGGCTGGCTTCCCTGGCAGCGAGTGTTTGATGGGAGCGGTGGGTTTGAAGCACGGCTCAGGCCCCAGGAATCTTCCTTTCTCAGGGAGAAGCAGAGCTTGCATCTCCCAGTGGCAGCTGGCCTGTCTGTTCACAGCCCGACTGTACTAGACTGGCTCAAGATGCAGACACTGTGTGTCAGGCGTAACAGTGCCTGCAGCTGTGTCCACCCACGGGAGGTCCTTGATCTATTGCTGAGGTTTGCCAAAGGTTTTCAAGGACGGGGGAGTAGAGAGACTATTCTGTGTGCCAGGCATGGTGTGGAATACTCCACATCAAATGCATCTCTCTTCCTCCCTAGATTTCCTCGGCCTGCTTTTCTTTTTTCTTTTTCCCCACAGCTAGTAACTACACTAAACACCTGAAAGAGGACCTGGCGAATGTAGTCATTCAGCAAATATTTGTTGAGTGAATAAATGAGTGCGTGCATTAGGCTCTGTGCTAAACACAGAAGGTATATTATTTCACTTAAATCTCAAATAATCTCATGGAACAGGCACCATTTTTATCTTCCCGTTTCAAAGGAGAAAATGTACTCAGAGAGGTCAAGTAATTTCCCCAATACACACAGCCCAATAAGTGTCAGAGCAAGAATGCAAATTTAGTTGTCTCCAAATCCTATTTCATTTGCTGCATCCCACATGTGGAGATATATTTTCAGTATTTATCATTCATATCTCTATGTAATACATCCACAGGTACCTGTCCTGTGTATGTCCATGTGAAAATGTATCAGTCATGTACAGCTGTGTAACAAGCAACCATAACCCCCCCCAATTAAGGCCGAAAAACAGCAGGTGACCTCCAGGGCAGCACATTAAGTGTGTTTGCACCAATGTATACGTTTCTCCACACTCTGATGTCCCAGAAGGCATCCCGAGTCCCGAGGATCTGTGGTTTGGCTGGGGAGACTCTGCTTTAGGCTGTAGGTGGAGTTCAGGTCTGATTCCTACATTTACTTCTGAGGCCCAGATTGGAGAAGCAGTGGTTTCCTCGTGAAGATTGCCAGCTTCCAGAGGGGTAAGTGGAAATATCTGATGCCTCTCAAGCCCATGCTGGGAACCAGTACACCATCCCTCCTGCTCATGTTCCATCGGCCAAGACACAGCCAACACGAGTGGGCAGAGAATTATGTTGCTTCCAAAGTGGAAGGAATGAAAGGAAGGAAATTTTTGTTCAATAGTAACAAACACCAATATTATATTTTCATTATACAAACGAAATACAAATACTTTTTCTATTTTTTATAGAGATGGGGTCTTGCTCTTGCTCAGGCTGGTCTCTAACTTCTGGCCTCAAGTAAGTTGTGCTTTCTTCACCCATGACCAGAGCTTCAGTGAAGAGTTCCACTGTGCTCTGTACGTTTACTGGACATTAATTTCCTTGTTTGAAAAAATGGTGAAAATAGTTAATAACAGTATACTGAAATCTTGAAAATTGCTAAGAGAGTAGATTTTAAGTGTTTTCATCACAAAAAAGGGAGACAATGCAATGTTATCTTGACGTCATCATTTCACGATTTGTACATATTTTAGAATGTCATCTTGTACATGATAAATACAGTAGAACCTCCATAGCTGACCACCTCCCTACACTGACCACCTCCTTAAGTTGATCTAATTTTCATAGGCTAGACACCCACCACATGTACGTATCAGCACAGCAGGCCTAGTTCCTTATGTTGACCACCTCCGTATGTTGACCAGTTTGTTACAGTTCCTTGGATGGTCAACTAAAAGAGGTTTTACTGTATAAATAATTTTACTTGTCAACTTAAAAAAAAATAAAAAATAAGATAAATATAAGCTACTTTAAAAATGGCTTATGTGGAGAATTAACTTCCACTATTTGAGTTAAGCTAATACACCATTGAGCTGCTCACATGTAACAAAGTGACATGAACAAGGTCTAGAGCTCTGCAGCTGGATTTCCTGGGTGACCTTCTCTGAGCCTCAGTCTTCTTCTCTGTGAAATGGGCATGAAACAATACCCATTTCTCAGAGCACTGTGAGCATTAAATGAGAGACTGCATGTGAAAGTTTAACTCAGGGACTGGCTCCAGAAGGCACTTGATAAATACTAGCTGTTTGTGTTAATATTAATACTATTCTTACAACAAAAACAGGTAACTCAAGAATTCTAACGCTGCTCGAGGCTGTTATCCTAACCTGTGGTACACCGGTCCCTAACCTGTGTGCCCTTGATCCAGTCTCCTTCCTGATTAGAATCCTACTCTTTCATTCTAGACTTACCTTGGTGTTGGTCTTCCTCTTCTGGCTCAAGATTCCCTTCCAACAGAAATATATGGATATCCTGATTTGTGCTTCCATGGCTGTTCTGCCTAGTCAGAACTTTGGAACACAGGGCTGGCCTCATGTTGGTCCTCCCAGTAAGTGGGTTCCCTGCGGCATCACAGGCTGCTTGTGGAATTTCAACAGCAGCGGGAAAAGCTTCAGATGGCCGCAGACAGCAGCCTCAATGTACATGAGACAGGGGTGGTGTTCTTTCCATCTGGAGTCCTCCGGGAGCTGTCAAGCCTGGAATCTTTGCAATTTAGGCAGTCTGTTTGTAATGGTCTCAAGAAAATCCATTCTGCCTACAAATGCGGTGACCTTTAATTTTTTTTCCTCAGAATTTTCCAAGATGCACATTGACTCTTCCTGTCAACGTGGAAGGCTCTAATGCCGCCTGGGGCATTTAGATTGCATTTGCCAATGGCTGACTGCTGTAGCCAATTTGTTCTTAATCTCAAGGTCGATTTTGAATAACTTTAGCTGGGCTAAGTCTCTTGCATTGAAAATCTGGGAAAGAAACTATTAAGGTGGTGGTGGTGGGGAAAGTATAGGGGAATGTTTCTTTTTTTGGAGAAATTCTTTGATTTTGGTGAATGAGATGGCTCCTGGCTCTGCCAATCATGCTCTAGGTGGCCTTGAGTGAGGGAAAAGGGAATAGACATGTGCTGAGTACCTGGTATGCACTGGACGCGGCTTGGGCACTTTCCACCTGCCGGGTCTTTAGTCTGTGTCACATATAAAGAAACTGAGGCCTTGGAATTTGCAGGGCTGGGACTGGCTCTGCCTCCAGCCCATCTTCTTTTCACTCTTCCTCACTTCTTCCCTAAGACTGGGGCTCAAAAGCCCACCTAGGCTATGATGGCCCTTTTAAGCTACCCTTATGAATGCCTTTCAGCAATCTCCATTAGAGTACAGCTGGCTGAGCTCGAGTTTGCCGTGTTCTCTCTGTCATCTCCTTGGAGTCACCTCCTAGTCTGAGATGGTGTCTGGCTCACCTTGTTCTCCCAACAGCGGGCTCATTCCTGGGAGAGGCAGGTGTCAGCGACTGTCCCTCGACCCTGTGATGCAGATTTTGAAGTGAGCACAGTGCTGCTTGGTGGTTTAACATGGGGCCCTTGGGAATGCAAATGCCTGGTTTAGATCTCTGTGAGTTGTGTGACTTGGGTTGGGTTCCTCAGAAGCCACAGATTGGGATTTGGGCAGGTGTGGTATATTCAAGGAGGGTTCTCGGGAGAAAAGGAGCAAGGGAAGGAAGGTGGAGGAGGGGACAGAGCCAGGCATGGGTGGGGTCTTATAGGCCCAGTCTGGCCTTGATCCCATGTGGGGCTCTGGAGTATACTGTCCTGTGCCATTGAGCTGTCTCCGGCTTGAAGCAGGAGGACTAGACTTTTGTACCACTCCCCATAGCCCCCCACCCCTGACCCAACCCCATATCAAGTATTATAGCTTTCCCCAGGATGAAATGGTATAACTTCCCTGGGTGAGATATTTTCCATCAGCCAAGGGGAATTCTCTGGAGACACTGTCGGTATAAGCCCATAGGCACAGATTGGCAAAGGCTGAGGACGGATGGGTTAGCTGGTAAAGAGGTTCTGGGTGAGGTGCCAGGAGCAGCTATGCTATTACATAACCTCTCTGCCATCTGTAAAATGCGAATGCTGATAAAACCTATCTCTGAGTGTTGATGTAAGGATTAAGTGAGATACCTGTATTTACATTACTGATTTGATGTACCTGTCACTGGCCTTGTGCAAAATAAGGGCTCAATGCAACCTCAAGCTATTACTTTTACCAGCAGTTGTAGAACAGTAACAACAAGCAACACTTTTAAACAACTAAACAATGCTCACTTACGCTCTCATTCAGTTCTTGTAACTCTTACACGGCCTACTCCATTTTACAAATATGGAAACTGTGGCACATGAGGTGAAGCACCTTGGCTGAAATTACACAATGGGGCTAAGATTCCAATTCAGGCAGACTAGTTCCAGAGCTGCCAAGTCAAGTGAGTGGTCTTATCATGGCAATCCCTCCTTTCCTTCCTCCCTCCCTCCCTCTCCCTCTTCCTCTCTCTGTCTCTTTCTCCCTCTTAAATCTTTGAATTTATCCATCTTCTTTCTTGTCTCTGAGTCTTCCCATATCCAATTCTCTATGCTGGAAACACTTTTTCCTGTCTAGCCTGATCTGCTCTAATTCCTCGTTTGGGTCTGAGCCCAGATTCCACCTCTTCCAGGAAGCCCTCTAGGTCACCTCCTCCTACAGCTCCACGTAGCTTCCCCAATCAGAGCACCTATTAGGACAGATGGCATTTGCTGGTCACTTTTCTCACTAGTTTGTGGCTCCAAAGGGGTGAATATTTTGCCTGCCTTGTTTATCATTGTCACTCCAGCAACTAGCATTTGTCTGGCACATAGTAGGTGATCAATAAACGTTTATTTTATGACTGAATGGGAATTCCAAATTCAGAACTGAATGTATTGGAGACTTGACATAAGTTCTCATTAAAATGAATGAAAATGGGCTTGGCACCTGTAGCACAGTGGTTATGGAACCAGCCACGTACACCAAGGGTGGCAGGTTCCAACCTGGCCCGGGCCAGCTAAACAACGACAACTGCAACAAGGAAATAGCCAGACATTGTGTGGTGGGTGTGTGTAGTCCCAGCTATTTGGGAGGCTGAGGCAAGAGAATCTCTTAAGCTCAAGAGTTTGAGGTTGCCGTGAACTATGATGCAACAGCACTCTACCAAGGGTGAGATAGTGAGACTTGGTCTCAAAAAAAAAAAAATAAATAAATAAATAAAAATAAGTTGAATGAAAATGGGCTAAATTCCTTCTTGGAAGGTTTCATAACCAAGTCTGCCCACCTGGCTGACTGGAATCTTCCAGAACCTGTGGATAGCGTTCCCCATCTGTAGACAGGGACAGAGGCTCAGGGACTCCAAATGTGATTCTCATGTAGCAGCTGAGAGTTCTTCAGAGAGTCTTCTGACATTTTTATTTAATCACGGCTCAATTCACTTATTTAATGTCATTGTTTAAATTGACTTCTGTTCATTAGAAAAGCAAGTGAATCCCATTACTGAAAATTTGGGAAATCCAGAAAACATGAGACATTCACCCACTATCATGTATTAGGCACATTTTTCTGCAGCCTTTCCTTTCCATGTGTTTTCTTTCTTTCTCTCTCTCTTTTTATTTTTTTTTTTTGTTGAATACACTTGTGACCATACTATTAATATAGTTTTGTATCCTGCTATTTTTTCCACTTAGCAAAATGAGAGGTTTTTTTCCCAGGTTTAATTATATAGTTTTAAAAATAACCATCATCAGTTTTTTTTTTTCCCCTTTTGAAATTTTAAAATCAAATTTATATGGCATATGGTACACAGTAAAAGTACAGAAGAGTTGCTAATGAAGGCAGGGGTGCCTCACCCTCTCTCCCCTCTTCCAGTCTTATTTCCCAGAGGAAACTGTTCAAAATGTTTCCATTTTTAGGTCTTCTGGTGTTTATCTCTGTAACTCCAAATAAGATGCTTATGCAGCTGTTTCTTGATTTATCAATTTAAGACATTTTCTATTGACTCTCTGACATACAAGATGAGGATTCAGCTTACTGACATTGTCGCTCCCCCTGCTTTTATCTGTCCCTATTTTTTATTTGGAAAAAGTACTACATGCACATAGAAAATTCTGGCTGCAGGATGAAGGGGCTCTCCTCCTCCAGTCCTTTAGGCTTCAGCCCACCCCTCTCCCCAATTTCTTATGTACCTGCAATAGGTTAAAGTCAGCTTCAAAGTGACACCCCAGGCATTGAGAAGTGGGATCCATTTCCCTTCCCTTGAGCCTGTGCTGGCCTGGAACTACTTTGACTAATGTAACACCACAGAAGTGGCACCATGATGGCTCTGGTCCCAGCTTTTAAGGGATCATGTAGTTTCTGCTTCCTACCTCTCAGAATTCTTGGTCTTATATCCCTGAGTTACCATGCAAAAAAAAAAAAAAAAAAAATCTGAAGATCTGATTTGAGGGACACTTGGAGAGACCCCAAGATGACAGGGAGTGGGAGAGGGTTCCTGCTGAGCCCAGTTTCCAGCTGGCTCTGTCAAGGTGCCTTGCATGCCACTGAAACTGTCTTGCACCCTTGACAGCAGCCCAGAAATCAACCGAATACCACTGAATGACCTCAACAGACACCACGTGGAGCAGGAAAATTGCCCACCTGGGTCCTGTTTGAATTCCTCAAGATCAGGAGCCATAATAAAAGCAGTTGTTGTTTTAAGCCATGTGTCTTAGAATTAATCAGAGTACTATCCTTCAGGAAATATTCCACCCTGTCACAGATTTTGGGAGAGATGATCTCAGCATAGTAACCGTGCCTGTTACAAATGTGCTAGTGCTTTATTGGAGTGTCCAATCCCAAGGAAGCTGGAATGAGGGAAAGAGGGAAGGAAGGGAAGCAAAGAGGTGCACATTACTGAGCAGAGCCACAATTTTGTAGAAACACGGCATGGGATGCTCGGAGTCATTTACCTGCCAGTTCCCTCCTGCCTCCCACCTGCTTGTGGGTTAAAACTTGCTTCACCCTGAGCTTCTGCATTATGGCAGCCGGCCACTCCAGCCGCTGCTGGAGAATGCAGAACCTCTGGGAGCTGATGGGTGCGACGGAGGCCAGCCCCTGACCCCAACCCAGGGTAGGCTGAGACATTTTTAAAATTTATTTATTTATTTTTTAAAAACGATTTTTGTTTAGATATCCAACATTGTGAATTTGACCTTATTGAGCGCGGGGTGTGTATGTGCCTGGCGCTATCCGAGGCACTGAAGGTCTAGAACTGAACAAGAAACAAAGATCCCTGCTGTTGTGGGGAGACGGGGAACAATAAGCATCATTTATATTTGTTGTTTTTATCCTGTTGTATACATATCTTTTGAACTTACTCCCAGAACAGCCATTGTGTTTTAGTGGTTGCATAATATTTGATTGAATGGATATAGCTTTGTTTAATGAGCCATCTCTCTTTTTGTGGGTAATTAAATTACTTTTTCTGATAAGAATCATGAGGAAGCTTAGGATTCTAAGTTCAACAAACATTGAATCAGAGGTCATCCTAAGGTCCATTGGTGGGGGGTGTGTGTGCAGCCATTCCTAACCTTGGGACCAAGGATGGATCTTCTTTGACCTCTGAACTAGAATTGCCCTGGACTGGAATATCCTACCAGGCAGGCCCCTGGCCAGAAAAGAGATGATAGGGAGTTGTTAGCATGACAGGAAGATCTTTAGACATCCCTTTCCATAAGGAGTCTCCAGCTCTTCGACTAACACCTATAC
Organism: Nycticebus coucang; assembly: GCF_027406575.1. NCBI lineage: Eukaryota > Metazoa > Chordata > Mammalia > Primates > Lorisidae > Nycticebus > Nycticebus coucang. Next base: position 94,889,407 of record NC_069791.1, on the reverse strand, counting down.
CCCAATATCCAGTCAGGCCTAGGGTCAAGGTCTTTGATATCTTGTGAATTTATACTTTCCCCTCTGTTCCTATACCTTTCTTTGTCTTCATTTGGACTCTTATCACTTTCTGCCTAATGGCTTTAGAATTAAACTTCTTGTCTTCTGTTCCATTGATCTCTAGTCTCCAGCAGTAATGATGTTTTTTGCATTGGAGGATGTGGCAGGTGCATTGGAGGATGCGGCAGGTGCATTGGAGGATGCGGCAGGTGTAGTGGGTGCCTCGCCCATACATCCCTTCGGTACTCACCATCCCTACTACAAGCACCTGCAATGACACCTGGGCTTTCTCCGCCACAGTGGCCTGCTGGGCTGGGGGTTGAGGGCAGGGTGGAAGTGCAGAGAGATGAATGCCTAGCAGACACTCCTCACTACCAACTACTAAGGGCAGTTAGTTGTTCCACTTTCCTTACCCCAAGGTGAGGCAGAAGTCCCTAATGGGATTGAGCTCTGGGTGCCTATAGTGGCAACCTGATTATCAGCATGTCCCGGATTGGCTTCTTCCCCTTCTCTGTCTCCTTTTTCAACCATTGTTCTGGTGTTTCCTAGAATCAGGAAATAAACCATTTGCTTTCAAATCCTTCCCATAGGATCTGCTTCTGGGGAGTGGCAACGCGTGACTTCCCTGACAAGGTGACTTCTGAGCTGAGAACTGAAGGATGAGTAGGAATTAGCTAAGCAAAGCAGGCCTGGGGAGAACAACTGGGGAAGAAAGTTTAAGCATAGGGAACAGCTTATGTGAAGGTCCTGGGGCAGGGTTGCCAATGTGGTTGAAGTGCAAAGAGAGAGGTAGAGTCAGGGGGTCATGTTGGAAGGATACGTGACCTGAAGGTGAATTTGTGCCCCTGACTCTTATCCCTTTCCCCTTCACTTTGGGTCTCTGTCTGTATACTTTTTAAAACGCCATTATGGTCTGGCTTCATTTAAATGCATCTGAAATGAAATCTCTAATGTTAACAGTGTTGTCAGATGTGAAGGGCTCATTTCTCTTTGGTTCTTTTTCACCGAATGCTATCTGTGCATTTCTGGGGAGGATATGAGGATTTTGACTGTTTTGATTGTTTTTTTTTTTTTTTTTTTGTATGACCACATTATGTTAATTTCCCCATTGTCTTAGGGTATGAGAACATAAAAGCAATAACTCATTTATATGAAGACTGAATGTACTGAGATGTTGTCATGGAAACCAGGGGGAAATATTCATGTTGGCTTGAGTAAATTGAATAACCTCTGTTAAAAGATTGAACACAGAACTTATTTACCCAATGGTGTGGTGTTCCCAAGAGATGAGAAAATCAACATGATAAATGAGAATTTTTTCTGTTTGGCAGGGGCAGGAAGGAGGATGAAGAGGGTAAATGCATGCTAGGCATCTATTATTTTTATTTACACAATTATTTCCATTCTCCTTCCAAAGATTGTATTTTTGTTGCCAAATGGGAGTGGGGTTTTGAGGTGGTAGAGAAAGCATATGAGGGCAATGGTCTGCTAAATTTGTTCCCGGGAAACACAAACTTGGGGCCTCTGGGACTCCTGATACCCTGTCTCTGAGCCCGTTTCTCCTCGTAGCATCCTCTGAAGTTTCGGTCAGAGCAGTCAGAGAGACATGAACGTTTTTAGCATTTTCTGCTTTGCTTTTGGCAGGGTTGTTTACCGTGTTTCAAGCTGACTTTCAAAAAATACTGCTTCTGTTGTTTTTCATTTTTAAAAGCAAATTGCTTCAGCTCTTCCTAAATAACTCTTTGAAAGAAAAGCCGTGGAAGACAGATGAGAAAGCAGAGTTGGGGACGGAGTGCTACGCTCGCTCATGATCATAGAGGCAGACAGGGCTCAGGAAGCTCTCTGAGCCTGCGGGAGCCTCCTGAAAGTAGTTACGGAATGAGGAAGGCTTTCCTGGCAACATTTTGGTGGTCACATCAGGCCAGCTTGGAGATCAGGTCCTGGGCTCCAGAAGGCATTGATGGTGGTTCTACTGTGATGTTTCCTCCTCAGGCATCACTATGCAGGATGCTTTTGAAGGGGCAGTTTTCTCATCAGAGGCTTGCACCCCAAAGCACCACAGTCCTCCTTCCTAATGCTATCTCTTCTTCCTCATGCTCTGCTTCTCTGGGGTTCCTGGAAGTGGGTAATCCAGAGCCCCACTGTGGTAGGTTAAGTGAAAATAGACCCCAACACTATTTCTGCACGTGTGCACATGCTCTGCAATGCGATGTTGTGGCAATTTTTTCTTTTTTGTTTTTTCGTGAGACAAGTTTCATTCTGTTTCTCCAGCTAGAGTGCCGTGAAGCCATCATACCTCACTGCAACCTCTAACTCCTGGGCTCAAACAGTCTCCCTGCCTCAACCTCCCAAGTAGCTGGGACTATCACTATGCACCATAATGCTTGGCTAATGTTTCTGTTTATAGTAGAGATGGGATCTTGCTTATGCTCAGCCTGGTCTCAAACTCCTGAGCACAAGTGATCCTCCTGCCTTGGCCTCACAGAATGCTAGGGGTATAGGTGTGAGCTACTGCGCCCAGCCTGGAGCAACTCTTATTATAAAAGATGGATCCAATTCTCTCATTCCTTAAATCTGGGTTGGGCCCAGAGCCCATGAAACACAGGGAAGTGATGGTATGCCTGTTTGAGCCTAGGTCTCAAGAGACTTTGTGTGCACCCACCTATTCTCTTGGAACCTTTCCACATCATGTGAAGGCATGGGGTGTCTTGAAAAAATATGAGTGACTGTGGGAGGACTTATTTATCCAAGCTGAAGTACCAGACACATGAGAGAGCCCAACCGAGCTCAGTAGAGCCACTTGCCTACCTTGTAATGGACTGTAGTCATTTGAATGAGTCTAGCTGGGACCAGAAGAACCACACAGCTGATCTGTAGCAGTAGTAAGTGTTTCCTATTTTATGCCACTGAAGCTTTATAGCTGTTTTGTTACACAGCATTATTGTAGCAATAGAGAGGGAAAACATCAGGAGCCGTCTTTCTCCTCTTTTTCGTGGTGGTAAGTCAAGACATCTGTTTCTTCCTGTGTGTGGCTTGTCATGGGTGCTTTGGAAGTGACATTTAGAATTTAATCCTCAGAGCATATTTTAGAGTCAGTGACACCTGCTATTTGTCACAGACATGACCGAGTAGTGCAAAGTGTTGGGTATAGTACAGGGGCCGGGATTTTGTTTCTTTGTGAAGCTGATGTGCCAGACCTTCCATTTCCATTTGAGACTTGAAGAAGAACTTCAGGGCCACTGTGAAATGGCTCCTCTTTAGCCATGCAAAATGCATGTTCCCAATTTTTATTTTTATAGAAAAATATTCATTTTCAAATGCGATTGCATGGTGGGCTCAGCTTCTCACTGATGTTGACCGCAAGACCCGGAACAGCCATGGTCTGAGCACTGGAAGATGCCATGATGTGGACAGCTTCTTGATTTCCTTCTTGGCACCCTTTGGAAATGGGAATTCAGGCCTGAATGAACCTCAGTTTCATGGCCTAGCTGCCCATGAGCTTCAGAATCTTATAAGCCTTCTGGGCAAATAAGCTTCATAAATGTTTCATGCTTGCTATGGACTGAATGTTTGTATCCCCTCAAGACATGCTGAAACCCATCCCCAGTGTGAGAGTATTTGGAGGGGGAGGCTTTGGGAAGATCACCAGGGTAGAGCCATCATGAATGGGTATAGGGTCTGCATCCACCCCCTTGAGACTAGGTCTTGCTTTGTCACCCAGGCTGGAGTTCAGTGGCATCATCATAGGTTACTGTAACTGCAAACTCTTGGGTTTAAGTGATCCTCTGCCTTAGCCTCCCATGTAGCTGGGGTGAGAGGCGCACTACCATGCCTGGTTTCACTATATTGCTCAGGCTGGTCTTGAACTCCTGGCCTCAAGGAGTTCTCCTGCCTTGAACTCCCAAAGTGCTGGGATTTTAGACATGAGCCCTTGTGGCTGGCCAGGATTAGTGCCCTTTTAAAAGGAGCCACAGAGAGCTCCTTTGCCTTTCTGCTGGGTGAGGACACAATGTAAAGACAGCTGTCTATGAATCAGGAAGCAGCCCTTTACCAGACATTGAATCTCCCTGTGTCATGATCTAGGACTCTCCAACCTCCAGAACAGTGAGGAATAAATGTCTGTTGTTTAAAAGTCACTCAATCTGTGGTATTCTGTTATAGCAGCCTGGACTAGCCAAGATACTACTATAAGTATCTCCCTCTGGTACTGCATGTTGCCATCATAAAGGCCCTGCTAGCACTGTTTATGTTCAGAATGTTTCCTGAACATTTGTGACCTCGCAATGTTTATTTTTCCCTTTATAAGCGCCTTACGTTGAAATCTTTTGAAAATGATGCCATGAATTAAATTTGATGTTTGTGAAGAATCCTCATCTGGTATTACGTCCATCTGATGGTGAGGAAACAGCAGTCCTAAAAAACTAAGTGGCTTGCTTGGGGTCATTAAGTTAGGATGTGGCAGAGCCAGAACCAGAACCGGTGAAGTGCTTGCTCTTTGCTCTGTCTAGACCACCCCTGCCACCCACCACCCTTGGCAGAAAAGCCCCCATTACATGATCTGAGTAAGTCTTACCAATGCTCCCATATCAAGGCATTGATTGCAGCATCATTTAATTAGGAAAAAACCTGGAGAGACCCTGAATGTCCATCTAAAGGGGAATAGTTGATATTTATGATACTTTCATGCAATGAAATATTATGGGGCATAAAGAATATGCATGGAGCATAAAAACATGAGATGGCATATATATTGTGATGTATATGGGGAAAGAAAGCAAAATAACTGCAAATTAAATGCATGAAATTAAACAAAGAAAATGAACACAAAATAAGAGTTGTCTTTAGATTGTGGGCAGGTCAGTTCAGGTCCTCTGAGTGGCAGAAGGCAAAACAGAATTCATTGTGCAAGGAATTTATTGGAGAAAATATCTTTTAAGCTAAATGGAGAGGGAGCGGGGAGGGGTCTCTGACCACCAGGCATGTCTGACACCTCTGAAAGGAGAGGGGGCATGTTGTTAGAAATAGCCTTAGGCTTCAGGACAGTATTGAGAATGTTTCAGCTGGGCTAATATGAATAGTGAGTTCATGAGAGAGAGTTCTGGTTGTTGGACAAATCTCTCCTTAAGTTAGAATAACCTAGTTCCAGTACTTCTGTCCTGCTCAGTCACTGGCAGGGAAAAGCTGTAGGGAAGTGTGGCCTGGCATGAACACCGTGGTGGGTCCAAAGGTACAGCAGCTCTGCTCCCAAACAGGTTCCCTTGAATAAAGAGCTGAGCAGTTGGCAGCTGCTGGTGCATTATAGGGCAGAAGCAATTGTGAAGCAGCTTCACTGTGCACCGGCTTCTGGCCTGAGTCTGGTGAGACAGAACACCCCACACAGCACGTTACATGAAGCAGGTTTGTTACTTGCAGAAAGGCAGCAAAGTAGACGTGGAAGGGCAGGATTCATTGTGAGCCATTCCTCCAAGACTCAGGAAAGCTCTGTGTGTGTGTGTGTGTGTGTGTAGAATCACATCTGTGCAAGCCTCACTTGCACAGCAGCTGAGGGACCCTGGAAAGCAGCCTGCCCTGGGTTTTATACCTTACGGCCATGGTCCCCAATCTTTTTGGCACTGGGGACTGGCTTTATGGAAGACAATTCTTTCATGGACTGGGAACAGGGTGTGTGTGATGGTTTTAGGATGATTCAAGTGCATTACATTTATTGTGCATTTTGTTTCTGTTATTATTACATTGTTGTGTAAACAAAATAATTGTGCAACTCACCTTAATGCAGAATCAGTGGGAGCCCTGAGCTTGTTTTCCTGTAACTAGTCAGACCCATCCAGGGCTGATGGGAGACACTGATACCCTAATTGGGTTGCTTATGTCTTCAACTTTATCTCTGATCATCAGGCATTAGATTCTCATTAGGAGCACACAGCCTAGACCCCTCCCCCTGACATGTGCAGTTTATAGTAGAGCTCATGCTTCTATGAGAATCTGATACCACCTGACTTGACAGGGGGTGGAGCTCGGGCAGAGATGTGAGCGCTGGAGAGCTGCTGTAAACACCGATGAAGCCTTATTTGCTCTTCTCCTGCAAAGCAGCCCAGTGCCTCATAGGCCACAGACAGGTACCAGTCTGCAGCCCAGGGGTCAGGAACCGCAGCCCTGGGTTTATGTGACTTGCTGGGCTAAAATGTTGAAGACGTTTTTCTCTAAGGGTTGACTAGAACAGAGCTCAGGCTATTCTGGGCGCTGCTTCTTTATCTTGGATGTTGCATTCCTAACATGTTCTTCAGTTATCCTTGAGAACTACGAGTAAGAAAATGTGAGAACTGGGTAGATGTGCGGGCCCCTGGAGAACGGCCCTGTGGCAAATGGTGCTAGCTCATTGACAGTGGTCTCCAGGTCTGTTGGCTGACTTTTCCTTTTGCTTCACCCTCTGCCACTTTTAGTTCAGCTCCTGTTTGCAGCTGAAAGTATGCCGACTAACTGCCTTATTTTTGGTTCTCACAGAAGTAGACTCTGAGGCAAAGATCTGAGTGCCAATGGTTTATTAGGCTACGGGAGGTGGGGAAAGGGGCAGATGGGGAAGGGAAAGTGACAATAAAGGGTGTGTTATCCAGAAAGTTACCACTATGGGGAACTCAAGAGTTTAATCTCTATGGGAAATTCTGGGAAATGGCACAAAATAGGGATTTGCAAACTATGGCCCATGGCAAACCTGTCTTGCCACCTGTTTTTGTAAATTGGCACTGGAATACAGTCACATCCATTCATTTATGTATTATCCCCGGCTACTTTTATAGGGCAGCAGCAGAGTTGAATAGCTAAGAGGTCATATGACCACAGAGCTAAAATATTCACTACCTGGCCTTTCACAAGGAGTTTGCCCATTTAATGTTGAACATACAACCCAGAGTTATCCCACTGGTGGTGGGAAGGAGCTGGGTATTTATACATCCTTTTAATCAGTCATTGGTGGAGTCCTAATCCCAAAGGTGTCGTAATTCTTCAGTGCTTCTCACCTGCCATGTGCCTGTGGTCCCTGGCCACCAGAGTGGACTCTACTTCAAGGAAACAGATGCAGATATTGGTTGTCGGGAATTGGGCAAGTGTGGATCCAAATGGTAAGGGCTAAGATGGACTGGGCACTGGCAGAGATAGCCACTCAGAGCATCCAGAGATGGCTGGGAGATGCTCCTGCCCTCCAGGACCCCCTACCTGGTTCCAAGGCCAAACATTTTATAACAAGGTGGAACAACCCAGACATTAGCTCGCATCCCTTCAATCCTCAAAGATTGGGGTAAAATTTACTCAGGCTAATTCTAACTAATTTGGGGAGGAGGATGTTTATAGGGTCCCTCTGGCTCCAGTACTCCCATGCTGGCTTGGTTTCACCCAGGTGAGCCCAAACACATAACTTGTCCTCTCCCCATCGCCTATGAAAGCTACTCATAGCTTGTGAGTCCGTGGGACTCCCTTGAAGCATGGGGCTTCAGGAGGAAATGATTTTCTGGCACATGCAGCCTTCTGGAAACGTCTGTCCTCTCCCCAGCTCTGCCCCTTTTCCTTTTCTTGTCTGGCTCCAGAACCTTTCCCTTTTTATGATTATTTCTCTCTAGGTCCTACTTGCAAATTTCCTTTCCTAACTGCTTCTAGGACCTCAGAAGAACAAGGAACTCAGCATTGATGAAGCTGACAAAAAAATTCCCTAGGAAAAAAACAAAACTATTTTTTTTTATGTTTTTCCTCTAGAATCTAGACTAAGTATATGATGTTAGATCTACATAGCATGATATGATTACGTTGAGTTTAGTCTTTGGAAATATTGTCTTGTTTTCCTGACAGCCAATCCAATAAAGCATCTAAATATAGACTAGAAAGTTTCTAGCATCACCAAGTTCTCAAGAGTTGAGATCTTTGCTGCATTTACTTTTTTGGAAGTCGTTGGAGTGCAAGTGAAAAATGATTAAGCAGAAGAAACCAGCCTCAGGTTAAGTACATTCTGTAGTGTGAACTGTGCTGACAAAACCTAACCAGTGACAGATCCTTTTTGGGGACTTGGTTTTCCCTCTCACACAAAGAAAATTCCCGGTCAGTTTCATCCCCTATGTTAAGCAAGTCGAAGGTTCAGGGAAAGGGATTTCAGTTTTACGAAAATTGTCCTTTCTCATTCCCCTCAAATGATCTGATTTTCTTCTCAGCTCATTTAGAAGTAAAAATGGAAGGGTTAGACCACTTAAATATTTTAAATATGTTTGTGTTCGTTTCTATGAAGTCACGTAAGCCTCCCAGACTAGTTTCAGAGTTTTGTTTTTCAACCCATTTGTGTTTCTGTTGCACATTCTCTGCACTAAAAATGAGAGATGGCTTTTAATTGGAATTCCCTAGGTTTTAGGGAGAATCTCTCTCTTGCTCTCTCTCCTCTCTCATTTTTATTCATAGAATCAAAGTGTCTCTGAGAACCGTTGATTGTCAAGATTAGCTGCTGACAACAGTGGGGTCCAGGAAGCTGAGTTTAAAACAAGCACCTTGGTAGGCTGGGTGAGGTGGCCCACGGCTGTAATCCCAGCACTCTGGGAGGCTGAGGCAGGTGGATTGCTTGAGCTCAGGAGTTCAAAAGCAGCCTGAGCAAAATAGAAAAACTGAGGCAAGAGGATCACTTGAGCCCAAGTTGGAGGTTGCTGTGAACTATGATGCCACGGCACCCTACCCAGAGTGACCCCTTGAGATTTTGTCTCAAACAGACAAACACAAACAAGCACCTTGGATTACGCCAAGTGAATACATTGGATGAAGAAAGACAAAAACTTTGTAATCTCACTTCTTTGTGGAATCTGCAAAAGTTGAACTCCTGGAAAGAGAGAGTAGAATGAGAATGGTGGTTCCAGGAGTTGCAAGATTGGGGAAGTGGGGCATAGTGTTTGAGTTGTGAGATGAATTTAAGTTCTGGGGATCTAACATGGGGCACATGGTGACTATAGTTAATATTGTATTGATGCTTGAAATTTGTTAGGAGAGTAGATCTGAAGCATTCTGACCTCGCACACACAAAGTTAATCACGGGAGGCAACAGATTGGGTCATTAGCTGATTTCACAAAGTATATGTATGTAAAAATATCACTTTGTACGTGGTAAATATATTCCATTTTTAATTGTCACTTATAACCTCAATAAAGATGGAATAAAATGAAATCAAATGAGCGTGCCAGGCAGGACTGGATAAATAATTTGCAGGGCCCATTGCAAAATGAAAATGCAGGGCTCCTCATTATAAAATTTAGCAGAAATTTCAAGATACTGGCGGCAGTGGGAGCATCCTCTAACCAAGAGACTGTGTATAGCTAAACAGGTGGCATACCAAGCATTGGTCCTGACCTCAGGTAATTACTTTGTGGTTCACTTTTTTTTTTTTATTTTTTTTATTTTTATTTTTGTTTTTTTTTTCTTTTTTATTGTTGGGGATTCATTGAGGGTACAATAAGCCAGGTTACACTGATTGCAATTGTTAGGTAAAGTCCCTCTTGCAATCATGTCTTGCCCCCATAAAGTGTGACACACACCAAGGCCCCACTCACCTCCCTCCTTCCCTCTTTCTGTTTCCCCCCCATAACCATAATTGTCATTAATTGTCCTCATATCAAAATTGAGTACATAGGATTCATGCTTCTCCATTCTTGTGATGCTTTACTAAGAATAATGTCTTCCACGTCCATCCAGGTTAATACGAAGGATGTAAAGTCTCCATTTTTTTTAATGGCTGAATAGTATTCCATGGTATACATATACCACAGCTTGTTAATCCATTCCTGGGTTGGTGGGCATTTAGGCTGTTTCCACATTTTGGCGATTGTAAATTGAGCTGCAATAAACAGTCTAGTACAAGTGTCCTTATGGTAAAAGGATTTTTTTCCTTCTGGGTAGATGCCCAGTAATGGGCTTGCAGGATCAAATGGGAGGTCTAGCTTGAGTGCTTTGAGGTTTCTCCATACTTCCTTCCAGAAAGGTTGTACTAGTTTGCAGTCCCACCAGCAGTGTAAAAGTGTTCCCTTCTCTCCACATCCACGCCAGCATCTGCAGTTTTGAGATTTTGTGATGTGGGCCATTCTCACTGGGGTTAGATGATATCTCAGGGTTGTTTTGATTTGCATTTCTCTAATATATAGAGATGATGAACATTTTTTCATGTGTTTGTTAGCCATTCGTCTGTCGTCTTTAGAGAAAGTTCTATTCATGTCTCTTGCCCATTGATATATGGGATTGTTGGCTTTTTTCATGTGGATTAATTTGAGTTCTCTATAGATCCTAGCTTTGTGGTTCACTTTTTAAAACACTCTCTGCCTTAGAGAGAGAAAGAAGGAAGGAAGGGTGGGGAAAGGAAGAGCAGAGAGAGGGAGGAAAGGAGGGGGTGGGGCCTTGGTGTGTGCCACACCTTTTGGGGGCAAGACACGATCGCAAGAGGGACTTTGCCTAACAAATGCAATCAGTGTAACCTGGTTTCTTTTACCCTTAATAAATCCCCAACAATAAAAATAATAAAAAATAAAAAACTCTCTGCCTTAAGTTTTTTGGCTATGACATGAATATGAATAAAGAGGTTATACACATAACTGGCATCAAGTTTGGGTGTTTGGGGGTGTTGCTGTGTGAATACGATGTGGAAGATTTTTTTTTTTTTTTTTTGAGACAGTGTCTTACTATGTCACCTTCAGTAGAGTGCCGTGGAATCGCAGCTCACAGCAACCTCAAACTCTTGGGCTTAAGCAATTCTCTTGCCTCAGCCTCCCAAGTAGCTGGGACTACAGGTGCCCGCCACAACGCCCAGCTATTTTTTTTTTTGTTGTTGCAGTTGTCGATGCTGTTTAGCTGGCCTGGGCTGAGTTTGAAACCGCCAGTCTTGGTGCATGTGGCCAGTACCATAACCACTGTACTATGGGCACCAAATGGAAGGTTTTTATATAAGTGTTTTCCTAACTCTTATGCATGTTATCTATTTGCTCCTTACTATATGCAAGTGGTGTCATTCCCCAGGGGACAGTTGGCAATGTCTGGAGATATATATATATTTTTTTTACCTTTTTTTTTTATTAAATCATAACTGTATACATTGATATGATCATGGGGCATCATACACTCGCTTCATAGACCGTTTGACACATTTTCATCACAATGGTTAACATAGCCTTCCTGGCATTATCTCAGTTACTGTGCCAAAACATTTACATTCTACATTTACCAAGTTTCGCAAATACCCCTGTAAGATGCACCACAGGTATGATCCCACCGATCCCCCTCCCTCTATCCACCACCCCCCTCCCTCCCCTCCCTTTCTCACTTCCCCCTATTGTTAGGTTGTTACTGGGTTATAGCTTTCTTTCTTTCTTTTTTTTTTTTTTTTATTAAATCATAGCTGTGTACATTGATATGATCATGGGGCATCATTCACTAGCTTCACAGACCATTTACCAAGTTTCGCATATACCCTTGTAAGATGCACCGCTGGTGTAATCCCACCAATCCTCCTCCCTCTACCCACCTCCCCTCTCCCTCCCCTCCCTTTCCCCCTTCCCCCTATTCTTGGGTTGTAACTGGGTTATAGCTTTCATGTGAGAGCCCCAAATTAGTTTCATAGTAGGGCTGAGTACATTGGATACTTTTCTCCCATTCTTGAGATACTTTACTAAGAAGAATATGTTCCAGCTCCATCCATGTAAACATGAAAAAGGTAAAGTCTCCATCTTTCTTTAAGGCTGCATAATATTCCATGGTGTACATATACCACAATTTATTAATCCATTTGTGGATCGATGGGCACTTGGGCTTTTTCCATGACTTAGCAATTATGAATTGGGTTGCAATAAATATTCTGGTACAAATATCTTTGTTATGTTGTGATTTTTGGTCTTCTGGGTATATGCCCAGCAGAGGGATTACAGGATTGAATGGCAGATCTATTTTTAGATCTCTGAGTGTTCTCCATATCTCTTTCCAAAAGGAATGTATTAATTTGCATTCCCACCAGCAGTGTAGAAGTGTTCCCTTTTCTCCACATCCACGTCAACATCTCTGGTCTTGGGATTTTGTGATATGGGCTAATCTTACTGGAGTTAGATGATATCTCAAAGTAGTTTTGATTTGCATTTCTCTGATAATTAAAGATGATGAGCATTTTTTCATATGTGTGTAGGCCGTGCGCCTGTCTTCTTCAGAGAAGTTTCTCTTCAAGTCCCTTGCCCAGCCTGCGATGGGATCCCTTGTTTTTTTCTTGCTGATGCGTCTGAGTTCTCTGTGGATTCTGGTTATTAAACCTTTGTCAGGGATATACCCTGCAAATATCTTCTCCAATTCTGAGGGCTGTTTGTTTGCTTTACTTACTGTGTTCTTGGCTGTGCAGAAGCTTTTTAGTTTGATCAAATCTCAGTAGTGTATTTTTGAAGCTGCTTCAATTGCCCGGGGGGTTCTCCTCATAAAATACTCGCCCAGACCAATTTCTTCAACGGTTTTCCCTGCACTCTCGTCTAGTATTTTTATAGTTTCATGTCTTTTTTTTTTTCTACTACAAAACTTTTATTTATTTATTTATTTATTTTTATTTTTTTATTTTTTTTTAAATTTTTTTATTAAATCATAACTGTATACAATGATATGATTATGGGGCATCATACACTCACTTCATAAACCATTTGACACATTTTTATCACAGTGGTTAACATAGCCTTTCCGGCGTTATCTCAGTTACTGTGCCAAAACATTTACATTCTACATTTACCAAGTTTCGCAAATACCCCTGTAATATGCACCACAGGTGTGATCCCACTGATTCCCCTCCCTCTACCCACCCCCCCCTTTCCCACTTCCCCCTATTGTTAAGTTGTAGCTGGGTTATAGCTTTCATGTGAGAGTCCCAAATTAGTTTCATAGTAGGGCTGTGTACATTGGGTATTTTTTCTTCCATTCTTGGGATACTTTACTAAGAAGAATATGTTCCAGCTCCATCCATGTAAACATGAAAGAGGTAAAGTCTCTATCTTTCTTTAAGGCTGCATAGTATTCCATGGTATACATATACCACAATTTATTAATCCATTCGTGGATCGATGGGCACTTGGGCTTTTTCCATGACTTAGCTATTATGAATTGGGCTGCAATAAACATTCTGGTACAAATATCTTTGTTATGTTGTGATTTTTGTTCTTCTGGGTATATGCCCAGCAGAGGAATTACAGGATTGAATGGCAGATCTATTTTTAGATCTCTGAGTGTTCTCCATATATCTTTCCAAAAGGAATGTATTAATTTGCATTCCCACCAACAGTGCAGAAGTGTTCCCTTTTCTCCGCATCCACGCCAACATCTCTGGTCTTGAGATTTTGTGATATAGGCTAGTCTCATTGGAGTTAGATGATATCTCAAAGTAGTTTTGATTTGCATTTCTCTGATGATTAAAGATGATGAGCATTTTTTCATATGTCTGAAGGCCGTGCGCCTGTCTTCTTCAGAGAAGTTTCTCTTCAAATCCCTTGCCCAGCCTGCGATGGGATCCCTTGTTTTTTTCTTGCTGATGCGTTTGAGTTCTCTGTGGATTCTGGTTATTAAACCTTTGTCAGAGTTATACCCTGCAAATATCTTCTCCCATTCTGAGGGCTGTCTGCTTGCTCTGCTTACTGTGTTCTTAGCTGTGCAGAAGCTTTTTAGTTTGATCAAGGCCCAGTAGTGTATTTTTGAAGCTGCTTCAATTGCCCGGGGGGTTCTCCTCATGAAATACTCACCCAGACCAATTTCTTCAAGGGTTTTCCCTGCATTATCCTCTAGTATTTTTATAGTTTCATGTCTTAAGTTTAAATCTTTAATCCAATGAGAGTCTATCTTAGTTAATGGTGAAAGGTGTGGGTCCAATTTCAGTCTTCTGCAGGTTGCCAGCCAGTTCACCCAGCACCATTTGTTAAATAGGGAATCTTTTCCCCACTGAATGTTTTTAATTGGCTTGTCAAAGATCAAATAGCGGTAAGTAGCTGGATTCATCTCTTGGTTCTCTATTCTGTTCCAGATATCTACTTCTCTGTTTTTGTGCCAATACCATGCTGTTTTGATCACTATCGATTTGTAGTAAAGTCTGAAGTCTGGTAGTGTGATTCCTCCTGTTTTGTTTTTATTTCTGAGTAATGTCTTGGCTATTCGAGGCTTTTTCTGATTCCATATAAAATGAAGTATTGTTTTTTTGAGATCTTTAAAATATGACAGTGGAGCTTTAATAGGGAGTGCTTTGAAATTATATATTGCTTTGGGTAGTATGGACATTTTGATAATGTTGATTCTTCCCAGCCATGAGCATGGTATGTTTTTCCATTTGTTAACATTTTCAGCTATTTCTCTTCTTAGAGTTTCATAGTTCTCTTTATAGAGATCTTTCTCGTCTTTTGTTAGGTACATTCCCAAATACTTCATCTTCTTTGGCACTACTGTGAATGGGATAGAGTCCTTGACTGCTTTTTCAACTTGACTGTTGTTGGTGTATATAAAGGCTACCGATTTATGGATGTTGATTTTGTAACCTGAGATGCTGCTGTATTCCTTGATCACTTCTAGGAGTTTTGTAGTACAGTCCCTAGTGTTTTCCAGATACACAATCATATCATCTGCGAAGAGCGAAAGTTTGATCTCTTCTGACCCTGTATGGATACCCTTGATCGCCTTTTCTTCCCTAATTGCAGTGGCTAAAACTTCCATTACAATGTTGAAAAGCAATGGAGACAATGGGCAGCCTTGTCTGGTTCCTGATCTGAGTGGAAATGAGTCCAATTTAACTCCATTCAATATGATATTGGCTGTTGGTTTGCTGTAGATGGCCTCTATCAGTTTAAGAAAAGTCTTTTCTAGACCAATTTTCTTGAGTGTTCTGATCATGAAGGGATGCTGGATATTATCAAAAGCTTTTTCTGCATCAAGTGAGAGAATCATATGGTCTTTGTTTTTTAATCTGTTTATGTGCTGAATTACATTTATAGATTTACCCCAGCCTTGAGACCCTGGGATAAAACCAACTTGGTGATGATGTATAATTTGTTTGATGTGTTGCTGGATTCTGTTTGTTAGGATCTTGTTGAATATTTTTGCATTTATATTCATTAGTGATATTGGTCTATAATTCTTTTCTTGTTGGGTCTTTTCCTGGTTTGGGGATCAGTGTGATGTTTGCTTCATAGAATGTGTTGGGTAGTCTTCCATCTTTTTCTACCTTTTGGAACAGGTTGAGTAATATAGGTACTAATTCCTCTTTAAAGGCTTGGTAGAATTCTGACGTAAAACCATCTGGTCCTGGGCTTTTCTTTTTAGGGAGGTTTTGTATAGTTGATGCTATTTCTGAACTTGATATGGGTCTGTTCAACATTTCCACTTGATTCTGGCTAAGTCTTGAAGGTGGCGTACTTCCAAGTATCGGTCAATTTCCTTCAGATTTTCATATTTCTGAGAATAAAGTTTCTTATAATATTCATTAAGGATTTTTTGGATTTCTGACGAGTCTGTTGTTATTTCATCTTTGTTGTTTCTGATTGATGATATTAGAGATTTTACTCTTTTTTTTCTAATTAGGTTGGCCAGAGGTTTATCTATTTTGTTGACCTTTTCAAAAAACCTGCTTTTTGATTTATTGATCTGTTGTATTATTCTTTTGTTTTCAATTTCATTTAATTCTGCTCTAATTTTGGTTATTTCTTTTCTTCTACTGGGTTTGGGGTTGGAATGTTCTTCCTTTTCCAGTTGCTTGAGATGTCCCATTAAGTTGTTAACTTCCTCTCTTTCCGTTCTCTTGAGGAAGGCTTGCAGTGCTATAAATTTCCCTCTTAGAACTGCCTTTGCAGTGTCCCAGAGGTTCTGATAGTTCGTGTCTTCATTGTCGTTTTGTTCCGAAAAATTGGCAATTTCTTTCTTAATCTCATCTCTGACCAGCTATCATTCAGCATAAGGTTATTTAACTTCCATGTTTTTGTATGAGTATGCAGATTCCTGTTGTTACTCAATTCAAGTTTTATTCCATGATGGCCCGAGAAGATGCAAGGAATAATTTCTATTCCTTTAAATTTACTGAGGTTAGACTTGTGACCTAAAATGTGGTCAATTTTGGAGTAAGTTCCATGGGCTGATGAGAAGTATGTGTATTCAGTTTTGTTGGAATGAAATGTTCTATAGATGTCTGCTAAATCCAAATATTGGATGGTTAGGTTTAAATCTAAGATTTCTTTGCTCAGCTTCTTGGTGGAGGATCTGTCCAATACTGCCAAAGGAGTGTTGAAATCTCCGATTATGGAGCTGGAGGAAATCAAGTTACTCATGTCTGTTAGAGTTTCTCTTATAAATTGAGGTGCATTCTGGTTGGGTGCATAGATATTAATAATTGAGATCTCATCATAGTGAGTATTACCCTTAACAAATATGAAGTGACCATTCTTGTCCTTCCTTACTTTTGAAGGTTTAAAGCCTACTGTGTTTGCAAATAAAATTGCAACACCTGCTTTTTTCTGATTACCATTTGCCTGAAATATGGATGACCATCCTTTCACCCTGAGTCTGTATTTGTCTTTTAAGTTAAGATGTGACTCTTGTATGCAACAAATATCTGGCTTGAGTTTTTGTATCCAGTCAGCTAACCTATGCCTCTTTAGAGGACAGTTTAAGCCATTCACATTGATGGAGAGTATTGATAAGTCTGGTGGAATTTTGGGTATCGAGTTTTTCAAAGGTCCAGTGGACATTTTTAATCCTTTCGCCAGTGTGGAAGTTGGAGTTTGATCCGAAGTTTCTGAGTGAGTTTACTTTTGTGGTATGGGATTGGGTTGGTCATTGTGAAGGATATGTCTGAGAATATCCTGAAGAGCTGGTTTACTTATGGCAAATTTTTTCAACATATGAATGTCATTGAAGTATTTAATTTCTCCATCATAAATGAAACTCAGTTTAGCTGGATACAAGATCCTGGGTTGAAAGATATTTTGCTTTAGGAGATTAAAAATTGATGACCACCCTCTTCTGGCTTGAAAAGTTTCAGCAGAGAGATCTGCAGTTATTCTAATATTCTTTCCTTTGTACGTAATAGTTTTCTTTCGCCGGGCTGCTTTGAGAATGTTCTCTTTCATGTTAACTTTAGTGAAGCTAATTATGATATGCCTGGGGGATGACTTATTGGGGTTGAATCATGCTGGGGTTCTGAAGCTGTCTGCTATCTGAATTTCAGATTCTCTAGGCACATCTGGAAAATTTTCTTTCATAATTTCATGCAGAAGGGCCTCTGTGCCCTTCGAGGCCACTTCATCATTCTCAGAAATCCCAATTATTCGTATATTGCTTTTCTACGAATTATCTGAGAGTTCTCTGAGTGAGTGGTCCGTTTTTGCTCTCCGTTTCTATTCCTCTTTGAGAGATTGGGAGCGTTCGAAGTCTTTATCTTCAATGTCAGAAATCCTTTCTTCTGCTTGCTCCATTCTGTTGCTGAGGGATTCTACTGTATTTTTCATATCTTTGATGGCTATAAATTCTTGCTTCAGTGTGTCTAAGTCTTTGGTGGTTTTGTCTTTAAATTCGTTAAATTCTTGAGACAACTTTTGAATTTCTCCTCGAATTCCTAATTCCATTTTATTAATCTTGTCTGCAATCCAAATTCTGAATTCGATTTCTGACATCTCAGCCAGTTGTTTATGAATGGGATCTTCAATCACATCTGCCATATCTTTTCTTGGGGGGGTTGATCTATTCTGGTTATTCATGTTACCAGAGTTTTTCCGCTGATTCTGCCCCATGGTTATTTTACTCCCTTTGGTTTTTCCCTTGGGGCTTTATTGAGGGCCCGTACAGTGTTGTGGCCTGAGAAACGGGGCCCTGTCTTGTGTGGTGGAGCTAAGTGGTTCTGTCTTATTTTCAGCTGGTTTCTGTTCGATCCTATTGTAACGTTTACTCTGGCTTGAAGTCTCAGCTATGTGGAAAAACCAGCAATTAAGTCACCCTGCCCACCCACCTCTGACACCAGTTGGAAAAGAAAAACCAAACCTTCCTACAACCGCATACCCAGGGCACCGCCTGAAAAGTCCTCAGTCTATTAGTTCAGTTCAAAAGGTCCAAATCGATTGTCTCAATCGGCACCTGTCTCGGGTGGGAGAGTTCAAGAGGTCTCTGGGAACTGGATCACAGGGGTCTGGTGACTACTCTGATATGGCTTACTCCAGTGCTGTGTGGAGTCAGGAGGAGCCACCTAGCAAATAGATCAGTCTGGGAAGGTTGATGTCTCCTTCCCCACTTTGCCCCTCCATCGGACCCAGTCACTGATATCTCTGCAGATGGCTAGCCCAGTTGCCTGTAGTGAACAGATACTCCAGGGGTTTGCACCTGCCTGAATTGCAAGGAATTCTGCCAGGCCCCTGCAGTCTGCTGCTATCTAGCAGGAGGAGATGGGGCCTGACATCTTTGAGTGCTTGATGCAGGTGTTGGGAGGGAGGTGTTCCCTCAGGCTTAGCCCCGTCCCTGATTGATGCTGCTAACAGAACAGAGCAGACAACTTTGTGGGGTTCTGTCTCTGTTTCTGCTAAAATCGCCTACAGAAGACGGGCTGTCCTGAGTTCAAATGTCTTTGCTGCTGGAGGTTTGTGTCCGATTATGTCTCTGTGTCAGCCCTGCCCTGGAAGCTTCCCAGGTGTGTGAGCAGCGTCAGGCAAATCCTTTGCTCACTGGTGGCCTCCTCTGGTTGCCCAGAGAGACAGTGGGTGTGGCTTCAGAATATCCAGAAGTGAGCCGTTTTGCTGTTAAAAAAAAAAACGGCTGTTGATTTGCCTCCAGGAACTGCCACTCTGGTGTGGGTACCCAGCCAACCCTTTTCTCCTCTGTCTCGCACCCCAGAGTCAGCATTGAGCAGCCGCAGTTTATGCTCTGTCCACACCCCTTGAGAGATCTCCCAAGAATCCGGACTCCTAGGGGGCAGGCTCCCAGACCCCCGAGTGAGAGTAAAGGGGAAGCTAGAGTTTCATTCAGTTTTATGCCTGGCCGTATTGTTGCCCAGGAAGGGCTGCTGCACCGCACCGCAGGGAAGTGCTGCCAAGGCGTGACTCTCCCTCAGCCAAGTGCCCTCTCCTCAAGTACCCTCTCCTCACTCGTGTATCTCAGAGTCAGCGCTGGCCAGTCGCGGCTCGGGCACTGTGCACTGCCCCCGAGAAATCACCCAAGGATATGAACTCCTGAGGGGCAGGCCCGCAGACCCCGAGTGAGAGTGGGAGGGAGTGCTGAGAGCTCAGCGGGGAAGCTAGAGCTTCATTCAGTTTTATGCCTGGCTGTATTGATGCACGGGGAGGGCTGCTGCACCGCACCGCTGGGAAGTGCCGCCGAGGCATGACTCCCCCTCAGCCCGGTGCCCTCTCCACACTCGCGTGCCTCAGAGTCAGCGCTGACCAGTTGCAGCTCGGGGACTGTCCACTCCCCTTGAGAAATCACCCAAGAATCCGAACTCCTGGGGGACAGGCCTCCAGACCTCAGTGAGCGGGAGGGGAGTGTTGGGGATTCAGGGTTATCAGCAAAGGATTTTTAAAGTTTTATACAGTTTTATGCCCAGCAGGAGAACACCATGGCACCCTAGTAGGGGAGGTAGGTCCAGTTTTTAGAAGGTCTCTCCTGTGGAGTGTAGTGGGAGGGCCTTTAATTTCTGCCTGTTTGTTTAATTGTGGGGCTCTTGAGCCGGTCTCATGGGAGAGGGGGACTCCCGTCCGCTTGGTGGTGGATTTTGTACCTTTTGTTCGCGTCCTTGTGATCACAGCTTGCCTCAGTGGTGTTGATGTGCGTTCTTCAACCATCTCTCTTGGTGCGGCTCAAATCCACCAGGATACTTACTTAATTCCTGTCCCTTAACTCTCCTTCTGGACGGGAGCCTCTGTTGAAAGCTGGCTTCAGTCTGCCATCTTGTCTCTCCCCCCGGAGATATTTTTGGTTGCCTCAACTGAGGAGTGGATGCCCCCCGGCATCAGGTAAGTAGGTTTCACAGATGCTATTAAACATCTTACAATGCACAGGACAGGCCCCTACAGCAGAGAATGATCTGGCCCCAGGAATCAGTAGTGGCTGCTATATTTAGGTCACTACGAAAGTTTTGAGACAGACTGTGGGGAATGGTCCATTATTTCATTTCCAAGAAACACAGTCAACAGTGTCCTTTCTGATTCACCTGTGCAAGTTTCAACTTCCTTGTCTTACAGGTGCTGCTGGGACGGCTTCATTTGTTTCTCTCCATCCAAAATTTACCTTTCTTGATTTTTGTGTGAAATGCCATGAAGGCTATGTTAACCAGTTTGATGAAAATATTTCAAATTGTATATAAAACCAGCACATTGTACCCCATGATTGCATTGATGTGCACAGCTATGATTTAATAAAAAAGAATTTTAAAGAAAAGAAAAAAAAAACTTTCAAAATGACTCATGCATATTACACTGTGTGTTGTACCCAGTCTATGGATATGAAAATGGAGGCCCAGAGAGGCTAAGCTCTTTTATTTCTTATTTTTTTGTCGTTACAAAAAAAAAAAAAAAAATCCATCTTGTTCCAGGAAAGAACAGTCAGTATAATTTCTAAAGATCTATGCATCATAAAACAAAAGTAACTAGAAAATTGGTGGAAATGTGTTTTCAAGGGCTCCGTGTAGACTGAGAATAAATTTTCAGGCTTAAGTTTGTCTGGTGAGGTTAGAGCTTGTGCTCTGGGCCAAGTTAACATCCTTTTAGTGATGTCTTGTCTCCTTCCTGATTTAGAAAAGGCAAACCCACCTACTGCCATGAAAATACCTTCTAGAAGCTGCTGGGTAATTGGGTGATATTTCTGAATTTGTCTCCCTGTCTAATGTACATCAGTTAAACTTTTGACTCTTCTGTGCCTTCTGGAGAAAGTAATAATCAGAAACTAAATTGACTTGGGTTTTTTGCTCCCTCTTTGTCCCGTATTTGTGAAGATTAATCTTCAGTATCTGTGAGCACTGGGTGATTTGCAGAAACTGCAGCTGATTTATCAATATCAGCCTGGCCTCCATTGATCAAACCCTCATTGAGGCATTCACGGCCATCTGCTGGAAACAGCCCAGGGGCAAAGAAGGAAGGGAAAGGCCATGTCAGGCGACCACCTTGCCTTGGAGTTTCTGCCTTTTTTCTGAGATGAGCTCGTCACTGCTCAGCCCGGTCATTTGCAGAAGGTCCTTGAGGTTGTGCTGTGGGAGAGTCCTGTGTGGGAACAAATCCTGATGATGACAAATATGAATCAGGCGTTTGGTTTAACTGTCCTGGATGGATTGTTTTTCTTTTCCATCTCACTACACTGTGCTCCCTGTGCTTGTGTTCGTGACCTATGAAGGGCCTGCAAATCATGGTGATGCATCTTCATATTGTAGGAGGAGTTATTTGTGCGTATTCAGAGGTAGAATAACATTCACAATGCTTATCGTATTTTGGGCACCCATCATACACTGGGCACATTCCATAAATTAACTCTGATTTTTCTTAGCAGCTTATGATGGCTTTCCTCATTGTTTCTCTCATTTGATTGATAAAAAGCTCCATTTCAATAGGATCCCTGTTTACTTCTGCAAACTCTTCACTCAGCACCTTCTTTTCAATTGCTCCATTTCAGCTTTGTTGAACTTCTTTCTGTTGCGTAAATTGACTTTGCTCACTAGCACCCCAGGCCTTTGCGCTTTCTGTGCCCTGGGCAGAGTACATTGCACTTTCATTTTCTTACCCTCACCAAGATCTGGCATTAGATAGCAGGATTGCCCATGACTGTGTATATCAGAAAACTCTGCTATAATGGCTTGAAGAGACAGGGTTTTAGTTGTCTTGGACAAGAATAGACTAAGCAGTAGGCAAGCCATGGTTGGGACAGTGAGTCAGAGATGCCATCAGGAGCCCCAGCTTTTCTTGTTCCACCATGTAATTTACTTCCTCATTGTGCAAAAATGGCTGCTTTGCCTCCAGGCATCATGTCAGCAGGCATGGAAGCCAAGGAAGGACAAAGGGCCAAAATGGGCCCTTTTCACTTCCTTTCACTGGTCAGATGGCCAGCCCTAGCTGTAAGAGATGCTAGTAAAGAAGGTTTTAGGTTGGATATATTGTTACCTTCAGGGGGAAGAAAACCACATATAGCAGATTCTGTTAATGAGGAAGAAGGATTTTTATTCTTCATGTCTTTTTTCATGTCTTTCAGTGCTTAGTTCAGACACGGCACAGCTGGGAGGTCCTCCCTGAACCCCCAAGACTGATAGTGGGACATACAAGTGTGTTAGGCCACCTTACAGATGACATTGAAATTATGTGAAATTGTGATCATGTTTACACATCTGGCTGGTAAACTCCATGAGGAGGAGGACCTAGTCTGCCTTGTTCAGTGTTATATCCCTGATACCTAGCCTAGTTCCAGATATATAGTGAAAGTCCAATAAATACTTATTGAGTAAATGGGGAATAGCTACTATTTTGCCTACTTTGCAGTTGACACTCAAAGATTTAGGGAGACAAAATAACTTGCCCCATGCAATGCCATTTATTCATGAATTTTTTCATTGGATAATGTTTATTATATACCTACTACATGCCAGATCCTTTCCAGGCACTTGGGATACACCAATAAACAAAGCAGATAAAATTCCTGGCTTTGGGAACATTACCCTAACATTATATTATGAAAAATTTCACACACACAGCAGAATTAAAAGTTTCCCAGGGAACACATGTATAGTTACTGTCTAGATTCTACCATTCCTTGAGGGTACTTTGATTCTAGTGGAGGAAAGCAGATGCAGACAATAAACCAGAAATAAAATGAGTAAATTAAAATATACGGCTTTGTTGAAAGTGGCAATTGCTGTGGAAAATATAGAAGAGGTAAAGGGGTTTAGAGTGTGCAGTGGTGGCAGTGTCCAGGCTTGGCCTCATGGAGTTGGTGACATGGATGTAAAGACTTGAAGGACCTGAGGGATGGAGCCATGGGCATATTGGAGGGCAAAGCATTTGCAGGTAGAAGGAACAGCCAGTGGAAAGGTCCTGAGGCATGAATTACTTTGTGCAAGAAGAAGGTGGAAAGTGTGGCTGGGGGGAGAACGAGTGAGTAGGAAAGTTGAACGAGATGGGGGCAGCACAGTTTGGGAGAAAGATCAAAGGCTCTGTTTTGGACATGTTATGCTTGAGCCTCTCAGGGATTTGGACCCCTTCTGTATTGGTCAGGGTTCTCCAGAGAAATGGAAAGAGGAAAGCTGTTGGTGTAAGCCCCAGTTCAAGTCCTAAAGCCCAAGAACCAGGAGCTTCAATCTCTGAGGGCAGGAGAAGATGGATTTCCCAGCTTAAACTGAGGGAAAAATGTACCTTTTCTCCACTTTTTGCTCTGGTTGGGCTTCCAACAGATTGGATCATGCCCACCGACGTTGGTGAGGATGATCTCTACCAGAAACACCTTCACAGACACATACAGAAAAAAAAGTGTCAGCAGCTATCTGGGCATCCGTTAGCCTAGTCAAGTTGACATATAAAATTAACCATTACAATATCTCTCCGTCATTCAAAAACACTGTGACCAGCTGGCCAGGTGATAAGAGGGTGCAGGGTACAAACCGGAAGGTGTTTGGATCTCTCTGTGTCTGAGTCCCGTCAAGCAGCAAGAACCAATCCATAGTCTATAGTCTATATAAACGTCCATAGGAGAAACTTCAGCTTTGCATGGACAGGTTGTTTGGCAATCACTTACATTAAAAGCAAAAGTGCTCCCGATTGAGCATTTTCTACTGTGACCATTATCTCGCTCACAAGCAACAGCAGATGCCTGCAGATCAGAATGTCTTGATGGAGAGCAAGATCATGCTTTGCATTCAGACACAGACAGGGGTTCAAATCCTGGTTCTACTGCTTTTTAGCTAAGTCACTTCACATAATCCCTTTGACCTCTTTGAGCTTCACTTTCTCGATCTATAAAATGGATGTAATAATAGGATTCCTCCATGAGGGTGGGTGAGCTAATGTATATATGTGGTTTAGCACAGAGCTGGTCTGTGGGTGGACAAAGATGCTGTTTCTCAGAAAGTCCAGGAAGACCTCATACCAGAGTGGCCGACAACTTTCCAGCCTCGTATACTCAGAGGACCTGACATTTTTCTCCACCAACCTTTGCTGGTGCCATGCCCCTCATTAAAAACATCTTTTCTATACCTTGATATCTGGGTAGCTACCCCTTTAGAGCTCATTTCAGAATTTTTTCCCCTTAAAGATGGCTTCTAATCTATAGGATGTTCTATCTTGTCCAGATTCCTTCTTGCTGGGACTCAGACACACAGAGACCTGAACACCTGGCAGGGTGCAGAGCCGCGCAGGGCTTCTGGAATAGGGGGTGGTGATACCCACCAGATGGCGCTATTGAGCCACAACTGTCAATCGGGTTTTCTCTGTTTTCCTGATGACCTCTCCAGGATCAGGAGAGGTTAGGGCTCTAGTTTCCTGCAAGGAATCCTTGGAGAAATCGCTCCAGTTCTCTCTGGGTAGAGTGTTCACACTAACGGCCTGAATTAGGGTCTTCCTGCTTTTGGCCTCATCCTTCATCCACTGTTATCTGTTCAATCTTTCTAAAATGCTTGCTTACAACTCATCACCTTCAGGAGAAAGTTAAATTCTTAGTACACAAGCCTTCCCTGGGAGCCCATTCTAATTCCTCCCACCTCCATTTCGTCCACTTCACTGCCTGCATCTAAGTCTCGTGAGAGCATGCACTGTGCCCTCTCTCTGGAAGCCTCTTTCCTTTCTTCCTCCAACTACCTCCTATTCTTCCTTTGAGATCCAGTTCAGACTCCTCTCTCTCTTTTTTAAAATTTCAGATTAATATGAGGGTATATATGATTAGGCACCTCAGACTCTCCTGAGCAAGTTTTCCAAGACTCCTTAAGGGGAAGGGCCTGATCTCAGTGTCTTCATTGTCAAGCTCAAGGTCTGGTTCACAACAGACTGTTCCATGCATTTCCTTTCATGAGATGATTCACAGGCGAGAGATCAGAGGTGAGGGTGGGAGCTTGGGGTCTTGGGGTCTTATCACCCGTGAGAATGAGAGCCTAGTGTGTGACATTCATGGTTATCATTGTGAGGTTATAATCCTTTAGGGTGGTGAGGTTGGTGGGAATGGTAAACAAACATTGAGAAACCCAGTTTCTTTGTCAGGGTTTTTCCTATCACAGTTTTTCCTATCATAGAAAGAGAGAACATCCACCAAATTTGAATTTAATTTTAGTGTTTTCTTTTTGTCTTTGCTAGAATTTTTGTTGTTGTTGCAGTTTTTGGCTGGGGCTCAGTTTGAACCCACCACCTCTGGTATATGGGGACAGTGCCCTACTCCTTTGAGCCACAGGTGCCCCCCTGTCTTTGCTAGAATTTTAAAAGTTTTTTTTTTCTTTTTTCTAAAGAAAAGGAGTCACAGGAATGGCTTTCCCTGGTCACTGGACTTGACATTTTGTTTTTAGACTACCATATCAAGTTTATTATGGAATAAACTTAAACTAAATTATTTTCATCAAGCTGTAACTATTGTACTGTGGACATTTTATAGTATATAAATATTTAAAAAAATTTTGAAATTTTGAAATTTTAGACTTATAGAAAAATTGCAATAACCCCTACTGAGTTTTAGTTCCCTCACATGTTACCATCTTTCATTACTGTGGTCTGTTTGTCACAACTAAGACACTAGCATTGGAAACTATGGACTCAATTCCAGATTTTATTTGGGTTTCACCAGTTTTTCTACTAATATTCTTTTTTCTGTCCAGGAGTTGATCCGAGTTCCATGTTGCATCTCGTCCCTCATCTCCGTGGTCTTCTCTGGTCTGTGACAGTTTTTCCATTTTTTCTTGTTTTTCACGATCTTGATAGTTTTAAAGAGTACTGATCAGAAATTTTGCAGAACTGGACTTGGTGATTATAACTGACGTCTGGCCATCTACCCATCACAGTATCTGTGAAAGCCTCTCTTGAGGTTCACCAGTCGCATGACACTTTCTTTTTTTTTTTTTTTTTTCAAAGGGATACTTTTTTTTTTTTGTAGAGACAGAGTCTCACTTTATGGCCCTCAGTAGAGTGCCGTGGCCTCACACAGCTCACAGCAACCTCCAACTCATGGGCTCAAGCGATTCTCTTGCCTCAGCCTCCCAAGTAGCTGGGACTACAGGCGCCCGCCACAATGCCCAGCTATTTTTGGTTGCAGTTTGGCCGGGGCCGGGCTTGAACCCACCACCCTCGGTATATGGGGCCGGTGCCTTACCGACTGAGCCACAGGTGCTGCCCGGCATGACACTTTCTAACAAGAGTACCATCTTTGGTGCTCCTGGGATGTGGGAGAGATCACCTTGGAGACAGTCACCTCACAGATTCAGGTGCTTTTTCTGGTGGTGGTTTTTGTCTGGAGGCTGATTACAAAGGTGGATGAGACTTTGGCCACGACCAAGGTTGCAAGATCTGAGCTAAAAATCTCCAGAATTACTTCCTTGCCACGGGAGGCTGAGTTCCAAATCCCAGCCCGTGTACAGCCTGCTTCATGGAATAATGAGGCACTGGGTGCTTTTTAAGGCAGCTGACCTTTGGAGCAAATTATCCAAGGAAATCTGATTAGCTAGTTCACTGGGTTCCTGCAAAATGGATCTTGGTGTATTTCTGCTGTAGAAATGTCAGCATAATTGGAGTTCCTGGAGCTCAAAAAGCTTCTTTCTCATTGTTTCCATTCTTTAGGAAACCCCCCCCCCCCAAACAACCAAACAAACAAAAGCCAAATCCCCAAAGAATTATTCTTTGACTTATAGTCTTTGCTTTTGCACATGGTTCAGAAGCTGCTTCTGACTCTGTTTACGACTTTATTAATAGGGGAACAGCCTGAACATCATTTAAACAAACAAGCTAAAAAAAAAAATTCATCCCTAAACAGA
This sequence comes from Nycticebus coucang, assembly GCF_027406575.1. Taxonomy (NCBI): domain Eukaryota; kingdom Metazoa; phylum Chordata; class Mammalia; order Primates; family Lorisidae; genus Nycticebus; species Nycticebus coucang. The sequence continues at coordinate 94,862,420 of NC_069791.1, read as the reverse complement.
TGATGCGAGCTTAATAGAGATGGCCCAGCCAAGGACCTTAAATAAATAAACTGACTCTAATTCGAGGGTAAGAGCATGGGGTGGTAATTACTTGAGGCTGTGTGCCATGCGATGTAACCAAATTTGAAACTCGCTAATTTCATTATTTTAATGGAAGTCTGCATCCCATTCATTAGGCTGACATATGACTAGCCATTAGTAACAGTCCATTTCCAAAGCTATGGTGGATAAAGGGTGATTGGAAATGAGTGGGCGCCAGGCCTGGTGGAAGCTGGCAATGCTCCTAGGGGAAGTGGTGGGCAGGATTTATAGAAGGGGCAGGGAAGGCAACTGGGAAAATTACCTGCGTGGATACTTTGGAGACAGCAAAGTATCAAGTCCAAATACAGGCCTTGGATCCAGAGAGACCTGGGTTCAAATTCTGATTCTGCTATATACTGTGTGTGTGACTTTGGGCAAGTTACCTCCCTGCTCTGAGCTTCAGTGTGTTCATCTGTGAAATGAGGGTTATGGTTGTTCCCACCTCATAGAGTTGTTTGAGATGAGTCTATGTAGTGAGTCCTTACAGGGCCCTAGTATGGGGCTTGGCAAATAGTAAGCACTTAATAAATGGTAGCTATGGTGATGATAATGAATGTCATTATTAGATAACAGTCTTTCTGGGAGGTGGAGAGTTTGCTGATGGGGAAACCAAGGATGAAAGAGGTGAAGTAGGGCAGCGCCTGTGGCTCAAAGGAGTAGGGCGCCAGCCCCATATACCAGAGGTGGTGGGTTCAAACTCGGCCCCAGCAAAAAACTGCAAAATAAATAAATAAATAAAGGTGAAGTAAGTCATCCAAATGTGCCCCATTCCTCAAGTTTCTGATTTCCAATATGATGCTTTCAAATATTTTTTATTATTTTCTGTTTTGAAACAGGCTATTCATTCACTTGATTCACAAATTTACAAATAAGAATATACTAGGATATCTGGTGAAACTCTTCCTCCTACCTCTGACGTTCCATTCCACTGGCGGCCGCTGTTGTTTGTTTCTTCTTTATCTTTGCAGAATTTCAGGCATTTGGAACAATACATACCATATACGCTCCTTAAAAAAAAAGAATCACACAGATAGTTATGTATTCTGCCTTTTAAAACTTACAGTATATCTTGCGTACCCTTCCATATCAGAGTACATAATGAGTTCTTTCCTTCTTATTTATATATTTTTCTATACTATGGAAACATCATGGTTTGTTTAATTATTCCTCTCTTGATGGACATGTGGAATATTTTCAAGTTTTTGCTTTTACAAACCACCGTGCAATGAATAACCTTGCAAATATGTCATTGTGCCTGAGTGTATATGTATGTAAAGGATAAATTTCCGAAAGTAGAATTGCTGAGTCAACGGGTGAGTGCATTTGTAATTTTGATAGTATTCAAAGGTCCAGGGGTGGTACTTTAGCAATGAGATTATGCTGCCGATTGGTTAAGAGAGGACTGAAAAAAAATCTGAATGATATGTTGCTCGAAGAGCGTGGTCAGGTGAACGCTTGGAGATAGTGATGTTAGTAGAAAGATAGAAAGATGAGGAAGCTGGATTGTGTTGGGAGGAGAGAATAGAATTTTAAGTAAGATGGACCTGGATTTCAATCTAGACTTTGCTACTCATGGTGGTGACCATGGGGAGATTGCTTCACCTCTCTGAGCTTAGTATCCTCACGTATAAAATGGAGATGATAATATTTCCATTATAGTTGCTGGAAGGATTAAAGAAGAGCATGTAAACAGTAGTTAGCATGATGCCTGGCACATAGTGGGTACTCAGAATATAACTGGGGCTTCTGGGTAAAAAGTTGCAATAACTCATAAATAGGCACCATTACATTGTATGCACTTGTACCTAAAATCCTAGCTCCCCCTACCAACTGAGTGGACCCTCCCTTGGCCACTGGGACCCCAGAAAATCCTTAAGACTGAGATTCATGACAGGAGGGGAGGTTGACTCACCTCCTCAAACCCTCTCCCCAATGCTGGGCAAGGGTTAAGTCACACCTTGCAATCCACAAAATCTAGTTAAATAGCTTTATTTTTTTTTCTTTCTTTTTTTTATTTTTATTTTTATTTATTTTTTATTTTTTTGAGACAGAGCCTCAAGCTGTCACCCTGGGTAGAGTGCCATGGCATCACAGCTTACAGCAACCTCCAACTCCTGGGCTCAAGCAATTCTCCTACCTCTGCCTCCCAAGTAGCTGTGACTACAGGCACCTGCCACAGCGCCCGGCTATTTTTTGGTTGCAGCCATCATTGTTGTTTGGCGGGCCCGGGCTGGATTTGAACCTGCCAGCTCAGGTGTATGTGGCTGGTGCCTTAGCCACTTGAGCCACAGGCGCCGAGCCTTATTTTTTTTTTTTTTCTGCTACGGTATCACTTGGTGGATAACAGACTCCTTTATGTTTACTAAAGCATTCCTTCCTACTGACTCCAAATTATTAAATAAAACAACGCTCTCCACCAATTGGCAACTTAAAAAAAAAATCCCTAGGCCCATAGTTTGTCAGTTGAAGACGTCCCACCATTTTGGGCTGGACCAGTGTGCACCTTCCATGTACTGACATGTGATTTTACCTGCAATTCCTATCTCCCCAAAATGCAAAAAGCCGGATTGTAGCCCGGCCACCCTGCACACTTTCTCAGAACCTCTTGAGACTACATCTCCTCAGTCGGTGTTCACTCATATTTGTCTCTGAAGAAACCTCTTTAAAAACTATTTTACGTGGTTTGGTTTTTCTGTTAACACACCGCACTGTGTTAGTGGGAAACAGCTAACATTTACTGAGGGTTTGCTCTGTGATAGGCACTGTTCTTACTGCTTTCCACGAAAACACCCGTTTACCCCTCACAGCAACTCTGTGACGTATTCTTTGTTTTTTAATTTCAGATTAATATGAGGTACCAATGGTTACACGGCTTTCATTTCTTTTTTTTTTTATGAAATCATAGCTATGTACATTAATGCAATCATGCGGGTGCAACGTGCTTGTTTTATATACCATTTGAAATATTTTCATCAAACTGGTTAACATAGCCTTCACCGCATTTTCTTAGTTATTGTGTTAAGACATTATGTTGAACAGGGCTATGCCAACTTCTGAAATAGCATCAACTATACAAAATCTCCCTAAAAAGAAAAGCCCGGGACCAGATGGCTTCACGTCAGAATTTTACCAAACCTTTAAAGAGGAACTAGTACCTATATTACTTAACCTTTTCTAAAATATAGAAAAAGAAGGAAGACTACCCAATACATTCTATGAAGCAAACATCATCTTGATCCCCCAATCCAGGAAAAGATCTAACAAGAAAAGAAAATTATAGACCAGCATCACTAAAGAATATTGATGTAAAAATATTCAATAATATCCTAGTAAACAAAATCCAGCAACACATCAAACAAATTATACACCATGACCAAGCAGGTTTTATCCCAGGGTCTCAAGGTTGGTTCAATATATGTAAATCTGTAAATATAATGCATCATATAAACAAAATAAAACAAAGACCATTTTGTTTTCATTTCTAAGGTAAAGTTCAAGTTGTCGTTGAGCCTTTCATCCACAGGGTGTGCCATTCGCCCTCACGTTGTGACTATTAGGTGAGACCACGCCAAGTGCCCTCCCTCCTCCCCTTTCCTTTCCCTACTTCAGTGTACTTATGAGTTTCTCTCATACATTCTTGTTCTCCTTACTTTACCACATGGGGAAATTGAGGCAGGGAAGTCGAGTACTTTGTCCAGTGAAACACAGTAAGGGCAGACTTGATATTAGACTGAAGCCACCTGCCTTGGAGGGCTCCTCTGACCCCACACCCTACCGTCTTGATCTATGAGTTATGGGATAAGAGGCCGACTATCCCCAGGGACAAGGACATCACAGGTGGACCAGTCCCTCAGCCCCGTCCCCCAGGGCAGTCAGCTCCTTCTCCATCTCACTGTGACCCAGCTCAGCTTCCTCGTCTCCTAGGCAGATACCCATTCTGTTCAGAAAAGTTCAAAGGCACTTGCTCTCCTTCCTGGTCAGCATTTTCTAAAATGGCTCATGGCTTAATAACTATGCTGTGTCCGAAGTCAGATGAGGATTTTTATCCTTACATGAAGAACAGATACACTGCCCAAACAACTTAACTCCATCACAGCACCCATCCTCTGCTTGTGGTCACAGATCCTCCTAGGATTTTGGAGAAATTTAAATAAGAATCTATTAAAAAGTAAGCTCTCTGAAGACAGGCATTTTTGTTTGGTTTGTTCACTATTGTAATGCCAGTGATTAAAAAAATGTCTGGTACCATAGGAGGCACTCAACGTAACACAGAGAGATGGATAAAGGAATATGAATTCAGGAGAAAAAGATTGGCATGGGATCTTAAGAGATTTTACTGTCTTGGGCATAGGAATCAGGCGATATCCCAGTCAAGCAAGACATCACTGACATCCATAGGTAAAAAATGGGGTAGGAGAGAACAGGACTACTTTTCATGTGGGACTTTTTGATTGGAGGGGGTTTCTGATTCAGAGAGTGAAGTGAGCTCTGGGCCTTTAATGATCCTTGGCATTTATTTGTCATTGTGGAAGCATTTGAGATTTACTTAGACTTCTTGGCAATGCAATACCAAATCTTGCAACTCCTAGATTTATTTACCAGCTATGTGTAGCATATTCTCAACAATAATATTTGCAAAGGGCTCTAGTGTGGTGTGAAGTCTGAAGTCGTGTGTGTGTGTGTTTTAACAAGCTACTCAATTAACCAGCAAGAAAAAAAAAACAACAAAAAACCGAAGGTCATTATGCAGATAATATACAACCTATTCAAAGTCATTCCGCCTTTCTGTCTTTGTAGTGAATGGAAGAGGGATTGAAGTCTGCAAGTTTCTTGTCCCTGCTGTGTTTACTGCTAATTCTCTTCTAATATTAGACCACAAATAATTAATAATATTGCATCCCAACACTTAGATGTATACAGTTTTTCAATATAAAAGCATGTAATAATAGATTATTTTAAAACCAAGGGGAGAAAACCAACCATGAACTATACTCTAACTCATTCACACCCCCTTGAATATATTTCTTTCTTTTTAAAATAGGAGATTGGCGTTTATTTAGTCATATGCACAAGTCCTGTCTGACAATTGCGAAACTGCTATTTGCAGAAGACATCATGAATTACAGAGACATAGGATTTGTGTTTTAATTCCAGGATCCGAACAAGAATGGAGTTTGCATTCCCCAGTTTTGTACTTTGCTACAAAGAATTGTGGTAGCAGCAGACTTTGGCAGTGTATCTCTCAGGAGTCAAATATTAATGAACTCCACACGTGGCTTCACGTCTACAGAGGAAGATACAATTCCTTCAGCACATGTGATTTCTGAGTTCACTTCAGAGTTCTCACGAGTTCCCTCTTGAGCATCAAATTCCTGGCTGTCGAGTGATTCAGAATTATCCAGAGGTTCATCCTTCCTTCTCTCTACTTACTGCTTCTGCCATATATTGTACATGTTCTGCTCTTGATGCCAGTTCTTTATTCTGCTCCTTCAGGTGAGCAAGTTCATCATTCTTTTGTTCATTTTTTAATAACATTTCTCAGTCACCCTGGGTAGAGTCCCCATGGCATCATCATAGCTCATGGCAACCTCCAACTCTTGGGCTCAAGGGATCCTCTTGCCTCAGCCTCTCGAGTAGCTGGGACTACAAGTGCTCATCACAACACCTGGCTCGTTTCCCCGCCTCTTTTTAGTAGAGATGGGTTCTAGCTCTTGCTCAAGCTGGTCTTGAACTCCTAAGCTCAAGGGATCCTCCTGCCTTAGCCTCCTAGAGTACTAGAATTATAGGTGTGAGCCACCATACTGGCCCTTGCTTCCCTTTTCTGTCACTTTTCAAAATTGAGAGGATGGATTTTTTTTTTTTTTTTGAGACAGAGCCTCAAGCTGTCGCCCTGGGTAGAGTGCTGTGGCATTGCAGCTCACAGCAACCTCCAACTCCTGGGCTCAAGTAATTCTCCTGCCTCCACCTCCCGGCTGTTTTTTGGTTGCAGCCGTCATTGTTGTTCTGCGGGCCTGGGCTGGATTTGAACCCAGGTGTTTGTGGCTGGCTCAAATGGCCACAGGCACTGACCCAAGGATGGATTTTTTTTGTTGTTGTTAAAAGTCATAAATTCATGGCTCGGCACCTGTGGCTCAAGCCGCTAAGGCACCAGCCACATATACCTGAGCTGGCCGGTTCGAATCCAGCCCAGGCCCGCCAAACAACAATGACGGCTGCAATCAAAAAATAGCTGGGCATTGTGGCGAGCGCCTGCAGTCCCAGCTACTTGGGAGGCAGAGGCAAGAGAATCTCCTGAGCCCAGGAATTGGCGGTTGCTGTGAGCTGTAATGCCATAGCACTCTACCTAGGGCGACAGCTTGAGGTTCAGTCTTGAAAAAAAGTCATAAATTCAAATTCTTCTTGGGTGACTCCTCCAAAATTTATATTTTTAATGTATTCTGGGACAATAATAAGTCCAGAGCTGAAAGTTCTAGATGTTAACTGATCATTGAAATGTTTCTCTTGGGATAAGCCTTTGGCCATACTCATTTTCTCTTTCAACAAGAGATCTGGCAGCATCATCTTCAGAGGTCCTCTTGGGATGGGATTATTCTTTACATTGTTTGTGATTTCCTCTTGTTTCTGCTCCAGACCGGGATTCATTATACAGTTGGTGAAGCACAAAAGATGTGTGGGATGCTCAATCGTCCCCGCAAAGCAAACGCGGTATCTGGGGGAGTTGTACCTCTCACGATGCCCACAGCCAACCCCCCGGAGTCGGTTCCCACCGTTGCTGGAGTGGCTGGTGCACACGACAGGAAAGACCTACTTCCTTTGAATATATTTTTCTCAGTACAATTCCTACACACAATTTTACATCATTTATATTCTGACTACACATACAACTGTGAATATTGCATTTCCACCTATGGCACTGTATAATTATTTTGACTTTTATGAAGAAATTTTCAAGCATATAGAAAATAAGATAGAATACTATAATACACATATTCATTCAGTGAATCCCCAACAATCAAAAAAATTAAAAAAAAAGGAAACATTCATCACGTAGGATTAACACTAATATTTGTCTTATATCTTTTTATCTGTGTTTCTTTCCTTCAGAAGTGGTTAAAAATAAATTACAGACATCATGATAGTAAACCCTAAATCAGTGGCTTTTTACTGAGGGTGATTTCGACACTCATACCTCCCCCTTCCATCTCTTAAAAGAGAACTTTTGGCAATGTCAGGAGACAGGTTTTTTTTGGTCTATTACAAATAAATGGAAGTCTGCTACTGGCATCTAGAGGGTAGAGACCAGGGGTGATACTGACCATCCCAGGATGCACAGTGTGGTCCCCTCCATCTGGTTTCAAAATGTCGGTGGTGCTGACGTTGAAAACTTTTTCCTAAATTATTAAGAATGCTTTTTTTTAAATATAAAATTCCATATAACCACATAGCACTGTTATTCCTAACAATGTTCAAAATATTCATCTGATAATTCTGTGGTTCCCAGAATTCCTGTAAAATGTCTTTTACAACTGGTTTTAGCAAATGTTTTCTCATTTTTTAGCGCTCTTTATAGAATCTCATTCTAAATGATTACAGAATAGTCTGTGGAGTGGGTTCACCAAAATTTATTCAAAGGATTTGTTCTTTTTGGACATTAGTTTTTCCTCTGGGTTTTAGACAAATTATATTTTTGGAGACAGTGACAGTTTACATTTTCTTTTCCAACTTTATGCCTTTTATTTCTTTTACTTGCCTTATTTCCTGGATGGGAATTTTAGTAAATATCAGATGTAGCTTATGAGAATGGGCATCTTTTCCTTGCTCCTGCTTTTAGGAGCAAAAGGTTTGCTGTGTTACCATTAATTATGATACAAACTGTAGGTTTTTCATAGATGAAGTTTATCATATTGGAGATGTTACCATTTATTCCCAGTTTCACTGAGTGCTTTTATCATGAAGAACTGGTGATTTTTGTCAAATGCTTTTTCTGCATATTTGAGACAAGAGGAGAGGTTTTCTCCTCTTTTACTCCGTTAGTGTGATGAATTACACTAATTGCTTGCTGTTCATTTAACCAATCTTACTTCCTTGGAATAAACCCTACTTGAGCATGGATATTACCCTTTTTACATATTGCCGAAATTCATTTGCTAATATTTTGTCATTTTTGTGTCTATGTTCATGAGAAATGGCCTGTTATTTTTCTTTCTTTGTAATATCTTTATCATATTTTGGTATTAGGGTTATGCCAATCTTGGAGATTAGGTTGGGAAGTGATACTCCTTCCTCTACATTCTGAGTTTGTGCAAAATTGATATTATTTATCCTTTTTTTGATATTATTTATCTCTTAAATGTTTAGTAGAATTTACTAGTTTTCTTTTAAGGTTTTATAGATTTAATTTCTTTACTAGATACAGAAGTATTTATTTTTTATGTCTTCAGTGTTAGTAATGTGTGATTTTATTTAGTTAATATAAGTTGAATTATTGGCACAATGTTATTTTAATATTCCTTTATTATCACTTTTAAAATGTGTTGGATCTGTAGTGATGTTCCATTATTTGTCCTGATGTTGGTATTTTCTTTTTTTTATTATTAAATCATAGCTGTTTATGTTAGTGCAGTCAAGGGGTACAATGTGCTGGTTTCATATACAATCTGAAATATTTTCATCAAACTGTTTAACATAGCCTTTATGGCATTTTCTTAGTTATTTTATGAAGACATTTGTATTCTGCATTTAGTAAGTTTCGCCTGTACCTATTCTAAGATGCACCGTAGGTGTGGCCCCACCCATTACCCTCCCTCCAGCCCAACCTCCCCCCTCCCTTCCCATTCCTTGGCCCTTTCCCCATAGTCTTGTACTATAGTTGGGTTATAGCCTTCATGTGAAAGCTATAAATTAGCTTTACAGTAGGGCTGAGCACATTGGATAATTTTTCTTCCATTCTTGAGATACTTTGCTAAGAAGAATATGTTCCAGCTCCATCCATGTAAATATGAAAGAGGTAAAGTCTCCATATTTCTTTAAGGCTGCATAATATTCCACGGTATACATGTACCACAATTTGTTAATCCATTCGTGGGTTGATGGGCACTTGGGCTTCTTCCATGACTTAGCAATTATAAATTGGGCTGAAATAAACATTCTGGTACAGATGTCTTTGTTATATTGTGATTTTTTGTCTTCTGGGTATATACCTAGTAAAGGAATTATAGGATTGAATGGCAGGTCTGTTTTTAGATCTCTGAGTATTCTCCAAATATCCTACCAAAAGAAACATATTAGTGTGCATTCCCACCAGCAGTGTAGAAGTGTGCCCTTTTCTCCACATCCACGCCAACATCTCTGGTTTTGGGATTTTGTTATGTGGGATAATCTTACTGGAGTTAGGTGATATCTCAAAGTAGTTTTGATTTGCATTTCTCTGATGATTAAGGATGGTGAGCATTTTTTCATGTGTCTGTAGGCCGTGCACCTGTCTTCTTTAGACAAGTTTCTCTTCAAGTCCTTTGCCCAGCTTGAGATGGGATCACTTGTTCGTTTCTTGCTAATACGTTTGAGTTCTCTGTGGATTCTGGTTATTAAACCTTTGTCAGAGGTTTAGCCTGCAAATATTTTCTCCCATTCTGAGGGCTGTCTGCTTGCTATACTTACTATGTTCTTGGCTGTGCAGAAGCTTTTTAGTTTGATCAGGTCCCAGTAGTGTATTTTTGATACTGCTTCAATTGCCTGGGGAGTCCTCCTCATAAAGTATCCACCCAGGCCGATTCCTTCAAGAGTTTTCCCTGCACTTTCTTCTAGTATTTTTATAGTTTCATGTCTTAGGTTTAAATCTTTTATCCAGTGAGAGTCTATCTTGGTTAATGGTGAAAGGTATGGGTCAGTTTCAGTCTTCTACAGGTTGCCAGCCAGTTCACCCAGCACTATTTGTTAAATAGGGAATCTTTTACCCATGGAATATTTTTAATTAGCTTGTCAAAGATCAAATAACGATAAGTAGCTGGATTCATCTCCTGGTTCTCTATTCTGTTCCAGACATCTACCTCTCTGTTTTTGTGCCAGTACCATGCTGTTTTGATCACTGTCGATTTATAGTACAGTCTCAGATCTGGTAGCATGATTCCTCCTGCTTTGTTTTTATTTCTGAGTAATGTCTTGGCTATTCAAGGTTTTTTTCTGATTCCGTATAAAATGAAGTATTATTTTTTTGAGATCTTTAAAATATGGCAATGGAGCTTTAATAGGAATTGCATTAAAATTATATATTGCTCTGGGTAGTATAGACATTTTAACAATGTTAATTCTTGCCAGCCATGAGCATGGTATGTTTTTCCATTTGTTTACATCTTCAGCTATTTCTTTTCTTAAAGTTTCATAGTTCTCTTTGTAGAGATCTTTCACGTCCTTTGTTAGATAAACTCCCCAATATTTCATCTTCTTTGGCACTACTGTGAAAGGAATAGAGTCCTTGACTGTTTTTTCCGCTTGGTTATTGTTGGTATATATAAACGGTACAGATATATGAATGTTGATTTTGTAGCCTGAGACATTGCTGTATTCCTTGATCACTTCTAAAAGTTTTGTAGTAGAATCCCTGGTGTTTTCCAGATATACAATCATATCATCTGCGAAGAGTGAAAGTTTGATCTCTTCTGACCCTATGTGGATACCCTTGATTGCCTTTTCTTCCCTAATTGCAATGGCTAAAACTTCCATTACAACGTTAAAGAGCAATGAAGACAATGGGCAACCTTGCCTGGTTCCTGATCTAAGTGGAAATGATTTCAATTTAACTCCATTCAGTATGATATTGGCTGTGGGTTTTCTGTAGATGGCCTCTGTTAGTTTAAGAAATGTCCCTTCTATACCAATTTTCTTAAGTGTTCTGATCATGAAGGGATGCTGGATATTATCAAAAGCTTTTTATGCATCAATTGAGAAAATCAGATGGTCTTTATTTTTTAGTTTGTTTATGTGCTGAATTACATTTATAAATTTACATATATCGAACCAGCCTTGAGACCCTGGGATAAATGCTACTTGGTCATGGTGTATAATTTTTTTGATGTGTTGTTGGATTCTGTTTGTTAGGATCTTATTGAATATTTTAGCATCAATATTCTTTAGTGATATTGGTCTAAAATTTTCTTTTCTTGTTGGCTCTTTCCCTGGTTTAGGGATCAAGGTGATGTTTGCTTCATAGAAATTGTTGGGTAGTATTCCTTCTTTTTCTATATTTTGGGAGAGGTTTAGTAATATAGGCACTAGTTCTTCTTTAAAGGTTTGGTAGAATTCTGACGTGAAGCCATCTTGTCTCTGGCTTTTCTTTTTAGGGAGATTTTGTATAGTTGATGCTATTTTAGAACTTGGCATAGGCCTGTTCAACATTTCCACTTCGTTCTGGCTAAGTCTTGGTAGGTGGTGTGCTTCCAGGTATGGTCAATTTCCTTCTGATTTTCATATTTCCGAGAGTAAAGTTTCTTCATTAAGGATTTTTTTAATTTCTGAGGGGTCTGTTGTTATTTCGTCTTTACCATTTCTGATTGACAAGATTGGAGATTTTGGTCTTTTTTTCCTGGTTTGGTTAGCCAAAGGTTTATCTATTTTATTGACCTTTTCAAAAAACCAACTTTTTGATTTATTGATCTATTGTATAATTCTTTTGTTTTCAATTTCATTTAATTCAGCTCTAATTTTGGGTATTTCTTTTATTCTACTGGGTTTGGGGTTGGAATGTTCTTCCTTTTCCAGTTGCTTGAGATGTCCCATTAAGTTGTTTACTTCCTCTCTTTCCGTTTTCTTGAGGAAGGCTTGCAGTGCTATAAATTTCCCTCTTAGGACTGCCTTTGCAGTATCCCAGAGGTTCTGGTAATTCATTTCTTCATTGTCATTTTGTTCCAAATACTTGGTAATTTCCTTCTTACTCTCATCTATGATCCATATATTATTCAGCATAAGGTTATTTAGCTTCCATGTTTTTGTATGAGTATGCAGATTCCTGTTGTTATTCAGTTCAACTTTTATTCCATGATGGTCTGAGAAGATGCAAGGAATAATTTCTATTTTTTAAAAATTTTCTGAAGTTAGACTTGTGACCTAGGATGTGATCAATTTTTGAGTATGTTCCATGGACTGATGAGAAGAATGTGTATTCAGTTTGTTGGGATGAAATGTCTGTTAAATCCAGTTGAATGGTTAAGTTTAAATCTAAAATTTCTTTGCTTAGCTTCTTTTTGGAGGATCTATCCAACACTGCTAAAGGGGTTTAAAATCTCCGACTACTATGGAACTGGAAGAAATCAAGTTGCTCATGTCTGTTAGAGTTTCTCTTATAAATTGAGGTACGTTCTGGTTGGGTGCATAAATATTAATAATTGAGATCTCATCATATTGAGCATTACCTTTAACAAATATGAAGTGTCCATCCTTATCCTTCTTTATTTTGGTTGGTTTAAAGCCTATTGCATCTGCGAATAGGATTGGAACACCTGCTTTTTTCTGCTTTCCATTTGCCTAGAATATAGTTGACCGTCCCTTCACCTTGAGTCTGTATTTATCTTTTAAGGTAAGATGAGATTCTTGTATCAGCAGATATGTGGCCTGAGTTTTTGTATCCAGTCAGCCAACCTGTGCCTCTTTAGAGGACAATTTAAACCTTTCACATTAATTGAGAATATTGATAAGCTTTTCAAAAGTCCATTGGACATTTTTAATCCTTTTGTGACTGTGGAAGTTGGAATTTGATCAAAAGTTTCTGGGAGTTTACTTTTGTGGTGGAGGATTACACTGGTTGTTATGGAGAATAGGTCTGAAAATATCCTGGAGCGCTGATTTAGTTATGGCAAATTTCTTCAACATGTGAATGTCATTAAAGTATTTAATTTCTCCATCATAAATGAAACTCAGTTTAGCTGTATACAGGATCCTAGGTTGAAAGTTATTTTGTTTTAGGAGATTAAAAGTCGATGACCACCCTCTTCTAGCTTGAAAGGTTTCAGCAGAGATATCTGCAGTTATTCTAATATTCTTCCCTTTGTAGGTTATGATTTTTCTTACGTCTGGCTGTTTTCAGAATTTTCTCCTTCATATTAACTTTAGTGAAATTGATTATGATGTGTCTGGGGGGTATCTTATTCGGGTTGAGTCGTGCTGGAGTTCTGAAACTGTCTGTTATCTGAATTTCAGAATCACTTGGCATGTCTGGAAAGTTTTCTTTCACAATCTCATGAAGAAGAGACTCTGTGCCTTGTGAAGCCACTTTATCGCTTTTGGGGATCCCTATAAGGAAAATATTATTTTTCTTCGAATTATCCCAGAGCTTTCTGAGAGAGTGATCTGTTTTTGCCCTCCATTTCTCTTCCTCTTTGAAAGTTTGGGAGCGTTCAAAAGGTTTGTCTTCAATGTCAGAAATCCTTTCTTCTGCTTGCTCCATTCTGTTACTGAGGGATTCTACTGTATTTCTCATATCTTTGAAGGCTGCAACTTCTTATCTCAGTGTGTCAAAATCTTTGGTCATTTTGTCTTTGAATTTGTTGAATTCTTGAGATATCTTTTGGATTGCTGCTTGAAATTCTAGTTTGATCTTATTTGCTATCTAGATTCTGAATTCAATTTCTGACATCTCAGCCATTTGTTTATGTATGGGATCTTGTGCTGTGTCTGCTTTGTTGTTCCTTGGGGGGAGTTTATCTACTCTGATTATTCATATTGCCAGAGGTTTTCCATTGATTCCACCCCATTATTGTTTTTCACCATTGCCTCTGGCTGTCCTCAGAGTTGGGGAGGTGTCTCACCAAGATTAGACCCCAGCGGGATCACTCTATTGTTGCTGGATCTTTGTAGAGAGTGACCCTGTGTAGCTCCTCTGGGACTGCCCCAGCCAGGGAGTTCTGGCTGTGGAAGTTGCTCTGGAGTGTGGCACACCTGGATCCAGCAACAGGGTGGGGGATGGTGCACACAGTTCTGAGAGTACCTGGCACCCAGTGACTTTGGCACAGAGAGCCCGGGGCTCCAGCAGTCTCTGGCCTGGAGGAGGGCTCTGCACAGAGGCAGGGAGGGCTCTGGAGAAAGGGCGCATCTCATGCAGCTTTCAGATCCCTGGCCAGACAGGTGGGGCTGGTGCAGAGGCAGGGAGGGTACGGGAGGGAGGATGCAGATTTCGTGGCTCCTGGAATTCCTGGCCAGGGTGGTTGGAGGCCCAAAGGGCGTGGGTCACTGGGCCATGCGGTTGTTGGCAGAGTCCCTCCTGATGTTGGTATTTTTTATTTTCTTTCATTATTGTTAAGACTTAGTATTGCCATTTATTTTTAGTATTTCCTTTCTTTGACTTACATTAGGTTTAACTTCTTTTTTTAGCCTCTTAAGTAGAAGCTTAGATAATGCATTCCATACATTTCTTCTCTAATGTAAGCATTTAAAGTCATAAATTTCCCTCTTAGCACTGCTTTATCTTTATTCCACAATTTTTCCTATATTTTCATTTATTGTTCAGGTCAAAATATTTTCTAATTTTCTTTGGACCATGGGTTATTTGGAAGAGTGTTCTTTTAATTCCTAATACTTGAGATATTTTCTAGATATCTTATTGTTAGCGATTTTCTTCTATTTGGTTACTTATTTTATGTGATTTCATTCTTTGATATTTTTAAAACTTTTATATGGCTTAGAATATGGTCTCATGTGCTGAATGTCCCATGTAGACTTTAAAAGAGTGTGTTTTCTGCAGTTGTTGGATATAGGATTGTATTATACTATTTCAGTTTGGTTGATGGAGTTGTTACCTGTGTCTTTACTGAGTCTGTGGTCTGCTTGTTCTATCAAGTATAGGTGGAGCATCCCTAATCTAAAAATCTGAAACCTGAAATTTTCCAATATTCCAAAGTTTTTGAGCACCAACACAATGCTCAAAGGTCATGTTGGTGCTCAAACAGATCTCTTATGGGAGATGCTCATTGGAACATTTTGGTGTTCATATTTTCAGATTAGGAGGTATCAACCAGTAAGTGTGATGCAAATATTCCAAAATCTGAAAAAATGAAAATCTGTAATAATTCTAGTCTCAAGAATTTTGGATAGGCCGGGCATGGTGGCTCATGCCTGTAGTCCCAGTGCTGTGGGAGGCCGAGGCGGGTGGATTGCCTGAGCTCAGAGGTTCAAGACCAGTATGAGTAGCAGTGAGCCAGAGTAAGACCCCATTTCTACTAACAACATCAAAAACAGCTGGACGTTGTGGTTGGTGGGCGTCTGTAATCCCAGCTACTGAGGAGGCAATGGGAAAGAGCATCGCCAGAGGAAGAAGAAAATGAGCAACAAAAAAACAGTACTTCAAATGAAGAAGAATGAACAAGCAAGCTGAAATTAAAAATTAAAAAAAAAGATCTTGAAAAAACAATACTTCGTTTTATATGGAATCAGAAAAAACCTCGAATAGCCAAGACATTACTCAAAAATAAAAACAAAGCAGGAGGAATCACGCTACCAGACCTCAGACTATACTACAAATTGATAGTGATCAAAACAGCATGGTACTGGCACAAAAACAGAGAAGTAGATGTCTGGAACAGAATAGAGAACCAAGAGATGAGTCCAGCTAATTACCATTATTTAATCTTTGACAAGCCAATTAAAAACATTCAGTGGGGAAAAGATTCCCTATTTAACAAATAGTGCTGGGTGAACTGGCTGGCAACCTGTAGAAGACTGAAACTGACCCATACCTTTCACCATTAACCAAGATAGACTCTCACTGGATTAAAGATTTAAACCTAAGACATGAAACTATAAAAATACTAGAAGAGAGTGCAGGGAAAACCCTTGAAGAAATTGGGTTGGGCGAGTTTTTTATGAGAAGGACCCCCCAGGCAATTGAAGCTGCTTCAAAAATACACTATTGAGACTTGATCAAACTAAAAAGCTTCTGCACAGCCAAGAACACAGTAAGTAAAGCAAGCAAACAGCCCTCAGAATGGGAAAAGATATTTGCAGGTTATATCTCTGACAAAGGTTTAATAACCAGAATCCACAGAGAACTCAAACGCATTAGCAAGAAAAGAACAAGAGATCCCATCGCAGGCTGGGCAAGGGACTTGTAGAGAAAATTCTCTGAAGAAGACAGGCGCACAGCCTTCAGACATATGAAAAAATGCTCATCATCCTTAATCATCAGAGAAATGCAAATCAAAACTACTTTGAGATATCATCTAACTCCAGTGAGACTAGGCTACATCACAAAATCCCAAGACCAGAGATGTTGGCGCGGATGTGGAGAAAAGGGAACACTTTTGCATTGCTGGTGGGAATGCAAATTAATACATTCCTTTTGGAGAGAGATATGGAGAACACTTAGAGATCTAAAAATAGATCTGCCATTCAATCCTGTAATCCCTCTACTGGGCATATACCCAGAAGACCAAAAATCACATCATAACAAAGATATGTATATCAGAATATTTATTGCAGCCCTATTCATAATTGCTAAGTCATGGAAAAAGCCGAAGTGCCCATTGATCCACAAATGGATTAATAAATTGTGGTATATGTACACCATGGAATATTATGCAGCCTTAAAGAAAGATGGAGACTTTACCCCTTTCATGTTTACATGGATGGAGCTGGAACATATTCTTCTTAGTAAAGTGTCTTAAGAATGGAAGAAAAAGTACCCAATGTACTCACCCTTATTATGAAACTAATGTAGGACCTTCACATGAAAGCTATAACCCAGTTACAACCTAAGAATAGGGAGAAGGGGGAAAGGGAGGGGAGGGAGGGGGGAGGTAGGTGGAGGAGGGAGATTAATGGGATTACACCTGTGGTGCATCTTACAAGAGTATATGTGAATCTTAGTAAATGTGGAATGTAAAGGTCTTAGCAAAATAACTAAGAAAATGCCAGGAAAGCTATGTTAACTAGTGTGATGAAAATGTGTCAAACGGTCTATTAACCAAATGTATGGTGCCCTATGATCATAGTAATGTACACAGCTATGATTTAATAAAAAAATAAAAAGTAAATAAACTAAGATTTAACACATAAAAAAAAAAAAAAAAAAAGAATTTTGGATAAGGGATGCTCAACCTGTACCGAGAGGGAATATATTCTCTGACTATCAATTTGTTTACTTCACCTTTCAGTTCTGCATTTTTTCTTCATGAATTTTGTGACTCTGTTATTACTGTACATATATTTATGATTGTTTTGTCTTCTTGATGATTTGATCTTTTTTTTTTTTTTCATTTAAGATGTCCTTCTTAATCTCCAGTAATACTCTTTGTCTTAAAAGGCTACTTTATCTGATATTAACATAGTCATGCCCTATTTATTATTTCATAGTTTTATGGAAGCCTTTCATTTTCTTCTGTATCTTTATAATACAATTGTGTTTCTTAAGAACGGTACAGAATTCTTTTCCAGCAAGCATCTCAGCTTTTGTCTTTCTCTGAGGATGTCTTTATTTCATCTCTTTTTTGGAGGATATTTTTGCCAGATATAGAATTCTCTGCTTCCATTTTTGTTCTTTTAGTACTTTAAAGATTATCATTTAACTGGTTCCTGGCTTTTTTATTACAGCTTCTGATGAAAATTCAGCCATCATTCACTTTTTTCTCCTCTCTTATATAATGTATCATTTTGCTACTGTTGTTTTTAGATTTGTTTCTTTATTATTGTTTTTCATGGTTTTGCTTACATTTATCTTATTTGTGATTCACTGAGATTCTTGGACCATGAGGCTTATGTCTGTCATTCATTTTGACATGTTCTCAGCTATTTATATTACTACCTCAAATATATAATTTGCCCTATTTTTCTTCTTCTTCTGGGATTTCTGTAACACTACTTAATACCAGGTTAGACTCACTGATACTGTCCCACAGATCTTAAATAGTCTAGTCTGATCTTTTCTATTATTTTTTCTTTTTGCATTTCAGTTTGGAAATTCTTTATTGATCTACCTCTTAGTTCCTGATACTTTCCTCTGTTTTTCCTCAGTTTGCTAATAAGTTCATCTAATGAGTCATTCATTTCTAATATTGTATATTTTATTTCTAATTATTCCATTTGATTTCCTTCTAACATTTCTAATACTGCATGGCGAACATGTCTCTGTGAAATTTCCCTTCTCTTCATATACATTCTCTACATTTTTCATTAGATTTTTTAACAATTTTATTATACTCATTTTAAAGTCCCTGTCTAGTAATTCCAACATCTGAGTCGTTTCTAGGTCTATTTCTAGGACTATTTCCTTTTTAAATTGTGGGAAAAAATATTTTTTTTTAAAAAATTATCTTTTAAAAAATATTATCAATGTGTCTTTTTAAATGTTTGAGCGTGTGCTGTATGCTCTTATGCTTTGCATAAGAGAGCATTAGGGACTAAAGTAAAAATGTTACCTCCAAAATATATTTTTTTTATTTTTAATTAGAATGAGAGCTAAGTCCATCTGACTGTAGTTGAGCTCAGTTTGGACTTTATTGAAGCGCTGGTTTTATTTGGTTCACTGTTGGCTCCAAATACTTTGATGATCGGATCAGAACCAGCAGGTCCTTGAATCTGGGCACTTACAGATTCAAAGCTGAGCCACTATCTAGCTCTTTAGTCCCTCTCTCCTTGATTTTTGAACATTGTGAGACTTATTTTAACCCCAATTCTCTGCTCTTGAGTATTCTGAAGGAGATTGTTCTACCCTCTATGAAGTCCAGAATACCTTGGAGGGGCCTTCCCTCCAGCTTTGGTAGGTGAAGATGATGGTGCTTTGGGGCATCTCTGCTGCCTTGTGTCAAAAGTGCTTCTGGTGGATTTATCTCAATTCTTCTACCCTAACCACAGTAGAACCTCTGTAGTTGACCACTATACTATACCGACCACTTCCTTACGTTGACTTAATTTTCATAGACTGGAGATGCACCACATGTATGTGTCAGTACAGTAGGCCTAGCTCCCTATGTAACCACCTCTATATGTTGACCAGTTTGTTCCAGTCCCTTGGGTGGTCAATTTACAGAGATTCTACTGTAATTCTCCTTCCTCATTTTAGAAAACAGCTGCCTTGTGCTTTGTGGCACCCCCCATATGCATCAGGAAGAAACTCTCTCACTTCTCCTTCTCCAATTTTCCTCTTTCCTTGGGATTTTAATCTGTCGTGCCAGCCTATGAATGTCCACTCCCAGTTTGGTTGAAGTTTGGCTGTTTTCTCCCGACCTCATATATCACCCTTCTTCTTATAGTTCTGCCAGGGATATCAGTGGTCAATCTCTTCTCTCCTTTAAAATTACCCCTACTTTCTGGAGTTATTACATTTCAATTTCTCTGTGTTTAGCTTACTGAAAGGCTTTTTATAAATCAGTTTTGTAGTTTATATAATTTGGTTACTTGGGGGAGAATGGTATTTTTTTGTGACTTCATACTTCTGAATTAAAAGTAACTGCAACCAATTATGCTTCAACAAATATCTGCCTTCATAAAGTGTTTTGAAACACTTATTCACAATAGTTTCCTTAATTTTAAATTTTAGAAGGGGTCATAATATCTAATTTTATTTTGGTTCTAAATAAAATATAGTCCTATTATTTTCCCAGAAAGAGAAGTTATACCTATTTTCAATGAACAAGAATAATCATTTAGCATCACAAGCTTTGAGTATTATAATTAATTTTACTTTGCTAATTTATTAGGAAAAATAGTACTATGGATTTACACATCTTTAGCTTCAAGATGTGTAATCCATAATAATATGTATGGCATAAAAATCTTACATTAATTTCTTAGCAGACTTGACTTTACACAGAGAACTCATCAAGCATGAGAGTTGTTATCAAGCAAATAATGGTTATCATTTCTTGAGTGTTTATTATGAAAAAAAGTGGTGTTTTAATTCACATAGTTATGCGTGAAGCAGATATCATTTTATTCCTCCAGAAGGAGGATTTATTTCTTAAAGAGGAGGAAATAAAGGATCTAAGATGGTGAGAGAGGATTAAGTCCAGGATGATCTAAACCCCAGACCTCAGTCAGTCACACAACTTCGATGTGACTTTTATCATATCTGGACTTAGCCGATATTGCTCATTTGTATCAGTCAGCTGTTACTATACTAATGCTGCACAAGAAACAACCCCCCAATTCAGACTTAAGACCATAGTCATTTATTCTCATTCAGCTGCATTTCAGCTGTGGCAGTCCAGCTCCATAATTCCTCAAAATTCCCCTCTTAATCGTCTATGAAGGAAAAAAGGTATTGTATACCTCCTGTTTCCCCTGCAGTCTACTGGGCTCTGGGGAAACAGCAGTGAATACACTGGACATAAATTCTGCCCTTGTGGAGCTTACATTCTTGAGGGACCTACAGATCGTAAGATGCTGATAATTCCAATGAGAGAAATAAAGCAGGGGAAGAGGATAGGATGAGTTGTCAGGTGGAGACAGGAGTTGCTCTTGCAATATATGCCTCTTACTACCCCTTCCCAGGGTGCTGCCAAACCCTAGCATCTCTGTTCATTTTTACAATGCAGACCTGTTCTACCACATCTCTGTTTCACCATCTTCCAAACTGTGCCCTGGAGGGGATTCACATGTCATAAACAAAGCTGCTTATCAAAGTATTTTGCTGAAGAAAATATCTTTAGTCTGGAGAGAAATAATGTCTCTCCCTTAGGGACAAAAGCAGCTGTAGTGAGTAGTGGTTTTAAACAGCATTCCCGCCCCATTACTCATGAGTGCAATCTCTCTTTTACTTAAAAGTTGGGGGCCAGAAGTAAAGATGTGAAAGGAAGTTACTAAGAAAATGAAATGTTTTGGGAGCATCTACTATGTGAGAGAACTAGTGCAAGCTGATGTCTTGCTAATAATCCTTGAATAACATTATTATACCCATTTTCCTAATGCAAAACTGAGCCTTGTGCAGGCAAAATAATCCCTTCCCAGGCACACAACCACAAGTTGCAGATGTGAGGTTTGATTTCTGAGTGTAGCCTCCAACACTGCCCCCACCCACCCTGCTGCTCATTTGGACCGGCTGTGAGACATGCCTTGTTTTCTAACCCCTGTGGCTGAATTGGACGAGACATATATTGCTTTGTGATCCTGGTCCTCTCCCACTTCATTGTTAGTCTGTGTGGTGTGGACCCTGCCGCTGCCTCCAGTAATGGGAGGAGGCAGTCAGGTCTGGGGGGAAATGAAAGCGTTCCCAGGGTGCCAGGCAAATGAACGAATTCCACTGATCTTGTTTGGTTCCTTATGGGATCATCCATCATAGTTTAACAACCCGAACCCAGGGTAGCCCCAGGCCTGCTTCCTGCCTGGAGCCACAGAAACAGTATAATTCATGGCTAAAAAACCGATTTGTTTTTCTTTTACTATTACCTGTTTCATGCCTATTATGCTGTATTATGTACTGTATTATCATATAATTTAGTCCTCCGTCTGCTCTGCTGACATTTGCTTTTGAGAAGCCTTGGTTTTCTTTATCCTTTTGAAATGCACTAAGATGAACCAATTCCTTGGCTGTAAAGTAAGCAGATGTTTGTTGAGGGTCCACTGTGTGCACAACAAATGGATACAGAAAAGCTTTGGTTTTGCTCTTCTCCTCAGGAAACTTACATGCTCCTATTGTTTTACTCATTTATTTATTTTTGGCTATTTTTTAAATGCAGTATTGGAAGTGCACAAAAGAATGTATATGATATATGTGAGTTATAAGGCATACTACCAAAATGAAGGCTCATGAAATTATTGTCTAAATCAGTGGTTCTCACCTTCCAGTGTATTTTCATGGTTAAAAAGGGTCATGAAAAAAAAGAAAAAAGGGGTCGTGATCCACAGGTTGAGAACCGCTGGTCTCAATGATTAATTAAAATTACTAATTCTGTGAGATCTGGTGGAATTACTTTTCCATCCCCCCATTCCATCCCATCCCTTTCAACCATTTAGTTTTTTTTTTTTTTTTAGCAAGAAAAAAATTTTATTTATGACTTCACAGCTGTCCAGGTCCTACCCTAGTGACTGTAGGCATCGAGGAAAGTACAGTCTTTGGGCTTTATACACAATTTTGAGGAGTATTAGCTCCTTCTTAGAAGTCTGCCAACATCTTAATGAACTCTGTTCTCCAAACAGCCCACCTTACAAGGTCTTAAAAACAATCCCGCCACAAGATCTTAATATTAACTCACCTGCAGAACCTTAATTAACCTCATTCCCAAAGTAGCCTTGGTTAGCCTGACCCAGCCCAGTCCAAAATACTCTAAGCACATCTGCCATTCACTCTATTCATATCTAGCTGGCTACTTAACAGCTTGGTCATGTTACTACAACTGATCTTTGCTTTCCTTATCTGTAAAG
Source organism: Nycticebus coucang (assembly GCF_027406575.1). NCBI lineage: Eukaryota > Metazoa > Chordata > Mammalia > Primates > Lorisidae > Nycticebus > Nycticebus coucang. Next base: position 94,840,001 of record NC_069791.1, on the reverse strand, counting down.
TGGAATAGGATAGAATAACCACTGGGCAGTGAAGAGTTAATGCAGTAGTGCAGGTGGCACGTAGTAAATGCCCAATAAATATTATTTATTTTATCATACATTTAAGAACACGTGGTTATGTTTTTAATTTCTTCTTCTTTTTTTTATTGTTCGGGATTCATTGAGGGTACAATAAGCCAGGTTACACTGATGGCAATTGTTAGGCAAAGTCCCTCTTGTAATCATGTCTTGCCCCCATAAAGTGTGACACACACCAAGGTCCCACCCCCCTCCCTCTGTCCCTCTTTCTGCTTTTCCTCCCTCCCCATAACCTTAATTGTCATTAATTGTCCTCATATCAAAATTGAGTACATAGGATTCATGCTTCTCCATTCTTGTGATGCTTTACTAAGAATAATGTCTTCCACTTCCATCCAGGTTAATACGAAGGATGTAAAGTCTACATTTTTTTTAATGGCTGAATAGTATTCCATAGTATACATATACCACAGCTTGTTAATCCATTCCTGGGTTGGTGGGCATTTAGGCTGTTTCCACATTTTGGCGATTGTAAATTGAGCTGCAATAAACAGTCTAGTACAAGTGTCCTTATGATAAAAGGATTTCTTTCCTTCTGGGTAGATGCCCAGTAACGGGATTGCAGGATCAAATGGGAGGTCTAGCTTGAGTGCTTTGAGGTTTCTCCATACATCCTTTCAGAATGGTTGTACTAGTTTGCAGTCCCACCAGCAGTGTAAAAGTGTTCCCTTCTCTCCACATCCACGCCAGCATCTGCAGTTTTGAGATTTTGTGATGTGGGCCATTCTTACCGGGGTTAGATGATATCTCAGGGTTGTTTTGATTTGCATTTCTCTAATATATAGAGATGATGAACATTTTTCCATGTGTGTGTTAGCCATTCGTCTGTCATCTTTAGAGAAAGTTCTATTCATGTCTCTTGCCCATTGATATATGGGATTGTTGGCTTTTTTCATCTGGATTGAGTTCTCTATAGATCCTAGTTATCAAGCTTTTGTCTGATTGAAAATATGCAAATATCCTTTCCCATTGTGTAGGTTGTCTCTTTGCTTTGGTTATTGTCTCCTTAGCTGTACAGAAGCTTTTCAGTTTAATGAAGTCCCATTTGTTTATTTTTGTTGTTGTTGCAATTGCCATGGCAGTCTTCTTCATGAAGTCTTTCCCCAGGCCAATATCTTCCAGTGTTTTTCCCATGCTTTCTTTTCTTGGAGGACTTTTATTGTTTCATGCCTTAAATTTAAGTCCTTTATCCATTTTGAATCAATTTTTGTGAGTGGGGAAAGGTGTGGGTCCAGTTTCAGTCTTTTACATGTAGACATCCAGTTCTCCCAACACCATTTATTGAATAGGGAGTCTTTCCCCCAAGGTATGTTCTTGTTTGGTTTATCAAAGATTAGGTGGTTGTAAGATGTTAGTTTCATTTCATGGTTTTCAATTCGATTCCAAGTGTCTATGTCTCTGTTTTTGTGCCAGTACCAAGCTGTCTTGACCACTATGGCTTTGTAGTACAGACTAAAATCTGGTATGCTGATGCCCCCAGCTTTATTTTTATTACTAAGAACTGCCTTAGCTATACGGGGTTTTTTCTGGTTCCATACAAAACGCAGAATCATTTTTTCCAAATCTTGAAAGTACAATGTTGGTATTTTGATAGGAATGGCATTGAATAGGTAGATTGCTTTGGGAAGTATAGACATTTTAACAATGTTGATTCTTCCCATCCATGAGCATGGTATGTTCTTCCATTTGTTAATATCCTCTGCTATTTCCTTTCTGAGGATTTCATAGTTTTCTTTATAGAGGTCCTTCACCTCCTTTGTTAGGTATATTCCTAGGTATTTCATTTTCTTTGAAACGATGGTGAAGGGAGTTGTGTCCTTAATTAGCTTCTCATCTTGACTGTTATTGGTGTATACAAAGGCCTTACTGACTTGTGGACCTTGATTTTATATCCTGAAACCTTACTGTATTTTTTGATGACTTCTAGGAGTCTTGTGGTTGAGTTTTTGGGGTTCTCTAAGTAAAAGGTCATGTCGTCAGCAAAGAGGGAGAGTTTGACCTCCTCTGCTCCCATTTGGATTCCCTTTATTTCCTTGTCTTGCCTAATTGTATTGGCTAGAACTTCCAGCACTACATTGAATAGTAAAGGTGACAGAGGACAACCTTGTCTGGTTCCAGTTCTAAGAGGAAAAGCTTTCAGTTTTACTCCATTCAGTAAAATATTGGCTGTGGGTTTGTAGATAGCTTCAATCAGTTTTAGAAATGTGCCACCTATGCCTATACTCTTCAGTGTTCTAATTAGAAAAGGATGCTGGATTTTATCAAATGCTTTTTCTGCATCTATTGAGAGGATCATGTGGTCTTTATTTTTGCCTCTGTTAATATGGTGGATAACATTTATGGAGTTGCAAATGTTAAACCAGCCTTGTATCCCTGGGATGAAGCCTACTTGATCATGATGAATGACTTTTTTGATGATATGCTGTAATCTATTGGCTAGGATTTTGTTGAGAATTTTTGCATCTATATTCATGACTGAGATTGGTCTGAAATTCTCCTTTTTGTTTGGGTCTTTTCCTGGTTTTGGTATCAGGGTGATGTTTGCTTCATAGAATGTGTTGGGGAAGATTCCTTTGTCCTCAATTTTTGGAATAATTTCTGCAGTACAGGAATAAGCTCTTCCTTGAAGGTTTGATAGAATTCTGGAGTGAAGCCATCTGGACCAGGGCATTTTTTGGTTGGAAGATTTTTTTATTGTTTCTTTGATCTCAGTGCTTGAAATTGGTCTGTTCAGGAGCTCTATTTCTTCCTGGCTGAGTCTAGGGAGAGGGTGTGATTCCAAATATTGATCCATTTCCTTCACATTGTCAAATTTCTGGGCATAGAGTTTCTGGTGGTATTCAGAGATGATCTCTTGTATCTCTGTGGGATCAGTTGTTATTTCCCCTTTATCATTTCTGATTGAGGTTACTAGAGATTTTACTTTTCTATTTCTCATAAGTCTGGCCAATGGTTTATCTATTTTATTTATTTTTTCAAAAAACGAACTCCTTGTTTCATTAATTTTCTGAATGATTCTTTTGTTTTCAATTTCATTGCTCTCTGATTTGGTTTTGGAGATTTGTTTTCTTCTACTGAGTTTAGGCTTAGATTGTTCTTCTTTTTCCAATTCCATAAAATGGCTTGTGAGATTGTGATGCACTCTCTTTCTGTTTTTCGAATATAGGCATCTAAAGCGATGAATTTTCCTCTCAAAACTACTTTTGCAGTATCCCACAGGTTTTGGTAGCTTGTGTCTTCATTGCTGTTATGCTCAAGGAAGTTGATGATTTCCTGTTTTATTTCTTCCTGCACCCATCTGTTATTCAATAAAAGATTGTTTAATTTCCATGCCTTTGTGAGGGGTTGAGCGTTTTTTTTAGAGTTGAGTTCCACCTTTAGTGCCTTATGGTCTGAGAAGACACAAGGTAAAATTTCAATTCTTTTGATTCTGTTGATATTTGTTTTGTGTCCCAGGATATGATCAATTTTGGAGAATGTTCCATGGGGTGATGAGAAGAATGTGTATTCTTTATCTTTGGGATGGAGTGTTCTATATGTGTCTATCAAGCACAGTTGTTCTAGGGTCTCATTTAAATCTCTTATATCTTTGTTTAATTTCTGTTTAGAGAATCTGTCCAGCTCTGTAAGAGGAGTGTTAAAGTCCCCTGTGATTATGGTATTATCAGATATCATATTGCTCAGACTGAGTAAGGTCTGTTTCAAGAATCTGGGAGCATTTAAATTGGTTGCATAAATATTTAGAATTGAAACATCTTCTTGTTGTATTTTTTCCTTGACCAATATAAAGTGACCATCTTTGTCTTTTTTGACTTTAGTTGCTTTAAATCCACATGAATCTGAAAATAAGATTGCAACTCCTTTTCTTCTGAATTCCATTTGCCTGAAAAATTGTCTTCCAACCCTTGACTCAGAGCTTTAATTTGTCTTTTGAAGCCAGGTGTGTTTCTTGCAGACAGCAAATGGATGGCTTGTGTTTTTTAATCCAGTCAGCCAATCTATGTCTCTTCAGTGGGGAATTCAAGCCATTAGCATTTATTGAGATAATTGATAAGTGTGGTAGTATTCTATTCATCTTATTTTGTGAGAGTCCATTGCTTAGTTTTATCTTTTGCATCAGTGTGGAGGTTTGGTTCTGTCCTTTAATTTCTGAGTTCTTACTTTGCTGCTGATCCATTGTGGTGGTCAGTGTGTAGAACAGGTTGAAGTATTTCCTGTAGAGCTGGTCTTGTTGTGGCGAATTACCTCAATGTTTGTATATCCGTAAATGATTTCATTTCTTCATCAATTTTTAAGCTTAGCTTAGCAGGGTACAGAATTCTGGGCTGGAAATTGTTCTGTTTAAGTAGATTAAAGGTGGATGACCATTGTCTTCTTGCTTGGAAAGTTTCATTAGAGAAGGCTGCGGTCACTCTGATGGATTTGCCCCTGTAGGTCAACTGGCGCTTACTCCTGGCAGCTTGCAGAATCTTTTCTTTTGTCTTGACTTTGGACAGGTTCATCACAATGTGTCTTGGAGAAGCTCGGTTAGAGTTGAGGCGACCTGGGGTCCAATATCCCTCTGAAAGCAGTGTGTCAGAATCTTTGGTGATATTTGGGAAATTTTCTTTTATAATATTCTCTAGTATGGCTTCCATTCCTCTGGGGCATTCTTCTTCCCCTTCTGGAATTCCTATAACTTGTATGTTGGAACGCTTCATAAAGTCCCATAATTCTGACAGTGAATGTTCTGCTTTCTCTCTCTTCTTTTCTGCCTCTTTTACTATCTGAGTTATCTCAAGAACTTTGTCTTCTACCTCTGAAATTTTTTCTTCTGCATGGTCTAACCTGTTGCTGATACTTTCCATTGCATCTTTAAGTTCCCTAATTGACTGTTTCAGTTCCTTCAGCTCTGCTATATCCTTTTTATATTCTTCATATCATTAATCTCTTATTTGATTCTGTTTTTGGATTTTATTTTGGTTATTTTCCACTTTATTAGCAATTTCCTTCATTGTTTCCATCATTTCTTTCATTGTTTTCATCATGTGTATTTTAAATTCCCTTGCTGTCATTCCTGACATTTCTTTATAGGTGGAATCCTCTGCAGTAGCTACCTCATGGTCCCTTGGTAGGGTTGTTCTGGACTGGTTCTTGATGTTGCCTGGAGTTTTCTGCTGATTCTTCCTCATGAGTGATTTCTTTTATCTGTTTCCTTGCCCTAATTTTTCTTTCACTTCTTCTTGCTTTTTAAGTTCTCGTGCCTGTGGACTAAGGTTTATTTATTTATTTTTTTTGTGGTTTTTGGCCGGGGCTGGGTTTGAACCCGCCACCTCCGGCATATGGGACTGGCGCCCTACTCCTTGAGCCACAGGCGCTGCCCTGGACTAAGGTTTAGATGAGTCCTTTTGGTACAGGACCAGAAGGGTGAGAAGGTTGAACAGCAAGAAAGGGGTAAAAGAAAGGAGGACTGAGTGAAAAGAAAAAAAAAATAAAGAAAGGAGAGGGGGTGGGTAAAAGGAATATTGACAAAAAGAAGAGAGGCACAGAAAGAGGGAGACAGAGCAATATAGGTATACAGTGGGGTACTTTGACACATCCTTAAAAAAAAAAAAACCCACCTTCTGGGGGTCCTCAGTTGGGTGGTTCCTTGAGGTCAGCAGCTCTTTGCTAACCTGATCAGACACAGTACCCCACCTCCACCAAGTAGAGTGGAAAGACAGAAATGCTATAAATCAAACCAAAACAAGCAAACAGAAAACTTTACGGGATAATATTGTGTGAAAAACCAAATAATAGCAGTAGAAATACTAGCAAAAATGAAGTTCTAGTTATTAAAAAAGGCAGTAATGGGAAATTATAATTAAACTAAAAAAATTGAGAAAGAAAAAAGATCTGTACGGAAAAGGTTGAAATTAAAAAACAAAACAACATCAACAACATCAAAATAAACAAAAAAACAACCAAACCAAAAGAAAAACAAAAAAAAAAAAAACAAAACACCAAAAAAAACCCAAAAACAAAACACAACCAAAAACAAAGCAGTATGTATATGTTGTTGAATATTGTCTGGGCACGTGGTCATCTGGGGTATGAGATGTTAATCACAGTTCTGATGTGACTGGAGGCTGCTAATTTCTCAAACCCCAGCAGGTAGACACCCTAAATCTCTCTTCAGCCCACTTAAAAGGCACTTTCAACTTTTAAACTTGCTGAGCAGAAGCTTTCCCAGGAAAGTGCTTGTTGCTGGAATCACTGCTGAAGTGGTTATCCACTTACCCAGTGTGCCAAAACCGGTCTCACTCTGCCCCTGAGGGTTAGGGCTGCAAGGCGGCTCAGGCCCCACCCTTTGGCTACTTGGTTGCTTGGTTACCCGCTCCCACCCGATTCTAGCTCTGTGACCCTGAGGGTGGAGCTTGCCAGGGCAAATCACTCAGAATGGCTCCCTGTGGCCCACAGCCAAACACTATTAGCTCCTTCTGGCTCAGCGGCTCAGACTGGGGCCCTAGACAACGGCCAAAGTTCTCCGCATTCCTGCTCAGGCTCTCCCCAAGACAGTTCAACTGAGTGCCAAGTCCAAAGACACCAAAACAGTTCACAGGTAAGGCCTTTTCGGTTTGTAGTCTCACTGCTACTGAACTTACAGTTGTGGGCAGGTTTAGACCGATTGAACACACGCGACCACTTGCCGGTTTTCCACTGTTTTAGTCCTCCTCTTGGGGTCCAGAAGTCTCTCGCTGACTCTCTGTATCCTCACAGGGGTGATGATAGGCAGATCCCACCAGCCAGAGATGCCTGGAGTCCTATCTCCCCGGACTCACGGTGCCCAGATGTAAGGAAGCTGTTACTCGGCCGCCATCTTGCTCTCCTCTCTCAACCATTTAGTTTTTAAGATTTACCCCATTTTTTAAACACATCACAGTTTTTTTATTTTTAATAACATAAGCAGGAAAAAAGAGTCACATTCATACCATAAACTCCAACTAGACTCAGCAGGAGTTAAGTCTTTACTTGTAATGGAAAGTCCCAGCCTCCCCTCCCTGATCAGTGGGCATATGTGTACACACTCAAACTCCCACTTACTCCATGCTAGGATATTCTCCTTCAGAAAGCTCTTGGGTCTACTGTCCTGCCCATAGAATTTAGATAAGTCAGCTCGGAGTTCTAAACTAGGAAGGAATCTACCGTACCAAAGGTGCAGGTAGAAACTGATCTCCAGACCCACACCCCGCCCCCTGCACCTCCAGTTCCAACAGGGACTTGAGGTTCAGCCTCCTTCCTCAGCTCCACATGCAGTCAACTATCAGCACATCAGACTTCAGAGCTCTTCTGGGGTTGAGGGAAGCAGTCCCCAGCCACAAAGCACTCAACCTTAGTCACTAAGGGGAAGGGGGACAGTCACATCTATATCACGTTATTTATAAAATAAGGATTACTTTTTATATAATGTATCCAGAAAGAGCTATAGTTTCTCAGGAAAGCTGCCTAGGATGGCATGGGAGAGATCACACGGGCATGACTATATAGCAGCTTTCTAGTCAATTGTGTTTATCCTTGACCACTTCAATGAACCAAGCTTGAAAGCCTTTAAAAGGCAATTAGCTTAAATACAAAAATAAATTTGTATTTTAAAAATGTTTCAATATTTTTTTCTTTTAATTTAGATACATGCATTCCTACTTCTCCCAGAGAGGATGGACATGGCAGCAGGGCTTTTGGGCCTGGGGTAAATGGTTTTGGAACAAAGGAAGAAAAGGGGATGGATTGGAGAGGCTCCTAATAGGAAAAAATAACTAAGATGTAACCTAAAAGTATGGTTCATTAATGTAGGTTTCCTAACACACAGGAGGGGTGATCTAGCCCCCAGTGAGGTCAGGTAAGTGGGAGACAAATACAGAGGAAGATAGTTGCTCCCCCGAGGCATCATCCTCCTGGGCTGCCATCCTTAAAGTCAAAGCACCATTTGAAAATTCAGGAGTAAGCACCTATAGCCATAAAGTGGTGCGACCTTCTACATTCAATTACTGGGCTCCAGAACACTTGAAACAGCTATGTCTGACATGGCCAACATGCCACCACTCATACGATTCAATTCCTCCTCCAAACTCAATTCAAAGAATGATAGACATGAGCACCAGAAAAACAACACAGGGCAATGCTTGAAACATACAATCCTGGAGAGGCAGACAAGGGCCTGATGAGGCCAAGGTGTGGGTTGGGGAGGAGGCTGCTGAAAGCAGCCACGAGCATCTGTCCTGTCTGCTCCATGAGTTTTTCCCTCCTAGGGCGAGGTATCTCACCCCGGTTCTGCCTGGCTAACAATCGCTTTTTCTGGAGACAGAGTCTCGCTATGTCACCCTTGATAGACTGCTGTGGCATCACAGCTCACAGCAACCTCAAACTCTTGGGCTTAAGCAATTCTCTTGCCTCAGCCTCCCAACTTACTGGGACTACAGGTGCCTGCCACAACACCTGGCTTTTTTTTTTTTGTTACAATTGTCATTGCTGTTTAGCTGGCCCAGGCTGGGTTCTAACCCACCAGCCTTGTTGTATGTGGCCGGTGCTCTACCCACTGAGCTACGGGCTCTGCTCTAGGCTAACAATCTTGAGTCAATAAGCTTTTGAGAGCCAAATTGGCAGAGAGGATTGGAGAGGAAATACTGACTCAGAATTGGCAGGAGGAAAATGACAGGAGCAGCACCCACTGGGGTCTCCAAGGCGAAGCTAGATTCAAGATCATTTAAAAAGGATTAAATCCTGCAAGGAACCAGTGAGGGACAAAGCAACAAGAAATAGGGAAAGAGTCCCCTAAAGGGACCCGAGGAAGAGAGCCACTTCTTGTTGTAAACCCAAGCAGGGAAAAGCTTTAGGGATAATCAGTTTCCCCTAGGCCCATCAAATGCGCAGAGATCCAAGTGGGCTGCACTTATACCCTCCCGCAAAGGTGGCTGTCAGGGAAAGGCGGGGAGGGTGGTTGTGTGACCACGGTGACATACTAAGTAAGAGTCAAGGAAGTGAGTGAATGGTATGTACAGATGTTTCCTTAGTTCTCCAGCCTCACTAGTGGGATTGTTTCAGGCTCTGCCTGCCATACCCGGCCACCCTATCCTCAAAGCTGTGGAAAAGGCAAAGGGCACCAGGGCTGCCACGTCCCTGCTGGTGGCTAAAGCCACAGATCTGGGGGGCAAGTTTGCTTTATAGAACTTGAAGGTCAAGGGCTCTTCCTAGCAGATGCGAAGGTCCAGATTTGGGAAAGCAGTGGGGGAACAGGGACAAGGGACAAAGACTCTTTTTTGCCGGTGTGTGGCCTTCAGGCCTGCCGTCACTGTCAAGCCCCTGGGGTATTGGATCCTGTGTCAGTGGAAGATGAATGGGCCGTTGATCCATAGGGTCCAACTTCAACAAGGGTGAAGAGGACGCCCCAAAGAGAGGCTGCTGCACAATATGCTGACTCCAGGGGTCTGGGTGCTCTGGCCACAGGTAGACCTGGAGAGGCCTCCGAACACAGGTTTGTTCTCAGGAGTGCTGGCCATGGAGAACGGCAAGGGTGTGCTCTGGCTGGGCGTGCACAGCATGCTCTGACCTAAGCTCCCTGCAAAAGGGGTGGTAGTGCCTTGGACCCACCTTGTCCTGCTACAAACTAAATGCTCCAGAGGTGGAGCTGGTGCCTGGGGGAGCCACATTGATCTAAAGCCTTCACGGCCTGCTGGGGCTGCCAACACCTCAAACATGAAGGGCGATGGAGTTGTGGGCCTAACACTGAGCTACTGGGCCCACTGCTGCCAGTGTGGGCTGTAGCCCCAAAGCTGGAGGCGGTGGCTGCACCAAAGGAGAAAATAGCTATAGTGCGAGCAAATGCTGGCAGAGCTCCAGCGGGTGTGCCAAAGGTAGCAGCTGTGGCTTTCAAACCATCAAAAGCTCAATGTGCAGTGCTGCCAAGGCTGGCTGGGCTGGAGTTGCAGCTGGAACTGGGGCTGCAGAGTCTCCAAATGCAAAAGAGCTGCCACAGCTTGGGGCCAGGGCTGAGTTGGTGGCCCCTTGAGGCTGTCCAGCAGTGACCCCACATGCAGGCAGGGGATTGGCTCTGGGATATGCTGGGAGAGGTGGTTTGGTGCTTGAGTCAAAGGGAATGTTGAGTGCTGGGGTGGTTATGTTACTGAATATCAAGGCTGGCTGGCTGGTGGTGGCCGGGGCTGAGGTGGTCAGTGTGCTTCCAAAGCCACTGAGGCTGGCAGTGCTGCTGTGGGCAGCTGTCTGAACAGCACTGGGAAGGGACTGGCCAGAGGTGGGGGCTGTGGTTGATACAGGCATGGCAGGGAGGTTTGCCAGACTGGAATATGGAGCCCATGGCTGGGGTAAAGGTGGCACTGGGGGCAGGGGGTACAAAGAGGAAAGGTCGTGCAGTGGAAGGGGTGGCACTAGTCACACTGCTCCTGGTGGGCTCACACTGTTCACACCAAAGCCAAAAGCAGAGGTACTGGCTGAGCAGTGGTTGGAGTAGCTGTGTGCTTGAAGAGGGGAGCTGAAGGGCACAGATGCAGACAGCCCCCTGTTGCTAAAGATAGGCTGGTAAGTCAGGGCCGAGGTGCTGGCAGCTGTGGGGAGGGTAGGGCTGGAGGGTGCTGTGGTCCTGACTGAAGGACCAGATGGCTTGGGGCCTTCATTCTTGCTCTTACGTGGGGCCGTAAAAATGGGCTTGAACATGGGAAATGCTGAAGATTCAGCAGAAGTGGCAGGGGAAGGAGGCTTAGGAGGTGGGGGGCTCAGCATTCTAAACAGAAATCCTTGCTTGGAGGTGGGGATGGGGCAGATAGGGCTTGAGATTTGGCAGAAGTCTTGGCCAGAGGTGAGTTGGTGTCAGTGACTCGTATCAGGGAAGAAGCAAGGACCAGCCCCATGAATGAGACTGTGGATTTTGAGTCTATAGAGGTGACCTCATGTGGCTGTGAAAAGCCAAGACGGGTCAGAAGGCCTGGTATTTTTGGAGATAAATGAGCCTCAGTGGTCACCACTCCTGCAGATTCTAGGAAGGACGGGAGGCCAGAGGAATTTTCATTTTCTTCAAGCTCTGTAACAGGCAGGAGGGAGGCTAGGGAGGCGCATTCCCCACAGGAGTGGGGTAAAAGTAAATGAAGGCTACGTGGTGGGTGGGGTTTCAGTGAGGGGGGGGTGTCGAGGCAGCATTGATCTTGTCCTCGAAAACCTTGTAAAATAATTTGAATGAAACTTTCTTTTCTAAGTCCAGGTCTAAAACAGTGATTGAATAGCCAAGCTGGGGCAGTGAAGCGAAGTCAGCTGTTCCCTGCCCTGGAAGACAGCAGCTGAATCTTCTGTTTTTGATGCCCAGAGCTGCCAGGTGTAGATGGGGAATTCTATGAGTTTCGTTTTTTCCATGTGTTTGTATCATCTGCAACCCTCATTCCCTGGGACTCCTTGTTTGTCACCAGTAGAGCTGAAGAACTGGAATGATAACAAAGCTCCTCTTCTCTCATGTTCTTTGCTGGCCTCTCTGGTGTCCAGGACCAGGTTGAGGCTAGATTAGAGAAGGGTGATGAGCTGGGCCACTTTTACAGAACTGTGAGAAGTCTTGAGTACATCTATAGGAACTGGTAATGACATTGTGGCTGGGGACAGAGATGCCAGCTGTGTACGAGCTTGCCAAGGAAGGGGCGCATGGTCTCTTACTCAAGGGGTCCTCTGAGCTCTGGGAACGGGGACCTCTCTTCAGAGACTCAGACCTGGGCATAAAAGAAGTGGGACTCCACGGGTCACCAGGGGCTCAAACGCCAAATGTCTACTTCTGCTATTATGCTGCCTTCTTTTATGTTCCTGGACATCAGCAAGTATTTGGTCTTCTCCCTCCTCTGTCCTTTTCATCCTCTTCTTTGAGGGCACCCAGGATAGTCTCCTTTGCACATGGGTCTGAGGCCTTAGGTGATGGTGAGGACAGTGTTGAGCTGATCACCTGCTCTGGTCCTACAGAACTGGTCAGTTGTCAGGAGGGGCAATCTTAGAGGTGACTGGGCTGCACACCATCCTGGAATTACGAACAGATAGCACAGCCTTCTTCTTTGGACAATCATTCCAGCACACTGTGGGAAGCACCCCAGAAGGGAATTTGGGTTTCTGTCTGTGAGGTGTCCTCATGAAGCACTTTGATGAAGTCCTGCAGTCCCCGTGGGACAGCTGCTCAAAGGCTTGGCGAAGAGTAGTGAGGAGTGAGGGGTTAGTGTGGGAGTTGGCGGGGGAGAAGGTGCAGGACAGGCCTCTCCCACAGGTCCTTGTCCTCCTGAGCGGGGCAGGCTGGGGTGGGCCAGGCTGACCCAAGTAACTGCCCATGAGCAGCAGTTCAGCGGGTCAGGTCCTTGAGTAGCATTGACTTTAGGAGATTTCTGTTTACCACAGACTTGGCCTGAGGCAAAGAAAACACTGTTCCCTAGCAAGGACCTCAGGGCTCACGGCTCAATTCCCACCAGGCGGTAGCCCCCATGGCCAGCCTGGCCAGCACAGTAGTGAGAAATTTAAATCTACCCATTTTTTTCTATGCATCTATTCTCTCCTTTCTTTGAACTGAAGTTTTTGTTATTTTATTGTTTTCATATTCCATTTTCCCCACTACTGGTGTGAAATTTTAAAACTCCAATATTTAAACTTAACATTTCCAAAATTAAACAACTAAAATCCTCTAAATATCAAAAATTAAAAACCCCTTTCCTAGTATTTTTTTCTTGAAATTTTATGATATATCTAATAAAATTGAGAGTCATTGGGAGGCTGAGGTGGGATGATTGCTTGAAACAAGAAGTTGGAGACAGCCTGGGTAAAATAGCAAGACATGGTCTCTAACAAAAACAAAAACATGGTGGTGTGCGGCGGTAGTCTCAGACACTAAGGAGACTAAGGTGGGAGGATTGCTTGAACCCAGGGGATCAGGAATTTAAGGTTACCATGAACTATGAACATGCCTGTGCACTCTAGCCTGGGTGACAAAAAAAAAAAAAAAACTATCTTAACTTCCCCTTCCAAACAAGGTAAGGACTTTTATAATACCTTAATGGCAGTGGCTTCCTCTTTTTCTTTCTTTTTTTTTTTTTTTTGTTGCAGTTTGGCTGGGGCTGGGTTCAAACTTGCCACCCTCAGTATATGGGGCTGGCGCCCTACTCACTGAGCCACAGGCATTGAGTGGCTTCCTCTTAACTCAAATGTCTATGTTATCATTAGTTTCAATTTTGTCCTTTTAAAAACCCTCATAAATCGGATTGTTATTATTAATAATTTATACAGATAATGTTTTTAGATTTACCTTCCAGTTTATGAGTTTATTTGATAATTCTTCTCTTTGCACCTGAGACCTTTCTTCTGGGCCATTTTCCTTTTCCAATTGCCTTTAGAATTCTTTTAGTGGAGATCTATCGGTAGGCAAACTCTTGTTTTTGTTTATATGGAAATGTCATCATATCACATTCATTCTTAAAAGATATATTTTGCCTGATGCACAGTTCAAATGATGATTATTTTCTCTTAAAAATTTGAAGGTGTTATTCCAGAATGGTTCTGACTTCTATTGTTGTGCCTAAAACCTCAAAGGATGATCTAAATGTTGCTCATTTGAGGGTAATCTGTTGTTTTCCACCGGGAGCTTTTAGGTTCTTTCTGTCTTTGATGTTTGGTGGCTTCATTGCAACATGTTTTGGTTTGGATTTCTTTCAATTCATCTTGCTTATATATGGTGTGCTTGTATCTGATGATTTACACAGAGTCATGTATAACTTAACAATGGAGATACATTCTAAGAAGTACATCATTAGGTGATTTTGCCATTGTAAGAATATCATAGAGTGTACCGACAGCCTGAAGGCTCCACACCTGTACGGCTTGTTACTGTACTCAATACTATAGGCAAATTGAACACAATGGCAAGTATCTGTGTATTTAAATATATCTAAATGTAGAAAAAGGTACAGTAAAAATATGGGGTAGTAATCATAGGGAGCCACTCTTAGATATGGTCTGTTCTTGACTGAAATGTTGTTATGCATGACTGTTCAGAAAATGACTGTATTTTACCATTTCTCTAAAATTTCTATCTATTGTAATGTTAAACATTGCTTCACATCCAATCTCTTTATTCAATCCTAATATTGTGTCTAATAGATTAGGCATATAGTAAATAGTCTTTTCTTTCTGTCTTTATCTCTTCACCTTTCATTAGTTTTAATCTTCTTGTGTATTTGTATTAGATTATGGATAATTTCTTTAGATATAACTTCAAGTTTTGATGCTCTTTTCTGCTATTTTTATTCTGAGTTGGGTTTTCGAGTTTAGTAGTTATATATTCGATTTCTAAAATTTTTATTTGGCTCTTTTAAAACTATCATTTTAATAGAAATTCTTTGATTACTTTCTCATTTTTCTTTTTTTTTTTACTTTCTCATTTTTCTAATCCCATCTTTTATTTGTTTAAGTGGATATTCATGATTATTTTATATTATGTATCTAGTTGTTTCAATGGTTCCAAGCTTTGAAGTTAGTAGGGGTAAAAATATGTTATTTATTATTTCTGCTAATTCTCACTTGTGGTGGCTCATTTTCTAGTGAGTTTGGTGGCCTTGGATTATGAGCTCATAGAAGTTTCATCTTAGTCTATGGAAATTCTAAAGGCCTAGGTAGGAAATGCTTTCAGGCAGAGAGGATTTTAATTTCTTTCTGTTAGGAACCAGGGGGTGCCACCAACTTTGCCTCCCTTCAAAAGCTGGCTTTATGTGGGAGTCTCAGATTTGTGTTCCCATGTTCATGGCAGTCAATGATAGTTTGTTATTTTAATAATAATCACTGGGTAGCTTCTTATGCCTTGTACTACATTGGGTATTCTACAAATGTTGTTCGTGACCTGCACAGTAGCTTTGTGCAGGAGAAAAAGACTAGAGAGACCTTCCACAGTCTCTTCCACACAACTGTCCTTCACTTCCACCCAACCCTGCTCATCAAAATCCCTCCCTTCCTTCAACACCTCTCTCAAGTGCTGCTTCCTCAGGGACATCATCTTGGGGCCGTGAAGCTGAGCTTAGGTTTTTGCTCCCTGCAGGTAGAATGGGGACTAAAGACCCCATTCTTGGCAAGGGAAAACATCCCCCGAAAAGGGAAAAACAGAGAAATAAGCTGAGCAAGGTGGAATAAAAACAGTTTAGCTAGTTTACTTTTAAACCAGCAGTTAAATTCCTTATCTGAGCAGTTCCTGCTTTTCCTAGAAGCCTGGCCGATAAGGAGGTTATAGACCTATAGATACGCTCCTGCTGGGTCTGTGAACACTCTGAAGAAGACAATGGCTGGAGAGGAGGCTATGGGAAGGCCTGGAAAGGAACATTAACCAGGTTGTCCCCTGCCCAGTCTACAGTCAAAGCAAATACCCATTGTGGGGCCAGGGCAGAGATCAAGAGAACAGCTCTTGATCTGCTGAAATATAGGCAGGAGGGCTTATGTACCCACTAATCAACAGAGGAAGATGCCTCTGTGGTGGAGATCAGAGGAAAATTCTTCTGTTCCACCAATTCTTCAGAGGAGACTGATGCCGGTGGTGTTTACTCCATTGTGAACAAGCGAGGATTAACTTCCCCTAAGGAAATCTGTGTGTATGACCACAGAGAGGAGACTGCCCCCCACCCAAGGTTCAGGTTTCAGATTTCTCAAGGCTGCTCAGATCCTTAAAGTTAATGATTATAGATAGAATAAGAACTAACATGCTTACTCAGAAACTGCTGATGTTTTTGTTCCCTTCCTCAGCTTCCCCTCTGGGCTAAATGAGCAAATAGCCTTTAATAAAAGCTGAGTGGAACAAACACTCAGGGCCATTTGCTGGATCCCACATACTAGTGATGGGTCCCTGTGTTTCCCCACCTTTGCAAACTTTTTTCTGCATGTCCTGTCTCTTTATGTCTTGCTACTTCTAACTTTATTTTTCTTCAGTTGATTGCCACTAGCTTCACAGGTCTTAAAGGACCCTGCCTCCAGGGCAGGGCCCTGTTAGCTACCCTGTGTTCTTATAACAAATAATTTATACCAGCTATTGGAGCAATCACTGAATTCACGGATGAAGCATTTGAGGTCCCTGAGTTTCATTTATAGGTATTTGTGCAGATTTTCCTAAACACTGTAATTTGGTAGCAAGGGCAACTGCCTCAATTATTTCTGCTTCATCCTTCTCCATCTTTCCTACGCAACCCCCTGTAACTTACCCTCCTTTTTACACATACAGACTGTAAGACTAAATGCAAGCATTCAGAAATTTTGTATAAATTTAAATTTAGGCAGAGAGATAAGGAAGAAATGGAGAACAGGGCACAAGCTTATGTGATTGCCAGATGACTGCTGTTGTCAATATGTGCCCCTATGGTACACCTTCCACCCTGCACTCATTAGGCCTACTGTGGTCCTTCAGTTACCTCAGGTAAATAATCACTAAAGTGAGATTTTGTTCACAAATTGCACTTGCAGTGGTTTTAGTGGGTCACTTTGGCTCTTTCTGAGTATCTCTGAATTCTTATAAGTCAGATCTTTGGCATTTTATTGACCCATGCTTCAGCAGCATGTTTGAGGAGATATTCAGGGGATTAAAAAATTATCTTTTTGTTTATACAGAGTGAGCATATCCACCAGTACCTCCAGAACAAGTACTGTCACATGTTTTTAATTTTTCCCCCCAAAGTGAAATCAAAATTACTTTATTTATCAGCTTCTGTGTTGGCCAGAAGTCTTTATTGAATTAACTTATTGGGGCTTTCCTCTCCAATTCCAGTGTTCTTGGGTAGTTAAGAGGTCCTTGTACTCCCAATTAGGGAAAAGCACTGGTATTTGTCAGCCTGTTAGTGCTCTCACTGCCACAAGATGGTGCTGTTGAACACAAAGCCAGCACTGCTGGGCTGTGTTGTAGTGCAGCTTGGTAACACTCAGGGTGACCCCTCTTCGGAAGTTCTGTTCCAGATGAGGTTTGTTTATTGATTCACAATAGTCCTCACTACTCCCATGCTTTTTTCAAGGACATGAGGTGAGTGAGATCTTCCCAGCATCAGGCCATTTTTACTTTTAGTCCCTGAAAGAAAACAGGAATTAATTTGGTTCTCTTTCCTGGACAATAGAGATTTGTTGCCTTGCAATTTTTAAGAAACAACATTCAACAGAAGAATGCTTGGACTTTAGATAAACCAAAGGAGAGTCATCTTGTGGTATAGAGCTAATTATACTTCAGTATTTATTTTCTCCTTTCTGTTTGTAGAAGAACCTCCCAAGCTTTAGCCGAGCACAGGACAATCCAGATAAAGACTGTCTTTCTCATCTTCTCTTGCAACTGTGTGTAGACATGGAACTAAGTTATTGCCAAAGGCGTATGAACAGAAGTGATGCATGCAACTTAAAGTCACAGCATTTGAAAGGAAGATGCTTGCATTTCTTCCTCTATTTTCCTCTTTGGCTGGAATTTGGTGGGATTCTGGTAAGCCTGCTTCAACCATGTAGATTAGGACAATACTCTGGAAGAAAGAAGAACAATAATATAGGGCGGCGCCTGTGGCTCAAAGGGATAGGGCGCTGGCCCCATATGCCAGAGGTGGTGGGTTCAAACCCAGCCCTGGCCAAAAACTGCAAAACAAACAAACAAACAAAAAAAAAAAACCAAACAAAAAAACCCTCAATAATATAAGGATCCAGATCTTGGCATCATTACAAAGGGCAAAGAAACCATGGTCACCCCAGACTATTTACCCCTGAACCAATCTGTGACAGTGACTTTGAGGCACTGTTTTTTTTTTTTATCTCTTGTACCAGCACCTCAGCCAGTGTCCCAAATAATGTACACCCTCACTCGTGGGACTGCAGATCCCCTAGGCTCTGTCTCACTAATGATCCACCCTCTTTAGGGCAGACAAGAGGAATTTTACATACCTCTCTTGATAAAGCAGTGGCAAGTAAAACCCAAGTTAAGTGGGATACTCCCCTGCATGTTATTTGCAGGTTCCACAGCCTATGAAGTTAACGGAGGAAGAGGAAGAGGAAGGTAGAGCACCCTGACTCCATAATCACAAATGCATAGAAGGCAAAATCGTTTAGATAGTGGCCGTGAGTAGAATGGAGAGAGAATGGACTATGAGTCAGATATTTTAGGGTTCTCAATGTATCTTTATCATTCAGTTTTTTAAGCCACTACTTTCTCAACTGTAAAATGGAAATTACAATGCATATTTTATTTACTTGTTCTAGGAATCAAGTGAGGTAATATTTTTAAAAGTCCCACACAGGGCCTGGTAAAAATCAGGTGCTAAATGAAAGTAAGTTTCCTTCTTATGTCTGGCCTTATAATCATTGCACCAGGCTGCCCACACTAGGGGTATGCAAGACTCTACATCATCTAATACTCCTCTCATTTTTTTTTTTTTTTAACTACTTCATTTAGGGCCACCTTTCCCATGCCCATGACTCTGTGTCACTCTCATGATATTTTAGTACAAAGACCACTGAAAATTCTTTCCTACCTCTGGATCTGTGCTTTTCCTTCTGCTTGCTACCCCTTCTCATTGTCACATCTTGGATAAGCCTTCCTAAGAACACTTACCTAAAGTAGTTTCTTGCCTATTGGGAGAGGCAGAATAATGGCACCTCCCCATGAAAGATGTCTACACTCTAACCCCCCGAACCTGTGGCTATGGCAAGGGGGAATTAAGGTAGCAGATGGCATTATAGTTACTAATCAGCTGATGTTAAAATAGGGAGACCATACTGGAATATCTGGCTGGGTCCAATGGGATCATGGAAATTCTTAAAAGTGGAAGAGAGATGTTGAAGAAAAGAACCAGAGTTAGACATGTGATGATGGAAACAGAGTCAGAGAGATGCCACAAGGCTGCCTTTGTGGCACGGGCCACAAACCAAGGAACCAACCAAGTTGGCATCTAAAACTGTAAAAAGAAAGGAAAGGGATTCTCTTCTAGAGTTTCCAGAAGGAATAGCCCTTCTAAAATCTTGATTTTGGCACCAAAATTTTAGCCATGTTGGACTTTTGAATGACAGAACTGTGATATGATAGTTTTGGGTGGCTTTAAGCCACTCCATTAATTTCCTCTTTATTTCCTTCCTAACACTCATACCAATCTGTAATTATCTTGTTTGTTTATTTGTCCACTTGGTGATTCTAGTCAAATGTGGCTTTTATGAAGACAGAAATGTCTATTTTATTTACCTACAAGTTCACCTACCAGAGTGTGGGTCATGTAGCATATACTCAATAAATATTTATTGAATGCATGCGTGCGTGAAAAAATGGATGAAAACGTTGAAATTGATTTTCTTCATCTGTAGGGCTTCTTGTTTCTGAGAGTACACAAAGGGATTGAAGGGTGATGCTGGCAGGGGTCCATGTGATGGCATGGTAGGGCAAGGAGACCAGGAATTCTGACCACCAGCCAAGCCAAGTCCTAAAATTCAAGTTCTGTTGGGAGGTAGGCAGGTGAGAGGACATGAAAACTCAGCCTATTTTTTTTTTTTTTTTTTTTTGCTGTTGTTTAATCTCATTTTTGCAGCCTACTTTTAATCCCCTGCAATTCTTTAGTGACCATCAGGAGGTGAGCTACATGCCCCACATGCTGCCTTTTTCTCAGAAAAACTTAGGATGGGACACTCCAAGTTTCTTAACTCCCTGCAATAGTTCAGCTCACTCACAGCAAGACCCCGGCCTCTGCAGACACTGAAGTGTGTGTTTGTTTAATTAGGGCACCGAGTAGAGCCTCATCCAGTGGCAGATGTTGCCATGTGTAATATAATAAATAAAAGTCTTTATAGGACCCAGCAGGCAGTAGAGCCTTCAGTTAGCAGATGGCGAAATATTAAACTGGCAGAGCAATAACTTAACTGCCTGAATCAGCTGGTCCCTGCCCAGATTTGCTCCGACATGAATCAACTTCATATAGGATGTGTCACAGCCTCAACACATACCTTCACCTGCCTTCCCTCCCCTTCCCTGCTAGGACCATTCTTTCCTTGGTAACCCATTATTAAAGTCAGTTTCATGGGGGAGGGAAATCTTGTAACCCCATTATCTGGTTGATGAGAGGTGCTTGCTGAGCTGGACCATAGGGTTTCTTTATGGGCAAAAGAAATGCAATAAGCCAGTGGATGTCTTCCAGCACCAGTTTCTGCTTGGCTCCAAATTAGCCAGATGGTATGTTACCTGGCCCTGGGGTCCTTGTGGTACTGAAGGATTATCTCATTTAGCTCCAGGAATCTTCCTGTTTAAGTTAGCCCAGGGCAACCCCAATAGAGGAGAGAACAGACCTTTTTGGACTGAAAAAGATGAGCTTGAAAAGAGATTGACTGAATCTCGAAACCTCCTCAGGGGTAGGACAGAGGGGCTTTGGACTTGTTTACTAAATTCCAGATTATAGCACTGGTATTTATGAAGCATTTGCTACATGTTAGGACTTTGGATAAGGGCTTTGCAGGCACACAAAGCCCATTCCATCTTTACCATAATCCCTGAGATGGTAACAACAGACCCTTCTAGCACTTTCTGTGTGCCAGAGACTGTTCTAAGAGTTTTCTGTTCATTGACTCACTCAATGTACATTGACCCTATCAACATTAAACCTCAAACTCATCCTCACATGGGGAAAGGTGTGATGATTTGTTCAACATCACACAACTGTGAGATGTCAGAGCTGGGATGCCACCCAACTCTGTCTAAATTCAGAGGTAGCAATTGCACAACTCTTGAGTCCAGGAGACATAAACTTGGACAGAAGATGGTGAACACGTAGGCAAAATACCACCCAGAAAATGAGGGGGAGAACTGAAAGTAGGTAAGAGGCATTTATGACACTTGTTGCTATTTATCGAAATAAACTTGACTGCTTTCTCATAGGTTTTCTAAATATACGTCTTCTCCTTTAATCCTTATAGCAAGGCATTGAGGCAGACACAATTATAGTCTACTTTTGCCAACTAGAAAATTGGTATCAGAAAGATGATTTGACTTGTCCAGCCAGTAAGGAGAGGGGCCTGGATGGAAACAGAACCTGTCTGATCTAAGCTCTTGCTTTATTCACTGAACAGTTTTTTCCCAAAGTCTTCCTGGAAGAGAGTTTTGAGAATGTGAAGAATTTAAATAAGTGGAAGTGAGGGAAAGCATTCCAGGAAGAGGAGAGAGAGTGAGCGATGCCTTGGCAGGTATGGACAGTGGGGTATGTGTGTCTGTAGGGAAAAGGAGGCTGGTTATTGGAGACAGACTCATGGAAGCCTTGAATGCCGTGCTAGGAGAATTAGGTTTTTAAGCAACAGCAGGATATCAATGTTTTCTGAGTCCGTAAGTGAGCCCATGCCAACACGTGCTCTTTCAGATCACCACGCTAGGTTTCCACTGCCTCTTCTTCCCTGACTTTTAGGGAGAGAATGACAGTCAAGACTGTTCTTGCATAGTAGTCAGGGGAGGGAGGGTGTGAGGAAGTCCTTAAAGTCAGGCTTTAGACTGTCTTCCAGTTCTTGCCATGTCGTGGGTGTTGGAGTATCCTTGGTCAGTATGAGAGCCAGCTGCTGCTGCTCTTTCTGACACTTTAACCTCTCAAATGTCTGTAATCTTTCAGTCTAGTTTTCCCTATGTCCTACGTTGCTAGACCCACATGTTCTGTCTAGTCCAGCTGACTCCTGAGCTAATGGGTCCCCTCAACTCCCAGCCTGGACCTCTTCTCCAGCCTGTCCCACGACCTCTAAGCTCTCGCTTGAGAAGGAAGCGTAACTCTAGGAAGATGAGGTGACCTGGAACTGCAAATGTGCGCCCTGCTTTATGGGCTCATAAATATCAGAGTTGGTTAATTAGCTCATCCTAATTTTCTTTCAAATTCATTTTCCCTATTCAGGAACTATTTCTCCCCACCCCTCCATTGCAATAGTAATATTAGATACTGCTTATTATATGATATGAAGAAGATGCTGAAAAATGTAAGTGATGAAATTACAGCCTATCATAATCCCACAACCCAAAGACAACCACTCTGAACCTTGAGGTACATTCCCTTACAGTTACTCATACTGACGTACACAAAACACACACGCCTGTCTAGGTGAAATGTTGACGTAATCAAAATCATGCTGGATATAATTTTGCATTCCAGTTTTCTACCCTCATAAAATCAGTACCAATTTCTCACATCATTAAACTTCTTTATAAAAATCTGTAGATATGGAAAAATACCTCAAAACATTATTAAGGGGAAAAAAAGAAGGATTCGGTTCATATGTTTGATATGTATAATTTCAATTGTGTCTGATCAATACACATGGGCATATGGGTGTCCACACACTAATAAAGCACTACACAGAATGGAAGGATATCCTATAACAGGGAGCAGAGGAATTCAGCTTTATTTTCTTCATGTTATCTTTCTGTTTTTCCCACTTTTTTTTTTTTTTTTTTTGGAGACAGTCTCAAGCTGTCACCCTGGGTAGAGTGCTGTGGCATCACAGTTCACAGCAACCTCAAACTCCTGGGCTTAAGAGATTCTCTTTCCTCAGCCTCCCAAGTAGCTGAAACTACAGGTGTCTGCCAGAATTCCCGGCTTTTTTTTGGTGGCAGTTGTCATTGTTGTCTGTCAGGCCCAGGTTGGATTCGAACCTGCCAGTTTTGGTGTATGTGGCTGGCGCCCTAGCCAACTGAGCTACAGGCACCGAGCAGTTTCCCACTTTCTTATTGATGAATTTAATGATGAGAAAAATGTGCACAGCTATATAATAGTCCAAGGTATGAATACACCATTGTTTATTTAATTATTGCCCTATTGAGGGCCTTTTGGTAGTTTCCAAGTTTTTTATTTTTTACAATTGTAAATAATGCTGCGTTGAATATTCATTTATTTGCTCAACAAATACTCGAGCCTATGACGTGCCACATATCTTGGTGTTATATCTCCTTATATTATGCATCGCCTATATTATACTTCTAAGGAATCTGAAGGGCAAGAAATCATTAAGTTAGTTGGGGACACAGATGGGTGTGTGCTTTAAGGACTTTCTTTTTTTAATATTTTATGACTTTTTTATTTTAGATTGATATGAAGGTTACATTGTTTTCATTTCTAAGATGAAGTTCAAGTTGTACTTGAGCCTTTCACCCAGGGGGTGTGCTGAACACCCTCACGTTGGGCACATTAGGTGAGATCCAGCCAATCACCCTCCCTCCTCTCCTTTCCCCTTTTCCTTCTCTCTCCTCCTTTGCTATACCTGGGTTTTTCTTTCGTGTGGGTATGTAGTTGTTTGTATACCGGTTTCATATTAGTATTGAGTACATTGGATAGCTTTAGGTCTTTCAATTCTGAGGTTTTATTCTTTGTCAGATTGCTTTCTGCAAAATTCTAGTCTTTTGAAGGGGTCAAAATGACAGCAAATTGGGAGATTCACTTTGGGTATACTGAATCAGAGATCCCTTGAGTAGTGTGTGTGCTGTGCCAGGGGTATCTACACAGAGCCCACCTTGCTGTGTGGTGGCCTCCTTCTTGCAGATGGCTGGCTCTTGGGCCAGCTCTTGTACCACTGAGGCTTGTCTGTGTGGGAAACTGTCCTCTCTGTGCTTGGCTGCTGTTCTTCCCTGTGGGCCCACGGGTAGCTTTGTGACACCCAGTCAATCTGATTTAGGTCGTTCTTGCTCACCAGTTTGATGCCATTTGGGATGACGCATTTGAAGACCAACTTAAATGTCACCTCCTCTCTGAGGTTTTCCAGGTGCCCACAGACAAGCTTCACCCAAGTGTATTTTCTTAGTACTTTATTAGAAAACAGGTCGTGGCTATTACATACATATTTTTTTCTTATCTATCAGCAAACAAGTTCTTTAAGAACTTGACCTCTTCAAGAGTGGCCCAACCTTTTACAATCAGAGACCACGTGGTACCTACCTTGGCACCCTGCCTGTTTTCTTCTGTTTCTCAATCTTCCACTTCCCTCCATCTCCAGTGCTACTGCTCAAGGCCAGGCCATCCATCACTTCTGACCTGGGACACCAAACCAGTGTCCTACCTAATGGGACTTCCTGGACCCACTCTTGCGCTTCTTACAATGGCAGTGAAAGGGACTACTTTAAATCCCAAATAAAATGTGCCATTCTTTTCCACAGACCAAGAAGATCTTGTCCCTGATTACCCTCCCTAACATCATCCCAGTAAACTCTATATCCCATCACTCAGCAGCCCATCACTCACTATATTCTACTCTCTCTGATCCCTCACAGAATCACACCATTCTCTGTGATGGTTTGGATTATTGCCCAGTAAATATTCACTCCCTTCCCCCTCCAGCTGCGTATGAAGTTTACTTCTTTACTCCCATGATTTTGGGCTTGGCTATACAACGTGTTTTAGCTAAGAGGATCTTAGTAGGTGTGGCATGAAAAGAGATTTGAAATATGACAGAGTAGTTGGGCTTAACTGCTTTACTCCTGCCAGGGCCATGAGAGCAGCAAGCCCTGCCTGGGTAACCTGCTGGTCCCAGAAGAATGAGAGATACATGGAACAGACCTGAACCAAGCCAAGCCTAGATCAGCCAAACCCAACCCAAACCTTAGATGCATGAATGAGATCTGAATGCTTGTTGTTGTAAACCACTGGCGTGTGCTATACAGCACTACTGTGGCATGGTTGACTAACACATACTGTTTTACTTTCTTCATAATCATTATTCAGAAATGTTCATCTTTTCTCATTAGGACATAATTTCTACAAGGAAAGAGACAATGTCTATTTTGTCTTCTCTATAGCTCAGCAATACTGCATATGTGTATATGTATATAAATCCCCAATAAATATTTATCGAATGACTGAATACCCCCAGAATGCTGAGCACAATTCCTGTACCCAATCAATATTTGTTGAATGAAACTGTTGACCCATCCAAACCAGTTTGTGTTGTGTCCTAACAAGTATATCTTTAAACTCAAGCTGGCAGTTGGGCTGAAAATGGTTAGTGGTGACACTTCTATCTCCTTTCCTGTTCCCTTTGATCACATAAAAGATCCTCCTTATAAGAATACACACACTGAAAACAGATGATGTGTCAACTCAGTAATTTAAACCATAAATCTGTACTTGCTTAAAGATGAACTTGTTTGGGAGAAAAATGAGAAAAATGCTTGTGACCGTCCAACAGAGTCCTCAGATAAGTGCATCAATTTTGGTTCTTAGCAGATACAGCACATAATAAAAGAAAAGTGCTGAGGTCAGCAGCAGGGAGATGCCACACTTCTTATTTTCACAAACAGAGTTTTGGGGATGGTAATCATATCTATTAGCAAGGGTGACACCACTGTGGGCCTGGCAGAAAAATGAGCTCTCCCACGTTGCAAAATGAGCAAAGTGGAGATCAGTAAATCATAAAATTAGTTGAGACATCATCTATCTTTCATGCCTTTCCCTTTATTCCTGCCAGAGTCCCTCAGGACAGTAATTCATTTATTGCATTTTATCGTTGGGAAAACACGTCAAGGTTTGGAGGTTGCATTCAGTTAGGGGAACGGGGGCAATAATGTGTGTCATTAATTAGGCAGGTTTAGGAGGTTCAATCCAAACTCTCATCTCAACTGACTTCCATAAATTGAGTTTTAGGACTGCCTCTGTGTCTTGTATTACTTCATCAGATAGGAGTGTTATTGAAATACGCCCTGAGAGAGAGAGAGAGGTCTGCTCACTCTGAAGAAACAATAAATCTAGGGACAAACCAGGTGATAAGCTCAGATGCAGTCTGAGTTGTCTAAAGATTCTTTCTGTTATCTACGCATAATTGAAATAAATGTGAGAGACAGAGCTCGAAATACATATGTATGTCATGTGGTGGCTATATTCTTGACTCTAAGGCATACTGTGAACAAATCTGAAAATAATTTTATCGTGATGAGAACACTTAACATGAGGTCTACCTTCCTAACAAATTTTTAAGTGAACATTGTTGTCATTGTAGGTCCGTATCACACAGCAGATCTCTAGAACATACTCATCTTGCTTAAATGAAAATTTGTGTGCATTGATTAATAATTCCCATGTTACCCTCCTCCCAGCCCCTGCAACCACCATTCCACTCTAGGATTTTATAAATGTGACTATTTTAGATAACCTTTGATAAGTAGAAATATGCAGTATCTGTTTTTGTGTGACTGACTCATATCACTTGACGTGATGTCCTCAAAGGTGAATCCTTATTCCCACATATTGCAAATTTCTGTCTTTTTAAACAGTGAATAACATTTGTGCATATATACCATTCATTTTTTACCCATTTATCTGTAGATGGCCATTTAGATCGTTTCTGTAATCTTGGCTACTGTGACTAGTGCTGCAATGAACACGAGTGCCAATATTTCTTCAAGATCCTTATTTTAGTGCTTTTGGATAAATATTCAGAAGTAAGATTGCTGAATCATAAGGTGGCTCACTTTTTCCACTTCTGAAGGACCTTTATACTGTTTTTCTTTGTGGCTGCATCATTTTTCATTGACAACAATAGTGTGCAAGGGTTTCATTTTCTCAACATGCTTGCCAACGCTTCTTGTCGTCTGTCTTTTTGTTAATAGTTATCCTGACAGGTGTGAGGTGACATCTTGTTGGGATTTGAATTTGCATTTAATGATACTGATTTGTGATGTTGAGCATTTTTTCATATGCTTATTTTAACTAAGGAGGTGAAAAACTAATATACTGAAAACTACAAAATTTGATGAAGAAATGAAAGAAGGCATAAACAGATAAACATTTCATATTCATGAACTGGAAGACTTACTATTGTTAAGGTGTCCATATTACCCAAAACAATCCAGATTCAATGAAATCCCTATCAAAATCCTGGAAGCATTTAATGTGTGTAATGCAATGGTACATTTCAAAACTATTAAGAGTAGAGTATAAATGTCTTACCACAACAGATAAGTGAGGTGATAGTTATGTTAACAAGTTTGATGTAAAATTTCCACATTGTATATCAAATCAGCACATTGTATCCCATAAATGCATTAATGTGCATAGTTGTGATTTAATAAAAAATATAAAATGTAAGAGAATGCATAGTTGTGATTTAATAAAAAATTTAAAATGTAAGAGAATGTGATTTGCAAGTATAAAATAGTTGCTGGATTTTTTAAGACTTAGCATGATAAAAAAGAATGTTAAAAAAAAAGAAAAAACAAACCTGAAATTTATATAAAAACACAAAAGACTGTAGATCATCAAATCAATCTTGAGAAAGAAAAACTATGTTGGAGGCATCATACTGATATCAAAATATATTACAAAGCTACAGTAACCAAAACGGTATGTTACTGACATAATGACATACATTTAGACCAATGGAATAGAATAGAGAACATAGAAATAAATCTATGCATATACAGTGAAATGATCTTCAGCAGGGTGCCAAGAATACATAATAGGGAAATGATAGTCTCTTTGACAAATGGTATTAAAAAAAATAAAATAACCACATGCAAAATAATAAAATTGGATCCTTATTGAACACTACACACAAAAATCAAACCAAGATGGATTAGAGACATTTTTGTTGTTGTTGGTTTGTTGAGACAGTCTCACTCTGTTGCCCAGGTTGGAGTGCTGTGGCATCATATCTCACAGCAACCTAAGCTCCTGGACTCAAAAGATCTTCTTGCTTCAGACTCCTGAGTAGCTGAGACCTGCAGATGCCCACCACAGGCTTGGCTTAAAATAGATTAAGGCCTTAAAGCTATGACTCCAAACTGTAAAACTACTAGAAGAAAACACAAGAGAAAGCCTTTATGACATTGATCTTGGCAATGATTTCAATGACATGACACCAAAAGCGTGGGCAAAAAGATCAAAAATAAAGTAGGATTACATCAAACTAAAGGGTGTCAGCACAGCAAAGGCAGCAATCCACGGAGTGAAAAGGCAGCCTACAAAATGGGAAAATATTTGTAAACCATATGTACAAAGTCTGATGATTAAGTTTGAGAACTCGGCCTAGAGGAAGTGCTGCAAACGTCATTGCTGAATATCACTGTGGTCACCTTCGAGGTATTCACCTTGGGAAGCCATGCATGACGCCAGTGCCCAGTCACCCTTCAAAACACTTTTTCTAGGATGAGTTTGCAAACCTAATTGTCCAACGTCATAAGATGGAACTCCTACATGAGGAACTCCTACAACTCAATAGCAAAGACCTAACAACTTGATTAAAAAAAATGGGCTAAGGACGTTAATAGACATTTATTAAAGAAGACCTTAAACAGGTTTCAAAAATTGTGACATGTTTTTCATTTGATTTGTGCATTTAATGTAGGCTTATTACTATATCAGAAGTGTCCTTGGGTGGTGCCTGTGGCTCAAAGATTAGGGCCCCACATACTGGGGGTGGTGGGTTCAAGCCCGGCCCCAGCCAAAACTGCAAAAACAAAACAAAACAAAACAAACAAACAAACAACCCCCCCCCCCAAACCATAGAACTTACTGGTATGGGTGATTCATTTATCAGTTGTTGCATACATATTAAGCCACCTCAAAACATAGTGCATTAAGACTAATTCATCATTGCTATGATTCTAGGAATTGGCGGGCTCAGCTGGGAAAGCTTCTGCTCTGTGCTGAACAAGTTCTTAGATGGCTCTGGTTGGCCTTTCTCACTTCTAGTTCTTAATAATAACTGTGGAATGTGCTGGAAATGCAGCATCTTGAGATAAGGATGAACTGGTTGAAAGAGCCCAGACTCTGCTTCCATCCCTGCTAAAACAGGCTGTCCAAAAGTGCTTTCACCCAGAGAGTCCAGTTGCCCCTGTGTGTAAAACCCATGGTAGAATGTGGTTTCAAGGTCCCTTCGATGAGGTGTGATGTGGGGCACACACAGACACAGATGAGACTCCACTTGTCCTGGCAGCTTTCCTGAGCCTTGGGGACTGGCTTTCCACGAATCCAAGGGTTCTCTTGTCCCTTGCTGCCAATTTGTGTAATAAAATTGCTGCAGTTAACTTCTGTGAATTCTGTTTTGCTGGACTCATGCAAGTGGATTGTTATCATTATGTGGCATCAGTGGGACGCCCCCTTAGAAATGATACCTTTGTGTAGAGAACCTGTTTCACAGTCCTATGAGATGGTAGGAAGGGTTGCAGACATTTGGGACTCAACTGGGCTAGAGCATCCAGCACGGCTTACTCAGGTGCTGGGCCAGTTTGTGTGAGCTCTTGGTTGGGAGTCAGTGGAGGTGCCTCAGTTCTCTCCCCATGTCTTTGCTCTGTGGGTTGGGCTTCTCTCAGTGTGAAGCCAAGAAGTGAAAGTCATCAATCCCCTTTGGAAGACCTAGCACATCAGTCTCATCAGATTCTATTGCTTATATGTGATCATACGGCCAGGCCAACATAAAAGAGAGGAGGAATCAGCCCCACTTCTTCATGTGAAGAATGGCAAGCAAGTTGGGGCCATCTTTGAAAGTTACGTACCTGGAGAACTCTGGTGCAAAGTCTGATATAAATTCTCCTTGGATGTGGTCCTTCCGCAAAGCAAAATACCTGCTTTCCTTTCTTTGTGCAGAGAACCTGGGCTTGGCCAAACAAGGAGGAAGCTTTTGCTGGAAGCAGGGGGGCTTTGTGCTCTGAAGAGGGCAGCGGTCAGTGGTTCAAGAGCTTGTATCAAATCCTTCCTGACCCTTGGCATTCGTTCTTGGGATAAAATATGCCCCACATGTATTTTTCTAGGATCCCCATCTCAGTAAATGCTGCCATCCTCTACTCAGTTGTTCTGCTCCTTAAACTTGGCGTCATTCTTGCCTTTTTTTCTTTCTTCCATATTCCACATCCAGTTTATCCACAAATCACCAACACACACCCACAGCCTTCTCTTTGCCTGTCTATCTTCAGTGGCCTCCCTTCATCCGAGCCACCAGCCTATCTCCCTTGGACTATTCCCATCACCTTAACTGGTCCCCTGCTTTATCTCTTGCCTTGTCCAGTATATTCTTCTTACAGAAACAAGAATGATCTTTAGACTGAACATAATCACATGAGGTCATTCCCCACTCCCCGTCCCATCCAGCTTCTGGCTCTCTGGAGGGTACCCATAGAATAAAATCTAACCCACTTCCAATGAGCTATAAAGTCCCTGCCTAACTCTCTTAGCTCGTCTCTAGCACGCTCCTTCTGGCTTGCTTTCTTCACCTTTTAGCATGCTATTCTATTTGCACCCCAGGGCCTTTGCACCTATTATTTACTATGAAAAAAAGTTAGAATCTGCAGATTCATCATCAGAAAACCCTGATCTTATGGAGCTTTCAGAGAGGTGAGACAGCAAACAAGTCAACATGTAGATGAATGTCTAGAAGTAGTGAGTATTATGGAGATACATATAGTGAGAGGCAGGGGATGGAGGGAGAAGGGAAGGGTGTCTGAGTTTTAACAGGGTGGGGATGGAAGGCCTCCCTGAAGAGAGGGCTTTGAGTAAACACCGGAATAAACACAGAGCATGAGCTTTGCAAATATCTGGGGGCAAATAGGGACACTGAAAAAGAGCTGTTTCAAAGGTTCCAGGATGAGCAAATACCCACAGGGCTTAGAAATGGTGGCTTTAATCACAAACCATGCAATAATAGAAGTCTTGTAATAAAACACCAAGGTCATACACTGAGAAAGTGGTAAGTTCTTCATGGAGGATTTATGTGAAGTGGGGTTTTCGTTTTAGGAAAAAAAAAAACAAAACCCTAGAGATAAATGTGTACAAAGGAATTGTTTGTTGACTTGGATGGAAAGGGCCTGTCCTGAGCTTTCATTCGGCCCTGGCTGGGTGCCTCTCCGTGTTAGGTACTTTGCCAACTTGATTTCCCTGTTAAGAGCCTGTGCCTGATACAAGGGCAGAGTGCCAATCCTGTTGATAATGAAATCTTCACGTCCCTGTTGACAATTCTGAAAAAGACAGGAGAGGAACTACGAGTTCCCGTTCTGATCTTTTATTCCTGTTTTGTCACCCCTGTGAATGTCTGTCAGAAAGCTGCTGGGATCTGGCTCACCGAACCTGGGCTTGAATTCTGCTGTGAGTTTTTACTGCTGTGGGATTTTGGTGATAGCTGTTCACACCTGGACTTGAGGAGGGGCCCGTGATGAGCGTGCACAGATTTAGATAATTTATGACTGCTATTACAACCCTTTCCATTTTGTCTTCAAGTTTTGTTTTATTTTTGTGTACACAAAATGTTTTACATCATTCCAAACTACAAACTCAATTAAAAAGAACAGTATCCTTAGAAGAGGTGCAAGATGATGGGCTGCCCTGGTCGGAGGAGTGGCTATTACAAATATTGCTGAGGATTGCCAGTAATAATGAGATCCGATCACTGTGACCTTCAGTTTCTCCTCCTCCCCCCATTTCAAAATATTTATTCATGTATATGAAATTCAGCATGTCTCGTATATTTTTAAAAATAACCTTTTGTTTTGGAATAACTTTGGATATACAGAAAAGTCACAAAGACAGCGCAGAGAATTCCTATATTTACCCTTCATCCAGCTTTCCTTAATATTAGCATCTTACATTACCACGTATATTCGTCAGCTAAGAAATGTTGACACATGCTATTAACTAAACTATAGACCTTATTTAGGTTTCATTATTGGATCCAGGGTCTAATCCAGACACCACCTTGCATTTAGTAGTTGCATTTTATTGTTTTCTACACTTGATCTTAGCCAAAAGGCCAGGAGGCAATTTTTATTGTTTTTCAAATTTTCTACAGACAGCGCTCCTATTGACTGCTCCTAGGAGGGCAGACCACTCCTCTGCTCCCTCCTCCTTGGCCTTAGAGAAATCTCATTTCTATCCTATCACTCCTGTTCTTCTCTCCCCCACACCAAGGGAACTATTTTCTGTAGTTGTATCCTTCTGTTCTTTTATTTGGATGATATCAACAAATATACAGAGGGTGCCAAAAGTGTAAGAAAGGAAAAAAACTGCAGGAAAATTATAATACTCAAATTACACTTGACTTCTGCAATAACAAGAGATTCTAGATACAATATACAAGATGACAAACATTATCGGTACATACTGAGTATTAACAGTGTTAATACAGTTCTTTTCCTTTCTTAAAATGTGTATATATATTTTGGGCAGCCTCTGTAAATTCTCATCCCTTTTACTTCCTTATGAAAAAACATATACTCTTATAATTTCATAAGAAAGATATAAACAGGAGACTCCTCCATATTGGGGCATAGAGATTTTTCTCACTCTTTTAGTGTGGTTTCACAGTACCTTTCTAGGTGGATATTAGCATGGTTTATCCCACCATTCCCCTACTGATGGACATTCAGGTTGTTCCTGTTTATTGGGTGTTATAATACTGCAATGAATTGTTGCAGTTTTTCAGAAAAAGAAGAGGCTGGGAAGGAGAAAAGTGACATGAATTTATAAATTGTAGGCTCGACGTCTGTAGCTCAAGTGACTAGGGTGCCAGCCACATACATTGGAGCTGGTGAGTTTGAACCCAGCCCCAGCCTGCCAAACAACGACAACTACAACCAAAAAATAGCTGGGCATTGTGGTGGGCACTTGTAGATGCAGATACGTGGGGTATCTGTATTCTCTCTCTGCAAGAGAATTGCTCGAGCCCTAGAGTTTGAGGTTGCTGTGAGCTGTGATGTCACAGCACTCTACGGAGGGCGACATAGTGAGACTCTGTCTCAAAAAAAAATTAAAATTATAAGTTGTAGATCCATAAAGAATGGAATTGAATTGTCTTTTCTATAAAGCCCCAGGGACCCCTAAAACTTATCTTTCTTCTTGTCTAAGGGATTATTCCTTTGTAATGACCTTGACTGGCAGGTGGGCTTTGAAGACTGTACCCTTGGTGGTAATCGAAGGGTCCCATAGATGAGGCTCCAAGATTTCACTTGCCCTTGCTTTGTAACAACTGCTGGAGGAAAAAAAAATATGCCAGCTCAGGAAATGGACTTCGGTCAATAAGGCCTCCAGCACAAATATTCTCTTGGAATAATTTATTAACTCCCTGCAGACCTTGTGGTCAGGCACAATTAGAGCCTTCTCCCACAGAGGCCGCTTAGCAGGATGGGGCTACAGCCTGCGACTTGGTTTTGAGGAGGCCCAGGGGACATCTGGGAATTGTGGTGGGTGAAGATGAAATTGAGGAAACGGCTTGATGCAGGAGAAATAACAGAGGATGTGCAGTTAGACAGGCCTTTGTTTGAATCCTTACTCTGTTGAAATCCTTTGGGCAAGTAACTTTCTCTTTTAATGTCTCAGTTTCCACATCTGTTAGATAAAGGTTGTGAGGTTTAAATGAACCAAACTGCTGCTCCTACAGGGAAATCAAGTTGGCAAAGCCTCGAGCATTGACCCAAACACTGACAGACAGCCAGCAGGGCAAAACGACAGCTGAGGACAAGCCCCTTCTAGCCAAGCCAACAAGTATTTCCTTCGAGTACACTTATGTCAGGCTTTTACCCTAAAAGGGAAATATGTAAAGCACTTGCACAAAGTTCCTATTAAATGACAGTAATTAGTTTGGGGAGAAGTTTCAACTCCATAGGTGTAAAAACATGAAACGGTTTGATCCTATTATCGACCATGTGTTCAGTCTTGCTACACCACTGGGTGATAAAAGTCCCTTAACTTTCTGACCACTTTTAGCTATTAAACTCAGGTCAGTAGTTTAAACCTTCAATTTCAGATCCAGTGAAGAGCTCTCTCCCTTCCCCACAGCATGGAACTGAAGAGGTATGTGAAGGGGGCACATTTAGTCCTTTCTGCATCCCCCATCCCTGTCCTGTGTTGGGTTGGGAAAGAGGGAGAGAGAAAACGTGGAGCCAGCACAGTTGGTGGGTGGCATTTCTGACCTCACTCTGGATAACACCAGTCCTGATGCTCAAGACTTTTGCAAATGGGATGGCTCTGTCACAGGTGGTGCACTTGGTTCCAGCGGCATCCATGTGCAACCAATCACCGAGACCCTTTAGAGAGGGCTACCTTTGTCTCCCTTTAGCCCCTTTTAATTATCTGTGGCCTGAAGCCCCGCTCTTGGTGGCTCCCTCGATAGCTTCATAGCTATCTCTCTAGTTTCCTCTACCACGAAGTCATGGGCACTGTGAAGCATTCCAAGGACACAAGGAATGAGAGGGAGATGCCTACCTTCATCCTTTTCCTACATTAAGCTTTGCTTAGAGCTGGATTTTCTAAGAATGTTCTTATTTCATGTTGCCTGAATGACAGCACTAGAGGGGCAGTTCAGGGATAGGGATGCTAGGCCCTACTTTTAGTCAACACCCAACCTTGGCTTCAGGGTAGGTGGCCATATAATTTGTTATTCAAACTTGGATACTTCAGTGTATGAAAGGGAATGGGGAGTTATTAACAGTTATGCTGAGGCAAAAGCATATAAATTGATACCAACCAAAAAAAATCTGGGATGTGTTATCACCCTCTGCAGGAGCAATATCTCTTAGAGATCTCCCACCTAGTCCTGTGACGGGAATCATCTCCTCGTTCTGGATCTACCAGTAGCAGATGCTCCAGTGGAGGACAAATGGGTTGAGCATTTTATTTATTCATGTTTATTTATTTTTTAAATTTATTTCTTTGTTGGAGAGTTTTCATTTCTGAGTAGGCAAGCATGGGGTCCCAGGCTTGTAATCTCATGAAGGGAAGTACAAGGATGATCTCTCTAGTTTGGAAGCAGAGCTATGTACTAACATGAAAGATCAAAACATTCATTCTATAGATGTTTAAAACGATCAGAAAGAAATCAACCATCTGGGTGAGTGTAAATGCCACCTAGGAGCTAAGACCAGGAAACCTACAACTGCATCAACTGTTTATGGTCTTCTGGCAGAGCTGGTATGATGGAAGTTATTGAGAGCATCTGAATTTATAGACTTTTCTGATTCAATTGATTGTCCAGTTTTGCAAACATTTTGACTTTAGTTCATTCCAACACTTCTATTGAAATGACTCTAGTTGGTTTTGTTCCCAAGCAAATACTGATTCATGCATTGGCACTAAGTGTTTTTAAGTATCCCCTGTTCAGTGGTGGTCACTTAGGAAAGGAATAAGGTTTGTCATTAAGGAGTTACTACTTAGTGGGGGAGAGGGGGAGGAAACTGAAGTAACATGGAATAATTTTTCCTATTTTATCTCCACAAAAGATTACTTTCATTTATTTGTTTGTTTTGTCATACTTTTGTGTATTTCTTTAACTTTGCAATTTGGAGATGTTTTAGTTAGCTAGTGCCAGAATAATGCCACATAATAAGCCTTCCCCAAACTCTGTGACATTCAATGATGAACATGAATTTAGCTCATTCATCTGAGAAGATGACTGGGAAGGCTTTGCTAAACCCAGCTGGAAGGGCATTGGCTGAGCAAGGCTGGGCTCAGCTGTGTGGCTCTTCTGTAGACTGCAGGTTTATAGGTTAAATGGAATCAACTTGACTCTAAATATCTCTCACACTCTTTGAACCAAGGATCTAGCTGAGGCATGTTCTTCTCATGGTGCTGGCAATGATGCCATAAATCATATCTAACTGCACAAACACATCTAGTGCTCCTGCTTACATCATGTCTGTCTTGTATTTCATTGACCAAAACAAATCACAAGGCCAAGCCCAAACTTAGGGATGGAGAGAAACTATCAAGTTACACATCAAAGAGGATGAGTTCAGGGAGGGGAAAAGAACTCAGAGGAAGTTATGAGAAATAGTCATGAAAGATTCCTGGTGTGTTGATGCTGTTGAGAGGCTTATCAACTTTATCTCCAGAGCCCCTCATGTCTCAGCTGCAGAGAAAGCCATGCTTCCCTTGAGCAACCAGGGCATTCTTATTGCATTGATGCCATAAATCTCATGTTTCCCTCTTTGCTGTGGCCAACCAGAAGCCCCCCAAACATATGTTAGCTCATCTCTACCTTACGGCTTTAATAACCATTTCCGATACTTTCCTGCTCCCAACTTAAATATAATTTAATCTTAGCTTCTCCTTTGAAGATACCCTCACTTATTTAATGCTGTTGCATAGTTTTTGTCATCAGCTACAAATCTTTTCTGGAATAAGGCAGGGTAAAAATGAACACACCTAAATACCAGATGAGGAATATAGATCATCCATTTCAGTAATATTTACCAAATACATAATGTGTCCCAGGCTTTGTACTCAGTACCGAGGTTATTTATACAGGTGACTCTTACGAATTTCCTGCCCTCAAGGAATTCACATGATAATAGGCTATAGCAGGGTTTCTCAAGCTCAGAACTACTGACATTTGGGGTCAATTTGCAGGGGTCAGGGGAAAGGAAGTTGGGACAGTAGTAACATTGTAGGATGTTTAGCAGCATTTCTAGCCTCCACCCATTAGGTGGCAGTAGTACCCTCCCAGTTGCGACAATTAAAACTTTTCAGAATTGCTGAGTGTCCCATTAGGAGCACAATCATCCCTGGTTGGGTGCAATTGTAGGAGGTTTGGGAGCCAGAAAAGATAGGTTTGT
This sequence comes from Nycticebus coucang, assembly GCF_027406575.1. Classification (NCBI taxonomy): domain Eukaryota; kingdom Metazoa; phylum Chordata; class Mammalia; order Primates; family Lorisidae; genus Nycticebus; species Nycticebus coucang. Next base: position 94,803,430 of record NC_069791.1, on the reverse strand, counting down.
AGGATGTGCCTGCCTTAGGATTGGGTTCTCAATCTTGGCTTGTACAATAAAATCCCCGGAGGATGCCTGAATTATGACCTAGGTGAGGGTCTCTTTCTCTCTCCAAAATCAGTTGCATCTGCCTGTCTGAGGGTAAAGCCCTGGAAGCAGGATCGTTTTGTATTTTTGCCGATCCTTATTTTATTAAGCACACATCTACTCATATATTCACACACCACTGGCACTTACTCAACTGGCACTTACTCAGTCCCATTTTGTGCTAAGCAGTCTTCAAAGTATGGGGGATTTAGAAGTAGAGAAGCCATGATTTTTACCCTTATTCAGATTACCTTTATTTAGAGGTAGACAGTAAACAAATAAATATTAAATAAATAAAGGAAGTCACATAGAACAGTAAGGAAATGAAGGAGGTAGGAGATATATTTTAAAAATATAACAGCCTTATTTATATACAACTCACAGATCACATAATTCACCCATTTAAATTCAGTAATATAGTTAAAGAATAGTGCACCCATCACCACAATCCGCTTTTGAACATTGTGATCACCCTGAAAGAAAGTCTGTACCCACTAGTAGAAGCTCCCTATTTCTTCCACACCCCTTGGCAACCACTAATCTACTTTCTGTTTTGCACATTTCATAGAAATGGAACCACACAAGTTGCAGTTCTTTGTAATTGGCTTCTGTTTACTCAGCACAATACTTTAAGATCCATTGGTGTTATGTGTATCAGTACTCCAGTCCTTGTTTATCCATTCATCATTTGATGGGCAATTGAGTTGTTTCTACTTTTTGGATATGATGAACATTTGTATACAAGGTTTTGTGTGGCTCTACGTTTTCAATTCTCTTACATATATACCTAGGAGTGGAATTGCTGTGTTGTATGTTAAACTCTCTGTTTAACTTTTTGAGAGGCTAACTGCTGGCTTTGTTCTCCAGAGGGACTGTACCATTTTGCATTCCCACCAGTAGTATGTGAGGGTTTCAGTATCTCCATATCTTCATGGGCGCTTGTTATTGTACATCTTCTTTTTTTTTTTTTTTCATTACAACCATTCTAGTGTGTGTGAAGCAGCACCTCACTGTAGTTTGGATTCACATTTTCCTGACAGCCAATGACACTAAGCATCTCCCTTGTGCTTGTTGGTGAACAGGGTGGTGCAAGGCTCCTTCTGGTGATTCTAACATGCAGGCAGAGTTACAAATTCTGTGCTTAGACAAAGCAGAGATTCTTACAGGTTAATGTTGGTGAGAACAGCTTCTGGAAGAAGTTCAGAGGCCTGGAAGCGTTAGACTTGTTGGGCCTGTGGAGAGGGTGACATTCCCCTGGGAGTCCCTGCAGGATGTATTGGAGGGAGAAGAGCTGGAAGCACAGAGCTCCTCCAGGTGGGACAGTGGAGGGCTCTGAAGTACTGGGTGAGCAGGAGGGATGTGAGAGAGGGGAAGGTGGAATCAGATTTTGAATTTGTATTCGATTTCAGTGGCAAAGTGGGAAAGCTGTTTTTGGGCAAAAAAGACAAGATGGTCTGGAAGAAGGAGAGAGAAGAGGTGGGATAATGAACCCTTTCTCAGCCTCCCTTGGCTCACCCATGAATTGGGGGTGTGTGACAATCCTTGGTTGCAAAGTGTGTATGGAAAGCTATGTTGACAGACACTTGGTTCATACATCTGATTAGTCACCTGGAATTATTTACATTTGGTGCTTTCGCTAAGAGACTGACTTATTTATCTTTATAACTGTCTCTTGTTCTTGTTTAACCTCAGGCCCTGTAACAGAGCCATATTTACAGTTTCCTTCCCTTCTGCCCGTAAACAGCTGAGCACTATTGGTGTGGCAGTTGTCCATCTGCTTCCAGCAAGACTGTTTTATAGATAAGCCAAGAAAGCTCCCCCTGCCATCCTTGTCTGTGGACTGAGTCAATTCACGGTGCTGTGGGGGAAGGGAAAATGTTTATTGGCTGCATGTTACACGCCCCAGTATGTGGTTTTTCTTATTTAATCTTCAAATCACCCAGGAAGGTCGACATGACTGTCCTTGTTTTGCAGATAAGGACACGAATTATCCAAGACCTTCTACAGCTGGTGAAGTGGCAGGGTCATGGCACCCCACTGTAGCTCATAGCCTCCCCTGAGACGTTGGAGCAATGGCAATTGGAACAGAGACCCAGGAGGGAAAGGGTCCCTCTGCAGGAACCAGGCAGCTAAGCCCATGGGAGCCTGTATTGCTGCCCTCTGCTCCTAGATGGCGCTCAAGGCCCAGCTTCCAGCCGTCCTCTGGTAAACAAGCGATTGGTTTTATGCAACCGTTTATTTTAAGGAAAGGAAGAAGGTTTTTTTTGGTTTTGTTTCTTTTTTTATTTGGTCATTGTCTTTTTTTTTTTTTTTCTGCTTACAAAGCCAATCTGGTGCCTCTCAGCCTGTAGTTCATCGGTGTAGCAGCATCAGCCTGACATCCTGGCAAACCCTGGGGAGAGGTGGAGGATGGTGAGGAGGCGCCAGTGGGTGGGGACATTTCAGGAAAAAATTAAAAAGCAGCATGGTCCCACCATATAGAGCGCCTCTCCTGACAGGGTAATTAAAGTTGGCGTGGTTTGTAAGTGTCAGCGAATTCCCCCACCCTGGAAAGCGAGACCTTTTGTCAGAAAAAAGAATGTTGTTGGGGGCAGAAAGAATTTGTCATTCTGTGTCTGACCCTTTGTTTTGTGGGTCCAGAAAATAGATGGTTAAGTCATGGGTCTGAATTTAGATCTTTTGGAGCAATTTTACATGCCCCATTTGCCTCTTCTCTTTAAAAAAATATTGAAAAGCGGAGGTATTTGTTGCCTAGACCTGGGTTGACACGAGCCTGAGTGCTCAAAATGGGAATGTGACAAATGGGGAGTGTCTTTCCCCATCCAAGGAGGTGACTGTCATCCACCTCTAGTTGTGGGGAACTCTATATTGCCTATTTTTTGCCACCCCATTTTTTTTTTTAAATTGAAAACTCAGGGGTTTGGGGGTGACATTACCTAATGTTCAACAGTTGCCAACTAAGTTTTTTGAACTAAGGAGAAGATACTAGGAGCCTTGGAGGGTTGTGTGGGAGCAGCTTGGGTGCCAGGTTTGCAGTGTCCCAGGAGGTGGTGGGCGAGGGGCCAGCGCAGTGAGTGGAAGTGTGTGCGGATCAGGTACAGTGAAGCATGGAGTGTGTCTGGTTCCTTTGGTAGCTTCTTTCCCTGCTGGTTGGAGAGGTGGACTGGGCTGGATTTTCTGCTGTTGGATTCTCTGTTCAAAGGAAAAGGAGAACTGTTCTGAGAAATTGAGAGTTGTGCCATCTTAATTTCCTATTTTTCTCCCTGTGATTATTCTGGAAATCTAAACATGGGGATCCTCTTTATGTACATCCTGGATCTGGACACTAACTCTATTTTTCCACCCCTCCCCTCACTGCCTTTTTTTTTTTTTTTGCACCGAGACCTCAGTTGGAGTCTACATACCTAAAAATTGTGCCCAACTTAATGTCTCACATAGATGTATTTCCTTTGGGTCTTTATTTTTTGTCCCATGTATATTTTTCTTGGTTTTGTCTTTTAACTACATTTTCCAACTTTATTGTATTGGGTACTTTTTTTTTTAGGATATAGAAGTATAAGTTTATTTTATATTATAGTGAAGGAAAGAAAGGGCTGGGAAGGTATGAGACAGCAGAGAGCAGGGAGCCTATTTGGTTCATTTTTAGAATCTGCCTCCAGTCCTTCATGAAATAAGTAGAAATACTTGTGTAGTGGGCCTTTTGGCTGACTGAGCTAGGGATAGAGATGTTGTTACTGTGAACAATATTTTCCTCTTTTCTGCTGCTCCCATGCTCTGGGGCTTTGTTTATAGGAAGGAGAAATGCAGAAGGAATGGAATTGCATCTTTTTCTTATTAACCCTCCTGTGCTGGGTTTGAGGTCCTGCAGTTAGAATGACAGAGACTGACAGCTGTTTTTCATGGTGAGTTCCGTGACATCCTAGGCAAGGTATGGTGGCCAGGACTTGGTAAAACTCTCAAGGGGATTTGTATCACTCTAGAGACAATCAAAATGATGTCAGGATCCGGGTGACAATTGGTGACCAGCTCTGACTCCCAGACTCTGCAGGCTAATTTGCTATTTTCTATTCTCAGGTGGCTCAGTAGATGGGAAGTTTTGGGGGCATCTGGAGTAATCTTTTGTCTAGAAGCTGCAATGACACATCCCTCCACCTCTTTGTGGACAAATGTGTGCCAGGCAGACAAAAGAGCTCTGTGGACTCTGATTATGAAATGAAATGGGCACATTACAAGGACTCTTCAAGTTGACTTTGAGGGAGCTAATTTTTGCGAACAATCCAGATAAATGGGGCACCTGCCACCATCATTTGTGTACAAAAGAACATAGGAGTAATTCATCAAGATCTGTCAAAATAAAAAGCACATTTCTCTGCTGATCCAACAATTTCTCTTCTTGGTACCAGTTCTGTAGAAATATCCACATGTTTATGGAATAATGTATTTTCAAAGCATTCATCGAAGGATTCTCAACTTGAAGGTGGCAGATTTCTGATTCTATTTCAGAAGATGGCTTTCATGCTACAAGGTCAGACAATTAAGTTCTTATATCATCCTAGAAAAAGTGCTACATACCTCATTGCTGAATATCTCTATGGTCACCTTTGAGGTACTCCCTGTGGGAAGTTATGCCCCAATGCCAGTGCTTAGTCCACCCTTCAAAGCACTTTTTCTAGGATGAGTTCACAAATTTAATTGTCCAATGTTCATATGACAACAACTCTGATGGCCGTTCCAGAAAAAGAGTTTCAAAATTGCTTTGGAGGGGTGGACTAGGCACTGGCATTGGTGTATAGCTTCCCAAGGGGAGGACTTGGAAGGTGCCCATAGTTATATTCAGCAAGGAAATATGTAGCACTTTTTCTAGGATGAGTTTACAAACTTATATGTTCAACCTTGTACGTGTAGGGATTCTACTGAGGAAGAATGGAAGCAGTAAGGAAGAGTCGAAGGCTGGTATGGTATTTTAGAAACAACACGATCACCTCTGAGTATGAGTCAGAATCAGCTATGAATGGAGAGAAAGGCCAGATGGGAGACTAATTCCAGAACCTAGAGTCCACAAGAATTGGAGACTGATTGGGTATGACAGTGAGGAGGTTTAGAAGGATTCCAGTTTGAGTGGTTGGTAGAAACCTTGACCAAGAAAGGAGACCGGGGTAGAAGGGTATTTTGGAAGAAAGATGGACAGTCAATGTCTTAGTGTAGGATGCTATAACAAAATACCATAGATCAAGGGGCTTTAACAACAATTATCTATTTCTCATGGACTTCAAAGGCTGGGAAGTCCAAGGTCACAGTGCCAGCCAATTCAGCTGCAGGTGAGGGCTCACTTCCCAGCTTGCAGATGATTGTTTTATCCCTGTGGCCTCATATGGTGAAGAGAAGGCAAGTGAGCTGTTTAGTCTCTTTTTGTAAAGGCACTACCCCATCATGAGAACCCCACACTCATGATCTTAACTAAACCGAGTTACCTCCCAAAGGCCCATCTCTAAATACCACCACATTCTCGAATGTGCTAGGGCTTTAACATATGAATTCTGGGGAGCACTATTCATCTTATAGCATCAAGTTTTGAACATTTTGGGCACCCATGTGGCAAAGAGTGGATATGTAGTACCTACCCCTGTGTGCAGAGCACAGTAATTGGCGATTAATAGATGACTAGTAATATTTGTTGATTAGATGGCTAAACCATGATATGTGGATACGATTTTCCAGAAGGAACAGAATCAAGCAGAATGCAGAAGAAATAGTCTTGAGGAACACTACTACCCCATAGAATTCTACCCCCCCAATGAAAATGAATTAAGAGAAGCTTGAAATTCAGAATATATGAGCACATCTGAGATTGGACAATTAAGTTTGCAAAATCATCCTAGAAAAAGTGCTACGTACCTCACTGCTGAATATCACCACGTCACCAGATGGCCAAGGGAAGTACTTTGAAGGTGACCAATGATATTCAGCAATGAAGCATTTAGCATTTTTCATAGGATGAGTTCACAAACTTAATTGTCTAACCTCATAGACCATGAAAGAAAATTCAGAGTAAGGCAAAGAGTCATTTTCACACTAATGTTGACCTAAAATTTATAGACTTTTCCTTTACAGAATTTTTCCTTCTTAAAATAAGTAGCCAACATTTATTAAGTACTGTCTGTAGGGTACTGGGCCCTGTGTCAAGGGCTTTCCCTGTATCTCTTTACCTAACATTCACAACCCAATGAGAGGAAGACACTGTGTTTATTCCCTCATTCCTCTCATCCCTCAGAGATGAAGAATTGCAGCTTGGTGACATTCAGTAATTGCTTACCGTCCTACGTCCGGTGTGCTCTGGATCTAGGATGCAAACCTATATTTGAGCCAAGACTTTTCTTTCTTTTTTTTTTTTTTTTTTTGTAGAGACAGAGTCTCACTTTATGGCCCTCGGTAGAGTGCCATGGCATCACACAGCTCACAGCAACCTCCAACTCCTGGGCTTAAGCAATTCTCTTGCCTCAGCCTCCCGAGTAGCTGGGACTACAGGTGCCCGCCACAACGCCCGGCTATTTTTTGGTTGCAGTTCAGCCGGGGCCAGGTTTGAACCCGCAATCCTCGGTATATGGGGCCGGCGCCTTACCGACTGAGCCACAGGCGCCGCCCGAGCCAAGACTTTTCATTACTCTTTTGCCTCCTGAATTTTCATTCACTTAAACATCAAGGCTGAGCATGTAAGTCTGCCAAAAAGGGCTTTGGATTATGAGACAATCAGGTAGAGAGACTAATAATATTTTGGAGGCAAATGGGAAGCATAAGTTGCTACCCTGGCCCTGTGTATCTTTGAGTTTTTGCAGGCGCTTTACTCACCATGTCTGCCTCTTCTTATCTTCTTGTGACATGAAGTTAGTGGATTTGAGAAAGCTGCCAGCTTTGGTGGGGCCCATGGCTCAGGGAGTAGGGTGCAGGACACATACACTGAGGCTGGTGGGTTCAAACCCGATCCGGGCCAGCTAAAGCAACAATGACAACAGCAGCAGCAGCAACAACAACAACAACAAATAGCCAGGCGTTGTGGTGGGCACTTGTAGTCCCAGCTACCTGGGAGGCTGAAGCAAGAGAATCTTACGCCCAGGAGTTTGAGGTTGCTGTGAGCTATGATGTTGCCATGGTACTCTAACCAGGGTGACAGACTCTGGTTTGAAACTCTGTCTAAAAAAAAAAAAAAGCTGCTAGCTTTGAGAGAGGGGTGCTTACTCTCCCAATCTTGACCTGGAGGACTTCTCTCAATCCAATGAGCATTGTGATCAAGAGTGAGCTAGTCCCAAGGTCAACTGGATGAACAGATCCTTTCTTGTATTGGCTTATGGAGGCCAATTAGTAATTGCAGATGAATGAGTTCAACTAACTGCCGCCATTGAGCTAGGTCTACTGGAGATAGTGATAAACTCCCAAACAGGGTGAAGGACCCATCTGGACTGAATGCCTAACCTTGTCCTGGCTTTAGTGGCTCCTTTAAATGAGCACAAAGAAGCAGGTCTACTAGTACTCCCATTCCTTTGTTTTTTGAGCAGTTTGTTTTTCTCAATCCTCATCCCTTGTAGTAGAAAAAGCACAGTCTCTAGAGCAGTGATTTTCAACCTGTGTGCTGCAGCACACTCCTGTGCAGTGACAGGATGTTAGGTGTGCTGCAGAAAATTAAAAAAATCATTAATTAAATTATTTTTGAAAGAAGTTCAAAGTACAGTAAGTGTAATTTTTTTAATACTTTTTTTGGATTAATGTTATTTAAGTGGGGCACAGAAGTTTAACTATAGTTCAAATGTGCTGTGAGATAAAAAAGGCTACCCAGATGATAAAAAATCATTTTACAACAAAGACATTTGCACCAGAATGTTTATTGCAGCCCAATTTATAATTTCCAAGTCATGGAAGCAACCCAAAGGTCCATCAAACCATGAATGGATTAACAAATTGTGGTCTATGTCTACCATGGAATACTATGCAGCCATAAAAAGGATGGAGACTTTACAACTTTTATGTTTACCCGGATGGAACTGAAACACATTCTTTTTAGTAAGGTATCTTGAGAATGGGGAAAAAAGTATCTATTTAATAATATTATGAAACCAATATATTATCACCTATACATCCATATGAATGATAAAACACAACTATCGTCCAGAAAGAAGAAGGGGAGGGGAGGGGGGAGATGAGACGGGGGAGGGCATTTGTGGGACCTCCCCTATTGTGCATAATGCAATGGTACATTTAAAAACTACTTAGAGTATAGTATAAATGTCTTACCACAACAAGTAAGTAAGTGAGATGATGGTGATATTAATCAGTCTGACTTAAGCATTCTATATTGTACATCAAATCAGTACATTGTATCCCCTAATTGTACACAGTTATGATTTAATTAAAAAAAAGTTAAAAAACACTGCTTTAGAGTCAGGCAGATGCAGTTTTGATTTCTAGCCCTATTTCTTGCTAAGTGCATGGGCTTGGATGATGATTGTAACCTTCCTAAACCTCAGTTTTCTTGTCTAAAAAATGGGACTGAAAGAATTTACCTTGCCATAATCCTTAATGTGGATATGAAATGTAGTAATGTATTTAAAATTCTCATCACTAGGCCTGGAACTTTGAAAGTACCTCATTCATATGAATCCCTTTTCCTGTGGGGTTGGATGGAGGGTGTACCCTGTTGATAATTTGCAGATGGCTACTTATTTCATTGCCCTAGAGATTTTGATATTTTCATACAGATAAGAGTTGATAATAAAATGGCCTCCATCTTTTATGTCTGTGTTTCAAAAGTAATTGGAAATTGTCCCAGGAATTCAGATGTTATAACTGCTTGCAACTCATTGCTTCTTGACTGAGTACAAGAGCACACAGTAGAGTCCATACGTATACTTCTGTATTATTATTATTTTTTTTTTGTAGAGACAGAGTCTCACTTTATGGCTCTCGGTAGAGTGCCACGGTATCACACAGCTCACAGCAACCTCCAAATCCCGGGCTTAAGTGATTCTCTTGCCTCAGCCTCCCGAGTAGCTGGGACTACAGGCGCCCGCCACAACGCCCAGCTATTTTTTTTGGTTGCAGTTCAGCCGGGGCCAGGTTTGAACCCGCCACCCTTGGCATATGGGGCTACTTCTGTATTATTTATGAGCTTGGTTCCAGTTTCAATGTTCCCTTGCCCCCCCCCCCAATCATATTTCATACAAAATGAGTCGAGGCAGACTGAGATTCACAGCCACACCTTGATCCTGTAGTGGAGTCTATGCTGAGTCTTTTGTGAGTCTGAGTGAACCTCTCACAAGCTGATGTCTAAGTAGCTCCAAAGCTCAAGAAGTATGGCGTGATGGGCAGCTATGAGATTGAAGTCCAGACAGGTTTCTGTAAGACAGTAAGACAGTTCATTGCTTTGACAATGAACCCTTTCAGATATTTTGTTATGGAATCTTGGAATGCAAGAATTAAAAGTATAGAAGATGAAGAAGACTCTGAAGCTAAAAATAAGAAATACCTTATTGCTAAAATATAAAACTAATAAGCAATGGATCAGAGTAGAGAAATGCAAAGTCTCTGTAACAACGACAGCAACAGCAGTGGGTGATGATAAATGTATACTGCACCAGGTGTTTTCCTGGGCTGGGGATTCATCTACGTCTGGGAATATATTCTAGTGGGGGAGGATAGGCAATAAACAAAATAAATAAGGGTATTAGTGAATGATAAACAGCAATGTGAAAATGAAGTCAGTAAAAGGGATAGAGATTGCAGGGCAGGGGTAGATGTGGTTGTGGAGCATTTCATTGAGTAAACAGCACATGAGCAAGAGATGCTCTCCTGTTCTGGGAAGGGCATTGTAGGAAGAGGGAACCCCAAAGTGTCTAGGCATTGAGAATGAAGCAAGTTCAGGCAAGAACAGGCTGATGGGAAGTGAAGTCAGAGTGCTTACAGGACAGAGGGCTCATGGGACAAACAACTTGATATTTACCTAATGAAAGGGCTTACTATCATTATTATCCTTCGTATTCTTTAAAAAATTTTTTTTAATTTTTTCTTTTCCCTTCCTTCCTTCCTTCCTTCCTTCCTTCCTTCCTTCCTTCCTTCCTTCCTTCCTTCCTTCCTTCCTTCCTTCCTTCCTTCCTTCCTTCTCTTTCTTTCTTTCTCTCTCTCTCTCTCTCTTTCTTTTTTTCTTTCGTTTTTTAGAGATAAGGTCTTGCCTTTTTAACCAGGCCAAAGTATAGGGCCATGGTCATCTCACTATGACCTTGAACTTCTGGGCTCCAGCAATCTTTCTTCCTCAACCTCCCAAGTAGCTAGGACTAAAGGCATGGCCCATATCTTGGCTAATTTTATAATTTTTTGTAGAGATGGGGGGTCTTACTATGTTGTAGAGGCTAGTGTCAAACTCCTGGCCTCAACTGATTCTTCAACCTTGGCCTCCCAACGTGCTGGGGTTATGGGTGTAAGCCACTGAACCTGGCCCCTCCTGCTTATTCTAATCACTCTTTTCTTTAGCATTTTGCTTGGCAATTTGACAAGCACATGGCCTGCAGGATCTTCACAACAGCCTTTGATGCAGAGAGTATATCATTCCCATCGCACTTATAAGAAAACTTTGGCCCAGAGAAGTTAAGTACTTCACATATATGAGTCCTTTTTCCTTAAGGGAATAGCCCAAATGGCAAAGGCTCAATGAATTTTCTATCACACCAATCTGCTTCCATTTTCAAAGCAATTTTATCTGCGTCCCACCTTCTAGCTTTTGCTTACATACTTTTAAATAAGAGGCTCCAGGAAGCTCTCTCTAGTCCTATCAATTGCTTTTGATGCTGCCTCTTCCTTCTCACTGGACATGGAACTGAATGGCAAAAAATTGAATGAGTAGACAAAATTTCTGAGCCTCTTTGCTATAGACTCACATTTGTGTCTTCCCTTTCTCCCCAAATTCATATGTTGGCACCCTAACCCCAATGGGATGGCATGCGGAAGTGGGGGCCTTTGGGAGGTCATTACATCATGAAGGTGGAGGCTTCATGAATGGGATCAGTGTACGGATAAGAAGAGAGAGAGACTAGACCTCCCCCCCTCTCTGCCACACGCGGATATAGAGCAGGAAAGTCACTCTCTATAAACCCTGAAACAAAACTTCCAGCTTCCAGAACTGTAGGAAAGAAATTTCTGTTGTTTACAAGGCACCCGATCTATGGTATTTTTTTAGAGCTGTTCAAACAGACAAGGTACTCCAATTTATTTTGCATAATTATTTCCTTCTTGAGTTGTGGCCAGGGGACCTTGTTCATGGCACCAACATTCCTCTCCCATGCTTACTGATTCTTGGTTGTGAAATTGTCTTCCGATTCTCCTGTTAACAGCATTCCCCTTCTCTCTCTCTTTTTTGTTTTTGAGCACTGCTACCTAGTTATTCATTCCTGTTTCCACGTCTTTCCTCTTTCTCCCGGTTGTATGAAGAGGCAGAGTTTGGCAAGTGTTCATTGCCACATATGGAAGGTTTGGTGCTTAACTGATTCTTTCTCCTTTCAGGTGGAGAATCGCACTTCTGGGCCCCTCCGCATTAGGTTATGTCATTTGAGTGAAAGTAACCCGAGGTATTTATGGGCGGAAACATTTAACTACTAGAGTGAGATCCTCCAGGGTTCTTTTCTTCCCTCTTGACTAAGGCAAACCGTGAAGCATCTGCTGAGATGGAGTTTGATGAGCTTCGTGCAGACTTGAATACTGAGCCAACACATGAAAGGTGGTGGGGGCTTTTCCTAGAAAGCTGCTGAGGCTTGAAGAAGGAACTTTGTGTGTCATATTCTTATAATTTTGGGTGTGTGGGTTTTGTTACTGTAGCACTACCTAGCTCATACTGTTTAATGCTGCTTTTTAAATCAACTCTAAGGTTTTAAGCCAGGCTATGCCCTGCTTTCTTGCTCAGCAGCATAGTGTGAAGTTAGGACCTGAGGTTTGCCAGCAGAAGGACTTGCACTGTATGACCTCGAGCAAGTTACTTTGCCTTTCTGCATTTTCTTTTCTGCATATTGAAACAACTTATACTTACCTTCTAGTGTTGTTGTGAGAATTAAATGCAGTAACATAATATAGGCAGCACGCAGTAGGCACTTAACAAATGCTCATTTCCTTCCTTCTTTGCATTATTAGTAGTTCTAAGATTACATACCCATTTACTTTTCTCCCAAGGATTCCACTTTTCTCACTAACTGGTGTTTCCTTATTGCCAGGATTTAGTGCCAAGTAACCATTTCCTCTGTTGCCTGCTTTGTCTTCTGAAAAGATGAAATCGTCGGCAAGGCAAGGCAAGGATTTATCAGATGAGACGCCCAACAGATGTCCAGAGAGTATAAATCCCCACTGCTGCTCCGTCTTGCCTCTGTGCCAGCTTTGTAATCTGTATTAGGAAAACACGGTCTGGTTGATTGCTCTGTAATAGACTTTCACAACATTAACACTTGTTTCCTTATCTTCTGGTTCTCCATGATACTTGTTTTCATTTTCAATTTTGATTCAATTCAATTAGATGTTTGTTTTGACTCAGGCACTAGGCTGGGCGTAGGGGATACAGAGGTGAATGAAAGCATAACCCCTGCCTGTAGGAAGGTCACTCTGGTGAGGGAACAGATAGATCCTCCAAACCAATCAATCAACTCAGAGAACAGAACCCCAAACATTATGATAGTTATAACTGTATAAGCACATACACGGTACAGAGGGGGGACTAGAAGGAAAGTATGAATTCCACTCGGTGTAGGAGTGGGAAAGAGACAAGCAAGATTTCTTCCAGAAGGTTTTTCTCATCTGGGTTTTTATAGGTGAGCAGGCATTTGCCAAGTGGATCCCAGAGGAAGAGCATTAGGGAAGAAGGAACAGTGTTTTCAAAGGCACAGTGAAGTAGAACGTGAGACATAATCCTGGGCAACAGAAGTGATTTCAGTGGTTAGCAGCAAAAAGTACAAAGTGGGAAGCAGTACAAGTTGAAGAAGAAGCCTTTTCCAGGTAGGCCAGCGGGAGAGGGCATATTCTTGAGTTTGTGGGTATTTCTTGGAAGTACTTTTCTTAGAGATTTACCCTTCATTGCTTTACGTCACCAACTCCAGCATACATGATTGTATTTGTTGCTTTGCCTGATAATAGGTCTGGAAGGGTAGTGAACTCTGAGAATATGCTGGGAGGAACCTGGAGTTAAGATAAAGACAGACGAAGGCTCCAATCCTGACTATTTGCTTTGTTAACCCTATATGCTTAAGCAAGTGCCTGAGGGTCTCCATGAGCTCCTCTGCAGAATGAACATAATCATCCCTGCCTCGCTGCAATTGTGAGGATTAAAAAATGAAAGAAATAATTAAAATTAGCCTAGCCCTTGGCATCCTTCAGGTGCTCAATGCATCTTCTCATTGTAAAAATCAGTGATTAATGTTTGGCAATTGCATTAAACTCATGAAGAAATGGCTGGAAATTATAAAATTGGTTTTAAAAATTATAATCATGGTTTAAAAAAATTTTTTTTGAGAACAGTTCTTTATTCTTTTTCATAACAAAACTTCAGTGCCCTCAAAGGAGGAAAACAAACTTACCACAGGGAAAAAAAAAAAAAAAAGAAATAATCTGACATTTTTAAGGTATCAAGCCTCAAAGGTCTTACCTTGAGATTATTTTGGTAAATCCATTTACATTTTTTCCTCTCCCCTCCCCGCAAAATGTCATACGTTAGAGCACACCACTATTTTGACATCTCCATTGTTGTATTTATTTTAAGCTATCAGTAGAGTTTTAAATATCTCAGAAGTGAACTCTGGCCTTTGTGGAAGGCAAACTAATTATTTCCGAAACAGTTCCATACAGCAAGCCTCTGGCATTTGTTTCCTGGCAGCTTAGAAAGGAAATGTGAAGCCAGTAGCTTTTTAAGGAAGGGGACGTGCTGTCAGACAAGAGCCCAGAAACTTGGGGTGTCCCAAGCCATCTTGGCTGCCATAGTTCCAAAGGAAGCCCTGACCTCCCCGGAGAGCAGCTGGGACCAGAGTTTCACAGGAGCGATTCTGCAGATGACTCCCACAAAACAAAAGCAGTGGTGGTGGGTGGGGAAAGGTTTATTGTCACAGATGTCAAGGGCTTTTTTTAAAAAACTGGTTGTACCTTTATTTTATTTATTTTATTTTGGATTAATATGAGGGTAACATGATTAGGTTACATTATTTGCATTTGTAAGGAATAGTCCAAAGTCTGAGTCGTAGTTCCTCCTTTCACCCGGGGAGTGTGCCATATACAACACTCACGTTGTGCCTGGTGGGCAGGAACTTACTGCGCCTTCTCCTCACTTCTCCCTTCTTGAGTTTAATTTGTTTTTCTCTCATGTGGGCCTATAGTCATTGATCTACTATTTTCAGATTAGTACTGAACACATGGGTTCCATACTTGAGATACTTAGGAGGATGTTCTCTAAATCCATCCAGGTAAATACAAAAGATGCCAAGTCTCCATCTTGGATACATGTATGTTCAGAATGGGAGACGATATTTCCATGTTAGGAATTGGACAAACAGCTAATGTCTAGAATATACAAAGAACTTAAGTAAATCAACAAGGTTGTATGCAACTATTTGATCTCTTCGAAGTAGAGCTTTCTATAGCCATCCCCTTTTATAGATGTGGAAACTGAGCCTTGGAGAAGTTAAGTCTCTCCTTCAAGGTCACAGGGCCAGGAAGTTGAGAGCTGGTGTTTGCCTGGAACCAGGTGTGTGATCTTAACCACTCAGCTCTCCTGCCCTGGAGCCTTCATGCTTCTGACTTTGGGCAGCTCACCTAACCTCTGAGAAGTCAGTTTCTTCTTCTGTCAAATGGGGATGATGCTTCCTACCACCAACCCCATAGCTGTGCTGCTCAGATATATTTCCAGAGGTGAGAAGCATTTATAGAAAATAAGTAAAAGCAAAACTCTGTAATGAATTTGCTTTTGAGGAATGCCATCTTCTGTATCTTATCACGACAATAGACAGCCCCTTACGTGGCTATCCGTTTTCTGTTGCAGATGGTACCACCTTGAATGACATACACATTCCTTCATTCTTTTTATCTTAAGCCATCCATCCCTCACCCCCTTTTGCCCCATTCTCAGGCTTTTATTCCCTCCCTAATCATCCTGGTCACAGAGTTCCCTGACTTCAGAAGCAATTGCTGACATTCTCAGAGGTATTATAAGTTTCGTGGTGGAGGTGAGCACTAGGGCTGTGGGGTGCACAGAAGGAGGTTCACTGACCAGCCTGCAGGTTCAGGGGGGCCTTTTATAGGGTCTAACTATTGGGCAATGGTGAGGATTTAGGTAGGAGGAGAGAGAAGGAGGGAAAGGAATTGCAGGCTTGTGCAAAAGCATGACACTTTCTGGGATCCACAGGGATCTGAGTCAGATGAGGTGGGTATGTGTGGAGTGTTGGTATTTGTTAAATTTTCCAGGAGTATTTTTTAACCCTCATCTCTTTAGCTAGAGTTAGTTACCAGAGAGCAAAGATTACACCTTATTTTCACACTCTCACAGTGCCCCGCCTAGAGGTAGGCACAGAGCCAGCCCCAGAGAGGACCCATGCTATTATTAATCTGTTAACACTCACATGCTAATGAGTTAAGTTTGGGAGCCGGTGAAGAGACGGGATATGCTTGGTGACGTTTGGTCAGCATGTACCCAGTGAGCTTTTGATCCAATGACTTCAGGCACTTGAAGCTACTTTCTCAAAGGGATAGATTTATCTCCCTCTAGTAAAGGATCAGTATAACCCTGCCATTGGTATTATTGATCCCTTCCCCCCTTTCCATGTCAAAAATCTGGCTCAGATCACCAGGTGTTACCAACCACGTTCTCTGCGCTGGTGCTTCTGCCCTGATGGTTGTCTTCACATGCACAAGTATGTCTGTGAAACAGGCCCACCCATCTCATTGTGCCCGTGTCTCCAAAGTTCACCCGGCTGATGCTTTCAAAGACAACTGAAAAGATGGTAGTTACAGTGCTCTTGAAACTTCATTTCCATTTTTCTTATTCAACACAATGTAGCATCTTCTTGAAAGGCAGACTCCAATTTTGGGGCCAAGAGGTGAGTCAGCATCAGTAAGATAAGAATAATTATTGGCACACATACACGAAAAAGAATTTCAGGTAGCATTAGTAGACGCAACCCCTGTCTGCCCAAGATTTACTGCTAATTACAACCCTGCCATCCCTCATTCTGAAGACGTGAAGTCTACCTGGGCTGAGCTTCAATTTAAAATATGAGGTTGATCATCAAACACAAGCTTCACCCAAAGCGATGACCTCGGAAGAAATGGGCTCCGATGGATGAAGGTAGCTGTGATGGAGCTTAATGAAATGAGGGCTTTGGGAATGTGGTATTTCTGTTTTCATTTCACAATCAATCAAGCCATGAATGAGAAGAGAAATATGTTGGTTACATTGCTTTAAAATAGCTCGGCAAAAATATAATTTCTTATTGATTAGTTTCCCATCGAAGGCAAGGTCTGTGGATACAAGAAAAATTGACTGCTGGAAATTCTAAAATAAAGGAAGTAAATGAGGGGAAGATGTTTAAATTTTTAAAGGGGTGAAGTGTAATCGATATACCCTAATATACCACTTATAAAAGCAGTGCTGGAACTGAGATCTAAGTTATCCTTGATCTGATTAACTTATTTTTATTTATTCTAGCATTTAAACAATGTGAAATTTAAAACAAAAAAGGGGGTTGGGGGGGTGGGAAGAATCTTGTGAATGGCAGTGGAAGGCTAAGCCCACAGAGAGATGTGTCAGGTACCAGAGAAAGTAAAGAAATATAGGAATGAGAATTGTCCCTGGAAGTTGGGTGGGGAATTATTTGATAGGTTACTATGTGCTCATGACTCTTTTGGTTACATAGAAGCATAACTCAGACTGGTTTAAACCAGTTACTCTTTGTCTCACTTGCTTGCCCAGGCTGGAGTGCAGCGGGATGGGCACAGCTCCCAGCAACCTCAAACTCCCAGACTCAGGTGATCCTCCTGCCTCAGTCTCCTGAGTGGCTGGAACAACTGGCACCTGCCACAGTGCCTAACTAGGTTTTTCTAGTTTTTTTCTTAATCAGAAGCAATTATCCTTACCCCCACTCATCCAGGGACTGGAGCTATTTTTTGTGGCTACAATGGTGGCCACCAACTTTAGATTCCAGGAGTGATGCTCAACTTCTGACATGCACAGGATGGGTGCATCCAGTCCAAACCTGTCAGTGGTGCTGAGCTTCAGAAACTTGAGCTTAAGCACAAAAAAGGTAGAATTTTTTGAGTCATAATGCAAAACTCTAGGCTGGGTCTCGTTGGCTCCAGATGTTATCAGAAGTATTTTATTTTATTTTTTTATCTTCAGGTCTGCAGCTTTTCTTGTCAGCTGAGGGAGGTTTCTTCCCTTGTAGTTACAAGATGGGCTTTGGCAGCTCAAGGCTGCTGCCAGCTTAGGGACGCTAGTGACAAAAGAGCTTGTCTCTCTCATTGGCTTTCCCTCGAATCCTGAGATTGACTGTCATTGGACTAAGTTCTGTCCCATGATCATCCCTAAACCCCTCATCATGAGGCTGGTATTGCTGGCTGAGTAGACCTGAGACACCCCCAGCTCTGGTGCTGGGAGCCGGCGGGTGTTGAATTAGCACCATCTACACCAATGAGGGGGTGGACCGAGAAGGTGGGAGGTGCTCTTCCAAAAGGAAAAGTGGATGCTAAAAACCCAGAATTGGGGAAAATAGCTGCTGAACAGCCAGAAATGAGATATCCACTACATTTATTTTCAGTGAAAATTCAGAAGAATGGTGGTATGGGGACCATTAGAAGCCCTCTCCTCCATGCCCCTCCTCCCCTGCCACCTAAGATACCTTTAAAAATATACCTATGATAGTCTCTCTCTCTCTTATCTCATTCTAAGACATTTATATAGGTGAATAGGAAGGTTCATTGTCAGGACACAGAAGTTTCTCTGGGAATACGGTGTAGCCAGAGGGACCTCATGGGACCTGGACACTGTCAATCAACTGTCTCTCCATCTTGCTCAAGGGAGCTTATCTCTGCCCATCTGCCCCACTGTCCTCTCTGCAGACTGGTGTCTGCCACCGGCATCTCAGTTTTGCTCTTGCCCAGTTTCTACTTGTCTAGGGCTCTAGTCTTCTACAATGAGATCTTGTACTTCTAGCTTCTAACTCCCTCTGACCCATTCGGCCTCTTTCTGAATTGTAATAATTTCCCAGGGGTAAAAATCTGAGACGTCCAGAGAGTGGCAGGTGTTCATTCTTGTCTAATCACCTGTGGCTGGGGTGGGGGTGGGGGAAGACACACGGCTGCCCCTGCTGGGTGTGGGCTAGAGAGGGTCTCTGAGGAGTTATGCAGCAGGAGGAATTGATAGACCCCTCTGATTTTCCTAGATGTGATGTTGAGGACACTGCACTGAAATGTGCCCAGCCCTTGTCTGGTAACTTGACACTTGTTAGCTCACTTAATACTCAAGACCACCCAAGGAAAGGTTGCCATTGTTCTCTCCAACACGGGAAGCCACCGAGATGCACAAAGGTAGACACGTATTGCTTCAAATGTTATTTTTGTGAAATGTTAATTTTCCTGACATAACTGGATTCCAACTCCAGGGAAAATGTCACCCCAGCGAATTACCTAGAGTTACGCAGGCAAGGTAATTCTCACCCCTCTCCTCCTTAGAATCTGGTGTACTCTGGCGGCATTCTGTGGTTTCCTCAAACATATGGTCTTTGCCTGTGCTGTCTTCTTTTCCAGAAGTGCTCTTCCCTCCTACTCTTTGTGTGGTTAAGTTTTACTCATCCTTCTGGTCTCAGACATCACTTCCTTGGGGAGATGTTTCCTGATTCCCTGAACAGAATGTCTCATCCTATTTATTCTGGCTCATGACACCCTGTTCTTTTCTCCTAGCTTTTTATCAGAATTTATAATCTCACAAGTTTTGTTTAATTATCCTGTCTAGATCATTAACTCTTCGAAGAGGAGGAATCACACCTGCCTAACATCTAGTACACGTCCGATAACAGTGGTTAGGTCACTAAAGCAAATGTAATTATCCAGAGGGAGACCCTGTGGAAATTTTGTTTGGATTAGAGTAAAACCTTAAACTACTGTTTAAAATGATCCCATCTTTATGTAGAGGTGAGGGCATGCCTTCAATAGGGGTAACTCTGATGTTTGATAAGGTTGCTAAATTGAAGATGTGCAAATAAACCTTATAGATAATTTAGAAAGATACATTCTCTGTTTCCATGTTGTTTTTTTCATCTGTTTTTGGGGGATGATTCATAGGGCCAACATGTGGTGAAATATTGGGAAAGAGAAGAGAAACTAATGTTTATTGAGAAGCTACCAGTGGCCAGGCACTGTAAGAGGCACTTTATTAATACCTTATTAAATATTGATTATCTTATTCTGATTAATTAATATCTTATTTAATTCTCTTAATGAGCCTACAAGAGGGCGCTTCACTTTTTGGGTGGGCTCCTTGAACTTCCATTCCTCTGCAGAGGCAGAGGCAGTAATGGTAAATGCCCATTTCCTAGACTTTTAGAATTCTGGATATGATTCATGTTCTGCAAATCAGATGCTCTCCCATGGATTTTGAATTCAGAACTGAGTTCAGAGGGGAGAAAGACACAGTGCAATCCACTTGTCTCCTGTGGATCATCACGGGCTCTGAGTGGTTTCTATAGGTATTAGCTTCCTGATGGGGTGACTTCTTGTAGTGGTGGTGGCAGTTTTTTTTTCCCATCACAGCAGAGGCAAAGTGATTGGGTGGGAAGCAGGGAATTGTTTTTGGAAATGGCAACTCTGAGTTTTTCCAACAGTTTTCTAAGTCACTTCACATTGCAGGCAGAATGGGGACCCCATTCTTGGCAAGGGAAAACACCCCCAGAAAAAGGGAAAAATCAAAAAGTAAGCTGAGTGAGTCGGAATGAAGAAAAGTCAACTAGTTTGCCTTTAAACCAGCTGCTGCTAAATTTATTATCTGAGCACTGGATTTTCCTAGAACTCTGGCTTATTGGGGATATAGCTTACAAACACCCCTGCTGGATGTGTGAACACTCTGAGGAAAAATGGCCATAGAAGAGACTATGGCAAGGCCTGGAAAGATACATTAAGTAGGCTGTTTCCTGCCCAGTAAAAAGACAAAGTAGATATCCATTGTGGAGATTTGCATTTGGCTGGGGCAGAGATCAAGGGAATAGCTCAAGCCCTAAAATATGGTCAGGAGGGCTTACATCCTTTATTGCAGAGGAAGACCTTTTGTGGTGGTCATGAGAGGAAAATTCCTCTCTCCCACCAATTCTTCAGAGGAGATTGATGCCAGCAGAGTTTTAATCCCCAGGGAACTACCAGAGTTTAACCCCTTCCTAGGAATCTGTGTGTGTGACCTTAGACAGGAGGCTGCTGCCACACAAGGTTCAGGTTCTGGATTTCTCAAGGCTGCTCAGACCCATAAAATTAATGATTATAAAAACAATAAGAGCCGATATGCACACTCAGAGAAACTGCTGGTATCTTTGTTCCCTCCCTCAGCTTACCCTCTGGGCAAATAACCTTCAATAAAAGCTGAGTGGAACAGACACTCAACACTCGGGGCCATCTCCAAAACCCCACAAATGGGCAGTGGTCTCCTGAGTTCCTACCTTTGAAAATTCTATTCTGTGTCTCTTTTCTCTTTCTTTCTTGTCGTTTCTAACTTTATATTTCTTTAGTCAGTGCCCACCAGTTCCACAGGTCTTAGTGGACCCTGCCTCTGGGACAGGACCCCGACATCACATCTGGTGATAAATTCCTTTCTGCTTAAAGTGGAGTGGTTTCTGTTGTCTGCAACTGAATGCTAATTAAAACAGTAGGTTTTATGTATCTCCCTTCCTCAGTTTACATATGAGAATCCGAGGGTTGATGATCAGAGAGTTCCAATGACTCAGATTTCACAGCAGGGGATCAGTAGAGAATTTGAAACCAGAACTGACCTTTGCCACTTAGGTATCTTCAATGCTGTTATCCAAGTCTCCTGTCTGGGCCTCTTTTTTCTCTTTTTTTCCTCTCATATCCTTCCCTGTGCTTTGTTTTAAACAGATGCGATCAGACAGTCTAATTTATTCCAAGGCTTTAGGAGCTTACTCTGATTTTCTGAGGCAGTTCTGTGTCTTTAGGAGGATGGTGGTGAAATGGAAACACTGACCCCTGTGTCTGTCAGAGGACTGTGGTGCAAGGGAGAGGCATAAATTCTAGGTGCCCTGACACCTGCTTGAGGGGGAAGTTAAGGGTCAGAGGAGAAAACAGGGATGGGATAGAGTGGAAGGAAGGTCAGGAAAAATAACTAGAGGTCTCCTCTGGTAATTGTCGTGGCCCGATTTCCTGTGCTAATCTTTCCAGTTTGTTGAGAGAGACTTGCTTAGGGCGGTAAGCCTCCTTAAGCTTTGGATCTGGGTTTTTAAGCTGGTTGGAGCACACTCCCCTCTGACCCATCCCCAAGAGCTCTCCTGTCAGATTTTAGACATGCCAGCTAATTCCTTTCTATAGATTTGCCTGGCTTTATTAGGGGTAATGGTATCGAGGGTATTTTTCTTTGTAGACATTATAATTAGTAATTGTTTTGAAGGGAAATCACTGTTAAACTACTGATTTTGTTCTTTTCCTAGGGGATAGGACAATTTCCAAGACTGATTATTTCACAATTGAAATTCCATGTCTCCCAGAGGTAGATTTTTATAGCAGTTGGTGGAAGTCAAATCCTCTCCTTTTAATTTTTTTCCCCCTATTACACATTGAGACACAGACACAAAGAAAAACATTTTTGGGACAGAAAGCATAAAGATGAAGCCTCCAATGAGTGTTCAACAGCTTTTATAGACAGTTTCCAGGCTCTATGGCTAAGGCAATAGGTGATAAATGCTCCCAAGATACCATTTCAGTCAATTAATAAGTTAATGTTTTAAGATGGAAAGTGTCATATAGACAGAGAACATTATGACTCTCTTAATAAAAAAGACTTAAAGTAAGAAAACATTGGGATGAGGAGGTAGTGCAAGTTTTGCCTTTGAACTGTAATTTCTCTCTTTGATTTTAGCAGTCAGTTGCAAGCTGTAAACACCTCCTTATTGTGAGGTCACCTCCACAAAGCTTTCTCTTCTGGTCAAAACTTTTCAGTACTGTAAATATTGTGAAGTAATTTATTTTCTTTTAGGTGGAACTGTGGTAGCGTTGAAGTCTATTCGGGCTGCTCTTACAAAATGCTACAAACGGTGTGACTTATAAACAACAGATAATTGTTTCTCACGGTTCTGGAGCCTGGGAAATCCAAGACCAAGCTGCCAGCAAATGTGATGTCTGGTGAGAGTGTGTTTTCTGGTTCATAGATACTCTGACTTTTCATAACCTCACCTGGCAGAAGGGACAAAGGTCTCTTTTATAGAGTTGCTAGCCCCATTTATGATGGCTTCACCCTGATGATCTAATCACCTCCCCAAGACCCCCCCCCCCATCCTTATACCATCTCCTTGGGTGTTAGGATTTCTACAGATGAATTTTGGGGGAAGACACAAACATTCAAACCATAACAGATAGAGATGTCCAAAGTTGAACTTGTTTTTGGCTTTGAAACTGTTGGAGCTACTTCCTACATCAGTCATGCTTAGGAAGGACTGGAAGGTGGAGGTGTGGTTTATAGTCTTCTGTTCTAGAATCAAATGCCCAAAGATCAAGACTCAAATAGTAAAATTCAATTGTTTATTGGAAGGCTCTGAGTGATTAATTGAAGATGTTGAACTATAAGCATGTGTGTTAATAAAAGGAGAAGCCCCTCCCTCCAATGGCTACCAAAGGGCTACAGAGCCCAATTCTCATAAAACTGCTGTGCTGGCTTCCATG
This sequence comes from Nycticebus coucang, assembly GCF_027406575.1. Lineage (NCBI taxonomy): Eukaryota > Metazoa > Chordata > Mammalia > Primates > Lorisidae > Nycticebus > Nycticebus coucang. The sequence continues at coordinate 94,780,426 of NC_069791.1, read as the reverse complement.
CTAGTGGGGTGGTCACTTTGGGGGAAGGTTTGGGTAAGGATCGTTAGCTCTCATCAAATAAGAAGGGTTTATCAAATCTATCCACTCCAACCATCTTGGACAGATGCCTGCCCCCCCCCCCCCCATTCTACTGCCTGGATGGACCTCATCTGCCTATTGAGAGGGTCCCAGAGAAACAGGTGCATTAGTGAAGCATCAGAAATAATTGTTTTCTAAAATTCCAATCTATTTTAATATCTGACAAAGTGGCCGTGCTTGAGCAGAAGACGCATCCCTGGTATGACATAACTGTGGGCTGATAAAAGACTTTTTCTTTCCTTGTCACAGCTGCTCAGACATTTTTCATTAACAGAAGTTGGAAAACAATTGATTAAAGCATAATCTTCTGTCTTCCCACACGGTATCAAGGAGTGATGGAGAATGCAGTCATCAGAGTCAGACAGTTCTATGGTCAACAGCCTGGCTTTGCCACATACTACTATGCAAACTTTTGGAGTTTCCTTGTCTGCTCAAATCCTCAATTTCCTTATCTGCCAATGGGGAGAATAACAGTATTTGTCTTGAGAGGTTTCATAGAGAAAGTTATTTATTCATTCATTACACAAATGTTTGTAGAGCTTCTATTAGATGGCAGGCATGTACTGGCATCTTGGTCTCCCAGTAGTAAGATGAGAAAGCTCCTTGCTTTCATGGAGAGATGGACAATAACTGTTAATTTAAAATAATGGTGCGCTAAGAAGAGAATGCACTAAAGGAAGAGGATAGAGAATAGCTGGGCATGGGGGAGAGCAACTTAGCTAGGGAGGACATTTTGAAGGTGATATCGACTTGAGAAATGAAGGATAAGGAGTGAGCCATCCAAATATCTGGGGAAGAGCATTCTTGATAGAGGGGACAGCAAGTGCAAGGTAGAAAGAACATAGCAGGATCCAGAAAATGTGAAGGGCCAAGTGTGGATGTGGCATCGCTTGGATGTAGGAGAATGCTCAGAGCTGTAGTCAAAAAGTCAGGGGCTGGATTGCACAGGGCTTCATGAGCATCATCAGGGGTAAAAAAAAAATATGTTTTTCACTCAGTGCCCTGACACAGTCAATGGTCAATAATCAAATGTTTCCATTATTTATAATTTCTTTCCCTTAAAACAGGGTTGAAATTTGATCAAAGAATGGAATTACTATTCTGGCTGCTTCTTACTCCCCTAATACTGAAATTTTCTTGTAGTTGCAGAACAAGAAGCCTGTAATCCTAGCACTCTGGGAGGCCAAGTGGGTGGAGTTTGAGACCAGCCTGAGCAAAGTGAGACCTGTCTCTATTAAAAATAGGAAAACTAGCTGGGTGTTGTGGCTAGGTCCTGTAGTCCCAGATACTCGGAAGGCTGAGGCAAGAGGATTGCTTGAGCCCAGGAAGTTGAGGTTGCTGTGAGCTATGATGCTACGGCACTTGACTCAGGGTGATAAAGTGAGGTAGTCCTCACCCTACCGTAGACCATGAAAAAGTACCAAGTAGGGATCTCATGGGTCTCACAGGGAATGGAAAGAGGAGCCGCAATGCTTAGGAGACTGAGTACCTGCTGAGTAAATAGAATATGAATTTAGTTATCTGTGAGTCTTGATCATGTAACTAAGAATATAAAAAAATTTATATGAGCTGGAATTTTAAGAATCTGGAACCCTTGAATAATCAGAGCACACATTCTCTAGGCTTCGCTTCAAGGAGAAGGGCAAGGACGAGGAATATGAGTGATAGCAAATATTTTTAAAAATAAAAACTCCCCATGCCAAAGATCTCTGCCGATTCATCCTAATTTCTGACACTAGTACCAGGATATGTGATCCCGAGGCCTGCAAGACTGCTCATCTTTCCCAGAGGGACTCAATTTCTTTGGGGGAATTTATTGACAGAGAGTAACAATGTGGGCTAACCTATCGATTTCTTTTTCAGCTAATAAGGGGGGAAATAAATCAGGCTTCCAGTTTTATCCCTGTGCTAACCAGGAAAAAAAAAAAAAAAAAAAAAAAAACAACCACACAAAAACCCAACTCAACCCATGTGTGCTAAGTCCCCGTTAATCAAATTTTTGCTATGGTTGGCAGATAAAAGCAGAGCAGATTTCTTCCAAGTGTGGTGCAAAGTAGGGCTGGATTTTGCTGTAATTTTGTCTTTGGGACCAAAAGAAGAAATCACATTAATCAGAGATAATTTCCCTGGGCTTCCCAGAGGGGGATGAAAGACAAGTGAAGTTCCCGTCGCTCTGAAGTGGCAGCAAGTGACCGTTTGACAGATGAATCGAACAGATGGGAGGAAGTGTCAATGTGAAATTGATAAGCACCCTGGTGATAGAAAAAGAAGAAACTGCCTAGAACATGATGCTGAGAGTACATGGAGTGGCAATCTTGCAGAGTACTGCAAGGCTGCTTTACCCTTGATTTGGCATCTGGAAAATGATGATGCATAGGGAGACATTTGGCCAAAAGCTCATAGAGAAAATAATTAACACATAAATTAATTACTTGAATACATATTTATTAAGCATCTACTGTATAGCAGATACCATGCTTAGGTGACAAGGAAAGAAACACATCAGGGTGGGCATGGGGGTTCATGTGTGTAATCCTAGCACTCTGGGAGGTCAAGGTAGAAGGATTGCTTGAGGTCAGGGGTTTCGAGACCAGTCTGAACAAAAGTGAGACACTCTCTTTACCAAAGATGGGAAAAATTAGCTGGGCGTGGTAGTGTGTGCCTGTGGTCCCAGCTGTCCGGTAGGCTGAGGCAGAAGGATTGCTCAAGCCCAGGAGTTTGAGGTTGCAATGAGCCATGATGATCCCATTGTACTCTAGTCTGGATGACAGAAGTAGGGGCTGGGGTGGGGGAACCAAAGAAACATATCAGATCTTATCTCTCCCAAAGCTCTACCCTCAAGGTGATGAGTAGGGGAGACAAATGGGGAGTAACGGGGGCTATTCATGATTAAACTCAGGTTGATAGGACCATGACAGAGGAGACGCATGCATGCTGGCCTGGGGGTTCAGGAATGGCTTTCTGAAGATGTCTGGGAAGGAATATTTTGTAATTATAAAAGCACTCCATGTTGTCTTAAGTTGGGATCCTGTGTTAGTTGTCTATTGCACACAGTAAGTCACCCCAAAACTTGGCAGCTTAACACACATCATCTCACAGTTGTGGAAGTCTGGTTGGTGAGGTCCTGGGCTACATGGTTTTGCACAAAGCTGTACTCCAGTCTTGGCTCAGGCACATCTGAAGGTCCAGCTGGGGGAAGAATCCATCCCAAGCTCCTTCTGTAGCTGTTGGCAGCACTGGGCTCTTTGCTGGGTCTTTTCAGCACGGTAGCTTGCATTATCAAGGGGTGCAAGGAGAGAAGACAATCCAGAGTCTAGCAGCAAGACAGAAGTCACCATCACTTCTAAGCCAGTCATGGAAGTGCCATCTGTCACTTTTCGATTTAAAAGCAGGTCACACTCCATGTGAGAGGCTTGCAGCAGGGCAGGAACACAGGGCGGTGGAGCTCAGCACAGGCCATGTCCGAAGCTGCCTATTACAGATCCTGGAAGGTGATCCCAAAAGGAGAGCTCATTTTGAAATAATTATCAGGAAGAAGAAAATAAATCAACAAACACAAGCAAGTGGGTGATAACAAGTCCTGAGGAAGAGAACCTTGGCTCCATTTTCAGGGGGTATCTAAGACAGCATATTTTAGAGTAATCTCCAGTAGGAGTAGAGGGAGCTGAAGGATTTATACCCCGGCACCTGTCATCGGCTAAGGGCTGCCCTTGGGTGACATAGATTCTTGGGTACTTGTGGCTCTCCATATGTGCAGGGACAGTGTTCAGAGTGAAAACGCAGGGGGAACTGATGAGCACATAACTGTCAAGGGGTCTGAGGCGGTGTGGAGGAGCAGTGACACCATCTGCTGCTCGGGGTTGTTATAAAAAACTGTGACGATATGGAGAAGCATAAAGAAATAGGTAATTCTGCAGGAGTAACTCCAGCTAGAAGTGAGTTTTAAAGATTGGGCAGGAATGAATCCAGGAAATGAGATGGAGAGGCAAAATCTAGACAGAGAAAACATCTGGGAGGTATTTATGGAGGGAGCAGGCATAGCACCGTCCAGTAAATCTAAGTAGTTAAGGCATAAATGTATTTATGATCTATGTACAAATGACTTAATAAAAAAAAAAAAGAAGGAAAATCTTATTAAACCACAGATGGGTATTTTTCTGGGCTGCATAATGTTCAAACATTTTTGAGCCAACATTGAAAAATGGCAGATCAGGAACCAGACAAGTTTGCCCCTTGTCTCCACTGCTCTTTAACATTGTAATGGAAGTTTTAGCCACTGCAATTAGGGGAGAAAAGGCTATCAAAGGTATCCACATAGGATCAGAAGAATCAGACTTTCACTCTTCGCAGATGATATGATTGTATATCTGGTAAACACCAGGGATTCTACTACAAAACTCTTAGAAGTGATCAAGGAATACAGCAGTGTCTCAGGTTACAAAATCAACATCCATAAATTGGTAGCCTTTATATATACCAACAATAGTCAAGCTGAAAAAACAGTCAAGGACTCTATTCCATTCACAGTAGTGCCAAAGAAGATGAAATATTTGGGAGTTTATCTAACAAAGGATGTGAAAGATCTCTGTAAAGAGAACTATGAAATTCTAAGAAAAGAAATAGCTGAAAATGTTAACAAATGGAAAAACATACCATGCTCATGGCTGGGAAGAATCAACATTGTTAAAATGTCCATACTACCCAAAGAAATATACAATTTTAATGCAATCCTTATTAAAGCTCCACTGTAATACTTTAAAGATCTTGAAAAAATAATACTTCGTTTTATATGGAATCAGGAAAAACCTCAAATAGCCAAGACATTACTCAGAAATAAAAACAAAGCAGGAGGAATCACACTACCAGACCTCAGACTATGCTATAAATCGATAGTGATCAAAACAGCATGCTACTGGCACAAAAACAGAGAGGTAGATGTCTGGAACAGAATAGAGAACCAACAGATGAACCCAGCTACTTACCGGTTTTTGATCTTTGACAAGCCAATTAAAAACATTCAGTGGGGGAAAAGATTCCCTATTTAACAAATGGTGCTGGGTGAACTGGCCGGCGACCTGTAGAAGACTGAAAGTGGACCCACACCTTTCACCATTAACTAAGATAGACTCTCACTGGATTAAAGATTTAAACTTATGACATGAAACTATAAAAATACTTGAAGAAAGTGCAGGGAAAACTCTTGAAGGAATCGGTCTGGGCGAATATTTTATGAGGAAGACCCCCCAGGGCAATTGAAACAAGTTCAAAAATACACTACTGGTACCTGATCAAACTAAAAAGCTTCTGCACAGCCAAGAACACAGTAAGTAAAGCAAGCAGACAGCCCTCAGAATGGGAGAAGATATTTGCAGGTTATGTCTCCGACAAAGGTTTAATAACCAGAATCCACAGAGAACTCAAACGTATAAGCAAGTGATCCCATCTCAGGCTGGGTAAGGGACTTGAAGAGAAACTTCTCTGAAGAAGACAGGCACACGGCCTACAGACATATAAAAAAAAAATGCTCACCATCCTTAATCATCAGAGAAATACAAATCAAAACTACTTTGAGATATTATCTAACTCCAGTAAGATTAGCCCATATCACAAAATCCCAAGACCAGAGATGTTGGCATGGATGTGGAGAAAAGGGAACACTTCTACACTGCTGGTGGGAATTCAAATTAATACATTCCTTTTGGAAAGATATTTGGAGAATACTTAGAGATCTAAAAATAGATCTGCCATTCAATCCTATAATTCCTCTACTAGGTATATACCCAGAAGACCAAAAATCACATTATAAGAAAGATATTTGTACCAGAATGTTTATTGCAGCCCAACTCATAATTGCTAAGTCATGGAAAAAGCCCAAGTGCCTATCGATCCACGAATGGATTAATAAATTGTGGTATATGTACATCATGGAATATTATGCAGCTTTAAAGAAAGAAGGAGACTTTACCTCTTTCATGTTTACATGGATGGAGCTGGAACATATTCTTCTTAGTAAAGTATCTCAAGAATGGAAGAAAAAGTATCCAAAGTACTCAGCCCTTCTATGAAACTAATTTATGGCTTTCACATGAAAGGTATAAACCACTTATAACCTAAGAATATGGGAAAGGGGGAGGGGGGAGGCTGAGTGGAGGCAGGGTGATTTGTGGGATCACACCTACGGTGCATCTTACAAGGGTATATTTGAAACTTAATAAATGTAGAATATAAATGTCTTAACACAATAACTAAGAAAATGCCAGGAAGGCTGTTAACCAGTGTGATGAAAATGTGTCAAACGGTCTATAAAACCAGTGTATGGTGCCCCATGATCACATTAATGTACACAGCTATGATTTAATAATAATAAACAAAACAAAACAAAACAAAAACCCCCAGTGTGTGATGCCCCATGATCACATTAATGTACACAGCTATGATTTAATAAAAAAAAAAAAAGAAAAGAAAAATGGCATATCCTACTAAAAACCCCTGAACTTCCCGATTCTTCTGAAAACTTGGAAGAGCTTGCACAACTTAGTCTGTATTTCTGCTTGAAAAAGGGTCTGGACCTGGGAAACCAGTCAGTTCTCGAGTTGGGGCATACACTCATGGTTTTGTTCGGTTCTTGAGTTGGGGCATGAACTCGTGGTTTTGTGTGGGGCCAGCACCCTCCATGGAGTCCCTCTCTGCCTTTAACATTGGGACCTTTGGTCTGAATGTGTCGGGAGGATGGTGGAAGCTGTGGGTGAGAAGACCTATGTCATTAAGGGCCTCAAAGATCCTGCTGAAGACTGAGGAGTGTGTTGTAGGGCAACAGGGAGCTATTGAATGTTTTAGGGAGCAGGATACCACCAGGATATTTGTGATCTGGTAAGCCCATGTCACTTGATTTCATTGGTATACCAAATCAGATCTAGGGATCAGCTATTACCTAGATCAAATGTCATTTATTTATTTAGAGACGGTATCACTCTGTTACACTGGAATGCATCAGTGAGTCATTACAGCTCATGGCAACTTCAGACTCCTGAGTTCAAGTGATCTTCCTGTCTCAGCCTCTCAAGTAGCACCACTGCACCCAGCTAATTTCTTTTTTGAATTTTCAGTAGAGACAGGGGTCTCTCTTTGTTGCTCAGGCTACCCTCAAGTAATCTTCCCATTGTGGCCTCCCAAAGTGCAGAGATTACAGGTCATGCCAGGGCACTGGGCCTACATCAGATGTTTTACATGGACCTCAGATGTTTAGAATTCAGTTCATTATAATCCTTGTTTGTGACACACTGTCAGCATTTCTCTAAGAATGAATCTCTTTTAGTTTAATTGATTAAATAATAATCTCATAAATACCCTTGAACTTGTCATTCAACCAAGAGCTATCACATTGACAATCTATTTCTCCTTCACCTTGCAGTGGGATTCTGTGGTCTTTGGCCTGCTCAGCACTCATTCTCTCTTATATAATAATAACCTAGTAAAAATTAGATGAGCTTAGAAGTCATATAATATGGCCGTTTTTAAAGAATCTCCCTTTTAAAGAATCTTTTTACCCAGTGATAGAAAATTCATGACTTAACCGAGCAGCCGGTTCTAGCTGTCAGGCCTGCCTGTAATGCCTGCCTGCTGATTCCAGCTGTGCTGTCTGCTCCCTTTTTCCATTTACCTGGGATCTAGCAAAGACAATCTTCCTTCAGCCTGAATTGAGTAGCTGCCTAGTTTAAGGCCCTGTGGGGGAATATGAAGGTGGTTAAGACAAGGGTTTTTTTTTTGCCCCAGTGGAGTTTACAGTTTAGTGGAGATGCTCAGACAAATACACAAATAATTATGGTCCACTGTCGAGAGAGCTGTGTACTCTAAGAGAGGAACAAACAAATATATTGGGGTCCAGACACAGGTAGACAGAGATCAATTCCAGGTAGAGGAACGTGGGGAAGCTTCATGGAGGAAGGAGCGTTTGAGCTGTGCCTTGATGGCAGTGGGGGGAGAAGATGGTTTTGCAGACCTGGGAGGAGAACCAGGACAGTGCCATGCAGGCAGAGGGAACGGCAGGGACAAGGGCATGAGGTGGGAAGGCACAGGGTTGGTGACTGCAGGGACACGACGGTGGCACAGGTTCTGCTTGGGCAGGAGTCTCAGTGTAGAAATCAAATATCGAGGTGACTGCCAGGGGGTTAGGGCCACAGCCACGCACAGTCTAAAGCAGTGTTTTCCAACCTTTTTAACCTCATGACACACTTGAACCTACGTTACTATAGTTTAACCTCTAGTTAAACTTCCACAGCACACTTAAATTCTGTTGATCTAAAAAATGAGTTAAAAAAAAGCATATACTTACTATGCTTTGAACTTCTTCCGAAATAATTGAATTAATGATCTTTAAACATTTTTGCAGCACGCCATGGCACTCTACTACGGGTAACAAAGTGAGACTCTCAAAAAATTTTTTTTTTTCTTTGCGGCACACCTAAGATCCTCTTATAGCACACAGGTTAAAAATCCCTGGTTCTTAGTAAAGCATCACAAGAATGGAGAAGCATGAATCCCATGTACTCAATTTTGATATGAGGACAATTAATGACAATTAAGGTTATGGGGGGGGGAAGCAGAAAGAGGGACGGAGGGAGGAGGGTGGGGCCTTGGTGTGTGTCACACTTTATGGGGGCAAGACATGATTGCAAGAGGGACTTTACCTAACAATTGCAATCAGTGTAACCTGGCTTATTGTACCCTCAATGAATCCCCAACAATAAAAAAAAAAAAGAAATACCATAAAAAAAAAAAATCCCTGGTCTAACATTTACCTGCCAATATTCAACTCTACTAACTACTCCCCTCCCCTCCTCCCCTTCCTCCTCCATCTTCCTCCTCCATCTTCCCCTACTCCAGGAAGCCTTTGATACTTCTCCAGGTTGGTTTAGCAGCCTTCCTTTGTACTCTCAAATCTTCCTGGGCTTGCTTTTGTCACAGGGCTTAGCTCTGTCCTGTTTTTATTTTATTTATTTTGATGAGACAGAGTCTCACTATGTCACCCTTGGTAGAGTACCATGGCATCACAGCTCACAGCAACCTCAAACCTTGGGCTTAAGAGATTCTCTTGCCTCAGCCTCCCAAGTAGCTGGGACTACAGGCACCGGCCATAACCCCCACTGTTTTTTTTTTTTGTAGTTGTCATTGTTGTTTAGCAGGCCCGGACTGGGTTCCAACCCGCCAGCTCCAGTGTATGTGGCTGGCGCCCTAGCCACTGAGATACGGTGCCAAGTCAAGCTCTGTCCTGTCTTGTGGTTCTCTTGTGATTGCGTGCTCATCTCTTGGTCTCCACCATAAGGACAGGAGCAACTGAGGGCTGGGACCTCTACACGGGCACAGAACCTGGCATGCGAGGGTTCAGTGTGTAGTTTCCAAGGGAGGGAATGCCATTTTGGCTATATTTCTGCCTTTCCGTCCCCTATTATCCTGTCCAGTGGACCCAGTGTGCATTTAGTCCTTTCTGCTTTGTCCTCAGCCGACACTCAAGGTCTTGCCTTTGCCTTATTTTAGCACATGATTTGATGAGATCGGGCATGTTCAGGGTGGTATGGCCGTAGACAATGTGTGTGTATTAGAGAATGACTGAGCTCCAGTGCCTCCACCCATGCACTCGTGTGTGCCCGCTAAGGAAAGTGAAATAGTGTGATATGATATCTGGGATTTGCAGGACTGTAGAAGGGGAATTGTTGAAGAGGAGAGCTATGTAGGGAACATTGGGTAGGATACACACACACAGATACAGAGGGTGCCAGAAAATGCATACACATTTTAAGAAAGGAAAAAGCTATTAAAATTGTAATACTCCATATATACCGATAATGTTTATTATCTTGTATCTCTTGTAATGGCAGAAGTCAAACACGACTTGAGTATTACAATTTTAATAACAGTTTTTTACTTTCTTAAAATGTGTATACATTTTTTGGGACTCTGTGTGTGTGTATTTATTTTATGGATTACCTTTGGACTCAAATTCCATCTCCCACACTGGCCCATCCTGCAATGAGAAAACTTGGACATATTCCATTCATTCAGCCAAGCTGCTCTGCACAATCTCTTGAGCATTTTTCGATTCAACATTGAGTGCCTTCCACATGCCAGGAACACGTGATGTGGGCTAACTCACAATTGGCTGTATCCCCCCATCTGACGAGAAAAACGAAGAGGCTGGAGAAAATGGCAAGTTCCCATGGAGGAGAGAGGGCTAACGTGTCAGCCAGATTAATTCATCCTGTGCCCCTATTATATGAGTGTTTGGGTCTGTCGAGCAAGTCCTGATGGTGGTTAGCTCTTCTGATACTCATCGAGAATCCATCCAGGCTCTTTCAGGGGGAACAAGAGATTGTAATTCTGAAGTGGAACAGAGAGAAATGTAATTGGATCAATGGGCTGTTAATGATGCTATTAAACCTCTTTCTGTCCGAGCTGTGTTGTGGATGGGGCTGGCTACACACAACCTGGCCACAGCCATGTGCATGCTGGATTTTGACACAAAGCCTCCTGCAGACTGTGAAGTGTTTTTCATACGTGTGGTCTCATGTAATTGATTACAATCCTGCTCCACTGCAGATGATGTTTAAATGGTATCAAGGCAGGCCTGTTAGGCATCTGGCTCTGTGTCTGGGGATGGAAGAAAGATGGGACATGGATATGTGTGCTGTATAGGGCAGTGGTGAGCATCAGATGGTCCCTTATTTGTTGCTGCATTGCTTCTGCTGGGCAGAAATGGTGGGGAGAAGTGAGTGTACACACACAGAGAATGACTGAGCTGCGGCGCCCCACCCCTGGTGAGTGAAGTACAGTGATAGGAGCTCAGGGGACTTGCAGGACTGTCCACAGGGGATCGTGGAATGAGGGGAGCTGTGTGGAGAAGGTGGGTAGAATATGATCCCATGTCTACAAAATGCACCATGACTGCCCAAGGTCATGTGTGTGTCTGTCTAGCATTACATGAGAATGGAGACTGTATGGAAGACCACGGACGAGACTGCTAACAGAGATTTTCTGGCGGGCAGGGAGGGAGGGAGTTCGGGGTGGGAATGGGAGGGGGCAGGGCCACAGACCCCAAACTGGTAAAAACACTCACACGTCCTCTCTCTCCTCTGCCTCTTTCTGCCTCTGTCTTCGTCTCTGTCACACACAAAGAACCATGTATCTGGTCACTTTTATGCTTTTATGTAAAATTAATATGTACATAGATGTATGCATAAGGCTAAAAATTGAAAAAACAAAGGAATGAAGTGACTTCATTGGTTTATTGTGTTAATAATTGACACATAATTATACATGTTTATGGGTACACCGTGATGTTTCAGTATGTGTGTACTTTGTACAGGGATCAAATCAAGGTAATTAGCAAGTCTATTACCCGCAACTTTAGTCTTTGTGAAGGCAACTTTCAGGTCCTCTTTTCTTGTAATCCACATTACATAATTGTTATTACCTGTAGTCATGCTACTGGGTGATAGATGGGCCAGAACTTATTTTTCCTTCCTAACTGCAATTTTGTACTTATTGACCCCCCTCTTCCTATTCTCCCCCTCACCTCCCCAGCCTCTGGAAAACATCAAGTGATGCTGCTTATTTTTATTTTTATTCACGTAACATGTATCAGTGGCACACTCTGTGCCAGGCATTGTGCTAGGTGTGGGCGATACAGTGGTAAGACTCAGGCCATCCTTTTGAAAACATTTTGTAACTTATCAAAGAATGATAATGAAGTAGAGTGATATTCAATCCTGAGTGCACATTAATACTGGCTGGAGGCTGGAGCCTTAAAAAATCCTGCTGCCTGGACCCCAGATCAGTTAAATCAGAAACTGGAGTCTATGCACTTGGATTTTTAAAAATCTCCCCTGAGAATTATTGTCTTAGAACCTGAATTCTAATACAGTCAGACATATTATCTTAGACCATAATATCTATTAGTAACTTTAGGCTAGCCTTTTGAACAGATAGTGTTTATTTAATAAAATGCTAATGCAGTTTTAGCCGTGTGAACATGGCTATTATTCCCAGGCCACTGAGCTAAAGGCCTAAAGGCCTAAAGGCTGATGACAACTCCAGAGGGGGTGCTGTGATGTGGCCCCTCCGCACCATCTGTGAATGTTGGTCTCTTTGGCTTGGTGGATTTCAGATAAAAGCAGCAGCACCTGGGCTTGCTCTCTTACCTCGCAGAAGCAGTGTGGCTCCGAAATTAGCCAGGGGGACTCTACCTCCTCTGAGATGTTGGCACTTCCTAATGAATTGTTTTCCCACTTAAAAATACACACTCATGTCATTTAAGAAAATGCAACAGGTGAAGCCCAGTAATTAAGGATCTCTGCAGGAAGGGGAAACTGAAAGCAGAGGCAGCTGGATCATTTCTTAATGTTGCCATCAGTCAGCCACACCTGCAAAGGGAAAGCAAGAATACCAGTCACTATGCAAGCCTGGAGGGTCAAGCTAGTGTCCCCCTTAGGGCTGTCACTGCTGCACATTTCAGTGCTGTGGAAAGGAGGGTGTAGTTTGGGGCTGTGGTGAGGCAAATGAGGTGCCCAGAATATAAATTAAAGCTGCACTCAGCCTGCACCTGCTCTTAAGAAGGCAGCCATTCTCAGGGTCATGCATGTGCACAGTCGGCCCCTGACGAGCGCCACATTAAATGTTGTACTTCCTTGCCTTATCACCATTTGGCAAGGTGTGCTTGGGAGGAAAGACGATAGGAATCTTCACTTTTCTATTTTTTAGCTCAGCAATTTGGGGCAGTAGTAGTTTTCTTTTCTGAGCCTCAGTTTCTTCATCTTGAAGATGGAGAAATGAATGCAGAGTCCCGTAGGCCAATGAGAGAGAGAGAGAGGTGATTTATCCATTTTTTTCATCAAGTATTTATTGAGTATCTACAATAGGCCAGGCACTGTTCAGGGGCTTAGAATGAATTTAATTGTGAGAGCTTCATATGACAACAGACCTTGTATGAGGCCTGATAATTAAGTTTGCAAATTCATCCTAGAAAAAGTGCTTTGAAAGGTGGGCTAGGTGCTGGTGTCAGCACATAGCTTCCCCATGGGAGTGCTGTGAAGGTGACCATAGTGAAATTCAACAATGAGGTATGTAGCACTTTTTCCAGGAAGAGTTTGCCCACTTAGTCGTCTGACCCCATATATCTGTCTGTCTCTATCCATTCATCCACCTACCACCCACCCACCCATTTATCTATCATTCTAGTGAGTCTGCCTGAGTCATACTGTAACACAGCTTAAATAGTAATCAGAAAAAGTGACAACTTGGAGCAGATCAATTAATGTCAGATACTTTCTGTGGCTTCTGGGCTCCTTGTTCTTGCTGGGCATCGCTCTCCAAGGCCGGGGGAGTCTGTGGTGAACATGAAGGCAATTCTTCAGCTATCCAGAGTCCAGGTCTTGCTACGTCTGAGAGACATCATTAGGGAACAAAAAGTCTTTCATGCCTGAAGCTTTAAAAATGGAAACTGCACATATTAGAGAATGTCTCCTTTTAATCTGAGAAGTTTTGGTGCTAGGGGGCTTAGAGGGTCATCGCAGGAGGGTGAGAATCATTCCTTCTTTATGTTATCCTTGAAGAGATTTGTGAGTTGTTCTCCACACCTCTGTATTTGGGAGGCGTCTCTGTTTTTAAGCATGTGCTGAGGGATTTTGTGGTGTCTTGTGGTCAGTACACAGACCAAAGGTAAGAGAAAAATACACTCAGGTCAGCTTGCTGGGACTGATGTTTTAATACAGGGGAAAGTGGGGAGTCTTCACTCTGTCTCCCTGTCACTGGTGGCCAGCGTCTGCCTCACGGGGTGGAGGTGGGGGCGGGTTTCCCCTACGGTTACAGCCCCAGAAGCAGAGAGTAGAAGCAGAATGCTCACGGCTATATCTGGTCAAACCACTGTTTTGTTTGGGTCATCCAGTAGCGATTTTCTTTTCCTTTTCCTTTTGGCTTGCAGACCCCTGGCACATCAACATTAGTCTGTGCAAAGCCACAGTGCAAGGAAGAATGAGAACAGCTCATATGGGGTTGCTGTCATTAAAAGGCCTCCTTTGGGGCTTGGCCCTTGCCTGGCACCTGGGAACTTGGCTTTCAGATTGTTCCCTAACTGTGGATAAGACCTTTTTGCCCACTGGAGGTGCTGGATACTTGCTTGGCTTTCAGCAGCCTGGAATTTCAGTAGTTGTGTCTGGTTGTTGTGATGAAGTAACTGGCTCTCCGTAAAAGCCTTCAACTTCGAGTCTAAATGTGAGCTTCCCTGGGCAGAATCACTGCACAGGCATTGCTAAATTTTGCTGGAGATGGGGGAAGGAGGGGAGAATGTTGGGAGCCCATGCACAGACTTCTGCAGACTTTAGCTGTGTGTGTCTTCTCCTCGCAGATCCCGTGATAAACTTTACCCTTGAGTACAATCGCCTCTCAGTCCTGTGAGTCTTCTTGGTGCATCACCGAATGTGTCTCTTAATTTATTTATACGTAGGTTTATTTCCTTTTGTGCCTCACTCCTATTCTCTACCTTTGCCACCCTGAATAGAGCACCGTTTTGTGCTTAACCCATCTCTTTCCTTTGTGTATGTTCTTGTACAATGTGTATTTTGTGCACACACACATACATGTTTATTCCTAACATAGTTCTTTATTAATTGTGGAATATGTCTGTGGATTAATATCTCACTTATTATTTTTTTCTGCAGTTTTTGGCCGGGGCCAGGTTTGAACCTGCCACCTCCAGTATATGGGGCCGGCACCCTACTCCTTGAGCCAGAGGCACTACTCTAATATCTTACTTATTTTATATTTTAAAATATAATACAGTAAAGTTGACTCTTTTCTTTTCTTGTATGTAGTTCTATGAATTTTAGCACATTTGCAGACTCATGTAACCACTGTGACCACCATCAGGATACTGAACACTCTTATCATCCCAAAGAAGTCCTTCGTGTTACTCCTTAAAGTCACACCCTCCCCACAGCCACCAATCTGTCTTCATCACTATAATTTTGTTTTTATTTCAAAAAAGTCATGTATGGACTATTATATCCCTCCAAAATCCATTGGTTGAAATATAATCCCCACTGTGATGGTATCAGGAGGTAGGGACTTGGGGAGGTAATTAGGTCATGTGGGTGGACCCTCATGAAATGGGATTAGTGCCCTTGTAAGAGAGGCCCCAGAGAGCTCTGTTTGGCTCTTGCTGACACATAAGGATATGATAAGAAGTTAGCCCTCTGCCTCCCAGTAGAGGACCCCCACCAGAACCCAACCACACTGGTGCCTTGATCTTAAATTTACAGCCTCTAGAACTGTGTGAAATAAATTGTTGCTGTTTATAAGCTGCCTAGTTTATGGTGTTTCATTACAGCAGCCTGAATGGACAAGACGGTCACGTTTTGAGGCTGGCATCTTCTAGAATAATGCCTTTCAGACCACTGTGGTTGTTGCTTCTTTCAGTAGTTTGTTTCTTTTATCACTGAGTAGTATTCTGTGGGGTGGATGTGTGTTGGTTCACTCCCTCTCAGAAGGACACTCGGATTGTATCCAGGCTTTGATGATTATGAATAGAGCTGTTATAAACATTTGTGTATTTGGGTATAGGTTTCCGTGTGAACATCCATTTTCCTTTCTCCAGGGTGCCCAGGAGCGGGATTACAGGGTCATACTGTAAGTGTATATTTAACTCCATGAGAAACTGCCAAATTGTTGTTCAGAGTGGCTGTGCTATTTTGCCTTCCTGTCAGCAAGATACGTACATTCCTAGTTGTTCTGCATGCTGTCGGTAGTTAGCATTGTCAGGTGACTCTACATCTTTTGAAAGTGCCCGCTCCCAAGTTTTATTTTTAGTTAAGGTATAATTAACATAAAGAGCACAAATCTTACATGTTCAGCTCTATGTTTGCTAACCTATGTATAACCTGTAGAATCACTGCCTGGATTAACATATAGAGCATTTCCACCACTGCAGAAATCTGTCTCATGAATCCTTAAAACCTATCCTTTCTGAAGGGTATCACTATGACGACTGCTAACACTACTGGACGGGTCTGCCTGGTTTTGAACTTCACTACAGAATTTATGCCATAGGTGCTCTTTTGCGTTTGGCTTCTTTTGTTCAACATTATGCCCATGAGATTCATTTATGTTACCTGTAGTTGTGGTCTGCCCATAGTGTTCCAGTGTATGGATACATCTCAATTTCTTTATTACTATCTGGCTATCTCCAGGAAGGGGCTATCATGAATTAGATTTAGATACACCCTTTGGTGGACACAAACACTCATATCCCTGGTGTACAGTTCGAGGAGCACAATTGCTGGGTCAAAGTATTTACATGTATAGTTAGCTTTAGTGAATACTATCAAACAATTTTCCAAAATGTGTGCTCCAATTTACTTTTTTTGCATGTACACTTTAGAAAAGATGGATGTATGTGGAATTGTCCTACTGGCTATTTTTAGCTCCTCCCCTCCCTGTCATTATAGTTGTAATGTCCGTCTCTGTTGTAATCTGTACATGTCCCTTCTACTATTCCATAGTATTCACTTGGTCATGTAATTTTTTTTAATTTATTTTTTTACTGACACATAACAGATGTACATGTTTTTAGGGTACACATGATAATTTGGTACATGCACATCATCAAATCAGGGTAATTGGGATATCCATTGCCTCCAATACTTATCTTTTCTTTATGCTAGGAACATTTGAATTATTCTCTTCTAGCTATTTTGAAATGTACAATTGATTAATATCAACTATGGTCCCCCTACTGTGCTCTCAAACACCAGGTCTTATTCCTTCTATCTAAGGGGATGTTCGTGCCCATTAATCAGCTTCTTTTCAAGCCCCCACATTCTTCCACTCATTGACTTTTATCTATTTCCCCAGGGATAGACACCCTTATGGGCTCTAACTTCCTGCCACCACAAATAACCTTGCAATGACTTTCTCCCTTTAAGGAGCCTTGTAAACACTTCTTATAGAACTACTGGTCAGTGAGTCTGCGAATATTACTTTGACTATATTTTAACAGGTCACAGCAGTGGACACTCCCACCAACTCTCAATGAGGCTTCCTAAGCCCCACATTCCTGCCAAAACTTCTGCTTTTTGAACTTTGTCTGCATACCGAGTGTGAAATATCTCATTAATATTTTAATTTGTATTTCTCTGCATACAAATATATGCATCTCTTTATATGTATTTAAGAGTTAAGTGGGTGAGCTCTGTTTTTTAAAAGCAGCGATTGGGCAGAGTATCCTATGTGTGTGTGTGTGTGTGTGTGTGTGTGTGTGTGTGTGTGTGTGTGTGTGTGGCGGGGCTTCCTATGAACTGCAGTATGTTTATCAGTGTCCCTGGTTTCTACCCACTAGGGGACAATTGCACTCCCAGTCCCCAGGTGTGACAACCAAAAATGTCTCCAGACATGGCCAAATGTCCCTTAGGGCGCAAAACTGCCCCTGGTGAATAACTAGTGCTATAAAGGGACTAGATGAAGCAGACACTAATATTAAAAGGATTTGTTCGTAAAATTTGGATTCATTCAAAAGCCTGCACTCAAGGATCTAGAAGCCCATGTATGCCCCCAATCCTGCAGACTCCCCACCCCTACACGGCAGGACCCACTACCTGTTGATTTCTCTCTTAGGGACTTTCTGCTTGAGAGCCTGGCAAATCTGGCTAACAGCGCCAGACAAATGATGGTAGAGCACTCAGTAGGGGATTGAGAAGTTCAGATTAGGAGGGCATCCCTAGGGGGTCAAGCCCAGGGACAGTCCAGTGGAGGTGGGACAAGACCACAGTGGCTTGTCCTCCATCAGAGCTGGAGGTGAACTTTGGGGTCCAGAGCAGGATGGCTGAGGTGTGGCCTTGGCAAAGTGCACAGGGCAAGTAGCTCTGTATACCTGAAGGCCATGGGATATTTGCTTTTGAGGATGCCAGATGCACCACTGGCCTCCTTTTTTCTTCCCTGCAACACTGCAAAGTTGTTCCTGTTTTCACACCTCAGGGCATGATGTTCCTTTTGCATTCTGAATATTTTGTGCCCAGAGGGGTTGTGGGTACCCTGGATTTATTGGTCAGAAGTGCAGGTATTATCCTGTGAAATGCAACTGGCGTCAGAAGTGGGGTCAGTCTTGGGGGACTGAGCCCTTCACTCCTGGGGTCTGATACTGAAAGACTTGGGACAAGACCCCCACTCTGTCCTGGGCTACTGTGACCCCCCAATCAACCGCAAGAGGCGACACTTGATGCAATCAGCATGAGGTTTTTTTTTATTCCAGCATGCTGGGGCCTAACTCGTGACTCTCTCAGGAGCAGAGGAGTTAAGCCCCGAACAGCAGATTTTACAAGCTTATAAAGGCAAAAACCACAAAGTAGGCAGGAGTAGCAGACATAGCAGGGGCTTTAACCATAAAGTAGGAAGGGGGAGCAGACATAGCAGGGGCTTTCTAGATAAGAAGAACTCTGGTTCATTACTCAACTGTCTTAAGACAAGATTAACAGTTAAACATTTGCTTAACAGTTAAACATTTGCTTAGCTCTTTTATCTGCTTCAGCTCGGGGCTATCTCCTGGAACAGTTACAAAAGGTCACATTCTCATGGTAGGGGGCGAGAGGTGGTCACATTCTCATGGTAATACTTTCTTTCAATACTAACTCCAGGTAGTTAGTGCCAAAATTAAATTGAACTATACGACACCCAGTTGGTGCCCTGTAATTGGAAATAGCTTCATGTGAAAAATCCCACACATTAGGTTCATAACCACCACCTGTGAAACAAGATGATATCTCCTGTCCAAATTAGCAAGTATTCAACTATGAGTCCAGCAATGCCCTAGACACTAGGATTCAGTGGGGAAGAAGCAGCCACCAAGGGTTCTGGTGTCACAGAGTCCACAGTCTAGTGACTGACTTGTAAGAAGATAATTACAATAGAGTGTGGTAACATTGGGTGCAGCTAGAGGGACCTGTGGGGAGTTTGCGTTGGCCAGGGTTGAAGAGTAGGGGATGATGGATTCGTGCTAGGAAGAGGGACGTTGCATGTGACAAGAACCTGGTGACTCTGAAGAGCTGACAAAAGTTCTAGTTTGCTGGAGGGTAGAAGAACAATTGGAGGTGGAAATAGAGGGTGGGGGTCCCAGACACAATAACTGGAGGGACAGAGAACTTGAACTTTATCCCCAGGACACCAGTCTGCATCAGAGATTCAACTGGAATATTGAAGACATCTGGGTTATGGCTTTTCTCGGTGGCTCTTATTTGCCTTGATTACCAAGTAGCCAGGCCAGGTTTTGATGAGGTTGATTAGCCAGGTGGCTACATGGGCACCAGCTACAGTAGCTGAATCCATTACCTAAATTATTTGATTAACCTCCCCTAATCAACCAATCAGAAAACTAGCCAATTAGTTAAACACCTAGACATTGAATGCCAAATGTATGTTAGACATAGCTTTAGGAGATTGGGGAGGGAGCATTGAATGAAAAAGCAAAACTCTTGCCTCCATGGGGCTGCCACACAAATGGGGAGAAGAAAGAGCCAGTGATGCGAATCCACAGCCGTGAGTGTGCCAGGTGGGGTCAGTGGTGTGGGAAAGGATGGAGCAGGGACCTGGATAGCAAGTGACAAGGAGGAAAGCAGCTCACAGAGGTGACAAGTGAGCAAAGTCCAAAGGGAGGTTGGGCTGAACAGGTGCAAATGACCTTGAAGGGACAGTATCCTTGACCTGTTTGAGAGGAGGTAAGGAGGCCCCTGGGGCTAGAGTACGGTGAACCTTGGGGTGGGTCATAGGAGATGAGATTGAATGGAAAGAAGCCAAGCCCATCCCACCGACTCTGCAACTCAAAGGGGAGCATCCCCAACGCCCCCCTGCTGCAAACTGTGCCGAGGTCATCCAGGCTATGGTCCTACCAGCTGGAGCAGCTGGTGCCGAGTGGCTGTTGTTAATTACATGTCTCCAGCTCTAGTTTCTCAGCCAGGGTGGCTTAACTCAGATTAAGTCTTTGATTTAATACAAGGTTTTTGTCCCATGTGTCTAAGGATATGGCTTGATTTAACTGTTGAATCTATAAATTGACCTTTCAGTTGAGGGGTTTCTTTTAATCTTTCAATTAGATCTAAACATGCTAACTCTGTTTGCCGAGGGATAGATACTGTTGTTCTTCAGGAATGTTTGCATCTGAATAGAAGGCCCAGGGCAGATTCAGCTGACTTGGGCTAGCCTTAGGAGAAGCCCTTTTGATGATGATGATATTTTGATATTCCCTTGAAATATACACTATATACCCATTGAGAGAAAAAAGAAGAAAACCCCACATACGAACTTTAAAAAGGCGAAAGATTCATACGATCTGAAGAGAAACCAGAGCGTAAGACACAAGAACTTTAAAGGAAGAAAAATAATAACATAGGGCCTCAGTGTTGTTAATGTGAATATCCCATTGGGGTTTATTTTTCTTTTCTTTTTTTTTTTTTTTTTTTGAGACAGAGTCTCAAGCTGTCACCCTGGGTAGAGTGCTGTGGCGTCATAGCTCACAGCAACCTCAAACTTTTGGGCCCAAGCCATTGATTCTATTGCCTCAGCCTCCCAAGCAGCTGGGACTACAGGCCCCTGCCACAATACCCAGCCATTTTTGTTGTTGTTGCAGTTGTCATTGTTATTTCAGCTGGCCGGAGCCTGGCTTGAACCTGTCAGCCTTGGTGTATGTGGCCGGCGCCCTACCCACTGAGCACAGGCACCGCCCAACCATTGGGATTTCTTTGTGTGTATGTTTGCTTGAAAAAGAAAAGGAAGAAGGGGGTTGGGAAGGGATATGTCCAGGCTTGGCCATTCTGCCATTCAGAGGTCTTTGTTGAGTGACGACCACACTCCAGGCACTATTTTGGATGTCAGGGTTATGATGTGAACCAACCAGACAAAGATACTTGGCCCCATAGGATATGCATTATAGTGGGATGATGGGAAGGGAGAGATAATTTCAAAATAGAAGGAATATTGTAAGACAGGGTAGAGAATGATATAAAAAAAGGCAGGGCAGAGCCAGGGTTCAGAGCATGTTGGGAGGGGATCCATTTGTAAATAGGTTGGTCAATTTTTCTTTTTAAACTATAAGGGCAACTATTGGTAAAGTGGTGATATATGAATGAGCTTTGGGCGTTAGATCATAGTATTAAGTCAGTGCAAATTTCCTGACTTCCTATAATAGCTTTTTAGTAACTACCTAAGAAAATCATGTTGGTCTCAGAAGATGTTTAGAGGTAAGGCATATCATGGAGTGCTTAGAGGTAAAGGAAAATCATGACTCCCAATTCTCAAATGATGCACAAAAAAATACAAATGCAGGATGTATATAGTGAGAAAAATAATAAAGGAAATATGGTAAGATACTGACTGTTTAGGGAAGATTGGGTGAAAAGGGTATACCAATCTTATAATTTTCCTATTAGGATGAAATTATTTTGAAATCTAAAAATATTACAAAAATAAGCAAACAGAGTATTCAGGGGACCGTCACAGTTTCTCCTGCCACCTCTCCCACCCCTTTCCTCCCCAATGTTCAACACCATAGCTTTCCCGATCACGTGTGGTCCTCTTATCGTCCCACGTTACTCCTCCCACTGAGTGTGTGCTGCCTTTGTTTGCATCTGCCTTTGCCAGAAGTGACCTTTCCTCTTTTTCTCCCTGGAAAACTCCTATTCATCCTTTAAAACCCTCTTTTCTAGACATGTGCCTTTGTTTTTTTTTTCCCACCCTCTCCAAAGAGAAGGTACAACCCCTTCCACTGTATCTTGTTTTTTTCTTATATTACTGCATGGGAAACACATTATTATGTTTGTTTTGGTGTAAGTCATCTTTCCTTTCCTCTTGACTGTGAGTGCCATGTATGTTTTAAGACTTGGGTCTCATTCATCTTGCTGTCCCCAGCCTAGCCTGGTGCTCAGTTCAGAGTGGAAGCTCACACTGCTAAAAGGCATTCAAGTGCAGAACAGAGGCACTCGGGGAAGGGTCTGCACAGTGAAATGAGAGAGCTGAGAGAGCATGGTAATATCAGCTCAGTCAGAAGAAAGAACTTTGTGTGGGCAGATAATACCCGCAGTAAAGGTAAAGCTGTCTAAAGTCTGGAGTGTCTTCCAAGGCAGGGGGACATTTGGAGAATGTTCACAGACAGTGACTGGGTGCAGGGCACAGAGGGGTGGGGGTGAGATCATGGGTAGAAATATCACTTAGGAGGGTCTTGAAATAAATCAGCAGCAGAAAGTTGACCAGTTAGCCTTTGTCATTCAACCACCAAGACTTCTTTTGACCAGAATCCTTGTTGAGACTTTTTTTGCCACACTGAACTCTAAAATCACACAGGTTCAAGGCCAAACAGAAGCTCACCAGTCATTAATCCAAGCCCCATGGAATGCTTGTACCCTTCGTTATTCGATGCCTCTAGGTATTTAAGGCTCAGAAGGAGTGTGACCCTGAATGTTCACCTTCCAGGTTGAAGGCGGAACACAGGATAGTTAATGGATCTATTTCAGTCTCTCGGGCTGCCCTGGGAACAGAGACTCCGTGTTATACCTGACACAATTTTCAGGCACTGTAGCTCTCAATGTAGTGTGGAGATTCAGACACAAATAGATTGGGGCAGAGTTGAGTCATGTGGGGTTTGCAGGAATCTGCTTGATTGAAGGAGCAAAGAAGAATCTCGTGGAATGGTTAAAGAAAGAGACGGAGTCTTCAGGAGGGTACCTCTGGGCTTCCATCAAAACCCAGTCGCTCATCAGCTGTGAGACTTCCAGTCACTTGTCCTCT
This sequence comes from Nycticebus coucang, assembly GCF_027406575.1. Lineage (NCBI taxonomy): Eukaryota > Metazoa > Chordata > Mammalia > Primates > Lorisidae > Nycticebus > Nycticebus coucang. The sequence goes on along the minus strand of NC_069791.1, from coordinate 94,757,536 downwards.
GTGAGCCTCAGTGTCTGCACCTCTGAAATGAGACTAGTTCTCACATGTACCTCAGAGAGTCTTTACGAGGATTAAATTAGTCAATGCATATTAAGTGCTTAACATAGCTCCCAGCGCACAGCAAGCTCAATACTTTTGTAATAACCATAATGTAATAAAAATCCAGGAGATCCTCCATAGCTGACCCTTCCTATACTGACCACCTCCTTAAGTCAACCTAGTTTTCATAGACCAGACATGCACCACATGTATGTATCAGTACAGTGGGTCTAGTTCCTTATGTTGACCACCTCCATATGTTGACTAGTTTGTTACAGTCCCTCGGGTGGTCAACTTACAGAAGTTCTACTGCAATTGTAAAATATCAGTAATATGTCTCGTTTTCTTGTCTGTCTCTTCTATTATTCTGTGAGTACATCAGAGCAGGGCTGTGTTGGATACATCTGTGGTGTCTCCTCATCTCCTGCCACGCCTGGCACAGACAGGGTGCTTGATGAATGCATTTCTTGAACTGAGTTGGAGGCACCATCCTTGCAGCCCAGATTTTGTTTCTAGGAAGGGTACTGTGTCCACCTGGTTCGTGGCTGTATTCTGAGCACCAGCATGGTACCTGGCACAGGGTGTTAACTGGTACAGGAATGAATGAACGAAGCAGAAAGCACGGTTTCTAAGAGGCACCCATGATTGTGCTACACGCACACTCCAGAGACTAGGCAAAGGCTGCCTGGTGCTTGGGTGTATATGTCATCACTTCTACACAAATCTGCAACATTCTATTAAATATCACTCACTTATGTGTGCACAGTAAACATTATGGAAGGTTATGTGCCAAACTCTCACCAGCAGTTTCCAAAATTTCTTGCTTTATACTATGTACTTACCAATTGCCTGGCAGTTTTAGAATAAGTGTGTATTACCTTGGCAATTAAAACACTAAACATGATAAATAAAATATTGAAAAGGGAGGGGGAAGATGAAGAAGAAGAAAGAGGAACAGAAATAAGCAGATTCTAGAAGGGAAGTGTCAGGAACAGGTGGGAGGAAGCCACCCTTGGTCTCCCATGATGCCTGCCCCTCCCAAACCTCAAAGATTCACCTCCTGTCCTGTAGGGGGCACTGCCTTTTCCTGTTTATCTTTAAATTCTGGGTCCTACCATAGAGAAGGGGTGAACTGAGGACATTTTCACATTTTTAGGGCAACATTTTGTTTGGAATAATGCTAACAATTCGTGAGGGAAAAAGATTTTGCAGGTGGACAGATCTGGGTCAGAATGCCTGCTTCATTATCTGGTGGTTGGACAAATTATTTCACCTCTTAAGCCTCAGTGTTCTCATCTCTAAAATGGGACTAATATCTCCTCTTAGCTTTGCTTGGAGGACTAAGTGAGTTGGTGAGGGTTGGCATACAGCCCTCTATTGCAATCGTAAAATACCAATAATATGTCTCATTTTCTTGTCTGGTGCTTGGCACCTGGTAAAACCCCTCAGATGTCTTTTATGGTGATGATGACAATGGTATTTACTTGGTACAGGCCGCCAGTAAGTTACTTAATCACAGCCTTGTTTCTCTTACCTGTCCAAAGATTTTGCCTGAAAACTTATTTTTTAATTTTCAAATTTTCAAATAATTTGCTGGAGATAACATATGTCATTTTAAAATCTGGCTATTTTAGAGGTTTCAATCTAGTTAATTCTACAACATACTTTCAGTGAGATTACGGGTAAGTTTTATATTAATCAATCTTCTCTAAGCTCTCATATATCAGCTATTTTATAATCTGTTAAATAATTTCCTCAGATACGAACTTTAAGAGATCTATGGTTTGAGATGGTGACTATAGTTGATAACAAGGCATTATATTCTTGGAAATCTCTAGGTGAGTACATTTTAAGTGTCCTCACCACAAAGATGATAAGGATGTGTGGTAATGCATATTAAATTGGCCACTCCACCATGTACACATGTTTTAAAATATGTTGCACATGATAAATACGGTATATACAATTTTGATTTGTCAGTTAAAAAATTAATTAATTAGAGGCATTTACTCAGAAATTTATGCCTCCTTGCCTCTGGTACTTAGATATCAATTTCTAACTCAACCTCATCCCTTTGTGAAAACAGAGAGCCCAGTGACCTCTCTCCAGCTTTTTTTTTGTTTGTTTCTTTTAAAGGTGTCAAAGACAAAATGTTGTTGTTCATTGCTCATTTCTCTCAGATTACAAATTCCTCTTAATGGTGTATTTTTTTCATCTTGTTCTTATTTATATTTTTTACTTGAGAAGATGGGCACATGTTTGTAGTTTTCTCAGTTCCCTGTTGTTTCTCTGTCCAGTGCCCAGCCTCTTCTCCTGGGACCTGCTCTTCCTCTGGAGTAATGTGGGTCGGAGGGAGCTGGTTCCACTCTGGCCAATCAGAGCACTGCGTTCTCTTATCACCACGGCCAGTTTCAGAGATGGGCATGTGACCTGGCCAGTGTGCATCAGATGCGATTGCATCTGCTGGGGAAAGGACTCTTTTTTTTCATCTCCCAGCCACTGATGAGGACTTGATATTGTCAATATGCCAATATCAGGCCCGGAGGTGGAAGGCTGAACCAAAAGAGAGGAAGGAAGTCCAGATTCCAGCGAGACACAGACCCAAACTGGCCCTAAGTCAGTCTTTGCTGTGAACTTTTCCATTATTTAAAACAATAAATCCTTTCTTTTGTTTAATCCAGTTTGATTTGCAGTTCCTGCTAACTGCAACAAGGATTCCTAACTAATACATTTAAAGCAACAAACCTCTGAATGACTCAATTTTGAGAGGCTCTTGGTTTTTTGTTTTCTGGCACATTATTATAGGATTTTTGCCTTTCAGACCACATCCTTGACATTTTCTGCCATTCTTTGCTATTTCTTTCTTGATTGTGTGTCCTTTCTTATTACAGTAAGGTTTTAAAAATCTAAGAAATCTACTGTGGACCCAGGATTTCTAGTATTTAAAAAATGTCTTTTTTTCGTGATAAAACTATTTTGTTCCACCACACATTTAAATTCAGAAATGTAGAAAAGTGAGGGGAAAAAATTACCCAGTGGTCTACTACCCAAACAAAACCAGTGAACATTTTACCAATATTATTTCCTAAATTTTCTTGTTCCTACCTTTATAAATCATTAGATTATACTTTATAGTTTTGCTTTAAATTGTTTTTGAAAAGTTAATACATGCAGCTGACTTACATTCTTCTATACCTTATGTTTTAAAATGTACTTTTAATTGACAAATAATAATTGCATATATTTATAGGGCACCCTGCGATATTGTGATCCGTGTATCTGCTGTGCAATGATTAGATCAGGGTAATTAACACATAGATCATCTCTCTTATCATTTCTTTGTGGCGAGAACATTTAATGTCTACTGTTTTAGTGATGGTGGTTATCAGAGGCTGAGTATGTGTGGGCAGGGAAAGGGAGATGTTAGTCAAAGGGTACATAGTTTTAGTTAGAAAGGAGGAATAAATTCTGGTGACCTGTTGCACAGCATGGTGGCTATAGTTCATAATAATGTATATTTCAAAATGGAACCTTGTATTTTTCACTTAGTGGTTAATCTTGGAAATGATTCCATGTCAGCAAAGAGTCACCTCATTTTTCCATTATGCGGATCTACCCAATGTCATTTAAACAAACCCCCCCTGTTGGGCACTTACTTTGCTCCCAGGTTTTATACTATTGTAGCCAGTAATACACATCTTTGTGTGTGAAGCCTTTTTGATTGTTCCAAAGGATGGACTCTCTGGAAAGAATGAACATAGTCAAAGCAGGGATGCTTTTTAGGGCCATTGATACTGTTGTGAAATTATCTTTCCAAAAGACGGCTGACCTTGCTGTTCCTCCAGTAGCAAATGAAAGGGCTCTATTTGTTTGTTAATATGCGCTCACCATTGAGATCAGTGTCTGGCACGTAGTGAGTGCTTAACAATGTTCAATATTACAGCTGCTGCTATTATTATTTATCCCTTTGACTCTCCTCCTTCTCGTCTACCTCATTAATACCTTTGGGGAACACACTGCCAGTATTCAATTGCGCAAACCTCTCTCCTACACCTAGGGACTCTGATCTTGGAAGCATCATCTTTTCCCTGAAATTTAGGACACCCTCCACTCCCTTCTTAAAGAATAAGACAGGACACAATTCTGACAAAGAAAAAGCAGAAGGTAACAATGATAACGTCCTTGGTTAGGCTGAAATCTAAGATCCGACTTTCTTCTACATTTCTTGTTGCTGCTGGTTTTTAAAGGCCTCCTCAAAGCCCCCACTTCCTTAGCACAGAGCTGGGCGAAGAGTAGGTGCTTAAGTTTGGAATGAATGAATGAATGAACAAGTGATTGTTGTGCTCTTTGACTGATGTCTCCCGTGGTCACCTGTAAGCTCGATGAGGAACATAACCAGCTTTTCTTCTTATTTCTTGCTCACCAAAAATGCAGTAAACATGTACTGGATAATTGTTAAACCAATGAATGTAAATATCACATTATCTGAATTGCAGCTGAACAAGTTATAAAATGATCTTCATACTGGAGTGCAAAACAGTTCCAAACTTGGCTGCTTCTTCAGCCCATCGTCTGGGATTCTTTTAAAATTGTTCAGTGGATTCCCAGGTGCCCCCTTGGACTCACCAGACTAGAAGATCTGGGGAAAGGTTTAGGATTCTATATTTTAAACATCCTTCTCCCACCTGTCCCTGCCCCAGGTGATTCTGATGTCATCTCCTTATAGAAAAACATGGTCTGGTACTTGAGGAAGGCTGGTTTTCCTATCCTATCCCAGTATCTCATTACAATTTTTTATTTCTGCACTGGCCTCTTGGCTGCTGTGTGGGTGATGTTATCAGCTAGTACACACTATTTCATGCTGATAAGCCACCCTGGCTCTCTGGCAGCTCCCCCTGGTTTTAATCCTATTAATAAACCTGTCCCCTGGCCTCTGAGGATATGCCCTTTATCTTGCCGGTTAAGGCTGCAGTGAACAGCTTTTCCTAGCATCGCACCACAACTCAGTTTTATTACAAAGTTCTGCTCTCATTTGGAGAAATAGACTTGAGGCTCATGATTTCAATCACCAGACTCTTGCCGGCCAAGTGGCTTCGCCCGTGTTTTTATGGGGCTCCAGTGATTCCACCAGGTTGTGGAAGTGTAATAGCAGGTGGAGAAGGAATTAGCATGGGGTCTTCCTCTTTTATGGGGAGACTCTGTGGCAGCCCTGTTTTAGGCATTTGTTTTTTCTGTTAATGAGAGGGTATTGTTATTCCATTTTTCAGGTGAGAAAACTGAGGTCAGAGAGATTAGTCAGTAGCCCAAGGGAACTGGTTAGTAAGACACTGAATGTCAGGATTTAAATAAAAGTCTGTACAATTCAAGAGTCCCAATTTGGAGCAAGGGGGGCTCAGAATGTGGAGGCATTGGGACTTCAGATCCTGGGAGAACAAGAAGCATGGAGATTAGGGTGTGGGGTTCTGTGAGCCAGGCAGGGCTGGGCTCAGTGCCTATGTAATCCTCACACTTTGGGAAATCAAGGTGGCAGGATTGCTTAAAGCCAGGAGTTCAACGCCAGCCTGGGCAACAGAGCAAGACCCCATTTCTACAAAATATATAAAATACTAGCTGGATGTGGTAGTGCAGACCTGTAGTCCTAGCTACTCAGGAGGCTGAGGCAGGAGGATCACTCCAGCCTAGGAGTTTGAGGTTGCTGTGAGCTGTGGTGATACCACTGTACTCTAGCTAGGATGACAGCGCAAGACTCTGTCTCAAAGAGCCAGCCAGGCTAAGTCAGTAGGGTGGGCTGACCAGCAGCGCTCAAGTGCTAAGTCAAGAAGGGAAGATGCAGTTTCAGTTTCAGAAAGCGGGAGCTGGAATCCTAAGAATGGCCAAAGGATCAAGTTCAAAGGGGGCTGAGAAAGACACAGCACGGATATGTGGGACACGGACCCTTGTCCAGGAGAGACAGAGTGGATGCTCCAGGGAGCTATCTGAGCCTCTCCAACCTGGGCTAAAACCTGTGAAAGGGTTCCCGAGACTCTTGCCTGCAGGAAGGAAGGAGCAGTGTAGGCTGCTTGGGCAGCATATCTGCAGGCTGATCCAGATCATAATTTGTCACTGACTAAGCTTACCATTTAATCTCATCCTTCTATAAGCATTTGTACGCTTAAGGTGCTGGGGTGCTGAGAAAACAAGGTAGCAAAGTCCCTGCTAGTTTTGGAGCATATGTGATACTGTGTTAATAATCACTCTCATAGCAACTAATCGTCATTGAGCCCTTAAATGTTAGGCACTGCTTTAATTACTTTACATATATTAATACATTCAATTGTAACAACTACCCTACAAGGCAGATACTATTATAATCTCTGCAGCTGAGAAAGCTTTGGTTCAGAGAGGTTGTGCTGCTCTTGACGCCCACGTGTGACAGGGCGAGAGAGGCTCTGCTGGGCCTGGGTCCTGTGGCTGGAGGCATCTGAGGCACTGGATTCTGTAAGTTCCCCTGGGGCCCCCATACCATTTTCTTCAACATCTTTCAGTAGCTTTTGATCACTTCCAGTTTCATTTACAGTGTTTTGTGCTCTTAATTGTTCTCATAGGCATTTCTTGAACAATCTGCTTTAAAATGTAGAGCACTTAATTGGCCTCTGTGGTGAAAAGGCAGGCACCTGCATTTTGTAGGTGTCATCTGTATGCAAATCATCAAACAGCATAGTCATTCCACTGCTTGGAAATCAGGGCTCCAGGGAGACCCACTCCTGGCTTCACCGCTGACCCCCTCTTCCTTCTGTGACTGGACACATCGATTTGTCATCTGTTGAATTGCACAGTCAATTATGACACATTTTTCTTTTTATTCCAACTAAGTGCCCAAAACAGTGTGGGTACCCAAGGTATATGAAGCAAGGGGCTTGCCCTTGAAAGTCTGCAGTCTGGCTGTGGAGACAAGGCAGCAGACCGAGGTTGACATCACTGTGCTATCACAGCATTGTGTAGTTACTAAATCTGTGACAACATATGGGATTGCTGGATTTGCTGCACGGGTTCAGAGGAGGGAAATGGTGGAATCGGTTTCTGGGAGCAGGGAGGTGAGCTAGGATTTGAAAGATTTGTATAAGAGGAATTGAAGAGGAAGGTTGTTCCAGGCAAGGGCAAAAACATGGTGGCTGGAATGGCTTGAACTTTGAAAAACAAGGAGGAGATTAGATTCCCTGGAACACAGGATTGTGGTGGCATTGTGGAAGGTGACAAGCCTTTGCACTGCCCCAGAGATAATGATATCTAATATTTAAGGCTTATATGTGCAAACCACAATTTAAATGCTCTGCTTTGGTCTTCCCAACACTCAGTGAAGTATATTCTATTGTACTTGGTGGAAACTGAGGCTCAGAAAGCAAATGTAACTTGCCTCAAGAGATAGTGTTAACAACAGAGGTGGAATTTGAACCTGGGCAATATAAGCTCAACTTCCAAGCCCTGGACACCTGTGTTATATTCCTAATATTGCTAATTAGTCTTCACATTTTCTGGAGAAGGAAATAGACTCAGAATGCTGAAGTTACCTTTTATTGATTGCAGACAACAAAACACACTCCAGCTATTTTAAGCAGAAAAGAAGTAATTATGTTCTCAGAAAAGGCACATAGACTCTCTCAAAGGGCGGGGCTTGCCAGGCACCCCACCACACAGCTCGTTACGCCCCCACTCTTGCTGACCCTAGGGCATGGGTGCCATTGTCCCGTTACTGACTCTGAACACTGTCCTAATGCTTCAAGAGCCACCAGCCTCCACTGCCACCATGGCCCCAAACATAGATTCCTCACATGTCAGGCTTCTGAATTGGTGTTTTCATGAGACCACACCTGATTCTCAGAGGATTGGAAAAGCAGGTCCTCTGGCTTCCCTCTCAAGGAAGGTCACTGGGTGGGGGGGGGGTGGCGGGGGAATTGCCCTAACAAAGGAGAACTATTGTCCAAAATGTGTTGTGCAGCTGGGAAACATGATGGCTTTCCACCATGGAGCTGGCGTCCACCCCTGAGTCAGTCTGGCTACAGGGACTGTGCTTGCGATTACTTACTAAGGTTCCTAAATAACGGCCATGGTCTGAGGCAGGGCTGGCCGAAAGAGAATCACCAGGAAGTTGCTAAACACATGTAGTCTCAGGCCTCTCCTGCAGAGATTCTGATCTCAGTGAGTCAGAGCAAGATCTGGAAATCTACACATCCCTGAACCCTTCAGATGACTCTAACATGTAACCAGGTTTAGGAGTCAGACCAAGGCATGATGTTCTCAGTGATGTTTTTCTTGATTTTAAAACGTGCTTAATCTATTAAAGCTGTAGTTTTCAACTGGGGCTATTCCCTCCCACCCCATCCCCCCCCCACTGCCCTGGGGACACTTGGCAATATCTGGAGATATTTTTAGTCATCACCTCTAGAGGGTACAACTGCCATCTAACTGGTAGAGCCTGGGGCTGGTCCTCAACCCACACTGTGCACAAGGACAGACTTCCACAACACAGAATTATTCAGCTTCAAATATCAATAATGTTAAGGTTGAGAAATCTTGTATCAGAGGGTGCTCGTTTTTGCTGAATCCCCATAGAATCATTCTCTCCAGAGGTTTCATCCTCTCATTAAGATAGAATGGCTTGTGAGACCTCTGGACATGCCAGCCCCTCTTTAAATCTTGACCATTTGGAATATAACCCCAGTGTTCCTGCTGTCATTTCACAGATTGGGGAAAACATTTCCACAGCAATGTCACTGTGAACACTTGATCTCCTCTGTTCTCTTAAATTATACCTGCTCTGACTATGACCCAGGCCCTGATAAAAGCCCTAGGAAAGTGTTACAGCTGGTGCAGAGTTCAGGGAGGTGGCATTGTGTAGTGATTTTAAGCTTTAAAGGAAGACCTTGGTTGGAAACCCAGCTGCATTACCCACTGCTCTTGGGCAAATTATCATACTTAACCTCCCCAAGACTCTGTTTTGTCCTTGATAGAATGGAGGCAGTGACGGTGCTTACCTACCTGGTTTGTGGCGAGGATGAAATGGGATAATTATGTGTCTCAGTCAGCTCTTGCTATAATAACACTGTGTAACAAACATGCTCAGAATTTCAGTAGCATACCCCAGCAAGCATCTATTTTCTGCCCATACATCTGCAGGTTGGCTGTGGTGTGGCTGATCTGGGCTGGGCTTCCCTCTAACTCTGTGGATCTCTCCTACGATTGCTCATCCTCTTTGGACCAGCCCCTGCGTAAGGCTTGTTCTTACAGAGTGAGAGGCAGGAGCATAGGAGGGCTAACCCAAGTGCACAAGTACACGTTAGGCTTTTGTTTACATCACTTTTTCCTATCCCCCTGGCCAAAGCAAGCCTCACAGCGAAGCCTCAAACTGATGAGGCTGTGAACTATATCTTGCTCACAGTAAGAAGGAAAGAGGAAAAAGAATCCAAACCATTCCTCATGCATAGCAAGCCAGGGCTTCAGAAATGTGTTTTGCTCTCTGTGTGTTGTGAGTCATTACTTTGAGCGAGCTCCATCTTTGATCTTTCTTAACCTGGTGCTCTGACCTCTGTATTGATCCACCGTGCTTTAGTGTGCACCCTTTGCCTGTAAATCAGTCTCAGATCTATTCATCTGGTCCCCCAAGGATGTCTGTTTCCTCTTCTGTGGCTTGTTGTTCAGTTGTGTAAATAAACAGCTCACTCCGTGGCAGCCTTGTATCAAATCACTGCCCAACAGGAGTCCATGTTGGCCTTTTCTTTGGTGGGTGCAGGTTACTTGAATTCACAATGACCTTGGTTCATTGAAACTTTACCTTTAGTCTTCTTTCTTGGTTGTTTATCTTAAGTCTTCCCCTTCTTTCTAGAATCAGGTCAAGCAGGAAACCTTTTTAAATGTGGGTCCAACCTTTGGGCGTCTCAGACTGGGGATCGCTGCTTCTGTAAGGGTGGCTACTCTCTTTCTGTGAATTCTTCTGGGCATGGAGACAAAGGCTTTAAAATCGACAAGGTGCTCAGTGGGTGCTCAGGAAATGTTTGTTGGTATTGAGGGTTTCAAAAAATAATTGTACATGTTTGTCATTTGCTGGAGAGAGAAGTCCCCATATATGGAGAAGTGATACAGCATTGTGGTTGCACATACAGGCTTTTGAGCATCAAGTTCTTAATTTCAGCTACACAGTGTAACTGCTGGGAACATTTAAGAAACACTGAAGCCTGGGTCCTATACCCCAGGATTCAGATTTAATTGGTCTGGGGTGTGGCTTAGAGATCAGGACTTTTAAAAAGCTTCCCACATGATTCTAAAATGCAGTCTAAGTCAGAAAGTACTTGGACCTACTTTTAGAGTAGGTCAAAATTCCTTTTTATTTTTTCTTATTTTTATTTTTTTGATTCACTAAGCTTTATTGATACGTATTTTATTTTTTTACCTTTTTTATTAAGTCTTTTGCATATAGATCATAAATACATTTATGCCAATTTCAGTGTGTTGATTATTTGTACAAATTGGAGTGTTTACATCATACTAATCAATATAGACCTTGGCTTTGCACGTATGAGCTTGGTCAAGTTACTCAGCCTGTCTGAGCATCAGGTCTTTACCTCTAAAATGAGGTTAATAATATGCACTTCCTTGAGTTATGTAAAATAGAGTGAAATAGCCATATAACAAGCATTCAATAAGGACCATTATATTTCCAAAACTGAAGTTTTGTTTTATTTACGAGACGGGTTTGTTAATGAAAATTAGGGTAACATGGAAAATGAGAGGGATAAAAACCACTCAGAGACCAACTCCTGAAACTTCTAGTGTATAGCCTTTTAGCTTTTGTCTTTTTTGCACGTTGCACAAATTTTTATTTTGCTTTTCACCAACTTGGAAATGACCGTGAAATGTAATTTATAACCTGCTTTTCTTCGCTCAGCCTTTATGATGATGATGGGATAATCACAATTTTAAATCTGCTATGGTTTCAGATCTTGATGTCTTACAAAGTTAGGTGGGGCTCCTGGATTGAGAGCCATAGAGAATTGTCAGTCTCTCTTGTGATTTTCCCAGTGAAAGTTGGTCCCTAAGAGGCCTTCTTTGCATGCTTAGAGTCCTGTGCCCAGGGACCATCCCTGAGGGCATGTGTGCACCCAGCCCAGCAGACTTGTTATCTGGAAGAGCCTTCTGCTCTTTGAATTACAGGGCAGGAAGGATGTAATCTACCAAATATGGCGCTATCTTTATGAGGAATTAAACTTTCCATGGATAAGAGCATCTCCTCGGTTGCCAGAGTGCAGGGCTGTCTGTGCTCACCCCATTCTGTCAGCAGCCCAATTACCCTCCCATACCCCTGGGATCCCACCCTTCACTTCCAATCACTTTGCTCTCACCTACAAACCTAGCCCTGCTGGAGTTCCATGGTTGTTGAAAAGACTGTGTGACAGAAGAAGAGAATCTGGAATGTAGTAGTCCTGATTTTTGAATTTATTTATTTATTAATTTTTTTATTGTTGGGGATTCATTGAAGGTACAATAAGCCAGGTTACACTGATTGCAATTATTAGGTAAAGTCCCTCTTGCAATTATGTCTTGCCCCCATAAAGTGTGACACACACCAAGGCCCCACCCCCCTCCCTCCATCCCTCTTTCTGCTTCCCCCCCCATAACCTTAATTGTCATTAATTGTCCTCATATCAAAATTGAGTACATAGGATTCATGCTTCTCCATTTTGTGATGCTTTACTAAGAATAATGTCTTCCACTTCCATCCAGGTTAATACGAAGGATGTAAAGTCTCCATTTTTTTTAATGGCTGAATAGTATTCCATGGTGTACATATACCACAGCTTGTTAATCCATTCCTGGGTTGGTGGGCATTTAGGCTGTTTCCACATTTTGGCGATGGTAAATTGAGCTGCAATAAACAGTCTAGTACAAGTGTCCTTATGGTAAAAGGATTTTTTTTCCTTCTGGGTAGATGCCCAGTTATGGGATTGCAGGATCAAATGGGAGGTCTAGGTTGAGTGCTTTGAGGTTTCTCCATACTTCCTTCCAGAAAGGTTGTACTAGTTTGCAGTCCCACCAGCAGTGTAAAAGTGTTCCCTTCTCTCCACATCCACGCCAGCATCTGCAGTTTTGAGATTTTGTGATGTGGGCCATTCTCACTGGGGTTAGATGATATCTCAGGGTTGTTTTGATTTGCATTTCTCTAATATATAGAGATGATGAACATTTTTCCATGTGTTTGTTAGCCATTCGTCTGTCATCTTTAGAGAAGGTTCTATTCATGTCTCTTGCCCATTGATATATGGGATTGTTGGCTTTTTTCATGTGGATTAATTTGAGTTCTCTATAGATCCTAGTTATCAAGCTTTTGTCTGATTGAAAATATGCAAATATCCTTTCCCATTGTGTAGGTTGTCTCTTTGCTTTGGTTATTGTCTCCTTAGCTGTACAGAAGCTTTTCAGTTTAATGAAGTCCCATTTGATTATTTTTGTTGTTGTTGCAATTGCCATGGCAATCTTCTTCATGAAGTCTTCCCCCAGGCCAATATCTTCCAGTGTTTTTCCTATGCTTTCTTTGAGGATTTTTATTGTTTCATGCCTTAAATTTAAGTCCTTTATCCATCTTGAATCAATTTTAGTGAGTGCGGAAAGGTGTGGGTCCAGTTTCAGTCTTTTACATGTAGACATCCAGTTCTCCCAACACCATTTATTGAATAGGGAGTCTTTCCCCCAAGGTATGTTCTTGTTTGGTTTATCGAAGATTAGGTGGTTGTAAGATGTTAGTTTCATTTCTTGGTTTTCAATTCAATTCCAAGTGTCTATGTCTCTGTTTTTGTGCCAATACCATGCTGTCTTGACCACTATGGCTTTGTAGTACAGACTAAAATCTGGTATGCTGATGCCCCCAGCTTTATTTTTATTACTAAGAACTGCCTTAGCTATACGGGGTATTTTCTGGTTCCATACAAAATGCAGAATCATTTTTTCTAAATCTTGAAAGCATGATGTTGGTATTTTGATAGGAATGGCATTGAATAGGTAGATTGCTTTGGGAAGTATAGACATTTTAACAATGTTGATTCTTCCCATCCATGAGCATGGTATGTTTTTCCATTTGTTAATATCCTCTGCTATTTCCTTTCTGAGGATTTCATAGTTTTCTTTATAGAGGTCCTTCACCTCCTTCGTTAGGTATATTCCTAGGTATTTGGTATTTCATTTTCTTTGAAACGGTGGTGAAGGGAGTTGTGTCCTTAATTAGCTTCTCATCTTGACTGTTATTGGTGTATACAAAGGCTACTGACTTGTGGACATTGATTTTATATCCTGAAACATTACTGTATTTTTTGATGACTTCCAGGAGTCTTGTGGTTGAGTCTTTGGGGTTCTCTAAGTATAAGATCCTGTCATCAGCAAAGAGGGAGAGTTTGACCTCCTCTGCTCCCATTTGGATTCCCTTTATTTCCTTGTCTTGCCTAATTGTATTGGCTAGAACTTCCAGCACTACGTTGAATAGTAAAGGTGACAGAGGACAACCTTGTCTGGTTCCAGTTCTAAGAGGAAAAGCTTTGAGTTTTACTCCATTCAGTAAAATATTGGCTGTGGGTTTGTCATAGATAGCTTCAATCAGTTTTAGAAATGTGCCACCTATGCCTATAGTCTTCAGTGTTCTAATTAGAAAAGGATGCTGGATTTTATCAAATGCTTTTTCTGCATCTATTGAGAGGATCATGTGGTCTTTATTTTTGCCTCTGTTAACATGGTGGATAACGTTTATGGACTTGCGTATGTTAAACCAGCCTTGCATCCCTGGGATGAAGCCTACTTGATCATGATGAATGACTTTTTTTGATGATAAGCTGTAATCTATTGGCTAGGATTTTGTTGAGAATTTTTGCATCTATATTCATGAGTGAGATTGGTCTGAAATTCTCCTTTCTCTTTGGGTCTTTTCCTGGTTTTGGTATCAGGGTGATGTTTGCTTCATAGAATGTGTTGGTGAGGATTCCTTCTTTCTCAATTTTTTGGAATAATTTCTGCAGTACAGGAATAAGCTCTTCCTTGAAGGTTTGGTAGAATTCTGGTGTGAAGCCATCTGGACCAGGGCATTTTTTGGTTGGAAGATTTTTTATTGTTTCTTTGTTCTTAGTGCTTGAAATTGGTCTGTTCAGGAGCTCTATTTCTTCCTGGCTGAGTCTAGGGAGAGGGTGTGATTCCAAATATTGATCCATTTCCTTCACATTGTCAAATTTCTGGGCATAGAGTTTCTGGTAGTATTCAGAGATGATCTCTTGTATCTCTGTGGGATCAGTTGTTATTTCCCCTTTATCATTTCTGATTGATGTTACTAGAGATTTTACTTTTCTATTCCTTGTTAGTCTGGCCAATGGTTGATCTATTTTATTTATTTTTTCAAAAAACCAACTCCTTGTTTCATTAATTTTCTGAATGATTCTTTTGTTTTCAATTTTATTGATCTCTGATTTGATTTTGGAGATTTCTTTTCTTCTACTGAGTTTAGGCTTAGATTGTTCTTCTTTTTCCAATTCCATAAGATTGCTTGTGAGATTGTTGATGCGCTGTCTTTCTGTTTTTCGAATGTAGGCATCTAAAGCGATGAATTTTCCTCTCAAAACTGCTTTTGCAGTATCCCACAGGTTTTGGTAGCTTGTGTCTTCGTTGTTATTATGCTCAAGGAAGTTAATGGTTTCCTGTTTTATTTCTTCCTGCACCCATCTGTTATTCAACAGAAGATTGTTTAATTTCCATGCCTTTGGGTGGGGTCGAGCATTTTTGTTAGAGTTGAGTTCCACCTTTAGGGCCTTATGGTCTGAGAAGATACAAGGTAAAATTTCAATTCTTTTGATTCTGTTGATATTTGTTTTGTGTCCCAGGGTATGATCAATTTTGGAGAATGTTCCATGGGGTGATGAGAAGAATGTATATTCTTTATCTTTGGGGTGGAGTGTTCTATATGCGTCTATCAAGCACAGTTGTTTTAGGGTCTCGTTTAAATCTATTATATCTTTGTTTAATTTCTGTTTAGAGGATCTGTCCAGCTCTGTAAGAGGAGTGTTAAAGTCCCCTGTGATTATGGTATTATCAGATATCATATTGCTCAGACTGAGTAAGGTCTGTTTCAAGAATCTGGGACCATTTAAATTGGGTGCATAGATATTTAGAATTGAAATGTCTTCTTGTTGTATTTTTCCCTTGAACAATATAAAGTGACCATCTTTGTCTTTTTTGACTTTAGTTGCTTTAAATCCACATGTATCTGAAAATAAGATTGCAACTCCTCTTTTCTTCTGAATTCTATTTGCCTGAAAAATTGTCTTCCAACCCTTGCCTCAGAGCTTTAATTTGTCTTTTGAAGCCAGGTGTGTTTCTTGCAGACAGCAAATGGATGGCTTGTGTTTTTTAATCCAGTCAGCCAATCTATGTCTCTTCATTGGGGAATTCAAGCCATTAACATTTATTGAGATAATTGATAAGTGTGGTAGTATTCTATTCGTCTTATTTGGTGAGAGTCCATTACTTAGTTTTATCTTTTGCATCAGTGTGGAGGTTAGGTTCTGTCCTTTAATTTCTGAGTTCTTACTTTGCTGCTGATCCATTGTGGTGGTCAGTGTGTAGAACAGGTTGAAGTATCTCCTGTAGAGCTGGTCTTGTTGTGGTGAATTTCCTCAATGTTTGTATATCTGTAAATGATTTGATTTCTCTGTCAATTTTTAAGCTTAGCTTAGCAAGGTACAGAATTCTGGGCTGGAAATTGTTCTGTTTAAGTAGATTAAAGGTAGATGACCATTGTCTTCTTGCTTGGAAAGTTTCATTAGAGAAGTCTGCGGTCACTGATGGATTTGCCTCTGTAGGTCAACCGGCGCTTACTCCTGGCAGCTTGCAGAATCTTTTCTTTTGTCTTGACTTTGGACAGGTTCATCACAATGTGTCTTGGAGAAGCTCAGTTAGAGTTGAAGCGACCTGGGGTCCGATATCCCTCTGAAAGCAGTGTGTCAGAATCTTTGGTGATATTTGGGAAATTTTCTTTTATAATATTCTCTAGTATGGCTTCCATTCCTCTGGGGCATTCTTCTTCTCCTTCTGTGATTCCTATAACTCATATGTTGGAACGCTTCATAAAGTCCCCTAATTCTGACAGTGAACATTCTGCTTTCTCTCTCTTCTTTTCTGCCTCTTTTACTATCTGAGTTATCTCAAGAACTTTGTCTTCTACCTCTGAAATTCTTTGTTCTGCATGGTCTAACCTGTTGCTGATACTTTCCATTGCATCTTTAAGTTCCCTAATTGACTGTTTCAGTTCCTTCAGCTCTGCTATATCCTTTTTATATTCTTCATATCATTCATCTCTTATTTCATTGTGTTTTGGATTTCCTTTTGGTTATTTTCCACTTTATTAGCAGTTTCCTTCATTGTTTCCATCATTTCTTTCATTGTTTTCAACATGTGTATTCTAAATTCCCTTTCTGTGATTCCTAACATTTCTGTGTAGGTGGAATCCTCTGCAGTAGCTACCTCATGGTCCCTTGGCGGGGTAGTTCTGGACTGGTTCTTCATGTTGCCTGGAGTTTTCTTTTGATTCTTCCTCATGAGTGATTTCTTTTATCTGTTTCCTTGCCCTAATTTTCCTTTCACTTCCTCTTGCTCTTTAAGTTCTCATGCCTGTGGACTAAGGGTTACAGGACCAGAAGGGTGATAAGGTTGAAGAGCAAAAAAGGGATGAAAGAAAGGAGTACCGAGTGATAAGAAAAAAAAAAAGAAAAATAGAGAAAGGAGAGGGGGTGGGTAAAAGGAATATTGACAAAAAGAAGAGAGGCACAGAAAGAGGGAGACAGAGCAATATAGGTGTACAGTGGGGTACTTTGACACAACCATAAAAATAAAAACCATCTTCTGGGGGTGCCCATTTGGGTAGTTCCCTTGAGGTCAGCAGCTCTTTGCTAACCTGATCAGACACAGTACCCCACCTCCACCAAGTAGAGAGGAAAGACAAAAATGCTATAAATCAAACCAAAACAAGCAAACAGAAAACTTTACGGGAGAAAATTGGGTGAGAAACCAAATAATAGTGGTAGAAACACTAGCAAAAGTGAAGTTCTAGTTATTGAAAAAGGCAGCAATGCGAAATTATAATTAAACTAGAAAAATTGAGAAAGAAAAAGGATCTGTATGGGAAAGGTTAAAATTAAAAAACAAGACAACATCAACAACATCAAAATAAACAAAAAGAAACAAACAAAAAACACAACCAAAAACAAAGCAGTATGTATATGTTATTGAATATTGTCTGGGCAACACGTGGTCTTCTGGGGTATGAGATGTTGATCACAGTTCTGATACGACTGGAGGCTGCTGATTTCTCAAACCCCAGCAAGTAGACACCCTAAAGCTCTCTTCAGCCCACTTAAAAGGCACTTTGAACTTGTAAACTTGCTGAGCAGAAGCTTTCCCGGGAAAGTGCTTGTCGCTGGAATCACTGCTGAAGTGGCTATCTACTTACCCAGTGTGCCAAAACCTGTCTCACTCTGCCCCTGATGGTTAGGGCTGTAAGGTGGCTCAGACCCCACCCTTAGGCTACTTGGTTGCTGGGTTACCAGCTCCCACCCGATTCTAGCTCTGTGACCCTGAGGGCGGAGCTTGCCGGGGCACATCGCTCATAATGGCTCCCTGCGACCCACAGCCAAACACTATTAGCTCCATCTGGCTCAGCGGCTCAGACTGGGGCCCTAGACAACGGCCAAAGTTCTCTGCACTCCCGCTCAGGCTCTCCCCAAGGAAGTTCAACTGAGTGCCAAGTCCAAAGACACCAAAACAGTTCACGGGTAAGGCCTTTCCAGTTTGCAGTCTTGCTGCTACTGAACTTACAGTTGCGGGTGGGTTTAGATGGATTGAACACACGTAGACCACTTGCCGTTATTCCACTGTTTTAGTCCTCCCCTTGGGGTCCAGAAATCTCTTGCTGACTCCCTGTATCCTCACAGGGGTGATGATAGGCAGATCCCACCGGCCAGAGATGCCTGGAGTCCTATCTCCCCAGACTCACGGTGCCCAGATGCAAGGAAGCTGTTACTCGGCCGCCATCTTGCTCTGCCTCCCTGATTTTTGAATTTAAAATCTATAATTTTATGTTCGTTTTTCAGACAGTTACCAAATACTCCAAACCACAGTGTTCTCATCTTTATAAAGGGAACAATGTAATTTATCTAGTAAAGTGTGTGAAGGTTAACAATGAACTCTTCGCCCATTCAAAAATATTTATTGACGATTTCGAGGACCGCTTTAGATGCTGGTTATATTGGTGAGCTAGCCAGGAGGTTCATGTCTGTATGTTGTTTGCAGCTTGGTAGGTGATTAAAGCAGAGATTTCAGTCCTATGTGGTTCAGATTTTGATGGGAAACACACAGCACTCTGCAAGAACATTGCAATTATACCTTATTTGGTTTTGGGGAAATTTAAAAGGGAATTACAGTGGAGTGAGCTGAGGTGGCAAACCCATTTGAAAAAAAAATTTTTCTTTTTTTTTTTTTTTTTTGTAGAGACAGAATCTCACTTTATGGCCCTTGGTAGAGTGCCATGGCCTCGCACAGCTCACAGCAATGTCCAACTAAAAAATTTTCTTAGTTATTGTGTTAAGACATTTATATTCTACATTTAAAATATAACAAGAAAAGAAAGCATAGGTAAGCTTGGGGGGAAAAGGGGAGCTTCAGCAGGAAAGCTGGAGTAACAAACAGGAAGCTTCAGACACATGGACCCGAGCGTCTCCTGTGTGAGTGGAGTTCCTGGCTTCATGCAGAACTTAGCCTTCAGGGAAATGGGACCTCAGAACAGAGAGAAAGGAACACTTCTACACTGCTGGTGGGAATGCAAACTAATACGGCCCTTTTGGAAAGAAGTTTGGAGAATACTAAAGAAACTAAAAGTAGACCAACTGTTCAATCTTGTAATTCCTCTTCTAGGTACATACCCAGATGACCAAAAATCATTTTACAACAAAGACTTTTGCACTGGAATGTTTACAGTTCATAATGGCTAAGTCCTGGAAGCAGCCCAAGTGTCCATTGACCCATGAATGGGTTAACAAATCGTGGTATATGTACACCATGGAATACTATACAGCCATAAAAAGGTGGAGACTTCACATCTTTTATGTTTACCTGGATGGAGCTGGAACATATTCTTCCTAGTAAAGTATCTTAAGAATGGAAAAAAGTATCCAATGTTCTCAATACTACATGAAATCAATATATAATCACCTACACATTCATATGAATAGTAAAACATAACTATAGTCCTGAAAGAAGGAGGGAAGAGGAAGGAGATAGAAGGGGAAGTGGGAGACTGGAAGGAGGGAGGGGGGACTTCACCTCATGTGCATAATGCAATGGTACATTTCAAAACTATGAAGAATAGGGTATAAATGTCTTACCACAGCAATTAAGTGAGGAGATGGTTATATTAATCAGTTAGATGTAAGCATTTCATATTGTATATCAAATAAGCACATTTTACCCCATAAATGCATTCATGTACACAGTTACAATTCAATAAAGGGAAAAAAATAAAAAATTAAGAAATAAAATAAATTAAAAAATAAAAAAGAATATTTTATTTTGAAACAAACAAGAACTCTCCACTTGCAGGCTTAGAGGTACAGCACGGAGGTCAAGCTTCTGTCTGGTCTGTGGGTGGGCAAAGAGCTCTCTGTGAGAATCATGTGGGCTCCTGTGGGGGCAAGTCCTGACTTTGGGGGGGGGGAGCCTAAAGTGGAGAGAATAACACAAAAACTTGTCCAAAGTTTTGCAATAATACCGAGTTGTTTAGGAGGTGCAGCACAGAGCACCCTGGGGCAGCTGCGTGTGTGCCACCTTTGTTCGGGCTGCTCCGTCTTCCCATCCCAACTCACTTCCCCAGAGAGGGTCTCAACTCCTTTGTTTCTCTCTCTGAGAGGTTTCAACACACTACCAGGGGTCCCATTCTGCTCTCCTGACTCCCTTCTTTATCTTTTATGTTCTTTACTACAAGCACAATTTAATAATTGTGTAACTGTTACATGACTGCCTGCCTCCCCTACTAGACTGATTAGTTATAAGAATTAGGAACTGTGTACCTCTGTGTCTTTTTAAATATATTTTATTGTCCTCAGGAGCTGTTTGGCATGTCATACTCAGTAAATGCATATGGGATGGATGGATGGATGAATGTGTGAATTTGCTCATTTTCAATAAACGTATTCACAACCCCTATTTTCTAAATAATACAATAACAATGCTTACTAATTAATTTATTGATTATATAAATTGATTATATAAATTATATAAATATTGATTTTTGATTATTAAATCATAGCTGTGTACATTAATGTGATAATGGGGCACCATACACTGGTTTTATAGACCGTTTGACACATTTTCATCACACTGGTTAATATAGCCTTCCTGGCATTTTCTTAGTTATTGTGTTAAGACATTCATATTTTACATTTACTAAGTTTCACATGCACCCTTGTAAGATGCACCGCAGGTGTAATCCCACCAGTCACCCTCCCGCCATCTATCCTCCCCTCTCCCTCTCCTCCCTCTCCCCCTTCCCTATATTCTTAGGTTATAACTGGTTTATACCTTTCATGTGAAGTGTAAATTAGTTTCATAGTAGGGCTGAGTACATTGGATACTTTTTCTTCCATTCTTGAGATACTTTACTAAGAAGAATATGTTCCAGCTCCATCCATGTAAACATGAAAGAGGTAAAGTCTCAATCTTTCTTTAAGGCTGCATAATATTCCATGGTGTACATATACCACAATTTATTAATCCATTCGTGGATTGATGGGCACTTGGGCTTTTTCCATGACTTAGCAATTATGAATTGGGCTGCAATAAACATTCTGGTACAAATATCTGTGTTGTAATATGATTTTTAGTCTTCTGGGTATATACCTAGTAGAGGAATTATAGGATTGAATGGCAGATCTATTTTGAAATCTCTAAGTGTTCTCCAAACATTTTTCCAAAAGGAATGTATTAATTTGCATTCCCACCAGCAGTGTAGAAGTGTTCCCTTTTCTCCACATTCACGCCAAAATCTCTAGTCCTAGGATTTTGTGATATGGGCTTATCTTACTGTAGTTAGATGATAACTCAAAGTAGTTTTGATTTGCATTTCTCTGATGATTAAAGATGATGAGCATTTTTTCATATGTCTGTAGGCCGTGCACCTGTCTTCTTACTTTCCTTACTTAGCCAGAATCAAGTGGAAATGTTGAACAGACCAATATCAAGTTCTGAAATAGCATCAACCATACAAAACCTTGCTAAAAAGAAAAGCCCAGGACCAGATGGCTTCACGTTAGAATTCTACCAAACCTTTAAAGAGGAACATACCATGCTCATGGTTGGGAAGAATCAACATTGTTAAAATGTCCAATGTCAACCTGTTCCAAAATGTAGAAAAAGGAGGAAGACTACCCAACACGTTCTATGAAGCAAACATCACCCTGATCCCCAAACCAGGAAAAGACCCAACAAGAAAAGAAAATTATAGACCAATATAACTAATGAATATAGATGCAAAAATATTCAACAAGATCCTAACAAACAGAATCCAGCAACACATTAAACAAATTATACATCATGACCAAGTCGTTTTTATCCCAGGGTATCAAGGTTGGTTCAATATACATAAATCTATAAGTATAATTCAGCACATAAATTAAAAAACAAAGACCATATGATTCTCTCACTTGATGCAGAAAAAGCTTTTGATAATATCCAGCATCTCTTCATGATCAGAACACTTAAGAAAATTGTAGAAGGGACATTTCTTAAACTGATAGAGGCAATCTACAGCAAACCAACAGCCAATATTGTATTGAATGGAGTTAAACTGAAATAATTTCCACTCAGATCAGGAACCAGACAAGGCTGCTCATTGTCTCCACTGCTCTTTTAACATTGTAATGGAAGTTTTGGCCATCACAATTAGGGAAGAAAAGGCGATCAAGGGTATCCATATAGGGTCAGAAGAGATCAAACTTTCGCTCTTCGCAGATGATATGATCATATATCTGGAGAACACCAGGGATTCTACTACAAAACTCTTAGAAGTGATCAAGGAATCCAGCAGCATCTCAGGTTACAAAATCAACATCCATAAATTGGTAGCCTTTATATATACCAACAATAGTCAAGCTGAAAAAACAGTTAAGGACTCTATTCCATTCACAGTAGTGCCAAAGAAGATGAAATATTTGGAAGTTTATCTAACAAAGGATGTGAAAAATCTCTATAAAGAGAAGTATGAAACTCTAAGAAAAGAAATAGCTGAAAATGTTAACAAATGGAAAAACATACCATGCTCATGGTTGGGAAGAATCAACATTGTTAAAATGTCCATACTACCCAAAGCAATATACAATTTTAATGCAATCCCTATTAAAGCTCCACTGTCATACTTTAAAGATCTTGAAAAAATAATACTTAATTTTATACAGAATCAGAAAAAACCTCAAATAGCTAAGACATTACTCAGCAATAAAAACAAAGCAGGAGGAATCACGCTATCAGACGTCAGACTATACTACAAATCGATAGTGATCAAAACAGCATGATACTGGCACAAAAACAGAGAAGTAGATGTCTAGAACAGAATAGAGAACCAAGAGATGAATCCAGCTACTTACCATTATTTGATCTTTGACAAGCCGATTAAAAATATTCCGTGGGTATGGCGGGCGCCTGTAGTCCCAGCTACTCGGGAGGCTGAGGCAAGAGAATTGCTTAAGCCCAGGAGTTGGAGGTTGCTGTGAGCTGTGTGAGGCCATGGCACTCTACCGAGGGCCATAAAGTGAGACTCTGTCTCTACAAAAAAAAAAAAAAAAAAAAAAATATATATATATATATATATATATATATATATATTCCGTGGGTAAAAGATCCTCTATTTAACAAATGGTGCGGGGTGAACTGGCTGGCAACCTGAAGAAGACTGGAAGTGCACCCACACCTTTCACCATTAACTAAGATAGACTCTCACTGGATTAAAGATTTAAACTTAAGACACGAAACTATAAAAATACTAGAAGAGAGTTCAGGGAAAACCCTTGAAGAAATTGGTCTTGGCAAGTATTTTATGAGGAGGACCCCTCCATTGCTTTTGAAGCAATTGAAGCAGCTTCAAAAATACACTACTGGGACCTGATCAAACTAAAAAGCTTCTGCACAGCCAAGAATACAGTAAGTAAAGCAAGCAAACAGCCCTGAGAATGGATGAAGATATTTGCAGGTTATGTCTCTGATAAAGGTTTAATAACCAGAATCCACAGAGAACTCAAATGTATAAGCAAGAAAAGAACAAGTGATCCCATCTCAGGCTGGGCAAGGGACTTGAAGAGAAACTTCTCTAATTTATTGATTATAGACTGACAACTTCCTTCATGCTTTGCAGTTACTGGAGAGTGTAAATACATACCCTACTATGGCAGTGGTGCTCATACATGAGTGTCCAGCAGCACCACCTGGAAGGCTTGGTGAAGCACAGATTGCCGGGCTCCACCCCCTCATTTCCTGGTTCAGTAGGTCTGCGGTGGGAGCCAGGAACACATCCCCAGGTGAGGCTGACACTGCAGTCTGCGGACTACCCTTTGAAAACCACTGCTGTACAGCATCATTAGTTTGATTTATTATTTTCAAGCCAGGGCTGTCCAATATATCACCAATGACACAACTGTAGCTTTATGCCACTAAAACATGCCACAAACGATCAGTTAATGTGACTGACACCAGAGGGCACGTCAGTGCACTTCCTGAGAAAGGCGAGAATTCTGTTTTCCTTACAAGTGTAGGGGAAGGTGGAGGGGTTCAGAGGTTGGGCTCTGGAGTTGGCTTTGCCTTGGTTGCAACTTTGTCACTGCTCCCACCAAGTGCTAGGGCTCATGGGAATTAGGTAACCTCTCTCAGTTTCCTAATCTGTGAAATGGGATGAATTATAGGACCTGCCTCACAGACCTGTTGAGTAAAGGAGATGGGGTTCCTGGTGTCCCTTCAACACTGCCTGGAATATACTAAGTACTCCCTAAATGTCAATTCTAACGGGGAAGCTAAGGAATATTCAACACATGGACTTCCACACTAGAAAAAAATTATTTTCCTTGAGGCCATGGTGTTTTATTAGGTCAGACACATTAACTACCATATGAGTTGTTTTTAATTTACACAAGTTTTGAGGCTGGGGCCTCATGAAGCATATATAACTCACATGTCTCTTGACCTAATAAAATACTATGGCCTCAAGGAAAAAATTTTCTTTCCTAGTGTGGCAGTGAATGTACAAGAAATGTCTGAGTTATATATGCTTCACAAGGCCCTTGGCTCAAAACCAGCATAAGTTAAATGCAATCAATGTGGTAGTTAATGTGTGAACAGCGTGTTAGGCATCTGCTTGTGGGCATTCACACACATTGTCTCATTTACGTCTCCCAGCAATGCAATAAGGTATTATTAGCCCTGTTTTATAAAAGAGGAAACTGAGGCATGAAGAGGTTGCTTTGTCCAAGAATGTGTGCACAGGAAGAATATGTAGGGTTGGCGACATATGTCTGTTGCTCCAGCAATGCCAGCCCTCCTGGGATCTCTAGGAAGCAGGAAAGGTGGGGGTTCTGTCCGTCCTGTTGGGCCAGAGGCCCCTCATCTCCGGTTTGGTTTCCTTTTCCTTCTGTATGTGTGTGCTCTGACATCCTCCTGCCAGTCGTACTGAGGCTCCAGCTCTGTCCTTTCTCATTCACACCGAAGGATGAAACTGACACAGAAAAATTTCAAAGGAGCCCCAGGGAGGCGGGCTGCCCTGTCCATCACGCTTAGAGACTGACAGACTCTGCGTGCTTCACTCATCTGACGGTGACAATGGTCCCCAGGAGAGCTGTGCTGGGCAGGACCAGAAGCTTGTAATTGCCGAGATACCCTCCTTTACAGAAGGTCTGTGAGCAGATGCCTGACTTGCAAAGGAAACAGGCCCCTGGCTCCTGTCCCAGGGCAGGGCATGGCTTTGGTCCTGGCTTTCTGAGTGGAGGTTTAGTGGATGTGACAGCATCTGCCCCACACAGCAGCTCTGACTGACAGGTTTTGAGTTGGCCAAGGGTCCCAATCTTGACAGGTTTGGATAAAACAACTTTGAAAGTTTTACTGCGAAAGAATCCTGGGGAGAAAGGGGGCTGAGATGCAGAAGGCTTGGACTCTGGTCTGGGCTTGGTGGCTCCCTGGCTGTGTGGCACCGGATGAGTCACCTAAATGCTCTGGAATTTAGGTGGTGGAGGTGGGGCCACCTCTGCCTACCAGGTGGGCAAGTAACTTTCCTTGGCTAGGGATATTCACAGATGGTCAGAATAAGCACTTTCTTCCAGGGTGTGAGTTAGGGGCTGTAGAAAATTCCTAGAGTCTGTCTCATTCATTTAGTTTTTAAAACACTTCACAGATGGTGGGCTTCCCTGCTAATGACCCTCATGGCTGCCTGTTGCCCTCAGGGTGAAGCAGGATGGGTGATGCAGAAGTAGACTAAGGAGGTAACAGATGTGATACCCGGTCTTTTCTTTGGGAAGGAGTTCAGGAAACAACCATATAGGGGTGTGGCAGTGAAATAGGGAAGGGAAAGAATCAATACAGGGTCACTGTCAGGCAAGTGACAGGTGTGGGCAGCTGGAGTTCATTCCTGCCTGGCGATGCTGAGGAATGATACAGAACATGCCCTTTAGAGTTCTCTCCCGGCAGGGGTGAGGGAGCTGGGGTATCAACATGCCCACCAACATGCCTCAGTCAGGGATCGAAAGCTTCTGAGGGTGGGGAGTATGAATTCCCCACTGCTGAGAGTGGGGGTGGAGTAGGACCCAGAGCCAGAGATGGGACCCAGGCAGAGCAGTGCAGGTGCTGGTCCCTGGAGGTCAGGGGTCTTGCATTGAAGGGATGTTAGGTGATAGCCAGCCACATCATCTGCAGCCCAGCTCAGCCTGTCCTGTCAGCCTTATCTCACACACCACACACACACGCTCACACCCCACAGTCAATATACACACAACCTGCAACTCCCCACCCAACCCCAAACACACACAGACACGTGCAGCCTCCCAGGTACACATACAACCCGTAGCCCCACACAAAACTCACTACCATGTGTACAACTTACCACATGCCATCACCCACACTCAGGCACCGCATATACGTACACCCCTCACAACCTACAGCCTCTGCTAGGAAATCCAAGATACATGCCCACATGCCTGCAACTTACAAGAACACCATCATGACAGGTGCACTCCCAACCCATGACACCCTGTCAGTGCAATCCACAGCCCATATACACACACAAGCCCTCCCACACACCCTCAGACACACCCCCAAAACATGCAACCTACAACACATACACACACCCTGCACCATACACATAACTCACAACTCCCCCAACACAACTTGCAACCCGCAACTCACAATAGAAACACAACCTTGCACCCCCCCCCACATAACCCACAGGGGAATCCATACACCCACATGCACACAGCCTGCAATGCATGTGACCCACAGCACCCTAGCACAGCCCACACATGCTCACACGTAACTCGCGACATACATACTCGCTCTCATGGACGCACGCACATACACCCCATCGCCCCTCACACAGCCTCAGACCCACGTGCAACCGGAGCACAGGCAGACCCCCAGCTGGCACACACGCCCCCTACTAGATTATATTTTACTTCATCTAACATGAAAGTTCCTTTTTAATTCCTGACCTAAAATGTGGTGTTATGTTCATTGGGCAAATCCATCCTCACCCCCCAAGTCTCAGTTGAACTCCAGTCTCCTCAGGGGGGACATCTCACCCAGGACCGATGGGGCTGGTTTCCCTTCATATACACACCCCCAGCGCCTGGTGCTGCCTTGTCCCTGGCAGTTATCCCATCTGAATCCCCGGGGTGAGATCCCCCGTGCTCGCAGACCGTAGACTCCTGCAGGGCAGCCCCCCTCACTCTCCTGTCTACCATTTATTCCTCACACCTAGCGCAGTGCCTTGCATAAAACAGGTGCCCAGTGAGCATTTGTGGAATTTATTTGAAAATAATCTTTTGACAACAATAGCAACATATCTTCTGTCTACAGCAGCAACTTCCCTATATAGCGTTTCCTTACACGTCCAGAAATTTCATTTCTCCTCAGAACATTGGTTGGACAAACACTATTACCCTATTTTATGGGTGGACAAAGTGAGGCTCCCAGAGTGTGTGAGCTATTCAAGGAGGGGCATGCAGTCTTTGTGCTCTCAGGACGGGGTCCGGGGTCTTCACACCCCCATGGAGGTGCTTTCTCCAGCTCACTCCATGACAACGGATATGGACTCCCTTGCAGTGCTCACCCAGGCAGGCTCTGCATTTACACTGATTGTGCTGCTGTTTCTCCTCGTGCTTTTCCCTCTCAAAATGCAAATGTTATTTTTCAGTAGAAAAGCAATATATGCTTTTCTCCTCAAATATTTTGGGAAAAGACCTTTTTTTTTTTTTTTTTTTTTTTTGGTTTTTGGCCGGGGCTGGGTTTGAACCCACCACCTCCGGCATATGGGACTGGCACTCTACCCCTTGAGCCACAGGCGCCACTCGGGAAAAGACCTTTAAGACAAGACCCCCCCCCCAAAAAAAAGAGGTTTTTAATGTCTAACAAAAGCAAATTTTTTTGGCTTCTGCTTCCTTATCTGTAAAACAGGGGTGTCACAATAGGTCACATTTCTTCTTTGTGGGTCTGATGCTCCCACTGATGAGCTTCAAGAGATAAGGGCATCTTCTCAAATTAATGAAAAAAAAATCGAGTGCACGCATCGTTTTTTCTGGAAAGAAGATGTGGCTATCAGAGGAAACGTGGATTCTCTGGTTTCAGAGAAGGCTGTAGTTGATCTGATTCTTAAAGTAGGAGCCGGTGATATTTTTTAGGTGAATAAGGCAGGGAAGGGCATTTCTGGAAGAGGGCTGTCATAGGGTAAGTTTCATGCTCCCTAAATTTCTATGCTGAAGTCTTGACACCAAGAAGGTGACTGTTTTTGGAGATAGGGTCTTTAAAGAGTTTCACTGAGGTCATTGGGGTGGGTCCTATTCCTATAGCTTTTCCAGACTTTTACAGTTTTGTGACCTCAAAATGTTTCTGAATCATTGCACTAAGATATTCCATAATCATTCTTTCAGAGGAATTGTGTTAAAATCTTTATGAAATGTCCATAGGTAACATAAACCTGAAGACCAAAAATTATTGTTTAAGGGGTGCAGGCAGAAAGTGGGAAAGAGGTGGCATATCTTGTGTATTTTTTTAGCTAACCTTCAAAAGACAAAGATTTTAGTTATTAAAACACAACTGATGAATGTCCTGGGCATCTTTCATCTACTGCTGGGTGGGGAGTGTCAGTTGGCTTAATCCTTTGAGGATGGAGTTTAACAAAATGCATGAAGAACTTTCAAATGTTTATATCTTTGATCTAATAATTCCACTGTTGGTCCTGTAACATGTTGGAAAATAAAGGGTTATAGAAATCGACTGCATGGAAGATATTGCTATATAAATCTTAAGATGATCTTGGTAGACCCCTAAAAATATTTTTAATATCTGACCTCTATCAATTGAAAATAGGAAGACTGGACTCTGAAAATGCATTTTTTAAACATAAAAAAATCTAAACCAACAGACAACCAATATTATGTGTGTTGATGTGGGGAGACACTAAAGGCACTTTTATTGAATATGGGAATAAACTACTTTCTCTGTTATTATTTACAAGGGCTCTGGGGTTGCTCACCAATGTAATTATAGAAGAAAATGGACTAGGCATAAATGGTGGAAATGAACATGGAAAAATAATCATCACTTCAAATGATAAGAATATCTATATAGAAAATCTAATCGAATCATAGAGCCAACTGAAAAGTAATAAGGGAATTCAGTAGTTTGTCTGAATTTTATTTATTTATTTATTTTTCTAACCAACAATAAGCAGGTGGAAGATAGAATCATTTAAAAAGATTTCATTGCGAGTCATCACCAACAATATAAACCACCTGGAAATAGATAATTGACATGCAGGACATATCAGAATATATTTTTTAAGTATATTGAACATTTTAAAAGCCCACTAGGTGTGTTTTTGAATGAGATACTCAGTAGTCTTAAGTTGCTTCCCACCAAAATAATCTATAAAATTAATAGGAATTTTTATGTGACAACAATGAGTCTAAATTTTATTGGTACAAATAAATATGTGAGGACACAGCGTTCTATGGATGAATTTTGTGCCTACATTTTAATCCGTTTTAAGCCTTCCATAATGGGCATTTTTTATATCCAAATTGCCCTGACTTTTAAAAAATCATGGAAAACAGATAAGAAGGGAAATTATGGTGGCTGTGCTGAGTTCCTGCTGGCTTTGTGCTTTTAGCAGAGTGGGAATCTCAGTGTGGTTGGTACCACTTCTCATGTTATTACTAGAGAATTTCTAAAAATGGCCCATCCCTTCCTTAAAGGCTGAGATGGGCTGTGATGCACCTGAAATGGGCATTTACCCAGAGGGAGTCCTCTTAGGCCTAGATGCTTGCCCTTCCCTCTCCTCCTATCCTCTACATTTACCCAAAAGTTGCATATAAGAAAATACAGACTATCTCTGGGTCTGGCCACTGGCAATCAGACCTCGTCTCTGAGGACTTTGAGGCAGGGGGTGGGAGATGCTAGGGGGCTTTGTCTCTGTCCTCACCTCTCTTCCCAGTGCTGCTGTGGGGGTCTTGTGATTTAAGGACGGATATAGGGATGCAGCCACCCAAGGTTCAGGGTCATTAGGTGACATGAGCTTTCAAGACAAGGGAGCCTCCCTTGACAGTCTATATAATAACTGGCTCCGCAACTCAGGCTCAAAAAAGTCCAGAGTTCCAGCTTTGAAAATGTTCTATGGGGTCTAGATCCTTCTTTCTTCCCAGGGGAATGTGTTCCCTCCCACAGCCATAGCATTAACTGAATGCCTTTTGAACATCTACTGTGGGTTCAGCATGGCAGTGTGCAATTTATCACTATTGTGTATTGACTTATCCATTGCCCCTCTCTAGAATGTAAGCTTTGTACAGGCAGGGGCATTGCCTGTCTCATTCATTGCTGAATCTCTCTTCAGTGGGTTTTTCATGGTGCTTGGCATGTGATAGGCTCCCAGGGGGATATTTAGTGGATAAACAGAGATTCAACAGAATAGTTACCACTACCTGGAAGCTCACAGTTTAGTGGTAGAAAGGGAAAATGTAAGTTGTTAAAGCACAAGACAATGAGGGTTCTTTAGTGAAGGAGCGCGTGAGTTGCACAGAGACAGGAAACCCTGCAGGGGCTGCCAGAGAAGCCTGTGCTTGATCTGATTCTTAAAGTAAGAGCACATGCATGTTCGTTAGGTGAATAAGGTAGGCAAAGGACTCCCAGAAGAGGGGTGTTATGTGTCTCCCCCTATCAAATTCCCATCTTGGATTTCTAACCCTCAGTATAAAAGAATGTGACTGTCTTTGGAGATAGGGGTCCTTAAAGAGCTAATAAGAATTAAGTGAAGTCATTGGACTGAACTCTGGTCTACTGTGAACAGTGTCCTTATCAGAAAAGAAGATTGGGGGTGGCGCCTGTGGCTCAAAGGAGTGGGGTGCCAGCCCCATATAGCAGAGATGATGTGTTCAAACCCAGCCCTGGCCAAAAAAATAAAAGAGAGAGAGATTAGGGTAAACGCACACAGAGGGAAGACCACATGAAGATACAGGGAGAAGACAGCTATCTCCAAGCCAAGGAGAAAGGCCTCAGAAGACATAACTCTGATCTTGGACTTCTAGCTTCCAGAGCTGTGAGAAAATATATTTCCATTGGCTGAGGCACCCAGTCAGCGGTACTTGTTATGGACACCTGAGCATACTAATGTAAGATGATAGATGGCACACACAAAGGTGTGGAGGTGTGTGGGGGTGTGGCTTCTTTGGGGATGTTGTCTTTTGATATAACTATAGTCAAATAGTTCTAAGAAGAAGGTCCACTGGTAGAGAAAGAAGGAAGTGTAG
Source organism: Nycticebus coucang (assembly GCF_027406575.1). Taxonomy (NCBI): domain Eukaryota; kingdom Metazoa; phylum Chordata; class Mammalia; order Primates; family Lorisidae; genus Nycticebus; species Nycticebus coucang. Next base: position 94,726,403 of record NC_069791.1, on the reverse strand, counting down.
GAGTTCTCAAACTCACATGCTTACCCGAGTGGAGCAGGGAAGGAGGAGGATGACAGGGAGGGGGTGGACTCTGTGGTGAACTCGCAAACACGGGCTCCATCTAAGGTCAGATGTGTATTGATTCGGGCTGCTCCTTGCCATGTGGGAATGGGGCCAAGTGTTGCTGGAGTTCTCTATTTTTGAAGATAAGTGACAGATGTGAATTTTTGCATAGAATTTTACGATTTTTCAAAGATAAAAGCTCATTTAATATTTTAAACTCTATGTAGACCAGAAAAGAATTACACATGTATGAACTAGATGAAGCTTGTGAGCTGGTTGTCAATTCATAATCCTGAGCTAGCTAAGGACCGATTCATGAAGGATGTTGCAGGTGTGGCAAGGAATTTCAAATTTCCCTAAATGGCAGTGGGAATAGTTGGTAAATTTCGAAGGAGAGAAGTCACATGAACTTATGCTGGTGGTGGCTTGGGGTGGCAAGTATTTTCCTGAAGGGTCAGAGAGTAAATATTGCTGACTTTGTAGGCTACAAGGTCTCTTTGGTGACTGTTCTGTTCTGTTGGTGCAATATAGAACAGCCATGGAGAGTCTGGAAGCAAACTGGCCTGGCTGCATTCCAAACAAATTTACATACAAAGCTAGGTGATGGGGGGGGGTGGTTGGGTGGGCAGAGGCAAGATGGCTGACTGAAGCCAGCTTTCCACCGAGGATCCCGCCAGAAGGAGAGTTAAAGGACAGAAATTTAGCGAGTAACCTGGCCAATTAGGGCTGTGCCAAGAGAGAAGGTTAAAGAATGCACATCAACCCTGCTGAGGCGAGCTGCAACCCCAAGGATACAAACAAAAGATACAAAATTCATCGCCAAGTGACGGAAGTCCCCTCCCCCATGAGAATGGCTCAGAGTACTCCATAAACAAAAGAGCAGAGTTCAAAAGTCCTCCCATTATATCCCACGGGAGAGACCCTCTAAAAACTGGACCTGCTTCCCCTACTAGGGTGCCATGGTGCTCTCCTGCCAGGCATAAAACTGTATAAAACTGTATATATTCTCTACCTCCAATTCTGAGCTCCCAGCACTCCCCTCCACTCTCACTCAGAGGTCTGGAAGCCTGTCCCCCGGGAGTCCAGATTCTTGGGTATTTTCTTGAGAGGTGTGGACAGGGCAGGGACTACTGCTGGTCAGTGCTGAATCTGCGGCATGGGAGTGAGGAGAGGATGGTTGGCTGAGAGGGAACCACACAGGAGTGGCGGTGCCCCAAGGCACAGAGCAGCAGCTGTTTTTGGCAACAATAGGGCTCACCCTTGGATATCCTGGAGTCACACCCCCTGTCTCTCTGGGCAACTAGAGGAGGCTGGGCATCTTCTCAGGTGGCAGCCACAGGCAGAACAGATCTTGGATGGAAACACAGGCCCTGTGAGTAAAGGGTTTGCCTGAGGATGTACCGGCCTGGGTGGTGCTCAGAGACTAGAAAATGCACATGCAGAGCCGGCTGATTCCCAGGGTGGGGCTGACCCAGAGGACGGCTTTACTGAGCTTGGGATGCACCTGGCCCTCAGGGGATCATTAGCCCAGACAAAGGAGGGAAGGCAGAGACTGGAGCTGATGGCTAACCATGTGCCGCTGGAATACAAACGGCAGTGAGACTGGGCAGTGGCACAGATAGGGCCTGAGGTGCAGATTCTGTGAACTCTAACAGAGTCTCTTTTGCAGGGGAAGATAGCCGGGACAGAAATAAATTCTGCAAAGTTGTTCTGTTCTGTCAGCAACATCAATCAAGGGTGGGGCTGGAACTGAGTGAATAGTCCCAGCCTCCATTAAGCACCTGAGGTTGTCAGGCCTCACCTCCCCCTGCTGGATAGTGGCAGATAGCAGTGGCCTGGCTGAGGAGACACAGATCTCCCTATGATTCAGGCAGGTACAAGCCCCTGGAGTATCTGCTCATTGGAAACAACTGGGCCACAGGCCTGTGGGGTTATCAGTGACTGGGTGTGACAGAGGTGCAAGGTGAGGAAGGAGGCATCAATCTTTCCAGACTAATCTATTTGCTGGGTGGGTCCTCCTGACCTCATGGAGCACCAGAGTGAGTCATATTTGAGTTATCAGCAGACCCCTGTGATCTAGTAGCCAGAGACCTTTTGAACTCTCCTACCTGAGATAGGTGTTGACTGAGAAAAATGATTTGGACCTCTTGAACTGGGCCAATCACCTGAGGACTATACAAGGGGTACCCTGGGTGTGTGGTTGTGGGAAGGCTTGATTTTCCTTTTCCAACTGTTGCATGTGGGGGGTGGTGGTGACTTTCTTGCTGGTATTTCTCCACAGCTGAGACTTCAACCCAGAGTAGCTGATTCACTAGAGTAGGACAGACTCAGCTGAAAACAAGACAGAGCGACTTAGCCCCACCACACCAAGCAGGTCCCCAGTTTCTCAGGCCATAGCACTGAATGGGTCCTTGGCAAAGCTCCAGGGGAAAAGGTACAGACACCAGTCCCAGCTTTTGGGCAAAGGGCTGGTTAATCACTACTCCTGGAGCCCCAAACCCAACTTTTCTTTATCCACTCATCTAGTCAAATGCTATAAAATAATCATGGAACGGAATCAGCAGAAAACCTCTGATAACATGAATAACCAGAGTAGATCAACCACCACCTCCCAGGAAAGATAGGGCAGACGTAACTGAAGATCCCATTCATAAACAGATGGCCGAGACGTCAGAAATCGAATTTAGAATTTGGATTGCAAATAAGATTAATAGAATGGAGAAAAATGTGGAATTAGAAATTTGAGGAGGAATTCAAAAGTTGTCTCAAGAATTAAATGAATTTTCTTCCATTCTTGAGATACTTGAGATTCTTGGAAGAAAAAGTATCCAATGTACTCAACCCTACTATGAAACTAATTTATGGTTTTCACATGAAAGCTATAACCCAGTTATAGTCTAAGAATAAGCTGGGACTGGTGTCTGTACCTTTTCCCCTGGAGCTTTTCCAAGGACCCATTCAGTGCTATGGCCTGAGAAACTGGGGACCTGCTTGGTGCGGTGGGGCCAAGTAGCTCTGTCTTGTTTTCAGCTGGGTCTGTCCTACTCTAGTGAATTAGCTACTCTGGGTTGAAGTCTCAGCTGTGGAGAAATACCAGCAAGTAAGTCACCACCAACCCCCACATGCAACAGTTGGAAGGGAGGGAGGTGGAAGGTGTGCGGAGGGAGGGTGATTGGTGGGATTACACCTGTAGTGCATCTTACAGGGGTACATGTGAAACTTAGTAAATGTAGAATGTAAATGACAATAAAAGAAAAAATAATAAAAAAGAATTCATCGAATTTAAAGACAAAATTGCTAAAGATTTTGATATATTGAAGCAAGAATTTGCAGCCCTCAAAGATCCAAAAAATACAGTAGAATCCCTCAGTAAAAGAGTGGAGCAAACAGAAGAACAGATTTCTGACATTGAAGGCAAAGCTTTTGAATGCTCCCAAACTCTCAAAGAGGAAGAGAAATGGAGAGCAAAAATGGATCATTCTCTCAGAGAGCTCTGGGATAATTCAAAGAAGGCTAATATCCACCACATAGGAATCTCTGAAAGTGATGAAGTGGCTTCACAAGGCACAGAGGCTCTTCTCCATGAAATTATGAAAGAGAATTTTCCGGACATGCCCAGAGATTCTGAAATTCAGATAGCAGACAGTTTCAGGACCCCAGCATGACTCAACCTGAATAAGACATCCCCCGGCACATCATAATTAACTTCACTAAAGTTAATATAAAGGAGAAAATTCTGAAAGCAGCCAGGCATAAGAAAACCATAACCTACAAAGGGAAGGATACTAGAATGACTGCAGATCTCTCTGCTGAAACTTTTCAAGCCAGAAGAGGGTGGTCATTGACTTTTAATCTCCTAAAGCAAAATAACTTTCAACCCCAGATCCTGTATCCAACTAAACTGAGTTTCATTTATGATGGAGAAATTAAATACTTTAATGACATTCATATGTTGAAGAAATTTGCCATAACCAAACCAGCTCTTCAGGATATTCTCAGACCTATCCTCCATAATGACCAGCCCAATCCTCTACCACAAAAGTAAACTCACTCAGAAACTTTTGATCAAACTCCAACTTCCACAGTGGTGAAAGAATTAAAAATGCCCACTGGACTTTCGAAAAACTTGATACCCCAAATTTTACCAGGCTTATCAATTTCTCCATTAATGTGAATGGCTTAAACCAGAGGTCCTCAAACTGTGGACCGCAGGCCACATGAAGTGGTGTGATTGTATTTGCTCCTGTTTTGTTTTTTTACTTCAAAATAAGATATGTGCAGTGTGTATAGGAATTTCTTCCTAGTTTTTTTCTTAAACTATAGTCTGGCCCTCCAATGGTCTGAGGGACGGTGAATTGGCACCCTGTTTAAAAAGTTTGAGGATGCCTGGCTTAAACTATCCTCTAAAGAGGCACAAGTTGGCTGACTAGACACAAAAACTCAGGCCAGATATTCGCTGCATACAGGAATCTCATCTTACCTTAAAAGATAAATATAGATTCAGGGTAAAGGGATGGTTGTCCATATTTCAGGCAAATGGAAATCAGAAAAAAGCAGGCGTTCAATTCTATTTGTAGATACAATAGGCTTTAAACCAACAAAAGTAAGGAAGGACAAGAATGGTCACTTTATATTTGTTAAGGGCAAAACTCAATATGATGAGAATTCAATTATTAATATTTCTGCACCCAACCAGAATGTGCCTCAATTCATAAGAGAAACTCTAACAGACATGAGCAACTTTATTTCCTCCAGCTCCATAATCGTCGGATATTTTAACACTCCTTTGGCAGTGTTGGATAGATCCTCCAATAAGAAGCTGAGCAATGAAATTTTAGATTTAAACCTAACCATCCAACATTTGGATTTAACAGACATCTACAGAACATTTCATCCCAACAAAACTGAATACACATAGTTCTCATTAGCCCATGGTACATACTCCAAAATCGATCACATCTTAGGTCACAAGTCTAACCTCAGTAAATTTAAATGAATAGAAATTATTCCTTGCATCTTCTTGGACCACCATGGAATAAAAGTTGAACTCAGTAACAACAGGAATCTGTGTACTCATACAAAAACATGGAAGTTAAATAACCTTATGCTGAATGATAGCTGGGTCATAGAGGAGATTAAGAAGGGAACTACCAAATTTTTGGAACAAAACAACAGTGAAGACACGAATTATGAGAACCTCTGGGATACCACAAAGGCAGTCCTAAGAGGGAAATTTATAGCACTGCAAGCCTTCCTCGAGAGAACAGAAAGAGAGGAAGTTAACAACTTAATGGGACATCTCAAGCAACTGGAAAAGGAAGAACATTCCAACCCCAAACCCAGTAGAAAAAAGAAATAACCAAAATTAGAGCAGAATTAAATGAACTTGAAAAAAAAAAAAGGATTATACAACTGATCAATAAATCAAAAAGTTGGTTTTTCAAAAAGGTCAATAAAATAGATAAACTTTTGGCTAACCTAACCAGGAAAAAAAGAGTAAAATCTCTAATTTCGTCAATCAGAAATGACAAAGACAACATAACAACAGACTCTTCAGAAATTCAACAAATCCTTAATATTACAAGAAACTTTATTCTCAGAAATATGAAAATCTGAAGGAAATTGACCAATACTTGGAAGCACATCACCTTTCAAGACTTAGCCAGAATCAAGTGGAAATGTTGAACAGGCCTATATCAAGTTCTGAAATAACATCAACCATACAAAATCTCCCTAAAAAGAAAAGCCTGGGACCAGATGGCTTCACGTCAGAATTCTACCAAACCTTTAAAGAGGAATTAGTACCTATATTACTCAACCTTTTCCAAAATATAGAAAAAGAAGGAAGACTACCCAATACTTTTTATGAAGCAAACATCACCCTGATCCCCAAATCAGGAAAAGACATAACAAAACAAGAAAATTATAGACCAATATCACTAATGAATATAGATGCAAAAATATTCAACAAGATCCTAACAAACAGAATCCAGCAACAAATCAAACAAATTATACATCATGACCAAGTCGGTTGTATCCAGGGTCTCAATGTTGGTTCAATATACATAAATCTATACATATAAGTCAGCACATAAACAAATTAAAAAACAAAGACCATATGATTTTCTCAATTGATGCAGAAAAAGCTTTTGATAATATCCAGCATCACTTCATGATCAGAACACTTTAGAAAATTGGTATAGAAGGGACATTTTTTAAACTGATAGAGGCCATCTACAGCAAACCCACCACCAATATCGTATTGAATGGAGTTAAATTGAAATCATTTCCACTCAGATCAGAAACCAGAAAGGTTGCACACTGTCTCCACTGCTCTTTTAGATTGTAATGGAAGTTTTAGCCATCACAATTAGGGAAGAAAATGAGATCAAGGGTATCCATAAAGGGTCAGAAGAGATCAAACTGTTGCTCTTTGCAGATGATATGATTGTGTATGTGGAAAACACCAGGGATTCTATTACAAAACTCTTAGAAGTTATCAAGGAATACAGCAGTGTCTCAGGTTACAAAATCAACATTCATAAATTGGTAGCCTTTATATATACCAACAATAGTCAAGCTGAAAAAACAGTCAAGGCTTCTATTCCGTTCACAGTAGTGCCAAAGAAGATGAAATATTGGGGAGTTTATCTAACAAAGGACATGAATGATCTCTATAAAGAGAACTATGAAACTCTAAGAAAATAAATAGCTGAAAATGTTAACAAATGGAAAAACATACCATGCTCATGGCTGGCAAGAATCAACATTGTTAAAATGTCCAGGCAGTGGGGAGACAAGATGGCGGACTGAAGCCAGCTTTCAACAAAGGCTCCCGTCCAGAAGGAGAGTTAAGGGACAGGAATTTAGTAAGTATCCTGGTGGACTTGAGCCTCACCAAGAGAGAAGGCTGAAGAACGCACATCAACACCGCTGAGGCAAGTTGTGATCACAAGGAAGCAAACAAAAGGTACAAAATCCACCACCAAGCGACGGGAGTCCCCCTCCCCCATGAGACCGGCTCAAGAGCCCCACAATTGAACAAGCGGGCAGAAATTAAAGGCCCTCCCACTACACTCCACGGGAGAGACCTTCTAAAAACTGGACCTACCTCCCCTACTGGGGTGCCGTGGAATTCTCCTGCCGGACATAGGGCTGAATAAAACTTTGGGAATCCTTTGCCGGCAACCCTGAATCCCCGGCGCTCCCCTCCCGCCCACTGAGGTCTGGAGGCCTGTCCCCCAGGACTTCGGATCCTTGGGTGATTTCTCAAGGGGAGTGGACAGTCCCCTAGTTGCGACTGGTCAGCATTGACTCTGAGGCACGCAAGTGAGGAGAGGGCACTGGGCTGAGGGGGAGTCACGCCTCGCGGCACTTCCCTGCGGTGCAGTACAGCAACCCTCCCCGGGCATACGGGCACAAGACTGAATAAGACTCTGGCCTCCCCGCTGAGAGCTGAGAACCCCTACTCTCACTCGGGGTCTGAGGGCCTATCCCCCAGGAGTTCGGCTCCTTGGGTGATTTCTCGAGGGGAGTGCACAGTGCCTGAGCTGCGTCAGGTCAGCGCTGACTCTGGGATACATGAGCGAGGAGAGGGCACTCTGCTGAGGGGAAATCAAGCCTTGGCGGCACTTCCCTGCGGTGCAGTGCAGGAGCCCTCCCCGGACCATAGTATTGCGTAAAACTGAATGAAACTCTAGCTTCCCCCCCCACTCCCAATCGGGGTCTGGGGGCCCATCCCCAAAGAGTTCTGATTCTTGGGGGATCTCTTAAGGGGTGTGGACCCAGCACAAACTGCGGCCGCTCAGTGCTGACACTGGGGCGCGGGACGGAGGAGAAAAGGGTCGCCTGAGTGCCCACACCAGAGCAGCAGTTCCCTGGAGGTAGATCAACAGCCGTTTTTTCTTTAACGGCAGAACGCTCACTTCTGGATATTCTGAGGCCACACCCCCTGTCTCCCTGGGCAACCAGAGGAGGCCACCGGGTGACACGGCTCACAAACCCGGGAAGCTTCCAGGGCGGGGCCGACCCAGAGAGGTGTTCAGACGCAATTCTCCAGCAGGAAAGACATTTGAACTCAAAACAGCCCGTATTCTGTAGGCGACGACAGGAACAGACACAGAACCTCACAAAGTTGTCTGTTCTGTTCTGTTCTGTTAGCAGCATCCATCAGGGACGGGGCTAAGCCTGAGTGAACACCTCCTTCCCATCACCTGCATCAAACACTCAAAGATGTCAGGCCCCATCTCCTCCTGCTAGATAGCGGCAGTCTGCGGGGGCCTGGCAGACTTCCTTGCGATTCAGGCAGGTGAAAACCCCTGGAGTGTCTGTTCACTGCAGGCAACTGGGTTAGACATCTGCAGAGATACCAGTGACTGGGTCTGACGGAGGCGCAAAGTGGGGAAGGAGACGTCAACCTTCCCAGACTGCTCTGTTTGCTGGGTGGCTCCTCCTGACTCCATGCTGCACTGGGGTAAACTGTGTCAGAGGAGTCACCAGGCCCCTGTGATCCAGTTCCCAGAGACCTCTTGAACCCTTCCACCCGAGACAAATGCCGATTGAGACAGTTGATTCGGACCTTTTGAACTGGGCTAATAGACTGAGGACTTTTCAGGTGGTGCCCTGGGTGTGCGATTGTAGGAAGGTTTGATTCTCCTTTTCCAACTGGGGCCAGAGGTGGGCAGGCGGGGTGACTTAATTGCTGATTTTTCCACACAGCTGAGACTTCAAGCCAGAGTAGAAGTTGCAATAGGATAGAACAGAAACCAGCTGAAAACAAGACAGAACCACTTTGCTCCACCACACCAGACAGGGCCCCAGTTTCTCAGGCCACAACACTGTACGGGCCCTTGATAAAACCCCAGGGGAAAAACCAAAGGGAGTAAACCATGGGGCGGAATCAGCGGAAAAACTCTGGTAACATGAATAACCAGAATAGATCAACCCCCCCCCCCAAGAAAAGATACGGCAGATGCAATTGAAGATCCCATTCATAAACAACTGGCTGAGATGTCAGAAGTCGAATTCAGAATTTGGTTTGCAGACAAGATTAATAAAATGGAATTAGGAATTCGAGGAGAAATTCAAAAATTGTCTCAAGAATTTAACGAATTTAAAGACAAAACCACCAAAGACTTAGACACACTGAAACAAGAACTTACAGCCCTCAAAGATATGAAAAATACAGTAGAATCCCTCAGTAACAGAATGGAGAAAGCAGAAGAAAGGATTTCTGACATTGAAGATAAAGTCTTTGAACGCTCCCAATCTCTCAAAGAGGAAGAGAAATGGAGAGCAAAAACGGATCACTCACTCAGAGAACTCTCAGATAATTCGAAAAAAAACAACATAAGGGTTATAGGAATTCCGGAGAATGATGAAGTGGCTGCCAAGGGCACAGAGGCCCTTCTACATGAAATTATGAAAGAAAATTTTCCAGACATGCCCAGAGAATCTGAAATTCAGATAGCAGACAGCTTCAGAACCCCAGCACGATTCAACCCCAATAAGCCATCTCCCAGACATATCATAATTAGCTTCACTAAAGTTAACATGAAAGAGAAGATTCTCAAAGCAGCCCGGCAAAAGAAAACTATAACGTACAAAGGTAAGAATATTAGAATAACTGCAGATCTCTCTGCTGAAACTTTTCAAGCAAGAAGAGGCTGGTCATCAACTTTTAATCTCCTAAAGCAAAAAAACTTTCAACCCAGGATCTTGTACCCAGCTAAACTGAGTTTCATCTATGATGGAGAAATTAAATACTTCAATGACATTCATATGTTGAAAAAATTTGCCATAAGTAAACCAGCTCTTCAGGATGTTCTCAGACCTATCCTCCACAATGACCAACCCAATCCTATACCACAAAAGTAAACTCACTCAGAAACTTCGGATCAAAATCCAACTTCCACACTGGCGAAAGGATTAAAAATGTCCACTGGACCTTTGAAAAACTTGACACCCAAAATTCCACCAGACTTATCAATACTCTCCATCAATGTGAATGGCTTAAACTGTCCTCTAAAGAGGCATAGGTTAGCTGACTGGATACAAAAACTCAAGCCAGATATTTGTTGCATACAAGAGTCACATCTCAACTTAAAAGACAAATACAGACTCAGGGTGAAAGGATGGTCATCCATATTTCAGGCAAATGGTAATCAGAAAAAAGCAGGTGTTGCAATTTTATTTGCAGATACAGTAGGCTTTAAACCATCAAAAGTAAGGAAGGACAAGAATGGTCACTTCATATTTGTTAAGGGTAATACTCAATATGACGAGATCTCAATTATTAATATCTATGCACCCAACCAGAATGCACCTCAATTTATAAGAGAAACTCTAACAGACATGAGCAACTTGATTTCCTCCAGCTCCATAATCGTCGGAGATTTCAACACTCCCTTGGCAGTGTTGGATCGATCCTCCAGAAAGAAGCTGAGCAAAGAAATCTTAGATTTAAACCTAACCATCCAATATTTAGATTTAGCAGACATCTACAGAACATTTCATCCAAACAAAACTGAATACACATACTTCTCATCAGCCCACGGAACTTACTCCAAAATTGACCACATTTTAGGTCACAAGTCTAACCTCAGTAAATTTAAAGGAATAGAAATTATTCCATGCATCTTCTCGGACCATCATGGAATAAAACTTGAATTGAGTAACAACAGGAATCTGCATACCCATACAAAAACATGGAAGTTAAATAACCTTATGCTGAATGATAGCTGGGTCAGAGATGAGATTAAGAAAGAAATCACCAATTTTTTGGAACAAAACGACAATGAGGACACAAACTATCAGAACCTCTGGGACACTGCAAAGGCAGTTCTAAGAGGGAAATTTATAGCACTGCAAGCCTTCCTCAAGAGAACGGAAAGAGAGGAAGTTAACAACTTAATGGGACATCTCACGCAACTGGAAAAGGAAGAACATTCCAACCCCAAACCCAGTAGAAGAAAAGAAATAACCAAAATTAGAGCAGAATTAAATGAAATTGAAAACAAAAGAATAATACAACAGATCAATAAATCAAAAAGCTGGTTTTTTGAAAAGGTCAATAAAATAGATAAACCTCTGGCCAACCTAATCAGGAAAAAAAGAGTAAAATCTCTGATATCATCAATCAAAAACAACAAAGACAAAATAACCACAGACTCATCAGAAATCCAAAAAATCCTTAATGAATATTACGAGAAACTTTATTCTCAGAAATAGGAAAATCTGAAGGAAATAGACCGATACTTGGAAGCACGCCACCTTCCAAGACTTAACCAGAATCAAGTGGAAATGTTGAACAGACCCATATCAAGTTCAGAAATAGCATCAACTATACAAAACCTCCCTAAAAAGAAAAGCCCGGGACCAGATGGTTTCACGTCAGAATTCTACCAAACCTTTAAAGAGGAATTAGTACCTATATTACTCAACCTGTTCCAAAATGTAGAAAAAGAAGGAAGACTACCCAACACGTTCTATGAAGCAAACATCACCCTGATCCCCAAACGAGGAAAAGACCCAACAAGAAAAGAAAATTATAGACCAATATCACTAATGAATATAGATGCAAAAATATTCAACAAGATCCTAACAAACAGAATCCAGCAACACATCAAACAAATTATACATCATGCCCAAGTTGGTTTTATCCCAGGGTCTCAAGGCTGGTTCAATATACATAAATCTATAAATGTAATTCAGCACATAAACAAATTAAAAAACAAAGACCATATGATTCTCTCAATTGATGCAGAAAAAGCTTTTGATAATATCCAGCATCCCTTCATGATCAGAACACTCAAGAAAATTGGTCTAGAAGGGACTTTTCTTAAACTGATGGAGGCTATCTACAGCAAACCCACAGCCAATATCATATTGAATGGAGTTAAATTGGAATCATTTCCACTCAGATTAGGAACCAGACAAGGCTGCCCATTGTCTCCATTGCTTTTCAACATTGTAATGGAAGTTTTAGCCACCGCAATTAGGGAAGAAATGGCGATCAAGGGTATCCATATAGGGTCAGAAGAGATCAAACTCTCGCTCTTCGCAGATGATATGATTGTGTATCTGGAAAACACTAGGGACTCTACTACAAAACTCCTAGAAGTGATCAAGGAATACAGCAGCGTCTCAGGTTACAAAATCAACATTCATAAATCGGTAGCCTTTATATACACCAACAACAGTCAAATTGAAAAAGCAGTTAAGGACTCTATCCCATTCACAGTAGTGCCAAAGAAGATGAAATATTTGGGAATTTACCTAACAAAAGACGTGAAAGATCTCTATAAAGAGAACTATGAAACTCTAAGAAAAGAAATAGCTGAAAATGTTAACAAATGGAAAAACATACCATGCTCATGGCTAGGAAGAATCAACATTATCAAAATGTCCATACTACCCAAAGCAATATATAATTTCAACGCACTCCCTATTAAAGCTGCACTGTCATATTTTAAAGATCTTGAAAAAACATTACTTCGTTTTATATGGAATCAGAACAAAACTCGAATAGCCAAGACATTACTCAGAAATAAAAACAAAACAGGAGGAATCACACTACCAGACCTCAGACTTTACTACAAATCGATAGTGATCAAAACAGCATGGTATTGGCACAAAAACAGAGAAGTAGATATCTGGAACAGAATAGAGAACCAAGAGCTGAATCCAGCTACTTACTGCTATTTGATTTTTGACAAGCCAATTAAAAACATTCAGTGGGGAAAAGATTCCCTATTTAACAAATGTGCTGGGTGAACTGGCTGGCAACCTGCAGAAGACTGAAATTGGACCCACACCTTTTACCATTAACTAAGATAGACTCTCATTGGATTAAAGATTTAAACTTAAGACATGAAACTATAAAAATACTAGAGGAGAGTGCAGGGAAAACCCTTGAAGAAATTGGTCTGGGTGAGTATTTCATGAGGAGAACCCCCCGGGCAATTGAAGCAGCTTCAAAAATACACTACTGGGACTTGATCAAACTAAAAAGCTTCTGCACAGCTAAGAACACAGTAAGCAGAGCAAGCAGACAGCCCTCAGAATGGGAGAAGATATTTGAAGGGTATATCTCTGACAAAGGTTTAATAACCAGAATCCACAGAGAACTCAAACGCATCAGCAAGAAAAAAACAAGGGATCCCATCGCAGGCTGAGCAAGGGATTTGAAGAGAAACTTCTCTGAAGAAGACAGGCGCACGGCCTTCAGACATATGAAAAAATGCTCATCATCTTTAATCATCAGAGAAATGCAAATCAAAACTACTTTGAGATATCATCTAACTCCAATGAGACTAGCCTATATCACAAAATCTCAAGACCAGAGATGTTGGCGTGGATGCGGAGAAAAGGGAATACTTCTGCACTGCTGGTGGGAATGCAAATTAATACATTCCTTTTGGAAAGATATATGGAGAACACTCAGAGATCTAAAAATAGATCTGCCTTTCAATCCTGTAATTCCTGTGCTGGGCATATACCCAGAAGACCAAAAATCACAACATAACAAAGATATTTGTACCAGAATGTTTATTGCAGCCCAATTCATAATAGCTAAGTCATGGAAAAAGCCCAAGTGCCCATCGATCCACGAATGGATTAATAAATTGTGGTATATGTATACCATGGAATACTATGCAGCCTTAAAGAAAGATGGAGACTTTACCTCTTTCATGTTTACATGGATGGAGCTGGAACATATTCTTCTTAGTAAAGTATCCCAAGAATGGAAGAAAAAATACCCAATGTACACAGCCCTACTATGAAACTAATTTGGGACTCTCACATGAAAGCTATAACCCAGCTACAACTTAACAATAGGGGGAAGTGGGAAAGGGGGGAGTGGGTAGAGGGAGGGGAATCGGTGGGATCACACCTGTGGTGCATATTACAGGGGTATTTGCGAAACTTGGTAAATGTAGAATGTAAATGTTTTGGCACAGTAACTGAGATAACGCCGGAAAGGCTATGTTAACTACTGTGATAAAAATGTGTCAAATGGTTTATGAAGTGAGTGTATGATGCCCCATAATCATATCATTGTATACAGTTATGATTTAATAAAAAAATAAATAAATAAAAATGAAATATGAAGCAGTTCAGTAAACAATTTGCCCACCAAGGTAAAATAAAATAAAATAAAATAAAATGTCCATACCACCCAAAGCAATATACAATTTTAATGCAATCCCTATTAAAGCTCCACTGTCATACTTTAAGGATCTTAAAAAAATAATACTTCATTTTATATGGAATCAGAAAAAACCTTGAATAGCAAAGACATTACTCAGAAATAAAAATAAAGCAGAAGGAATCATGCTACCAAACCTCAGACTATACAATAAATTGATAGCGATCAAAACAGCATGGTACTGGCACAAAAACAGAGAAGTAGATGTCTGGAACAGAATAGAGAACCAAGAGATGAATCCAGCTACCTACTGTTATTTGATCTTTGACAAGCCAATTAAAAACATTCAGTGGGGAAATGATTCCCTATTTAACAAATGGTGCTGGGTGAACTGGCTGGCAACCTTTGACCCACACCTTTCACCATTAACTAAGATAGAATCTCACTGGATTAAAGATTTAAACTTAAGACATGAAACTATAAAAATACTAGACGAGAGTGGAGGGAAAACCCTTGAAGAAATTGGTCTGGGCGAGTATTTTATGAGGAGGACCCCCCCAGGCAATTGAAGCAGCTTTAAAAATACACTACTGGGACCTGATCAAACTAAAGACCTTTTGCACAGCCAAGGACACAGTAAGTAAAGCAAGCAAACAGCCATCAGAATGGGAGAAGATATTTGCAGGTTATGTTTCCACCAAAGGTTTAATAACCAGAATTCACAGAGAACTCAAATGTATAAGCAAGAAAAGAATCAGTGATCCCATCACAGGCTGGGCAAGGGACTTGAAGAGAAACTTCTCTGAAGAAGACAGGCACACGGCCTATAGACTTATGAAAAAATGCTCATCATCTTTAATCATCACAGAAATGCAAATCAAAACTACTTTATCATCTAACTCCAGTAAGATTAGCCCATATCACAGAAATCCCAAGACCAGAGATGTTGGCGTGGATGTGGAGAAAAGGGAACACTTCTACACTGCTGGTGGGAATGCAAATTAATACATTCCTTTTGGAAAGATGTTTGGAGAACACTTAGAGATCTAAAAATAGATCTGCTATTCAATCCTATAATTCCCCTACTAGGCATATACACAGAAGACCAAAAATCACATCAAAACAAAGATATTTGTACCAGAATGTTGATTGTAGCCCAATTCATAATTGCTAAGTCATGGAAAAAGCCCAAGTGCCCATTGATCCATGAATGGATTAATAAATTGTGGTATATGTGCACCATGGAATATTATGCAGCCTTAAAGAAAGATGGAGACTTACCTCTTTCATATTTACATGGATGGAGCTGGAACATATTCTTCTTAGTAAATTATCTCAAGAATGGAAGAGAAAGTATCCAATGTACTCAGCCCTACTATGAAACTAATTTATGGCTTTCATATGAAAGCTATAACCCAGTTATAACCTAAGAATATGGGAAAGGGAGAGATGGAGTGGAGGGAGGGAGGAGGATAGGCGGAGGGAGGGTGATTGGTGGGATGACACCTACGGTGCAAATTACAAGGGTGCATGTGAAACTTAGTAAGTGTAGAATATAAATGTCTTAACACAATAACTAAGAAAATGGCCCGAAGACTATGTTAACCAGTGTGATGAAAATGTGTCAAACGGTCTATAAAATCAGTGTATGGTGCCCCATGATTGCATTAATGCACACAGCTATGATTTAATAATAATAAAAAAAGAGAACTATGAAACTCTAAGAACAGAAATATCTGAAAGTGTTAACAAATGGAAAAACATACCATGGTCATGGCTGGGAAGAATCAACATTGTTAAAATGTCCATAGTACTCAAAGCAATATACAAGTTTAATGAATCCCTATTAAAGCTCCACTGTCATATTTTAAAGATCTTGAAAAAATAATGCCTCATTTTATATGGAATCAGAAAAAAACTTGAATAGCCAAGACATTAGTCAGAAATAAAAACAAAGCAGGAGGAATCACGCTACCAGACCTCAAACTATACTATAAATTGATAATGATCAAAAACGCATGGTACTGGCACAAAAACAGAGGGAGATGTATGGAACAAAATAGAGAACCAAGAGCTGAACCCACCTACTTACCGTTATTTGATCTTTGCCAAGCCAATTAAAAATATTCAGTGGGGAAAAGATTCCCTATTTAACAAATGGTGCTGGGTGAACTGGTTGGTGACCTGTAGAAGACTGAAACTGGTCCCACACCTTTTACATTAACGAAGATAGACTCTCACTGGATTAAAGAGTTAAACTTGGGACATGAAACTGTAAAAAGGCTAGAGGAGAGTGCAGGGAAAACCCTTGAAGAGATCGGGATGGGTGAGTATTTTATGAGGAGGACCCCCCGGGCAATTGAAGCAGCTTCAAAAATACACTACTGAGACCTGATCAAACTCAAAAGCTTCTGCACAGCCAAGAACACAGTAAGTAAAACAGGCAAACAGCCCTTAGAATGGGAGAAGATATTTTTAGGTTATGTCTCCAACGAAGGTTTAATAACCAGACTCCACAGAGAACTCAAACATATTAGCAAGAAAAGAACAAGTGATCCCATCTCAGGCTGGGCAAGGGGCTTGAAGAGAAATTTCTCTGAAGAAGACAGGCGCACGGCCTATAGACTTATGAAAAAATGCTCATCATTCTTAATCATCAGAGAAATGCAAATCAAAACTACTTTGAGTTATCATCTAACTCCAGTAAGATTAGCCCATATCACAAAATCCCAAGACCAGAGATGTTGGCGTGGATGTGGAGAAAAGGGAATACTTCTACACTGCTGGTGGGAATGCAAACTAATACGTTCCTTTTGGAAAGATGTTTGGAGAACACTTAGAGTTCTAAAAATAGACCTGCCATTCGATCCTACAATTCCTCTACTAGGTATATATCCAGAAGACCATAAATCACATTATAACAAAAATATTTGTGCCAGAATGTTTATTGCAGCCCAATTCATAATTGCTAAGTCATGGAACAAGCCCAAGTGCCCATCGATCCATGAATGGATTAATAAATTGTGGTATGTGTACACCATGAAATTTTATGCAACCTTAAACAATGATGGAGCCTTTGCCTCTTTCATGTTTACATGAATGGAGCTGGAACATATTCTTCTTAGTAAAGTATCTCAAGAATGGAAGAAAAAATATCCAATGTACTCAGCCCTACTATGAAACTCATTTATGGCTTTCATATGAAAGCTATAACACAGTTATAACCTAAGAATATGGGAAAGGGAATAAGGAAGGGGAGGGGAAGGGAGGGGGGAGGATGGGTGGAGGTAGGGTGATTGGTGGGATCACACCTACGATGCATCTTATTTATTTATTTTTTTTTTTGCAGTTTTGGCCAGGGCTGGGTTTGAACCTGCCATCCTCGGCATATGGGGCTGGCACCCTACCCACTGAGCCACAGGTGCCGCCCTACGGTGCATCTTACAAGGGTGCATGTGAAACTTAGTAAATGTAGAATATAAATGTCTTAACACAATAACTAAGAAAATGCCAGGAAGGCTATGTTAATCAATGTCATGAAAATACGTCAAATGATATATAAAAGCAGCATATGGTGCCTCATGATTGCATTAATATACACAGCTATGATATAATAATAAATAATTATTAAAAAATAAAGCTAGGTGATGGGGTTGATTTGGCTCATTGGTGATTCTTGGTTTTGAGGGCTGGAGACTTGAACTCGGATGATGAGTTTGGAGAATAGTCCTGGTAAGAGATGAACTAAGGTGCTGTTAATGGGGAAGGTGGGACAGATTCAAGAGGTAGTCAGACATTATTGTCAGTGGTTGCTGCTCCATGGGTCCCTGAAGGACAGAGGGAGAAGAACCATGGACGATGCCCACGTTCGTGGCTTGATAGATGGAGTCAGTTGGAGCCCCACCAGCACTGGTGACACCCCAAACCAGCCCATTCCATAATTGGATAACTCCTGTTGAAATCCTTCTCCCTAGGAACTCTGACCTATTTAGGAAACTTCTGAGATCAAAGGTGTCCCTAAAATGGTCTTACCTTACCAATAAGGCTGAAATCAAAAACTTCATTCTGTTCAGAGGCAAAGAGGAAGTTTAATATCTCTTGCCTTCAGGTAATTACAATGTTTCTGGACCCTGGTCCTGGGATAGGAAAATGGGTCTCCAAGCAATTAGAGAAACAAAATGTTGCAGAGATCAGAGCATGTGAGGATGTGGGATGCCAATTACCAAATCTCTGTAGGTCTCCCTTTTTTCCAGAGCAGTGTGGAAAAATTTTGCTAAATTGTGCTCTAAGCAGAGAGGACATGGCCAGGCCTAAAGTGTATCCACCAGACTCTCATTTCTGCCTGCAACATCAGAAGCTTGTTTTCATGTACTTCACGTGGCACTGGAGCCAAGGCAGGGCACCAGGGGATGCTGGCCTCTCTCTCCCTTTCTCTGCCAGAGCACACAGTTGCCTCTCAGACACAAGTGTGCTCAGGAGGGTGAGTAACAGGACCTGTTATGGAGCTAATGAATCCTGCTCACAGGTCAGCAGCATCTGCTGGAGCCACTGCTGAGAAGTGCATGTGCAAAATGGTTCCTAGGCACTTAAAAGGAAGAGGAGGAAAGAATCTCTGGCTTAGCATTCAGGGGATGGGGCAGGGTTGCCTCTGACTTTGACAGAGAGCCCTGGTGGATGGGAAGGAACCTATGTGGGGGTCAGATGGGTTTATTTTGAGATACACCAAGCCTGGTCCTATAGCCAGAGGTGAGTGAGACCTTGAAAATTCAGGAGTCTAAGGAAGATCCTGAGAGTGGACTAAGGGAAACTCATCTATTGGGCACCAGTTGGGCATGAAACCTAGATTCATTCACACATAGTTTATCTTTGACTTCTCCTAACAACCCTAAAGGTAGTTGTGATGATCAATTTGTGTATAAACTTAACAAATGGACACAAATCAATTTGTGTGGTTGGTTTATCACATCACTGGACTAAGGGGTGCCCAGATATCTAGTAAAACATTATTTCTGGGTGTGTCTGTGAGGGTGTATACAGGAGAGATTAGCATTTGAATTGGTAGCCAAATAAGGAAGATCTGCACTCACCAATGTGGGCTGGCACTGAGTAATTCTGTAAAGGTCCAGATTGAGCAAAAAGGCAGAGACAGAGTGAATTGAATTCTTTTTTTCTTGAACTGGGACACAGATCTTCTTCTGCCCTCAGTAATCAATGCTTTGGGTTCTTAGGCCTTTGGGCTTAGATCAAATTTTACCACTGGTTTTTTCTCTCTCTCTCCACCTCTGCCCCTCCAAATGTATCTTACTGGTTTTGTTTCTCTGCAGACCCTTAATACACCAGGTATTATTAAAAATGTAATGAAAATTATTAAAAATGCAAATGAAAAGAAAAAAGAAAAGAAAATAGTGACTAATTCTCACATAAATTGGATTTAATTTTGATCAAAGTGCATTACTTAAACATTAATTTCTAATTCAACTTGTTAATATGTTGTTTAGGATATTGCATCCTCATTTATTAGTAAAATATGTTTGTAATTTCCCCTTTATAATAATATATTTTCTCTAATTTTAATTATCAGGGGTATCCAGATCAAGTAGAATGATTCTGAAGTATTTCTTTTTTTCTATTGTCTATAAGATTTGGCATGATCTGTTGTTTGAAATTATCTTTTACTTTTATTTGTAAATATTAGTTGTCTATGTTTTGAGACTTAAAAAAATAATAAGTTAACTGATGACTCCATATTGAATCTCAGAGTCAAAGCATTCTATAATAGACATAATCATATTTATTTCAATAAAAATGGAAACCTAATAAACACATGTATATGTAAAAAAAGTTACTTTCTTTGTATTATTATTATTATTGCTTAATATTTCCATGCAGCAATTGTCTGTTTTCTTTTTTGAATGTATTTATGTTCGTTCATTCTTTATGAGTTTTTTGTTTCTAGTCCTTATCTTAAACATTGTTATTTTTTTGGCCGGGGCTGGGTTTGAACCCGCCACCTCCAGCATATGGGACCGGCGCCCTACCCGCTGAGCCACAGGCGCCGCCCAACATTGTTATTGTTATTAAATTTTAAGCCTTTTTAATTTTGTGAAGGCAAAAATAATGGAAACCTAATAAACACATGTATATGTAAAAAAAACATGCAATATAGGCTCAGTGCCTGTAGCTAGGGTGCTGGCCACATACACCAGGGTGGGCAGGTTTCAACCCAGCCCAGGCCTACCAAACAACAATGACAACTGCAACAAAAAAATAGCTGGGTGGGTGTTGTTGTGGGTGCCTCTACTACCAGCTACTTGGGAGGCTGAGGCAAGAGAATCGCTTAAGCCCAAGAGTCTGAGTTTGCTGTGAGCTGTGATGGCACAGCACTCTACTGAGGGTGATATAGTGATATTCTGTCTCAAAAAAAAAAAAAAAGAGCAACATCATTAATTAACTTTGAGTATTTGACTTTATCTTGTGTTTTTTTTACCTTTGTTTTCACACCTACCTAATTTCCTCACTTAACAAAAATTACATGTGGGGATAGATAGTTAGATAAATCTAACTTGAGGTCTGGGTGTGTGGGTCTTAAATCTGCAGTTGTCTTTGTGCATGAGTTGATTTTTATAGTGGGAAGGGTTCCTCAAGGAGTAAGTTTTGGGTATTGTGGCTGACCCAAAAGACTCAGGGTCCTCCCAAGAACCCTATGATGTCTGTTCTGCCTACTTTATGGACTACATCTAGGCTCTAGGGAGGATGAAGGTTCTTTAAATTGGCTGAAAGGTTAATTCACAGTTGCTAAGAAGTGGAAGCAAACCAAATGCCCATCAAGTCATGAATGGATTAACAAACTGTGGCATATGTGTATCATGGAATACTATTCAGCCATAAAAATAATGGAGATTTTACATCTTTTGTATTTACCTGGATGGAGTTGAAGCACATTCTTCTTAGTAAAGTATCATAAGAATGGAGAAGCAAGTATCCAATGTACTCAATACTAATATGAAATCAATAGAAAAACAACTACAAGCCCACGTGAGAGAAAAACACAAGGAGGAGGGGAAGGAGGTAAAGAAAAAAGGGGAGGAGGAAAGAAGGACTAGTAAGTTCTCACCTAAGGTGCACAGTGTAAGGTATACAGCACACCCTCTCGGTGACACGCTCAACTACAACTTGAACTTTACCTTAGAAACACAAACAATGTAACTAGTCATCTGTACCTTCATATTAATCTGAAAAAAAAAAACTAAAATAAATTAGCTGAAGGGGGCATGCGAGATTTGAGTACAAATAGGGCTGCCAGAGGCTAATGTGACAAAGTACACCACACCTTCCAACTCAGGGAACCAAAGGGGAAATCATGTCCTTTAAGTCCTCAAGGGTTTTACCTAGTAGGGCAGTTATATAAGAGATAGTCAACTTCCTTCCCTTCTAAGGAAACCTAAGCGTCAATACCAGTTAGTGGGGAAATTGAATGTTGCCTGTCATAGACAGTTTAATCCACCAACAAACCCCTGTGGTTGGTGCTCTGGGGTATGGCCAGTGCCTTAGATGCTGTAAGGAATGTATTATTACACATAGGCTTCTAGGAGTTAACCACTAGCTGGCTAGAGAGCTAGGAGACACCTACTGACAACCAGGGGATTGGGACAGCTCTGCAGGCCAACCATGGGGCTGGAGAAGCTTCCATGGTGGAGGGAGCTGTTGGTCAGGGTGATGTAGAATAGAGTTTTAGATAGGTGGATGGGGGTCGCTCCAGGTGAGGAGTTGGGGGCACAGCATAAGCAAAGATATAAAGGGGGAACTGTGAGGAAACTGGCTCAGTGGGGATCCACATTTCCTGTAGGAGGACGGGTGGATCCAGCTACTGGTCTGTTCCTCTGCACCTGCTCTGTCCCACATGACTTGTAGTTCCTTGCACCAAAAGACGGGGTACAAATCTTTCCCTGCCCCTTAACTTTGGGTTTGGCCACGTAAATGAGGTGCGAGTACAGTGTTTCAGTTCCAAGCCTGAGCCCTAAGAGGCCTCACATGTTTCTGTCTGCTCTCTTGTGTCTCTGACGTCATCATGAGAAACAATCACCTGGGATAGCTTTCCAAGACCAGACACACCTGGGACAGAGCCAGCCACTCCAGCCAAGCCTGTGCTAACTCAGCCAGGCCAGCTGAGCCTGCCCCAGCCACACTGCAGATGCACAAGCTACATAAATTCTTATTATTGGGCGCCTCTGGGATTTTGTGGTTGTTACACAGTAGTAGGCAATATTGTAGTCATAACTGAGAGAGGAGTGAGGGAATTTACTGGCATCCCCAAATTCCGAAAGGATGCATGTGCTCCTAAAGTCTGTGTGGACAAGTTTGGGACTATTTATATTACCTTCCTTTTCTCTTCTAGTAAGAGTTTCCACCATGGAGAGTGATTTCCTCAAGGTCTCATGAGTTGGCTTCAGAATGAAGATAGGACACCCCTTCCGCCCAGAGTCCATGGCATCCCCCGACTTTTCTGTTCCTAGTATTCATGCAAAACATGGTCTGGAGGCCAGGAAAACTTTTCCTCTCAGGTGGGTGAGGTCTTAGGGTTTCCGCAGACACCAATGCTCAACTATTAACCAGATTGATATGGCCGTTTGCTGTAACACTTAGCAACCTCTCCATCAAATAAATGGCCAGAGAGGCTCCTGACACTTCTAGTATAAAAGAAAGAAAAGCCATCTTCCGCAGTTTTACAAGGTTGTCTGAACAAGACCTATTAAAGGGATTGGAATGAATTGAGACTCTGTGCTGAATTGGTGATGTTTCTGTGCCTCACAGCCCTTGAGAGTTTCCTCTGGGTGGTTTAGAAGGATAAAAAGGCAGAGACAACAAATATGGAGCCATCTGCTGGGTGGTTTAGAAGGATAAAAAGGCAGAGACAACAAATATGGAGCCATCTGCTGGCGTGACTCACCCACGCCGGCCCTTAGTTTCTTCATCTGTCAGACGAGCAGCTTTATTTCTCTACAATTCTATTCCGGGTGACGGAAGGGAAAGGTGGGAGAGGGCCTGGGGAGGAAACAACAGGTGTGTTGTGAAGGTCAGGGGTTCCCTCATTTCCCTTCTTCCCTTTGCTCTCCACGATTCTGCCCTCCACTCTAGTATTCTATCATTCAGCTCCGTTTCTGTCAAGGAGCACGTCAACTGGCCTTCCTTTCACCTCTGAAGCATAAGCCCAAACTGGTCTTCCCTCTCTCCTCCACAGCTTGTCTGTAGAGCCTATGAGACAATGGGCCAGTTGTATAGCCTCTCTGTGCCTCAGTTTCCTCATCTGTGACATGGGCATAATAAGTCTTTGTGAGAATTATGTGAGTAATACATACTTGTTTGGTGCCTAGTTAAATGTTTGGCACATCAAGAGTACTGAGTAGACATAACTATTACTTATTTCATCTTCACTGTAACCTGTGAAAGAGGGTTATTTTTTGTTTTTCTTTGTTTTTATAGATTTTTTTATTTTTTATTAGATCATAACTGTGTACATTACTGCATTTATGGGGTGTGATGTGTTGATTTTATATACAATTTGGAATGTTTATATCAAACTGGTTAACAGCCTTCACCTCACTTATTTAATTGTTGTGTTTAGGCAATTCTACTCTACTCTTAATATATTTGACATGTACCCTTGCAATATGCACAATAGGTGAGGTCCCACTGATTACCCTCCCTCCATTCGGCCACCTCCCTCCCCTTCCCTCATCCTTCTCTTCTTTCTGGGCTATAATTATGTTTTATCATTCATATGAAAGTGTGGGTGATTATATATTGCTTTCATAATAGTACTGAGTACATTGGATACTTTTTCTTCCATTCTTGAGATACTTTACTAAGAGGAATATGTTCCACCTCCATCCATGTAAACATAAAAGAGGTAAAGTCTCCATCTTTTTTATGACTGCATAATATTCCATGGTGTACATATACCACAATTTGTTAATCCATTCATGGGTCAATGGGCATTTGGGCTGCTTCTATGACTTGGCAATTATGAATTGGGCTGTAGTAAACATTCTTGTGCAAATGTCTTTGTTGTAAAGTAATTTTTGGTCATCTGGATATATACTTAGTAGAGGAATTGTAGGATCAAATGGCGGGTCTACTTTTAGTTCCCCAAGTGTTTTCCAAACTTCTTTCCAGAAGGGACGTATTAGTTTGCATTCCCACCAGCAGTGCCAAAGTGTTCCCTTCTCTCTACATCCACGCCAACATCTGTAGTTTTGGGAAAAGAAGGTTATTGTTCCTATTCTTTCCAGGGGGTGCCTGCATAGGATATGAAGTCAATACCTTGGAATGGTGAGCATAGCCAGTGAGTGTGTCCTGACCTCAAAATTTCTTTGTGGAAGAAAAATCTGGGCTTGAAGACAGAGGGATTTCCAGGGAATTATAGTTGGGAGAAGAGAATCCAGGAGGAAGGATGAGCATAGTCAAAGGCCCTAACGTATGAACAGGACAATCAAGGACTAGAAAGACCTGCCCAGCATGGAAACCAGAGTATTGGGAGAAGGTACAGCAAGATGAGGCTGAACAGGAAAGGGGCACAGCAGGAAAATCATGGGCCAGCGAGACAGAGCCACTTCACAAAGAACCTTTCGAATACTTGAGCAGGCTTAAATTGGAAAGCAGGAAGGGACTATTTTGTGAAAGATTTAACCACGTACAACCAAATGTCACCAGGCTCATTATCATTACTTGGAGTCATTGTTCAGTCATAAATTGCTCGTACCGCTGCCTTTCTCCTTATGGCAGGATTCTCCTTTGGAGTTAAAGAGGTGCAGTAACAATCTGAGTTTTCATTCAACATTGAGGGTGATCTAATAGGAAATGTGCACAATAACCACGTGACAAGAAGAGAAAAATTTAAGAGAGGTCGCAAGAGCATGCGTGCATGTGTTTGTGTGTGGCGCTGACTCGGGTGGAGAGGCTGGTGTTAGTATGGCAAAGGGGTGCTTTGGGAAATCGGACTCCATAGAACTAAAGAAAGTGGAATTAATTCCCTGTCCCAATCCCACAACCTCAGAGGCCTCTTGAGTCTTGAGTGGCAAAGAGAAAATGTGGAAGGGCTGGAAGACTCTCTCCCAGCCTCACTATGCCAAGTGTCCTCATGAGAACACCATCAAGCTACCAGAGTGCTTGTTAGAAATGCAAAATCTCGGCTCCCACCCAGACCTGCCCTGTCAGAATCTGCACTTAATAAGATCCCCAGGTGATCTGCGTAAGCAGTAAACTTTGCAAAGTTCTGTCTTGCATGTCTGTGATGAAGGAAGGTGGAAATGGTCTGTTAGAGTTTGATGATACAAGCAAGGAGGGTTTGACCAGGTCATTGGTGTGGTGTGAACTTTGGAGTTAATAGACTGGGACTTCAGTCCTGGCTATCCTGTATTGCATGTGAGAGTCCCTTGGCCTTTTAATGCTTCAGCTTCCCTCATTTAGTCAATGGGGGAAAATAGAACAGGGATGCTGAAAATGTAAGTAAAAGCTCTGGTGCAAACCACAAGTTCAGGAAATGGTATTTCTGTTATTCTTTCATAAAACACTGACAATTATCTTTTCTGAATAGGTAAGATATTAGGAGGTATCTCAATGACAAAAAAGTAACTAAAATGTATTGAGCACTTACTATGTGCCAGGCTTTTTATTATTAACAGCAAGGTAGTTGCTAAGGGATTTCAGTCTGGAACCAGATTGCCTGGTGAAAAACCCACTATACAGCAATGGGCCAGTTATATACCTGCTCTGTGCCTTAGTTTTCTTATCTATAACATGGATACTACTTCTTTTTGAGAATTATATAAGTAATATATACATGTTCAGTGCTTAATGAAGCATTTGGTTCCAAATGAGTACTGAATGAACACTAGCTATTGTTAACATACTTATTTAATCCTCACTGTGACCTTCTGGGGGACAGGGTTATTTATTATTCCCATCTGTAGTTCAAAAATTGAGAGGCTTCTGAGCACCACATGGCTAGTAAATGGTAGATCCAGGATTTGAACCCATATCGCTTGAGATGTGATGGTAGATCCAGGAGCTAAACCCACCTTGCAGAGATTTATTTACCTCATCATCTCATAAATCTGTTCTCCTAATACTCAGAGGCCAGGAGAGTAACCCTGCAGCCAGACCAGATGCCCCAAGAGTTGCCCTCAGCTTCCTTCCTTCTGGTAGTAAGGGCAAAACCAAATGGAATTGGAAGAAATCAAACTGCCAGCCACAGGACCTGGAAAGGAAGACTCTCAGAACACTTGTGCCGATATTTAATGTATCCCTTTGAAATGCTCTGCTCATAACCTGTCAAGGGCAATTTAGAAACATGTGCTCAAGGAGGTGTGTGTTGGCTGCTTCCTGACACTGTCTCCTCCATTATATATACAGTGACAGCCGCACAGATGAACCTGGGCATGACTTATTTATGGGGCGGCCTGGCCCCAGATGAACAAGTCCTCAGTGCTAGCAATCGATTTCATTAGAAAAAAGGGAATGCGTAATTTGGGGAGGTAATTATATTTTGCAAGTTCATTTAAAAAGTGAATTTTTCCAATTACCCGTGGAATGAAAGAAACACTTTAAATTAAAATTTCATACTAAAGTTTATAAAGGGAACTTGTACTA
This sequence comes from Nycticebus coucang, assembly GCF_027406575.1. Classification (NCBI taxonomy): domain Eukaryota; kingdom Metazoa; phylum Chordata; class Mammalia; order Primates; family Lorisidae; genus Nycticebus; species Nycticebus coucang. The sequence continues at coordinate 94,699,564 of NC_069791.1, read as the reverse complement.
GATCTGAAACCAAGAATCTTGGGTTCAGTGAAGCTCAGTGCATCCCTTGGGTTCCAAATCTGTCTCTGTATCTTACCAGTTGAATGACCTTGGGCAAGTTGCTTTACTTTTCTGAGCCTCAGTTTCCTTATCTGTTAGATCACCATTCTGATTGTCCTGGGAATATTAATGAGATAGTGCACTTAGAAAGCTTAGTGCAAATCCTGATACATAGAAGGTACCTAATGCACATTAGCTCTTACTAATAACAATTGCAGTATTTGCCTTGTAACCTGGGGTAAGGGTGGTTTACTCTTTAAAAATGAGAAGATGGGATAAGATTATTTCTGAGGTTTCTTTTAAATCAGCTCTATTGCATATTTTTCATTTAAAAAATTCCATAATATTACAGGGCTATACACAATTTGGTTACATAGATTGCTTTTGTGCAGTTTGAGTCAAAGTTATAAGTGTGCCCATCACCACGACAATGTACATTGTACCCATTAGGTGTGAATTTACCCCTCTGTCCTCCCCTCTGCTTTGTTTCAGTTGAGCTTTGCTATCATATGTGCACATGTGTGTTCATGAATTTGTTCCAATTTAATAGTGAGTACACGTGCTGTTTGTTTTTCCATTCTTGCAATGCTTTGCTTAGAAGAATGGTCTCTAGTTCCATACAGGTTGTTGCAAAAGGTATTAGTTCACCATTTTTTTTTTTATGGTTGAGTAGTATTCCATGGTATACATGTGAGGTCTTATAATTAAGTTCGCAAACTTGCCACCATGCACTTATATTGGCAGCATGTAAAAGCTGCTCAGTAAGGTTTTGTAACCTTGATATATCAGTGTCTCATAGCTGTGCTCATGTTGACAGGTGTCAATGTCATGCTGAGTGGCATTCATTATTGTTCCATGTTTTTGTGTGCTGTCATTCTGAGACTGTCAGAGCTTGAATTAGAGCAATGTTAAATTTCTTGTTAAACTCTGTAGGAGTGAAAATGAAATCAGGGACATGTTAGTCCAAGTGTGGGGGGATAATGCCACGAAGAAAATGGCAGCATACAAATAGATTAAAGGTTTTTCTGAAGGAAAGAGTCATTGATGAAGAGAGGTCAGGGCAGCCAGTAATGAGTAGAACCAGAATGAAAACATTGCCAAAAATTTTCAAATTGTGCATCAAAATCATTAGCTGATTGTGAGAAGCACAGCAAACCAAGTAAACATTGACAGAGAAATAGGAAAATCCTGGCCAACAACTCATGGCTCTTGCATCATGACAATGCACCAGCTCACACAGCACTGTCTATGAGGGAGTTTTTAGCCAGTAAACAAATAACTATATTGGAACACCCTCTGTACTCAAGTGACTTGGCCCCTGATAACTTTTTCCTTACCTGAAAGTAAAGGAAATATTGAAAGGAAAAAATTCTGATGACATTCAGTACATCAAGCATACTATGAAGACCTTTGATGGACATTCCAGAAAAAGAGTTCCAAGATTGCCTTGAAGGGTGGACTAGGCTCTGGTTGTGGGTATATAGCTTCCCAAGGGGAGTACTTCAAAAGCAACCATGGTGATATATTCAGCAATGAGGTATGTAGTGCTTTTTCTAGGATACTTTTGTGAACTTAATTGCCGACCTCATATACTTTATTTATTTATTTATTTTGGAGACAGAGTCTCATTCAGTTGCCTTGAGTTTGAGTGCCATAGTGTCATAGCTAACAGCTATCTCAAACTCCTGGGCTCAAGTAATCCTCTTGCCTCAGCCTCCTGAGTAGCAGGGACTACAGGCACCCTGTACGCCACAACATCTAGCTATTTTTTTAGAGACAGGGTCTTGCTCTTGGTCAGGCTGGTCTCGTACTCCTGAGCTTAGGTGATCCACCTTCCTCCACCTCCCAGAGTGCTAGCATTACAGGTGTGAGTCACCACTCCTGGCCACCACATTTTATTAATTCACACACATATTAATGGGTAGTTGGGTTGGTTCCACATCTTTGTAATTGTGAATTCTGCTACAATAAACATTTGAGTGTACCTGTCTTTTTGATAAAAGAACATTTTTTCCCCTTTGGGTAGATACCCAATAGAGGGATTTCTCGATCAAATGGTAGGTCCACTTTTAGTTCATTGGTGTATCTTCATACTGTTTTCCACAGAGATTGTACTAGTTTGCAGTTCCACAAGTGGTTTGTAAATATTCCTGTTTTATCTGTATCTGTGCCAGCATCTATTGTTTTGGGACTCTTTGATAAACACCATTCTCACTAGAGCTAGGTGATAATCTTGTAGTGGTTTTGATTTGCATTTCCCTAATGATTAGAGATGTTAAGCATTTTTCATATGTTTATTGACCATTAGTCTATCTTCTTTTGAAAATCTTCTGTTCATGTCTTTTGCCCACTATTTTGTGGGACTGTTTGATTTTTTCTTGCTGACTTGTTTCAGTTCTTTATATATTCTGCTTATCGATCCTTTATTAAATGTATATCATGCAAATACTTCCTCCCATTCTGCAGTTTGTCTATTCACTCTATTGATTATTTCTTTGGCTGTATAGAAGATTTTTAACTTAATCAAGTCCTATTTGTTAATTTTTGTTGTTGCTATGATTGCCTTTGGAGTTTTTTTTATCAAAATATTTTTTTATTTTTTATTTTTATTTATTTTTTTTTTCTTAAATCATAGCTGTGTACATTGATATAATCATGGGGCATCATTCACTAGCTTCACAGACCATTTACCAAGTTTCATATATACCCTTGTAAGATGCACCGCTGGTGTAATCCCACCAATCCCATTCCCTCTACCCACCTCCCCCCTCCCTCCCCTCCCTCCCCTCACTTTCCCCTTTCCCCCTATTCTTAGGTTGTAACTGGGTTATAGCTTTCATGTGAAAACCCTAAATTAGTTTCATAGTAGGGCTGAGTACATTGGGTACTTTTTCTTCCATTCTTGAGATACTTTAAAAGAAGAATATGTTCCAGCTCCATCCTTGTAAACATGAAAGAGGTAAAGTCTCCATCTTTCTTTAAGGCTGCGTAATATTCCATGGTGTACATATACCACAATTTATTAATCCATTCATGGATCGATGGGCACTGGGCTTCTTCCATGACTTAGCAAATAAGAATTGGGCTGCAATAAACATTCTGGTACAAATATCTTTGTTATGATGTGCTTTTTGGTCTTCTGGGTATATGCCCAGTAGAGGGATTACAGGATTGAATGGCAGATCTATTTTTAGATCTCTAAGTGTTCTCCATATCTCTTTCCAAAAGGAATGCATTAATTTGCATTCCCACCAGCAGTGCAAAAGTGTTCCCTTTTCTCCACATCCGCGCCAACATCTCTGGTCTTGGTAGAGTTAGATGGTATCTCAAAGTAGTTTTGATTTGCATTTCTCTGATGATTAAAGATGATGAGCATTTTTTCATATGTCTGAAGGCCACATGCCTGTCTTCTTCAGAGAAGTTTCTCTTCAAATCCCTTGCCCAGCCTGCGATGGGATCCCTTGTTCTATTCTTGCTAATGCGTTTGAGTTCTCTGTGGATTCTGGTTATTAAACCTTTGTCGGAGACATAACCTGCAAATATCTTCTCCCATTCTGAGGGCTGTTTGCTTGCTTTACTTACTGTGTTCTTGACTGCGCAGAAGCTTTTTAGTTTGATCAAGTCCTAGTAGTATATTTTTGAAGCTGCTTCAATTGCCTGGGGGGTCCTCCTCATAAAATACTTGTGCAGACCGATTCCTTCAAGGGTTTTCCCTGCACTCTCCTCTAGTATTTTTATAGTTTCATGTCTTAAGTTTAAATCTTTGAGCCAGTGAGAGTCCATTTTAGTTAATGTCATACTGTTATACTTTAAAGATCTTGAAAAGACAATACTTCGTTTTATATGGAATCAGAAAAATTTAGTCTATTTTCAGTCTTCTACAGGTTGCAAGCCAGTTCACCCAGCACCATTTGTTAAATAGGGAATCTTTTCCCCACTGAATGTTTTTAATTGGCTTGTCAAAGATTAAATAACAGTAAGTAGCTGGATTCATCTCTTGATTCTCTATTCTATTCCAGACATCTACTTCTCTGCTTTTGTGCCAATACCATGCTGTTTTGATCACTATTTATTTGTAGTATAGTCTGAGGTCTGGTAGCGTAATTCCTCCTGCTTTGTTTTTATTTCTGAGTAATGTCTTGGCTATTTGAGGTTTTTTCTGATTCCATATAAAACGAAGTATTGTTTTTTCAAGATCTTTAAAGTATGACAGTGGAGCTTTAATAGGGATTGCATTGAAATTATATATTGCTTTGGGTAGTATGGACATTTTAACAATGTTGATTCTTCCCAACCATGAGCATGGTATGTTTTTCCATTTGTTAATATTTTCAGCTATTTCTTTTCTTAGAGTTTCATAGTTCTCCTTATAGAGATCTTTCACATCCTTTGTTAGATAAATTCCCAAATATTTCATCTTCTTTGGCACTACTGTGAATGGGATAGAGTCCTTAACTGTTTTTTCAACTTGACTATTATTGGTATATATAAAGGCTACTGATTTATGGATGTTGATTTTGTAACCTGAGACGCTGCTGTATTCCTTGATCACTTCTAAGAGTTTTGTAGTAGAGTCCCTAGTGTTTTCCAGATATACAATCATATCATCTGTGAAGAGTGAAAGTTTGATCTCTTCTGACCCTATATGGATACCCTTGATTGCCTTTTCTTCCCTAATTGTGGTGGCTAAAACTGCCATTACAATGTTAAAAAGCAATGGAGACAATGGGCAGCCTTGTCTGGTTCCTGATATCAGTGGAAATGATTCCAATTTAACTCCATTCAATATGACATTGGCTGTGGGTTTGCTGTAGATGGTCTCTATCAGTTTAAGAAATGTCCCTTCTATACTGATTTTCTTAAGTGTTCTGATCATGAAGGGATGCTGGATATTATCAAAAGCTTTTTCTGCATCAATTGAGAGAATCATATGGTCTTTGTTTTTTAATTTGTTTATGTGCTGGATTACATTTATAGATTTACGTATATTGAACCAGCCTTGAGATCCTGGGATAAAACCAACTTGGTCATGATATATGATTTGTTTGATGTGTTGCTGGATTCTGTTTGTTAGGATCTTGTTGAATATTTTTGCATCTATATTCATTAGTGATATTGGTCTATAATTGTCTTTTCTTGTTGGGTCTTTTCCTGGTTTGGTGATCAGGGTGATGTTTGCTTCATAGAACGTGTTAGGTAGTCTTCCTTCTTTTTCTACCTTTTGGAACAGGTTGAGTTATATAGGTACTGATTCCTCTTTAAAAGTTTGGTAGAATTCTGATGTGAAACCATCTGGTCCCGGGCTTTTCTTTTTAGGGAGGTTTTGTATGGTTGATGCTATTTCCAAACTTGATATGGGCCTGTTCAACATTTCCACTTGATTCTGGCTAAGTCTTGGAAGGTGACGTGCTTCCAAGTATCGGTCAATTTCCTTCAGATTTTCAATTTCTGAGAATACAGTTTCTTGTAATATTCATTAAGGATTTTTTAGATTTCTGAGGAGTCTATTGTTATTTTGTCTTTGTTGTTTGTGATTGATGAAATTAGAGATTTTACTTTTTTTTTCCTGATTAGGTTGGCCAAAGGTTTTTCTATTTTATTGACTTTTTCAAAAAAACAGCTTTTTGATTTATTGATCTGTTGTATTATTCTTTTGTTTTCAATTTCATTTAATTCTGCTCTAATTTTGGTTATTTCTTTTCTTCTACTGGGTTTGGGGTTGGAATGTTCTTCCTTTTCCAGTTACTTGAGATGTCCCATTAAGTTGTTAACCTCCTCTCTTTCCATTCTCTTGAGGAAGGCTTGCAGTGCTATAAATTTCCCTCTTAGAACTGCCTTTGCGGTGTCCCAGAGGTTCTGATAGTTCGTGTCTTCATTATTGTTGTTCCAAAAAATTGGCGATTTCTTTCTTAATCTCATCTCTGACCCAGCTATCATTCAGCATAAAGTTATTTAACTTCCGTGTTTTTGTATTAGTATGCAGATTCTTGTTGTTACTCAGCTCAAGTTTTATTCCATGGTTGTCTGAGAAGATGCATGGAATAATTTCTATTCCTTTAAATTTACTGAGGTTAGACTTGTGACCTAAGATGTGATTGATTTTGGAGTGAGTTCCATGGGCTGATGAGAAGTATGTGTATTCAGTTTTGTTGGGATGAAATGTTCTGTAGATGTCTGCTAAATCCAAATATTGGATGGTTAGGTTTAAATCTAAGATTTCTTTGCTCAGCTTCTTGTTGGAGGATCAATCCAACACTGCCAAAGGAGTGTTGAAATCTCCGACGATTATGGAGCTGGAGGAAATCAAGTTGCTCATGTCTGTTAGAGTTTCTCTTATAAATTGAGGTGCATACTGGTTGGGTGCATAGATATTAATAATTGAGATCTCATCATATTGACTTTTGCCATTAACAAATATGAAGTGACCATTTTTGTCCTTTCTTACTTTTGTTGGTTTAAAGCGTATTGTATCTGCAAATAAAATTGCAACACATGCTTTTTTCTGATTACCATTTGCCTGAAATATGGATGACCATCCTTTCATCCTGAGTCTGTATTTGTCTTTTAAGTTAAGATGTGAATCTTGTATCCAACAAATATCTGGCCTGAGTTTTTGTATCCAGTCAGCTAACCTAAGCCTCTTTACAGGACAGTTTAAGCCGTTCACATTAATGGAGAAATTGATAAGTCTGATGAAGTTTTGGGTATTGAGTTTTTCAAAAGTCCAGTGATCGAGTTTTTCAAAAGTCCAGTGGGCATTTTTAATCCTTTTTCCAGTGTGGAAATTGGAGTTTGATCTGAAGTTTCTGAGTGAGTTTACTTTTGTGGTATAGGATTGGGTTGGTCATTATGGAGGATAGGTCTGAGAATATTCTGAAGACCTGGTTTGGTTATGGCAAATTTCTTCAACATATGAAAGTCATTAAAGTATTTAATTTCTCCATCATAAACGAAACTCAGTTTAGCTGGATACAAGATCCAGGGTTGAAAGTTATTTTGCTTTAGGAGATTAAAAGTCGGTGACCACCCTCTTCTGGCTTGAAAAGTTTCAGCAGAGAGATCTGCAGTCATTCTAATATTCTTCCCTTTGAAGGTAATGGTTTTCTTTCTCATGGCAGCTTTGAGGATTTTCTCCTTCATATTAACTTTAGTGAAGTTAATTATGATATGCCTTGGGGATGTCTTATTGGGGTTGAGTCATGCTGGGGTTCTGAAGCTGTCCGCTGTCTGAATTTCAGAATCTCTAGGCATGTCTGGAAAATTCTCTTTCATAATTTCATGCAGAAGGGCCTCTGTGCCCAGCGAGGCCACTTCATCTGTTTCTGGAACTCCTATGATTCGGATATTCACCTTCTTCGAATTATCCCAGAGCTCTCTGAGTGAGTGATCCGTTTTTGCTCTCCATTTCTCTTCCTCTTTGAGAGTTTGGGAGCGTTCAAAGGCTTTATCTTCGATGTCAGAAATCCTTTCTTCTGCTTGCTCCATACTATTACTGAGGGATTCTACTGTATTTTTCATATCTTTGAGGGCTGCAAATTCTTGCTTCAGTGTGTCTAAGTCTTTGCTTGTTTTGTCTTTAAATTCGTTAAATTCTTGAGACATCTTTTGAATTTCTCCTCGAATTCCTAATTCCACTTTGTTAATCTTGTCTGCAATCCAAATTCTGAATTCGATTTCTGACATCTCAGCCAGTTGTTTATGAATGGGATCTTCAATTGCATCTGCCATATCTTTCCTTGGGGGGGTTGATCTATTCTGGTTATTCATGTTACCAGAGTTTTTCCGCTGATTCCGCCCCATGGTTGTTTTACTCCCTCTGATTTTTCCCCCTGGGGCTTTGTCGTGGGCCCGTACTGTGTTGTGGCCTGAGAAACTGGGGCCCTGTCTGTTGTGGTGGGGCTAAATGGTTCTGCCTTGTTTTCAACTGGTTTCTATTCCCCCCTAGTAAACAGATACTTTGGATTGAAGTCTCAGCTGTGGAGGAATATCAGCAATTAAGTCACCCCACCCCCCACTGGCAAACAATTGTAAAAGAAAAATCAAACCTTACTACCACCATGCACCTAGGGCACCACCTGATTTGTCCTCAGGTGATTGATTCAGTTCAAAAATGTTCAAATCAATTGTCTCAGTCTGCACCTGTCTCGGGTGAGAGAGTTTAAGAGGTCTCTGGGAACTGGATCACAGGGGTATGGTGACTACTCTGGTGTGGCTTGCTCCAGTGCTGTGTGGTGTCAGGAGAAGCCACCAGCCTATAAATCAGTCTGGGAAGGTTGCTGCCTCCTTCCCCACCTTGCACCACTTCACACCCAGTCACTGATAGCCCTGTAGTTGCTGACCCAGTTGCCTGTAGTGAATCGGTACTCCAGGAGTTTGTACCTGCCTGAATCACAAGGAAGTCTGCCAGGCCACTGCGCTCTGCCTCTCTCCAGCAGGAGGAGGTGAGGCCTGACAATCTCGTTCGCTAGATGAAGGTTGAGGGGTTTTCACTCAGGTCCAGTCTCGCCCCTGATTAATGTTACTGACAGAACAGAACAGAACAACTCTGCGTTCCCCCTACAGAAGAGAAGCTGAATTGAGTTCCAAATCAGCTTGTCTTTGCTCTTGTATTGTCTATAGGCTGACGATCCCCTGAGGGCCGGGTGCATCTTAGGTTTAGTAAAGGGGACCACTGGGTCAGCCCTGCCCTGGGAGTTTCCCTGGTTTGCAGTTTGGAGTTGCCTCAGGCAAACTCAGAGTCTCTGGTTGCCCAGGGAGACAGGGGGTGTGGCTTCAGAATATTCTGTAGTGAGCCATATTGCTAGCAAAAGAGGGCTGCTGTCTTATGGCTCAGGCAACCGTTGCTCCGGTGTAGCTCCCCTCTGGCCAACCGTCCTCTCTCCGCTCCCGTATCCCAGAGTCTGCACCGACCGGCTGCAGCCCAGCACTGTCTACACCCCTCGAGCAATTGCCCAAGAGTCTTGACCCCTGGGGGACAGGCCTCCAGACCTTGGAGTGAGAGCAGAGGCGAGCGCAGGGAGCGCTGGAAGCCTGGGGTTGTGGGCAGAGAACACACATAGCTTTACACAGTTTTATGCCTGGCCGTATTGTCACCAAAAGACAGATGTCGCACTGTGCCTCAGGGAACTGCCACTCCGGTGCAGTCCCCTCTCCACCGACCAACCGGGACTGGCCTCCAGACCCCAGTGTGAGCGAAGGGGAGTGCTGGGAGCTCAGAATTCCAGGAAGAGACTATATATAGTTTATACAGTTTTATGCCTGGCAGGAGGATGCCGTGGCACCCTAGTAGGGGAGGTAGGTCCAGTTTTTAGAGGGTCTCTCCTGTGGAGTGTAGTGGGAGGAACTTTGAACTCTGCCCGGTTGTTTGTGGGGCACTCTGAGCCATTCTCATGGGGGAGGGGACTCCTGTCTGCTTGGTGATGGATTTCGTACCTTTTGTTTGTATCCTTGTGGTCGCAGCTCACCTCAGCGGGGTTGATGTGCGTTCTACAACCTTCTCTCTTAGTGCACCTCAAATCCACCAGGTTACTTGCTGAATTTTTGTCCTTTAACTCTCCTTCTGAATGGGAGCCTCTGCGGAAAGCTGGCTTCAGTCAGCTATCTTGTCTCCTCCCCCCAGGTCTGATCATCTTATGGTTAAGAGCATCAACTGTTCTTTTAAAATTCTGAGAAATCTTTCTAATTACTTTGAGTTCCCTGGTTGCTCTTATTCTGTATAAACAGATGTTTGCTGAACTTGCACTGCACTCAAAGTAAATACTCCAGTATTGCAGAAGAAGCCACTTCACTTTCTTTAGTTCCCTTATGCCTTTGAAATCTCTTGCTGTTTTGGCATATGTATTAATCTAGAGCAGGGAAACTTATTAATTAATTGATTAATGATTCATTCAACTATATTAAACATGAGAACTTAGAGCTAAATTCTCTGAAAGAATTTCCTGTGGCTTGCCGGATTCTTGGGTGGAAGATCAGAGATGTTGAGAGCAGCTCCCTCCAAGGAAGCACCTTTGGAATGTTATCCAGAATTCTCCAGGCTCTGAATCCTGCCCTCCTGCTTACCTGGCTCTTCTAGGAGAGGAAGGGAGGAGGAGGTGGGAAAGCAAAGGAAGAGAGTGAGGGGGAGGTGCAGGGAAGAAGACAGGTAAGGAGCAGGTATGAGAACAGGACAGGGATGTATAGCATATGCTTTACAGGCTCCTCCAAAGGTCTTTCTCCTTCCAGCTGAGTCTCTTGCTTTGCATTCATGACGGGTCTGTTTACAGGACATTCTGTGCAAAGAGAAGGTAGTTTTTAGGCAGCTTTTATATCTATGCAGGGCAAAGGTAGTCCTACGTGGATATAAATTGCATAAATAAATTTGCTCACCACTTTAACTGCAAGGAATAGAGTCTATTCCTGAACAAAATTGTCTCTATTTCCCCTTTCCTCCCTGTTCCTCTTTTTTTAAAATTTTCTTGAAGGATCAGGTTTGTTTGTTTGCTTGTTTGTTTATTTGATTAGTATGTTAATCTGTTGGGCTGGAATAAAGCAAGTACACAAGGGGGTGAGAGAAATTAGACTTTGATTTCTGCTTCTCAGAAAGAAATAAATGTTAATTCTAAACAGGATTTTGGGAAACGCAGAGGAGACTGAAATTGGGCAGGGGAGGGGGGCGCTGTGCCTACATTACATCTTTGTTACTCAAGTGCCAGGATTAAGTGGACCAAGAAACAAAGGAACCGTGGGGCTTGGTTGAGCCCAAAGAATAAAGAAGAGAGAACATGAAGGCAGATTTCCCAGAGGTCCCTGGCTCCAAATTCTAGTGATAAAAGCTGAGCCTCCTCTGTTGTCTCCAGACATCACTATTCATTTCCCATCACTGAAACGTTATGAGGAACGATTAATAGAAGGTGGCTACTTATATTGAAGCAGTGTCTCTGGAGCAGAGAATGCTTTTGGATGGTTCCTAGGAACTTGTTCAGAATTTTGTTTATTATAGATGATTATTAGAAGACAAAACAGAGCTAGCACACTAACCCCATGTTCTTTTTTTTTTTTTTTTTTTTGCAGTTTTTGGCCGGGCCTGGGTTTGAACCTGCCACCTCTGGCATATGGGACTGGTGCCCTACTCCTTTGAGCCACAGGCACCACCCAATCCCATGTTCTTAACAGTTTCCTTTTTGTTGTTGCAGTTTGGCCAGGGTTGGGTTTGAACCCACCACCCTCAGTATATGGTGCCAATGCCCTACTCACTGAGCCACAGGTGCTGCCCAGTGGTTTCCTGTTTTTTGTTTTTTTAAGACAGAGCTTCATTCTGTCACCTCAGCTGGAGAGCGGTGGCATGATAATAGCTCACTGTAACCTCAAACTCCTGAGCTCAAGCAATTCTCCTCCTGTAGCTGGGAACTACAAGCATGCATCACACACCCAGCTAATTTTTCTATTTTTTGTAGAGACCACATCTTGCTCTTGCTCAGGTTGTTCTTAAACTCCAAGCAATTCTCCCACCTCTGTCTCCAGAGTGCTAGAGTGCTAGGGTTACAGGCATGAGCCACTGTACCCAGTCTAGCAGTTTTCTTTTAAAGTAAATAGAAATGTAAAGTCTATTTAGAGAGAAATACTAAGGAAATAATAGAGCAGGTGATACGCCATGATTAAAGCATGGAAAATATTCTCTCTCTCTCTCTCTTTTTGTTTTTTGAAGACAAAAGTCTCAGTTTGTTGCCCTGGTGGAATGCTCTGGCATCATAGCTCACAACAACCTCAAACTCTTGGGCTCAAGCAATCCTCTTGCTTCTTTGTCTCCTGAGTATCTGGGACTACAGGCACCTGCCACAACATCCAGCTAGTTTTTAGAGATAGGGTCTCACTCTTGGTCAGGCTGGTCATGGACTCCTGAGCTCAAGTGATCCACCCTCCTTGGAATCCCAGAGTGTTAGAATTTATAGGCCTATTCTCTTTGAAAATCTTGAGTGATACTTTCTATTACATTTTAAACATACCCAGATTAGGAGCCTGGACTTTGGTTGCACTTAGCTGGCTAGAAGCAGCACTTTGTAGCCTGAAATAAAAAGCACATTCTTTTTTTATTTTATAATTTTTTTTATTAAGTCTTTTGTACATAGATCATTAATACATTTATGCCCATTTCAGTATGTTGATTATTTGTACAAATTGGAGTGCTTACATCATACTAATCAGCATAGCTTTCATCTCATTTACCCAATTATAGCATTAGGACATTTGTGTTCTACGCATGATAGAACCAACTTGTACTTGCAATGTGCTCCATAGGTGTGGTCCCCTTACTATCCCTCCTACCCCCTACCCATCCATTGCCCTCCCCTTCCCTCCTTCATCATAGACTAAAGTTGTGTTTCATTTTTCATATGCAAGTGTGAGTTATTATAAATTGGTTTCACAGTAGTACTGAGTACATTGGATACTTTTTTTCTATTCCTGAGATACTTTGCTAAGAAGAATATTTTCCATCTCCATCCATGTAAACCTAAAGGAGGTAAAGTATCCATTTTTTTTTACTGCTGCATAGTATTCCATGGTACACATATACCACAATTTATTAATGCATTCATGGGTCGATGGGCACTTGGGCTTCTTCCATGACTTGGCAATTATGAATTGAGCTGCAATGAACAATCTGGTGCAAATATCTTTATTGACAAATGATTTTTGGTCCTTTGGATACACACCTAGAAGAGGAATTGCAGGATCAAATGGCAGGTCTACATTTAGATCCCTGAGTGTTCTCCAAACTTCCTTCCAAAAGGAGCATACTAGCTTGCTTTCCCACCAGCAGTGCAGAAGTGTTCCCTTTTCTCCACATCCATGCCAACATCTGTTGTTTTGGGATTTTGTGATGTGGGCTTCTCTTACTGGAGTTAGATGGTATCTCAGAGTAGTTTTGGTTTGCATTTCTCTAATGATTAAAGATGATGAGCATTTTTTCATGTGTCTGTAGGCCATGCGCCTGTCTTCTTCAGAGAAAAAAAACATGCTCTTAATGGTAACATTTATAAGGATGCTAGGTAATCATAATGGGTCATGGATATTTGCAAGTTTTTGGTTGCTCAGTGCCCACATCCCTTGCTATGTTTAGGGAATCATCTACAACTTGCTTCAGAGACATGCCTGACTGTTGCTTCTGCTGTAAAAGCTTAAGGGCCAGAATTAGTGTATGGCTCCAGACCTAAGTCTTCTCAGTACCTGAAGAAGTAGAGTGCGGAAGAGACAGAGACACTGTTGGTGGACTCCTCTTGGGGAAAGATTTTAGCTGATATTTGTCACCTGGTTTCCCTTGATTCTTTCCCATTTTCAAAGTCTAATTTTCTGTTTTCTCTTTGGCTCATGAGCTGTTGGGTAATCTCCTAATAATCTCTATCTTGTTTAAGTTAGAGTCCATTTCTGTTGCTTGTAACTTGGAACCTATTAGAGGAAGCTGCCTGTCCAGTGGTTTTAGCACAGATTCTGAAATCAGACTTCTTAGGTTCAAACCTGGGATCTGCCACTTCCCAGTTGTGGGCCTCTACACAGACTACTTTTTAAGGTTCCACTTACCCATCTATAAAAGGAAATTATGACAGGCTCTACAGTAGAGAATTTCAAGAGGATTAAGTGAGCCAATTCTCTAAAATGGGCTCTGTCACAAAGCAAGAATTCAATAAATGCTGACTATTACCGTGACAAGAATGTGGAAATACAGAAGGGCAGGGAAGATTTATTTCACACCCTTTGTGCCCACTCCAAGGTTCTCTCGGGAGCCTGGGGACAGGCATTGTCCACTGATATGAAAGCCATCAGGACTACTTACCAAGAAGTGCTTTCTTCATCCATGGGACTAAATTGTTCAGACCCAAACCATTGGCATCAGTGTAATATGAATGCTGAGAACCTTAGGGAACAGTGTGGCAGCCTCTGTAGCAGACAAGCACTACTACCCCAGATGAAGAGTGCAATCTAGGGGGGCATGCTACACAATACAGTGGCCGCTGGCCATGAATTAAAAATTAAGTTCCTCTGTCACACTGGTCATATTTCCAGTGCTCAGTAGCTAAATGTGGCTAATGGCTATTGTGTTAGACAGCACAGAAGAATTGTTTCCATAATCACAGAAGGTTCTATTGGACGGTACTGATACAGATGATCTGGTTTGATAAACTGTCATTAACAATGGGTTCGTGCATGCCCCAAGCATAGGGGATTATATGTGTTATCTCATTCAATCCTTGCAACAAGTCCTCAAGGCCTGGGCTATTGTTATCCCCACTTTACAGATAAGGATACTGAGTCCTAGATCCTCTTTGTAAGCTGCCCATGGTCAACAAGGGCTAGTGAAATGGATGAATTGGCATTGAACCCAGGTATGCCTGATTTGAAGGCTTGAGTTCTACTCTGTTCTACCACATGGATTTTCCCATATTCTAAAGTATGCATTATTCACATGTAGTCTCTTATGACCCCTACAGCAGCCACCTGCATTTTTGGCTTGTAGTTTACCTCAGCAAAGAAGCTCTATTTTATCCATGCCAGCTGGGAGCACCCACATGGATATCTGAATTTCTCAAAGCTCAGCTTAAGCCCAAACCTTTTGATAAGCTAGACACTGTGCTGATTTTTGGATATGCAGTAGTGACTGTATACCCTTTTGCTCTAATGGGATCTGCTGGGAAGAAATTGAGGAAAGCATTAATCACATGAATAAATTGTGGCAACAGTGCAATGAGAAAGAAATGGAAATATAAAGGGAAATGCAAGATATGATAGGGAGGAGTGATCTAGCTGGAGTGCATGAGGGAGTGTTTAAGAAGAACTTTTCTGAGGAAGAGATGGATGCTCGAGCTGAGATGTGAGATTAACTAAAAGCAGCAAAGGCAATAACACATGCAAAGGCCCTGAGGTTGCCAGGAACAGGTGCATTCAAAAGAAAGGCAGTGGTTAAAGAACGATTAGAGATAAAATGACAAAGAGAAGAATAAAGTAGCAGGGGTGAGATTACTGAGAACCTTGGCAGTGTGGTCAGGAGTGTAGGGCTGTGGGTAATGATCTAATCTTTCCTCAACTTCTTTTTAGTAAATCCCATTAGACCAAAAGAGTACTGCATTCACTAGTGCATGTTCAGAAATCAGCACATTGTCTAGCCCACCCAAAGCTTCAGGCTTACGCGGAGCGTTAAGAAATATAGATAACATGTGGTTGCTTCCAGCTGACCTGGAGCCTCTTTGCTGAGATAAACTACAAGCCAACAAGACAGGGGGCTGCCGTATGGTCTCCAAGCCCTGAGTACCAGTCAGTGGCTTGTGAGGAACCGGGCCATATAGCGGGAGGAGGGTAAGTGAAGCTTCATCTGTATTTACAGCCACTCCCCATTGCTCACATCACCACTTGTGCTCTACCTCCTGTCAGATTAGTGGTGACATTATATTCTCATAGGTGTGCAATTCTACTGTAAACTGTATATGCAAGGGACCTAGGTTGTGTGCTCCTTATGAAAATCTAATGCCTGATGATCTGAAATGGAGCTGAGGTGGTGATGTGACCAGCCCTGAGGAGGGGCTGCAAACACAGATTATATCATAAGCAGAGAGGTTTGATGCATAGAGACTATAATAAATCAATTGCTTGCAGACTTATATCAAAGCCATCTCCCCAGTCCATGGAAAAACTGTCTTCCATGAAACAAGTCCCTAGTGCTAAAAGGTTGGGGACCACTGTTTTAAAAGACCTCTCTGGCTGCTTGTAAGGGATAATGGTGAGGGAGAACTGAGTGTGTATTCACTGTTTCCCCTTTTCTTCCTGCTTCCTAAGGATGTTAAGTTTTCTAAGTACTGAATGACAGAAGGAGTGGTGAATTATAGAAGTTAGAGGAGCAAAGTTAATCTAAAAGTATAATCAAAAATGAGAAGGAGAGAAAGACCAGAACCCTCTCAGTGGCTGATTTGAGAGTAAGAGGTTCTAGATTTGAGCAAGTAAGGGAGGAAATATCTTGAAAGGGCAATCCCAAAGGGGAAGCTTGAACATTACATGAGGAAGCTTTTTTTTTAATTACTGTTTTTGAGATAGGGTCTCCCTCTGTTGCCCAGGCTGGAGTGCAGTGGCATTCGTCATAGCTCACGGCAGCCTCATATGCCTGGGATCAAAGTGATCCTCTGGCCTCAGCCTCCCAAGTAGCTGCTAATCCAATTTTCTATTCTTGGTAGAGACCTAGTATTGCTGGCCTCAGGCAATCCTCCCACCTCAGTCTCCCAAAGTATTAGTATTAGGTGTTTTTATTTATTTATTTTTTATTTGTACATGTAATATACAATTTTATTTTTGACCCTCTTACTATTTTTTATTATTAAATCATAGCTGTGTACATTAATGTAATTATGGGGTACCACATGTTGATTTTTATTTAATTGAATCATAGCTGTGTACATTAATGCAGTCATGGGATACAATGCACTGGTTTTATATACAATTTGAAATATTTTCTTCAAACTGGTTAACATAGCCTTCAGGGCATTTGCTTAGTTATTGTGTTAAGACATTTATATTCTACATTTAGTAAGTTTCACATGTACCCTTGTAAGATGCACCATAGGTGTGGCCCCATGAATTACCCTCTCTCCACCCATCCTCCGCCCCTCCCCTCCCTCTCCCTTTTCCCCATATTCTTGGGCTATAATTGGGTTATAGCTTTCATAGTAGGGCTGAGTACATTGGATACTTTTTCTTTCATCCTTGAGATACTTTACTAAGAAGAATATGTTCCAGCTTCGTCCATGTAAACTTGAAAGAGGCAAGTCTCCATCTTTCTTTAAGGCTGCATAATATTCCATGGTGTGTATATACCACAATTTATTGATCTATTCGTGGGTCAGTGGGCACTTGGGCTTCTTCCATGACTTAGCGATTATGAATTGGGCTGCAATAAACATTCTGGTACAAATATCTTTGTTATGATGTGATTTTTGGTCTCTGGGTATATACCTAGTAGAGGAATTATAAGATTGAATGGCAGGTCTATTTTTAGTTCTTTAAGTGTTCTCCAAACATCTTTCCAAAAGGAACGTATTAGTTTACATTCCCACCAGCAGTGTAGAAATGTGCTCTTTTCTCCACATCCACGCCAACATCTCTGGTCTTGAGATTTTGTGATATGGGCTAAACTTACTGGAGTTAGATGATTATCTCAAAGTAGTTTTGATTTGCATTTCTCTGATGATTAAGGATGATGAGCATTTTTTCATATGTCATAGGCCATGCGCCTGTCTTCTTCAGAGAAGTTTCTCTTCAAGCCCCTTGCCCAGCCTGAGATGGGATCACTTGTTCTTTTCTTGCTAATATGTTTGAGTTCTCTGGGGATTCTGGTTATTAAATCTTTGTCAGAGACATAACCTGCAAATATCTTCTCCCACTCTGAGGGCTGTCTTCTTGCTTTACTTACTGTGTTCTTGGCTATGCAGAAGCTTTTTAGTTTGATTGGGCCTCAGTAGTGTATTTTTGAAGCTGCTCCAATTGCCTGGTGTGGGAGGGTCCTCCTCATAAAATATTCACCCAGGTCAATTTCTTCAAGAGATTTCCCTGTACTTTCTTCTAGTATTTTTATAGTTTCATGTCTTAAGTTTAAGTCTTTAATCCAGTGAGAGTCTATCTTCATTAATGGTGAAAGGTGTGGGTCCATTTTCAGTCTTCTACGGTCGCCAGCCAGTTCACCCAGCACCATTTGTTAAATGGGGAATATTTTCCCCACTGAATGTTTTTAATTGGTTTGTCAAAGATCAAATAACAGTAGGTAGCTGGGCTAATCTCTTGGTTCTCTATTCTGTTCCATACATCTACCTCTCTGTTTTTGTGCCAATACCATACTGTTTTGACCACTATCGATTTATAGTTTAGTCTGAGGTCTGGTAGCGTGATTCCTCCTGCTTTGTTTTTATTTCTGAGTAATGACTATTCGAGGTTTTTCCTGATTTCATATAAAATGAAGTATTATTTTTTCAAGATCTTTAATTATGACAGTGGAGCTTTAATAGCGATTGCATTAAAATTGTATATTGCGAGACAAGATGGCGGACTGAAGCCAGCTTTCAACAAAGGCTCCCGTCCAGAAGGAGAGTTAAGGGACAGGAATTTAGTAAGTATCCTGGTGGACTTGAGCCTCACCAAGAGAGAAGGCTGAAGAACGCACATCAACACCGCTGAGGCAAGTTGTGATCACAAGGACGCAAACAAAAGGTACAAAATCCACCACCAAGCGGACGGGAGTCCCCCTCCCCCATGAGACCGGCTCTGGAGCCCCACAATTTAACAAGCGGGCAGAAATTAAAGGCCCTCCCACTACACTCCACGGGAAAGACCTTCTAAAAACTGGACCTACCTCCCCTACTGGGGTGCCGTGGCGTTCTCCTGCCGGACATAGGGCTGAATAAAACTTTGGGAATCCTTTGCCGGCAACCCTGAATCCCTGGCGCTCCCCTCCCGCCCACTGAGGTCTGGAGGCCTGTCCCCCAGGACTTCGGATCCTTGGGTGATTTCTCAAGGGGAGTGGACAGTCCCCGAGTTGCGACTGGTAGCATTGACTCTGAGGCCCGCGAGTAAGGAGAGGGCACCGGGCTGAGGGGGAGTCACGCCTCGCGGCACTTCCCTGCGGTGCAGTGCACCAACCCTCCCCGGGCATACGGGGCCCAAGACTGAATAAGACTCTGGCCTCCCCGCTGAGAGCTGAGAACCCCTACTCTCACTCGGGGTCTGAGGGCCTATCCCCCAGGAGTTCGGCTCCTTGGGTGATTTCTCGAGGGGAGTGCACAGTGCCTGAGCTGCGTCAGGTCAGCGCTGACTCTGGGATACGTGAGCGAGGAGAGGGCACTCCGCTGAGGGGAAATCAAGCCTTGGCGGCACTTCCCTGCGGTGCAGTGCAGGAGCCCTCCCCGGGCACAAGACTGAATAAGACTCTGGCCTCCCTGCTGAGAGCTGAGAGCCCCTACTCTCACTCGGGGTCTGAGGGCCTATCCCTCCGGAGTTCGGCTCCTTGGGTGATTTCTCGAGGGGAGTGCACAGTGCCTGAGCTGCGTCAGGTCAGCGCTGACTCTGGGACACGTGAGCAAGGAGAGGGCACTCCGCTGAGGGGAAATCAAGCCTTGGCGGCACTTCCCTGCGGTGCAGTGCAGGAGCCCTCCCCGGACCGTAGTATTGCGTGAAACTGAATGAAACTCTAGCTTCCCCCCGCCCCACTCCCAATCCGGGTCTGGGGGCCCATCCCCCAAGAGTTCTGATTCTTGGGGGATCTCTTAAGGGGTGTGGACCCAGCACAAACTGCAGCCGCTCAGTGCTGACTCTGGTGCGCGGGACAGAGGAGAAAAGGGTCGCCTGAGTGCCCACACCAGAGCAGCAGTTCCCTGGAGGTAGATCAACAGCCGTTTTTTCTTTAACGGCAGAACGCTCACTTCTGGATATTCTGAGGCCACACCCCCTGTCTCCCTGGGCAACCAGAGGAGGCCACCGGTGTCACGGCTCACAAACCCAGAAGCCTCCAGGGCGGGGCCGACCCAGAGAGGTGTTCAGACGCAATTCTCCAGCAGCAAAGACGTTTGAACTCAAAACAGCCCGTCTCCTGTAGGCGATGACAGGAACAGAGACAGAACCTCACAAAGTTGTCTGTTCTGTTCTGTTCTGTTAGCAGCATCCATCAGGGACGGGGCTAAGCCTGAGTGAACACCTCCTTCCCAACACCTGCATCAAACACTCAAAGATGTCAGGCCCCATCTCCTCCTGCTAGATAGCGGCAGTCTGCGGGGGCCTGGCAGACTTCCTCGCGATTCAGGCAGGTGCAAACCCCTGGAGTGTCTGTTCACTGCAGGCAACTGGGTTAGCCATCTGCAGAGATACCAGTGACTGGGTCCGACGGAGGGGCAAAGTGGGGAAGGAGACGTCAACCTTCCCAGACTGCTCTGTTTGCGGGGTGGCTCCTCCTGACTCCACGCTGCACTGGGGTGAGCTGTCTCAGAGGAGTCACCAGGCCCCTGTGATCCAGTTCCCAGAGACCTCTTGAACCCTTCCACCCGAGACAAGTGCCGATTGAGACAGTTGATTCGGACCTTTTGAACTGGGCTAATAGACTGAGGACTTTTCAGGTGGTGCCCTGGGTGTGCGATTGTAGGAAGGTTTGATTCTCCTTTTCCAACTGGGGCCAGAGGTGGGCAGGCGGGGTGACTTAATTGCTGATTTTTTCACACAGCTGAGACTTCAAGCCAGAGTAGAAGTTGCAATAGGATCGAACAGAAACCAGCTGAAAACAAGACAGAACCACTTTGCTCCACCACACCAGACAGGGCCCCAGTTTCTCAGGCCACAACACTGTACGGGCCCTCGATAAAACCCCAGGGGAAAAACCAAAGGGAGTAAACCATGGGGCGGAATCAGCGGAAAAACTCTGGTAACATGAATAACCAGAATAGATCAACCCCCCCAAGAAAAGATACGGCAGATGTGATTGAAGATCCCATTCATAAACAACTGGCTGAGATGTCAGAAGTCGAATTCAGAATTTGGTTTGCAGACAAGATTAATAAAATGGAATTAGGAATTCGAGGAGAAATTCAAAAGTTGTCTCAAGAATTTAACGAATTTAAAGACAAAACCACCAAAGACTTAGACACACTGAAACAAGAACTTACAGCCCTCAAAGATATGAAAAATACAGTAGAATCCCTCAGTAACAGAATGGAGCAAGCAGAAGAAAGGATTTCTGACATTGAAGATAAAGTCTTCGAACGCTCCCAATCTCTCAAAGAGGAAGAGAAATGGAGAGCAAAAACGGATCACTCACTCAGAGAGCTCTCAGATAATTCGAAAAAACATAACATAAGGGTTATAGGAATTTCGGAGGCTGATGATGTGGCAGCCAAGGGCACAGAGGCCCTTCTACATGAAATTATGAAAGAAAATTTTCCAGACATGCCTAGAGAATCTGAAATTCAGATAGCAGACAGCTTCAGAACCCCAGCACGATTCAACCCCAAAAAGCCATCTCCCAGACATATCATAATTAGCTTCACTAAAGTTAACATGAAAGAGAAGATTCTCAAAGCAGCCCGGCGAAAGAAAACTATAACGTACAAAGGTAAGAATATTAGAATAACTGCAGATCTCTCTGCTGAAACTTTTCAAGCAAGAAGAGGCTGGTCATCAACTTTTAATCTCCTAAAGCAAAAAAACTTTCAACCCAGGATCTTGTATCCAGCTAAACTGAGTTTCATCTATGATGGAGAAATTAAATACTTCAATGACATTCATATGTTGAAAAAATTTGCCATAAGTAAACCAGCTCTTCAGGATGTTCTCAGACCTATCCTCCACAATGACCAACCCAATCCTATACCACAAAAGTAAACTCACTCAGAAACTTCGGATCAAACTCCAACTTCCACACTGGCGAAAGGATTAAAAATGTCCACTGGACCTTTGAAAAACTCGATACCCAAAATTCCACCAGACTTATCCTTACTCTCCATCAATGTGAATGGCTTAAACTGTCCTCTAAAGAGGCATAGGTTAGCTGACTGGATACAAAAACTTAAGCCAGATATTTGTTGCATACAAGAGTCACATCTCAACTTAAAAGACAAATACAGACTCAGGGTGAAAGGATGGTCATCCATATTTCAGGCAAATGGTAATCAGAAAAAAGCAGGTGTTGCAATTTTATTTGCAGATACAGTAGGCTTTAAACCATCAAAAGTAAGGAAGGACAAGAATGGTCACTTCATATTTGTTAAGGGTAATACTCAATATGACGAGATCTCAATTATTAATATCTATGCACCCAACCAGAATGCACCTCAATTTATAAGAGAAACTCTAACAGACATGAGTAACTTGATTTCCTCCAGCTCCATAATCGTTGGAGATTTCAACACTCCCTTGGCAGTGTTGGATCGATCCTCCAGAAAGAAGCTGAGCAAAGAAATCTTAGATTTAAACCTAACTATCCAGTATTTAGATTTAGCAGACATCTACAGAACATTTCATCCCAACAAAACTGAATACACATACTTCTCATCAGCCCACGGAACTTACTCCAAAATTGATCACATTTTAGGTCACAAGTCTAACCTCAGTAAATTTAAAGGAATAGAAATTATTCCATGCATCTTCTCGGACCATCATGGAATAAAACTTGAATTGAGTAACAACAGGAATCTGCATACCCATACAAAAACATGGAAGTTAAATAACCTTATGCTGAATGATAGCTGGGTCAGAGATGAGATTAAGAAAGAAATCACCAATTTTTTGGAACAAAATGACAATGAAGACACAAGCTATCAGAACCTCTGGGACACTGCAAAGGCAGTTCTAAGAGGGAAATTTATAGCACTGCAAGCCTTCCTCAAGAGAACGGAAAGAGAGGAAGTTAACAACTTAATGGGACATCTCACGCAACTGGAAAAGGAAGAACATTCCAACCCCAAACCCAGTAGAAGAAAAGAAATAACCAAAATTAGAGCAGAATTAAATGAAATTGAAAACAAAAGAATAATACAACAGATCAATAAATCAAAAAGCTGGTTTTTTGAAAAGGTCAATAAAATAGATAAACCTCTGGCCAACCTAATCAGGAAAAAAAGAGTAAAATCTCTAATATCATCAATCAGAAACAACAAAGACAAAATAACCACAGACTCATCAGAAATCCAAAAAATCCTTAATGAATATTACAAGAAACTTTATTCTCAGAAATATGAAAATCTGAAGGAAATAGACCGATACTTGGAAGCACGCCACCTTCCAAGACTTAACCAGAATCAAGTGGAAATGTTGAACAGACCCATAACAAGTTCAGAAATAGCATCAACTATACAAAACCTCCCTAAAAAGAAAAGCCCGGGACCAGATGGTTTCACGTCAGAATTCTACCAAACCTTTAAAGAGGAATTAGTACCTATATTACTCAACCTGTTCCAAAATGTAGAAAAAGAAGGAAGACTACCCAACACGTTCTATGAAGCAAATATCACCCTGATCCCCAAACCAGGAAAAGACCCAACAAGAAAAGAAAATTATAGACCAATATCACTAATGAATATAGATGCAAAAATATTCAACAAGATCCTAACAAACAGAATCCAGCAACACATCAAACAAATTATACATCATGACCAAGTTGGTTTTATCCCAGGGTCTCAAGGCTGGTTCAATATACGTAAATCTATAAATGTAATTCAGCACATAAACAAATTAAAAAACAAAGACCATATGATTCTCTCAATTGATGCAGAAAAAGCTTTTGATAATATCCAGCATCCCTTCATGATCAGAACACTCAAGAAAATTGGTCTAGAAGGGACTTTTCTTAAACTGATAGAGGCTATCTACAGCAAACCCACAGCCAATATCATATTGAATGGAGTTAAATTGGAATCATTTCCACTCAGATCAGGAACCAGACAAGGCTGCCCATTGTCTCCATTGCTTTTCAACATTGTAATGGAAGTTTTAGCCACTGCAATTAGGGAAGAAAAGGCGATCAAGGGTATCCATATAGGGTCAGAAGAGATCAAACTCTCGCTCTTCGCAGATGATATGATTGTGTATCTGGAAAACACTAGGGACTCTACTACAAAACTCCTAGAAGTGATCAAGGAATACAGCAGCGTCTCAGGTTACAAAATCAACATTCATAAATCGGTAGCCTTTATATACACCAACAACAGTCAAATTGAAAAAGCAGTTAAGGACTCTATCCCATTCACAGTAGTGCCAAAGAAGATGAAATATTTAGGAATTTACCTAACAAAAGACGTGAAAGATCTCTATAAAGAGAACTATGAAACTCTAAGAAAAGAAATAGCTGAAAATGTTAACAAATGGAAAAACATACCATGCTCATGGCTAGGAAGAATCAACATTATCAAAATGTCCATACTACCCAAAGCAATATATACTTTCAATGCACTCCCTATTAAAGCTCCACTGTCATATTTTAAAGATCTTGAAAAAACATTACTTCGTTTTATATGGAATCAGAAAAAACCTCGAATAGCCAAGACATTACTCAGAAATAAAAACAAAACAGGAGGAATCACACTACCAGACCTCAGACTTTACTACAAATCGATAGTGATCAAAACAGCATGGTATTGGCACAAAAACAGAGAAGTAGATATCTGGAATAGAATAGAGAACCAAGAGATGAATCCAGCTACTTACCGCTATTTGATTTTTGACAAGCCAATTAAAAACATTCAGTGGGGAAAAGATTCCCTATTTAACAAATGGTGCTGGGTGAACTGGCTGGCAACCTGCAGAAGACTGAAATTGGACCCACACCTTTCACCATTAACGAAGATAGACTCTCATTGGATTAAAGATTTAAACTTAAGACATGAAACTATAAAAATACTAGAGGAGAATGCAGGGAAAACCCTTGAAGAAATTGGTCTGGGTGAGTATTTCATGAGGAGAACCCCCCGGGCAATTGAAGCAGCTTCAAAAATACACTACTGGGACTTGATCAAACTAAAAAGCTTCTGCACAGCTAAGAACACAGTAAGCAGAGCAAGCAGACAGCCCTCAGAATGGGAGAAAATATTTGCAGGGTATAACTCTGACAAAGGTTTAATAACCAGAATCCACAGAGAACTCAAACGCATCAGCAAGAAAAAAACAAGGGATCCCATCGCAGGCTGGGCAAGGGATTTGAAGAGAAACTTCTCTGAAGAAGACAGGCGCACGGCCTTCAGACATATGAAAAAATGCTCATCATCTTTAATCATCAGAGAAATGCAAATCAAAACTACTTTGAGATATCATCTAACTCCAATGAGACTAGCCTATATCACAAAATCTCAAGACCAGAGATGTTGGCGTGGATGCGGAGAAAAGGGAACACTTCTGCACTGCTGGTGGGAATGCAAATTAATACATTCCTTTTGGAGGGATATATGGAGAACACTCAGAGATCTAAAAATAGATCTGCCATTCAATCCTGTAATTCCTCTGCTGGGCATATACCCAGAAGACCAAAAATCACAACATAACAAAGATATTTGTACCAGAATGTTTATTGCAGCCCAATTCATAATTGCTAAGTCATGGAAAAAGCCGAAGTGCCCATCGATCCACGAATGGATTAATAAATTGTGGTATATGTATACCATGGAATACTATGCAGCCTTAAAGAAAGATGGAGACTTTACCTCTTTCATGTTTACATGGATGGAGCTGGAACATATTCTTCTTAGTAAAGTATCCCAAGAATGGAAGAAAAAATATCCAATGTACACAGCCCTACTATGAAACTAATTTGGGACTCTCACATGAAAGCTATAACCCAACTACAACTTAACAATAGGGGGAAGTGGGAAAGGGGGGGGTGGGTAGAGGGAGGGGAATCGGTGGGATCACACCTGTGGTGCATATTACAGGGGTATTTGCGAAACTTGGTAAATGTAGAATATAAATGTTTTGGCACAGTAACTGAGACAACGCCGGAAAGGCTATGTTAACCACTGGGATAAAAATGTGTCAAATGGTTTATGAAGTGAGTGTATGATGCCCCATAATCATATCATTGTATACACTTATGATTTAATAAAAAAATTAAAAAAAAAAAAATAAAATTGTATATTGCTTTGGGTAGTATGGACATTTTAACTATGTTGATTCTTCCCAGCCATGAGCATGGTATGCTTTTTCATTTGTTAACATTTTCAGCTATTTCTTTTCTTAGAGTTTCATACGTCTCTTTATAGAGATCTTTCACGTCCTTTGTTAGATAAACTCCCAAATATTTCATCTTCTTTGGCACTACTGTGAATGGAATAGAGTCCTTGACTGTTTTTTCAGCTTGACTATTGTTGGTGTATATAAAGGCTACCAATTTATGAATGTTGATTTTGTAACCTGAGACGCTGCTGTATTCCTTGATCACTTCTAAGAGTTTTGTAGTAGAATCCCTGGTGTTTTGCAGATATACAATCATATCATCTGCGAAGAGTGAAAGTTTGATCTCTTCTGACCCTAAATAGGTACACTTGATTGCCTTTTCTTCCCTAATTGCAATGGCTAAAACTTCCATTACAATGTTAAAGAGCAATGGAGACAATGGGCAACCTTGCCTGGTTCCTGATCTGAGTGGAAATGATTTCAATTTAACTCCATTCAATATGATATTGGCTGTGGGTTTTCTGTAGATGGCCTCTATTAGTTTAAGAAATGTCCCTTCTAGACCAATTTTCTTACGTGTTCTGATCATGAAGGGATGCTGGATAT
Organism: Nycticebus coucang; assembly: GCF_027406575.1. Lineage (NCBI taxonomy): Eukaryota > Metazoa > Chordata > Mammalia > Primates > Lorisidae > Nycticebus > Nycticebus coucang. The sequence continues at coordinate 94,673,272 of NC_069791.1, read as the reverse complement.
TATCAAAAGCTTTTTCTGCATCAATTGAGAGAATCATATGGTCTTTGTTTTTTAATTTGTTTATGTGCTGAATTATATTTATAGATTTATGTATATTGAATCAGCCTTGAGACCCTCAGAAAGACCCAATTGGTTATGGTGTATAATTTGTTTGATGTGTTGCTGGATTCTGTTTGTTAGGATGTTGTTGAAAATTTTTGCATCAATATTCATTAGTGATATTGGTCTATAATTTTCTTTTCTTGTTGGGCTTTTTTCTGGTTTGGGGATCAGGGTGATGTTTGCTTCATAAAACGTGTTGGGTAGTATTCCTTCTTTTTCTATATTTTGAAAGAGTTTGAGTAATATAGGTACTAATTCCTCCCTAAAGGTTTGGTAGAATTCTCACGTGAAGCCATCTGGTCCTCGGCTTTTCTTTTTAGGGAGATTTTGTATGGTTGATGGTATTTCAGAACTTGATATAGGCCTGTTTAACATTTCCACCTGATTGTGGCTAAGTCTTGGAAGGTGATGTGCTTTCAAGTATTGGTCAATTTCCTTTAGATTTTCATATTTCTGAGAATAAAGTTCTTTTTGGTAATATTCATTAAGGCTTTTTGAATTTCTGAGAAGTCTGTTGTTATTTCATCTTTGTAATTCTGATTGATGAAAATAGAGGTTTTACTCTTTTTTTCCTGGTTAAGTTATCCAAAGGTTTATCTATTTTATTGACCTTTTCAAAAAACCAACTTTTTGATTTATTGATCTGTTGTATAATCCTTTTGTTTTCAATTTCATTTAATTCTGCTCTAATTTTGGTTATTTCTTTTCTTCTACTGAGTTTGGGGTTGGAATGTTCTTCCTTTTCCGGTTGCTTGAGATGTCTCATTAAGTTGTTAACTTCCTCTCTTTCTGTTCTCTTTAGAAAGGCTTACAGTGCTATAAATTTCCCTGTTAGGACTGCCTTTGCAGTATCCCAGTAGTTCTGATAATTTGTGTCTTCATTGTTATTTTGTTCCATAAATTTGGTAATTTTCTTCTTAATCTTGTCTATGACCCAGCTGTCATTCAGCATAAGATTATTTAGTTCCCATGTTTTTGTATGAGTATGCAGCTTCCTGTTGTTACTGAGTTCAACTTTTATTTCATGATGGTCTGATGCAAGGAATAATTTCTATTCTTTTAAAATTGCTTAGGTTAGACTTGTGACCTAAGATGTGATAGATTTTGGAGTATGTTCCGTGGGCTGATGAAAAGAATATGTATTCAGTCTTGTTAGGATGAAATGTTTTGTAGATGTCTGTTAAATCCAAATGTTGAATGGTTAAATTGAATGGTTAAAATTTCTTTGCTCAGCTTCTTATTGGAGGATCTTATTGGTGGATCTATCCAACACTGCCAAAGGAGTGTTAAAATCTCTGTCTATTATGGTGCTGGAGGAAATCAAGTTCCTCATGTCTGTTAGAGTCTCTCATAAATTGAGGCATTCTGGTTGGGTGCATAAATATTAATAATTGAAATTTCATCATATTGAGTATTGCACTTAACAAATATGAAGTGACCATCCTTATCTTTCCTTACGTTTGTTGGTTTAAAGCCTAGTGTACCTGCGAATAAAATTGCAACACCTTCTTTTTTCCCGATTTCCATTTGCCTGGAACATAGATGACCATCCCTTCACCCTGAGTCTATATTTATCTTTTAAGGTAAGAAGAGATTCTTGTATGCAGCATATATCTGGCTGAGTTTTTGTATCCAGTCAGCCATCCTGTCCCTCTTTAGAGGACAATTTAAGCCATTCACATTAATTGAGAATATCTATAAGCCTGGTAGAATTTTAGGTATTGAGTTTTTTGAAAGTCCAGTAGATATTTTTAATCCTTTTGCCACTGTGGAAGTTGGAATTTGATCAAAAGTTTCTGAGTGAGTTTACATTTGTGGTGGAGGATTGCACTGGTCATTATGGAGGATAGGTCTGAGAATATCCTGGAGAGCTGGTTTAGTTATGGCAAATTTCTTCAACATGTGAATGTCATTAAAGTATTTCATTTCTTTATCATAAATGGAACTCAGTTTAGCTGGATACAGGATCCTGGGTTGAAAGTTATTTTGTTTTAGGAGATTAAAAGTCAATGACCATCCTCTTCTAGCTCGAAAGGTTTTATGAGAGAGATGTGCAGTCATTCTAATATTCTTCTTCTTGTAGGTTATGATTTTCTTACATCTGGCTGCTTTCAGAAATTTACTAACCTTAATAGGCTATTGTTATTCTACTTTTAGACAAAAGCAGAAAAACAAGGAGATCAGGCATCTGGATTACTGCTAACTTTATGATTTAAGAAAGTGCTGGCAAAGATAAGCTCAGTAGACTCCCGCAATTGAAAAGAAATGGCAGAGTGGAGTGGAAAGGGAATTTGGAACTAGAAAGGTCTGTCTCTAACCACATTCTATGGAATTATCATATTATCTTGGTTGGCTTCTCTGACATATTTGTGAAGTGGGAATACTACCAGGCATTTTCAGATCTAAAGCTATTCTTAGATTATGTGTAAAATAACTTGGCACATGTTAAACTTTCAATAACCTATAACTATGAGAAAAATGAGAAATTTGATGTTGACATGTTCACTTAATGATTGGGGGACCTGGGATTCAGAGACAAATTGTTATGTTAATTTCAACCTTGATATGTCTGCTATCATAAAGACTAAGTAAAATACAAATATGATAGCTAATTCTAATGCATTTATCTTGACAATGTGTTATTTAGGGGATTTTTCAGGGTGATCTGATTTAAAATTACCTAATTTTCATTTTTAATTCCTAAAACACTGAATTTGAAAATAAAATGTATGCACACTGAAATTTTAAAAAATTAAAAAAAAAGAATTTATCCTTTATATTAACTTTAGTGAAGTCAATTATGATGTGTCTGGGGGTTATCTTATTTGGGTTGAGTCTTGCTGGGGTTCTGAAACTATCTTCTATCTGAATTTCAGAATCTCTGGGCATGTTTGGAAAGTTTTCTTTCATACTCGTATGAAGAAGAGCCTCTGTGCTTTGCAAAGCCACTTCATCGCCTTCAGAAATTCCTATAAGATGAATATTAGTTTTCCTTGAATTATCCCAGAGCTCTCTGAAGGAATGGTCTGTTTTTGCTCTCCATTTCTCTTTGTCTATAAGAGTTTGGGAGCATTCAAAAGCTTTGTCTTCAATGTTAGAAATCTTTCCTTCTGTTTGCTCCATTCTGTTACTGAGGGATTCTACTGTATTTCTCAGATCTTTGAGGGCTGCATATTCTTGCCTCAATGTGTCAAAATCTTTGGTGACTTTGTCTTTGAATTTTTTGACTTCTTGAGACAACTTTTGAAATGCTCCTTGAATTTCTACTTCCAACTTTTCCTCTATTAATCTTATTTGAAATCCAAATTCTGAATTCAATTTTTGATATCTCAGCCATCTGTTTATGAATGGGATCTTTAGTTATGTCTGCCATATCCTTACTTCGGGGTGGGATTGATCTACTGTAGTTATTCATGTTACTGGAGTTTTTGTGCTGACTCCACCCCATGATTATTTTACACTGTTTGGCTAGATGAGCAGATAAGGAGAAGTTGGGTTGGGGCCTCCAGGAATAGTGATTAGCTAGCCCTTTGCCCAAAAGCTGGGACTGGTGTCTGTACCATTTCTCCTAGAGCTTTGCCAAGGACCTGTACAGTGCTATGGCCTGAGAGACAGGGCATCTGCTTGGTGTGGTGGGGCTAAGTGGCTGTGTCTTGTTTTCAGCTGGTCTCTGTCCTACCCTTGTGAATCATTTACTCTGGGTTGAGGTCTCAGCTGTGGAGAAATACCAGAAATTAAGTCACCCTACCCCCAATAGGCAGCAATTAGAAAAGGAAAATCAAACTGTCCCACAACCACACACCCAGGGTACCACTTTGGATGGTCCTCAGGTGATTGGCCCGGTTCAATAGGCCCAAATAAATTGTCCTAGACAGCACAGGTCTTATGTGGGAGAGTTCAAAAGGTCTCTGGCACCTAGATAGCAGGGGTCTACTGGTAGCTCAAGTATGACTTGCTCCGGTGCTCTGTGAGGTCAGAAGGACCCACCCAGCAAATAAATTAGTCTGGGAAGGTGGATGCCTCCTTCCGCACCTTGCACCTTGGTCACACCTAGTCACTGGTAACCCCACAGATCTGTGACCCAGTTTCTTCCAATGAGCAGATGCTCCAGGGGTTTGCACCTGACTGAGTCACAGGGTGATCTATGTCTCTTCAGCCAGGCTGCTGCTGTCTGCCACTATCCGGCAGGGGGAGGTGAGGCCTGATAACCTCCCTTCTCTCTGCTCTTCCTGCCTTCTTTTCAGACTCTGGAATATATGAAGAGCTCCAGAAATATTAATTATTAATGTCATCATTATTAATAGTAGTATTATTACATCATATGGTGACAATCACTTGAATATTTTAGTATGAAGAAAATCTTGCAGAAAATATTCCTAGGAGATCAGAGGCAAAACAAAAGCAAGCAAGCAAACAAACAAAAAAGATAGTCAACCAATCATCCAGAGATCTTTCTGAGAGTCAGTCTAAGGGAGGTGGGGAACAAAACTGAGTCTAAATGGCAGAATAAAGTAGCAGGAAAATATAGAGAGGGAAGTTTAATTCTGCGCATTTCGATACAATAAAACACACACAGAGAGAGTTTCTGGTAACACCTCAAAGCTACAGATGTTGCTTTTAAAAAATGCACCCAATCTTAAGTGGATTGGGAAAAATTGTCAGTGAATCTGAATCTCAACAGGCAAAATGAGAGAAAAGTCTGAGGTTACATATTGAAAAGCAAACATGCTGAGAAGCAAAAACCCCAGCACTTGACATGCAGTAGGCACACCATGAATGATTTTAAGTTGATTTCCTGAATGAAAGCAAATTAGGATTTGGGAGTTCAGAGGTTATGGGTAAAAGATGATATATCCCGCTCTGATGGAAAGATTTCCACCTAGAAAATGAGATGGCACAGAGCCATTAGGTCCAGCTTGAGGAGGCTAAGATGTCAAAGGCAGTGTGGACCTAGGAGGTGATATATAGAAGTCTCTGGAGATAAAGGAGGAAGTTGATGATGTCTGACACACCCCCACTGAATTCACAAACCCAGGAAGCTCCTCCCCTTCTGTTTATTCCCCCCCTCCCTGCAGCTGTCTCCAACCTCTCCTCCTGGAGTGCCCCCACCCCTAGCATCTACCACAGGAGAACTGGTCTTTGCAGGTTGCAGGAGTAAGGTGGTGGAGAGGTGCAGGTCATTTTAGCGTTTAGATCGCAGCAATCATGGAAGAAATTGCACATCAAATTACAGAACAACAAATAGGAGAGCTTACTGAGTGGCAAATTGGGCAGAAAATCCAAATTGTGACGGCACTCAATCATAATACACAAGGCAAGCAGTTCATTCTGACAAATCATGACAGCTATACTCCAAGCAAAGTCATCCCAGCCAGGTGATAGTCCCCTCCAGGAAAAGGTTTCTCACACTTCCAGATGCAGCCGGTGTCATTACTTTTTTTTTTTTAATTTATTTATTTTAATTGTTAAATCATAGCTGTGTACATTAGTGCAATCAGGGGGGAAAATGTGCGGGTTTCATATACAATCTGAAATGTTCTCATCAAACTGTTCAACGTAGCCTTCATGGCATTTTCTTAGTTACTGTATGTAGGCATTTGTATTCTGCATTTAGTAAGTTTCACCTGTACCCATTCTAAGATGCACCGTAGATGTGGCCCCACCCATTACCCTCCCTTCACCAGAACATCCCCCCCTCCCTTCCCCTTCCTTGGCCCTTTCCCCATAGTCTTGTGCTATAGTTGCGTTATAGCCTTCATGTGAAAGCTATAATTTAGCTTCATAGTAGGGCTGAGTACACTGGATATTTTTTCTTCCACTCCTGAGATACTTTGCTAAGAAGAATATGTTGCAGCTCCATCCATGTAAACATGAAAGAGGTAAAGTCTCCATCTTTCTTTAAGGCTTCATAATATTCCATGGTATACATGTACCACAATTTGCTAGTCCATTCATAGGTTGATGGAAACTTGGGTGTCTTCCATGACTTAGCAATTATGAATTGGGCTGCAATAAACATTCTGGTACAGATGTCTTTGTTATATTGTGACTTTTGGTTTTCTGGGTATAAACCTAGTAAAGGAATTATAGGATCGAATGCCAGGTCTATTTTTAGGTCTCTAAGTATTCTCCAAACATCCTTCCAGAAGGAACATATTAGTGTGCATTCCCACCAGCAGTGTAGAAGTATGCCCTTTTCTCCACATCCACACCAACATCTCTGGTTTTGGGATTTTGTTATGTGGGCTACTCTTACTGGGGTTAGGTGGTATCTCAAAGTAGTTTTGATTTGCATTTCTCTGATGATTAAGGATGATGAGCATTTTTTCATGTGTTTGTAGATCATGCGTCTGTCTTCTTTAGAGAAGTTTCTCTTCAAGTCCCTTTCTTACCCTGAGATGGGATCACTTGTTCTTTTCTTACTAATACATTTGAGTTCTCTGTGGATTCTGGTTATTAGACCTTTATCAGAGGTATAACCTGCAAATATTTTCTCCCATTCTGAGGGCTGTCTGCTTGCTTTACTTACTATGTTCTTGGCTGTGCAGAAGCTTTTCAGTTTGATCAGGTCCCAGTAGTGTATTTTTGACACTGCTTCATTTGCCTGGGGAGTTCTCCTCATAAAATATTCACCCAGGCTGATTCCTTCAAGAGTTTTCCCGGCACTTTCTTCAGGTATTTTTATAGTTTCATGTCTTAAGTTTAGATCTGTTATCCAGTGAGAGTTTATCTTAGTTAATGGTGAAAGATGTGTGTCAATCTTCTACAGGTTGCCAGCCAGTTTACCCAGCACCATTTGTTAAATAGGGAATCATTTCTCCACTGAATGTTTTTAATTGGCTTGTCAAAGATCAAATAATGGTAAGTAGCTGGATTCATCTCTTGATTCTCTATTCTGTTCCAGACATCTACCTCTCTGCTTTTGTGCCAGTACCATGCTGTTTTGATCACTATGGATTTATAGTACAGTCTCAGGTCTGGTAGCGTGATTCCTCCTGCTGTGTTTTTATTGCTGAGTAATGTTTTGGCTATTCGAGGTTTTTTCTGATTCCATATAAAATGAAGTATTATTTTTTCAAGATCTTTAAAATATGACAATGGAGCTTTAATAGGAATTGCATTAAAATTATATATTGCGTTGGGTAGTATGGACATTTTAACAATGTTGATTCTTCCCAGCCATGAACATGGTATGTTTTTCCATCTGTTAACATCTTAAGCTATTTCTTTTCTTAAGGTTTCATAGTTCTCTTTGTAGAGATCTTTCACATCCTTTGTTAGGTATACTCCCAAATATTTCATCTTCTTTGGCACTACTGTGAAAGGAATAGAGTCCTTGACTGTTTTTTCAGCTTGGTTATTGTTGGTATATATAAAGGCTACAGACTTATGGGTGTTGATTTTGTAGCCTGAGACATTGCTGTAGTCATTGATCACTTCTAAAAGTTTTGTAGTAGAATCCCTAGTGTTTTCCAGATATACGATCATATCATCTGCAAAGAGTGAAAGTTTGATCTCTTCTGACCCTATGTGGATACCCTTGATTGCCTTTTCTTCCCTAATTGCAATGGCTAAAACTTCCATTACAATGTTAAAGAGCAATGGAGACAATGGGCAATCTTGCCTGGTTCCTGATCTAAGTGGAAATGATTTCAATTTATCTCCATTCAATATGATATTGGCTGTGGGTTTTCTATAGATGGCCTCTATTGGTTTAAGAAATGTCCCTTCTGTACCAATTTTCTTAAGTGTTCTGATCATGAAGTGATGCTGGATATTATCAAAAGCTTTTTCTGCATCAATTGAAAGAATCATATGGTCCTTATTTTTTAGTTTGTTTATGTGTTGAATTACATTTATAGATTTACATATATTGAACCAGCCTTGAGACCCTGGGATAAATCCGACTTGGTCATGGTGTATAATTTTTTTGATGTGTTGTTGGATTCTCTTTGTTAGGATCTTATTTAGTATTTTAGCATCTATATTCATTAGTGCTATTGGTGTATAATTTTCTTTTCTTGTTGGGTCTTTCCCTGGTTTGGGGATCAAGGTGATGTTTGCTTCGTAGAATGTGTTGGGTAATATTCCTTCTTTTTCTATATTTTGGAAGAGGTTTAATAGTATAGGTACTAGTTCTTCTTTAAAGGTTTGGTAGAATTCTGATGTAAAGCAATCTGGTCCTGGGCTTTTCCTTTTAGGGAGATTTTGTATAATTGATGCTATTTCAGAACTTGATATAGGCCTGTTCAACATTTCCACTTCGTTCTGGCTAAATCTTGGTAGGTGAGTACTTCCAGGTACTGGTCGATTTCTTTCAGATTTTCCCATTTCTGACTGTAGAGTTTCTTGTAGTATTCATTAAGGATTTTTTGAATTTCTGAGGGATTTGTTGTTATTTCATCTTTACCATTTCTGATTGATGAAATTAGAGATTTTACTCTTTTTTTCCTGTTTAGGTTGGCCAAAGGTTTATCTATTTTATTGATCTTTTCAAAAAACCAACTTTTGGATTTATTGATCTGTTGTATGATTCTTTTGTTTTCAATTTCATTTAGTTCTGCTCTGATTTTGGTTATTTCTTTTCTCCTGCTGGGTTTGGGGTTGGAGTGTTCTTCCTTCTCCAGTTGCTTGAGATGTCCTATTAAGTTATTAACTTCCTCTCTTTCTGTTTTGTTGAGGAAGGCTTGCAGTGCTATAAATTTCCCTCTCAGGACTGCCTTTGCAGTAGCCCAGAGGTTCTGGTAATTCATGTCTTGATTGTTGTTTTGTTCAAAAAATTTGGTGATTTCCTCTTGATCTCATCTATACCCCATCTATCTTTTAGCATAAGGTTGTTTAGCTTCCATGTTTTTGTATGGGTATGCAGGTTCTGTTGTTATTGAGTTCAACTTTTATTCCATGATGGTCTGAGAAGATGCAAGGAATAATTTATATTTTTTTAAATTTGCTGAGGTTAGATTTGTGGCCTAGGATGTGGTCGATTTTGGAGTATGTTCCGTGGGCTGATGAGAAGAAAGTGTACTCAGTTTTGTTGGGATGAAATGTTCTGTAGATGTCTGTTTATGTCCAGATGTTGAATGGTTGAGTTTAACTCTAAAATTTCTTTGTTTTTTCTTTTTGGAGGATCTATCCAGCACTGCTAAAGGGCTGTTAAAATCTCCAACTACTATGGATGTGGAGGATACCGAGTTGCTCATGTCTGTTAGAGTTTCTCTTATAAATTGAGGTGCGTTCTGGTTGGGTGCATAAATATTAATAATAGAGATCTCATCATATTGTGTATTACCTTTAACAAATATGAAGTGTCCATCCTTATCCTTACTTATTTTGGTTGGTTTAAAGCCTATTGTGTCTGCGAACAGGATTGCAACGCCTGCTTTTTTCTGCTTTCCATTTGCCTGGAATATAGATGACCATCCCTTCACCTTGAGTCTATATTTGTCTTTTAATGTAAGATGCAATTCTTGTATGCAGCAGATATCTGGCTTGAGTTTTTGTATCCAGTCAGTCAACCCGTGCCTCTTTAGAGGACAGTTTAAACCATTCACATTAATTGAGAATATTGATAAGCCTTTTGAGAGTCCAGTGGACATTTTTAATCCTTTTGTGACTGTGGAAGTTGGAATTTAATCAAGATTTTCTGGGTGAGTTTACTTTTGTGGTGGAGGATTACGCTGGTCTTTATGGAGGATAGGTCTGAGAATATCCTGGAGAGCTGGTTTAGTTATGGCAAATTTCTTCAACATGTGAATGTCATTGAAGTATTTAATTTCTCCATCATAGATGAAACTCAGTTTAGCTGGGTACAGGATCCTGGGTTGAAAGTTATTTTGTTTTAGGAGATTAGAAGTCGATGACCATCCTCTTCTGGCTTGAAAAGTTTCAGCAGATACATCTGTAGTTATTCTAATATTCTTCCTCTTGTAAGTAATGGTTTTCTTTCATCTGGCAGCTTTCAGAATTTTCTCCTTCGTATTAACTTTAGTGAAATTGATTATGATGTGTCTGGGGGATGTCTTATTTGAGTTGAGTCATTCTGAAGTTCTGAAACTGTCTGCTATCTGAATTTCAGAATCTCTTGGCATTTCTGGAAAGTTCTCCTTCATATACTCATGGAGAAGAGACTCTGTGCCTTCTGAAGCCACTTGGTCACTTTCCGGGATCCCTATAAGACGAATATTAGTTTTCTTCAAATTATTCCAGAGCTCTCTGAGAGAGTGATCTGTTTTTGCCCTCCATTTCTCATCCTCTTTGAGAGTTTGGGAGCGTTTGAAAAGTTTGTCTTCAATGTCAGAAATCCTTTCTTCTGTTTGCTCCATTCTGTTACTGAGGGATTCTACTGTGTTTCTCAGATCTTTGAGGGCTGCAACTTCTTGTCTCAATGTGTTAAAATATTTGGTCATTTGGTCTTTGAATTTGTTGAATTCTTGAGATATCTTTTGGGTTACTGCTTGGAGTTCTAATTCAATCTTATTTGCCATCCAGATTCTGAATTTGATTTCTGACATCTCAGCTATTTGTTTGTGCATGGGATCTTGTGCTGTGTCTGTCCCATTGATCCTTGGGGGTGTTGATCTACTCTGATTATTCATATTGCCAGAGTTTTTATGTTGATTTCACCTCATGATTGTTTTTCACCGTTGCCTCTGGCCATCCTCAGAGTTGGGGAGGTGTCTCTCCAAGATTAGATCCCAGTGGGATCACTCTATTGATGCTTGATCTTTGTAGGGAGTGACCCTGTGTAGTTCCTCTGGGGCTGCTCCACCCAGGGAGTTCTGTTTGTGGAAGCAGCTCCGGCGTGTGACACACCCGGATCCAGCAACAGGGCGGGAGGTGGTACGCATGGTTCTGGGAGTGCCTGGCACCCAGTGACTTTGGCACAGAGAGCCCAAGGCTCCAGCAGTCTCTGGCTAGGAGGAGGGCTCTGCGTAGAGGCAAGGAGGGCTTTAGAGGGCCCGTCGCTACCAGTATCTCTGGCCAGACGAGCGGCCAGTGTGGAGGCTGGGAGGACACAGGAGGGAGGACGCAGGGTTGTACGACTCCTGCAGTTCCTGGTCAGGGCATGCAGAGGCCTGGTTAGTCTCGGCACAGATCTTATGGCGGTCTGGGCAGCACTAAGCCCAGGAATTTGAGGTTGCTATGAGCTGTCACACCACGGTACTCTACCCAGGGCAACAGCCTGAGCCTCCAGTGTACCAGTGCCATTCTTGATCCGTCTGCATACCAGGAAATTCTTCCCTAGACTGGGGGCCAAATATGTTTTTGGATATTTGTGTAACATATGGGGACAAAGCATTAGGGCATAATTATGGGGCAGAAACTTGTGAAGGCTACAAAGAATTTTTTAAAAGAAGCATCTGAAAAGATTTAGTGTATTCATGTTGGGGGGGTCAAAGGACTGTGTTATTAATAAACACCATTAGAACTGCTGTCAATATTGCAGGTTACACAGTTGCAATGCTCATTTACAAGGGTTCATTTGCAATGAAACAAGACTCTGTTCAACATAAAAAAAAACCCATTGAAGTTCATGAGCAAAACCTTCCAAATGTGCCACTTCAACAGAAAAAAATCTACGTCCAAACAGACCTCCCTCACCCATCAGCTGTTGCTCTGACTTTGGTAATAGCTAGTGAAACTGTAAGGCCAACAAGACTATTAGGTTCAGGAATATTTGTATTTGTCCATCTGGAATACTAACTGAATCAATAATGTTGATGACAGCAGATAAGCCTGAATCATGTCAGGGAGATTTAAGTACATTGACCAGTATGGTTAAATCATTAGTGAATCTCGGAAAAACTAAAAATCTTTCTCACAATAGTAATGGAATGTCTATGATTAAAAACTTTAGCAAGGGTGATACTTGGTGTGAATTTCTTCAAGTAATGCAGATGGTGATGTTTCAAGGAATTTTACACTCTTGCAAAAGCATTAAACCCTGAAGAAAGCATAGCCTATCAAAGCTCAGTAGAGGGCATGGAAGGAAGTATACCCCTAATTTCTGGAGATTTGAGCATAAATTCTGTTGAAAAAGAGGAACCAGTTCTCAGCCATTTACATGTAGTATTCAGGCTACCAGGCCTTGTCCTATGCCTGAGTCTCTGAATATGCACTCCATTCAGAAGTGGCCTCTAGAACACTGCTTTTATTGAGGCACTGGGCACTTCTGATTCCTTCTTTGCAGGTGCTAGAGCATGTTACTGGTGAAAACTTATTGGACAGAACTTTTTACTCTTTGTCTTGTCCAGGGCTGGCAAGTGATGAATGCAGCAACTATGTTAGTAACATTCACCAATTGTTTTCACAATAGTCGTCAACAAGATTAAATGTCAAGAGGAAGAAGAAAATTATTGATGGAGCTCATCTTCAAATTACAGAAGTTTTATAACAGTATGGTTAAACTCTCTGTTGGTAGATACGAATATGCCTACCCAAAGGCAAGAGTGCCCTTCACTCTGGATTATCCAGGCCTGGAAGACCCGGGACAGATGGAGACATGTCAGGGAAAAGCTTATGTGGAATTCCAAGACTCTCTAACCAAAACATAACCAGACAACACCTCCAGATTATCCAGACCACTGCTCAGATTGCCATCTTTGAGACTGTTGAATGCTTCCATCACTGAACAGTTGCTTTTCAGTGCACAAATTGACAGTGTCATCATGCATATTTTAAAAAATGGAGCCTGTGGATTATAACTCTCCAATAATTGGCCACAAAATTTGAAAGCCAAGGCCATAATTCTATCAACTTACTGTTTTTTCCTAGAACACAAGAAGACAGACATCAAATTGAAATCATTGCTTCTGGGGCATCTGGGGAGATTTGATGGAAGGAGGGTAAACAGTGGGACCATTCCTATGGTTCATAGTACAAGGGTACATGTCAATTCTATTAAGTATAGAGTATAAATATCTTTACACAATAATTAAGTAAATGAGGTGTTGAAGGCTATATTAACTATTTTGATGTAAGCATTCCGAATTGTATTTCAAATCATCACATTGTACCCATAAATGCATTAATGTATACAGGAGCTATGTGTTTATGACTCAATTAAAAAAAAAAAAAACAAAAAAACCTAAAACTAAAATCCAGGGTGTCTTTTTTTTTTTTTTTTTTAATTTAGCTTCTTTAAGAATTTTTGAAGTGACTGGGCATGTAGCAGCAATTAGAATTTCTCTTCTTGTCTTTAAATGAGTTAGAACCATGAAATTCTTCTTGGTGAAGATACCTGGGACTGTCACCTCTCAAATATCTAAACTAAGATCTCATTCTATTTTATTTTATAAAACAAATCAATTAGGCTTCTTATTCTGACAAAAAGGAAGGAAGTTACTCTCTACATAGCTATATCTCAAATCACCTTAAAGAGACTGATGTTCTAAGCTGGGTGTGACATGGCTGGGACCATCTCAATAATGGTAGTGGCAAATGATAATAAAAATGATAGTGAATTCTTCCTTTGTTACAGGAAGTGTTCCAAGTTATTTATATTAAAAAGTGTTCTTTATTTATTTATAGAGACAGAATCTCACTTTGTCACCCTGGGTAGAGAGCCATGGTGTCACAGCCAACAGAATCTCAAATTCTTGGGCTCAAGTGATTCTTTTGCCTCAGCCTCCAAAGTAGCTGCGATTCTAAGCACTCATCATCACACCTGGCTAAATTTTCTATTTTTAGTAGAGATAGGGGTCTCACTCTTGCTCAGGCTGGTCTCAAACTCCTGAGCTTAAACAATTCATCTGCCTCAGCCTCCCAAAATTACAGGCATGAGCCACCACACCTGGTCCCAAGATACTGAAATTTAAGATAATTCCATGTTCCAGATGATGTTCTTCTGTGTCAGGTAGGATTCCGAGATGACCCCATCATCTCTGCCCTTCAGTGCTATGTCTTGGGTGGTCCCTTTCCCTTCAGCATGGCAAGACTTGTGACTTGCTCTAGCCAATAGAATATGGCAAGTGTGATGGATGGGGTATCACTTCCTTGATTAAAATATATTGTGTGGCACCGGTGATGGTGTGTCACGGCCCTCTTCATGTTACATGTAATGACTCTGAGAAGGCAACTTTCATTACCTGGCTACCTTCAAAGAAGCAAGCCACCATGACTTCTGCAGTTGCAACAAGATGAATTCTGCCAACAATCTGAATGAACTTGGAAGCTGATTTTGCTCTAGTCAAACCTCTACAACAGTAAAGAACACATGCACCTCTTGTCAATGAATTAGAGCAATTAGCAAGATTCTGTGATTCAGATAATTCAGTGCTCTTCCAAGAGGTCAAACCAGGGCAGGGGAAGTAAAAGTATGATTTGAGGTTCCCCTCTTAGCATAGAACTGCCTCCTTCTAAAAGATCTCCCTAGTTTCCCCATGATGTGTTTGTCACATTCTGAACGTGTTAGCCGACTTAATTGTCCTGCTAGTAGAGCACTTGCTTACTTATCTGTTACTTCTACTGAAATATAAATTCAGTAAGGGCAGGAATTGAATCTAGCACCTCCAGTATCTAGACCAGTGCTTGGTTTAATAAATATTTGTTAATTGAAAATACAAACTGACTGTGTACTGTCAATCAAGACAGCAGAGCCTGGTGATTACCAGTGAGGAAACTGAGAAGTTAACTGACTTGCCCCTACATAGGGAAAATGGGAAATTATACCTAAATTTGCCTTTATTTACAAATTACTCATTACAAAATTTTATAAAGTATTTTCAAAATATTCGCTGCATATTTGTCACCTTTTTGTAGTGAATGTTCTGTAAATAAACTTACATTTAGCTATGATTTCCCATTTTCCCTGTGTATGGTGACTTTGTGGGCACGTGTAGTAAAGACAGGGTACAATGCTATAGAGGAGTCAATGCTATAGATCTGGGGCCTATAAACTATAGCCTTGGGGTCAAATTCAGCCTATTACTCATTTTCACATGGATCATGTAATAATAATGTTTACATTTTAAAATGGGTTTTAAAAGATCCTGAAGGATAATATTTTAAGATGTGTGCAAATGGTATGAAATTTGAATTTCAGCACTGACAAAGTTCTATTGGCACTCAGCCTCACTTATTTGTCATTGTCATTAAGAGTCTGGTATTTGACAATAATCAAAAATCATTAAGAAACATCAGATATCCACCCACAATAACATGAACATTTCTCCTACAGGGTACCTTTTCATAATGTCCATCGGATGTGACGCGGCCCAGTGAGATGATGGTTGTGAGGACTAGCATTTACTGGGAGCTTAATTTGTGCTCAAGAATGTTGCCTGCATGGTGGGTGATCCTTACCACAATGTCTGAGTTAACTTCTTGTCTTTATTTTGCAAATGAGCAAATGAAATATTTAAATGGCTTGCCAAGATTATACAGCAGAAAAGTGAGAGACATGAGATTTGAATCCACATGGCCTGATTCCAGAAACAACTTTTTCTGTAAAAGGCCACAAGGTAAGTGTTTTGGGCTATGCAGGTTACAAGGTCTTTGTTGCAACTACTCAACTCTGCCACCATGGCAGGAACCAGCCACAGTGATCAGTAAACAAAGAGTAAACTTTACACCCACTGAGTCACTATTCTCTACAAGTCCTTGCCAAAGAGAACATTACCTCTCCAAAATGTATTTGTGTGTGTTTATGTGTGTATGTGCACACCTGTATGTATTGCATTGTGGATGATTCACCCTTTGGAAGAATGCCATGCTCTGAAATCCTCACAACCAGACAACATTGGAAATGTGTGCTCATATATGGGACTAGGTTCTGCCCCCAATATTTGTCCCAGTAACCTTCATGTGACACTTCCCTGAGGGAGAATCAGGGAAACAGTAAGGTAGTGTTGCCTATAAATAGAGTAAAAGTATCATCCCCCCACCAGCCTCACGATACCTGAAATTCTTCTGTTGTATATTCATTACTTGAGTTCTCAAGTTATTTTCATTTCTAAAAATATTCTAACAACTAGAAGAGTGCCAAGTGAATTATAGGTACATATTTCATCTTGAAATTGACAGAGTTGTACGTATAGAAATATCGTCATGCTAGTGGGTGGTCCAATGAAGGGTGAAAATCTCAGAGAGATGAACTTTCCTGAAGAATTTCATCTCTTGTTCTCTCCATGGGGCCCCGATGATGGGTTATATTTTCAGAAGAAAATCATCAAAGGCAAGGAAGAGCGGTGTTTACTCGTGGCTTCTGAGCTTTCATCTAGAGTAGGTGACTTGTTCTTCTGGCTCAGCTCTCATCCATCCCAACAAAGTTTGGACAGTTTCCCAAAATTTAGTGTATGTAAGAATAATCTGTAGAACATGTTTAGAATGCGGATTCTTAAACCCAACCCCCAGAGATTATGATTCTGTAAGTTTGATATAGAGGATTTTTCTCTTCCTTTTAAAGCACGCTAGGTGATGCTTATGGTCTGCGAACCATACTTTGGGAAAATTTGACCTGGATACGACTGGTTCTCAAACTCTGCCAGTTCAACTCTGAGCAGAGAGCGATTGGCTATTGCTCATGTTTCTTTGCAGTGATTGGTGATTCCAAAGGAGTCCCAGCTTCACCAGAGGTGAGAATCCAACTCTAGAATCAGAGAAACAATTAGTCCTAGAGTTTTGCTAAGCCAGAGTATCGGAATTCTAGTATTGGGCATTCTGTTCAGATGAATGTATAATCAAGTATCTGCACAGCAAACCTGTTTAAGTCATAGGTGCCTGTTTTTTTTTTTTTTTCATAACATTCCAGTTACTTTTTTTTTTTTTAAATTAAATCATAGCTGTGTACATTAATGCAATCATGGGATACCATGCACTGGTTTTATATACAATTGGAAATATTTTCAACACAATGGTTAACATAGCCTTTCTGACTTTAGTTATTGTGTTAAAACATTTATATTGTACATTTGATAAGTTTCACATGTACCCTTGTAAGATGTACCATAGGTGTGGTCCCACCAATTACTCTCCTTCCACCCAACCTCCCCTCCTCCCCTCCCTCCCCTTTCCCCTTTCCCTATATTCTTAGGCTATAATTGGGTTATAGCTTTCATATGAAAGCTATAAATTAGTTTCATAGTAGGGTTGAGTACATTGGATACTTTTTCTTCCATTCTTGAGATACTTTGCTAAGAATACGTTCCAGCTCAATCCATGTAAACATGAAAGAGGTAAAGTCTCCATCTTTCTTTAAGGCTCCATAATATTCCATGGTGTACATATACCACAATTTATTAATCCATTCGTGGGTCGATGGGCACTGGGCTTCTTCCATGACCTAGCAATTATGAATTGGGCTGCAATAAACATTCTGGTACAAATATCTTTGTTATAACGTGATTTTTGGTCTTCTGGGTATATACCTAGTAGAGGAATTATAGAATCGAATGACAGGTTTATTTTTAGATCTCTAAGTGTTCTCCAAACATCTTTCCAAAAGGAATGTATTAATTTGCATTCCCACCAGCAGTGTAGAAGTGTTCTCTTTTCTCCACATCCACGCCAACATCTCTGGTCTTGGGATTTTGTGATATGGGCTAATCTTACTGGTGTTAAGATGATATTGTTTTGATTTGCATTTCTCTGATGATTAAGGATGATGAGCATTTTTCATATGCCTGTCTTCTTCAGAGAAGTTTCTCTTCAAGTCCCTTGCCCAGCCTGCGATGGTATCACTTGTTCTTTTTTTGCTTATATGTTTGAGTTCTCTGTGGATTCTGGTTATTAAACCTTTGTCGGAGACATAACCTGCAAATATCTTCTCCTATTCTAAGGGCTGTCTGCTTGCTTTACTTACTGTGTTGTTGGCTGTGCAGAGGCTTTTTAGTTTGATCAAGTCCCAGTAGTGTATTTTTGATGCTGCTTCAATTGCACGGTGGGTGGGGGTCCTCCTCATAAAATATTCGCCCAGGCCAATTTCTTCAAGAGTTTTCCCTGCACTTTCTTCTAGTATTTTTATAGTTTCATGTCTTAAGTTTAAATCTTTAATCCAGTAAGAGTCTATCTTGGTTAGTGGTGAAAGGTGTGGGTCCAGTTTTAATCTTCCACAGGTTGCCAGCCAGTTCACCCAGCACCATTTGTTAAATAGGGAATCTTTTCCCCACTGAATATTTTTAATTGGCTTGTCAAAGATTAATAACAGTAAGTAGCAGGGTTCATCTCTTGGTTCTCTATTCTGTTCCATACATCTACCTCTCTGTTTTTGTGCCAGTACCATGCTGATTTGATCACTATCAATTTATAGTATAATCTGAGGTCTGGTTGCATGATTTCTCCTGCTTTGTTTTTATTTCTGAGTAATGTCTTGGCTATTTGAGGTTTTTTCTGATTCCATATAAAACAAAGTATTATTTTTTCAAGATCTTTAAAGTATGACAGTGGAGCTTTAATAGGGATTGCATTAAAATTGTGTATTGCTTTGGGTAGTATGGACATTTTAACAATGTTGATTCTTCCCAGCCATGAGCACGGTATGTTTTTCCATTTGTTGACATCTTCAGCTATTTATTTTCTTAGTGTTTCATAGTTCTCTTTATAGAGATCTTTCACGTTTTTGTTAGATAAACTCCCAAATATTTCATCTTCTTTGGCACTACTGTGAATGGAATAGAGTCCTTGACTATTGTTGGTATATATAAAGGCTACTGATTTATGAGTGTTGATTTTTTAACATGAGACGTTGCTGTATTCCTTGATCACTTGTAATAAGTGCCTGTTTTAGTCTTTGGAAATGAAAACCATTGCTTTGTGGCCACTACTGTTCTCCAAAAAGATTCCCAGAGAAAAAGGCTCGCTGAAGGAATGAATACTGGCTTCCAACAAGAATCCCATCCGGGGGCCAAGACTCTCACATCTGGAGCTAAACCAATAAGTGATAGAGGCTATAAACTTCGAAATAAAAGATTCCCTGGCTTCAGGCGGTGAGGCATTGTAAATCTCACTGAGAAGTTGAGACACTCGTTAGACTCATTATTTGCTGTTCTAGACTCTCCCCTCACAGTTTTCATCCTTTGTTAAATTTATAATCTCTAAATCTTTAGCCAAGACCCAAGCCATTAGGGAGGGAGCAGCCAGAAGATTTAAAAGTATCCTATCTCCAGGGATGTTATTGGTGAAATAGACTTTGGTAATACGTTCTTAATTGTCACCATAAATCAACATTGTACGTACGTTAAGTTTGCCCATGTAAATTGCTGATAGGAGAGGCAGTTCCATGCTTTGGAGATGTTGTAACTTTGATGAGACAAGTGGTTCATCTCAGGGGATGTTGTCCAATAAACATACTAATTCATTCTCTGAATGAATGCTCTTTACCCTCAGAGAAGGTATCTGATTGGTTGAGGGAAGAAGCTCCTCCTAAGTTTTGAGGGTTGAAGTAGTTTTTTTTTTTTTTTTTTAGACAGAGTCTCACTATGTTGCCCTTGGTAGAGTGCCATGGTGTCACAACTCACAGCAACCTCAAACTCTTGGGCTCAAGTGATTTTCTTGCCTCAGCCTACCAAGTCGCTGGGAGTAGAGGTACCCGCCACAATGCCCGGCTATTTTTTGTTTGTTTGTTTTTTTGTTTGGCAGGCCCAGGCTGGGTTTGAACCCACTAGCTCTGGTGCATGTGGCTGGCACCCTAAACACAGAACAAAGGACAGTTTTTTGCCCCTGGGCTATAGTTTTGTCTTTTTTCTTTTCTTTTCTTTTCTCTCCTCTCCTCTCTTCTCTCTTTTCTTCTCCTCTCCTCTCTTCTCTTTTCCTTTTTTTCTCTCTCTCTTTTTTGGGGGACAGGGTCTCACTTTGTTGCCCAGGCTACAGTGCAGTGGCCTCAGCTTAGCAACCTCAAATTACTGCTGGGTTTAAGTGATCCTCCTGCCTCAGCCTGAGGAGTATTAATTTTTTTTTTTTAGTAGAGACAGTCTCGCTCTTGCTAAGCTAGTGGTGAACTCTAGAACTCAAGCAATCCTCCTCTTTTGGCCTCTCAGAGTGCTAGGATTATAGGCATGAGCCAATATGCCTGGCCCTGTGCTGTAGTTTTTAACTGAAATCTTTCGCACTTTAGAAATTGCTTTTAAAGATGTGTCCTCTGTAATTTTGTCAGTCACCTTGTGCAACCTTTGAGTTTCTTCAAGAATATCCCAATTACTTTTTCTTTGCATGCATTGTATCTCTTTCTTTGCAATTTATTTATCAAACGTTCATTGCACAGCTACATTTTCTGCCCTGTTCTTGGCACCAGAACTAATGCAGATAAGAGCCCTACACTTAGGAGCTTGTATTTCAGAGGCAAACAGAATACAACTTATTCTTATAAGTAAAAATATCAGGTGCTCTGATAGGAATAGTAAATGCTCTTTTATCTGGAAAAGAATGCTTGGGATGGGGGGTGGTGGTGGTTAAGGAAGTTATGTGTGAAGCGGTGAAGGATCTGAGGTGGGATTTTCATGAAAAGGAGAAACCAGCCATGATCCAGGGAAAGAGTAGTCCAGGCCAGAGGTGTGGAGAAGACAGGGGCCCTAGAACAGGAGAAAGTTTACCACATTGATAAATAGTAAAAAGGCAATGGTGCCTGAAGCCTGAGTCAGAGGGACAGTGCAAGGAGCTGAGATGAAAGGAGTGGGCCAGGGTCAAAACCTGGAGGGCCTGGGGATGGATTGTAATCTCAGCATGAAAGGAACAGGGTAGGGCTTTAATTGCATGGTAAAACTTTTAAAAAATTCATTATTTTTTTTTTATTTATTGGGGGGGAGGGGCATGGTGAAATTTTAATTTGAAACACTAGTTCGTTCTACAGGGAATGGCCTGTAGCAGGGCAGGTGTGGAAGCTGAGAGGTCACAGAGGAGGCTCTCCTGGTTTTCCAGGTGAGGGATGGGGACCAGGAGGAGAGGGATGAGTGCATAGGGAGAGAAGATGGAGGATCTGAAGGAGTGGATGCGTCGGCCATGGGAAGGTGAGGGTATGGAAGGAATCAGGAGTGATATTTAGTTTTTGGCTCAAGCTCCCTGGGTGAACGTTGGTGCCATTTACTGAAGTGGGAAATAAACTTTGCTTTTGTTTGGAGTATTTCATTTGGGGTTTTATGTAGGGGGCAGGAACTTAATGGATCTGTCTGGGCCATGTTGAGTGTGAGGTGACTATTAGATGTTCACTTGGGACTGTGGAGGCAGTGAGTCAATCTATGAAGCTGAGCTCAAGAAGGAGGTCAGGTGAAAACCTTATGGGTGACTTGAGAGTCTTCCCACCAGACAGAAAAATGGCAGTTTCCCTTGGCACTGACTTTGTGTTAGTGTAGGCAATTAGCCAAGCTCTCAGCTGGCATGGGCATTGAGCAATTAGCAAATAGAGTGCTGGAAGCCAAAAATTCAAGCCATTCTTTAGAACTTCCAGACATTGTACTAAGTGCTTGGAAGAGGAATACATGTATGTGTGCATATAAAATATGTATGTGTACTCAAGTATTGTTTCCATTTTGGGGCAATTATGACTAATACTGCTGTAAGCATCTGTGTACCAGTTTTTGCATAAACATAAGTTTGTGTTTTTTTAGGGAAAACAACCAAGGGTGGGGTTAGTGGGTCATATAGTGAGTGCGCTTGTATTGTATAAAGAGAGGGTGCCAAAAATGTATACACATTTTAAGAAAGGAAAAACTGTATTAAATGTGTAATACACAAGCCATGTTTGACTTCTATAGTTACAAGAGGTGCTCAACATGACTTTTATTCATCTTTTGTGATTGGTATATATTGACTATTACAATCACACACACACAGAGTCTATCGGTATCCTTGCCATCCTAAAACACCGTCAACTAAGTTGTAAATGCTTCCATAGAGTTGTTGTTTTATGGATTTCAAGAGACCAATTAGTCTCAAATTTGCTAGTCCTATATTTTTAAAGATAATTTTATTTTTTTAACATTATCATACAGTAAAATTGACTATTTTGTGCACAGTTCTCTGACTGTACAGGCGTATATTCATGTAGCCACTCCACAGTCAGTGTGGAGAACTGTCCATCTCAGAAAACTCTCTTATACATCCTCGGACCCCAATACCTGACCCCTGACAACTACTGATCTGTTCACTGTCACTATAGTTTTGTCTTCTCAAAAGTGTTGAGAAGTGTTGTCTGAGTGAAGTTCTACAGTAAATAACATTTTGAGGCTGGTTTCTCTCCTTTTGAGGTTCAGCTGAGTTGTTGCACCCATCTACAATAGTCTGTTCCTTTTTATTGCTGAGAAGCATTCTGTTACATGGAAGCCCCATGGTTTGTTTAACCATATGCCCAGTGAAGGACGTTTATTTTGTTTCCATTTGGGGGCCATTATGAATAATACTACTATAAACATTTTGTAGCAGCTTTTGCATAAGCATACGTTTGTATTTCCTGAGAGGAAATAACTGAGGGTGGGATCAATGGGTCATGTGTTGAGTATATATTTAGCTTTTTAAGAAGCTAGTAGTTCTACAACTTTCAGTTGATTTTCAACTCTCTAAACCTCAATTTCTATTTTATAGGATTATTCTGTGGACTAGATGAAATAACAGGTCAAGTGTCTGGCACATAGTTTTATGGGACCAACATATGTCTTCCTAGGTCCAAAATACTAAGGTATTCTGGGATGGCGAAATTAGTAAAAATAGAATACACAGCAGAATCTTTGGAGGAGAGTACTATTAAAACATAGTACTCTCTGTGGGAATCAGATAATGCCTGGATCTAAAAAAATACCACACAAAAGCAGGCCTTTACAAAGACTTTTATACTCTCTGAAACCTCAGCCTTTTCCCATGTTTTCTCTAATTTTTACTCCCCCCAAATAAACCTTAACTGTCTACAGCCTATAACAACAGAATAGGAAGGAGTAATGGGTATAATCTCAGGCAATGGATTAATTCCCTCACTGAGGCTAATTCTGTTTCTTCTTAGGGAGATCTGCTTTTATAACATGGTCTTTTTTCATCTCTTCAAAATCCAAATAAGCTCAGACCAGACTCTGCCAGACAGAAATTCCTAAATTACCTGAATTTTATATGCCAAGCCGGGAAAATGGATATTATTTGTAGGGTTGCCAGATTTAGGAACAAAACAAAACAAAATAAAATAACAACAGATGCTCATGCAGTATTTGAGATATACTAAAATATTTTTGTTTTTTATTTGAAATTCACCCTTAGTTGGGCTCCCATTTTGTGTGTGTGTGTGTGTGTGTGTGTTTGTGTGTGTGGCAGCCTTAATTCTTCACTTTCCCATTGTCATATTTGTTTTCAGAGGGCTGCTGTTACTCTGAGCAAACATACCTCCAGGCTTCATTAGAGGTGTGCTAACCTCTTGAGCCTGGGAAGAAAGAGAAGAAAGGAGAACAGTTAATGCAGAGGTCTGACTGTCCAAAGCCATCCCACCTGCAATAGAGATGGGAGGAAACATCTCCTGTTTCCCCTCTTTATAGCTATTATTGTCACTGTTAATAGAATATTGAAACTCAACATACAATACAACATTTGGTAGATGCTTTCCTAGCTCTACGCCAGCCACTTTCATTCACTCATTGAGCATTTCATTGAACCAATATTTATCGATGGCTTAGTATTTTCCCATTAGGAAAGAAAAGCTAACAAGAGCATCATTTCCCATCTTGAAGAAGGAGGGAAGTGCTATTTTGCCAGTTATCCTTTACATCAATTTCAGGCAATGAATGAGTGGAAGAATTCCTCCAGTGGCACTGGTGTTTAAAGGGATGTCTCAAGTATCAAAATATAGCAGGGATCTCCACACAGTAAGTGATGGGGATGGTGACGATGATGACAACAATGACAATATTATGGCAACTGACATTCATTGACCACTTACTCTGCGTTAAGAATTCTTCTAGTTATTTTATCATTCACTCCTCATAAGAGTCCTATTGTTCTCTTCATTTTATAGATGAGAAACATTGCAGCAGGGAACATCCAGCTGTCCAAGGAATTTCTGGCTTTCCTTCAGGGAAGAAGCTTCCTCTGTCTGGAAAAAGCACAACACCCTCTACTAAACTATAACATGGCACAGTTGGGAAGTCCCACCACTCAACCTCAGATCTTAGAAAAATGTAGATGCAACAAAAATAAATAAATGGGATGTGATCAAGCTAAAAAGCTTCTGCACAGTGAAGGGTACAACAGCTAAAGCAAACAGATAGCCTTCTGAATGGGAGAATATATTTGTATGGTATAAATTTGACAAAAGGCTGATAACTAGAATCTACAGAGAACTCAAATTAATTAACAAGGAAAGAGCAAACAACTCCATTTATAAGTGGGCAAGAGACTTGAACAGAAACTTCTGTGAAGACGCGAGATACAAATGGCCAACAAACACAAGAAAAAGGGCGCATTGTCCCTAATATTCAGAGAAATGCAAATTGAAACCCCTTTAAGATTATACCTAACTCCAATGAAATTATCCCAGATCACAAAATCCCCAATCTGCACATGGTGGTATGGATGTAGAGAGAAGGGAACACTTTTGCACTACTGGTGGATTGCAATCTAATGCAAGCTCTGTGAAAAGAAGTATGGAGAATTCTCAAAGAACTAAAAGTTGACCTTTCATTTGATCCCACAATCCCATTACTAGGTATCTACCCAGAAGAAAAAAAATCATTTTTCCAAAAGGACATTTGCATTAGAATGTTTATTGCAGCTTAATTCACAATTGCCAAGACACGGGATCAACCCAAGTGTCCATCAACCCATGAATAGATTAACAAACGATGGAGATGTGTACACCATGGAGCACTATTCAGCCATAAGAAAAGAGGGAGGCTTTACATCTTTTGTGTTTACCTGGATGGAGTTGAAACACATTCTTCTTAGTAAAGTATCTCAAGAATGGAAGGAAAAAGCATCCAATGTCCTCAATACTAATATGAAACCAATATATAAACAACTACACACCCACAAGAAAGAGAAAACACAAGTATGATGTAGTGATAGGGAAGGGAGGGGAGAGAGTGTGATTGGCAGTCTCTCACCTACTGTGCACAATGTGAGGGTGTTCAGCATGCCCCCTGGTGAAGGGCTCAACTTGAACTTTCACCTTAGAAATGAAAACAATGTAACCTAAATACTTATACCCTCATATTAATCTGAAAATTTAAAAAAGAAAAGGAAAGAAAAGAAAAATGTAGATAATTTCCTCCTAGTGAGGAGGAGCTAGTTGGCTATTGTGATGCTCTGGAGTTTAGTCCCAACTCTGGCTCAGTCATATTCCTTAAGTTTAGTTTCCTCACTGTAAAAGGTGGGAGTTGTAGTAAGTTATCTCAGAGACTCCCATGTTTCCAATTCTCTCATCTACATCTCTAGTGTTTGATTTATGTGGAAAAGGACACAAAAGGTGCATAAATTGAATGAGAGGAGAAATACAAGGAAATGCTAAGTGTAGACAGGAAAATATATTGAATAGGACACTGCTGGCCACAGAGACAGCCTCAGAGAAAACAGGAAAAAGAGGATGACTGAATCCAGGTGCTGCTCACCTAGAATCTATGCTTGTTCTGATAGGAGGGGTGCATTTTATACTCTCACCCAGAAAAGCAGAGACTAACATCAGGTTGGCAGTACACAGACAGGTAACCTCAGGGGAGGAGAACCCCAAAGCTACGGAGGCTAAGCTTCTATCTTCCTTCTGAAATGAAACCTGGAAATAAAAAATGAGTTCAGTTTTAGAAAAAGATATACATTTCTCGTCCACTGATTTTGGAATTTTTACCCCAAGAGGAAGAATAACATTAGGAGGAAGAATTTACTTACTTGGTGTTGATTATGAATGAGCTGAGACAAGAAGTACAAATACATATAGTTGCTTGGTTGTAAAAAAACTTTTGAGGGAAATTTGCTGCACAAAGTTACCAAAAGGGTCTTTGCACCAACACCTGGTGCAGAGAATGGGATTGCTTGGGGGTGCTGAGTGGGTCACACTGGGAACTCGGGTCCTAACAGAATTTTGCCTTTCTTCTTCCTGGTCTCTTTTCTCTGAATTGTATGGTTCATTAAACTCTATGCCATAAGAGTTTTCAGGACCCAGAACATTATTTTAAAAGTTAAGGAGCTAATTAAGGGGGGCATTTACCTTGTGTGAAATGGCTTGTGCCCCGTTTCATCAAGTGTTTCTAGTAGGAGAATTTGACCAGAAAATGATCTTGCATCAGCATTGCCTGCTGGATTTCATTTCCTCTTACACAATTATCTATTAGTAACTGGAGAAGGTATTATCACAGAATGATAAATAATGGGACAGAAACAGCTTTGGAGTGACACTTTGGCTGAAGAGAGGTGCGCGTGTCATGTATTTAAACTTTCCAAGAGTGCAAAAATGTATCCTCTCCGTGCTGTTGTCTTCTATTCTGGTAGCATGGAATTCCTATTGTGGCATTTCCTCTTTTTATAGAAGGAGAAATGCAAACTCTGGGAAGGTCTAACCATCTGTTAGAATGTAAAAGAAGTTGGCAGTAAAGCAGTGGTGGAACTAGGATGAGAAACAGTGAGGCAGGGAACAGCCACCTGCCCAAGGACGGTGGCTAATTCTGCCTCCTCTGAAGAATTTCAGGAATGATGGCCTTTATTTTGGGACTGGATTTGTCCCAGTCCAGGATTTTTATAAACTAAGGCACTTTCTACATCAGCACAGAAAAGCAGAATATACTTTGAAGCACTGGAGTGGGACCTTGACCCAATCAAGCTTGTGGAGATGGAGCCTCCAATGGCCCCAAATGCCAATGTATTTATTCATTGCAAACAAGAAAATGTGGCTTGCTGAGGCAGGGTCTCTGCAGTTAGCTGCACACGTAGTACCCTGCATAGTCCAGGGGTTACCAATCACATGGTGCCTGCCAAGGGCACATTTTTGTATTCTGGACGGACCCTGCTGGGTTAGAAGGCCCGCTACTACTTGATTTTACAGACAACACAACAAAAGTCAATTTAAATTTGGTGATTGGCAGAACTTGGGCTTAAATCCAAGCCATCTTGCTCCTAGCCCAATCTTATCTCTTACTACA
The DNA here is from genome assembly GCF_027406575.1 of Nycticebus coucang. NCBI lineage: Eukaryota > Metazoa > Chordata > Mammalia > Primates > Lorisidae > Nycticebus > Nycticebus coucang. The sequence goes on along the minus strand of NC_069791.1, from coordinate 94,646,141 downwards.
CTTTGCCTTTGAGATGTTGGTGTGGGTATAAGTTGTCTGTGAAGTTGTAGTGGACAAGGGTTATGTCTTATTTACTGTCTATCTCCAGCACCTAATGAAACAGTGGAAGGGAGGCTTTAGCATAACCAGCTCCATTTTGCTTCTGAACCCCTATGGTAATGTCCTCTAGGTTAAAAGCTTCTGCTCTAGCTTTGTCTGTAAGCACAAGAAAGGAGGTAACTGTCCCTTTCTCAAAACTAACTCTCAGGGCAATAGGAAAGTGTACACACAAGTAACAGGGCTGTGTTAAGATGTATTGGGACATCGTGACCTGACCCATGTCATCCAAAGTCAACCGACCAAGAACAAAGAAGTTTTACAGCCCCCTTGGACTTTCCCTGATGTCTAGATGTCTGTGGTCTTCAATTACCTCTTGCAACCGTCTTTCTTCCTTTCCTTAGGATAAAAAGGAGTGTAAAGTCTATACTAGTTTAAAATGGTTTAGGACATCTGTCTGCCATCTTTTTGTTTTCCTGGCTCTCCACATAAAAGTAGCCTTCGTTGCTCTAACATCTTGTCTCTGGACTGAATTGGTTGTGCTGCAGTGAGTGGTCCAAGCTTGGCCTTTGTCACAGTAACACGATGCCACATAGCTACCACATGCAGTAGATTCTCATTATTTGTGGTAGGTAGGGGCTACAAATTCACTGCAAACACTGAGTTAGGAAATGCTGAACCATTGATCCTAGGGGAATAGTGTTAGGATCCTGTGAGTCACTGGTCACAACATTTCAATCAGCTATTCAGTCCATAACCTTATGTATGTTCCTGTTGAAAAACACTAGATTGGGTGGCGCCTGTGGCTCAGTGAGTAGGGCGCCGGCCCCATATGCCGAGGGTGGCGGGTTCAAACCCAGCCCCAGCCAAACAGCAAAAAAAAAATAGCCGGGCGTTGTGGCGGGCGTCTGTAGTCCCAGCTGCTCGGGAGGCTGAGGCAAGAGAATCGCGTAAGCCCAGGAGTTAGAGGTTGCTGTGAGCCGTGTGATGCCACGGCACTCTACCCGAAGGCGGTACAGTGAGACTCTGTCTCTACAAAAAAAAAAAAAAAAAGAAAGACACTAGATTATACCATATTGTTGATTCATTAACATCAAACTCACAGCCAACAGCACTATTGCACATGCCTGAATGACATTGATGTAACATATATATTATTTTATAAGGTGCATCACAGACTCCTCGTGGTTAGATTACACTTGGGGGACATTTTAGACAGCAAAATCACCGATAAAAGCACACATACAGGGTGGCACCTGTGGCTCAAAGGAGTAGGGCACTGGCCCCATATGCCAGAAGTGGTGGGTTCAAACCCAGCCCTGGCCAAAAACTGCAAAAAAAAAAAAAAAAAAATGAAAAAGGAAAAAAAAGCACACATATACACACACAAAGCAAACATGCGGCAGTATATAGACTTTGAAAAAGAGACTTGTTTACAGGATGAAAGCTGAAACAAGAACACAGGGCTTTGACTTATTTAACCTTCCGTGGGAACGGACGTGTCGGGTATGTTCACATTTTTCACTCCTTTGCCTCTGTCTGCAGATAATCTCAAAGGAACAGCATTTAGAGGTTACAAATAAATTTTACTGAGTAGGTGATGCTATGGCTTGAATCTTTGCCTCCTCCCAAACTCTGTTGAAATTTAATTGCCATTGTAATAGTATCAAGAGATGGGACGTTTAAGAGGTGATTAGGCCACAAGGGCTCTGCCCTCCTGAGTGGATTAATGCCCTTATTACAGGAGGGGGTTTGCTGAGTTGGAGTTGGTTCCTTATAAAAGGATGAGTTTGGCCCCCTTGGGTCTCTCTCTTACCCTCTCCTTGCCCTTCTGCCGTGAGACAATGCAATATGAAGGCTCCTGCCAGATGCCGGCCCCTCAATCTTGGACTTCCAGTCTCTAGGACTATAAGCCAATACATTTCTGTAATTCCTGGTATTCTGTTATAGCAGCCAAAAATAGACTAAGGTGAATTCACAAGTATAGAATTTGTAAATAATTGAGAAATGAATAAATGAACAAGTGAATGATCCCTGAACAGACTTGGGGAAGGGAAACCAAGTCAGTCACGCTGCCCAAATTAAGCCCACCTGCAGTTACCATCTTTTAAACTCCCTACCCAAGAAAGGAAGAGGTGCTATTCCAATTGGTCAGCGTCTATCTTGTTAAGTGAGTGGGGATTAACAGGTGGATGGGAGGGATATTGCATCCTTCCGGCAAAATCCCAGTTTCCACCTTCTTACTTTTTGATTTTTCTTGCACTCCTAATGTTACGTCACCTTATGTCTTCATCTCTGTTTTTTGCCTTTCCTGGGATTAGAGATGTGGTTAAGTAAGTTAAATGAGAATTTCCCCTTCACACCTGTCTCTTTTCTCTTTTATCTCTTTGCTTACCTCCGAGTTGCTTTAAGAATTAGATTAGGATTTTACCTAACAAATGCAATCAGTGTAACTTAATTCTTTGTACCTCAGTGAATCCCAAACAATAAAAAAGAAAAAAAAAAAGAGATTATGGGGGAGAGAGGGTAGAGGAGCCATTTCTTAGGCAAAATGCCCAAGCTACATTTTCCAAATTCTTCTAAACATGGAGGTTGATGCTGCACATTTTGGGGTGTTTGCTCTGATCTTAATGGACAGTAGCACTTATTTTTATTCTTTTGTTATCCCTATTATCAATGTGCATTGAGCTCATTGGTGCCAATCATCAGGAAAGGATTCAGGTTTCTGTGTAACATACTGACAAATAGCACCAGGAACCTTATTCCTAACATGTAACATGGATGTCTGACAGGCAGTTGGAAGTCTTGATACATGCCCATGGATCGTAGGCAAAGGGGCCAATTTCGAGCTCACCAGCCTCTCAGCAGGCAGTCCTCACATGCGGGATGAATGCAGAAAATCCATCCCTTTTCAGGTGTTTTGTAAGGATGATTTTCCTCCACTCAGGTTGTTTACTGTTTCTCAGGAAGCCTCAATATCATAAGGACACTTGTACTAGACTGTTTATTGCAGCTCAATTTACAATCGCCAAAATGTGGAAACAGCCTAAGTGCCCACCAGGAATGGATTAACAAGCTGTGGTATATGTACATCATGGAATACTATTCAGCCATTAAAAAAAATGGAGACTTTGCATCCTTCGTATTAACCTGGATGGAAGTGGAAGACATTATTCTTAGTAAAGCATCACAAGAATGGAGAAGCATGAATCCTATGTACTCAATTTTGATATGAGGGCAATTAATGACCATTAAGGTCATGGGGGGGGAGGAAAAGCAGAGAGAGGGAAGGAGGGAGGGGGGTGGGGCCTTGGTGTGTACCACACCTTCTGGGGGCAAGACATGATTGCAAGAGGGACTTTACCTAACAAATGCAATCAGTGTAACCTGGCTTATTGTACCCTCAATGAATCCCCAACAATAAAATAAAAAAAAAAAATGGCAGTTTCCTCCCAAATATTGCATGTTTTCTGATTAAAATCTAAACAATGATTTTGGTGATGCTTGGTAAACCAAGTCTCAAATTTAACACAGAGGAATAATGAACAAAGAGAAAAGAGGGGGATATTGAAGTAGAACAGGGTTGAGGCCCTTTCTACCTGATATTAAAATTTCTTCTAAGCATAGCATCTGTGTATATCCATTAAGACATGATGGTATTGGCACAGATGTAGCCAATAAACTAACGGGGCAGAGATCGAGTCTGGGAGCCCATCTCTCAATCTTTCTCTCTCCCTCCTTCCCTCACACACACAGAGGCAAATGTGGCATTTAAACTTATTGGAAAAAAATAGGTGGAAAAATTTTGAAATAAGTAGGATTATTGATTATCAAATCAGAAAACTGTTCCTAAAACATCTTTAGTTCACACCATATTCTCAATTTAAGTGGCTTTAGATCTAAATGTAAAAGGCAGCGTTTTACAACTTTTAGAAGGATTTAAGGTAGGATATCTTCACATCTTTGGAATATGTAGGGGTTTCTTAATCAAGACAGAGAAGGTAGAAACCTTAAGTATAATAACTGATAAATTTGGCTACACTAAAATCAAAACTGCTGTATGTTGAATACGATGTAAGCAAAGTGTAACAACAAACCAGAGACTAGCAGGATACATTTAAAATATGGAGAATTAGTTTCCAGAAGACATAAGGAACTCCCACAAATCAACTCCAAAAATCATAAACAACTGTTAAAAGAAAAAACTTTCAACGAAAATAAATTCAGCACATTTTATTTGAGTGAAGAACAACACGAATCAAGCAACACTCAGAACCAGAAGTTCAGAGAGCTCTGCTCTGAGTGGGCACTGATATTTATAGATAGAAAATGGAAGTAAAGTACAGAAATACTGTGATTGGTTAGAGCCGGGCAGTCTGCTTTCTTTAGACATGGTCTGATCAGTTGGCTGCTTTGATTGGTTGAGACCTGGCTCCTAAATTAGATTTGGTTTTTTTACATGCTAAGTTAGATGGCGGCTCATTACATAGACTTCTAAGTGTGGAGATAGCCTCAGGCCAATGGCTGCCTGCTTGTTTAGTTTAACAGCTTAACACAACCAAAGAGAAAAGAGAAAATGATGTGAACAGGAAATTTGCAGAAGAAGAAACCCTAAAGGTTGATAATTATAAACTGAAATCTTCTTTATTAATTGGGCCAATTAAATTTGAAAAATAAGATAGTATTTCACACCCATCAATATGGAAATACCAAGAGTTGACTAGAATGTGTTGAAATGGGGACAGCTTTTGCTGGGAATGTTTCAACTACTGTAGAGAACAACTTGGTAAAATCAAGTAAGAATTTATACTTGGTATTCTATAATGAAACAACTTCCATACCAGGGATACACCCTAAGAAATCATCCCACATGTCCACAAGTAGATGTATATAAGAATAGTCATTGCTTTGCTGTTTAGAATAATGAAAAATGGAAACTTCTTAAATGACTATAAATAAGAAATAGAATGTGTGTTAGTTTTTTTTTGTTATTGTTGTATAATAAATTATACCAAGACTTTGTGACTTAAAACTAGAAATATTTATTTTCTCACTGTTTCCTGGGGACAGGGATTGAGCATGACGTAGGTAGGTGCCTCTGGCTCAGAGTTTCTCCTAGGCTATGGTCAAGGTGTTGGCTGGGTACATCCAGGCTTGACTTGGGGAGAATCCACTTCCAAGCCCATTCATGTGGTTATTGGCAGCCTCAGGTCCTCTTGAGCTATTGGTCAGAAACATCAGTTCCTTGCCACATGAGCCTCTCCATTGGGCAGCTGTGTTCTGTCAGAGTAAGCCAACAAGAAAGTGAGAGAGGGTAAGCATGGCTGATGGCACAGTTGTGTGAGTGTGTGTAGCCTAATAAGTTATCTCTGCACTCTCGTGATATTCTATTTATTAGAAGCAAGTCACTTGGCCTGGCCCACACACATAGTGAGGGGATTATGCATGGGCATGAATTCCAGAAGGTGGAGATTATTGGGGGCTGCTTAGAGGCTGCTCCTAGCATTGTGATGTAGTTACATATTGGATTTCTAAAAATAGGCAACAGTTAATGAACTTAAATTGAACTGCCTCAAAATTAAAAACTTTTGCTCTGAGAAAGCTTAAGTAAAGAGAATGAAAAGAAAAGCTAAGGACTAGGAAATAACATTTGTAAACATGTATCTGACAACATGCTAGTGTCTAAATATATAAAGAACTCCTAAGATCCAACAGTAAAAACAAAAACACACACAGTCCAATTAGAAAACAGGCAAACATGAACGGGTTGTACAGATGGCAGATAAGCACAGGAAAAGATGTTCAGGATCTTAAGCCCCCAGGAGAGGGTCAATTAAGACAATGAGACATCACTACTTGTTTATCGGAATGGCTAAAGTAAAAAGTTGACAAGGATGCAGAAAAACTGGGTCACTTGCACAACAATGTAAAATGGTACAGACATTTTGGAAAAGACTTTGGCATTTTAAAAATAAAACTAAACGTACTATTAACCCATTGCCCAGCAATTATAATTCTGGACACTTATGCCAGGGAAATGAAAACTTGTGCCATACACAAATGTTCTTCCCAGTTTTATTTGCAATAGCTCCCAAACTGGAGTCAGCCCAGATGTCCTTCAACAGGTGAACGATTGAACACATGGTGATATGGAGATTCCATGCAATACTATTCAACAATAAAAAAGCTGACTTTTGATGCCTGCAACAAATTGGATGAATCTCCAGGGAATTACGCTGCAGAAGAAAAACCAATCACTGAAAGTTACACGATAGATGATTCCACTTCTATCACATCTTTTGAAATGGCCAGATTTTTAGAAATGGAGGAGTTCAGAGATAGCGAGGGGTGTCTTGGAAAGGTAGGGGGATATGGTTATAACAGGGCAACCTGTGGGATCCCAGGAGTGAGGGAGCTACTTGGAATCTTGACATGTACCTACCCATGCAATCAAATTGTATGCAACTAAATACACACATCCACATGTGTATACACACATACAAATGTGTACAAGTTAAAATAGGAAGAACTAAGCAAGATTAGGCTGGATCAATATCCTGGTTATACACGTAATACATATGTATTATATTATGCTATAGGTTTGTAAAATGTTACAACTCTTTTTCTTACAACTATGTGTGAATCTACAATTATCTTAAGAAAATTTTCAATGAAAAAATAAATGAACTCAGGTGTAGTATAACAACATTGATAAATTCCAGTTATGCTGTCTACTTTTCTGATGTTTGAAAAAATTATTTTAAAAATTTCTTTAAAGCATTGTAAAATTTTTATTATGAAACTTTTCAAACATACAGAAAAGTAGAGAAAACAATATGATTAATACTTACCTGGTGCCCACCTAGCATTAGTTAGAATTTTACCAGATTTTCCTTAATCATTTTACACTATTTTACATTAAGTAGAGACATCATAACATTTCACTCCTACCTGCGTGAACATGAATCTTGAAAAAATGAGGCTGTTTCCATATCATACCTAAGAAAATGAACACAAATTCATTCATATCTAATACATTGGTCTGTATTCACATTTCTCCAATTGTCTCAAATATATCTTTTATAACTCCTTAAAAAAAAAAAAAACCAGGATGCAAACAAGGATCATGAGTTGCATGCAGTTTTTGTGTTTGTTACACCATGTTAAATCTAGTATCCATTTTCATACCTTGGTTACAACATCCTTAATATAATAACCCAAGGACAGCCTGTTGTGGCTGTATTTTTGGCATCCCTACTTCAAAAGGTTGTCTTGAAAAGGCTTCCTTCATGGAGTTCTTTTTTTGCAGTTTTTAGCTGGGGCCAGGTTTGAACCCGTCTCCTCCAGTATACAGGGCCAGTGCCCTACTCCTTGAGCCACAGGCACCACCCTTCTTCATGGAGTTCTTGTCAATACTACCTTATCTTTGTAGATGCTGCCTTAGTCAGCTTCAGCTGCTGTTAGAAAAATACCAGAGACTGAGTGACTTAAGCCAATTTAGTTCTCACAGTTCTGGAGGCTGGGAAGTCTAAGATCGCGGTACCGCATATTCAGTGTCTGGTGAGGGTTTTCATCCTGGCTTGTAGACAGCCACCTTCTTGCGTGTGTCTTCACATGACCTTTTCTTTTTTTTTTTGGCCGGGGCTGGGTTTGAACCCGCCACCTCTGGCATATGGGACCGGCGCCCTACCCACTGAGCCACAGGCGCTGCCCTCACATGACCTTTTCATGGTGTGTGTTCTTGGAGAGAGAAAGTTATCCTGTCTCTTCCTCGTCTTATAAGGGAACTAATTCCATCAAGAAGGCATCACTGTCATGACTACATCTAAACCTGATTCCCTCCTAAAGTCCACACCTCTATGTACCATCTTCTTAAAGGTTAGGGCTTCAATGTATGAATTTGGGGGTAATAAATACACTCAGTCCATGCAGAGCCTGTTTATCTTAGGAGTGCGTTATCTCACTTGATTCTCTCAGCAACACCAGACACCTCAGTTTTCCTGATTGTAAACTTGGGGTAATATTAGTTTTCATTCAAGGTAAGTACTAATGAGATAATGTCTTATTCTCCCCACTTCACTAGACAGAGGAAACTGAGTTTCAGAAAGGTCAAGTGACTCTCCCAAGGTAACCACCAGGGGCAGAACCGACTTTGCTGGCCCGGTCATCTTTCTACTGTCTGGTACATGCCGAGCTCTAGCCACAGGTTCCCAGAGCTAGACTAACCACCACTCTATATTTGAAATAGTGGCCAGTGTTTTCACTTGATACCATAGGCAGAAATGAGGTTTATCCCACATGGCCAGAGGGCTGGAGGGCTGGCGTCCATCCCCATCTCTGCCCTGACACACTGTTGTACACAGGTGTAGCTGGTGCCCAGCCCATCTCTTATCAGTTCCTTCCATTTCCCTGGAAGTGGCCTAACTTCCCATTGCCAGTGTCTGTGTCTGTGTCTCTGTTGAAGGCATTCTTTGGTCACTGAGTTCTACTCTGTCCATAGGCAGAGGCTAGAAGAGTAGGTCAGGAGGGCTGGGACATTAGCTCCCCACCTCCAAGAGTAGCTGCCAACCTGTGACAATTGAGATCAATACCCAACTCTCTGTTTCTCTGGTAGAAAGCTCAAGGCATGTATTCTACACTGGGCCTTGAGTGTGTGCCAGTGAGGCTAAGCCCCAGTTCCTGTAGTAATCATGTATCTGATAACACACCTTTGTCCATATTAGTTTCGCTCCTCCCCACCCCCCTCTTACTTCTCTTCCTCCTACTTATGTGTCCTTGGGTTACATCCTAGTAAATTTCTTGCACTTGGATCCTCATTTCAGTGTTTACTTCTAGAAGAACCCACATAAAGGCACTTCCCTAAATCTCTGGTTTGGAAGGGCCAGAAAACGTGGCTTTTGTTTTCTGCATACACAATTCATGTTGACTTACCAGGAGAGTGGTGTGAGATGGAAAAAAGATTGAGAACATACGATGAAGGGTCTTCTCCCACACATGAAAGCTAAATGACCAGGGTGTTGGAGAGTTATCAGTGGCCTGATCTTGCTTTGAAGGAGAATGAAGTCCCTAAGGGTAGGACACCGTAAAAGACATTTCACCATACCCATTAAAAGGGGCCTATAAATTCTGTTACAGGAACTTTGAAGTACAATATTCCTTTTTTTCCCCTTAGGGAGGAAAAAGCCTGCATAAAATTAGACTTTTAATTAACAACATGTAGTTAAACTAATACTGGTTCATTAGGTAGAGTTAGAACTTGTATGGAGGACAACTTTCCAAGGAAGAAAGTACCAATTTGTTCTATGTTGACCATAAAACATCCTTTCTCAAGCAGCTTAGCAGAGGCAAGACAGGGCCGATTTATTTAGATCGTTAACCTCGGGAAATAAAACCACAGAGCCCGGGGCAGGGTTTATAAAACAGCCATCTCGCCCACTCTGGGATGTGTTGCTTCCCAGTGGAAATGAGGAAGTGATGGAAAATGTGGGGTATTAGAGGCTGCACTGCAGCCCAAAGACTTTGGATGGCATGAGTCCCTTCTGGCCTTGCCTCTCTCTCTGCCTGGAGCCAATTGGGATTGAGTGTGAACACCTCTCTTCCTTGCTCAAATGAGCAAGGAAGAGCCCCTCTTTCCTTGGTTTATGTCGGTTCACTGTCCCATCAGTGGGAAAGGCCATAGTAAAGGATTTCTGACTATGTTAACAAGGCAGCAATGTGATAATCACAAATTCCAGGCAGATCTGGATAAAGAGGTAATATAGAGTAAGTGAGAAGTGGAAATGGAGAAGGGGCCATCCTGACTTTCTCAGGAAATGCAGGCGTGGGGTGCTGAGTAGGTCTTGGGGTGCTGAGCAGGTCTCCCCGTGATAGCCACAGCTTAGGGTTATCATGTTACTGGCTTTCATGTGCTGAGAATTAATTTTTTACTTTGGAATAATTTTATGCTTGCAGAAAAGTTGCAAAGATAGCACAGACAATTCCTTTGCCCAGTCTTCTCTGTTGTCAGTATCTTCCATCACCTTGGCCCATACATTTGTCAAAATTGAGAAACCAGGCTCGGCGCCTGTAGCGAGGGCACCAGCCACACACCCTGGAGCTTGCGGGTTTGAACCTGGCCCAGGCCTGCCAAACAACAATGGCAACTACAGCCAAAAAAATAGCCAGGCATTGTGGTGGGTGCCTGCAGTCCCAGCTACTCAGGAGGCTGAGACCAGACAATAAGTTGAGCCCAGGAGTTTGAGGTTGCCGTGAGCTATGATGCCACAGCACTCAACCCCAGGGTAACTGAGTGAGACTTTGTCTCCAAAACAAAACAAAACAAAAAAAACCCCAGCAACTGAGAAGCCAACACTGGTACCTTATGCAGATTTTACTGTTTCTCCCCACTCCAACCTTGCTGTTCTTTTTCTCTTCCACGATCCTATCCAGGATTCCACATTCCAATTCACTGTTAGATCTCCTTAGACTCCTCTGGTGTGTGACAGTTTCTCAGTCTTTCCTTATTTTCCTTTACTGTGACAGGTATTTTGTTGACTGTTCATCAAACTGGGCTTCTTGTGATTAATTAGACTGGTGTTACAGGCCCGGTGAAGGGTACTATAGAGGGAGGTGCCCTTCTCTGTGGGATCACACTGGGGGACACACACCATCCACAGCATTCATCACTGGTTGATGTTAATATCAACATAGTCACCAAAGCCCGATTTTTAAATACCTATTTTCCATGTTTAGGGCAGGGGCCTGGCTGGTGGGAATGTTTTTCTAGGGCTAGGAGGGTCTTAGGGTTGTCAAATAGCACATTCTAGAAGAGGAGGGGGGCAGAAGATCTGGGGCTGGGGTGCAAATTTGTTGATCGAAATTAAAGATGACCCTGCCCTTGGCCTATGGTACATTCCCATTGTAAACAGGTAACAGGGCAAGATATATGAAATGACTGTGTTCCAACAATAAACAAAGGCAGTGCAGGACTTGGGTATTTATAGCTACTTTGTAATATTAAAAAACTGGAAGAATCCAAGTGTCCTGCAACATGGGGGTGAATAAGTGAACAGTGTGTATTCAAACAAAGAAACACTCCTTAGACAAAAGTACTGGTACATGCAACAGTAAATCTGGTAAATCTCAGAAACATCTCTCTGGAGGAGATGAGTCAGACACGAAAGATCACGAACTGTATGATTCCAATTCCATTCATAATAATTTCTAGAACAGGAAAACTGACCCATATTGAGTGAAAGGACTGACTACATTGGGGAATGAGGGAACTCATTTGAGTTTGGTCTTTTGGTTGGGAGAGTGGTTTTATGGGTGTACTAATCAAGGTTGTACCTTTAAAATGGGTCCATTTTATTGTATATAAATCATACCTCCAGGATGCTGATGTAAAGTAAAAATAAAAATAAAATAAACCAGGACAGAGTCATAGAAGTAGTTTTAAGGCTAAGATTTAAAGAGAGGAGAGGGGCTGGTAATAGAACAAAAGCGAGCTTGGATCCTAGGAGTGTCAATTGCAGGATAGGAGGAGGGAGAGAGGTCAGAGGGGGAAGTTAAGACCAGGAATATGGATAGCTCTGAGAGTGCCAGGTGCCTCTTCTAGGTGGTACCTGAAGGTGGGGGCAGTGGTGTCAAGACTTGGCCTCCCCAGCTCTGCTTCCCAATCCTAGCCAGCTTAGTCCTCTCTCAACACACTCAATATTAAATTCCAAGTGTATGGTGCCCCATGATCATACTAATGTACACAGCTATGATTTAATAAAAAAAAAAATCAAAAAATAAATAAATTCTTCTATAGTCTTGAAAACAATGACTTTCATTTTCTCAATGAGATGGTTAAATGCCCTTTTTTCTTTTTTACGAATTTGAATATATAAACTTCCAGAAATGCAAATAAGAAAACCACATGTCTGCTGACATTTAATTTATTGAGGTCATATACCAATTTTAATCATGGATATAAAATAATAGATTATTTCCCTACATGGCTTTTTTTTTTTATATATGTTCCCATTTCATGAAACAATTTCTTTTTTTCCCCCTAGTGTTTATCTACTTTTTTTTTTATATTAGTTGCTGTTTTCAGTCAAATATTCTTTTCTAAAGTTACTTAAGTTAGCCCTTTATTCTCCCACTGCCTGCAGTGAGGTTTTCTCAAACATTCATCAGACAGTTGAGAGTCTTTCATCATCACAGTTTGCATTCCACCCTGGGATCCCTCAACTTTTTGGTTGATTTTAAAAATTTTTTAATTTCTATGTATTGAAGTTTATGTGTGTGCGTTTCACAACAATTTCATTTGGACTTTGCATTGGACTGAATGTTTGTGTTCCCCCCACCCCCAAATTCCTATGTTGAAGTCTTAACCCCCAAGGTGATGGTATCAGGAGGTGGGCCTTCGGGAGGTGATTAGGTCATGAAAGTGGGGCCTTCGTGAATGGGATTAGTGTCCTCATAAAAGGAACCAGAAGGCTCTCTTGCCTACTTTCTGCCAATTTGGCCATCTGGAACCTGGAAGAGGACCCTCACCAGAACCTGACCATGCTGCCACCCTGATCTTGGACTTCACATCTCCATATCCACGAAATATAAATTTCTGGTGTTTGAGCCACCCAGTGTTTGGTCAGTTTTGAAAGCACCCTGATCTGATAAAGATAGCCATCAGGGTCTTCCTCATTTTCCTATAACCCTGAAGAGGTGTTCTGTTAGAGCCTGGTGTCACTCATGGGGACCCAGTTACTTTAATACTAACTGCCCTTGGACACAGCTGATGTGTGGGTGGCTCCAGTGGTGAGTTGGCCAGTAGGCTGTGGTGCAGATTCAGCATGGGGGTGCTGGGAGGAACTGATCCTTTAAAATGTGCCCTAAAAGGATCCTTCAAGGGAGGCCTCTCTGGCCAATAAATTCAGCCAGATGGATCACTTTCAGTTTTGGCCATCCAGGGATCCTTAACTCACATGGGCTGTGAAGCCCAAAACTCTTGGCAGCTGCCCCTAAATTAGATTCTGAATCTCTGCTGAAAAAAATGCCAAGGCTGGGTGGCACCTGTGGCTCAAAAGGGTGGGCCACCAGCACCATATGCCGGAGGTGGTGGGTTCAAACCCAGCCCTGGCCAAAAACTGCAAAAAAATAAAAAAACTAAAAAAAAGCAAAGGCTGCAGGAAGAGCCCAGAGCTCTCTAGTGGCCTTTCATCCTACAAATAATCAACCAAACTTGACTTTTTGGAAGCCAAACTCAGAAAAGACTGGGGAGGGAGTCTTATTCCTTCAGGTCATACCCTTCTTGAGTAAGTTATTTTGAAGACAGATAGAAGCTAAATATGGGTTGAATAAAAATTAAAAAAAAAAGAACCCACAATATTGATGTAATCTTTGTTCAGAATGCCCGGTTTTGAGCACTGAAACTAGTCAACCACTTAATCAATTCCAAAGAGTGGCAAATGTGGAATAAGAAGACTAAAAACAATGTTCCGATGACTATAAAGCAAATCTACACTATACATACACATACACACTTCTGTGTAGTTGGAATTCTGTTACAGTGGATAAACCCCCTGATAATAATAGCTATTGTGTTTACTCATGACTTCCTTGATTTATAAGTGAATGCTATGCTCTAAATGATTTTGTTATGGGCTGGAGTTGTAAAGCTTGATACGGCAGTCCTACATTCTTTGATATGGCTTACTTGTGAATGGATTTCAAGATCCCAGGACACATTGACGTATTTCATGCTGTAATAACTTTGTCTCCGTTGCCCCTTCGGGTAGGGATTATTTGCCCCTGACATTTTCTCATCTCTCTGCCTGGAAAACTCCTATCTATGCTTCAAAAACCCCCTTGAAGGATCACCCTTCCTGTGGATTTTCCTGATGTTTCCAGTTGGTCCTATCCAGTCTATGATAGAATTAACTCTTCCTTGCCCTATGCTATGCTTTGTCTTGTAAGCGCTTCTACTGTTTTTAGTGCTGAATTACAATTATCTGGTTTGTGTCTCTCTTTGTCCTAAAAACCCAGAAGCATCTTTGGAAAGAAACTGTAATTCTTTTCACTTCTGTATCACATTGCCTGGCACATGGTAGGCGCTCAGAAAATGTTGGAATGTTGCTTTCTAATCAAACTCAGCCTCTAGTTGCTTACCTTTGAAGGCTGTTAGTAAGAGCTGAAGAGTCACCCTAGGTGATTAGAAGTCTACCGTGTTATTCAACTTTCTGTATCAACTCTGGAGTGTTTAGAGGTCCCTTAAGCCAATTGTCCTTTGCTACCCTTACTAAAGGTATTGATCAAACCAATCACCTCGTCACTCCATTTACCTACTCGTGTGTTATTTCTTGAGAAGCTGCTGCTTTTCCAACTCCTTAAAGTTGCAAGTTGCTTCATTTTCTTCTCCCCAGAACTCCAGTGGGCTAAATAGGTATTATCATCCTCACACGAGGCTCCGAGAAGTTGAACCATTTGCCAAGGTTGTACACCGGGCAAGCAGAAAGTGGGAATTGAAAGTTACATCTTCTGATTTTAAATGTAAAGCTAATGTACTTTTCAGGAGCGTTGGGGTTCCTTCATCTGTATGTCCAGCACTATGTTATGTATTATAAAGGAGGTTGAAAAGGTGACAGTTCATCACTTGGTAGAAAGAACAGACACATTTAAAGGGGTTAGAGACAATGTGGGTTTTAGATGGAAAACAGAGGACAAGCTGTGAGGAGAAAAGCAGGCACTGACAGTCAGAAGCTGGTTTGGTACACACTTCTATTTCCTGCTAAGTGGGAACAACTTCACACATGGCCAACAGCAGACAAGGCCATTCTGTGGCTATGATGAAACAAGGCAAATGCAAGACCACTTGTGTCTGAGCACAAGCAAGATAAGAACATTGTCCACACCATAACAAAGACCCCAAATCCTTATTTCCTGTCTGGACTTCTGCTTCTATGTCAACTGTACTATTAGCAGTGCTTCATTCCTCATGACCTCTAGAAAAGATTCACTCAGATACCCACTCAGAGTTGCTCTCACTCCCTGACACATCCAACCTCTGCTTCCTTGAAACCTCCCCCCAAATCATGTAGCATAAGCTCAAATGCCACAAGAAGTTGCTACTTATAGTCTCTGACTGAGCTGCTCCCGATTCTCCATGCTGTGCTGTCTTCCTCATTGCATTGGGTCACTACACTAAACTTTGTTTGACAAAAGTGTGTTCCTAGTGGTTTTTGAGTAAGGAACATCTACACATGGAAGAAGATATGGTAGGATGTGAGCAAGAAACACCAGATGAGCCAGGTGTGGTGGCTGATACCTATAACCCTAGCACTCTGGGAGGCCAAGGTGGGTGGATTGTCTGAGCTCAGGCATTCCAGACCAGCCGGAGCAAGAGAGAAACCCTGTCTCTACTAAAAATAGAAAAAAAAAACAGGTGTTGTGGCAGGTGCCTGTAGTCCCAGCTATTTGGGATGTTGAGGCAAGAACATTGCTTCAGCCCAAGAGTTTGAGGTTGCTGTGAGCTGTGCTCAAGAGGCACCACTGGAAGCCTTTGGGGGTCTTTTAATTTCAGTTTCCTTCATTTCTCTTGTCTTTTCCTTTCTGAAAGGAAGCTGACACCTTCTTACTTCTCCTTCTTTCTGTTAGTCATGGGGCCATGGTGGAGAGTAACAGTTTTTAACCTTGTTTCATATTGGAATAACTTGAGTAGCTTTAAAAATTATAGATGCATACCTCAGTCCCAACTCCAGAGCCCCTGACTTAGTTTGTGTGAGCTATGGCCTGGGCCCCAGAATTTTTTAAAGCTCCCAGAAAAAGCCAATGTTTAGATACATTTGAGAATCACTGGCAAAGTGATATTTTGTGTATGTCTGTGAATGTATTATACAAGGCCTGACAATTAAGTTTGTGAACTTGCCACTGTGCACTTACATTGGCAGCACTGTACAAACAACTTGGTAAGGTTTCATAACCTCAGTATATCAGTATTCACAGCTGTGTTCATGTCAACGTATGGAGGTGTCTTACTGAGTTGCATGCATTATTGTGTGTTTTTCTGTGCCGTTGAGACAATGTCAGAGCTTGAATTAGAACAATGAACAAATGCATGCATTTCTCATTAAACTGGGGAAGAATGAAAGTAAAATCAGGAACATGTTAGTCCAAGTTTATGGGGATAATGCTGTGAAGAAAATGTCTGTGTATAAATGTATTAAATGTTTTTCTGAAGGGAGAGAAAGTGTCACTTATGAAGAGAGGTCAGGGTGGCCAGTAATGAGCAGAACTGATGAAAACATTGCAAAAATTTGTTGAATAGTGTGTAAAAATTGTCAGCTGACTGTGAGACACATAGCAGACCATGTAAACATCCATATAGAAATAAGAAAGTCTAGAGAGCTGTGGCTCTTGCATCACAACAATGTACCAGCTCATACGGCACTGTCTGTGAGGGAGTTTTCAGCTAGTAAAACAAATAACTGTACTGCAACACCCTCACTACTCACCTTTTTCTTTACCCTTAAGATAAAGGAAATCTTAAAAGGAAGGCATTTCAATAAAATTCAGTACATCAAGGGTAATATGATGACAGCTCTGATGGCCATTCCAGAAAGAGTTCCAAAATAGCTTTGAAGGGTGGACTAGGCACTTCAAAGATGACTGTAGGGATGATATTCAGCAATGAGGAATGCAGCATTTTTTCCTTGGATGAATTTGTGAGCTTAATTGTTAGACCTCTTTGTAGAACAGAGTAAAGGGATGTGATGGTATATATGATGCTGAATGATAAGTGACTGTGTGTTCATTACATCACATGGGTGATAGAGTAGGAAGGTGTTCACGTGTGTTCTGTAAAATGAGGTTCTGGATGTGTGTATGTCATGGTGGGTCATGCCTCTGTGTATGAATGTAAGCAACTTCCTTGCAACCCTGTGGGGGACCAACACATTAGACAGCTGTGGGGGACAATCACACCTCAGTTCATTATGGAGAAGTTAGCCAGAGGGTAACTATACTCATTGGCATCTGGGGAAGAGTTAATTTGGGAACTGGGTGGAGACAGCAGCCCAGGTAAGAGGAGCTGGATAGAATTGCTGAAAACCCAGTGGGGCTGTTACATACCAACGTGGGGAGGCTCAACTTGGGATGCCTCTCCAGACTTAGTAACTTGGCAGGCAGGCACTGAGATAAGACAGATAGCAGGATTACACTGTCTTTTAAAAATCATCTTCCCGGGTCATTTTGCTTAGAGCAGTGGTTCTTAAACTTTAGCATGCATCAAAATCACCTGTAGAGCTTGTGAAAACAGTCTACTGAGCCATACCCTCTCCAAAGTTTCTGATTCTCTACCTTTAGAGAAAGGCCTAAGGATTTGCATTTTTAACAAGTTACCCAAGGTACCACACCTTGAGAACCATTAATTTAGAATAGTTGTTCTTAAGTTTCTCAGGTGACTGTACATTGGATGCCCTTTGGAAACTTAAAAAACAAGTGAATAGCCTGTACCTAGTCCCCACTTTGGACTACAGAATTTCAGATTGTGAGAGGTGTGGTCTAAGCAATGGGATCATTTAAAACTTCCCTGGTGATTCTAATATTCAGCTAGGGCTGGAAACCAACCCAGCATGTCAGCTTCCCGAAGGCAGACATTTTTGTCTGTTGCTGTTTCATTCACAAATCTACCTCTAAATGCCAAAACTGTTTCTAACACCCAGTCAATGCTCAGTAAACATTTGTTGAATGAATAAATGAATGTTCCTTATCAATTACCACCCTTTCAAGACTATGACTTAACTATTAATCCAAAATTTGTCCCTCCTATAGGTAAGAGAGCATGTTATGGGCAACCCTTTGCGTCATATTGGGAGCTTTCTTATCCTCTAATAAACTGTCATTCTGTTAAAAAAAAAAAAAGGTGGGGGAGGTGTTATAATACAGTTTCATGCAGCTTCACATTGAAGTTCTTCAATCATTAGCTTTTTCTTTTGTGGGTAGAGGGAGGCATACCTGAATAGGGTGGGGCTTCTAGATCCCTGAAGTTCAGGACCCTCATGTCCTCATACATAGCCAAGATTAGAAAAAAATCAGTGATGAGGGTATATGCCACCATCAGCTTCTCAGCTTTGTCATGCTAAGATCCCACCACCAGGGAGAAGGATGTGCTCCTTCCAGATCAGATGTAGTCCTGAGATGTTGGGTCTGATTTGTGTCTTTGTTGACATCCTCACTGTCAGGGACCATGTTGCCATTTGAGGGCCTTCTTAGAGTTCAGAGCTCTATTATCATCTCCTATTTTGTTTATTTCTCCTGAAATTCATTCAAAATGAGATCTTGATGGCACTGATTATTTAAAAAAGGAATAAATGTATATGTATGAATTTTTTCCTCTTTTTTGTTGTTTAAATTGCCTTACTGTATTCATTCAGCATGTATTTTTTATTGAGTGCCTTTAATGTGGCAGTTGTCTGTGAACTGGGGGTGGCTATGAGCTAGACCTCATGGAATCAGAGCCTGGGACAGAGTTGGTTGGTAAAGAGTGCAATGAGGGAAATATTTTTTATCTGTCCCATCCAGGACGGTGGCCACTCATCATACATGGCTATTGAGAACTTGAAATTTGGCCAGTGTGACCAAAAAATGGATTCTTAAATTTTGCTTTATCTGAATTAATTTACATTTAGTGTAAATAGCCACATACTATTTATAGTGGCTACCATGTTTGACATCGTAGAAGTAGTAAGCACTGCATTTCATTTAAATATATAATAATACTACCTCTTGTGTGTTTTAAGGGAAAATACTTTGAGAGAACGTATCAGGGGCATGTGGCCTTATCTGAGAGAATGGGAAGGCTTCCCTGAAGAAGTGACATTGAAGGTCTTTAGAATTCTGCCTAGAACTTCTCAGTGGGATCCTCAAAAATACCAATGTGAGGGAGAAGACACTGACATTATTATATTTTTAAATTTCTCTTTCTTTTTCCTTTCCTTAGGAATTCTTTTATACCCTTGATTCTTCTTTTATCCCCAACATTGCCACACAAATAAGACTGTAAGAAGATCCCTGAGTCCTCCCACACAAATATTTCATCACATATGCAGGTAAATAAAAATGAAAACTTGTACCATATGTTTATTTATTATTATATTATAGATGCAATTTATGTCCTGTCTTTCCACCTATCATAGTGAAAATATTTTCCTATATAATTAAAGATTCTTTCTAGATCGTAATTTTGATGGCTATTATAATTTTCCATCCTGTGGCTATGTATCATAATATTTTTCACCAATTTCCCATTTTTTTTTTGGCATGTGGACACTTTCTTTTATTGATGTTATAAAGACTGCTGAGATGAACAACTTTCTTTCATCAGAAATGCAAATCTGTGCTTGCATTTCTGATATTTCCCAAGGCAGATCCTTCTGGGGGAGGAGGATGATTACTGAGTCAAAGGTTAAAAGGTTTTTGATTTTAAAGATTTTTGCAACCTAATAGCAAAATTAGTTTTTAGAGAGTTTGTACCTGTTCATAATCTCTCCAGCAATGTGTGAGAATTCTGGTACATTATGCTATTCTTTTTTTTTTTTTTTAATTATATCAAACATGTCTGTGTGTTTCTGCAGAGAGTTGATAACCATTATTTGTGGTGGCTGCATGAAGCTTGATTGCAATGATGTGCTGTAATCATCTTCTCTCAAAAGAGGTTGCTAATTGATGCTGCTCATGCTAGGCTCTCCTCGGTCCTGCCAAATGGAGTGCCTCCATCAAGTCACAGCTGTCTGGAATCCATCTGGCCCTCCAGGGCTGTTGTGTCAATTTTCCATATCCACGGCAGCATTTCCAGGCACGTGCTTTTCTTTAATGATAATCTAAGAAGCAGGGGTTTCTTGCAGCAAAACCCAGGCCCTGATTGGTGATTTTGGTCTTTGGCTAGAACAAAAGATATCTTGACTAGGGCATTCATTTATGTCTGAGGCTTGTTGAAATGACAGAGCACTGAAATAAGAGTCAGAAGATTTGGGATGAGACCTGACTTTTTTTTTTTTGACATTCTGCGTACATTACTGACCAGTCCATATAAGTAAGGCCTTTTTTTTTTTTTTTGATCACAATGGACAGAAACCTAACTCATACTACCTGAACAATATCAAAAAGAGAGGTTTTATTGTTTCACATAAACAAAGATACAAGAGCATGTTAGTTTCAGGCATGGCTAGATCCAGAATTTCTAATAAATGTATAGCCTTGATCTTCTTTTCAAATATCTTCATTCTGCTTCTGTCTATACTGGTTCAATTTTTAGAAGACTGTTCTCTTATGAGGGTTCCTAAAACATACCTATGGTGCATATTGTAAGAGTACATGTCAAATCTATTAAGAATAGAGTATACATGTGAAACTTATTAAATGTAGAATATAAATGTCTTAACACAATAACTAAGAAAATGCCAGGAAGGCTATGTTAATAAGTGTGATGAAAATGTGTCAAACTGTTTATAAAACCATTATATGGTGCCCCATGATCACATTAATGCACACAGCTATGATTTAATAATAATAATAATAATAAAATAATAGAGTATAAATGTCTTAACACAATAATTAAATGAGGTGCAGACTCTGTTAACCAGTTTGATGTAAGCATTACAAATTGGATATAAAATCAGCACATTGTATCACATAAATGCATTAACATATATAGTTATGATTAAATAAAAAAAGAAAAAACACAAAAAATCATACTCTTCAAATACCCTAGTACAAGGGTCAACAAACCATGGTTCATGGGCCAGATTTGGCTGACTGTCTATTTTTCTAAATAAAGTTTTATTGAAACACAACCATGGTCATTCATGTATATATAACCTATGGCTGCCTTTGTTCTTAGAGTTGAGTGGTGTGACAGAGAATGAATGTAGCCTGAAAAGCCTACAATAGTATTACTATCTGTCCCTTAACAGAAACAGTTTGCTGACCCCTGCTTTAGGAGAAATGTACTTATCTCCAGTTTCAAAAGTTTCTCCTAAAGACATGTCTGATAGATTATTAGTTTCCAGTCATCTCCACATTTTTGATTTCGTCCTTCTTGGATCCAGAATCCCATACTTGGGGTCTTCTATCTAGCTAAGATTGTGGTGTTTCTGAAATAGTTTACTTACTTCCATCTACTTCAAGAGACTCCTCTTCCGATTCTCCTGAACACATTTCCCAGCTCTTACCAGTCAGGAGGGAAGCTCATACAGATTGTTTACTTGCCCAAGGGGTGTTCAGTTGTCCCTCATCCCAAACCCTGTGTCATGTGGCAGCATCTACCAGCATCTACCTAAGGCAGATTCAGCTCTGTAAGTAACATGTCTGCAGGAGTCTAAATGCTTTCTATTCATGAGACTATTGAGTTTCTCCCCAAAATGGAGATACATGGCTTGGGAATTTCTTTAGATCAGTGATTTTCAAACCCTGTTTATGAATCAGAGAAGAGTAGATTCCTTTTATTATTATTTCAAGTGAAGTTCAACAGAAATAATCAGTAATATACAGTGGCATTGAAGAGAGTGTGGTGTGTGTGTGTATGTGTGAGTGTGTGCATGTATATGAGTAGTTAGAATCTCCAATCTCCAACTGCCCTCCAATCTCGTTCCCCTTTTCTCAGAAGTTCCCTCCATATTATCTTTAATCTTAATCCTAACCTCCTCGCTTTACTCTTAACTCTAACCTTAACCTGACCATTAATCCTAATCTAATCCAATTTGACATAACCTTAATGTTAAGCTTGACCCTAACCCTAAATAAACTCTAAACATACCATTTCTGCCTCATTTTTGCACCACTTGTGGAGCTGTCATGTTGAAGTGTCCATTAGTATTTGGGGCCATGTCAGAATGGAATTTTTTTCCCCTTGTATATCCACTGATGCTTATAGTTCTACCTGGCTTAATTCATGGTCCTCTGATATCCAGCAAAATCTATGTGAATGGAAACTGTAGGAAATGATGGAATATATCATGGAAGGTAGAGGACAGGAGGAAAAGGATAGGAGGGTGAAAAGAAAGAATGGAAAATAACCAGTCATTGTTAGGTCCCAGTCATTAATCTCCTGCTGTAGTCTGATTAAATCAGCCCTCTGCTTTCAGTTCTCCAATAGCTGCTTCACCTTATAGGATAAAGACCAGCTATGATACTGGCACTCACAGCCTGACATTTTCTCTTATTTTCCTACTCTGGAAACCTATATTTCCACGCCACATAATTATAATGAATGTTCTTCAAATGCACCATGCTCTGCTGACCTTCTGTGACTTGTCTGGCCTGTTCTCTCTCTGGAATACTTTCACTCTTTTTATCTGCCTGAGTGAATTCTGCCTGTCCATAAACCTTGCTTAGCAATAATTTTCCATCTTCATTCCTCGGATCTCTCACCATGCTCCTTCTCTGGTCTATGCTAACATCCATGACAATTCTCACTCATTCATTCAGCAAACATCATTTGGCTCTGCTCTGTGGCAAGTGCTGTGCTAGATGGGGAGGAAGAATCATTCATGTACCATCTCAGTCCCAAGTAGTTGAAGAACCAAGTAAATTACCCAACTGTGCTATGATAGGGGAGACTCAACAGGCTGTTGGCTCATGGAGGAAAGCAGCTCCCTTGGCCTGGGGGCTGAGTGTTCTAGGAGCACCAAGGGTGTGATGGAAGAATGTGGACATAAAAAGAGTCCCCCTGAAACCAGGAATGAAAGCAGTCTAGAAGGTTTAGTCTGTTGAGAGAGTCAGGCATGAAGTAGTTTGCCAGCCATGTTAAGGCATTTGGATTCCATCTTTAGAACTGTAAGGAAACCACTGAAGGTTTTAAGTGAGGGATTCACATATCTATTCTGTATTTGGGGGGTATTTTTGTATTTTCTTTTTGTATCCTATCTAGTAATAGTATCAGCTAATGTTGCTGAAGAATACCGCAAGAAAGACACTCTGTTCAACTCTTTGTATTCATTATTTTAATTAAGGCTTGCTACTGTCTCATAAGGTTGGTATTACTATGTAATTGTATTATTTCATCATGAAGAGATTTGGAGGGATTAAATTACTTGCTAAAAGTCATGCTTTTAACCATGAGGATAATTCTGCACTTAGTAATTGTTGAAAAATTAAGACATTTACAATCACTACTTGAGAGAACTCATAACCCATTTGTATCTATGATCTTGTTCACCTACTTGATATTCTTATAACTCTTGAAAAGACTTCATTTCTGTTTCAGGAATAATGACATAAAGGAAGTCATTTTGCCAGGCATGGTCTCAGGCAACCTAGAAACTAGTATTTTTTAGGACTGATCCTATATTCTGTTAGTCTTCATGGCATTGGTTCCACAGTACAGAAGTACTGGACTGTGGGGATGATGATGAGCTCCTAGCTATATTATTATTCTCATACAGGGAATCAGAAGAGTGAGCTTCCCTTCTCTTTGTTGGGGGTAGATAAGACTGGTTGATGAGCAGAGTTAGGGGGTTCTTAGAGGTCCCTAAGATAGATGGCATCACTCCTCTAACCAGGAAAATAATCTCTGCTCTAGATAGAGGAACAGAGCACCTTAGTTCTGGGCATATGAATCCCAGTCACCTACGAATTTTACTTCATGATTTCTGGAGATTGTCTTTCTTCTTTTAATTCCTTCTTCTGTTCTCCTTCCTCTTTTTTTTTTTTTTTTTTTGTTTCTTATTCCTCCTCTGTCCTGTTCACCTACATCAACATCATCACCATCAACAATCATGTCACATCATGAGCACTGTTTATCATGGTCTCATCATGACAGGTCTTTGTCATTACTGTCACAATCATGATCATTATCATCACCATCACTGCTCCCACCATCACCACCATGCCAACATCATCAATATCAACACATCATTATCTCATCTTGGTCTTTACATCACTGTTTTTGACATTGTCATCATGGTTGCTAGTACCATCATCATCATCACTCCCTCTCACTGGGTGCTTGCTCTATGCCAGGAACTGTGCCAGGCACTCTACCTGTATCATCACACATCATCTACATGATTAACTGTTGTGTGTAATTGTCCTTCTTTTATAGATAACAGACCTGAGTCTCTGAGAGGTGAAGTAGTTTGCTCAAGGTCACAAAACAATCACCAATATTAACATTGTCTTATCTATAAAATTAAGATTCATCCCATAGGCACCAGAGGTTTCAGTTTATTTTTAGGAATGAAGGAAATTGCAAGATTGAGCTGTTATGTTCTGGTAACTGAGAGCTGCTATGAATTCAGTGAAAGAGATTTAGGGTTATTATTCTCTAGTGGCAGTTGTTCTCTGATTCAAAAGAGCTGCTCTTCTTTTGACTAATTGTTAAATTTATGTTTATGATTATTATTTCTAAAGGGAAATTTAGAGTAGCACTGTTTTAGATAATAAATTAGAGCCACGATTCAAACAAGGATTTGCCTGACTCCAAAGCCTACATTTTCACCACAATGCTGTCTGACTTTCCTTGGTGATTATGCCAAAAAAAAGTTCCCAAGCCCATGGTTATCTATCTCACTAGTAGGGCCTTGTTTGGCTCACACAGGATCAAAGTACTTTACAGCAATAATTACCTTTAGGAAAACCTGCCTGAATTGGAGGCAGCATCTCCCATCTCCACTCTACATCAGTGCAAATGTTTCCCTCCATCTTCCTTAGCAACCATCCAGCCCCTTTTAGGAGATAATATAGTATGCTGGAAAGATAAGTGGGTCTTCAGATCTAGGCTCTAACACTGACAGCACGACTTTGGACAATTTTTCTCCTTAGTCTTGAGTTTCTTCATTTTTTATCTATGTAACAGAAATACAAACTACTTTGTAGAGATGCTGTGAAATTTAAATGAGATAATCCACACAAAATGTTTGACTTATGCATCTAAGTAAACTCACCCTTCCTTCTCTTTTCCCTGTGTTACCCTACTAAGTGACTAGTTGAAATCTTTCATCTATAGGCCAGAGAGAGATGAAACTGATGGATTTGAAATAGCTCAGTCTATGAGCAGAGGTTATTTATAAAGTCAACTAGCTTAGTTAGAAATCATTTTTCCAATTTCTGAACTTCCTAGATGTCAGCTGTTCACTCATTCTACTCTTTGAACCCCCACTGTCTCCTGCAAATAAAGATCAGAGCATTGCACAGAGCATTAATGAGTCAAGAATTTACTAAAAATGTAAAGAAGATACAGAACTGGGTTTATATCATATTTCCCATAGCAAGCAACTTTAAAAAATCCCCATGTCTCTTATTATTCACCACCCCTGTGTGTTTCTCTCCTGACAACCCCAAAATGCCCTGGATCTTCTCTTCTCTATTATCAGAGCAATTCATGTCCACCTCAAACTCACTTGGCAAAATAAAAGAATCCAAGGTTAACTATAGCCACCTTTATTCAAGACACTGTGGTTCTTTTTTTTTCTTGCAGACTAATAAACATTTATGGAGCTGTATTAAATTTAATTGAAATTACATAATTGAATTTGGGTGGTGGCTAAAATTGCAACTGCTCCCATCTCTTAGCTGAATTCCAGTTTTGGTTTAGAATCCATTCTGGGCAAGAGCTAGAGAAGTGGAAAATCTTCAATGTAACCTTCATAGTTAAATTAATATACATTAAAAAGATAGTAGAACACTGCTGATTAAATATTTGCTACAGGAGGAGGGAGGCAAGATGGCCGACTGAAGCCAGCTTTCAGCAGAGATTCCTGTCCAGAGGGAAAAATAATGGCCAGAACTAACCCAATAAAGCAGAAGACTGGGAGCTGAGCTGAGAGGAATGATAGGTTTGCATCACCCGTGCTGAGGCAAGCTGGGATTTCAAGGAAACAAATTTCAGGTACAAAACCCATCCCAAGGAGGATAGGAATCCTTCCCCTAGCCCCCTCATGAGAGTGGCTTGAGGTGAGTAGTGAACAGAGGACATTTTGTTTCACCAGAGGGGAGAGAACGACTGAGGGCTGGGACTCTCTCCACAGAGAGATACCCCTGCAAGTGCAGGCAGTCTCTTCCCTGGGCCAAAAGTTGATCTAATATTCTCCCTACCATCCTGAACTCCAAATTTATGCCTCCCCACTCTCCTGGTGGTCTGAAAGAATACCCCTTGCAGAATCTGGAGTGTCTGGTGGATTTTTGCTGGGGTGGGGCATCTGATGGGCTGTGGGGCAGTTGCACTGAAACTATAACTTTAACAGAAGTAGGGAGTCCCAAGGGGAGAGAGACTTGTCCCATGTTGGAAGGAGCATAGTGCAGGACCCATGCCATCAACCACCGGGAGACCATGTGCCCACCAGCTCCCTGGCTCCTGCGACCTGGGGTGGTGGCTCCACCCTCTGGCTCCTCACCCAGCTCCGGTGACCCATGGCCAGTGGCAATACCCTCCGGCTCCCTGCCTGGCACTTGTGACCTGCCGTACAGCAGTACCGCAGATTGGTGACTCCTCCCCTGACAGTGGTGGTGGTCCCACAGTCCCTCCCACTGCGGTCAAATTTGGGAGAGACACCTCCCCAATTATAAGGGACATGGAGGGAACCTGACATGCAGGGGTTCCAGAGGTGGAGTGTGGTCAAGGCAGAGACACGATCTCTGAGGGACAGAACAACACTCCTCCACAGTAACCCCCTGCTGGGCACACATGCAGGTGGAACACTCCCCAGGTTCCAGTGATCACCAGAGGGAATCAGGCCTGAACTCCTCCTGCTGGCAGGTCACACAGTGAGATGGCCAGGTCAGGGAGGCATTATCTCTTCTTTGACTTAAGGTGCAAACTGGTGTACTTGAGTATTAGAGAGAGCTGGGCTGCAGCTTTGCAGGGTAACCAGTGACTGGAGGTGACAGCGATGCAAAGTGGGAAAAGTGGCACCAGCACCCCTGGAATAATTCTTTTGCTGGGTGGGCCTTTCTGACTCCACAGATCACTGGATGGGGTCACACTTGAGCTGCTAGTGGACCCCTGCTATCCAGTTGCTGGAGACCTTTTGAACTCTACTACTTGATCTGTATTTGTGCTGACTGGGACAGTTGATTTAGAACACTTGATCTAGACCAATCACCCAGGGACTCTCAAAAGTTATGCCCTGGCTGTGTTGTAGAGGGAGGGTCTGATTCTCCTCTCCAAGTTATTGCCATTGGGGCACAGGGTGTCTTAATTGCTTGTATTCCTCCACAGATGAGATTTCAACCCAAAGTCCAGTAGGATTGGTCAGAGTCTAGCTAAATACAAGACAGACCCACCTAGCCTCATCATACCAAGCAAGTCCCCAGTGTCTCAGGCTGTAGCACTGAACAGGACTTTGGTAAAGCTGTAGGGGAAAAGCCACAGTCACCAGTCCCAGCTTTCTGGTAAAGGGCTGGTTAATTACATTTCCAGGAGCCTTTAAATTAATTCTACCTTACCAGCCTCACTAAACAAACAGTGAAAAATAATGATGGAGTGGAATCAGTGGAAAAACATGAATATTCATATTTCATGAAAATATTCATTGAGCAACATGAATAACTAGAGTAGATCAACTCCCTCAACGTATGACAAAGGAGATGTAACAGAAGATCCCATTCATAAACAAATGGCTGAGATGTCAGAAACTGAGTTCAGAATTTGGATAGCAAATAAGATGAACAGAATTGAAGTAAAATTGGAATTAGAAGTTCAAGGAGCAATTCAAAAGTTGTCTCAAGAATTCATGAATTCAAAGATAAAATCACCAAAGATTTTGACAAATTGAGGCAAGAATTTGCATCCCTCAAAGACCTGAGAATACGTAGACTCCCTCAGTAATAGGATGGAGCGGGCAGAAGAAAGGATCTCAGACATTAAAGACAAAGCTTTTGAAGGCTCCCAAATGCTCAAAGACGAAATATGGAGAGCAAACATGGATCATTCCCTGAGAGAGTTGTGGGACCACTCCAAAAAAGCAAACATTTGCCTTATTGGAATTCCTGAAGGTGATGAGAATGATCTGAAAGGCACAGATGCCCTACTCCAAGAGATTTTAGAGGAAAACTTTCCAAACATGGCAAGAGATTCTGAAATTCAGATAGCGGACAGTTTCAGAACCCCAGCATGACTCAATCCAAATAAAGCATCCCCTAGACACATTGTAATTAACTTTGCCAAAGTTAATATGAAAGAGAAAATCCTGTAAGCAGCCAGACGTAAGAAAATCATAACCTGCAAGGGGAATAATATTAGAATGACTGCAGATCTTTCTGCTGAAACTTTTCAAGCCAGAAGAGGATGGTCATCAACCTTCAACTTCCTAATACAAAACAACTTTCAGACCAGGATTCTGTATCCACCTAAACTGAATTTCATTTATGATGGAGAAGTCAAATACTTTAATTACATTCACATGTTGGAGAAATTTGCCATAACTAAAGCAGCTCTTCAAGATAGTCTCAGATGCATCCTCCATAGTGACCACCACAATGCTCTACCACCAAAGTAAACCTAGTAGAAATTATTGATCAAAATCCAACTTCCACAGTGGCAAAAGAATATAAAATGTACACTGGTCCTTCGAAAAACTTGATACCAAAATACCCCCAGGCTTATCAATACTCTAAATTAACATGAATGGCTTAAATGGTCCACTAAAGAGTCACAGGTTGGCTGACTGGATACAAAAACTCAGGCCAGATATCTGCTGCATACAAGAATCTCATCTTATCTTAAACGATAAATACAGACTCAGGGTGAAGTGATGTACATCTATAATCCAGACAAATGGAAAACAGAAAAAGCAGGGGTTGCAATTTTATTAGGCTTTAAACCTAATGTATCTTATTAGGTTTAAAGCCTAATGTATCTTATTAGGCTTTAAACATTAGGCTAAAGATACATTAGGCTTTAAACCAACAAAAGTAAGGAAAGACAATGATGGTCACTTCATATTTGTTAAAGGAAATACTCAACAAGATGAGATATCAATTATTAACTTTTATGCATCCAACCAAAATGCTCCTCAGTTTATAAGCAAGACCATAACATACATAAACAATTTGATTTCTTTCAGCACCATAATAGTCAGAGATTTTAACACTCCTTTGGCGGTGTTGGATAGATCCTCCATGAAGAAATTAAGCAAAGAAATTTTAGACTTGAACTTCACCATACAACAATTGAATTTAATACACATCCAGAGAACATTTCGTCCTAACAAAATTGAATACACATTCTTCTCATCAGCCCATGGAACATCCTCCAAAATTGATCACATCTTAGGTCACAAGGCTAATCTTGGCAAATTCAAAAGAACAGAATTTATTCTGTGTATTTTCTCAGATCATCACAGAATAAAAGTTGAACTCACCAATAAGAGGAATCTGCATACTCATACAAAGACATGGAAACTATGCAGAAAGATAGCTGGGTCAAAGATGAGATTAAGAAGGAAATTACCAAGTTTTTGGAACAGAATGATAATGAAGACACGAATTATCAGAACCTGTGGGATACTGCAAAGGCAGTCCTTAGATGGAAATTTATAGTGCTACAAGACTTCTTTAAGAGAACAGAGAGGAAGTCAACAACTTAACAGGACATCTCAAACAATTGGAAAAGGACGAACCCTACAACCCCCAAACAGCAGAAGAAAAGAAATAACCAAAATTATAGCTGAATTAAATAAAATTGATAACAAAAGAATTATTCAAAAGATCAATGAATCAAAAAGTTGGTTTTTTGAAAAGTTTAACAAAATTGATAAATCCTTGGCTAGCCTAACCAGAAATAGAAAATTAAAATCCATAATTTCATCAATCAGAAATGACATAGGCAAAATAAAAAGACATCTAAGAAATTCAAAAAACTCTTAATGAGTACTACAAAAAAATTTATTCTCAGAATAATGAAAATCTGAAAGAAATTGACCAATACTTGGAAGCACGCCACCTTCCTAGACTTACCCAGAATGAATTAGAAATGTTGAACAGACCTATATCAAGCACTGAAATAGCATCAACTACACGAAATCTCCCAAGAAAGAAGAGTGCAGGACCAGATGGCTTCACATAGATTTCTACCAAACCTTTAAGGAGGAACTAGTACCTATATTATTTAACTTTTTCCAAAGCATAGAAAAAGAAGGAATACTTCCAAACACATTCTATGAAGCAAATCTTAACCTGATCCCCAAACCAGGAAAAGACCCAACAAGAAAAGAAAATTATATACCAATATCACTAATGAATATAGATGCAAAAATATTCAACAAGATCCTAGTGACAGAATCCAGCATCACATCAAACAAATTATATACCATGACCAAGTTGGTTTTATCCAAGTGTCTCAAGGATGATTCAATATACATAAAACTATAAATATAATACATCACATAAACAAAATAAAAAACAAAGACCACATGATTCTCTCAATTAAGGCAGAAAAAGCTTTTGATAATATCCAGCATCCTTTTATGATCAGAATGCTTAAAAAAAATAGGTATAGAAGGGACATTTCTTAAATTGATAGGGGCCATCTACAGAAACCCATAGGCAATATCATACTGAATGGAGTTAAATTGAAATCATTTCCACTCAGACCAAGAACCAGGCAAGATTGCCCATTGTCTTCACTGCTTTTTAACATTGTAATGGAAGTCTTAGCCATCACAATCAGGCAAGAAAAGGTGATCAAGGATATCCAAATAGGAAGAGAGGAGATCAAACTTTTATTCTATGCAGATGATATGATGATGGTATATCTGGAAAACACCAGGGATTCTACTACAAAACTCTTAGAAGTGATCAAGGAATACACCAGTGTCTCAGGTTACAAAATCAATACTCACCAATCTGTAGCCTTTATACATACCAACTATAGTAAAAAAATAACAGTCAAGGACTCTATTCCTTTTACAGTGGTGCCAAAGAAGAGGAAATATTTGGGAGTTTACCTAACAAAGGATGTGAAAGAACTCTATAAAGAGAACTATGAAACTCTAAGAAAAGAAATAGCTGAAGATGTCAACAAATGGAAAAACATACCATGCTCATGGCTGGGAAGAATCAACATTGTTAAAATGTCCATACTACCCATGTCAATATACAATTTTACACTTGATCTTAGCCAAAAGGCTGAGAAGCGATACAATTTTAATGCAATCCCTATTAAAGCACCACTGACAAACTTCAAAGACCTCGAAAAAAATAATACTTAATTTTATATGGAATTAGGAAAAACCTCGAATAGCTAAGACATTACTCAGAAATAAAAACAAAGCAGGAGGAATCATGCTACCAGACCTTAGACTATACTATAAATCAACAGTGATCAAAACAGCATGGTACTGGCACAAAAACAGAGAGATAGATGTATGGAATAGAATAGAGAACCAAAAGATGTACCCAGCTACTTATCATCATTTGATCTTTGATAAGCCAATCAAGAACATTCAGTGGGGAAAAGACTCTTTATTTAACAAATGGTGCTGGGTGAACTTGCTGGCAACCTTTAAAAGACTAAAACTGGACCCACACCTTTCACCATTAACAAAGATAGACTCTCACTGATAAAAGATTTAAACTTAATACATGAAACTATAAAAATACTAAAAGAAAGTGTAGGGAATGCACTTGAAGAAATCAGCCTGGGGGAATATTCTACAAGGAGGACCCCCAGGCAATTGAAGCAACACCAAAAATACATTACTGGGATCTGTTCAAACTAAAAAGCTTCTGCACAGCCAATAACACAGTACATAAAGTAAGCAGACAACCCTCAGAATGGGAGAAGATATTTGCAGGTTATGTCTCTGACAAAGGTTTAATAACCAGAATCCACAGAGAATTCAAACATATTAGCAAGAAAAGAACAAGTAATCCCATCTCAGTGTGGGCAAGGGACTTGAATAGAAACTTCTTTGAAGAAAACAGGCACACAGCCTAGACATGTGAAAAAATGCTCATCATTTATCTGAATTTATCTGAATAATCATCAGATAAATTCAAATCAAAAGCACTTTGAGATATCATATAACTCCAGTAAGATTAGCCCACATCACAAAATCCCAAAACCAGAGATGTTGGCGTGGATGTGGAGAAAAGGGAACACTTCTGCACTGCTGGTGGGAACGCAAACTAATACATTCCTTTTGGAAAGATGTTCAGAGATCACTTAGGGATCTAAAAATAGATCTGCCATCGATCTTGCAGTTCCTCTACTAGGTATATATCCAGAAGACCAAAAATCACTTTGTAACAAAGATATTTGCTATATTTGAATGTTTATGGCAGCCTAATTCGTAATTGCTAAGTCATGGGGGAAGCCCAAGTGCCCATCAACCTACGAATGGATTAATAAATTGTGGTATATGTACACCATGGAATATTATGCAGCCTTAAAAAAGATGGAGACTTTACCCCTTTTATGTTTACATGGATGGAGCTGGAACTTATTCTTCTTAGTAAAGTGTCTTGAGAATGGAAGAAAAAGTATCCATTGTACTCAGCCCTACTGTGAAACAAATTTATAAGCACCCACACTTCCATATGAAAGCTATAACCCAACTATAGCCCAAGATAAAGGGGAAAGAGGAGGGGGAAGGGCCGTGCAGGGGGTGGGTGGGTGGAGGGCGAGTAATTGGTGGGACCACACCTATGGTGCATTTTATAAGGGTACATGTTAAATCTACTAAATGTAGAATATAAATGTCTTAATACAATAACTAAGAAAATGTGGTGAAGGCTATGTTAACCAGTTTGATGAAAGTATTTCAAATTGTATATAAAACTAGCACGCGGTACTCCATAATTGCATTAATATACACAGCTATGATTTAATAAAAAAATTATCTGCTACAACTTCCTTTTTATATTCCAAAATATTAAGGGGGTACAAACATTTTGTGGTATATGAATCACTTTTGAAATGCTTGACTAATAGCTTTGGTGTGTCTCTAACCCAAGTAGTGTTTCTTGTACCCATTAGGTGGGATTTGCTTCTCCCCCCTTCCATGTTTGATTTCCATTGAGTTTTACTTCCTTCTGTGTACAGTACACTCATTAGTTAGTTTTAGTTTAATAATCAGTATGTGTGGTATTTGTTTTTCCAGTCTTGAGATACTTTGCTTAGGAGAATGGTCTCCAGTTCCATCCGAAGTGTTGTAAAAGGTATCAATTCATTTTATTAACTCCTTGATATACATATACCACATTTTATTAAGCTACTCATGAATTGATGGGCACTTGGGCTGATTCCACATCTTTGTAATTGTGAACTGTGCTACAATAAACATTTGAGTGCAGGTATCTTTTTGATAAAGTGACTTCTTTTTTGTTGGGTAGATACTCAGTAGTGGGATTGCTGGATCAAATGATAGGTCTACTTTTAGTTCTTGGAGGAATTTCCGTACTGTTTTCCACAGAGGTTGTAAATGTTCCTTTCTCTCTGCATCCATTTCAGCATCAATTTTTTTTTTGGACTTAATAATAAAAGAATTCCAACAGGGGTAAGGTGATATCTCATCAACATTAGTAATCATCAGGAAAATGCAAATTTGATGTTCTTCTGTTGTGACTTGTATGTGACTTTTGGGGTCTCATGTTCTACTCCAGTTAATCAAAATCTCCTAAACAAATGCAGTGCTCTCTCCCTGAGAAGTTACCATGCCAGTGTGGAAGTAAATATCATCTTGCTCTACCTCATTACATATAAACTGAAGATGTGATGGATTCCATACAACTTCATCATTTAAGTCTGTTTATACTCAGGAAAATTACCAGCTTTGGGTTCTATTTGAGAAGAGAAATCCCAGGCTGGTTTCAATATTTGTTTAAAGATAAGTCTTAGACTCAGACCCTCCCAGGCTTGAATTCATTGGAAGTAGAATTCTCAATATCTATTATTTCTATGTAGTCACTGTCTATTCTTATGCCACGTAGATATATACAAATATGCTTTGGAATTTAGCCCCATTTATGACCTTAATTTTACTTGTTTCTCTGTGATCCATTTTATGCCTTCCAGTTAATCAATCAATTAATTAACTAATTAATTACATGCATGCATGTTATACTGTGTCAGGTACTGGACATATGAAAAAGAAAGGTCAACATAATCCTTTCCTTTACAGTGGTGCGTGTATATACCTTAATAGAACAATCACACCAACAAAGTCAGGATAAAACTATGGTATGTGCAATGAAAGGAAAGCCTATGTCAGGAAACTTCCAACTGAAGTTTCTTAACTTTCTTACCTCTTTCTCTTATTTTAAGCCCTGACCTTTCTCTCTGGGATTAAATGTACTGTTATGTAGAAGGTCACAGTTGTCTCATTATGTACTCTGGAGGTTGGATAGAAAGATACATAAATAGATAGATGCAAATAATGAAAGCGGCAAGTTCAGGAGGCTGATAGTAAAGAAAATACTCACATGACCTAGAGGTAATCAGGGAAAGCTTCCTGGAGGAAGGGATGCCTGGGCTAGGTTGTTTATTTCTTTTTGTTTGTTTATTTTTAAATTTCAGATTGTTTTCAATTCTAAGGTAAAGTTCAAGTTGTAGTTGAGCCCTTCACCCAGGGGTGTACTGAACATCCTCACATTGTGCACATTAGGTGAGATCCCACTAATTGCCCTCTCTCCTTTACCTCTCCCTTCTCCTTCCTTTCCTCTCCCTCTTGCTAAGACTACCCTTGTGTTTTTTCTTTCATGGGGTCATGGAGTTGTTTATATGTTGGTTTCATATTAGTGTTGAGTACATTGGATACTTCCCCCCTCATTCTTGAGATACCTTACTAAGAAGAATGCATAAGTTTTGAAGGACAAATGAGGAGCAAGCAGGTACAACTTGGGTGTGGAGGAAGAGTAGTTCAGGCAGAGAATACCATGTGAGCAAATGTTCAGGGAAGAAAAACATTTGTGGAGAGAGAGAGAGAGAAAGAACGACTACACAACTGCAGGAGGTTTCACATACAGAGAGCATCAAGTAGAGAGCAATGAAGCTGAGAGGGCAGCAGCAAGCCTCTGGTCAGAGCTGAGTAACCACACAGAACATAATGATGATAGAATTCTATAAACAAAGTTGGACCCACAACCTGGGGGCCATTCCAGACGTTCATTTGCTTCATTCCAGACACTTCTTTAAACACACACATTCACTTGACTGTAAAGGCAGGGATTGTGTCTACTTTCTTTCTAATATTTCTAGTTCCATATTTTCAGACACCTCTTTAACCTCTTACTTGTTGACACTCATTTTCTCATGGCTCTTTTTCCAAATATTCTCTGACTGCTTAGCCAGATAATACATCCCTTCTGTGACAGTAACAAGGATGTGCATCTTGAGAGAGACTTCCCAGAGTGGCCAGAATTACTCCAGGGAGTGAGACAATGGCGGAAGTGTAAATCACAAGAAATACTGAACTTTGGGAGCCAGCAAACAATAATATGCCACTTTATTCCATTCCTGCTAGAGGTTTATATATGTTACTGTCACTTTTATACTGTTCTCCACCACTGGTAATTTTCTCTCAATCTGATTTTTATTTCCCAAGGGTCTGCCAAGGTTAAAAGTGCTGGAAAACCAATGACTATTCTTTTGCCAAGGGATAGTAAATTAAATTAACCATTGCTGGTGGCCAGCTTTGGTCAGAACTATTTATATGTAAATAGATAAAAATCCCTCAAGGCACCGCTACAATTATTAGTTGTTCTTTCCAGATGTTGACTATAATACAAGAGGTCATGAACAAAACTCTGGAACGGGGGAGGAATTAGCTTTGGTTTAGCCTGATCTTTTCTTGCATAAACTAGCTTTTCTCAAGCATCAGTTAGTCCAAGGTGAAACCTGTACTGCTAGTTTAACAAGTGAAGAGGCTGAAGAGATTTTTGGTCCCAGACCAACAGCAAAAATAGTATTTGCTAGTTTAAGTCCTATTTGCCTAGTATAGGCATTGGCTGACATCTTGTCCTGGTTTACAGGTTCTGTCCAATCAGTGCATGCTGATTTGCATACTGCTTCCTGAATGGACGGCATAAATTATATCAACAACAGACTCCAGCCTTCCAGATGCCCTCAGGATTCCGGTGAGAAAATCTCCTTTGAGGTACATTTATAGAAACAAGGAGTGATACATATTTGTGGACTCAATATTCCAATGCGGTCTTTTTGGTTGGAGTTTCTATGTCAG
This sequence comes from Nycticebus coucang, assembly GCF_027406575.1. NCBI lineage: Eukaryota > Metazoa > Chordata > Mammalia > Primates > Lorisidae > Nycticebus > Nycticebus coucang. The sequence goes on along the minus strand of NC_069791.1, from coordinate 94,609,968 downwards.
AGGATTATGGAGATTGCTTCTTTTATTTTTTTTCCCCCTCCTATTCCAAAGAAACTCAACTCTATTTCTAGTTAAGCAACTCTTTTGAATTTCTATTTATGCAACTCTCACTCATGTTACCCTTTACTCTATATAATGAAATAGTTTCTGGGCTGCCTTCATAATTGATAGCCTGTTTCTATGCTGTTGAGCCCTGAATTGCTCTTTAAGTCAAACTCCTAAAGACGGGAAATTTGAAGGAAAAGGGGATTATTTATGGACATAGAAAAGTTAGAAATTGAACCAGTATCTTAGCCCTCCATTTTCCTCCAGGGTAGAAGACTTTTCTAGGTTTTGGCAGGTCTACTTCTAGGCTGGATGTTGCTTTATAAATGGTTCCTCATGTGGTTTAGCTGAATGGTTTACCAATGTCTGTGATCTATCCTGAAGTATCTTGAACTTGTTGGGAGAAGTAAGACCAGGAGGACTGGCTGAAGCACACTCAGCTTGTCTACCACACTAGATAGTCTTGAACTAGACCACATTATCTTGGCCCCTGTGGAATTATTTCCCCTTAGACATGTATCGTGGCTTTCACCAACGACTGAAACATTAACCTCAGGGAACCCAATAAATGTTCTCATTGTTAGAACTTCGTCCATCTTATCTCATTTGAAGCCCTGCATGAAAAAGTTTTAGAATTAAATGTAAGTCCTAGAGTACAGCGCAGCTAAATAATGAGGACAGGGAGGGTGAGATCAAGCCAGCATTTGCTTACCAAGCTGTTTTCCTTGGCTGTGTTTTCCTAGAGGAAGCAAAGTCTTCTTCCTTGTGTTTAGGCACAGTCAGCTTGCCTCCACCCACCCATGAGGCTGGAGACACTGTGCTCAAGAAGAGGAACTCGCCCTTGGGAGGCGCCTGTGTGGTGGGGAGTGGTGGGGAGTGGTGAGAGAGTGGGAGTGGTTACTAGTTTTCCTAAAGACATATTATAGGTTTGTAGCAATACTTTCTCAGGACTAGGATGTGTCTGTACTTTTTGACTGGAGAATATATATAATGGACGCTGTTTCACTTTATTTCTTGACTGTCAGGGGGCTCAGAGTCAAAAGACTTGACTGGAATGAATGTGTAGGGTCTTGAGAAAGTAAATCTCTGCAAAGCAGCAGAGGAGCTGGAGGCCCAGTCTTGCCCTAAAATTTACCCTGCTCTGAGTTTTAATTTTACATTTCAGTTTTACCAAATTAGTATCACTTTGACAACCAATTTTTAAAAATTATGCAGTGGCAAAAGTTAACAAGCCACAGAATGAATACATGGGATTCCCTCCAAGCCAGGGTATTACACAGCACAGGAGAAATGCCCTCCCTATTTTTGTCCCCAATATCAGTCATGTGTCCTTTCAGGGTGGCTCGACATTTGCAAAGACACAAAGCAGTTTTCATTATGTCAGGTGGTTTGACCATTCATTCATTGGGAAACAGGGTAAAAGATGGTAAATCTCATATCAAATATTATAAAAGGGGGAAGGATTTGTAACATAAAAAAATGTGTAAAACTGAGTTTGTTAGGTGAAAATGTTTTCCCACAGATATCATGAATTATTTCAGAAAGAGAATTAGGGCTGAGCAGGAAGCCCTGTTTTTTCATTATCTGACCAGACAGAGTACCTCTCCTTGGGCTGATCCTCTCTTTTCTTTACTAGAACAGCAAGAAAGGAACTTAAGAGAACATTCCCCAAAGCAAAATGTCTGCCAAATTGCTTTTTAAACATTGAGTCAATATCATTTAATTGTATATCCCTCTGTACAAATCACACAAACCAGCCAGGTACATATGCACATAACTTTACTCATATAGGCAGTTTAAGAGTGTTTATCTCTATACTGGAGAAATTGGTATCAACGAACTGTGGCGATATCTTCCTTTAAATGGTGCACACATGCTAAGCTGCAGGGTTCATAAATTAGCTTTTTGGAGAGTTCAATCATAATCAAATATGCTTAATATTCACACATTGTAATTTGAACATTAAGATCTTGAACAAAGATCACGATCTTGGAAGGTATTAAATTAAAAAAAAATACTCCCCCAGAATTGCATTTATTAGCTTCTGATTTCTGATTTATGTTTCATTAGCCTGTGGTGATAAGTATGGAACCATGTAAAAGAAAAGCACGAATCCCCATTTTGGAACATTAAATCCAGATTTTTGACGATAACCTATTTCTGTGCTGCTATTAGGGGAGTGCCAGCTTGTACCCACATCCAGTTATTAATCTGTGAAATGTTTTCTCCCTGGTGCACTTAACCGTCACTGACTAAGTGGGTTATTAAATGGGAGTGAGAAATGAATCAATCAAATATATTCAAATGCTCAGTCTCCAGCATTGTTCTTTGACTTCATTATTTAGGCATTAAATTCCATGCAACACCAGATGTAATTGTCAATACAGAGGGGCTTGATTTGTGGGACACAAGTTCTCTTTGGCAATTATGGTCTTAGGTTTACAAGTACACCAGAAATCCTTGCAACACGATAACACCATTAACATGGCTTCCATAATCACATCTTTCAGTGGGATTATAGCTGTAATGGGGAACTGACATTTTCATTAGAGAATAGAGCTGGTCTTTGCAGTAATACATGGGACATGTTTGCATGCCTGGTCACTGGTTACACAAAATGCTTTGGGGTAGAAGGTTTGTCCTCAGCACCATAAGGCAACTCTTCCATTTACTCAGCTTAGTCAAAAAGAAATGTGTGATTACTATGCACAATGTTAATACTGCCTGTATTTGAATCCTGATTTCACTACTTCCCAGCTATGTAAACTTAGGCAAGTTTGCTAACCTTTCTGTGCCTCAATATTCCCATCTGAAAATGGGGATGATGATGATAATGATATTAGCATCATGGTCTTAGTTTGGGTTTCTTTAGAAGCAGACACTGAGACAAAGATTTGCGGGGCAAATAATTTATTTGGAGGGTTTAAATCCCGTGAATAGCGGAGTGGGGAGGTGACACAGGCAAGGGAAGGCAGGCAAAAGGGTGTGTTATTAAGCCAGTTGCCACAGAGGAAGCACAGAAGGGGATGACGCTTGGTAACTCTAGTAGACATGGCATAACACACAGCTCAGAACCATCCCTTGGGAGGGATGAGTGAGCTGAGGTATTGGTCATCTGTGGTCAATCCCCCCATCCTGGGGACATCACAACATGTTGCTGGAGAGTAAAGCAAGGTCCAGCAGCTCAGGAAAGATCTGGCAAAGAAGCAGAGGAGCTGGAGGCCAGGACTCAAGCCTGTGTGCTCTGCAGGGACAAGACTGAGGGCACCTGTGGTGTCTTCTCTAAGCACCTACCTCCTGGGATCATTTTGAGGGCTGTGAGTGAAATTTCTTAAGGCACTTAAAACAGAGTTTGGCTTTAATAAGTCAGTGTAAGCATTTACTGCCAATTACCATACGGGGCTGGTGTGGGGACTACCCAAGATCATGTAAGTAAAGCCCAGATCTGTGCAGAGCCTGGCCCAGATGAAATGCTCAGCCAACGTTTGTTTAACAAAATACCTACCCTTTACGGATCTCCGACTGTTACTCCCATTATTTTACTCTCTTATTTAATCCTCTCTGCTAGCCCTTGTAATGCAGGGTTAGCATCCCTGTTTTCAACTTGGTTGAGGTCATAGGACCTCATAGCCAGAGGCCCAATTATAGCCTTGAGGTCATGATATTTGAGGCACTGTGATCGGAACCTGGCCTCTTCTGCTTCCCAGCTGGGAAACCTCAGACTGAGTTGCTGAGTTCCCCCAATTCTCAGTTTCATTATCTATGCTAAGGGGAGAATAAAAGTACTTTCTCAAATGAATGCTGGAAGGGTCAAATGAGATGACGCCTGTGAAGACCTGCACAGTGCCTGCTAAGTAGTACCAGGGATAGTCATTATTATTACTAATGGCAGTAGTATTAAAGCTAAGACTTGAACCCACGTGTGCCTGACCATACAATACCTCATTTTTTCCAACAGGATTATCTGAAGGCAATACTTTCAAAGGTGTGGGGAATAGCTTCTAAAAGGTCTCCCAAGCATCCCTGCCTCCTGAGACTCAAGCTCTTGCACAATCCCCTCCCCTTGAATGGGAGCTGGACCCAGCATCTTGCTTTTGATGAAGAGAGCAGAGCAAAAGGAATGGGATGTCACTCACAAAATTAGGTTTCAAAAGACTGTGACTTCCATCTCGCCATCATTTTCCCACTCTTTCTTTCTCTGATGGAAGCCAGTAGCTCTTTTGGGAGATTAAGGAAGTGAGGGAAGCTTCAGGCCAACAGCTAGAGGAAATCTGAGGCACTCCAGATAACCATGGAGAAATCGAATCCTGCCAATGACCACAGGAGTGATCTGGAAAGTGGAACCTTCCCAGTTGAGCCTGATATGGATGCGGCCCCAGTTGATAACTTTGATAGCCTTGTCAGAGATTATCAAAGGACCCAAGCAATGCTGGGCCTCACCCACAGACACTGTGAGATCACAAACATCACTGTTATTAGGTTCTAACTTGTGGGACAATTTGTTATGAGTCACTGCAGTATAAACAGGAACAACGATACTTAGCTCAATGTCCTACAAGACTATTCCCCTTTTTGTTCTAACATTGCCTTGCAACAGAAAGGTCAAGTCAGTGTCCATTAGCTGAAAAACCATGCTTTAGACTAGCAGTTTTCAACCCTTTTTGTTTGAATTGAATGTTGTAGAGGGAGCCCCAACCACAGAACCTAGAAAAACAAGATGTTGCACCATCGTCTTGATGAGAGTGGAGCTCTGGAGCCCACTTGATCTCTAAGGATGAAAGTTAAACGTGGGAAATAGGTAGTGAGATACAGTAAACACAGCTTAATCAGCCCCATTTCCCAAGTGGGTACATAGGCTGGGTGGGCAGGGAAGATGGATGCTATGTGCAGGAGAATTGGAGAGCCAGGAGGCCCTGCATTTAGATGCGAGAACTTCTAGGGAATTGAGTCCATGTTCCTATGTGTCTGACCCTTGAAGCTCCACTATGTCTTGTATCTTATGATTATGAACCTTCAAATGCTCTGGTAAAGAGAGGGAGAAGCAAAACATGAAGGTCTTATAGTTAAATTTGCAAACCCATCCTAGAAAAAGTGCTGTGTACCCCATTGCCAAATGACTAAAGTCACCTCTGAACTACTCCTCTTGGGAATCTATGTACCAATACCAATGCCTAGTTCACCCTTCAAAGCAATTTTAGAACTCTTTTTCTGGAATGACTATCAAAGCTGTCATCGTAGGGTATACGAAACCACACAACAACAATAATGAATGCCACTCAGCAAGACACTACAACACTTTGACATGGACACAGCTGTAAGACATAGATATACTAAGGTTATTAAGCCTTACTGAGTTGTTCATACAACACCACCAACATAAGCGCATGGTGGTAACTTTGTCAACCTAATTGCCAGACCTGTATGATGACAGCTCTAACGGTCATTCCAGAAAAAAGAGTTCCACAATTTCTTTGAAGGATGGACTAGGCTCTGGCATTGGTGCATAGCTTCCGAAGGGGAGTACTTTGGAGGTGACCATAGTGATATTCAGCAATAGGTATGTAGCATTTTTCTAGGATGGGTTCCCTAACTTAATTGTCATACCTCCTTTGAAAAGGTTGACGGGTAGTGGGAAGGGAATACAAGGTGGCCTGAAGAAAAGGGGGCCTTCTTCTCATTTGAATGTGAGAAACTTCATCTTGTGAAGATTACCCCAGGGTGGGGAACAGAACATAAGGACATTTCAGGTATGGATGCATTAAACAGATGGATATAGCATGTGTTTGCCAAGCTTGCCTGATGATCAGAGCTACCTGGGGAAATATCAAGTATCAAGTACACATCCCCAGGTTTATTTGAGACAGGCTGGATCAGAATCCCTAGGGTAGGGACCTGAGAAACTGTAGATGGAACCAATGTCCAAGATGATTATCAGGCAAGTGGGAACAGAGGCATTTGGTACAGCCATACTCATTTCTAATTCCAAATGTCCATCCATCTATCCATCTGTTCATTTAGTGATCCATGCATTCAACCATCCTAGCATCTATTTAATCATTCAACACAGTGTCTAGTATGTGTTGAAGGCTGTAATTCTTCCAGGAATGCAAAGACGTGGCACATGGTCACTACACTATAGGGACCCACAGAGTGGTCAGGAAATAGACAAAGATCCTTTTACAATGTCGCATGATGAGATAGATCTATGACAGAGGAAACACAGGAGGGCACCTGATATATCCTGATTGCTTCCAAACCCGCCCAATTTAACTTCTAGTCACTGATTCTTTCTACTTGCTTATTTAAAGTGAAAATGATGTAATTTAGATATGTCTTTGCCCATTTCCTCTTAGGGACATCCCTGTTCATACAACCGTTCTAAGGACAAAGGGACCCACCATCTCTGTATTTCTGGAATTCTAATTAGCAAGCCGGATGGAATTGACTAAAATTTTATACCTTCTTTCACCAACTAGGATTTCTGCCACAATCTCAGTTTTCTTGCCTGCTGCGTTCCTTCCTTGGGGACAAAAGTACCACCAGCCCCAGGAAATGAGCCCCTTGAAGCACAATGATTAGCCTTGGCCTTAAAAGGCTTTCAAAAGGTTTGCAAACAACACAACTGGAATGTACAAGGAACGGGGTGGGTTTCTTTCTTTTCCCTTTTAGAAAATGATTAAATCCCACTGTCTTTTGAAGATAAATATTTCTGCTGGGCACATTTGCTTTGTAAATTACAGACTTGAGTGGCTTTCTTTTTTTCTTTTTCTTGCTGCTTCAGTGAACTGGGAATTAGACAATATTTGCAATCAAATAAAAAGTGAGGGCTCTTGACAGCTTGGAATTCTGACAATTCTGGGGGCTAGGATGTTTGGAGTGTGATGGTATTGATTTGACCACTCAGCACAACCTTCAGGGGCTCTTCCAGAAGAGCAAGGTGCTCTCCTTGATGGAGTGATGTAGCAGCAGACAAGAGAGATAGGTCTTTGCCCTCAAGGCTGAAGGCTGATAGGTGAGAGAGGTTTTTTTTATAAATAATAATGACAGTATGGTATTGGCACCCGTAGCACAGTGGTTACGGCACCAGCCATGTACACTGAGGGTGGTGGGTTCGAACTCAGCCTGGGCTAGCTAAACAATGACAACTGCAACAAAAAATAGCCGGGTGTTACGGTGGGCACCTGTAGTCCCAGCTACTTGCAAGAGAATCGCTTAAACCCAAGAGTTTGAGGTTGCTGCAAGCTGTGATGCCACGGCACTCTACCGAGGGTGACACGGTGAGACTCTGTCTAAAAAAAATCCCCAAGAAGCCAGTATGTATAAGTGCTAAGACAAAAAAAGCAGGCATTCAACAAACCCAATGGGTGTCTATTCACTCAATTATGCCAGACCAGTTCTAGGTACAAGAAATACAGTTCTTCATGGAACTTTCTCTTCTTTCCTGTGTGTGTATATGTGGGAGATATGTGCCATATTTTTCTTATTTATTTTGATTGTCAGATGATAAGTTGTGTGGTGTGGAGAAAATTAAATCAAGGCAGAGGGAGAAAGTGCATGTGTGTGTTTACACACCAGGGTGTTTTGTACAAAAACTTATGCACAAGTGGTGGAGAATATAATTTTAGATTAGGGGGCTGCATTAGTTTTCCATTGTGCTATAATAAATTGCCACAAGTTTGGTGGCTTAAGATAATGCAAATACAGAGGGTTTCAAAAGATATGTACACATTTAGGAAAGGAAAAAAATGTATTAAATTGGTAATACTCAATGTATGCTAATTTTGTTATGAATATAAGCCACCTTCAGCACCTCTTGTAATTGCAGAAATCAAATGTGACTTGAGTATTACAAATTTCATATAGGTCTTTCCTTTTTTTTTATTGTTAAATCATAGCGGTGTAAATTAGTGCAATCAAGGAGTACAATGTGCTGGTTTCATATACAATCTGAAATATTCTCATCAAACTGTTCAACGTAGCCTTCATGGCATTTTCTTAGTTATTGTATGTAGACATTTGTATTCTGCATTTAGTAAGTTTTGCCTGTAGCCATTCTAAGATGCACCGTAGGTGTGGCCTCACCCATTATCCTCCCTCTACCCTAACCTCCCCCCTCCCTTCCCCTTCTTTGGCCCTTTCCTCATAGTCTTGTGCTTTAGTTGGGTTATAGCCTTCATGTGAAATCTATAATTTAGCTTCATAGTAGGGCTGAGTACATTGGATACTTTTTCTTCCACTCCTGAGATACTTTGTTAAGAAGAATATGTTCCAGCTCCATCCATGTAAACATGAAAGAGGTAAAGTCTCCATCTTTCTTTAAGGCTGCATAATATTCCATGGTATACATGTACCACAATTCACAAGTCCGTTCATGGGTCGATGGGCACTTGGGCTTCTTCCATGACTTAGCAATTATGAATTGGGCTACAATAAACATTCTGGTACAGATGTCTTTGTTATATTGTGATTTTTGGTCTTCTGGGTATAAACCTAGTAAAGGAATTATAGGATCGAATGGCAGGTCTATTTTTAGGTCTCTAAGTATTCTCCAAACATCCTTCCAGAAGGAACGTATTAGTGGGCATTCCCACCAGCAGTGTAGAAGTGTTCCCTTTTCTCCACATCCACGCCAACATCTCTGGTTTTGGGATTTTGTTATGTGTGTTACTCTTACTGGGGTTAGGTGATATGTCAAAGTAGTTTTGATTTGCATTTCTCTAATATTAAGGATGATGAGCTTGTTTTCATGTGTTTGTAGATCATGCATCTGTCTTCTTTAGAGAAGTTTCTCTTCAAGTCCCTTGCCCACCCTGAGATGGGATCACGTGTTCTTTTCTTGCTAATACGTTTAAGTTCTCTGTGGATTCTGGTTATTAGACCTTTATCAGAGGTATAACCTGCAAACATTTTCTCCCATTCTGAGGGCTGTATACTTGCTTTACTTACTATGTTCTTGGCTGTGCAGAAGCTTTTTAGTTTGATCAGGTCCCAGTAGTGTATATTTGATACAGCTTCAATTGCCTAGGGAGTCCTCCTCATAAAATATTCACCCAGGCTGATTCCTTCAAGAGTTTTTCGTGCACTTTCTTCAAGTATTTTTATAGTTTTATGTCTTAAGTTTAAATCTTTTATCAAGTGAGAGTCTATCTTAGTCAATGGTGAAAGGTGTGGGGCCAGTTTCAATCTTCTACGGGTTGCCAGCCAGTTCATCCAGCACCATTTGTTAAATAGGGAATCTTTTTCCCACTGAATATTTTTAATTGGCTTGTTAAAGATCCAATAATGGTAAGTAGCTGGATTCATCTCTTGGTTCTCTATTCTGTTCTAGACATCTACTTCTCTGTTTTTGTGCCAATACCATGCTGTTTTGATCGCTATTGATTTATAGTACAGTCTTGGGTCTGGTAGCGTGATTCCTCCTGCTTTGTTTTTATTGCTGAGTAATGTTTTGGCTATTCGAGGTTTTTTCTGATTCCATGTAAAATGAAGTATTATTTCTTCAAAATCTTTAAAGTATGACAGTGGAGCTTTAATAGGAATTGCATTAAAATTATATATTACTTTGGGTAGTATAGACATTTTAACAATGTTGATTCTTCCCAGCCATGAGCATGGTATGTTTTTCCATTTGTTAACATCTTCAGCTATTTCTTTTCTTAAAGTTTCATAGTTCTCTTTGTAGAGATCATTCACATCCATTGTTATGTATTCTCCCAAATATTTCATCTTATTTGGCACTACTGTGAAAGGAATAGAGTCCTTGACTGTTTTTTTCAGCTTGTTTATTGTTGGTATATATAAAGGCTACAGATTTATGGGTGTTGATTTTGTAGCCTGAGACATTGCTGTATTCTTTGATCACTTCTTAAAGTTTTATAGTATAATCCCTAGTGTTTTCCAGATATACAATCATATCATCTGTGAAAAGTGAAACTTTGTTCTCTTCTGACCCTATGTGGATACCCTTGATCGCCTTTTCTTCCCTAATTGCAATGGCTAAAACTTCCATTACAGTGTTAAAGAGCAATGGAAACAATGGGTAACCTTGCCTGGTTCCTGATCTAAGTGGAAATGATTTCAATTTAACTCCATTCAATACGATATTGGCTGTGGGTTTTCTGTAGATGGCCTCTATTAGTTTAAGAAATGTCCCTTCTATACCAATTTTCTTAAGTGTTCTGATCATGAAGGGATGCTGGATATTATCAAAAGCTTTTTCTGCATCAATTGAGAGAATCATATGGTCTTTGTTTGTTAATTTGTTTATGTGCTGAATTATATTTATAGATTTACGTATATTGAACCAGCCTTGAGACCCTGGGATAAATCCCACTTGGTTGTGGTTTATAATTTTTTTGATGTGTTGTTGGATTCTGTTTGTTAGGATTTTATTGAGTGTTGAGTATTCATTAGTGATATTGGTCTATAATTTTCTTTTCTTGTTGGGTCTTTCCCTGGTTTAGGGATCAAGGTGATGTTTGCTTCATAGAATGTGTTGGGTAATACTCTTTCTTTTTCTATGTTTTGGAAGAGGTTTAGTAATATAGGTACTAGTTCTTCTTTAAAGGTTTGGTAGAATTCTGACGTAAAGCCATCTGGTCCTGGCTTTTCTTTTTAGGGAGATTTTGTATAGTTGATGCTATTTTAGAAATTGATGTAGGCCTGTTCAACATTTCCACTTCATTCTGGCTAAGTCTTGGTAGGTGGCGTGCTTCCAGGTATTGGTTTTCATATTTCTGAGAGTAGTGTTTCTTGTAGTATTTGTTTATGATTTTTTGAATTTCTGAGGGGTCTGTTATTTCATTGTTACCATTTCTGATTCATGAAATTAGAGATTTTACTCTTTTTTCCTGGTTAGGTTGGCCAAAGGTTTATCTATTTTATTGATCTTTTCAAAAAAAACAACTTTTGGATTTATTGATCTGTTGTATAATTCTTTTGTTTTCAATTTCATTTAGTTCTGCTCTGATTTTGGTTATTTCTTTTCTTCTGCTGGGTTTGGGGTTGAAGTGTTCTTCCTTCTCCAGTTGCTTGAGATGTTCCATTAAGTTATTGACTTCCTCTCTTTCCGTTTTCTTGAGGAAGGCTTGCAGTGCTATAAATTTCTCTCTTAGGACTGCCTTTGCAGTATCCCAGAGGTCCTAGTAATTCATGTCTTGATTGTTGTTTTGTTCCAAAAATTTGGTGATTTCCTTCTTAATATCGTCTATAACCCATCTATCCTTCAGCATAAGTTTGTTTAGCTTTCATGTTTTTGTATGAGTTCAACTTTTATTCCATGATGGTCTGAGAAGATGCAAGGAATAATTTCTATTTTTTAAAATTTGCTGAGGTTAGATTTGAGGCCTAGGATGTGGTCAATTTTGCGATATGTTCCATGGGCTGATGAGAGGAATGTGTATTCAGTTTTGTTGGGATGAAATGTTCTTTAGATGCTGTTAAGTCCAAATGTTGAATGGTTAAGTTTAAATCTAGAATTTCTTTGCTTAGCTTCTTTTTGGAGGATCTATCCAGCACTGCTAAAGGTGTGTTAAAATCTCCCACTACTATGGAACTGGAGGAAATCAAGTTGCTCATGTCTGTTAGAGTTTCTCTTATAAATTGAGGTGCATTCTGGTTGTGTGCATAAATATTAATAATTGAAATCTCATCATATTGAGTATTACCTTTAACAAATATGAAGTGTCCATCCTTACCCTTCCTCATTTCGGTTGGTTTAAAGCCTATTGCATCTGTGAATAGGATTTGCAACACCTGCTTTTTTCTGCTTTCCATTTGCCTGGAGTATAGATGACCATCCCTTCACCTTGAGTCTAATCGCACCTTTAATGTAAGATGCGATTCTTGTATGCAGCAGATATCTGGCTTGAGTTTTTGTATCCAGTCAGCCAACCTCTGCCTCTTTAGAGGACAATTTAAATCATTCACATTAATTGAGAATATTGGTAAGCCTTTTGAGAGTCCAGTGGACATTTTTAATCCTTTCATGACTGTGGAAGTTGGAATTTGATCAAAATTTTCTGAGTGGGTTTACTTTTGTGGTGGAGGATTATGCTGGTCTTTATGGAGGATAGGTCTGACAATATCCTGGAGAGCTGGTTTAGTTATGGCAAATTTTTCAACATGTGAATGTCATTGAAGTATTTAATTTCTCCGTCATAAATGAAACTCAGTTTTGCTGGGTACAGGATCCTGGGTTGAAAATTATTTTGTTTTAAGAGATTAAAAGTCAATGACCATCCTCTTCTTGCTTGAAAGGTTTCAGCAGAGAGATCTGCAGTTAGTCTAATATTCTTGCCCTTGAAGGTGATTGTTTTCTTTCATCTGGCTGCTTTCAGAATTTTCTCCTTCATATTAACTTTACTGAAATTGATTATGATATGTGTGGGGGATGTTTTATTTATTTATTTATTTTTATTAAATCATAGCTGTGTACATTGATATAATCATGGTGCATCATTCACTAGCTTCACAGACCATTTACCAAGTTTCACATATACCCTTGTTGGGGGATGTTTTATTCGGGTTGAGTCGTGATGGAATTCTGAAACTGTCTTTCTATCTGAATTTCAGAATCTTTTGGCATGTCTGGAAAGTTCTCCTTCATATACTCATGGAGAAGAGACTCTGTGCATTGTGAAGCCACTTTGTCACTTTTGGGGATCCCTATAAGACGAATATTGGTTTTCTTTGAATTATCCCAGAACTCTCTGAGAGAGTGATCTGTTTTTGCTCTCCATTTCTCTTCCTCTTTGAGAGTTTGAGAGCATTCGAAAGCTTTGTCTTCAATGTCAGAAATCCATTCTTCTGCTTGCTCCATTCTGTTACTGAGGGATTCTACTGTGTTTCTCAGATCTTTGAGGGCTGCAAGTTCTTGTCTCAATGTGTCAAAATTTTGGTCATTTGGTCTTTGAATTCGTTGAATTCTTGAGATATCTTTTGGGTTCCTGCTTGGAATTCTAATTCGATCTTATTTGCTTTCCAGATTCTGAATTCGATTTCTGACATCTCAGCTATTTGTTGGTGCATGGGATCTTGTGCTGTGTCTGCCCCATTGATCCTTGGGGTAGTTGATCTGCTCTGATTATTCATATTGCCAGAGTTTTTCTGTTGATTTCGGCTCATGATTGTTTTTCACCATTGCCTCTGGCCATCCTCAGAGTTGGGCAGGTGTCTCTCCAAGATTAGACCCCAGCGGGATCACTCTACTGTTGCTTGATCTTTGTAGGGAGTGACCCTGTGTAGTTCCTCTAGGGCTGCCCCAGCCAGGGAATTCTGGTTGTGGAAGCAGCTCCGGAGTGTGACACACCCGAATCCAGCAACAGGGTGGGAGGTGGTGTGCACTGTTCTGGGAGTGCTTAGTGCCCAGTGACTTTGGCACACAGAGCCCAAGGCTCCAGCAATCTCTGGCCAGGAGAAGGGCTCTATGCAGAGGCAGGGATGGCTCCGGAGGGCACGCAGCTACCAGAGTCCCTTGCCAGACGAGTGGGCCCTTGTGGAGGCAGGGAGGGTACAGGAGGGAGGTTGCAGCGTTGCGCAGCTCCTGCAGTTCCTGGTCAGGGCATGCGGAGGCCCGGTTGGCACGGGTCACCAGTCGGAGGTCATGGCGCAGCTCTATTGTGGTCCAGGCGGCACCAAGCCCAGGAGTTTGAGGTTGCTATGAGCTGTGATGCCACGGCACTCTACCCAGGGCAGCAGCCTGAGGCTCCAGTGTGCCAAAACTGGTCTCACTCTGCCCCTGAAGGTTAAGGCTGTAAGGCAGCTCAGTCTCCGCCTTTAGGCTGCTCAGTCACTAGGTTACTAGCTCCTACCTGATCCTTGCTCTGCGACCCTGAGGGTGGAGCTTGCCAGGGCAGTTCTCTTACAATGGCTCCCTGCGGCACATAGCCGAACACTATTAGCTCCATCTGGCTCAGCGGCTCAGTCTGGGGCCCTAGACAATGCCCAGGGTTCTCCGCATTCCTGCTCAAGCTCTCCCAAGGCAGTTCAACTGAGTGCCAAGTCCAAAAACACCAAAACAGTTCACAGGTAAGGCCTTTCCGGTTTGCAGTCTCACTGTTGCTTGTACTTACAGCTGTCAGCGAGATTAGGTCGATCGACCACATGCAACCACTTGCCAGTTTTCCACTGTTTTTGTCCTCCTCTTGGGGTCCAGAAGTCCCTGCTGACTCCCTGTATCCTCAAAGGGATGATTATAGGCAGATCCCACAAGCCAGAGATGCCTGGAGTCTTATCTCCCCAGATTCAGCCTGCCCAGTTGTAGGGAAGCTGTTACTCGGCCGCCACCTTGCTCCCAGGTCTTTCCTTTCTTAAAAATGTGTATACACATGTTTTTGTACTCTTTATATATTACTTACAGTTCTGGAAATTGAAATTTTGAAATGGATTAGCAGCCTTGTATTTCTTCTGGAGTCTCTAGTGGAGAATCCATTTTCTTATCCTTTCTAGCTTCCAAAGGCCTCCTGCATTCCTTGGCTCCTGTTCTCATCCCCCACTTCAAAGCCAGCATCTTCCACACTGTCTCTCTGACTCTAACCCTCCTGCTTCTCTCTTTTAAAGACCTTTGTGATTCTATTGAACCTACCTGGATAATCCAAGATGCTCTCCCCATCTCCATATCCTTAACTTTAATCACATCCGCAAAGTTCCTTTTGCCATGTGAAGTAACATAATCACAGATTCCGGGGATTAGGATATGGGCGTCTTGGGGGGTCCATTATTGAGCCTTCTACATTGGCTAAGGAAAGCTCACTGAAGAGCTATTTGATCATGGTCCTCAAAGGGGTGAGGGAGGGAGGCATCCACATGGCTGGGGATGGGGGAAGAGTAGGAAGAAGAGGGCATAGTGAGTGAGTTTGGAGAGAGACTGGAAAGTGAGGAATGGCTTGGATGCCAATGTGGCTGGAACAGAGGAGGTGATGAGGAGAGTCAAGGAAATAGGATCAAAGTCACGACGGGACTCACAGGCCAATGCTGGAATCCACCCTGTGTTGGGGATCCATGGGGCCTGCTGAGTACAGGGTTCAAGAGCTGTGAGGAGGAGGAACATCTAACTCAAGCTTAGAGGGTGGTGGGGGTAGAGAATCTTCCCAGAGGAAGGAAAATATAAACTGAGATCTGCCAGCTTCCGGAGAAATTAGAATTAATTACAGAGTCCTTTGTGTCACCTACTACACTAAACACTTTCTAAACAGATCTCATGTAGCACACTCATGTAAATGTGTGTATGGGGCAGGGGTTGGGGTGGGAGAAGGGTGATGGAGTATAGCCCTGACAATTGGGGCTGCATCAGAGAGGCTAGTCTGGAGGTGGTTAAGCAGATTTCTATCTGTCTCTGCCTCTTGAGCATGATGACACGTTGGAATTTTGGTCTAAGTTGGGTATAAAAACCCAACTTAGACCAAGATCTAAGAGCATGGAACTGTTGTAATCTGATTTACATTTAAAAAGTTCACTCTGTGTGGAGGGTGTCCTGCAGGTGTTCTGGAGTGTAGTGATGTCAGTGAAGGCAGAGAGAAGCAGAGGGCTTCAGGAAGTACATAGCACATGTACAGGAAAGGGAGGAATCCAAGTTTTGGCTTGAACAACTGGATAGATGGGGATGGGGGACCACTGGAGGAGAAAGTAGTTTGAAGTTGAGCAGGCAGAGAGCAATACAAAGAAGCACTGGCGGGTCCACATGGAATTAGAAGACTGGGTTGAGACATCAAGACAAAGGCAGAGAAGGCAGAGAGGATGACTGAGATGAGCAGTGGGTGCAGAAAGAGGAAGAGTGGTCCAGCAGTGCTGGAAGTGCTGACAAATGCTGTCTGCATTCAGCATTTTTGGTAAAAAAAAAAAAAAAAAATGGCATTTGTCAGAGTGAGGAACAGCACTCAGCTGCTTAAACCATATCGTGGTCTCCATCTTCAAGGAGTGAATGTGGTAAGGGGGTGGGGGGGGGGACATCTCCTGTCATCACACAGCCTTTGGAGAGTAGGGAGTAGTGCAGTAATAAAGTCTCCCTGGAAGATGCATAAGCCGGAAGAGGGCTGGGGAAACTCTCCTGGGCAGATGAGGAGGCTAAAGCAAGGAGGTATTCAGCAACCTGCCTGCTCAGTTGTTTTATTTATTTATTTATATCATAACTGTGTACATTGATGCATTTGTGGGGTTCAGTATACTGATTTGATATGCAATGTGAAATGCTTACATCAAACTGATTAACACATCCATCACCTTGCTTACTTACTTGTTGTGGTAAGACGATTATACTCTTTTTCTTAATAGTTTCGAAATGTATCATTGCATTGTGCACATTAGGTGAGGTCTCCCCAAATACCCTCCCTCTATACTTGGTGGGTAAGAGTGGGAGGGTGTTTCAATGTGATAAGGACACCCAAACGGTAAGCCTGAGTAGCTATTTGGGCTTTCTCAAGCACTTTCTGTTTGTCATTATAGTTGTTTTCTTAATTAAAAACTATTTTTTGAAGTATCATATGCATATCGAAAAGTATATTTTCGTAAGTGAACAGATCAATGAATTTTCACAAACACACCCATGTCACAATCCTCCAGCTGAAGAAATAAAACATTTTCTGCCAAATAATTTTTAAATTTTAAAACCAGATTGTCAGAACTCATCACTTCTTGTTGTGGTATCTTGTGTTGGTGTCCAAAAAAATGAAGCATTGGATTCCACTTTAGTCAGCCAACCCTAATGTATGCAAAGAAAGTTGGTTCCTGTGTTCTTGAGTTCAGCCCCATGTTTCCCCCCAGCTCTTACAGCTTCTGTCTGTGTTCTGTTCACCTACAGCTCACCTGCTGTGCCTGATATTCTCAACTGAGACATGAGTGCTTGAGTTTCTTGGTTTTTTTTTTTTTTTTGCAGTTTTTGGCTGGGGCTGGGTTTGAACACGCCACCTCCGGCATATGGGGCCAGTGCCCTACTCCTTTGAGCCACAGATGCCACCCAGTTTCTTGGGTTTTTTCATTGACTGAGGACATGCCTGATTCTCAGTCTTCCCCTTAATCAACTTTACTCCAAATATATAGATGTGCATGTGTTATGTTTCCCTTGTTCAACGTAGCTAAAAGCATAGCAAAGAACTTGGAGTTTCTGGTATAAGCCTTGGATTTTTGGGTCTGAGAAGGTAGTCTGGGTGAAGGATAAACTGAATCAAGAATGGGGTTTTAGTTTTTTTTTTTGAAGGAGTCATTGATTTCTTAGTATACCAATGCTTTTTTACTTTCTTCTTTTGAGATTTGAATCTCCTTGTAAGTTTGGGCAGAATGGGGTACTATACAGCATTCTGGTAGCTGTGGTCTGAGTGTGTCCTCTTTAAAATTCATATGCCAAACCCAATCCCTAGTGCAATAGTATCAAGAGGTTGGGCTTTTAAGAGGTGATTAGGTTACAAGAGTGAAGCCCATGTGAATGGGAATAGCGATTTAGTGCCCTTACAAAAAAGGCCCAAAGGCACTTGTTTACCTTTTACCTTTTGAGGACAGAGGAAGAAGGTACTGTCTGTGAAACAGAGTAAGACTTCACCAGACACAGAATCTGCTCTCTTCTTGACCTTGGACTTCCCAGCCTCCAGAACTTGGAGAAACACAGTTCTGGTATTTATAAGCCACCCAGTTTTTATTAATTTTTGTGATAGCAGCATGAATGACCTAAAATAGTGGTTCTCAACCTTCCTAATGCCGCGATGTATTTTCATTGTTACAAAGAGGTCCTGACCCACAGGTTGAGAATCTCTGGCCTAAGACAATGATGAAGGGCAGGGGCCCTGGAAAAAGTCAGACCTGTGTTCAAATCCTATCCCTAACTCTTGTTACTTAACTTCTCTGAGCCTCAGTTTTTCTTGTCTATAAAATGGAGACCATAAGAGGTACCATCCCATAGGGAAGTTATGAAATGAGAAACATATAAAGTGTTTAGCAAGTATTTTTATTACTATAACAATAATTATGGAAGCAATAATTGCAATTAGAACAATATTAGAAATATTATTGTTATTATTACTTCAGCTATTTGGCAGGTGATAAAACTGACATCAGGAACATTAAATGACTTATCCAAGGCCAGGCAGGATCCCCTGACTCTTAAGCCTTTTTATTCAGCACATACACTTTGTTAAGCACACCCAGGCCCCTTTCCCAGCTCATGTGGCTGCTGATGGTAGCTCTGATGAAGCAAAGGGGGGAAGCTGCCAGCCTGAGAAGTGGCACTGGGCAGCCCTCTGGCCAGGCATCATTTAATCAGATGACCTCCAAAGCCAGCTTGTCCAGCCGACCATCCAGCCTCCAGAAGAATAGCATTAAGGAGTTAATGAGGCTTGGCGGAGGCGATAGGCCATCTGTTCTTAATTACCCAAGTTCATGGGCAGGAGGGCAGGCCAGTGTGGCTGAGTTGGCTGCCCACTCTTAGCCACCTGCCTTCCTATCCCTGCCCTTCACCTTCTCCCATTTTTCCTTTCTCTGAGGCTGAGAAGCAGAAGTCAGGAGCCGCAACTTAACAGAGGCTGAGCATGGGAGCAGGAAAGTGGAGTGTCTAAGCCTTAGTTCTTCATAGACAAAGCCTGAGATGAGGAGTCTTGAGCAGTTGATTTCTTTGGAGAATGTTCTCAGGAGAATAGAGGAAGGATGGGGATGAGCTTCACATTGGTCCCTAGTGAGCTCTGGGGTTTGGGTGCAGCACAGCTTCTCTCACTTGGCTGCAAGGGGGTGGAGTGCAGAAATTCCCTGGAGGGAGGCGGGTGTAGGTGTAAGTCACTCTCAGCTAATATTGGAAGCAACAAAGGAGGCTTGCACTCACCAGGAAAGAGATCTGGGTGGAGCACCAAGGAAAGGGTGGGAAAGCAGCAAGACAGACTGTGGACAAGACTCTTCTCTGGAAAGAACCCAAGTCAGTTCTCTACTTTTTTCCCAGCAGAAAGCTTGGTTATGTCCCATGAAGCTCTGCTTTTCCTCAGAGGCAGGTGCATTAGCTGGTTAAGAGAATGAACTTTGCATTGAGACATGGGTTTGAATCTTGGCTCTTCCACCTACTGGCAGATTGATCTCGGGAGGGAGCTTTGACTTACCTGTGAAATGGGAATAATAGTACTCCCTACCTTTCAGAGCTGTCTGGGAAGATGTTACGAGCTGGTGCACGTAGACTACTCAGAACACAGCCTGGTACTTACTAAATGCTTGATTAATAGTGATGGGGGTATATATTTCTCCCCCATTCCTTTGCCTCCCCCCTCTTCTTCCTCCTTCCTTCCATCTTCATTCTCCCTCCCCTCCTTGTTTTTCCTCTTCTTTTGTCCTCCCTCCCCATCCTTCATTCTCTCTGTCCTCTTCTCTGTTTCCTAGTATTGTTGTGGTGGTAGTGTTGTTGCTGCACCCTGGCCAGCTGAAGGACTTTTTCTAGAGTGAGCCAGCATTCACCTTAAGGGAGGACCCCAAACCCATTCCCAGGCTGACGTTGTGCAACTTCTGAGGCAATGGTATAAAAATCCATGTTTGTGTGTATGGTGTGGGCGGGGGGACACTTCCCACTGGGTGTACCTGGCTTACCCCTGGAAACTCACCAATAGGCACTGTGGTAGAGTAGAGAATATGAATTTGGGCAGCGCAGAATTCAGGTGCAAACTCAGCCTCTCACAAGCTGTGTGGCTTTGGGCAATTTATTCATCTTCTCTGAGACTGAGATTCCTTATCCATAAAATACCCCAGCTGTAGTGATGTCAGGAAGATTAAAAGAAAGGACGCCTTAGGCCTAGGCCTTGTGTATTGTGGGGATTCATAGTCTGGACACATCTAGTGTTCTGGCACATAGTAGGAGTGTCAAAGTTATTTTCCTTTTTCATAGTAAATGCTGGTGTATTTGGATTTGAATTGAATTCAGTGACTTCTATCTTGGACTGCAGAACATTTTGTTTATCACTGGTGCCAGTTAGCCATAGCTTTGGGGTTACGGGGTCAGGGTCTTTGCTATGACCCAGGCTCTAACAGCTCCAGGCTACTGTGTGCTTAGGCACCAGAAATACTTGGGTTCAAAGCCTTGGTTTTCCACTTTGTGAGCTGTTTGCTTGCTTTTTCTGGTCCTGTGTCTTCATCTGTAAAATGACCATTAATATATTCTTGTCTGCACCACTGTGCAAATTAAAGTAGATAATGCCATTTAGCCCAGAGTCTGTGCCACAGTGAAAGGAGAACTGACAACAAACCATGCCATTAATGAGATGGAGGAAGAGCTGCATCTTTGTGGCTATCTGCTGAGAATGCCCAGACCCTCTCAGTGGCTCTAAAGAGTTAATTCAACAGGCATAGCTGCCCTGGCCATCCAGATTCTGTGGCTCCAGGCTGGATTCATTTGCACCTTTAGATCTTGGCTCACAGTCCTGCTGCCTGGTGTATGCTGGGGTGGAGGAGGGTGAAGATGAGTCTAATTATGTTGCATGTCCCTGTGATCACGGCAGGGTTTGATGCCTGGGATCCCTGTAGTCTGACAGAGATGGTGTTTGGAAATGAATGTCGGATTTATGAGGAGAGTGCTGGGGACCTCAGCCAGCATTGCAGCCTTGATTATAAATGCATTGCAGAGCTCCTAGCTGCTGTTCTGGAAAAAAAAAAAAAAAAAAAGGCATCTCTCCCTTCTGTCTGGCAGGCTGAGGTTGTCATTAGTGTGCTTAACCAAATAGTTCCAAATTTCTGATCTCAAGTCCTCTGGTGGGATTATATTTCCCCATCTACTTTAAGCTTAGATGTGGACATGTGACTTGCTGTGGTTCTAGTCAACACCCATGGACCCAAAGCATGAATGAAAAAGCCATGTTTACTACCTCCCATTAGATTTTTGGGTTTGCTTGTTACTTCAGCATACCTGGTGGACCCTGACTGATACACTTGATGGACGAATGAATACAAAATCACAAGGTGAGGGAGTCTGCCCTATTTTGCTCACTATTTTATTCCAAGGGCCTAGCGTGGTACCTGATGCATTTAAGAAGTTGATAAATACTTGTTGAGGAACTAGAGAAGGACCTTGGAACCAGCGGACCTGAATTTGATCCTGACTTTGAAACTTGCCAGCTGTGTGAATTTTGGAAGGTCACTTAACATTTTAATTCCTCAATTTTCTCATCCTTAGAGTGGGAATACAATTACCTGCAATGTTTCTGTAGGATTTATTCTGATAATGTAAAATTTTCTGGTATATAGCATGCACCCAGTACATGATGGCTAACAATATCTTTTGCTTTGTAAAAAGAAGGAAAGGATGGTGGGGAGGGACTGAGTCTATGTAAGTACTTTGTTCAGGGAGGATTGTTGCGGGAAGCAAGTAGTAGGTGGCATTGATGTGGAAAGAGGGCCCCCAAAAGAAGGAGTTGGGGGAGGCAGGGATGGATAAAGCAAGTAGGAGTCAGACACCTCTCTTCTGAGTCCAAGAAAACAAATTCAAATGGCAAAAAACATCCCTAAATATTTGAGTAGAAGCCATAGCTAGTATGTTTTTAATTGCCCTGCCAATAAAGATTCTGGGCAGAACGGTCTTTGATGCACAGAAATGTTTTGCAATGTTTTTAGTAATTGGGTTAAGATAATTTATTAGAGTACCGACTGGATGTGTTTCAATAATTGCTAAGACTAAAATATTAGCCTTTCCTCCCTGAATGCAAATCACTCCCCAATGGGCCAAAACATTGGAGAATATTGTTCTAAATATGCAAATCACTTTGAGACAAATTCTGAGTGCTGACCATAGCATCTATGTGAGCATTTATTTTAATTTGCACTTGGAAGCTCCCTGAACTTTGAGTCCCATGTGGGGGGCTTGTTTTGTTGGCAAGGTCACAGGCTGTGGTGGATTGACCTACTACTGTTTTTTTTTTTTTTTAAATTAAAAGAAACCTGTGCTCAGATGGGTGGTGAGGAGGGTCAGTGAGGGTCCTGCCAAGGTTGCTAGCAGCATAAGAGACATAGTTAATGGCTAAAACAGATTTTCCCTTATGCCTATTTTTCTACTGAGCTTGTTGAGGGGAAGCAATCTAACCCTATTTAAGAAAAATAATCAGCAGAAGTATTAACAGAGGAATTGAGAGGACAAGAGTCTTGCCTTGGGGGTGGGGGCATGTTTGCAATCTAGATTGAAAGATAATAAGCTTCTTAAGGTTAATTTGGTTTATTTGGTACTAACACAGCATCAGGAGAAAAAACTCACTAAATAGAAGCTTTTCATTGCCGGGAAACAACAATAATTGTGGGAATTGCATGTATGGACTGCTTAACAGTGCCAGGTAGAGTCCCAGGCATATTATGCATATTTAATTCATTTAATCCTCACACCAACCCAATGAGGAGAGGTATTATTATCCCCATGAAGAAGTTGAGTCATGGAGAAATGAGGTGTATTGGTTGGATAAGGTCTCTCTCTCAGTTAAGCAGCTGAGCTAGGGTTTGAACCAAGAACTTGGAATTCCAAGCTCTTGCATCAGACCACAAGGCTATATTACAGTCACCATTTATTTGACAGTTGCTGTGTTTTGGACAGCAAGCCAGGTCCATCACATGTACTATTCCATCGGGCCATTTAGGTGCTCTTTATGGTGTGTGTCACTCCAGTTTGGAAGATGTGGAACTGGGAACGGGGTCTATACCTCTCTGATCAGTGATTTTAGTGAGAAGAGTGACAGTGATTTAGATGGGAATGGGAAGGCATACTGGGTGTGAGGGACAGAGAAAATTAAACAAGAAAAGTTGCAGGTCTAGAAAAATACCCACAGTCTTTAGCTTCCTCACTCATAAAGTAGGGATGATAATTACACAGGCTTCACTGATGCTTAGTACCAAGTCTGACACACAATTTGTGCCTGCATATCCAGTATTATTATCTCTTGCATGAGATAATAATTGGGATTTCCTGAGTACATAAGAAAAACAAAAAAGCAATAACTGGTGATCACCATTTGGAAAGTAGTCCAATCTGCATCTCCAAAGAATAAAGAAGCCTTTAAACTATATCCCCAACACTGGGAAGTGGGGGAGAATTAAGGCATGATATTCAGCTGTGTGCCTGCAAGAAAGAAAGGACCTGCAATTAACCCATCTCTTTGTTAATTGCAAAGTAACCAGAATATGATCTTTGTTATTTGATTTTTAGATCTCTTGGGACTGCCTGGGTGTAGGTATGTTCATGGAGGATGGCGAAAAATAAAAGTAAGAATGGAGTTTACAGAATCACTGTATTCACTATCACACTGAGTACTAACAACTCTTGAGTCAAACTTAGTAAAGAGGAGCGTGTGATACCCATTGAACAGGTGAATGAGGAGGCTTAAAGAAGAAGAGGTGCTTCCTCATGACCACACAATGACCAACCGAGAAGGCAGACACTCAAACGTAAGTCTTTTGGCTTTGGATCCCTTAAAACTATCTATTCCTTCTAAGAATCATGGTAGAGGGAGGTAGGTCCTAAACTGGTAGCTGGCCTTGTTGGAATTGTCACCACCAGCATGAGACTCGTCACTAAGCCACCACAACCATCACAGTCAAGGTAGTGTATGAAGTGCGTTCCTCCAAATAAGATTTCACATTAATTGAGAATCTGCTCACTAATCCCATCAGTATCACCAAGCAAAGAAGGATAGCCTATATAATACGAGGCAGTTAGAGCTTCCCCCAAAGTTTCTTAATGGATAATAAATTATGAAGAGTACATTCTTTGCTATGTAATTAATGGAAATTTACCATTTTTAAGCTTCCTCTGGGAAATTTTCCATGTCAAATGAATTTGTCGATGGGACCCGAGAGGGAGGATATCACAACTGTTCCAGTGTGTCTTCTTCATTAGGCAGCTGCTGGAGGTTAAATTTTCAGTCACGTCTTCTGATGGCTTTGATCTGTGATGACAGTGTTAACTCTATTTGCTCCTTGGTATCACTCGGTATTTTAAAATAGTCTTTTAAGATAGCCTTGCTAATTATTTTGCTGGAAGTTTAATTAAATCTTGTCACAGAGGAATATGCTATCTTGGGGAAGGGCTGCTAAACATAAGTCAAATTGCTAAGTAAAAGGGAGGGAGGGTAGAGAGCTCTGCATACAAAGAATGGCACAGAAGATAGATTTACATACTAAAAAATGCAGGATTTACTGAAGTTCAAATCCTTTTGTTTAAACCATGTTCAGACAGAGGGCATTCTAAGTCTGCTTTAATTTTACATTTAGAACTGGTTGTATTGAAAGCAATTAGTGTTTTTATTTAGTTCTACTCTAGGACCATAAAGATAAACAGAAGAGGTCACCCTCTGTATGGGGCTCATGGTTGTGTGTGAGTGTTGTGGGTGGAGGATGCACAGAAAGACATGGTGTATCATATATAGAAAGTTAGAAGTCTAAGAATATTCATTATGGTGTTTGTTAATTCTGGAAACAACCTTTTGAAAGAATGAAGTAGATTCAAATGTATGATATGGAATAATCTCTAACATATGTTTGAAATTTTTAAAAGTGCCAGTTAAAAAAAAACCCCAAAACAAATAAACAAACAAAAAAAAACCTGTTGGTGAGCTTTTTCTTAAAAGGCCAGAGAGTGACTATTTAGGCTTTGTGGTCTGTATGGTCTCTTGCTTTGTCACATGAAAGTGATTATAGATAATACATGCATAAAGAAATGGGCATGGCTGTGTTCCAATAAAACCTGACTTCTATATACATATTGAAATTAGAATTTCCAAATACTCTTATTTTCTTCCCTTCTAATCATTTCAAAATGTAAAAATCATACTTGGCTTCTTGGCCATACCTAAAAAACAGGGTCTTGAAGGGATATTTGTTTGCTCATATCAACACCATTAGTCGCAATAGTCACAATTAGCCACAATTAGTCACAATGTGGGAGTGTTCATCAATGGATGAATGAATATGCAAAATGTGCTATATACATACAATGGAGTATTATGCAGCCTTTTGAAGGAAATTCTGATCTATGGCACAGTATGGATAAAACTTGAGGCCATTATGCCAAGTGAAACAAGCCAGTTGAAAAAAGAAATACTGTATAATTCCACTTATCTTCTTTTTATACTTACTGAAATAGTCAAAGTCATACATAAAAATGTAGAATGGTAGTTGCCAGGGGTTGGGGAGATGTTGAAATGGGGAGTTGTTTAATGGGTACACAGTTTCAGGTTTGTAAGATGACAAGAATTTGGAGACGGACAGTATTGTATACATTGTGAATATATCTAAAACCACTGAACTGTTAACTTGAACATGGTTAGGGTGGTAATTTTTTTGTTACATGCATTTTAACACAATTTTAAAAATAGAAAAAATTACACTAAACAACAAAAAAAGGAGGCAGACTGACTTTGGACAGAAGGCTGTAGTTTACAAACCTCCGAGACAGAACATGGGCCATTTGTGTATACACACACACAACACACAAGTACAAAAAATGTGATAGGCATAATTTTTTGCATTATCTTTTGGTGATTCATTATTCACTTAGAAGCTGATTTCTTTCTTCTCAGCTCCCCCTTGTGTTATAAAAGCTAAGCCACGAGGTTTATTGTCCTCAGAGAGGATTCTAAGGAATGGAACAAAGATCACCATTCAACCTCGAGTCTTAAAGATGATTTATTTTTTCATCTAGGAAATAAAATATACTTACATTTAAAGCCAAACTTCCTTGAGAGATAAAGGAGTTTGTGCATTTGTTTCTTCTTTTCTACATTTCTAGATTTCATGTACCTTTTTACCCACTGAGGTACAAGCCTGGCTAACTTTGACCATAGAATTCACGGCAGATTTTTGTGTCCACCTGCTAGAGGTGCTGGAAGAAGTGCCAAGTGGCAGAAGAAGCCTCTCTGGTCCCCAGCAGGGCAGTAGAGGGAGCTAGAATGGGGACAGCAAACACAGAATACGGTGTCTTGACTCCCCCCCAGCTCAATATGCCCAAAGTGATGTTAAAAAGTAGAGGATTAAGTCTGAGGCCTTTCAGTGCACAATTAGGCTCTTTCTTCATTTTCTGCAGTGCACGTCCCCATTCTTTACAAGCCCTGCTTTCAGTTTTGTGGGGGAATATGGTGGATGGATTATCCCTGCAGCCTGTGTCCCTGCAGGGCAGCCTGCTGATGCTGAGAGAACCAGTAGACCTCCGCTGATGTCAGAGCAAGGAGGACTCAGAGGTTAGGCACCATTGAATTCAATGAGGCATTGTAGTATGATGCTCCAAACATCAAAAGAGACACTGCGCACAGACCAGTCTGCCAGTATTGGTCAGACAACT
The DNA here is from genome assembly GCF_027406575.1 of Nycticebus coucang. Classification (NCBI taxonomy): domain Eukaryota; kingdom Metazoa; phylum Chordata; class Mammalia; order Primates; family Lorisidae; genus Nycticebus; species Nycticebus coucang. The sequence continues at coordinate 94,583,663 of NC_069791.1, read as the reverse complement.
GAAAAGTCCCAAGGGAAGTCTGGTAGACCTGAGGTTTCCTTCTGTTAATCTAAGGGACACATACATTTTTCCCTGCACTCACGTGACCTCTTATGGAAGAGAGAAACAGTCCTAGTATAGAGTTTGAATCTTTGATATGGTTTAATATATCTATGTATATTTGAGACAGAGCCTCACTTGTTTTATCTTTTTTCAAGGCAGAGTCTCACTCTGTCACCCTGGGTAGAGTGCCTTGGTGTCATAGCTCACAGCAACCTCAAACTCCTGTGTTCCAGTGATTCTTCTGTCTCAGATTCCCAAGTAGCTGGGCCTACAGGTGCTTGCCACAATGCCTGACTAGTTTTTTCTATTTTTAGTAGAGATGGGGTCTCAGTCTTAAACTCCTAAACTCAAGCACTCCCCCACTGACCACAAGGTTCTTTATGACAACCTTTCAAACCATGACAGAATCAAGCAGCTGCTATATAGAGCGTGGGGAAGGGGTGGGGAAAGGAAGTGGGGGATGAGGTATGTGAAATGGTGTAATGGGTGGTATAACAGGGTTGGGCCAATCGCATGGTACCACGTTGGCTGTATCTAGGTAGAGGCAGTTTCAGGCCAGGCCTTGCTGAGTCATTGCTACGTGGAAGTAGCTCGATGGATCTACTTCTAGTCAAGCTTGGGAAGTTGCACTAGGCTTCAGGCACATGGCAGGGCCCAACAACTCCCCCTTTTGTTTTTTGTATGGCGGAAAAACATAGTCCCTGTCTTAGGTTGCCTGCTCTTGCAGTTTCAGTCTTACCCGTCATGGGGATACAAATGTCAATGGTTTGGTCCCTGTCTTAGGTTGACTGAATGCAGAGTGATCTTACCCATCTTTGGGTACTATGAATGTAATCCACCATGCAGCCTCTCCATATCCTGTCTTAGGTTGTCCCAGTTTTGGGATCTTACCCGTCATCAGTGCTATGGAGGGCGGTTAAGAATAATAGTTAGATTTGTGGTTAATGAGCTGGTGATATCGGACCTTGACCTGATTTAAGTTTGTTGCCTCTAACCTTTTTAACAGGGTCCAAAGGTGATAACTAACATAAGGGTAAGTAAGGGTATTTGCAATCAGGGGAAGAAGGTAGGGTAAAAAAAACCATGTAGGCCCATTCTAAAATTTCTTTTCTTCTCTTTTCTAGATTTTCTTGGAGTGTTTCGATCTTGTTTTGCATGATCCCAGATCTGTTGGCATAAAAAGCAGCACTTCTTCTGCAAAAATAAACAGATGCCTCCCTAGATGCTATGAGACTCCGGATAGCGTTGGGGTCGTCCATTCCCTCGTCACTGGGGGGAATGAACATCATTAGCATCATCAGCAGTGGAAGCAGTTGCTTCCTCATTGGGGGTTCCTTCTAGGGGGGAAGTAGAAAGACACTTCTCAGGGGCATTAGACCCCCTGGATAAATTAAGGTTATCCCCTTCTTGTTGGGGCAAGTATTTAAGGTCTCTTGCGGGAACCCAAATGGGTTTTTTCTTGTTTTGAGGGAAAACACATCCGAAACCTCTCCCTGCTGTAAGGAGTGGGTCTGGTCCTCTCCACCCTCCCGTAAGCGGATCTCGCCATCGGACCCAGATGGAACTATAGGTCACCCATTAAGACCAATGCTTTTGAAAGGGAAATAAGTGTGGGTCTTCGTTGGAAAAATTTAAGATATTTAGTCTGAATAGAGCCTTTTTCAATTGATCGTGAGGGGGTAAAGACTCCCCCTTTTGTTTTTATAATTGACCCTTAAGGGTTTGATTGAATCTTTCAATGATAGCTTGACCTTGGGGGTTGTATGGTATGCCAGTGGAGTGTGAAATTTTCCATGTTTGTAGGAAATTTGTAAAGAATTTGCTTGTAAAGCAAGGGACATTGTCAGTTTTAATTTGATCAGGTAGACCAAGGGTAGCGAAACATGGGAGCATATGGCTAATGGCATGTTTAGTTATTTTCTCCAGCATGTCCTGACGCCCAACAGGTGCGGGAGAAGGTGTCAATGGACACAAAAATGTATTTAAGTTTCCCAAAAGGGGCATAGTGAGTGACATCTATTTGCCATAGATGATTGGGTCGAAGGCCTCTGGGGTTGGTGCCTGAGGTCTGCAGAGGGGAAACTTGAAGGAAAGGCTGGCATGACTGACAAGTATGAACGATTTTTTTCAGATCCTTAACAGGTATGTGGGGATACTTGTGTTTAAGCCCTCTCCAGTTGATATGAGTTAGTTGGTGAAATTGTGTTGCTTCTGTTACTGTATTGCATTGTGGCATGGAGGCTAGCTGATCTGCTAATTTATTGCCTGTAGCTAAAAATCCTGGTAGGTTTTGACGTCCTGTAAGGTGTTGTAAGTAAATTGGATTGGTTCTTTGTTTGAGTAGAGTTCTAACCTGGATCATTAATGGGGATATGGGATTGGAATCTAATTTAATATGAGCCTCTATTAAATTGGGTAGTAGGTTGACTACATAAAGGCTATCTGAAAATAGGTTAAAGGGTTCAGGTATGGAATTAAGGGCCATGACAACAGCAAAAAGTTCTTTGAATTGAGCCGATCCTTCAAGCTCATGTAGGATGGATTTTAAGGGGGTGGGTTTTTGATCTTGCACTAGGGGAGGATAAATAATAATGGAAGCTCCTAGGCGCCCTCCATTTGTAAAGATAGTGAGGAAGGTGGGATTAGGATGCAGGAGAAAAAGTTGTGGTGGTTTCCAAGTTAGTTTGGCAAAGGAATTCATCCATTTGTAAGGACGGTAGTGACAATCAATTCGGCCTGAGAATCCTTCAAGCACCAAGTACAATTCTATTGTTATCTCTGAAGCCAGGAAAAATCTGAGAGTTTATATGGGGTGATGATGGAATGGGGTTCAATGCCAAACAATCTGACTGCTATGTCCCTTCCTTTAACTATGCAGTCGGCAATCTGATTGTTTATGGAATAGACTCTAGGGACCCCTCCCACTGAGAGATGAATCCACTGGATAGGCTCCCCCTTTTGGGCTAAGAGGGCGGTACATAAAGTTTCTCTGGGAAAGAGGTAGAGGATAAGGGGTATGTGGGGATTGAATCTTTCTAAAGAAGCTTGGTTTATGGATTGTTGAATTTTAGTCAGTATGTTTTGACAATGAGGTGGTAATGCTATTTGAGAGGTTAAATCTAGGCCTTTTAGAAGATTAAACAGGGGAATTATCTCCTCAGTGGAGATAGGGATCCAAGGTCTTAGCCAATTAATTTCCCTGAGTAATTTCTGCAGCTGGGGCAAACTATAAGTTTCTTGGAGGACCAGTTGGGGCTTAATAGGGGAAACTGTATCTAGGGAGAGGACGGACCCCAAGATTTTAAATGGGGGGATGGTTTGTATCTTTTCAGGAGCTATTTGAAAATTATTCTGGTGGAGGATAGCGAGGCATTCAGTGGTGAGTTCATGGAGGTTATCTGAATTGTGGCTTCCTAAGATTATATCATCCATATAAATGTAGAATAGTATGTTAGGTCACGTTAATAATGAAGTGAAGATGTGTGTCAAATAATATTGACAGATAGGGGGGCTATTAGCCATTCCTTGGGGTAGGACAGTCCATTCAAATCTTAAATCTGGCCCTCAGAAATTGGTTAGAAAAAAAACAATCTTTAATGTCTATGACTATGAGGTGGTTGCGGGAATCCAGGGGAGACCTCTCTGGGGGGTTCCGAGAGGGATCATCCTGTCATTTATTTTTCTGAGGTCTTGTAGGAGTCTCCAAGAGCCATTGGGCTTCTTGATTATGAATACTGGAGAGTTCCAAGGGCTAGTAGATGGTCTTAAATGCCTTTGGTCTAACTGTTGGTTGACTAACAAATGTAGATGTTGGAGTTTATTTGAAGGGAGAGGCCACTGCTCTACCCATACAGGGTCCCCGGGTGTCCATCGAATTTGGAATACGGGGGGATGAGCAGTGGCCTTTAGAATTGGGGGTGAACCCGGGAGTGTTCTTGATTGATTGGTTTGAGGTATGGGTCATCTGGATAATAGTACTGCCCTCTCTGTTTTTGTTGAAATTGCTTTTCAAGTTTATCTTGGGGGTGATCATCCTGAGAGTTGTTATCCTCAGTGGTGATAAATGCCTCCACCTCACCTAAAATGTCTTGACCCAGGAGATTGGCAGTTAGGCCCGGGACCACAAGTGGGCACACTGCCCCATGGTTTCCACTAGGGTCCACCCAGGGGAGCCAGGCGTCAGTCTCCCAGGAGGTAGATCGGCCACCCATGCCTAACAGGGGTGGTCCAGGTATTAGCTGCCAAGATACTTCCTCTTTCCTGATAACTGTGCGGTCTGCCCCAGTATCAATGAGGAATTTGAAGGATTTATCTCCAATTGTAAGGGTTATTTTTGGTCTCATGCCCACAATTTGTGGGCCCAATGAAAGCCTTTTTTACAGTGAGGGCAGGGGGTGCGGGGGCCATTCCCCCCTGGTGGGTCAGGGGGGCGTTTGGTTTGGTTAGATATTCCCGCTTGAAGTGGCCCTCTTTACTATATCTGAAACATGTCCACTTGCCTGCAGTAGGGGCTAATTGAAGGGCATTAATAAGTGTTTGGAGTTCTTCCTGGTGGTCTGCCTGAAGTGCCAAAACCATCGCCCTTGCTTGATGAGACGGGGAACCAACATCTCGGGTAGCTATGATCCACCTCTCCATCGCCTGGTTTCTTAACCCCGTGCAGGCAAGCTTACAATCAGTGGTCATGCCATCCCAGACTAAAGAATGGACAAATCAGTCCTGTAACTCTCCAGCAGGGAACTTTCTTTTTAGGCTTTTTTGGACTCTGTCTATAAAGGTGGAGAGGTCCTCTGTGTGTTTCTGATTGATTCCCGCTATGGGGGATTCAGTGGGGCCCTCATCTAATTTCTTCCATGCAGCTAGCCCACTGGCTCTGACCTGATCTTGGTAAGGAGCAGGAATAGCTGCCTGCTGGAGACCAGTGGAAAATTGATCAGCCGTACCATAAAGCATGCCATAAGTTATGTGTATGGGAAGTTGGGCGCTCTGATTACATTCTCCCCAAACACGGCATTCCTCCTGGAAGTAGGCCATCCACTTAAGGAACGTGGGGCCTGGGAGTACCGCTTTGGCTAGTTCTTTCCAGTCTCGGGCTATGCACGCTTGGTGCGCTAGCCTTTCAAGTATGGTTTCTGCTCAAGGGTGAGTTAGGGCCTTCCTCAGAAACTGCCTTTTTTAGATCTTTGAGATCTTGAGCCTCCCAGGGGTACCAGGCTGCAGGGCAATTACCTCCAGGATTAATATTAACCGGAAAAAAGTTGGTAGCTCCGCCCTCAGTACCGCTTTCTCCACCATATGGAGGAGGTGCAGAGGGGGCCCGGAAAGGATTAGTTGGAGGATTCCCAAAAGGGTCAAGGGAAGGATAGAGAGGTTTGGGTTGACTCCACGGGCCAATGAGGTCCTCCGACTCAGGGCTCTGATCTGGGCTCAGTTCTGCTTTGGGACTTTTATTCTCTGCTTCTCTCAGGGTCCATGCTCCCTCTGTTTTCTTGGGGGGACGGGAGGAAAACAGCCCTTTAAGGCAGATACAGTAGGGAGTGTCCCAAGCAGGGGAATCTCCCCCCTTTTTATATGTGCTCTTCTGATTAATCTTTCAACCCTATCCCAGGTGTCCCAGTCAAAGAGGTTGCTCTCCGGAAGCCAGGGTGCGACCTTAAGTAAACATTCCCAGGCTTGAAGGGTCTGACTATCCAAGAGGTCTAGTACTCTGCTTTGAGTAAGATTTTAAGGGATTCCAAAGCAGGGTCAAATTTGGAATTGGACTTCCCCATAATTTACAGGGGCACACTCACCCGCAGATCAATTGGTCCGTCAGCGATCTTCATGTGGGGAGCTGAGTTCCTCACACGGGGCACCAATCTGCCGGGTCCTCCGGCAGTCGCAGTTGAGGGAAGATCGGGGCCACCCCAATCTTATCCCAGGGGCTGAGCGGGATGGCGAGTGTCAGTGGCTTGAACAGGAACACACGGAGCCGGAAGTCTGTCGAAGCAGGAACTCAACTTTATTGCGTCAAGCAGCAGTTATATAGAGCGTGGGGAAGGGGTGGGGAAAGGAAGTGGGGGATGAAGTACGTGAAATGATGTGATGGGTGGTATAACAGGGTTGGGCCAATGGCATGGTATCACGTTGGATGTATCTAGGTAGAGGCAGTTTCAGGCCGGGCCTTGCTGAGTCATTGCTACGCCGAAGTAGCTCGATGGATCTACTTCTAGTCAAGCTCGGGAAGTTGCACTAGGCATGAGCCACTATTCCCAGCCTGAGACAGAGTCTTTCTCACTCTTAATTGAGAGTACAATGGTGTGACCTCAAACTCCTAGGCTCACGTGATCCTCCTGCATTAGCCTCCCAAAGTGCTAGGCTTATCAAGACTGTTTCAAACTTCCTGACTTGAAAATATCAAAAACTGGCATGTTTAGTGTTTTTCATGCTACTCAGTAGAATGGGGCTCACAGCAAGATGAATAAAAGGAAAACATAATTTTCTGCATTTTTTTTTGTTGTTGTTGGGAATTCATTGAGGGTATAAGAAACCAGGTTACACTGATTGCATTTGTTAAGTAAAGTCCCTCTTATACTTGTGTCTTGCCCCCCAAAGGTGTGTCACACACCAACACCCCCACCCCCTTGCCCCCTTACCTCTCTCTGCTCTTTCTTTTTCAACACCCCCATCCTTCCTACTCTCTGCTATTCCTTTCCCCCAGCTCCTCCCTCTTTCCCTCTCTCTCTGCTCTCCCCTTCCCCCAGCGCCCACAGGTACTAGGTCATTAATTGTCCTCATATCACAATTGAGTACATAGGATTCATGCTTCTCCATTCTTGTGATGCTTTACTAAGAATAATGTCTTCCACTTCCATCCAGGTTAATACGAAGGATGTAAAGTCTCTATCTTTTTTAATGGCTGAATAGTATTCATGGTACACATATACCAAAGCTTGTTAATCCATTCCTGAGTTGGTGGGCATTTAGGCTGTTTCCACGTTTTGGCAATTGTAAATTGAGCTGCAATAAACAGTCTAGTGCAAGTGTCTGTTTGGTAGAAGGATTTTTTTTTCTTCTACAAATGCCCAGTAATGGGATTACAAGATCAAATGGGAAGTCTAGCTTGAGTTCTGTGAGGGTTCTTCATACTTTCTTCCCAAAAGGTTGTATTAGTTTGCAGTCCCACCAGCAGTTCAAAAGTGTTCCTTTCTCTTCATATCCTTGCCAGCATCAGCAGTTTTGAGATTTTGTGATGTGGGCCATTCTTGCTGGGGTTAGATGATGTCTCAGGGTGGTTTTTATTTGCATTTATCTAATAATTAGGGACGATGAGCATTTTTTCATGTTTGCTAGCCATTCATCTGTCTTCTTTAGAGAAGGTTCTATTCATCTGTCTTGCCCATTGATATATGGGATTGTTGGCTTTTTTCATGTGGATTAATTTGAGTTCTCTATAGATCCTAGTTATCAAGCTTTTGTCTGACTCAAAATATGCAAATATCCTTTCCCATTGTGTAGGTTGTCTATTTGCTTTGATTGTTGTCTCCTTAGCTGTACAGAATCTTTTCAGTTTAATTAAGTCCCATTTGTTTATTTTTGTTGTTGTTACAATTGCCATGTCAGTCTTCTTTATAAAGTCTTTCCCCAGGCGGATAGCTTCAAATGTTTTTCCTCTGCTTTCCTTTAGAATTTTTATCATTTCATGCCTTAAATTTAGGTCTTTTATCCATCTTGAATCAATTTTTGTGAGTGCAGAAAGGTGCAGGTTCAGTTCAGTATTCTACATGTGGATATCCAGTTCTCCCAGCACCATTTATTGAATAGAGGCTCTTTCCCCTCTTGTTTGGTTTATCAAAGAGTAAATGGCTACAAGGTGTTAGTTTCATTTCCTGGTTTTCAATTCGATTCTAAATGTCTATGTCTCTATTTTTGTGCCAGTACCATGTTGTTTTGACCCCCATGGCCTTGTAGTACAGCCTAAAGTCTGGTATGCTGATGCCCCCAGCTCTGTTTTTATTACTAAGAACTACCTTAGCTATATGGAGCTTTTTCTGGTTCCATACAAAACAAAGAATCATGTTTTTCAAATCTTGAAATTACAATGTTGGTATTTTAATAGGGATGGCATTGAATCAGTAGATTGCTTTGGGAATCTTCCATTTGTTAATATCCTCTGCTGTTTCTTTTCTTAGGGTTTCATGATTTTCTTTATAGAGGCCCTTCACCTCTTTTGTTAGGTATATTCCTAGGTATTTCATTTCCTTTGAAGCTATGGAGAAGGGAGTTGTGTCCTTAATTAGCCTCTCATCTTGGCTGTTATTGGCATATACAAAGGCTATGACTTGTGGACATTGACTTTATATCCTGAGATATTATTGTAAGTTTTGATGACTTCCATGAGTCTGTGGTTGAGTCTTTGGGGTTCTCTAAGTATAAGATCATATCATCAGAAAAGAGGGAAAGTTTGACCTCCTTTGCTCCCATTTGGATTCCCTTTATTTTCTTCTCGTCTGTGATTGTATTGGCTAGAACTTCCAGCACTATCTTGAATAGTAATGCCGATAGAGGACAACCTTGTCTGGTTCCAGTTCTAAGTGGAAAAGCTTTCAGTTTTACTCCATTTAGTAAAATACTAGCTGTGGGTTTGTCATAGATAGCTTTGATCAGTTTAAGAAATGTGCCACCTATGCCTACACTCTTCAGTGTTCTAATTAGCAAAGGATGCTGGATTTTATCGAATGCTTTTTCTGCATCTATTGAGAGGCTCATAGGGTCTTTGTTTTTGCTTCTGTTTATATAGTGAATAACGTTTATGGACTTCTGTATGTTAAACCAGCCTTTGCATACTTAGGATGAAACCTACTTGATCATGATATATGACTTTTTTGATGATAAGCTATAATCTATTGGCTAGGATTTTGTTGAGACTTTTTGCATCTATATTCATTAGTGAAAGTAGTCTGAAGTTCTCCTTTCTTAGTTGGGTATTTTCCTGGTTTTGGTATCAGGGTGATGTTTGCTTCATAAAACATGTTGGGGAAGATTCCTTCCTCCTTACTATTTTGGAATGATTTCTATAGTATGGGAGTAAGCTCTTCTTTGAAAGTTTGATAGAATTCTGGTGTGAAGCCATCTGGACCAGGGCATTTTTTTGTTGGGAGATTTTTTATTGTTTCTTTGATCTCAGTGCTTGAAATTGGTCTGATCAGGAGATCTGTTTCTTCCTGGCTAAGTCTAGGGAGAGGGTGTGATTCCAAATATTGATCCATTTCCTCTACATTGTCAAATTTCTGGGCATAGAGTTTCTGGAAGTATTCAGAGACAATCTCTTGTATCTCTGTGGCATCAGTTGTTATTTCCTCTTTATCATTTCTGTTTGAGGTTACTAGAGATTGCACTTTTCTATTTCTAGTTAGTCTGGCCAAAGGTTTATCTATTTTATTTATTTTTTCAAAAAGCCAACTCCTTGTTTCATTAATTCTCTGAATGATTCTTTTGTTTTCAGTGTCATTGATCTCTGATTTGATTTTGGAGATTTCTTTTCTTCTACTGGGTTTAGGCTTAGATTGTTCTTCTTTTTTCAATTCCATAAGATGGCTTGTGTGTTTGTTGATGCGCTCTCTTTCTGTTTTTTGAATGTAAGCATCTAAAGCGATAAATTTTCCTCTCAAAACTGCTTTTGCAGTATTCCACAGGTTTTGGTAGCTTGTGTCTTCATTGTCATTATGCTCAAGGCAGTTAATGATTTCCTGTTTTATTTCTTCCTGCACCCATCTGTTATTCAACAAAAGGTAGTTTAATTTCCATGCCTTTGTGTGGGGTCGAATGTTTTTGTTAGAGTTGAGTTCCACCTTTAGTGCCTCGTGGTCTGAGAAGATACAAGGTAAAATTTCAATTCTTTTGATTCTGTTGAGGTTTGCTTTGTGTCCCAGGATATGATAAATTTTGGAAAATGTTCCATGAGGTGATGAGAAGAATGTATATTCTTTATCTTTGGGATGGAGTGTTCTATATGCGTCTATCAAACACAGTTGTTCTAGGGTCTCATTTAAGTTCCTTATAACTTTGTTTAATTTCTGTTTAGAGGATCTGTCTAGCTCTGTAAAAGGAGTGTTAAAGTCCCCTGTTATGATGGTGTTATAAATATCATATTGCTCAGACTAATTAAGGTCTGTTCCAAGAATCTGGGAGAATTTAAATTGGGTGCCTAAATATTTAGAATTGATGTATTTGTTGTATTTTTCCCTTGACCAATATGAAGTGTCCATATTTGTCTTTTTTGACTTTAGCTGCTTTAAATCCACTTGTATCTGAGAATAAGATTGTAACCCCTCTTATCTTCTAAATTCCATTTGCTTGAAAAATTGTCTTTCAACCCTTAACTCTGAGTTTTAATTTGTCTTTTGAGGCTAGGCATGTTTCCTGCAGACAGCAGATGGATGGATTATGTTTTTTAATCCAACCAACTAGTCTATGCCTCTTCAGTGTGGAATTCAAGCCATCAACATTTATTGAGATAATTGATTAGTGTGGTAGCATTCTATTCATCTTATTTTATGAAAGTCCATTGCTTAGTTTTATCTTTTTTATCATTGTGGAAGCTAGGTTCTGTCCTTTAATTTCTGGGTGCTTACTTTGCTGGTGGTCCATTGTTATGGTCAGTGTGTAGAAGAGCTTTAAGTATTTCCTGTAGAGCTGCTCTGGTTGTGGCAAATTTCTTCAGTGTTTGCATATCAGTGAAAGATTTGATTTCTCCATCAATTTTAAAGCTTAGCTTAGCAGGATATAGAATTATGGGCTGGAAATGGTTTTGTTTAATTAGATTAACGGTAGATTGTCTTCTGGCTTGAAAAGTTTCATTAGAGAAGTCTGCAGTCACCCTGTTAGATTTTCCCCTGTAGGTCAATTGGCGCTTACTACTGGCAGCTTGCAGAATCTTTTTTTTTTTTTTTGTCTTGACTTTGTACAGGCTCATCACAATGTGTCTTGGAGAAGCTCTATTTGAGTTGAGGTGACCTGGAGTCTGATATCCCTTTGAAAGGAGTACATCAGCATCTTTAGTGATATTTGGGGAGTTTTCATTTATAATATTCTCTAGTATGGCTTCCATTCCTCTGGGGCATTCTTCTTCACCTTCTAGGGTACCTATAACTCATATGTTTGACCACACTTCATAACGTCCCATAATTGTGTCATTGAACATTCTGCTTTCTCTCTCTTTTTCTGCATCTTTAACTATCTGTGTTATCCCGAGAGCTTTGTCCTCTACCTCTGAGAGTCATTCTTCTGCATCGTATAATCTGTTGTTGATACTTTCTATTACATCTTTAAGTTCCCTAATCAACTGCTTCAATTCCTTCAGCTCTGCCATATCCTTTCTAAATAAACAACAGGAAATCCAAAAAGAGAATCAAATAGTTTTGGATTTCCTGTTGTTTATTTTCCATTTTCTCAGCAATTTCCTTTATTTTTTTTTTATCATCTGTATTTCAAGTTCACCTTCTGTCATTTGTAACATTTCTTTACAGGTAGAATCCTCTGCAGTAGCTACCTCACAGTCCCTTGGGGAGGGGGGGTTGCTCTAGACTGATTTTTCATGTTGTCAGGATTGTTCTGCTGATTCTTCCTCATGAGTGCTTTCTTTATCTGTTTCCTTGCCCTAATTTTCCTTTCACCTCCTCTTGCTCTTTAGGTTACCAGGCCTCTGGCCTAAGGTTTCTATGAGTCCTTTTGGTACAGGACTAAAAGGATGAGAAGATTGAAGAGAAAGAAGGGAAATAAGATTTTAAAAAAAGAAAACAGAGAAAGGTAAGGGGGTGAGTAAAAGGGAATATTGAGAAAAAGAAGAGAGGCACAGAAAGAGGGAGACAAGAGTAATAAAAGAGTACAGTAGTGTACTTTGACCCACCCCTTAAGCCCCCCCAACCTCTGGGGGTGCTGGGTTGGGTGGTTCCCTTGAGGTCAGCAGCTCTTTGCCAGCCTGAGCAGACATGGTACCCCACCTCCACCAAATAGAGAGGAAAGACAAAAATACTATAAATCAAACCAAAAGAAACTAACAAAAAGAAAACTTTACAGTATAAAATTGGGGTGGGATAGGACCAAACAACAGGAGCAGAAACACTAGCAAAAATGAAGTTATTATTATTAAAGAAGGCAACATTGGAAAATTATATTTACACTATAAAAATGAAAAAAGAAAAAAAAAGAAAAATCTAGGGATAAGTTGAAACTAAAAAAAAAAAAAAAAAAATCCAAAAACGAAGCAGCGTATATGTCTTGCTGAATATTGTCTGGGCAACAGGCGATCTTCTGGGGGTATGAGATGCTAATCACAGTGCTGATATATCTGTATGAGATGGAGATTGTAGGCCTCTGCTGACTACTTTGCCCTCAAACCCTGCAGGGTTGAGAGTCTGAATCTGTCCTCAGTGCACTTAGAAGACACTTTAAACCATTAACCTTGGCTAAGCAGAAACTTTCCCAGGAAAGCACTTGTCACTGAAGTGGCTTCCCGCTTATCCAGTGGGCCAAAACCCACCTCACCCTATGCCTCTGAGGGCCAGGGGTGCAAGGCAACCCTCCCACTGCCAAACACTAAAGTTTCACTCTTCCCCAGCCTCTCAGTTCTGGCCTTTGGCACTGCTCACAGTCACTAGATCACTCACCCAAGGCCTCCCAGCCTGAACCTCGCTTTGCAACCCTGAGGGCGGAGCTCGTAGGGGCAGTTCTCCCACAATGACTGCACCCACAGCTCACAGCAGAATAATGTTACCTCCCTGCCAGCCCAGCTGCTCAGGCCTGTGCCCTGGACAACACTTAAAGTCACCCTCACTGTTGCCCAAGTTCTCCCAGGGTACTTCAACAGAGTGCCCAAGTCCAAACAAACAAAACAACCCACAGGGAAGGCTATCCCTCTCTGCAATCTCACTGCTGTTATAGTTACAGCTGCAGCAGTCCATTCTCAACCACTTGCCACTTCTTCACTGCTTTTGTCCTCTTCCTGGGGTCTAGAAGTCTCTGTCTCCCAGCATCCCCAAAGGTATATTTCTGGGCAGATCCCACAAGCCAGAGATTACTGGAGTCTTCTCTCCCCAGTCTCACTGCTCCCGGTTGCAAAGAAGCTGTTACTTGGCTGCCATACTGCTCCACCCTCCCAATTTTCTGCATTTTTTTTTTACACTCAAGTTGTAGTGCATGAAGTTTGATTCTGCAACAAGAATGCTTATACATGTATAAGCATATGTCTCTGGAAATGTAAATAAGAAACATGATTGTTTTTCTCTCTGAGGATGGTCCTGGGGGTCAGAATGTGAGAGAGGGATTTACTGTTTACTACTCTTGTATTCTATTTAGAGGTGACGGCTACAGTCTGAGCAAGAGGTGGTGGCAGTCTTTTCCATCATGATTTGAAGCTTGGAATCCATTCTGAATGGGATAGGGAGTCAAAGAAAATTACACACAGAGTACCCTCCTGGTTAGATTTGCATATTAAGGACACTGGAGCTAGTCTAGAAAAGAGGAATGCACAGGTGAGACTGGAGGCAGAAAGGCCTTTTAGGCAGCAATTGTCACAATCCAGGAGAGAGGAGAGTGTGGGAGGCAATGGCATTAATGAGAAAGATTTGGGATGTAATCAGAAATAAGCTCATATCCATATGGATAAGACATGAAAGAGTCACTGAGATAAGGTATTTCGGAAACTGTACCTGGACAAACTAACAGAATGAGATGAGCAAAAGTAATCCTGGTGCAATGCCCATCTCTTTTATGTCTTTATGCAGTACCCTTCTCTTATGCTGAAAGCAGTTTTAGTCTTTACTGCATCACTTGAAACTGCTAAAAGTGATGTATAGAATGTACCACTAAGTTAGTGAGCGTCTCTCCTCTCTTTCCTCTGACTTCCCCTCCCTGGTTTCCTCTCTCCCTCCCCCATCCCTCTTTCTCCCTCTATCACGTTCTCACCCCCTCAGTATGCCAGGTGGTGACTCCAAATCCTCATTGATTTCTCCCAAATCTCCCCCCTCCCAACTTTTCTCTTCCAAAACCTGGTCTTCTTTCTTTTCCAGCTCTTCTCCTCTTCCATGTCCCTCTGCCCCCAGCCTTCTTGATCTTTGCTTAACCTTTCAGAGAAATTTCCTGCCCTTTCAAGGAGAAGCATTTTAGCCTTTCTGTCATCTTTTCCTATTTCAGTTCTGGCCTGCTCTGTGATAAGGTGAATAGGCTGAGTCTTATTCCCTGGGTGTGCATCCTGGCCCCTCAACTAACTAGTTAAATAATCCAGGCAAGAACAATAAAGTCTCCAAACCTCCACTTATTGTGTGAAAAGACAATAATAATATTTCTTTTACTGACTGGTGTGAGGCTTAAATGAGGCAGTACTGCCAGAGCTTAGCGTAGTGCCCAGCATATTATAAACTCTGATGAAATGTTAGCATAATAATAATTATCAATACTGTTCTGATGAACACACAAAATGCCCAGATTTAATCAGTAGCTACTTGAGCAAAAGGAAACAAAAAGCCCCCCTCCAACAGAATCAAACACAAACAATCCCTAAACATAACAAAACAAAAACATTCTTACAATGTGGTGAAAGACTTTGAGTACCCAAATGTCTATTTTTTTATTTTTAAAATATCACAGTGACCCTTCTTTTGTATTTGTTGATGGCTATATAACACATGACCCCAACACTTAGCAGTTTAAAGGAAAACAGTGTCTGTGGGTGGGAAATCTTGGAATAGCCTGCCTATATATCATACTGGAGGGTCTCACACAGGCTTCCAGCACCTGAAGCCTTAGTGACCTCAAGATCCAACTTGTACTTTACCTTAGAAATGACAGCTATGTAATCTAAACATTTGTACCCTCATATGAATCTGCAATTTAAAAAAGGATTCAAGTGGGGGCAGTATCTGCTTGGACCTTTTTGGTGGGGTTTAGTTTCTCATGTGGTGTCAGTTCTTTCCTTCTCAGTTCCTTACAATATGGTTCTTTCCATAGTACAAACATGATAGAAGACACCTGCAACGGACCGCTCAGTCGGTGGGTTTCAGTCCGAGGGAGTGCAGGGAGAAGGAACGAGGAAAGTTGAGAGGTCGGCGCAGGAAAAATGACAGACTGCCACACAGCATGTGATGAAGGAAGCAGCTGTGAATTTATTGGGTACACATGTTGGTATTTATACATTTTTACAGAGCTTACATAATGCAATCTTTTTGCTTACGTGTGCGGGTTATCTTTGCGTTTACAAGTGTGATTTATCATGCATTGTTATGTTTTAACGTTCCGCTTCCGGAGGGTGGCGGTTATTAGTTAACTTTGCCCGCTTTCTCCTATCTCAGTTTCTTATTATCTTTTTAGAACAGCTTGACATCTTCTTTATGTTAATGCTTGACTAATTTTACATTTACTATTTGATCTTATTGTTATTGATAATTATAATTTTGATTTAGAGTAAATTCCTTGACAAGTATTATTTTTCCTATTGATTTTTATTATGCGTGACAATTGGTGAAACAAGATGTTCTGAACAGGACTTTATGGTGGGTGGATGTGTTTCAGTGACTTTGTAACTTATGTAGATAATTTGTATTTCATGTCCTTGGGCTTATCGTCTTAGCTCACTGGTGGGAAAACATCTTTATGTGTTCATTGTTGGTGCCACTGAGTCTAGCAGCTCACAAGGCTGTGCTCTATCTGGATTAGTAGTGCATTGTGCTCATTCTTAGGAAAGCACATATTGACAATTTATTAGAACAAACAGACTTCTGGTACAGGATGACAAACACATGAGTAGACGCCACAATCTTTAAACTTAAGCGGGTAACTGAGCATGCTAGGCAACATTTCTGATGCTGTGCATACTGGGGGCGCTGGGGGCAAAGCTCCGGGGAGCACAAACCACCTTCCCGTCGTTCTATAACGCGGACAGCACTGCCTCACTACGGCTATATGCCGTGGGCGCGGCATTTCCCCCTTTTTTGTTTTTAAACCGCAGTTCAAAGACTTTTTGGCGTATAGAGTTAATAGAGGAAAACAGACACCGTATGAGACATGGTAACAACAACACAACATAAAATAACAGCCAGCTAATAATAGCTATGAGCACAACATACTGGATCCAGTTAAGAGGATTGAGTGCTTTAAACCCATTAGTTAAAGATTGGGTTAATGTATTAAGAGAAGTTACTGGTAAGTGAGCTTGACTTAGGGCTGTAATATTTTGTTGTAAGCCGTGTAAATCATGTGTTATATCATTGTCTCTCTAGACACTTGAAGATGTGCTTGTACTTTGTTCTATGAGTTAGATACATTATATGGTAAAGGTGTAATGTAAATGGTTTGAAATGTTGAGTGACATTTTGTTTGTAGTTTCTGTTGTATGTACTTAATGTTCTGATCTAAAGTTAAGACTACCTTTTTTAACACATTTAATTTAGTTTTAAGCTTATTATCTATATTAGCTTGTGTCATTAATGTTAAAGTTATATTATTGCTAAGAGTATCGACATAGTATGCTGTATGCATTTGTTGTATTAAAGCTGTAGTAGCTACAGCAAAAGTAGTGATTATAGAAATTAAAGCTGTAATGCCTAAAATTAAAGCTGTTACAAACTTCTTAGGCCTAATTAATTCATTAAGTGTTTCTAACACTTGTAATGCTGCATTATCATACCATGGATTGTCTTGTAGATCTACAGGTAACATTACATATGAAGGTTTTTTTTACAATTAACATAACATTTACTTGTTTATCATGTTGCATATTAAAGGACGCAATACAATTAGTTATTTTTACAAGTTAAAAGATTTTAAAGGAAATACATAGTCAACTGGATCACATGTAAATTCTTTCATAAATTCTCTTTTATGAGTTTCATTTAACCTGCACAGACCATCTACAAACATTCTAAACTTTCTTGAACTTTTGCCCTGCCTTTTACTTTCTTACATAACTATTTTGTTTCAGGACAAAATTTATCACACAAGATTCTTTCTTTACACAATGTCATTCTCCTTTCTGTTTAATTTCTCTTACTCTCAAAAACTTATTTTCCACTAAACAGGATCCTAGTTTACTATGAAGTCACTTATTCACTCAGTTAAACTGATAATTAGAAGGTTTAAAAGGCAAGAATTTTATCCGTTGACAAAGATTCAGTTTGTAAAAATATTTTTCTTATTTATACAAATTACTAGTGGCAAAGGGCTAATAATAAAGGTTCTAAATCTCACCCTTGGGATTCTGCCAGTGCTGCTGTCTGGGGGCTGTAACACTTGGGAGGCAGGCCCGCCCCACGAAGGGCAGGGGGGCCCTCAGCTTCCTTCCCCGCTGGGTCTTTTCAGCCGTCTTGGAGTCAGTGGAAATGTGCCCGGTGGTTTTGTTTGTTATCGGCGAGTGTACTTTCATTTTCTTCAAGCGGCGGGTGAGATCTTGTAGTAGCTGCTGGTGTTTCCTTCTGCATTGTTTTTTCCGGAGGAGCTGGCTTGACTAGTCGGTCTGGAATCTAGATGGGTGATTCCGCATCCTGTGGAAAAACACAAGCATACCCTCTTCCCAAAGTTATGAGGACATCTGGTCTTTTATTTGTTAACCAAGTTATTTTAACTGCATGATTTTCTGTAGTGGCCCTTATATAAAATGCTGGTCATTTAAATGATCAGCAGTGACTAATTTTAAATCCATAACATGTAGGAGGTTTTTGCCCCATAGAGTGAATGGTAAAGAGGGCAATACATATGGTTGAATAAAACCTGTTTTTCCTTCAAACTCCCAAGAGAGATAAGCTGTACTTTGCATAACTTCTGCGGCTAAACCAAGTCTGATCAAAGAAGAAGCGGTTTGTTGAACCGGCTAGGACTGAGGTCATTTAGAAGCTGCAATACAGGTTTTGTCAGCTCCTGTATCCATTAACCCTTTAAATGCTTTGCCATTTAATTTTATTTCTTGGAATGGCCTGTTCCACAACCCTCAGTGTCTGTAAAGCTTCTTTAGTCATTATTCTTGGAGACCGTGGATCTGAGTCTCCTTGCAAAATAGCAAACAAAGGACTGAGAGTCCCCGTAGTAATTTTCAAATAAGGCCGAATCCAATTTATGTCTCCTAAGAGTTTTTGATAATCATTAAGTGTTTGTAATTTGTCTCTTCTTATCTGTACTTTCTGTGGAGTGATATAATCCGAATGAATCCACTGACTTTGTCCCCTAGCTGTCTTTAAATATGGTGCAGGTAAAGGGACATATGGTAATAATAATAATTGAGCTATTCTTTGTCCTTTGTGAATTTGCGTTGTTTCTACTAAAGCTCTAACCATTATTTTAATTGTACTTTGAGTATCTGAATCAATTACTCCTGGAATAACTTCAAAATGTTTAGTATAATTTGAACTTCTCCCAATAATAATTCCAACTGTCCCCGGCAAAAGTTGCCCTTTTACTGCAGTGGGGATTAAAGTAACACCGTTCCATTTGGATAATAATACATTCTTTTCATTTGCTAAATTTAAACCTGCACTTTCAGGAGTGCCCCGTGAAAGGTCATGAATAGTAAATTCAGGGGCTTGAGGATTCAATGTAGATAAAGGCTGTGTGTTACAAGCTACAGCCTGCTCTCCCTTGGGGCCTGGGCTGGGAGAATGCCCCTTATCTAGTTTTTTGATCTCTGTACGTCCTGATCCTCAGGATTAGTGTCTCCCTTGTTATTTAAGGGGGTTCCATTCTTATGAAATTTTGATTTACATTCATTTCTCTAATGTCGCCCCTTCTTACAACGAGGGCATAAGCTGGGCGGTTCCCCCCTCGGCTTATTGGCATGGGACTGTTTACAGTCCTTTTGCATGTGACCTGGCTTGCCACAATTGTAGCAAGTGTCAGCAGGAGCTCTCGGCCCCTTACCTCCCTTATTGAAGGTATTTTTAATATAGGCGCTGAATTTCTGTCCTTGCATTGCTGCAGCATAGGCCATACTTTGGACTATCGCTGGTGAGGCATCCATGTATGTTTTAATATCCTTGGTTAATGCGTGCCCCATGGTACCTGCTGATTGCTCACACTTAACCGGTCAGCCTTTACCGGCGGGACTGCAGTTCCCTGGTGAGAGCCGCCCTCAACCTTGAAAAAGAAAGAAAGAGAGAGAAGATTACCTGTCCTTCAGGTCCCTGTTCGGGCGCCACCTGCAACGGACCGCTCAGTCGGTGGGTTTCAGTCCGAGGGAGTGCAGGGAGAAGGAACGAGGAAAGTTGAGAGGTCGGCGCAGGAAAAATGACAGACTGCCACACAGCATGTGATGAAGGAAGCAGCTGTGAATTTATTGGGTACACATGTTGGTATTTATACATTTTTACAGAGCTTACATAATGCAATCTTTTTGCTTACGTGTGCGGGTTATCTTTGCGTTTACAAGTGTGATTTATCATGCATTGTTATGTTTTAACGTTCCGCTTCCGGAGGGTGGCGGTTATTAGTCAACTTTGCCCGCTTCCTCCTATCTCAGTTTCTTATTATCTTTTTAGAACAGCTTGACATCTTCTTTATGTTAATGCTTGACTAATTTTACATTTACTATTTGATCTTATTGTTATTGATAATTATAATTTTGATTTAGAGTAAATTCCTTGACAAGTATTATTTTTCCTATTGATTTTTATTATGCGTGACAATTGGTGAAACAAGATGTTCTGAACAGGACTTTATGGTGGGTGGATGTGTTTCAGTGACTTTGTAACTTATGTAGATAATTTGTATTTCATGTCCTTGGGCTTATCGTCTTAGCTCACTGGTGGGAAAACATCTTTATGTGTTCATTGTTGGTGCCACTGAGTCTAGCAGCTCACAAGGCTGTGCTCTATCTGGATTAGTAGTGCATTGTGCTCATTCTTAGGAAAGCACATATTGACAATTTATTAGAACAAACAGACTTCTGGTACAGGATGACAAACACATGAGTAGACGCCACAATCTTTAAACTTAAGCGGGTAACTGAGCATGCTAGGCAACATTTCTGATGCTGTGCATACTGGGGGCGCTGGGGGCAAAGCTCCGGGGAGCACAAACCACCTTCCCGTCGTTCTATAACGCGGACAGCACTGCCTCACTACGGCTATATGCCGTGGGCGCGGCAGACACCCACATGGAGACTGCAACAGCAGGATGGAAATCTCATTCTTTTGTAACTTAGGTTATAGACTTAATGTTTCCCCAAATTCATGTGTTGAAATCCTATTGCCCAAGATGATAGTACTAGGCAATGCAGACTTTGGAAGGTGATTAGGTCATGGGGATAGGGCCCTCATGAACAAGAGCAGTGCCTTTAGAAAAGGTCCCTTTCCCCCCAGCTGTGAGAGCTCCCCAGCCTCTTCTGCCTTGGAGGACTCAGCAAAAAGACAACTGTCTGTGAACCGTAAGTGGGCCCTCAGTAGACACTGAGTCTTCAAGCATTGCCTTGTTTTTGGACTTTTCAGCCTCCAGAACTGTGTGAAATATTTCTGTTGTTTATAAATGACCCAAGATATAGTATTCTGTTATAGCAACATGCATTGACTAAAACCTAATTATAAAATTGACATCTCATCACTTTTGCCATATTCTTTTGTTAGAAAGAAGCAAGTCACTTGGTCCAGCCCACACAGAAAGGGTGAAGGGACTTCACAAAGTCAAGACTACCATGGAGGACCATGTCAGAAACTGCTCACCACACTCCCCGCAATCCTTCTTCCTGTGTCCCAATCCTTCACTCCAGCTGTCTTCTAGGAATATATCCTACTGCAGCGTGGATCCTACTACACCCGTTCTCTCTCCAGCTGCTCACTAATTGGACATTACCGGGAGATTCTAGCACCTTCTCCATCATGATTCTTTTAGGTGCCTACAGAGAAGCTGTCTCTCTGTCAGTTTAAATCAGACCTGTTTGCTGCAGAGAAAGTCAAGCTACTCTCATGCTGTTGGTGATTGCCTTGTGTTCTGACTTCCTTTTCTGAAGAAAAAGAAAAAAAAAACCCTAAAAACTGAGGGACTTGCCATTGAGGCACCCAGTTGAAAGGCCATTGCTTGTTTCTGGAATATGCAATGAATTTTCCCTCTTGTACAAAGATCATGGATGGATGAACGTGAATGGGATGAAAGACATTGATTGTGGCTAATGTGTATTAATTGCGTATTATCACTATTGGTAATTATCATTGTATCATGCGATTGCTAGTGAGAGGAGAATGTGGGCTTGTCTTTTCTGAAATAAGATCCATTTATTTCACACTGGGGCTGCTGCGTTGGAGGAATTTCCAATGAATCCATGAGGGAAAAGAAATTCTGAGTTGATATTCAGAACTAAAGCTAACGTAGGGGCTGTCCAGAGGAGTGCCTCAGTCTTCCAGTCAGATAACAGTAGAGCTTAGGTCTTGTTTCAGAGAGTCAACTAAAAAGAGAGAGAAAGCAAAACAGGAGAACTACAAGCATTCTATTAAGGAAAAAGAAAAAAACTTACTCTGCTATTTCTGCTTTTAATATTATTAGAAATACATTCAGCTACAAGTTATAGAAAAATCCCTCAAGTTTTTTTTTTTTTTTTTTTTGTAGAGACAGAGTCTTACTTTATGGCCCTCGGTAGAGTGCCGTGGCATCACACAGCTCACAGGAACCTCCAACTCCTGGGCTTAAGCAATTCTCTTGCCTCAGCTTCAGAGTAGCTGGGACTACAGGCACCCGCCACAACGCCCAGCTATTTTTTTGTTGCTGTTCATCAGGGGTCAGGTTTGAACCTGCCACCCTTTTTATATGGGGCCGGCACCTTATGGACTGAGCCACAGGTGCTGCACCCATCAAGATTTTTTTCACACTCGGGGACAGGGAAGGAAGGTCGTGGCACCCAGTAGTCGGTGAGGAGAGAGGACACAGGGATTCCAGGGAGCGGCCAGACTTGTGTGCTATGGCCACATCCTGTCACACTCTCTGCTCATGCTTCCTGACAGGCTGGGTAGGAGGATGTGTCTGGTGTCTTGAAAGAACTACCCAAGAATCCCCTCACAAGTTCATGCATCTTTCCAGGAATGCCAGTAAGCGGTGGATTACATTTCAGCACTTTAATTTCCTCTAACACATGTATGTCACACAACTGAACAGAAGCCTCAACCAGCAAGTTGAACCAAAGCCAGAACCATTAGCATCTCTTTCCCTTGAAAAGACATCTCAGGTCAAGCCCAACCTGAAATATAGGAGATGCGACCTCTTTCACCCCCCAGTGTATCTTTGTCCAGGAGGCCACATGAAAAGGAACTGGTAGAACTAGAGTTGACCTCAATCGTTGAAGGCTCAGTAAATGTGGGAAAAGAGACAAAAGATGAAAAGCAGTGGAAAGAGATGACGCTGCATGTGGATGATTTACCAGGAATTTTGGCTCAACTATCGAAAATCAAACTTACAGCTCTAGTTGTGAGTACCATAATGGCTGGATTGAGTTGGCCCCAAGACCTCTCCACTGGCGGGGTTTCCTGCTTGTTTCTGTTGGGACGGGCCTTGCTTCGTATGCTGCCAACTCTGTCAACCAGTTTTGTAAGGTGCCATTTGACTCAAACGTGAGTAGGACAAAGAACAAACCTCTGGTTTGTGGACAAATTAGCCCGCTGCTAGCTGGGTACTTGACCACTTGCTGTACTATTGCAGGAGTAGCCCTTCTAGACCTGGGGAGTCAATCTACTCACAGGGGCTTGAAGCCTTGGGGGGTCTTCAACATTTTCCTTTACGCCTGCTGTTATACACCACCGAAGAGCATTGCCAACACTTGCGGCGGGGCCATGGTCGGGGCCATTCCACCTGTCCTGGGTGGACAGCGGACCCTGGCAGCCTGGGTGCAGCAGCGTTTCTTCTGGGAGGAATCCTCTATTCCTGGCAGGTTCAGCATTTCAAAGCCCTGAGTTGGGGCTTGCGAGAGGACTATTCCGGGGGTGGCTACTGCACGAGGTCCGTCACCCACCCGGCACTGTGCTGGCACGTGGCACTGTGCCACTGTGCCACTGCTTGGCCTTGGTCGTGCTGTCTGCTGCTGCACTGGAGCTGGATGTCGCCATGTGTACCTTCCCTGTCATCGTGTTCCCCATCAACCTGTACACCTCCTACCTCAGCTTCCGCTTCTACATGGACGCAGACCACAGCAGCTCCTGGAAACTGTTCCTGTGCAGCCTGTGGCACCTGCCTCTGCTGCTGCAGCTGGTGCTGACTTGCCAGAGCAGCATTGGTCCCACTGTGCGGCCGCCAGCTGAGGGGCGCGGGGCACACAGGTGCCCGGATAGGCCCTCCAGGAAGAGCGCAAGAAGAGGAATCACTGGTTTCAGTACAAGATGATAAAATAATTTGGTGCTCAGCAATCACTGGACAATTATTTTTAATGATATACAAAATGCCCTCCAAATACGAAATGGGTTGGCCCGGTTGATGACCACAAGAGAGACTGTTTTTCCGTCTGAGGGTCTTCATACACCCCTTCCTCCACACCCGCCCCCACTCCCTTTTTCGCATCCTGTCTGACGTCCCTGTGCACTTTCCTTTCCTGGCTCTTCCCCCTCCACCCCTCACTTTCCACCTGCCAGCCAGAGTGGCAGTAGGTGGCCCCTAAGGAGAGCACTTGATAATGGGATGTCTGTAGCCTGTGCGCTCAGGTCGCTGCTGGGCCTGGTCCCAGGAAATGCACACTCAGGTACGGGCACTCCCTTCCCTTCCTTGCGAATGAGCCAGAGTTCCTCTACTCCACACATATTCTCCAGTCGGGTAATAAATTATTAATATCAAGGGTAGGCTGCCTCAGGCCCCTGGGGAGGGAGATTTCAAATGGTTGCCTTTGTAGGGGGGTCTCAGACTGGACTGCCAGCCCCTGCAGTATTGGAGTAGGGAACCAAGGCACCTTTATAATGCACTGTAACCTGCGGGTACTGTGTGAGGCATTTCTTTCTAGAAGGGTAGCTCTAGATTCAATACCAGAAATCCCTCCAGCTACAGCCCGTCACTGTACCTCTTTGATCACCACTATGGGTCATCAGCTCCTCTCTCTGTGCTGCTTTCTCCAGGCTGTGTGAGAAGGGAAGTCAGAGGAAAGTTGTGCTGGGCTCCCAGCCACCTGGCTTACTTTCTAGTACCGTTAGTGAAACACACATTTCCCTCCTGAATTCAGAAATCAGCTTCCACACGTGCAGTGGCTTTGAGGGGCAGAGCACGGTTCTGGGAGTTCTGGGAGTTGCCCTGTAATCAGGTCTGGCCGCAGGAACCAGACACAGTCAACTGTAGCTCTTTAGTCCTTTGTACTGCCACAGGGTTGTGTAGAGTTCCAATGGCTGAGGGTCCAGAGCTAGACGGAATGTTGTAATCTCTCAGTGTCCCTGGGCACTGCTGCACAGCGTTTAAGAAGCCCTGGCAATATGCCTGTTCTTTCAGAAATTTCTAAAGATACTGCAGATAGCCTCTAATCCCTGTTACTACTTACCTGAAATCTTCCCTCTTGGCTCTCTCCTTGTAGGGAACATGGCATAGAAAAGTCTGGAAAAAGCATCTACAACTTGTTATAGACTTCGAATTTGCAAAATGCATTGATTCTGTTTCTCTACTCCAATAAAACAGTACATAAGAAAAAAAAAAAGACTTTTCACACTCAAGAAAATCTGAAGGTATGTGGCTCCTGGAGTTGGTTCAATGGTTCTGTAATGACAGGCCAAAACCTTATGTTTTATTGTGACATTTTCCTTGTGGCCACAAAATGGCTGCAGTGCTCCTTACATCACATCTGCATTTAAGTCAGGAAGAAGGAAGTGGGGATGGTAGCAGCTGCACTGTTTGTTTTATCAGGAGAACAAAAATATTTCTTACAACCACTCCCCTGCCCCATACATTAGCATAAGATCTCATTAGCTAGGGCCACACCTGGCTGCAAGAGGCTCTGAGAATGTATTTAACTTTCTCTGGCTGCTATAGTGGAAAGAAAGGGGGATTGAAATGGTTGCGGGGCAGCCAAACAGCAAAGCCTACCACAGGTGTTATTACTAATCATAATATATAGAAGTCCTGAAGGTAGTAATAGCCAATGTTTCTAGAATAATACTAGTAAGTCACTATTTGAATCCATGCCTGCTTATTGTTCAGAGCCGGATTTTTTTTTTTTTTTTTTTATTGTTGGGGATTCATTGAGGGTACAATAAGCCAGGTTACACTGATTGCAATTGTTAGGTAAAGTCCCTCTTGCAATCATGTCTTGACCCCATAAAGTGTGACACACACCAAGGCCCCTTGAGTCCCCCTCCCGCCGTCACTCTTTCTGCTTCCCCCCCATAACCATAATTGTCATTAATTGTCCTCATATCAAAATTGAGTACATAGGATTCATGCTTCTCCATTCTTGTGATGCTTTACTAAGAATAATGTCTTCCACTTCCATCCAGGTTAGTATGAAGGATGTAAAGTCTCCATTTTTTTTAATGGCTGAATAGTATTCCGTGGTATACATATACCACAGCTTGTTAATCCATTCCTGGGTTGGTGGGCATTTAGGCTGTCTCCACATTTTGGCGATTGTAAATTGAGCTGCAATAAACAGTCTAGTACAAGTGTCCTTATGATAAAAGGATTTCTTTCCTTCTGGGTAGATGCCCAGTAATGGGATTGCAGGATCAAATGGGAGATCTAGCTTGAGTGCTTTGAGGTTTCTCCATACTTCCTTCCAGAAAGGTTGTACTAGTTTGCAGTCCCACCAGCAGTGTAAAAGTGTTCCCTTCTCTCCACATCCACGCCAGCATCTGTAGTTTTGAGATTTTGTGATGTGGGCCATTCTCACTGGGGTTAGATGATATCTCAGGGTTGTTTTGATTTGCATTTCTCTAATATATAGAGATGATGAACATTTTTTCATGTGTTTGTTAGCCATTCGTCTGTCATCTTTAGAGAAAGTTCTATTCATGTCTCTTGCCCATTGATATATGGGATTGTTGCTTTTTTCATGTGGATTAATTTGAGTTCTCTATAGATCCTAGTTATCAAGCTTTTGTCTGATTGAAAATATGCAAATATCCTTTCCCATTGTGTAGGTTGTCTCTTTGCTTTGGTTGTTGTCTCCTTAGCTGTACAGAAGCTTTTAAGTTTAATGAAGTCCCATTTGTTTATTTTTGTTGTTGTTGCAATTGCCATGGCAGTCTTCTTCATGAAGTCTTTCCCCAGGCCAATATCTTCCAGTGTTTTTCCTATGCTTTCTTTGAGGATTTTTATTGTTTCATGCCTTAAATTTAAGTCCTTTATCCATCTTGAATCAATTTTTGTGAGTGGGGAAAGGTGTGGGTCCAGTTTCAGTCTTTTACATGTAGACATCCAGTTCTCTCAACACCATTTATTGAATAGGGAGTCTTTCCCCCAAGGTATGTTCTTGCTTGGTTGATCAAAGATTAGGTGGTTGTAAGATATTAGTTTCATTTCTTGGTTTTCAATTCGATTCCAAGTGTCTATGTCTCTGTTTTTGTGCCAGTACCATGCTGTCTTGAGCACTATGGCTTTGTAGTACAGACTAAAATCTGGTATGCTGATGCCCCCAGCTTTATTTTTGTTACAGAGAACTGCCTTAGCTATACGGAGTTTTTTCCGGTTCCATACAAAACGCAGAATCATTTTTTCCAAATCTTGAAAGTACGATGTTGGTATTTTGATAGGAATGGCATTGAATAGGTAGATTGCTTTGGGAAGTATAGACATTTTAACAATGTTGATTCTTCCCATCCATGAGCATGGTATGTTCTTCCATTTGTTAATATCCTCTGCTATTTCCTTTCTGAGGATTTCATAGTTTTCTTTATAGAGGTCCTTCACCTCCTTCATTAGGTATATTCCTAGGTATTTCACTTTCTTTCAGACTATGGTGAAGGGAGTTGTGTCCTTAATTAGCTTCTCATCTTGACTGTTATTGGTGTATACAAAGGCTACTGACTTGTGGACATTGATTTTATATCCTGAAACATTACTGTATTTTTTGATGACTTCTAGGAGTCTTGTGGTTGAGTCTTTGGGGTTCTCTAAGTATAAGAACATGTCGTCAGCAAAGAGGGAGAGTTTGACCTCCTCTGCTCCCATTTGGATTCCTTTTATTTCCTTGTCTTGCCTAATTGTATTGGCTAGAACTTCCAGCACTACGTTGAATAGTAAAGGTGACGGAGGACAACCATGTCTGCTTCCAGTTCTAAGAGGAAAAGCTTTCAGTTTTATTCATTCAGTAAAATATTGGCTGTGGGTTTGTCATAGATAGCTTCAATCAGTTTTAGAAATGTGCCACCTATGCCTATACTCTTCAGTGTTCTAATTAGAAAAGGATGCTGGATTTTATCAAATGCTTTTTCTGCATCTATTGAGAGGATCATGTGGTCTTTATTTTTCCCTCTGTTAATATGGTGGATAACGTTTATGGACTTGCGTATGTTAAACCAGCCTTGCATCCCTGGGATGAAGCCTACTTGATCATGATGAATGACTTTTTTGATGATAAGCTGTAATCTATTGGCTAGGATTTTGTTGAGAATTTTTGCATCTATCTTCATGAGTGAGATTGGTCTGAAATTCTCCTTTTTGTTTGGGTCTTTTCCTGGTTTTGGTATCAGGGTGATGTTTGCTTCATAGAATGTGTTGGGGAAGATTCCTTCTTCCTCAATTTTTTGGAATAATTTCGGCAGTACAGGAATCAGCTCTTCCTTGAATGTTTGATAGAATTCTGGAGTGAAGCCATCTGGACCAGGGCATTTTTTGGTTGGAAGATTTTTTATTGTTTCTTTGATCTCAGTGCTTGAAATTGGTCTGTTCAGGAGCTCTATTTCTTCCTGGCTGAGTCTAGGGAAAGGGTGTGATTCCAAATATTGATCCATTTCTTTCACATTGTCAAATTTCTGGGCATAGAGTTTCTGGTAGTATTCAGAGATGATCTCTTGTATCTCTGTGGGATCAGTTGTTATTTCCCCTTCATCATTTCTGATTGAGGTTACTAGAGATTTTACTTTTCTATTCCTCGTTAGTCTGGCCAATGGTTTATCTATTTTATTTATTTTTTAAAAAACCAACTCCTTGTTTCATTAATTTTCTGAATGATTCTTTTGTTTTCAATTTCATTGATCTCTGATTTGATTTTGGATATTTCTTTTCTTCTACTGGAGTTTAGGCTTAGATTGTTCTTCTTTTTCCAATTCCATAAGATGGCTTGTGAGATTGTTGATGTGCTCTCTTTCTGTTTTTCGAATGTAGGCATCTAAAGCGATGAATTTTCCACTCAAAACTGCTTTTGCAGTATCCCACAGGTTTTGGTAGCTTGTGTCTTCATTGTTGTTTTGCTCAAGGAAGTTAATGATTTCCTGTTTTATTTCTTCCTGCACCCATCTGTTATTCAACAGAAGATTGTTTAATTTCCATGCCTTTGCGTGGGATCAAGCATTTTTGTTAGAGTTGAGTTCCACCTTTAGTGCCTTATGGTCTGAGAAGATACAAGGTAAAATTTCAATTCTTTTGATTCTGTTGATATTTGTTTTGTGTCCCAGGATATGATCAATTTTGGAGAATGTTCCATGGGGTGATGAGAAGAATGTATATTCTTTATCTTTGGGATGGAGTGTTCTATATGCGTCTATCAAGCACAGTTGTTCCAGGGTCTCATTTAAATCTCTTATATCCTTGTTTAATTTCTGTTCAGAGGATCTGTCCAGCTCTGTAAGAGGAGTGTTAAGGTCCCCTGTTATTATGGTATTATCAGATATCATATTGCTCAGACTGAGTAAGGTCTGTTTCAAGAATCTGGGAGCATTTAAATTGATTGCATAAATATTTAGAATTGAAACATCTTCTTGTTGTATTTTTCCCTTGACCAATATAAAGTGACCATCTTTGTCTTTTTTGACTTTAGTTGCTTTAAATCCACATGTATCTGAAAATAAGATTGCAACTCCTCTTTTCTTCTGAATTCCATTTGCCTGAAAAATTGTCTTCCAACCCTTGACTTGGAGCTTTAATTTGTCTTTTGAAGCCAGGTGTGTTTCTTGCAGACAGCAAATGGATGACTTGTGTTTTTTAATCCAGTCAACCAATCTATGTCTCTTCAGTGGGGAATTCAAGCCATTAAAATTTATTGAGATTATTGATAAGTGTGGTAGTATTCTATTCGTCTTATTTTGTGAGAGTCCATTGCTTAGTTTTATCTTTTGTATCATTGTGGAGGTTAGGTTCTGTCCTTTAATTTCTAAGTTCTTACTTTGCTGCTGATCCATTGTGGTGGTCAGTGTGCAGAACAGGTTGAAGTATTTCCTGTAGAGCTGGTCTTGTTGTGGCAAATTTCCTCAATGTTTGTATATCTGTAACAGATTTGATTTCTCCGTCAATTTTGAAGCTTAGCTTAGCAGGGTACAGAATTCTGGGCTGGAAATTGTTCTGTTTAAGTAGATTAAAGGTAGATGACCATTGTCTTCTTGCTTGGAAAGCTTTATTAGAGAAGTCTGCGGTCACTCTGATGGATTTGCCCCTGTAGGTCAACTGGCGCTTACTCCTTGCAGCTCGCAGAATCTTTTCTTTTGTCTTGACTTTGGACAGGTTCATCACAATGTGTCTTGGAGAAGCTCGGTTAGAGTTGAGGCGACCTGGGGTCCGATATCCCTCTGAAAGCAGTGTGTCAGAATCTTTGGTGATATTTGGGAAATTTTCTTTTATAATATTCTCTAGTATGGCTTCCATTCCTCTGGGGCATTCTTCTTCCCCTTCTGGAATTCCTATAACTCATATGTTGGAACGCTTCATAAAGTCCCATAATTCTGACAATGAATGTTCTGCTTTTTGTCTCTTCTTTTCTGCCTCTTTTACTATCTGAGTTATCTCAAAAACTTTGTCTTCTACCTCTGAAATTGTTTCTTCTGCATGGTCTAACCTGTTGCTGATACTTTCCATTGCATCTTTAAGTTCCCTGATTGACTGTTTCAGTTCCTTCAGCTCTGCTATATCCTTTTTATATTCTTCATATCGTTCATCTCTTTTTTTTTTTGATTTTTTTTTTTATTGTTGGGGATTCATTGAGGGTACAATAAGCCAGTTACACTGATTGCAATTGTTAGGTAAAGTCCCTCTTGCAATCATGTCTTGCCCCCATAAAGTGTGACACACACTAAGGCCCCACCCTCCTCCATCCATCCCTCTCGTTCATCTCTTATTTGATTTTGTTTTTGAATTTCCTTTTGGTTGTTTTCCACTTTATTAGCAGTTTCCTTCATTGTTTCCATCATTTCTTTCATTGTTTGCAACATGTGTATTCTAAATTCCCTTTCTGTCATTCCTAACATTTCTTTATAGGTGGAATCCTCTGCAGTAGCTACCTCATGGTCCCTTGGCGGGGTTGTTCTGGACTGGTTCTTCATGTTGCCTGGAGTTTTCTGCTGATTCTTCCTCGTGAGTGATTTCATTTATCTGTTTCCTTGCCCTAATTTTCCTTTCACTTCCTCTTGCTCTTTAAGTTCTCATGCCTGTGGACTAAGGTTTATACGACCAGAAGGATGAGAAGGTTGAAGAGCAAAAAAGGGATGAAAGAAAGGAGGACCGGGTGATAAGAAAAAAAAAGAAAAATAGAGAAAGGAGAGGGGGTGGGTAAAAGGAATATTGACAAAAAGAAGAGAGGCACAGAAAGAGGGAGACAGAGCAATATAGGTTTACAGTAGGTTACTTTGATACAACCTTAAAAAAAAAACCACCTTCTGGGGGTGCCCAGTTGGTTGGTTCCCTTGAGGTCAGTAGCTCTTTACTAACCTGATCAGACACAGTACCCCACCTCCACCAAGTAGAGTGGAAAGACAAAAATGCTATAAATGAAACCAAAACAAGCAAACAGAAAACTTTACAGGATAAAATTGGGTGGAAAACCAAATATAGTGGTAGAAACACTAACAAAAATGAAGTTCTAATTATTGAAATAGGCAGCAATGGGAAATTATAATTAAACTAGAAAAATTGAGAAAGAAAAAGGATCTGTATGGAAAAGGTTGAACTTAAAAAACAAAACAACATCAACAACATCAAAATAAACAAAAAAAAGCAACCAAAAACAAAGCAGTATGTATATGTTATTGAATATTGTCTGGGCAACACGTGGTCTTTCGGGATATGAGATGTTAATCACAGTTCTGATATGACTGGAGGCTGCTAGTTTCTCAAACCCCAGCAGGTAGACACCCTAAATCTCTCTTCAGCCCACTTAAAAGGCACTTTGAACTTGTTCACTTGCTGAGCAGAAGCTTTCCCAGGGAAGTGCTTGTCGCTGGAATCACTGCTGAAGTGGCTATCCACTTACCCTGTGTGCCAAAACTGGTCTCCCTCTGCCCCCGAGGGTTAGGGCTGCAAGGCGGCTCAGACCCCGCCCTTAGGCTACTTGGTCGCTGGGTTACTAGCTCCCACCCAATTCTAGCTCTGCGACCCTGAGGGCGGAGCTTGCTGGGGCAGATCGCTCACAATGGCTGCCTGTGACCCAGAGCCAAACAGTATTAGCTCCGTCTGGCTCAGTGGCTCAGACTGGGGCCCTAGACAAAGGCCAAAGTTCTCCACACTCCCGCTCAGGCTCTCCCCAAGGCAGTTCAGCTGAGTGCCAAGTCCAAAGACACCAAAACAGTTCACAGGTAAGGCTTTTCTGGTTTGCAGTCTTGCTGCTACTGAACTTACAGTTGCGGGCGGGTTTAGACGGATTGAACACACACGACCACTTGCCGGTTTTCCACTGTTTTAGTCCTCCTCTTGGGGTCCAGAAGTCTCTCGCTGACTCCCTGTATCCTCTCAGGGGTGATGATAGGCAGATCCCACCAGCCAGAGATGCCTGGAGTCCTATCTCCCCAGACTCACGGTGCCCAGATGCAAGGAAGCTGTTACTCGGCTGCCATCTTGCTCCACCTCCCCAGAGCCGGATTTTTTAATCATGACACAATACTGCTCTCTTTAAGTACGTACTGAATGGCTCTTGCACAACAGCCATGGTGCTGCAGGCTGGTGGCATGAGGATTCCTATCCCGAAAGTGACATCATAGCACTGGAGGCGGGGCAGGGAGGCTGTGTTGCAAAGATTAGGTGATATCAGATCATCAGGTGCTTTTCACACGCATGTCATATCATTTGCCAACTTGATAAGTAGTCACTTCTTTCTTCTGATTTTTCTTTTTTATATTTTATACTTTTGAGACTTTGCATTTTTATTTTTTTTTAAAAAAGGCTTTCTTGAGGTATAATTGGCATGTCATAAAATTTGCCCATTTTAACTGCACAATTCAGTGAATTTTAGTAAATTCATGGAGTTATGCAGCCATTCACGTGAGAACATTTAGACTCTACAAGGATCTCTTGTGCTTATTCCCAGCCCCCAGTCTTCCAAATGTCTAATTTTCTGTCTCATAGATTTAGTTTTTCTGATACTTTCTATGAAATTATACAACAGTGGTCTTTGGCATTGGGCATCTTTGGCTTAGTATGTTTTTGACATCCATCCATGTTGTAGCACATTTTGTTCTGTTCCTGCTTATTGCTGAGCTGCATTCTGTTGGCCGGATGTTGTTTATTTTTAAATCTATTTTGTTTATCTGTTTACCAGTTGATGAACATTTGGGTGGTTTCCAGTTTATGGTTATTGTGAATAATGCTGTTATGAACACTCACCTAAAAGTTTTTTGTAGCATATGTTTTCTTTTCTGTGACATTTCTGGATCCTTTCTACATATGGTAAATTTATGTTTAACATTTTGAGAAACTGCTAAGCTGTTTTCCAAAGCAGCTATGCCATTTTACATTATACATACAGCAGTGTATGGGGGTTTCCATTTCCAAATGGTCTTATTACTGAGGGCAGTTTGGAGCAGTAACTAGTTGCCACGTGAAAGGCCAGCTCTGCACTTCATGCAGCAAACAGCAGTCTTCTTTGCCACTTTCGACTTGTGTGGCCTTCAACAAATTATTTCAGCCTTTGTTTTTTTTGCTTTGTAAAATGGAAATAACAATGCCTATTTTTCATGGTGTGAGTTAACCAGATTATTGGCTAGTGTCTCTCATATAGCAATTTCCATATTTTCATCATCATGAGTAAATCTTGGGTGTGTTCATTATTTTTTGGTTTTGAAACAAAATTGTTTTACCTGTGATAAAGCAAATATATATGTATATTTGGGTTCAGAAGTTTAGAATAACTTGCTCCATTTGGGGGATGACATGGTGCAAGATTCCCATCTCAACAGAGAAGGTGATGAATTGTCTGGAATCTCTCTAGAAGGGCTTTATACATGTCTCCTGCCTCAATTTCTCTAGCCACATTCTTGGACTTCTTTCCTGCTTTTCTGACAATAGGGTCAGAGGACCCCTGGAGCTGGTTTTGTTGGTTCAGTTTTCTACCCTTTCCCAGGTGCCAACACAGGGAACCATCTGCCTCTCCTGGTCCCTGTACATCTTTGACCGAGGCATGACCCTCCCAATCACCTGAGAAGTGCCATTGTACCTGAGTGCTGAAGCCATTTCTGTGCTATATGGTAGTTAGAAAGTGATTGTACTGTTAGTTCCTGAAACATAAAATGTGCTCTGCAACTGATGAGAAACATAGCCCAAGCCGTTCAGAATAACTGAACAGGGTATGCCACGTGAGCCCATTGAAGCACATGGCTTTCTATTAAGCATACAAACAAAAAAGCCAAGAGAAAAGTCCCTGGAAAATAAATGCAATTTGCAAGTTGTTCAACATTTGTTTTGAATTTCTGCTTTATTCCAAATGTCATCTTATAATGAGGTCACAATTTCTTCTTTCTGTCTCCCACACCTCCTCTTTTCTTTCCTCCCTCCCTTTTTTTTCTATTTGCCATGATAGTGGGGTGAGAGAAACTTTTCTGATGTCTTCAGGGCTGTTAACTCACTAATGCTCAGCTCAGCAAGTCCCAGCTGAACTCCACTATGAAGACTGTGTCACCCGAAAGCTAGGTAGGGCTACTGACTCTAGCCTTTTTAAAGAAGGTTTCTGCAACTTGTTTTCAAGACACTCAAAGAATCTCAGCTTTGGTGCAAATTTAAGAGAGCCAGGGTTGAATTTAAGTTCTTGAGATGGTCTTGATTAGGCCAGATAGACCTGGGAACTGCCATGGCAACTCACTGGGCAGGTTTTATGCAGTGTTGTCCATACGTCTGTAGGGTAAGCATGTTCACCCATTCCATAGCATGGGGCTAGTTTTCCTCAATTAAACTTTTTGTCATCAGAATTTCCAAGTCAAATAACTCCTCTCTATGTTGTTATATATTGACATCTGAATTGGGTGGATGCTTTGGAAGCTTAAAGGGAAGATTGTGTAGCCAGAATTGAAAAGGTGAGCACCAACATTCAGATTGTTTCCTAGCTTGGCTTCTTTGTGAGATTCATCTGGAAGATTAATACTATCCAGATTTCTTGTCTTCTTTTCAAAATATTCTGATTTAGTAAGCTTGAGAATCTGTATTTTAACATATGCATCAGCCAATTCTTATATTCGGTCAAAGCCAGGGAAGACTCACAGATGGCTGTGAGGTCACATCTTGGGATCATTGGAGGAGTTTTTTCAAAGCGTGCCTGTGAGTTTGTGACCAGTGCTTTCTTCTCAGTTGCTCTTTTGGTGCAAACTTAAGAGAGCCAGGCTGAATTTTAGATTGAAATTTTGTTCCCTCCAAAATTCAGATGCTGTCCAGTGGTAGGCTGTAAGGAGGGGAGGCTTTTGCAAAGTGATTAGGTCATAAGGATGAAACCTTTCATTCATAAGAATGAAACCCTTATGAATGGGACTAGTGCCTTTATAAAGAGACCTCAGAGAACTCCCTTGCTCTGTCTGCCATTTGAAGATATAGCAAAAAGTCAGCCATGTATAGACCAGAAAGGGACGAGGGCCCTCCATAGACACCAAATCTGGCAATGCCTTGAATTTGGACTTTCCAGCCTCCAGAACTGTAAGCAATAAATTTCTGTTGTTTATGAGCCTCCAAGTCTATAGTGATAGCAGCCTGGATGAACTAAAACAGTCTTTGTTCTGGAATCAGCATTTCTAATAATCTGGCTGATGACTTCAATGTAAGGAGTTGGTTGAACATCTCTTTGGGAGACACTGAGCTTAGAGTTTGACTGCTGACCGTGGTCCACAGACTGGTGGTATCAGCATTACTGAAGTTGTTGGAAAGGCATGCTGGACCTCCTGAATCACAATCTGTATTTTAACTGTAGGTCCAGGTCAACTGTATGCACATTCTATTTGGAAAGTACTATCTTAAAGCAGTGGTGCTCAGAATGTAGTCTCCAGGCTTACACTTTTAGTCTCAATTGGGAATTTGTTAAATATGCAGATTTTCATGCCCCACCTATGCCCACTGACTCAGGAATTTGGAAGCAGGATGCAATCTGGGTTTTAACAAGCCTTCCAGGTGATGCTGATTTGTGCTAACATTTGAAGACCACTAACTCAGATTGTTTTTTGTTTTAATTAAAACAAGGCTGATTTCTCTTCTGTTGTATTAGTCTGTAACACTCATATTTATGCCTGTGAACACATTGTCCTGACCTTTGAATTAGTGCATCGAAGAAGCTCATTCACTTCCATCTCAGCTCTGAGTATTAGGATTCCATGAATAGAAGATAAAAAATTAAATATTGACTGGCTCTTGTTTAGCAAACTTCTAGTTAGATCAGTTTGTCTTTTTCAGCAAGGATAGTGTTAGAACACCCACTTTTTCCTCTCTGAGAGTAATTTCTCTCTCAAGAGTAGGAATAAAAAATGACTGCCAAACTGCATCCAAAAAATAGCCAGGCGTTGTGGTTGGCGCCTGTAGTCCCAGCTGCTTGGGAGGCTGAGGCAAGAGAATTGCCTAAGCCCAAGAGTTAGAGGTTGCTGTGAGCTGTGTGACGTCATGGCACTCTACCCGAGGGCAGTACAGTGAGACTCTGTCTCTACAAAAAAAAAAAAAAAAGAAAAAAAAAGAAAATGACTGTCATCACAGTGTTCCCATAGTAGGCCCCTAGTCTGGTCAGGTACAATGTACTTTGTAAATGACTCTAACTCATCTCTGCTCCTAGGGATGATTCCCAAGAGGTGACACCACCACAAAGAGGCAGCCATGCTGGTGGGAGGTTGGAGACCAATAGGGTGTGACCTTGTGCAATTGGTCTCACCTCTCTGGGCTTGTGTTCGAAGGACTGATCTTATTTACCAGGAGTTAGTGCTGTTACTTCTCCCACCTTACAGATTTATTGTAAAATTCGAAAGGACATCTAAAGGCAGAAGTTCTTGGAAAAAAATAAAACTTGGTCCTGAATACAGAGAATCATTTGTGTTATTTATTTATTATTTTTGCAGTTTCAGGCCAGGGCTGGGTTTGAACCCGCCACCTCCAGCATATGGGGCTGGCGCCCTAACTCCTTTGAGCCACTGGCACCGTCCCCATTTGTGTTATTAGTGGAACATGAGGTAAGACAGGAAAAAGAATTAGAGCTGCCTGTTTTGAGGAAAGGGAACTTAAGGAAAACATTATCTCTATTATATCTCTAACATTGACACAGCTATGCTCATTCGTAAAGTTTATGCTTGAAATTAACTTTTAACTCATTGGCTTTATGTAGATTTCCTCCAAAGCAAATTCTAGAGCAAGAATTGCAAGACAATTGGTAATCTTTAGATACAATTTGTTGGGGTTAGGAGGGTTTGAATGTAAGACAAGGATGGGAAAGTGGCCAGGAAAGGGTGTCAATAACAGTGTACCAGGGTAGCCAATTAGAGTTTAGCCTCACTGGACAACTCTGTAGTATCTTGTGTATGTTTGTGGGATTTCATTTTTTGGGTGCTGCCTCTAGGGCCCAAATGTTCACAACACTTCTGTTCTGACTTGTGTGTGAATAGAGCAGGTTCTGGTGGCAGAGAAAGCCCTTCTGCCGAAAAATACAAATGCTGGCAGTTAGAAGTCAGGCCTATGTCCATTGATGCTGCAAGGCCAGAGCTTTATGGGCAAGGAACACATCTCTGGTCTATGTTCAGGGTTTCTTGGACCACTGAGAAACCTAGGTCGCTAATATTGGAAAGGAGTCAGTTTCTCCCCAAGTCTTTACCACTCAGAATTTGGTGGGTACCAGAACTCACATAGGGGCATTTTTATAGTGAGATATTTAACCCTCTATACGTTTATTAACTGAATTTCTCATGTGGGGATCTGCCTTTATTCACAGAACATTATGATAAGTGAAATAAGCCAGACACAGAAAGAGAAATACTGTATAATCTCACTTATACATGGAACCTAAAGAATATAAATACCCTATAGAAGTAGAGAGTAAGACAGTAGTCATCAGGGGCTGTGGGGAGAAGGGGGAAATGGGAGATGATGGTCATAGGCTACAAAGTTAGTTATGGAGGATGAATAAATCTAGACATACAATGTGATGTCTGCAGTTAATAACAGTGTATTGTGCACTGCAATCTTCCTAAGAGATTTCAGGTGTTCTGAAGGGTATGCTCACCACACGCAGAAAAGGTAACTGAGAGGAGTTAATGTTGGTATGTTAATTTGCTTGACTATAGTAATTGCTGTGTGCATGTATATAAAAGTATCACAATGTACACCTTAAATAGGTACAATTTTTACTTAAAAAATAAAAATTATAAAAATAGTGACCCAAGGCAAGAAGTCAGCACTCTTAATCTCATCAGATCCATGTCTAAAGCACTCAGGGAGGTGCCTTTATAATCTGCTACAGATCACAAAAATTGGTACACCTTTTCTAGAGAGACTCAGAATAATTATAGCATAACAGCAGTGGTAGCTGCAATAACTAGGTAAGTGCTCTAATTCTCTCTAACTCAGATCAGTGTTTCAGAACCACTGCTTAGGCTCTGGGTGTCATGGTGACCAGTCTCTGGTGTGTCTGTTCTGCTGTCCCACCTGGCATCCCTGGCAGGTGTCACTAATGAAGCACAGCTCTCTTCCCATCTTGAGCCAAGTATGGCTTCAAGGACACTTCTCAGTGCCACTTCCAGTGAATCATGGCAGAATGGCAAGGAGCCTGGAGAAAGGAGGCAGAGAGATTCCCTTTTCTTGACCTGAGTTAAGTTTTATCTCAGGCTTGGATAAAAGAAACAGAAATCTCAGGCTTGGATTAAAGAAACAGAAAGTAATTTTGATTGTGGATCAAGGAAAAATGGAACAGACTGAAGTTAGGATAGGGATCAGGGATATCTTTGTAGCTTAGGTATGACCAAGGGACCACCACAGCCCTGCTCTTACAGGGAGTGGGCAGGTCCCTCTGAGCTGGAGGGAGCAGAGGCAGAGATACACCAACATCCTTCTGCATTCTTATCTAGATATCTAGATTCTGGTTGTCTTAATAGGCAGCTTTGGGACCTATTATGGTCTGAATTGTGGCCCCCCCATATGTTGAAGTCCTATCCCCCTCTTTGGGAGGTCATTAGATATAGATGAGGTCATGGTGGGGGCATCCATGTTGGGATTAGTGCCCTATAAGAGGAAGAGACATGAGATCTGACTCTCCACCCTGTGAGGATACAGGAGAAGGTGGCTGTCGGAAGCCAGAGAGCCCTCACCAAGAGCAATATTTGCTGGAACCAATAGCCATATTTGCTTGACTTTCCAGCCAAGATCTATGGGAAATAAAGCCTGTTGTTTAAACCACCCAGTCTATGTTATTTTGTTACATCAGTCTGAGCTAAGATGGTATCATTATCAATAGAGCAGAAGGGAAGTGATATGGGCTCTGGTCCTC
This sequence comes from Nycticebus coucang, assembly GCF_027406575.1. Lineage (NCBI taxonomy): Eukaryota > Metazoa > Chordata > Mammalia > Primates > Lorisidae > Nycticebus > Nycticebus coucang. The sequence goes on along the minus strand of NC_069791.1, from coordinate 94,544,875 downwards.
TGGTCTTCACCCCTTTGTGATCTGTTAGCTTCGTTCCCAGAGGGCAGAGGTGAAGGTGGGATTGTTCTGGATGATTCTTGATAGCACAGTACGGTCCATCTCTCCCAACTTTACAGAAGAGGAGAATCCACTGCTGGGAGGTGACGCGACTTATGCAAAGTCACACGGCATGTTTGTGACAGAGCCAAGACATAAGTACTTTTAAACGTCCAGGTCCATGTCCCTGTTACACTACTTTCTCAGGTTCTCAGAGTGGTTGGGGGACCTTCCGCTGCATTTTGGACCTCCGACACGGACTTGCACAGTGTTCCCCAAATAGCACTGAGGTCAACATCTGCTAATCGGTCTTCTGGAAACATTTACAGTGAGATTAGAAAAGGAATTGAATGAGGCTAGGTTGTCTCCATAGGGCCTGAAAATGTTACATGCATAGTGAGAAATTAAAACAGTCTTTGGGGAGAGAAGAGAGGGAGAGAAGAACCTCGCTTCTTCTCTTATCTGCTGGCCACATGTGAACTCTGTCATTGGAGCTTTCATTTTTGATAAGCTCAGCGTGGCTTATCGCAGTCTTTGACACATGCATTGATCATTCCTTAAACTGTGCCCAGGGAGACATTTTCCTTCCTCTCTCTGGACGGCCCTCCCTTCGCCTTTCTTCCCTCCCCCTTTATTTGTTGACATTGATGCTATATGCAGAGAAGGCTGCTTTCAAAAATACATCTTTTTAATAACTTGTCTTCCAGGAGAAGGGATGCACATCTATGCTTGGGTGGGTTGCTAAGAAAAATCCCACTCTGGATGTCTGACATCTCCTCCTATCATGGGGAGCTTTTGACAAAGAAAAATGGGCTTTGCCTTTGGTACTCACATCCAGCATAGTCATTGATTCTGGACACAGATTCAGCAGTGGAAAGGCACTGTCAAGGCAGCCCAGGTGCGATTCGGGCATTCCACAGTCTTTATAGCAACACCGATGAGCCGCACTAATGCCTTATATTGTGGTATTTTTTTGCCTCTCTCAAGAAATTAAATATCCCAGTCAAACATATGTAGCTGGTGCCTTATCACTAGGCAGGGTGGTGACTTTAAAAATAAATTGATTACTCCCCAGCTTGTGTGACAGTTTCTGAAAGCAGCACATTACCATTCTGTAACAGGAAAGCATACATATGATTCAATTTTATGCACTTCAGGGATGGGAGTGTTTAGTATTTCGTCTAATTGATCAGGTAGAATGGAAAGGCTTTGGGAACTAATTACCTTGCACCTTGGAAACACTTTTGCTTGGATGACCTTTCTGAAGAATCAGGGACAACTAGTAGCCCTTCTCAGGTTTTTGTTGGAAGAATACTTTGGCCCAAACCAGCAGAAACAGGAAAAATAGCTTTCTACAGAAAAATGAATTATACCATTTGCTTTTTGCAATTTCTATCTCTTAATGTAGTTAATGCTTAATGTCCACAGATCATCTTATGCTTACCAAGTCATTTTACATTTTTTAATAAGAGGTTTTAAGCATCTCTGAGATCTTGGTAGTGCTAGTAACTGATGCCTCTGTGTTACAGATGAGCAAGGAACCAGTCTAAAATTACATAGCTGGCAATTGGCTAAGTTGTGAATTCAACTGAGGCATTTCAAATTATTTTGTTGAAAATTCCAACGTTGTTTTAAAGGTTGGATATCAATTTGACTTTTTGCATGCAACCTTTGTCTATTAAAAAAAAAGTCAATTGAATGGGCTCTTTTAGTTAAAACAATGTATAGAAAATGGCCAGTGTTCCTTGAGAAAACCAAGTGTAGTTGTAGATGGCTAGGAAGGTTGCTCACTGTACAATGGTGACATTAAACCCCAGGACTTGTTTTGTTTGCTGTCCCAGTGTGGGGCATGTTCACCCACAGGAAGGGTCCATTTTAATTTTTACAGAGTCATGAGCACTTGTCAAGTGGAGAGGTGCCCCTGTCAAGAGGAGGCACTGTTTTCTCATTTGCACAAAAGTGTCACATAAACTCTTAGTAACCTCAGTCAATTATACACACACACACACACACACACACACACACACACATATATTTTTAAATCTCAGATTATGAGAGTACATATGATTAGGTTACATGGTTAGCATTTGTAAGGTTAAAGTTCGAGCTGTAGTAGTGTCCTTCACCCAGGAAGTGTGCAATATACCCGTGCATTGTACCCATTGTGTGAGAGACACTAAACCACTTCTCCACACCCCCTACTTGAATCCGACTGAGTTTTTCTCTCATGTAAGCCTATAGTTGTTAAATCTACTAGTTTCAATTTAGTACTGAGTATATGTGATGGTTGTCTTTCCAGTCCTGTGATGCTTCATTCAGGAGGATATTCTCCAAGTCCATCCAGGTTGTTACAAAAGGTGCAAGATCTCCATTTTTTATGGCTGAATAGTATTCCATGGTATGCATATATGTTACCACCGTTTATTTATCCATTCACGTGTCAAAGGGCACTTGGGTTGTTTCCACATCTTTGCGATTGTGAAATGAGCTGCTATAAACATTCAAGTGCAAATGTTATTGTGGTAAAATGTCTTTTCTTTTCTTTTGGGTAGTTGCCTCGTAATGGGATTTCAGGGTCAAATGGGAGGTCTACTTTTGTTTTTTTTGATGAATCTCCATACTTATTTCCATAGAGACTGGACTAGTTTGCAGTCCCACCAGCCTCAGTCAATATACTTATTAACTCAAATGCAGTTTCTATGGCCTGAGCTGCTCAAAGTGCTATTTAGTGGTAGAATTTGAGATTATATGTAGCAGGACTATGACTTTGTGGAGTTAAGGGAGAGTGGCTCTTCTTAAAAAATGAGTTTAGGCTGAATGATACTTGTAATTTATTTGCTCATGAAAAACCTATGTTCTTTTTTCTAAAATTTTATCTATAGGTGATGAGGAGAGCAGAATCTTGCTGAGAGGGAAATACTGTCAGAACTGATCTCTCTACCTTGGGTGTGAGAAAGAGCTTTGAACGTGAGTTAGACTAGCCCTGTCATAGCCCTTCCAGGGTAGTGAATAACCCAAATTTTTGGAATTATGCTGTAAATATTTTGAATGCCTTAAAGAGGGTCTGTCCTTATGGTCAGCCATCCTGAGATGGGAAGTAAGGTGGCCTAGGGCTAAGAGAGGGAAGGACTTCTTTTTACGTCTGGGGCTGGGGAGAATAAAGACCTAAACTTTTAGGATTTCCATTGAAGAAAGTAGTAACTCTAGTGGCAGCAATAAGTTCCTCCCTATAAAAAATTTTAACCCGAGAGGCGGAGCAAGATGGCAGCCGAGTAACAGCTTCCTTGCATCTGGGCACCGTGAGTCTGGGGAGCTAGGACTCCAGGCATCTCTGGCTGGTGGGATCTGCCTATCATCACCCCTGAGAGGATACAGGGAGTCAGCGAGAGACTTCTGGACCCCAAGAGGAGGACTAAAACAGTGGAAAACCGGCAAGTGGTCGCGTGTGTTCAATCCGTCTAAACCCGCCCGCAACTGTAAGTTCAGTAGCAGCAAGACTGCAAACCAGAAAGGCCTTACCTGTGAACTGTTTTGGTGTCTTTGGACTTGGCACTCAGCTGAACTGCCTTGGGGAGAGCCTGAGCGGGAGTGCGGAGAACTTTGGCCTTTGTCTAGGGCCCCAGTCTGAGCCGCTGAGCCAGACGGAGCTAATACTGTTTGGCTCTGGGTCACAGTCAGACATTGTGAGCGATCTGCCCCGGCAAGCTCTGCCCTCAGGGTCGCAGAGCTGGAATTGGGTGGGAGCTGGTAACCCAGCGACCAAGAAGCCTAAGGGCGGGGTCTGAGCCGCCTTGCAGCCCTAACCCTCGGGGGCAGAGGGAGACCAATTTTGACACACAGGGTAAGTGGATAGCCACTTCAGCAGTGATTCCAGCGACAAGCACTTCCCTGAGAAAGCTTCTGCTCAGTAGGTGAACAAGTTCAAAGTGCCTTTTAAGTGGGCTGAAGAGAGATTTAGGATGTCTACCTGCTGGGGTTTGAGAAACTAGCAGCCTCCAGTCGTATCAGAACTGTGATTAACATCTCATACCCCAGAAGACCACGTGTTGCCCAGACAATATTCAATAACATATACATACTACTTTGTTTTTGGTTGTTTTTTTTTTTTGGTTTGGTTGTTTTTTTTGTTTATTTTGATGTTGTTGATTGTTGTTTTGTTTTTTAAGTTCAACCTTTTCCATACAGATCCTTTTTCTTTCTCAATTTTTCTAGTTTAATTATAATTTCCCATTGCTGCCTATTTCAATAATTAGAACTTCATTTTTGTTAGTGTTTCTACCGCTATTATTTGGTTTTTCACCCAATTTTATCCTGTAAAGTTTTCTGTTTGCTTGTTTTGGTTTGATTTATAGCATTGTCTTTCCTCTCTACTTGGTGGAGGTGGGGTACTGTGTCTGATCAGGTTAGCAAAGAGTTGCTGACCTCAAGGGAACCACCCAACTGGGCACCCCCAGAAGGTGGTTTTTTTTTTTAAGGTTGTATCAAAGTACCCTAATGTACACCTATATTGCTCTGTCTCCCTCTTTCTGTGCCTCTCTTCTTTTTGTCAATATTCCTTTTACCCACCCCCTCTCCTTTCTCTATTTTTCTTTTTTTTTTTTTCTTATCACTCGGTCCTCCTTTCTATCATCCCTTTTTTGCCCTTCAACCTTCTCACCCTTCTGGTCCTGTAACCCTTAGTCCACAGGCACGAGAACTTAAAGAGCAAGAGGAAGTGAAAGGAAAATTAGGGCAAGGAAACAGATAAAAGAAATCACCCATGAGGAAGAATCAGCAGAAAACTCCAGGCAACATGAAGAACCAGTCCAGAACAACCCCGACAAGGGACCATGAGGTAGCTACTGCAGAGGATTCCACCTATACAGAAATGTTAGGAATGACAGAAAGGGAATTTAGAATACACATGTTGAAAACAGTGAAAGAAATGATGGAAAAAATGAAGGAAACTGCTAATAAAGTGGAAAATAACCAAAAGGAAATCCAAAAACACAATCAAATAAGAGATGAACGATATGAAGAATATAAAAAGGATATAGCAGAGCTGAAGGAAATGAAACAGTCAATCAAGGAACTTAAAGATGCAATGGAAAGTATCAGCAACAGGATAGACCATGCAGAAGAAAGAATTTCAGAAGTAGAAGACAAAGTTTTTGAGATAACTCAGATAGTAAAAGAGGCAGAAAAGAAGAGAGAGAAAGCAGAACGTTCACTGTCAGAATTATGGGACTTTATGAAGCGTTCCAACATACGAGTTATAGGAATTCCAGAAGGGGAAGAAGAATGCCCCAGAGGAATGGAAGCCATACTAGAGAATATTATACAAGAAAATTTCCAAATATCACCAAAGATTCTGACACCCTGCTTTCAGAGGGCTATCGGACCCCAGGTCGCCTCAACTCTAACCGAGCTTCTCCAAGACACATTGTGATGAACCTGTCCAAAGTCAAGACAAAAGAAAAGATTCTGCAAGCTGCCAGGAGTAAGCGCCAGTTGACCTACAGGGGCAAATCCATCAGAGTGACCGCAGACTTCTCTAATGAAACTTTCCAAGCAAGAAGACAATGGTCATCTACCTTTAATCTACTTAAACAGAACAATTTCCAGCCCAGAATTCTGTACCCTGCTAAGCTAAGCTTCAAAATTGACGGAGAAATCAAATCATTTACGGATATACAAACATTGAGGAAATTCGCCACCACAAGACCACCTCTACAGGAAATACTTCAACCTGTTCTGCACACTGACCACCACAATGGATCAGCAGCAATTAAAGGACAGAACCTAACCTCCACACTGATGCAAAAGATAAAACTAAGCAACGGACTCTCACCAAATAAGACAAATAGAATACTACCACACTTATCAATTATCTCAATAAATGTTAATGGCTTGAATTCCCCACTGAAGAGACATAGACTGGTTGACTGGATTAAAAAACACAAGCCATCCATTTGCTGTCTGCAAGAAACACACCTGGCTTCAAAAGACAAATTAAAGCTCCGAGTCAAGGGTTGGAAGACAATTTTTCAGACAAATGGAATTCAGAAGAAAAGAGGAGTTGCAATCTTATTTTCAGATACATGTGGATTTAAAGCAACTAAAGTCAAAAAAGACAAAGATGGTCACTTTATATTGGTCAAGGGAAAAATACAACAAGAAGACATTTCAATTCTAAATATTTATGCAATCAATTTAAATGCTCCCAGATTCTTGAAAAAGACCTTACTCAGTCTGAGCAATATGATATCTGATAATACCATAACAACAGGGGACCTTAATACTCCTCTTACAGAGCTGGACCGATCCTCCAAACAGAAACTAAACATGGATATAAGAGACTTAAATGAGACCCTAGAACAACTGTGCTTGATAGACGCATATAGAACACTCCATCCCAAAGATAAAGAATATACATTCTTCTCATCACCCCATGGAACATTCTCCAAAATTGATCATATCCTGGGACACAAAACAAATATCAACAGAATCAAAAGAATTGAAATTTTACCTTGTATCTTCTCAGACCATAAGACCCTAAAGGTGGAACTCAACTCTAACAAAAATGCTTGATCCCACCCAAAGGCATGGAAATTAAACAATCTTCTGTTGAATAACAGATGGGTGCAGGAAGAAATAAAACAGGAAATCATTAACTTTCTTGAGCATAACAACAATGAAGACACAAGCTACCAAAACCTGTGGGATACTGCAAAAGCAGTTTTGAGTGGAAAATTCATCGCTTTAGATGCCTACATTCGAAAAACAGAAAGAGAGCACATCAACAATCTCACAAGCCATCTTATGGAATTGGAAAAAGAAGAACAATCTAAGCCTAAACTCCAGTAGAAGAAAAGAAATATCCAAAATCAAATCAGAGATCAATGAAATTGAAAACAAAAGAATCATTCAGAAAATTAATGAAACAAGGAGTTGGTTTTTTGAAAAAATAAATAAAATAGATAAACCATTGGCCAGACTAACAAGGAATAGAAAAGTAAAATCTGTAGTAACCTCAATCAGAAATGATAAAGGGGAATTAACAACTGATCCCACAGAGATACAAGAAATCATCTCTGAATACTACCAGAAACTCTATGCCCAGAAATTTGACAATGTGAAAGAAATGGATCAATATTTGGAATCACACCCTCTCCCTAGACTCAGCCAGGAAGAAATAGAGCTCCTGAACAGACCAGTTTCAAGCACTGAGATCAAAGAAACAATAAAAAATCTTCCAACCAAAAAATGCCCTGGTCCAGATGGCTTCACTCCAGAATTCTATCAAACCTTCAAGGAAGAGCTTATTCCTGTACTGCAGAAATTATTCCAAAAAATTGAGGAAGAAGGAATCTTCCCCAACACATTCTATGAAGCAAACATCACCCTGATACCAAAACCAGGAAAAGACCCAAACAAAAAGGAGAATTTCAGACCAATCTCACTCATGAAGATAGATGCAAAAATTCTCAACAAAATCCTAGCCAATAGATTACAGCTTATCATCAAAAAAGTCATTCATCATGATCAAGTAGGCTTCATCCCAGGGATGCAAGGCTGGTTTAACACACGCAAGTCCATAAATGTTATCCACCATACTAACAGAGGCAAAAATAAAGATCACATGATCCTCTCAATAGATGCAGAAAAAGCATTTGATAAAATCCAGCATCCTTTTCTAATTAGAACACTGAAGAGTATAGGCATAGGTGGCACATTTCTAAAACTGATTGAAGCTATCTATGACAAACCCATAGCCAATATTTTACTGAATGGAGTAAAACTGAAAGCTTTTCCTCTTAGAACTGGAACCAGACAAGGTTGTCCTCTGTCACCTTTACTGTTCAACGTAGTGCTGGAAGTTCTAGCCAATACAATTAGGCAAGACAAGGAAATAAAGGGAATCCAAATGGGAGCAGAGGAGGTCAAACTCTCCCTCTTTGCTGACGACATGATCTTATACTTAGAGAACCCCAAAGACTCAACCACAAGACTCCTAGAAGTCATCAAAAAATACAGTAATGTTTCAGGATATAAAATCAATGTCCACAAGTCAGTAGCCTTGTGTACACCAATAACAGTCAAGATGAGAAGCTAATTAAGGACACAACTCCCTTCACCATAGTTTCAAAGAAAATGAAATACCTAGGAATATACCTAACGAAGGAGGTGAAGGACCTCTATAAAGAAAACTATGAAATCCTCAGAAAGGAAATAGCAGAGGATATTAACAAATGGAAGAACATACCATGCTCATGGATGGGAAGAATCAACATTGTTCAAATGTCTATTCTTCCCAAAGCAATCTACCTATTCAATGCCATTCCTATCAAAATACCAACATCGTACTTTCAAGATTTGGAAAAAATGATTCTGCGTTTTGTATGGAACCGGAAAAAATCCCGTATAGCTAAGGCAGTTCTTAGTAACAAAAATAAAGCTGGGGACATCAGCATACCAGATTTTAGTCTGTACTACAAAGCCATAGTGGTCAAGACAGCATGGTACTGGCTCAAAAACAGAGACATAGACATTTGGAATCGAATTGAACACCAAGAAATGAAACTAACATTTTACAACCACCTAATCTTTGATAAACCAAACAAGAACATACCTTGGGGGAAAGACTCCCTATTCAATAAATGGTGTTGGGAGAACTGGATGTCTACATGTAAAAGACTGAAACTGGACCCACACCTTTCCCCACTCACAAAAATTGATTCAAGATGGATAAAGGACTTAAATTTAAGGCATGAAACAATAAAAATCCTCAAAGAAAGCATAGGAAAAACACTGGAAGATATTGGCCTGGGGAAAGACTTCATGAAGAAGACTGCCATGGCAATTGCAACAACAACAAAAATAAACAAATGGGACTTCATTAAACTGAAAAGCTTCTGTACAGGTAAGGAGACAATAACCAAAGCAAAGAGACAACCTACACAATGGGAAAGGATATTTGCATATTTTCAATCAGACAAAAGCTTGATAACTAGGATCTATAGAGAACTCAAATTAATCCACATGAAAAAAGCCAACAATCCCATATATCAATGGGCAAGAGACATGAATAGAACTTTCTCTAAAGATGACAGACGAATGGCTAACAAACACATGAAAAAATGTTCATCATCTCTATATATTAGAGAAATGCAAATCAAAACAACCCTGAGATATCATCTAACCCCAGTGAGAATGGCCCACATCACAAAGTCTCAAAACTACAGATGCTGGCATGGATGTGGAGAGAAGGGAACACTTTTACACTGCTGGTGGGACTGCAAACTAGTACAACCTTTCTGGAATGAAGTATGAGAAACCTCAAAGCACTGAACCTGGACCTCCCATTTGATCCTGCAATCCCATTACTGGGCATCTACCCAGAAGGAAAGAAATCCTTTTATCATAAGGACACTTGTACTAGACTGTTTATTGCAGCTCAATTTACAATCGCCAAAATGTGGAAAGAGCCTAAATGCCCACCAACCCAGGAATGGATTAACAAGCTGTGGTATATGTATACCATGGAATACTCTTCAGCCATTAAAAAAATGGAGACTTTACATCCTTCATATTAACCTGGATGGACGTGGAAGACATTATTCTTAGTAAAGCATCACAAGAATGGAGAAGCATGAATCCTATGTACTCAATTTTGATATGAGGACAATTAATGACAATTATGGTTATGGGGGGGGAAACAGAAAGGGGGAAGGAGGGAGGGGGGTGGGGCCTTGGTGTGTGTCACACTTTATGGGGTCAAGACATGATTGCAAGAGGGACTTTACCTAACAATTGCAATCAGTGTAACCTGGCTTATTGTACCCTCAATGAATCCCCAACAATAAAAAAAAAAAAAAATTTTAACCCCCCTGACTCTTTAGTGATAGTTTGTTAAATTTTGTGGTCTATTAAACTTTCTGATGTGCTTGGAGCAGGGATTACTAGAAGGACTTTTCTTCAAGCTTTGAGTATAAAGTTGGCACAGTGATGGCACGATAAATATGATGAAACATGTCACTCTGAAAGTCTTTTTCCCAAATCCTTTAACCCTTTACAAAGTGAATGGCTGAGGGATCCTCTCGTCCAAATGTTCTCCTTAACATTGACATGATAGGGAGGTGTCGTGTATGATGATGAAGATAAGTTAGTCTGGTTTCAAACACTAGTTCTGTGACTTGCAGGCAAGTTCTTAGCTTTATCAGTTTCTTCCTCTGAAACATAAGCACCTTAAGGGGCACCTTAAACATCTTTAAGAAAGGAAGGGACTTAGTGCCAGCACATAGAAGTGCTAAGAAAATGTCAGCTCCCTGATTGCCAGAAAAAAGGAGCTCTTTTAAGATAAAATGATTTCCCAATGTCCCTTTAGTCACACCAAAAAGGCATATTGCTGACTCCACCTAGATCAGGGCTTGGCACACTTTCTCTCTAAAGGATCAGAATGAACATTTCCTGGTTCATGGGCCATATGTAGTCTCTGCTGCCCTCACTCAGCAGCACGAAAACAACCCTAGATAATGTATAGACAAATGGGTGTGGCTGTGCTCCAACAAGACTATATTTATAAAAATAGGTGGTGGGCTGGCTTTGGCCTTGGAAGTATAGTTTGCAGATCTCTGATCCAAGCAGTGTTTGCCTAAAAACAAACAAACAAAAAAACTATGGTAGATATACACCATGGAATACTCTTCAGCCATCAGTAGATGAAGACTCTGGATCTTTTGTATTTATTTACCTGTATGGATTTGGAGAACATTTTCCTAAATATCTCAAGAATGGAAAAGCAGGCATCTCATGCACTCAGCACTAATCTGAAAATAGTAGATCAGCAACTATAGGCCTTGAGGAGCGAAAAACACAATTAAATTCGGGGAGGTAGGAGGGGGCTCAATTAATTCCTACCTATTGGGTACAATGTAAGGGTGTATGTCACACTTTCCAGGTAAAGGACTCCACTATAACTCAGACTTTGGACTTTACCTTACAAACACAAATAATGTAACTTAATCATGTGTACCTTCATATTAATCCATAATATAAAATAAACAATTCTATGCACGTTCATATGCTTGATACACCCTCCAAATCTCCTCTGCATGAATCATTTTTGCTTTCTGTTCCTTTTTTCTCTGTGGGCAAAGCACAGAGAGTCTCCTGTGCTTCTCAGTAAACAAGGACAGTGAGGAGACTTTGGAAATAAAATGACCAGGAGAACAGAGAGTGTTAATGTATATGCCCCAACCTACAGCAAAGTAGATGCAGATTGGCCCAGCACACTCTTCCCTGGCCCTTCCTCTGCAGTGTCCATCTCTTTATTTAACTCACTGACCCATTTTGCCCTCTTGGAAATCAACTGGATTTGAAATGACACCTTCAGCATATTTTTAAATCTTTTGCCCTACTTTTCCACATTTCTCCATGGATGGCAGAAAGTTTTCAAATTAAGTGTCACTGCTCAAAGTCAAAAATTAATTAATTAGTCAGTGGCCAGACATGTGCAGTGCCCAGAATGCTTATCAGTCTGCCTCAAAAGCTTCGCTAATTAGAATAAAGTCAGAGTGGAACCAGGCAGATCAAAGAGCCCAATCTCTCTTCCTTACCACTTCTATCACATTGGTACTAGAATTCTAATAACCACCCATTTTAATAAATTCTATGGGCTGGGTCTTGCTTTGTCCAGTGGTATCACATGCAATTAGGGATTCATCACAAGTATTTTCAGTTTGCAAGTACTACGTGGGGGTACATCTTTCAATAAAAAGGACTTCAATGCATCCTTCAAAACACAGGATCTGTTCTGTGCTAGATACCTTACGCAGCTTGCTCCCAACTGTCCCCAGTGTGAGCAAAAACTTTGCTCCTGAAACTTTACTCCCCAACACCTTCATTTGAACAAGCATAGGGCTAAGCATATAGTCACATAAAGATTTTTGATAGGTTAATAAAATTTTGTCTCATCAATCTGTGAGGCACTTTTTATAAAAAAAAATTATGGAGGTATGTTTTACACACAAAATTTACCCATTTTAAGTATACAATTTAATAATGTTTAAGAAATTTACTGAGTTATACAAGCATCACTGCAATCCAGTTTTACAGCATTTTTTTTTGGGGGGGGTGTTTAGAGCATTTTTGTCACTTCAGTAAGATCCTTCATGCCCGTTTACAGTTAATCTGTAATTACATCTCTAACCCTGGCAACCACTATCTACTTTCTGTCTGTCTGTCTTTCTATTTGCCTTTTTGGGGAATTTTACATAATAGAAATGGGCTCATATGATATGTGGTCTTTCTTGTCTTTGGCTTCTAATAGTTAGTATAATGTGTTTGAGGTCAGCTATGTATAAGCCTGTGTCAGGACTTTGTTGCTTTTCACTGCTGAATAATAACATTATATGGATGTAACACATTTTATTTATTTATTATGAACATTCAGGTTATTTCCAGCTTGGGCTGTCATATGTGATGGGGAGGATCCCTCATGAATGGCTTGGTGCCGTCCTCACCATAGAGAGTTCTTGTTCAATTGGTTCCTGCAAGAGCTGGGTGTTGAGGAGAGCCTGGCACCTCCCTTCTCTCTCATTTCCTCTCTTGACATGTGGTCTCTGCACATGCTTCCCTGCCTTTCACCTTTCACTGTGAGTGTAAGCAGCCCAAGACCCTCACCAGAAGGAGATGTTGGTGTCTTGCTTCCTGTAAATAAACCTCTTTTTTTATACATTACCCAGCCTCAGCTGTTTCTTTATAGCAACACTAAGTGGACCAAGCCACTAGCAAACTTTTTCCCAAAGCAGCTGAGCATTTTTACATTTCTACCAGCTGAGTATGAGGGTCCCCATTGCTCTACATCTTCACCAATACCATTGTGGGTATTATTATCTGTTTGGTCATAGTCACAGCAGTGTATGTGAACAGGTATATTTTTGTAGTTTTAATTTGCATTTTCCTGAAGGCTTGATAGCTACTTGATTGCATAGAATGATCCATATCAGAATTTCGCTTCTGTGTACTTCGAAGAACACTAAGGCTATCAGATGCCTCTCTAGTCCAGTAAGTCTGGGAAATGGTACAAATGATTTATACCTCTAATCATAGCTTACTTTCAGGGCCAGATGTCCAACCTTCTGCCCACAGACTGTGTGAAGATTATTTGAGCCCTGTTTTACTTATCTGTGGTATCATATATCATGGAAATTACATACAGGCCTTTTTATTTTTGCTCATCAGCTTTTGTTAGTGTTTGTATATTTAATGTGTGGTCTAAAACAACTCTTCTTCTCTAATATTTGACAGAAAAAAAATTTTGGACACTCTGGATGCACTGAGTGCTCTGACAAGTCCTGACATATGGAACATATTAATTTATTTAACTCAGCACTCTTAGATTTACTTGACATTAGAAATTATATCACCAGGATGTCAATGTGTTTGGGGAAGTGCTAATGTTAATCTGTTGCTTGGTCTATGTCTGGCTGGAGAGAGTGGACTATGGGCTGGTCGGCATCTCCTAAATAGTGATCTCTTTTCATAGGAAGTTCCTTGGGGAGACCAGGAGACCTTCATTTTCCCAAAAGCCTATTTTATTTCCCCACATCACTCCTATTTCTGCTTCCAGAGTTAGATTTATGAAAAATGTAGAGTTTCAGGAAAGATTGGGCTTATGGAATGGAATGGAAGTTTTCTCTAGGTCGTGGCATTATTTTGGTGAAGGAGTGAGGTAAACTGGCTGGTAGGAAGAAAACATCTCTTGTGAGGTTCATGGGGATCTTAGCATAGGATGAATTTAGGTCCCAAAGGATAGATCCACTTGTAACCTATTAATTCATTGGAAAAAAGTATCTTTGGGCTTATAAATAATAATCATATTTTATTATCGATACATAATAATTGTACGTATTTATGGCATACACAGTAATGTTTCATACATATAATGTACAGTGATCATATCAGGATGATTAGCATATGGGTCTTCTGAAACATTCACATTTCATTGCGCTGGGAATATTCTCTATCCTCTCTTCTACCTATTTGAAAACATATATTATTGTGAACTACAGTCATCCATCCTACAGTTCCATAGAACACTAGAATGTATTACTCCTGTCTAGCTGTAATTTTGTATCTTTTAAAAAATTTCTCCATCCTGTCATCTTTCCAGCCGCTAGTACTGTGATTTTTAATCCGTTGATCTTTAGTACATGGGTGTACCGTGAGAAGTGCTGCAAAGAAATTTAAAGATCATTAATTTAATTATTTTTGAAAGAAGTTTAAAGCACAGTAATTATATTCTTTTTTACTTTTTTTTTTAAATCAACATAATTTAAGTGTGCTGCAGAAGTTTAACTATAGGTTCAAGTGTGCCATGAGATAAAAAAAAAAAAAGGTTGAAAAACACTGCTCTAGTGATGTCTGCTCAACCAAGGGTCTTACGAAGAGATCATTACACTGTCTGGATAAGCCCCAAATCCAAAAACACATGTCTTTGTAGGATGGGGCACAGGAGACAGAGGCAGGGACTGAAGGAATACCTGGACCCACCAGGAGTTGGAAGAGGCAAGGGAAGATTCTTTATAAGAACCTTTGAGGGAAGTCTTGTCCTGGTGACACCTTGCTTTTATATTTCTGGCCTCCAGAACATGAGAGAATAAGTTTCTATTGTTTTAAGCCTCCAAGTCTGTGGTCATTTGTTATGGCAGCCCTAGGAAGCTAGTATAGATTTGATGATACACAAGGAACATTAAGATCAGATGATATTTATTGGGATGAGAGGGTTCCTCTTTTTTCCTTTCAGCACATATTTGGCACTGGAGAGGCAGATAAGATTGGACAGGGCTGAGATCTCATGTGTCAAAATGCAGCTGGATAAACAAATTGAGAAGGATCTTATAGGGGAAGGGAAGAAGGGGGGAAAGAAAGGGAAACAGGAGAGAGTTGAGAAGACACAGAGGAAAATCAGTCAATATGTATCCTTAGGACCTTCGAGTAAGTCTAGTGAGGACTGGAGGTTTTTAGTCATATGGACTGAAGAACAGAGAGTCCTACATCTGATGTCTGATGACAAAGGTAGCATATTTTAGGACAAGCCCAGGACACGCAAAGCCTGGGGCTTCCCTGCAACCTTTCAGTTGACTATTTTTCAATACCTAGAGGATGGTTCTGGAGGAAGAGAAAGAGAAGAGAGGGGAGAGAAAATAAAAATTGTGGATAGGGTGGAATGAAAAGTGATTATGTTGTCTCAATAGTAAAGGCATCATGTTCTGTTCTGGAAGATCTCTATCAAAGCTCTTACGGCTCCTAACACTGCAACCTTCAGATAGCTAATTATGACAGTATTTGACGTTCATTTATCATAGCTCCAGCCACAGGAGCTTTACACATAGTCCCTCGTTTTTTTCCTACTATAATCTTTTACAGATATTATTAATTTCCCCTCTTTTTTTATATTTACTAGCTATTTTATTTTATTTTTTTATTAAATCATAGCTGTGTACATTGATGTATTCATGGGGCATCATTCCCCTCTTTTTTTTAAATGAAGAAACTGAGGCTCAAACGTCCCCCAGTGAATAAGTGAGGGAGGTAGGATTCAAATCCCAATTAGACTGACCCCAGGGTCAAACTATTCAACCCCCTTAGACCATGAGCCAAGAAGAAGAATTAGTTCACTCAAGCTCTAGAATTACTTATTCCAGACTAAGAAGAAAGTTTATAACAATAAAGAATATTTATTGTTCTCTTGCTAAATTATCCTGGTGCCGTGATGTATATGTGAACATAAACATGATGTGTCTTGGTGGTATGATGATTAGGAGGCAGTAGGTAGGGTACAAGGTATAGACAGTCCTGAAATCCTATCTGATAATGACTGAGTGGCCTTGAGAAAGTCACTGAAACTTTCAGCCTCAGTTTATTTGTAAAGGGGAAATAATTCTATGGCATCTAACTTGCAAAGATGCTGCAAGTTAAAGAACCATATATATAAAAAACTATATCTAGATGTATAATATGTCATCTATAGCTATTATATAATATAGGAACTATATAAACTGTATAAAACTCCATGTTTTATAATTATATGTAGCAAAAGGCTGAATATCCTGCACACACAGTTGACACTGAATAGATGATGGATCTTAGTGTTGCCATTATCATCACCATTTTTATTATAACTTCAGTAGGCTTGTGGGATGAATATTTGTCCCCCCAAAGTTTCTTCAACTGAAATTACCAACACAAATGCCCCTCATTATAGAGAGGAGAAATGAAATCTCTTTGAAGCTTGCTAGTTTAAACATTAGTATTGGGTTTTTAATCTAGCTGAGCAAATTGAAAATGGACAAAACATCTGCAGCCACACGGATATAATCAAGATCCCTGCATGCCTCAAAATATGTGAATTTTATTGACATCCTCGGCATGACTTGGCACAAAAATTACCCATTATGGTGGCTTCCCTATCTTAGGTTAGAGACCACCCTAGAGTTGGGAGGTACAGCCCTCAGCCACCAGCTCCCATTTCAGGGCTGGGGAGACAGTGATGGGAAGGAATACAGGAGTAGGTCAGACACACAGGCAGGTATGGCAGGAATCAAGTTGTAAGTAACTCAGTAAATGTTAGCAAATGGGATAGGTGGCATTTAAAATAATAAGCAAACCCTCTCTGAGCAGTCACTCCTCCTAACCTTTCAGAAAATTACACTGACCTGCATCTTAGCAAAGGGCATTTGTCAGAAGGAGAGCTGGCCGTTCTAACAGAATCCACAGTGAGAGGGGATTTTCAGAGGGAGGCTTGACAGGTGAAAGGACTTGGAGATGCAGGGGTGAGCCCATGTGGTCTTCAAATTGCTTCCTGTTGGGAACGTGTATTTTGGGAAAGGCCTGGAGTGGAGGGAATGAACTCAGACATCTACTCATCTCCTGCCAGTTGCAGTTGTGTGGGAGTGTAGACCCCTTGTTGCACAACCTTCCATGTATTCCTCACACCCTCCCCCACAGACATCCCCCCTCACCTCCCCTGGAGTCCTGGAACCTATTTCTACACATCTCCATTTAAAGCCTTCAGGGATGAAAGTTCTTGTTTTTGTTTCTAACATGATGCTAGCCAGCCATGTGGAGCTCAAACAGATCTTATGCTGTCTCTGGGAACCGATTTGTGACTTTCGACCTAGTGAGCCTCACTGATGCAAATCCCAGCTAAAAAGTACTTTGTGGGAATACCAGAGTAATGCTTTGCCAACTCCTGGGTTGGACCCGTTAAGGCAGCGGTCCCCAACCTTTTTAGCAACAGGGACTGGACTCATGGAAGACAATTTTTCTGTGAATGGGGGTGGGGAGGATGGGTTTGACATGTGTCTCAAGGAATGGGTTTATGATGGCCTCTGTGCAGTCAATCCTCTCTGCTAATGACAATCTGTATCTGCAGGGCTGGCATCACCATCATCAGATCATCAGGCATTAGATTCTAATAAGAAGCATGCAACCTAGATTCCTCACGTGCCAGTTCACAGTAGGGTTTATTCTTCTATGAGGATCTCATCCCTTTGCTGGTATGATGGGAGAGGTGGAGCTCAGGAGGAGATCCAGGCAGTGGGGAGAAGCTGTATAAATAGAGACAAAACTTCACTTTCCTGTTGCTCACCTCTTGCCATGTGGCCAGATTTCTAAAAGGCCACAGACAGATAACTAGTCTGCATCCTGGGGGTTGTGGACCATAGCATTAAGGGATAATGTCATTAGCTTTGTGGGGCATAATTGCCTTTTTTTATTTTAAAAAAGTAAACAAATATCATAATATGCCACCTGTTATGTGCCAACCCCCAAACAGTAAAACCTCCATAGTTGACCATCTTTCTACATTGACCACCTCCTTAAGTTGACCAAATTTTTCTAGACCAGACTTGCACCACATGTCAGTACAGTAGGCCTGATTTCTTATGTTGACCACCTCCGTATTTTGGCCAGTTTGTTATTTAGTCCCGTGCATGGTCAACTTAAAAGGTTCCACTGTATTTAAAGCACATTAGATAGGTTCAGTGGCAGAGGCTGTAGAAGGATCATCTCATTGAGTCTTCCTCTCCCTCTTCAGGTGGCCTCTGAGGGTCTTCAGAACAAGACGTGAAAAACACAGATCTAGCAAATCCTAAGGGCTGTTCTCACTGAGCCACTCTGTGGCAGGAGCTCCCTGATGTTACTGTGCTTCTTTAGCAGAGAGCAGCAGGGCCTTGCAGTGGGCATGAAGAACCACCTTGTTAGGCCAGATATATGGAAAGAGCGGAGAGCATGTAGTCTTTAGCCCCATGGAAGCAGAGTTTGAATGCTGAATCTGGCTGTGCAGACCCTGAAAAATGGCTCACATCATTCAAAGATGGAAGGGGCCACTTTTATCAATTTTACATGCTGTTTTATTCCTGAGAAACATGAGTTGCCCCCAAAACAGGTACTTATGTGTTCATGTTGTCATTTAGGGCTTGTCTCCTGTGGTCAGGAATCAAAATGCTGTTTGGTGAAACTGGCACAGGGGGAGCTGTGTTCCTTCAGCTGGTCACACTGTCTGGTGCCGGGGGCTGTGAGCGTGGTTATAGGAAGGACCACTTTCCTAGTTGCTTGGATATTGTTGTCTGGTCAGAGTCGCTTCTTCCTTCAACAGTGGTAGGACTGCAGCCTTTTAGGGTATAATTCCTTCCCACCCCTCCCACTTTATAAAAGAGAAAATGAAAGCTCAGAGAGGTTAAGTGTCTGGAAACAGACTTTTGAATGATGTCAGAAGTAATTTCTCTTCATCTCTCATCTTTGGCTTTTGGCTGTACATTAGCATAAAGCTTTCTGTAGCTCTGAGGATGTAGACAAGCAGCCTCCCTGTGGTTTAAAATGTGGGTGCAACAGATCTCTCTCGTTTTTGTTTTTTTTTTTTCATGATACAGTTTCGTCTATGTGGAGAGGTTGCTCTAATTTTCTTTTTCCTGCTTCCAAGATTCCTAAAGAATGGAATTCATTGGTCCAGCCCATTTCAGGAGCTCACCCCTGGCCTGTAAGCTAAAGCTGGCGGTGTTGCAAGGCAAGGCTGTGACTGTTCCAATGGGAACAGCATGGGAAGAGTTGGGGAAAGGGGCAATTCCATGAATAAGGAGGGGGCTTATGGGAGAGCTCTGGACAGAAAGAATAGGGAGGGTATTTTCTTTAAGAGCCTGTTCCCATCCATGGTGCCTTACTGTCCAAAAACATCAGTATGAGAGCATATTCATTTATTTGTTAATTATTTTATTTACTCATTCTTTCAACTGTTATTTAATGACCACCTAGAAGGAACCTGACATGTTATAACATGTTTCTTGACTTCAAACTATTGAGTCAAATTACAATAAGGACAGAGAATAGGGAAGGATGAGATGGCCCTAAGCAGAATGGTATAAACTTGCTTTAAATGCCAGATACAATGTGTTGTATCTGTCTATTTCTGTTTACAGGGCTGGATATTCCATCAGGGCAGAAATTTCTATCTTTTTCACTTTCATGAAATCCTCTGTGTCGATGGTTGAGGGGCTAAGAATACTAGCTCCAAAGCCAGACCTCCAGGATTCAAATCTTGGCTTCACTACTTTTTTTCACCTAGATATCTGACCTTGGGGAAGTTACTTAACTTCTCTATGCATGAAATTTCTTATCTGTGAAATGGGGAAATTGATGTGTTCCTACCTTTAGGGCGTGCAAGCACTAAATGAGTTAATATATGTAAAATGCTTGAAAATCAGTGCTCGATAAATATGGATTTCTGATGACCTGTTATTCTTTGAAGCAAGAACATGCTAAAACTGATTGGGGGAAGCGATTGGCTTTGAGGCTGCTGCAAAGCACCTCCTTTCCCTTCCAGGTAGAACAGGACACAACCTGAGCAGCATTCGCAACCAAGGATCCAAGCTCTCAGTATCACAGAGAATGTATTTTTCTTAGCTGTCCATTCTCCTGGAGGGTAAGAGGCAATGAAGCAATCAAACTCCAAATAAAAGTTGCAATAGAATTTTCTTTTCTTCCTAAAGCAATCTTTCAGCTGTAGCATTCTGTGCAGTTTCTGCATAGGGGGTATTGACGTTGTGTCATATTTCATTATATTCAGCTCTCCACTTTGTGAACACACAGAGAGAAGGCCCTGCTAATGCCTGGGGGACATGCTTTCAGTATCCAAATGGAGAGTATCCAGGTGGCAATGCTACCTGTGGGTAGAGCTGGGTTATAGCCAACAGGGATATTTGAGCAGGGCTGTTCTTAAAGACACCTTAGTTTCTTCACTAGGCAATTAGAACATAGGACCGCTATTGGAAATAACCTGCCACCAAATGTAGACTCAAGGACCGTGTTTTTCAAACTTTAAATGTACCTATGAATCACCTAGGGATCTTGTAAAAATGCAAATTCTGCTCCAGTAAGTCTGGGATAGAGTCTGGGATGCTGCCTTTCAGACAGGTGCCCAGGTGATGGTGAGGCTGCTGGTCTGTGGAATACCCTGGGAGACACAGGATGTGTCCTCAATTTTCCAGGCCTATTTACAACTTATTTACTTACTCTGACATTTCTCTCTCAGATAAAGCACACTGCAGAACTTGATTATTTATTTATTCACATACTCAACAAATATTTATTAAGCATCAACTCTGCTCCTGAATTGTTATAAACACCAGCAGCATCCCTGGCCTCACTAAGTGTCAGTAGTACCCTCTCCCCAAGTTAAAACAACCAAAAATGTCTCTAAACATTGCCCAGTGTCCCCGGAGTGAGAAAATTGGCCCAGGGGAAGAATCACGGGGTCAACTCAAGGTTGGTCAGCTGTGACAACTGAAACTACGGCCATATAAGTTATGCTTGTCCAAACATAGTGCTGCATGCACAAAGTACTTTCACGTGTATGATCTTGTCTGAGCCTTGTCAGGATACCAAGTTTCCCAGATGAAGGGGCTGAAGTTCATGGTAGAACTGAGACTTGAACTCCAGCCTCCTGGGGCCAAGCCCTGAGCTCTGCCCGTTAGTCCACACTGCCTTCTCCGCATTCTTCTATTTTTGGGTTCTTTGCTTTAGCATCTTTCCTTTTCAAGAGCATAGTGATTACATAACAGTAATTAGAATATTTCCTCATGCATTTAAAGAGGTGGAACAGTGCCATGATTAAGACCTCTTTGGAGCTCGCATGTTTCCCCCACTAACTACCTAATTATTCTAACTCTGTCTTTGCTTACTCATATGAAATGGGGATAACAAGATATGCCTCATGGTGGTGTTGCCAGGAGATAGAAGCGTGCCTAAGGCCAATGTTTGCATATGGACTAATGTGTTACTGCCTTTGTTTCACCCCTTTGGTTTTTCTCAATAGAAGATGAGCTCAAGGTGGGCAAACCCTGGGATTTAGCTGCTGAGTTTTGCACATGGTTTCATTTTACTGGTGGCTGCACTTCACCCCCAAACACTTTCAAAGCAGGATCTCATGTTAAACTTTGACTATGAACATGGCTAGGTCTGAGGCTCTGTGATATTGCAATGTCATAAATGTGATTGCAATGATATTGCAATCTCATAAATATCTGTGATATTGCAATGTCATAAATATTTATTTGATCTTCTTCCCTGGTTCCCAACATAGGGGTCCTAAACCCTCATAATTTCCTGAGTGATAGAGGAGAGAGGGTCATCTTTTTTTACTCATAATAAGCCCCTGTCATCTATACCTGAGTTTATGTTGATGAGATGAATCTTGGGGCCCCAGCTAGCTTCAGGATAGAAGACTGGTTGCTGGAGGAACCAACTATGTCATGAAGTTAGGACTGTCCAGGAAGAGGAGAGGGGCTAGAGATCAAGTTGATCACAAATGGCCAATAATTCACAAGTGCAAAGTTACAGAAACAACCCAAGTGCCTTTCAACCCATGAATAAATTAATAAACTGGTAGATATATACCATGGAACACTATTTAGCCATTAAAAAAGATGGGGATTTTGTATCTTTTGTAACAACCTGGAAGGATTTGGAGAAGATTTTCCTGAGTAAAGCATCATAAGAATGGAAAAACAAGCATCCCATATGCTGAATACTAAGTTGAACTAATGGATTAACAACCCTCTGCTTACATGAGAGAAAAACTCAATTAAATTCAAGAAGTGGGGAAGGGAGGAAGATGATTGGTATGTTCCCACCCAATGGGTATAATGCACAGGTATATGGCACACTTCCTGATTGAAGAACCCAACTATAACTGGGACTTTTACCTTACAAATGTAAACTATGTAACCTAATTGTATGTACCCTCATATTAATGTTAAATTTTTAAAAAATGACCAGTGATTTAATCTGTCATGCCTAAGTAATAGAACCTCTGTACAAACCCCTAAGTTGAATGGACTCAGAGAGCTTCTGAGGTGGTGAAAGCATCCATGTGCCAGGAGGCCAGCAGCCCCCAACTCCATGGGGACAGAAGGTCCTGTGCTCAGGATCTTTGTGGACCTTGCCCTCTGTACCACTTCACCTGACTGTTCATCTATATTCTTTATGATAATGCAGTAGTAGTAAGTAAACTGTCCTCAGCTCTGAGTGAGTCTAGCAAATTATCAAACTTAAGGAGAAGGTTGTGGGAATTCTTGATTTATAGCTGATCAGCGAGAAGTACAGGAGACTGGGAACTTGTGACTGGGTCTGAAGTGGCAGCAGTCTCAGGAGACTGAGCCTCCACCAATGGTATGTAATGCTGATGTCAAGTAGTTAGTGTCAGATTGAATTGCATCCTTGGACACTGACCAAGGTTGTTGGGAGAGTTGGATAGTTGGTTGTTGGTAGGGAAAAATCCACACATTTGACGTCAGAAGAATTGTGAGTTAGAAACACATCTCAGCTTCCCACTCCTTTTCTTTTCAAATTGAAAACTGTTGACTTGTAAGTTAGGTCTGGCCTGAATACCTGTCCAATTGCAGGGATGAGGTGTAGGCCTGTGAGGCACTCAAAGACAGAGGAAGAGGGATGTTTGGGAAGAGTTCAAAGAGAAAGTGGTAAACCATGGGCCCTCCCTCAAAGGTCCTCTACCCCTAACCTTTAGAAATTCATAGTCTAGAAACCATTGCTCTCTGGCCAATTGTGTCAGCCCCTTCCTATTATCTGGGGAGAGTATGAAGGGGTGGAAGGATCTTTCTTCCCCTCTTTTATGAGCTAAGGAAGAAATGTAGGATAAGGGGCTGCCCTTGACACTTACCTTGGTCTTCAAGAATGGGGAAACTGACCTCATTTTTCTTTTACCCAAGTCACTTTTCATCCCTTTGGCATCTTGTTCTCACTCACTCAGTCAATCATTTAATTGCTTCAACCAGGTGGCTGTTGGGGACCACAACTGCTCTTGTTTGGACACCCACTGCTTCTGGCAATTATCCATCCCTTTCTCCCACAATGGAGCTGTACCATATGTCAGAGTGTGATGTTTGGGGGAACCTAGGACAGGCTTAAGGATAAGTTTAGATTTAGTGTAATCATCAAGAGCAGTACCTTGTGTAAAATGCTTGTGTAGAATACGTGTACCTACAAAAGGCATTTTCCTTCTCTTTGTTTTAAATAGCATCTCGTTGTTATACATTTCTTTGCACCTTCTTGCTATTTTAACTTAGTATCCGTGTGGCCCTAGTAAGGAATTTTAATGGTATTCTAAGTGCAACAGGAAGCTACTGGAAGTTTTTGAACATGGGGATGTGTTTTGTTCTTTAGAAGATTATTTCAGATCAAATAAACCCAACAGCATCTGTGATGAAATTCCCCAAGACCCATGCCCTGCTCCCACCTCCAGTTTTCAGTTTCTTGTGCCAACATCTTAGCTTTTCCAGATCCCAGTGCCCACTCCCCTCCCAAATATTCTCACAGCCTTCTGCACCCAGCTGCCCCCTCCCCAAAGCTCTGTCACTCACTCTTCCCTTTGTACTTCCTGATAATTCCTATATCTGAAGAACTGATTTCCTTTCAACTCTACTTCTTTGAAGTCTTATTCCTTTGAAATATTTTCACTTCTTTTATTCTTGAGGAAAATTCCTAATGGTGGTTTTCATGAGCATCAGTGACAGGGAATTTACTACCAGCAAATACATCCTGATGGTATCAGCTTGGTCAGCAAGTAGATATCAGAATTTTAAAGAATCTTAGGGGTCATATAAGAGAATTGCCCAACCAAGGCAGAAATCCATTTGTTAGAACTATTTAATGGTCAGCAGATTAACATATTCAGGGACTAGAGACTTACCACGTCCAAGGCCAATTCATTTCATTATTGGATAGACTCGACTGTTAGACTTTTTTCTCATATTTTGCTCTCTCCTAAAGTGTCACCCTTCTTAATTTCTAATGTATACTTTCAAAATCAGAGTCTTCTCATTTTACCTTCCTAATGTCTCATTGTAATTTCCCCCAAAGCACAATGACTATTTTCTCATAAATCATACCCTTTGCTCAGTTTTTAAATTTTTTTTCACAGTTTTGTTAAGGTATCATTGAAATGCAACAAGCTATACATAAAGTATAGAATCATATGATTCTTCACTTATCTATACACCTTTGAAACCATCACCTCAATTAAAATCATGAATATATTCATCACCTTCACAAGTTTTCTCTTGCCCCTTTATAATATCTTCTTACCCTTCCAAGGAAGCCCTGACCTGCTTTCTGCCATACTTTTCATTTTCTAGAATTTTGAATAGATAGAATCATTACATTTTAAATTCTTTTTTAGTATGGTTACTTTCACTTAGTATCCTTACTTTGAGATTCATCCTTATTGTTGTGTGTATCAATAGTTCATTGATTTTTATTGTTGAGTAGAATTCCATTGTATGGATGTACCACAATTTGTTTATCCCTTCACTAGCTGTTTTGCCACAAATATCTAAATTATTTCCATTTGTTAGCTATTACAAATAAAACTTCAATGAACATTTGTGTACAAAGTCTATCTGAACAGACCCTTTTTGGATAAATAAATACCCTGATATTTCTTGGGTAGATAAATTCCTATGACTGGAATGACTAGATCATAGGGTAGGTATATGTTTAACTTTTTAAGAAGCTGCCAAATTGTTTTCCATTTGGTGGTACCACTTTACATTCACAACAGCAGGGTTTAAAAGTTGCAGATATTTCTCATCCTCACCACTCCTTGATATGGTCTATTTTATTTTTAACCCCTGCTCACTTTTGGTCCTGTGCTCTTAGAAAACATGAGCTGTATCTTGTGTTTTCTCAAACAAATATCTATGCTAGCCTGGCCACCATTTTTCATTCTTTGAAACTGCCTGGTTTCAAGACAGTTGAATATGTGCCAAGCCTTGTGTTACTTAGGTTGTTTCCTAGCAAGCAATTCCAGCATTTAAAATGTGGGTTGTGATGGATAGTCCACTCAGTGAAGGGGAAGTTGAGGTACCGACCAACATGGTGAGTTCCAATCCCACAAGTTTGGATTGCTTTGGCACAGGATTCAGTTAGCAAGAACCAAGATGAGACTCCATTATGAACTTCAGTAATGATATTGAAAACTGTTGATACACACGATAAGGATGAATCTCAAAGTAATGATACTAAGTGAAAGCAACCATATGTAAAAAAAGAACACAAACTGTAATGATTCTGCCTATTTATAATGATATGACATGGTTAGATCTACACTTTATAAAGCTCGCTTTGACAGTGTGAATGGAAAGGATTCTCTTTTTCTTGAGACATAGTTTCCCACCACATCTCTTTTTTCTCTCTGTTGATTTACTTTCTCCTTTAGGTTCCCTTAGATGACTTTGGAGTCTTTCTGTTTCAAACCTTACACATCTTTGGCTTTAAAAGTTAAAGTCATGGTAGCTGTACTTGGGGCCCAACTGCTGTGTTCCATAGGTAGGAACTGAGGTTTTGAAGGTGGTAGTGCAGAAAGACAAGAAATGTCCTTGACAAAATGGTCTTTGGCTTGGGATGCCTTGTCACCTGCCAGAACGCTGCAGCAGTACACTGACCTGGGGTGTCAATTTGGCAAGGTGCTGAGAAAAACCACCTGAATAATGGAGGTAAAATAAGAGGCCAGACCTAGGTCTTTCACTCGTATCTGTGCACAGTGCTGACATTTACCTGGCACGTATTGGTACGATTACACTGTTGTTGAACTATTAAAAGACTTCCACATTGGAAAAAAACACCTTCTCTATGACTCCCAGTTATTTGGACCCCCTTGTCCTGCACAAGAGAGGTACCAGGACCCTGCTCTAATATGACAGCTGGAATCCTTCCTCATTGGTCAGTAAGATAATGATTGTTATGGTTATTTAATATTATAAATTTATATCATCATCAGAAAATGCAAATTAGCATCCTAATGATTATTCCAGTGTGATTCTGTGTGTATTTATTTATGTATATGTATATGAATACATGTATATATAGAAGGCTAGGCTGGAGGTGGTGCTTATTTATTTAGAAGTATATCAACATAAATGTTTCACCAATAAACCAGCAGTGTCTGAAGGTAAATCATATCATGGAGAGTCACTCAAGCAGATAAAAATAAGCACTTCACCTACAGTTTGTATTTTACATAAACTTCAGAGATTTGGTGTCAACTTCTAAGTCAGCATCTGAATTTTCAAAGCAGGAACTATTTTCTTTTATCCTTACTAGCAGTTGGTTTGAAGCAACAGCTTTTTTTTGTTGTTGTTGTTAACTTCAATATAATTTTCATCACACTTGATTTTTAGACACTGAAATTGCCCATAATTGTGTCTGTCCTATCTCTATGGTAATATAGACAATTATAATGGATTATCTCTTTGTTTTCCTGGTCATTTGTTGATGCCTTTTTTGTTGTAAGGATGTGAAAACATAAGGCAATTTCACCAATTACTGGTAATGTTATTCAGATATTTAATTTATTTTATGCATGCATAATCAGCCATAAATACATTTTAGCTAATGGAGATGACAAGGGTGTAACATAATTTGAGCCCAAACAAATTCAAAATAACATTAAGAAGGAAATACAAAAGCATGGGAAGGAAAGAAATAAGCAACTCAATCTGTCTTTAGTTTCTTTTATGCCAAACCTAATGTGGGCCAGGTTTGGGGGTTAAAATAAAATGATGAAAGAGCTTAGTAAAGTGGTACCACGTGGTACATAGTAGGTGCTTAGTAAATACAGTAGAACCTCTGTAAGTTGACCACCCAAGGGACTGTAACAAACTGGTCATCACATGGAGGTGGTCAACATTAGGAACTAGGCCTACTGCACTGATGATGTATGTGTGGTGCATGTCCAGGCTATAAAAATCAGGTCAACTTAAGGAGATGATCAACGTAGGGAGGTAGTCAACTTGACTCTCCTGTAATTGTTTTCTACTGTAACTGTTTTCTTTGTCTAGAAACATAGGTGACTATGACAGTGTACTGGTGCTTGCTGTGGACTGAATGTTTGTATTTCCCTAAGGATTATATTTTGAAGCCTAACTCCTAATGTAATGGTATTAGGAGGCAGGGCCTTGGAGAGGTAATTAGGTCATGAGGATGGAACCCTCACAAATGGAGTTAGTGCCATGTGCAGACACAGCTAGAAGACAGCTGTCTACAAACCAGGGATAGGTCCCTTCCCAGACCCCGGATCTGCTGGTGCCTTGATCTTACACTTCCCATCCTCCAATACTGTGAGAAATAAATGTGTGTTTATTTTTATTAATACCTCCTACTCTATGATGATTTGTTGC
The DNA here is from genome assembly GCF_027406575.1 of Nycticebus coucang. Taxonomy (NCBI): domain Eukaryota; kingdom Metazoa; phylum Chordata; class Mammalia; order Primates; family Lorisidae; genus Nycticebus; species Nycticebus coucang. The sequence goes on along the minus strand of NC_069791.1, from coordinate 94,517,105 downwards.
AGAAGACCAAGCTAAGATAGTATTGTTTCATCTGAGCCTGTCCTAAGTCTTCCCTCTGCCCTTCAGCCTGATGGCCGAACCTCAGGTTGTGGAAATAGAGTACCTTACAAGCACAGGAGTCTTAGAAGTTAGAGTCAGAACCTGAGTCAAGTGGGGAAAACATGCAAAATGGACACCTCTCCCTTTCCCATCCCCAGAATGTGCCCCCAAAACAAAACCAAAACCAACTATGGCCCCATTTTATCTCTGTGACACATTCTATCGAAGTCCCTCCTTGCTGCAAACTTTATTCGCAGGCTACTTTTACACTTTGATTTCTTAAGTTTGCTATTGCCTGGTGTTTAAAATCCAGGGAATTTTCTTCTTGTCAGAAAAGACTCCGAGCAGCTGCCCCAAAGAAAACCCTTCCTCTTTGAATACTGATTATGCCAGAGAGAAACTCATTTAGCTGCTAATCTGTCTTTAACACCTGCTAATCTCCATTTCTGTTAAAGACACTGTGTAACCTGTCCCTGCTGTCTCCCAGATAGGGTGGCACCAGGGAACAGGGGGCAACCCATCCTCAAATCTGGATGCAGCTCTTATTTTTATAATTCCAGGAAGGCCCACATTAGATTATTTTAAATTGTAGCTGCCTGGCCCAGAGGAAAAGTGTGTGAGTGAATTATGAAGCAGGTGGCTTCTTCTGTAGGAACTTGTTACCACTTCGTGGCCACATTATATTCTCCCTGGCTCAGCAAAACCTTGCAGGGTCCCAGTAGTATTAGTAGCTAAGTCTGGAGGTCTTTCCTTGCCTTATAATAAGGGAAGAGAGTCACATTTGTATCCAGGAGGGAAGAAAAATATGGGCATTTTGTATTTTTGGTGAGGAAGTCTGGGTAGCTTGGCAGTTACAGGAGAGGATATAGAAAGTTTTTAAATGTCAAAGGAGCATTTTGCTTACTTATGCTTCAAAACAAATGTGGCATTGGCTGTCCGTGAACTCACCCTCTGTAGCTGCCTTTTTTTTTTTTTTTTTTTTCTGTTTGCTTTTTCATCCACATGCTCTGGAAGGAGGGCCTTGAAGTCTGTCTCTGTCATTGGAAATAGATTCATGTGTTTTAAGCCTGTTGAACAATTGCATGCCTGAGGGGCATTAAATGAGAATACAGAGCTGCAAAGTGGCATCCTCAGTCATGCATAACCCCCCAAATAAGTGAATGTCTATTTGCCCCTTGACAAATAGACATTCCTATTCAAGAATAGACATTTCCTATTCAAGAAAAGCATTTTACATTCTGGCTACGCTCTCCAATATCCACACCACTTGGTGTGACAACTAGTTCTTTGTTGTTTCCCAGAAGAGAGGGGAGGAGGGTGGCTGAGGGTGTGAGGGGCTGAGCAAAGTACACATCCACTTATGATTTTAGTGCTCCCTGTGTCTCTGTAACTGATGACTAAATCTTGGTGTGATCATTAGGGATACACCTAAAATGAGGGGGTCCCAAGTCAAGTCATCTAATAGATTGAATACATTGAAATATCAACCTCTTCACCTCTAGATATATGCCTTCCAGAATTATTTGGGGAAAAAAAGAATGCAGAGCTATCTAAAGGAGATGATCTGAGGCAGAATTCAAACTTAGGGCTGCCTGGAAAGCTGGTGCTATTAACGTCAATGGCGTAGTTGTGACCATAGAGTTAACACATCATAGACAGGATGGTTCTGACAGTTGGATACCAACATGACATTATTGAAGTCTGACCGATTGCACATTGTAACAGCTCACTTGATGCTTTGTTTTGTTGGGCAGCAGTCATTTCAAAGCTTTGAAAATATGCATATTCAAATATTATGCACTAGATTTTTAATTACTGAATATTGTACTCTTATGGAATGAAAAAATCAAAGCATCGAAAAACACTGCTTTAATCTGAAATCCTGCACTAGACCTTTGAAACTTCTTTTATTCATTGAGATATTATTAACAGACAAGAAAACTCACAGGTCTAAAGTGTGAACACTCAAGTTTAACAACTTTTGGCATCTGCCTATGGGAGTGTTACCACCACTCAACACAACCTAAGTCTCCATCCTCTCAGAAACCCTCTGTTCCTTGCTGGTCAATTCCTTCCCCACACCCCACTACCCGATTTCTATCAATCAAAGTTAGTTTTGTTGTGTATGGGTTCCATTTATATGGTCATTCTTATGCTTTAATTTTTTTTTTCTGGCTTCTATTGTTTACTATATTGCTTTTCAGATTCATGCACATTGTTACGTGTATTCTTCATTCACTCTTTTTATTACTGAGTGGCATTCCATTGTAAAGATTCAACATTCTCCTGTTGATGAGGATTTACATTGTTTCTACTTTCTGGCAAATATCTACATTGCTTCTATGCACATTCTTATAAGAGACTTTGGGTAAATGTGTTCTCATTTCTTTTAGGTACATACCTAGGAGAAAGTAGGTGGATCACAATAGGTATCTCAAACTTCTATAAGAAAGTGCCACATACTCCTAAAAGTGGTAGTAATGTTGTACTCGCATACCAGCAATGTATGAGAGCTCCAGTTCCACATCCTTGCACATATTTGATTGTTATTTAAAAAAAATTTAACCGGTCTACAGGACATCAAGTGCTATTTGATTACAGTTTTTATAGTTTTTTGTTCCCTTGATGACTAATGGCATTGAGTCCTTTTCAAACACCTGTCGATAATTCACCTGTCTTCTTTTGTCAAGCATCTGTTCAACTATTTTGTTAATTTAAAAAAATTGGGGTGTTTTATAAAAAAGTATTCGTTTATAGTTTTTTGTCTATTCTGAATTCAAGTTCATGGCCACACAGAGATTGTAAATATATTTGTGTATTCATTTCATTAATGGCATCTTTTGATGAGCAGAAAATTCTAATTTTGATGAAGTCCAAAGTTTTCAAAATTTTACTTTTATGGTTTATACTTTATGGGTCTTGTTTAAAAAATGTTTGTGTACCCAAGGTGATGAAAATATTCTCTTGTTTTTTTTCCCCACAAATGTTATAGTTCTGTTTTATGTCTAAGTATGTAATTTGTCTTGAATTAATTTTTATGTATGTGGAGAAAAGGTATAATGGTTTATTTTTCCCTATAAAGAATTCAGTTGTTTTATCAGTATTTTTTAAGAATACATTTTTTACTCCATAGAATTGACTTGTCTTCTTTATGAAAAATCCACTGGCAGTACCAATGTGGGTTTATTTCTGCATATTCTATCCTGTTCAATTGATCTAGTGTCTATTCTATGATCCTACCATGTGTATTAAATGTTCTTGGTTACTATAGCTTTAGAATAAGACTTGAAATCAGATGACGTTAGTTCTCCAGCCTTGTTTATCTTTCTCAAGATTGTTTTGATTATTCTAGAGCTGTAGATTTGCCATACACATTTTAGGATTATCCTGTATATTTCTAATATGTAGCCTGATAGAATTTTGATAGGGATTATGTTTGATAGGGATTATGTTTGAATGTCTTAATATTCAGTCTTATAGTATATGACCATCAATAACTTTTCATTCATTCATGTTTTTAAAATTTCTTAGCAATGTTCTGTGGTGTTTAGTAGTTAAATCTTGCATATATTTCATTAGATTTATTCTTAGGTATTTGATATTTTGATGTTATTTAAAATTTTATTGTTTCATTATTTTGGAACCACTTCAAAGTTTCCAAAATGCCTTAAGAACAGAACAAAGAAACTACTTCTTGAGACATTTGAGAGTCAGTTCCTGATATGATTAATATCGCACCATTTCCTAATACTTGAACATGCACTTCCTAAGAACAATGGCATTCCCAATATAGCTACAATACAACCATCAAAATTATGAAAAATCATATATGCATATACACTCTTAACACATAATCTTCAGACTCCATTCAAGTTTTTTCAGCTGCCCCCAAAATGCTCCTTATGAGACAAGCATCTGGTCCAGAATTGTGTGTTATATTTAGTTGTGCTGGTCTGAAGCAAATCTTCCATCTTTCTTTGACTTTCACAACCTGGACAAATTTTAAGATTATTTTGGAGAATTTGAATTTGTCTGACTTTTTTCCCGTTTCGATTATGTTCCATCTATTCCTCTTTGACAGAAATATCACAGAAGCGAGACAGGGTTCTTATTGTGTTCAATCAAGTGGCACACAGTCTTGGTTTGTTCCGTTTCTGATCATGTCTACTTTGATCAATTGATTAGGGTGATGTCTATTAGGCTTCACACTGTAAATTTACTCTTTCTCCCCTTGTCGTAGGCAGTTCGTGTAGTGATAATTTAAAACTGTCTTATTCTTCAGCAAACATTGAATTTATTCATTATCAGTATAGGCTTCTGTGTTCATATTTTATTTAGTAAGCTTTAATCCATTCATATCATCATTCTGTAGTTTGCTGAAATTATCCCAGAGCTGGCTGACAGGAGCACCTTCAAGCTTAGCTCCTTGTCTTTTTAACATACTCCCTTGTTCTTTGACAATTTCCTTAATATAATATGTTCCGGGCTCACTTTGTACTATATGCTTTTCTCTTTTTGGCCCCAGGACCAGCCATTTATCTAAGAAGTTCTGGCTCCTTTTGTTTCAGAAGGGTATTTAGAAACCAAGGTCTGAGACTTAGGTGTGCTCATTATCATTTCTACATTTATATCTCTTCCTTTTCTCTATATCTTATGTGGATATCTATTTATACTCATTGAAAACTCTGGATGTACAGCAATATCTTCTATTCCAACACTACAGAGTTTTCCCCAATTTTCTCCCTTTCCATGTTTTCAAACTCTTTACTGACAGTGAGAAAAGTAGCTCCCATCACCCTCAATGTGTTTGTTTGATTAATCCCACAATAGGTAACAATCACTAGCTATTGCTGCCCTTCTTGTCCAGGGGTGGCTACTCAGGCACCCACCCTCCTGCTGGGGTCCCCTCCCAAGTGGATTCCCTATTCAACCTGCATGGGCTTTGGATCCCTGCACCTGACCACCCTCCCCTGTAGGGGCAACCTTCCACTTTGCTCAGGCTCTGACAGCAGGTGACAGACCATCTTCTTTAGCAGATGACCTCTATGCCACGCTCATCCTTCAACACCATGTACACACTCATGGTAACTTTACCCAACTTCTCTACAGGGATGACTAATTTGCTCAGCCCCACCTGATAGCTTTTGGACTGAATTGTTTATAAATAAAGGGAAGGGAAAGGGGAAAAGCTGGTATGTTTTTAAATTTCAATTTTTAATTGTTTGTTGCTTACAAATGGTTATACAGCTAATTCTTGGAAATCAGCCTTGTATCCTGTGACCTTGCTGAACTAATTAGTTTTAATAGTTTGGTAGATTACTTTGGACATTCTATATATACAATAATGTAGTTTGCAAATGGTTAGAAGTTTATGCCTTATGCTATTATAAATCTTTATAATTTTTTTCTTATTTATTTTTTATTCCCTATTAATATGAAGTTACAAATAATCATGTAATAATCATTACAGTGTTTGAATTTGTGGGTACAATACTTGTTGTAGTTGTGTCCCATCCCCAGGAGGTGAGCCATGTACCCTTACACTGTCCCTATTAGGTGACACCAAGAGCCCTTCCTCCTCTCCTCTCCCCCATTCCCCTTACCCCCAGTTTGAATTGAATTGAGTTTTTCTCTTATGTGGGCATGCATTAGATCATCTACCAACTTCATACTAGTATTCAGTACATTGGATATTTAATTTTCCATTCTTGTGATGCTTTACTAAGAAGAATGTGTTTTAACTCCATCCACTCCATCCAGGTTAATAGAAAGGATATAAAGTCTCCATCTGTTTTAAGGATGAATTTTATTCCATGGTGTGTGTGTGTGTGTGTGTGTGTGTACAGTTTATTAATCCACTCATAGGTTGATGAATACTTAGGTTGTTTCCATGTCTTGGGAATTGTAAATTAAACTGCAAAAAACAATCTAGTGCAAATGTCCTTATGATGACATGATTTCTTTTTCTTCTGGGTTTATGTTTAGTAATGGGATTGTTGGATCAAAAGGAAGGTCTACTTTGAGTTCTTTGAGGATTTTCCATATTTCTTTCCAAAGAGGCTGTATTAGTTTGCAGTCCCACCAACACTGTACAAGTGTTCCCTTCTCTCCACATCCACACCAGCATCTGCAGCTTTGGGACTTTGTGATGCGGGCTGTTCTTACTGGGGTTAGGTGATATCTTAGGGTGGTTTTGATTTGCCTTTCTCTGATGATTAGGGATGGTGAGGATTTTTTCACATGTTAGCAATTAGTCTGTCTTCCTCAGAGAAGGTTATGTTCATGTCTCTTGCCCAGTGATGGACGGGATTGTTTGCTCTTTTTTTTGTTGGTTAATTTAAGCTCTCTTAGATTCTCGTTATCAACCCTTTGCCAGCTTTGTAACTTAAAAATATCTTCTCCTATTCTGAAGGTTGTCTATTTGCTTTAATCATTGTGTCCCTAGCTGTGTAGAAGACTTTCACCTTAATTAAATCCCATTAGTTTATTTCTGTTTTTGCGATTGCCAGTGAAGTCTTCTTCATAAAAATCTTTCCCCAGGCTGACATCCTCGAGAGTTTTTCCAATGCTTTCTTCTAGAATGTTTTTTGTTTCATATCATAGATTTAAATCTTTTATCCATTTTGAGTCAATATTTATAAGTGGTGAAAGGGGTCCATGGAATTTTAGTGTTTTACATGTGGTTAACCAGTTCTCCCAGCACCATTTATTAAACAGGGATTATTTTCCCTAGTGTAAGCTTTTGTTTAGTTTATCAAAGATCAGATGGCAATAAGAGTCTGATTTCATCTCTACATTTTTTATTTGGTTCTGTATGTCTATTTTTGTATCTTTGTGCCAATACCATGCTGTTTTGATCACTGTGGACTTGTAATATAACCTGAAATCTGGTAGAGTGATGCCTCTGGCTTTGTTTTTATGACTAAGGATTGCCTTGGCTATCCGGGTTTTTTTCTGGCTCCATACAAAATGAAGAACTACTTTTTCCAGTTCTTCAAAGTATGATGTTGGTATTTTAATGAGGATTGCATTAAGTCTGTAGATTGCTTTGGGAAATATACACATTTTAATAATGATGTTCTTCCATTTGTTAATATCTTCTGCCATTTTTTTCTTAGGGTTTCATAATTCTCTTTGTAAAGTTTCTTCACTTCCTTTGTTAGGTATATTCCCAGGTATTTCATTTTCTTTGAAGCTACTGTGAAGGGAATTGTGTCCTTGATTTGCTTCTCAACTTGGCTGTTATTGGTATATACAGTGGTTACTGATTTGTGGACATTGATATTGTACCCTGAGACATTACTGTATTTCTTAATCACTTCCAGGAGTTTTACAGTTGAATCTCCTGGGTTTTCTAAGTATTGGCAAAGAGAGAGGATTTGACCTCCTCTTCCCTTGTTTGGATGCCCTGGATATCCTTCTCTTGCCTGATTGCACTGGCTACAATTCCAGAACTATGTTGAATAGTAGTGGTAATAGTATACATCCTTTTCTTGTTCCAGTTCTAAGTGGAAAAGCTTTCAGTGTTACTCCATTCAGTATGATTTTGGCTGTGGGTTTGTCATAGATAGTATCAATCAATTTAAGAAATGTGTCATCTATACCTATTTTCTTAAGTATTCTTGTTAGAAAAGGATGCTGCATTTTTGTCAGATGCTTTTTTTGCATCTATTGAGAGGATCATATGGTCTTTGTTTTTGCTTTTATTTATGTGGTGAATTACATTTATGGATTTATATATGTTAAACCAACCCTGCATCCCTGGGATAAAGCCTACTTTATCATGACATATAATGTATTTTTAATGTGTAGCTGTAAACAATTTGCAAGGATTTTACTGAAAATTTTTGCTTCAATACTCATTAGTGAAATTGGTCTGTAGTTCTTCTTTTCAGTTGGGTCCTTTCCTGTTTTTGGCGTAGGGTGATGTTTTCTTCATGGAATGTATTGGGGAAGGTTCCTTCCTTCTCAATATTTTGGAATAAGTTCTGCAGTAGAGGTGCAAGCTTATCTTTGAAGGTTTGACAGAATTCTGGTGTGAAGCCTGTGGAAAGTAGGCAGGATGAATTCCTCATGGGCCTTCCAATTCAAGATAAAATGCCTAGCCAGGGGAATGCCTACATCACTATCCCTGAATGGGGATTCATCAGTATAGGCAGGCTAAATTAGGGAAGTTATGATAGCTCAAAGGGACACAATTTATCTTCCCTCTTCTCTTCTCCCTGTATATGTTTTATGGCCACTTCAGATGTTCCATTACCTATGTTCCTGTTGACACAACTGCTGCCCTTTCCCCAGCCTTCCTGGAGGCCTTGAGCTCCCCCTTCTTTTATCATTCCTTGTTGTACATTCTGCACATTTACCCTGTTGCTGTGCTCAATTAAAAGACCCCTGAGAAGCAGGAACAGGATTGTACTGTCTTGAGCTGCCAGCAGGCTTGAAAGAGTGTGTATGCCTCCCCAGGCTCTCAGGCCTTTATGCACTAAATTTGTATGAAAGTCTTGTATTTTTTCCAATGCTATCTCCTTTGTTGGCCATGTCTCAGGTTGGGGTCCCTGTGAATCCCAACAGAAGCCATCCGGTCCAGGGCTTTTTTATTTGGGGGCTTTCTTATTGATTCTTCAATTTCAGTCCTTGACATTAATCTATTCAAGAGATCTATTTCTTTCTGTTTAAGTCTATGGAGGTTGTGTGATTACAGGTATTGGTCCACTTCCTCTACATTGTCAAATTTCTGCGTGTAGAGTATACTTTTTCATTTTTTCTTTTTTTAATGCACTGGTTATAATTTCTAGGAATGAATATGAATGGTGAGCACGAACATTGATACCTTCTTTTCAATTTGGGGGGAAAAGGATTTGCTATTTCAAAGTTAAGTATGATGAGAGATTAGGTGGTAGCTGTAGGTTTTTCATAGATATATTTTATCAGCTTGAGAAAGGATTTTAAAAAAATTTCTAGCTTGCTGAATTATTTTGGTTTAAATCATAAAAAGGTATTGGATTCCTGCATCTTTTCAATGTATTTTTCTTAATTGACAAAATTGAATATATTTATGGTGTACAACACAATGTTTTGATATATGTAACTATTGCTGAGTTACTAAATCGAGCCAATTAAAATATGCATTACCTCATGTATCCTTTTTGGTGGTGAGAGCACTTAAAATCTATTCTCTTAGCAATTTTTCATGTGTACAATATATTATAACTGTAGTCATCATAATGTACAATAGATCTTGTGAACCTACTCTTTTTGTTTGACTGAAGTTTTATATCCTTTGACGAACATCTCCTCAATACCCTTGCCCCCAGCTTTGACATTGTTTTGACTCCTTGTATGAGTAAGAACATGTAATATTTATCTTTCTGTGCCTGGTTTATTTCACTTAACATAATGTCCTCCAGGTTCATGCAAGTTATTGCAAATGACATGATTTTCTTCTTTTAAAATGTTGAATAGCATTTCATTGTGTATATATACCACATTTTCTTTATCTATTCATCCACTGATGGAAGTTAGATTGATTTTATATCTTTGCTATTGTGAGTAGTGCTTCAATGAAGATGGGAGTGACAATATCTCTTTTATATACTACTTTTATTTGACATAGACATACTAATTTTATTTTGGATATATACCCAGTAGTGAGATTGCTGGGTCATATGGTTGTTCTATTTTTAATTTTTTGGGGGAAATTTCTATACTGTTTTCTGTAATGGCTGTACTAATTTACATTCTAACAATGTACTAGGGTTCCTTTTTATCTACATTCTCAACAACACTTATTATTTTTCCTCTTTTACCTCTTTGATAATAGTCATTATAATGGGTATAGTAAGGTGATATCTCATGTGGTTTTAATTTGCATTACCCTGATGATTAGTGATGTTGAGCATTTTTTAATATATCTATTGGCCATCAGTATATTTTCTTTTAGGAAATATCTCTTCAGATCCTTCACCCATTTTTAGTTAGGTTGTTTTATGGCTATTGAATTGTTTGAGTTCCCTATATATTTTAGATATTAAACCCAATCAAATGTATAGTTTATAAATGTTTTCTTCTGTTTTGTAGGTTGTCTCTTTACTCTCTAGATTGTTTCCTTTGCTGTGCAGAAGCTTTTAAATTTGATATAATCCCATTTGTCTGTTTTTACTTTTTTTGCCTGTGCTTTTGAGGGCATATCCAGAAATTCATTATTATTGCCCAGACCGCTGTTACAGAACTTGCCCTCTGTGTTTTCTTCTAGCAGTTCTGTAGCTTTAGGTCTTATTTTTTATGCAGTAATATATTTTGAGTTGATTTTTGTCATAGCAGGAGATCAAGGTCTAATTTCATTCATCTGCATATGTGTATTCAGTTTTCTCAATAGCATTTACTGAAGAAACTGTTCTTTTATTATTTCCTTATTGTGTATCCTCAGCTTCTTTGTTAAAAACCAATTAACCATAAATGTATGAATTTATTTCTGGGCTCTCTTCCATTGGTCTATGCATTAGTTTTTATGCCAGTCCATGCTGTTTTAATTATTATAGCTTTGCAGTATGTATTGAAATTAGGTGGTGTGATCTGTCCACTTTTGTTTTTTTCTGCTCAAGATTGCTCTTACTGCTCTTATGTCAGGATACTGGAGTGGGTACTGATTCAATCTAATCTGTATTTGAGCTCAGTCTGGGCTTTGTTACAGCTTTTATTTGATTCAGTTTGCCCCTGGCTTCAGATGATTTGTGTATGGGATTAAGACCTTCAGCAAGACCTGGGATCTGAGCACTAGCAAGACTACATAAACAAGTTGTTGGCTTTCAGAACTAACCACAAGAGGTCTATTTTTTTTCTACCACCATCCTTCAAGCTTGCTGGGTTCTGAAGAATTCTTGTTGCTTCCTAGTCCTGATTTCTGCTTTCAAAGCCTGGGACACTTTTCAGTCCTGTTTTCCTGCCTCTGGGTCTTGTGAGTGGGCAGCAATAGCTACTATGTAGTACCAGAATGCTTTAGAGGGAGATTTTATTGTATAAATTCTCAGCTCTTTGATATAACTTAAGTGATTTGTTTTGATTCTTTGGGTGACAGCAACTGTCTTTCATGATTTTTTTTTTTTTATGTCCAAAACAGAAGGGAACCCTACTGACTTTTTTCTGAATACTATAGTTTACAGATGACTTTGACATACAATGCAAAAAAGTGTTGATGACACTGCCTCAATTGATGTGATATGTTAATTATAGTAATGGCTTTGATTCTGCATCATTCCTCATATCTATAACTTTTACAAATATGATTTTATAGCTCCTTTTATAAATAGATGAACTGTTTCTCCAACTCTTAAATCTGGGTTCACCTTGTATATGAGTTTGTTAGAGATGCAATAACAAAGCACCATAGATTGGGTGGCTTAAACAATAGAAATGTATTTTCTCACTGTTTTGGCAGCTGAAAGTTCAAGTTCAAGGTATTGGTCTTTCCTGAGGCCTCTGTCCTTGGTTTGTAGATGGCAACCTCCTTGCTGTGTCCTCCCATGGTCTTTTCATTCTGTGTGTGTACGTGTCCTGGTATCTCTTGGTCTTATAAAGACACCAGTTCTAGTAGACTAGAGCCCCACCATTATGACCTTGTTTAACTTTAATTATCTCATTCAAGGCCCATTCCCCATATACAGTCACATTGGGGTTAGTTGCCCTGGCCTAGTAGGGGTGGGGAACCTGCAGTCTTCTGCTTTCAAGATTGTTCTTTTTCAAGCACCAAAGGAGGCAAGAAAAGCCCCATCTTCCTCTGCTGTGCCTGTTTAATAAAAAGTTGTTTTGTAAAATTAGTATGTAGTCTAAAGGCTACATTTAAGGACCTAGAAGGCTACAGTTTCCCCACCCATAGGTACTTCAATATATGAATGAAATGGGGGTACAATTCAGTTCGTAACAACTTGTAAACTACTTGGACCATTAGAATATGATGGAAATGATAGTGTGTCAGTTTTGAAACTAGACCTTAACAGGACTTGTACCTTCTACTTTCTTTTTTGGAATCTGCCTAGTTGCTATGATGTAGAGATTCACAGAGCTGGATGACTCCCTTTACTCCAGCCAATGGCCAACCAATCACAAGACATGTGAGGCTGTTCTTGACCAGCTACTACCAGATAACCTTGCAAACTGACTACAGGCACAAGGTGAGATCACTCAAGCTTTGTCCAGATCAGTAGAACTTCCCTGCTCAGTCACTGACACATGAGTGATAATAAAAGCTTATTGTTAATTTAAACCACCAAGTAATAAGGGACTTTATTTCCCAGGAATGGATAGCTAATGCAAGTGATAACAACTACCTAAGTTTCCTTTCTACAAAAGAAAATTGTAGTTATACTCAAGAACAGGAAGAGGTGGCAAATTTTGTACAATCTGGGCAAAGTCTGTCCAAGGCACCCAGTCATATGCATGTGATAAGAAAACAGAGTTACTTCCCCCCCACCCCCAACTACTTGCATTAGAACTCTACTTAGGGAGAGACTGTTTTTATTTGGAAAAATACAGTAACAGCCTTCTGATCTGATATAATTAGAACTGGTAGTTGGCTGGTTAATCTAGCAGAAGAATTAGAATTTCCTGTTAGCTATGAGTTTTCAGCTTTCTGTAGAGAGTAGTCCGTATGTTTTGCAGAGGAAATGGAGAGTGTCGGTTATTTCAAAAAAGCAGATTTAGCAGATGTAGCTTAGTAGCATTGCTTGTAGCATTACTGTAGCTGGTACCCCTCCCCCACATAGCTTGCACTCCTCACCCCCTTTATGGAACAAGAGACCTAAGTGGATGGCCTAAGAGATGGAATCATTATTACGTATACAACTCTGAGTTCCAAGTCACAGATGTGGAAATAATGGCCTTTATTCATTCATTAATGCAGATGAATTCACTGTGTTTTTCCAAACAAGCATATATCTACTGGGTCCCATCCTGGGAATTTGAGGAAATTAGGAACTTTGTCCTGTTCCTTCTTTGTATATCCCAAGTGTCTGGCAGAGATTATGTACCATCTACTGGTTGAATGTAGAAATAGAGGGAACTTACATCATTTGACTTAGAATGGTAAAATATAATTTAAGTTCTGACAGTAGAGTTTCTTTAGGAGGAGAACTACCATTGTTCAGGAAAACAGCTTAATATAGACCGCTTGGGTTTAGAAGGTGGTAAGATATGATAAAGAAGAATCATTAGGAAGACAGTGAAAACAAAGAGGTTATGGAAACTGGTTTGCAGAAGAGATGAATAGTAGTTTGAGAGTTATGACTTAGACAGAGCAAGGGAACAACTAGGAGCAGGAAGAATAGGAAAAAGAAGGAGACTTTCCCTCTTTCATGTTTACATGGATGGAGCTGGAACATATTCTTCTTAGCAAAGTATCTCAAGAATGGAAGAAAAAGTATCCAATGTACTTAGCCCTACTATGAAACTAGTTTACATATATAGCTTTCATATGAAATCTATAACCCAATTATAACCTAAGAATATGGGGAAAGGGGAGAGGGAGGGGAGGAGAGGGGGGTGGAAGGAGGGTTATTGTTGGGACTACACCTCCGGGACATCTTACAAGGGTACATGTGAAACTTACTAAATGTAGAACATAAATGTCTTAACACAATAACAAAGAAAATGCCAGGAAGGCTATGTCAACCAGTTTGATGAAAATATTTCAAATTGTATATAAAACCAGTGCATGGTGCCTCATGATTGCATTAATGTACACAGCTATGATTTAATAAAAATAAAATAAAATAAAATAAACCAGAGCAATAATCTCCAGAAAAAAAAAGAATAGGAAAAAATAGGGCTCAGCTATGCATCCCATGAGAAATTCTTTGGCAGACAGAGAGACTGATTGACTTTAAAGATAGTGAGGTACTTTGGTGTACTGTGCTATCAAACACCCTTTATTGTGCCGAACTTTCAGTAAAAGTCTGCTACTCATATAGCCGTGGTTAAGGGATGGAGATCAGTGTGAAAATGGGCAGAAAGTGAGTTTATCCACAAACTAAACAGTCTCTCTGGAACTGGAAGACTTTGAGCAAGAAATGAGTCAGTGATTATGACAACTTTTTTTTGACATCTCAAGGATCACCACAGAAGTGGTGACAATGCCGAGCTTTTCTAAGCATATGGTATATGTCTTTGCCAATGTCATTTGAACATCAACTTGGGGAAGTTGATATCGCGATGGTGTGGATACCATTTTAGATATTAAGGAAGAAGACCTTTTAGGAAACTGTAGATGGGTATAAAATGCTATGAATAAGCAAATCTTCTGGGGAAGTCTGCCCCAAGGTAAAATTTTAACTTCACATATTACTTCTCACTCCTATGACTAGGTAGGTCCTAGGGAGACACCCTGCAGTTTTTTCTGCTTTTAGCTTATACTCAAAATCCATTTTGTGACTTTCAGTATATGTTTAAAAGAACTGAGTCTTATTCGTTTCTTCTATTATTGGAATAATAGTGTGTGTAACATCCTTAATTGATAAAGTTTGTACAAATACTGTTCTCTTGTCTCTGGCTCATACAGGATAATTATAATTTCCAAAGAATTATTTCTCAAAATTTTTTTTTGGACAATATTACATAATTATAATATTTTTGTGTTAGAAATTTCCCCCCTTCCTCACTTGAATATTACCAAACTTTCTTTCAATGTGTGTATTTGGAGCCTCAGTATAATCTAGTCACTCAATTACTCTGGAGGTGAAAAGTAAGCCTGCTTTGGGCACCTACCAAAGAGATTTAGTCATTGAAGTACCTGGTTCTAAAGGACTGAAGCATGGGCATATACTGGAACAGGAGTCCTAGGGTGAAATGTAGATCTTGTTTTCATAGTCCTACCCTTACTGTTTGTTTCTTGAAGTTGGTGATTACCTATATTCAAGTGTTTTCTGATTTAGGAAGCTAGGAAACTCTGATAAATACCAGATCACCACCTCTCCTCACTCTCCAATTGTTGGGTCTTTAACTTTAAGATGAAGTTTTGAGTACCTGGAAGGGAATTCTAAGTTCCTGGTTATCAGAAGGTATATGGTACTCAAATTCAGGAGTACCATATACCTTCTGATAATTCCGTCTCAGAATTTCCATTGGGGGTTCAAATTCTGATTTCCCCACTTAATACTTTCCCTCAACTTATTAATTATTATCTAAGTCCTTCAAGCTTTAATTCACACATCTTTAAAATTATAATAAACATACATTTATCAGGGATTTGTTTTTCTTTAAAAAAAATTGTGTTGCCTGTGTCCTACTCTAGAGATTCTGAGATTTAATTGGTTTGGGCTGCAGCCTGCAAGTTGGAATTAAAGAAAAAAATCTCTCCCAACTGATTCTAATGTGCAATGGAGAAGGTGGGGAGAAGAATAAAGAGGAGAAAGGGTGAGAGGGCAAGGGACTTGAGTAGAGAGGATGTCATCACCTATTGGTTGTGTGTCTTTTAGAGCAAGTTACTTAACCTCCCTACTATGCTTTGAATGTATGCCCCCAAAAGTTCACGTATTGGAAATTTAATTGTATTAGGAAGTGGAGCCCTTAAGAGGTGATAAAGCTATGAGAGATATTTCACCCTCATGAGTAGATTAATGCCACTATTGCCAGCATAGGTTTGTTACTTTGGGGGTAGGTTCCTAAATAAAGGACAAGTTCAGCCACCATTAGTGGCTGTTAGTCTTAAGTTCTCACTTCCAGCTTCTGCCTTATGTCTTATTCCTTTCTACAAAGAGATAACTTTTACCAGATGCTGACTCCATGCTTTTGGACTTCCCAGCCTCCAAAACCATGAACCAAGTAAATGTCTGTTCTTTATAAATTATCCAATCTGTTGTATTTTGTTATAGCAGCAGAAAATGGACTAAGACACTTTCTCTTCTTCAGCTGCATCATCTAAAACAGGGATAATAATGGAACCCACTTAATAGGAGTTTTATAAGTATTAAGTTAAAATATTTACAACAGTGAAAAGACTGATATAGAGACAGACCTTTTTTTCTTTTACTGATATTTAATATTTTATACATTTATGGGATACACGTGATATCTGGAGTATCATTGAATGTTGATCATTTGATAAACTTGAATGTTTATCATTTCTTTCTTTCTTTCTTTTATTTATTTATTTTTTTAGAGACAGTGTCTTACTTTGTCACCCTCAGTAGAAGGCCATGGCATCACAGCTCACAGCAACCTCCAGCTCTTGGACTTAGGCAATTCTCTTGCCTCAGCCTCCTGAGTAGCTGGGACTACAGGCACCCACCACAATGCCTGGCTATTTTTTTTTGTTGTTGTTGTTGTTGCAGTTTGGCCAGGACCAGGTTTGAACCTGCCATCCTTGGTATATGGGGCCAGCACCCTACTCACTGAGCCACAGGTGCCACCTGAATGTTTATCATTTCTATGTGTTGGTAAGATTGCAAACCTTCTCTTCTGGCTACATTAGAATATGCAATATACTGTTGCTAACTATAATTGCCCTAGTTGTCTATTGAACATTAGAACTTAATTCTTCTATATAGCTATAAGTTTCCATTCACCAACCTCTCTTCATTTTTCTCTTCACCCTCACCTTTCCTAGCCTCTGATATCTATTATTCTATTCTTTATATCAATAAGATAAAACTTTAATTAATGGATCCTACATATGAGTGATAATATGTACTATTTGTCTTTTCAGGCAGGACTGGTTAAATACTATTATTATTAATGACTAAATTATCATAAATAGATCACATATCCTTTTACTGGCTTGATATATCAAATAGAATTACATTTCTTTCATTTTTAAAGGATTTTATTGTTGTAAACAACACACTCATAAAAGTGCACAAATCACCAGATGCAATGGCTCACACCTGTAATCCTAGCACTTTGGGAGGCTGAGGTAGTTGTATACATTAAGCTCAAGGGTTTGAAATCAGCCTGAGCAAGGGCAAGATCCCATCTCTACTAAAAACAGAAAAACTGGCCAGACATTGTGGTGGGTGCCTGTAGTCTCAGCAATTCAGGAAGTTGAGGCAAGAAGGATCTCTCTTATTTTATTATTATTATTATTTTTTTTTGCAGAGACAGAGTCTCACTTTACCGCTCTCGGTAGAGTGCCATGACGTCACATGGCTCACAGCAACCTTCAGCTCTTGGGCTTACACGATTCTCTTGCCTCAACCTCCCGAGCAGCTGGGACTACAGGCGCCTGCCACAGTGCCCAGCTATTTTTTTGTTGCAGTTTGGCTAGGGCTGGGTTTGAACCCACCACCCTCAGAGCCGGTGCCCTACTCACTGAGCCACAGGTGCCACCCAGGAAGTTGGAGGTTGCTGTGAGCTGTGACACCAAGCCACTCGTACCCAGGTTGACAGAGTGAGACTGTCTAAAAAAAGTGTATAAATCTTAAGTGTATTCTTTTAATGTTCAATGGCCAACCCATGGCCCAGATCAATATGTAAACATTATCTAGAACCCTAGAAGATGTCCATGTTCTTTCTCTATCATTACCTCCCTCTAACACCACCATTACTGACTTTTATTATCATTCATTAATTTTTTTTCTATTATGATTTTGATAAACAGAGTCACACTGCATGAGCCCTATTGGTTCTGAATTTTTTTTTAAGTAAATTTATTTCAGTTTACTGTGGCTACAAACAACCAGGCCAAAATATTTGATTTTGTTATATAGAGACCCTCTTGTGGCTATGTCCCATACATTACATACATTACATACAGGTGTGCCAAACACCCCCACACTGTGCTCATTCAGTGAGACCACCCAACTCCTTCCCACTCCCCCCAGTTTGAATTGAAATGAATTTTTCACCTATGTGAACATGTATTAGATTGTCTACTGGCTTCAGATTAGTATTGAGTACAATGGATAATTGCTTTTCCATTCTTGTGATACTTAGTACTAAGAAGAATGTATTTCAACTCCATCCAGGATGTTACAAAAGATTTGCAAGTAATCTACAGATTCAGTGTAATCACTGTTAAGATACCAACATCAGACTTTCAAGATTTGGAAAAAACAATTCTTTGTTTCATATGGAATCAGAAAAATCCTCATATGGTTCTGACTTCTTTTGTTCAACATTTTATCTATGAAATTCATCTATAATTTTGTGTCTAATAGAAGTTTGTTCATTCTAATTGCTGTGCAATGTTCCATTATATGACTCTACTACAATATGTTTACATATATATTTATTACAATATGTATGATATATGACATATATATATATATATTTTTTTCTTTTTTGCTGGATAATGGGGTGAGATCCAGCTTGAATCCATAGTGGAAAATGGAAAAATAATTGTAAATTATTAGTGGAAAAATAATTGTAAATTATTTTATACAGATCTTTAACTCTATTATATTTCTTGAAATGAAGTCTACTTTGTTTGATATTAGTTTAACTACATTAGCTTTGGCATATTATCATATACCTTTTACCATCCTTTTGCTTCCACCTTTTCTAGATTTTTATATTAAAAGCCTATATCTTATAAGTAGCATATAACTTGTTTTTATCCAGGTTGAGAATCTCTTCCAACTGATTATTTAGTCCATTAACATTTAATGTTAAGCAGAGAGAGGGAAGGAGGGAGGGGGGTGGGGCCTTGGTGTGTGCCACACCTTCTGGGGGCAAGACACGATTGCAAGAGGGACTTTAACTAACAAATGCGATCAGTGTAACCTGGCTTATTGTACCCTCAATGAATCCCCAACAATTAAAAAAAAAATGTTTCATCATACTTTTGTTTGTACTATCTTTTGGATTAATTGATTAGTTTTTATTATTCCATTTGGCCTGTTTTTTAGCTTGTTGTTTCATCCCACCAAACCCATGACTAGAATTGCTCCAAAAGCCAAGGCAGGGGAGAGACTACAAAGAAGTACTCCAAACTATACAAAGATGGGGCTGGTTGAGATTTCAGAGAAGGAGGCACTAAACATCAGAGTGATCTGTACAAGGCATTTATTAAAGGAACTTAACAGAGTGCTATAGCAATCCTTGTGTTGGACAGCTACAGAAAAGGGGTGTTCTATTTAGATATATCTGTGGTAAGAGGGCAGGGTATGATGGAGTTCTTATGAGAGTTTGAGGAATTTGGCTCACAGCTGGGGCCAATTTTTTACAGCATTTTTTTTTTTTTTTTTTTTAACAACAGCTTACATAATGTTGTTAGTACCTGGTAATGTTCAGGCTCAAGATTGGGTTCAAGCCTTTTGGGAAAAACCTGCAACTGGCTGGGTCATAGGAAAGTCAAGGCATTCTGTGATTTTTGATTGGGACTCAGAAAGACAATAGGTGAAAATATGGGAGACCCTATACTTGTTAATATACATTCTATTATTTTCCTTTTTGCGGTTTCAGCCAAAATTTTAGTATGCATCATTGATTTATTAAGGTCTGCTTTTTGTAACCACTTTCCCCCCTATTTCTCAGACAAAACTAAACTCTTACAACAGTTAACTTCTGTTTAACTCCTCCTATTTCTTATGTCATTTTTTTCTTATGTCATTTTTATTACATATTTTAATTCTGAAATTAAACATTACGAGACAGACTACCAATGTTTTGTTAGTCAACATTAATCTAGATTTACTCACATATTTATTCTTTTTAGGACTTATTCTTTCCAATGTTGTCTTGTTTTCTTCTAGGATTATTGTTTTCATTTTCTACCCACAACCCCCCTTTAATGTGTTCTCTATTGCCAGTCTGCCATATTAAATCTTTTAAGTTTTGTTTATCTAAAATATATCTATTCTATTTTCATCTTCATGCTGTGTATAAAACTTGAGGGTGGCAGTTATTTTCTGTCAGTATTTTAAAGGTATCATTTCATTGCTTTTAGGTTCCATCAAGTCAGTTGAGAAGTCTGCTTATTGATATTCCTTGGAAAGTAATGTGCCTTCTCGCTCCTCTGCATGTTTTTTTTTTTTTTTATTAAATCATAGCTGTGTACAGTAATGTATTATGCGGCACCATACACTGGTTTTATAGACCATTTGACATATTTTCATCACACTGGTTAACATAGCATTCCTGGCATTTTCTTAGTTGTTGTGTTAAGACATTTATATTCTACATTTAATAAGTTTCACATGTACTCTTATAAGATGCACTGTAGGTGTAATCCCACCAATCACTCTCCCTCCACCCATCCTCCCCCCTCCCTCCCCTTTCTCTCCCCATTCCCCATATTCTTAGATTATAACTGGGTTATAGGTTTCATATGAAAGCCATGAATTAGTTTCATAGTAGGGCTGAGTACATTGGATACTTTTTCTTTCATTCTTGAGATACTTTACTAAGAAAAATATGTTCCAGCCATGTAAACATGAAATAGGTAAAGTCTCCATCTTCTTTAAGGCTGCATAATATTCCAAGGTGTACATATACCACAATTTATTAATCCATTTGTGGATCAATGGACACTTGGGCTTTTTCCATGACTTAGCAATTATGAATTGGGCTGCAATAAACATTCTGGTACAAATATCTTTGTTATAATGTAATTTTTGGTCTTCTGGGTATATACTTAGTAGAGGAATTATAGGATTGAATGGCAGGTCTATCTTTAGATCTCTAAGTATTCTCCAAACATCTTTCCAAAAGAAATGTATTAATTTCCATTCCCACCAGCAGTGTAGAAGTATTCCCTTTTCTCCACATCCACGCAAAAATCTCTGGTCTTGGGATTTTGTGATATGGACTAATCTTACTGGAATTAGATATCTCAAAGTAGTTTTGATTTGCATTTCTCTGATGATTAAGGGTGATGAGCATTTTTTCATTTATTTGTAGACTGTGCACCTGTCTTCTTCAGAGAAGTTTCTCTTCCAGTCCCTTGACCAGCATGTGATGGGATCATTTGTTCTTTTCTTGCTTATATGTTTGAGTTCTCTGTGGATTCTGGTTATTAGACCTATGTCGGAGACATAACCTGCAAATATTTTCTCCCATTCTGAGGGCTGTCTGCTTGCTTTACTTACTGTGTACTTGGCTGTGCAGAAGCTTTTTAGTTTGATCAGGTCCCACTAGTGTATTTTTGAAGCTGCTTCGATTGCCTGAGGGGTCCTCCTCATAAAATACTCACTCAGACCAATTTATTCAAGAGTTTTCCCTGCACTCTCTTCTAATATTTTTATAGTTTCATGTCTTAAGTTTAAATCTTTAATCCAGTGAGAGTCTATCTTAGTTAATGGTGAAAGGTGTGGGTCCAGTTTCAGTCTTCTACAGGTCGCCAGCCAGTTCACCCAGCACCGTTGTTAAATAGGGAATCTTCTCCCCACTGAATGTTTTTAATTGACTTGTCAAAGATCAAATAACAGTAAGTAGCTGGGTTCATCTCTTGGTCCTCTATTCTGTCCCATACATCTACCTCTCTGTTTTTGTGCCAGTACCATGCTGTTTTGAACACTATCAACTTACCCTATAGTCTGAGGTCCGGTAGTGTGATTCCTCTGGCTTTGTTTTTATTTCTGAGTAATGTCTTGGTTATTCGAGGTTTTTTTATTCCATATAAAACAAAGTATTATTTTTCAACATCTTTAAAGTATGACAGTGGAGCTTTAATAGGGATTGCATTAAAATTGTATATTGCTTTGGGTAGTATGAACATTTTAACAATGTTGATTCTTCCCAGCCATAAGCATGGTATGTTTTTCCATTTGTTAACATTTTCAGCTATTTCTTTTCTTAGAGTTTCTTAGTTCTCTTTATAGAGATCTTTCAAGTCCATTGTTAGATAAACTCCCAAATATTTCATCTTCTTTGGCACTACTGTGAATGGAGTAGAGTCCTTAACTGTTTTTTTCAGTTTGACTATTGTTGGTATATATAAAGGCTACCAATTTATGAATGTTGATTTTGTAACCTGAGACTCTGCTGTATTCCTTGATCACTTCTAAGAGTTTTTTTAGTAGAATCCCTGGTGTTTTCCAGATATACAATCATATCATCTGCAAAGAGCAAAAGTTTGATCTATTCTAACCCTATATGGATAGCCTATATCACCTTTTCTTCCCTAATTGCGATGGCTAAAACTTCCATTACAATGTTAAAGAGCAGTGGAGACAATGGGCAGCCTTGGCTAGTTCCTGATTTGAGTGGAAATGATTTCAATTTAACTCCATTCAATACAATATTGGCTGTGGGTTTGCTGTAGATGGCCTCTATCAGTTTGAAAAATGTCCCCTCTATACCAATTTTCTTAAGTGTTCTGATCATGAAGGGATGCTGGATATTATCAAAAGCTTTTCTGCATCAATTGAAAGAATCATATGGTCTTGGTTTTTTAATTTGTTTATGTGCTGAATTATATTTATATATTTACATATATTGAACCAGGCTTGAGACCCTGGAATAAAACCAACTTGGTTGTGATGTATAATTTGTTTGATGTGTTGCTGGATTCTGTTTGTTAGGATCTTGTTGAATATTTTTGCATCTATATTCATTAGTGATATTGGTCTATAATATTCTTTTCTTGTTGGGTCTTTTCCTGATTTTGGGATCAGGGTGATGTTTGCTTCATAGAACGTGTTGGGTAGTATTCCTTCTTTTTCTATATTTTGGAACAGCTTGAGTAATATAGGTACTAGTTCCTCTTTAAAGGTTTGGTATAATTCTGACGTGAAGCCATCTGGTCCTGGGCTTTTCTTTTTAGGAAGATTTTGTATGGTTGATGCTATTTCAGAACTTGATATAGTCCTGTTCAACATTTCCACTTGATTCTAAGTCATGGAAGGTGACCTGCTTCCAAGTATTGGTCAATTTCCTTCAGATTTTCATATTTCTGAGAATAAAGTTTCTTGTAATATTCATTAAGGATTTTTTTAATTTCTGAGGAGTCTGTTGTTATTTCATCTTTGTCATTTCTGATTGATGAAATTAGAGATTTACTCTTTTTTTCCTGGTTAGGTTAGCCAAAGTTTTATCTATTTTATTGACCTTTTCGAAAAACCAACTTTTTGATTTATTGATCTGTTGGAGAATTCTTTTCTTTTCAATTTCATTTAATTCTGCTCTAATTTTGGTTATTTGTTTTCTTCTACTGTGTTTTGGGTTGGAATGTTCTTCCTTTTCCAGTTGCTTGAAATGTCCCATTAAGTTGTTAACTTCCTCTTTTTCTGTTCTCTCAAGGAAGGCTTGCAGGGCTATAAATTTCCCTCTTTGGACTGCCTTTGTGGTATCCCAGAGGTTCTGACAATTCATGTCTTCATTGTTGTTTTGTTCCGAAAATTTGGCAATATCCTTCTTACTCTCATCTATGACCCAGCTATCATTCAGCATACGATTATTTAACTTCCATGTTTTTGTATGCGTATGCAGTTTCCTGTTGTTACTGAGTTCAACTTTTATTCCATGGTGGTCAGAGAAGATGCAAGGAATGATTTCTATTCCTTTAAATTTACTGAGGTTAGACTTGTGACCTAAGATGTGATCGATTTTGGAGTATGTTCCATGGGCTGATGAGAAGTATGTGCATTCGGTTTTGTTGGGATGAAATGTTCTGTAGATATCTGCTAAATCCAAATGTTGGATGGTTAGGTTTAAATCTAAAATTTCTTTGCTCAGCTTTTTATTGGAGGATATATCCAACACTGACAAAGGAGTGTTGAAATCTCCAACTATTATGGAGCTGGAGGAAATCAAGTTGCTCATATCTGTTAGAGTTTCTCTTATAAATTGAGGTGCATTCTGGTTTAGTACATAAATATTAATAATTGAGATCTCATCATATTCAGTATTACCCTTAACAAGTATGAAGTGACCATTCTTATCCTTCCTTAATTATGTTGGTTTAAAGCCTATTGTATCTGCAAATAAAATTGCAACACCTGTTGTTTTCTGATTACCATTTGCCTGAAATATGGACGACCATCCTTTCACCCTGAATCTATATTTATCTTTTAAGGTAAGATGTGATTCTTCTATGCATCAAATATCTGACTTGAGATTTTGTATCCAGTCAGCCAACCTGTTCCTCTTTAGAGAACAGTTTAAGCCGTTCACATTAATGGAGAATATTGATAAATTTGGTATAATTTTGGGTATTGAGTATTTCAAAAGTCCAGTGTACATTTTTAATATTTTTGGCACTGTGGAAGGTGGAGTTTCATCAAAAGTTTCTGAGTGAGTTTACTTTTGTGGTAGAGTATTGGGTTGGTCATTATGGATGATAGGTCTGAGAATATCCTGAATAGGTGGTTTGGTTATGGCAAATTTCTTTTAATGACATGTGAATGTCATTAAAGTATTTAATTTCTCCATCATAAATTAAACTCAGTTTTGCTGGATACAGAATCTTGGGTTGAAAGTAATTTTGTTTTAGGAGATTAAAAGTCAATGAACACCCTCTTCTGGCTTGAAAAATTTCAGCAGAGAAATCTGCAGTCATTCTAATATTCTTCCCTTTTAGGGAATGTTTTTCTTACATCTGGCTGCTTTCAGAATTTTCTCCTTCATATTAACTTTGTGAAGTTAATTATGATGTGCCTGGGGGATGTCTTATTCGGGTTGAGTCTTGCTGGGGTTCTGAAACTGTCTGCTATCTGAATTTCAGAATCTCTTGGCATGTCTGGAAAATTCTCTTTCATAATTTCATGGAGAAGGGCCTCTGTGGCTTGCGTAGCCACTTCATCACTTTCAGGATTCCAGTGAGGTGGATATTAGCCTTCTTCAAATTATCCCAGAGCTCTCTGAGAGAATGATCTGTTTTTGCTCTCCATTTCTCTTCCTCTTTGAGAGTTTGGGAGTGTTCAAAAGTTTGTCTTCAATGTCAGAAATCCTTTCTTCTGCTTGTTCCACGCTGTTACTGAGGGATTCTAGTGTATTTTTCAGATCTTTGAGGACTCCAAATTCTTGCTTCAGTGTGTCAAATTCTTTGGCAGTTTTGTCTTTAAATTTGTTGAATTCTTGAGACAACTTTTCAATTTCCCCTCGAATTTCTAATTCCAACTTTCGAATTGATCCTCAAATTTCTAATTCTAAATTTTCCTCCACTTTATTAATCTTGTTTGCAATCCAAATTCTGAATTTGATTTCTGACATCTTGGCCAGCTGTTTATGAATGGGATCTTCAGTTACATCTGCCATATTGTTCCTTTGTGTGTGTGTGGGTCGATCTACTCTGGCTATTCATGTTACCAGAGTTTTTCCGCTGATTTTGCCCCATAATTATTTTACACTGTTTGACTTTTCCCCTGGAGCTTTGCTGAGGACTGGTACGGTGCCATGGCCTGAGAAACTGGGGACCTGTTTGGTGTGGTGGGGCTAAGTGGCTCTGTCTTGTTTTCGGCTGGTCTCTGCCTGACCCTGGTGAAACAGTTACTCTGGGTTGAAGTCTCAGCTGTAGAGAAATACTAGCAGTTAAGTCACCACGCCCCCACAGGCAGCAATTGAAAAAGGAAAATCAAACCTTCATAGAACCACACACCCAGGGCATCACTTGAATAGTCCTCAGGCAATTGGCTCAGTTCAAAAGGTCCAAATCAAATTTCTCAGTCAGCACCTTTCTCAGGTAGAAGAGTTTAAAAGGTCTCTGGCAACTAGATTGCATGGGTCTGCTGACAATTCAAATATGCCTTGCTCCAGTGCATCTTGTGGTAAGGAGGATCCACTCAGCAAATAAATTAGTCTGGGAAGGTTGATGCACCTCTGTCACACCCCACCTTACACCTCCATCACACCCAGTCACTGATAACCCTGCAGGGCTGTGACCCAGTTGCCTCCAATGAGCAGATACTCCCAGGGGTTTGCACCTGCCTGAATCACAAGGAAATCTATGTCTCCTCAGCCAGGCCGCTGCTCTCTGCATCTATCTGGCAGAGGGAGGTGAGGCCTGACAACTACAGGAGGCTGGGGCTGTTCACTCAGTTCCAGCCCCGCCCCTGATTGATGTTGCTGACAGAACAGAACAACTTTACAGGAATTTGTTTCTGTTCCTGCTAAATTCCCCTGCAGAAGAGAAGCTGTTTTGAGTTCCCAGAACCTGCACCTCAGGCCCTGTCTGTGCTGCTTTACAGTCTCAGCTGTAGTGTGTATTCGCAGCATGGTTACCTATCAGTTTCATGCTCTGCCTGCCCTCCTTTGTTTATGCTGATGATCCCCTGGGGGCCAGGTGCTCAGTAAAGTGGTCCTCTTGGGTCAGCCCCACCCTAGGAATCTCCCGGCTCTGCGCGTGCGTTTTCTAGTCCCCGCACTCCACCTGGTCGGTACCCGCCTCAGGCAAACCCTTTACTCACAGGGCCTGTGTTTCCTTCCCAGATCTGTTCTGTGGTGGGTGCCACCTGAGAAGATGTCCAGACTCCTCTGGCTGCCCAGAGAGACAAGGGGTGTGACTCTGGAATATCCGGGTGTGAGCCCTATTGTTGACAAAAATGGCTGCTGCTCTGTACCTCGGGGCACTGCTGCTCTAATGTGGTTTCCTCTCAGCTGACCTCTCCTCACTCCCATGCTGCAGAATCAGCACTGACCAGCTGCAGTCCAGGCCCTGTTCACACCCCTCGAGAAATCACCTAAGAATCTGGACTCCTGGGGGACAGGCCTCCAGACCTCAGAGTGAGAGTGGAGGGGAGTGCTGGGAGCTCAGAATTGCAGATATAGAATATATACAGTTTTACACAGTTTTATGCCTGGCATGAGAGTGCCATGGCACCTTAGTAGGGGAAGTAGGTCCATGGAGTATAATGGGAGGACTTTTGAACTCTGCTTGTTTGTTTATGGGGTACTCCAAGCCGTTCTCATGGGGGAGGGGACTCCCGTCTGCTTGGTGATGGATTTTGTACCTTTTGTTTGTATCCTTGGGGTTGCAGCTCGCCTTGGCAGGGTTGATGTGTGTTCTTCAACCTTCTCTCTTGGCACAGCTCTAATCCATCAGGTTACTTGCTAAATGTCTGTCCTTTAACTCTCTTTCTGGACGGGAGCCTCTGTGGAAAGCTGGCTTCAGTCAGCCATCTTGTCTTCACCCCCTCTGGCTGTTTTTTGTTTGTTTGTGTTTTTTTTTTTGAAGCTTTTACTTTGTCTTTGGTTTTCAACAATGTGCCTATATGTTTTATTTTGTATTTATTTCCTTTCAGCATTTCTACAGCTGTTTCATTCTGAGGATAACTCTTTTATCAGTTTTGGAAATTTTCCAGTTCTTTTCTCTATAAATTTTTCTATCTTTTCTATTCTCTCTTTTTGAGCTTCTAATTACACATTTGCTAAGCTTTGTTACCAGGTCTCCTGGATCACACACACTTTTGTTTTTCATTCTCTTCCATCTCTACCCCAATGTGTTACCTGTGTATGTTCTACTTATTTACCTTTTGTTTTATTTATTGTCTTGTTCAGTTTTATCCTCTGTTGAAATCATTACTGAATTATAAATTTGAGTTAACATATTTTTGAATTTGGAATTTCCTTTTGCCTTTTTCTTAGGAATTCTAATCCTATAATAAATTCTCCATCTTTCTCACTGTTTTGAGGAATAATAATAATAGTTACTTTAAGGCTCTTGTGCAATAACTCAATATGTGGGTTATCTCTGTGCTAGTTTCTATCCCATGTGTTATCTTTGGGTTTTAGTCCGTTGGTTCTATTTCCAAGGGTGCCTGACAATTTTCTACTTTTGTAGAATGCTTAATGTCTTGTATACAAGATGGTAGAAGCATGGTACATATTATCTTCCTCTAGAGAAGATTTGCTTTTTTTTCTGGCAGGCAGAAAGAGTGTTAGCAGATTATCTCATTTTAGTGGAGTCTAGGTTTCGGATTTTGTGAGTACTGGCTCTATTTTCAGCTAGTCCAGATTCCCAATGTGTAATCCCTAATCCAAGGGCAGTGCCCACTGACAGTTTTGATGTAAGTCAAGGTCTGTCCCCCTTTCCCCAAATAGCATCTATTCCCTTTGGCATCCTTGAACCTTTAAAGCCTGTTTCTGTAATTCTAGCTTCTTAGCTCCTTAGCACATGTTTTCTTCTTGGGGTTTCAGCATTTTGTTTCATGCATATACACCTTGGAAGCTTTCAAATACCTTGAGGGAAAAGTGTGTGTGGAATTTGGGACTCAATTCTCATAAATTCCTTTCTTCTTCAAGATCTTGGACCTTCAAATTCTGGATGCTTTAGTATTTGAATTTCACTTTTTTTTTTGTCTCTCCAGTTTGCCAAGGAAACTACAAGCTGCTTTCTATTTGGCCTCTATGCCAGTCATAGAGGGCAATGAGTTGGCAGATGGGTTAGAGGAAAACATACTGGCTAATACAGAACTTACCTTAATATTGCTCTCATTTCTCTATCATCTTGCCTCATCAGCTTTTGGCTGCTTTGGTTGCCTTTCAATGGCTTCAAGCAGCCTTGAAAAAAATTTCCCCCAGATATTATAGTTATTATTGGCAGAAGATTTAGTGTGTTATAAGCCACTTTCATAACCAAAAGTAGGAGTTGGGTCACATTTCTTTTATTATCTAAATTAAATATCTCTGAAACCTCATATCATGAGTATGTCTTTTTCCTATCCTGAGTCCTTTCTCCTACAGTAATTCTAATAACACAGAGATGTTTATACTCTTCATGGAGGTGGGTCTGCTTGACACTGCTGTGGAAAGAAAAATTAAAATAGAAATAAAAATTGCCCACAATGAGTTGAAGAATAACACTGTTTTTTTTCTGGCTCTGTTAGTTCTCATTTTCACACTGTCACTCTTGAAATACAAGTTTTCTGGCTATGGTATTAGAATCCTTGGACTCTGGCATAAAGTCAGCAATGACCTGGGATTACATTGCTGCTAAACTCAGAGACCCAGGGTCTCATCCCACTGGAGTTACCTATTGTTCCAATAGTTAGTCTCTCTGGGTGCAGGTCCTAGGCTCCCAAAGCTCTTTCATACATAGATCTCATAGTTGACATGTACACACACATACAAACACACACACACACACACACACTTTTCTCTCACTCTGTTTCTCTCTTGCACTTATTTTCCCAATGCATACCATGGTAGCAGGGTAGGCATGCAAGCAGCCCTCCTCACCAGGCTGTCTTTCCTGAAAACTGTGCTCTTCTAGGCCCCGTTGGTTCATCCTGCAATTAATGACACTATTCTAGAGAAACACCCTAACTTTTTACATACCTGTATAAATTTGTTTATTTTCCCCCTTTTATTTTAAGCAAACAATTAAGCTGTTTTACAGTTTGCTTCCTCCACTACTCAACACTCTATCTTGAATATCTTTTTATGTTGGAATATATAGGTCCAGCTCATTCTACTCTAACATTTGCACACAATTAAAAATAATTGTCCTTAGATTTTATTCTACCCCTATCTATTTGGAAAGGCAAGTATGTTTTTCTTTTAGCTATAGAAATTTTATGACCATAGGGAACACATGTCTCTACCACTCAAGCGCAGTTGGGAATTTTAAGTTCCAAAGTTGAGAATAAGGTAACCATATTATGAGGCAATACCATATAATGAAAGAAAGAACTGGACTTGAAGTTAAGAGATATTTGGGTTGGTTTTCTAGGCTTATACAATTAATAATTAACATGCCTAAAGGGTGACCTTGGATTTGAATTTTTGAAGGCCTGGTTTCAAAATCTGTACAATGAGGATGGGGTACTAATCTCATCACATATCTGTGAGCAATAGAATCAGAGGTCTGGGACATAAGAGCTGGTAGTAGAATCTAAGAATAGTGAAAATATCCCCATCAGGTTGGGATTTGTCTGCAGAGCTGTCTGTTTGGTATGCATAAATATATATAATTAATGATTATGAAAAAGCTGAATTCATGGAGTCATAAGAACTCTGTCTTAGCTATGAAACTAAGTATCTGGGTGATGTTAAGTACACTCTCTGAGCTTTAATTTTCTCACCTGTGAAGTTTCCACAATAATACCTGCCTCAAAGTCCTGTCATAATGATAAAAATGAAATAGAAAATAAGAAAGTGGTATGTAAACTCTAAATTATAACACAGATGTAAGAGTTCACCTACAACTCCCCATAATATTCATACTACAGAAAGAAAAGGACCATGTTTGGTGAAAAGTCTTATTATTTTTCAGCACTGTGGTATAATTTCACAGGAGATCTTACCAGAATTTAAAGATATAACCATGGAATACTATTCAGCCATTAAAAAAAATGGAGACTTTACATCTTTCGTATTAACCTGGATGGAAGTGGAAGACATTATTCTTAGTAAAGCATCACAAGAATGGAGAAGCATGAATTCTATGTACTCAATTTTGATATGAGGACAATTAATGACAATTAAGGTTATGAGGGGGGAAAGCAGAAAGAGGGACGGAGGGAGGGGGGTGGGGCCTTGGTGTGTGTCACACTTTATGGGGGCAAGACATGATTGCAAGAGGGACTTTACCTAACAATTGCAATCAGTGTAACCTGGCTTATTGTACCCTCAATGAATCCCCAAGAATAAAAAAAAAAAAATTCTGAAGCTTATAACTGTGTCTTATATTAGAATCATCATTCCAAGAGTTTTTTTTTTTTTTTTTTTCATGTTTGGGGTAAGTCTTGATATCCTTATAATAGAAGAGATGTTTTCTCGTATTGTCTTGCTTTGGAAAACATTGACAATTGCAGCTGGTGCCTGCTCTGAAATGAGATTTCTCTCCTTCTCTCTGTCTTCCTCTCCCTTCCTCTTTCCCTACCCCACCTCATCGTTTCCTCATTTCCCTTATCTCTACTTCTTTTAAGTGAGCTTGTAATCTTCTTCCTCTTACTTTGGAAACCAGCATTCTCAGATCCTTCTATGTGGCTAGAACTATAGCTTGTGTTGTTACCATTTCAGACACTTAGAGATTTACCTGTAGCTATAGCCCAAATTTCAAATATTTGAGAGAGAGAGACTGGTCTAGTTTGATGTCTTCCCATTATCAATCATGCTGAAGGATGAGGATGGAAGTGGAGTAACAAAGTATCATCCTCAGACCTAACCACATATGGAGATGGGGACCAGTCCACAAGGAGGCAATGGTGGATGGGCTGGCAGACACGCCACTCCCCACACAAGCTTTCAATAGGTTTTTAGTGGCAAATTTTTATAAATAGTCATGTTATTGTGCATAGTTCTATGAATTTTAATGGACGTATAGATTTGTATAATCACTACCACAATTAGGATACAGAGCAGCCCTCCCAAAAATAAACTCCCTTATGCTATCCTTTCGTAATCAGACCCCTCTCCCCTCAATCCCCAGCAACCACTGATTTGTTCATCATCACCATAATTACAATGATGGCTTTCTTTCTTTTTTTTTTTTTTTCTGGAGAGAGTATCACTATGTCGCCCTCAGAGTGCCATGGTGTCACAGCTCATAGCAACCTCAAACTCTTGAGCTTAAGTGATTCTCTTGCCTCAGCCTCCCAAGTAGCTGGGACTACAGGCTCCCACCATGGTGCCCGGCTACTTTTTGTTGCAGTTGATATCATTGGTTAGCTGGACCAGGTCGGGATCAAACCCGCCATCCTCCATGTATGTGGCTGGTGCCATAACCACTGTGCTATATGGGCGCCCAGCCCATGATGACTTTCTTGAGTGATTCCTGGATCCTCTTTGTCTGGGTGGAGGTTTGTGTCCAAGATAAGGCTGAAATTTTTCTCATACTTTAAGCCTTGGTGTATATCAATACACTCTTATATGTTCTACCCAGATATCAATTCTTGAAATATAGTCACTATTTAAGTATTTCCACCCCTAACATGTTTGAAGTATAAGGAAGGCCATGTTACTTGTCTGAAGGTTTAGAAATTCATTCATTCAGTCAGTATTTCTGTCTACTATCTGCTAGATAAAATGTTCGAGGTGGGAGAAATCAATGTAAGAGATAAAAATGCTTGTCTTGGAAACTTGTTACAGAGAAATCGCAGTCTAGTTTGGAAATAATGCATAACAAAAACCAAGTTATTTATGTTACAAAAAAGTTAAAATCCATGTTGCTGGACCATCACCTGTGAGTCTCTTCATGGGCTACCTTTCCCAAGTCCTCAGCTCTTGGTGTTGTGTTTATTCCTTTCAAAAAACTCAAGGTGGGTATTCAAAGCTTCACTTAGCTCCTTGGCTTGTGATAAAGAAAAAATGTCCCAAACCTGGTTTGAGTCAAAAGTATCTTCATGATGTAATTCACAACCTCCTACCAGGAAGGAAATTAAGATTTGTGATAAAATGCTTAAGCAGGTTTACATTAAACTTTAATGAGATTAAGACCTCTTCTGGGAAACTTACCTACCGACCTACTTAGCTGGCTGTCAGTCAAGGGTCTAATGATCTTAACCAGACATTCTTTTTGCACATATCTAGTCTAGCAATGATTCTCTCACTTTCCTCTTTTCCTATAAAATGTTCCTGCCAAGGTCAGCTGTCTCTTGCCTTGCCACAGGTTTGAAATAAAATGTTGATTAATGCTCATAATTAAGTTATTTGATAGGATAATTTCAACTTTATTTATTTTTTAAATCACTGCTCACTCTCAGAGCCTTTTGTCAAAAAGGAAAGAGATGTGATATGGTACTATAAGTATGCAAGTTGGAGAAAATTGGGTGAAGGATATGTGGGATTTCTCAGTGTTTTTTACAACTGCTTGTGAATCTATAATCATCTCAAAATGAAAAAGCTTAAAAAAGAGATGCCCACTCATTCTCTGTTTTTTCTGCATCCTGTTTCTCTGTACATCTCTATGACCTTTTCCGGGCTGCCTAGGGTGACTCTTCTACTTAGGGGCTCTCTTCCTGTCAGTCCTGCTCCTTCCTGTCTCTATGATATTTTCTGTATTTTATGACAATGTTATATACTCATATTTATACTTGTATTATTAAGCTTTAGGGTCATAAAAGTGGTGTGCTTTGTGCTTTCTTTCTTTTTTTTTTTTTTTGAAACACAGGTGCCCATGAAATGGTTGAATTAAATTGAACATTTGAATTGATACCTGCACCTCTAAGCTAATACCTAAGGAAGGGGAATGAGTTGAGCCTGGAGCATTCTCTGCTTTTTGATGAAGAGAATAGATCAGTTCTCCTCAGTCTTGAGTCTCCTTGGTGGCTCTTAGGAAATTCCAATATTCAGGTCCCACCCCCAACAGTTCTAATTTAACCCATTTCAGGTGGGGCAAAGGCATTTGTATTTTTAAAAGATCTCTCATTAGTCTCACATGCAGGCAGGTGTGAAGACCACTAGCCTAGAACAAAAATTTCCAAAGGCCCTTTCAATATGTTGAGTGAGAAAACATGCTTCCAAGTTCTAAAGATGACAGGCCACAGGAAAGATTTTCACCCACCAGTAGGGGTGGGACGTAGCCCAGAAATAGGTTGTGTTTTAAAAAAACACTCCAGGGAATCCAATATACGCTCTTAAGAAGGCGCTTGTTTACTCCTTGTCTACTGTGGGAGTTTCTAGAACACTCATTTATTACTTTATTACACAAGTACTGACCTATCTCCTCTCTTACTGGAGGCATCGTGGTATGTTGGTTAGGAGAACAGACTCTGAAGTCAGGGTCTGAGTTGAAATCCTGTCTCTACTTTTCAATAAGTAGCAGAGTCATCTTCTTATTGCAATTCATGATGCCTCAGTTTTCTCACTTGTGAAATGTGTTAGTAATAAAATCCATCTCATTAGGATGGTTTTCATAATTCAATGACATTTCATAGAAGTTCTTTGGACTGTGATGGGTTTATCATGATCATGTAATAATGTAAATGGTTATTTCCCTTTCTCCTTTTTCTTTTTCCTCTTCTTCCTCCTCCTCAGTTTCTTCCTCTTCCTCTTCATTATTATTATCTTCCCAGACATCATGCTCAGGGCTGTGGTGTAGTACTGAATCAGACTGACCCATCTCTTGTCCGCCTGGGATTTGCTGGGGAAGCAGGCATTTAGCTAATAGCAGCATACAGCATTATTGCTTATCAGTATTCAATGACCTTTGTACAAGTGATGGCATGAAAAGTTTAGATTGCCCAGGGCCACCTTATACAACCATTTGTTATCCTTAAAGTGGTTATAATCAAACCACCTTGCAAAAGATAGCTGGCTTCTACAGAACTTTAATGTTTTTGAGTTTGCAGCATTTCTCCCAAGAAGCGTGAAAGGGGAGGTTAGTCAGACAGTCAACCTTTTCCAGGCGAGGTTGGCTCACTTGCCCAGGTCCCCAGCTGAGTTTCCTTCTATAAATCTAAGCTGGAGGCCACGTCACTGTATCTACTTTCTATCATTAACCCAGCACGGCACGACATAGTGTACCATTAAACCACTGTACTTTCTCCGTCACAAAGTACCTTGGAATGCCAGGGCGTGATATGTTGGCATATAAATTAAAGTTGTTGTTCTTTTGTCATAAGGCGAAGGGTGGGAACATTTGGAATGCTGTGAAGCCAACATCCGGCAGATTACATTCTTCACAAGCACAGCACAGTGTTAAATTTTTCAGAGCCCTGTGCCTCTGTGCAGTCAACTTGGGTTTTGCCACATGAATTGATTGAGAGTGTGGAATCGCAGAAGGTGATTAACATAAATTTCAGCCTCTCTTTCTGCCTGTTATTGCCTTATAAGTTGCATGGAAACTTGTTTTTCTTTAATGCCCGCTCAACTTGCTTGGTTTTGAATCCTGACTTTGCAACTCCCTGTCTGCGAGCCTCAGTTTTCTGATCTGCAATATGAGTATAATGATAGAACCTGTTTCAGAGGATTGTTTGTAGGACCACATGGATGAATAGATATAAGTGATTTGGATAGTTGCTGGCATGTTACAGGTATTGACAATCATTTTGTTAGAAATAAGATTTTAGCTGGCACTTTATAACTACTCTCATGGAAAGGGTAGGAGAGCTAATATTTATTGAGTTAAACACCATGAGTCCTCTACCATTTTTTGCCCCTTCCATTCCCATTTTTTTTTTTTATTGTTGGGGATTCATTGAGGGTACAATAAGCCAGGTTACACCTGATTGCAATTGTTAGGTAAAGTCCCTCTTGCAATCATGTCTTGCCCCCATAAAGTGTGACACACACCAAGGCCCCACCCCCCTCCCTCCATCCCTCTTTCTTCTTCCCCCCCATAACCTTAATTGTCATTAATTGTCCTCATATCAAAATTGAGTACATAGAATTCATGCTTCTCCATTCTTGTGATGCTTTACTAAGAATAATGTCTTCCACTTCCATCCAGGTTAATACGAAGGATGTAAAGTCTCCATTTTTTTAATCCATTCCCATTTTTTAAGATAAGGAATGTGAGTGAATCTTGGAAGGGTACAGTAATTTATGTTACAGTCAGAATCACTTAAAGTAAGGAGCAAAATAGGAATTGGAACTCACATATATGCCTTATGAACCTCCCAAGTCCAAATTTTACCTTTGCGATGGTCATCCTTAAAACACACTTCTGGGTCCTCTTTGTGCAGCTGTCCCCCAGACCTCTAAGTCCCTCTGGGGGGGGGGGAGGAAGTCACACTACATCCATCTGATGGTTGAAGCCTTGAAACAAGTTGAGCTAACTTTAGTCACACTGAGCTCACATTTCCCCCGTATTACCGCATCATCTAACAACCATTTCACATTCTAGTGCTTATTATACTCATGCTTCTTCTTCGTCTCACTAAATGAAGCCCAGATAGGGCAGCTGTGGAACAATTACTGGAAATTTTCCCAAACCCAAAATTTCTCTCTAAAATAAAATACATCTAACCAGCAGTATATCATGGAGTTGTACACCTGTCAATTGACCTGGTGGTTCACTGTCCAGTTGATTTCCAAGTATTGTTGGTTTTTACTCATAAAGGCTTTTGTTTTTCCCCTAAATACCTCCTGAATCTACATTCCTCCTTTTCCTTTACAACTTATTCTTCACACTGACCATCGATGCCAGAGTGATCTTTCAAAAATGCTAAACTGCTCCCCTACCACTCGCCTGGAATCCTCAGTGGCGCCTCCTTACCCTCAGGCTAGAGCCGAATCCTGGTCATTGCCCTGCACATGTGGTCTGGCATCACTTCGTGTTCTAGGCAGGGAGCATAGTATATGCAAAGTCCTCTAATAACTTTTCCAGAACCTTTACTCACCTCTCCTTTGTTCCCATCACCTCAGGTTTCACTGTTGCTTCTGGGTTGAAGCCTTGGCACATACCATTGCTTAGCTTGGAATCCATGTCCATCCCCTGCCCCATTTGTAAACTCATTCTCATCTGTTAGTATTCTGCTCAAGTGCTACTCCCTCAAGAAAACCTTCTCTGATCATCCATCCATAGTAGGATGAGTTTCCCAACATTCACACACAGAGTGCCCTGTAGTTCTTTAAGCATTGGTCATGATTATAATTGAATATTTAAGTGCGAAATGCTTTGTTTGACCTCCCCTAGCACCATGGAAACCCTACAAAGACAGACACTCTGTCTTTCTCATTCTTTCTTTTTTTTTTATTGTTGGGGATTCATTGAGGGTACAATAAGCCAGTTACACTGATTGCAATTGTCAGGTAAAGTCCCTCTTGCAATCATGTCTTGACCCCATAAAGTGTGACACACACCAAGGCCCCACCCCCCTCCCCCGGTCCCTCTTTCTGCTTCCCCCCCATAACCTTAATTGTCATTAATTGTCCTCATATCAAGATTGAGTACATAGGATTCATGCTTCTCCATTCTTGTGATGCTTTACTAAGAATAGTGTCTTCCACTTCCATCCAGGTTAATACGAAAGATGTAAAGTCTCCATTTATTTTAATGGCTGAATAGTATTCCATGGTATACATATACCACAGCTTGTTAATCCATTCCTGGGTTGGTGGGCATTTAGGCTCTTTCCACATTTTGGCGATTGTAAATTGAGCTGCAATAAACAGTCTAGTACAAGTGTCCTTATGATAAAAGGATATTTTTCCTTCTGGGTAGATGCCCAGTAATGGGATTGCAGGATCAAATGGGAGGTCTAGCTTGAGTGCTTTGAGGTTTCTCCATACTTCCTTCCAGAAAGGTTGTACTAGTTTGCAGTCCCACCAGCAGTGCAAAAGTGTTCCCTTCTCTCCACATCCACGCCAGCATCTGCAGTTTTGAGATTTTGTGATGTGGGCCATTCTCACTGGGGTTAGATGATATCTCAGGGTTGTTTTGATTTGCATTTCTCTAATATATAGAGATGATGAACATTTTTTCATGTGTTTGTTAGCCATTCATCTGTCATCTTTAGAGAAAGTTCTATTCATGTCTCTTGCCCATTGATATAAGGGATTGTTGGCTTTTTTCGTGTGGATTAACTTGAGTTCTCTATAGATCCTAGTTATCAAGCTTTTGTCTGATTGAAAATATGCAAATATCCTTTCCCATTGTGTAGATTGTCTCTTTGCTTTGGTTATTGTCTCCTTAGCTGCACAGAAGCTTTTCAGTTTAATGAAGTCCCATTTGTTTATTTTTGTTATTGTTGCAATTGCCATGGCAGTCTTCTTCATGAAGTCTTCCCCCAGGCCAATATCTTCCAGTGTTTTTCCTATGCTTTCTTGGAGGATTTTTATTGTTTCATGCCTTAAATTTAAGTCCTTTATCCATCTTGAATCAATTTTTGTGAGTGGGGAAAGGTGTGGGTCCAGTTTCAGTCTTTTACATGTAGACATCCAGTTCTCCCAACACCATTTATTGAATAGGGAGTCTTTCCCCCAAGGTAAGTTCTTGTTTGGTTTATCGAAGATTAGGTGGTTGTAAGATGTTAGTTTCATTTCTTGCTGTTCAATTCGATTCCAAGTGTTTATGTCTCTGTTTTTGTGCCAGTACCATGCTGTCTTGAGCACTATGGCTTTGTAGTACAGCCTAAAATCTGGTATGCTGATGCCCCCGGCTTTATTTTTATTACTAAGAACTGCCTTAGCTATACGGGTTTTTTTCCGGTTCCATACAAAACTCAGAATCATTTTCTCCAAATCTTGAAAGTACGATGTAGGTACTTTGATAGGAATGGCATTGAATAGGTAGATTGCTTTGGGAAGTATAGACATTTTAACAATGTTGATTCTTCCCATCCATGAGCATGGTATGTTCTTCCATTTGTTAATATCCTCTGCTATTTCCTTTCTGAGGATTTCATTGTTTTCTTTATAGAGGTCCTTCACCTCCTTCATTAGGTATATTCCTAGGTATTTCATTTTCTTTGACACTATGGTGAAGGGAGTTGTGTCCTTAATTAGCTTCTCATCTTGACTGTTATTGGTGTATACAAAGGCTACTGACTTGTGGACATTGATTTTATATCCTGAAACATTACTGTATTTTTTGATGACTTCTAGGAGTCTTGTGGTTGAGTCTTTGGGGTTCTCTAAGTATAAGATCATGTCATCAGCAAAGAGGGAGAGTTTGACCTCCTCTGCTCCCATTTGGATTCCCTTTATTTCCTTGTCTTGCCTAATTGTATTGGCTAGAACTTCCAGCACTATGTTGAACAGTAAAGGTGACAGAAGACAACCTTGTCTGGTTCCAGTTCTAAGAGGAAAAGCTTTCAGTTTTACTCCATTCAGTAAAATATTGGCTGTGGGTTTGTCATAGATAGCTTCAATCAGTTTTAGAAATATGCCACCTATGCCTATACTCTTCAGTGTTCTAATTAGAAAAGGATGCTGGATTTTATCAAATGCTTTTTCTGCATCTATTGAGAGGATCCTGTGATCTTTATTTTTGCCTCTGTTAATATGGTGGATAATGTTTATGGACTTGCGTATGTTAAACCAGCCTTGCATCCCTGGGATGAAGCCTACTTGATCATGATGAATGACTTTTTTGATGATAAGCTGTAATCTATTGGCTAGGATTTTGTTGAGAATTTTTGCATCTATATTCATGAGTGAGATTGGTCTGAAATTTTCCTTTTTGTTTGGGTCTTTTCCTGGTTTTGGTATCAGGTTGATGTTTGCTTCATAGAATGTGTTGGGGAAGATTCCTTCTTCCTCAATTTTTTGGAATAATTTCTGCAGTACAGGAATAAGCTCTTCCTTGAAGGTTTGATAGAATTCTGGAGTGAAGCCATCTGGACTAGCGCATTTTTTAGTTGGAAGCTTTTTTATTGTTTCTTTGATCTCAGTGCTTGAAATTGGTCTGTTCAGGAGCTCTATTTCTTCCTGGCTAAGTCTAGGGAGAGGGTGTGATTCCAAATATTGATCCATTTCCTTGACATTGTCAAATTTCTGGGCATAGAGTTTCTGGAAGTATTCAGAGATGATCTCTTGTATCTCTGTGGGATCAGTTGTTATTTCCCCTTTATCGTTTCTGATTGAGGTTACTAAAGATTTTACTTTTCTATTTCCAGTTAGTCTGGCCAATGGTTTATCTATTTTATTTATTTTTTCAAAAAACCAACTCCTTGTTTCATTAATTTTCTGAATGATTCTTTTGTTTTCAATTTCATTGATCTCTGATTTGATTTTGGCTATTTCTTTTCTTCTACTGAGTTTAGGCTTAGATTGTTCTTCTTTTTCCAATTCCATAAGATCTCTTGTGAGATTGTTGATGTGCTCTCTTTCTGTTTTTTGAATGTAGGCATCTAAAGCGATGAATTTTCCTCTCAAAACTGCTTTTGCAGTATCCCACAGGTTTTGGTAGCTTGTGTCTTCATTGTTGTTATGCTCAAGGAAGTTAATGATTTCCTGTTTTATTTCTTCCTGCATCCATCTGTTATTCAACAGAAGATTGTTTAATTTCCATGCCTTTGGGTGGGGTTGAGCTTTTTTGTTAGAGTTGAGTTCCACCTTTAGTGCCTTATGGTCTGAAAAGATACAAGGTAAAATTTCAATTCTTTTGATTCTGTTGATATTTGTTTTGTGTTCCAGGATATGATCAATTTTGGAGAATGTTCCATGGGGTGATGAGAAGAATGTATATTCTTTATCTCTGGGGTTGAGTGTTCTATATGCGTCTATCAAGCATAGTTGTTCTAGGGTCTCATTTAAATCTCTTATATCTTTGTTTAATTTCTGTTTAGAGGATCTGTCCAGCTCTGTAAGAGGAGTGTTAAAGTCCCCTGTTATGATGGTATTATCAGATATCATATTGCTCAGACTGAGTAAGGTCTGCTTCAAGAATCTGTGAGCATTTAAATTGGGTGCATAAATATTTAGAATTGAAATGTCTTCTTGTTGTAGTTTTCCCTTGACCAATATAAAGTGACCATCTTTGTCTTTTTTGACTTTAGTTGCTTTAAATCCACATGTATCTGAAAATAAGATTGCAACTCCTCTTTTCTTCTGAATTCCATTTGCCTGAAAAATTGTCTTCCAACCCTTGACTCGGAGCTTTAATTTGTCTTTTGAAGCCAGGTGTGTTTCTTGCAGACAGCAAATGGATGGGTTGTGTTTTTTAATCCAGTCAGCCAATCTATGTCTCTTCAGTGGGGAATTCAAGCCATTAACATTTATTGAGATAATTGACAAGTGTGGTAGTATTCTATTCGTCTTATTTGGTGAGAGTCCATTGCTTAGTTTTATCTTTTGCATCAGTGTGGAGGTTAGGTTCTGTCCTTTGATTTCTGAGTTCTTACTTTGCTGCTGATCCTTTGCTGGTCAGTGTGCAGAACAGGTTGAAGTATTTCCTGTAGAGCTGGTCTTGTTGTGGC
The DNA here is from genome assembly GCF_027406575.1 of Nycticebus coucang. NCBI lineage: Eukaryota > Metazoa > Chordata > Mammalia > Primates > Lorisidae > Nycticebus > Nycticebus coucang. The sequence continues at coordinate 94,476,459 of NC_069791.1, read as the reverse complement.
GAATTTCCTCAATGTTTGTATATCCGTAAATGATTTGATTTGTCCGTCAATTTTGAAGCTTAGCTTAGCAGGGTACAGAATTCTGGGCTGAAAATTTTTCTGTTTAAGTAGATTAAAGGTAGATGACCATTGTCTTCTTGCTTCGAAAGTTTCATTAGAGAAGTCTGCGGTCACTCTGATGGATTTGCCCCTGTAGGTCAACTGGCGTTTACTCCTGGCAGCTTGCAGAATCTTTTCTTTTGTCTTGACTTTGGACAGGTTCATCACAATATGTTCATCACAGCTCGGTTAGAGTTGAGGCGACCTGGGGTCCGATATCCTCTGAAAGCAGTGTGTCAGAATCTTTGGTGATGTTTGGGAAATTTTCTTTTATAATATTCTCTAGTATGGCTTCCATTCCTCTGGGGCATTCTTCTTCCCCTTCTGGGATTCCTATAACTCGTATTTTGGAATGCTTCATAAAGTCCCATAATTCTGACAGTGAACATTCTGCTTTCTCTCTCTTCTTTTCTGCCCCTTTTACTGTCTGAGTTATCTCAAGAACTTTGTCTTCTACCTCTGAAATTCTTTCTTTTGCATGGTCTAACCTGTTGCTGATACTTTCCATTGCATCTTTAAGTTCCCTAATTGACTGTTTCAGTTCCTTCAGCTCTGCTATATCCTTTTTATATTCTTCATATCTTTCATCTCTTATTTGATTCTGTTTTTGGATTTCCTTTTGGTTATTTTCCACTTTATTAGCAATTTCCTTCATTGTTTCCATCATTTCTTTCATTGTTTTCAACATGTGTATTCTAAGTTCCCTTTCTGTCATTCCTAACATTTCTTTACAGGTGGAATCATCTGCAGTAGCTACCTCATTGTCCCTTGGTGGGGTTGTTCTAGACTGGTTCTTCATGTTGCCTGGAGTTTTCTGCTGATTCTTCCTCATGAGTGATTTCTTTTATCTGTTTCCTTGCCCTAATTTTCCTTTCACTTCCTCTTGCTCTTTAAGTTCTTGTGCCTGTGGAAGTTGTGGGCGGGTTTAGATGGATTGAACACTCGCGACCACTTGCCGGTTTTCCACTGTTTTAGTCCTCCTCTTGGGGTCCAGAAGTCTCTCGCTAACTCCCTGTATCCTCATAGGATTGATGATAGGCAGATCCCACCAGCCAGAGATGCCTGGAGTCCTATCTCCCCAGACTCACGGTGCCCAGATGCAAGGAAGCTGTTACTCAGCTGCCATCTTGCTCCGCCTCCTGTCTTTCTTATTCTTCACTGTGTATATTTCCAGCCCCTTGCACACAGTAGGTCTTGAGTAAATATTTGCTGAACAAATTAATAAATGCCAGGGGAAGATTGGATTTTTTTCTCTTCTAAACCAGGCTGTGATAGGACTGATAATCTTTATTCTCTTCAATCAAAGCAGGATTCCAAGTGTATCTACTTTTTAAAACATACTTAATCCCATTACCACATATACTTTGGGGAAATTCCATTACGGCATGGCACCACCTTGGTCACTGAGTGTAGCCAGTATTACCTAGGTCTCTAAAACAGATTGTGTGCAGCAGCTGTTCCAGCTGAATCCCTGCTTCAGGCCAGTTTTTCCAATATGATTATGTTGCTTTAATATGTACATGGTCTGCCTCTAACAAATTACTTTGAGCCTCATTCATCCTGCCTTCCTACACCCTCCTTGCCATTGTTGCAGTCACACGTCAGCTCTGACTGCCAAGAGCAGATTCAGCGAGGTCCACAAGTAGGGCCAATAACATCCACGTGGTTCACTCCACTGTGTTGACTGCAAAATATTGTTACCTTGGGAGCATCTCTCTGTGCGCCTGCTCATGGAATCAGCTCATGATTCCTTGTCATTTCTGGGCAAATTTCAGAAGAGAGGATTTAAAGAGACCTGGTGAGATGAACACAAAGATAGCTCTGGAAAGCAGAATGACAGCACTCCCTGAGCCATGTGAAACTTGGTAATAAGCAAAGGGAAGCAAAAAGAAAAAAAAAATGGCAGCCAATATTAAAAAAAAAAAAAATCTAGATAGAAAAGCCTAATATATGCTTCTAGAGCTAAAATCCCTGATATTTAAAGGGATGTCATCGGGGGCTGAAATACATGTTCCTTCAAGGAGGGCGCCAGGAGCAGAGAGGCCAGCTTTGCTTAGCCTGGGTCAAATCAAGCCAGGTTGCTCCTCTTAACACCTAGGTTTTGAAAATGGACTGTGAATATCCTTTGTAGAGGGAGGCAGGGGATGTCCTTCATCCCCATGAAGGATAAGAAGTAACAAAAACAACATCATAATATTTAAGAAGTACTTCGATACCAGGGACTAAGAGCATTTTCTGTCATTATCTCATGCAGTCCTCAGAACAGTCTCATGAGGTAGGTTTTATTATTAACTCCATTTCACAGAAAAGGAGCCTGAGGCTCAGAGTGGTCCAGGATCTTTTCCACAGGGACATTCTAGTGAGCAGTAATGGCATATTTTTCTATCCATATTTGAGGAATTCCAAATTTGAGGTGTTAAGACTGTAGGACGCCTTTACTTAGGAAAGAATTATAAAGGTGCCGAGTTGCAAATCGACTTCATTTAGCCTGGGGTGGACCATGTTCTGACCTCCATAATCCCCTCTTCTCTAAACAAATCTATAGCTGGGAGATAAAGAACCTCCTTCCCTAGAGTGATTCCCTGTTCCTTAACAGCTGAAAGAATTGAGCCAGAGGGATGGCTGTTTGTACCCCAAACTAAAAACCTCTGCAGTTCTAGTGAATGTTAAATCATAAGCTGAGGGTAGCTTTCTCTCTCTGGAATTCAAGGTTGGAATTCACAAGCTGTAGGAAGGACTAGAAGTAAACAGCCTCCTTTGTGAAACGGGTTTTTAAAAAAATCTTTTCTTGCTTACCAATGTTTGATTTGATGCAAAACTCCCTCTAAAGTTACCTCCTAATAAGCATAAGGGGATTAGTTTAAAAAATACTGGGAAGCTGAGTCTACATGGCCCAGACTCTGTGATAGCAAAGTCACCATTAGCAAAAACTGCTAGGAGAAAAGCAAGCCTGCAGTGTTATATGTCAAATTAGCCACCAGAGGGTCTGCATGTGGAGTTCAAGCCAAGTGCATTGCCCAACACAGCTAAATAACTGAAATATGTAAGCTTCTAATGAAAATTAGTTTTTCTTGACTTGAACTTACTTCACAGAATGGAAAAGTAAAACACGAACTTAAAAAATGGTTTGCTATACTTTGTTCACCAGACAATTCGTTTAAAATAGCCCTTTCGGAGTTGCAAAGGGAAAAGACTGGTCTCTCTTGGGTAGCAATGCCTCTTCCATGGTAACATCAGTGCATGTGACAGATAACCTACCCTCAACTGGCCAGTGCAGAAAGAAAGATACTAGAATAGTCAGGGACTTTATTGAGCATCTAGCATAATGTGATCCTGTGTTGAAGTGATGTGGTCAGACCCAATCTCTATCTCTCTTCTCTGCCTTTGTCTGTGTTAACTCTGAGTCTGGAAGAGAATAAAAAATGTATAATCTTATACTGGGCTTTTCAAAGTCTTGAGATTGTAACTCATTGGCTGTAATTACTCCATGTGTCTATCCCTGAACCAATTATGCTAGGCAGTTGGATGGGACAGCCAGGCACTAGCTATGACAGCCCTGGGGCTGGAGTTCTCCAAAGGCTGTGGTCTCAGAGTGGAACAAGTGCTTTCCTGGTGAAAAAAAAAAAAAAATAGAGCTACTATTTCCAGAAGAGATGAAATGAATCCTAGGTAGTAAAAACGGGCAAAACATAACAAAAACAAAAAGGTCTAATAGAACAGGCTAAGAGAGGGGCTATGCTTACACATAATAAAAGGTTTCATCTAAAGAAACCATCCAGAAATTTAGGCCCCCACTCAGGAGTGTTTAGTGTATGTAGATAAGGAATCATAAAGGATTCACAGACACAAATCTATTAGAACTGATCACGGGAGTTTAGCAAGGTAATAGGATATAAGAACAAGATACAAAACCCAATTTATTTTCATACACTAGCAACAAACAACCAAAAGGCAATTTAGAAAATAATTTTATTTACAAAACCATCGAAAGCTTAAATTTAACAAAAAAAGCACAAAACTTAATATGCTGAAAAGTACAAAACAACACTGAAATAAAGGGGACCTAAATAAATGGGAACACATCTCATGTTTGAGGATTGGGAGTTTAATATTATTAAGATGATGATATCCCCAACTGATCTACAGGTTCATAATAATTCCTATCAAAATATCAGCTGTCTTTTTTGTGTAATTTGGAAAGCTGCTCCTAAAATTCATATAGAAATTCAAAGGACCCAGAGAGCTAAAAACTGTTCTTCAGAAAAAGGTCGTGAAAGACTTAGGCTTCCTTATTTAAAAATTTACCACAAAGCTGCAGGAATCAGTATGGTATTGCCATAAGGATAGACACATAAATTAATGAAGGAATCAGAGATCAATGAAGGAAAACAGATAATCCAGACACTAATACTTACATTTTCCACAAGGATGTCAAGACAATTTGGTGAGGAAAAGAACAGTCTTTTCAAGAAATGGTGCTGGGATAACTGGATATCCATGTGCAAAAGAAGGGAAGTTGGTCCCCTACCTAACCTCACATGTAAATATTAACTCGAAATGGATCCTAGACCTAAATTTAACTTTATGAGTTAAATCATAAAACTCTTAGAAGAAACTATATGAGTAAATCTTTAAGACTTTGGATTAGGCAACAGTTTCTTAGATATCACAGCAAAAGTATGAGCAACGAAAGAGAAACTAGATACATTTGACTTCATCAAAATTAAACACTTGTGTGTTTCAGAGGATACCATTAGGAAAGCTGAAAGACAGCTCACAGAATAGAAGACTGTGTTTTTAAATAATGTATCTGATAAGAGATTTGTACCTAGAATGAATAAAGAACTACAACTCAAAAACAAAGGACAAATAATGCAATTAAAAATAGGCAAATAATTTGAGTAGACACTTTGCCAAAGAAGATACACATTTGACCAATAAGCATGTGAAAGGTACTCAGCATCCCTAGTCATTGGGAAAATGCAAACCAAAATCACAACAAGATGCTATTTCACTCCTGCGGGGAGGGCTGTCACAAACAGTAACAAATGCTGGGAGGAATGTGAGAACGCTCATACATTGCCTGTGGAAATGTAAACTGGCTCAGCCACTATAGAAAAGCACCTTGGTGGCATCTTAAAAGTTAAACATGCACAGTGACCCCCATGCCCCTCCCTTCTCTTCTCTCCCCACTTCTTCATTCCCCTAACCACTCTCCCCCGTATTAGTTTATTTATTGCCTTCATATTAGAATTGAGTACGTTGTCTTCTTGTTTCTTCATTCTCGTGAAGCTTTACTAAGAAGAATGTGTATGGCGCCTCTTGGGGGCACGACACAATTATAAGAGGGACTTTAGTGAACAAATGCAATCGGTGTAACCTAATTCTTTGTACTCTCAATGAATCCCAAATAATAAAAATAAAAGAATATTAACTATTTGTCTTTACTATTTGGGGCAAACATTTCCCCATTTTTAAAATATCTTAATTGCGTTTTTATTTTTTTCATACAAAATTTTGGAATTCTTATTTTGAAAATGTATATCATCGCTTTTAAGCTTTGAAAAGCCCCTGTGTGTAGAAGAATGCCTAATGTATGATGAGTCTTCAATAAATAGCTGATAAATGAATAGTTGAATTAAAAAAATAAAGAGCATTCTGAATTTTGAAAAAAAAAAAAAGTTAAACATAGAGCTACCACATAACCCAGAAATTCCACTTCTGAGCATATACCCACAAAAATTGGAAACATACATCCACACAAAAACTTGTGCATGAATTTTATGGCACATTACTCATGATAACAAAAAAACAAAACAAAACAATGGAAACAACTCAAATGTCCATCCATTGGTGAATGAACACAATGTGGTATATCCATATATCAGAATATTTTTTTTTTTAATTTTTTTATTAAATCATAAGTGTATACAATGATATGATTATGGGGCATCATACACTCACTTCATAAACCATTTGACACATTTTTATCCCAGTGGTTAACATAGCATATATCAGAATATTTTTAAAAATGAGGTACTGATTTGTACTACAACACAGATGAACTTGACAGCATTACACTGAGTTAAAGAAGCCTCATACAAAAGGACACACATTGTATGAGTCCATTTATCTGAAATATTTGGAATAGGAAAATCTGTAGAGACAGAAAATAGATTTCTGGTTCCAGGGCCTGGGGTTAGGGAATGAGAAGTGACTGCTAATGGAAACAGGGTTCTTCAGGGGGTGATGAAAATATTCTGAAATTAGATATGGAAGATGATTGCACAATTTTGTAAGAATAGTAAAAACCATTGAATTGTATACTTTAATAGCATGAATCATATGGTATGTGAATTATACCTCAATAAAGCTGTTATAGAAAGAAAGCATGTTTAGAGGAGAAGCCAAGGCTGATTAGTTAAAAGGAGTTTGGAGTCAAATTCTGTCTCCATTTCTTCTTCCTTCCCTCCCCCTTCCGCCTTCTCATCCCTTCTTCCTCCCTTCCTCAAGGTCTTGCTCTGTCACCCAGACTCTAGAGTGCAGTGGCACGATCATAACTCATTGCAACCTCAACTTCCTGTGCTCCAGCATCCTCCTGCCTTAGCCTTTGGAGTAGCTGGGAGTTACAGGCACTTGCCACTACCCCGACTAGTTTGTTTTAATTTTTTTTTTATAGAGGACAGAATCTCACTCTTGCTCAGGCTCAATTATATCATCTGCAAAATGGGACGAGAGAGGATAAATAATTTTGACATTGATGGAGCACTAGTAAGGGTTAAATGAGACAGTGAGGCTATAGCTCTGGGCACCTAACAAGTGAATCTAATAATCAGGCAAAGCAAGAGGATTCCTCACTGAAGTAAAGGAAAGCTCACCTATTTTAGAAATGAGATTTGGGGAGAAGCTGAGTATTTCTGGTGACATGTGGGTCTTGGCCTTGTGTACATCACAGGGGCGAGGGCCGAGGGAGCAGCTGAGGACTCCTGCTGATCTCCAGCTCAGCAGGAAACAAGGAAAAATTCTCCCAAGCACCTTGAGGTCATTGGCAACAGGGCTGAGACCAAGGAGAGCAAATCCACACCTGCAGGTCTGCCTTCCTGCCCTTTGTCCCTGTGACCTTACTGCAAAGATGCTTCCTTACACCACTCATGAGGGATGAGTTGGAGGCTTGACGTCTCCTGGTTCCTACACTCCACTCAGCTCAAACCCAGAGGCAGAACTGTGGACTCCGCAGAAGTGAGGATGTTCAGGCAAGAGCAAGGTCAAGAAAAGCAGAGGAGAAGAAGGTCATGGCAGAGTCCACCTGAACCCCGTATTGTTAACCCCAAATTGATTTTGACATTTACTGCAGCCTCTTACTGATTTGAAAATTTACCACTGATTTAATGACAACTTTTGGGGCAGGGAATGGAATGGAAAGAGAAATAGTATTAAATTGTAGACAGGTTTATTTTACACATCAAAACTAGTTTAAATTTGTCTTTGGAATTTGCTTCTTTTTGTTTTTTAAAACATTGTGCAAAGTCACATCACTTTTGAGTGGAGCCTCTTCCTAGTCTGAATTCCGAGGCCCTTCTGAACCACCCTGGACTGCAGACAATACTTCCGTCATTCCAACGTGCTTCCCTTTGTCGCCACTCATCCTCCTTCACCTCCTGTGTTCTTAGGATGGATAATAGAATTTTGAGTCAAATGGAAGAATATTGGGTTCTCACCTGCAGCTTCTACTCTGTAAAACTTGCAATCCAGTAATGGAATTAGACACTGATGAAGTTCAAAGGCTTCTCTGAAAAGTCATCAGAATCCATGTGATAAATAGGCATATGGCCCCCTGACTAGTCCTTCATGGCCCATGAATTGATTAACACCAGTCTCGTGAAAAGTTCCATGATTTATTTGGCCCAGATATTTGGCAAAGTTAGCATACACTCAGCAATGCCAAGACAAAGCTTATTCATCTTCTTGGTGTGTGTCTGTGGCTTTTCTAGAGGTCTTTTGACTTTTCTTGTTACTTAGGGAGTAAACATCATTCTTTCTTTTAGGGGAATCCTTCTTTATGCATCTAGTGGGAAATACTGTCTTGAATCATAGAAGCCAAAAAGATCAGATATTTTTCTCCCCTGCCTCCTGGCACCTGGCATGTAGCTCAATGATACAGGCTTGGTCAAGCAGAACTCATGGCTAGGATTTTGAAACTTGAGGGTCTGGTGGCAATGGTGGTGCTGACAGTCCAGCAGGCACTGTGCTGAGCTCCCAGTGGTGGCTTTGTCAACAATCAGACCCTCTGTAGGATGAGTTTCTGGCATGACCTTGGCTGGTGTTTGGGCTGCTAAGTTTCTCTGGATTTTGCTTATTTTCCGAGTCTGGTTGCTAGCTTCACCCTCAACACCCATGAGCTTCCTGTGGTCTTTGTCTCCTTAAACAGGCCGGAGTTGATTTCTATTCTGTTCGCTCTAGGGTCCATGGGATTTGTCTTAATAATCTATGGTAAGACATGTAGACAGGGACATGACTGAGAGAAGGGAAGAAGCTTCTACTGATGGATGGAAGTCCTGGCAATGGGAGGGATATGCAGCAAGCCACACGGGGCCACATGGAGAAGCAGCAGGGTTGGCCAGGAGGCAGAGGGAATGAGGGAAAAACAGACCAGAGCCTTTATTGTGGTTTCTGCTAAAAGAAATGGGTAGGGCAGGGTAAGCAGGCTTAGGATTAGCTAGTTTGAGTAGTTTTGGCAGGCTGTGGGGCAGAGAAACTGTCCCTGTGGCCTACTACTGGGGACTAGGTGGTTAGGGCAGGTGGGCAGTGAGTATCCCAGAGTGTGAGAGCACTATAAAGGAGGGAGTTGTGGGGAGGGGCTGTGTATGGGTGGGTTTGCACACAGAAAGCAGACTCAGACTTCAGGTGAGTCATTGGCTGGCCCTCCAGGCCCAGCATGGCCCCAGGATGTCAAAGCATCACATACAGAAACCAGAAGACCTGGTTATCACCCTGATTGCACCCTGTGCAATCCTGACCGTACAACTTTTTTTAAAGAGTTCTGATTTAGGGATGTTCAATGTGAAACGTGAAGAAAACCATGAGTCTTATACCCAAGAGGATATGGAGCATGCCCGGGCACTGTCCTAGCACTTTGCACACATCTTCCCACCAAACTCTTGCAGCAATCCTATGAAGTAGTCATGGTTTGGATTCTAACTTAATTCATGAGGAAATTGAGTCTCAGAGGGTTGTAAGCAACTCTGGCAAAGTCAGGTATTTAACTAAAGGAAAACCAAGACTTGAACTCTGGGGTGGGGGGGAGCGGTGTGACCCCAGAGCTGTGCTTCTAACCGCTATGCCCACCACCTCTGCACTGTGTATCTGTGGGGAGGCGGGCTCCAGAGAGCTGTGGGACAGAGGCAGCACTAAGAGGGAAGTCCAGATGTCAGAACATAGTAGAAGTTGGGGGAACTGACTCAACTGTCAGGGGAAACAACACTTTGTTTTATTTTCCAGGATAATTTCTAACAAATCAAAATTAAAGAGAATACTAAAATGAAGCTCAGGATTCACCTCCACCACCACCACCATCATCATCATAATGATGTAATCTGTCTAGTTTCCTTGTCACACTCAGTCACTGTTAGGGTGGGTGGCCAACCATCCCAGTTTGTCCAGGACTTTCTCAGTTTTACCACTGATGTTCAAAGTCCTAGGAATTTCTTTAGTTCCAGGCAAACCAGGATAGTTGGTCATCCTATAGCCTTCCATCTCTTGAATTATCTTGAAGAAATTTCAAAATGATGTATCATTTTATTTATTATTATTACAGAATGTATCTCTAACGTATATAATAAATAATGTTTTATTTATTATATGTTATATATATAATCACTATGGTACCAGCATCACACCCCAAAACAATACCTTAATATAAAATATCCAATTGTGTTTTGTACGTGTCCAATACCACTAATTGTATTGAATTAGAGTCCAAAATTTGCATACTGCATTAGGTTGGTATATCTTTTGAGTCTCTTTTAATTTAAAATTCCTCTTCCCACTCCTCCCCTTTTATTTATTAAAAACCTGATTTGTCTTGGTAGAGTTTCCTTTATTGTGAACTGTGCTGATTCACACCTATAGCATCACGTAACCTGGTCTTCTATCCTCTGCATGTCCTATACCTTGGTAGTTAAGTTCAGGTTCAATTTGTGGGGAGAAGGGAATGAAATTTCATTCCCACTGCATCACACCAAGATGCATATTGAGTCTGGTTAACTCTCTTTAAGATTTACCTGTGGATTTACCCTGGTATCAGCCTGATCTTGCCTGTATCAAGTTCTTCTTTACTCTTTCATCTAATTATTTTAGCCACTGTTCACAATCATTCCCTGGACCCATTATTTTATAAAGCTACAAAGTGGTGGTATTCTGTCCTTTCTTCACTGGTAGCTGAGATGTTTTTCTAAAAAAAGAACTCTTCATCATCAACTCCTGGGATTACCCCAAAGTAAAGTTTATATAGGGAAATCCTATTAAATGTTTTATGTTTCCCTTTATAATCAGTTTTCAGAAAAATAAATTGGTAACCTAACACCTCCAGGGCTGACCATTGAGGTTTTCTTATTTTGTAAAGCATTATTTTGAAGTCATTGATTTTTTTAAACCATATTTGTTTAAATGTATTTCATATATTCTTTTTTGAAGCTTATATTAAACCACCTTTGTCCAGTAGAAATTTCTTCTTGGGTCCCCTTGCCTCCAGTACACCCCCAGGTATTCTGGGCTTGCCTTTTGTATTTCACACCCCAGAATAAGAATTGATCACTGAGTCAAGAATCCTGAGTTTCTTTTGGTGGGAAATAGAATTTAAAAACCACAGTCTGCTCTGAAGTAGACAGGTGCATGTCCTACAGACACATGAAAAAATGCTCATCATCTTTAATCATCAGAGAAATGCAAACCAAAACTACTCTGAGATACCATCTAACTCCAGTAAGAGTAGCCCACATCACAAAATCCCAAAACAACAGATGTTGGCATGGATGTGGAGAAAGGGAACACTTCTGCACTGCTGGTGGGAATGCAAGCTAGTACGTTCCTTTTGGAAGGAAGTTTGGAGAACACTCAGGGATCTAACTTTAGACCTGCCGTTTGATCCTGCAATTCCTCTTCTAGGTGTGTATCCAAAGGACCAAAAATCATTTGGCAATAAAGATATTTGCACCAGATTGTTCATTGCAGCTCAATTCATAATTGGGAAGTCATGGAAGGAGCCCAAATGCCCGTCGACCCATGAATGGATTAATAAATTGTGGTGTATGTATACCATGGAATATTATGCAGCAGTAAAAAAAATGGAGACTTTACCTCCTTTATGTTTACATGGATGGAGCTGGAAAATATCCTTCTTAGTAAACTATCCCAGGAATGGAAAAAAAAAAAAGTATCCAATGTACTCAGTACTACTGTGAAACCAATTTATAATAACTCACACTTGCATATGAAAAATGAAACACAACTTTAGTCTATGATGAAAGAGCGAAGGGGAGGGCGAGGGATGAGGAGGGGGTGGGAGGGATAGAAGGGGACCACACCTATGGAGCACATTGCAAGTACAAGTTGGTTCTATCATGTGTAGAACACAAATGTCCTAATGCTATAATTGGGTAAATGAGATGAAAGCTATGCTGATTAGTATGATGTAAGCCCTCCAATTTGTACAAGTAATCAACTCACTGAAATGGGCATAAATGTATTTATGATCTATGTACAAAAGACTTAATTAAAAAAAAAAACCACAGTCTGGGAGATGTCACTGCTTCTAGGCCTTTTGGGTAGACAAAGTTAGGAAATTCATACTGTGTTTTAAAGAGAAAATGGATTGAGTGTTCCTGTGATCTCTCCAATTCACATTTAAGGTCCCAGGGTTCATACTGAAGTTTTCTGATTCTTTCCGTAGGAATTGCTTCCCTGTGACAAAATACTTGGCCCCAGTAACACCAGTGTAATTACCCCCTTGCTTTGTCCTACCACATTCTAACAACAGTTCCAGAATAACAACATCAATATTATAACTAACAACATGATAACTGAAAATAACTTGTAATTTCTTTACAGTTATTTTTAACCTTAGGCTGCATCCCAGTAGCTATATATGGGCAAATTACTGTATTTTAAAGTCATGTAACATAATTTCTCACTATGTAGCCATGAACTTCATGCAGGTTAGTTTATTTTGTTTTAGGTTTGAAGGGATTGTGTTTTAAAAAACTTTAATGTCATTTTTTTAATATAAAATACTCAAGAGGTACAAATGTTTTTGTTACATGCATACCTTGCATACTACTTACATTGGGACTTTCTGTGTGCTTGTCACCAGAAACGTGTTCATTGTGCCGGTAGGTAAGTGTTCTATCCCTCACCGCCTTTCCACCCTCCCCTCCACTTCTTGGTTTGCAACGTTCTTGACGGCTCTTTGCGCCCACGTCTGCCCATCATTTGGCTTCCCATGGTTAGAAAGCACGTGTGGTGTTTGTTTGTCCATTTCTGAGACTCGTCTAACTCAGGAGAAAATGGTCTCCAGTTCCCAAGTTGCTGCAAAAGACATTATTTCATTCCCTTTCATGGCCGAATAGTAATCCACGGTGTATCTAGACCACAGTTTCTTTGTACACTCATGAATTAATGGGCACTTAGGTTGGCTCCACATCGTCACCATTGTGAATTGTGATGTGTAAACATTCCAGTGCAAGTGTCTCTTTTTATAAAATTACTTATTTTCCTTTGGGTAGATACCCAGTAGTGGGATTGCTGGGTTGATAGTCTACTTTTTTTTTTTTTTTAAACATTTTAAAAATGTTTATTTTCAATCCTTTTGCCTTTAATTATTTTTTTGCATATATATATTTAATTAATATTAAATCATAGCTGTGTACATTAATGCGATCATGGGGCACCATACATTGGTTTTATAAACAGTTTGACATTTTCATCACACTGGTTAATATAGCCTTCCTGGCATTTTCTTAGTTATTGTGTTAAGACAATTATATTCTACATTAAAATCCCAGACCAGAGATGTTGGCGTGGCTGTGGAGAAAAGGGAACACTTCTACACTGCTGGTGGGAATGCAAATTAATACATTCCTTTTGGAAAGATGTTTGGAGAACACTTAGGGATCTAAAAATAGACCTGCCATTCAATCCTATAATTCCTCTACTAGGTATATACCCAGAAGACCAAAAATCACATTATAACAAAGATATTTGCACCAGAATGTTTATTGCAGCCCAATTCATAATTGCTAAGTCATGGAAAAAGCCCAAGTGCCCATCGATCCACGAATGGATCAATAAATTGTGGTATATGTATACCATGGAATACTATGCAGCCTTAAAGAAAGATGGAGACTTTACCTCTTTCATGTTTACATGGATGGAGCTGGAACATATTCTTCTTAGATAGTCTACTTTTAGTTCTCTTAAGAATCTCCATACTGTTTCCCATAGAGATTGGATTAATTTGCAGTCCCACCAACAGCATATAAAACATTCCTTTCTCTCTGCATCCCTGCCAGAATCTATTGTTTTTGGACTTTTTAATAATGGTCATTCTGATAGAGATAAAGTGATATCTCACTGTGGTTTTAATTTGCATTTCCCCAATGATTAGTGATAGTATGTTTCCATATGTTTGTTGGCCATTAGTCTATCCTCTTTTGAAAAACTTCTGTTAATATCTTTTCTCCCCTTTTTAATGGAGTTGGTTTTTTTCCCGATGATTTGAGTTCTTGGTAGATTCTAGATATTAGTCCTTTGTCTGAAAAATAGTTTGAGAATATTTTTTTACACTTTTTTCTATTTATTCTGTTGGATCATTTCCTTTGCTGTATGGAAGCTTTTTAATTTAAGCTCCCTGTATTTTTTTTTTTTATTGTTGTATTTGCCTTTGGGGTCTCAGTCATAAATTCTTTGCCTCAGCTGATGCGTAGAGGAGTTTTTCTAACATTTTATTCTAGAAGTTTTGTGGTTTCATGCCTTACATTTACTTTGTCGATTCATCTTGAAGTAACTTTTGTACATGGTGAGAGATCAGGGTCCCGTATTATTTTTCTGCGTGTGGTTGTCCAGTTTTCCCCACCACCATTTATTGAATGAGGTTTCCTTCCCCCAGGGTATGTTGTTGTCTGTTTTGTCCAACATCAATTGACAGTAGGTAAACGATTTTAAGTCTCACTTCTCTATTCTGTTCCGTTGGTCTGTGTCTCTATTTTTATACAGTATGTAATTTTATTTTATAATTTTGTAGAACATGTGCATGCTTCAAAAGTAAAATAATTGAAACAGATCGCATTCAGGCAAGTCTAAGTTTCTACCCCTGCCCCTTCACGTACTTCTTACTACTTCTATTAGGTTACTTTTTTGTTTAGTTTTTATTTATTCTATCATTATTTACATGTATGTATACACTTATGTGCATATGAGTATATAAAAACAAATAATTATCTTTTACTATCTTCTTTCATTCTTATATGGGAGTGTATAAAAAGAAATAACTATTTTTTCATATTCCCTTTCTTAGGTAAATGGTAACATGCTATAATTACTCTTTGGCATCTTGTTTTTTGTTTTTTTTTTTTTTTTACTTAGTATGTGTCCTAGAGAGCACATCTTAGCAATGTATAGAAATATGGGCAATCCTCATCACTCATAGTAACTATGTTTTGTAAATTCCCCCATGAATGCTGGATTAGTAAATCCTAATATGTAGTTAGATCCTTGTGAGCCTCAGGTCACAAGATTTTCACCAACCAATCAATAAATACCTTGTTTTACGTGTATTTCTGTTTAAAGACTCCTTAGTTAATACAACATAATTAATTCATAACACTGAACTTGAGCACTATAACTCATGCCTGGACAAAGCTTACCTAACATGTTTTCTTTCTCCACAAGGCATGTCACAGCCTTGTGCTTGGGGACACTGGATGGCATTTTAGTACTGTGCTTGGGGGCCATCTTCAATAAGTGAAATTACCATCAAAAGCTCAAAATGCCAAAACTGTGGCACTGCCTTGACTATGGAAAGGATGCTTCCAGTACAGAACGTGAAATGAAACAAGAAAGCAGTATGTCTCCTTGTTTAACCTCAGCTGAGAATGTGCAGGTCTATGAATGCTGCTGATGGACCATCAATGTTGACTTTGGGGTTGCAAATTAATTTTAGCTAGTGAGTAAATCTGCAACTATAGAATCCATGAATAAGGGAGACTGATTATATTCCTCGTTTCCTTTTTAGAGTGTCATAGTACTCCATGGAGTAGATGTACCATCCGTTTATTAAACTGGCCTATTGACAGACATCTGGGTTTTTTCTTATCTTTTGCTATTACAAATAGCAACACCACAAGTAGGTTTGTGCATTCATATTTTTGACAACTTCTCCTTGGAATAAAGTCATTGAAGAGCGATTACTGAGTCAAAGAATAAATGCGTACATATATGGGGGGGGCAAGAATTGCTCATTTTTCTTCATAAGGATTGTACCATTTTTGCATTCCCACCAGAACTGATGAAAGAGTCTGTTTCCCCACAGCCTCCTCAACAGAATGAATTGTCCATCCTTTGGATACTTAATAGGTAACAAATTGTCATCTTAGTGTCTTAACTGGCATCCTCTTATGCTCCAGGGCACTTGTATTTCTTTTTTTTTGAAAGTTTTTGGTTCACCTCTCTTGTAAAAGGTAGTTTCTTTTTTTCTTTTCTTTATTTTTTTTTTAATTTCAGATTAATATGGGGGTACAAATGGTTACATTACATTGTATGCATTTGCTAGGTAAAGTTCAAGTTATAGTTGAGCCTTTCACTCAGGCATGTGCTATATGCCCTTGGAAAAGCAAGTATACAATGTACTCAACACTAATATGAAACCAAGGGAGAAAGGAAGTTAACTGAATCATCATAGAATTGAAAGCATTGGCTCAGGAATCATATAACAGAACCCCTTTCTTCCAATTAGTAGTTATCTGGTCTTGCCTAAGTTTCATCATCTTCTTGATCCTCACTTTCCTCATTGTATAAACATTAGATGTGACTTCCTAGAGTTTCTGTGAAGATTAAATGATATTTTTGTAAGAAGGATGTTGTGCAATGCCAGGTCCAGATTAAGGGAGCAATAAATAGTAACTATTAACATGGTAAAGAAGGAAATTTCCTGCCTTCATTAGGACATGTCTAAGAGTAGAGAGAGAGCGAGGGCTGTAGGTGGGAGGCACGGATGGATTCGCCATGAAAAGCAGGGGTTGCAAGATAAGGTGGGAGTTTCCCATCATGCCATGGACCATGCCTCAGGAAAGAGGAGATAGCTTATGATGCTCACCACAGAAGACACTTTAAGCCATAAATTAGTTTCATAGTAGGGCTGAGTACATTGGATACCTTTTCTACCATTCTTGAGATACTCTATTAAGAAGAATATGTTCCAGCTCTATCCATGTAAACATAAAAGAGGTAAAGTCTCCATCTTTCTTTAAGGCTGCATAATATTCCATGGTGTACATATACCACAAATTATCCATTTGTGGATCGATAGGCACTTGGGCTTTTTCCATGACTTAGCAATTATGAATTGGGCTGCAATAAACATTCTGGTACAAATATCTTTGTTATAATGTGATTTTTGGTCTTCTGGGTATATACCTAGTAGAGGAATTATAGGATTGAATGGCAGGTCTATTTTTAGATCTCTAAGTGTTCTCCAAATATCTTTCCAAAAGGAACGTATTAGTTTGCATTCCCACCAGCAGTGTAGAAGTGTTCCCTTTTCTCCACATCCACGCCAACATCTCTGGTCTTGGGATTTTCTGATATGGGCTAATCTTACTGGAGTTAGATGATATCTCAAAGTAGTTTTGATTTGCATTTCTCTGATGATTAAGGGTGATGAGCATTTTTTCATATGTTTGTAGGCCATGCACCTGTCTTCTTCAGAGAAGTTTCTCTTCAAGTCCCTTGCCCAGCCAGCAATGGGATCACTTGTTCTTTTCTTGCTTATACGTTTGAGTTCTCTGTGGATTCTGGTTATTAAACCTTTGTCGGAGACATAACCTGCAAATATCTTCTCCATTCTGAGGGCTGTCTGCTTGCTTTACTTACTGTGTTCTTGGCTGTGCAGAAGCTTTTTAGTTTGATCAGGTCCCAGTAGTGTATTTTTGAACCTGTTTTAAATGCCCAGGGGGGGTCCTCCTCCTACAATATTCACCCAGGCTGATTTCTTCAAGAGTTTTCCCTGCACTTTCTTCTAGTATTTTAAAGTTTCATGTCTTAAGTTTAAATCTTTAATCCAGTGAGAGTCTATCTTAGTTAATGGTGAAAGGTGTGGGTTCAGTTTCAGTCTTCTACAGGTTGCTGGCCAGTTCGCCCAGCACCATTTGTTAAATAGGGAATCTTTTCCCCACTGAATGTTTTTAATTGGCTTGTCAAAGATCAAATAACAGTAAGTAGCTGGGTTCATCTCTTGGTTCTCTATTCTGTTCCAGACATCTACTTCTCTGTTTTTGTGCCAGTACCATGCTGTTTTGATCACTATTGATTTATAGTATAGTCTGAGGTCTGGAGGGTGATTCCTCCTGCTTTGTTTTTATTTCTGAGTAATGTCTTGGTTATTCAAGGTTTTTCCTGATTCCATATAAAATGAAGTATTATTTTTTCAAGATCTTTAAAGTATGACAGTGAAGCTTTAATAGGGATTGCATTAAAATTGTATATTGCTTTGGGTAGTATGGACATTTTAACAATGTTGATTCTTCCCAGCCATGAGCGTGGTATGTTTTTCCATTTGTTAACATTTTCAGCTATTTCTTTTCTTAGAGTTTCATAGTTCTCTTTATAGAGATCTTTCACATCCTTTGTTAGATAAACTCCTAAATATTTCATCTTCTTTGGCACTACTGTGAATGGAATAGAGTCCTTGATTGTTTTTTCAGCTTGACTATTGTTGGTATATATAAAGGCTACCGATTTGTGGATGTTGATTTTATAACCTGAGACACTGCTGTATTCCTTGATTGCTTCTAAGAGTTTTGTAGTAGAATCTTTTTTTTTTTCCAGATAGACATCATATCATCTGCAAAGAGTGAAAGTTTGATCTCTTCTGACCCTATATGAATACCCTTGATCACCTTTTCTTCCCTAATTATGATGGCTAAAACTTCCATTACAATGTTAAATAGCAGTGGAGACAATGGGCAACCTTGTCTGGTTCCTGATCTGAGTGGAAATGATTTCAATTTAACTCCATTCAATACGATATTGGCTGTGGGTTTGCTGTAGATGGCCTCCAGCAGTTTAAGAAATGTCCCTTCCATACCAATTTTCTTGAGTGTTCTGATCATGAAGGGATGTTGGATATTATCAAAATCTTTTTCTGCATCAATTGAGAGAATCATATGGTCTTTGTTTTTTAATTTGTTTATGTGCTGAATTATATTTATAGATTTACATATATTGAGCTAGCCTTGAGACCCTGGGATAAAACTGACTTGGTGTTGATGTATAATTTGTTTAATGTGTTGCTGGATTCTGTTTGTTAGGATGTTGTTCAATATTTTTGCATCTATATTTATTAGTCATATTGGTCTATAATTTTCTTTTATTGTTGGACCTTTTCCTGGTTTGAGGATCAAAGTGATGTTTGCTTCATAAAACATGTTCGGTAGTCTTCCTTCTTTTTCTATATTTTGGAACAGGTTGAGTAATATGGATACTACTTCCTCTTTAAAGTTTTGGTAGAATTCAGACATGAGGTCATCTGGTCTCGGGCTTTTCTTTTTAGGGAGATTTTGTATGGTTGATGCTATTTCAAAACGTGATATAGGCCTGTTGAACATTTCCACTTGATTCTGGCTAAGTCTTGGAAGGTGATGTGCTTCCAGGTATTGGTCAATTTCCTTCAGATTTTCATATTTATGAGAAAAAAGTTTCTTGTAATATTCATTAAGGATTTTTTTAATTTCTGAGGAGTCTGTTGTTATTTCATCTTTGTCATTTCTGATTGATAAAATTAGAGATTTTACTCTTTTTTTTTCCTGGTTAGGTTGGCTGAAGGTTTATCTATTTATTGACCTTTTCAAAAAGTGAACTTTTTGATTTATTGATCTGTTGCATAATGCTTTTGTTTTCAATTTCATTTATCTCTGCTCCAATTTTAGTTATTTCTTTTCTTCTACTGGGTTTGGGAATTGGAATGTTCTTCCTTTCCCAGTTGCTTGAGATTTACCATTAGGTTGTTAACTTCTTCTCTTTCTGTTCTCTTGAGGAAGGCTTGCAAGGCTATAAATTTCCCTCTTAGGACTGCCTTTGTGGTATCCCAAAGGTTTTGATAATTCATGTCTTCATTGTTGTTTTGTTCCAAAAATTTGGTATTTCCTTTTTATTCTCATCTATAACCCAGCTATCTTTCAGCATAAGGTTATTTAACTTCCATGTGTTTGTACGTGTACGCAGATTCTTTTTGTTGCTGAGTTCGACTTTTATTCCATGGTGGTCTGAGAAGATGCAAGGAATAATTTCTATTCCTTTAAATTTACTGAGGTTAGACTTGTGACCTAAGATGTGATCGATTTTGGAGTATGTTCCGTGGGCTGATGAGAAGTATGTGTATTCACTTTCGTTGGGATGAAATGTTCTGAAACATCTGTTAAATCCAAATGTTGGATGGTTAGGTTTAAATCTAAAATTTCTTTGCTCAGCTTCTTATTGGAGGATGTATCCAATACTGCCAAAGGAGTGTGGAAATCTCCAACTCTTATGGAGCTGGAGGAAATTAAGTTGCTCATGTCTGTTAGAGTATCTCTTATAAATTGAGGCACATTCTGGTTGGGTGCATAAATATTAATAATTGAAATCTCATCATATTGAGTGTTACCCTTAACAATTCTTATCCTTCCTTACTTCTGTTTATTTAAAGCCTATTGTATCTGCAAATAGAATTGCAACACCTGCTTTTTTTCTGATTTCCATTTGCCTAAAATATGTATGACCATCCTTTCACCCTGAGTCTATATTTATCTTTTAAGGTAAGAAGAGATTCTTGGATGCAGCAGATATATGGCCTGAGTTTTTGTATTCAGTTAGCCAACTTGTGCCTCTCTAGAGGACAGTTTAAGCCATTCACTTTAATGGAGAATATTGATAAGCCTGGTAAAATTTTGGGTATTGAGTTTCGAAAGTCCAGTGGACATTTTTAATCCTTTCGCCATGGTGGAAGTTGGAATTTGTTCAAAAGTTTCTAAGTGAATTTACTTTTGTGGTAAAGGATTGGGCTGGTCATTATGGAGGATAGGTCTGAGAATATCCTGAAGAGCTGGTTCAGTTATGGCAAATTTCTTCAACATGTGTATGTCATTAAAGTGTTTAATTTCTCCATCATAAATGGAACTCAGTTTAGCTGGATACAGGATCTGGGGTTGAAGTTATTTTGTTTAGGAGTTTAAAAGTCGATGACCACCCTATTCTGGCTGAAAGGTTTCAGCAGAGAGATCTGCAGTCACTCTAATATTCTTCCCTTTGTAGGTTATGGTTTTCTTACATCTGGCTGCTTTCAGAATTTTCTCCTTCATATTAACTTTAGTGAATTTAATTATGATGTGCCTGGGGGATGTCTTATTTGGGTTGAGTCTTGCTGGGGTTCTGAAACTGTCTGCTATCTGAATTTCAGAATCTCTTGGCATGTCTGAAAAATTCTCTTTCATAATTTCATAGAGAAGAGCCTCTGTGCCTTGTGAAGCCACTTCATTGCTTTCAGTGATTCCTATGAGGTGGATATTAGCCTTCTTTGAATTATCCCAGAGCTGAGAGAATGATCTGTTTTTGCTCAAAAGCTTTGTCTTCAAATGTCAGAAATCTTTTCTTGTGCTTGCTCAACTCTGTTACTGAGGCATTCTACTGTATTTTTTCAGATCTTTGCGGGGTGCAAATTCTTGCTTCAATGTGTCAAAATCTTTGGTGGTTTTGTCTTTAAATTTGTTGAATTCTTGAGACAGCTTTTGAATTTCTCCTCGAATTTCCAATTCCCACTTCCTCCATTCTATTAATCTTTTTTGCAATCTAAACTCTGAATTCGATTTCTGACATCTCGGCCATTTGTTTATGAATAGGATCTTCAGTTACGTGTGCTATATCTTTCCTTGAGGGGGTTGATCTACTCTGGTTATTCATGTTACCAGAGTTTTTCTGCTGATTTCGCCCCATGATTATTTTACACTGTTGTACTACCCTGTTTTCCCAAAAATAAGACAGTGTCTTATTTTAAGGTGTGCTCCCAAAGAAGCACTAGGTCTTATTTTCAGGGGATGTCTTATCTTTCCTGTAAGTAGGTCTTATTTTCGGAGGATGTCTTATTTTCGGGGAAACAGGGTAGATGAGTGGATAAAGAAAAGTTGGGTTTGGGGCTTCAGGAGTAGTAATTAACTAGCCCTTTGCCCAAAAGCTGGGACTGGTGTCTGTACCTTTTCCCCTGGAGCTTTGCCAAGGACCTGTATAGTTCTACAGCCCAAGAAACTGGGGACCTGCTTGGTGTGGTGGGGCTAAGTACTTCTGTCTTGTTTTCAGCTGGTCTCTGTCTGACCCTATTGAATCAGTTACTCTGGGTTGAAGTCTCAGCTGTGGAGAAATACTAGCAATTAAGTCACCCCACCCCCCAAGGCAACAATTGGTAAAGGAAAATAAAACCTTCCTACAACCACAGACCCAGAGTACCACTTGGATAATTCTCGGGCGATTGGCCCAGTTCAAGAAGTCCAAATCAATTGTCTCAGTCAGCACCTGTCTCAGGTGGGAGAGTTTAAAAGGTCTCTGGCAACTAGATGGCAGGGGTCTGCTGACAACTCAACTGAAATATGACTTGCTCCCGTGCTCCGTGAGGTCAGGAGGACCCACCCAGCAAATAGATTAGTCTGAGAAGGTTAATGCCTCCTTTCCCACCTTGAATCTCTGTCACATCCAGTCACTGATAACCCCACAGGGCTGTGACCTCGTTGCCTCCAGTGAGCAGATACTCCAAAGGTTTTCACCTACCTGAATCACAGGGAGATCTATGGCTCCTCAGCCAGGCCACTGATCTCTACTACAATCCCACAGGGGGAGGTGAGGCCTGACAATCTCGGGTGCTTGATGGAGGCTGGGGCTGTTCACTCAGTTCCAGCCCCATCCATGATTGATGTTACTGACAGAACAGAACAACTTTGCAGAATTTGTTTCTGTCCTGGCTAAATTCCCCTGTAGAAGAGAAGCGGTTTTGAGTTCACCAAACCTGCTCCTCAGGCCCTGTCTGTGCTGTTGCCTAGTAGTTTGTATTTGTAGTACAGTTAGCTGTCAGTTCTAGCCTCCTGCCCTCTTTGTCTGGGTGAATGATCCTCTGGGGGCCAGGTGCATCTTAGGCTCAGTAAAGCGGTCCTCTGGGTAAGCCCCACCCTTGGAATCTACCAGCTCTGTGCGTGCATTTTCTAGTCCCCACACTCCACCCAGGTCAGTACTGCCTCAGGCAAACCCTTTACTCACGGGGCCTGCGTTTCCATCCCAGATCTTTTCTGCCAGTGGCTACCACGGGAGAAGATGCCCATCCCAGAGAGACAGGGGTTATGACTCTGGAATATCCAGGGGTGAGCCCTATTGTTGCCAAAAAAACAGCTGCTGCTCTGTGCCTCAGGGCGCCACCACTCCTGTGTGATTCCCTCTCAGCCAACCATCCTCTCCTCACTCCTGAGCTGCAGAATCAGCACTGACCAGCAGCAGTCCATGCCCTGTCAACACCTCTCAAGAAAATACCCAAGAATCTGGACTCCTGGGGACAGGCCTCCAGACCTCAGAGTGAGTGGAGGAGGAGCACTGGGAGCTCAGAATTGCAGGTAGAGAATATATACAGTTTTATACAGTTTTATGCCTGGCAGAAGAGTGCCATGGCACCGTAGTAGGGGAAGTAGGTCCAGTTTTTAGAGGGTATCTCCTGTGGGATATAATGGGAGGACTTTTGAAATCTGCTCATTTGTTTATGGGGTACTCCGAGCCATTCTCATGGGGGAGGGCACTCCCGTCCACTTGGTGATGGATTTTGTACCTTTTGTTTGTACCCTTGGGGTTGCAGCTCTCCCCAGCAGGATTGATGTGCGTTCTTCAACCGTCTCTCTTGGTGCAGCTCTAATCCGCCAGGTTACTTGCTAAATTTCTGTCCTTTAATTCTCCTTCTGGATGGGTGCCTCTGTGGAAAGCTGGCTTCAGTCAGCCATCTTGTCTCCGCCCCCAGAAGATGTAAGTTCCTAAGACACTACAGTTGTCTTTTGACCATGATAGAAGTAATTGCAAAATTAAAAAGGACACCAATATGAGGTTAGTTGAGCTACAATTTAAAGAGAGAGGCATTACATCTTGTTAATATCATTGTAGTTCTTGATCAAGCCATTCCTGAAGCTGGTATAGCCCCTGGACGTTTTGGTTGTGTGAATAAATGAATTCCCCTGCTCAAGCCATGACTGAAGCTGGTATAGCCCCTGGACTTTTCAGTTGTGTGAGTAGATAAATTCTTCTTAATAGTTGGTATAGGAAGAGGTTTGTGTTATACTGAATGAATATTAGCTAACAGAGTGTCTAAGGGGTATTGTCCTAACCAGTTTGCTTATTTTTCAAATGCAGAGCAACTCTTCTAAGGCAGGCCACTGATTATCTCCCTAGAAATTCAAAGCATCTTCCTAGCTCCAAGGAAATAGATCTTTAATCTTTAGGTGCTGAAAGGCTGGGTAACAAGCACAGGATGGCTCTGGTGTGCTGCATTTTTATCCAATCAATTTAACTTTGAGAGGCAGCAGGTGTACCATTTCATTACAGACACTCCGAACTCTGAGATCCTGCCCGTGTCCTCTAATCTGGCTCCTGCCTGCCGGTTCTTGCATATCCTGTTGAGAGACCATTATTAAGATAGAATTTGTATAGATTATTTTCAAGCCAACAAAAGTATTTCCTTGTTATTTATTCACAAGGTCTAGTGTGCAATATAAATTTAGCCAATTTGAAGCACCTGGCTCACTGATCTTGTTAGAGAGAGCCAAAGGCTATTGTCTGCTGTTCACACCAAGATAGAACTCCTGCTGGAAATCTCATTTCTAATTGCAGGAGGGTCATTTTAGAATGCAGGGAGACCCATGCTTCCCAAGCTTATAGAGCATACAACAACAATGTGTTCTGAATCCCCAGAGAGCTCATAACTCCGAGGATGCTATAAAACTGAATGTTCACTTGGTCTGCCCCCTGCAGAGAACACCCTGGAATCTCTTGTCTAATGCATATGGCAAAAACAAAACCTGGAACCAGCCTGGTACAGAAAGTCTCAGGAGATGGCCCAGAAGTGACCTAAAATTATACACTAAAAATAGTCATAGGCCCTTTCAGCCCAGGATTTTGGCTCAAGCAACTACCCCCCAAAATGCCCCATAGGAATGTCTTGGTTATACATATGACAATTTTAGAATCAAAGAACTCATTTACAAATCATCTCAGAAAGCCAAAAGTTACCTATTTGTAAAAAAATTATATGTAAGCTTATAATGAGGGCTTGCTTTTATATTCTTATCAACTGTAATAAGATAATAAAAATTACCTGGTTATATTAAAAGGTATAAAGCAGAAATAATCATACCACTGAGAAACACAGTCATTATTTATTTTGATGTTATGTCCTTCAATGTTGGCACATAGTCCTATATTGGTGTCAGTTATGATTGTTGTTCTTATTTACAAAGACCAATGGAAACCTTTTACATAGTTTCCTGTATGGCTTTATTATTCTTACCATTGAATGTACTTTTGTGCTGATGCCTTATTTTCATATAGTACCTATTTTCAGTGGCAATGTGGTAATTCTCCACTATGTGAATGTATCACAAATTATTTACCTAATCCCCCATTGTTGTATATTTAAACACACATGCTCTCTCTCTGTCTCTCTCTCCCTCACTCATGTGTGTCATTATAAAGAGTACTATGCTAACATTCTGCTGGAAAAAAATCATTGCATACTTCATTATGGCTCTCAAGGATAAATGCCTTCAAATGACACTTCTGGGTCAGAGGGCATGAGCATTTATAAGATGTCTAATATGAGGTTGGACAATTAAGTCTGTGAACCCATGCTAGAAAAAGTATTACATACCTTTTTGCTGAATATCACTATGGTCACCTTGAAAGTACTCCCCTTGGCCATCTGGAGACCACAGTGATATTCAGCAATGAGGTAATAGCACTTTTTTTAGAATGAATTTGTGAACTTAATTGTCTGACCTCCTACATATTGCCAGAATACCTTCCAAAACCATTTCAATATTTTATACTATCACAAACAGTGATTGAATAACAGTTCCTATTTTGATACACTCTTACCAAAACTACGTATGTTTTTAAATTTGCTGTTTCTAAGTTCTCTGTGCATGGCTCACTCTCAGATGCTATCATTTCTCCTTGCTCCATGATTCATGCCACTTCTATCCTGGGTGGAGAAGACTATGTCAGGGTAAGTGCTCTGATGGAAAGATAACAGTTTTTGAAATCATAAGGCCTGTGTTTTGGTTGTCTCTTGCATAAGAAAAAACAAAACAAACACCTCAACACTTAGTGACTTAAAAAAGAATAGTTGTATTCTATCTTGAAGTTCTGTGGGTTGATAGAGCTTACTGGGAGGTTTTTATGCTTTACATGGTGTTGAATGAGACTGAAATAATCATAATGCCGGATGGGGCTGGAAAAAGGAGGATGGCTCCCTTCTATAGCCGGCAATTGTTGCTGCCTGCCAGCGGGAGGTCAGCTGGGGAAGATCAGAGCATCTCGGTTCTCCTCTGTGTGAGGTGCACATAATTTGGGATTCTCACAATGTGGTGTCTGAGTCCCATGAAGCACTGGATAGGAACTGCCAGTTACCATGAGACTTGGGTTTGGAAGCCAAGAATGTCACTTCGGCCACATTCTCTTGGTTGAAGTTGGTCACAAAATCAGCCACCATGAAATGACTGGGGAAATATGCTCAACTTTTTCATGTTAGGAGTGACAAGGGAGGGTGGGATTATTGGAGTCCTCTTTGAGTACTAGTTAACAAAGGCAGAAGGAAAAGATGGAAGAAAAGAGATGGGAAAGATGGACACTTCTTGGCTGCGTTACTTTGGGCATATTACTTAATTTCTCTGAGTCTTATTTTCCAAAGCGAGGAAAATAGAATAACATCTGTTTGTACTTATGGAAGTGAAAAAATATAAATTCATATATGCAAACATCTATCTATGTATCTACTAAAAAGTCTATTTCCAACAAGCACAGTGGTGGTAGTCTCAGTTATCATTACAACTACTGATGTTACTATTTTCCAGATGTGATCCAGTAAAGCCATTTAGCCTCTATTGCCTCAACTGTAAAATAGGAAGAAATGATATCTCACAAACTTATTGAAGGCTGGGCATGGAGGCTCACACCTATAATCCTAGCACTCTGAGAGGCCGAGGCAGGTGGATTCCTCCAGCTCAGGAGTTTAAGACCAGACTGAGCAAAAGTGAGACCCTGTTTCTACTAAAAATGGAGAAAAAAACTAGGCAGATGTTGTGGCAGATGCCTATAGTCCCAGCTACTTGGGATGAGGATTTCTCAAGCCCAAGAGTTTGAGGTTGCTATGAGTTATGATACCACAGCACTCTACCCAGGATGACAGAATAAGACTCTGTCTCAAAAAAAAAACAAAACAAACTTATTGAAATGATTAAATGACATAATATATACAAATGACCTTTGTCCTCTCTTGGGCTTGTTCTGAATATCTTACTTTATTCTTGGGGTATGAAAACTAAAAGTAGATAAGGAATAGTCCTACTGAATATTATAAGGATTCTTGGCTTATAGTAGCAGGCCTTCTCTGTCCTTGATTGAAAACTATGATTTCTTTATTTTTTCTATCAATATACATAGAAGGCTCATGCTATTTGAGTTTGTGTTCATTTTACAAATAAACACACAGACGTTGGGGTATAGCAGGGTGAAAGATGTTAAAATGTTGCCATCCAATATCAGCATTCAATCTAGAGAAGGGACCATTACCTTCCGATCTTCAGTAAAAATCTATCCAGTGGAGTCAGATACCTTTTAGAAGGGTGTTTCTTTTGTGTGTGTGTAGGGGGAGGGAGGAAGATAGTGGACTGAAATGACAAAAAAAAAAAAAAGTCCTGTGTCTCAGATTTGAGGTGATGTCACCGCAGATATGAAGAAACATTCCATCTGGAAAAAAGAAAAAAAGGCATTGCCCAGGGAAAGTATAAGCTTTGAGGATGATGGGAATCTGAAGAAGAAAAGATGTAAGGTTGGAATTTGTGTGTGTTCTGTTCTTTAGTGGGGGGCAGAATGGACCTAGGTGACTTTCTTTACTCTAGAAAATGAGGCCGTTATGAATTAGCAACCCAGGGAAAGACTTTCCCAGGGAAACACCTTCTCTGTGTTTTTCTTTGTGTTTCCTACATGCAAAATTTTTCCCTGAAATAAACCATCAGTAGACTTCCAGCTAAACACTGCAGATTGAATGCATTCATTTGTCTCCCTTCCTCCTTAGAGACTCCTACTTAAATAGCCCTGAAGGGATAAACCGGTAGGAATAGAGAGAGAGATAAGAGTGATAAAGGGAAAGCAGAATACGAGAGGAGACAGTAATGGATAAGACACGTCAACTGAGTTTTGAACTATGGTGTATAGATCAATGAATGGTGCCTGACATAACAGAGTGAAGAAAACTGAAATCTAAGGACCTGTCAAGGAGAGATATAGGCCAAAATCAAGGTTATTCGGGTTACAGAACCTTGGAAAGTTTTGGGAATTGGAGGTAGCAG
Source organism: Nycticebus coucang (assembly GCF_027406575.1). NCBI lineage: Eukaryota > Metazoa > Chordata > Mammalia > Primates > Lorisidae > Nycticebus > Nycticebus coucang. The sequence continues at coordinate 94,448,473 of NC_069791.1, read as the reverse complement.
GGACTTCAGACAGCATGAACAAAGGGTGCATTTAGGACAAGAGAGTTAGTTGATAGATTCCCAGACACCCCACCCCACCCTGTGAAGACAGGCAGGAAGTAGGAAGGTTTTGAAAAAAATTGAACCAGTGTGTCTTTTTATTCAGAAATATCAAACCCAGTGAATAGTGGGCATGTAAGGAATGCCGAAGGATTAAATGAAAGTCAGTTCACTGCATAGTGGGACTATTCAGCCTTCTTTCTCTGTGGCCCTGGAATTCTTGGAGCCAGGACTATCTACCCAGATAGAAGAATGGTAGAAGAATCTTTCTGAAAGAAACAGAATAGACCAAAAGAAAATAATTATAGTTACTGATATTTGGAAATATCTTAATAGAATGGCTTGGTCCACAAAGGTGAAATTCTTTTTATTATTATTATTTTTTTATTAAGTCTTTTGTACATAAATCATAAATACATTTATGCCATTTTCAATGTGTTGATTATTTGTACAAATTGGGATGCTTACTTCATACTAGTCAACGTAGCTTTCACCTCATTTACCCAATTACAGCATTAGGACATTTGTGTCCTACACATGATAGAACCAACTTGCACTTGCAATGTGCTCCATAGTTGTGGTCCCCTTACTATCCCCTACTATCCCTCCCACCCACTTCCCTCCCCTGTCCCTCCCCTTCCCTCCTTCATCCTAGGCTAAAGTTGTGTCTCATTTTTCATATGCAAGTGTGAGTGATTCTAAATTGGTTTCACAGTAGTACTGAGTACGTTGGATACATTTTTTTCCATTCCTGAGATACTTTACTAAGAAGAATATTTTCCAGCTCCATCCAAATTCTAGAAGTAATGAACCTCATCCATAGAACTGCTGATCATTTGAGAGTGAGAGACTCGAGCATTATTGAATGGTAAAGGATAATCAGACACTTGAGAAAAGCCCTCAATATAGAAGAAAAAATCACACAACGTAATGACAGTAAAATGGAACCTGTGAAAAACAGAAAATGCAGGAAGCAGAAGAAAACTTCAATAAATTATAACCAAAATCCTCACAGACACTAGTGAAGATATCCATGTAACAAGAGGAGGATGCTATAGAAAATGAACTGTAAGGGAACAAGAAACAACTCTTGGAAGTTAAAAATCTGAACTATAATACATTCAAAAGCAGAGTGGAAAAAGAAAGTTAAGAAAATTAGCAAGAAGGCAGAAACAAAATTCAAAGGGATTTTTTTTTATGGAGAAGATATAAGAAAGGCAGAAGAAAAATCCAGAGGTTATGTGTATACAGAAATTGCAAACAGAGGAAACGGAAAATGATGGGGAGAAGATTATCAAAGAATGAACGCAATAAAATTGCTCAGAAGTGAGAGACATGAAGATTTAGACTATAGGGACTCACTAGTGAAATAAATCTAAAAGTTCACAATAAGGTATATCATTCTTAAATCACCAGAATGCTGGGGATGCAGAGAAAATCATAAAAGCTTCAAGGGTGTAATAATAGGTCACATTAAAAAGGACTAAGAATAAGAATCAGTATTAAACTTCTTAACAGAAATACTAGAAGCTAGTAGACAATAGACCCATACTCTCAAAATCATAACCTAGACTCCTACACCCTCTCAAACTATTAATCAAGAGTGATGAGATAATGAGAACAATTTTCAGACACGTAAGGATTCAAAATTGCACCTGAAAAAGCTTTTGGAGGAGGTGGCCCCCTCAACAACGACAACAACAACAAAGAAAAATTGCAAAAAGAAAAATACGGAATCAGGGAAATGGGGTTCAGTAGAGGAGAGAGGTAAAAAAAAGTCTCAGTGGGATGGGAAGGAGATGACAGATGGCAGCTGCATAGCCGGTCTCGAACGTCACTCATCCATGTGGGAGAAGATGACACAGGTGTCCTGAAGTGGAACCTCTTATAAAAAAGGACTTACCACCTACTGATGAGTTTTGCTACATTAACATTTATCTGGTATTTTTGTGATGTTTTCTGGGAAGAATTCATATTAGATTCATAGAAAATTAGTTGAGGAGCAAAAAAAGGCAGTAGCTTCAGGAAAAACTACATCTATATGAAGAAGAATCTTAATCACTGTGCTCTGCTTGGCTTAATGGCCATCGTAGATTATTGCCACATGCTGATTATTGATTTAACCCCAAAATGCAATATGGATAAATTGGCAGGACACAGGTATATGTGGGAAGGGGTGAGGTGGGGGAGGAGACTGACTAGATCTCCCAAAGTTATTAATAAAATTTTACAATTGATAAATTAAGAAACAATCATAGAAGAACTTCATTAGAATTACAGAATGAAACTACCAAAAGGCGTAAGTAAAAGTCTTAAAAGTGTTTTTCTTTAAGAAGCAGTAAATAGTGAGGAGAGGTCCGGGTGGGCTGGCATTTCATTTAAGCCTCCTCATACTCTGAATCTGAACCATAAACGTACAGTACTGTGAAAGAAGTGAACATCAATGTTCTACAAAGAAGACCTCTCAGAACAGGATCTGGTCACTAGAATTTGAAGATAGAATGTTAGTGACATACATCACCTCCCTACTTTTATGCTCAATAATCATCGAATGCTAATTTTGTGCTAGACTCACTCTCCAGAAAAGGTAAACATTTTTATCCTCATTTTACAGAAGCTGAGACTCAGGGGAGTGAAGTAACCCTGGGAGTAAATCTCACAAGGATTTGACCATACATTTGTCTGATGCCAAAGTTTTGCTTTTTTAAAAATTTTTTTCAGAGTCTCACTATGTTGCTGTTGGTAGAGTGCTGTAGTATCACAGCTCACAGCAACCTCCAGCTCTTGGGCTTAAGTGATTCTCTTGCCTCAGCCTCCCGAGTAGCTGGGACCACAGGTGCTTGCCACAGTGCCTGGATATTTTTTGTTGCAGTTGGCTGGGGCCAGGTTTGAACCCGCCATCCTCGGTATGTGGGGCCAGCGCCCTACTCACTGAGCCACAGGCGCCGCCCAAAGTTTTGCTTTTCTTATCAGCTCGGTATGACTTTCGGTAGTTGGTGTCTATTTATGCTCTAGAACTTGCCATAGACTAACTAAATTTGAAATCTAGAAGAAGGTCTTACAAATCATCCCATTCAATACTTTTTATTTTGTTAGGGTGGGGAGTATATTGAAGTTATATCACGTGACTAATGATACATTATTATTAGTAGCTGACCTGCCTCAGCTTCCACATCTCTTAATCCCCATGACATTGTCGATCCATGTTGTGGAGGAAAGGCAGTAAATGAGGAGTCTTCTAGTAAACAGAAATCACAGAAATCTGTTCATCCATCCCCAAGAGCAACCACACCTGGCTATTTCAGGAAGAGAGAAAATTTCACTATTGTGAAATTCCAACAGTGGAAAATCTCTAGGACCTGACAGTCTGGGTATGTGGGCCATGGTCTTGTTTTCCCTGAACAGTATTCAGGGTCCCACATAATATCCTAGAGAAATCCTTATAATCTTCATGAAGTGATACATAGTGATCACTCCTTGGGAGCCAGGGTCTCAAGGGAAAATCACCTGCTCTTCCTAAGAGGGTTTCCAGGCATGAGTCAAACATGAACTGTATGCTGTGGTATCAAGGTTGTGTCCACCCCTCCTCCATTCATATATTGAAACCTAATTCATTCCCAATACAGTAGTATTAAGAGGAGAGCCTTTAGGTGGTGATTAGTAGTATTAAAAGACTCTGCCCTTAAAAATGAGATTAATGACTTTATTTAAAAGGCCAGAGGGAGGTTTTCCCTCCCTTCATCGCATGAAGACACAGCTAGAAGGCATCATCTTTGAAGCACAGAGTGAACCCGCACCAGACAAGTCTGCTGCCATCTTAAAATTGGACTTCCCAGACTCTAGAATGTGAGTGATACATTTTTGTTGTTTATAAATTACCCAGTCTATGGCATTTTCTTATGGTAGCCGGATGGACTAAGGCAATGCATTACAGTGTTCTGGTGCAGGAAGGGTTCTGAGTGAAGCAACTCATGACAACAACAAACCCCCAGCATTTATTGAACACCTGCTATGTGCCAGGAATTATGCTAAGGATTTTGTATTCGTTTTATATCTTGAACAACTCTTCTTTTTTATTCTTTTATTCATTTATTTTCATTTCAAAGTATTACAGGCATACAAATATTTTTGGTTGCATGGAACTTTGAGTCAGTGTGGTAAGTGTGCCCATCACTCTGTTAGGTAGATTTTCACCCATTCCCTCTTCCCCCTTCTGTCTGTTTGATTTCTATTGAGTCTTACTACCCTCAGTGCACATGTGTGCTCATGTGTGGTTAGTTCCAGTTTAGTAGTGACTACATGTAGTGCATGTTTTCCCATTCTCTATTTCTGTCCATTTTGTTGCAAAAGGGATTAAGTCATCTTTTTTCATGGCTGAGTAGTACTCCACAATATACAATGTCACTTCTGGGTATTTACCCAAAGGAAAAGAAGTCATTTTATCAAAAGACACCTGCACTCGAGTGTGTGTTATTTATTGCACTTGCAATTTATACTTGCAAAGATCTGAAATAAACCCAGATGCCCATCAATTCATGAATGGATTGAACAATCTTTAAGATTAGTACTGTTATGACTTCCATTTGACAGATGAGGAAACTAAAGATTAGAGATGTTAAACAAACCTTTAAGAAGGATCAGGGCCTGTATTATCTGTTCCTATTCTTAATTGTTATGCTATGCAGCCTGTTTCTTTTTTTGTCTCTCGCTCAAGGTACCTCTAAAACAAAGCTCAGCACTTGAACTAGACAACTACATGCCCCTCTACTCACGCCATGCCTTTTGCTTGGAGCATCCTCGTTCCCTGGACTACCTGACTTCCCATGTGCTACCTTGCTGTCTGGCCTGAGTATTTCCCATTGGTCCTGTAAAATTAGTTTCAGACATCATCTCCATTAGCTTGAGATAGAGAAGTGTTTTTCAGCCTTTTTTAAATCTCATAGTACACTTGAACCTATAGTTAAATTTCTGCAGCACACTTAAATTATGTTGATCAAAAAAAAAAAGAGTAAGAAAAAAAGAATATCTTTACTGTGCTTTGACCTTCTTTTGAAAATAATTTAATTAATGATCTTTAAAATTTTTCACGGCACACCTATTGAAAATCACGGTGAAAGAGGCTTATCCTTTTTTTCCATCACCTGTTGTCATTTACCATCATATTTTGTCATCATTTGTTTATGTGCCCTTTTCCCACTCCATGAGCATTGCTGCAAGGACTAGAAACATTTTTACAGTCTATGGTAAACTGAGGAACATCTCCCTCCCCGAACATCTCCATGTCCCAATCTCTGCGACCTGTGAATATGTCATCTCACATAGCAAAGGTAGATTTGTAGATGTGATTCAGTCAAGGATTTGAGATCAGGAGATTATACAGATGGGGCTGATCTAATCATCAGCGTCCCTATAAGAGGAAGGCAGGGGTTCAGAGTCAGAAAATCAAAATGTGATGATGAAAGCAAAGGTTGGAGTGATGCACCTTGAAAATGGAGGAAGGTTTCATGAGTCAAAGAATGCTCTAGATTCTGGAAAATCTAAGAATATAGATTCTTCCCTAAATCCTGTAGAAGGAAGGCAGCCCTGCTGACCACTTGACTTTTGGACTTCCTTTGTAATAAATTGTTACAACAGCTACAGGACACCAACACACAGACCTAATGCTTAGAAAGTTCCTGGCACAGAGTAGGAACTTAGTAAGTTATTTATTCAATGAATGGACAAATGACCCATTTGCAAAGCAATGTTTGTGACTCCATCTCACACACATCCTTTTAGAAGTCAAAGTTTATGAGTGAGCACTAACCAAATGGTTGAAAGATCATTGCTCTGAAAGTCCGTACCAGAGATTTTACTGTTATAACCAACAAACACTGCTGTGGGCAGCTTAACTGTGAATAGAGTGAGTAGATTAATTCTGTGACTCAGGAAAACTTGATTTCTTGGGGTTTCTCTTTCCCTAACGATAAGAAGGCAAAAGTTAGTCTATTCTTCCTCCTGACGGTAAAGTTAATATAGATGGATGGTGTTACTCAACGAGAGTACTCCTTAGAAGACGAGGTACTGTATAAATACTGGGTAGCATTATTGTTGCATTAATAATAAATAGTTAAGAAATAAAAATCCATGTCTTCAAAAACAAATAAAGCAAGACACACACTCGTCACTTAGGGAAGGCTGTGCTCTCTTCCTGAACTAAAACACTGGGTGTTTTTAATAGCTTTGCTTTTTCATATTTTGTAACTAAAGAAATGGAACACACAGCTTTAGGATTAAATATTAAAATATTAAATATTAAATTAGACAGCAGAAATTCATCACATTCGTCAACCTGCCTGGTTTACTCAAGGTCTCTTAGGCACTCTAAGAAATCCAAGCCACTGTTCATATTCACTGAGGTCATTTCTTTCTTTTTTTCTTTTTTTATGCCAGACACACAGGCACCATATACATCATTTTATTGATCAATCTCAAAGAATTGAATGAAATAGACAAATACTAGCATCTGTATGTGAAATAGCCTATCCAGCATGATGAATCTAGAGGTTACACTTAAGAGACATGCCCACTTATACCAAACAAAAGCAGCTTCATGCAGTCTGAGTTGCAACCGTAGGCCTGAACTCTGTGTAAATTTTGACTGCAATGATGGTCTAGTAATCAGCTGGGTGTCATCATCATCCAAGCTCCAATACTCAAGTAAGACCCAAGAACCTGCTTATTTGACTGATGAAATCTGGGGTTTCTCTACACAAGGGAAACAACTTTGAAGTTTATCTTTGGTCTAGCTGCTTCCTCTGTCTGACTGTCAAACTCTTTCTCAGCGACTCAAAGTCTTCTGCTATCTATAACCCATTTTTGGGAAATGAGCTAATCCCAGTCATTTATAGTTCATTCTTTATGCAAGTCACATGGGGACAAGACAGAAAGACCTAACGCCACTGTTTAGCTCTGTGACCTTGGACAACTTATTTCACCTCCTGAAATGATTTTTCTCATGTGTTAACGAGGATGGGAGGAATGTATGCGATGGTGTTTACATTGGTGGTATGTAACCATTCATGGCTTTGAGGTATAAATTAAGTCTGATTTCCTTGAGTGATCAGATTAAGGTAACCCTAAACCCTGACGCTGGACTGGCAATAACTCCTCTGAGCATGTGTGTTTGTCACCGACAGCGGGAAGGAGGAGAAATTGTCTCTCTTTGATGTGATACTCACTCACGATTGCTTCTTGCTATTCTAGGCCTGTATTCTGCATTATAGGTCTTCAGATTACCCCTATATGCATAGTCAGTAATTCAAAATATGGCTATAATGCTCAGGTGGCCGGGCCCCCTGATGTTTCCAGGCTCAATCACAATATATACAGAATCAGCTTCTTTAACTCTTGAGATCTTGGCATCAGTCCAGTATAGCTGTTCAAATTTCTTCTTTACCTCATGGTAAGTTATAGGAGGCTTTCAGTATCTTTTTACGTTCACTAGTCATTAGGGCCATCCTTGTCACCAGAGACATTCTATTATCATCAAAACTCAAAATAAGAAGGGTTCAGTTCTCTCTATGGAAATTTGCTCATATCCGACCCCAGCAACCATTAAGTTCAACATTCCAAGAAGTCAAAGGACAAGGTGGTCTTTGTGAAATCACAACCTTGTCCTAATAACATGTATAAAACTTGGTATGATGGTAGTGCATGGTTTTCTTCTCATTTACCTCGGCATACTCTGATAAGTACCTTCTTCATTTCTCCAGAATTTCTCGATCCTTGTTCTAACCAACCTCTAACTAATTGTTCTTCCTTTGTGACACTTTTTCTGGGTACTGTAAATTGCAGTTGTCTATTTTCTCTCCCATTTCTTTAATTAGCTAACTCAGCCATTAGGATCTGCCTGAACATATAACTCTCAGAGTTTCTCCTTGTGCTGGAGCTATACAAACAACAGTAACAGCACTCAATAAACATGATAACATCTGTATGTTAGACTTTGTGCCAGGCCCTTTTCAGATATTATTTGTTAAGGTTATTTGTGGAGGAAATATTTATGCATCTGGTGCTGTCCTGGGTGCTGAATAGCATATGGAAAACCATGGCCAGAGGCTGACTTTTGAATGGCCTATGAGCTAATAAATAAATATTCATTTTTAAAAGGATTGTAAGAAAGAATATGAAACAGAGACCTAATGTGGCCTGCAAAGCCTAAAATATTCACTATCTGGTTCTTTACCAAAAAGTCTACTGACCTCTGATGATCTTACTTTATTTCTCCAACTCACCTACAAGCCAATTTTTTAAATCTGTTTTACTTATGAGGAAACTGAGGTTTGTAGAAGTGAATTATCTTGCAAGGTGATTCAACTAATACTTTCTGAGTTTGAGGTAGAGACTAGAATAAAAATATATTCGGTTGGTCTGAGGCCAATACTTTGTGATCATTCTAGACTTGAATGGAAGAGACTAGTGTTCTAGTCTTAGTTCTGCCCTCGTTCAACCATGAAAACCTCTCATTCTCCTGCCACAACGTTCACTGTGAAATATTAATGCTATTAATCCACCATAGGGAAGTAAGGGGGCAGTGCCATTAAAAAATCAACTGTTTGGAGACTTTACATCTTTTGTATTAACTTGGATTAAGGTGGAACACATTCTTCTTAGTAAAGAATGGAGAAGCAAGAATCCAATGTACTCAATTCTAATATGAAGACAGTAGATGAGCAAATACAAGGGAGGGTAGGGCAATGAGGGAGCAGGGAGAGGGGAGGAGGGAGAGGATGGGGGTCACGGTGTATAGCACACATGTTTGAGGTGGGACACAATTATAAGAGGGACTTTACCTAACAAATACAAAAAAAAAAATCAACTGTTGATGAGATCAAGAAGAAAGACTTCCAGTGGCACCTGTGGCTCAGTAAGTAGGGCACCACCCCATACTCGTATATTGAGGGTGGCGGGTTTGAACCCAGCCCTGGCCAAACTGCAACAACAACAACAACAACAACAAAATAGCCAGGCATTGTGGCAGGCACCTGTAATCCCAGCTAGTTGGGAGACTGAGGCAAGAGAATTGCCTAAGCCCAAGAGCTGGAGGTTGCTATGAGCTGTGACACCCCAGCACTCTACCAAGGGCGACAAAGTGAGACTCTGTCTCTAAAAAAAAAAAAAAAAAAAAAAGAAAAGAAAAGAAAAAGACTTTAGCTTTGGGGAGAAAGAGTGGCAGAGTCTGAAAATTATAAGTGCCAGTTTCAGCCCCACACCCCCATTGATACAATGGAGAAGTTGACTTAGTTAACTTCTAAATTATCTCTTGAAAATTCTTCCCAGGATTCCAAGGATATATTTCCTTTACTCTAGTTTGACTATGCACATTTCTCTTTATCTTTAGAGTGACCATATGATAACTGTTGACCAACTGAATAATGACTTAATATTTAATTTAAATGTTTTATACTGAGTGTAAAATCCTATCCCTGCCTCTCAAATGTCTTACTGATTCTGTTTCAAGGACTGTTGGCATCCTGACATATTGTTGGAACTAGCAACTTGTAATAAGAAGGGCAAAGAGACCAAGACAGCCAGGTAGAACAGATGCTCTTAATGAGGTATACGCCTTTCCCAGGGTCTCAAAAACTGACAGCAACGCAGCCTGCACTCTTCATTCTGACCACTGACCCTATTGACACTTGGTGACAGAAAGTGTGCTCTGTGAATCTGCAATACACAATGTGTTCGCTGAGCCATCTGACTTATATAGACGTGGCCCAAATAGCTAGCAGTGTTTACCTGTCTACACTTGACTACCCTTTCCTCAAACCTGGGCCTCACTATCATGCCCATGTCCTGATCATCTGGATCAGGTGGCTTGAGCCATGTTTTGGGAACAGAGAGGTTTGCTTTTTTTTTTTTTTTGTAGAGACAGAGTCTCACTTTACTGCCCAGAGTAGAGTGCCATGACGTCACAGGACTCAAGCAACCTCCAGCTCTTGGGCTTCCGTGATTCTCTTGTCTCAGCCTCCCGAGCAGCTGGGACTACAGGTGCCTGCCACAACACCCGGCTATTTTTTGTTGCAGTTCAGCTGGGGCTGGGTTTGAACCCGCCACCTTCGGTATATGTGGCCGGCGCCCTACTCACTGAGCCACAGGTGCCACTGGGAATAGATGATTTGCATTCCCAGATATTTCTGAGGACCATGGCTCTCTGTGTCTGGGTGGCATGTTAGAACCATCTAGGGGACTTTAAAATATGCCATGGCCTGGGTCTTCTACATAGGGATTATAATTAAATTGAGGTGAGTGGGGAAAATGTTTTAAAAGCTCCACTTGGCTATTCTAATAGGCTTATGTTTCTAAGAACTACCATTTCATGTAGATGAGTTGGCATAGTGGGTAAGATATCTAATTCTGGATTACCCAGTTTAATATAGGATCAAACCTCTGTGCATTTATGTAAAATAATACACATTTCATGTCTTAAATATTTAATTTTTCAACGTATACATGTTATGGTTTTGCTGATTCTTTCAAAGAAGAACTATAGTGTAAAACATGCTTTGTTATTTTTATTAGCTCATTATGAAATACCCAGGCAAAATAGGGAGTGAGTGAACATAAGCAATCACCTTTCAGTATTGTTTCTAATTATTTATGGAGCTAACCCAATCCCAGTCATGTTTGAGGCTTTTTAAACCATGATTTTGCATAAACATTTCATTACTGCTTCAAGATGTGGATTTTTGTTATTTATTCTGTCAATTTTGTTTTCAGAGTTGAAATTTCATTTTCTTTTTTTAGAACATTAAATCCCATTAGCATCATGTTGGCTAACTACACAGTCTACAGGAGACAAAAAAGCCCTGGCTTTTATCACAAATAGCATTTTTGTAATGGCAGAAAAGGTAACTTTGCCAGGCTCCATTGTGTGTCCTGTAGAACTTGTTACCAGGTTTAAATAAAGGAATGCTGGATACTTGGGCAGAGCCAGATTATGATATCACAGGCAAATAGGTTCTGATTTGGGGAAGCAGATACCAAAACTACCTGTGATGACATTGTAAAATTATCTCCAGTTATATTACCCTGGTAATTGGAAGAAAACAAAAGAAAGAAAAGACCAGCATGTCTAATTTTGTGATTCCATTGGTCTGAAGGGGTAGGTCCAGGATTTAGTCAATAATGAAAAGTAGTTCCAGCACCAACTTCAATCTTGTGCATGCAGACCTACATGTAAGTTTGCATTGAAAAGTCCCCTGCAAAGGGTAAACTGGTTCTGCAGAAGCAGTGATACAATCAAGGGAATAGGTTTATTTTTAGGAAAGAGTCCCCAAAGTGGCTTGCGATTGGTGCAAGTTAAAAATGCATGGCTGTATGCTGACTGTAGAATCCTGGTCTCCTGTGGTAAGCAAGGCTTAGAACAAATCGATATGTACATAATTTTATTCTGCAGACGACATTGTTTAATTCAATTCAACAAGCATTTATTAGGCATTTACTATGTCCCTGGTGTTGAGTTAGATAGTCAGGATACAGGAACAAAATCATAGACCTTGGCTTCAATTTGCACACAGGCTGATAAGGAGGAAATCTGTGAATGATGAATTCCAAAGCAATGCGTTCAGAGGAACCCTGGTACAAGGTGCATGGGGGAGATCACATAGAAGACTGGTTATCTTATAAATAGTGAAAAAAAAACAAGGGTAGTTTGGTTTCTGGGCCAAATGACACATAAGGAGGGCATCTCCTTAAAACAAATTCAAGAGGCTCACAAGAATTGTAAAATCATTGGAAACTCTCCCTGTATTTCTGATTACAGCATCATCATTTTCTTTCTCTTCAATCCAGTATATCTGTTTCCTTATCTACTGAAGGTCTATAGAACCTTCCAGTTCATTCCCTAGTTGTATTTCCATTTCTCAATTCTGTATCTCCAGGAGAGTAAGAAGGTGATTGGCTCAACTAGGGTCATGTGCCACTTGATCCAATTATCTGAGACCAGGGATCCAGATCACAAGACAAGTATTATGTGCTTTTGGCAAGGTTGATTTTTTTTTTTTAAGCCATTGGAAAGGGGAAGAAATTTAGGGAGCACTCACTAATTGGGGTCCTAGCTTCTTGGTATGAGACAGTCCCTAAACCATTATCTTAATGAGTATCTTAATGAGAAGTGGTTTATCTCATGTATGTGAACCTGGGCATACTTAAGAGTCATCACCTGTTTAGCAGGCTGAGCAACTCCATTCTGGCAAGACCAGGAAGGATGGCTCTTCTTGCCATCTGGTGATAACAGGGCTCGTCACTGGCTCCCCTTGTAAAAGAAAAGTGAAGTAGGTCTCGAGTAGTTGGAGAAAGATTAGGATCTCTTTTTTTTTCATAGCACAATATATCATAATTGCATTGGGCTATAGTTGATTCAGTTTGCTGTTAACTGAGCATTTATTATGCACAAAAAACTTAAAAACTAAAGGGCAAATAACATGGAGGCCATTGTACTCTCTAAGAAGCTGTTATGAAGACTCCACTTGAACAGAGTACAGTGATTATTTAGAACAGCAGTTCTCAACCTGTGGGTCGTGACCCACAAAAACCATATGAAAGGGCTGTGGCATTAGGAAGGTTGAGAACCACTGATTTAGAAGATGTCAGGAGGCAGATGGAAGCGCAGTTGCTGTTACTGGGAAACAACTATTCCTTTGACAAATGATTTTGGCAACAGAAAGTGCTATATGCAATAGGGAAAAGGAGATATCAATGCAGTGGGAGGCTCTTTAGGAAATTAGGGGAGAAAAACCTAGTCTCCAGACAGGATGGGAGAATGGACTTTGGTTCAAAAGAAATATTGAAGAGAGATTTTAGGTTGTTGGCTTTGGTGTATAATGTAAACTCTGGTTTACCCTGTGGAATCATCTGTAAGTTTTACATTATTCCCTAATGTACTTATGAGAATAAATTCTTTGGTGAGTCCTTAAAGAGGACAGGATAAGGCAGCTCATATCTAAACTGGATATATGGAAAAAAATGCATGGACCCATTCTGAAGTTTATAGTATACAGGTGAATGTTATCACCCTAAGGTAGTGACTTTGGGTTTTCTAGTTATCTGTCAGTTTGTCAACCTTATCAATTAACTGAAGTAGCAAAACTGGGACCATCACGGGACACACAAGCATCAACCAAACATCAATTTTGAACTTTTAATATTGGAGGCACAAAGGAGAATGACACAGAGTCCCTGGCCCCTAAGGACTCACAGTCTATGGGTGAAAATAGACACATAAACATGTAAAAATCTAAGACACAACACGAGTCCCTACGATGCTATAATTGAACTTTGGTCAAGAAAGAATTCTCGGCAAACATTGCCACATTCCAAGGGCAGCAGAAACTCTGAACCAAGAGCGTTGAACTCAGAAAGCCCCTTGATATGTGATGATTGTTGGACATTTTTGACAGCATCACTATTAGCTGTACTGATAACACTTGGGAAAGGTCAAGTTTTGCAAAGACTTTCTGCCCACCAAGAATAGCAAGGAATCGATTGATTCTGAGCACAGCAACAATGTCGGGAGGCAGATGGAAGCACAGTTGCTATTACTGGGAAGCTCTCCTTCCCTCAAATAAATGCCCTGGGACATCCACTGAGACCTTCCTGTAGTTAGACTGTCGGACTCTGTGAATATGCCTTCAGCTTTGCAATGCTGGATCTTTTGCACCTTTAGTTTGAGCTCAAACTAACCACTTATTTTAAGGTAACAACCTCCCCTCTTTACACCAGGGTTCACACTGATAATTCCTTCCTTGCATGTTGTATTCTCTGAAGCCATTTTGAATATTTTTAGGTTGCCTATTTACTTTCTGGCCCCCTCTGCATCATTTTCTGGAATAAAAACTCCATGAATGCAATCACTAGCATTGTCTGATACACCAGGTACAGGCTAGCCTAAGCTGGAACCGTATGCTCCTTGTGTGAATTGGGGGAAATTGCCCTCTCCAAACAGATGAAGAAAAAGACACACCTCTTTGGGGGGACACAGCTGCACCAGTTCACAGCTTAGTGGGTGGATTTTAACCCTTTACTTTCCACTTGCATGCTGTATTAGAGTTTCGGAAATGAGTGTCAGCCTTGCTTGTTCACTGCTGTTTGGAATGAATCACCCCTGGCACATAGTAGGTATTCAGGAACTATTTGGCAAGTGAATTAAGCACCCCGAGGCCTGCCTAACACTCTATGTAATACAGCAATGTCCTTAGAGGGGAGCTCAAAGAAACCTTGGCAAAGCTTATTGAGCCCAACCTTGAATCCCTTACAGGCCAGTGAAGGCCAACCAGAGGCTCGCAGCGGGAGCCCAATGCACTTCAATAGCACAGTAACCAATTGAAGATGACTTTTGTGACCTTCTGATAATTCGTAAAAGTGCCAACCTTGGGAGCTCTTATTTTAACACCACAGTCAGCCTTGTTCTTGCCCACTGACTTTACAACCCCCTGTAGGTGGCCAGGTTCATACCACTGAAGCCTTCCAACTGAGTATCCTTGCTGGAGGTCCCGTAAGTCCCAACAAAGCCTGTCCTCCTGGCTTTTAAGAATAGTGGAATCAAATAAAATCTTGCCAGTGACTTTGGCCCACGCGTGGGGCGACGCCAACGGATCTGCCTGGAATGAAGATGCAAAGGAACTTTGCAAAGTAAAGAAAAACCCACGTAGCTTCCCTAAATCAAAACTTCAAATAAGAACATGGCTTTAGCAATTCATTCCCTGCAGAATTAACCTTTGTTGCCTGGCAGGCTGCTTCTAAGAATATGCATCATGCTTAAAAGGAAATGGAGGAGAACTTACAGAATGGGTTTTGTGTTTGCAATGCAGGAGGAAAAGCTTAATGAAAGCGAGGTTGAAAAGGAGGTTTGTTTCTGACTAACCCAGCCTCTAGATAGAAGTCCTGAGATGCAGAAGCAATTATCATATACATGACTCTGATTTGCTCGGGATGCACAAATACCACTTCTTCGTCTGCTGTTTCTATAACTTACTTCTGGCAAGGATGACAATGTTCTGGGGACTAAAAAGGGATTCACCAAACCTAGAATGCAGATTCTGTTCTTCTTTAGGCATCCACTTGGGACCTCCTCTGGGAAGTCTTCCTAGATTTGATAAGTGTCCTTCTTCTGTGTCCCCATAAAGCCCTATACATCTCTTTATTACTGAATTTGTTACATTGTATCATAGGCACCTATTCATGGGTCTAAGATGGAAATATTTTATTTGACTTTAAAGACCACCCTTTAAAGTCAAATACTTAGCGTATTGTCTAGAACAGCGGTTCGCAACCTGTGGGTTGCGACCCTTTTGGGGGTCGAATGACCCTTTCACAGGGGTTGCCTGAGATCATCCTGCATATCAGATATTTACATTACGATTCATAACAGTAGCAAAATTACAGGTATGAAGTAGCAACGAAAATAATTTTATGGTTGGGGGTCACCCCAGTATGAGGAACTGCATTAGGAAAGTTGAGAACCTCTGGTCTAGGATAAAATGACACCTCGGTAAGTTCTTAATGAATTAGTCAATGGACCATTCTGTTAACAGCTGCTCTTCGAACTCATACTGTCCATTGCCACGTTGCTGCCCCCTAAGGCTGTACATAAGGAGTAGAACACATGGTAGTGACACTGGTGGCTATTCTAATGTCAGTCCAAGTCCTAGACCCTCCGTAAGTGTTTTCCTGATTAATCCAGCCCACAGGGAGCTCCAGCTCAGTGATTCCCCTTTTTCCATGAAGGTCCTCTCCTACAGTGTGGCATCAAATTATTTTCCAGTGCTTCAAAGACCCTGTTTTTTTTTTTTTGTAGAGACAGAGTTTCACTTTATCGCCCTCGGTAGAGTGCCGTGGCGTCACACAGCTCACAGCAACCTCCAACTCCTGGGCTTAGGCGATTCTCTTGCCTCCGCCTCCCGAGTAGCTGGGACTACAGGCACCCGCCACAACGCCCAGCTATTTTTTTGTTGCAGTTCGGCCGGGGCTGGGTTTTGAACCTGCCACCCTCGGTATATGGAGCCGGCGCCCTACTCACTGAGCCCCAGGCGCCGGCCCAGGCTCTGTGTTTTTGATGTCACTCCACCCCTACTATATCCTTAAGGTAAGAGGAGCCAACCCCGGTAGAGTGCGGAGGACTTTCTGGTTCAAATCCCAATTCTTCCTCTTGCCTGTTATGTGGCTTTGGGGGAAAATAAGTTCATCTCCCTGAGCCTCAGCCTGATTTATGAAATGAAGGTCGTAATGTTGCCACAAGGTGTTAATGAGAAAATTATTTGTACAGCAATTAGCAGAATGCCTGATTCCTAATAGACGCTCTAAAACAATGAAATACATTCTCATGTAATCCTCCCCAAACCCTAGGGGCGATGCAGCGCCTGCAGCTTCTGCCCTTCTCTAAGCCTCCTTTTCCTCATCTGCAAAATAACATAGAAGTTCCTATCTCACCAGGTTTGGTGAGGAATGAATGAGCTCACCCATGTGAAAGGCTAATAGGAATGTCTTGTTTACATGCCAAACCGATGGAAGTGATACTGCTATCCCTATTGTCAGGTAGGTAAACTGAGGCACACGCACTTTCCCCAGTCACAAATCTGGCAAGTAGCAAGACTGGGATCCACACCTGGCTTGTCTAGACCCCGTCTCCAAAGTCGTGTCACCTTTGACAGGGCCCCAAGATACACGGCTCTGCTGAAGGCACAAACGGCCACCCATGCAAGCCAGATTGTCCCAGGGTGACAGAGAAGACAGATTCAGAGACTTGGCTGGATAGAATCCAAGCCAGAGCCCTTCACAGATGGGCTCAGAAGTCTTCACTTCTGAAGGGATTAGCTGTGACTCTAACTCCCGGAAAGATGGGGTGTGTCAGGTGAGGGGAGCGTGTGGCAATCAATCATGCCAATTAGTGTGATTAGGCCCCCCGCTCAGGCCTGCAGCACGCCCAGTGCACATTAGCCCAGAAAAATGGCGGTTAGCTCCCTAATGGGACTCGCCTTCCATTCCTATCAGCAGCCTGTTAACAATTCCTTAACAACAATGATTAGAATGAAATGCCAGGGCAAGAGAGACGACTGGTGTTTTAACATGTATTTTAATAAATAAGCTAATGTTATCTGGCTCCCAGCTCTGAAGTGTCTAAACAGTGTTTGGGAGACCTATCAATCATCAGCTTTCCATGCCGTGAGATCTGCAGACGCCCCCGACTCCCCCACCCCCCACAGGCCCTTGGGTTGCTATAGCAACTACAAACCAGGAGTGGTAGCCATAAACTTAAAAAAAGCATGACTTTTTTTCCCCAGCCAGCCGCGCTTCTCTATCAATACTGAAACCTTTGCCTGAATTCTAAGTGAGTGGGGGATTTTTCCCCTCCTCTCTCTCCAGTCATAAGTCTGACTCGGGATCTATAGCAACCAAAATTAGACTATAAATCATCTTAATGGTGCTTTTCAGAGAATTCTTTACTGGATCAATTCAGATCATACAAGGTGGCAAGCTTCTGAGCTCAGTCACTAATAATGTCCCTGTCAGAGATGTATAGCAAGGAAGGGAGGGATTGGGGCAGACGCAGTTGGAGTTAATCTCTTTGATGATCAGCCGCCCAACTTCCCCTCTCACTCCGTCTCCCCTGCGGCCGCTTCCTGGCGTTGTCTCTCCAGGAGCTGCCTGGAACTCCTCAGAAATGTCAGAGCCCCACGTTTTCTGAGGTGCTTCAGTGTATTATATACTTGGGGGAGAAGGTCACAAGACCTAGTAGTCAGGAATTCAGCTACAGAATCCAGACTCTAGTTTTGAACTGAACACTTAGTAGCTGTTTGATTTTGGAAAGTGATGCAACTTCTTTAAGCCTCAGTTTCCTCAGCAGTAAAATAGGGACGATAATAGTACTTATGATTTAAGTTATTTGTCAAAATGAAAGAAACAATTTTTGCAGACCACCCAAGGTGCTTGTGATATAGTATTTGCCTCAAGAATGATTGCTATTATTTAAAATATGTAGCATGTAAAATATCTCTGCTGAACATAAGTGGTGTTTGTTATAGTAATCTTGCAACTTTTCTGCATATTGGGAAATTTTTATAATACAAATGGGATGAAAAGAAATATACAGCCAAATGGCAGTAGAGCCTTTCTTTGGTTGACACATAAAAATTGTATATATTTATGATGTACAACATGATTTTTTTTTTTTTTTTGAGACAGAGTCTCATGATGTCGCCCTTGGTAGAGTGCGTGGCATCACAGCTCACAGCAACCTCTAACTCTTGGGCTTAAGCGATTCTCTTGCCTCAGCCAACCAAGAAGCTGGGACTACAGGTGCCCACCACAATGCCCGGCTATTTTTTGGTTGCAGTTGTCATTGCAGCCCAGGCCTGGGCTGGGTCCACCAGCCTCAGTGTACGTGGCTGGTACTCTAGCTCCTGAGCTATAGGCACCAAGCCTATTATTATTATTTTTTTTAATAACAGCAATTTATTCTTTCACACTTGCGGAAGCCAGAAGTTCAAGATCAAGGTGTCCCTGGGGCTAGTTCATTTGGAGACTCTGAGGGAGTATCCTTTCCGTGGCTTTCTCCTAGTTAATCGTAGTTCCTGGCAGATCTTGGCATGCCTTGGCTTGGCAATCCAGGCTCCACCTCCATCTTCACATTCCTTTCTTTTCTGTATGCCTTCTCCTTTTCTGTCTCTTATAAGACACCCATCATTAGATTTAGGGCCTAGCTAGTCCAGGATTATCTCATCTTGAGATTTCTTTTTTTGATTGATACACACACACACCTTGAGGAACAGCTAAATCAAGATAATTAACGAATGCCTTGCCCTACATATTATTTTTTCTGACCTCAACTTTGGAGCATATGCCATTCCACTGAGGGCCCACAGTGAGGGGTGGCCTCTATACTCATCAGCCATTGGCTGTGGCTACTTCTGGGGAGGTTAGAGGAGGGGACACAATCATCTTTCATGCGGGGCGGTTTCTATTAGCTATGGGCGATTTCTATATTGAAGGGGTACCTACAAATCTTTGGCCACCAGTATTTCTGCAACTGGATCAGTAAAAGAGCCTGGGGATGGCAAGAGCAGCATTTACTCCTGCCTACAATGTCCAGGCATGGAGTTCACTGATGGGCAAGATAGTCAAGGTCCTTCATTTATATCTGGTCAATGGCTACTTCAACACTACAATGGCTGAGCTGAGCGGTTGTGACAAGACATCCTACGGCCACAAAGTCTCAAGTATTTATGGAAAAGTCAGCCCCTGTTCTAGATCCCCAACCCTGGGGATCTGGCTAAGGTTAGTCTCTATCCAGGGCCATATTCTTGCTCTGTTCTTTCACTTTTCCCTAACTGTTCCCTTCCTCCTTTGGAGGCTTCCTTGAATAGCTCTCTATCAATAAGTCACACCGCTCTATATCCATGGCTTAGCCTCTGCTTGAGAGAACCCACCTAAGATGTAGGTACATGGCAAACATTCATCAAATGAACGAATGTTTTGCTGCATTGCATAGAGAAGAGGACAGGAGATGATGGACACTGAGGGAGGATGCTGGAAAAGGCTGGAGAAAAGTCAAAGGGCAGAGAGGAAAGGGGCTGTGATGGTTTTTCGCCCCAGGATCTAACTTTAGTTCATATCCATTCCTGGTCCCAAGACAGAAGTTGACTTACGGATGCAGCCAAGAAAGTTATTTTGCACTACACTGGGATAAAAGAAGAAAGACGTGAATGAAGGAATGTTTCCCAAGTCTGCCTTGTATCCTCAGGAACTTGCTTCCTCTACATCCATTCCTGATGTTCAGCAGTGGAGGTGGGAAGACAGATTTAATTTTACATCTCTAGGAAGGCTCCCTGATAAACAGAGAGAGCTCCATGTACAGTAGTGAAGGGACTCTCACAGCCTTGATCTCCTGTGCCCGGAAGCTTTGCATCCCAGCTCTGACCTCCCAGGGAGGAGGAGAGGCTAATGTGATGACTCAGAGCATGCATTCAAACTCTCTCGATTGAGCCACACTTACTGGGGGCCAAGGCTGCTGTGTCTGAGAGACATATGCTAAGCTGAGCTCCCCTCTTCTGTTCCACCTGTGCATCTGGGTGGCTGAGGTGAGCTAGATCAGCCACATTCTTTTTTTATTTAGAGACAGAGTCTCATTTTGTCTCCCTCAATGGAGTGCAATGGCGTCACAGCTCACAGCAAACTCCAGCTCTTGAGCCTAACTGATTCTCTTGACTCAGCCTCCTGAGTAGCTGGGAATACAGGCGCCCACCACAATGCCCTGCTATTTTTTTTGTTGCAGTTTGGCTGGGGGCAGGTTTGAACCCGCCACCCTTGGTATATGGGGCTGGTGCCCTACTCACTGAACCACAGGTGCCACCCAACCAGCCACATTCTTTCACTCCCTACCAGCCCTCCTGCCCCCACATGCACCTGGCTGACCATCTCCTGAGTTGCATCAACCATGCCCCTGATGTCTACAATTCCTCCTCACTGTGTCCCACCCAAAATTCTGCTTTGGGTTAAAAGTCTCTGTTCCATTGGACTAGCTGTTTCCAAAGAGTCCAATGTTGGAGTGTTAGGTGTTGGCCAGCTAATAGCAAAAGGATTGTTTGCTTTCATTTGGCTGAAAAGTTCTTTGCTTATATATTCTTCAGGAATTCCACCAAGCAGAAGAACAAAAGTTGGGACAGTCTGGAGATATAATTGGCCCCCCACTATCAAAATATCATCAAAATGCATCTTAGGTCCCACTAATCTATCTTGTTCAGTAAAATGCAGTGTGGGAAGAAATGATTAGGGGGTTAGTATCTTGCTGAAGATGTCACTCGGGAACCTTCCTTTAGGAGAGGCTTTTTAGCTCTTGTTCTCTCTGTTCCCATGACTTTAAGGTGATTAACCATCCTCTTCAGAGAATGGTGGTGATTTCCCATTGAGGCTGTGGGCACTTTGCAAAGTTTAAATTAGCAGCACTTCCTCATCAGAATGCCTGTGTGCCGCAGCCACCAGGGCTGTGCTTCCACTTTTTGATCTGCAGGTACTCAGTTCCCTAGAGAAGACCTCATTTCCCACTTCTGTTCGAAAGTATTTAAAAACAAGCTGTCAGAGAGACCACCCACACCGTAGCCTGTCCTGCTAAAATGCAACGATGATTTTTCATGGTGTTGACTTTATAAGGACTTCATTTTAGTAGCCTCATTCCCCTTCTTTTTTTTTTATATTTATTTATTTTTATTAAACCATAGCTGTGTACATTAGTATGATCATGGGGCACCATACACTTGGTTCACAGATCGAGACTAGAGAGGTCAGGGGCCCTTTGACTCTGAATGGGATCAAGGCATCTTCCAGATAATGGGGAAAAGTTCAACAGTTTCTTCTTCTGCTAATGATGGCGATGGTCATCTTAATAAATGATAATGGCCACTCTATAGATGAAAGAGCAAGGATTTTCAAAGAACAAGTGGAGAGAAGTTGGTCATCCGTATGCAATGTTTGTGGCCCTACTCGTGGGAATGAGAAGACTTAGTTCTGGGGATCCAGCCACTGTGGTCTGTCTTGACTCTCTATGCAAATTTTAACCATGTACAAGAAAGGAATCAGAATTGTTTTGAGAGCAGTTATGCTAGGAACTTTAAATATTTCATTCTCACAATAGAAAAGTGCTATACTTCTATTCCAGATGAGAAAACAGAGTCCCAGAGAGGAGGAGTGTCTTGCTTAAGCCCACATAGCTGGTAAGGGGGAAATGTGGGATTTGAGTCTGATTTCTAACCATCTACGCAAATTATTATTATTATTATTTTTTATTATTTATTATTTATTATATTTTTATTATTATTATTATTTTTTACTACACCATGCTAGTTCAGTAGTTCTCAATTAGAGGTTACTCAGATGTAGAACCCAGAGATGCTGGGATCTTTCCAACAAAACACAGGGACAGTCCCTTGCTAAAGACCGTTATGCAGTCCCAGACATCAACAGTGCTGAGGTTGAGAAAGTCCATGCTGGGTAAGACATTCTCACTAATGCTTTGGGACCATCTCTTTAGTATTGAGTTAAATAAAGATGCCTTGGCGGTGGGTACTAAAGAGAGCTACCTGGAAAGTGGGCACTCCTGCCAAGTACAGGAACAGCACTCTGTGCAAGGTGGGCACACCTGCTTCCCATCCTTGGACTTGCCCCTAACCCACTTTATAGGATGAAATCTGAGAAAGACTGTGCTGTGGTTGGAATGTTTGTGCCTCCCTAAAATTCTTATGTTGAAACCTAATCTTCAGGGTGATGGTATCAGGAGGGACTTGGGGAGGTAATTAAGTCATGGAAATAAAGCCCTTATGAATAGAATAAGTGTCCTTATAAAAGAAATCCCAGGGGAGAGTCCCTTACCCCACCCCCCGTCACTACCACATGTGGAAACACTGAGAAGCAGACCCTGCTGGTGCCTTGACCTTGGACTTCCTAGTCTCAGACTGTTAGAAATAAGTTTCTGTTGTTGATAAGCCATCCAGTCTATGGGATTTTGTTATAACAGCATTAACTAATACAGACTGTTCTCCATGAGACAGGTTACATAGGAATGTTTTCTGTATCAAGAACAGGAATATTGATCTCTGTAACCTAAATAAGGAGGGCATAGAAAGACTGGGTCACTTCCCTGAAGCCTGCCCATTGTGTTTGGGGAGCCCAGATCCAAACCCCAACCTTCTGATACCCAATTCAGGGCATCACCCCATCTCTTATGCTTACCCAGGCATCCTGGGACCTTGTCTGAAGCATATGGCATAGCCTCTGTTTCTCTCAATGCCCTCATGCCCGCAGCTCTCTTTCCACGCCCCTGTGGGAGGCAGGTACAATTACCATCTTGGAGACGCTGGTGCACAGGGAGGTCAAGGACTGATTATTCATGTTCACACCCTGGGAACTGAAACCTAGGGCCGTTCAACTCTGTTGCTGCTGAACATTCTGTGGCTTCTCAGCCTGCATACTAGGGACTTTGGGGACTTGTGGGGGCCGTCCTCGGCATATGTAGGGGGGTCAGCAGCATCTCTGACCTCCTCCCTTAGATGCTGGTAGCACAGCCTCCTAAGCTATGACAATCAGAAATGTCTCCAAATGCCAGCTGATATCTTCTGGGGGACAGGATGACCCCATTTGAGAACTGCCCATCCAGACTGTGAGGACTGCAGCACCATCCTTTCTCTGTCTGGTCTCTGGGGACCAGGTTGCTCATGGTTCTGGGATTTAGTGTCCACGCTTCTTGCCCACATTTGCTTTTCCACCTCCTCCTTTCTGGGCAGAGTACCCCCCCCCAGCCCCACAATCATCCTCAGGTGTGTCAGTGTTGAGCCACCGTTCCCAGTGTTTGCTCTGGCCTCTCACCATGAATGTCTTTAAACAGCTCATGTTTCTCAAAGATTTTGTTATCTTCGATTCCATAGTTTGATGGCCTCACTTGCACTCCCAGGATGGCTCGTGTTTCCACTGCCACATCCCCCCAGTTACTGTGGCTCGCTCCCTCTCAGCCCTTACCAAGTCTAGCACGAGGCTACATTAGCAAGGTAGCCACAGCCTAACCTTTAACACTTAATGCTGAGATCAGATCATGTCACTTGTCACTGGAAACCCTAGAGTAGGTTTCTGTTACACTTAAAATCCAGACTCCTTCCACAGCCTGCAAGATCCTGCCTACCTCTCAGGCCCACCTCCTGCCCACGCAACCCACCTTCCTCACTGCATCACATCCGCCCTGAGTACCTTGTTCCTGTACATTGGACATGCCCAGGCTACTGTTACTCTCATGTCTTTGCACTGGCAAGACCCCTCCCCATCGCAATATTGCTCCAGATTCCCCCATCTGGCTCCTGCTCAGAGAGGTGTCTCCCCAACCTCCAGCTCCTTAGCTGGTCCCTATAACAGCCCTCACTGACCGCTGCCTGCCCACCCCACCCACACCTGGAATTTGACCTTCCGGGCAGCAGCTGTCTCACCTGGCTTGCTCACCTTGGCATCAGCAGTACCTAGACTATCTCAGAGTCCAAGTTCAAAAAGCACGTGTGGAAATCAGCCTGTCGCATCAGTTTAACATGCAGATTTCATTAAACAGAGGCACCCTAGGAATTCAGCTGCTATTATGCATAAATAAAGCACACAAGTACATACTTGGCTCTCCCTGTCCAGTTTCTTTCCAACTCATGAGAAGCAGCATGAATAATATATTCTGATTTTTTTTTTGATTGAACTGTCAGCATGATTTATTTCATAGCATCTTCTTCTCTCTCCCCTTTGTAAATAACAGTTCGTCTGCAGAGCTTTTTGCCAACATTTGTCTTGCTAATTTGTCTAGGGGGTGGGAGAATAGTGGCATTTTTTTAAAAAACCCCTTCTAATGGGTTTGGAGCAGTCTTTTTTTCTGCGTGGAGTCAGGACTCTTAAAAAATCAAGGTTATATGGTGCGTTGACTCCTTGCCGTTTTACAAACCGGCTCAGACTCATTTCACAACTTGAGAATAATTCAAATTGGAAATCACCTCCTCTAAAACCATTAAATTAATGGTATTCCCATTACACTCCCTGCCCAACCATGTGAACGACAGAGCCTGAGCAGCAGCTGCTAGAATTGTGCCTCGGTGTAAATAATGCGCTAACGAGACAGCAATTTCATTCCTCCGGTGGAATTCCCCAGGCATTTCTCCTTCAGGTGGCCAGGATGGGTTCAGGGCAGGGTGACTGGGATGAATGCGGACCCCTGAGTGCTTGCAGCATGCAGTATGCCTTCTTGAATCCTTGTGTTCTATTTGGACTCTCATAGATAACCACCAAGGGAACGAAAAAGCATCAGTAATTGCTGATAGGCTTGTTAGAGTCTCTGGCAATAATATGACATGAAATTGTATATGTGTATCAAGATAAAAAAAAAAAAGCTCCTCTTCCCACCCTTCCTTCTCCTGCTTTCTCAGGTTCTACATCTCATCACACACAAGTTGTCAATTTTAGCTCCCCAATACTGTTGTTTTGTATCTGTTCCTGTCCCCAGCACCATCCCCCTAATGCTGATTCCTGGCAGCATATTAGAGTCGTCTGATGAACTTTAAAAATAGACCAGTGCCCAGACTGCACCTCCGGAGTATCTCTGGTTTAATTGGTCTGGGATGAGGTGTCCTGGCTTTGGATTTTTACAGTTGCTCCCTGGTGAGGCTGCCGTGTGGCCAGGGTTTGGAACCACTGCTGATTTCACGCAGCAAACAGGACAGTCTGTGATAAAGTCCGTCCGACTGTGGCATCTCCCAATTTGAACTTGAGACTGAATCCAGGGGGCCTTCAGAAGGAAGCACAGGCCCACAAGCCCCCTGACCCCATAGTGACCTAACCCCAGCCCGCTTCTGTGATCTTGTCCCTTCATTGTCCCCCCTCCAGGCCCATGGTCTGCTCCAGCAGAATTTGGCTGCTTGTCTTTCTTGACAAAAATAGCCTGTTCACACCTCCATGCCTTTACACACACTCTTTTTGCATCTGGAATGCTCCTTTCCCCCTGAATCTGCATGCAGGTATTCATTAATTTTTCATTTCTTTTTTTTAAACTTCCCCTAAGAACTCCCTCTTGGGTTACTGTCTCTCCTCCATGCTCTGCTATTTTGTTTTTTACCAGTCACAGGTTGCTGTAATTGACTCACATTCGTATCAGTCCTCCTTGTTGGACCCTGACACCTCCAAGGTGTGGGCCACATCTTATTCACCCCTTCATCCAGTACTTAAACACTTTTCTGGGCACACAGCAAATGCTCTGTGAGTGCATATGATCATGTTCCAAGGGACAGTCCCAGGGAGAGTACTTATTCCTCTGCCACCACCTAGGATTCCCTTTAGAGGTCCCTGAATACATATCCCTAAAGATGTTCGGGGGCAGACAATCCATGAGGAATAAATTGAAATTACAGCATTGTTGTGAAATGCAAAAAAAAAAAAAAAAAGCAAGTAGCTCTGGATTGGAATTCTGCTCTGCTACTTCTCTCTAGCTGTGTGTTCTTGGACAAGTTACTTAACATCTCTGAGCCTGGGTTTCTCATTCATGAAAGAGTGGTAATCCTATGCAATCTACAGGATTATGATACAGATTAGAAGGCAGAATGTAAAGTATCTCCCAAGAAACCATGTTATAATATAGGCAAGTGTTCAATAAATGATAAATTAAGTTCTCTCATCCCCACTTGGAACATCTTTAAGCTTTCGGGAAAAATTAATTATTAAGAAACTAAATAGCAATCCTAATTACAGGCAGCATCAATTGAGCAGCTTACTCTTTTCTTGGCATTTTGCCCAGGACTTTATGTACGTGACGCTGTTGAATTTCCACGACCGCCCCCTGAGGTTGGCACTACTTTTATCCCCATTTTATGAGTGATAAAACTGAGGTTTTGAAAAACGCATGAAGGCAAAAAGGGGAGAGAAACTCATCTAAACCAGACAGAAAATTCTATTTCCAGAGCTTGTTCACACTGCTTATCACAGCAGTCTCATTGTCTCGGCCACCTTCCTTCTGTCGGGGCTCTGTCGGATTTTTGTTTAGCTAACAAAGAATAATAATAGAACAGCCGCCTGACTGGTTGTCAATATGAAATGGATTGATCGTTCATGATACTGTGTCTTCTCTCTTCATGCGAAACCTTGTGAACAAGTCTTGAAACATTTTACATGTACTGGGAAACAGGACGGCGCATCCGAGATACTTCTGGTTAGTAATTAGGGCATGGTCATGTGCCCCGCTGGTAATTAGCACATTAATGTAGCAGAGATTGTATCAGTTACAGTGATTGAAAGGTATGGCAAGCTCAGAGCATTTGAAGTCAGAAGCTTCTGAGAAGTGGTATTGTGTGGACACCGGAAGGGCTGATGGACAGATGGATGGCTCAGATTCGTAGCCAGGCTGGCTACGAATGTATGTGCTGTGTGAGGTTAGAAAAGTCACTTTGCCTCTCTGGACTTTAGTATCTTCAGAGTCAAAGGGAAGAGATAAGATTATGATATGTGAGAGCAGACAAAGAAGCAAAGAGGAGACGCCAACACTGAAGCCCTTGGCTAAAAAAGGAATGAAGCTGATTCATCCTTGCTGTCACCGTCAGGAGCACAAAGGCCTCCCAGTTAGTGATGCACTTAATCAAGGGCATCTAGGCTATGCTGTTAAGAACACGCCAACCCAGACAGCTTAGTGACCGAGCGTGACAAACATTTATGCATCACTCTGGCAATTCTGCTGGGTGAGCCTCTCTCCACGAGCTGCTCTGATTCATGGCTTCCAGATTTCTGCCAGGGTGGAAGGGACTACTGGAAGGTCTCACACCACCTCACAAACACTTCAGCCAGGAAGTGACACGCAAGACTGCTCTTCACATTTCAGTGTATGGCACTGGTCACTTGGCCCTGCCCAACTTCAAGGGGCTGAGGAGTGAGGAATCATGGCTATGATTCTACCAGGTAAGGAGAGAAATGGATTCTCATGAAGAGTTTCCTACATGCTAAGACCTTTATGCATTTATTATCTAATCTATTCTTCACTGCCCCTTCTATCGTTCACATTTTCCACGTAAAGGTACTAAATCTCAGATAGCTTCAGAGTGCAGGAATTTGCACTACTAGGCGTTTGTTGAACTGGAGTTCAAGCCCAAGTTGCAGATCTCCAAGCCTTTTGTACCACTATATTCAGATGGGGCTACAGGGATCGCCGAGCCCAGATAATCCTGGGACCCCCTCTTCTCTGAAACTCTGTGCTTAATTAAATTTGTTGATTGAGTGCTTTTCTTGGCTTAACTATTTGGGCTCTTAGTTACTTCCTGTCCATTAGTTTGATTGCTACTGAGGGAACAGGGATGGGTTTTGTCATTGGCTATTTTGAGTGGTAATTTGCAAAGGTCAATCTACTGAAAAAAAACCCCATATGTATACCCGAGTCCACCAGGGATTATATTGAAGTTGCTCACTGTTTTGGATGATACAGGGCACTGTTTTAACCCATTAACTCAGGTAATTAAGTGCTAGCTGTGGCCAATCAGAATTCCAGTCTTTCCTTATACATCACAGCATTGTGGTTGAATGCGTGGACTGTGAAACCCCACGGTGCGGGTACTAGCCTGGCAACCTCAGACGCGCTGCCAGCCCCCTTTGTGCCTCAGTTTACTCTTCCGTGACAATGGGAATAATGTCAGAATCTGCTGCAAAGGGGTATTGGGAGAATTAGATGAGCAGGGACTCAGCACATAAAAGGACTAGGAGGATATCTGGCACATAGTAGGTGCTCAACAAAGTGGTAGCTATTTTGTAAATGCTCATTGAAAGACTACTGTGTACCAGCAGTGCTATTAGCATTGGGAGATGTACATATGAACAGGATAAATGTGCTCCCTGCCTTCCTGGCTTTCAGACTGGGGATGTTAGAGAGAAGTAAATTCCAATATACTGTGGCACAGGCTCAGAAGGGAAAGTACAGGGTGCATGAGGGCCACCTAAGCCGCATTTGGCAGGGGTACAGGGAAGTCCCCAGCTCAGAGGCAGTATCCAAGCTATGCGTGGTGAACCAAGATGCTACTTCGGGCTGTCCACTCTCAGTTCATTTCCCATACCATCGGAGGGGACTTTTGAAAATATCATTTGAGCCTGCTTCCCATTGCACTTGCAATAGACGTGAACATCCTTCACGAGGTCCTTGAGGGTCCTGCATCAGGCTTCTGCCTTCTCTTGTCTCGTCTCTTCTCTCAGTCCCTCCTCTGCGCTCTGGGAAATTCTGACCATTTGTATTCTCAAATGAGCCATGTTTCTTCCCTCCCTGCCCTCTTGGCTGGATGACTCTCCACCCATCCTCCCTATTTCAGAGCACCGGCCTTCTCCATTGGGCCTCTAGTTCAGGAAAGAAGCCTGTTACTACTCCCCCAGGCTTCTTTATCACAGCACAGAGCAGTTTATTTGCTTCTGTGTGTGATTCTTACCATTCTTTCTGCCTCCCCTAGTGGGGTGCAAGCTCCAGACAGACATGGATCTTATATACTGTGATCCCCAATAAACTCCAGCTCTCAGCTCTAGGCTATGCTTAGTGGGCACCCTGGAGCATTTGAAGAAAGAAGGAAGGTTCCTTCGAGTTCAGTGTGATTTAAAACTGCAAACCCAACAAAGGCAAAGGCCCACCAGTGCTCACGAAGGATTCTGTAGTAGAATCAGCATCTGACTTTGTGGAGGCAGTGGGCACGCATGGCCGAGATAGCCAAATGCACAGCTGTCCACTCTGGCTTTGCTGGGGGGTGACAGTAGTTAAAGGACGCAAGACAGCCAACAGCTGGTGCTTCAGCAGAGGAGTCTGAATGGATTCATAGAACAGATTGGATAAGGAGAAGGGGTCCTAGGTCATTAAATGCCCACTTTTAAACACACATGGGCCCTTGTCATCGGCTCTAAACTCTGAGGAGGAGTCACAGCTCAGGAACATCTGCAATGGAAAACCAAAAGGTTAAAAACATGTTATCTCTGTGTTGAGAGAGTGTCTGCCTATACAATTCTAGAAGAGTCCCAGTGGCCAGGTGAGTGAGCCCTTATAGAAAGAGTAAAAGCAGCAAAACCATACACTTGGGTTTTATTCCCATTGATACCAAGTAGGACTGTGGCTTTCCTCATGTACCTCTATTCTACATCTGAGATCTACAGATAAGACATGTACTGACAAGGATATTTCAAGGATTAAAAATCATGTCTGTAGAGTGGCTAGCACAGGGACAGGCACACAATAAGTGCTCAATGAATGGTGATTGTTACCCCCCTCTTTCGTATCATTCATTCCCTGGCTTTGGGAACTTGCCAGCATACAAATTTGTACAGTGAAAATTACTATCACAAGAAAATCCCTTTGATGAAGATGGTGTCATTCTGAGTCACATGGCATGCTTTGTGCTAAGGTCTGGAACCATCACAGTGAGTGAAGAACAAAGGACTTTGGCCTCATGGGGCTTAGAACCCGTAGTGTTTTACTGATTTATGTAAGATTTTTTTCCAATTAAAAAAGAAAATGGAAAGGGTAACCTGGTTCCTTGTACCCTCAATGAATCCCTAACAGTAAAAAAAAGGGGAAATGGAGAAATTTTATAAAGTAGAAAGAAATAGTATCAATAGACTCACTTCATCAAAACAGCCTCCGTAAACCTCTTTGTATTTTCACTTCAGTTCCCTACTCTATGCTAATTATTTTAAATTAAATCAATAATAGAGCCAGACTCCCACTCTCATGGTGTTGATAATGCTTTGTGTAAGGCATTTTTAATGTCTGTATGATGTTCCATGTAACTACTGCCTTTACGGAACCAATTATTCTTACACATTTCTGCATAAAGGTTTGTCCCCCATCCTTCCCAATGTCCCCTTAGCATGAAGTCTCAGGACTAAAACATGTGGATAAAGAAGCTCTACACAGATTTTTAAGGCTCTTAAAACATCCCAAGCAACTATTTGTAGCCCTGCAAAGCGCAGCCCCACTTATGTTTTAGAAAATATTTCTTACAATGTCCCTTTAAAAGGAGAGAGAAGATTGAAAATCCTGCAAGGAAGATACTAAGTTAAAGGCAAATTAATCATCCTTGCTGAGCATGGAATGCTAAATATTAATGTTCCTCTTTAGCATGTATGGCATATTATGTACAATTCATCTGAATATAAATAGTCTGGATTGTGACATTACATTATTCATGATGAATCAACTGTCCACACGCTGTGTGGTGCATCGCTCAGATATGCAGCTCAGTTGCTAATTAATCAGCAGGTAGAAAACAGATGATGTTCCCCAGGAAGGGAGATTGAAAAGGTATAATGTTTATTGAGCATTTATTATGTGCTAGGGGTTTTCTATAAATCATCTCACTTAATGAATAGTCCTCGAGGTTGGGAATGCACGTGTGCTATCGACTCTCCTTCCACGGGCTGTGAGAACCTCTCCCTCCTCCACCCCGTGTCTTCACTTGGTTAAGGCTCAGGTGGAGTGTCTGAGAGCTTCACGGCAGCAGCACTAGAAGGACATTATTTTCCCCTGTGTATTAGGAAGCTGAGTTAATAATGATCAGCAAAGAAAGAGCTTTTTAGGAGAGAAATAGGTCATAAGACAGCGGGCAAGGCAAGGATTCTAGTGGCTGGTGTCAACAACTGTTTTTGCTCCTTACGTGTTTCTCTTCTGTGGCAGCTCAAACGTTTTTGAGCGTGGCTGACTTAGCACCAAAGATCCTTTAAACTGCACTTGAGAGCAGGGGCATGGGAATTCTGGACGGCTCACTTACTCTCTCAGAAACATTGGATTAAAATCTTCAATGAGGGAGGCACCCACAGCTCAGTGGGTAGGGCGCCGGCCACATACATCCAGGCTGGCGGGTTTGAACCTGGCCTGGGCACAACAATGACAACTGCAACAAAAATATATCCAGGCGTTGTGGTGGGCACCTGTAATCCCAGCTACTTGGGAAGCTGAGGCAAGAGAATCCCTTGAGCCCAAGAGTTTGAGGTTGCTATAAGCTGTGACACCACGGCACTCTACCAAGGGTGACATAGTGAGACTGTCTCAAAAAAAAAAAGTCTTTAATAAATGTTAAAAATGCAGTGATCTTAGCTCATGGGTACCAACATCTATTATTCTTAATCACTCATTGGGTAGCTTGGAGGTAATTAGCCCTCACTTGTATGTGAACACGTGGAAGTCTTTGGAACTGTGAGCCCTTCAACAAAAGCATTCTTGTGTTTTTTTCTTGTATCATACAAATTCATTGTATTTTGTTGTTATTAGTTTGTAGCCAGCTGGGAGATTTCTCAAGCTGGGTCGGAGAACTTAGATGTGTGTGGTAGCTTGTGCTGAACAGGCGCATCACAATGAACTAGCTCTCATTTGGTTTTGGTGAGAACACGTCTATAGCCCAGGAGCCCTAATAGGAGAATGCACTTTTTCCCTTATCCTGACAACCCACCTACCTTCCTTCGGTTATAAGATACAGGAAGAGGGGAAATGAAGGATGAGCATCCCCAGAACCATTTGGGAATCTCATCTGTGCAACTCAAATAAGGAGGGACCAAACAGATGTCAGAAATAGGTGAGCCTAAATAATCTTGATCTCAGGACTTGGCCAAGAACAACAGAATCAGGGACTCCTGTGTGAGTCTCCCATGGCAACCAACCTCTACAATGTTTTAAGAAGTCTGAGCATTTAGCTGATCCAGGCAGAGGCCTCTCTTTGCTTGTGTGTTTGCCATGGGGGATGGCGAGGAATTGCTGAGATGGAAGCCCACTGGGGACGGGCTCTGGTTCCCTGCATCCTCTGGAAGAAGGTGCTTCTCTGCTCAGCTTGGGAAGTCTTCCAGTCTGCTCCTGACCTATGGAGCAACTTGCTAAATAAAATCTGCGGTGTTTTTGTGGCTGTTTCTATATGTAATTTTTTTTTTCAGATCTCTTTCCTTTTATTTTCTCATCTGTAAAATGAAATAATAGTGTCCTGTGTCTGTCCTACAGAGTCGAAGAGAGTTTGGAGAGAAAAAGAGGAGGGGAGGGCCATGTTCAAGGTCTTGGAAAACTACACAAGGCTGTGTAATATATGGGCATGCTGTTACCATTTAATATATCATTTATTTTGGTGAGAAACATATGCAACATTTAATAACAAAATGAGAATGGGTGCACTAGAACCCCAAACTCAAAATTCCTGCTGCATGAATTTCTGTTAGAGAAACCAGTCGTGAATCAATTGCAGCCCAGTACCAACCCAAACACCAATCAACGTAGCCACTCATCTCATATCTCTGAGTTATAAATCGATATTTTATTCGATTCTCATGAAACTAAGTATGTGAGCCTAACTCGCAGCCTCACAGCATAACCTTAACACAGCTTCCATTTAAGGTTATACACCGCCTTTGGGGAGTAGATCCCTGAACATTTGTTCATTTGAACAATGCTTTCTTTTCTTTCTGTTAAAAAAAAAAATTTGAAGACACTGTTGACTAGTATTTCTTGAATAAGGATATGGCAGATTTCAACCAATTTATCCAGGAAAAAAAAGTTCACTCCTGTAGGTATATTCATATGCTATCTTTTTTTTTTTCTTTTTTTGGCCAGGGCTGGGTTTGAACCCACCTACCTCCAGCATATGGGGCTAGCGCCCTACCCCTTTGAGCCACAGGCGCCACCCTCATATGCTATCTTTTTCCAGAAAGCAGGTGCTGTGGAATACAAGATGTTCTTTCCTTTGTCGTGGCTTCCAGGGTACAGCAAATCCAACTCTGAACTATAGCAATCGGCTGATCTTGGGTAGCTAGTGACAGCAGTATGCTCTTTTCTTGATTGATCCCCAATTTTCTCTGCATTTTATTATACCTAAAGACATAAGGTATGTTTGGGGGAACAAAAAGCTAACAAGCCTGTAGGAGTCAGTGGAGGCAATGCTTTAAAAGGTTGGGGTATATCTGCTATTTATGTATTTGTTTATTTATTTATGTAAATCTTCAATGAGACCCTTAAACTTAATAACTATGCTCAATAGTGTCCTGTACTGTGATTTCCTCCTCCTAGAATTAGAAATTCTGGAACAAAAATGTAACCTTAAAGATTACCTTGTTCAACCCCTTATTTTATTACATGTTACAATGCACAGGTTCAAAATCAGACACACCAGGTTTTGAATACTGGCTTTGCCATATATTAACTATGCCATCCTAGGACATTTTCCAAAATCATCTGAACCTTAGTTTTCTCATCTGTAAGACAGTGGTAATGACTTTTAAACCACAGAATGGTGGGCGGCGCCTGTGGCTCAGTGAGTAGGGCACCGGCCCCATATACCGAGGGTGGCGGGTTCAAACCCGGCCCCGGCTGAACTGCAACCAAAAAATAGCTGGGTGTTGTGGCGGGCGCCTGTAGTCCCAGCTGCTCGGGAGGCTGAGGCAAGAGAATCACTTGAGACCAAGAGTTGGAGAGTGCTGTGAGCTGTGTGAGGCCACGGCACTCTACCGAGGGCCATAAAGTGAGACTCTGTCTCTACAAAACAAACAAACAAACAAACAAACAAAAAACCCCCACAGAACGGTTTATAATAACAACCATAATTTTTGAAAGCACTTAGCATAGGAGCTAGCACACAGAAGTTGAACAAGATGCGGTCGTTACTATATTTAAAGGTGAGGAAATAAATCGGGCAATAAAGGAATTAAAAAGATAATTAGTGGATGGTGAAGGGGGGGTTGTAAAATAGGAGCAAAAGATCCCAGTGTGAAGGTCACACACATCTATCTGTTCTAAAACTAGAGCAAGTTCACATGTGTTTGTTTTTCAGATTATTTAATAGGACGAGATACAGGAAAGGAAGGTGTGCGTACCATGAAGATACGGTTTCTTTAATTGGGAGCACAAGGTTGGAAAGGGCCTAAATGGGGAGACGGTAGCATGCCAGATGAAATGTGTGAATGTGACACATTTCGTCTCACATAATTGTCTGATTCAAAGATATGTTTTCCTAACACTTTATTGTGATAATTTCAGCATGCAAAAAGGTTGTATTTTATAGCGTACACCCATATACCAACCACCTAGTTTCTATAATGTCTTACTGTCCTTGCTTTATCACATGGCCATCCCTTTGTCAATCTTTTCATCCAGCCATGACTCATCCTATTTTCTTTTTCTTTTCTTTCTTTTTTTTTTCAAGACAAGGTATTGCTCTGTTACCTAGGCTGGAGGGCAATGGTGCAATTATAGCTCACTGTCGCCTTGAACTTCTGGGAGACTCAAGCAATCCTCCTGCCTCAACCTCCCGAGTAGTTGTGAGACTACAGGTATGCACCACCAAGCGTGGCTAATATTTTTAATTTTTTCATTAGAGACAGGGCTCACTTTGTTGCTCAAGCTGGACTCAAACTCCTCGCCTGAAGTGATTCTTCTGCTTTGGCCTCCTAAAGCGTTAGGATTATAGGCATGAGCCACGGTGCTCAGTCCATCTTATAGAGAGGATGCCCCAAAAAATGTATGCACATTTTAAGAAAGGAAAAAACTATGTTAAATTTGTACATAGATCACTACAAAAGTTTTAAGGCAGGCTGTGTTATGGTGCATTCTTTCACTTCCATGAAACACTGTTCACGGCTTCCTTTCTGATTCCCGCCTGCAAGTTTCATCTTGCTTGTTTTGTTAGTATTGCCAGGACAGCTTCATTTGTTTCTGTCTGCGTGGATTTTACATTTCTTGACTTTCATGTACCTCCAAACATTCGTAATGACCCATATAATTCTCAATTCATGACGTTTGACTTTTGCAATTACAGGTGGCGCTCAACATGACTTATATTCATCTTCTGTTATCAGTATATATTGAAGATTATAATTTTGGTACTTTTTTTCCCTTTCTTAAAATGTGTATCTCTTTTTCGGAACCCTCTCTATTTTTTGATGGATTTCTAAGTACATTGCAGACATCAGCATGAATATCATTAATTAGGGTTCAATTTTTGTTTACAGCTTTTTTTTCCTTATGAAATTCACATATAATGAAATGGGTAATTCTTAGGTTTAGCATTGACGTGAGTTTTGACTTATGAATACATCTGCAAAAATGGAGCCCCTACGAAGTTATAGGGCATCACTGTCACCCCAGAAAGTTTCCTGGAAATCTCTAATCCCTTATCCTCCAGAATCGGCACCGTTCCAATGTTTTTTCACTGTAGACTAGTTGTTCTAGTTTCATCACATGAAATCCTATTATACGCTCTCTTCTGTGTCTGAGTTCTCTCACTTATCTTAGTATCTGTGAGATTCATCCATACTGTTGAACAGTAGTTTGTTTCTTTTCTTTTTGGATAGTGCTCCACTGAATAATGGTAACTGCACTTTGTTCATTGTTTCTCTTGTTGAAGAACAATTGTGTCGGCTTTTAGCTGTTATGAATAGAGTTGCTACTGTCATCATGATACAAGTCTTCTGGGGATGTATGCCTTTGTTTCTCCTGGTTAACTTCTAAGATTGCAGCTGTTGGGTCAAAGGATGGTTGTGGATTTTATAAGAAACTGTTGGAACTTTTTTCAAAGTGGCTGACCCATTTTTTCTCCCACCAACAGTGTGCTGGAGGTCTGTTTGCTCTCCATTCTTACTAACATCTGGTATTGTCTATCTTTTTAATTTCAGTCATTCTGTTAGGTGCATGGTGGCATCTCATTGTTGTTCAAAGATAAGCTTTCATTTTTTCACATTCGACATTTTCTGGGATTCATCGTACCATTTATGTCAATATTTGAGTTGGTTGGCTAATTCTTATTCTCTGCCTACCCCAATGCCCTGGCCCAAAGACCCTACTAAGTCAATAATACATTTTAACAAACAAGAGCATTTGACATTGAGGAAATCTCACACCTGAGATCTTGTTGCTGTGAGCTCCAACACAGGTAACCATGTCTGGGGTGTTCTTGCCGAAGGCCTAGGACAGTGCCCAGTAATGAAATGTGTGGTGAGTGAATGGTCAGTCCTTGTACAAGGCCACTTGGGTCACCAGCACTTTTGATTAGGCCCCAAATGCTGAAGGTAGGTGCAATGGTTTCTATTATGCTCCCCAGAACTCCTATTCCCTAATTAACCTGAGTAGTCCAGATATCCAAAGAAACACATATAATGAATCCAAGTCAAGTCAGTTGGAAGGTCAAAATGCCTTGAGTTGATGGGTAGTCAGGCAGATTTTGTGTAGACATTGAAAAGCCACGTCCAAGATTTTGGCAGCCAGTCAGTTGGTACTTGGAAATGCTCGGAGGAGTAGGAAACTAATCACTTGGTTTTGATCCATTAGCTCAGCTGTAATGTAGCAGAGCTAATGCAGTTATAGGCAGCAGACAGCTCTCTGGCGGAAAAAAAAAAAAAATAGAGAAAGCTTCTTTTACTTTTGCAATAAAAATTAAATGTGGAAATAATTTCCTGCTCCTTTTTGGAATATTACTGTGCTATTAACTAGGCTAAGATCATTAAAAAGCAATGACATGAAGTTGCATGCATCATTATTTTAAGAAAGAGCGAATGAATCTCTCTTAAAGGATGTTGTGGATCTTTCCTGCTTCTTGCCTCATCCCTAACTTAACAGGCTTTGGGAAGGACCACCGTGAACGTATATTTTAACATTAAAGTTATAGCTCTGGCCTTGAAAAGGGAAATCTAGATCATGAGAGAATGGGCTGACAGCTCTCGTAACACATGGTCCCCATTTTTTTAAATCAGGTTTTCATTAGTACAAAATTAAGAGTGACCCTCAAAAACTGGGTTGCTTAGAAAATGAGTAGAAAGTTCACCACAGGTTTAAAAGAAGTAACTCTGCTTCCTTTGTTGCTATTTCCAGAAATTAAAAAAAAAAAAATCAATGGCAAATTAATATGGATCTTATCACAATCATTGGGACCTATTTCTTTTCATCAATATTTGGCACCTAGGGTACTAGAGAAATGTAAATTAAGATGGGCAGGTTGTCTCATAGAGACCCAGGAGAATTGGTTGGCCCCCAGATAGCATGGCCCACGTCCAGAATGTCCAGACAGGAGGAATGAACAGGGTTTTGATTTTGAAGGAAGGGCTTTTGTAAAGATGGTGCAAGTTCTCACGTCACAACTGCCTCTATCTCTTCCCTTTCCTCTCCCTTCCAGCACACTCTAATTATCATCCCTGTGACAAAAGTAAATAGTTTGGTGGTAGCAGGAACATAAGCAGGAGTAATTGCAATACTATTTTTTGTCTGGAGAGGTATCATCTATGCTCAGCCTACATGGTAGGTGAAGCAGCTGAGGAGAAACAAGATGATTCTCCTTTCCTATCCTCCAGAAGTAGAAGGAGACCTCTAATTGACTTCCGGGCCTTCAGGTACGTTTACTTAACACAGATATTCTAACCCCATTAGCTCTGAAGAAAAGAAACGAAGAGAAAATATCATGTAAAAAAAAATGCCTTCTAACGGTGAGTATGTGTAGAAGCAGAATCCAAAACCTTTATTCTCCTTTCAAGTTCACTATCAAATCTACAATACTAGACCTGCATGTAAATTCTAACATTATAACCTACCATGTCGCAGTTACTCAAATGTTTATTTCCCTCTGTGACAAAGGCAAATATTTTCATTGAAAAGAATTTGGAAAATTCAACAAAGTATAAAAAAAGAAACTTGAAAATCTCTATAATGCCTTCTATTGGCAACCATTACCAGCATTTTTTGTGTGTTTATTTCCAGATTCTCCCCTGGTCCTAACCTCCACTTTTAGATGATCTACAATTCAGGCGTCCTCAAACTTTTTAAACAGGGGGCCAATTCACTGTCCCTCAGACCGTTGGAAGGCCAGACTATAGTTTTAAAAAAAAAAAAAAAACTATGAACAAATTCCTATGTACACCGCACATATCTTATTTTGAAGTAAAAAAACAAAACGGGAACAAGTACAATCACACTGCCACATGGGGCCCATGGGCCGCAGTTTGAGGACCCCTGAACGTAATTAGTATCATATCCTATGTACGGTTTCACACCATGCTATGTTTTTTCCTTAACATTTCTTGCAAAGGCATGTTCCCATATCGCTAAAAATTCTTAATGAAATGTAAATAGTCTTTTGAACTTTGTACTCTAATTAGAGAGTTTTGCATGATTTTATTTTCACATGCTATTAAACATCACATCGTTTGTTTAGGGTTTTAATTATATTCTTATGGTAAGTTTTTTAGTGCTCACTTCAAAAACTGTTCTAGCGACCCTTATCATTCATTAGAAAGCTTAATAAGTCCCAAAGAAAAGCCACAGTAAAATCTCTTACAGACCCTTCTCAGTAGGGTTTTTTGTCCACATAAAACAGGATTCCCCACTCAGGGAACATTTTTGGATTAGAGAGGAGGGAGCTTCTCTGGCCCCAAAGGCTCAGAGGACCCTGAGGCAGGAAGCCATAGCCTAGGACTTGGCCTTTTGAGCCTGGAGTCTGACACTGCAGGGATGAAATATAGGGTGTCCCAAAAGTCTCCCCCAAAGTCACCATGCAGAGGGGAAATGTGCAAGTGTAGCTGAATGTGCCTTTATTTACAAGATGGTCATTGCAAAATTTTACAAAATATTCACAAAATGTTCTGTATATGTTGGCTACTTCTTTGTAATATGTCATGACTTTTGGGACATCCTGTAATTTAGGAAGCACCATGCGTGATGGTCAATTCTTTGAGAAATTGGTAAGAAAACCAACATAGGTCTTTGAGACTGCTGCTTCCATGCCAAGG
This sequence comes from Nycticebus coucang, assembly GCF_027406575.1. Taxonomy (NCBI): domain Eukaryota; kingdom Metazoa; phylum Chordata; class Mammalia; order Primates; family Lorisidae; genus Nycticebus; species Nycticebus coucang. Next base: position 94,409,152 of record NC_069791.1, on the reverse strand, counting down.
TGAAAAGCTGTCTGCTTTGGAGTCAAAAAGAATATGTCTGGACAACTTCCTTAAACCTCTCTGAGAGTCCCATTTTTCATCACTAAAAGAGGGAAAATTAACTATAACTACTTTACGTGATTGCTGGAAGAGATAATGTATGCAAAATGCTTAATATGCCACCAGGAAATGATGCTTGCTATTGTTTATGATTAGAATTATTATTATTATCTTTTTCAAGCTCACTCAAGGATGGGTTTGGTGGTCTAATATAATGTGGTTAAATCTGTAAACTTTAGAATCAGTCTCTAGCTCCAGTGCAGTTGAGAGTTTATTCTGTAGCCTCTCTGAGACTTCTATCAAAAGTGCATGTGATGCAGAGGATCTTGCTGTGAGGTTGTGAGAAAGAAATGAGAGTACATGCTGTCAGTAAAAGGAGGGGTGGTGTTTCACGTAACATAATATGTTGGGGTAGCAGGGCTGGTATAACGTGCACACTAGCGACACACTGTAAATAAGGAATGCACATCTGCCCCCAGGAGGGTCATCATATTTGCAGGGGTATGAGTCATGTGTGTTTACATATCCGCATATCAATTAAAATGCTCAGGTCTGGCCCACTGTAGTGGCTCACACCTGTAATCTTAGCACTCTGGGAGGCTGAGGCGAGTGGATTGCTTGAGCTCAGGAGTTCAAGATCAACCTAAGCAAGAGCGTGACCCTGTCTCTATTAAAAATAGAAAAAAACTAGCTGGGTGGTGGGGCGGGCGCCTGGAGTCCCAGCTACTTGGGAGGCTGAGGCAGGAGGATCACTTGGGCCCAAGAGTTTGAGGTTGCTGTGAGCTATGATGGTGCTGTGCACTCTACCTAGGGTGCCTCTGTCTCAAAAAATACTCTAAAAAATAAAAAGAAAATAAAACGTTCAGTTCCAATGAGTTTTGTACTTCTTGAAATCTGTGTTTAGTCTTCCATCCGGAATATGGGCACATCTTCAGAGGGGCATGTATCTTATTCACAGGCAATTCGGACATTCCTGTGGGAACTTTGATGGGGGAAGGACAGTGCATTATAGTCATGGATTTGGACAGAGGAATTATATTAATAAGATTAGGAAGACTTTCTGGAACAAGTGCTATCAACACTTAAGATAACACATATTCTTTTCCAGTAACGCTATACGCAACTCTAAGTAGTCAAGGGCTCTTTGTTGGTAATACGGATTTTCCTGGAGACTGAGCAAGTTTTAAGTTGGTTTTTAAGATTCTCTTTCTTAGATGCATACATCGTCTCTGAATAAGTGTTGCTCTCTCAAGAACAAGATCAGAAAAGAGAGAAGACTTGTCTAAAACCCTGGCTTAGCTGAGGAGGAATGGCTGAATAATAAGACGGAGCAAATATTCCAAATGAAATATTCATGGGCACAGGAAATAGGAGCTGAGCTTGATAAAATGATCATGCTAAGTTTCAGGGCCCCCGTGCCTCTCTGCAAATTATGCCCCCGTCACCTCTCCCATGTGAGCGTTAAAATATATAATTGATGCTCATTGTTAATAATACATTTCTAATTTCCAGTTGCAAAAATATAGCTTTTCCCTCTCTTGGAGAGATCACCTATATTTTGTCATTAACATTTTGTCATAAGAGGCAAGAATGATTTAAATGGACAATAAATCGGCAGGCGGGCTGCTGCTTTGGGCTTGAGCCAAACTCTTTGGGGAAGGGCTTCATTTATCACCCGGGACTTAGTGTGGTTCTTCTGCTGACTTATGTGGAAGGGAATGAGAGAGAGAGTCCCGTGGAAGGGTCTTGGGGCCCTGGAGGATTAGTAGTAATAAATAGAGTACCTGGAGAGCCAGCTGTCAAAGTCAGACCAACTCGGCTGAGGTAAGGATGACGTTTCTGATTATTGGTCTGGTTCCTGGGGACATCGGGCTCGCCAGTACTATAGGTCAAGTTCACTATTGCACATCTCCATTTGGGTCTCCCCTTAACACAGAAACTCAACACAGTTCCCACCAAACTCTTTCTCCTCTAATGTGTTTTTCTTCCCTTGGACCCTGTCTCATCATCTACCTCATTTCTCAAGCCGGAAACCTGGGGGTCAGCCATCAACACTGCCCGCTGCTTACCTCCTACATCCAAATAATCATAGTTCTTTCCAAAGCACTTCCTCTTCTATTAATGCACTAGGTCCCGACAAAAGCCTTGGGTGCAGGTGAATCAAGATTTTCATCTCCTTTTCAGTAGTGATCAGGATTTAGAGAATTTGATAAGACTAATGTGCATCAGGAAGATTAGAATATTTTGCTCTGCCCCTATTAGGGAAAGCACACACACACAAAATTGACACTTTAAGATTGATTGCATCTGTTCATGAGAATTCAATGTTCTTCACTCAGTGGAGGGATAATGACCAATGAACGACCTCAGGACCTTGCATTGTGGGCAACTATGTTGTGCAATGTGTGTCTTTACACATAATATCAGTTGGGCTGCACGCAAATCTATATCATGGGACCTCTTAAGAAATGGGTATAGAACCTGACTCAGAGCAGTTAAATAACTTGCTCAAGGTCATACAGCAAATTTATGGCAAGAGGTGGGCCAGAATCAGTTCTTTAGATTCCTAATTGTACCATATTGGGGTAAAAGTTAAAGTTCTAGGGCACCAACGTAAGAGGTGCCCAGATCAATGGTGAGTCTCCATCTCTCCGTGTTGACTTAGACACTCCTAGTCCTAAATGTGGTTACCCAGCGTGTAAGCCATAGGATCTTGGGACAAGCTAATTAATATCACAGACCTTCTGTTTTTATCTATAAAATTGAGATAATGACACCAATAATCCTCCTTATTTTTAACCTCACGTGTATTTAAGGACCCCAATTAGCAAAGCTATGAAAATACTGTGTGAACTGTGAAATGCCATGCAGATGTCTGGATGCAGAAATGTAACTGGAAAAATTTTATTTCTTCGAATGTGTAAGCACATGTTTACAGGCATTTTATAGGAACAAGAAAGAGGATGAGATAACGAAGTCCGGGTTTCTTTGTCTGTTTGTTTTTAGGATTTTGAAACTGTGTCTGGCTAAACATCTTTCAATGCAGGTAACAGAAAACAAATCTAAGCAAACATGGCAGTTTATGGGCAATATACGGGCCTCTCAGATTCAGTGATTATTTGAGAACTAAGTGGACATAGGCTAAAGTAAGCTCAGGAGAAGGGGTAGTGGTGGGCTGACAAAGACTGGTAGGTCAATGACTCCTTTTCATCAGGTGTTAGACTTCCCAAGCTTCTGTATTTCCATTCTTCTTCTCAATATGACTCTAGTATCATCTTTTGTTTTCACCTACAGCTTCTGTTGGGAATGTTTTTCCCATCTAGGAATAGACACGTTATTTATTGTTTAATAACTTCTTTCAACCTGAACTTCCCTTCATAGATTGATGTCTTAAGCTGGGAATTTCTGCACAGAGAATGTTTACTGTTGAAATATGATTGAACTACCTAGCAGGTATGAGCTCTCTAGTCCTCAATAACAACAATGGACTCTCAGGCTCCCTGAGCCTCTCTTGTGGGGCTACCTGGCCTTTTTCTGTTAAATGGTCCCATCTTCTAAATAGAGAGATCCAGCCCTCTGGTTCTGAGATTCTGTCCCTCACATGGGCTTGTTATATAGCCTCTGAAGTCCTTGTTCCCTAAATGAGTCATTTAACCCTCAAAGGGTTTGTATCCTAACCTCTTGATTATATTGATTTAGTAATCAGGATGACTAAGACCTTCCATCCTCTGTGTGGAGTGTCCCAACCTAAATAACCTCTGGGAATAGCCTTGTCTACCACTCTCAAGGTCAGAACCTTCAGTTTCCTCAATACAATGGTGTGGCCCTCAACTTGTGTGATCCAAATCTTCTGGAGTCCACATGCTCTGTATTGAAGTGCACATGACTGAAGAAAAATCACCCTACATTTTGATCACCCTACATTTTGTAAAGGAGCTTTGTTTTCTATTATTTTTTGTCTTTTCACTTTTATTTATTTTTTCAGATTAATGGAAGGGTAGATATGATTAGGTAACACTATTTGCATTTGTGAGGAAGAGTCCAAGCTGTGTTTGAGTCCTTCACCCAGGAGGTGTGCCCTATACCTTGAAAACAGTGGTTTATTTCAGGTGAGCTATCCTGTAGAAGAAATTGTAGGATGGAAAACTTTTTTTATTTTTGTCTTTTTAAGACAAAGCTTATTTAAGTGAATTTCTTTTCTTCTGTGAAATCTCCTCGAGGCAGCTTCTATTTGGGGCTGTGCCATAAGCATTCTCGTGGCTCTGTTGCGTAGGCCCCCTCAATGGCCATGTCTTTGCTAATGTCTCTGCTCTTTAACGATTTATGCTGAAATTAACATGTTTTGGCTCAATTGCTGCTATTTCCAATTGCACTTCTTTAGAGGAAATAAGTCCTTGGATGTATGCTATGCTATTGGAGCCAAAGATCTGATTCTGTCTATGCTGATGAGATGAGAGATGCAACTTGGGATGCTGAGGGATGGTGTTATACACAAATACACTTTGGGGGGAGGCATTTTGGGAATAAACTAGTGCAAAGATTTATAATTAAGACTCTCAGAGAAGCAGGCTATATTTTTATCCACTAGGTTTAAGATGGCCAGATTCACCCAAGCCCTTACCTCTTGTTGATCACCAAGGTGAGCCAAAAAACACAAACTGATCATAGGGCAAGGTCTCCCACATGTGCCCTGCAAAACCTTTAGACTCTCCAGAAACTCACTGGAGAGGGAGAAGATGTCTTATGGGTTCCAGCGGCTTAGGTCCTTGGACTCCACTCTGGTCTTTATCTAGAGAAATTATTTTCATCTGTGTTCAGTATGGAGCTCCATATCTCTTATTTTGGAAGACTTTAATGTTAAATTTTAAGCCACAGAAATAGACTGCCTTATTTAGGTGAGAAAGAAAATTTGCAAAGAGAAACATGGGGACTCAGTGAAGTGAAGGAGAAGGTGGACAGCCAGGGTTCAGGAAAGTAAGATCTGGACAGCTCTAGGACCCAGCTTGCTGGAAGGCACAGAAGGACTCCTCAGGACACTAGGGTTGGGCTTCGGTGGGTTAGGGTCTCTGTGTTTTAGGTATGTGTGTTCAAATTCTCAGGCCCAAGAGTCTGATTGACTTAGATTAGAACTATGACTGGGTTTAGTATGTAGACCCATTCTTATGATACAATTTAGAATTTAGGTAATATATTAATGTCTGTGATGAGACTATACTGAAAGCTGCCAAAAAAACAAAACAGGACCTTGAGATGCATGGGAAATGGTCAAATTATGTTGATTTGGGGGGGAGGGTGCCAATTTTCTGGCAACAAACAACTAAATTTCTGTCTCCCTTCCCCATCTCAGTTCCTCTACCCCCACTCATGGTATTAGATTTTAGACCATCATGGCTTGGATCAGGTAACTACTCTGTATCCAGGGGAGAGTGGAAATAACTTTTTCCCCTTCAGGCATACATATAACTTGTATGTTTGATCACTTTGTGAAGTCCCAGAATTCTCCAAGAAATTACTCTGCCTCTTTAAATGCCTGAATTAGCTCAAGAGCCTTATCCTCCAGTTCTGAGACTCTTTCCTCTCCATCTTCTACTCTGTTATTGACACTTTCTACTGTGTCTTTAAGTTCCCTGGGTGACTCCTTCAATTCCTTAAGCTCCGATACATCATTTCTAATTTCCTCATGTATTTTGTTCATTTCATGGGTCAATTTTTAGATTTCTTTTTGGTGGTTTTCCACTTTCCCTTCAATTCCCTTCACCATTTTTGCCATACGTACTCTAAATTCCCTTTCTGTCATTTCTATAATTTCTTTATAGGTAGGATCATGATCCTTTGGGGAGGTTGATTTGTTCTTTTTTTTTTTTTATGTTGTCCTAATATTTTTGTTGGTTTCTCCTCATGTACATTTCCTCCTCTTCCTCCTCCTTCTCTTCTTCCTCTTCTTCTTCATCCTCCACATCCTCCTCCTCTTCTTTTGACAGAGTTTCACTCTGTTGCCCTTGGTAGAGTGATATGGTATCACAGCTCACAGCAACCTCCAACTCCTGGGTTCAAGTGCTCCTCTTTCCTCAGCCTCCCAAGTAGCTGGGACTACAGGCACTTGCCACAATGCCCAGCTCTATTTTAGAGATAGCGGGTCTTGCTCTTGCTCAGACTGGTCTCAAATGCCTGAGCTCAGGCAATCCACCCACCTCTGCCTCCCAGAGTGCTAGGATTACTGGCATGAGCCACTGATCCCAGCTTTGTGTTTTCTTATTTACTTCCTTCTCCTGCCTTTTTCTCTCACTTTCCCCTTGGCGTTAATTTTCCTTGTCTCTATGCTGAGGTGTTGGAATGGCCCAGGCACCTGCCTTCTGTACTGTTCTTCCACTACTCCTGACCTCCTCCTCAGCTCCTGGAGTCTCCTACAATCTCATTGTGTCCCTGGAACAATGTATCTGGGTGGGACAATCCAGCCAGAAATGTTTGGACTCCACTCTCCCTGATGTCCCTGAGAGTAGCCTGGCAAGGAGATGTATCTAGTCCACCATTTTTGACCTCCTCTGAATGAAGAAATAACTTGACAGACTTTCCCTCTAAGACACTGTGGAGGAAGGAAAGAGTGCTTTCCTAAGGAAAGACTGAGACAATGTGGCCAAAGGATACAATCATGAATGGGATCAAACAGCCATGCAGACGACAATAATGCAATATAGAAAAGGATTTTCTGTGAATAAGCAGCCTAACGACTACTGGTCAGAGCCAGATGTTTTAGGCAAACCAATGGTCTACGCCAGTGGTCCCTGGACTGGCAACATCAGTATCACCTTGTTAGAAATGCACGTTTTGGGGCACCACCCAAGGCCTTTTGGATCAGAGATTCTGTAAGTGTTTTAATAAATCCTCCATAAGATCTTGTGGCTCAATGAAGTTAGAGAACCATCGGTCTAGACAAATCACTCAGAATGTTACACAAAAGTGTATGAACCCCTTCATTCCTCCACTTCCAATACTGTATTTGGGTTTTCTTAGTCTCCCCCCACCAACTGGTTCTGCACCCTTGGCTCCACAAAAACAAACGACACCTCCTTGGAATGCAATGCTCTCCCTAACCTCAGGTGAGTTCACAGGATCATTTTTTCTGAAAACTTCTCTATGAAGCTTATCCCATATGCTCCAGAAATATCCTGTTATCTGAGATGGAGGAAATAATGTCATATTCCAGCTTCCAAAGAATTCCATTTTTATCAAAAAAGACAAAGTAGACTTAGGCCTGGGAATTCAGAGATGTTCAGGATTTTTTTTAACAGGAATAGTTTGCAATGTACTACAAGATTATTAGGCCGAACGAATGACTTAGATAACGCCAAATGTCCTCTTAAACCTGAACTTCTAATAACTTTTAATAAGCTAAGGAGAATGGAGACTCTCCAAGAAGGAAATGTAGTATGCAATGTTACCAAAATATATCCTACCAGGGAAGCGACTCTAGATATAACACAGGCTTAGATATTAAATAATATCCCTAGTTATAAGCCACGACCCTTTCCAAACTCTTTCCCCTGTGGAAGGTACTGGGAAGTTTTCTGATGAGAATATGTTCTGAAATATTTAACGGTGTCAGTGAAATTTGACATAAGGATAGAAATTAATTCATCTATTATAAATATTTAGTTCTTACCTTCCCAATTAATGAAATTAATGAATGAGTTCACTGACCTGAGAATTGAGAAACATGGGCTCAAGTTTCTGGATTGTGCCTCAGTTTCGCCAGTTTGGAGGATTTGGAGGTGGGGGTTTTGGAAAAAATCTCAAGGGCTCTGTGCAGTTCCAGCCCTCTACAAATGTTAAAATTCCAAAAGAGGCCATCATATTTTATGGCATTTCAATTGCAGCAATTTATCTTTAACATTCAACTTTCCTTTTTATGACCATTACCATTTGACATTTGGAGTGCTTTAGAACATTCCAATACAGTCTTAGCACCTTTTTACCTCATAAGCAAATTTCACTGGACATCTTTAATTGCCTATTTCTATTCAGGGCAAAATAAAGAAAAATTTAGAATGAAAACCCTCTGACCCTAAAGAGACTGAATTACCTGATTCTTTTTTTTCTCCATAATAAATTTCAGTAGCTCCCATCATGCTTCATGGTTACCAAATAAGAATGTTTCTGAAGAGTTGTTATTCAAAGACTCGGCTTAAGTTGAGCCCATATTTAAAGGAGCCTGAGCTATAGGGACTGGTCAAGCAGGTGCAGAAGCAACTCCATTTAAGTCCTCAGAGGAGAACTGTGGCCACTGATTCAGAAAAAACCATTGGTTGTTTGGGTACCTCCTCGGAGCTAAACTGGCTTATGGAATCACCCATGCTTAGGAGTCATGGTGGTTTAATCTGGTCCCTATCTGGTACTGGCTGTGCAGAGGTGAGGGTAGGGTAGCATGAGCTATAAAACCGGGTAGAACTGGATATAAATCCTACCTCTGCCATTTCTAAGTTGATGTTGCTTTAACATTGCAACCTTTAGGGACAGGGAAATGAGTTTTCTGCAGTCCTGGAATGCTAGGGGCAGATTTTTTTTCCCCCCCAGGGACATTTAAAATTCTGACTTAAGAATTGACTCTGCTTTTTTCTCTATTACCTCTGAAAAGGACATTGCCTTGTTGATACTGAGTTTGAGAACTGGGAGAACTTCTTGGATATTTTTTTTAAACAAAAATTTCCTTGAATGGTAGCATATAGCCTGTCAGTGAAAGTCATTTTAGAAATTCTGTTGCACACTTTGGGTATATAAAAACCAGGAATGTAGTAAAAGAAAGTGGCTTTCTAAATCTGATTTGTTTGCATTTTGTTTTGTTTTGTTTTTTTGAGGCAGAGTCTCACTCTGTCGCCTAGGCTGGAATGCAGCGGCATCATCGTAGTTCACAGCAAGCTCAAAACGCCCAAGCCTTTGAAGACTGGGCCCAAGCGTTCCTTCTGCCTCAGCCTTCCGAGTAGCTGGGACTACAGGCACCTGCCATAATGCCAACTAATTTTTTTATTTTTAGTAGAGACAGGGTCTCACTCTCACTCAGGCTGGTCTCAGACTCCTGAGCTCAAGTGATCCTCCAGCCTCGGCCTCACAGACTACTAGAATTATAGCACCTATAGAATTAGAGCCACCATGCCTGGCCCTGAATCTGGTATGTTTATGTAAATGTGCATCTTTCGGAGATCCTATGGGCCAAAGGAAGCTAATGTGAGGCCTGTTGCAATGGCCTTTGTTCTATGCGGCCATGTTGAGTTCAGTAGGTTTCTGTACCCTTAGCTAAATAACCTGGTTATGTCAGGGAGGAGTAAGGGAGAAATAGGGGAAAGGAGGAAAAAGAGATAGAGATGGGGGGATTGATTGAGAGTCTCACAAACATATGGCCCACCCTGAATGCTCAATTTATATATGAGAATCTGGATACACACTGTAGCCCACAGATAACTAGGGCCCTATATAGCCATTTTCTGATGTCGTATTTTTACTAGAAAGTGTTGAAGACAAATCAAAGCTTTATTCAAACTCCTGAGAAAATGACCCAGAAGAGAATGAATGCTAATGTCCTACATATTTCTTAAAAAGTCTCTCTTTCACTGTCTTCATCTTTTACATGCTTAGGAGCGATTCCTGACCAACTCTCTTTCCTATTTCTTTGTAATATCCCCAAATGCTTCTTTATATATAACCTAGTAAGCTCTTTCATTTTTTTCACTTCTCTTGTTGCTTTAACAGTTTAAAAATTATTTCATGTAGGTCAAAAAGCTTCTCTTCTTTAGTTTTCATCTCTATGTTAACACTATTTGGATTCTGCCTGTGTTATTCAGGGTTCTCTAGAGAAACAGGAACAATGTGTGTGTGTGTGTGTGTGTTTATTTTAAGGAATCAGCTCATGTGATTGTGGAGGCTGGTATGTCCCCAGATCCGCCGTCAGCAAGCTAGCGACCCAGGAGAGCCTGTGGTATAAATTCCAGTCTGAAATCCAGCAGGCTTGAGACCCAAGAAAAGCCAGCGTTTCAGTGTGGGTCTGAAAGCTGGAAAAGACCAATGTCCCAACTCCAAACAGGCAGGAGGAATTCCCTTTTACTGATAGGAGGGTCTTTTTGTTGTTGCTGTACTTAGGCCTCAGTGGATTGGGGGCCTGTGCATATCAGGGAGGGCGATCTGCTTTGCCTAGTTCACTAACTCAAATGTTAATCACATCCCAAATCACCCTCACAGACACACCCCAGGTCATCTTAGACCACATGTCTGGGTACCCCACAGCCCAGTCAAGTTAACATATCAAATTACCACTGGGTAATAAAGAAGTTCTCATGAGCTTGGAAGAAAGATCTTTCCCCTTTCACAGTCAGGGACGGGGGTGGGGGGAGGCTGACTGCAAACACAAGTTAATATCTCTTCTCATTCTAGTCACAGTGACCTTGCAAGATCGCTGTGAGAATTAGAGATGATATTTGTAAAACAGCCAGTGTGTAGCATGGGATAGCAGCTGAAAGGAGGAAGCCGTTTTGCTCAAATATTCTTGGCTTCTCTCACCTTTACTGTACACTCTCTCAGTGAGTGTGGAACAACACCCAAAACAAAAGCGAAAGACCTCCAGTTCTGCTCTCCAAGACACCCCTCCCTCCAGGTGGTTGGATGGAGGAGTGAGTGTTAACACAGCTTACTGCATTCAGCAGACAAATCATGGTTTATTCTACACTGTAGCAGGACAGCGGTGGGTTCTGCTGATACACACAGAAATAAGGCAGAGCCTTTTTCCTGGGAGGAACTCACCGTCTAACAGAAAATATAGTCTGCTTAATATATATATATATATATATATGTATATATATTATTTTTTTTTGCAGTTTTTGGCTGGGGCTGGGTTTGAAACCACCACCTCCGGCATATGGGGCCGGCGCCCTACTCCTTTGAGCCACAGGATAAGAATGTAAAAAGTGCTAATGAGAGAGTGATACGAAAAAGTTCCTAGAGGACAGAGATGGAGTAACAAAATCCACCTGCGACAAGAGATGGAGGTCTTGATTCAAAGATGAGTATGTGTTCTCCATACAAAGCTAAGAAAATAATAGTTATTTTGGCTATTATGTGTTGGATATTTCTGTATTTCTCAAATTTTCATGCACAAAACTTTTCATTTGGTTTATTTCTAATGAGAGCTCCCAGGAAATGGATATTAATGCCTTTATTTTACAGTAAAGGCTTTAAGGCTCAGAGAGGTTAGGTGACTTGCCCAAGGTGACACAGCAGGGAAGAAGCCTAGATTTGAACTAAAGTTTTATTATTATTATTATTATTATTCATAGGTCCTATTATCCTCTGGTTTCTCTGGAGGAGAAGGACTGCAAAGGCAGAAAGATGTGCAAAAGCCTGGGGGAAGTGGGCACTGAGGACAGGGATAGAGAAAAAGAGAAGAAACAACAGTAGACAGACAGTGACAGGCGTGAATCTGTCTCTTCATACATAAAGGTGTGAGTGGTGGTCCAGCTTATAATAACGCGTCATTAAAAGCCAGGGCTCAGATGGGTCTTATTTTGAACTGCATCCCTATCAAGTATAACTTGGGCAAGTGACTCAAACTCTCTGAGCCTCAGTATCCTCAACTGTAGAACTGAAATAATTACAGTATTCAACTCAAAGGATTGTCAAGTGTAAAAATGAGACAATGCATGTAAATGGCTTAGCAACGTGCCTGACATATACTAATGGGTCAATAAATATAATTGTGATCATGACTGTTATTCATTTTCCTAGCAGGGTATAGACCCATTTTTCCTGGGCGCTAAATTTAGAGAACTTTAAAGATAGTCGTTGCGCATTCCCATAGGTTCTGGGTGTGCGTGCGTGCGTGCGCATGTGTGCATCTGTGCAATCAAATGCTTCAGATACGGCTGTGCCTTTCAAGGACTCCTGGTAATTTATGCCAGCCTGCCGGTCTCACAGGCTATTTGTGTTTGTTCTGCTATCACATAATGCTTGCTTCTGTTACAGGACCATTTCTGCAACTCATTTGTAAGACTGATGAAAGCAAATTTCTGCATGCGCCTCTGTCTATAAGGCAGGTGAGTGGCGTTGTCCTGATTTTGTTTGAATCTTTGGCTGAAGTTGCTTAGATGATTTCAGTGATAATGCAAGATCAATTCCCTGAAACACACTTAGACTGCATTTGCCCCATGTGCCCAGGGCTGTGCCCAGCTCTTCATTCCCAACCACATCCAGAGCAGTGTTATCACAGACTTTGTGGTCCCATAGACCTGAGTGAAAATCTTCATATGACCATTGACTGTGTGCCCTTGGGTGCTTTCTTTAAATTCTCTGAACTCGGTTTTCCCACCTGTCAAATGGGATAAGAGTCACTAGACCTTTGGAGCTATGAGGATTCAAATAAAATAATATTATTAAAAGATCTGGCACCAAGTAAGATCTTCAGTAAAAGGAAGTACTTAAAGTTACTTGGCACATACTCATCCACTAGACTTTAACTTCCAAAGAAAGAAATTATGTCTTGCTGATATTTGCATCCCTGGTGTCTATCACATAGTAGGCACATATATACGTGTTTGTGGAATAAATAATCAACTAAACGGGGGGTATCATTACAGACAAGAAAATAGAAAGTCAAAGAGGTTACGCAAATTATCCAAGGTTACACAGCTACCAAGTGGAAGAAAAGAGATTTGAACTTGAATTCTAGTGGATTCCAAAGAACTCTCTGAAACTTGAGTTTTGGATCTGCCAGACTTTGATGGAAATGGGAGTTTATTGTCTTGATCTATTTCGACTCTGCTTTCTTAAAGGAACATTAATAGGGTAAGATCAATAAGATTAATAGGGTAAGATTTTCTGAATGTCTGTCATGAACCAGGAACCATGCTAAATATTTTGCAAGTATTATCCTAATATTTGCAAAATCACTTCCGGAAGTAAGTATTAATGTTCCTATTGGTCGTTTGGGGAAACCGAGGTGTTCAGAGATCAGCTAAATTGCTCACTGCTAAAAAGCAAGCAAGCAACCCCACCGGAATTCTAACCCCGGACTAATGGATGCCAAATTAATTTTAAAATATCCATTCCCTCACTGTGCATTGTGGTGGGTGCCTGTAGTCACAGCTCCTCGGGAGGCTGAGGCAAGAAGGATCACTTGAGCCCAGGAGTTTGAGCTCACAACACCATGAACTCTAGCCTGGGGCAACAGACTGTCTCAACGTTCCTGCAATGTGACCCTTGGTCATGTACCAAGTGTGCCCAGGCTTTTGCACATCTTTCTACCTTTGCAGTCCTCCTCCAGAGAAATTTTGAGACAATCTGTTGCCCTTGTTCACCTTAGCCAACGCTGGCAAAATCTGTGCAAGGAGGATTTCGAACAGACCCATTACAAGAGCTCAGGCAGAGAAGCCCTGGACATGTAGACACTGGATCAGAATCAATGCATATATGAGCCTCTCCTTGAGATGTGGTGGTTTCTCCAACTCTAATCCTACTAGGAGGTGGCTGAACTCCATTTACATGCCGGGTGATGGATATGTCCTGAGGCAGAATCATTTATTTAAACCATCAGGAGCACAGATCAGATTCTATAACAGTTCCCAACAAAAGTACGTTCTATGGCTACAGAAAAGTCAAAGAGTAAGAATCTGGATTAACAATTCATGACTATCTCAGCCATCCTTCACCACTGCTGTTATTTAAAAATTCCTGAGGGGAAATTGAGGGTTTACCCTGATAGGAAAAGTCCTTGTGGATTGCCCCCCAAGCACCTGAGATGCTTGGAGATCAGTGTCGAGGTATCCAAACTGACTCACACTGAGAATTCAGAAGGATGTTTACCTGAAATCAATTTACTCTAAAAAAAAAAAAATAAACTTCAGTTTTGTTCAGGGTAGAAATGTACCCAACTAAAACTCTCGATTTCCTAGAAACTAAGAGTAGAGTTCTATGACCCAGATACGGCCAGGGAGAGAAAAACAGTTGGCGTGGGGAGGTTTCTGAGAGAGTTTCTGCTTCTTGGTAAAAAGGGACAGATGTACCTGGCACCCTCCCTTAACCCATTACTCTTAATTATCACACGTGCACACACACACGGGCATGTGCATGGGCCCTGCTTCATGTTACATAGATTATGGACCTGAAGCCTGAGGAAAAAGGCATGAGACTCACAGAGATGTTGGCCTGAGACCATTTGACCACTGAACTAAGCCTTCTGGTTGTATGAAGTGGGGAGGAAGCTATTTATCAGCTATAATTCTATCACTTGCAGCTGAGCACACTGCCCCCAAATTAGGTGGATTTACTGAGGCATGTCTCCTACTTACAAAAACGTGTTACCTGATTTTCAAAGTAGATCACTTATATGATCCCAATAGTGGGGCAGGAGACACGAGAGCCTGATTCTTACCTGATGAGCTGGTCTATGAGTTTTAGTTTTTAGATCCTCTAAGGAAGCTTAATTTAAGGAGAGGGCCAAGTTCCCTTCTTCCCTACATTGTACATGAGGGAGTTACGAGGTCAGCTGGTGCATAAACTAGGCCCACGAAAGGGATTCTGACAATGTCTCCTATGGACGGAAAGTCGAGATACTTGTTAGCCCTTATTTATTTATTTATTGGAGACAGTCTTACTCTGTTGCCCTTGGTAGAGTGCCATAGCGTCATCATAGCTCACTGCAACTTCCAACTCTTGGGCTCAAGTGAACTTCCTGCCTCAGCCTACTGAATAGCAGGGACTTTAGGCATGTGCCACGGTGCTGTGTTAGTTTTTCTATTTTTAGTAGAGATGGGGTCTCACACTTGCTCAATCTGGTCTCAAACTGAATTACTGAACTCAAACAGTCCACCCCCCTCAGCCTCCCAGAGTGCTAGGATTATAGGTGTGAGCCACCATGCCCAGCCTTATTACCCTTTTAAGAGATGTGAAATTCCTGGGAGAAAGACAATGGCCTGCTTGGTTTGGGGGCTTTGAGTGAGGGGGTTATTATTTTGTCTTCTTTTGAGCTATAAGGATGATAGAACCAGAAGCTAAGAAGCATGATGGAATGCAGGTATTATCTCTGAAGTGGATTTATCAACATATCCAAGAAAACAGTCATGCCATACTCATCATCCTTTCTCAGTGTTGGGAGCGGGAGTTCTAGACATATCAAAGTAAATGAGAACCAATATTGTAATTGGGTTCGAATCCCACTTGCCTGGCTGTGTGACCTTGAGAAAGTTGGGGATCCATCTTTGATCCCCAGTTTCCTTATTTGTCGGGAACTGATATCCATGCATGAGCTGTGTGGTTTGGGGGAGGTTTCCAGATAACGTCTACACAGTGCCTGACACAATATCTGCACAGAATTAGGACACAGGAACCGGAAATGATCATGAGAAACACAATAATAATAATGGCTATAATAATTATTGTCCTTACTCTGTGTTTAAACTATCAAAAGAGCTGTTGCATTTAAAATGGCCACAGAAAAACACAGTATCCTACAGTTAATGGGAAAGAGAACATCCCAGTGAGACAAGAAAGGCTTGATCTGTGGAAGTTTGGGGCTGTGTGTATTTTTAATAAGATTGGCAGCCCTAAAAAGAAGTTACAAGACTAGCAACCAGGGGAGAAACCGATCACAAAGCTGAGTGTAAGCAAGAATTATGCTTTCCTTCTGTGCTACAGGAGCGCTGCACCCTCTGGGGGCTGGTTTTCATTTGTAATCTTACTAACTCAGCCAAGCTGCAGACAGCAAACCTTGTATTGATTGGGAGCCTTGCAGGGGAGCTCAGGCACCAGGAGACCCTGGGACCATAGTTTCATCTATTAGTTACCACTTTCCAGAGAGAACGTGTGTGAGCAGGTGTGTGTGTGTGTGTGTGTGTGAGAGAGAGAGAGAGAGAGAGAGATATCATGCTAGGATAATTCTTGGTCTTTGCAGAACTGATGGAAAGTCATCCACAGGGAAAGGTGGCTATATTTTTCAGAGTCTGGTGGCAGACAAAGGGCCAAGGGATGTTTCTTACTTTTTTTTCCTTCCTCCCCAGAAAGAGACTGCACCAAGCCATTGTTGTAGTGGTTAGCTAAGGAGACCCGGAGCATAAAATGGAAATAATAATAACAATAACAATAATAATAATACTTGCCTAGTGACGCTGTCTTCAGTATTAACTAAGTTAACTGACCTGGAGAAAGGGAGCATTGCAGACCCCTCTCTCCTTTACCCTCGTAGAGTGCACCATGAGCTCTATGAGTCTCCTAAAAGTCTTGCAACTTCAAGGCCATGGATAGTTTCCTTTGTGGATGCCTGGTCATGTTCAAGGTAATGGTGGGAAGTATGCTGAAGAAATAAGTGTGATCTATCTTAATTTATGCTGGGTATTCAGCAAGAGATTCTGCATCCTTTATCTCAGGTAGGTCTTGCAAAAGGACTTCTGTTTATAAAGTAAAGGGGAAAAAGGAGAAGGTCACCTGAGTTTACCTCTTTTCCCTCCTTAAACCTCATTAGGAAGGTAAGAAAAAGGAAGGAAGGAAAAGAGGAGGGACAGACGGGAGAAAGGGTGAGAAGTGCCAACTCAGAATAGAGACAGTTCCATTCCAGGCACTCAAGGCACAGGGAATATGAAAAATGAGCATAAGTGGGACTTGGAAACTGTGTTTGGAGCTGCTGGCTCTCCAGGGCCCATCCCTCACCTGACACAGTCAGCAACCACCTTCCTTCCCCTCCTCATCCCTCCTAGTAGAGGTGGGGTTTCTGTCCAAAATAAATTTTTAAAAGCCGAGACTCAAGGGGTCAGCAGAGACACCAGACAGTGGAGAGAGAAATGACTAAACAGAGGAGCCTTTCAGCTCCCTTCTCTTCTCGCCCAAATGCTCTGAGGATTTTTACCTAGAGAAACTGACAGATCCGTGAGAAAAAGATCAGGACACTGAATTGTGTTGGTTCCCAGGTGAGCAGGCTGACTCCTTGCCTCAAAGAATGCCAGAGCCAACAGCCCTGTTCCCACGAGCATGCGACTCACAAATGGCTTCTTGAATCTGACCACCCCACGGTACCTGAAATTTTCAAGGCAAAAGAAAAGACCCAAACAGACAATTTGGGAAGAGGGGTGTGTGGAGAAAGGTATAGGATCTAAGAATGGAGAAAACAGGAGAAATCTGCTGTATTTAAATCTGTGGGATATAAAAGCATCTGCTGAAGGAGTTGCTGACCCAGGGCCTAGGAGTTAAGGGTGATGAGAGTTGAAACCTCTAATTTTCATTAAAAGACTTTCTCTTTCATTTTTAATAAAAATGGTGAGTACATGTTACTTCGGAAAATATAAGACCTAATGTGAAGACAGTATTAAGGAATGCTTCCCACTGAACAGAGGAGTGAACTCAGTCTCAGAAAGGTTAAGTGATGTGGCCAGGATCCCAGAGCAAGTCAGCCTAAGATCTGAATTTGAACCCACAACTGTCCTAAAACCTCGGGATGTTCCTGTTGCGTCAGAGTGATTCCTTACCTGCTGTGTAAAATCAATTAAAGAAAACCAGCTCCTGACAGATAATATTCCCATAATAAGCCTCCTGTGAGGTCAGCAACAGTGCCCCAACTCTGTGAGTCTCTTGGTAAGGGAATAAAACTGGAGGCCCTTGGGTGTGTCTGGCCTTCACTGAGGCCATCCACATTCTCCATTGTGACCAAGACTGTCAGCGCTGAAACTCACAACGGCAGCCCCTGAGAACTGCCACAAGACAACAAGCAAAGAAAAAATACGCACTGTTAAAAATACAGTATTGATGTCTGACTGCCTTGGGAGCTGGGGAGTTTTGAGGAATTCTTGTAGTATTTTTTTTTTTTTCAAAAAAACCCCACTCTTTTCCTTTAAACAAAGCAAATACATAAATAAATAAAGTCGGCTCAATGCGGAAAATCCAGGTCTCTGATGTCTTTGTCAGGGTGGTCGTTTCAAGTGTTAGCAGGATCTCCATTGCTTGGGCATCTCCAAGAAAGGCCACATTTGAGATCGCTGTGCCATTGTTAAAAGGCAGCAGTGCAGAGCGGCTGGGAGTTTAATCTAGATGTTTCTGAATACAGACGGATAGATTAGCAAAGGGACGGAGCAGGAGGTAGGAGCTGAGGAAGACAGGGTGTCAAATGCCACGGGGGATGCGATGCGGGACACCAAAGCTGGGAGGCTTTTGTTGTTTCCTTTTGGTGGCAGAGCAGCCTTAGGCCGTCCCGTTTGGATTGTTAGTTCTGTTTATTGAAGCTCATTTTCTGTTGAAAACTCTCTGACTGCTTGTCCTCCCCACCAAGGGATATGTTAGGTGTCTGGGGTTGGGTTCCTGTTGAAGCTTCAACTACATCCTCTATGTTAGCCCTTATCACACTTCAATGGAATAATTGGTTGTTTTCTACTTGATTGTAAGGGCTGCAAGGTGAAGAATTGAACCAGCATTGTGTTGTGTTGTATGGCACACACACATCTCATTACTTGGAAGAGGACTCACCACACAGCAGCTTTTTTTTTTTTGAGACAGAGTCTCATTATGTCACCCTCAGTAGAGCGCTGTGGCATCACAGCTCACAGCAACCTCCAACTCCTGGGCTTAAGTGATTCTCTTGCCTCAGCCTCCTGAGTAGCTGGGACTACAGGCGCCCGCCACAACACCTGTGTTTTTTGGTTGTAGTTGTCATTGTTGTTTGGCAGGCCTGGGCTGGATTTGAACCTGCCAGCTCCCGTGTATGTGGCTGGCGTCCTAGTGGCGTCCTGAGCTACATGCACCGAGCCCACAGTAGCTTTAGTAAGTATTTTTCTTGATGGGCCAGAAGAGTAGAATGTCACAATTTAACAGTACATCCCCCCAGGAAGATGTTTCCCTCCCTCCCTTCTTTTCTTTCTTTCTTTCCTTTCTTGACAGACTCTCAAGCTATCTCCCTGGGTAGAGCACTGTGGCATCATAGCTCACAGCAACCTCCAACTCTTGGACTAAAGCAATCCTCTTGCCTCAGTTTTTCTATTTTTAGTAGAGATGAGTTCTCACTCTTGCTCAGGCTGGTCTTGAAGTCGTGAGCCCAAGAATCCACCCACTTCAAACTTCCCAGAGTGCTAGGATTATAGGTGTGAGCCACTGTACCCGTCCTCTTTATTTTTCTGAATGTTGTGGTCTACCTTCTCATCCCTCTTTAGGATAGTTAAACTGTAACATTCATGAGGACCACAGTTTTTTGTTTGTTTAAAAAAATCCTAGGCAGTATATGTATTGTGCATAAAGTGGGGAGATTACAATGCGTATGTTAGAACAAGAGGCAGCCTCCACCTGGAAAGCACTTGTCAGTCCCTCTACCTCTGCACCAAATCCTGTTGTCAGAGATTCATGTGTGTGTCTGTCACCATGTCAGTCTTTCGGCTTTCTGAATCTTGGAATTCACCAGATTTCACTGTTCCACTCAAGTTGATTTCTTCTTACGATAGGACATATCAGGACCAGTGTGTGGGTCTGTCTGGAATTGCATTTTATCATATGGGACGCCACCGGTCTCAGGCGTTAGCCCGTTGGAGGGAAACTTAATTCCTCATCTTGTTTCTCTTTTCCTCCTCTTTATTTCCCCTGACTTGGGAATTACTGTTTATGTTGGTTGGATTCCTCAGAGGCTATTCTGTGGTTTCCAGGCATGTTGGATAAACTATATCCATAGCTATTTAATAGAATTATGAATTGTTTAATCGTAAGACTCACAGTTGGGGAAATGGTTGATAAGCTTACTCTTTAATTGCTGAGAAGCCAGAGAAATTAAACAGTACCCTAACTGGTTTGTGGGGCAAAAAGGGCAGCATCTCATTGCCAAAGTAAAACTAGGCATAAGAACAGCACGGGATTTTAATGGCTGTGAGATCTAACCACCTTATTTTATAGTTGGGAGGCTAGAAGGCTCACAGAGGGGGAAGTGAATCACTCCAAGTCAAGCAACTTTCTTTCAACAATTGAAGGAATAATTTGGCAATGGAAAACATATTTTAAAGTGCTACTTATTTGTTTCTATATTATACCATAAGCATCATGTTCCCAGACAACCATTATACCATTTTCCTCAGGGAAAACAAGAAAACAAAGCTTACCTCAGAATAGAAGAGCATACCCCATAATCATATCATTGTATACACTTATGATTTAATAAAAAAATTAAAAAAAAAAATATAGGTGAAATTATCACCAAATAGGAAGAAATAGAAATCTCATTTTTTATTTTTTCTGGCTCAGAATGGATAGCGCTAAGGACAAGAGCATGTTGGGAGGTACATGGGTCCTTATTATTATCTCTGTTCAGGCTCTATCCTGGACATAGGTTGGGATTCGGGGAACAGACACTTCCCAAGCTGGCTCTATACCCAGATGTAGATTTCCATATCAAAGTGACAGTGGTTTAATAAGATTGAAGGGCAGGAGAGACTGCACCGTCATTCTGAAGCGACACTAAAGTTCTGTTTTGTAGAGTGGGCTGAGCCTTCCTCCCATGCCTCGTGATGGATGAGAAGGGTCTCTACAGTCTGTCTGGGGAGTTTACCAGGTTCGGGATAAGCTGCCCGGCTACTGAGGGCTACGAGATGTGGTTCCTAGAATGGGAGGAACCCTGGGATTAGGTATATCCAGCCCTTGGTAACAGCCAACACAAGGTCGAGTAAGAATCGGGGTCCTGACAAAGTGAGAAGGCAGCTCATGAATGCAGCAACCCTGGGATTTTTCATCCTCTCCTGATAAGGCGATCAGTGACCAGTGACCAGTTTGGCATCATGAATTACTGCAGAGACGGAGGAGCCAGAAACACATAAGAATGCCAGGCCCTCTTCTTCCCTTCTCCCTAGGACCCAGAATCTATCTCAGAATGCTTAGGAGGAGAGGAGGGAAATTGAAAAGACTCTATTGTCCAAAATAGAATGAGTTTCCTATAGAAATCATTTACATTATTGAGTAGGACAAAGCTTACTGGATTTAAACTAAATTTAGCAACCCCCCCATTCACCTATCCACCTTCTCAAAGGGATGAGGGGACTCTTTGCACATCGGTGTGGTATGAGAACACTCGCACTACAGTTACCCAGTTAAAAATGTTAAGAGCCATTGCCAGGCTTTCTATCTGGCACAATTCTGATGCTAAAGGCAGCTGCTTACTCAAACGCATAACTTATTGGTGAGCTTTATTGATGGGCCATGGAACTCCCATGGGAATCCAGAAACAAATAAGGAAAAAGGGCCATTGATTCAGTCTTTTTTTTGTGAATGACCCACCGTGTCCCTACCATGAATAAAGGGGCATGATGAACAGTTCAATGGGTTCTTCTCTTCCTAACCTTTTAACTTACATTAAAGGACAACTCTGTGTCTCCCCCACACACGAAAATGTCGCCTCTATTCTTCACAAGCCATAGCATTTTCCTTTAGTTCAAGAGGAATTTAAAGGTGATCTAGTTCAATCCCTACAACTCAGCTCTCAGGTGAGGAAGGGCCACGCTTTGTATGGCAAGTTGGTTTGCCTGTGGCCACAAAAAAAGTTAGTGACGGAAGCAAGGCCAGAACTCATGCATCTCAATTCCCATTTCTCTCTTCTAGTCTGTATTACATTTTCTGGTTTCCCTATATGAAAAGATCAGACCCAAAAGCAAATACCATCTGGTCTACATGATTGAAGTGTGTGCCAGTGGGATTCGGGAGGGTGCTCCCTGGTGGTTTCTGGGAATTCTAGGAGCTCTCTGACCTCTGAGACAGCCCCACACACTTTTCTCTTGAGCTTTGGCACATTGCAAACTCAATAGTCCTGGAAAAAGAAGCAGCAGAGTCGCCAGAGACTAGGAACATTCCAAGAAAACGCGGACATGTCGATGGCAGGATTCACAATATTCTCTGTCTTCTCTGGCGGAATCCACAGGATGCAAAAAGACACATGCATTTTTTCTCCTCCAAATTATTCCTCCTACCAACACTCAGCATCTCCATCTGGGAGGCATTTAACATTTCAAGCAGCTATTGCTGATCTGTGGGAGGACTCACCAAGTATCAACTGTCTCCCTGAAATAACTCCTCACACTGTTGTGGGAACTGCCAAAATCCAGCCCAGCCAAGAGGAGAAAAATAGTGTGTTTGGGGAGGCCCCCAAAGTAGAGGAGAAGGAGGACAGCCAGCCTGGACCTGCAGCTGCCCAGTCTTCTCTCTGCAGAGCTGTGTTTCCAGGAGACAATGTGCAGATGTCACTGTGCTCCTCTCCTAGAAGGATGTAGTTCCGGGAAGAATTTCATCCATGATGTGGCCCTAGATGATGGACTCCTGTTTCTTCTGACACTTTAAGTTCATCCAGATACTTACAGTAAATCACACACGTTTCTGCTAGGCCGAGATAGAAAGTGCCCCCTAAAAGATGACAGCGATGGGAATATTAGAGCTCTGAGTGCAATCTGAGAGCTTAATCTTTACCACATCTTCTGCTCACATTTTCCAAATCCAACCATGGGAGGATGAATATGGCTCTAACATCTCCAAACCACAAACCCTGCACGTAACCCTTTACCCACCATCTAATAAAGTGTTGTTTGTAGTTTGGTGGTTGCTGGGAGGGGACCCAGGAGAGAGGGGACATGCATTCTCTGTCATTATAGAATATATCAGTTAACGGAGAAGGGTATATAAAATATGTCCATAAATAACACAAAGTCTGGATAGAATGGCCTGAGAAATCCCAATAAAAGACTACAGGCTTTGGAAGAGGGAGAAGTCATTGTTGTCTGAGAGACCATGGAAGATTTCATAGGGTAGGTGGCAATTGTTCTGGACCTTTAAGGAGGGACATAGGGAAATGAGGAAAGGTCATCCCATGTGTGTGGAGAAGCTTGAGCAAAGGCCATGTATGGTTGTATAGGTGATAGAGGTGAATTTCACCTGTTGGTTCTTCCTCTTCATTCATTGAAAGCGACATATGTGTGCGGAGGACAGAGTGTGCTCAGAAGCACTAAGCTAGGAACCAGGCATACTGAGACACATACAGCACAACTCCAATAAGCCTTTGGTGAGTGAATCAGAGAAGGTATAGAGAAAGGAGAGTATAGGGTGACAAGAACAGTAACTAAATGACCATTTGAGACTGTGGGAGAAAGGAAGATGGGAACCTGACCCATGTGGGGAGAGTAAGCAGAATGAAATGCCCAGGTTGAAGGGAAGGCGTTTGGAAAAGGCTTGGCACACACACAGTTCTGTGGTCTGAGACTGGAGAGCAATGTGCCAGGTGGGAGTGTGGCGAGACGGTAGGCCTCTATTGAGGTGTTGGGATGTATTGGGTTAGCACAAGAGTCCTTCAGGCCACTCCTGTATTTATGCTGCTGAAGTGGAAATATCAAGGGAACTGATTCGCACCGCTGCCGGGAGTCCTGCTGGTGGCCGTGATGGGTGTGAAGGTGTAACTCTGCAAATGTGCAAAGCTACTGTCTGCCACTTGTTTGCCAGGGTTTGCATTCCATTTTGTGCTATTGGCTTTCTTTTCTCAAGCTGTTGGTCTCAGTCATCAATGATTTCGTCAAGGGCAGGGACTCAGCCCTCGACACAGCTAATCCAGGGCTGAGCCACCTAGTAAATGTTCCATGTGTATTTGGTGACTGACTGGTGGTGGCGTGTGTGTGTGTGTGTGTGTGTGTGTGAGAGAGAGAGAGAGAGAGAGAGAATGAGGGAGCTGGAGAGAGAGAAGGGGTGCTAGGTGTGTGATTCTGTGGAGACTGAGATATGAGCTTGTTCTGGTATTGGAGAGATTAAAATATTTCTCCAGATTTTAGCCTGATTGCTGATTCTCTCTTTTTTTTTTTTAAATTAAATCATAGCTGTGTACATTAATGCAATCATGGGATACCATGCACTGGTTTTATAAACAATTGGAAATATTTTCATCAAACTGGTTAACATAGCCTTCTGGCTTTTTCTTAGTTATTGTGTTAAAACATTTATATTGTACATTTGGTAAGTTTCACATGTATCCTTGTAAGATGCACCGTAGGTGTGGTCCCACCAATTACTCTCCCTCCACCAAATCTCCCCCTCCCCTCCCCTCCCTTTCCTGTTTCCCCATATTATTAGGCTATAATTGGGTTATAGCTTTCATATGAAAGCTATAAATTAGTTTCATAGTAGGGCTGAGTACATTGGATACTTTTTCTTCCATTCTTTTTTTTTTTAATTTTTTCTTTTTTTTATTAAATCATAGCTGTGTACATTAGTATGATCATGGGGCACCATACACTTGGTTCATAGATCGTTTGACACATTTTCATCACACTAGTTAACATAGCTTTCGTAGCATTTTCTTGAGATACTTTGCTAAGAAGAATATGTTCCAGCTCCATCCATGTAAACTTGAAAGAGGTAAAGTCTCCATCTCTCTTTAAGGCCGCATAATATTCCATGGTGTACATACACCACAATGTATTAATCCATCTTTATGTGCTCAAGTCTTTGTTCTCTTCTGTATGAATAATCGTTTATTGGTTAGAAATGTATTTTTTGAAAGACGCTATTTCTATGTAATATACATGCATATATATGATTAGCCTTGATGACTGGCCACCCAGACACCTGTTACCTGATGGTAGAAAAAAAAAAAAAGAAATGATTTATTTCCAGTGTTTTAGAAATTTGGATGTTTGACAAATCCCTGTGTGTCATTTAAAAGAGACATAGTATTATTTTATAGTAAATGTTTAAAATTATCATTGAATATTAGAAAGAAAATTTAAACAATAAAAAATCTAATTATCACTGTTAATATGTTGATGAATATCTTTTTATTCCTTTATCAATACATATATCTATGTGCACTTTTTAAAATAATATATATCACTCATAGACATTAAATTCCTTTGATATTAATAACTGCATAGTGTACTCTGAGAATTAAGCCTCGAGGGCCAAACAAGCATTAATCCAATAATTCCATTCAAGATGTGAAATTTCTACTATGGTAAGTGCTACAAAGGAGATGCTTTAGTTAAGAGCGTACATGGTAGGGGATTTGGCTGGGGGTCAGGAACAGCTTCCATAAGGAAGTGAATACTGGCTTCACATCTAAACAATGACTAGAGGATGTTATGGCCGACCAGTGACTTGGCAGCAATGGGACAGACAGGGCCTTCTAATAAACTCAACAATATGCGCAAAATACCTGCAACTGTTGGCAGGAGGCTGTTGGGGGACACCTATTTTCTAATCAACTTTCACTGCTATTTTTATGTATTTATGTGGCTTCTGGATATCTTACTGAACTCTCTGGTATGTCTAATTATTAGTCAGTTGACCATACTGGGTTTTCTACTAAAGAAATAACTCCTAAAAGTAGTCATGAATTCAGCCATTGTCCTGGGCCAGGCATCATGCCAAGGGCTCTGGCTGTGTCTGCTTATGTAATCTTCCCTGTCCTTTCCGGATGAGTATTACTGTTCCTAGAACAGAAAGCACTGACTTAGTGACTTACCAAAACGATGCTCAGCTAGTGAGTGAGGCAGCTGAGATCCAAACCCAGTTCTAATGCCAGTGCCTGTGTTTCTAGTGTTAAACTAAACTTTTGTTTTTCTGCTTGTTTTCTTTGATATCTAAAACAGTTGAAAAGCAGGGACCTTGTTTTGTCCAGGACTTTAATGGGAATGTTTCTGGTGTCTTGTGATTTGCTAAAGTGTTGGCTGTTGATACATGAGAGCTATTCTTCGCAACGTTAGCAAAATGTTTCTCTATTCCAAGATTTCTGCATTTTTAAAAATAATTCAGAGATGGATATTAAATTTTGTCAAAATCCTTATGATATTTGATATTTCTTCTTTGGCCCATCAATGTGATAAATTATGTTAATAGATTTCTGAATATTAAATGATTCTTAATATTAAATCACCCTTGGTTTCCAGGAATAAAATCCACTTCATCATGGTGAATTATCCTTCTGAAGTATAGCTGAATTAGATTTGCTGGTATTTTATTTAGAATATTATTGTCTATATTAATAAGTAAGATGGAATTGGGGTTTCTCTTTCCTTGGATATTGTTGTTAGGTCTAGTAGTAGAGTGAGGCCAACCTCGCTAAAGAAATCAGGACACATTTTTTCTTTCCTTTTTTAAAATTTTAACTTCTTTCTAAATAGTTATAACACATAGGAGTTATTTATTTTTCCAAATATTGAAATAATTAACATGTAGAATAATTTAAGCTGAGTCCTTTTGTCAGAGATGATTTTATATGACTTACTCATTTTCTCCTGATATACTCAATTTCCCATTAGTCAAGTTTTATCATTCATACTTTTCTAGAAAACTATTACTATTAAGATTATAAAATTTATTTAGCATATGATAATACATGGATCATTAATTTGTGACTTTTAACCTTATTTCTCCATCATAAGAGGCTACATAAAGCTTTGGTCAGGAGTTTAGGTAGAAGGATGGGAATATTTTAATCTTACACTGTGACTCACAATTGGACTGACCTTGGGCCTATTTGTTCCCCTCTGTCTCCCTTAATTTCTTCATTGTGAAATGAGGATGACAACAGTACCTTCCTTGTAGTATTTGTTAATAACATAGTTAATCACCACCAGGCACATACTAAGTGGTCAATAAATATTAGCCGTTATTCTAATTTCTAATTTTTAACATTTGTGTTTATAAAGAACACAGCATTTAGAATTATATATTAACAGTAGAGTTTACTCCTTTGCTTTTCTAAGTTATTTTTATTTTTCATTATCCGATTATTATTATCTACCCTTTATATCTTTCTGATGCTTCTCTTAGTTTTCCACTTCCTGCCTTTGGAGAAACGCACTGATGTGTTTTTCTTAGTTAGTTTTCCTCCTTTCTTCTTGACTATAATAATAAAATTTGAGGCTGAAATCTCGGATCATCACACTTTCATTTGTTCATTTTCTCAGTCATTAATTTCAAATAATCTATAACCAATATTATAATTTTCTCTTTGACTAACAAATTATTTAGGAGAGGGTTTCTTTTTTCATTTTGTAAAAGTCTTGGGTTTCTTTTATCTGTTTAAACTTTTTGGTATTTTTGTTTGTTTATTAAACTTCAGAGACTATTTTCTATTATGCATATACAAAGAATATTATTTCATATATATTCTCTACATGCTCTTCTAAATTAGGATTTTCTACACATGCCCAGAAAATGTGACCTAAACCACCATTTATTGGATTTTGTTGTTTTGAGTATGTGACCTAATTATGATATAAATTTTAGAAATTGTATTAATTGAGCCTGCAAAGGAAATTCCATTATATTCTTGATATAATGTACACTCAATAGATTTTTAAATAAATAGTATACTGAATAGATTTTTAAACATTATATTAAGAATATAATGGAATTTCCTTTGCAGATTCAATTAATACAATTTCTAAAATCTTGATATAATGTTTAAAAATAGATTTTTATTTATTTATTTATTTTTAAAATTTCTAAAATCTTGATATGTTTAAAAATAGATTTTATTTATTTATTTATTTTTAAAAATCTATTTTTAAACATTATATCAAGAATATAATGGAATTTCCTTTGTAGGTTCAATTAATACAATTTCTAAAATAGTATCATACTGAATAGATTTTTAAACATTATATCAATAATCATTAATTATATTATGCAGGTACCTACATCCTTATTTATTTTTGTCTACTTTGTCAAAAACTCTGAGCATTAAAATCCCTTACCACTGACATGTTTATATGTCATTTGCCTCATATTGCTAGTCTGTACTAATTTTAGCTCTAGATATTTAATGATTTTAGCAAGAAAACATTTGTGACTGCTGATCTGCCTTGTGAACTGCATATTTCTCAGTATAAAGTAATCTTGTTCTATTTTAAGATAATTTACTTGAACTCTACATTGCCTAACATTCCACTGAAGCCCCTGGCTTAACTTTAGTTTGCACTGGGCTGACACTAGTTTGCTTACCGTTTTGGATTTAACCCAAATAGGCAATTTTGTTTTAGCTCTAACCACTGCAAATGGCATAAGGTAGGATTTCAATTTTTGAACCAATCTCAGAGTCTCTTGAGTTTTAATTGAGGAGGTTAAAATATTTACATGTATTGTCATTACATATTTGTTTGGGTTTACTTGTAACATTTTGTTGCCTCTCTTCTTCAGTTGTTTTTTTTCTTATTGTTGGGGATTCATTGAAGGTACAATAAGCCAGGTTACACTGATTGCAATTGTTAGGTAAAGTCCCTCTTGCAATCATGTCTTGCCCCCATAAAGTGTGACACACACCAAGGCCCCACCCCCCTCCCCCGGTCCCTCTTTCTGCTTTTCCTCCCCCCATAACCTTAATTGTCATTAATTGTCCTCATATCAAAATTGAGTACATAGGAATCATGCTTCTCCATTCTTGTGATGCTTTACTAAGAATAATGTCTTCCACGTCCATCCAGGTTAACATGAAGGATGTAAAGTCTCCATTTTTTTTTAATGGCTGAATAGTATTCCATGGTATACATATACCACAGCTTGTTAATTCATTCCTGGGTTGGTGGGCATTTAGGCTGTTTCCACATTTTGGCGATTGTAAATTGAGCTGTGATCCTGCAATCCCATTACTGGGCATCTACCCAGAAGGAAAAAAAAATCCTTTTATCATAAGGACACTTGTACTAGACTGTTTATTGCGTCTCTTCTTCAGTTTTAGTTAAGGCCCAGACGGCCTTAAAAAAAGAAAAAGTATCTCCCCAGGTCATTTTAATCTGCAACTAGGATTAAGAATGATCGACACCAGGTGTTGCCCTTCATTTTCAGTTGGGCAAACATAACAAGCAGTTGGGTTTTTCTTCTGGTACATCCATTTTTTCATCCTCTGGTCTTTCTATTTTGTTTTAGAGTTCACCACCTTCACTTTCTAGCCACACAGTTTAGGAAGGGTTAACATCATGATACTCAGTAGAAGAATATACTCAGGCTTCTTTTTTTTTTTAATTTTTTTATTATTAAAAAATACCTGTGTACATTAATGCGATCATGGGGCACCATACACTGGTTTTATAGACCTTTTGACACATTTTCATCACACTGGTTAACATAGCCTTCCTGGCATTTTCTTAGTTATTGTGTTAAGACATTTATATTCTACATTTACTAAGTTTCACATGTACCCTTGTAAGATGCATCGCAGGTGTAATCCCACCAATCACCCTCCCTCCGTCCATCCTCCCCCCTCCCTCCACTTACACTCAGGCTTCAATCAACATCCACACTCCCCAGCTCGGCACCCACAGCTCAGCAGTTAGGGAACCCACCACATGCACCGGGGTTCCAACCAGCCCCTTGGTGCATGTAGCCCAAGCCTGCCAAACAAACAAATAAAATAGCTGGGCATTGTGGTGGCTGCCTGTAGTCCTAGCTACAAGGCTGAAGCAAGAGAATTGCTTGAGCCCAAGAGTTTGAGGTTGCCATGAGCTACTGGGGCGACATAGTGAGACTCTGTTTCAACAAGAAAAAAAATCCATGTTCCCCAGAAAGCATCAGAACTTTTGGGGATCCTTCTGCATTTCATCAAGACTTTAACTTAGTGGAAGGCTGGAGAGTCTGGTATCCACACAGAATCATAAGGATGAATCTTGCATAGCCAAGTTAGAGTTGAAACTACCAACCCAGGAATGGATGTATGTATACCATGGGATACTATTCAGCCGTTAAAAAAGACAGAGACTTTACATCTTTTGTATTAACCTGGATGGAGATGGAACACATTCTTCTTAGTAAAGCATCACAAGAATGGAGAAGCAAGAATCCTATGTACTCAATTCTAAATTGAAGGCAGGAGATGATCTAATACTAGGTAGGGAGTAAGGAAATGAGGAAGACGGGAGGAGGGAGGGGATGGGGGGTCACGGTGTATGGCACACCCCTTGAAGTGGGACATAATTATAAGAGGGACTTTATTGAACAAGTGTAATCAGTGTAACCTAATTCTTTGTACCCTCGATGAATCCCAAACTATTAAAAAAAGTTAGAGAGATGAAGAGAAAATGAATCTTGATGCCATCGTTTGAGACATGAATTTAGTTACACTTACAGTCCTCATTATCCCCATCTTATAGATGAGGAAACTGAGCACAATGAGTGAGATTAGCTACTCACTATTCCACAGCCTATCAGGAGAAGAGATGGATTTTAAGAGTTGGGGAATGCTCTCTCTGTGTTAAACTGCCTAATTATGAATTTTAAAACTGTCAAGTCTGAGTTTGAAACTACCAGGGAGACTTTGTGCCCTTCGGACAATGCCTGTGTTCTATGTGTCAGTACTTTTCCTTTCGTTTATCAGTAAAATTCATGGTTTTTGTTGGCTGCTCACTTTCAACAATGTGACAGCCACAAAATCCTAACAAGCATAGAAATGTTAACTCTATGTCCCTAAAATTGCCTTCCCTTGGAGATTTTCTTTGGGTATGTTCTCTCTGGTCTCCAAAAAGCAAGAGCTCAGTGGAGAGTAGGGGAAGAGGAGAATGCTGTGTAAAGATGAGGAGGAGAGAGAGAGCACCAAGAAACAATCAAATGTGGACCACAGTCTTCCAGCACCGTGGGCTTTGGACTCTTTCAGAGGAGTTTCCCTGAGCCATCCCAGGAGAGTCTCAAAATAACCCTGCAGAATGTAGATAAGAAGGGGAAACTAGGACATAATAACATGTATCAAACCCTTAATATATACATAAGTGGCTGGGCCAGAATTTGATTTCCCAACACAAGTACTTTCTGTTACACTCCATGGCTGCCAAATCCTTCTCATTCCATCACAGTTCTGCTTTGCTGATAAGCAGAGTCATTATGAATTTTAAGACTTATAAGCATTATCTTGAAGGTTATCTACTTGATTTTCTGTTCGTTAGGTGATGTTTATCAGCCTAATCTCGAAACTACTCAGAAATGGCAGACAGCAATTTCTTTAAACAGAAAAGAATAGTTAAAAATCAAGTGCTGGGATTTCCTAAGCTTCTGGAGACTTGTGGTTTCTAATTTCAACAAAGAAACAGATACAAAGGGATATATCCGTATTCCCTCCCAACAAGCCCTTGGGCAGACTTGTCCAGTATTCCACAGTGAAAGCATCAAAGTACAAGTCTAAGCACGGCCTCCTTTCAAACCTGTTGTTATTAAAAGTCAAAGAAACATGTCAAAGTGGTAACATGCCATACTTTACAAACCAATTTACTTAACCCAAGTAGTCAAGGGGAACTCAACTCCACTAGCTGGTCAGCAGGATAGTGGGAATACCATGGTTAACTAAGGATGAGGGCAAATTGGACTTGGACCCAGGAGGCTAACTCTCAATTCCCAGCAATGAGACTGCTCACCTTTTTACATCTAATTGCAGCCATCAGTTTAATCCTTAAAGAATTATGTTCAATTGGTTTCTGTCTGTCTGCATTTGTAAATGTCATTCTGCCCAGCATGTGTTGTAAAGATTAGCTGTGCTTCATAGTTTTGTTAGCATGAATCAATAATGGGGGATTCTTGGCTGGCTGAATTTTTAAAGTCATCTGTGAATCAATGTAGGCTATTTGTGCAGCACCTCTTCTAACATGCTAATTTGATATCATTGGGTAAAATGCCTAGTTTTGGAAGACAGTTATTGAAAATGTTTAAGATTAGCTTAAAGGTTACCCACAGCTATAGAAATAGAGAGAGGTTGTATTATTTTTCTGATACTCACACATGCATGGATTTTATTCTTAGGGGAGGATAAAATTGAATGATCAAAATTAACAGCAGGTTCTAAGAAATATAGACCAGGAAAATGCAAAGTAAAAGCCACTGTATGGTGGCTCCTTTGTGGTGGAGCCTTCAAAGTATCTGTCAATGATTTAAAAATGCAGATATAGCAGTGATATTAGAAATTGCATCCTGTGTGGAAAACAAGGGAAGCCCAGGGCATTTCCTGGAAATTGCACTATGAAGGAGGTTCATCATTTCCCAAAGTAAGTGAAAAGCAAGCAGCACTTATGTACTAATTCCACAAGATTTTTTACTATTTATTTTGCATTGCAGAAAATTCATAGGTTACTTGATGGCCTGAGCTCTAATATAGCCAAACTCTTCATAAGCCTGTGGAAATGAGTGTCAATAGAATGTTATTAATCAGTCAAAAGTGAGCTTAAAAAAGTCAGCTTCATTAGTTTTAAAAAGACATGATTTTAAAAATGAACCATTTTTATCTATCAAATGAGTAAATGCTCAAAAAATATTTAAGCTGATAAAAATTGGATGATTTACTGCTAGAAGTTTATAAATTATAGCAATTGGGCGGTGCCTGTGGCTCAGTCGGTAGGGTGCCGGCCCCATATACCGAGGGTGGTGGGTTCAAACCCGGCCCCGGACAAACTGCAACCAAAAAAATAGCCGGGCGTTGTGGCGGGCGCCTGTAGTCCCAGCTGCTCGGGAGGCTGAGGCAAGAGAATCCTCCTCCCCCAGGAGTTGGAGGTTGCTGTGAGCTGTGTGAGGCCATGGCACTCTACCGAGGGCCATAAAGTGAGACTCTTGTCTCTACAAAAAAAAATAAATAAATAAATATAAATTATAGCAATTATCTGATAAGCTATTTGGTAAAAATATTTGGTGGCTTAACCAGACCTTAATTCTTTTAACTTAGTAAATCTAGTTTTAGGGAACATTCAAGATTATTGACAAATATTTCTGCTTCAATATGTTAATGGCTGTGTTTATTTAAATTATAAGAAAAGTAAAAACAAACAAAACATCACACAAAATAAGTGGTTAAAATAGTTAGGATCTTTCCCTATGATAATTCATAAGACAGAGTCTTTGCAAAGACTTTTTAATTTCCTGTAGAGATGCTTAAATATAATACTATATGACTAAACCAAAATAGAAAATTACATGCATGTTATCATCCTACCTAATTTTTTTAAAAAATGCATTTTGAGAAAGATGCTAGAAGTTAATACACTAGGATGTTATCAGGCAATGTATTCAATAAACATTTGTTGTCAGATGCTCATCTAGAACATGAGACAGAAAGAGGAAGAGATAAAAAGAAAATAAAAATGGGATGATACATTGGAACAGTGCCAGGAGTGAAGGGCAGGGTCAAGGCCTTGAGATGGCATGACCCAGAAGCATCTAGGAGGAAGTGATATTAAGCTGATCTGAAGATAGTGAAAAATGTGAAGATCTATTTGAAAAATGTGCCAAGTAGAGAGAGGAACAAGTGCCCAGGCATGTTCTTGAAATATAGAGAACTGCTGGATCCTACTGGGGGTTGAGTAGTCAAAGTCCAAAGCAAGTAGACTTTGGAAACTGAAGTGAGGCATTTAAATCTTGTATCATATGCTGTAGAAAGCCATTGGAGGGCTTTGATCTGAGGAGTGACGGACCTAATGTGATTTACATTTTCAAAAACATCCCTATAGATGCCCATAAGTTGGAGTCAAGAAAGAAAACAGAGAAATCAATTAAGTGGGTTTTTTGTTGTTTGTTTTGTTTTTATTTATATATTTATTTATTGCCTTTGATTCAGTAATCCTACCTCTGGTAATTTATAATATGAATATAACGGCGTATACAAAATTATTACATGCAAGAGTATGCACTATCATTTAAGATAGCAAAAGATTAGAACAACCCAATTGTCAAAGGACAGATAATTGGTTAAACAAATGTTGTTAAAGCCATGTGATGAAATGCTAAGCAACTAAAATAAAGACTATGGAAAAATCGCCAAGATGTACAGCCAAGTGAAAGGAGCAAGGACCAGAACAGAATTCATGATGTTCTAACATTTTCATAAAAACAAACAAAGGATATGTATTTTGTATCTGCATAAAGACTCTTGAAGGAGTCTTAAAAATGGAAATAAAATTTGGTTATGTCTGAAATGTAGGAGTGGGGCTGGGACAATGGAAGGTGGAGGTGTATGTATTTTGATATGGTTTGATTTCTGAGCATGTGTCTACCCTATTCAGACAAAACTGAAATAGAAAATGGGACTTTATAGCAATCCAGGAAAGGGAAAGTGGAGATGTTAGGGTAGTGGCATCAGAGATGGAGAGAAGTTGATTGCGTTGGGATGTGCTTTGTAGGCTAAGTCTGTGGAACTTGATTGGAGGATTGGTTTTGAATTTAATTGGGGGAAATCAAGATGATTCCTAGGATTTGGGTCCAGTAAACCAGGTGGTTATGACATCTCCTGAATTGGGGAGGACTAGATTAGGTGGTGGTTTTGGAGGAAAATCTAGAAATCCTTTTTTAAAATTCTATTAAGTTTGAGATGATGAAACATTCAAGTAGAGATTGGAGAGGCAAATCAATGTAGAATTCTGGAGTTTGAGGGAGACATTGATCCTGGAGATAAAATCTTCAACAGATAGATGGTTTTTAAAACCATGGGGTTGGATGAGATTACTCACTGCAGGAGGGAGAAATCTTGGAAAAGTGAAGGCTTCCTGAGACCACACCCTGCAACAATAAATACGTTAAATTGAGCAGAAAAGGAAGACCCAGGAAAAGGGATGAGAATACAGACCATGAAGTTATTAGGAAAATGAGTATTTTGTGGTGACAAATAGCCAAGAGAAGAATAACAAGCATTTTGGGAAGAAGGGAGTGATTATTGATATCAATGTTACTGAACAAGAGAGTTCAAGGAAGCATTGATAGAATTTGCTGTTAAGATGGCCACTGTTAATTTCAACTTAGGTTCATTTCGAGGATGACTTGAGATAATAATGTTTCAAATGGAAGGTGAAGAAGTGGAAGTAGCAACTAAAAATTACTCTTTCAGGGAGCTTCTCTTCGAAAAGGAGGAAAAGAAAAAAGAGGTGGATAGAGGAATGCACTGGTTAAGGTCTTTTGCTTCTTTCCTGTAAGATGAGAAGTTCTGGGGCATGCTTGTATTCCAACAAGAAAATTGTGTGGCAGACAGAGTGAAGATGATAGCTCAGGAGACAAAATGATAGCTGTAGAAGCCGGGATAAACCAAGTCTTGGAGAACATGAAGAAAATGGTAAAAAGAGCCAGTAATGAGATTGACCTTTGTGGGAGCCTAGTTCTTCCACGGTCAAGGTGGTTGTTACTGGAAGTTCAAGTGAAGAGGATTGCTATTTCCTCAGTCTTCATCTGAATAATGGGGACTATATAGTACATCCCTCCTAAGACAAACTCCATACCAATGCCTGGAAAGTAGCATACTCTTGGTAAATATTAGTTGAGTTTTTTGTTGTTGTTAATTTCATTCTATGTGTTTCCCAAATATTGCATTTCATTATTTGCTAGAATTATGTTAACGTATATATTAATACCTGTCTTATATTCCCTGGCCAATGCGAGTAATGGAAATGCATTGACCTCCCCTCCAAAGCCTGAGAACATTGAGACTTTTTCAGCACCAAGGACAGCGGGACTTCCTTATACTCTGTACACACAGACTCTAGCTTTGGATTTCCTAGGGGGCAGTCGCTGTCATAAATACATAAAAGGGTGGTGAGGAGGGGAGTGGGACAAAGGTAGCAATGCTTAGATTGAGCCCTGTGGGAAATTCCACTTCGCATTTGCAACGGACAAGACTGGGTTCTGTCTGCGTGATGTCTCTCTGCCACTTGCACACAGTGCTAGTATTGTATGAGGCACCCCGTATGCTCTGTATCTCTCAGGAACCCTGTGTGTTTGTGGAGGGGTGGAGGAGGAAAGAATCAGAATCTGTGTTTCAGAGGCAGGCTTACAGGACACCTGCGACGCTGCCAGAATGGCGATTACGCTGGGATGCAGCGTGGGCCTGAGTCCTGAATGTGTTGACTTTATCTTTTAATAATGCATTTCATTAGGAACAGGGGATATTGATGCACTTGGAAAACAATATGCATTCTTCATGAGGCAGCCTTGCTCTTTAGCAGCTCCTTAAGCAGCAACAGAAGGAGCAGTGCCTGACAGCCGTTTCTCCTAAAAAACTGCCCATCTGTGGCCCTGGGGAAGGGGCTCAGAAACCGAGAGTGGAGAAAAGAAGGGAATCAAGTCTCGCCGGGCTCTTTTTTGAGCCAGGCACTTCACATACCTCAGATCATTTAATCCTCTCAACTGCTTATAAGGTGGATATCAGCCCTATTTGTGCAAGGGAGAAAGATCAGAGAGGTTTTGTAACTTAGCCAGAGTCACATAGCTATTTGAACCCAAGTCTTTCTTCTTGGGTTTAGCTTCTGTTTCTCTATCTCAAAGTTTCTGAACCTCACGGTGAATAACTAGAGTGTACACATGTGTGCATGTGTGTTGGGGAGAGGGCTGCCTTCCTGTGCCTTGTAGGATATTTAGCATCATCCCCAGTACAACAGCAGTACCTCCCATCCCCAGCTGTGATAACCAAATGAAGGAATGGTGAAATGTCCCCCGGTTGTGAGCCACCACTGGTCCATATGATGCTGCCTAGAGAAAGCTTCCATGGCTCACAGTTAGCAGCAGCTTTTTAGATTATGGTCATAATTGGTGGGATTACACCTGCGGTGCATCTTACAAGGTTTTTTTTTTTTTTTCCTCCCCCCCCATCTTACAAGGTTTTTAATTTTTTATTAATAAATTAAAAAAATAGATTATGGTCATAGATCATACTAATGTGAGCGATGTTCTTTCGTTCTTTTGTGTGTGCACACCCTCCGTAGCTATTGTGTGTCTACTCTAAGCCACATACTCTGCCTGGAGTCAGAGAAAAGGAGATGATGTGTAGGTCTTGCTCCTGGGGTCTGAGGGAGGCAGAAAGAAACACCTAGAAGCAGTTTAGTGAGTTCAATGCCAGTGACACCTCAGAGAAGAGACATTTATCCCAGTCTGGGTCTTACAGAAAGAAGAATCCACTTGGTATGTATAGAACCCTCAGGTTGACCTAAAAGATAATCTTACCTTATTGGCTTTTGCTTAGGGATTTTTCTGAGTTCCCAGTGAATGAATCCTTAGGGGTCCGGCCAGCAAGATTGGTTTTTATACAATATTAGATATATACAGAGCAAAGGGCACATTCCTTACGTGTAAAGCTTAATGGATTTAAGCTAACATATGCTAGACCCACAGGACCACTGTTCAAGGTCAAGATACAGAACATTTCTATCATCACAGAAGTTTCCCTCCCTTCATTATCAATAGAAGCCTACCCTCAGCAATAAACGCCATGTGACTTTTAGGACCAGAGATTAGTTATGCCCGTTTTTGAACTTTGTATAAATGAAATCGTACAGTGTATTTCCTTTTGTCTCTGTCTCAGTTTTCTGATTAGTACGTTTGTGAGATTCATCCATCCTGTTGCATTAAGCAGTATTTCACTTTCACTGAGTGGCCAGGCAACCCAACATTTGCTCAGATCTCATTAGAGACAATGTTGGCTAACTTTTATGGCATGCCAGGAACTTGTCTAGGCATTATACATGCATCATGTCTTATGAAGAAGACACCGTTATTATTCCCATCTTACTGATGCAGTAATTGAGGCAGAGAAGCTAAAAAGAATTACCCAAATTTCCATAGGTAGTAAGTAGAGGAACTGTCTCAGCCCAGGCTGGCTGATTTCTGAGCCAAATGATTAAAGCTGAGTGTGATAGGACACTTGGCTCAGTGGCTCCACCGTATGGGAAGGAAGGGAGGGTAGACATGCCTCCTGGTTGTTTACTAGCTGTGTACTCTTAAATAAGTGCCTTACTTCCCCTGGGTCTTGGTGTAGATGGGGGTGACATTTTCTATCTCACGGGCATTATGTGTAAGAATAATGGAGTACCCAATGACATGCTAAGACTATTAGTTCCCCTTTCTCTATCACTATGTAAGTCAAGGTAGAAATGAAGAATGGTCATTGGAAATCACTCAACCTTTCATCTCCTTGTTGCAAGAGAATGTTCTTGGAATAATGCCAGGCTAAAAGCTGAAGTGTAATGTAACACAACTGTGCAGAAAGAAAAAGTAATAATTGCTCATTTTAGGAAATTGGAAAATACATATAAAAATGAAGAAAAATAAGTATTCCATAACCTTGGCACCTAAATACAATGGCTGTGGATATTTTGATGTATTCCCATCCAGTCTGCTTTTTTTTTTTAACAGATGAGATCATATTAGGTATAAAGTGTTGTAGTTTGCCTTTTCTCACTGAATAATATGACATAAGCATCTCCCCATAATAACGACAATCTCTTTGTAATCATCATTAAATGCTGTGTAATGTTTCATTATATCTATCATGATTTATTTACTTCCACAACATTTCTAAATTTCTCACCATTATAAAAATACTAAAATTATTCTGATTTTATCCATAAAATCTTTATCTGAGCTTCAAGCCATTTTCCTGAGGCATGGACATTTTTAAAGTCTCCTGATCTACGTTTCCAAATTGCTTTCCCAAAATGATTAACCAAGTTACACTCCCACAAAGAGAATAGGATTTTTCATTACACCCATGTTAACAATGAGAATTAGGGGATTTACGAGAATTTACAAGAATTAGAATTCTTGTTAATTTGGTTGTTAAGCAATTTCTGTTTCATTATTTAAATTTACAGTTGTTGAATCCAAAATATTATTGAATATTCATTCATACTATCTTGTGGCTTGAATTTTTCTCTTTGTA
Source organism: Nycticebus coucang (assembly GCF_027406575.1). NCBI lineage: Eukaryota > Metazoa > Chordata > Mammalia > Primates > Lorisidae > Nycticebus > Nycticebus coucang. The sequence continues at coordinate 94,370,502 of NC_069791.1, read as the reverse complement.
TTTTTTTGGTCTGTATTTTTTGTTTTTGTTTTTTTTTCAGTTTGATGGTGACATATCAAAAGTATGTGTATGGTGAATTTATATAATAAGACAGAATTTATATAATAAGGCTAGTTTATTCACTCCCCAGGTTATGAAATAGGACATTTCTTTTTTTTCCTTTTATTAAGTCATAGACATATAGATCATGAATACATTTATGCATATGTGGGGTACAATGTGTTGATTTTTTATATACAATTTGGAGTGCTTACATCAAACTAATTAATATAGATTTCATTTCATTTATTTGATTATTGTGCTAAGACATTTGTGTTCTGTACTTGATAGATTTGACTTGTACCCTGGCAATATGCTCCATAGGTGTGGGCCCATCGTTTACCCTCCCTCTATCAAAACTCCCCCCCTCCCTCCCTTCCCCTTCCATTTCTCTCCTTCATCCTGGGCTATACTTGTGATCTATCTTACATAAGAAAGTGTGAGTAAATATAAATTGGTTTCATAAAAGTACTCAGTATATTGGATTCTTTTTCTTCCATTCTTGAGATGCTTTACTAAGGAGAATATGTTCCAGCTCAGCCCTCGGAATGGGAGAGGATATTTGCAGGTTATGTTTCTGACAAAGGTCTGATAACCAGAATCCACAGGGAACTCAAACTTATTAATAAGAAAAGAACAAGTGATCCCATTTCATTGTGGGCAAGAGACTTGAACAGAAGCTTCTCTGAAGAAGATAGGCGCATGGTCTACAGGCGCACGGCCTACAGACACATGAAAAAATGCTCATCATCCTTAATCATCAGAGAAATGCAAATCAAAACTACTTTGAGATATCATCTAACTTCAGTAAGAGTAGCCCACATAACAAAATCCCAAAACGACAGAAGATGGCATGGATATGGAGAAAAGGGAACACTTCTGCACTGCTGGTGGGAATGCAAAGTAATACATTCCTTTTGGAAAGAAGTTTGGAGAACACTCAGGGATCTAAAAATAGACCTGCCATTTGATCCTGCAATTGTTTTACTAGGAGTATATCCAAAAGATCTAAAATCACTTTGCGACAAAGATATTTGCACCAGATTATTCATTGCAGCTCAATTCATAATTCCCAAGTCATGGAAGAAGTTCAAGTACCCATCAACCCATGAATAGATTAATAAATTGTGGTATATGTACACCATGGAATACTATGCAGCCTTAAAAAAGAAATAGGACATTTCTTTACCTTATAAATATCTTGGATGACCCTCTGATTTTCCTCCCACCTTCTGAGCTAAGCACAATTCAGACATTTGTAGTCATTATTTCCTTGATTTTCTTTAGTTTTACCTTCCATCTGCACATCCCTAAACAATGAAGTTTGTCATATCTGTTTTCGAACTTTATAGAAATGGAATCACACTGTAAATATTCTTCTGTGGCTTATTGGGATTTGTATTTTGGATTCATCCAGGTTAATGTGTATGCTAAAATTTATATTATTTGCTGACTTAATAGTATTCCGTTACATGCACATGTTCCTCCAGTGGAATTGCTGAGAAATTCAGTGTGTGCAGTTTCATCCCGACTTAGTAATCTGTTGGGTTTTAAGCGTGTGTGTTTGTGTATGTGCACATATATTATACACATGCATGTATATTATATATGATACATATATTTGCCATATGCCTTCCAGATTATTTGGTTCCTCATTGTCTCTTTGACCGTTGGAAATTATTTTTATTCAATATACGATTTTTTCCTTTTGCAAGTTTCTCAGTGCTTCAATATCTAGAAAATCCTCTATCACCCTTAAATCATAAAACTTTTCTCATGTTCTTCTCTTTTATTGCACTTTTCTTTTTCTCTTTGAGTATTTATGTGTGTGTTTAACCCTTTTTACAACTTGGAACTTATTTTGCTTTACAGCCTGAAGTGAAAATGTTTTTTTTGTTTGGTTGCCAACTCACTGCTTTGTGTGGCATTGTTAGATAAATCCTCTGTCCCAGATATTCTCTGCTGCATCTCTGCCCTGCGCCTGTCCTTATGGAAAGTCCCCCTACTGCTGTAGCCCAGAGCCTAAAAACAACATTGCCCGGAGTTCTTTGGCACTGGGTGTTAGGTTCTGCCAATGGAGGCAGTTACAAGGGATTAACAGGTGGGAAAAATGTAAAAGCTGGTTTTCTGCTTCTGGCAACAGCACTGGCAGACATGCAGACTTCTGGGTTCTTGATAATGCCTATTTTAATTCTTTAGCTCTAGGGGGTACTGTCTTCCTGTAGGTGTTAATCTCTGAGCAACACAACTTTCTTCCCTTTGTTCCTCTGGTTTTTCTATAGATTTGTAATCAGTTCCCTGTATTAAATTACCCTCTGTTTGAAATACCTAGAGGGGTCTCTGTTTTCCTGAGCATATACTGATAAACTTTCATCTTTCTGCTAATTTCCAGTGCCAAGTTTATTGTGTACATGTGCGTGCCCTTGTGTGTGTGGTATAGAAGGAAAAAGGGAGAAGTAGAGAGAATGTGTGTTATTTGTTTTAGAGCTGTGTATTTGATTCATTGCTGTTTTTGCTAATTCTTACCCACATATGTTTATCAATACAATTATTCTAGCTTAAGCATACATGTCAGTATCTGATGCGCAAATCCTCCCTCATTCTTCTTTTCTCTTGCACTCTTGACTATTCTCATCTACTTACCAAGCTGCATTTTTAAGAAAAAATAAGTCTTTAAAAGAAATCTTGATTGCACTCTGTTACAACCTTTTTTTCTCTGCATCTTGCTGGAGCTGTGGGTATTGCTGAAGGGAAAGAAGCTGACATTGGTTCACTGTGGAGACTCACAGAAACAGTCCCATGCAATGCCTCCCCCTCATGTCGGCACAGTGGGCAGTTGTGTCTGAGTGCACAGGTGACAAATTATTGTCCATTCAGAGCGGTTCTTCCTGCCACCTGGAGGTCACCCTGTTTGAGGAAGAGGCTGGAGAACTGTCATCTCTAACAATGAAGGGGGGTCTTGTTTCCTGTGAGTCAGCCCAACTAACAATGCCCAAGGTCAGATGTGATCTTTTCTGCAAGACCTCGCAATTTCTCAATAATCCTATTTGGGCTCATTGGCTGAAACGGCTGTGAGAAAATGATCTGATCATTATTTTAAACACCAGGGCAATCATGTCAGAAGATGCTTCTGAAACATACACGGTCTCCGCCACAGTAACTACTAAAAGAAAGGGAATTGGGGAAAGTGCCTCACAGTTCTTTATTTTCTTATAAGAGGAGACTTTCCTAATGCTCTGAAAACACCCGTAAGTTCTCCCCTCTAGGCTGTCTTCCTGCATTTCTTTTTTTTTTTTTTTTTTTTTTTTTTTAATTTGATGCAAATAATTTTTATTTTTATTTTATTTTATTTTTTTTTAATTTTTTTATTAAATCATAAGTGTATACAATGATATGATTATGGGGCATCATACACTCACTTCATAAACCATTTGACACATTTTTATCACAGTGGTTAACATAGCCTTTCCGGCATTGTCTCAGTTACTGTGCCAAAACATTTATATTCTACATTTACCAAGTTTCGCAAATACCCCTGTAATATGCACCACAGGTGTGATCCCACCGATTCCCCTCCCTCTAATTGTGGTATATGTATACCATGGAATACTATGCAGCCTTAAAGAAAGATGGAGACTTTACCTCTTTCATGTTTACATGGATGGAGCTGGAACATATTCTTCCTGCATTTCTATACGGCACAGTGTGATTGAAAACAAAGGCTGACCCGCCTTGGAAGTCCCAGCCCTGGGGAAGCCTCTGGCACTTTCTCCCATGCAGCTGCCTTTGAGTGTAAGACTGCTGGGAACATGAAAGCACTGTTTGTGACCCTCAGGGCTTGGTGCCCCGGGGAGTCAGGCACATTGCCTGTGAGTAGTGAGGAAGCTATTTTAGAGGGAACATGGAGCTGGTGCCAAGGCTTTCCTGGCAGGGAAACCTGAGAGAAGGGCACCATGACTTTGCACAGACTTGGAGCAGTGGGAATTGCCCCCTACCTCCCACTACCACAGGCTTTATCGTTAGATTTGAATTCTGGAGCTCAGTCTATAATTAGATGGATACATTCTGTGCCTCAGTATGTATTCCTCTTCTGCACAACATTAGCAATAACAATGACTATGTTAAAAACCTAGATGGAATTAAAATAAGGTAATTCCCATGAGAGCTTAGAATAATGCCCTGATGTAATAAACACTCAACAGCAAATTGGTCCCATCTCTACACCCGCATTCCCTACCTAACTTCTAACATTAATTTATAGGTGGTTAATTATCTGAACTTGGGAGCCAGACTGCCCAGTTGATACCCTGATTCTGTTAATTCCTAGCTGTGTGACTTTTATTGAGTCACCTAACCTCTCTGAGCCTTACTTTGCTCCTCTATAATACAGATTTAATAACAGTACTCCCTCATAGCATTGCTGTATTAGATTAATTCACAATAAACATTTAGACCAATGGTTCTCAGCTGGGGGCAACTTGGCTTCTAGGGACATTTGTTAATGTCTGAAGAGGTCTTGGTGGTCACAACTGATGTACAATCAGCATAGGAATTGAAGCTGCTAAATGTTCCACAAAGCACAGGACAGCCCCCATAGCAAAGAGTTATTCTGTTCTAAATGTCAGGGTTGAAAAATTCTGATGGACCAATCTGTGGTTCAGCGTGAACACCCATCAACACTGACTGTATCATTTGAACAACAGTGTTGTGCATTTACACTGTATCAGGGGTGACGCTGTGTGTCAGGAATATAAAGACAGATACCATGTAAGACCTGCCCTCAAGTGCTCCATCCAGAGGGAAAGACTGAGTGTGAGTCGTTGGGCTTGGAGTAGGTTTGCTGAGCAGAAAAGCTTGATCTCTAAAAACCATTCAGAAGAGTTAATCAAAAATCACTCCTCGCTATAGAACAACCCAAGCTTTGGGGCAACACCAGTAAGTAACGACTCAGTGGCTGTCCTTCTGGAAGGAGGTGTAGGATTCCCATGGTGAGGTCCCCATTCCAGTCTGCAGAGGTGAGGGCAGACTTCTCAAAGGAGCTGATGCTTGTCTCTGTATCACAGAGGAGGAATCAGAGTTAGGGAAGCAAATGTGGGGAAGGGCAAGGCAGACGGAACATCACAGACAGAGGTTTCTCTATATACAATAAATGTTTCTCAAGCAACTAGTATACTCCAGGCCTAGTTCTAGGCACCGGGGAACACATCGGTGAACCAAAGACAAAAATTTCTTCACTTGTGGAGCTTACAGTGCAGTAGAGAGGGGGTGCTGGGCACAGACAACACACACACACACACAGATAATGTGTCAGGTGGTGACTGGTCCTATGAAGAAAAAAGGGACAAGGGAGAGAGATTGCTTTAGAGAGGGGTGGCAATATTAAATAAGAAAGTCACAAAAGGCCTCAGTGAGGATATCACCTACTTCAAGCAATGACTTGAAACAAGTGAAGAAGGGAATCATACTGACTTCTGTGTCCCAAAGACAATAGCTTGTGCAAGGGCCCTGTGGCATGTCTGAGGCTCAATGGGAATCCCAGTTGGGGAGGGGAAAGGATTTAGACTAACGTGGGAGCAGTAGGCAGGTCGAGAAAAGTCTTGAATGCCATGGTGAAGAAGAGGGTGGATTACCTTCTGAAGGTGACAAGTTATTCTATCAGCCACCAAGGAAAATAGCCTGACATCTTCTATGGGACACGGCCCTGCCTGAGGCACACAATACTCACTCAGAATGAACAGGCTGTTTTCTGGGTAGCTGTGGCCACTGAGTGCTCCTCCATTTACCCAGTCTAATTGCCAATAATCATTGCCTGCAAGATGTGTTCAGCACAGGAGGACTCCTTTTTGTACCTCCTCAGGTAAAGTGTCATGGTGGCAACTGAGGCCCGTGTTTCAATGACATGGCTTTAGGCACAACATTCTGGCTCTCTGAGTCTCAGATTCCTGGCTTGAGGAATGAAGCAATTCTGCAGCTGGTAGCTAACTTCCTTTGCAGCTCCAGGACTCTACAAATGCTTCAAAGTTCTTCATGGATGCCTGAATAACAATTACTAAAATCTGATGCCCTAACAGTACACCAGGCATTGCACTGAACATTTGGCATGGCATTTTTCTCAGTAGAAGCTCAACGGCACCCCAATATAGAAGTAGTGTTATCTCTGCTTTAGAGATGAGGAAATAGAGGCAGACAGAGGCTGAAGATGTTCCATAAAGACATATGGCTTATATTTTACGGACAGACCCAGTGATGCTGACTGCAAATGCTGTACTCCGTGGGCTCCAAGAGAGTGAATATGAAACATAGCATTGGGGTGAAGCTCCCAAGTTCCGGGAAGGGGAATGCAAACTCTGCTTCTCCCCATTTTGCCCTTACACCTGTTCTGCTGATGCACCTGAGGGGCTAGGAAGACCTGGATGGGGTCCTTGGGTTCTTTCCAGCAAGGTCACAGCTATGGTGCTAAATTGTTGAATAAGGGCTGAAATTTTATCAATTACTTTTCCCACGAGGCGGCTTTGGGCAATAGGTCAGAGGCTTATTCCTGGGGCTGTGTGAAGCATCCAGACCCCCTACTGAGGGTCAGATAGAACCAGACTTCAGTTCCAGACACCAGAAGACTCAAGCAACAAGATGGAAAACACAGGCTGGCACGTTCGCCTGACAGCTCGAGGTCGCTTAGCAACCGCAAGTGACAAGCTGCCAAATTGGTGATACAATCGCAGCAGGGAGATCAAAGTAAGCCAATTAAAACTTTTTTTTGCATTTTTTGTTTTTGTTCCTATAATTTCATTTAGTCCTGACTGCCTTCAAACAGATTAATAAGCTTGCCCGGAAAGAGTGGAATGTGTGTATTAGACATACATACACACATGATCAGAAAACACTTTCATGGCCAGCCATGGAATTTAAATAAAATGTAGGTTTGTCTACCCATCTTACTTAGTTATGCTTCAAATTTAAAATTTTCCTGGCATTAGGGCCAATCTGATTCTTAGTACTATATGTTAACACTTCCCCACTGCCAATGTTAGTGGCTAGAACCATGTTTTCAACCATTTTTTTTTTTACCTCATGGCACACTTGAACTTATAATTAAACTTACCTTATGGCACACTTCAATTACGTTGATGAAAAAAAAGAGTAAAGAATATATTTACTGTGCTTTGAACTTCAAAAATAATTTAGTTAATAATTTTAAAAAATTTTTGTGGTACACCTAAGATCATTTCACAGCACACCAGTTGAAAATCACTGGTCTAGGACAATGTCGGGCACATAGTAGGTGTTCAATAAAATGACTGGCTGATTGAGTGAATAAACAGATAAATGAAACAGACATAGGGAAAACTGTAAAGCTGACAGCCATGTAGTTGCATCTAATATCTGTCACTGGGGTCTCAGGTAATAAATTAAACTTTCCTTATCAATCACTAGATTTTTCTCTTTTCCTTTTTCATGTTTTTTATTTTACCTCCTCAGTTTTCTGACTGAAGCAGCCATAGAAACAGTAAACTTTAGACATAAAGAATGGGTGAGAAGTCGGAAAGAATGCTTATTTCCTACACCACATGTATCTGGTCCCCTTCTTCAAGTTCTGCGTTCTGATCTGTTCCTGATATGTCTGCCTCAATGTTACAACCTCCCTGGGTGCTCTTTGTACCCTGTCACACCACTGAAAGGGTAGATGATATATCTCTTCCAGAGCATCCCAAACATATATAATTTGACAACATCATTCACTTTATTTCCAAATTGCTCCCCCCAGGGGGAAGCTGGGTTAAAAAGAAGTGAAGACTTTGACTCTGCTCACAGATATATGAATTTTTGTGTGTGTGAAAAATGTGGAACATATGTTAGTCTAGGGTCAAAAAATCTTGAACTGTACCAGGCTCTTTTACCCATGTGACATTTAGGTAATTTGAAACATCTGAGTCCTTCGGGTGCCCCTCATAAGATATTACCCCTCATAAGATACTAGATTGAAGAGGTCCTCCCTTTTAGTTTTAGATATCTGTGGTTCTAGAAATTTTTCAACTTTAAACAAAATCATTATTATTATTCTCTTCTCTTTAGAGTCATTTTAGACATCTGTTCCTAATTATTCTCTGGTGAAATTTTAATACCATAGATATACATAATACCATGTATCTATCTATGTACTCTATATCTGTGCTTTATATGTAAAAAAGATGGTTTGCGTCTTGCCTCTACAAAGTCCCATAACTTTCATCCCCCTGAGGGTAATACAGCATCCTTTGAGAACACATGTTGTAGAGCAAAAGGGCCTCCATCTTTCCCTCTGATTTCTGAAACTCAGTAACATAAAATGTCAGTCTACAGTCTGTACTTTAAAAGACAAGACACACGCACACCCCAAACAAAAACTAACTTCTTTTTTGGAATGCGGTCATTGTAACCTTTCTAGGGCACCCTTTCATAATTCAGCATTTGAACACTCCTGGCCTGCACTGCATTCTTCTTGGCTGAGGTCCCTCTATGCATTCATACTCCATGCCCTGAGTCTGTGCAGCTTAAATACAGAGACTAAGGAGAGTGGGATGGATTTATGTTTCATTTTGACTGGGCTACAGGGTGCCCAGAATTTAGTTAAATATTATTCTGGGTATATCTATGAAGGCATTTCAGAATGAGATTAACAGGACTGAGTGCATGACATCGTCCTCCCCAATGTGGGTAGATCTCATCCCATCAGATGAAGGCCATCAAAAAGGAGGAGGAGAAGAATTCTTTCTCTCTGTGTGACCATTTTGGTACTAGGACATCTGTCTTCTCCTGCTCTCAAACTGAAATTTACAGCACTGGCCCTTTGGATCTCCAGCTTGCAAATGGTGGATCACGGCACTTCTCAGCCTTCATAATCATGTCAGGCAATTCCTTGTAATAAGTACCCACAGCCTTGATATATATGTAGGTATGATATTGATTCTGCTACTCTACAGAATAATGACTAATACGGGGAGCTTGGGGATAGATGGAGAGGTTGGCAGAGGCTAGATCTTGCTGGCTTTGTAAGTCATTGCTGTAACAGACATATGTAGGTCTGACAATTAAGTTCAAGAACTCATCCTAGAAGAAGTGCTACATACCTCATTGCTGAATATCACTATGGTCACCTTTCAAGTACTTCCCAGGGGAAGCTATGCACTGATGCTTCCACCCATCCACCCTTCAAAACAATTTTAGAACTCTTTTTCTAGAATAGCCATCAGAATTGTCATCATACAGCACTTTAAAACATGCAACAACAATGAACGCCACTTAGAAGCAGACAATCACATGTTCACAGAAATGCAGTTGTGAGACACTGATATACCAAGGTTGTAAAACCTTACTGGGTTGTTTGTATAGTGCTGCCAACATAAACACAAGGTGGCAAGTTCTTGAACTTAATTGTCAGACCTCCTATGATGAAATAGCTCTGATGGTCAGTTCAGAAAGAGTTTCAAAATTGCTTTGAAGGGTGGACTAGGGCTGGCATCAGTGCATAGCTTCCCAGGGGGAGTACTTTGAAGGTGATCATAGTGATAGTCAGCAATGAGGTCTATAGCACTTTGTTTAGGATGAGTTCTTGAACTTAATTGTCAGACCTTATATTTAGCCCCTCTCCAATCCCTTCCAATTTCTTTTAATAGTTCTGAGCCAGGTATGGTGGCTGACATGCCTGTAATCCTAGCTAGCACCCTGGGAGATCAAGGCAGGTAGATCACCTGAGCTCAGAAGTTCAAGACCAACCTGAGCAACAGCAAGACCCCATTCTACTTAAAATAGAAAAACTAACTGTGTGTTGTGGCAGGTGCCTATAGTCTCAGCTACTCAGGATGCTGAGACAAGAAAATCACTTAAGCCCAAGACCTTGAGATTTCTGTGAGCTAGGACACCACCACACTCTACTCAGAGTGACTGAGTGAGACTCTGTCTCAAAAAAAAAAAAAAAAAAAAAAGAAAAGAAAAGAAATACTGTTCTGTGTTTATTTCCACCAGCTTCTGTGTGCTTTGCTGCTAGTGACTGGCATTTGTAACCTTCTTCAGAGGATTACTCTTGGGCTACTGGAGCCACCTCAGCTGATCAGAGAACTGAGTTGACATCCCCCAGGGAGGGCCACAGTGGGGAGTACAGCCCCTAGTTTCTTAGACTCCTCACAGACCAAATGCTAGTGCAATTTATGCTCTTCTGCTCCTCTCAAGGTCAAGCTGAGAATAGGACATGGCACGAAATTCACTTTCTTCATTACTCCTTTCTCCTTCTCTAGCTAGTTCTCTTAGAAGGACTTCCTTAATCAATCATAGGCTTTAGAATTCTTGGATCAAAATCTGCTTTTGGGAGAAATTAACCAAAGATAGTCATAGTAAAGATTTGGACTTTCTTCTGTGAACAGTGGGACCCCCACTGAGCATTTTTTATCCAAAGGGTAGAAAGCTTATATTTGAAAATTCCACCTTCTAGTCCTAGTCATTGCCTAATTGCATCATTATTCTTGGTTGAACTGGTCATCATTTTCCCTTTCTCTAAAGCAGTGTTTTTCAACCTTTTAATCTCATGGCATGCTGAAACCCATAGTGAAACTTCCATGGCATATTTAAATTATGTTGATCAAAAAGAAAAAGAGTAAAAAATAATAATATATTTACTGTGCTTTGAACTTCTTTTGAAAATAATTTAATTTTTAGATCTCTAAGTGTTCTCCAAACATCTTTCCAAAAGGAATGTATTAATTTTCATTCCCACCAGCAGTGTAGAAGTGTTTCCTTTTCTCCACATCCACACCAACATCTCTGGTCTTTGGATTTAGTGATATGGGTTAATCTTACTGGAGTTAGATAATATCTCAAAGTAGTTTTGATTTGCATTTCTCTAATGATTAAGGATGATGAGCATTTTTTCATATGTCTGTAGGCCGTGCGCCTGTCTTCTTCAGAGAAGTTTCTCTTCAAGTCCCTTGCCCAGCCTGCGATGGGATCACTTGTTCTTTTCTTGCTTATAATTCCTCTGCTAGGTATATACCCAGAAGACCAAAAATCACATTATAACAAAGATTTTTGTACCAGAATGTTTATTGCAGCCCAATTCATAATTGCTAAGTCATGGAAAAAGCCCAAGTGCCATTGATCCACGAATGGATTAATAAATTGGGACATATGTACATCATGGAATATTATGCAGCCTTAAAGAAAGATGGAGACTTTACCTCTTTCATGTTTACATGGATGGAGCTGGAATATATTCCTCTTAGTAAAGTATCTCAAGAATGGAAGAAAAAGTATCCAATGTACTCAGCCCTACTATGAAACTAATTTATGGCTTTCACATGAAAGCTATAACCCTGTTATAATGTAAGAATATGGGGAAGGGGGAGAGGGAGGGGAGGAACGGGAGAGGATGGGCGGAGGGAGGGTGATTGGTGGGATTACACCTATGGTGCATCTAACAAGGGTACATGTGAAACTTAGTAAATGTAGAATATAAATGTCTTAACATAACTAAGAAAATGCCAGGAAGGCTATGTTAACCAGTGTGATGAAAATATGTCAAATGGTCTATAAAAACAGTGTATGGTGCCCCATGATCCCATTAATGTACACAGCTGTGACTTAATAAAAAAAAAAAAGAAAAACAAAAAATAAAATAAAATTGATTTTAAAAAATTAAAATCATACTAATTAAAAAAGAAAAGAATTTAATTAATAATCTTTAAAATTTTTTGTGGCACACTTAATATCATCTCAAAACACACTACTTGGAAATCACTGCTCCAGAGTGAATGGAAAAACCTCTTGAATTTTCCCAATTTCCAGAAGCCAGTTGAGTCCTCGCATGGTTGGAATTGTGTGACTTTTGATGTCCCACTCGTAGACATCCCTCTAATCGACTTCATCATTCAACAAGTATTTAATGACTACTTACTATATATTAGACACTACTTCAAATCAATTTAATCTTCTAACATCTTGGATCTCCAAGGTACTTTGTCTCAAACATCTTTCCTAATAGCTGGGCTCAGCTAGTATGGTAGTTCTTTCAGTGTCTTGTGTGACCATAGTCTTCAGAAAGTTCTGTGCATACTGATGGTATGTTAAACAGTTTTGACAAGGAACTTCCATGAACCCACTATGAACCTTGTAGATGCTTCAGGGAAGATCTCACTTCACTTTCACACTTTATGACTGATTGTCCTGTCGTAAGTTATCAGTCTCATATAATCAATCCTAGAAGGACATTTTCTTTGTATATAACTGCAAGATAGCCTAACAATAGGTAAAGCAAATATACCATAAGTATACTCGATTTATACTTGTTTTATACCAAATAAACAGCCCCCATGTCTAAAAATGATTTTGGGTCCTCAATGGTTTATTTTTGTTGTTGTTGTTTTTCTTACTGGTCTTCAAAGGCATTAGGTGAAACAAGATAGTTTGTAACTGTTCCAAGACTTAAAATGCTTTGGCATTGTATGAATTATAAATATGTTTTCAAGATTTCATTTTCTGTAAGGGGAATTTACTTATCACCTCTTTCCATCTCCACCTCATTATTCTGAAATGATGCATCAGTGACCCACAATAAATATTTCTTCATCAAACATTAGATTGTTCCCATTCAACTCTGATTTAACCGTTATCACCCTCTTGCATAATAATTTAAAAATGTGCAGATTCCATCTATCGCTCTTGTGCCTTAGTGCTGGTAGCTTCTTGTATTTCAGGGAAGAGCAAAACATTAGAATGACAAGGGATTCTGACAGGAGTTGACAAATATCTATCAAGACCATGGGGAGAATGAAATCTTTTTGACAACTCTATTATTTTTCTTTATCTCCAAGTCTTTGGGGGGTAATCTTTCCTTCAGGGAGATCAAACTCTTCCCTCCTTCCCTTGCTCTACAGAAGAAAATAAGGGAAAATGGATGGTTTGTAAAGCTCTTTCAAGATAAGACTTTCCTTTTTACCAATCTTTGAGATATACCATTTTTTAAAGAAATATTCTAAGCTATAGCTTTTATAATTTTGGATAAGTATATATCTACATATAAAGTGGCCTCAAATACATGGTAATCACTTTTCACAGTGAGAAGATTCTCTGCACTCCAGAGTATTTCTAGCCAAATTACAACTTGTATAGCTGTGGAATATAGATAACACTGTCTCCTAGTAAATAATAATAATGAATTTATTATTTGGTTACATTTACATTCTAAATTACATAAACAATTGTAACTTCTATATAAAGATTCTATTTTGCTTGCCTTTTAAGTGACAATTTTATTCAAACTTGCCACATGCATTTTCTACATGATTTTCTCTGGCATGACTAGAGACACTTTGTGTCATTGTGCAGTTTTCTCGAGCACGCCAGTTTCACTTCCACCTAAGTTATTTGATATCCAGCAATTTGTGGGTTCACTAGAACTTTTATTCAAAACCACCAGTACTAATTTCCCGCATTTTAGGACAACTGTCTTTTATCATGAAATACAACAAAATACAGAGATATCCATAAAACTTGGTAAGGTATCCATAAAACATGGGAATGGGTCAATGGAAAATCATAAAAGTGAACACTTTTACTATAACCATCCCCATTCCCCGATGAAGAAATAGATCTCTAGGTCCTCAAAATATCAAAACTCATTTTTCTTCATTGGAGGTAATACTACTTTCAGTTTTGTGATGAGAAGAGGAACAGGAACATTTTTTAAAACATCCTTTGTGTTGTCCGTTGACTGTACAATACAAGATCTTTGTTTCATTATTTGTAATGATAACCTGTGAAGTGAGGGGTAAGGCTATACTCCCAGGAATAATTACTAAATGTGTGTTAAATATACCTGCTTCCTTGTTTACTGATTCTGTCATGGGAACTCTATAAACATCCAAAGCCAGCATTGATTGAGGTTGTTCCAGAATAATGTGTTTTCTCCCAGAAGTACTTTGTTCTTCGAAGTAAAGTGATTGGCAAATGTGTCCCATAATTTCAGAGACTGTAAAAGGAATGTGCGTCAGGTGACGCACACCTTTCTAAAGTATCATTTTGAGCCAGTATTCTCCACGGTATGTAGACCTATGTGGCATTTCTTTCTTCTTTTTTTTTTTTTTTTTGAATTTGTTTCCTTTAATAATAAAGCATTTCAAATGTCAAAAGTAAAAGGGATACAGCATGCACCCGTGTACTCAACAATACCCAGATGTCGCATGTGATGTTACCGTATAATCAATTATGAAAATAACTTCAAAGTAGAGGTTACCCTTGTGATAGTTGGTGTGTGTTAGCTTAAATTGCATCATATGCATTATTCAGAAATGTACTTTTTCATTACTTAATATATTATTTTTGAGATTATCCATATTTTTACATGTAGATCCAGTTTCTTCATCTTAAATTCTGTAGAACATGTTATCCTTTGTAGTAATATACTATAATTTACTTATCAATTTCCCTATTGGTGGACGTTCAGGTTGATTTTGTTCTGACATTATATTGATCAAAATTTGCAAATATGCAAATTTAAAGAGTTGTGTATTGAACAACCATGTATCTTTTGCCCAGGTTCTATGGTTAACGTTTTGCTATATTTGCCTTATCACTCCATCCAACCTTCCTTCCCTATTATTTTTTTATGCTTTACAAAGAAAATTGCCATGTTTTACTATTGAGTATGATGTTAGGGTTGGAGAACAAAATAGTGGCTCTCGGGGTTGGGGTGTTAGAGATGTTTGGAGCTAGGGAGATATTGGGACTACACAGGGCTGTCATGAGAGAAATCTTTGTGATGATGGAACAGTTATCTGTCTTGATTTTAAATGATTGTGGTGGTAATTGCATCTACACATGTGATACAAATGGCAAAATAATACAGATGCACCCATATGAGTTCCCTGGGTTTGTTATGTCCTAAAGTAGTAGAAGGTGTAACTATAGAGAGGAGCTGGGTGATGAACACACAAGACATCTTTGCACTGTCTTTTCAACTTCCTGTGAATCTATCATTATTTCTAAGTAAAAAGTTAAAAAGAAATATCAGGAATAAAGAGTTTGTTTAAACCTCCTGGGTGTTGTCATTAAGGTAGAGAAGTTGAAGTCAGAAAGTGAACAAATAATAAAAATAAATAAATAAATAAATTGTGGAAAAGCAGAACAGAAAAGAATCTGGGGTTGTGAGGTCATCACTGAGTCAAGAAATTAAGAATCAGGGGTTGTGAGGTCATCACTGAGTTGTGAAATTAAGAATCTGGGGTTGTGAGGCCATCACCAAGTCATGAAATTAAGCATCTTTCCTAGACTACTTTTTATGGAAGGCAACGCATTTTTTTTTGTTTCCAGGCAACAGTATTCTTATTCATATAAACAATAAAGAAATCAAAATTTTTTTAGCTTCTTAGAATGAAACTTTTCAAAGTGAAAATAAATTTTGCGATTAACAACCTTATATGTCATTGTGTATCAATGCAAGTTTCTCTAGAGTTATATCAAGGAATCAAATTGCTAGATGTAAAAGAGTGAACAGCTTCACATTTTATTAAAACTAAGAGGCCATCTACCAAAAACACTATCCTTTAATATCTTGAGAAACCAAAAATTATAAGATAAATCTGGTTTTTAGCAGTGTTAAAATGTGGTAATGGAGATCCATCAGGGTGGAAGCAAATCATCTTAGAACCACCGTAATTCAGCAGATACACATTCCTTTGCAAAGTGATTGTATAAATTTTCACGCCTACCAGCTGTATCAAAATGTGAATTTTCCACATCCTCATAAAAATACTTTGACAATTTGATGGCTATGAGATAATTGTTGAAAATTGAAGTTTTCTAAGCATCTTTTCAAAATGATAGGTTGTCTTTCTTCTAGTATGAATTGATGTTTGTAACCTTTGGCCATTTTCCTACTCAGTCTTATCTTGTTCTTATTGACTTCATCATAAGTTATTTATATATTCTAGTTTTGTTTATTGCAAATACCATCTTCTTTCTTTTACATTGTTTTTGCGGCTATTATTTTCACATTATTCTAATTCTCTCTCTCTCTCTCATTACCAGATGCACATTCTTTTCAGGTATTAGGTTTTATAATAAAGTTTCAACATCTTATAGGTGTTTCATCCTTGTTCTTCTTATTTAAAATTGTCAGGGCTATTTTTGGCTTTAATGTTTCTTCTTTGTGAATATTAGAGTCGACTTGTCATAGTTTCATGAAAGAAATCTTCTTGAATTTGGGCTGAAATTGCATTGTGTGGATTAATCAGGAACATTTCCATCTTTATTATAGTACTTTTTCCTATCCATGAACCTGGTATAACTCCAAATAGTTGCCTTTTATGTCCTTCAATAAAGTGTTATATTTATTCCCATAAAGGATTTAAAGATCTTTCAACATATTTATTCCATGGAACCTTGGTTTTTTGTTTAGCTGTCTCTTATTATGAATAAGACATTAAAAATTACATTTTCTAACTTGAACTTAAATTCAAATATGCTAATTTTATTTAACATTTTATCTATAATTTAATATAAAAATCCAACAGTTTGCCCAAGACAGTCTCTTGATTTTCTTATGCACACAATCCTATCAAATGCAAATTTTCTTCAAATGTTAAGAATTCTTCCTACTATTCTCAGTTTGCTAACATTTTTCTTTTAACACATGAATGAATGTGAAATTTTAATGAATGCCTTTTCTGACTTCATGGAGATGGTTATAATTTTTCTGTTTTAATCTGGTATGTAATAATTTACATTGATAGATTTTCTAATGTTACACCATACTTACATTCCTAAAACAAACTCTACTTACTTATGGTTGGCTATTCGTTTTTATACACTGCTAGATTTTGTCTACTGACATTTTGTTTAAGATGTATACGTATAAATCTGTATATGAAATTGACATAATTTTCTTTGCTTGGTTTTGACATAAAGGATTATGTTTTTTTTTCTTTTTTCTTTTTTTATTAAATCATAGCTGTGTACATTGATATGATCATGGGGCATCATACACTACACTGGCTTTACAGACCGTTTGGCACACTTTCATCACACTGGTTATCATAGCCTTCCTGGCATTCTCTCAGTTACTGTGCCAAGACACTTAACATTCCACATTTACCAAGTTTCACATATACCCTTGTAAGACGCACCGCAGGTGTAATCCCACCAATCCCCCTCCCTCCCATCCCTTTCCCCCTTCCCCCTATTCTTAGGTTGTAACTGGGTTATAGCTTTCATGTGAAAGCCCTAAATTAGTTTCATAGTAGGGCTGAGTACATTGGGTACTTTTTCTTCCATTCTTGAGATACTTTACTAAGAAGAATATGTTCCAGCTCCATCCATGTAAACATGAAAGAGGTAAATTCTCCTTCTTTCTTTAAGGCTGCATAATATTCCATGGTGTACATATACCACAATTTATTAATCCATTCGTGGATCGATGGGCACTTGGGCTTTTTCCATGACTTAGCAATTGTGACTAGGGCTACAATAAACATTCTGGTACAAATATCTTTATTATGATGTGATTTTTGGTCTTCTGGGTATATGCCCAGTAGAGGGATTATGGGATTGAACGGCAGATCTATTTTTAGATCTCTAAGTGTTCTCCATATCTCTTTTCAAAAGGAATGTATTAATTTGCATTCCCACCAGCAATGCAAAAGTGTTCCCTTTTCTCCACATCCACACCAACATCTCTGGTCTTGGGATTTTGTGAAATAGGCTAGTCTCACTGGAGTTAGATGATATCTCAAAGTATTTTTGATTTGCATTTCTCTGATGATTAAAGATAATGAGCATTTTTTCATATGTCTGAAGGCTGCGCGCCTGTCTTCTTCAGAGAAGTTTCTCTTCAAATCCCTTGCCTAGCCTGTGATGGAATTTGACAGCCTTGTTCTTTTCTTGCTAATGCGTTTGAGTTCTCTGTGGATTCTGGTTATTAAACCTTTGTTGGAGACATACACTGCAAATATCTTCTCTCATTCTGAGGGCTGTTTGCTTGCTTTACTTACTGTGTTCTTGGCTGTGCAGAAGCTTTTTAGTTTGATCAAATCTCAGTAGTGTATTTTTGAAGCTGCTTCAATTGCCCGGGGGTTCCTCTTCATAAAGTACTTGCCCAGACCAATTTCTTCAAGGGTTTTCCCTGCACTCTCCTCTAGTATTTTTTTAGTTTCATGTCTTAAGTTTAAATCTTTAATCCAGTGAGACTCTATCTTAGTTAATGGTGAGAGGTGTGGGTCCAGTTTCAGTCTTCTGCAGGTTGCCAGCCACTTCACCCAGCACCATTTGTTAAATAGGGAATCTTTTCCCCACTGAATGTTTTTAATTGGCTTGTCACAGATTAAATAACGGTAATTAGCTGGATTCATCTCTTGGTTCTCTATTCTGTTCCAGACATCTACTTCTCTGTTTTTGTGCCAATACCATGCTGTTTTGATCACTATTGATTTGTAGTATGGTCTGAGGTCTGGTAGCATGATTCCTCCTGCTTTGTTTTTATTTCTGAGTAATGTCTTGGCTATTCGAGGTTTTTTCTGATTCCATATAAAATGAAGTATTGTTTTTTCAAGATCTTTAACGTATGACAGTGGAGCTTTAATAGGGATTGCGTTGAAATTATACATTGCTTTGGGTAGTATGGACATTTTAACAATGTTGATTCTTCTCAGCCATGAGCATGGTATGTTTTTCCATTTGTTAACATTTTCAGCTATTTCTTTTCTTAGAGTTTCATAGTTCTCTTTATAGAGATCTTTCATGTCCTTTGTTAGATAAATTCCCAAATATTTCATCTTCTTTGGCATTACTATGAATGGAATAGAGTCCTTAACTGTTTTTTCAACTTGACTATTGTTGGTATATATAAAGGCTACCGATTTATGAATGTTGATTTTGTAACCTGAGACGCTGCTGTATTCCTTGATCACTTCTAAGAGTTTTGTAGTAGAATCCCTAGTGTTTTCCAGATATACAATCATAGCATCTGTGAAGAGGGAAAGTTTGATCTCTTCTGACCCTATATGGATACCCTTGATCGCCTTTTCTTCTCTAATTGCTGTGGCTAAAACTTCCATTACAATGTTAAAAAGTAATGGAGACAATGGGCAGCCTTGTCTGGTTTCTGATCTGAGTGGAAATTATTCCAATTTAACTCCATTCAATATGATATTGGCTGCGGTTTTGCTGTAGATGGCCTTTAATAGTTTAAGGAAAGTCCCTTCTAGACCAATTTTCTTAAGTGTTCTGATCATGAAGGGATGCTGGATATTATCAAAAGCTTTTTCTGCATCAATTGAGAGAATCATATGGTCTTTGTTTTTTAATTTGTTTATGTGCTGAATTACATTTATAGATTTACGTATATTGAACCAGCCTTGAGACCCTGGGATAAAACCAACTTGGTCATGATGTATAATTTGTTTGATATGTTGCTGGATTCTGTTTGTTAGGATATTGTTGAATATTATTGCATCTATATTCATTAGTGATATCGGTCTATAATTTTCTTTTCTTGTTGGGTCATTTCCTGGTTTGGTCATCAGGGTGATGTTTGCTTTGTAGAACGTGTTGGGAAGTCTTCCTTCTTGTTCTACATTTTGGAACAGGTTGAGAAATATAGGTACTAATTTCTCTTTAAAGGTTTGGTAGAATTCTGACGTGAAACTGTCTGGTCCTGGGCTTTTCTTTTTAGGGAGGTTTTGTATGGTCGATGCTATTTCCAAACTTGATATGGGCCTGTTCAACATTTCCACTTGATTCTAGCTAAGTCTTGGAAGGTGACATGCTTCCAAGTATTGGTCAATTTCCTTCAGATTTTCATATTTCTGAGAATAAAGTTTCTTGTAATATTCATTAAGGATTTTTTGGATTTCTGAGGAGTCTGTTGTTATTTTGTCTTTGTCATTTCTGATTGATGAGATTAGAGATTTTACTCTTTTTTTTCCTGATTAGGTTGGCCAAAGGTTTATCTATTTTATTGACATTTTCATAAAACAAGCTTTTTGATTTATTGATCTGTTGTATTATTCTTTTGTTTTCAATTTCATTTAATTCTGCTCTAATTTTGGTTATTTCTTTTCTTCTACTGGGTTTGGGGTTGGAATGTTCTTCCTTTTCCAGTTGCTTGAGATGTCCCATTAAGTTGTTAACTTCTACTGTATTTTTCATATCTTTGAGGGCTGCAAATTCTTGCTTCAGTGTGTCTAAGTCTTTGGTGGTTTTGTCTTTAAATTCATTAAATTCTTGAGACAACTTTTGAATTTCTCCTCGAATTCCTAATTCCACTTTATTAATCTTGTCTGCAATCCAAATTCTGAGCTCAATTTCTGACATCTCAGCCAGTTGTTTATGAATGGGATCTTCAATTACATGTGCCATATCTTTCCTTGGGGTGGGAGGGTTGACCTATTCTGGTTATTCATGTTACTAGAGTTTTCCGCTGATTCTGCCCCATGGTTGTTTTACTCCCTTTGATTTTTCCCCTGGGGCTTTGTTGAGGGACCGTACAGTGTTGTGGCCTGAGAAACTGGGTCCCTGTCTGGTGCGGTGGGGCTAAGTGGTTCTGTCTTGTTTTCAGCTGGTTTCTGTTTGACCCTAGTGAAACATTTACTCTGGGTTGAAGTCTCAGCTGTGGAGAAATACCAGCAATTAAGTCACCCCACCCACCACTGGCAACAATTGGAAAAGGAAAATCAAACCTTTCTACAACCGCACACCCAGGGCACCAACGGAAAAGTCCTCAGTCTATTGGTTCAGTTCAAAAGGTCCAAAACAATTGTCTCAGTCGGCACCTGTGTTGGGTGGGAGAGTTCAAGAGGTCTCTGGGAACTGGATCACAGGGGTCTGGTGACTACTCTGATATGGCTTGCTCCAGTGCTGCGTGGAGTCAGGAGGAGCCACCCAGCAAATAGATCAGTCTGGGAAGGTTGATGCCTCCTTCCCCACCTTGCCCCTCTATTGGACCCAGTCACTGATATCCCTGCAGATGGCTGACCCAGTTGCCTGTAGTGAACAGATACTCCAGGGGTTTGCGCCTGCCTGAATTGCAAGGAAATCTGCCAGGCCGCTGCACTCTGCGGCTATCTAGCAGGAGGAGGTGAGGTCTGACATCCTCGGGTGCTTGATGAAGGTTGGGGGGTGTTCACTCAGGCCCAGCCTCGCCCCTGATTGATGTAACTGACAGAACAGAACAGAACAACTTTGTGGGATTCTGTCTCTGTTCCTGCTAAATTTGCCTGCAGAAGAGAAGCTGTTCTGAGTTCCAACATCCTGTCTTTGCAGCTGGAGGTTTGTATTCGGTTACCTCTCTGAGTCGACCCCACCCTGGAAACTTCCCGGGTTTGTGAGTCACCTCAGGCAAATCCTTTACTCACGGGTGGCCTCCTCTGGTTGCCCAGGGAGACAGGGTGTTGTGGCTTCAGAATATCCAGGAGTGAGCCATTTTGCTGTTAAAAAATAAAACGGCTGTTGATCCGCCTCCGGGAATTGCCACTCTGGTGTGGCTCCCTCCCAGCTGACCCTTCTGTCCTTGCTCCCGCGCCCCAGAGTCAGCACTGACCAGCTGCAGTTCAGGCACTGTCCATACCCCTTGAGAGATCACCCAAAAATCTGGACTCCTGGGGGACAGTCCTCCAGATCCCAGAGTGAGGGCAGAGGGGAGTGCTGGGAGCCCAGAGCTGCAGGTAGCGAGCACACACAGTTCCACACAGTTTTATGCCTGGCTGTACCACTGCCAGAAGACATGTTCCGCATTCAGCGGTTCCCTCCCAGCTGACCGTCCTCTCCTTGCTCCCGTGCCCCAGAGTCAGCACAGCTCAGGCACTGTCCACAACCCACGAGAGATCACCCAAGAATCCGGACTCCTGGGGGACAGGCTCCCAGACCCCAGAGTGAGAGTGGAGGGGAGTGCTGGGAGCTCAGCTTTGCAAGCGGGGAAGATACACAGTTTCACACAGTTTTATGTCTGGCCGTATTGCTGCCCGAGGAGGGCTGCTGCACCACGCCTCAGGAAAGTGCTGCCCTGGCGTGGCTCCCCCTTAGGCGACTGTCCTCTCCTCGCTCCCATGCCCCAGAATCAGTGCTGACCAGCCG
This sequence comes from Nycticebus coucang, assembly GCF_027406575.1. Lineage (NCBI taxonomy): Eukaryota > Metazoa > Chordata > Mammalia > Primates > Lorisidae > Nycticebus > Nycticebus coucang. The sequence goes on along the minus strand of NC_069791.1, from coordinate 94,348,374 downwards.
CAGCTCGGGCACTGTCCATACCCCTCGTGGACACCCTCGAGAAATCACCCTCGAGAAATCCCTCGAGAAATCACCCAAGAATCCAAACTCCTGGGGGACAGGCCTCCAGACCTCAGTGTGAGTGGAGGGGAGTGCTGGGAGTTCAGAGTTGCAGGCAAAGGATATTTACAGTTTTATACAGTTTTATGCCTGGCAGGAGAGTGCCATGGCACCTTAGTAGGGGAGGTAGGTCTAGGTTTTAGAAGGTCTCTCCCGTGGAGTGTAGTGGGAGGGCCTTTGATTTCTGCCCATTTGTTTGTTTGTGGGGCTCTTGAGCTGGTCTAATGGGGGAGAGGGGACTCCCGTTCACTTAGAGATGGATTTTGTACCTTTTGTTTGCGTCCTTGTGGTCACAGCTCACCTCAGCGTGGTTGATGTGTGTTCTTCAACCGTCTCTTTTGGTGCAGCTCACATCAAGGACTATGTTTTATTATAAAACTAATAGGGCTGTTCTTCATCTTTTTCTATTTTTTAAAAAAATGTTCTGTAAGAAAGAATTATTTACTCCTTAAAGATTTATAAAATTTGCCTAAAATAAACTATATGAGTCTGATAATTATTTTGGTTTCTTCTCATTTTTGTTATTTATTTCATTAAGTTTTGAAAGAAATTCATTTAGAAATCTGAGTTTATTTAGAAATCTCATTCTTTTAATTTATTGTTTATTTTATAGTATCTCAAGGTAACTGTTTAGCTCATCTTCTACCTTTCTTCCTTCCTAATATGTGGATTTAAGGTTGTACAGTTCCCTTCAGTTACTTCATAAATAGAATATCATAAGTGTTGCTGTTCATTCATTCAACTTGCCCCTACTCAAACAAGGATCTATGCAGATACTGGGGATAGAATAGTGAACATAACTCCTTGACTTCACGGGGCTTGCACTCCCATAAAGAAAGATAGAAAAAAATACATAAATAAATTATTTCAGATACTGTATGAATTATTCTGGGGCATTTTTAAATTTCAAATATACGATGAGTTTTAACATCGATATCAAACTGATTGGGGGTTGTCTTAGTCCATTTTGTGCTGGTATCACAGAGTACCTAAGACTGGATAACTTATAAAGGAAAGAAATTTATTTCTCACAGTTCTAGAGGATGAGAAGTCTGAGATCAAAGTGCTGACTGGTTTGGTGTCTGGTAAGGACCTGGTGTCTGCCTTGAACATTGCATCCTCCAGGAAGGAGAAAAGTTGTTTCTCATGTGGCAGCAAGAGCAGAAGAGCAAAAAGGCAAAAGAGGGTTGCTTTGCGATAAAGGCAAAACCTTACCATTTCACAACTGCATTAATTCACTCATGAGGGCAGAGCCTTAATTCCCACTTAAAGGCTCTGCCTCCCAACATTATCACATTCAAGATTGAGTTTCAACCTATGAATTTTAGAGAAAATGTAAACATTTAAACCATAGTAGGGATTTTATTTTTATTTCCCCATGTGCTTTTAAAATGTTGTCTTAACGCTATTGATGCTTGCTTTATGACCAATATATGGTCAATTTTTGTATATATTCCATGTGGGATGGAAAAAAGTATGTTCTCTAAATCTTGGTGCAGGGTTGTTAACATTTTGCCATATTCAATTTATTTCTTCTTCTCTTCTGACAGATGTGAGATTAACCCAGGCCCTGACTCTGCGGGATGGTTTCAAAGGCTTTATTGCTTTATTTCCTTCCCAAGACAGAGTAAATGGCATATTGAGCTAAACCAGGAGAGCAAATCCTAGGCACACGTGGCACCATGTCCACGTCCTCATCTGTAGTAGACATTACTAATCAATCATGGAGTTTAACCCAGCAGTTCTGGCAATCAATCAGAGTTGGTGTGTATAACAAAACCTTTTGACAGAGCAACTGCTTTGGGGGAAGATCACTTGATATTTTGCCCTGGAAATTTTGACTTTTTCTTGAAACTTCTTTGTAAATGTATCTTATAGCTATATTAAGAAAACTGTTGACTGTTTTATGTCAAACTTACCATTTTTAAAAGTGAGTAAATGTTGTACCATACTTTCCCTCTCAAGCCCATGGCAGACATTACTGATCACAATTTCTCATCCAGGCTGAACCCGGAATCCATAATCTTTCTCACCACACCATGCCAGATAACACTACCAATTGCTTTGGCTTGACATGTGAGAGGAAGCCTTTGATCATCCCTGAATTACTGGGCTTTGATTTGAATAACACGCTCCCCCTTTATCTGTACAACTTTCATCCTTAAAATCAATGGTGACTGATTTCCTCTGAAGTGAAACTGGGACATATTCTTACAGAATATTCAAATTTGTGAAGAAGTTACTCCATATTTCCTTCAGTAATATTCTTAAGAGGGATATTAAGTCACCGTGCTGGAAAAGAAATCTTAGTTGTGTACTAGAAGGAACCAAAGACAACAAAGTCTAATTTCCAAGGATGAAGCTCAAAAAGAGAACAAAATGGAATTTTGCACAGAAAGAAAAGAAAATGCTGGTTGCCAGCTCTCAGCGGTGAGGGTGGTAACCTGAAACATTCCTGGCATGAGACATCCAGAAATCAGAATTGCAGAGTATGAATGAGAAACAAAAAACAGCAAAACAAAAACATAAATACCACAAAAACAACAACAAACCTCCAGAGGAAGACAAAAGCGTCACAGCATGATTCAGGGACAGGGCTCCCTCTGAACGTTTGGCTGCATGCTGGCTGCAGGGCTGACCTTCAATTTAGACAATTTTCATATCAGAACATCCCAATTAGCTTCTAAAACCTCATTTGGTACAGACAGGAGGAAGGATGAAGGGAGCATTGGAGTACTTTGGGAAGAGGGAATGAAACTATGCGATATCAATTATCTCTTTGACTAAGTGCTTAAGAAAGACCAAGTCAAACAGACATGACAACTCATCAAGTAAGAGCAGAGATTAAAGATTATTGGGAAAATAGTGCAGTGAAAGGGGCACTGCTTGAAACACGGGAGCTGAATTAAAGGAAAAATGTCCACATCCATCCATGGGAAGCTGAAGGCAATAAGAACTAGCTCTTCCCTTAAGACCTTCATGGTACATTCAGAACAGACAACGCACCACAGTCCAGTCTCAGAATTAGATTTAAGCGTAGGCCCCCTTCTTCTGTTTCTAGTTTCTCCATATTTCATGGTATATTTTTGGAAAAAAAAATACTTTTAATGATGCCAACTTGCCTTCTTTCAGCACATTAAAAAAGGGAACGATTGGCTGAGGCTGTCATGATGATGGGAATAATTTTGTCACTGTGCAATTTGGCTCTTGCTTCTAAAGTGAAGCACACATTTTTCTCCAGTGTATTTTAAGCTGGAGACTTCTAAGTAAATGGGAGGTGGCTGATTTTATTTCTGTATGCAGCCAGCCTTTACTGGCACGAGCTCTGATTTGGCCCAATCAATTTTGCATTCATGCTGAGAAGTGAGTTGATCAAGTTCAAGGAACATCTGTATGCATTTATCTGGATTGGGTGCAAACATCAGAACCGCTCCTTGAAAGGTTCCCTAGTCCTCCAGGGGCTGCTGCAAGACTCTTGGATGATGACCTTTACAGCGCTGGCATCTTTGAACAACTACAATGATTCTTTAACATGCCATCATCTCTGTAATTTATAGGAGTGTTGTTTTTAGGAGTCCAGCTCTGGCAAGTTTGAAAGTTTATTAAGTAAATCTTCATTAGTTGGTTAAACGGCCTCCAAAAAAGTTACCCAACTGAGTGTACAAGTGTCAGGATAGCAACTCATATATTACCATGGCATTTCCACAGTTATATCTGTCCTGGTCTTCTCCTTCTTTTTATTTCTCCTTCCCTTGCTGTCATAAATTTTGCATGGCAGCAGCTCTATGGCTCGAAGAGGATTGTAAACATCTTTTTGTTCAATTACATCAGGATTTTCTTCTTTTATGTCAGCAATTAAATTTATGAAGAAAGGAAGTTCACTCTTTAAATGTAAAGAGACACGGTGAAGTTCAAAGTAAATAAAAAGGGAATGGAATCAGCTTATGGTTGTTGACAAGGCAGTGAGTCTTGAAATCCAAACGATGTGGCTCCAAATCCCAGTGCCAACAGCTGACTGGCTGATTGGTGTGGGGAAAGCTATCCTTACTGCCTAAGATGTGAATTCCTAGTCTGCAACATGGAGCAAATAGCTGCAAGTCCATAGGACTGTTGGGAGAATCAAGTGAGATGAAATGCATGAAGTAAATATTACTCCCCTTCTCTTTCCTTTCCGCATTTTCATGGGAGTGTGAGCTCATAGAATAAAAAACTGTGTTTTACATATATATATATATATATATACACACATATGTATACATATACACACTTACATACACAGTAGAACTTTAAGTTGACCAGCCAAGGGACTGTAACAAACTGGTCAACATAAGGAACTAGGCCTACTGTACTGATACATATATGGGTTGCATGTTCGGTCTATGAAAATTAGATCAACTTGAAGTGGTCAATATACGGGGGTGGTCAGCTATGGAGGTTCTACTATATATGTGTGTGTATAGATATGGGTAGACATAAATAGAGATGGAGACAGAGATATCTATCTTTATTTTCCCAGGACCTGGAACACAGTGGATGCTTAGAAAATATTTAATGGAAGGATGAGTGACTAAGCCAAATAATGAGAGGTATTGAGGTGCACTTTTTACTCTTGGGTTGGGTGACTTAGGTTCCAGGACGACTATCTCAGTGGACAGAGGCCAACCCACCGTGAAGGCAGTCCCTGGAGCAACAGCACGGGGTGATCACTGGAAATGCAGAGCATCAGACTCCTCCCCAGTTCTGTCGAGTTGGAATCTGCCTTTCAACAAGATCCAAGTGATTCATGTGCACATTGAAGTTTGAACATCATTGGATTAGAGCCGTTGATTACAAAGCCAAGAGTATGAGCTGGTATCTCACATCAGCCAATTTGATTAGCTGTTCTGAACACACTGTAACTTTACCTTGTGTTTGGTCTTCAAGGAAACCCAGTGTGAGACATGGATGAATCAGTGCAAACATCCTCCCCACTGTAGGATGGAAGTGTGACCCTGTTCATGATAGGTCATTCACGTCGTACGTCTGCCTTCACCTACCTCATGGCAGTATCATCTTGAGTGACACGCCTGCATCCAGATGCAGTAAAGAGCAGGCCAGTCATGGTGTAATAACCACTTTCCATATGTAGTCCTTGCAACAGCCCATTCAGCAGCTGAGGCTCTGGAAGGTACAGTCTGTTGCCTAAGACCACACAGGTGGGAACTGACAGTTGAGATTCCCGCTCAGGGCTGTCTGATTCTGTAGGGTTCTCTTTTAATAACTCTGCTCTCCACCCTCCCAGCCAGCCTTCCACACTGTTGCCAGACACCTTTCACCAACAGCTAGGGAGAAATCTGCACAGCAGCCAATGCTGTTTCCTTTCTGTATGATCATTGCAGAAGGCAGAAATTCAACCCCAGCAGAGCCTCGGTCAGAATGCAAGCGCCTCCTTCTTCTGCTCAGTTTACCTGTTTTGGATTATCTCTGGCTGCCCTTACTAGCACACTTTATGTCTCAGGACTTTGCTGACCAGCCTAGGCTACCTCACCCCTCCAGACATCTGCTCAAGTCAGTCCCTCCATGTAAAGCCAGTCCTTCCCCTGCCTTTGCCCACCTGCATTTAATAAATGCATGCGAGGATGTAAGGGTCGTCTTTCTCCCTGAAGTTCTTCCTGATTTCCCCAAGTAGAACTGAATTCTTTCTCCTTGGATCTCTCAATCAAAATAGGCTTCACACTATAAAGATGAACGATCTATTTCTAAGTCAGTTTTTCCTGCTGACTTGTGAGCTTGAAGAACGAGACTCCAGGAGAGGCACTGTGCTATGAAGAGGGGAGTGGGAGAGCCAGACCTTCCAGGGACCAAATTCCAAAGGCTGCATAATGTTGGGCAAGAGACCTAACCCCTCTGTCCCTCAGTTTCCCTTTGGCAAAATGGAGATAATAAAAGTATCTACCTCTTGGGGATATTTTGTAAATATAAAATGAGTTAATGTAAAGTGTTTGGAACCATGCCTAGCACATAGTAAATTTTATATATGAGCCTTTGTTACACAAAGTTCTATCTCTAATCTCCACATCTCAGTCACCTACACAGGAAGCATTCAGAAAGTGATTTTCAAATGACTGAATGAATACATAAGTGCTTTGGGGCTTTCCTTTATTAGTGAACTTTCAAAACTTTAAAGATGGAAAAGTGTTTGCAAAAAAAACTACTCTCTGGTTTCTCGGTATTTCTAATCTCTTCCCACAAATCTTTTCTTAATACAAGGACCTACCATTTTATCCCTTCATTTTTCTCTCCCTAGTTGTTGATTAATGATGGTATCAGTACATTCTTGCCATAATCCCTTACATTTTTCTAAGTCTGTATAAAAACATGCAATTTAGGGAGATCCTCCCTCCTTCCGGAAATGTCAGCCTGCGCTCGCACATCCAGAGTGGGTGGAGGCAGGAACAGAACTGTGGGCTCCAGGGGCACCTGGAATAACCGGTTGGCTCTGCTGGTGTGTGAACAGGCATCTTGCTCCACCGAACAGCTGGCCTTTATTTTTGCCCATGTGCCTCTCTTCTTATTTTGAAGAGAAGACAACCTGTCAAAGCAAACGCAGAGAGCCTGGCTGGCTGCAAGGATTTGAAAGGGCAGAGTTTGTATTTTTCTTTGCTTTCTTGTGGTTTTCTGAAACCACACAGAACTATGCTCGTGTTTGGGGAGAGGCATTATAGCATTCAAGCATGGTGGCTTGAAGCATAGTGGTTAAGTGGTTTGGAGGCAGACACATCTTAGTTTGAAATCCGAATCTGTTACTTATTAGCTGTGCAACATTGAGTGAGTGACAGAACCTCTGCCTCATGTTTTTTTTCCCCCCTACACTATAAAATGGTTCCAATAATAAAAAAATTATTTTGTTTTATTTATCTTTGGCAGATTGCATCCCCCTGTGGAAGAGTGCCTTGTGCCGTGACATCATAGCTCACAGCAACCTCAAACTCTTGAGCTCAAGTGATCCTCTTGCCTTCTCCTCCCAAGTAGCTGGGACTATAGGCCTGTGCCACCACACCTGGCTAATTTTCTAATTTTAGTAAAGATGGGGGTCTCATTCTTGCTCAGGCTTCTCTGGAAACCCTGAGCTCAAGCAATCTACCTGCCTTGGCCTCCCAGAGTGCTAAGATTATAGGTGTGAGTCACTGCACCCAGCAAAAACTTAAAAATTTTAAAACTTTATAAGTTAATTCATTCAAAATGCTTAGCACTGTGCCTAACCCATAATCAGAACCCAATCTCTATAATTTTGCAGATATACAGGGTGTCCATAAAGTTCATGTGCAAACTAAACCATAATATTTAATATATATGATACTTATATCTTTCAAAAATGTACATACTGTTCAGTATTGCTTCCTTCAATCAATTCTCTTTGCCTTAATTGCCTTTTGCATAGAAAGTCCATAATACACGTATACTTAAACAGATAGGTGGCTAGATGAGTGAACTCACAATAAGACTCCTTTTTGCGCATATGCATGCATCATACATATCAGAACGTCAGAATGAGCTAAGTTATGCTGTGGTAACAACCCCATGTCTTGGTGGCTTGAAGAAAGGTCTATCACAGGTCAGCTGAAGGTTCTCCTCCTATCCCCAGGGGCCAAAAACAAGGGGCACCCATTGTGCTAGCATTATAGCAGAAGAAAAAAAGCACATGAAAAAAAAAATCACACTTTGCTTCAAAAGTTTCCCCTTCAAAGTGAAACAACACAAGTCCCATGTTCAAATCTAGCCTTAAGATAGTAAAGAAGCACATTTCTCTATGTTCCCTCAGGACCACCCAGCAGCATTTGGTAGCTCTCAGCCCTATCTCTCATCGTCATGACTGGATGGTATGCAAATAACGAACCCTATATGAAGTCCCCTCTGTATAAGTGCAGGCCACATGACATTAGGAAGTGAGTGATTAAACCATAATATTTATTAATTGTTCTGTTTAGGGATGGAGGAATATGTAATGGCATTATAATTGTACAGACATATCATGACTACATTTCTGTATATGACAGGCTCCATAGCGTAGGCTCTATTTAACTATTTTACCATTGCAAGAAAATTTAAAATTTAAAAATTTCTCCATGTACCATTCTGTAAAGACATCTGACTTAAGAAGGCTTCTTCTGATCATTTCAATGGGAGGAAGGACCCAGAAGAGGGAAAAATCAGAACTCAATTGCCCAAGCCCTTTATAGGATTCTGTATTCCTTGGGCTTGTTTGTGCCTGGGAGTTCTATATTTCACGTACACAAAAGAGTCCCTGAGTTCACAGGCCCCTTCCTTATCTATCACAGCCCATGGGGACACAACTGCTGGCAGATGCTGTGGGCATGTGAGAAATGCAGAGAAACAGATGCTAAATGTCACTTGTGCAAAACACACTAGAATGAACCCTCACTGCAGTTGTCGTAAGCTTCCACCCCAGATTTTCTGGGGGAGTTCCAACTTAAAATAGCCCATCTTGCTGTCCTCACAGGCACTTATTTTTGGCAGATTGCATGGCCCAATTTTTGGTTTAGGACATGTTCTCACTTTCTATGCACCATACATTCAAATGTGTTCCTGAGAGACCACAGACCCATTTCTCATGTTCATGAGAAATCGCTTTATGTATACTGTACACTCAAATGTAACCTGGCTAAGTCATTTTTGTGGCGAGAGCTCTTCCATCTTCTGAAGTTGCATGAGAATAAATGAAATGACTGAAAGAAAGAAAGAATAAGGAAAGGAAGAGAAAGTTTAGGTGAGGGCACCTGTTTCGAGGAGGGGCTGTACAGGTAAAGCAAGATTCAAATGCAGAAGAAGCTGTGAAACTAAAGAACTGGGGCGAAAAATTTCCCTTCGTCAGTATAGGTGGTTTTATTAGGGAACTTATGGACAGAAGGATGGTCTTGGGCATCTGTAAGACAGTAGATCTCTGATCTGTTAACCTTATACCCATGGCTTATGTACCATAGGGAAAGAGTATGCATGCTACAGAGGGCATGTGTAAGAATTTGCTTACGGGCAGTGTTTACAGTAAGCCTGTCCTCTGACACAAGGAAAAATAGATAAAATGGAAATCTCAGGGGCATTTCCAGAACTTGGGTTCATCGGAAGTCAACATGGAGGATTAGCACCCAAGATAAACCTACTTTGGCCTACACAGCACCTCTTCTGTTTTAATGATTTCTAAGTTCCTAGAAATAGTCATTGCAGTAACTGCTCATTATGAGGGTTTCCTAAAGACTCTAGAATTTTTGCCTGATTAAAACCTTAGTTTCCAGCCAGAGCCACCCATGAGAAGACGTACTCATCATTCAACAGTGAATGATGTTCTCAGTGGTTATAGTAACTCTGTAATGCTGCACGACAAAACTTTTGAGTTCCACTGGGGTCTGACACGTGATAGGTGCTCATTAAAGGGCAGATGAGTGACTAGAAATCAAAGCGTAAAACAGAATTGGTAAAGTAAACTTCATGGACAGATTCTGTCTTTCTGACTTTCTTTTTCTTTTCTCTGCTTCAGTATGGCCATCCTGATTCTTGCTTTTTTCTCTCCTGAGTTCTTATCTAATTTAAATCTCTGTCCATGGTCCATGAGCCTCATTTATAATCATCACTCTCTGGGGTCCAGGGTTCAGTAGGTGATTGTGGCTGAAAAGAGAGGTTTAATTACATGCATAGAGAGCCCACAAAGCAGTCTGTGGCCTGATATGCTGTGTTTAAGACGAGCATTTATGAGGCATATGTAGATAACAAAAAGCCCCAGCACAACATTAAATTGGGCCAGGTGTGATGGCTCATACCTATAATCCTAGCACTCCGGGAGGCTGAGGCAGGAGGGTTGCTTGAGCTCAGGAGTTTGAGACCAGCCTGAGCAAGAGCTAGACCCTATAGCTACTAAAAATAGAAAACAAACAAACACACACACACACACACACACACAAAAAAACAGCTGGGTGTTGTGGTGGGCGCCTATAGTCCCAGTTACTCAGGAGGCTGAGCCAAGAGGATCTCTTGAGTTTGAGGTTGCTGTGAGCTACAATGATGCCAGGGCACTCTACCAAGGGTGACAGAGTGAAACTCTATCTCAAAAAAACAAAACAAAACAAAAACATTAAACAATCTCCTCCTAGGAGAAGCCCTCTTAAAATATCTGCCCCCCTCATTACCCACATACCATCACTGAAAGGCAGATGGGGATAAAACCATCAAGGTGAATTCTAAAGTCTATTTTAATTGTGTCATAGACATCTCTTGTGGTTTCCAGTTGGGTCATCAATCCTGAAGGGCCCAGATGTTAGTGGACATTATAGCACATGCATCCAGAGAATATTAAAAATTATTTCAATTTAAAACATAGAATAATTCCAAACTGTGAATGTAAGGATTCTCCTCAGTTAATATTATGAGTGTTGCCCAAGTCTTAATCACACTTATGCCAGCATCATTAATTTATGACATATATACATTCCATAGCTATTAGGACTTAGTCAATGTTTAAAAACTCAGCTCATTTGATATTTTAAAAATACATTTACTTTTAAAGAAATCTTTGTAGTGCATCTATATTTCTCTTCAATAAAAACTTAACTTTCTTAAAATGAAAATTTTGTTTCAAGACTTCAAATTTCAAAGCAGTATCTCTTGCCATTAGGAGAAGGAAGCAGTAAAAATAAATATATTTTTAATTATGCTCATCCTAATTGAATAGAGTAAATGTTTAAAAAAAGTTTTGTTTGTCTGTCTCAGGATGCCTGAGGTTATTTTCCCTTTCTCCCTCTGTCTACTTAAGAAACATCTTTATGACACTCACAATGTGCCAAGTGGTGCTTGAACAACTTTGCAAATATAAATAATTCTTTCAACGCTCTTATAAAGTAGGGTGTATTATTATTCTCCCTGTTCTACATGTGAGAAAACCGAGTCAAAGAAGAGTGAGGTGACTTGCCAGAGATCACACAGCCTAGTGCTCCAGGTGGCAGAACTAAGATTTAAGCCTATGCTGTGTTGTCTGTATCTGTACTTGTCATACCTGGAACCCACATCTTGGTATAAAAATATTACTCTGCACTGAAAATAACCTATGTTCTTTGGAGAAATGGTTGATTCCAGGTCTGGTGTAGGGAAGTACAAGGTGGGATTGGGTCAAAATGTCAAAAATGATAGAAATGTGTCAAAAGATATGCATGGCCAGCTTTGGGGAACTTGTAATAGCTAAAGTTTAGCATGAGAAATGACAGAAATTGATTGACATTGATGAGCTGAAATTCCATGAGTCCATAGGTTCTCTTAAGGCAGAAGGAGAGAGGGAGAAAGAGAGAAAAAGAAAGTAAAACAACTTCAAGAAGAATTTTTATACTAGCTAATATAGGAGGAGGAACAGAATGATAGACTTAAAGATGAGAAAGTATTATTTTAAAACTTGTGATTTAAATTTAACTCCTCTTGCCTAATTCTTCAGGCAAGAATTATTAAGAGGAGTTTGTAGAAACTTTGTTGGGGAGCACAATTTTGCCTTCTTCTGACACCACACCTAACATGTCTCAAAATTATAAAAGCCATATATGACAAACCCACAGCCAACGTCATACTGAATGGGGAAAAGTTAAAAAAGCATTCCTCCTAACAAATGGAACAAGGCCAAGGATGCCTACTGTCCTCACTTCTGTTCAACACAGTGCTGGAAATGCTGGACAGAGCAATCAAGCAAGAAAGAGAAATAAAGGGTATCCAAACTGGGAAAGAGAAGATAAAATTATTACTTTTCATTGATGATATATTGTTATATCTAGAAAACCTTAAAAATTCCACCAAGCACTCCCAGAATTGAAAAATAAATTCAGCCAAGTCTCAGGATATAAAATTAATATACACAAATCAGTAGCATTTTTATACACCAATAACAGTAAAGCTGAGAGTCAAATAAAAGACTCAATATTTAAAACAGCTACAAAGAAAATGAAATACCTAGGAATATACTTTACCAAGGAAGGAAAAGATTTCTATGAAAAGAACTATGAAACACTGAGGAAAGAAACTGTAAACGACACAAAGAATTAGAAAACATATTGTGTTCATGGATCAGTAGAATCAATGCTGTTAAAATGTCCATACTGGCCATAGTAAGTTATATGTCCAAAGCAATACCCATCAAAATAACCATGTCCTATTTCACAGATCTAAAAAAAAATAGTTCTACACTTCATTTGGAACCATAAAAGAGCCCCAATAGGCAAAGCAATCTTAAGCAAAAAGAACAAATCTGGAGTTGTCACATGATCAGATTTCAAACTATACTACAAACCTACAGTAACCAAAACAGCATGGTATTAGCACAAAAATAGGGACATAAACCAACGGAACAGAATACAGAACCCAGATATAAGACTGTCTATGTACAACCAACTGATCTTTGGCAAACTGAACAACATCATACACTATTCAATAAATGGTGCTAGGAGAATTTAATAGTCACATGTATAAGAATGAAATAAGATCTATATCTATCACCAGTCACCAAATTAATTCAAGATGGATAAAAGACTTAAATACAAGGCATGAAACTGTAAGAATTCTGGAAAAAATGTTGGAAAAACTCTTCTAGATAACAGATTAGGCAAATAATTTATGACTAAGATCATAAAGGCAATCACAGCAACAACAAAAAAAGGGACCTTATTAAATTAAAAAGCTTCTGCACAGCTAAGGAAATAATAGAACAAAAAAACTCCTAGAGAATGGGAGAAAACATTTGCAAACTATACTTCTGATAAAGAGCACATAACCAGAATCTACAAAAACTCAAACAAATCAGCAAGAAAAAAAAAAGAATAACCTTATTAAAAAATGGGCAAAAGACATGAACAGAGCTTTTCAAAAGAAGATAGACTAATGGCCAATAAACATATGAAAAAGGATCAAAATGGATGTCACTAATCATGGGGAAATGAAGATTAAAATCACAATGAGATCTTACTTTATCCCTATTAGAATGACTTTTACTAAAAAGATCCTCCCCCACAAAAAAAAAGAAAAAATGCTGGCATGGATGCAGACAGAAGGAAACACTTATACAATGTTAGAGGGACTGCAAATTAGAACAACCTCTGTGGAAAACAGTATGGAGAGTCCTTAAAGAACTAAAAGTAGACCTACCATTTCAGCCAGCAATCCCACTGCTGGCTATCTAAGTAAAGGAAAAGAAGGAATTTTATCAAAAAGACATCAGCACTCAAATGTTTATTTCAGCATAATTCATAATTGCAAAGATGGCGAATATTCACCAAAGATGGCGAATCTAACTGCCCATTAGATCTATGAATGGACATGGTATATTCTATGTATATCATGGAGTACTACTCAGCCATAAAAAGGACAAATTAATGGCCTTTTGTGACAAATTGGATGGAACTGGAGACCATTATCCCAAGTGAAGTATCTAAAGAATGGAAAAACACTTAAACATACTCATCATTAAACTGGAACTAACTGATGAACACACATGTACACAGAGGGAAGTAAAACTCAGTAAAAATCAGTGGGGTGGGTAGGGCAAGAGAGAAAACCTACGTAATGGGTACAATGAACATTATTTGAGGGACAGGCACACTTATAGGCAGTACTCAAGCATTACAAAGCTAGGTTCAAACCCGCCAGCTCCAGTGTATGTGACTGGCACCCTAGCCGCTGAACTACAGGCACCAAGAATGGAAGAAAAAGTATCCAATCTACTCAACCCTACTATGAAACAAATTTATGGCTTTCATATGAAAGCTATAACCCAGTTATAACCTAAGAATAGGGGGAAGTGGAAAGGGAGGGGAGGGAGGGGGGAGGATGGGTGAAGGGAGGGTGATTGGTGGGATTACACCTGCAGTGCATCTTACAAGGGTACATGTGAAACTTAGTAAATGTAGAATATAAATGTCTTAACACAATAACTAAGAAAAAACCAGGAATGCTATGTTAACCAGTGTGATGAAAATATGTCAAATGGGCCAGTAGTGTCTTTTGAGAGGTGCGGACCATCTGGCCTTGGGGAGCGATCAAGATGCCTTTGGCAAGAGATTTACTACATCCGTCCTTGGAAGAGGAAAAGAAAAAACATAAAAAGAAACGGCTAGTTCAAAGTCCAAACTCTTATTTTATGGATGTAAAATGTCCGGGTTGCTACAAGATTACCACAGTTTTCAGCCATGCTCAGACAGTGGTTCTTTGTGTGGGTTGTTCAACAGTCTTGTGCCAACCTACAGGAGGAAAGGCCAGACTTACAGAAGGGTGTTCATTTAGAAGAAAGCAACATTAATGATCTACACAACTTTCTGAATTTGTGTTATCTCACAGGAAGCCTTATCATAAGTTCAGTAATTCTAGTTAATCTACCAAGAGAATGAAATTTGGTTTTATAAGGAATACAACAGCAATCTCCTATTTTGATGTCAATTTTTCAATAAAGTTTTGATTGTGGGCAAAAAAAAAAAAAAGAAAGAAAGAAAATACGTCAAAGGGTCTATAAAACCAGTGTATGGTGCCCCATGATCCCATTAATGTACACAGCTATGATTTAATAATAAAAAAAATAAAAAAAATAAAAAACCATCTTCACTCCAACAACAACAAAAAAAGTGATCCATATAACCAAAAACATATGTACTCCCTTAGTATTTTGAAATAAAACATTAATTAAAAAAATTAAAAAAGGAGGGAAAAGTGTACCTTCACCCAAAAACGTGTGACCAGCTGCCACCACCTTTACCAAGGGATACATTTCTCTTCACTGATAGGACACTCTCATGTTATTCACTTCCTCATGTGGTGCTCTATGAAGTACAGAGAATCGTCTCTAAGGGATCCTTGCCAAAAACATAAAATATGAACATAATTTGAATGAACTAGAATCTAATATAACCTCAGTCTCATTTAGGCCCAAATTCTGGTTCACAGAAAATACCTGAGACAGAGAAAAAAGCCCAATGACAACATAGGGCAGCAATTAGGCAAATCCAGAATGGAGGTCTTTCCCCCAAACAAGTGGACTCTACCCAAAGTCAAAGTCATAAAAATATGTGAATTGGGGGAGGAGAGGTATAGGTTAAAAGATGGTACAATGACAAAAACATATAGTGCACGGATCTGGATTGGATATTGGTTAAGAAAGTTTTAAAAGGCTTTCTTAGGACAAATAAAAAAGCTGGATTTGTATATTCAATGTTATGAAATCTTTGTTGATTTTCTTAGGTGTGATAATCATGTTGTGGATTGCCATGGTCTTAGGAGATGGAAATATTTAGGGGTAAAAGAGTCATGATGCTGTGACTTAAAATAGTTGAGAAAACATATGCACAACACACACATGAAAATAGGTATGATAGGGAGGTAGGTGGAACAATCATAACAAAATATTAGCTATCGAGTCTAGGTGGTATTTATTGCATTACTTGACATCTTTTCTGAATATTTGGAAATTTTCATAATATCAAGTTGGGCAAAATAAAGCAGAATTTGTGCTTTAAACAACATTGCTCTACTGCCCAGAATTGGAGGAAAGGCTTCTGTTTCCTGAAAATCTGTCCCCTAAAGTCATTTCATTTGTCCCCTCTGTCATGGTTAGGCAGGCTACAAGTCAGGAACACACGGGATCACCATGGTGCTGCAGATGAGGAAATGCATTTGAGCTGAGGTGTTGGGATGTCCTTCCTGCCTGGAACCAAGACCACTCCCAGCTCTCTCTGCTTAAGTGGGGGGCGCAGGATGTCCCCTCCCCACCCCATGTTATGGAAATGCTCTGGCTTGCTGGATTGCACCCTGTAGACGTTGGTGCCCTCTGTAAACAATAGCTGCAGAGTCTTTCTTGCCTCTACTCAACCTTTTTTCTCCAGCCTGTGTGCATGGCAGGCTAGAAAGGGGTTCAGAATTGCCTATATCCTACAGCCTCCTTTTCTGAACTGCCCTCCTGTCCTGGAGCCCTCAAAAGCAGCTGTGGCTGGGAGCAGTGGCTCACGCCTGTAATCCTAGCCCTCTGACAGGCCGAGCTTGGTGGATTGCCTGAGCTCACAGGTTCGAGACCAGTGTAAGCAAGAGTGAGACCCCCGCCTCTAAAAATAGCCAGGCGTTGTGGTGGGAGCCTGTAGTTCCAGCTACTCAGGAGGCTGAGACATGAGAATCTCTTGAGCCCAAGAGTTTGAGGTAGTTGTGAGCTATGATGCCACAGAACTCTACCAGGGGCGACAAACTGAGACTGTCTCAAAAAAGAAAGAAAGAAAGAAAAGACCAGCTGTGACATTCATTTGCTGATCATATGCTGTAAATCTGCCTGGGCCAAGATTGGGATACAATGCGAGCTGGCAGGTGAGAGGCATGCACACGGAGTTCTCAGAATTGGGAGTTAAGGCCTGTGTCTGCAGCCCGGAAGGCTATCATGAATCTTTCTATCAGAGCACTTTCTGAGATTAGGCTGTGTGCCACCAAGCATATGCCTTCCCCTCAACTCAGTCAGAATCAGGCTGTGCATCTTCCATAAGCCTCCGATGTCTGGCATTTGGAAATGCTGCTGGCTCCACAGAGGACAATGGTCACAGGCGAGTAGAGCCTGAGCCCATCCTGTCACAGTGAACGGCCAGCAGCAACACAGACATTTCATCCAGAGAGAGATGGTGAGCTTCCTGACACTGAGCTTCCTTTCCAGTTGCTAAAGGGCACGCCCAACCTTGCCTTTTGTTCAGCAACAAGGAAGACTGAGTGGGATCTAACCTCAGTTGCTTGTGCTGTAGCTTGAATCTAGTCTGGGCAACATGGCAAGATCCTGTCTCTACTACTACTAATAATAGTAATAGTTATAATAATAATAATTAGCTGGGTATGGTGGCATGCACCCGTAGTCCCAGCTACTCTGGAGACTGAAGCAGGAGTCTTCAGTCCCCTTTTCCCTTGAACTCCTTTGTTTGAAGTTGCAGTGAGCTGTGATCATGCCACCGCACTCTGGATGACAGAGCCAGAATCTGACTCTAAAAAGAAAAACAGGGAAAAAAAGTTTGTTTGTTTGTTTTTATTGTTTTTGAGGAATTAAACAGCACTCCTTTAGACTTCCTTCAGGGGGACTAAGTCATCTTGGTATCTTGAGTGTGCCAGGAATTTTCACATTTTACCATGGAAAGTCAATCATCTGCGGAAATCCCCTAGTCCCAGGAAAACAAGCCTGTTGATTTTCTTCCCTTTCTTCCTTTCCACATCCCAATCCTAACTGCCTCCAGCTGTTCTAGTTTTCTCCACAGCAGCCCACCCCAGAGGCATTCGTCTAGCAGTGGTTCTCAACCTTCCTAATGCCGCAATGTATTTTCATTGTTACAAAGGGGTCGTGCCCACAGGTTGAGAACCGCACAGCAACAGCAAGTCTTGTGTGTGCTGAGGCAGGTGTGTGTGTGGGGGGGGGCGGGGTATGATGCTTTCACGCCAGCTCCCTGGGGGCATCCCTCATCTCCATCTACAGAAGAGAAGGCCAAGCCAGGCACAGGCTGCAGAAGTTGACCGTGGTCATGCAACTGCAGAGTGAGGGAATTAGATTAGAGGGGTTTGATCCCAGATCCCTCTTACCCAGCCAACGCTAGACTCAGATCACAGGATCTGTCTCTGATTTCAGCTATCTCTGATTTCAAAGAGCTACATGGCATGTGGGCAAGACCCAGGGACTGGAGGTTAGGGCACCTATATTCTAGTTGTTCTCCACCTCTGTGTGGAGAAAGAATAAAAACCTGAATAAAACTCCCAGACTTGCAGGTTCCCTCCAGAGCTCCTGGATCCTGGCCCAGCTGACCTTTCTCTCCTCACCTCTCCCGACTCCTGATGCCACCCTGAGCCTCACACCTTTCCCCAAAGCCCTAGGCTCCTTCTGCAGCTGCACGCACTCCTGGAACACCTCTATCCCTCTTGTGGACCCCTACGCAAGCCCCACAGCCCAGCAGTCAAACCCCAATGCCCAGGCTTTTATGGGGTTCCTGGCCAGAATCCATACCCTCACTAGCTCTGGAGAACACAGGCAGGCCGGCACAGTTAAACACAGCCCCTTGCATACGTTTCTCACTCTCTTCTGTCTCAGTTTTCTCTGTTGATGATCATGACCTAGATCTGTGATGGAGCTTGCACTCAAGGAGGGGATAAACAAAACCCAAGACAGGAACACAGGCAAACACAGATACAGAACTCGCTTCCCGCCAAGCCCCATCTAGGCACGTTGCATTTATTGGTGCGTTTAATCAAAGCCAGAATTCCTGGAAGTGTTTTCCATTCCCATTTCACAGAAGAGGAGATGGAGGCACAGAGAATAAATGACCAGGCCAAGGTCTCCTAGCTACCGCGGGGTCCTCAGGGATTAGAACCCACACGCTCTGGCTTGAAGGTCCTTAATCACAATTTTAGGGAGCTACTGACACTTGGTTGCAAATGAATGGGGCACAGTTTGAGAGACTTGTTTGGCAGGAGGGTTACGGGGAAGGTTTCTCAGAGGAGGTGTTAACAGGTGTAAGACTTGAACGACCATAAGAAGTCAGGCCTTCGATGGAGTCAAGCAGATAGATGTCAGTCTTGGCTGCTCAGTGGAACCACCTAAGGATAGGCGTAAAAACATGTAATGTCTGAGCCCCACCCCAGAGTCACTAAATCTCCAGCTCTGTGGGTGAAACCAGGACTCAGGATTTTAGAAAACTTCCCAGGAGGATCTCCCATGCAACTGAGGCTGAGAACGGCTGGTCTGCGGAGGGGCACCCCTCCACCACGTTCCTGCCTGTGTTTGCCACACCTCCGCTCCTCACAGCCCTGATCTGATGAACAAACAAAGGGAAGAGGAAAGGAATTAAAGCTCCATTTAGGGAAAAGGCTGAGAGCAGCTTCTGCCTCCCGTTCGAGGGAGGCTAGGAGGGGGCCGAGGCAATGAGGCTGCCCATCAGGCCCTCAGATGACAAATGACATTCTGAACCGGTATCTGCTCAGATACTTCTAAGCTGACCCTTGGAGATAGCTAATAAAAGACCGAGCTGTCCTCCAAGATTAACGACTGGGAGGGAGATAGTGTAGAAGAGGGCCTCTGGAATCCTTTCCTGCCCAAGCCCCAGGCTTTCTGTGTCTCTCCCTCTCTCCTGTGCCCTGTGCTTTCCTGTCTCTGTCCCTGTATCTTTGTGTTCCTGTGTCTCTCTGTGTTTCCGTCTCTCTCGCTCTCCTCTGCCTCGGCCCGGCTCATCCTCACATTCTGTACCTTCTCTGACTTTCTACTTGTCTTCCTCCCTTTTCTTTCCGTTTTAATGTCCCTGCTTCCATCTATTTCCATATTGTTCCCTGTCTTTCTGTCCCCGCTGCATCTTTCCCAAGTTGTGTTGCTCTCATGTCCTGTCTTCCCCTTTCTATCCTGTATTCTCGTCATGGCTCTCCCAAGGAGAGGTGCCTCTTCTCTTGGTGGCAATCAGGGCAGGTGCCCAGTCCCCCCTGCCCACCAGTGCCCTGAGCTCACTTTCTGCCTGATGGGAAGGCCCCTGACTCAGAGCTTGCTCTGCAGCAGAATCCCCATCACTTCCCACATTCTACTCCAGTTTCCCAGACAAAGACAGGGAAAACCCCTCATTCCCCAGCTCCATTTCACCCTATCAGTGTTAACAAGAGCCTGTGTCCACAACTGAGAGATAGATCCCAAGCCTATTGTGAATCCACAAATGTGCTTATGGCTTAATAACTAGAGACTTGCTGTATGCATCTGGCCTGCCAGGGGTTTTACACTGCAATTCATTTCCACAAAAATTCTGCGACACAAATATCATCCTTGTTCATGTGAGCATCAGTGAGGGGGTCAGAGAGGTTAAGAAACCTGCCCAAAGTCACACAGCTGGCAAATGGTAGAGGCAGAATTCAGGCCAATTCTGGGTTGAGTCTTTATAGCTGTGCTCTCCAACAAGGTAGCCACTAACCACGTATGGATATTTGAATTAATTAAAATAAGTGAAATTAAAAATTGAGTCTCTTTTCTCACTGGCCACATTTCAAGTTCTCAGCAGTCACATGTGGCCTGGGGCTGCCCTGCTGGGCAGTACAGACATAGAAGATTTCCATCAATGCAGAAAGATCTATTAGACTGCAGTGTTTTATATAAAAACAGGAGGAGACTTGTGGGAAAACAAAAGAAAAGGGAAGGATATTGAAATAGCCCCAGGTCACTCCCTGGTCCCATTCTTGGCCATGTGTGTGGAGTTTCCTGGAAGATCTGAACTGAAGCAGCAAACCTGTTTCCAGACACCTGCCGGTGGTATCACCTGTGCCACACAAACCAGCCTTTACACCCGTTTGTGTCGAGATTGTCACCGAGGAACACTAAGCTTTCATTAGGAGAAAAGGGGGGTGGATGTGTATATTCTTCTAGAAGGCAGAAAAAACACAATCTTATGCCAGAAATTGAATTTCCTTATTTCAGCTGTTGTCTGGAGCTTTGAACCCTTCCGCAGCACGAACAGCTTATCTTGTTCCACTCGATCAAAAACATTTCATAACGCTGGCTCCTTCTGCAAGGTCACCTTGAAATCTCTTCCCTGCTCAAAACATCCTGAATCTTTCTTAGCCTAATAGAAGCATGCCTGAGATGTGAGTAAACTGGACGTGCTCAGCCCTATGTCCTCTCCAGAAAATTGTATCTTGCCTCTATATAACAAGTCTCAAATATATATATATATATATATGTATATAATAATGAAAAGGGAAATAATTACAATTTCTTACAAGCTCACCAGGCTGGGCCATCCAAATGCCCCAGCATCTTTTGAAATCTTGGCCTCATGCAAATATCTCTGCAGGCAACTGATTCCTCAGTGGTTCTTTCAGGATTGCTCAAGGATGAGTTCTCCGGCTTTCATTCACCTCTCCACTGCTCTGCTGAGCACCAGTCATTCCTGCCATGGAGCTCTTCCTCCACTGGTGGGTCTGCCTCACCTTCACCGGGAGTCCTAAGAGTCTGCCTACCTCTCATGGTTGCCATTCCAAGCCCTTAGATGCCCAAGCTAGCTGATGGTCTAGGACAAAACAGAATTGTTCTCTGCCATCCCTGCCTTATTTTGAGAATTAGAAGTGACCCAGGGCAATGCTGCTGGGCCCCCATGTCTTTCAGCATTTACTGGAGTCCTCCTCATAGGTTTTATTTTTGTTGAACATTGGAACAGTATGTATACTTAAGAATATTGAAGAAAAAATTATTAATGACAATTTTTTTTTTTTTTAGGCAGAGTCTCACTTTGTTGCCCTCAGTAGAGTGCTATGGCATCACAGCTCACAGCAACCTCAAACTCCTGAGCTCAAGTGAGTCTCTTGCCTCAGCCTCCCAAGTTGCTGGGGCTACAGGTGCCTACCACAGCGCCCGGGTATTTTTAGAGCTGGGGTCTTGCTCTGACTCAGGCTGGTCTTGAACCCATGAGTTCAACCACTCCACCCGCCTTGCCTCCTCCAGTGCTAGGATTACAGGTGTGAGCCACTACACCCAGCCCTTAATAACAATATATATATATTTTTTTTGTAGAGACAGAGTCTCACTGTACTGCCCTCAGGTAGAGTGCCGTCACGTCACACAGCTCACAGCAAAATAACAATTTTTAAATATGTAAGGAAGGCTTTATTCAAGGGAGGCCATTACAAGGGAATTTTTTCCCCCCTGGGGCCGGGTTTGAACCTGCCACCTCTGGTATATGGGGCCGGCGCCCTACTCCTTTGAGCCACGGGCCAGCGCCCTACAAGTGGATTTTTGAAGTAGGAGAGAGATATTGGGTTCAACTCGAAAAATAATAGGAGGAAAAGTGGGGATTTTCAAAGAGCAGCATTAGGGTGGTGGGGAGGTTGGTGGGTAGAAATCGCTAAGGGATAGGATAATTATTTGCCAGCCTGGCCTAATAGGGTTTTTGCTGGAGGTGGACCACAGTAATAAGATATGGAGTGTAGGAGATTTTCAGTAAACTGATTGAACACAATTCTTGCTAAAACTGGAGAAAGGAAGCCTAGATTAAGGACAGAGACCAAGGTTGGGGCCTGGTCAAAAACAGGACCCTGACTAGAGTGAGGCCACATTGTTGAGTCTTTGTTAAGAGTGTGTGCAGTGGAACCAGGTGACCGCTGTTTGAGTCCCAGCTCTGCTACTCGTTGGTTGCTTGAGCGACCTGAGGTAAGTTTCTTACCCCCTTTGTGCTTCAGTTTCCTCATCTGTAAAATGAGGTTGATAATATGGACCTCATAAGTGTGAAGGCTGGATCAGTTGTCCTTGTCACGGCTTTTGTTGATGGTACCCCTATCTGCACTTAGGGCTCAGAAATGCAAAGCTGTAACCATCATACCATGCTTAGACAAAGGCCAAGACAGAGGGCCTTGCCCTAAATTGCTCACTCCACCTGCCTCTTTTTGCCCTGTCTTCTGGGAAGCTCTTTGAGACCATTCATGCCTAAAATGTTCTTCCATCCAACCGTCTCCGCCAATTCACCAGATAGGCCCACACGTGTCTGTGGCACAGACATCATCTCAGCTCCTCCACCTCTCAGCTCTATGTTTTAAGATTAGGAGAGTGAGGCTCAGAGCCCTGAATCCACTTGCTCAAGCTAACACAGGCATTCTGCGGAAAGGGTACAACCCAAACCCAGGTCCATTTGGCATCAGTCTTCTTCCCCCAGACCACCGGTTATCTCGACATGGCAACTTAATGCATGATGCACCTTGGGGCTGAAGCATGGGAGCTCCTGCTGGGGCCTCAGCAGACTTCCTCTCTGGCTACCATCTGATCTGTGTGGCTGAGTCCTTCTGACCTTAGCCCTTTTGAATCCATCTAGTTCACCCTGACCATCTGCAACCATCCCGAGACTCCTTACTCTGAAATCTCCAAATTCACCTTCTCTCCCACCCTACACCACATCTTGCTCATCTGCCCATGGTCACGCCTTCCCACGGTTCCAGCTCAGCACCTCTCTTTGGACACAGTGTTGGCATTTACCCACAGTGGACACACCACAGCTCAAAAAGTGCCCTCTGCGCCCAGCCCAGCAGGGTGCAATGACCAGACCCACCCTCTCCTGACTCTCGTCCTTGGGGAAGTGTGTGCCGGCATGGACACAGCAAGTCCCCTGTCCCCAGGTTTACCCTGGCAGCACAAAGTGCTGGCAACTTCAAGGAGTGATTTTTTTTTTTTAAACAGTAACCTCTAAATCCCTTTCCAGGCTAGAGGGACTCATGACTTTTTATTTAGAGTGTGCTCTCCCTCTCGTTCGCTTCACTGGCTCTGGACTTATTATCTCACATTTTTCTGCATTACGCTGCCTTTTTCTGTGCCCATCGATGTCACCCACAGTAACCCAGGCCAGGCCCTCCCAGCCTATTATGGGTGTGTGCATGAACACGCACACTTCTACTGTCCCTATTACAACTGTTCCTGGCACAGAGAGGAGGAAGGAGATTGCCCCGAGTCCCAGGCCAGGTTGGGAGTTGGGAGGAGGAGACATCCCTGCAAGAACTCTATTTCTGCCTGAGTTTCCAGATGTGTAAAGTGGAAATCATAGTGACCTCATAGAGTTATTGTGAGGACCAAGTAAGTATTCAGAACAGCTCCTGACATGTAATAAATGCAGACTACATAAATAAATACTTGCTATAATTATTGTTGGTATAACAACTGTTCAAGAAGCTGTAGCAGATGAAGACCCAAGATTCACAGAATGAAAAAATAATGGTACTAAGCACCCACGAAGTTCTAAGTACTGTGTGCTAAGTACTTTGTTTTTAAACAAAACAAAAGCTATTTCCCTCCCCTGATTTAAAAAAAATAATGCATGTTAATTGTAGTATAAAAAATACAGAGCAGGCTTCTAGATAAACATGAAAGAATGAGGGCCTTGTAGAGTGTCTCCGATACGTGGTAAGAGCTTACTAAATATCAGCCAAATAATGACAAGTCTGAGTGAATTATTAAATTAAGGTCTACATACCCCACCCTACCCAGAATAACCACCCTTAACATTTTAGTGTGCGCACGTCTAGATGTTTTCCTTTATACATGGTCATAAACTTCTTTTATTCTTTTACAAGAATGAGATTATGCTGCACATAATTATTTGTGGATCACTTTTTATTCCCACTTCCCTGTTTATGGTGGTCATATTTCTATGTTGGTAACTAGAATAGGAAGAATACAGTGTGCTTCCAATTCTCCAGTGCTGGCCATATCGGAATAGAGCAATGGAAAAGAGATTTTTTTTAATTTACAGAGTTAACTGTCTAGATAAAATGGGTATATAGAATTCAAGTTCTAAAAACCCCAAGGAAGCATATACCAGTGATTGTTGTGTCATATAAATTAAATTACTGACACCACACACACTACAACCCCTCCCCACAAAATGGGTATTAATACCTTTGAAGAGGCATGCTCTTCCATTAAATGGATGTACTATATTATGTTAAATTCTCATTTTATGGATATTTAGGTGATTTCAAAAGTATGACCAGTTTGATTGATAAGGCTCAAGTCATTGATATAAAACATGAAAAGTCATATTTTTTTAATAACTGCTATTAGCTCTGCCCTTCAATTTCTCTTCTGCCTGTTACCCAGTGGGCTTCTTCAAGGAGATTGCTGGCCTAGTTAAGATAGACACATTCTAGTATTAAAAGTCTCATCTTGGTTCTTAAGACTCAATCTCAGTCATTTGACAATACCAAGTTCATACCGTCTTTAAATGCCCCTTCCCACTTCCCCCTTCCATTCTACTTGGGAAGTTGGAGCTTGAGCGGACACGGCGGTGCTTGTCTCTCATCTCAGGCCTTCAGGTCAGTCTGTGCCCTTACTGTACGCCAGTGTCTTCTCATTTACCTCAGGAAGCAGCAGACTGGCCAGAAAGCAGGGAGGGCACCTGGTCATCCCTTCTTAAAAATGCCTACAAACTGAAAGAGCCATTTTTGTGTGTGTGCCCTCTCATTTGGTTGCAAAGGAGTAAGACCCTGGGGAAGTAACAGGATGTAGGCAGAATCTCTCTTCAACAATATTGCACCTCTTCAAAGGATGACTTGTTTCCTTGTCTTTTTGTATTTTGGCTGGGGCATGGAGGATGTGATATGCTGGAGCTTCTCCTATTGGCAAGTAAGACTCAATTGTTAGTATCTCTTCCAAATTCTGTATTCAGTGAGGGCACATTGAAGACTCAAAATTAGCCCTAGTGGGGATATTTACACCATGGAAATTGAGATGATTATTAAACATTTACCAGCACACCAGTGCCTCTAACCTATCCTTTCCAGGAGGAGGCTGGCCTCATATTGGTGGTGGATGCACTTAAAACTGTGGAATGCTTACTACTTTTTTTGTTATCAGCCTTTAGAGGCCAATTATAGGAAAGATCATAGCATTATAGCAAGCACTTCATTTTATAAGCAATGCTTTGAGCAATGTTTTACATTTAACCTGCCCATTTGAGTGGTTATTTTCTTTGGCTCAATTCCTAGAAGTGGAAATGCTGAATCCAAAGGTATATCTAGTATAAAGTTTCAGTTACATGTGGTTCTCAACCCCTTTGGCAAATATGTACCAATGTGCACACCCATCACCAAGATGTCTGGGATATTATACACTTGCCAAAACTAAATATTATTTAAAAACATCCTTTTTAGTCTTCTAGGGAAAATAAGTAGTTTGTTTTCATCTGTATTTATTTGACTATCACATGTTTGGATAGTTTTCTGGAACGTTTGTGAACAGCATTTCCTAAATATACTTTTCTTTTATGGATTTCCAAACAGGAGGGTGAGAACGGC
Source organism: Nycticebus coucang (assembly GCF_027406575.1). Classification (NCBI taxonomy): domain Eukaryota; kingdom Metazoa; phylum Chordata; class Mammalia; order Primates; family Lorisidae; genus Nycticebus; species Nycticebus coucang. The sequence continues at coordinate 94,322,466 of NC_069791.1, read as the reverse complement.
AGCCACAAAAGGGGACAGAGAAGGGCAGGGCCCCAGGGCATTCCCATCCGCCCCAGCTGTGCCTGAGCAGAACACTGAGATCTGCAGTTCTTGGAGACTCCTTCTTTGAGGATGCACTTTAATTAAAACCTTTCTTACATGATACATTATCTATAAAAGCAATTTGGTTAGAATATTGATTTTGCTGTGTGGTTACAGAGCTCCCCAAGGAAGTCTTCTTCCATCTGTGGCTTCCTGGTCATGGGATCTGCAAGCTGCTAGGTGATTCCTGTGTGTACTCGCCCACACTCATGTGCCTGGACACATATGTACATAGACAGGCAAACAGACTCATGCACACACACACACACACACATCCATTCAGGCACACACACAAACACACAGGTGCCTGGACATACAAGCACACATAGATACACATACAGACTCAGACACAGATACACACAAACTTGGCCACACCAGGACATGCAGACTCATACTCAAACACCCCCACACACACACTCATATGGCTGGACACACATACACAGGTAGACACTGTCACACACATGCGTGGACACATAAGCACACACAGATTCACTTTGTAAACACACACACACTCACAGGCCTGGACACACAAGCACACAGCAACTCACACTCATAAACATGCACACACTCATCTGCCTGGACACGTGCACACCCCGCCCCTTCCTATGCACATAATGGACACACATCCCCACGCAGACTCACACTCAGCACTCATCCCTGAAGGCACACACGTGTACAGACACACCACACACGTGATGCATACATGGACACACAAGCACACTCCTACTCGTGCAGACACACGCATACTTACATGCCAGGAAACACACCCCTCCCTCCACTGCTCCTTTGTCCCTTGATCCTCTCCCTGTGGCACTCACTGTGCTTTACAGTGAGGGTGGTGACCCACACAGAGACACACGCACACTCATACAAACCAGCCTTTTCTTCCCTTTACGTCCAGAGCTGCAGCCACAGTCCACTTCTTACAGCCCTTCAAACATGTCCCACTCTTGCCCTAAGAACTCTCTGCACACCACTTGTTCTGCCTGGGAGCCTTTTCGTTCTAGGTGTCACCTGACTGACGCACCCACATCCTCCATGTCTTGGGTCCAGAGTGACTTCCTTCGGACACCTTCCCTGATTCCCCAGGCCACCCTGGACACGCTCTCCACTGCTCCTTTTGTCCCCTGATCCTCTCCTTTGTGACACTCACTGTGTGTCTCCAGGGCCCAGGACGTACTGGAGCAGCGCAAGGGGTGTGTAAAAAAATGTAATGACTGTGTAAACTGTGCTCTGATTGACGAGGAACACATATATAGCTAATTAGCAACAGAGGCAGGAGTTGCTTCCCCAGGCTCTGCCTCCAGACTCCACATTCTTTCTCTTTTATCCATGGACGTTTTCCCTCACCAACATGTGATTTTTCAAATTATTCTTTTTCCTACTTATAAATACATGTGTGCACATGCACACTCACTTCAACCATGGGAAAGCTACTCATATGGCCATCTAATTGGGAATTTCTTCATCCACCCACCCATCCGTGCATCCTCATGACCCTAAGCTCCATGAAGAAGGACTCTCCATCTTATTTAGTGCGGTAATTACCTCTGTGCATAACACGGTGCCAGGCCCATAGCAGGCATGCCAAGTCTTTGTCAAATGAGCAGATGAAACTGTACCGTAAACAGTTGCCAAACAGCCACAAGACTGGGCTGGGTGCTAATGGGATTACAAAGATGAAAACAGCCCTTCACCTTGAATATCTTGCTGTCTTATTAGGGAAACTATCAGATAAATCTTTTCCCTTTGGGATATACAGATGGTCTAGTCCTTTCTTGGCGCTTGACAGAAAAAGGCACATACACATACACGCAATAGTGTGTGTGAGATGGAAACTCGCAGGTGCCCACAGACAGCCAGATGCCCTATACACGTGCCCTGCCTGCCCATGTAGGACGCCTGTCCCAGCTAGAAATAAACAGAAATAAATATTTGCAGCCCAACCTGGTTTGTTTCCTCCAAGTTCAAAGGAGTTTATTAATTTCGACCCCTTCATGTGGAACTTGCAAAGCCTCCTGGAGGAGATATCCATAGCAACTGTGGTAACCATCTGAGAAGGGAGATATTAACCTTTTGAAGTCTGCTGCCCACTCTGTAAGTTCCCCTTAACATATTTACAATGTTTCTAAGAATTGCTGAAGTTGTGAAAAGCAATTGCACCAAGTAGTTGTCAATCTAGGATAGGGTATGCGTCCTTCACGTGCCCAAAACCTTAGTCCCTGCAGCTGATACTCCGAGAGGTAAGCCGGTGCCAGCTGGTGTGTGAGCTGGAGGGAGAGAGAGGGGCAGGGAAGATGTTGCCATTGGCTTCTGCTTTGCCCCCAAGCTGCAGTCTGAACTTTCTGAAATTGTCAGAAGGTCTCACTGTAGGTCCTGCTGCCTCTAATTCAACCTTTTCAAAGTAAGAGTGAAAAATGTTCAGTGCTTTCTTTTAGGATCAGAATAGATTGTTTCTTCAAGGAGGTCAGCTATCTCTACTCAGTTCCTACTCGGGCAAACCACCTCAACTTTCTGATCTCATCCATGGGACAAGGAATTTGTTTGGGAAAGCCCTTCATGTCAGCTGTTGTGCCAGCAGTGATGGGAGGCCTCCTCTAGGGCTCACAGGATGGGGAGAAGGCATCCCATTCTCTGCCATTGGGAGATATTTGGTGGAGAAGTTTGGGGCTACTCAGACCTAGTTCAAACCCTTAGTCCATTCAAATACTTGGTACATATCTCTAATCAAGTTTCTTCTCTCTGAGCCTCAGTCTTCATCAGCAAAATGGACATAATGATAAATATTTTAAGACCCACTGAGAAGATGGAAAGAAATCATGCCTGCAAGAAGTTTAGGCTTTGGGGCAGCGCCTGTGGCTCAAGGAGTAGGCCTCCAGCCCCATATACTGGAGGTGGTGGGTTCAAACCTGGCCCTGGCCAAAAACTGCCAAAATAAAGAAAGAAAGAAAGAAAAGAAAAGAAAAAAGTTTAGGCTTTGTGCTTGGCATATAGCAGTTGCTCAGCAAATAGCAGTTTCCTCTTTTTAAAATAAGCTGCTGTCTTTACTACCCTCTGCTCTGTACTAACTACAGATACAGATAAAATGAAGCAGCCCTTAGGAGGCTCCCAGTCTAGCAGACCACAGATGAGCCCACAGACAGTCACGAACCATGAAGGGATCCAAGAAGTGTGCATAAGGAAGGCAAGGAACCCTCCCAGAAGAGGTGACATCAACCGAGGATCCATGACCCACGAGACATGGAAGGGAATCTACTTTAGAGCAGTAGTTCTCATGTGGGATAGTTTTGCCTACAGGGGACATTTGGAAATGTATGGAGACATTTTTCGTTGACACAATTAGAGATGGTGTGTCTGGCAACTAATTAGCCAGGGATGCTGCTGACACCTTATAATACATAGAGCAGCCCCTGCAACAAAGAATTTTTCGGTCCAAACTATCAATAGCTCCAGGAGTAAGAGACCTCCAGGTAGCACGTTGTGATACTCCTCACCATAAATATTATAATCTTAACTGGTAATTGAGCACCTACTGTGTGTCAGGCCCTGCACTATGGCCTTCTGCATGTATTATTGCATTTAATTCTCATAACCAATCTATGGGATAATTCTTATTTTAAAGCTAAAGAATCTGAGGCTCAGAGAAATTAAGAAACTTGGCCAAGAACATCTGAGACTCAGAAGTCATGTTTGGAATTCACATCCCATAGACTCCAAATCCGATGTACCGTGGAGTCGTACTAGCTCACAGCAACCTCAAATTCTTGGGCTCAAGTGATCCTCCTGCCACAGCCTCCTGAATAGCTGGGACTATAGCTACCTACCATGATGTCTGGCTAATGTTTATATTTTTAGTAAAGACAGGGTTTCACTCTTTCTCAGGCTATTCTCAAACTCCTGAGCTCAAGCAATCCACCTGCCTCAGCCTCCAAGAGTGCTAGGATTACAGGCACCAGCCCAAATCCCAGACTTTTTAAATCCTCGCCACGTTGTCTCAAATGTCTGTATTTGGGAAATATCGAGAGCTTGCCTTGACCATTCACTGGTCATGTGGCACGTACAACAGGTCATACTTGCTTAGCAATTTAGGGAAAGGCACTCCAGCTGCCTTGGAAGGTGCCACTTTGGATCTTTCTTCAAGCAAGGAGAGTTAATCTGGGTCAGCCCACTAACCTGGGCACTTCCATGCAATGGAGAATAAATAGGAAGGACTATCCTTTGTTCTTTCACCATCATGTCAGGATGCAAGTTCGCTACTGTTGCTGCTGCTTCTACTACGGTTACAACGATTTTGCATAATCCTGCTTTAGCGAATAAATAGTGGACACTCACTTAGCTATGCCTTGTATCCAACTTCATCTTGCACAAGTCTCCCAGCAATCCAGATAAAGAGGGATGATCGCTTCTATTTCACATACACAAAACAAAACTGAGGCCCAGAGGAGGATAACCCACAAGAGGCAGGTGTAGCAATTGAATACATAGGACTAATATTCCAGTAGTGGTTCCCAACTGGAGCCAATTTCCCTCCCCAGGGTGAGATATGATCAGGATACCCAGATATTATTATCTGGAGAGAGTTTAAATGGTCATGACTAGGGGCAAGGAGGAGTGTGTGCTGCCGGCATCTAGTGGGTAGGGCCAGGGATACTGCTAAGCATCCTCAGTGCACAAGGCATCCCTCCCTCAGAGTTTTCTGGCCCCAAATGTCAATAACGCTGAGATTGAGAACCCCAGACTGACCTCACCATGCAACAGGATTGACAATTTCTGGATTGCATTGAGTAAATGTTTATTTAAAATTTCCTAAAGTGTGATGAAAATGTGTCAAACTGTTTATAAAACCAGTGTATGGTGCCCCATGATCGCATTAATGTACACAGCTATGATTTAATAATAAATAAATAAATAAATAAAAATAATAAAATTTCCTAAGGACAGAAGACTCCTCGCCTCGTGCCTGGAAGCATAGAAGAGCAGCATGAGAGTTAAAAAGTTTTTTATTTATTTTTGACAATAGGGTGACTTTTGTGGCAAAACTATGAGAAAAACCAGGAACATGAACATTGCAAACCTACCTGTTTATGCAATGCAAACGTATTTTTTTTTTTAAAGATGGAAATTGGGAAGGCTAACAGTGAGCCCTAGTGAAATATTCATGACCCCCATCTAATTTCTAATTCAATTAAAAGGTGCTAATGTAGTTAACTGTGACAATAATTATTTTTGTTAATGAATATATTTAAATGCTTATCAGCAAAGGTGATAAGGCGTGCCCACAAGACCCAGCCACAAACTTGAATTTCAAATTGGTTTCGAAGTGTAAAGGTTGTTTTCACAAAGCTGTGAACCAAATTCCGAATTTACAAAATGGGTAATTTTAGGATTAGCTATTCAGTTCCAACAGCAGTCTTCCATTTTCTTGAGGATTCAAGACAGGATTCTTTTAAAGTGCAAGTTCTTCAGTTGCATTTGAAATAGGATTTGATTTATAAAAATTCAAATTATAGTGACTTTGCAAAAACCCAAGGACAAGAAACTGAGCAAGTCTCAGAGTTTGTTGCTAAACAGAGGACAGAGTTCTTCTGTCTGGGATGTCATAAGGTTGCTCCAAAAATGGGAGATTATGTTTCAGATGCCCTTTTTAAAGAAGGAATGAACAGCATCCCTTCCCCATACATTCATCCTGTCCCGTGAAGTGGATAGGTGAACCTAGGGGGTGTGTCGGAGCTGGTATACCAGATGTCTAGACATAGTCTCTTTCCCTTTTCTCTGGTATTTAAATCATGTCTTTGATATTGCCTAGTTTTAAGCACAGCCATCAAAATGTAAAATTGCCTATTTTAAATTGTACAGTGTTTGCATGACTTTTAAAAGATGGATTTCTAGCTTTTGGATGAAAAAGTCTCTTTTCCTGTTCTCCATTCCTCCTTTTCTGTTCGCAATTAATAGCTACGATAATGGGCATGATGTCATCTTTGTGGCCAACACATCTGGTTTTAATATTCCATTCCACTGTTTACCAAGTTGGTAGTCTGGGGTAACCAGTCTGAACCAGTTTTGTTTTGTTTTGTTTTGTTTTCATCTATGAAGTGAGGGTTATATCTTACACACCTTCCCTGGCAAGTGGAGGGCTTAGTGAAGTAATTACATATACATAACATATACATATACACATATATATTAAATATATAACATATATTTACATATATATAAATAGTGGTGGTACTAGTGGCAATAGTTGTTGTGATAGTTTCTAATCCCAAAACACTTTAATATAAACATGTCCCAGGGAGTAGATAACTTTATTTTGTTGATGAGGAAAATGACGCTAAGAGAAGCTTAGTTATTTGTTCGATGTCATGCAGCTAGTAAGTGGTGGGATTAGGATTTGAACCAGATAGGTTGGACTCTGAAGAACATGCTCTGTCCACATGTTAAGTTACTCCCACTCACAATTCATATTCTCTTTCCCCGAAACTAACCAGAAACTTCTTTGCCCAACTCATAATGCACAGTACTCCCAATTCTCTTGTGGCTCCTTAAAATAGACAGCATTTGAAAATGACAACTTCTCACTATTGCTTCGAACAAAATTTACTTATTGCCTACATTTTCACAATGTTTTAGTTTTTTCAAGGTAATGCAGAAAACAGGACAAAAGGTTTGGGATGATGCTTCCAAAAGTAGGGCCCTTGATGATGTTTGGAGACAGATCAGGGCACTAGTTTCTGCGCATGGACCCACCATAACCACAGGACTTCTTGGGCAATGTCTGAAGTGACTGTAAATTGAACTCTTCTCCCAAGGCTGCTCAGCTCTGGAAATGCTAAGGTTTTTTAAAAAGGTAGAAGTGAGAATTAAAGGGCAAACCTTGAGTATTAGATGACATTGATTCTATAAAGTGAACTAGCAGGGGAATTCTGTCTTAATGCTCCTAGAAATCCCAGGTGCAGCCCAGTCTAGACCATTTCCTGCAGATTCCAGGGAAGGGATGGGGGGGTTGGATAGAAAGACAATAGCTACAGGGGCTTCTTTCTGAGATGATGAGAATGTTCTAAAATTAAATGTGATGATGGCTGCTCATGTGTGCAAAAATACTAAGATGCATTGACTTGTACACTTTAAATGTGAAAATTATATGGTATATGAAGTATAGCTCAATAAAGCTGCTTTAAAAAAAGAATCTCAGCAAATCACATAAGCAATCAACTGCCCAGGCTGTGCCTTGGTGCCAATGCCTCAACCCCTGACTTTCTCAATGCCTTTGTAGTTTTGCCTTCCTTTTTCTGCCAATCTCAGGCAAACTGATTTTATCCATTTGGTCGCAGAGTATCCATAATGATAAATATCGTGAAGTCTAGGGAGTCTTTCCTTTTCTTTTTTAGTGCATCTTGATTTTCTGCTCACCCAAATTTGTTTTTGTATATTCCAGATATACATTTGAAGGAAGTTGATTTGCTACCACCACCACCCAACAGCCATCTGTTCTCATACTTTTAAGCCCACTCTGGGAAGAGTTAGAAATCAGGAGAGGAAATCACTTCAACATTACATTAAACTTCCCACTCAGTGTCCTCAAAGGAGGCAAAAAATAATACATAGACATTGGGAGCTCATTGTCTAAAGAAATTCAGGTGTTACCACCTGTGGAATCCATGGAAATCCCTTAACTCCTCTGAGTCTATTTTCCTATCAACAACAAAGTTATAATTATAGTACCTACTGGTTTTGTTGTATAAATGAAATATGATGATGTCTATAAATCACTTATTATGACATGTAGCATGTGGGCACTCAGTGATTCAAAGCAATTTATTACCATTGCTGTAGTTACATTTCAAATGATAGTATGAATATACCTTGGAATTCAATCTTTTTGATTCTCTTAGGACCTCTGTCCTCAGAAATACCCACCTTCCTGCAGACTGACTACCCCATATTGAAGTTACTACCATTGTAGTTTGACCCACAAGTCAGTTAAAAAGGAGTTTGCAAATGACAAATATCACTCTGGTGGCTGGGGGCAGGGGATGTCCGGGAGGGCTGGAACCTCATCAGACTAGCCACATCTGTTGAGATATTTGTACACCCACTGACCATTTGGGGTCCAGAAGCTGTGGCTTCAGTAATCCTTGTATCTTTGCATTTTTGCTAGTGATTTGGGGAGAACCAAACCAGAGATCTCAAACCAGGGGCTTGGGGGATGAGGGGTGGGAACAAATCACTAACAGGTGTATGTTGTTCAGGACTTGTCTGGACTTCTGACTCCTCTGGCAAGACTGAACACACATTTCTGCATGGCAACGACCAGCGGGAACTGAAAAATAGCCGTCCCCTTTAAAAGGGATGCTCCTGCACTAGTTCCCAGCCTCCATCCTTCTTCCTGGCTTATTGATGCTGCCTGTCTGGTGTCTGGTTGCATTTGAGTTTATGAACCCTAAGCTAAGCCCTTGTGATCCACAGGAATAAACTGCTCATATTAGAAGAGATATTGATAAGCCTCATTGGTATCCCTAAAAAAAAAATCACCATCTATGAAGCCAGGAACAGGGATTAAGGTATTTTATCCAGAAATATATAGGAACAGAAGCCCAGCGATGATTAGAAACATCTGGCTCCAAACCCCAGTCTAGTGAAGATGAGGGTAGAAGATGAAGCTTCTGGGGGAGAGAAAGTATACTAAGTATACTTGGCATATCACATTAAGTCAACCCTTTGAGGAACAATGGCAGAGAACCTGCAGGGGGCTCTCTTGGGAGCTCACTCTCTCTTCTTTGAAGATGTAAAAAAAAAAAAAAAAAAAAAGAGTAAGTCCCCAGCTGCAGCCACAGGCCTCACGGCAGGTCTGTGAGGGCTTCTCCTCCTTTCCTGTCCAGAAGCACATCAGCTCACATTTTAAAATCTCTAATAGAAGCACAAATGAGGTTTATGAACCATTAACCTTGGGTCAGTTTTCCAAAGTCTCAAAAAAGCATTTTAAAACAATTAATTACTTTGCTTCACTGGAAGCAGATTGTAGATCAGTGCAATTAGGCAGATGCTCAGGGTGAAAAATTCCACCATGCTGGACAATAAACTCCCACCCCAGAATTTTCTGAGAAAGGGGGAATCATATTTCTCCTATCTACCGCCAACCCCCGCACCTTCATGGTCATTTCTAAGCAAGAACTGTTTGCATTTTCCAAGCCCCTGTCTTCATAGAGTTTTGAAGTATAACCTTGATTTTTTTTCCACTGTTCTTGAGGAAAGGACAGTCTGGGGTAAATGAATTTATAAGAGGAAAAGTCTCTTAACTTCATTCAGTTCAGTTGAAAACTTCTTCTAGAAATATGGTTCCCCCATTCTTTTGTATCAGGAAGAGCTTAGAAAAGATCTACATGAAAAGAAAAATTCTATGCTGAGTCCAGAGTACGTGAGCCCTGAGACATTGATCCCTTTTTATTATTTCTCAGAGTTCTTGGAGCAAAGGACAATGGTGGGAGGTGAGCCTAGAAAAAGAGAGTGACTTCCCTCTTTGTACCAGCTTTGCTATTACCAGGCTATGGAGGTTTGGGGTGGTCAGTTTTCTTATGTGAGTCTCTCTCTGGTCATCTATAAAGTGAATGGATTGGATTGGATCTCAGATTTCCTTTCCAGCCCTGATAGTCTATGATTATTTATAAAAAGAATTCTATAGGCTTAAGAAATAGGGCTACTCTTTTCTGTTCAAGATGGCTGACTGAGCACATCTTGACAGAAGAAATACAAGGGCAAGAATAAATCAATGGTATTGCTGGAAAACAGAGACTGTTGCCATCAGCAAAACAGAAATTTTGAGAACCAAGTGAAAGAGATAGAATATATGGCATTAGATGAACAGTGATCCTTAAGAGCCTCAGGAAATCACAACCCCATGTACATTAAAGAGGAGACAGTTGTAAAACTGAGTTTTTCCAATAGAATTCTGGAGAAAAATCAAGATCAGAGATAGCAGGCTGGAAGAAGCAATGGTCTGTGGGATGGTCTACGGGTCATAAATTAGAGAACAACAGAAGAGTTTCACAAATTCCCTGCTCAAAGGAGGAGCTGGCTGCAGTGTGGACTCTTAGGTTTTCTGTAAAGTCAGCTCAATACAGAAAGCCAGGACTAAAGTTTTGGTGGCCGGAGAGAGGAATGGGTCCCTGCCCCAAGGAATTTGTGCTGAATACAACTGACATGGAGCACCCACAACTGGAAGTTAAATTCCCCCCATCTTGGAGGGGAGCCCACATGGCTGTAGGTCTTCCCTATTCAAAGCAATCAGTATGGTGATGGAATTCTCTAACTCTGTGCTGGCTGCTGAGCCCTGGAAATGTGGCCGGTGCCATGGAGGAACTGAATTTCAATTTAATTCAACTTTAATTAATTTATATGAAAATTTACATCACCTACTGGTGGCTACCACATTGGAGTGAAAAACCTGGTGGAGTGGGTAAGAAAACGTTAATAATGTGCGAGGAAACCTTGGCAATTAAAATATGATTGATAACATTAAAAACTGAATGGCAGGATTAAAAACTAAATAAAAGAATTGACTTCGTGATCTGGAGTATCTAGCCAAATAGTCTCCCAATCCACAGAGCAATAACATAAAAATGACAACAGAAGACTTGACACATGAAGGACAGCTCCAAGAAACCCAATATTCATTAAAGGATGATTCTAGGGAGGACAGACATCACAGAACTAAGGAAGAGCCAAAGAAATAGTGGGGGAGACATCCAAATAATTGTTCACAACACAGGTGTAAAATTTCAATGCAGGTATTAAAAAGGAGTCAATAAAATCAAAAGGACATGGCATAAAATTAAATATATTAACCTACACGCATACCTACAATGAAATATTATTCTAAAACCAAAATTCTACATACTAAGACCTGGGAAGTAGAAATGAAGGTATGTTAGAAGGATTTCCTTTTTATAGAGAAGACTTTAAAATATAGACACTGCTGAGAAAATAGGATTGGAAACGTATTTGTGTTTGTAAAAATAAATAAAGTAATTAAAATACAAACATAAAAGAGAAGCCCAGATTTCTGTTTCACTAGAGTTAGAAGAAAGAAAGAACATCTTATCAATTAGCTAAAATCCATAAAGGGGAAAACTCAAGACTAGATAACATGCATTAAGATTACAGAAATAAAAATAACGTACAATGATTATAGTAAATATAAATAATTTATCCTGTTAAAAGACAAACACTATTAGGATTATTTTTAAAGAAAGGGGAAATTTAAGTATATCTTTCTTAGGAGACCTTACATAAAACTATATAAAGGTCAGAAATAAAGGTTGAGGGAAAGATATAAATGTTGAATTGTGTTGGCAACTATCTTTACTAAGGAAGGATTTTCTTCACTTAAAGATATAATGTCCCACTATTTTTATTCTTTCTCTATTAAAATACTCTTGTTTTATGAAATGTTAACCTTAGGTCAGTTGCTAAATTATTTTGGAAATTTCACTCTTGTAAAAAATTCTTGAAGCCTAGCCTCAGGAACATATGGGTTAGAATGATAAGACATCAAGCTCATGTCAGGAATATGAAAAATAATAAAACCTACTAGGTCCAAATTGTGTTCCAGGGCTATAATTACATTTAGCCCAGGTTTTCATGTTATTATATATATTTTTGTATTACAAAAAGTCAAAGTAGGTAGTTGGAAGAAACTCAAATGATTGGAAGTTATATAAAACACATAACTCCCTAACATATACACATATGCACACAGCTACCAATTGACTTTTCAAATACAGAAATGGTGGGGTGAACCAGCTGGTTCTACTGAAAACTTTAGATATCCATTTCCCTTTCTGGAAATACTTCATGATACATCTGCTTTAAACTATCTACTTTTCCTGAAGGCCTGAATACAAGCTGTTTTGCCTGCCTCCTCCCATGTTTGAAACAATATTTAGTAAAATACTTTAGAACAGCGGTTCTCAACCTTTGGGTCACGACCCTTTTTAACTGTATTAAAGGTTCACGGCATTAGGGAAGTTGAGAATCACTGCTCTAGAATGTCAAAGTTCGAATATCTGCTTCATCTAATGACCTCACTTCATAGATGAAGAAACCTAGATTTAGAGGGATAAAAAGCCTTGCCCAAGTTTACGCTATTAGTTTGTGGCACATTTGGGACGAATATCTAAATGGAGAACTCCTCCTTCACTTGTTTCAAGTGATAGAAAACCGAACTCAACCCAAACTGGCCTTAATTCCTATAAAGGAAAAGTTCAGGATCAGCGCTAGGCTCAGGTGAGGTCTGGCAAAGTCTTCCATTTGTGTCATCAGAATGAAGTTTCTCTCTCTCTTTTTTTTTATTAGATCATAACTGTGTACATTACTGCATTTATGGGGTACATTGTGCTGACTCTATATACGATCTAGAATGTTCACATCAAACTGGTCAACATATTATTCACCTCATGTATTCAATTGTTTTGTTTAGACATTTATACTCTATTAATATATTTGACATGTTCGCTTGCAATATACACAGTAGGTGACGTCCCACCAGTTAGCCTCCCTTCACCTATATCCCCCCTCCCATGCCCTCCTCCTCTCTCCTTCTTTCTGGGCTATAATTGTGTTTCATCTTTCATATGAAAGTGTGGGTGGTTATATATTGATTTCATAATAGTATTGAGTACATTGAGTATTTTTTATTTTTTATTTTTTTTTGAGACAGAGTTTCACTTTGTCGCCCTCAGTGGAGTACCATGTTGTCACAGCTCACAGCAACTTCCAACTTCTGGGCTTAGGCAATTCTCTTCATTGGGTACTTTTTTTTCCCATTCTTGAGATACTTTACTAAGAAGAATATGATCAGGCTCCATCCATGTAAACATAAAAGAGGTGAAGTCTCTTTTTTTTATTATTAAATCATAACTTTGTACATTGATACATTTATGGAGTTCAGGGTACTGCCTCGATATACAATGTGAAATGCTTACTAACACATCCATCACAATTATACTCATTTCTTAATAGTTTTGAAGTGTACTATGACATCATGTACATTAGGTGAGGTTCCCCCCAAAACCTTCCCTCCTCCCATATCCCCACTTCCCTCCTCTCTCTCTCCTCTTCCCTTCTACTTTCTGGACTATAGTTATGTTTGGCCATTCCTATGAGTGTGTAGGTGATTATATATTGATTTCATAGTAGTATTGAGTATGTTGGATAGTTTTTTTTTTCCATTCTTAAGATACTTTACTAAAAAGAATATGTTCCAGCTCCATCCAGGTAAAAATAAAAGATGTGAAGTCTCCATCTTTTTTATGGCTGCATAGTATTCCATGGTGTACATATACCACAATTTGTTAATCCATTCATGGGTTGATGGGCACTTGGGCTATTTCCATGTCTTGGCTATTATGAATCGGGCTACAATAAACATTCTGGTGCAAATGTCTTTGTTGTAAAATAATTTTTGATCATCTGGGTATATACCTAGTAGAGGAATTACAGGATTGAACAGTAGGTATAATTTTAGTTCCTTGAGTGTTTTCCAAACTTCTTACCAAAAATGTCATATTAGCTTGCATTCCCACCAGCAGTGTAGAAGCATTCCCTTCTCTCCGCATCCATGCTAACATCTGCTGTTTTGGGATTTTGTAATGTGGGCTAATCTTACTGGAGTTAGATGATATTTCAAAGTGGTTTTGATTTGCATTTCTCTGATGATTAAGGAAGATGAGAATTTTTTCATGTGATTGTAGGCCATGAGCTTATCTTCATCAGAGAAGCTTCTGTTCAAGTCTTTTGCCCATATAGAAATGGGGTTCTTTGTTCTTTGCTTATTGATTAGTTTGAGTTCTCTATAGATTCTAGTTATCAGACCTTCGCTGGAAACATAACCTGCAAAAATCTTCTCCCATTCTGAAGGTTGTCTGTTTGCTTTACTTACTGTGCTCTTGGCTATGGAAAAGCTTTTTAATTTGATCAGATCCTAGTAATGTATTTTTTGTGTTGCTTCAATTGCCCGGAGAATCCTCCTCATAAAATATTCTCCCAGGCCAATTTCTTAAAGTGTTTTCCCTGTACTCTCTGCTAGTATTTTTATAGTTTCATATCATAAGTTTAAATCTTTTATCCATTGAGAATCAATTTTTGTTAATGGTGAAAGGTTTGGGTCCAGTTTCAGTTTTCTACAGGTTGCCAGCCAGTTCACCCATCACCATTTGTCAAATAGAGAGTCTTTCCCCCACCTGAATATTTTTGTAGGCTTGTTGAAGATCAAATGATGATAAGTAGCTGGGTTCATCTCTTGGTTCTCTATTCTGTTCCATAAATCTACCACTCTGTTTTTGTGCCAATACCATGCTGTTTTGATCACTATAGATTTATAGTATAACCTGAGGTCTGGTAACATGATACTCCTGAATTGTTCTTATTTCTGAGTAATGTATTTGCTATTCAAGGTTTTTTCTGATTCCATATAAAACGAAGTTCTTTAAAGTATGACAATAATGCTTTAATAGAGATTGCATTAAATCTGTAGATTGCTTTGAGTAGTATGGACATTTTAACAATGTTGATTCTTCCCAGCCATGAGCATGCTATGTTTTTCCATTTGTTAACATCTTCAGCTATTTCTTTTCTTAGAATTTCATACAGTTGAGTGCAGGAAGAGATAAAAGAGTTTCATAGTTCTCTTTATAGAGATATTTCACATCCTTTGGTAGGTAAATTCTCAGATATTTCATCTTCTTTGGCACTATTGTAAAAGGAACAGAGTCTTTGACTGTTTTTTCAGCTTGACCATTGTGGGCATGTATAAAAGCTGCTGACTTGTAAGTATTGATTTTGTATCTTGAGATGCTGCTGTATTCCTTGATCACTTCTAAGAGTTTTGAAGTTGAGTTCCTGGGATTTTCCAAGTATAGGATCATATCATCAGTGAAGAGTGAGAGTTTGATCTCCTCTGACCCTATTTGGACACCTTTGATTGCCTTCTCTTGTCTGATTGTGATGGCTAAGACTTTCATTACTGTTGAATAGCAGTGGAGACAGTTGGCATCCTTGCCTCATTCCTGACCTGAGTGGAAATGTTTTCAATTTTACACCATTCAATATGATATTGGCTGTGGGTTTGCTGTAGATGGCCTCTATCAGTTTAAGAAGTGTCCCTTCTATGCCTATTTTCTTAAGTTTTCTGATTATGAAAGGATTCTGGATGTTATCAAAAGCTTTTTCTGCGTTAAGATAATCATATATGGGGGGTGGCACCTGTGGCTCAGTGGGCAGGGTGCTGGCCCCATATACCAAGGGTGGTGGGTTCAAACCCGGCCCTGGCCAAATTGCAACAAAAAATAGCCAGGCCTTGTGGTGGGTGCCTATAGTCCCAGCTACTTGGAAGGCTGAGGCAAAAGAATCACCTAAGCCCAGGAGTTGGAAATTGCTGTGAGCTGTGTGGCACCACAGCACTCTACTGAGGGCCATAAATTGAGACTCTATCTCTACAAAAATAAAATAAAATAAAAATATGTATTTTTTAAAAAAAGAGAATCATATGGTCTTTGTTTTTTATTTTATTGATGTGATGTATTATATTTATAGATTTGCTTATGTTGAATTAACCCTGTAACTCTGGAATAAAACCAACTTGATCATGGTGTATAATTTTTTTGATGTGTTGTTGAATTCTGTTTGCTAAGATCTTATTGAATATTTTTGCATCAATATTCTTTAATGATATTGGTCTATAATTTTCTTTCTTTGTTGGATCCTTTCCTGGTTTAGGAATCAGGGTAATATTCGCTTCATAGAATGTGTTGGTATTCCTTATTTTTCTATGCTTTGGAAAAGGTTGTATAATATAGATACTAGTTTGATAGAATTCAGATGTGAAGCCATCTGGTTCCAGAATTTTCTTTTGGGGGAGATTTTGTATTGTTAATGCTATTTCAGTGATTGATATAGGTCTATTCAAGATTTCTAATTCTTTCTGGTTGAGTCTAGGAAGGTGGCATGCTTCCAGGTATTGGTCCATTTTCTTTATATTTTCATATTTCTGAGAATAGAGATTTTTGTAGTAATCATTGAGGATTTTTTGAATTTCTGAAGTGTCTGTTGTTATTTCTCCTTTATCATTTCTGATAGATGATATTACTTTTCTATTTCTTGTTAGGTTGGCCAAAGGTTTATCAATTTTGTTAATCTTTTCAAAAAATGAACATTTTGTTTCATTGATTGACTGAATGATTCTTTTGTTTTCAATTTCATTTAATTCTCCCCTAACTTTGGTTATTTCTTTTCTTCTCCTGGGTTTGGGGTTGGAATGTTTTTCCTTTTCCAGTTGTTTGAGATGATCCATTAAGTTATTGGCTTCCTCTCTTTCTGTTTTCTTAATGAAGGCTTCCAAGGCTATAAATTTTCCTCTTAGGACTGCCTTTGCAGTATCCCACAGTTTTTGATAATTTGTGTCTTCATTATCATTTTGTTCCAAAAATTTGGTGATTTCCTTCTTAATCTTGTCTTTAATCCAGCTATCATTCAGCCTAAGAGTATTTAGTTTCCATGACTTTGTTTGAATATGATGATTCCTGTTGCCATTGACTTCAACTTTTATTCCATAGTGGTCTGAGAAGATACAAGGAATAATTTCTATACTTTTAAATTTGCTGAGGTTAAGCTTGTGTCCTAGGATATGATCTATTTTGGAGGATGATCCATGGGCTGATGAGAAGAATGTATATTCAGTTTTATTAGGGTGAAAAGTTCTGTAGATGTCTGTAAAGTTCATTTATTCTAGGGTCAGGTTTAAGTCTAATATTTCTTTGTCTAGTTTCTTCTTGGAGGAGCTATCCAGAACTGTGAAAGGGGTGTTAAAATCTCCAACTATTGTAGTGCAGGAAGATATTAAGTTGTTCATATCCATCGGGGTCTGCTTTAGGAATTGAGGAGCATTCTGGTAGGGTGCATAAATGTTAATTATTGAAATCTCTTCATGTTGGGTGTTTCCCTTGACAAGTATGTAGTGACCTTCCTTATCTTTATCTTTGTTGTTTTAAAGCCAATTGTACCTTCTACTAAAATTGCAACCCCTGCTTTTTTCTGGTTTCCATTTGCCTGTATTATACAACTCCATCCCTTTGTCCTGAGTCTATTTTTATCCTTTAATGAAAGGTGAGATTCTTGTATACAGCAGATATTCGGTCTGAGTTTATGTATCCAGTCAGCCAGCCTATGCCTCTTTAGAGGACAATTTAAACCATTCACATTAATTGAGAGAATTGATAAGCCTGGTTGTGTTTTGGGTGTCATAATTTTCGAATGTCCAGTGGACATTTTTAAGCCTTTCACCACTGTGGAAGTTGGCTTTTGTTCAACAAATTCTGGGTGAGTTTACTTTGGTGGTAGAGCATTGTGCTGGTTGTTGTGGAGGATGGGTCTGAGAATATCCTGGATAGCTGGTTTAGTTATGGCAAATTTCTTCAATATGTCTATGTCATTAATTTTATTTCTTCAGCAAAAATGAAACTCAGTTTAGCTGGATACAGGCTGGAAGTTGTTTTGTTTTAGGAAACTGAAGGTCAATGACCATCTTCTTCTAGCTTGAAACGTTTTGGCTGAGAGATCTGCAGTGTTTCTGATACTTCTCCCTTTGTAGGCAATGCTTTTCTCATGTCTGGCTGCTTGCAGAATTTTCTCCTTTGTCTTAAATTTGGCAAAGTTAATCACAATGTGTCTAGGAGATGCTTTATTTGGATTGAGTCTTGCCGGGATTCTGAAACTGTCTGCTATCTGAAGTTCTGTATTTCTTGCAATGCTTGGAAAATTCTCATCCAAAATCTCTTAGAGTAGAGCATCTGTACCTTTAGGGCCATTCTCTTCTCCTTTGGGAATTCCTATAATACAAATGTTAGATCTTTTGGAGTGGTCTCACAACTCTCTCAGGGAATGATCAGGTTTTGCTCTCCATTTATCTGCCTCTTAGAGTATTTGGGAATGTTCAAAAGCTTTGTCTTCATTTTCAGAGATTCCTTCTTCTGCCTCTCTCCTCAACTCTATTACTGAGGGATTCCACTGTATTTTGGAGTTTCTCAACTAACTTTTTTGTTTTCTTGAGTTATGCTATCTCTTTTCTTATTATGTCCATATCTTTAGTGACTTATGGGCTTTGAATTCATTAATTTCTTGAGACAACTTTAGAACTACTCTTTGGATTCAATTTCTATCTTTTTCCCATTCTGTTTATCTTATTTGCAATGCATATTCTGAATTCAACTTCTGACATTTCTGCCATTTGTTTATGCATGGCATCTTCAGTTGTATCTCCTTTGTCATTTTCTGGGGGTGGAGGGGGAGGTGATCTACTCTGGTTATTCATGTTGCCAGAGTTCTTCTGTTGGGTCTGCATCATGTTTATTTTTCACCATTTGGTTATTAGAACTGGTAGAATGAGGTTGAATTGGGGTTCCCAGGTAGTAGAGATAGTCCCTTACCAAAGTGCTAGGCTTTGTAATTGTGGCTTATCTCCTACAACCTTACAAAGGCTCCTTTCAGAGTTTTGGCCAGAGACTCTTGGTGAGACAGCACAAGCTAGTTCTGTTTGGTTTCAGCCAACCTCTACCCTATCCTAAGAAGCCACAGTTTTAGGTTTAAATCTCAACTGTGAAGAGATACATACAGCTGTGGTGTCCAGCCACCCTTCAGTTCTTTTCTGCTACAGAACTTTGAAAGTTAACCTCAGAATGTCCCCAAGTGGACAGCCCCAGACACAGGTTCCAATTAAATTGTCTCAGTCAGTGCAAACCCTGCTCAACAGAGAGGAGTTTGAGGGTCTCCCACGGCACAATTGTAGCCATGGACCCACACTCCTGCCCATAAGACTCAGTCCACATTGTTGTCTGCTTCTCTGCTCACAGGCCCAGTTGGAGCCCCCACCCACCAGTCTCAGTCCATACTGAGCTAGCCTCTGTTTGCCAGACCAGTTGGAGTCAGGGGACCATGCCCCAACCTTCCAGTCTCAGTCCACTGCCTGGCAAGCCTCTGTTCCCAGACTCTGTTAGAGTCAGGGCACCACACCCCACCCTCAGGTCTCAGTCCTCACCCAGTAAGCCTCTGCTCACCAGCCCAGCTGCAGACAGGAGAACACGCCTTAGCCCTCAGGTCTTGGTTCACACCCAGCAAGCCACTGCTTGAGGCTCTGTTGGAATCAAGGGACACGCCCTTGCTCTCAGGTCTCAGTCTACACCTAGCAAGCCTCTGCTCACAGGCTCAGAAGGGGCTGGGGACCAGATCTGTCTGCCAAACTCTATCCACATGGGGCAACCACTCTCCCACTATGGATGCCATCAGAGCCAGGGGTTCTGTACCCCATCCCACCAGACTCAGCCCAAACCTAGGGTCAACACCACCATTGGCCAGGCACAGTCATAACCAGGGGACTGCTCTTCCTCCCGCTGAGTGTCCCTTTCTTCCCACATCCTCTTTTTCCTCACTAGTCACAGATTCTGTCTTGATGGTTGGCAGTCCACACTATGTCCAGATCTCTTAGGACAAGACCAAACACTCTGTGCTCTGCAGGGGGCAGAGCTTCAGACCACCATGCATGGGGGAAGGGTGGACTGGGAGTTTGGACTTATGGGGGAAAATATCTGTTCAATATTATGCCGGGCAAGGTGGTGTCTAGGTTCATAAGTGGGACCACCCTGGAGAAAGAGACCTGGAGTTTAGCAGCTCTTTTCAGCAAGGTAAAATGAGAGGTCTTTCATTCCCTGCTCATTTTCAGACAGCCTGTGGCAGGCCTCCTGCTTGGGGTTGCGGTCTCCCATCCTCTAGTTGATAGGCTTTGTATCTGGAATTTGTTTTCTTAAATGCTCTTCCTTGGAGTTACAGCTTGCTGAACTTCTTTCTTGGCTCAGCTCCCCACCTTGGACTTCATAGAGTCCAGTTCCATCCCATTTTTCTTCCTCTGCTAAGAGCCTCTGCTGAGGGTTGCTACAAGTCAGTCATCTTCCCAGAATTCCTCCTCTTTGTCTTTTTTGTGGCTGCATAATATTCCATAGTGTACATATACCATAGTGTGTTGATCCATTCATGGGTCAATGGGCACTTGGGCTGCTTCCAAGACTTGGTAATTAAGAATTGGGCTGCACCTAACCCTCAGGGGCAGAGTGAGACCGGTTTTGGCACACTGGGTAAGTGGATAGCCACTTCAGCAGTGATTCCAGCGAGAAAGCTGGGAAAGCTTCTGCTCAGCAAGTTTATAAGTTCAAAGTGCCTTTTAAGTGGGCTGAAGAGAGATTTAGGGTGTCTACCTGCTGGGGTTTGAGAAATCAGCAGCCTCCAGTCGTATCAGAACTGTGAATAACATCTCATACCCCAGAAGACCACGTGTTGCCCAGACAATATTCAATAACATATACAAACTGCTTTGTTTTTGGTTGTGTATTTTTTTCTTTTTTTTTTTTTGTTTGGTTGTTTTTTTTTGTTTGTTTATTTTGATGTTGTTGATGTTCTTTTGTTTTTCAATTTCAATCTTTTCCATACAGATCCCTTTTTCTTTCTCAATTTTTCTAGTTTAATTATAATTTCCCATTGCTGCCTTTTTTAATAACTACAACTTCATTTTTGCTAGTGTTTCTACCGCTATCATTTGGTTTTTCACCCAATTTTATCCCCGTAAAGTTTTCTGTTTGCTTGTTTTGGTTTGATTTATAGCATTTTTGTCTTTCCTCTCTACTTGGTAGAGGTGGGGTACTGTATCTGATCAGGTTAGCAAAGAGCTGCTGACCTCAAACGAACCACCCAACTGGGCACCCCCAGAAGGTGGGGTTTTTTAAGGTTGTGTCAAAGTACCCTACTGTACGCCTATATTGCCCTGTCTCCCTCCTTCTGTGCCTCTCTTCTTTTTGTCAATATTCCTTATCCCCACCCCCTCTCCTTTCTGTATCTTTCTTTTGTTTCTTACCACTCGGTCCTCCTTTCTTTCATCCCTTTTTTGCTCCTCAACCTTCTCACCCTTCTGGTCCTGTAACCCTTAGTCCACAGGCACAAGAACTTAAAGAGCAAGAGGAAGTAAAAGGAAAATTAGGGCAAGGAAACAGATAAAAGAAATCACTCATGAGGAAGAATCAGCAGAAAACTCCAGGCAACATGAAGAACCAGTCCAGAACAACCCCGCCAAGGGACCATGAGGTAGCTACTGCAGATGATTGAACCTATGAAGAAATGCTAGGAATGGCAGAAAGGGAATTTAGAATACACATGTTGAAAACAATGAAAGAAATGATGGAAACAATGAAGGAAACTGCTAATAAAGTGGAAAATAACCAAAAGGAAATAAAAAAACAGAATCAAATCAGAGATGAACGATATGAAGAATATAAAAAGGATATAGCAGAGCTGAAGGAAATGAAACAGTCAATCAGGGAACTTAAAGATGCAATGGAAAGTATCAGCAACAGGTTAGACCATGCAGAAGAAAGAATTTCAGAGGTAGAAGACAAAGTTTTTGAGATAACTCAGATAGTAAAAGAGGCAGAAAAGAAGAGAGAGAAAGCAGAACATTCACTGTCAGAATTATGGGACTTTATGAAGCGTTCCAACATACTAGTTATAGGAATTCCAGAAGGGGAAGAAGAATGCCCCAGAGGAATGGAAGCCATACTAGAGAATATTATAAAAGAAAATTTCCCAAACATCACCAAAGATTCTGACACACTGCTTTCAGAGGGCTATCGGACCCCAGGTCGCCTCAACTCTAACCGAGCTTCTCCCAGACACATTGTGATGAACCTGTCCAAAGTCAAGACAAAAGAAAAGATTCTGCAAGCTGCCAGGAGTAAGTGCCAGTTGACCTACAGGGGCAAATCCATCAGAGTGACCGCAGACTTCTCTAATGAAACTTTCAAGGAAGAAGACAATGGTCATCTACCTTTAATCTACTTAAACAGAACAATTTTCAGCCCAGAATTCTGTACCCTGCTAAGCTAAGCTTCAAAATTGATGGAGAAATCAAATCATTTACAGATATACAAACATTGAGGAAATTCGCCACAACGAGGCCAGCTCTACAGGAAATACTTCAACCTGTTCTGCACACTGACCACCACAATGGATCAGCAGCAAAGTAAGAACTCAGAAATCAAAGGACAGAACCTAACCTCCACACTGATGCAAAAGATAAAACTAAGCAATGGACTCTCACCAAATAAAACGAATAGAATACTACCACACTTATCAGTTATCTCCATAAATGTTAATGGCTTGAATTCCCCACTGAAGAGACATAGATTGGCTGACTGGATTAAAAAACACAAGCCATCCATTTGCTGTCTGCAAGAAACACACCTGGCTTCAAAAGACAAAATAAAGCTACGAGTCAAGGGTTGGAAGACAATTTCTCAGGCAAATGGAATTCAGAAGAAAAGAGGAGTTGCAATCTTATTTTCAGATACATGTGGATTTAAAGCAACTAAAGTCAAAAAAGACAAAGATGGTCACTTTATATTGGTCAAGGGAAAAATACAACAAGAAGACATTTCAATTCTAAATATCTATGCACCCAATTTAAATGCTTCCAGATTCTTGAAGCAGACCTTACTCAGTCTGAGCAATATGATATCTGATAATACCATCATAACAGGGGACTTTAACACACCTCTTACAGAGCTGGACAGATCCTCTAAACAGAAATTAAACAAAGATATAAGAGATTTAAATGAGACCCTAGAACAACTATGCTTGATAGACGCATATAGAACACTCCACCCCAAAGATAAAGAATATACATTCTTCTCATCACCCCATGGAACATTCTCCAAATTTGATCATATCCTGGGACACAAAACAAACATCAACAGAATCAAAAGAATTGAAATTTTACCTTGTATCTTCTCAGACCATAAGGCACTAAAGGTGGAACTCAACTCTAATAAAAATGCTCGACCCCACCCAAAGGCATGGAAATTAAACAATCTTCTGTTGAATAACAGATGGGTGAAGGAAGAAATAAAACAGGAAATCATTAACTTCCTTGAGCATAACAACAATGAAGACACAAGCTACCAAAACCTGTGGGATACTGCAAAAGCAGTTTTGAGAGGAAAATTCATCACTTTAGATGCCTACATTCGAAAAACAGAAAGAGAGCACATCAACAATCTCACAAGAGATCTTATGGAATTGGAAAAAGAAGAACAATCTAAGCCTAAACTCAGTAGAAGAAAAGAAATATCCAAAATCAAATCAGAGATCAATGAAATTGAAAACAAAAGAATCATTCAGAAAATTAATGACACAAGGAGTTGGTTTTTTGAAAAAATAAATAAAATAGATAAACCATTGGCCAGACTAACGAGGAATAGAAAAGTAAAATCTCTAGTAACCTCAATCAGAAACGATAAAGGGGAAATAACAACTGATCCCACAGAGATACAAGAGATCATCTCTGAATACTACCAGAAACTCTATGCCCAGAAATTTGACAATGTGAAGGAAATGGATCAATATTTGGAATCACACCCTCTCCCTAGACTCAGCCAGGAAGAAATAGAGCTCCTGAACAAACCAATTTCAAGCACTGAGATCAAAGAAACAATAAAAAAGCTTCCAACTAAAAAATGCCCTGGTCCAGATGGCTTCACTCCAGAATTCTATCAAACCTTCAAGGAAGAGCTGACTCCTGTACTGCAGAAATTATTCCAAAAAACTGAGGAAGAAGGAATCTTCCGCAACACATTCTATGAAGCAAACATCACCCTGATACCAAAACCAGGAAAAGACCCAAACAAAAAGGATAATTTCAGACCAATCTCACTCATGAATATACATGGAAAAATTCTCAACAAAATCCTAGCCAATAGATTACAGCTTATCATCAAAAAAGTCATTCATCATGATCAAGTAGGCTTCATCCCAGGGATGCAAGGCTGGTTTAACATACGCAAGTCCATAAACGTTATCCACCATATTAACAGAGGCAAAAATAAAGATCACATGGTCCTCTCAATAGATGCAGAAAAAGCATTTGATAAAATCCAGCATCCTTTTCTAATTAGAACACTGAAGAGTATAGGCATAGGTGGCACATTTCTAAAACTGATTGAAGCTATCTATGACAAACCCACAGCCAATATTTTACTGAATGGAATAAAACTGAAAGCTTTTCCTCTTAGAACTGGAACCAGACAAGGTTGTCCTCTGTCACCTTTACTATTCAACATAGTGTTGGAAGTTCTAGCCAATACAATTAGGCAAGACATGGAAATAAAGGGAATCCAAATGGGAGCAGAGGAGGTCAAACTCTCCCTCTTTGCTGACGACATGATCTTATACTTAGAGAACCCCAAAGACTCAACCACAAGACTCCTAGAAGTCATCAAAAAATACAGTACTGTTTCAGGATATAAAATCAATGTCCACAAGTCAGTAGCCTTTGTATACACCAATAACAGTCAAGATGAGAAGCTAATTAAGGACACAACTCCCTTCACCATAGTTTCAAAGAAAATGAAATACCTCGGAATATACCTAACGAAGGAGGTGAAGGACCTCTATAAAGAAAACTATGAAATCCTCAGAAAGGAAATAGCAGAGGATATTAACAAATGGAAGAACATACCATGCTCATGGATGGAAAGAATCAACCTTGTTAAAATGTCTATACTTCCCAAAGCAATCTACCTATTCAATGCCATTCCTATCAAAGTACCTACATCATACTTTCAAGATTTGGAAAAAATGATTCTGCGTTTTGTATGGAACCGGAAAAAACCCCGTATAGCTAAGGCAGTTCTTAGTAACAAAAATAAAGCTGGGGGCATCAGCATACCAGATTTTAGTCTGTACTACAAAGCCATAGTGGTCAAGACAGCATGGTACTGGCACAAAAACAGAGACATAGACGCTTGGAATCGAATTGAACACCAAGAAATGAAACTAACATCTTACAACCACCTAATCTTCGATAAACCAAACAAGAACTTACCTTGGCGGAAAGACTCCCTATTCAATAAATGGTGTTGGGAGAATTGGATGTCTACATGTAAAAGACTGAAACTGGACCCACACCTTTCCCCACTCACAAAAATTGATTCAAGATGGATAAAGGACTTAAATTTAAGGCATGAAACAATAAAAATCTTCAAAGAAAGCACAGGAAAAACACTGGAAGATATTGGCCTGGGGGAAGACTTCATGAAGAAGACTGCCATGGCAATTGCAACAACAACAAAAATAAACAAATGGGACTTCATTAAACTGAAAAGCTTCTGTACAGCTAAGGAGACAATAACCAAAGCAAAGAGACAACCTACACAATGGGAAAGGATATTTGCATATTTTCAATCAGACAAAAGCTTGATAACCAGAATCTGTAGAGAACTCAAATTAATCCACATGAAAAAAGCCAACAATCCCTTATATCAATGGGCAAGAGACATGAATAGAACTTTCTCTAAAGACGACAGACGAATGGCTAACAAACACATGAAAAAATGTTCATCATCTCTATATATTAGAGAAATGCAAATCAAAACAACCCTGAGATATCATCTAACCCCAGTGAGAATGGCCCACATCACAAAATCTCAAAACTGCAGATGCTGGCGTGGATGTGGAGAGAAGGGAACACTTTTACACTGCTGGTGGGACTGCAAACTAGTACAACCTTTCTGGAAGGAAGTATGGAGAAACCTCAAAGCACTCAACCTAGACCTCCCATTCGATCCTACAATCCCATTACTGGGCATCTACCCAGAAGGAAAAAAATCCTTTTATCATAAGGACATCTGTACTAGACTGTTTATTGCAGCTCAATTTACAATCACCAAAATGTGGAAACAGCCTAAATGCCCACCAACCCAGGAATGGATTAACAAGCTGTGGTATATGTATACCATGGAACACTATTCAGCCATTAAAAAAAATGGAGACTTTACATCCTTCGTATTAACCTGGATGGACGTGGAAGACATTATTCTTAGTAAAGCATCACAAGAATGGAGAAGCATGAATCCTATGTACTCAATCTTGATATGAGGACAATTAATGACAATTAAGGTTATGGGGGGGGAAGCAGAAAGAGGGATGGGGGGAGGGGGGTGGGGCCTTAGTGTGTGTCACACTTTATGGGGGCAAGATACGATTGCAAGAGGGACTTTACCTAACAATTGCAATCAGTGTAACTGGCTTATTGTACCCTCAATGAATCCCCAACAATTAAAAAAAAAAAAAAAAAGAAAAGAATTGGGCTGCAATAAACATTCTTGTGTAAATGTCTTTATTATAGGAGTTTTGGTCATCTGGATATATAACTAATTTCATCTGTCAGAGTACCTTCTTCCATGTTGCCTTGTTCTGAGGCTCCATGTGGTGGCAAAATGGCTATGAGCATCACCAAGTTTAACTTCAGATTCAAGCCCTAGTGTGAAGAATCTGGACCTCTGATTCTTTGCCAGATAGTGTCCTCATAGCTCATTGGCTCAACTTGAATCATGTGACCATCCCTGAACCAATTGCTATAACCATGATGATACACTCTGTTTGGTCTGATCTGAGACACAGACCCATTCCTACAACAGGAAGTGGATTCAACTCCACCCAAAGCATAGGTTATAAGAGAAATGAATAGGTACACAAAGGAAAATCTGGGTATTCTAAATAGGAAAAAGATGAATGTTTGCTGAGCATCCAATTCACATCTCCTTCCTCCTTGCATACAGTACATTCACAATACACAGTCACTGAAATGTAATTCCTCTTCCACTAAAAGATAGAACTGTCACTGAACCTAGTCATCCTGTTTCAGAGGAAGGAGCCACCAGCTAGGAAAACTTGGAGTTTGGGGAGAATAATTTGTTTTTTTCTTTTGAGTGCTGCCTGAAGGACAACAGTAAAATATCATAATAGCAAACCCATTGTTCATTGCTCTGTTATCATCTACTACAAATTCCAAATCATCAAAAGCTACAGCTGTCTGGAGTAACAATCTTTTGATGGAGTAACAATCTTTTGATAAACTAAAGCCTTCCAGGTTGCCACACACCAACCCTGTTCCAATCATTGATTGTGAAAAATCAGTGGAGAATATGGAACCTATTCAATTCTATACACTTTCAAAATTGGCTAGCCAGAGTATTAAATTCAGGCAGTGCTAATGCTATTAGCTACAACTGCTTCCAGGAGAGTCTTTAAGTTGTGCCGGCCCATTTGACAGAGATAAATCAGGAGGGTAGAGAGAAGTAATGCCACCTTGCTTAAACTTTGGAATGTGGTGGAAAATACCATTGAGATACCATATTTTGCTGTGTATAATGCATACTTCTTTGCCCAAATTTTTGAGGGAAAAATAAGGATGTGCATTATACATGGATACTATGGCCCCAGGAGAGGGGGCCCTCAGGCCCTCCCTCCTAGGCCAACAGAGCACATGGGGTTCCAATCTGAGATAATTCAGACCCAGTGGGAGCAGGCCGGAACAGCCTCCACTAAGTGCTACATTTATTCAGGGTAGGGGATGCTGGCAGGGCTGGAGACGTGGGCCACAGAGAGGGGATCAGAAGTCCTTCATAGGCCCTAGGGACTTGCCTGGCTTCCTGCAGGCAAAAGCAACCTCAGAAGCTCCCACCCCACCAGCCACACACATGGTCATTTTAGCCAAAGTCCCAAGGTAGCAGGGAGGGATGGCCTCCTGGGAGAGAGGGAAGCAGCAGTCTTCACAGAGCAGATGGCTACCAGCTGCACATTTACCAGGGGAGTTTTAGCCCTTCTCTCCTAGCTGAGAGTCACCCATTTTCTTGAGGAATGCTTTTCCTAAAAGTTTAGGAAAAATACATGAGTGTGCATTACACGAGAGCACATTTGACACAGCAAAACATGTTAATAATACTCTCAGCTCTATAAACTTTCAAAATTGGCCATCCAGGGTATCAAATTCAGACAGCTGCCAATCCTCCAGATGTTCCATATGGAGTTGTCCTTGACTTTTAGTGTCACTCCACGTTCACATTGTCACTCCACTTTCAAAAGCTCATAAGAAGGATGATGCAAGGTATTCCAGCCTCTCTTGGATTTGAAATTGCAGACAACCTTTATAGTTTGTGAATGCTCAACATTGATGACCTGCTACTTCTGAGAAAAAAAGAAGTGCGCACCCACCCCCCTTGAAATTCCATAGAAGTTTTTTTTATAACTATAGCAGTAAATTCTTTTTTTCAGTTTGGTATTTTGCATTGTTTTATTTTATTTGTTATTGATAAATATAATTATGTATATTTAAGTAGTACAAGGTGATGTTTCAGTGTATGTATGCATTGTGGAATGTTTAAAAAAAATGCAACCACATAACCCAGAACCAATCATTATAAATTTCTATTTCTCCAGGTCACAGTGGATGGACCCAAGCTGGGCCAATAAGAAAACTATCCTGGAATTTGTATTTATGTAAATATGTCAGAAAAAGTTATCTTTTTGTTCTTTATATTTGAGGTTGTAAATATCTGACCATAAAGATATTTATTTATTTACTGGACCTTATGGGGATTGTGGGGGTGGAATGGAAGAGTAAGGGAAAGAGAGAAAGAAAATCCATAGTTGATACCAGCGCTATCTGTAATAGATATCTTATTTAATGAAATAATTTGGAGATTACAGCAGGAACAATAATCACCCATATTCCCCCTCCCAAAGACAGCTGCCATGACACTTAGTAAACTATTCTCCCACTATAAATTGGACACGAAAATCATGCAATAAATTCTGATCAAGGGAAGCACTTTTTAAGGGCAAATTCTTGTACCTAAATTACAGCAGAGCTCTGTTGATGAATGCAGAGAACAAGTCATAGTTAAGTAAAGTGCTGATGTGAATTGCCTGAGAGGCATTTTAAAGTAGAGTCCTTGACTCTCTCCATGTTTATTTTTCTCCCGTGCTTAACAGAATAGCCATGATAATCAGATTTAGTTTCCTGAGGTGACATCTCTCCCCACCCACCACTCCATCCTTCACCTTCTGCCACGCTGGTGAAAATTTGAGGTTTCAAATTGGTAATGGTTGTTGCCTGAACTATATTGAGCCATCTGGATCTCTGAATTTGGTACTTCAGTCAGTTGTCTTCGGTTGTGTCTTTGATTATTGTTTCTATACCAGTAATTGCAACATTTTCCCATAGGAATAGTTCAAATTATTAAGTTTTTTATTTCACCATCTACTCTCATCTTTGTCGCCTTTTTTTGTCTTTTTCTTTTTCAGTCTGCTACTGTTTGTCTCCATTTCTTACTTTTTTCTTTCTTTCTTTTTTTTTTTATTAAATCATAGCTGTGCACATCAATGTGATCATGGAGCAACATACACTGGTTTTATAGACCGTTTGACACATTTTCATCACAATGGTTAACATAACGTTCCTGGCATTTTCTTAGATTATTGTGTTAAGACATTTATATTCCACATTTACTAAGTTTCACATATACCTTTGTAAGATGCACCGCAGGTGTAATCCCACCAATCACTCTCCCTTCGCCCATCCTCCCCCCACCTTCCAATCCCTCCCCCCCTTCCCCATATTCTTAGGTTATAACTGAGTTATAGCTTCATATGAAAGCCATAAATTAGTTTCATAGTAGGGCTGAGTACACTGGATACTTTTTCTTCCATTCTTGAGATACTTTACTAAGAAGAATATGTTCCAGCTCCATCCATGTAAACATGAAAGAGGTAAACTCTCCATCTTTCTTTAAGGCTGCATAATATTCCATGGTGTACATATGCCACAATTTATTAATCCATTCATGGATTGATAGGCACTTGGGCTTTTTCCATAATTTAGCAATTATGAATTGGGCTGCAATAAACATTCTGGTACAAAAACCTTTTTTATAATGTGATTTTTGGTCTTCTGGGTATATACCTAGTAGAGGAATTATAGGATTGGATGGCAGATCTATTTTTAGACCTCTAAGTGTTCTCCATATCTCTTTCCAAAAGGAATGTATTAATCTGCATTCCCACCAGCAATGCAAAAGTGTTCCCTTTTCTCCACATGCACGCCAACATCTCTTGTCTTGGGATTTTGTGATATGGGCTAATCTTACTGGAGTTAGATGATATCTCAAAGTAGTTTTGATTTGCATTTCTCTGATAATTAAAGATGATGAGCATTTTTTCATATGTCTGTAGGCCGTGTGCCTGTCTTCTTCAGAGAAGTTTCTCTTCAAGTCCCTTGAAGATCACTTGTTCATTTCTTGCTTATACGTTTGAGTTCTCTGTGGATTCTGGTTATTAAACCTTTGTCAGAGACATAACCTGCAAATATCTTCTCCCATTTTGAGGGCTGATTGCTTGCTTTACTTACTGTGTTCTTGGCTGTGCAGAAGCTTTTTAGTTTGATGAGGTCCCAGTAGTGTATTTTTGAAGCTGCTTCAATTGCCCGGGGGTTCCTCCTCATAAAGTACTCGCCCAGACCAATTTCTTCAAGGCTTTTCCCTGCACTCTCCTCTAGTATTTTTTTAGTTTCATGTCTTAAGTTTAAATCTTTGATCCAGTGAGAGTCTATCTTAGTTAATGGTGAAAGGTGTGGGTCCAGTTTCAGTCTTCTGCAGGTTGCCAGCCAGTTCACCCAGCCCCATTTGTTAAAGAGGGAATCTTATCCCCACTGAATGTTTTTAATTGGCTTCTCGAAGATCAAATAATGATACGTAGCCAGATTCATCTTTTGGTTCTCTATTCTGTTCTAGACATCTACCTCTCTGTTTTTGTGCCAATACCATGCTGTTTTGATCACTATCGATTTATAGTCTGAGGTCTGGTAGCGTGATTCCTCCTGCTTTGTTTTTATTTCTGAGTAATGTCTTGGCTATTCAAGGTTTTTTCTGATTCCATATAAAATAAAGTATTATTTTTTCAAGATCTTTAAAGTATGACAGTGGAGCTTTAATAGGGATTGCATTAAAATTGTGTATTGCTTTGGGTAGTATGGACATTTTAACAATGTTGATTCTTCCCAGCCATGAGCATGGTATGTTTTTCCATTTGTTGACATCTTCAGCTATTTTTTTTCTTAGAGTTTCACAGTTCTCTTTTTAAAGATCTTTCATGTCCTTTGTTAGATAAACTCCTAAATATTTCATCTTCTTTGGCACTACTGTGAATGGAATAGAGTCCTTAACTTTTTTTTCAGCTTGACTATTGTTGGTATATATAAAGGCTACCGATTTATGAATTTTGATTTTGTAACCTGAGATGCTGCTGTATTCTTTGATCACTTCTAAGAGCTTTGTAGTAGAATCCCTGGTGTTTTCCAGATATACAATCATATCATCTGCGAAGAGCGAAAGTTTGATCTCGTCTGACCCTATATGGATACCCTTGATCGCCTTTTCTTTTCTAATTGCGGTAGCTAAAACTTCCACTATTTCATAATGACTGTCAAATAGTTTTATACATTTCAGGTTTTCGTCCCATAATAAACCATGTTGAGAAAAATCTGCTCTTTTCTTCTAAGTGATCGTCATTCCATTTCCTTGTCTGTGTTCTGTAGTATGTTTTTATAGATACATTTTTGTTGTTTTTCTTTTTCTTGTACTTGAAGAGACAACAATCCAAACTTAATACTCACAAACAGAAAGAATGTATAAATTTTTTATCAATTCTTTCTGTCTACTTGGGTGCTGCTGAATCTTTTCCAGAAAAAATGTCCTTCATCTAGAAATGCTGTATTGAAAGAAACATCTTCTAGTCCACTAGTTAGTATTATTAGAATCACCTGGGAGGTGTTTTAAACCAGTGTTATCCCCAGGGTTTCTGATTCACCAAGTCTGGAGTGAGACTGGTAATTTGCATTTCTAATGTAGTTTCCACGTGATGCTGATGCTACTTTTGCAGGGATCACACTTTGAAAGCTGCTGTTCTGTTTACATTTCTGGCTTTCTGACATGCTGAAACAATAGGCACAAGAAAAAACACAATTCCTGGCACGTACTGGTATGACTCTGGCTTCCCGGTGTGTGAGTGTGCGCGCGCGTGTGTGCGCGCACGCCCCCTCATGTGCAGACGTACCTCTTAGGGTTCAGAGTGCTACTGCACACACTTTCCAGTCAGGAGTTTTCTCTGAGTTAGATTCTTTGGATATAAAGGAATGATATTGATGGAGGTGGCCTGCACAACACTAACCCAAAACATCCATTCAGAAGAGTGACAGTTCCTTGGCTTTCTGCTTGGTGCAAACTTTGCATTCTGAGCCAGAGATGAGATTGAAGAAGAGAAGTGTGCAGGAGGTACAGGGGGTATATGGAGAATAAATTTGCTGCAGTACTTCTGGTAAGACATTTACATGCCCATTTTCAGTTTGTATCCACAAGTCTTATTGGTGGAAGCTTCTCTCTGGTTCTGACACTAGAGTTATACTGAGTCCTTACGAAGTGGAATGGCCAAACCAGATTTTTTCTTTCTTTAGCTAAAGGAGATGCCAGCTGCTCTTTATCCTGGTGGGGAAGGAAGGTCAATTTATACCAGCTGTTTATGCTCTTTCTTTGATATGCAGATATATGCTGAGCACATCCAGGGTTGGAAACTATTATGATGAGGCCTTCGGTTTTACATAAAGACATTACCCACACTGCTCCCTTCTGCAAAGGGGATAAGGCCACTTTACATGTGGGGCCGAGGGATCTTCTGGGAAGAAGACACTAACATTCCCCAATGTTCTTCCCAACTATTTTACTTGGGAAATTCTGCTAGAGAGATTTGGAGTGGACTGGCCAAAATTTGGTGAAAAAGCAGAGCGATGCAGCCAATAAAAGTAATCATAATCATAAAGAGAAACAGAACCAATGGGTCTCTTTCTGGCACTGATACAAAAAATAGCTGATAAGGGTGCTGGATGTCTAACACGTATAAGCCTTAGGAAGGCTTCTCATCTAACATTGCTGAGG
The DNA here is from genome assembly GCF_027406575.1 of Nycticebus coucang. Lineage (NCBI taxonomy): Eukaryota > Metazoa > Chordata > Mammalia > Primates > Lorisidae > Nycticebus > Nycticebus coucang. The sequence continues at coordinate 94,289,476 of NC_069791.1, read as the reverse complement.
TTAGTTTGTGTCAGGAAAGAGCTGTGTGTTAGCTAGTTGCTAAGGTCCAAAGCATTTAGATTTCAACCTCTGAGAGAGTTTCAGAGATGTGCCTAGAGCTATCTCCCTGTCACCTGTTCTTTGCCAATGCTACAGCTAGTCAATTCTGAACCAAGTCCTTGCTGGATTCTCAGTGATCTCCATACTTCTAATTTCTGGTGCAAACAGACCAAGAAACAACCTCCGTGGAACTAGCCTGACCCAAGGAGGCTCAAGCCTACCTCAAGCAGACTGTGTTCAGTGATTACCGCTTCTCTCTTTTCCACTTTCCAGGATAAGAGGTAAGGGAAATTGTGTGTGTGTTTAAGTTTGTACTTTTCATGTCGCACAATGTGCTAACTATTCAAAGGGTAATAAATAAATAAATAAACAATTAAAAAAAAGGGTTAACAGTGCTTGGTAAACTTTTATAATCTGTAGAGCATGCTCCATGGGGGTTATTCACTCGCTATTTGAATGCACAGTGTTTCTACACATGTGAACAAATTGCCTTTAGGATGGTCTTATAGCATGATGGTTAGACTGCAAAAGGTAACATTTTTTATCACATTATGGTATAAAGGTTGTGCCAGTCGTGGTGGCTTATGCCTGTAATCCTAGCAGTCTGGGAGGCTGGGGTGGGAGGGTTTCTTAGGCTCAGAAGTTCCAGACTCTCTCCAAAAAATTAAAAAAAATTAGCATGTGCTGTAGTCCCAGATACTTGGGAAGCTGAGGCAGGAGGATTGCTCAAGCTTCTGAGTTGGAGATTGCAGTGAGCTACTATGACTCCACTGTACTCTACCCCAGATGACAGAGTGATAAAAATATCTTTTTTTTTTTTTTAAAGGAAAAAGAACAAAAAAACAAGGAAACTTGAGCTGGCCTCCTCCCCACCCACTTTCATTTAAAAAAAAGAAAAGATTGCATACTTCAACATAAACTTATTACTTATTGATGTTGACCTTGATCACCCGGATAAAGTAGTATTTGTCAGATTCCTTCATTGTATAGTTGTTCTTTTTTCCTATTTCTATACAGTATCACTTGGGACAAAATCACTGTACACAGATAATGCTGAAACAGTAGGAAGTTATTCTCTACCTTCTTGAGAACAGAGTATCTACATAAATTACCTGGAATTCTTCTGCATGGGAAAAGGTTATTAAGTATGAAATGTCTGATTTCCTTAAGTGCTGAGTTGGATAGTTGATATCTCTGACAATTCACTTTAACAATTCTTGTTTTATTTTTATTGCAAAGATGCAGCCTCTTTCTTTCAAACACATGTTTTGGCTTGTGATTATCTTTCAAATATTTTTAGAGAAATTTTTTGAGACCATGCATAAGTGAAAAATTTACATTATATTTGAAATACTAACAACGTGTTTGGAAAGAATGTGGCTAATGAATGCATATATAATGAAGGTTTCTCAAACCTTCTCCATGATTTGAGAAATTCTATCCTGGTGATTTTAATCTTCAAAATGAGACACATGAGTGACCTGAAACCAAGGTGGATAATGATGAGCTGAAAGCTGTGAAGAAGTGAACCCATTGCAACCCATGCGTGAATTAGCAGCAAGGTTTGACATTACTGTTCCAACAACATTGGACTGTTTGAAACAAATCTGCAAGGTAAAGAAGATAGAGAGATGGGTCCCACATGAACTAAACAAGCATTGGAAGAGAAATTACATCAACGTTTGCTTTTTTTTGTTATCATGACATAAAGGTGAACCATTTCTACGTCATATTGTTACTTGTGATTAAAAAAAAATGAAAAATGTGGATTCTTTTTGATAATTGCCAAGTGTCAAAATCGCAGTCGGCACAATGATGGGATAATGACAAAGTGTTCAAACATAGTGAAAAAATGAATATTCATCACAAAAAGTTAATGGTGTCTGTTTGGTGGTCTAGCACTGACATTATCCACTACAACTTCATTAAACCTGGTCAATCGATTATAACAGGTATCTATGCAACAGATTAGATGGAATGATGAGGATGCTTGCAGTTAAGCAGCCAAGATTGGTCATAGATTCAGGCCAATCTTCTTGTGCAAACAACATTGCTGAAACTACAGAAGCTGGACTTAGCAACCCTCTGTCATCCACCGTATTCACCAGACCTTGCACCAACTAACTACCACCAGGCTTTGGACCACTTCTTGCTGGGAAAAATATTCAATGCTCAGCAAGCTATGGAAAACCCCTTTTGCAATTTCTCACCACGCACTCTCCAGGCTTCTTCACCGCTGGCATACACAAGCTATCATTAAGATGGCAGAACTGTGTTGCTGGTTGAGGTACATACTCTGATTAATTTTACTGCTTCTTGTTTGAGATTCAATAAACTAAACTTTTGCTTTGAAATCAGACATTTCGCATTTAATGACCTAAGTACCAGAGAGTGCCAAAAATATATACACATTTCAAGAAAGGGAAAAACTGTACTGAAACTGTAATACTGATATATACCAATAACAAAATAAATACAAGTCATGTTGAGCACCTCTTTACTTTTTCTTCCTTCTTGCATCTCTCCCTTCCTCCTTTCCTCTCTTCCTTCCTATCTACCTTCTCTCTCATCCTTCCTTCCCTCTTACTTCCTTCTTTGGGTAACTTTTTTAAAAGCTGGGGGGAAATGGCATTAAAAGCCTGCAAACATAAACTAAAATCTGAAGTCTTTCCCTCTTTAAAGTTTTCCCCCTTTCCCATCTTTGCATATCTGGAACTAAACCTCTGGAGTAATCTTCATTCTCTTGTTCCTAAGGAAGACTCCTGTAGGTCTAAGTGTAAAACCTTTGAAGGTGATGTTTACTTTTCTGACTTCTTTTAAGACATTTGCTTTTTATTTGCTGTTCTCCCATTTCATTCTGGTGTGTCTAGTTCAGATATTTTGTTGTTTATTTGTTTTGTTTTCTGACCTGCTGGGCATTTCCTGGGCTTCTTGAATCTGTGTTCATCCTCTTTCCTTAGTTCTGAAGAATTCTCATTGTATTTTCATGCATTTGCTTTTCTAAATTCGTTCTGCCTTCCCATCTTTGAATTCTACTTAGAAGTATACTAGCAATCGTTTTTTAATTTTTTTTCTCTTTTTTATTTTTTATTTATTTTTTGTTTTTATTAAATCATAACTGTGTACATTGGTGCATTTATGGGGTTCAGTGTACTGATTTGAAATACAATGTGAAATGCTTACATTGAACTGATTAACACATCCATCACAGTTGATCTCTTTTCTTAATAGTTTTGAAATGTACCATGACATCATGCACATTAGGTGAGCTCCTCCTCCCACTTCTCCCCTCCCTCCCCTCTCTTTTCTCTTCCTTTCTGGACTAGTTATGTTTGGCCATTCATATGAATGTATCGGTGATGATATATTGATTTCATAGTAGTATTGAGTATATTAGATACTTTTTTCTCCATTCTTGAGATACTTTTCTAAGAAAAATATATTCCAGCTCCAACCAGGTAAACATAAAAGATGTGAAGTCTCCTTTTTATGGCTGCATAGTGTTCCATGATGTACATATACTGTAATTTGTTGATCCGTTCATGCGTCGATGGGCACCTGGGCCGTTACCATGTCTTGACAATTATTAAATGGGCTGCAATAAACATTCTGGTGCAAATGACTTTGTTGTAAAATGATTTTCAATCATCTGGGTGTATATCTAGTAGAGGAATTGCAGGATCAAATCATAGGGCTACTTTTAGTTCCTTGAGTATTCCCCAAACTTTTTTTCATAAAGGTCGTATTAACTTGCATTCCCACCAGCAATGTAGAAGTGTTCCCTTCCCTCTGCATCCATGCCATGGTTTGTTTCTTAACTTCTTCTTCATAATTTCATTTGGCCTGTCTCCCAATCCCCTAATTTTTCTTCATTTGTTTTTAATCAGAAGTTAAACCTGTCCATTGAATTTTAAGACAATTTTTTAATCTCTAGATTTTTATTGCATTTAATCTATTTAGTAATTGGTTTCCTGTTTCGGGAGGATTGCTTCAAGCCTGAGTTTTATTTCGTTAAACATCTTGGTAGTGGTTCTAAAATAAAACTCAGATGCAGAAAACCACACAAATGTATTGTATGGTTTAATGAGTTTTTATAAGATGAACATTAGTCAAGTCAGGCCAGAAAGCCCCTCATATGTCCTGTGTCTTATACTCTTTCCTCCAAAACCACCCCAGCACCCTGTTATTCATAGTTATTGCTTCCTTGAGTTGTTTCTTCATGGTTTATAAGCTTTCATTTAACCTCATCTCTATTGTATCAATATATCCTCTCTTCTATTTCAAGAAACCTGATTTTTAAGGGCAGAGGGGTTGATACAATTAGAATATAATTTCTCATTGGTTCCTTTTGATTTTGAACAGAGCAATCTCTGAATTGAAAACATTTTAAAATTTTTGGTGTATATTCTTCCCATCCTTTTTTTTTTTTTCTTTTAGAGACAGAGTCTCACTTTGTTGTCCTCAATAGAGTACTGTGGCATCACAGCTCACAGCAACCTCCAGCTCTTGGGCTTAGGCAATTCTCTTGCCTCAGCTTCCCAAGTGGCTGGGACTACAGGCCTTTGCCACAATGCCCAGCTATATTTTTGTTGTAGTTTGGCCAGGGCCAGGTTCAAACCCCCCACCCTTGGTAGATGGGGCCAGCGCCCTACTCACTGAACCACAGGCACCACCCCCTTTTCTTGTTTTCAAGTCTATTGAGATAACATTTGCATATAGCACAAATTACCTGTTTTAGGTGTACAGATCTGTGAATTTTGACAAAACTGTAAAGACCTTCCATTCTTAATAGTTGTATTGCACACACATTGCCAGAGCATATAGACTTTCATAATATTTTCTTTCTCTCTTTGTCCTCATTTTGTCTTTATTCTATTTATCTTAGAAGCTATTTATTTAATGCTCATTAGCAGTCATTGTGTTACTAACCCTTTGGTTATCTTGATTGTCAAAAATTCATTTTACAGCAGATTACTCAGAAAGGGCTTGTGGGAACAATATTTCTTGACTTCTTGAGCTCCTATAAGTCTGTCTATGCTTTTTGTACTTAAAAATCAATACTTTGCTGGATATAAAATCTTTTTCCCTTAAGTATGTTAAATATATTACTCAATTTTCTTCAGGCAGAAAGCATCGCTTTCAGTGCTTACTAATAATTTAATTTTCTTCCCCTTAAAAATCACATGCTCTTTTTCGGCTAGATGCTGAAAGGATATTTTTAAGTCCCATAATATCCTAGCATACGTCTTGATATTGATCATTCTGGGTCAATATCCTCATGTATGCATTGTGCTCTTTCAGAATGTAGCTTTAAATTATTGTTTTTAATTTTAGGAATGTTTTATTGAAATACAGTCTTTAGTATTTCTTCTGTTCCTTTGCTTTGGTTTTCATCTTCAGAAATTCCTGCTATCTGGATATTTAATCCTTTTTTTCCTATTGTTAATACTTATGAATTCCTCAATCTTTTTTCCTTCATTTCATTTTCTAAAAATTTATCTCAATATACATATTTTTATATTATAATGGTTTTACCTGTAAGAAAATATACATATCATAAAATTCACCACACTATTTTAACTATTTTTTAAGTGTATTAAATATATAATGTTGTACAACCATTCCATCCATCCCCAAAACGTTTTCATTTTATAAAACTGGAACTCTATCCTGTTAAACAGAAATTTATTATTTCATGCTACCCCCAAGCCCTGGCAGCCTCTTTTCTACTTTCTGCTTCTCTGAACTTAACCATTGTAAGTATTTCGTATGAATAGGATAGTGCAATATTTGTTCTTTTGTGAGTGGCTTAATTCACTTAGCATAATGTCCCCAAGTTCCATTCATGTCATACCACGTGTCAGAATTTCCTTCTTTTATAAGTTTGAATAATAGTTCACCATACGTATGTACTATATTTTGTTTATCCATTCACCAATCCATGGACACATGGGTTGCTTTCACCTTTCGGCTATGGTGAAAAATGCTACTATGAACACGGGTGCACAAGTATCTGTGTTTTTCATTTCATTCTAACTTCTTAATATTTCCTCCTTTACATCTTCTATTTATTCACAGCATTGTTTCTTTTGTTCTTTCCAGTTAGCTATCTTGGGGTTCTCTTTTTCACAAATCCATCAGATTTTGCCTTCATTACACTTCCCTCATCTTTTCCTTCCACAGACATAATCAGTACAGTATTTTGTGGTCTATGATTTTTAAAAAATGTTTCCCACGGTTTTTAAATTTTTCTGTCTGTAGTTGCTCTGTTTCTGCCAGGGAGGGGAATTGAAAGAGATTAAAACACTAACTTGCCATTGCTACCATCTTAGGAGAAATTTCCATGGTTGTTTCTCTGTGTCTCTTATGTTTTGCTCATTGTGCCCTTGTCCTTGGGTGTTTAGATATTTGTTCTTGTGTTCTGTTCATTTTCCTTGGATTTTAATGTGTGGTAATCCTTTGAGGACTAGAGAAAAAGGCATTTTTTACCAGAGAAAATTTTCATATCCATATCCACTGGATATTTTGGGGACGTACTTGGCAAATGCGTTAAAGGAATTTATAACTTAGTTTAGCTTTTCAGTGGGAAGGCTGGTCTTTAGTCTGATTAGAAATGGAAATTCAGGATAACCTGTTTGTATGTCTGTTTTTGTGGAAATACTGTCATTCTGTATAGTCATCAGAATTGTTCCTCTTTCTTTCAAATAGTTAGCAGACACTATGTGATGTAAGGTTGAGAGCCTCATTTAGGTTGGTGTCCCTACCTAGTGTGGGCACCCCAAAGGCACATAGCAAGGCTCAAGAAAATCAGATACAATTCCAGAATCCAGATAGGATCTCACACATGGCAAGTCATGTTGAAACAACCCTTCCTCATCTTTCTCTTTCACAGCATAGGTTCCAGCTATAGAAGACTCACTCCAATGTCTGAGATAGAATTACATGAATTTTTCTTGGTTGTTCCATTATGGACAGGACCAAGGATTTTGGAATCAAACTGCCTGGATTTGAATCCTGAACCCCTTGCTTATAGTATTATATTATAACTTTGGGTATATAACTTAATCTCTCAAAGTCACTTCTCTTACTTTCAAAGAGCATGAAAATAATGTATATATTATTGGGAAGTTCTAAGGATTGTGTGTCAGAAGTGTTTAACATGCTGCATGGCATGTCCATAATCCTTCAGTAACAAAATAACTGTCATTTGAATATCTTCAAAGTGAAAGGTTTTGTGACATTTTTTTCTTCAACTGTTTTTTCCTCTTGTTGAACCATGCCTTATCATACCTTCATCCAAAGGGAAAGTCTTTTGTTCATTACTACTTTTCCTTGTCATGATAGAAATGTAGGATCAAAGTTTTAAAGGCTGAGATGGGGAAATAATTTAGAACTACAAAGAAAAAGAATTCTCTGAGCGAATGGAGAAGATGGACCAATGGAGCAAAGAAGACATTCTACAGGGACCATGCTCTTCTGGGTCCATAAAAATGATGTGCTAAAGCAAAAAAAGAAACAGGCATCTCAAGTGGAGGGGTGGGGGGAAAGACAGATATAGTAAAGTCCTGTGCATTTGAGGGGCTGAGTCACTAATTGAATAACACTGCAGTGTTTGAGTAATGAAGTTCCGTATTTACTATGCTATTGATTGTAAATTTCTGCAAAAAGGATTGAGTGGACTATGGGGAACTGACCTCTGGGTTTGTTTCTGGGTTTTGAGAGTTCCTGAAGTTTGCTTTTGGCTACTTTCTGTTCTTTATATTTTACCATCAAGAGATCCAGGGCCCTTTGGGTAGCCATACTGTAACAGTCCTGAACAACAATCCAGGCTTCTCTGAACTTCTTCCCTTACATCACCATCAAAATTCACCACTCCTATAATTTATTCTTTCTGAATTTTCTCTGCTTCACTAATTTAACAAATTCGTCCATTCTAAACTGTAGTGCTGATGGATTCATTTCATCTCACTCTAGGAACATTCCAATGAGAGTTTCCTGGAAAGTTTATGGCTTTGCAGCTCAAGGATGGCATCCTGAGTCTATCTGGTGTGCCAACTCCAATCTAGTGCTAGAGAGAGTGTGGTGAAACTGCATCACTCATATCTTGCTGTCAGGTTCATAAAATGGTACATCCACTCTGGAAAATGGTTTGATGGTTTCCTAAAACACTAAACATGCAATTACCTTACAGTCTAGCAGTTACACACCCAGAAATTTATCACAAGGGAATGAAAACCTAGATACAAATATTTATATCATTTGTATCAATGAAAACCTAGATACAAATATTCTTCAATCTCCAAGATTGAAAGAATCTGGATGTCCTTCAGTGAATGAATGGTTAAATAAAATGTAGCACATCCATACCAGGGAATATCACTTAGCAATAAAAAGGAACAAACTACTGATATGTGTAACAACCTGAATGAATCTCCAGAGAATTATGCTGAGTGGGGGGAAAAAAAAGTGTTCTCAAAGGTCACATACTGTATGATTCTACTTATGTAATATTCTTGAAACAGGAAAGTTCTAGAAATAAGAAACAGATTAGTGGCATCCAGAGGCTGAGGAGGAGGGGAGGGGTAAGATAGATAACTGGAAGCAGTCTCCGACATAGGCTCCTATCCAGAGAGAAGGATAATGTCCAGAGGGTATCCAATTGAGCTGAAGACAGGAAGCCCAGCTGAGAGAGAAGAGAGATAACTGCAGGTCACCCCTGCTGAGGCAAGCTGCCATTCCAAGACAACAATCTTCAGGCACAAAACTCAACCGAAAGGAAAAATGCCCAACCCCTGCCCCAAGAAAGCTGCAGGGTTCTTTTTTCCTTTTCCTCTCACTCTTCGTTTGCTCCTGTGGGATTTCTACAGGCAAGTAGTGAACTGAGGATCTCTTGTCTCAACCCATGGGTGAGAGCAGTAGGAACTGGTGACTACTTCCTCCAGAGGGACCCTGTGGTGACTCTGAACATTCTCTTACCAGGCAGAAAAATTGAGCTAACATTTTCCTCGCCATTCTGAACTTTCACTCCACCCTTCCCCCATCACTGGATAAACCAGATCCCTAACCCCTGCAGAAACCAAGGGAGGAGGCTCATGAGCAGCGCCCCCACCCTAGCCTGCATGATAAAGCAGACACAGCACAGATCCTATTCACAAACAAATGGCTAAGATGTCAGAAATCCAGTTCAGAATTTGGGTAGCAAATAGGATCAACAAAATGGAGGAAATGATGAAATTAGCATTTAAAGCAGAAATTCAAAAGATGTCTCAAGAATTTAATGAATTTAAAGACAAAATGACCAAAGATTTTGACACATTAAAGCAAGAATTTGCAGCCCTCAAAAATCTAAAAAATACAGTAACAGAATGGAGCAGGCAGAAAAAAGGATCTCCGACACTGAAGACAAAGCTTTTGAATGCTCCCAAACACTCAAAGAGGAAAAAAGTGGAGAACAAAAATGGATCATTCTCTCAGAGAGCTCTGGGATAATTTGAAGAGGTCTAATATTCGCTTTATAGGAATACCTGAAAGTGATGAGGTTGCTGTGAAGGATACAGATGCTTTGCTTCATGAAATAATTAAAGAGAATTTTCCAGACATGCCCAGAGATTCTGAAATTCAGATAGCAGACAGTTTCAGAATACCAGCATGACACAACTCAAATAAAAATTCTCATAGACACATTATAATTAATTTTGCTAAAGTTAATATAAAGGAGAAATTTCTGAAAGCTGTAAGATGTAAGAAAACCATTACAAACAAGGGCAAGAACATTAAAATGACTGCAGACCTCTCCACTGAAACCTTTCAAGCTAGAAGAGGGTGGTTATCAACCTTTAATTTCCTTAAACAAAATAACTTTCAACCCAGGATCCTGTATCCAACTAAACTGAGTTTCACCTATGATGGAGAAATTAAATACTTTAATGACATTTACATGTTGAAGAAATTTGCCATAACTAAACCAGTTCTTCAGGATATTCTCAGACCTATCTTCCATAATGAACAACACAATCCTCCACCACCAAAGTAAAATCACTCAGAAACTTTTGATCAAATTCTAACTTCCATAGTGGCAAAAGGATTAAAAATGTCCACTGGACTTTTGAAAAGCTCGATACCCAAAACTCTATCTGGTTTATCATTACTCTCAATTAATGTGAATGTCTTAAATTGCCCTCTAAAGAGACACAGGTTGGCTGGCTGGATACAAAAACTCAGGCCAGACATCTGCTGCATTCAAGACTCTCATCTTACCTTAAAAGTTAAACATAGACTCAGGGTGAAGGAATGGTCATCTATAATTCAGGCAAATGGAAATCAGAAAAAAGCAGGTGTTGCAATTTTATTCGCAGATACAATAGGCTTTAAACCAATCAAAGTAAGTAAAGACAATGATGGTCGCTTCTTATTTGTTAAGGGCAACACTCAACATGATGAGATTTCAATTATCAACATCTATGCGCCCAACCAGAATGCACATCCATTTATAAGAGAAACTCTAACTGACATGAGCAATTGATTTCCCCTAGCACCATAATTTTGGAGACATTAATCTGGCAGTGTTGGATAGATCCTCAAAAAAGAAGCTAAGCAAAGAAATTTTAAAACTAAACTTAACCATTCAGCATTTACATCTAACAGACATCTATAGAACATTTCATCCTAACAAAACCGAATACACATTCTTCTCGTCAGCCCATGGATCGTCCTCCAAAATTGATCACACCTTAGGCCACAAGTCTAACCTCAGCAAATTTAAAAGAATAGAAATCATTCCTTTTATTTTCTCAGACCACCACGGAATAAAAGTTGAACTCAGTAACAATAGGAATCTCCACATGCATACAAAAACATGGAAACTAAATAATCTTATGCTGAACGATAGCTGGGTCATAGACAAGATTAAGAAGGAAATTACCAAATTTTTGGAACAAAACAATAATGAAGAAATGAACTACCAGAACCTCTGGGATACAGCAAAGGCAGTCCTAAGAGGAAAATTTATAGTGTTGCAAGCCTTCCTCAAGAGAATGGAAAGAGAGGAAGTCAATAACTTAATGCGTCATCTCAAGCAACTGGAAAAGGAAGAACTTTCCAACCCTAAACCCAGCAGAAGAAAAGAAATAACTAAAATTAAAGCAGAACTTAATGAAATTGAAAACAAAAGAATCATACAACATATCAACCAAAGAGTTGGTTTTTTTGAAAAGGTCAATAAAATAGATAAATTGTTGGCTAACCTAACCAGAAGTAGAAGAGTAAAATCCCTAATTTCATCAATCAGAAATGATAAAGGCCAAATAACAACAGACTCCTCAGAAATTTAGCAAATCCTTAATGAATACTACATAAAACTCTACTCTCAGAAGTATGAAAATCTGGGAAATAGATCAATACTTGGAAACAGGCCACCCTCCCAGACTTAGCCAGAAAGAAGTGGAAATGTTGAACAAGCCTATGACAAGCTCTGAAATAGCATCAACTATAAGAAATCTTCCCAAAAAGAAAAGCCTGGGACTAGATGACTTCACATCAGAATTCTACCAAACCTTTAAAGAGGAACTAGTACCTATATTACTTAATCTTTTTCAAAACATAGAAAACGAAGGAATACTTCCCAACTCATTCTATGAAGCAAATATCATCCTAATATCCAAACCAGGAAAAGACCCAACAAGAAAAGAAAATTATAGACCAATATCGCTAATGAATATTGTGCAAAAATATTCAATAAGATCCTAGCAAACAGAATTCAACAACACATAAAACAAATTATACACCACAACCAGGTGGGTTTCATCCCAGGGTCCCAAGGATGGTTCAGTATACATAAATCCATAAATATAATAAATTACATAAACAAATTAAAAAACAAATACCATATGATTCTCTCAATTGATGCAGAAAAAGCTTTTGACGATATCCAGCATCCTTTCTTGATCAGAACTCTTAAGAAAATAGGTATAGAAGGAACATTTCTTAAGCAATGATAGAGATGATAGAAGCCATCTACAGAAAACCCATAGTCAATATCATAGTGAATGGAGTATAATTGAAATCATTTCCACTCAGATCAGGAACCAGGCAAGGATGCCCACTATCTCCACTGCTTTTTGACATTGTAATGGAAGTCTTAGCCACTGCAATCAGGCAAGAGAAGGCAATCAAGGGGATCCAAATAGGACCAGAGGGGATCAAATTGTCGCTCTTCGCAGACGATATGATTATATATCTGGAAAACCCCAGGGAATCAACTACAAAACTCCTAGAAGTGATCAAGGAATGTAGTAACGTCTCAGGATACAAAATTAACACTCATAAATCTGTAGCCTTTATATACACCAACAATAGTCAAGGGGAAAAAGCAATCAAAGATTCTATTCCCTTTACAATAGTGCCAAAGAAGATGAAATATCTGAAAGTATATCTAACTAAGGACGTGAAAGATCTCTATAAAAAGAACTATGAAATGCTGAGAAAATAAATAGCTGAAGATGTTAACAAATGGAAAAATATACCATGGTCATGGCTGGGAAAATCAACATTGTTAAAATGTCCATGCTACTTAAAGCAATTTACAGATTTAACGCAATCCCTATTAAAGCACCTCTCTCATATTTTAAAGACCTGGAAAAATTAGTACTTCGTTTTATATAGTAACAGAAAAAACTTTGAATAGCCAAGACATTATACAGAAATGAAAACAAATCGGGAGGAATCACGCTTCCAGGCTCAGACTATATTATTAATCGATAGTGATAAAAACAGCATGGTACTGGCACAAAAATAGAGAGGTAGATGTATGGAACAGAATTGAAGACAAAGAGGTGAACCCTGACACTTGTCATTATTTGACTTTTGATAAGCCTATTAAAAATATAAATTGAGGGAAAGATTCCCTATTCAATAAATGGTGCTGGATGAATTGGCTGGCAACTTGTAGAACACTGGAACTAGACCCACACCTTTCTCCTCTAACAAAAATTGACTCTCACTGATTAAAGGACTTAAACATAAGACATGAAACTATAAATATTCTTAGAGAGAGTGCAGGGGAAATGCTTGAGAAAATTGGCCTGGGAGAATACTTCATGAGGAAGACATCCTGGGCAATTGAAGCAACATCAAAAATACATTGCTGGGATCTGATGAAATTAAAAAGCTTCTGCACTGCCAAGAACACACTAAGTAAAGCAAATAGACAGCCCTCAGAATGGGAGAGGATTTTTGCAAGTTATACTACCGACAAAGGTCTAATAACCAGAATCCACAGAGAACTCAAACTTATTACTAAGCAAAAAACAAGTGATCCCATCTCATTGTGGGCAAGAGACATTAACAGAAGCTTCTCTGAAGAAGACAGGCACATGGCCTACAGCACATGGAAAAATGCTCATTATCTTACCATCTAACTCCAGTAAGAGTAGCCCACATCACAAAATCCCAAAACAACAGATGTTGGCATGGATGTGGAGAAAAGGGAACACTTCTGCACTGCTGGTGGGAATGCAAGCTAGTATGTTCCTTTTGGAAGGAAGTTTGGAGAACACTCAGGGATCTAACTTTAGACCTGCCGTTTGATCCTGCAATTCCTCTTCTAGGTGTATATCCAAAGGACCAAAAATCATTTGGCAATAAAGATATTTGCACCAGATTGTTCATTGCAGCTCAATTCATAATTGCGAAGTCATGGAAGGAGCCCAAGTGCCCATCAACCCATGAATGGATTAATAAATTGTGGTGTATGTATACCATGGAATATTATGCAGCAGTAGAAAAATGGAGACTTTACCTCCTTTAGGTTTACATGGATGGAGCTGGAAAATATTCTTCTTAGCAAAGTATCTCAGGAATAGAAAAAAAAGTATCCAATGTACTCAGTACTACATTGAAACCAATTTATAATAACTCACACTTGCATATGAAAAATGAAACACAACTTAAGTCTATGCTGAAGGAGGGAAGGGGAGGGCGAGGGACGGGGAAGGGGTGGGAGGGATAGTAGGGGATAGTAGGGGGACCACAGCTATGGAGCATGTTGCAAGTACAAGTTGGTTCTATCATGTGTAGAACACAAATGTCCTAATGCTGTAATTGGGTAAATGAGATGAAAGCTATGCTGATTAGTATGATGTAAGCACTCCAATTTGTACAAATAATCAACACACTGAAATGGGCATAAATGTATTTATGATCTATGTACAAAAGACTTAATAAAAAAATAATAAAAAGAAAAACAAAAAAAGAAATAATGTAGCTGGTATGTGTTGACAATAAACATAGCAAATTTCAAAGGAAAAAAAAGAAGAGGCTGAGGAGGGGTTGAGATAGGAAGGAAGTGGACAAAACTATACAAGGGCAACACTAGGGATTCTCATAGGGATGGACATATCTGGACTGTATTAATGTCAAATAATTTTTCTGGTTGTGCTATTGGGCTAAAGTTTTGTAATATATTACTGTTAGAGACAACTGGATAAACAGTACATGGATTTCCCTATTATTTCTTACAACTGCATGCGAATCTACAGTTATCTGAGAATATTTAATCTTAATATTAATAGACTCCGAACAGTGACTGGCACAGGCCAAAGCTATTTAATCATTTGCTATTATTTGTGGGGTGAGTATATTAATTAGTTGGTCCTGTTAAGTTCCAGCCATGGATGATAGAAAGTGAAATAATCTCTACCCCTGTGGGCTAAAAGTGAGGAAATGGTTAGGCAGGCCAGCCCCTGCAGAGGCACCCAGAGGAAACCTCTCTGACACTCTTGAACTTCTCTGTCTCAAGGTCAAGAGAAGCTCAGCTCTTTCATTCTACTCCTTTTTGGCTTCTGGAGGACTTTGCAGACTGTCACAGACCAATGTCAGCTTTCTGCCGAGGCACACAGTTCTCTAAGACTCCAGTTCTTCATCCAAACTTTAGAATAGAAATCTCCTTTCCAGTTCTTCCTGAAAGGGTTCCAGACATGTTCAACCTGCAGCCTGCAGGCCACATGCAGATTATTTGAGGCTTGCTTATCTGTGGCCGTGTATATAGTGAAAATTATGCACAGACCTTTTCTCTTTTTCTCATCAGTGTTTTTGCATTCAAATGTGTGGCCCAAGACAACTCTTCTTCTTCCAATGTGTGGCAGAAAAGAAAAAAGGTGGGACACCCCTGCTCGAAAAGCCCAAAGCCTCACTGGCTTCCATCTGCCCACAAAGACGTAGAGCTCAGACTTGTGAGTGGAGGAGAAAAAAATCTCATTCAGGATATCATGCTCCCTAATTTCCTCACAATTCTTTCTCGGGAATGTCACTAGGATAGCGCATTACCAATACCTCTCTCAGTTTTCTCTCTGAAATGGTGTTATGGCACCCGGTCCCTAGAACCCTCCTGTGCCCTCCTTCTGGAATGCCATTAGGAAGCTCCCCAATTGCCCTCTGTTGCTCCTCGTGCCTCACTGTTTGCAATTGGGCTGGTGGTTCTCAATCTGGGCAATGCCATCCCCTAGGGAGTGGGATGTTTGGAAACAGTGCCAGAATTTCTGGTTGTCAAAATGAAAAGCCGCCACCTCTGCCCCAGTGTGCCTGGCACAAAGAGAACAGTATTTTCCTTCTTCTGGTCCTTGGCATTCCTGCATAGAATGCTTTCCTTTCATTTTCATCTTAGTTGTAACCACACTGCAATGTGATTAAAAAGCCGTGAAGTCTCAGTGCGCCGGGACAGAATGTAGTGTTGACATTAAGTGAAATTTCTAACCAAGGTGATCCAACACCTATTTCATGATAAGCATCGTTGTCCTCAAGCTGCATGGCCACTAGGCACACATCATATACTGCTCACTCGCCACATACGTGACAGCAATTACTCTCCAAGCCTCAGACCATGTACCCCTAGAGTGAAGGAAATGTCAGCTCAGGAGAGACTGGGATTCTGCAAAACCTCCCTTCTTGCTAGAGAAGGCATTTTCCTTCCTGGTGTCCATCTGAATCTGAGTCTCACATTCCTTAAACGCCTATCAACCAACAGGGGGACTCATCAACTGTCCTATATGTCCTATATTTATACCTTCCTTAAGAACCATCTGGAAATCCAGGTTCCTTCCTTGGTTTGGCCTGGTCTAGCTCCAAAATTAGCAAGATTTTATTCTGGTAATAGAAACTTGCGCACATGTGTGGGTTTCCAAGGAAAAGTGTTTCCCACACTCAGCCCCATGAACTTGTTCTTCTAGAGTGTTTGGGAAGGAGAGTTTAAGTAGATGGGAATTTACTCTCCTAAGACTCCAAAGGGTAGTCTGTCTCTGGGGCTGGAGAGATCTCGGGTGGTCTTTGAGTGCTGTCACCTACCACTTCTGTGAATTTGGACATGTTACTTAACTCTCTAAACCTCAAGGTGGTTAACTCTAAAATGTGGACATCCTTACTTCGCTAAGTGTGTTTTGAAATTTGAGATCATATGTATTCAGCTCCTAGCATGTATTAGACACTCGGTAGCTCTGAACTTCAATTATCACAATTCAAAGAGAAGTAGAGAGATGACAGCCCAAACCCCATGATCACCACTGACGTGTATAACCTTGATGTCCACTGGGGTTAACTGGTCCTTTGAAATTTAAATTAAATTGACTTTGCCTCAAACCCCACATATGGTGGGAGAGCCAGAGTCTCTTACCATCTCTCTGGAACTCTCAGAGGCCTGGTGTAGATCAGTTCTGATGCTTCTCTGCTCATTCTGCATTTCTCTTTTTGTGGAATTACATCAGCTTGGGAGCCACTTGGCTGTCCTACAAGCACTGGCCACAAAGGATGGAATTCTAATTTTTTCACTTCCTCAGATTCTGCTAGACAAGGTTATGTTTGACAAATTGTTAGTAAAGCTTTTTTGTTTTTAATTTTCTTTTTATTTCAGAATATAAGGGGTACACGTTTTGTTTATATACTTTGCTTTTGTAAAGACTGAATCAAAGTTATACACGGAAGTGTGCCCCTCACCCTGACAGTGTGCACTGCACCCAACAGCTGTGAATTTACCCATCCTCATCTCTGCTTCCCCAGCTTGATTTTCATTGAGATTTACTATGTGTTGATCAGGTTGCTTACAATTTGGTTTTGAGTATGTGTGTTTGTTTCTTCATTCTTGTGTTGTTTCACTTAGAAGAATGGTTTCCAGTTCCCTCCAGGCTGACCAAAAAAATACTAGATTGCTAATTCTTTTTAAGGCTGAGTCGTAATTCATGGTAAGCATATACCACATTTTATTAATCCACTGATGTATTGGTGGGCACTTGGGTTATTCCCACATCTTTGCAATTGTGAATTGTGCTGCTATAAACATTCAAGTGCAGGTGTCTTTTTTCTAAAATGACCTCTTTTCCTTTGGATATATACCTAGCAGTTGGATTGCTGAATCAAATGTTAGGTCTACATTAAGTCCTTTGAGGTATCTCCTTACAATTTTCCATAGAAGTTGCACTAGTGGGGTTGGCGCCTGTAGCTCAGTGAGTAGGGTGCCGGCCCCATATACTGAGGATGGTGTGTTCGAACCTGGCCCCAGCCAAACTGCAACAACAACAACAAAAAATAGCTAGGCATTGTGGCAGATGCCTGTATTCCCAGCTACTCAGGAGGCTGGGCAAGAGAATCGCCTAAGCCCAAGAGCTGGAGGTTGCTGTGAGCTATGACACTACAGCACTCTACTGAGGGCAACAAAGTGAGACTCTGTCTCTAAAAAAGAAAAAAAAGAAATTGCACTAGTTTGCAGTCTCACCAACAGTGTATAAGAGTTCCTTTATCTCTGCAGCCATGCCAGCATCTGTTGTTTGGGGACTTTTTGATATGAGCCATTCTCATTGGAGTTAGGTGATATCTCATTGTGGTTTTGATTTTCATTTCCCTAATGATTGGAGGCATTGAGCATTTTTTCATGAGTTTATTGGACATTAGTCTATCTTCATTTGAAAACTTTCTATTCATGCCCTTTGCCCACTTTTTAATGAGGTTTGGTTGTTTCTTGCTGATTTGCTTGAGTTCTTTGTAGATTCCAGTTATCAGTCCTTTATTGGATGCATAGATGGTTAGTAAAGGTTTAAGACAACAGAGGATGTTTATGTGGAATTGCCTCCAAATTGGAATATTAAACATCCTTGATAAAAAAAAAAAAAGAAAGAAAGAAAGCCCTCTGACCACCTTGCCATTGGGAATTCATCACTGATTACATTTCTGTACAGGTGTAATCAACCTCAAAGTCTTGAGCTCAAGCAATCCTCTGCTTATGTTTTTTATTTTTAGTAGAGATTGGGTGTCACTCTTGCTTAGGCTGGTCTCAAACTCCTGAGCTCAAGAAATCCACCTGTCTTGGGCTCCCAGAGTTCTAGGATTACAGATGTGTACTCGCCTTCTCTTGTCCTTTCTTATCCCTCTCCTCTTATCTCAGCTTAACCATTCTCCTTCTGCCTTTCACCAAATTCTTGTTAATCAAATGGAAAGCCCCTCTCCCAAGAAGCCATCTCTTTCCATGAAGTATCTTTCTACACATTAAGTAGCCAGTGCATCAAGGCATTTTCCTAACCAAACCCTAAGAGGGTCTTTGGTGCCCAGCTGTTGAAATAACACTCTTATTGCATAACATATGTAAATTTGGGAAGCACAAATGCCCTAAAGCTCTGAGGCTGGGTTGCCATATAAGGGTTTGAAGGTTGTGCACTGCACAAATACATCTAGCCAAGAGACTAAGTAAAGGGGCAAAATGTAGCCAGTTATCTAATCCCCAAGCTATGTGACCTTTGCTGTTTGATATTTTTTCCTAAGTTACCACTGAGGTATCTGTCCAGAGGGGGCACCATTTTCTAATTCTCATAAAGGTATTGTATGTATTAACAAGGGCCATGCTTGAAGTCAGGGCATTTGCAATTAAGTTGGGTATATCAGAGCTTCTGCACAGCTAAGGATACAACTAAAGCATGCAGACAACCTTCAGAATGGGAGAAGATATTTGCATGCTATGAATTGAAATAATACAGTGTCAGTAACTGAGTGGGAATGGTAGTGGGCCTGTGTCATTCTAATGGAAAGATGTCTGCAGTTCTCCCCAAAACTGTCACTCGGAGGTATCATTTGCATATTAACCAAATATTTAAGAATAGTCATGCAGCAAACAATTAAAAGCTGGCATCACAAATATCATTCCCCCAAAGCAATAGTAGGGATTGAAATGGACCTCTAGGAATGTTCATCTGGATTGTAGTGGAGGGACCACGCCAGGATCTGTTTCTAGGATAGGAGATCTTTTAATAAAGGGAAAATAGGAATAAAATAGTGATTCCTTTACATTCTCAATATCAGAGAGATTTTGGGAGCTAAACACATTTAGAATAGTGTCTGGGTACTATAGAAGCTCAATAACCTTGGGTACCAATGTCATTATTCCCAGGATGAAAGCCAAAATATTTACAAATTCATTGGCCAGTAGGCAATCAGCATAGCCATTTTCTCTCCTGATTTTTCTCTTTTGATCAAAATGTATTTCTCAAGTAATAGCCCAATGGTTTCTGAGCAGACTAAGAGCATTAAACATTTTATTTTATTTTATCCTTGTTAGAACTTCGTCTGGCAGGGAATAGCATTATCCCCATGTTACCAATGAGAAATTGAGGCAAAGAAAAGTAAGTTGGCCCAAGGTCACACCCCAGGCATTGGAATCCAAACCAGAGCTCACGTCTTTCACCACTGTGCTGTACTGTTTTTGTCCTTCTAGGCACTGTGTAAGGACATCTTTGATTTAACAGGAAAGCTTCTTTGATGGTATAACCTTTGTGCCTGGATAAGTTATTTATTTTTTTTTTACCACTTTATGATTCTTTTTTCTATTTTCCAGTTGTTCCATACTTATTTTATAACTGAGAAAAGAGTGATAAATAAATAGTAAAATTTAAAGAAGGAAATAAATGAAAGCCTCTCACATAAACCAAGGGGGCTACTGATTTGGGTCTAATTAATGTTAGAATGCATTCTCAGGCACAAATACTGCACAGCCATTAGCTCATTTCATGGTGTGTTGGGAGACAAGGAGATTGTATATCCATATTGGAATGAGGATGCATACCCCACAGGAGGGTGGCTGCAGGGAGTGTACCGATGGGCAGACTTAGCACTTGATGTCCTGATCCTCGGGGTCTACATCATTTATGCTGTCGGTATTGACAAGGACCCACATATGTAGGCAGAGCAGTAACAACCCACTCCTGCAATTTAAAGCTACTGTTCATTGTTCTTCCAACTATGGCAATGTTTACTTTTAATTCTGTGAATGTAAGAAGGATGTGGGTTGCTTGTTTAAAATGCACATTCTCTGTGTGCCACACCTTTTGGGGGGCAAGAGATGATTGCAAGAGGAACTTTGCCTAACAAATGCAATCAGTCTAACCTAGTTTCTTGTACCCTCAATGAATCCCCAACAATAAAAAAAAAAAATGCACATTCTCACCCTCAGAAATATTCACTTATTAGCAAGGGTGGGTCTGCGGAGTCTTCCTTCCTATGTAGCACCTTAGAAGTTTCCACTGAGAGTTCTCCTTTCATTTTTGTTTTGGAAGGGGAATGGGGAGGGACAGACTTGGCACTTTCCCTAGGCCAAGATGTGAGCTGAGTATTTCAGAAACATTCCCTTACTCTAATCTTCACAACCACCATCATTATTAGCATTTATAGAGTTGACTGAGAGTCGGAGTTTAAACCAGTATGTGGGCCACAGCTTTGACCCAGGCTTGCCAGACCCAAACACTTGCCTCTGGAAATTTATTTTATTCTTTTTTCTTTATTAAATCTAAAGAGGTAGATCATGTATACATTAATGCATTTATGGGGTACAATGTGCTGATTTCATATAGAATTAGGAGCATTTACACCACACTGGTTAATATATACCTCGTCTCATTTACTTAATTATTGTATTAAGACATTTATACTCTATACTTAATAGAGCTGACATGTACCCTTGCAATATGTGCCATAGGTGTACTTCCACCATTCACCCTCCCTCTTGAACATTTCAATAATCATTTCCAACTTCAGGTCTTCCAGCCTGGTCTCATCATGGTCACTAAGGACTTTTCTTAAAATATCATATTCCCAGACCCATTCTTGAATCACCGAGACAGAGCCTGAATGTAAGACCCAAGTATGAATTTTTATCAAGCCTCCAGGTGGCTTCTGAAACACAGACAAACTTCTGTCCTATACTTGGGTCCTGGCAGGGCTGCTATTCAGCTAGTGAGCGTGGACAGGCTATCTAAATTGGTTGAGCATTGAAATCCCTCCATTCTGCTTGGTAAACATCTGGTCTCCCAAATCTTTGGGGCCCCTTCCAGTTCTAGCATTCTGGCCACCCACCGAAGACTTCTCACAACCTTGCAACAGCGGATGCTGCGCAGGTCCCTGTGTCTGCAGGGGTCCTCTCCAGAGCTGGAGCCACTATCTGTTCTGTTTAGTGGGTGCTCATATCATACTTGCTGTGAAGGCTTTTGAACATCTCTCCGTTGTTAGACTGCCCACCCTGGAAGACATGATGATGACTTATACGTCTTTACTTTGCAAACAGGGTCCTAGACATAATTAAATGTTCATTTATTAAATTTAGGGTTTTTTTTAAATTCTGCCTGCAAGATTTTTGTCCCCATATGTATTTTAAGAGGAGGCCCATACAGAAGGGGCAGCAGTGAGGGGAAGACCCAGAGCTGACTCCTTGGAAGCTATCTGAACATCCGGGTGGACCCAAGATGTCTGGGATGGAACAAGGTCTCCAACCTTAGAGGGACCTGGGAAGACGAGAAAGCAGTGATATGTCTGAAAGAGAAATGGGGTGCTCAGCAGACAGTGGACCCCCAATGAGACATTTGATTATTGTTAGCTGAGGAACATAACAGGAGACTTGCAATTGGGCTCATTTTCCACATAATCTAAAGAGAAGAAAGGGACTCGCAGGTAGAAGTCTGTCAGTTTCAATTCCATTGTAGCCTCGGCCTGTGGAAAAGACATTAAATTCTCAGGAAGGAACCCATTAAGCCAAATAAACATCACAGTAGCCAAACATTATTGGCTTCCTGACTTCCACAGATAACTTTAGAGATGGTTATTTCCTTAGTTGAGAAATCATGGCCAGGTATTTTCAATAAAAATGAGTTTTGCAACCTCTAACATGTTTGAGAAAAAGAAATATTTTGACATGCTCTTCCAATATAAATAATAGGTAATGCAGAATAATCTCTTGGGTAAATCAGTGATGTGGAACAATTTGCTTCATCCCAGAAAGGCTATTTCTCCCCCCACCTCTACCTTTCCTTCTGGAATGTCTATATCATCTCCAGTGCTGCTGCTCTCAGAAAAGTAATAAGAAATTTAGGATAATGTACTCTAAGTACATGTAGAGAGGATAGAGGCATTTCTGCCCCCCACTGGCACACCCACCAATTTCTGTGGCACCAGGTCAGGTTCATGGATGAGAGGGTTGCAGCAGAATCTAAGGACATCTAACTAATTAACCCCTGATTATTTCAAAATGAGGTTTATAACAGAGGACAGAGTGCCACAGCTGCGTTTGGGACACGTAGAGGAAAAATAAAGGTAAAACTTTAACCTGGCCAGTTCTGAGCAGGTAGTGCCTGTGGCTCAAAGGAGTAGGGCGCCAACCCCATGTGCAGGAGGTGGCGGGTTCAAACCCAGCCCCGGCAAAAAAAAAAAAAAAAAGAAAAAAAGAAATCAGGGCAGAATATGAACAGAAGACCAGAATACCCTGCTGCTCAGTGACTCAATTTCCAAGTTGAGGTCCACTGTGAAAATAAGTCCTCCAGGCTGGCCGTTCTGCAAAACTTTCTACCCATCCAAGAGCCTCTGGCAGGAAAACGAATCCAACGTAAGTTCTTTAGTGGAGGGCGATCCCCAAGGCAGTTTTGGGGGGTGGGAACCCCTTAGTCCTCAAAGAAAAAGGCCCTGGTTAGAGAAGGAGAGTTGGGACCCTAACTATCTGCTTCCTCTCCTTCCATCCCCACTCCTCAGTTGGTTTAGAAAACCTGAAGGGCACAAGCCATTTTGGCAAAGAAGCCCTTCCATTCCTTCTTGCAAGAAGGAGCACAGCGTTTTCACGTTCTTTCCACAGCAGCGGTCTGCCGCTGCAGAAGGAAGTTGCAAGGTTTGCTGGTGTCTAAGAAATAGCTTGAAAAGATTTCTTAACCAGAACCATCCCCAAGGGTCCGGAGCTACTGATGCCAGGGAAGTACGAACTAACGATTAAAAATAACTTAAAAAAAAAAAAAAGATCCTCTATTCTATTTCCAGTTTCCAAAAATACCTTGGTTTTCTATCTTGAAATCACAGAATTCCTGGTTTGGGAGATCTGGGTTCCAATTCCAGCTCCGTCCCTCCTCACTGAGGCATGCTGGGCAAACCCCTTACTTTCTCTGAGCCTCAACTGTGAAATGGGGTTTCAGATGGGAAGAGAGAATAGGCTTCTCCTTAGCTTTGCTTCATCCTTTGTTATCTGCCTGTGAAATAACCCTGAAAATAACCAATGATCACGAAGTCCCCAGGGACAAGGCTGTTTGTAAGGTTCCAAAGCACACAAGAAAGAGGAAGACTGGGAGGGAAAAGGCAGACATCACTGGGTCTCTCCAAGGACAAAGTCTATCTCTCTCCTACTGGCACTCGGTCCAAAAACACTCCTGCCTCCAATGCTTCCCTGATTCTAAAACAAAAGCTTCCATGCACATCAATCTATGTGCACCAGTTCCTGAAGAGAAAAGAGAAAACTTCCAGAATCTGCATTGGAGCACAGTCGGCCAAGATGTCCTGACACTTTCTCATCATTGTCTTCATCATCGTAATTATTAATGTTTTGATGGCAAAGACATGCCTCCACCCCGCTTTCGGCTGAAGACTGTTGCAGAACTTTCGGAACAAAGAAGAATGACATTCTGATCTTTAGAAAAAGTTACAGTCTTTAAAACTGAATACAGAGGGCGGCGCCTGTGGCTCAGTGAGTAGGGCGCCGGCCCCATATGCCGAGGGTGGTGGGTTCAAACCCAGCCCCGGCCAAACTGCAACAAAAAAAAAAAAAAATAGCCGGGTGCTGTGGTGGGCACCTGTAGTCCCAGCTACTCGGGAGGCTGAGACAAGAGAATCGCTTAAGCCCAGGAGCTGGAGGTTGCTGTGAGCTGTGTGAGGCCATGGCACTCTACCAAGGGCCATAAAGTGAGACTCTGTCTCTACAAAAAAAAAAAAAAAACAAAACTGAATACAGAATAAATGTGAACATACTTTGTATTTTCACAGTGAATTTTATAAGAGGAATCACCAGACCAATGTAGCACCATGCTGATTAAATGAGAGAGCTGAAATAGTGACTTTTATGCCTGGCTACACATTAGAAACAACTGCAGGACTTTAAAAACTGTCCAGACACTCTCCCTACCTTGAGAGCCCTCATTTAGTTGGTCTGGGAAGGGACCCAGGCATCTATGCCATGCAGCTCCTACCATGATTCTAACATTCAGTCAGGGTTGAGAGCTACTGCTCTAAAATAGTTTCCGTTGTGATTTTCTTGAAGGTGCCAACTGTTATCAATTATGTAGCCATTTCCAACTCACATCTAGTGCAACCTAACTCAAATGCCTTGGTGCCCGAGGACTACTGGGTGTGTGTTCTGGTTCAGGGAGGCAAATGCAGGTAGAAAAGATGATTTAGCTCAGAAAGTTGCAAATACAGATATGCTGAGCTAATTAATGGCATGTAATGGGGAGGCTGCCTTTGGCCATGGCCACATCCTCTGGTGGCAAGAGAAGATTAGAGCTGCTCATTCAAGAAGCAAGAGGAGAAAGTGAGAAGGAAACCCAATCCTTCTGAACCTCCACATGCTTCCTGTTGAGAATGGCCCCTGAAACAACTACACGCTCACAGGAGAGAAAAATATAATTACATTCAAATGGGGGTGGAGGAGAGGAGGGAAAGAGGAAAGGGGAGAAGAGGGAGATTAGTAAGTTCTCACCTAAAGTGTACCATGAAAGGGTGCTGTATACACCCTTGTTAGGTAAAGCTCAACGACAACTTGAACTTTACCTAACAAACACGAACAATGTGACCTAATCATCCGTACCCTCATATTAATCTGAAATAATAATAATAAAAGAATGGCTCTGATGTAGCCAACCTAACAGAGAGAAACCTTTTGAACATAAACTAAATCATCTGTTGGGCTGGCTATGTTAGGCTGCAGTGAGGTGACCTAAAAATTCTCCTACATATCAAAGAAACTTGAGCATCTATCTATAACCTCTAACATGACACTTTTACTAGTTTAACAGATGAATCCTGAGTGATTCTTCTCACTGAGCTACCTTAGAAACAGCCAAGGACCCCCTGCCTATATACATCAAGACCTGGGAAGAGCACCCCCTCCTTCCTTTCCCCCGATTCATCTCCACTACTCTCTCATATACCTGGTCACCTCTGTGGGCTCTTCCCCATTTTCTTTTTCCAGTGCCAAGGACATTGTTTCACACGTTGCTTCTTTCTTTAGAGAAGACACTTATATCACTATAAAGTCCTCAATGTTTATCTTTGAGGCCTGTAACAGGTTTAATTCTTGGTCTTTATTATTTCCTCTCCTGGAATAGTATTAGACACCCCCCACCTTACCATGGGCTCCTGGTATGTAGTGTTCCCCTATCCCTTACCTTTGGACTTGGCCATGCGAATTGGTTTGAGCTAATGGGATATTAGCAGATATTAGCACACTTAATATGTGATTTATATAATTTGCCTTGTTTTTGTCAATGTTGTGACATAAACTTGCCTTAGCTTGCCTACTGGTCCAAAGAAGATGAGTGGCGTGTAGAGACTTGAACCCAGCTTTCCACTTGGAGTGCAGCATAGCCCAGATCAACTAAACCCACAAATGGCCCACAAATCTATGAACAAGAAACACATGCTTGCTTTTAGTTGCCACTGTGACAATATCTAGTATAGGGCCTCACTATTTTAACCTCAGGACTTTGCTTATGGTACATAAAAATCACCTTTGATGCCCTCTCGTTGTTTAGTTTCCATTCTGAACTGGTGTTGTCAACCTTCCTGCTCCACTTGCTGGCGTGTTCGCATCTTTCTGTCCTCTAATCCTTGACTGTTGACAACTTATCTTCCTCTGTGCAAATGGCCCTCATGTCTGCCTCTCTGATTCTGCCTCCTTCCCCTTTGAGCATCAATTGCACTTGCTCTGTTCTCTGCTTTGCTGGCCTTGGTTCTGTGTCTTTTGTGGATACAGGGTACTCTACCATCACTGTGGGAGTCTCAGGGGCAGAGCCTGAGCTGGATGCCTCTGTTTCTATGAATGGGATCCAGGTTCATATCCATTTCCCTAACTTTTCCCCCAGCCACACAGTGGAGAAGTGTAACCTAGCATTTAGAACACAGACTCAGGGGCCAACATGTGTGACCTTGAGCCTTTCCATTTCATTACCTATAAACTAGGCATGGCAGTGAGGATTAATTAATGAAAATCATTTAACACAGAGTCCCTACACTGAAAACGTTGCATAAGCTTTGGTATCATCATCATCCTTCTCCACCACCCTCAAACCATTACATTCTATATCCAACTCTCTCAACATCCTACACTGTGACGACATCAGACATGTGAATATGCAACCAAGAGTTCTTGTTTAGGCAAATCATTGAAATTTTTTTATCTAAAATGTAAGTGATATCTTAATGCTTTAGTACCAGTCTTCTCAATCTAAAATATGTATGTCCCTGGGTGGGCATGGTGGCTCACACCTGTAATCCCAATACTTTAGGCGACTGAAGCAGGAGTATTGCATAAGCTTGGGGGGTTGAGACCAGTCTGGGCAACATAGCAAGATCCCACCTCTATTTTCTGTTCTGTCTTTTTAATGTTCTTCAGTCCTTTGTTTGTTCATTTGTTTTTGAGACAGTATCTTGCTCTGTCACCCTAACTAGAGTGTAGTGGTATAATCAAAGCTCAGTGTACCTTTAACTCCTGGGCGCAATAGATCCTCCTCCCTTAGCCTCCTAAGTAGCTGGGACCCCAGGTGTGCACCACCACAGCCAGCTACTTTTCCAAATTTATTTTTATTTTTGTAGAGACACGGTCTCACTATGTTAACCAGGCTGGTCTTGAATTCCTGGGTTCAAGCAATCCTCACACCTTGGCTTTCCAAAGTGCTAGGATTATAGGTGTAAGTCATTACACCTGGCCTATTTTTCTTTTTCTCTTTCTTTTATTTTCTTTTTCTTTCTTACCTTTTCTTTTATTTCTTTTCTTTTTTTTTTTTTCTTTGAGACAGAGTCTCACTCTGTGTCACCCACCTCAAACTCCCAGGTACAAGTAATCCTCCTGCCTCAGCCTCCTGAGTAGCTAGGATATAGGAGTGTGCCACAACACCTGGCTATTTTGTTGTTGTTGTTGTTTTGTAGAGACAAGGTCTTGTTCTAGGCTGGTGTTGAACTCCTGGCTTCAAGTAATCTTCCTACCTCAACCTCCCAATATTCTGGAATTACATGCATAAGCCATCATGCTCAGCTCATACCCCATATTTACCAATAAATAAATAAATAAAACAAGGATAATATGCACGTCCCTATGACGTATGATCCTGAGCTAGCAAGTTCTAAGAAGGCATGAAATAAATATGTTGCAACTATCTAGGATGCTCATTTTGCTTAACAGTAAATTATTACAAACACTACTTTTGTGTCCGGGCACCGAAATTTTTTTCTTATTAGTTTGAGAATTTCTTTTAGGAAAGAAATTAGCTCTGTTTATCCAAAGGCTTGCTTAGCCTTGGAGTCAAAATTGAGGCTCTAAGGTAAAGAGCCAAGACAAGTGTAAAAATTAAAAATATTTCTGGTTTCAAGTGACAAAATCTAATTCAAATTGGCCTTTAACCCAAAAGGTACTTATTCATTCTTACACCTAAAAAAAAACAGAAAGATCTGGTTCCAGATAAGGCTTTGTCTAGTAGCCAAAATGATTTTACCACAAACCTTGGTTGTTATCTGTCCTCTTCACTTTCTATGGTATTTGGCTTCATCCTCAGGTTCTGGTAGTTTCTCTTCCCCCAGCCCTGAGTGCTCTTCTCAATAAATTGGCTAAATAAGTTCCTATCTTAAAAGACATTGTCTAGGGGATAATAACATATCTCATCTGACATTTCTTCCATAAGTCTTAGGATTATTCCCTCTCTCTCATTGGCCCAGATTGGGTCATGTGTTCAACTCTGGACAAATCATTGTGGCCAGAGAACTGAACACACTGGTTGGCTTATTCCTACTGAGCCAATTCCTGCAGCTGGGAAATGGGGTTCATTCAACCCAAATAACAGAACTGGGGCTGGAGAAGTGGTGTCCCCCACCAAAAAAAAAATCAGGATGTTGTTGAAGAGAGAAAGGGTTATGGAGTTTTGGGTGGTAACCTACAAACATCCAATAAACCAATTAAATAAATGATTAAATAGCTTTGTAGACGTTATTACAAGAAATTAGTTTTTTTGCACTTGAGAGAAGAAAAATTATCCCTAATTAGGTGAGAAAGTATATGCATGTATATGTCTGTGTATATGTGTATGTGTGTGTGTATTTACAGCTCAATGTGATAATACTGGTGTGATATAAACTCTTTCCTTGTGGTGGGCTGGTAAACATTTAACAACTGTGTCTCTGGGGAAACACGTACATTTCTTATAATCTTTACTAACATAAGTAATGTGTAACACACAATTTACAATAATGTTACATTCTATAGTTTTTATGTCTTTACCAAATGCTTTCTTGATTCTTGCAGAATTCTGGTGTATATATAACTGATCGACAGTTACTTTTCTACCATGATTTGACAAAATCAGGCTACTTGATTATAAGTGCAGTTCTAACAAGAATGTTGCTTGATATCTTTATTTGTGTCAATGAGTAAGATGAAAGTGAAACAAAGAAGTCACAGGTTAGAACTTCGTTCATTCGTCAGTGGTATAAGTGACTTCTTTGCCAAATCAGATCAAAAAATTTCAAATACTACAAAAAAGTTTCTTCAGTTTTTATACTGCTCACAATACAATGGCTATAGATATGACATCCTTAAGTTTAATAGGTATTAATATCCATTATTTTTTAAGTCTAGACAATCATCAAAACAATAAATCAAGCCTTGATTTGTAGCATTTGCCAATTTCTGTGATGTAAACACTCTCACCATAGCCAATCTCAAGCTACCAATCTGTAGTCCCCAAACACACAATTGAGAAGAGAGGTCTAATAGCACATTTTATAGTATTTCTACAAATACAACAGGCATAAATAACTTCAAGGGCATAGGTAATAATAAAGTGTAGTAAAATAATGAGTTAACTGAGAAGCTTCTAATAAGTATTGCCTTTATTAATAATGTAACTAATAATAACTTTGTGTAATATTTAATGATTGTGTTTAACAACGGGATTGCAAAATTTCTGAAAATCTAATAGCTGGCTCTGATGACCGTCTCTGAGCCACATCCAGGACGTTCCTGCCCATCTTCCATATGTTTCTTTCTCCCCACCCCAAAATAATCAAAATTAAAGTGCACTGTATGGAATTGTGAGAACAGATTTTAATGGAGAGCAAGTACAGGCTCACTTAACATGCATCAAAAAACTAGAGATGATACTTATGGAATAGTGACAGGGCCTAGAAATAGAATAAATTTGGCAAAAACAGGAATTAAGTGCCTAAGATAAAACAGGTTATATGGATTCCTATGTTTAACTTCACCAAGGATTTGTAGAAATCTCAGGAAAGGTTGTATATGCCCACTGGCTATAGCACAGGCTATTCTAGGCAATGTAACAGATTTGGGGGGATCAGCTAACTATCTAGGATATGTGTACACAACCATACACATAAATATATCTGTATGTGTCTGTATATATATGTATATGCAGATATATGTCCTCATTAGAATGGAATCCAAAATTATATCAATTTTTAGGACCAATGAAAATATTTCCAAGAAATTCCCCTAGAGCAGGTGTCCTCAAACTGCGGCGTGCAGGCGACATGAAGCCGTGTGAATTGTATTTGTTCCTGTTTTGTTTTTTACTTCAATATGATATGTGCGGTGTGCATAGGAATTTGTTCATAGTTTTTTTTTAAACTATAGTCCGGCCCTCTAACATTCTGAGGGACAGTGAATTGGCCCCCTGTTTAAAAAGTTTGGGGACGCCTGCCCTAGAGGATAGAGGCACATCTCATTCTTCTCTATTTGGAATACCTAGTGCATTTCTTTTCTCTTAAAGTTATTGTTTTCCATCTGGTCTTCATATTTTCATCAGATGAGTCCTTTGGTTTATTTGTCATCAGAATCTCATGGGAAGAATTTGAGAAGTATAGATTCTAGGATCACACTCACACAGGTTCTGATTCAATAGATCTAGGCTTGACGTTGAGAATCTGAATTCTGAAGACTTTACGCAGATGACCCAGCCAAGCATAGTAGAAAAACTGCTGGATGTGCCTGGAATCTAGGTTGAGGTGCAGTTCAACTCTGCACTGTACTGCCTTGTGGGAGTTGACCCAGGATAGTTTATCTCTCAAGCACTAGGTTTCAGGGCAGTAGTGCATGCCTTGCAGGGTAAGAGGACCCCTCTCACTTTTGTAATGGGAGTGTTTCTTCCACCTTCACATCAGCCCACCCCTGTCTGCATGGCTGAACGCATGAACCTACTTTTTTTTTTTTTTTTTTGTTTCGTTTTTGCAGTGGGATGTCCTGTTGGCACAAACTTTTAATGTTTTTCTCTAACAAGGGAAACTTTGTCCCCCATCTAATTTTCCTGGAACAGAGGAGCTCTGCAAGCCAGATTTCATTCCAGATAGAAAAAAAAAAAAAAACTTGGTATGAACTCATAAATCAGTTAAAAAATTATTATTAATCTGCCTCATGGGATATACCATACTCTGACTGAATTCAGGGAGAGCAAGGGAGCCCCAAGTACCTAATTTAACACCTACAGATTCCCAAGAATGATTATATAATGGAAAGAAGACATATTGAGGATTATAAGAAAAAGTTTAATAAAAAATGTAAATTGAAAGGCCATAAAATTCAAATGAGGCTCATTCCCCAGGTTATAACAAGCTCTGTGTTCAGACCTTGTTAATAGCTTTTAAAATAATAATAATAATAATAATTTTATTGTAGCTTCTATTTTTTCTGTTGATGTATTAGAGCTTAATTAATTCCCCCTAAAGGGGAAAAAGAGGACAAAATGGTATTTGATCTGAGATATGTACAATGGGCAAAGTAATTAGGATCAGCAAGTTACTTTTCATTACTTTTTTCCCCTAGTTATGTCTTCTTAGAGAGAAACAGCTCTGGACAGAGACTCCCTGTGTCTCTTCCTAGATCAGAGACTCGGCAGAGCCAGGACATACATTAAGGCCAATGGAATTATTTAGATAGAGATCACACAATAAAAAAGAAAAGAAATGAAACCACAGCCATAAAGGCCTACCGCATTTATTTTCTGGTGATAATAAGGGATAATAGTAGTGACATTTTGAATGTAAAATATAGTTCAAAGTACCAGAAGCGTAACTCATGTAGGGTGCCAGAATGAACATAGTCTCAATAATATCTTGGCCATGGAATACAACTGCAGATACTAGTACTGATGCTGTGTGACTCTACTGACCTCCCTTGACCTTAGATTCTTCATGTGAAAATGAAAATAGCAATAGTACCTGCCTGAATGCTGAAAATAGCAATAGTACCTGCCTGAATGCTGGTTGTGATGAGTAAAGGAGGTCCTATAATAAAAAACACTATGTGTAGGAAGTTGCTAAATGGTAATATTATTTATTTATTTATTTATTTATTTATTTATTTATTTTTGCCCTGGTTTTACAATATAATTTACTGATATTAGTCTTGAGCAGTTCCCAAGCTGATGCTAACTTTAATGACTTATACTAAGCCTGTCCCTGTGACCTCTGGTGGCCACACACACTCAGGAGAAGCCACTGGCCGTATAGGTATACCGCTACACTACAGCTTAGAGAAATGAAGCCATAGGTATACCAGCTCATAATGTGCTCAAGAATGTCAGCCAATTTACCTGCCTAAGTACAGGGAACTGCATATTAGAATTCAGGCACTGTGGGATGTACTGTATTTCAGAGAGTGATTTGGGTTGGGGTAAGATCACATAAAGATAGAGAAATATTTGGCTTCAGGAAGCAAGCCAGCCCCCAGTGACCCCAACATCATTCCCAGAGCCCCCAAGAAGATGGTGAGAAACAAGGTCCAGGAGTAGCTCTTCCTCCAACCCCCCAACAGGCTCTCAGATGAAAACTTAGACTCCAGACTGACATCTGCTTCTTTCTTTCGGGTGCATGCATGGTGTGTTCCTCTGCCTGAAGTGTTTATCTCACCTGCATTGTTGAATTCACCCCTCCTCTTTCTTTGATATTTCTGCTCTCTGGGCAAGTAACTCTAGTGTCAACCCCATGCCCCCCATCCCAACAAATTAAATACAGACTACACGTTAAAAGCACTTGTATCCACCTGTAGCACTTGTTAATTAGGTAAGTTTAATTAAGATCTATAAGCTCCACTAAGGTAGAGATTGGGTTGCAGTGGTGGTGGTTATTATTTAGTGAAAGGCTTTTGTTCACCTCCATAGCCTCCATCTCTAGCAAATTTTGTTGGGTTAATAAACAAATGAGAAGATATTAAGAGAGAAAAGTAAGAAAGGTCTGAATCAGCAAAGAGAAAACAGTTTAAAGAGCTAAGATTATTCATTATATTTTTCCTCTTCTAGTTGACCCTGCCTACTCCCTTTTAGACTCTACCTTATCCTTTAATATCTTTCCCAGCTCTCCATGGAGCTTTCTCAGGTTCTATGCTTACTTGCTCACATCAAGGTCTTTCTCCTTGAGTGAGCCAATTTGAAACCCTCACAAAGAAGAGACTGAGATCAGAATTTCACTCTTTGCTACCCTTTGAAAAAAAATATCTGATATTAGTAAGGTTTACATGTATCATCAGGGCATTGCCTCAGATCAGCAATCAAACCAGTTGAGAAGGGGCTTAGAGAAAGGGAGAAGGAGAAGGGTAAGAGTTCCTAGACTGACATCTTGGCTTGCATGTTTGCATTCTCTACCCTATGCTTCAGGAGAAGGACAACTTTCCCTCTGATGATAGCTGCTATATGGTAAGCAAGCATACTGTTTCTGAATTGAAATTAGAATTGAGATATAAGAGCCTCAAGGTCAGCCCTGAGCCAGTTGTGTCTTATCAACTATCTCCAAAATATATTTTCAACATCCACCACCAATTATTCAAATATACAGGGCTAACAGAAAACTAGATTTCACTTCAAAGCATCCTAAGCCAACAACAAAATCAGCCGCAATATATCCAACAGAAAAGAAGTCAATAGAAACTGTCAATGAGAAAACCCAGATGTTGGGCCTACTAGCCAAAGACTGCAGTGGACTACTTTAAGTATGTTCAAAGTGAGAAGGAACACAAAGAGGCTTCAGGGGAGGTAGCAGGACAACCTGGCCTGCTGAACCAGGAAGTCTGGAGGGCCCACAAAAAGGTGGGTAGGAAGTAACCTAGGTAACCAATGACCAATAGAAAGAGACCATCAATGACCAATAGAAAATGGCAATACTGCCTGGAGGCACAGAGAGGCCAATGAAAGACTTGCAGCCAATTTCAAATGGAGAGAATTAAATAGATTTAAGACAAAAAAAGTTACTAGATACAAAGATATTTTTGTAATGATAATAGGATCTGTCCATCATGTATAAACATATTTTAAAGAGCTCCAAAATTCATAAAGAAAAAAACAGTATTGAAGAGAGAAATAGACAGCTTAACAATAATAATAGTTGAAGATTTCAGTACTCCTTGCAATAATGCATAGGGCAACTACACAGAAGGTTGCCAAGGAAACAGAAAACTTGAACAATACCATAAACCAACTAGACCTAAGTGGTATTATAGAACATTCCATCCAACGACAATAGAGTACTCATTTTTTTCTCAAGGCCATGTGAAATATTCTCCAGGTAGACCACACATGTGGCCATAATACAAGTCTCAATCAATTTAAAAGTGTTGAAATCATGTAAAATGTATTCTGACTACAACAAAACACAGTTAGAAATCAATAACAGGTGGAAATTTGGAAATTTCACAATATTTGGAACTTTAAAATATACTCCTAAGCAACCAAGGAAGAAATCACAAAGGAAATTAGAAAATACTTTGATGAATGAAAATATTAATAAAACTACAATGTAGTAAAACTTATAGGAAAAAACGAAATTAGTACTCACAGTGAAATTCACAATGTGAACACCTATTCTAAAAAAATTTTTTTAAAGAAATATCAAACCAATAACCTAACTGTCCGCCTTAAGAAATTAGAAACAAGGGAGGAGATTAAAGATGGCAGCCGAGTAACAGCTTCCCTGCAACTGGGAACAGTGAGTCTGGGGAGACAAGACTCCAGGCATCTCTGGCTGGCGGGATCTGCCTATAATCATCCCTTTGAGGATACAGGGAGCCAGCAAGGGACTTCTGGACCCCAAGAGGAGGACAAAAACAGTGGAAAATTGGCAAGTGGTTGCGTGTGTTCGATCAACCTAATCACGCCTGCAACCGTAAGTACAAGCAGCAGTGAGACTGCAAACCAGAAAGGCCTTACCTGTGAACTGTTTTGGTGTTCTTGGAATTGGCACTCAGTTGAACTGCCTTGAGGAGAGCTTGAGCAGGAGTGTGGAGAACTTGGGCATTGTCTGGGGCCCCAGACTGAGCCACTGAGCTGGGCACAGGAAGCCATTGTGAAAGAACTGCCCTGGCAAGCTCTGCTCTCAGAGTCTCAGAGCAAGGATTGGGTGGGTCAAAATAACCTACTGACTGAGCAGCCTAAAGGTGAGGACTGAGCTGCCTTACAGCCTTAATCCTTAGGGGCAGAGTGAGACGGTTTTGGCACACTGGAGCCTTAGGCTGTTGCCCTGGGTAGAGTGCCGTGACGTCACAGCTCATAGCAACCTCAAACTCCTGGGCTTGGTGCCGCCCAGACCTCCATAAGAGCTGTGCAGTGACCCCTGACTGGTGACCTGCACCCACCAGGCCTCCACATTCCCTGACCAGGAACTGCAGGAACACGCAACCCTGCGTCCTCCCTCCTGGATCCTCCCAGCTTCCACACTAGCCCACTCATCTGGACAGGGACTCTGGTAGCTGCATGCCCTTTGGAGCCCTCCCTGCCTCTGCACAGAGCTCTTCTCCTGGCCAGAGACTGCTGGAGCCTTGGCCTCTCTGTGCCAAAGTCACTGGGCGCCTGGCACTCCCAGAACCGTGTGCACCACCCCTAGCCCTGTTGCTGGATGTGGGTGTGTCACAAACCAGAGCTGCTTCCACAACCAGAACTCCCTAGCCAGAGCAGCCCCAGAGGAACTACACAGGGTCACTCCCTACAAAGATCCAGCAACAATAGAGTGATCCCGCTGGGGTCTAATCTTGGAGAGACACCGCCCCAACTCTGAGGACAGCCAGAGGCAACAGTGAAAAACAATCATGAGGCAAAATCAGCAGAAAAACTCTGGCAATATGAATAATCAGAGTAGATCAACTCCCCCAAGGGTCAATGGGGCAGAAACAGCACAAGATCCCATGCACAAACAAATAGCTGAGATGTCAGAAATTGAATTCAGGATCTGGATAGCAAATAAGATCGAATTAGAATTCTAAAAGTTATCTCAAGAATTCAACGGATTCAAAGACCAAATGACCAAAGATTTCAACACATTGAGACACAAAAGTTGCATCCCTCAAAGATCTAAGAAACACAGTAGAATCCCTCAGTAACAGAATGGAGCAAGTAGAAGAAAGGATTTCTGACATTGAAGACAAAGCTTTCGAACACTCCCAAACCCTCAAAGAAGAAAAGAAATGGAGAGCAAAAACAGACCACTCTCTCAGAGAGCTCTTGGATAATTTGAAGAAAATCAATATTCGCTTATAGGGAGCCCTGAAAGTGACGAAGTGGCTTCACAAGGCATAGAGTCTCTTCTCTATGAGATTATGAAGGAGAACTTTCCAGACATGCCAAGACATTCCGAAATTCAGATAGCAGACAGTTTCAGAACTCCAGCACGACTCAACCCAAATAAGAAATCCCACAGACACATCATAATCAATTTCACTAAAGTTAATATGAAGGAGAAAATTCTGAAAGCTGCCAGATGAAAAAAACCATTACCTACAAGGGGAAGAATATCAGAATAACTGCAGATCTCTCTGCTGAAACCTTTCAAGCTAGAAGAGAGGATGGTCATCGACTTTTAATCTCCTAAAACAAAATAACTTTCAACCCAGGATCCTGTACCCAGCTAAATGAAACTGAGCTTCATTTATGACGGAGAAATTAAATACTTCAACGACATTCACATGTTGAAGAAATTTGCCACAACTAAACCAGCTCTCCAGGACATTCTTAGACCTATCCTCCATAAAGACAAGTGTAATTCTCCACCACAAAAGTAAACCCACCAAAAAAATTTTTGATCAAATTCCAACTTCCACAGTCGCAAAAGGATTAAAAATGTCCACTGGTCTCACGAAAGGCTTATCAATACTCTCAATTAATGTGAATGATTTAAATTGTCCTCTAAAGAGGCATAGGTTGGCGGGCTGGATACAAAAACTCAAGCCAGATATCTGCTGCATCCAAGAATTGCATCTTACATTAAAAGACAGATACAGACTCAAGGTGAAGGGATGGTCATCTATATTCCAGGCAAATGGAAAGCAGAAAAAAGCAGGCATTACAATCCTGTTCGCAGACATAATAGGCTTTAAACCAGCCAAAATAATTAAGGATAAGGATGGACCCTTCATATTTGTTAAAGGTAATACTCAATATGATGAGATCTCAATTATTAATATTTATTCACCCAACCACAATGCACCTCAATTTATAAGAGAAACTCTAACAGACATGAGCAACTCGATTTCCTCCACTTCCATAGTAGTTGGAGATTTTAACACTCCTTTAGCAGTCCTGGATACATCCTCCAAAAAGAAGCTAAGCAAAGAAATTTTAGATTTAAACTCAACCATTCAACATCTGGACTTAACAGACATCTACAGAACATTTCATCCCCAAAAAACTGAATACACATTCTTCTCATCAGCCCATGGAACATACTCCAAAATCGACCACATCCTAGGCCACAAATCTAATCTCAGCAAATTTAAAAAAATAGAAATTATTCCTTGCATCTTCTCAGACCATCATGGAATAAAAGTTGAACTAAATAACAACAGGAACCTGCATACCCATACAAAAACATGGAAGCTAAACAACCTTATGCTGAAGGATACATGGGTTATAGGAGAGATTAAGAAGGAAATCACCATATTTTTGGAACAAAACAACAATCAAGACACGAATTACCAGAACCTCTGGGATACTGCAAAGGCAGTCCTAAGAGGGAAATTTATAGCACTGCAAGCCTTCCTCAAGAAAACGGAAAGAGAGGAAGTCAATAACTTAATGGAACATCTCAAGCAACTGGAGAAAGAAGAACACTTCAACCCCAAACGCAGCAGAAGAAAAGAAATAACCAAAATCAGAGCAGAATTAAATGAAATTGAAAACAAAAGAATTATACAACAGATCAATAAATCCAAAAGCTGGTTTTTTGAAAAGATTAATAAAATAGATAAACCTTTGGCCAACCTAACCAGGAAAAAAAGAGTAAAATCTCTAATTTCATCAATCAGAAATGGTAATGATGAAATAACAACAGACCCCTCAGAAATTCAAAAAATCCTTAATGAATACTAGAAGAAACTCTACTCTCACAAATATGAAAATCTGAAAGAAATTGACCAATACCTGGAATCACACCACCTACCAAGACTTAGCCAGAACGAAGTGGAAATGTTGAACAGGCCTATATCAAGTTCTGAAATAGCATCAACTATACAAAATCTCCCTAAAAAGAAAAGCCCAGGACCAGATGGCTTTACGTCAGAATTCTACCAAACATTTAAAGAAGAACTAGTACCGATACTACTAAACCTCTTCCAAAATATAGAAAAAGAAGGAATATTACCCAACACATTCTACGAAGCAAACATCACCTTGATCCCCAAACCAGGGAAAGACCCAACAAAAAATGAAAATTATAGACCAATATCACTAATGAATATACATGCTAAAATACTCAATAAGATCCTAACAAACAGAATCCAACAACACATCAAAAAAATTATACAACATGACCAAGTCGGATTTATCCCAGGGTCTCAAGGCTGGTTCAATATACGTAAACCTATAAATGTAATTCAACACATAAACAAACTTAAAAATAAAGACCATATGATTCTTTCAATTGATGCAGAAAAAGCTTTTGATAATATCCAGCATCACTTCATGATCAGAGCACTTAAGAAAATTAGTATAGAAGGGACATTTCTTAAACTAATAGAGGCCATCTACAGCAAACCCACAGCCAATATCATATTCAATGGAGTTAAATTGAAATCATTTCCACTGAGATCAGGAACCAGGCAAGGTTACCCATTGTCTCCATTGCTCTTTAACATTGTAATGGAAGTTTTAGCTATTGCAATTAGGGAAGAAAAGGTGATCAAGGGTATCCACATAGGGTCAGAAGAGACCAAACTTTCACTCTTCTCAGATGATATGATCGTATATCTGGAAAACACTCGGGATTCTACTACAAAACTTTTTTTTTTTCTTTCTTTTTTTGTAGAGACAGAGTGTCACTGTACCACCCTCGGGTAGAGTGCCATGGCGTCACACGGCTCACAGCAACCTCTAACTCCTGGGCTTACGCGATTCTCTTGTCTCAGCCTCACGAGCAGCTGGGACTACAGGCGCCCGCCACAACGCCCGGCTATTTTTTTATTGCAGTTTGGCCAGGGCTGGGTTTGAACCCGCCACCCTCGGCATATGGGGCCGGCGCCCTACTCACTGAGCCACAGGCGCCGCCCTACTACAAAACTTTTAGAAGTGATCAAGGAATATAGCAATGTCTCAGACTACAAAATCAACACCCATAAATCTGTAGCCTTTATATATACCAACAATAACCAAGCCGAACATACAGTCAAGGACTCTATTCCTTTCACAGTAGTGCCAAAGGAGATGAAATATTTGGGAGTATACCTAACAAAGGACGTGAAAGATCTCTACAAAGAGAACTATGAAACGCTAAGAAAAGAAAAAGTCAAAGATGTTAACAGATGGAAAAACATACCACGCTCATGGCTGGGAAGAATCAACATTGTTAAAATGTCCATACTGCCCAAAGCAATATATAATTTTAATGCAATTCCTATTAAAGCTCCATCGTCATACTTTAAAGATCTTGAAAAAAATAATACTTCGTTTTATATGGAATCAGAAAAAACCTTGAATAGCCAAAAAATTACTCAGCAATAAAAACAAAGCAGGAGGAATCACGCTACCAGACCTGAGACTGTACTATAAATCCATAGTGATCAAAACAGCATGGTACTGGCAAAAAAGCAGAGAAGTAGATGTCTGGAACAGAATAGAGAACCAAGAGATGGATCCAGCTACTTACCGTTATTTGATCTTTGACAAGCCAATTAAAAACATTCAGTGGGGAAAAGATTCCCTATTTAACAAATGGTGCTGGGTGAACTGGCCAGCAACCTGTAGAAGATTGAAACTGGACCCACACCATTCACCATTAACTAAGATAGACTCTCACTGGATAAAAGATTTAAACAAGACATGAAACTATAAAAATACTGAAGAAAGTGCAGGGAAAACTCTTGAAGGAATCGGCCTGGGTGAATATTTTATGAGGAGGACTCCCCAGGCAATTGAAGCAGTATCAAAAATACACTACTGGGACCTGATCAAACTAAAAAGCTTCTGCACAGCCAAGAACATAGTGAGTAAAGCAAGCAGACAGCCCTCAGAATGGGAGAAAATATTTGCAGGTTATACCTCCGATAAAGGTCTAATAACCAGAATCCACAGAGAACTCAAACGTATTAATAAGAAAAGAACACGTGACCCCATCTCAGGGTGGGCAAGGGACTTGAAGAGAAACTTCTCTAAAGAAGACCGACGCAAGATCTACAAACACATGAAAAAAAGCCCATCATCCTTAATCATCAGAGAAATGTAAATCAAAAGTACTCTGAGATATTACCTAACCCCAGTAAGAGTAGCCCACATAACAAAATCCCAAAACCAGAAATGTTGGCATGGATGTGGAGGAAAGGGCACACTTCTACGCTGCTGGTGGGAATGCCCACTAATACGTTCCTTCTGGAAGGATGTTTGGAGAATACTTAGAGACCTAAAAATAGACCTGCCATTCAATCCTATAATTCCTTTACTAGGTTTATACCCAGAAGACCAAAAGTCACAATATAACAAAGACATCTGTACCAGGATGTTTATTGCAGCCCGATTCATAATTGCTAAGTCATGGAAGAAGCCCAAGTGCCCATCGACCCACGAATGGACTAGCAAATTGTGGTACATGTATACCATGGAATACTATACAGCCTTAAAGAAAGATGGAGACTTCATTTCTTTCATGTCTACATGGATAGAGCTGGAACATATTCTTCTTAGTAAAGTATCTCAGGAATGGAAGAAAAGTATCCAATGTACTCGGCCCTACTATGAAGCTAAATTATAGCTTTCACATGAAGACTATAACCCAACTATAGCACAAGACTATGGAGAAAGGGCCAAGGAAGGGGAAGGGAGGGGGGAGGTTTTGGTGGAGGGAGGGTAATGGGTGGGGCCACATCTATGGTGCATCTTAGAATGGGTACAGGCGATTGCACTAATGTACACAGCTATGATTTAACAATAAAAAAAAGAAAAAAAGAAATTAGAAACAAAAAACATGGAAGGGGTAGAGTACAAGGGAGTTGGGGGCTGACAATGAAAAAGCTTCACTGAGTTGTGCTTGGACAGAGTAGCTTGGGAGAAAAAGCATGAAACCATCCATAGGCTGAAGGCCAGGAGACTTCCATCCCAAAGGAGATGAGGTCAAGGTCACTCCCAGAAGAAGTGGTTGGAGATAGAGAGCTTCCAGGTGTAAACAACATCGCTCAGTATCAGAGCAGCAAGTCTGTGGGTCTGAGTACTCCAAAGAGTAGTAGCAGCTTAGGGTCTTAATAATCACAGGGCTTTCTCCAATCCATTGCTAGCGGGTGTATATATTAGTTGGCTAAGGCTTGCCATAACAAAACATCACAGGCTTTGAAAACAGAAATGTATTTTCTCTAAGTTCTGGAGGCTGGAAGTCTGAAGATGAGGACGTTGGTGGGTTTAGTTTCTTTGGAGGCCGCTCTCCTTGGTGTGCAATGGCTGCCTTTGTGCTGTGACCTCACACGGTCGCCCCAGTCTGTGCTATCTGTATCCTAATCTTCTATTCAGAATCTAATCTTCAGTCATGTTGGATTAGAGCCCAGCATGTGACCTTATTTTACCTTAATTACCTCCTTGAAGGAATAATCTCCAAATACACTCGGGGGTACTAGGGATTAGGGATTTAATGTATGAATTGGGAGGAGGGGGGAAATTCAGTCCATACCCAGGTAGAATGAGGTTTCATGGGATGTACAAAGCAGACAGAGCATAAGTAGCTATAGATATGTTTGGCTATTTTTAAAACAATTGGATATATAAAAAATTAAGTTTGGAGCTGGAGGGGTTTTGAGCTA
This sequence comes from Nycticebus coucang, assembly GCF_027406575.1. Classification (NCBI taxonomy): domain Eukaryota; kingdom Metazoa; phylum Chordata; class Mammalia; order Primates; family Lorisidae; genus Nycticebus; species Nycticebus coucang. The sequence continues at coordinate 94,247,640 of NC_069791.1, read as the reverse complement.
ACAGGTCCCAGACTGCAGGGATGACATAAACAACGTAGGGATAATACACAGGGGTCACCTGTGGCTTATTTGGATAACAAAGGGAAGACTAAACCTGAAGAAAGGAGGAGGGAAATACTAAAGAAGAGAGTAGAAATAAATGAAACAGGGCGGCGCCTGTGGCTCAAGGAGTAGGCGCTGGCCCCATGTACTGGAGGTGGCAGGTTCAAACCCAGCCCCGGCCAAAAACTACAAAAAAAAAAAAAAAAAAAAGAAAGAAAGAAAAGAAATGAACCAAATCATAGTGAGAACAATATAGAACAAAAGTTGAGTTTTGAAAATATAAAAAGATTGATAAGCCTTTACCTAAACCAAGACAAGACAGAAGAGACACAAACTGCTAAAATCAGAATGAAAGAGAGATATAGGGGATTATAGGGGAAAAAAAAAAGAATTAGAATACTGTGGACAATTGTATGCCAACAGACTAATCTCCATAGAATTGTCAAATCCCTAAGAAAGTGCAAATTCCCAAAAATGGCTCAAGAATAGGAAATGTAAAGAGACCTCTGAAAAGTAGAGATAAAATTAAGAAAGAAGCAATTTCTACAAGTTAAAGCCGAGGACCAGATGGTTTTGCTGACAAATTCTACCAAACATTTAAATAAGAGATAAAATTAATACTGAGCCAAACTCTTCCAAAAGGAGAAGTGGAAGGAACACTTCTCAACTCATTCCATAAAACCAGGATTATACTGTCATCAAAGCCAGACAAAAAAACATGACAAGAAACGAAAACCATACACCAATGTCCCTTGATGCAAAAATCCCCAACAAAACAATAGTAAAACAAATCTAGCAACATTTCAAAAGAATTACACAAATGACCCACAAACTCATGGAAAAATGCTCAATGTCTCCGATCATTAGGGAAATGCAAATCAAAACCACAGTGAGATGTCACCTAACGCCAATGAGAAGGGCTCACAGTAAAACCTCCCCAACACTAGATGCTCGTGTGGGTGCAGAGAGGAAAGAACGCTCATCCATTGGTGGTGGGACTGCAAACTAATGCAACCTCTATGGAAAACTGTACAGGGATACCTCAAGGAATTTAAACTAGACCTACTGTTTGATTCAGCAATCCCACTGCTGGGTACATATGCCAAGGAAAAAAAGTCATTTTATAAAAAGTACACCTGCACTTGAATGTTTATAGCAGTACAATTCACAGTCCGAAAGATATGGAAGCAACCCAAGTGCCCAGCAATACATGAATGCTATAAATAAATACCAATAAAATGTGGTATATGCAAACTGTGGTGTACTACTCAGCCATAAAGAAAAATAGCAATCTAGTATCTTTTATAACAACCCTAGAACTAGAAACCATTCTTCTAAGTGAGATATTACAGAAATATTACATGTACTCAATACCAAGTTGGAACTGATCAATCAATACTTAAGTGCACATATGGAAGTAAATATCAATGAAAATCAAGCTGGGAGGGGGAGAAGAGAGAATGGGTAAATGGGTAAATCATAACCTATTGATTATGGTGCAGCGTCCAGGTGGGGGGCACTGTTTATAACCTTGACTCCATTTGTTCAAAAATCAAAGTGTGTAAACAAAACACATGTACTCTCTATTATTCTGAAATAGAAAATTAATAAAAATAAGATAAAAAATATACATCATGACCTATTTAGATTTATAATAACAGTATAATTTCCTTCAGTATATAAAAACTAATCTGTTTTATGTCAACAAAATAAAGGATAAAAGTGATATAATCATTTCTATGCAGAAAAAGCATTTGACAAACTCTTACACATTTTCATGATTTAAAAAAAAAACAGTCAACAGACAAGAAAAACAAGGCAATTTCCTCAAATTAATAAAGGGCATCTATAAAAAACTCTCAGCTAACATCCTATTTACTGGTGAAAGACATAAGCTTTCTCTCTAACATCACAAACTAAAAAGGGGTGCCTTCTCTTGCCATTTCTATTGAACATTGTACTGGAGAACAAGGAAAGTAGACAATAAAGTAAAATAAACAACATTAATATTAGAAAGGAATAAATGAAACAGTCTTAATTCACAAATGACATGATCTTTATAGAAAATCCAAAGAAGGCACACATTAAATGCAATTATTACTGGAACCAACAAATGAGTTTAGCAAGTTCGTAGGATGCAAGATCAATATAAAAACTGTTTATATAGCAATGAACAGACAATAATGAAACAAATAAAATAATTACATTTACGATAGCATCAAAAATAAAATAGGAATAAATTCAACAAAAGAAGTGAAAGACTTGTACAGTAAAAAGTACAAAAGATTGTAAAATAAAATTGTCTCAATGGCAAGACATACACCATGTTCATAGACTTGAGAACTTAATATTGTTAAAATGGCAGCACTGTGTTAATTTACTATTGTTTTATACCAAATTACCACACACTTAACTGCTTCAGGAACACAAATTCGGGCTCGGCGCCTATAGCACAGGGGTTACGGCACCAGCCACATACACCAAGGGTGGTGAGTTTGAACCTGGCCTGGGCCAGCTAAACAATGATGGCAACTACAACAAAAAATAGCTGGCGTTATAGTGGGAGCCTGTAGTCCCAGCTCCTTGGGAGGCTGAGGCAAGAGAATCGCTTGAGCCCAAGAGTTTAAGGTTGCTGTGAGCTGTGACGCCACAGCACTCTACTGATGGTGACATAGTGAGAGTCTGTCTCAAAAACAAACAAACAAACAAACACAAATTTGTCATCTTACAATTCTAGAGGTCAGAAGTAAAAAATGGGCCTTCTGAGACTAAATTCAAAGTGTAAGCCAAGCTGTGTTGGCTCTGAAGGTTCCAGGGGAAAAAATGTTTCTTGCCTTTTTCAGCTTCTAGTGGCTCAATCACAGACTTTGGCTGGTGAGTGTGACACTCCAGCCACATTTCCCTCATCATATCTTCTTCTGTAACTCTACCTTCTTTCTCCCTCTTATAAAAGATTCTTGTGATTACATTGACCCATTGCCATGGAAGGTAACACATTCACAAGTTACAGAAATTAGTACATAGGCATATTTGGGGGGATCTTTACCTATCACATTTCCAAAGATGATCTAATGAGTTTATTTAATCCTTATCACAATCTCAATTGGCTGGTTTTCAGAACTGATAAGATAATCTGAAAATTTATAATAAACCCGGAATAGTCAAAACAATCTTAGAAACCAGAACAATATTGATCTCACACTTCTGAATTTCAAATCTGCTTCAAAAATACAGTCATCAAGGCAGTGTGGTACTGGCATAAGGATAAATATAGAAATCAGTGGAATAGACCCTTGACTGCACTAATGTACACAGCTATGATTTAATAATAAAATAAATAAATCTCCATTTGGAACTTTGAAAGAAAAAAAAGAAATCAATGGAATAGAATTGAGAGGTCAAAAATAAAACTTTACATTTTGGGTCCATTTATTTGTTGACAAAGATGCCAAGATAATTCAATGGCAAAAGAATCGTCATTTCAACAAATGATATTGGACAATTAGATATTCACAGGTAAAAGAAATTGGGTTCCTATCTCATACCATCTGGAATATTAACTTAAAATTTACCATCAACCTAAATGTAGAAGTTAAAAATATAAAACTCCCAGGGATAAAAGATAGGAATATCTTTGTAACATGTGTTAAGCAAAGCCTTCTTAGATATGACACCAAAACATGCCTAAAAAAAGAGAGAGTAGATAAATTAAACTTTGTCAAAATTAAAAACGTTTGTGTTTTAAAGGAGACTTTGAGACAGGTACAAAGTTACACACAGAATGGAAGGTAATGTTTGCTAATCTTGCATTACATGAGGAACTTGTACCCAGAGTATATAAAGAATTTACAAGAGTCTTCTGACTCAACAATAAAAAGAAAAACCATTCGATTTTAAAAATGAAAAAAAGAGAAAGTAGGGGGATCTTTACCTATCACATTTCCAAAGACATATTTGAATACGTCTTTCTCCAAAGAAGGTAATAAATGGCCAATGGCTAATAAGCACATGATAAATTGCTCAATATCATTAGTCCTTAAGGAAACACAAATGAAAACCATAATGGGATACCACTTCACACCTGCTAGGATGGCTGTCATTGAAAAGATAGACAGCAAGAAAGGGTCAGCAAGAACATACAGAAATTAGCACCTTAATAAATAACTGGTGAAATTATAGCCACTTTGGAAGTTAGTTTGGTAACCTCTCAAAAATATTAAATACAGCTGCCATGTGACAGCAATTCCACTTCTGGGTTCATATTCTAAAGACTGAAAAACAGTACATCTACACCAAAGTGGGTACCTCAATGTCCACAGCAACATTATTCACACTATGAAAATGAGGAACAAGCCAAATGTCCATCAAGTTATGAATGAAAAAGTGAAATGTGACATGTGTGTATGGTGGAATATTATTCAGTCATAAAAAGATAGGGAGTACTGATGGACGCATGCTGTCCTGGGGATGAAGCCTGGAAGCGCTATGACACAGTGAAAGAACAGGTTACGTATTTTATAATTACTTTTTTTTTTTTTTGAGACAGAGTCTCACTCTGTCGCCTTTGGTGGAGTGATATGGCATCACAGCTCACAGCAACCTCAAACGTTTGGTCTCAAGCGATTCTCTTGCTTCAGCTTCCTGAGTAGCTGGGACTATAGGTGCCAGCCACAGTACCTGACTATTTTTTTTTTTTTTTTATTGTTGGGGATTCATTGAGGGTACAATAAGCCAGGTTACACTGATTGCATTTGTTAGGTAAGGTCCCTCTTGCAATCATGTCTTGCCCCTCAATTTTGATATGAGGACGATTAATGATAATTAAGGTCATGGTGGGGGGGAGGAAAAGCAGAGAGAGGGAAGGAGGGAGGGGGGTGGGGCCTTGGTGCGTGCCACACCTTCTGGAAGAAAAAATAAATGCCTATTTTAAAGGAGGAGGTCTCGCTCTGGCTCAGGCTGGTCTAGAATCCCTGAGCTCCGGCAATCCACCCACCTTGGCCTCCCAAGTGCTGGGATTACAGGCATGAGCCACCGCGCTGGGCCTTACAATTTCATTAACAGGAAATGCGGAAGCAAATCCACAGCTATAGAAAGTAGAACAGTGGTTGTCACAGACTGGGAGAGGGAGAATAGGAGAACAACTGTGTAACAGGTATGGGGTTTCTTCTGGGGATGGTGGAAAAGTTTGGGAATTAGCAGCTTTGGTTGAGCAACACTGAATTTACTAAAACCTACTGAATTGTACACTTTAAAGCTCTGGATTTTACAGTGTGTGAATTATATCTCAATGAAGCCATTATTTTTAAAAATAACAACATAAAAATACTCTAACAAAAGGAAGAAACAGAAGAAAAGGGAAATAAACACATGGGCCCAGTGAAAACCAAATAGCAAGATGACAGGCGTTAACCTAACTATCTTAACGACCACGTTAAATGGTCTAAACATTTAAGGCAACGATGTCAGCTTGACGGGGAAAAAGCAATATCTAAGGAAGCAGAAGAAATTCACTTTAAATGCTCAACTAGATAAAACATAAAGGGATAGAAAAATATATGCCATGAAAACATTTTTTGTAAAAAGCTGGAGTGGTTCTATGAACATCAGAGAAAGTAGATTTCAGAGCAAAGAACTAAGAAGGTTACTTACTAAAGAGGTCGGTTACTCAAGAGGACGTACGTACTTAGGTACCAATAGCAGAGACTGAAAATGCAAGAGGCAAAAACCAACAGAAATGCAAAGAGAAAGAAAAATTCCTCTCCCTTCTCAATGATTGATAGGACAAATGAATGGAAAATCCACAAGCATGTAGACTTGAGAAATACCTTGAACCAACTTCACTCAGTGAACATTTATACAACATTCGACTTAGCAACAGAACACAAGCGTCTTTTCAATGTATTCTGAATGTCTGCACAGAACACCTACCAGTATAGACGGTATCCCAGACCAGAATACATGAGCTTTTAATGTAGTGAAAGGATTCAAGTCATCCAAACTCTGTTTTCTGACTGTAACAAAATTAAATTGGAAATTAATAACAGGTCTCTAGAAAACCCCAACATTTGGAAACTTAACAGCATATATCTGAATAGCCCGTGCTCAAAGAAGAAATCAAAAGGGAACACAGACGGAGTGTGTAACGGAATGGATATTAAAGCACAGTGAAAGGTGGGGAGTGTTGTTGAAGCAGTATTTAAGGAGAATTTGTGGAACTAAACACCTGCCTTAGGAAACTTCGAAGATCTCAAATCAATGACGTCAGTTTGCACCTGAGGAAAACAGTAAATGAGCAAATTAAACTCCAAGTAAGCAAAACAACAGGTATAATAAATGCGAGAGCAGAAACAGATGAAATAGAAAACAGAGAAAAATCCACAAGATAAAAAGCTGATTCTTGGAGCAGTCAAAACAATGAATAAAAATCCAGCCACACTGATCTAGAAAAAGAACAAAGACACAGATATCAATATCATGACTGAGAGAGGTGATCTCATTACAGATTCTACAAATATTTAAAGGGATAGTCAGATAAATATTATAAACAACTTTATGTCTATAAATTCAATGAAATTCAATGACAGTGGCTCGGTGCCTGTAGCACTGTTGTTACTGTGCCAGCCACATACACCAAGGCTGGTGGGTTCAAACCCGGCCAGGGCCAGCTAAACAACAATGATGACAATCTCAACAAAAAATAGCCAGGTGTTGTGGCGGGCACCTGTAGTTACAGCTACTTGGAAGGCTGAGTCAAGAGAATCACTTACGCCCAAGAGTTTGAGGTTGTTGTGAGCTGTGATGCCGTGGCACCTTACTCAGGGTGACGTAGTGAGACAGGGAGGGAGGGAGGGAGGGAAGGAGGGAAGGAGGGAAGGAGGGAAGGAGGGAAGGAAGGAAGGAAGGAAGGAAGGAAGGAAGGAAGGAAGGAAGGAAGGAAGGAAGGAAGGAAGGAAGGAAGGAAGGAAGGAAGGAAGGAAGGAAGGAAGGAAGGAAGGAAATACACCTAGGAGAGCTTGCTGGAGATGAAATAGATCACCTGAAGAGTGCTCTGTTTATTACAGAAAATGAAATAATAACTTAACTTCCCACAAACAAAACTCTAGGCTCAGATGGCTTCTCCAACACATTTTAGAAATAAATAATAGAAATTCTGCACAAACTCTTCCAGGAAGTTGAAAAGGGCATTACTCTGATAGCAAAAACTCATCAAAGACAGTACAAGAAAAGAAAACTACAAACCCAAAATAAAGTATGGATCTGCAGGATTAATCTGGATGAAAGTTCAGTGGAATAATAATTAAGAGGAATTGTTTGGCCGGCCAAATCTTGGTTCAAAATTCTTTCTGTGCCATTGTGTGATCTCGGGTGAGTAACTTTGCCTCTTTACCCTCCATTTCCTTATCTATATAATCAGAGCAGTAACCTTAGGCTGAGGGTGAAGGCACAGGTTTAATTTGATCATATATCTGCAGTGCTCTTAAACAGCGCCTGGGATGTAATAGGCAATTCAACAACTATTAACTGTAACAAGATATAATAATATTCTTGTTAAGATAAGGGAACCTATGCCTTTTGTGGTGTGAACAAATGTTTGCAGCCAGTAGTTATTTTTTGACCAATGAAATAATTTCAAAATCACTATTTTTCTTTGCACTTAAAGGAAGCAGTATAATTCTTTTTAACTGCATATGTAACTTACCTCTTAACCAAGAAGCAGTGGCCTTTCTCCCCTGCACTTTTTTTTTTTTTCTTGTTTTGTCACAAGAAGAAGCAAGATTTTTGTGCTCTGATCCGGCATGAATACTCCTTTCAGCCTTCTGTTTTCCTGCTGGCTGGGGACCTGACTTGCTCATAGAGTTGTCACTCAGTCCAAGCTGACACAGAATCCCAAAAAGTCGTGCTCACTGAAATCTATCGTCGTTTACCCCAAACCCTTGTGGCTTACAGCCTTGCTTGAGATCAAGACTGTTTGAAGTTTTCCATGGCTCCAACTAGAGCTTTTCCCTCCTCATGGTCTGGGAAATTAAAACCAAGCAATGGTCCTGACTGCTTAGCCTTGTTTATTTATTCCTTACACTCATTACCAACACACCAAAGCACAAAACGCAACAGAGCCTTCCGCACAGGTTGGGAGTCCACGCTCCCGGACACTTGAAGGTCAGGCTCCAGTGATCAGTGAAGGGCAGTCTCTTCTCAATCCTCCTGTTTTCAGCTTATTATTTTTACCACATGGGCAGGCAATGGGATGGGAAAAAGATGACTTGCTGTGTGTGAGGGCGGATGAACCCAGAGGAAGTCGACAGTCTGGTCCTTGTGTCTGAAGCTTTGGAAGCACAAAGACAGACCCCACCTGTTCACTAATGTGCTTCAGTAATTGTCCCAAATCTCCTACAGAGAGGGCTAAGTGAATTGGTAGAGAAAGACATTAAACTTATTGCAATATTTTTTTCCTCCTCTTTAGACTTAAGCCAGGATTTCTCAACTACAACATTGCTGGTAATTTGGACCAGATAATTCTCTATGGTGGGGAGCTTGATAGGCAAGGCATTACAGGATGGATGTTTAGCTGTATCCCTGGCCTTTACCCACTAGATGCCAGTAGCAGCCACCTTCCCAAATTGTGATGACTAAAATGCTTTCAAGTATTACCAAATGTTCCCTGGGGGTGGGGGAGGGAGAGCGCACAGCCCTGTGGGCATTGAAAACCACTGACCCATGCAGAAACATGACAGTAAAGACATTTTGCATCGGAACCATTGTACCTTTTACTTAGGGGGGAAAAAGGAGAGGGAAATAAATTTCCAAAGCTCACACAGTAAATTAGTGGGCAATGAGGGAGGAGAAATGGGTTTGCAAATGATGCTTGGGCAGACAACCATCTCTTCTGAATGATCAGGCATTGTCCAAGTAGGAAGGGAAGCTGTGATTTGTTTAGTTGAAAAGGACAAAAACCTTTGCCTTGCAGGGCTCTCTGGTAAGAGCTGAGCTGGAGGACACAGGATGACTGGACAGTATTTTCAAATATCCTGTAACGCCTCCCCTTAAATATAGGAGGACCAGCAGACTCAGAGCAGGTGCAACAGAGAGGAAGGGCAGCAGGTGTCTATCAGTTTCAAAGGTCCTGTCATCCCCTTGAGTAAACAAAACCCTGAGTGGTCAAAGGACAACACCTCACCCTTGCCAGCAAAATGAGGAAGGAGCCAGCCAAAGAAACAAAGTTGGAGAAAGGAGACAGAGGCCCCCCTTCTCGAGGACAGTCATCATGGATTTCAACAGAGCACAAACAGGAGCTGACAAACAGGGGCTGACAAATCCGTGTCAGAAATGAGGAAAATGTGGTATGCTCAAAGATGTCCACTTCCTAATCCCAGTAACCCGTGAATATGTCACCTTATAAGGCAAACGAGAGTCTGCAGATGCAATCAAGTTAAGAATCTTGAGATGAGATTATCCTGGATTATCCTGGGATGCCTGATGTAATCACAGGGTTCTTATAAGAAGGATGCAAGAGAAATCAGAGTTAGAAGGAAATGTAACACTGGAAGCAAGGGAAAGAGAGAGATTTGAAGATGCTGTGTTGCGGGGTTTAAAGAAGGAGGGTGGGTCATGAACAAAAAGATGTGGGTAGCCTCTGGGTGTTGGAAAGGATAAGGGAAACCAACTATCTCCTCAGAGCCTCTAGAACAGCCGTTCTCAACCTGTGGGTCGTGACCCCTTTGGGGGTCGAACGACCCTTTCACAGGGGTCACCTAAAAACATCCTGCATATCAGATATTTACATTACAATTCATAACAGCAGCAAAATTACAGTTATAAGTAGCAACAAAAATAATTTTATGGTTGGGGGTCACCACAACGTGAGGAACTGTATTAAAGGGTCACAGCATTAGGAAGGTTCAGGACCACTGCTCTAGAATCAATGCAGCTCTACAGACCTGTTTTAGACTTCTGATCTCCAGATTTACAAGATCATAAATTGCTGGGTTGTTCTAAGGCAGTGAGTTTGTGTTAATTTGCTGGAGAAGACACAGGAAACATTCACAGAACCCTCCAGAATGTCTCTGTAGTTCAGGGTTAGAGGTCCAGCTGTCAGACCAGCTTTATCACAGAGCATCCGGGACCCTCGGCATCAACTCTGAACCACATTATACTCTTCTATACATTAGGCAATCACTAGGTCCCTCCGGCTCCAACCCCCTTACATTCTGCCATTTCATCTCTCTGAAAACACCCAGCCAGAGGGTGGGGTGAGGGAAGAAAACAGGTGTCAGCCTCTGTCCTTGTAGTATGATTTTGGGGCGTGGCAGGAGAATCTGATCTTTGTCGCTGGTTCCTGACACAGAGCTTCAAAAACTTTTGGAATTTCCCGAGTATTAGTAATGTATTTTGTTATTCCAAATGAACCCCTTTTGACTATGCTCAATTTTATGTCACCCACAGTGAATCCTAAATACTTTTAAAGGAGAAGCTGGCCAGGCCAGTAAGACCAAGCACATAATTAAGGATCAGAAGTCTCAGCCCCATGCCAGGCCTTCTGAGGAGGGGGGTCATGTCTGTATAATGAAAACTCCACAAAAACTCTGGTCAACAGGGCTCAAAGAGATTCCTGGGCTCAAAGAGCAGGCCGATGTGCTGGAGGGTGAGGGTGTCAAGCCCTGGCTCCACAGCCACAGAAACGCCTGCTTCAAGACGCTTCCAAACCTTACCGACCTCTGTGTTCATCTGGTTGTTCATTTGTATCCCTTGACATAACACAGACATTGTAAGGATAACACTTTCTAAGATCCATGAGTCATAACCTGAAGAAGGGTTGTGGAAATCCCCAAAATTTGTAGTCATGTTGGCCAAGCACATGTACAAATGGCCCCTGGATCTTGCAGCCAGCATCTGAAATCTCACGGTACTGAGCCCTTTCAAATCTGTGAAGTTGGACAGTAATTCCACGCAGTTAGTGTCACCACTATGGCCCAGGATGAAGGAGGGAGGAGGGGGAATGGAATGGGAGGGGGGAGGTCAGATCAAGGGAGGGTGAATGGTGGGATCACACCTATGGTGCATAATGCAAGGCTACTTGTCAGATTTATTAAGTATAGACTATAAATGTCTTAACACAATAATTAAGTAAACAAGATGAGGTTTATATTAACCAGTGTGATGTAAACACTCCTAATTCTGTATGAAATCAGCACGTTGTACCCCATGCATGCATTAATGTATACATTATCTATGTGTTTATGATTTAATAAATAAATAAATAATGAATTGTTGAGTATACAGTTGGTATCAAAGTGTAGCGCTTGACTGTTTGTGTGTCTTTGGAGAGGCCACATCTCCACGGAGCCTTACTTCTCTTGTCTAAGTGAGTGAATTAGCAGAATTCATGATTTTTATAGCCAAAGCTTTTTTTTTTTTTTCCTATAATTAATACCTTACCTCTAAGCCCAATATGTAAAATAAATTAAAGCAGATTTCAGGCCTTATTTCCTTCCAAGCCTTCCTTTTCCTTGCCTCTAAGATACCTTTGTGAAAACCTGGGGCTCTCCGTAGCAATTGGAAAGTCACTGTCGCAGGTGGCCCGAGATCCTGTCTCCTCTCAGAAAATTCTATTATTCATTCTCAAAGTCTAATAAGCAGAGAAATAATTTCCCCCAAAGCTCTGAATGCTTCTTGAGAGGCCCCTCACTCCCTCAGGCAGCTACAAGGGGAACTGATGATGAGGCAAGCTTGCTGAGGACTGAGCTGGGAATGAACCCTCCCTTCTGCTGAAGTTCTCAGCCCAGTACCCAAGGTCAAATGTGTGGTCGCAGAGCCCAGCTCTTTATTGTCAGGAATAAAATGAACTCTCTCTCCTCTCTCTTCCTCCAAACAAGACAGCAGGATGCTCTGGCCCTATCTCCAGTAATATCAGGTTTATAAGAACAGTTTCTCACTTTTATTCATTTGAGAATTGAATTAGCTTTCACATTTGCCTCTGCAGCTTCAAAGAACATCTCCCAGCCATCATTTACCACACTATTAAATCGAGGAGCATCTTGTCGGTACATCTGATAATTTGATTCTGAGTGATGTTTGTGTTGGTGCTAAGCATTTTAGCCAGCGACAATAACGTTAGGAGTGTGTGGCTGGGCCCTTTTAACTACCAACTCAAAAGAGGTTTCGACAACTGGATGTAACAGTGGTAATGAAGAGACTAGATTACTTTAAAAGTTATTATGTTTCAATGGGGGGAACTGGATTCAATTTAAAGATATTCCCAGCTCTGTGTAAAGAAACATCTTTAGTTTTTCACATGAAACTTGGTAAAATCTGGTGTTGAAGCAGCTGGAAATTGTAACTGTTGAGCAGGACTGTTAGTATTAAGTTTCCTATTTAGTTCAACCCTTGTAGGCAAGACCTGGCAAGAGTTATAGAATAGAGGGTGAAAATAATAGATCCAAAAACTAGAGTTCAAGTCTCAGCTCTGCCACTTGGGAAAAAAAAAATTTTTGAGACAGAATTTTTTTGAGGTCACTATGTCACCTTTGGTAGAGTGCGGTAGCATCATAGCTCACAGCAACCTCAAACTCTTGGGCTTAAGCGATTCTCTTGCCTCAGCCTCCTGAGTAGCTGGGACTACAGGCACCTGCCATAACACTTGGCTATTTTTTTGTTGCAGTTGTTATTGTTGTTTAGCTGGCCCGGGCTGGGCTCGAACCCACCATCCTTGGTGCATGTGGCTAGCGCCGTAACCACTACCGTAACCACTACTGTGCTACCAGTGCTGATCTGGGAACATTATTATAATATATTCCTCAGTTTCCTCTCCTGCAAAATCAGGAAAATAATAATAAAATCGGGTTGTAGAAGGGATTTCATTAGATCAAGATTTCTCAACCTGCACTGTGGACATTTGGAACTGGATCATTCTTTTTTTTTTTTTTTTTTTTTTGTAGAGACAGAGTCTCACTTTATGGCCCTCGGTAGAGTGCCGTGGCCTCACACAGCTCACAGCAACCTCCAACTCCTGGGCTTAAGCGATTCTCTTGCCTCAGCCTCCCGAGTAGCTGGGACTACAGGCGCCCGCCACAACGCCCGGCTATTTTTTGGTTGCAGTTTGGCCGGGGCTGGGTTTGAACCCTCCACCCTCGGTATATGGGGCCGGCGCCTTACCGACTGAGCCACAGGTGCCGCCCTGAACTGGATCATTCTTTATTGTGGGAAGCTGTCCTGTGTATTATAGGGATGTTTATAAGAATCTTTGGCCTCTACCTTAGTTAGATACCAGCAGCAAACCTCTGCCAGGATGACAATCAAAACTATATCCTGACATTGTCAAATATTTCCTAGGGGGCAAAATCAGTCCTGAGAACCACTGGTTCAGATAATGTTCTCAAAGCTCTTAGATGGTGCCTGATACACCAAAAGATACCTTTGTGAAAGCTATCATGAAGATACTGTAAGTGCTCAGTAACTGGTAACTATTAGTAAGATTCTTTTTTTTAAGTTTGTGAAAAGCTTGAACTATTCTCATTAGAACTAGGTTGAATGCACTGTCCTTGAGTTTTTGCAATCCTTAGTGGACCAGGATAGTCTGTGTCACCTCTGGAGAACGTCTCAGGAGATCTGAACTCTGAAGGCCTTTGTGCAGCAGCCTGACAGTCTGAACTCTCCACTCTTTGGACTCACAAAGCCAAAGTCAACCTCATCACCATTTTGCTGAGAGCAGGATACCTCCTTGGACGAGTGAGGTTGACCAACATGGGGTGACTCTCATCAGTCCTCCCATTGGTTTCATAAACATTTGCTGTCTATGCTATAGCAGGGTCTGTATAACAAACCTGGGCGTCTGCTTTCTAGACGTCACAAGGGGGCAGGGAACACAGGTCGGTGAAAGATGATGACAACACAGAACTATGACAGGAAAGAATTCAGTCATCTCATATAACCTGGAATGTCAGAGCAAGAGTCCTGAGTGGGGCCTCAGCTTTGAGAATTTAGGACCTGGTATTTACCTCCCAAAACCAGTTGCAAGGCTTTATCTCATAACCAAGTGCTTTACTTTTCAAATGGATAAAGGTTATTCAAAGAAGACCTGAGTTCATACCAGATTTGAGTTCGGATTTCCTCACACCATGTGTCTCCCCTCAGCAGGCCAGTCAATATGATCAGGTGAACTGGGTTAGCAAGACGTTTTATTCCCCAGAGGAAAATCAAGTGGTTTCTCATATCTAGCAGGGCATCCTGGCCACCGTGTGTGTGTGTGTGTGTGTGTGTGTGCGCGCGCGCGCGCGCGCGCATGCACGCGCATGTGTACATCTGTGTGTGTGTGACTATGGAGAGATTGGGAAGATCTGTCTGCAATTTGTCCATTGCTGGGAGCAGACAGAACAGATCTCTCAACAGGAGCAATCATTGGCAGTAAGTGTTCCACAAGCTCCTGACAGTGTAAAATGGGCCTGAGAGTCTCTCCAGTAGACAGTGAGTGATTGGAGATTAAGAGTGATCGCTCTCTGTTTTAGGAGTGTGCCAGCTGTGGGTGATGGGGAGACTTTACTCCACAGTAAACCCAGAAAATGGCAGATAATATTTCAGTGAGGATTTGGTGTTTGAATAAATTAATGAATGAATGGATGGGGGGAAGATGAATAAATTAGCAAGTAAAACTTGAGACAACCGTCTTCCTTTGTCCACTGCAGGAGAGAGATGCATTGTTTTATCTTGTTGGCTCCAGCCTGGCTCTTTTTGTGGAAATTTTTTGCCCCTGCACCTACAACATCTGGTCATTTTCTTTGTGAGTGACTATTTTCTGAAATGGCTCTAGATCCCACGCCCCTGTTAATTGGTCTGGGAGTAGGCGTCTGAACCGGAAGGGATCACAGTACACTATTCTGCCCTAGAAATATCTGATTGCTCTAAGCAAAGCCAATGAGTCCTTCCATTAGGACTTTGGACAAGGCATTGAGGGAGTGAACACAATTCCCATCCAAGGACAGACATTGTAGGAGGAAACCCCAGGAGCTATTGGTGGGATCACATTTTTTGTTATGTAGCCAAAGCCTCTTTGTAATAAGAGAAAAATGTATGGAAACAAGCCATTGCTATAAGAAATGGGGGAGTTCCAAATATGCCTGAATCCTTGGTCTTTTAGTACAGAGACCCACCTGCATTTCTTCCTGCCTTTTCTTTGGTTTGGTTGCTCCGTTCTTTCACGAGATCCTTCAATGCCCTTTTAATTCTGTTTTTCCTTAAGCTACTTTGAGTTGCATGTCTGTCACTTGCAATTTGAAAAGTCCTGGATACACACACAGTCCACAGTTCAGGCATCAAGATTAGTTAATCTCCTTTGCATGATTTGTCAATTCTGCAGATGATATTAAATGGGCACACGCCACCATGTTGTAAAACAGAAACACAAGGCCCTTGGTCTGTAATAAAGCAACATTCTCCTTCAAATTCATTCAATACACCTCTATAAGAGTAATAGATCAGCAGTTACTTCATAACAAAGATGCCAATATTATAGAAGCTCAAGATGGAGAATTGACTATGGAGAGAAGAGTGGTCTATTGACCTGCTACAGATGTTGTGGCTCTGCCATTATTCAAATATTTCTATTGCCTGGAGTCCTGAATTTTTTCCCTACCCTGTAAACATTCATCTGTCGCTCCTAAGCAAATGAGAGTGACTTTCAGCTAAGCCTTCCCTACCTGTGCCATTTGGAATTAATGCTACACAGTGGAAACAGCTGCTGGTGGTATAGTAGTTTCCAGGAGCAAATAGCTTAAGCTGGTGATCAATCTGCATAGTTTATATGCCTCCATTCAGAAGGAAAGGAAAATCAGTCTTTATCCACTGCCATCAGCTTTTCTAGGCGCTATCCAAATGTTGTCTATCATTTGGTCCTCTCAAACACAGAGGGACATATTGGCATCCCTACTTTTCAAAGAAGGAAACTCAGGCTCAACGTGGTTGAGTAGGGAAGGGGTTGGAAGTCCAACTGGTCTGGTTTCAGAGCCTGTCTTCATTTCATGTCGAGATTGTGCCGGGATGCAGAGATTAGCTGGGAGCATTTCTTGACTCCCTAGCGCTAAAGGGAGCCCTGATTTACTCACCCAGGCTCTTCCCACTGGAACAGGCACCTGCAGATGAGAAGGGGTCCAGGCAGTGTGCAGTGCCTAGAATGATGGGTGGTTCTTCTTCACTCTCTTCCCAACATGGGGACTCTATGCCAAGAAACATTGTTATAAAACAGGAGAGAATGCTCAAATGCTTTCTGTCCTGGAACACCAGTTACCAGCTTCTTCTCACCACTAAAGCTTGCATCACGTTTCTCCTTCCCGCTAAGTTGGGTTCAAAGTCCTGGAAGTGCTTACTTTTCTCGTCATCCACAAATTCTATTTTGCATTCCATAGCAAAAATGAGATCTAAAAACAAAACAAAAATCTGGATGGTGCTCTACCATTGCTTAAAACCCTTCTTAGTGGCTTATTCTGACTCTTAAAAGTCTAGATTCCTGGCCAGGGCTCCCCAGCCCTTCCTCAATAATCCAGGGCTGCTCTTGCCTCATCTGTCCCTGGTCTGTTTGATCTGGACCCTCCCCAAGGATATTTTCCTAGTTCCCTTCTGTCCCTCCTCTACCTTCCATATCACCTCCCTCTACCCTGGAGGTCCTAGCTTAACAGTGTTCACCTCTAAGACAACAGTTCTCAAAACTGTATTAAAGGGTTGCAGCATTAAGAAGGTTGAGAACCACTGCTAAGAAGCCTTTTCTGCCCCCCACTCTCAGATCAGATGAGGCACCTGCTACCTCTCTCCAGCAGCCCCATGTGGTTCAGCTTTAGTGACCTCACGTTAGTAACTATTTTTCACTGTCTGACTTCCTCACTAAACTGCAGAAGGCAGCCCCTGCTCTTGTTACCTGTAATCACCAGATAATTCTTCCTGCAGAGAATCTCTGGTGTTTATTGTTTCATTTCCATCCTCACCCACCCCCAATTATCTCACATAATGTGATTTGTTCCTGGTTCTCCCTATCCCAGTTTCTTCCATTCTGGATGACATATTCAACTTCTTAAAACGTGACTTTGAACTTGAATTGTTCTTGCTCTGCAATTTTCACTGACTTTGTACTCCCTGCCCCAACTATAACAAAATAATATTCAAAACTCTTCCAATATGGTCCCAACTTAAGTTTCCACCTTTAATTGCCAGATTTCTTTTTTCTTTTCTTTCTTTCTTTTTTTGTGAGTCCCAGTCTAGCAAGAAACATTGTTTTTCTTTTCTTCCTTCCTTTTTTTTTTTTCTTTTCTTCTTTTCCTTTCTTCTCTTTTCCTCCATCCCTCCTTCCCTCCTTTCTTCCTTCATTTCTCCTTCCTTCCCTGGAGCCTTTCCTTCCTCCTGTCAGCCCCTCGCTCTCTTTCTCTCTCTCATGTTCATTCAACAAGGATTTCAGATGCCTACCTCTGTGATACCAACCCCAGCTGCACACAGGATCCACTTTGGAAGTTTACTGGGTTTTATGGATGCCTGGGCTTCAATCCCCCATCCAACCCCCTCAAAGACTCCTATTTATGTGATATGAGGACAAATCATACAATAGGATTTTGTTTTTAAGTTCCCTAGTGATTCTCAAGTGCAGCTAGAGTTGAGAGCCACACATCTACAGGACTGATTTCTTCCCCCATAGACTTTACAGTATAGCAGATTATACAGCAGTGGTTTCATGGGGGACAATTTTGCTCCCCACCCACCTACTAAAGGGGATGTTTGTGCAACGTTCAGAGACATTTTGTCCTGACACCTAATGGGCAGAGGCCAGGGATGCTGCCAGACACCCACAGTGCACAGGACAGTCCCCAAGCTCCATACCTCCCCACACACAGCAAGGAATTAGCTGGTCCTTAAATATGTCAATGCAAGTTTGAGAAACCTTGCCATAGGGGTTAATCACACAAATGCAGGTTTAATTCAGTATCTGAAATGAGAGCACTAAAGAAAAATACAGGGTGACAGTGGGTGTGCCTCACAGGGAGGCCTGAACTACCCTGACTAGACGGTCTTCCTGAGGCTGGTACCTGCTGGAAAGCTTTCTGTGTCACCCTGCACAGGGCTTGGAGGTGACAAAACCATTTCTGGTAGCCTCCACAGTAGCTGTGAAACTCTGGAAAATTCATAGAATACCTACGGTGCATCTTACAAGGGTACATGTGAAACTTAGTAAATGTAGAGTATAAATGTCTTAACACAATAACTAAGAAAATGCCAGGAAGGTTATGTTAACCAGTGTGATGAAAATATGTCAAATGGTCTATAAAACCAGTGTATGGTGCCCCATGATCGCATTAATGTACACAGCTATGATTTAATAATAAAAAGAAAGAAAGAAAATTCATAGAACTTAGAGAGGATCAGATGGGCTATAGTGCCAAGAAAGAGAGGATGCTGGAGGACCAAATCTTCATCATCAGAGCACAGGAAACTTCGGAGAGACAAGAAGGGTGTAATTCTCACCAGATCTGCATTCGTAAAATATCCCTCCGGCTGCCTGGTGGAGATAGGACAGGAGTGGTAGAGCAAGGGTGGCTGTCCCTGAAGAGAATTTACTCAGCCGGTGATGAGACAGCTGGGGAGAAATAGGTGCAAAGATCCCTGGAGGTAATTCTGCTCATCTCTATCTAGACTTCATGCTTGTGGGAAAATGCTACTCTTTAATCAGAACCACTCTCCCTGCCCACTTAAAATCCTAACCATTCTTTAAGCTCCAAGCCAAATAAATGACACCAGAAACTTGCGCATTCCCTCAGCCAATATTACTGCCTTGAAAATCTTGGAGTTTTCTGTACCTTTGGAACAAGCTTTTACTCACAATGTACAATTTGTATGCATTGAGTTTATCCTCCTTAGAAGATGGTAAGGTGGGTGGCAGCTGGAGTCTGTCTTACTCACCTGATTTCTCCCACAGCACTATGGAAACATCTTTCTAGATATTTATTCAAGGACTCTTTGGTGACAAAAATCAGAAACCTGCTTAGACTAACTTCAGACGAGGATTTCTTGGATGGGATTGATGTTTCCTCTTATTGCCTACCCAGCTCCCATTTCCTGGTAACAGCCTCCAGCTGTCCCTGCAGACAGCGTCCTTATGGATTGGGTGGGGGGCGATTCCACTTCACAGCGAGTTCTAAGGGCAGACTACTCATCAGCATTTCTGTTCAGCGGGCCATAGTGTCTCGGTTAAAAGGGAGATACACGACCCAGATCATTCAGTGAGCCTCGGTCCTCTGCCTTGTGTAAACCTGCCAGTGACATGAGAGGCCTCCTCCATTGTGGTTGCTGCGCTAGAACTTCTGGGAGCTTTTGGTGCGATGCCTGAGAAGGAAGCCGACCCAGACTAACGCAGACACGAGAGATGGGGCAGGAGAACCCCGAGGACTTGGTCTACGTCCCTGCAGTCACGTGAGCCTGAACCTTTGCAGGAAACCTCCCTCAGTGCTTGAACTAACACAACCAGCATCATTCAGAATCCAAGGGCAGGAATTTCAGCCACATCTCCCAGGGTCCTGGAACGGGGAATTTAAGACTCAAGGGGCCTGTCACCATATGAAAGGTGTGGCTGTGGGGGGAACACACGTGCTCCCAGTCCCCTTCTTCTGCAGGGCTGCTGTCTCCTTCTTCTCTTCTCTGTCTGGGCGTCAGCTGTGTCTCTGAGCCAGACAACTCCAGAGTCCTGCCATTCCTCACTCAGCTGCCTGAAAGTGACGCCACGGAGCTCAGAGCCACATTCTCATCCCAGCGTGATGCTGCCTTGGTTTTCCCAATTCACATCTCCATTTTTTTTGTATCCTTGCCCCAACCTGTCATCAAGGGACAGAACCAAAAGGCTCATTAAGCATCCTGCGTGTTCAGGGGAAGCCCATGCAGAGACGAGTTATGGCACATAGGTGATTAACATGCCACTTACACGCATGGTTCCTGTCACTTCAGTAAATACAGACGGGAGTCACATGGCGCGGCCCCAGACTCAGCCCCATGGCCACAGACAAGTCCACAGTTGGAATGGAGTCTCAGGTAACCATTCCGGCAAAAGGGAAGAACGCTATCTGACGCTTCTTTTCTGTTGGCTGAAATGATGACTGTGGAGTAAAATCTAATCACACCTTCCTTTTGCCTCATGTGAGAAACATAGAGCAAAGTCCCTCCACCATCTGTCCAAGGAGGTGGCCACACTCGTACAAAGTCCCTCCACCATCTGTCCAAGGAGATGGTCACACTAAGCTTCTGATCACAGTGTCTGACCAGGGTCTACACTGGCGTCACCCAACCTGCCAGCTGGATGCACACAGGTTTCCATCCAGCCAGGGAGCCTCAGTTTTATCATCAGAAACAAGGGCTAATAATTTCATCTATATCATAAGTTTTTTGTAAGGTTTAAAATGAAGGCCTAGCCAGGGATAACCAACATCTTTTCTCTGCTGCACGTCGAAAGAATAAGAGTTTCCTTGGGCCACACTTTAAATATACAAATACTAATGAAAATGATTAATAAAAAAAAAATGAAGAAGGAAAGAAAAGAATAAAAATGTCCCTGTATGATATCTATCAGATGTCACCATAGATAAGCAAAAGTAAAAAAAAAAAAAAAATTTAACGAAATCAGCTTGCGACCCACAGGCTGCAGGTTGGACACCCCTAGGCTAGGCACACAACAGCATCTCTGTAAATGAAAACACGCTTGTCTTTATTCCTTTTAGTACTGATATTTCATGATTCCACCTTGATTTGACAGATAATTGGGAACATTGTTGGAATTTTAGCAAGGACAAGATGTGACACCAGTACTTTACTCTGCCTGAGAATTTTCCTTGCCTTCTTGTTTTGCTTTCTCCCAGAGTCTCTCTGGGGGCCAGCTTGCATGGGCCAAATTCTTTTCTCCCAGCCTTCTTCAAAGACTGCCGAAGACTCTTGACAGAGGGATACAGAACCCAGGATGAATTGCCAGTCTCCAAAGTCAATACCTGCTCAGAGGCTACCCTGATTACCTGCTAGGACAGCTTGCTGAAAAGGGCTGCTGAATTGGGACCCATAGAGTAAAAACTGTGATGCTGCTGGGAGACCAGATTAGATTTTTCTGGATTGCAACGGGCTGCACTCATCTTATTATGTCAGCTTGCTTATTGTTTTGGGTCCCGACTTGCTTTCTCTCTCGGTGTAGGTGTATTCAAAACAACTGCTGTGACCCTAACATAATTTGGGCAGAAGACATTTAATCCCATTGGTGTCTCCCTATTAATTAGCAGAATGGGCTACCCCAAGGGGGCTGGTTACCCTGTATTATTCA
Source organism: Nycticebus coucang (assembly GCF_027406575.1). Taxonomy (NCBI): domain Eukaryota; kingdom Metazoa; phylum Chordata; class Mammalia; order Primates; family Lorisidae; genus Nycticebus; species Nycticebus coucang. The sequence continues at coordinate 94,226,282 of NC_069791.1, read as the reverse complement.
GAAATGCTTTATCTTGGTGAAAATTTTGCACCCAGTAAATTGCTAATGAAAATGTCATTTTCCTGCTGAGTTTACCTGACCTACTATTTATCTTGCTACTGCCATTAGAGATAGAATTACTGTCAGATTTACTATAAAAAACGGAATTGATTTTTAATTAGGATTTCTAGAACTAAAGGTTAAAGATGGCTTAAAGAAATGGAGCTGTGGTTTTCTCCTTAAGTATCCCAAAGATGGTTATCTCTACTCATATGGTTAGAGGCCAGAACTGTCATTTGCACCAAGAGTGCCTCACAGTTAACCCTTCATACTTGCATTTGGAACAAGAATGTGGAAAAATGCTTCTCTGTCCCTGCCTCCATCTCTTTTGCAAGCCAGGAGTGTCAGAGTGTCAAAATAGAACAGATTGCTTTGGTTTGTGTAACAAGGGTTACTAAAATTGCAATCTTACCTTTGCAGATGACTCGAGGAATACTCTGATAACCTCATGCAGACATTTCATATACAGACAATTATAGGGAGACAGATTAGGGTGTCTACAAGAATCATAACTTCCCTTTGCCTGACTTTTAAGATGTATCCTTAGTTTTTCATAATACTATTTATAATATCACTACCATCTAGACAGCTGTCTATGGAAGTTGGTTTCTCCAAAGCACATGCAGGTGCCTGGCTAGCCTAAGAGACAAGATCCTTAACCCATCTAAAGGAAAGGTTATGAGCTCAAATCTTGGGGTCAGGCCTGGGTCTTAGCCCCAGCTCAACCACTCCTGAGCTGTGTGATGGTGGGCAAGTGGCTCAGCCTCTCTGAGCTTTGGTTTCCTCATCTGTAAACACAGGGTAACAATACTTACACTGTAGGATTATTGACCGTAGCAAATGAACTGAAACTTGTAAATGGATTAGCACTTGCCCTGATGCATAGTTAGCATTCAATAAATAGTAGTTATCATTGGAAATGTAGATCATGGGAGACTGTGCTCATAATTCACCCTCCCAAATGTCTGTTAATTTATGTGAGCTTGCCAGACGCCCACCCCTAATGCTGCCTTCAGATACAGACCAATTGCTTTTGCCGTTGTGGGGAAAGCCGGTCCCACTGCCCCGTTCTTATCTCTTGTTCTTCCTGTTCCCCAGCTCTGTCCCGGGCTAGGCTGAGTGCCCCCTTGGTCAGTCTCAATCTGCTCTTCTCCCTCTGATATTCCACGAAGCTGTACCCTTTTCTTAGTCTCCCGTCTCAGATGATGACTATGAGAGGCTGAGGAAGACAGAGAAGATTGTCCTCAGCATTACGAGTCTGAAGCATGGACGGCCTGGAACAGCAGAAATACTGGAAGAATCTCCCCGCTGCCCTCCAACTTGCCTCCTGTAGGAAGCCACTATGTGCCCCTTCTGATAAGTTCTTTTTGTCTGAAATAAAAGAGATTATTGAAAGGAAAGAAGAGAGTGTCTCAGAGTGGTATTTTGGTACTAAAGGATGTCTTAAAATAGGATCCTTACGATTTCCACTGGGGCAGAAAGGACCTGAGGAGAGAGAACATTAAGTCTGGAAAAGCCAAAATGATTGCCAGGCATTATCTTCCCCTGATGGGTAAGAGGGCTCTCTGCGGGTGGCGGCTATGCACTTGGACTGACGGTCTCTCGGAGGACAGGCTTGTGATTAAGTGAAGATAGGATGGACAGCACCAGTCAGACCCAGAAGGCTGCAGCCCACTTAGGTGGTGGGAAGAGAAGAAGGGTGATGAGCCTGTGTTGTTCCTCGCAAGCCTGGCCTGAGACCCCAAAGACAATAAACAGACAAGCCGCAAGTCTCCAGGTGATGGCTGCTGTCTTGCTCACTGGCCTCCACTTCCGCATACACTGTCTGTTTTCAAGTGCATACGGGGAGTCCCACCAAAGCACCATGACTCATGAGCCTAAATGGCCGATGCCCCTAATTGAAGTTCTCTGGAGAATATAAATGGGGTGCCTTACATGGGGTACCCCATTGTCAGCACCTTAAAATTCTACCCTAGATATGCCTATTCGCCAAATTCCGTGTCTGAAGGATTCTTTCTCTCTCCTTCTGCATTTTTCATAAATGGCCATACATGGTAAATATTTGAGGCTTTGCAAGCCAAGAGGCAAAATTTAAGGTATTATACAGGTACTTACATAACGATCTAAAATGTAACTTTAAAAAAAAAAAGTGTAAAAAACTTCTCTAGCTCAAGAGCTATACAAATAAAAAAGCCAGATTTGGCCAGTGAACTACAGTTTTCTGAACTCTATCCTACTTAATTCTCAGATTTCTGATGCACCATTTTCCCCTCGTCTATCCAAAGCACTCAGCTCTGCCCCCGTCGTATCCTTAAGCCCATCTCAATTCACACAAAAGCAGACAGACGCCACCACAAACAGTTAAGAGGCTCCAAACAGTTAACAGGAACAAACTTGTTTGAAAATGATCAGGGTTATGGATAGTTATTTTTTTCCTGTCATAGGAGGAAAGATTGGGCACATTGGTAGAAAGAAAGCAACATCAGGGTTTCTTCCCATGAGTCAGTGAAATTAGGTCATGTTTCAAAGTGAGGGTAATGCCTCTTGGTCTGTTCCGAGGGGAACAGGTGCAGTGTTTTGTGGAGGAGAACAAAACTCGCTACTGCTATATCCGTGTTTATGTCCAGCTCAACTACAAGGTATATACATCCATTGGGTAAGATAGGGCGCTGTAATTCTGGCCTTATTTTTCTTCAGAAGACTTCCAAGAAAAATCACCCAGCTACGCAATCACAGAAAAGTCTGGATTTCTTTAGACACAGCCGTCAGCAACAACTCAATTATCATTTCTTTATTCATTTGTTTAATAAACATTTATTGGATACCTACCATATTCAGAGATTACAAGAATGCAGTCAGTAAATTTGTGGAGCTCAAATCCAGGTGGGGAAAGTGGGGTTCCATGATTGGACAAATACAAAATAGTCATGAGTGCTGGAATTAAGTTCTACCCAGAAGAAAATGGGAGTGTATGGGAGGAACATCTCCTCAGATGGAGAAGGACGGGAAGGCTCTCAATAAAAGGACCAATTAGTTCAGGTAGCCCAAAAGGCAGAGGTGCAGAGAGGTAACCAGGAAACAGGCAAGTCTGTAAAAGCACAGGGGAACCCAGGGCGTCAGAGCACTAGAGGCACTGGGGCTCGAAGAAGTATTGGAGTATGTGAGTGCCCTTGCGTATGTGTGTGTTGGTGGGCACAATCAGGCAGACCAGCAAGGCAGCAAAGAGAGAAGGGAAGGCTGTGTCTGCCTTTTGTACTATTTATCCTTTATACTTAAATGAATGGGAAGCCATTGGGAAACTTAAGCCGAAGAATGATGAGCTCAAATGTGTGCTTATTAAGGGTAAAAAATACACAAGACCTGTTGCCTGTAATGGCCCCAGAGGTCTCAGCCAGAATGAAGTGCCAGCCCCTGAGTGTACATTTAAAGGCCCTTTACAAATTGATCCTTCCTTGTCTGACTTTCCAGTTCCTCTTTCTTGTGTGTTTTTTTTTCCTTCTCTCTGCCATGCAACCCAGCACCAGCATTTTTGCTTTTATTCAGTCATGTATTTTGTATTCACAATTTATTGCTGTATAATAGATACCTAACAGCTTAGTAGCTTAAAACACAAACATTTATTATCTCTTTTCGTTTCCAAGGGTCAGGACTCCAGGAGTGGTTTAGATGGGTGGTTCTGGCTTAAGGTTTCTTGACGAGATTGTGGTTAAGATGTCAGCTGGGGATGTCAGCCTTCTGAAGGATCCCCTGGGGCTTGGGACCGGAGGATCTGCTTTCAAGATGGCTCGTTCTGTGGAAGTTGACTCACCGGCTATAGGCAGGCCTTCCTTCCCACATAGAGATACCGGGCTGCTTGTGAGTTCTTGTAGCATGACGATTACCTTCCCCTAACAAGCAATTCAAGAGAAAACACAAAGGGAGACCAAAATGCCTTCTGTGACCTAACCACATATGTCCCTACGGGGTCCTCCATATTCCATTTTACAGAAGCAATTCACTACATACCCCATAGGATAAGAATTAGGCTTTAACTCTTTAAAGAAAGAGTATTAAGATTTTTCTGGACCTATTTTAAGAGTACACATACTTTAATGTTGATATTCCTTTGTCTAAGCCTGTGGTTTTCAAATGGGGATTTTTTGTTTGTTTGTTTTGTTTTTTGAGACAGAGTCTCACTCTGTCACCCTGGAAAGTGCTGTGGCTTCACAGCTCACAGCAACCTCAAACTGTTGGGCTCAAGCGATTCTCCTGTCTCAGCCTCCCAAGTAGCTGGGACTACAGGCTCCCGCCACAATGCCCAGCTGTTTTTACAGACAGGATCTCACTCTTGCTCAGTCTGGTCTCAAACTCTTAAGCTTCAAGTAGTCCACCCTCTGTGGCTTCTCAGAGTGCTAGGAATCCAGGTGTGAGCCACCATGCCTGGCCAGCTGGGAATAATTTCGCCTCTCTCCCCCTGGAAACATTTGGCAACATCTGAACACATTTTTTTTGGTTGTCACAAGTGAAGCGGAGTGTGCTACATATGAACATCCAATACCCAGAGGCCATGGATGTTGCTAAACATGCCTCAATGCACAGGGCTGCCCCCCACCACTAAGAACAGCTCAGCCCAACATGTCAGTAATGCTGAGGCTGGGAAACCCTGGTAAAAGCTGTTAGTAGCTATGTAGCTTTGGAAAAATGAATTACTCCAAGTTTTAGTTTCCATCTGGTAGAAAAATAAGATAAAACATGGGAAACATTTATAAAATCATTCAAAGGAGTCACCACTCCGTGCTAGGCTGTATCTATGCTAGAGGGGATGTGGAGATGAACTAGTTAGGTGCACTCTCTTACCTCATAGCATTTCGTATTTGGAGATTAATGGTAGCATTAATCTGAATTTTCCACTGGCCTCTGAAAATCATGGAAAGAACCCCACCTCGGTCCAGCAATGTGCTTGGCACTTACAAGATACTCAGTGCTTGCTGAATTGATTTCTTCCTGCTTGCTCCTTAAAACGACTACTTTTTGTGTGATTTTAAGGGGCTCGATATTATAAAATACACACTGTATTTGACAGATTTCAATTTTGGTAGGGTTTAAGGGTGGGGGGGGCCTCTCTTAACTGTATTCTTCAAGTGTTCGATTAATCCTGATTTGAGAAAGTTAAAGTTTGAAATGGAAATGTGCATGGGAAAATTGAGGAAGTATGATAAAGGGTGGGGGGGGCCTCTCTTAACTGTATTCTTCAAGTGTTCGATTAATCCTGATTTGAGAAAGTTAAAGTTTGAAATGGAAATGTGCATGGGAAAATTGAGGAAGTATGATAACAGCATTGGTTTTTCTCCTAGTCTAATTTTGTGTGAACGAGGCCCCTGTGCCAGTCCCACTATTATCTTTCCTACAGACATCATTTAAGTGTCAGTGCATTAGATTTTTATCACTGCTGCAATAAATTACTGCCAACTAAGTGGCTCAAACAACACAAATTTATAATCTTGACAGTTACATAAATTGGAAATACAGCAGAAATCTTACTAGGCTAAAATCAAATTTGTTGAGGTGAGGCTGCCTTCCTTCTGGAGATCTAAGGGCGAATCTGTATCCTGGCCTTTTCTGGAGTCCAGAAGCTACCAGCACCCCTTGGCTCAGGGCCCCATCCTCTGTCGGTGTTCCTTTCAACAGGGGAAATTACTGCCTTCTTCTCACGTGGCAGCACTCTGACCTTCTTCCATCATCCCATCTCCTCCCAACTCGCCTGTAGGAGGCCTCCTCCTTCCGTGTTTAAGGACTCTTGTGATTCCATTGGGCCCATCTGGAGAATCCAGGCTAATGTCTCTGTTTCAAGGTCAGCTGGTTAGCAACATAATTTCATCTGTACCCTTATTTCCCCCTTTGCCATGTCACTGAACATATTCATAGGCCCTAGGATTCAAGTACAAGTATCTTTAGGGTGGGGGCATCATTCTGCCTACCAAGCTCAGTGTTGGCATAAGAACCAAGGGATCCCTCTAGATCAGTGTTTTTCAACCATTTTTATTTCATGGAACACTTGAACCTATAGTTAAACTTCCGCAGCACACTTAAATTATGTTGTACCCCAAAAAGAGTGAAAAAAGAATATTCTTACTGTGCTTTGCTCTTTCAAAACTACTTTAAATAAGGATCTTTAAAAATTTTCACAGCACACCTAAGATCCTCTCATGGCACACAGGTTGAAAAATCACTGCAACTTGTAAAGGTAATCCAAAGCACATCTTATACATGGAGAAGGTTGAACCTGAGATATGTGATTCAGAACTCTAGCCACTGATTTCAAACAATAGGATCCAGAAAAGCATTGCATCTCTGCACTTTTTGTCACTGGATGAAGTAAGACTCAATCTCTTTCTACATAAGCAAATGGAACCCATAAACCTCAATTTGGCTACTTCACTGTTCCAACATAATGTTGCTCAGTGTCGTGAAACCTGACTCTTTGGATATCTATTATGTGACAAGCTGGGTGGTTTATGACACAAATATTGTATTTTACACACTTCATTTGCAGTTAAATTATTGAACATCTGACAACACAGGCCATATTCTGCTTCTCAGTACAAATCCATTAGAGGATTCCCTCCCCCCACCCCCCACCTCCGCCTTGGTTGTTGCTGTTAAATTAGGGCTTTAACATTTCCAGACGTGAAGAGTGAATTTATTTTACAATGATTAAAAATCATTTTATAATTAGATTAGAATGAATAGGGAGTTATTGGAAAAGCCAAGCCTAATGTTCAGCTTCTGAAGGAACAATCCCGGTGCTTATGTTTTGGTGGTATTTACTGTGGTGTCACTTGGCTATTTCATAAAGGTGGAAATGAAGGCCAAAGGTGAAGTGACCAATGAGAATTGAGACTGGGAAGATAATTCTCCAGAAAGATTTTAATTTTGATTTACGTTCTGAGATAGATCAAGTTTTGGATTTCTAAAACCTTATATTGTCTTATCCTCTCAATGATTAGACTGTGTATTGCCTACAACAGAGTTCATAATGTGAAAGTCTGTCAGGACTGTGCAGTTAATGGCAATGAGAAGAATGAGCTTAGTGCATTAGGGAGTGGTGAGGACTATGGAAAATTGGAGAGCATATGGCCTATCTAAATGGGTAGCTGCTACTCACTCCAACTGATTTTTTTCAGAAGGAAATGGGAGCCCAATCTTGCCAAATTTTTCAACTTCTCACATGAAACCAAAATTCTAAATGTTCATGTAAATGTTCAGATTTCAAAAGACAGGCTATGAATAAAAAATATTAAAAAACTATTCAGATAAATAAAACACGTATATAGTCCCAGAGGTCACTCATTTGAAATTGATTTCTAGGTTTCAGTGTGCCAGACATGCTATACGCAGATCATCTAATACTACAAACTTTGAAGTAAATAACACTATTTAAAGGGAGTCCAATGAGGCGTAACCAAACAGACTCTCACACAGTCTATAAACAGAATCGCCCATTTCAACTTTAGCTCGTGCCTTACTAACTATTAATGAGTTTGGGCAAGTTACTTTATACCTCTTTCTCCATTTCTGTTTCTTCTTCATACAGAAATATAGATAATATCAATTTCATAAGGTAACGGTAAAGATTTAGAATTAATTCCTGTTTGATTCCAGTAGAGACTGGAACACAACACCGCTTATGCTGTTACTTGAAAAGAAACTATGGCAATTCATGTTCAGAGTTTAGGTGACTTTGCTCAAGGTCACATTGGAGTGTGACTCCATTCTCCCTAGTGTATTGCTCGTGTCAGTGAAACTGTCCTATGGTCAGTTCAAAAGTGGGGGAAAATGAGGTTCATGATTTCGGTGCTAAGATGCTCACAGTGCATTTCATCAAGACGTACTAAATATGCTACATGGATACAAATAAATGGTGTGAGCTTCTGACTCAACTGAGTCCACCTGACTCCGCTGACTGAGCTGAGTTTTTCATTGTTAGAGATTAGAGAAAGATTAAAAACACAATCCTGTGGCTCAGTCGGTAAGGCGCCGGCCCCATATACCGAGGGTGGCGGGTTCAAACCTGGCCCCGGCCAAACTACAACCAAAAAATAGCCGGGCATTGTGGCGGGCGCCTGTAGTCCCAGCTACTCAGGAAGCTGAGGCAAGAGAATCGCTTAAGCCCAGGAGTTGGAGGTTGCTGTGAGCTGTGTGAGGCCACGGCACTCTACCCGAGGGCCATAAAGTGAGACTCTGTCTCCACAAAAAAAAAAAATACACAATCATGTCATTTCAATGGTCTTTTGTTACCCTTGAGACAAATGTTGATTATTTAGTACAGCTTTGGGGGGCGCTCCAAGATCTGGTCTGTCCCTGCCATCCCCTGCCTCACGTTCTTTGTTCCAGCCCTTCCTCTCTCTCCATTCTAGAACGTTATGTCCTCCTTTGCCTCCAGAAATTGCACATTCTTCCATCTGACTGAAATATTTTCTCCCTGTTCTTTAAAATGATTATTTGTTTCTTTACTGGACCTCCAGAATATAGAGGCATGTTCGTCAATTCCCTAGCACATCATCATACGTGGTCAATTACTGTCTTGTTTTACTGTTCATTTATTTTTGTTTCATTCTCTATACCCTTAGCTCCAATACCATTTCCTCTCCCCTATGGGCACCCTTTCTCATATATTTAACACGTGTTTGTAAATATGGTAGAATATACAGAGTTGTTTTGATTGTATTTTGTAATTAATATAAATAGCATTGTGTAATAAACCTCATTCTGAGGCGTTCTTCATTCAACACTATTTTATGATCTATCCACCTTGTTTTCTATATATTTAGCCTGCGACTCCCTCATGCTGTGTGATTTTCTATAATACGCACCTATCACGTGTTATTTATCCAATCCGTTAATGGTGGGCAATTGGAGTTGCCTCCAACTTCTTGATGTCACAAACTAACTTGGTGCTCCAAATTCATCCCTTGATGAATGTGTGAGCATTCCTCTTAGATTTATACCCAGGAGAGGGATGCTCAGGTAATAAGTCACACATGGCATTGCCAGTTTTTATTCCCACCAGGAAGGAAGGAGAGTCTCTAGCTTCATGCTTCTTGGTATTTGCCATCTTTCTAATGTCTTGGAATTCTGATGGAAATAGTACCTCCTTTTTTCAGTTTGCATTTCCCTGGTTATAAAATAATTTCATACATCATAGAGCTATTTGGATCTCTTCAAATCTGAATGATCTGTTCTCAGGGTTTTTTGTTTTGTTTTGTTTTTGCATCTTTCCCTTGGGTTTACTGTCTCTTCTTCATAATACTTAGGAGTCCTCTGTCTATTCTTGATAGCTATCCCGTGTTGGTTTTAGATGTTGGAAATGTCCCTTAGAGTCTGCCAGGTGACTGTTAACCTCCCTTTTCTTTGCCTGGCTGATTTCAGCTCATCCTTCAGTGTCAGCCTGGCTATCTCCTCCTCTGTCAGGCATTGCACAAGCTCCAAGGATTCTGTTATCCATCTTGTGCACATCCCAACTGCCACCCGTACTTCCCCTGCTATCATGCTTATCAATCTATCACAATCACCTGTTTGAGTCCCATTTTCCCCAAAGTGATTTTGGGCTCCCTGAGATTGTCAAACACATCTTGTTCCACTGCTACTTCAGGGCTTAGAGCAAAGGGCCAGAACACACGTTTATTGAATCAATGAGAAGTAAACTCGTTTGCTAAATACATTCTGTGCCTCGAACCCTGATGTGTCATCATGATAGGCAAGGATCTGTTCAACCATCCCAAGGACCCTAACAATGGGGGACTTGGCAGCCCCGCTTCACAGGTGAGAAAACAGAGGTGAAGTGTGGTATGTACCAGAAGAAGGAAGGGTGGCCACAAACATAAGCTTTTTTCTTTACTCATTATACACTAAACCTGGAGAAACTTCCCTCACCCCCATTCCACTGCCCCATCTATGAACCCACCTGGAAGACAATCAGCTTAGAGGGCCTTGACCTTGCCCTTTTTGTCCTATTATCTGCTCTTCCTGCTCCCTTCTCTCCTCCCAGGCTTCTGGGGAGACAGTACATTAAAATCTGTTATTGGCACTGCTATTTATTTGAAGCCAGGGACATTTTATTCTTTTCCAACTTGTACAAACCTGGGCTTGGCTTCCACCCACAGTCAGACCTAGAAATTATAATGCATTACCAGGTGGGTATTCATTTTCCGGTATTATTCTAAAAGATGTCTGGGGCTCAAGAGATTGTGAGCAGTGAATTTGAGGAGGACGCCCCGTAGCTTACAGTAAAAGCCTGTGTGGATAATATTTAAAGTTTTTTTTTTTTAAGTCTTTAATAGTCTTCCAGAGGTTCAATTATTTACCATTGCTAGCTTCAGGTAGAGAATAATTTAGATATCACTGTCTCTGAGAAAAGAGTAACAGAGAAGGCAACAGTTTGCAAATCACACAAGCCAGCCTTGGCTTTGTTGAACGCCACCGAGATGCGAAAATGTAGCCTTGCATGATAGTCCGTGTTATAGTTTATTGATTTAAAAAAATTACGTAGATAATATACTTATGTTGTTAGAGGTGATATTCAAAATGCATAGTCAGATAGGCAGGGGATCTAAGCGTTGGGCTGGATGTGGCATCTGGAGAACCCTGGGCAAAGCAGGACATTAACTCTTCACTTGCTAGACCATGGGGAAGCTCAGAGAGAGGAGGCAAGCTTAGGGAGGGCCTAGGAAGTTCAGAATAATGGGAGACATGCTTTGCCAGTTGGTAGGAAACATTTTAGTATTTTAAGAACTGCTATATCCCTAAGGATGGCTAAATGCTGAGTATCAGCTGTATTAGCTGTTGCATTTCAATAGTACTAGTGCAATGAAGACATGATTTTCTCTCCTCCTCCCCACTCACCCACACCTTTGTCTACTATATCTCCTCCTTCATTTCTCATTCAAATACTAGAAATGTCTAAATTCATGAGCAGTTTTTTCTTCTCTTTTTTGTTGCATCCCAGAAATTGGAATCTGGAATCACATGCTATAAGCAATAGTTAACATTTATTAAGAGCTCGCCAGGTAGAGTTCTAAGAATGTTACATGACTAAGTTACCTAACCTCCCCAATCATTTTCTCAGTTGACAGATGAAGAAACTGAGTCACAGAGAGGTTAATGAGCTTGCAAGCCACTAAGTGTTGAAGGCGAGAATCAAGTCCAGGTAGCCTGACCTCAGAACCCTTCTTCTCTGTACCATGAACTAAACTGCACTGAATCTGTTATCTGCTCTCTCTGTTACCCTGTTGGGTTGTGTGTCATTTTACCGCTGTTCCTTCATGTCAGCACCTGGAGATCTGACTCGTTCCTCTAAATGACTACATCATATTACCTGATGTGCTTTACCATATTTCATTAATTCTTCTTTTTGATTCAATCTAAGCATTCATTCAGAGGGTTTCTAGTTTTCTCTCTCCCTTTCTCTCTGTCATTTCCTTTAACTTCCTCTCTCCCCACCTCTCTTCCCTTTTGTTTTTCCTTTTCTTTGAAAGGGGGCACTACAAACACCATGATGATATTCCTATGTGTCCTTGTACAGATAAGCCTTTGGACAGCCTTTATTTCTGGAATATATACTTCCAAAAGGAGAACTGATGGGCCTAATGATAAGAATATCTTGAATTGTAATACATCTTGCAAGAATTACATTGTGATTTCAACCAGTTGTTCCTTCAATTGCTATTTCTTCACATCCTCACCAGCACTGGAAGTTATTAACATTTTCATTTATTTATTTGTTTATTTTTGAGACAGAGTCTCAAGCTGTTGCCCTGGGTAGAGTGCCATAGTGTCACAGCTCACAGCAACCTCAAATTCTTGGGCTTAAGTGATTCTCTTGCCTCAGCCTCCCAAGTAGCTGGGACTACAGGTGCCCACCGCAACACGTGGCTTTTTTTTTTTTGCAGTCGTCATTGTTGTTTTAGCTGGCCCTGGCCCAGGACAGGTTGGAACCCACCAGCCTCAGTGTATGTGGCTTGCACCCAGCCACTGAGCTACAGGCATCACCTTATTAACATTTTTAATGTTTTTTACACTAATGGGAAGAGAATGGAACCACAAAAGTGTCTTAATTTATATGTGCCCAGTAACCAGTAGGGTTGGGTAAATGTTTACGTGTTTAATTTCATACTGCTCATGAATTCCCTGTTCATATATTTTGCCCAGTTTTAAACTGGGTTGCTTATCTCCTTTCTCATCAGTTTATAGGAGACCTTCAGTTATTAGGAATACCAACCCTTTGCCTATCACATGTACTGCAAATGTTCTATTCCTTTCTATCACTGTTTTTTATTTTTATGTGCTCTCTGGTTGAATAGAACTTAAAATACACTTTTCCTAATCAGCTCCTTAATCATTTATTTTATGGCTTCTGGATTTTCTGTCTTGCTTAAGAAGTTCATCCCCATACCAAGTTTGTATGTAGAATCTCTTAATTTTCTTTCCCTTTTTATACATTTATATATTCAGTTCATTCAGAATTGATTTCTATATCTGACTGATGTACAACTCTGTGAGTTCTTCCCACTGGAGAGCCATGTAGACCAGTTCTGTTGATTAAACAAACCGCAGCCTTCCCTCTGGGTTAGGATACCACCTTCGGCTCTGAGTACAGAATTATGACCCTGGGTGGACCCTAAGAGAGGCAGAGCCATGCCATGTCAAAGTCCTCCTGATTCCTAACCCTTCACTGCTCTCCTCAACCACGCATGTACTGAGAAAATGCTTTTGACAACTTGGAAAAATGCTTTTGACAACCACCTCCTCTACTTTAAAAGAAGCAGGCAATGCCCAAAATGAGAACTCAAGTAAAGTAGGCAGATGAAACTAGACAGGAGGAGTCTCTTCTCCACGCCCCCCAATATACATGATTGGGCCTAGTTCAAGAAGGCTGGCCCTCAAGCTAGCCTCTGCTAAGGAGAGCGCAGGGAAGCCAAATCACAGCCTGGATTGCACCTGACCTAGCGGAAGGGTGCCAGCATCCCCGCAGAGTTTGATTTATGCAGTCGGCTCCTGCCTGCTGTTTGAAATACACATTGACAACTAAAAACTGGTGCACAAATGAGCTGGCGGTTTCTTCCTGCTTTACCTGGGAACTTACAGAAGTGAAAACTCCTGTGACTCACTTCTAGTCAAGTCTCAGCATGCAGGTATCTGTATAAAAGCTTAGCCAAAGGATAACGGTGCTTGGTAGATACCAGCCAAACTGAAGAGCTGGAAAACTAAGCTGGCTACTTCTTTTCATCTTTCTTTTTCTTTTTTTCCATTTTCCTTACCTTTTCTCTCTCCTTTTCTTCCTTCCTCCTCTTTCTTCCTTTTCTCCCTATCTCTCCTTATTTTTGAGACGATGAGATCAAGATACTTCCACAGAAGGCACCTGTCCAAGACAGAACATCAGCACCCTGCCCTGTGTTTGATCAACACTTGAAGCGGCTGTAAATAATCTTCTTTCCCATTTAAATTTATATCGATCTCCCAAAGGGGAAACAGGCAACCAAAATAAATTATATAAATAGAGTTAATCAGAATGGAGCCAGTGCACAAGAGGAATCTGGTGCTGGCACGGTGGATTTTGCTGATGTGGAAAAGCTGCTAGATGAAATATGTATGCTTTGGAGGAAGGAAAGTAAACAAAAGCCAGTCTCTGAGAAGTCAGAATTACTAAGAAGTGAACCAGGGTCTCCTTGAGCAGAATTGCTCTGTGGCTGGCAAGACCCGGAGGTGGGAACACACAGATGGTTAATGACCGCCTCTTTTTTGGAAACAGGCTGCAGAAATCTAATATGGGCAAGAAAAAAGTTTGCTTGTATGTAATAGATATATGGGTCCTTTTTTCAAATCAACCAATTTCAAGTTAAACAATGCATGGCCCTAGAAAAACAAACAGAAGGGAGCCTGGATGATATTAGCCTTCCTGATTTGTGATTTGTGGCAGACACCTGTAGCTTTTCTCTAATTTTTCCTGATTTTGACTTACGGAACCATGTCAAGGGAGGTGGACGTGTGATATAGACTTAACTAATCAACTTTTATTCCCCTCCTTACAGGAACTGGTTCAAGGATAGATCAAATCTAGTCAGTGTAAATGTTTTCTTTTTCCAGCACACTTTTTGTTTGTTTAAGTCAATTTGGTAAACAATTAGGATACTGTATATGACATCATGGAATTCTGGCTTCTCTTGAAAAATCAGATCATCAGGTAACTCTGGGCTGACCTTCCCATGTGGCAATGGTCAGCTGAATTTGAACAGTGACCATTCCCTTCAGATGGGCATGAGTTTTCCAGTTTGCCAAACTCCCTGCCCAGCCTGTATCACTTACCTCATTTCTACACGTATTTGAGTTTCTGATCCGGTCTTAGATAGCAGTTACCTAATTTCATTTCACACCAAATATCACCAATGATGGAGACCTCAGACATCATTTGGCCCAAATTCTGTCTTTATAGATGGGGAAAGTGGCATTCTGAGAAGGAAAGAAAGTTGCCTGAGGCCACACAGAAAGTTGGTAACACCAATGAGAAAATAACTCAGGATATTTTTATATTAACCTCTAGGAGTTGACAATACTTCTTTCATTTCTTTCCAGGGAAGGGTTAGTTCCCAGGGATGCCTACAAAGGTAATATTCTTTAACACAATCCATTGAAGGTGCTAATGTTGGGAATTTCGGATCTTATAGGTGATGAATATTTTTAGGCAGCAGGACCAAGTAGTCTTTCTCAAATTGCTTTTCACAGTGGATGTCAACTCCTCTTAGCACCAGGGTTGAAGGCTGACTATTAAAAAAAAACATTCTTTTCCTGACCACTAAAAAAAGATATTTCAATGCTCCCCAGTCTTTCTGAAGTGGATGTGGTTTTTAAGCTTACAAATGGGGGAAAAAAAAAACAAACTCCATTCATTTGTTTGTTTACTTATCCTATACTTACCGAGCATTCACTGTGTGCTCTGTACTACACTAATTTCCAGAGACACAGAGATTGTTCCCCAAAGCTCTCAATTGAGCTACAAGCTATAAGGTTCATACAAAAGAGAGATGACTTCACCAACAGGATGTTCTGTTACTCACCCTTCCAAGACAAGGAGGAATCCCCATCTTGGATAGAAGTCAGGAATTAGCAACTGGAACTTCACTTAGAGCTCAGGCCCACTTCAGTTGCCCCCCACATTTTAAAAATTAAATAAAAAGAGTGTACCATATTAAAAAAAAAAAAAAAGGAGTGCACCATACTAAAAAATCGGAAGAATTCAAACCATGCAGATTTCTAGCTTCTCTTGAAAAATGGTGTCTCTGACAATACCGAGCCCACATTCCCTTTATGGCAACAGTTAGGTGTTTCTGGGTGGTCACTGCTCCTTTAGAAGAGGCATGCACTTGCCCCTTTGCCCCACTGCCCAACACTCTCCCAATCACATCATCCATGGCTCCTATCATAAAGTGATATCACTTGCCTGTCCCCTCTAGGAATTGGAATTGATATTTCCTGGTCTAGCATTTCGAAGATCACAAGATGAGCACAGGAAGGAGGTAGAGGGAAGAGTGTAGGCAGAGGCACAGCAGGGGGAACCATGGAATATATTCAGAGAACTGAACGTAGTTTCATGTAATTGGCAGATAATTACAAAGTGGGACTCAGGGTGGGCAGATAGATATGAAGCTGGAGGAGCAGACAAAGGCCCAAAGCCCATGAAGGGATCCAGTGTCATGCAAAGGACTTTAAATCCTGCAGGCAACAGGAAGCCTTTGGGTTCTTGGCAGGGTGGCGATGTGACAATACTTGTGTTTTTGAAAGACCACTGTGCCCCCAAGGAGAGAGCAAAATTGGTACAGGTGGTGAAAGAGGCTGGCCTACCCCATGAGCACCTATTGTACGGGTCCTAGACAGAGATGAGGGATCTGGTAGCCTTTAACTTCTGCCCAGTATGGGCACTTGGCAAATGTTTGTTAAAGATTTAAGGAGGACGAATGGTAAAGTTTCAAGGGTCTTTTACCCTTTTTTAGCCACTGAGAGTCTCCCCAATGGCCCTATAGGCTTCCTGTGGCCAGACGTATATACTTAGACACAGAGAAGGCAAGACTGAATACTTTCTTGTCTCTAAAATGCTTTTTGACAAAGTGCATAGGAGTTTAGACTTTCTCAGTAGTAATTACATTATAATGCCCTAGGTGGCCCCAGGGTGTACTCAGAGAATTAATGAGGCTACCAGTCTCATTTCCTTCTTGAGGTCCAGGTTCTCCTTCCCTAAATGAACATTCCTAGTGCACCGAACAAGGCCCTGGAGGATCTGAAGAGAGATTGCTTCTCTCAAAGGTGAGCCAGAGGTGAATAGCCATCCCTGGAGGATGTCTCTGGCCCATTGATTGGGAAATACTGCGATGACCCAGGCAGAAGGCACTCCAAATGCAAAGGACATTTATTCCAAGCAAACGAGGGAACCCAGCAATTATTGCCACTCAAAAGATGGTAACGAATAGGCATGTTATTTATTCATTCATTAAATGTAGGGAAATGAGCAACCAAAGAGGAAGCTGTCTGGCCATACTTTTAATGAATCTGCCCCATTTTGGAGTGAAATGTGGTCTGTGCAGATGAAATGCTGAACTTGGGAAACATATTATCCACTTCCAGCCTTCATTAAGGAAAATCAACAACTCCAGCTTGCAGTGGATGATGATGGAAATCATACTGAATGCAGACTTGCTGGCTGGGCTGGGCTGGGCTCCCAGAAGCCCAGGAACCTCCAGGGTACATCTTTAAGACTGTGTCTTTGGTATCTAGAATGTCTGTAATATCACCAATGGCCAAGACATTTCAGGAAATTGATGTAACTTTAGGTCATAAAATTCTTTTTGATGAAACACAGGTCATTCATTCATTTGATTTGTCCATGTGCTCATTCATTCATCTACTCAGTAAACATTGAGTGCCTACTGTGTGCCAGGTACTGGACCATGGATGTAAAATGCTTAGCAAACATAATTGTTGTGTCAGTTCTGTTACTCTTCAATTACAGTAGAGAAGATGATTTTTAAGTATGCAATCACAGACACAAACACACACACACACATATAAGTATAAATCATGATAAAACCTCAGGAAAACATATTAGGGGCATTAGGGCAGTCACGTAACAGGAGCTCTGACCTAGCTTTGGAGAAGCAAGGCACTGACTCCTGGGTTGTAATCCTAAGGAAGATGGCAGTAGCTAGATGATGATGCCAAGGAGGAGAAAGAAGAGATAGAACACTCCAAGTGGGAAAATCAGCAGATGCCAATATCCAGAAATGGAAGAAAACTCTGCAGGGAAAGAAAGTGACCTCTGGGTATGCTTTTGCCTCACCTTTCTATACCAAGTCATGGGTTCTCTTCAGATGATTGAATTAAGAAACCCCGAGGGCTGGAAACTGTTATGATAACATAAGATTTGCTTTGAGTGTGTTGGTTTAGGTGCTGAGTAGACTGGAAAAAATCCTAACCTGGCACTATTAACCTCTTAAAAGAAGGACTGAGCATTGCTAGCTGGAGCCTTTTGATGCTGTAGGAACATGACCCCTGTATCTATTGTTATTTCAGCACCTTGTGCCAGGAAGACTGCCTCCACCTTGACTGAGCTCGGCATCCTAGAGACCCTTCAGTTCTCAGGGAAAAGTTCCCATCCCCTCCGCTCCACAAGTATGGCAACAACTAGAGCCTTGACTCTGGAGACAGAACCTGGCCCTGCTGCTCATAAACGGTGTGACCTTGGGTGAGTCACTTAGCCTCATTGTGCCTCAGTTTCCTTGTCTAAAAATTAGGTATGATGACAGTGCCTATTTAGATTGGAGGGTTATTGTAAGGAGCATGTGTAATATATGGAAGGCATTTGGAACATAGTAGGAGCACCATACATGCTTACTATTACTATTGCTTAGAGAACACCTCTCATTCCCATTTCAGGCCAAGGGGCAAGAAAGAAAGTAATGGAATCAAAGTGGGTAAGAGTGAGTAAAAGTGTGTGTATATAGGATCAAAGTGGGTAAGAGTGTGTGTGTGCATGTGTGTGTACCATGATAGCCACAACAGAGGGGTAGACATTTGTGAGATAGAAGTATAAAAGATGTGTAACTTGCTCCGAAGGAGGCTCGGGACTGACTGTCGCTTCTCTGGCCAGCTCCCAGCAGCCAGGCACCGGCACCGACAGAGCGGGTCTTGGGACCACCCAGCCTCTGTCTGGCCCAGCCATAGACTGAAAGGTGGCCCGAGAATTCTGGCACAAGAGGCTCCCGTCCAGAAGGAGAGTTAAAGGACAAAAATTCAGCAAGTAACGTGGTGGATTTGAGCTGCACTAAGAGAGAAGGTTGTAGAACGCACGTCAACCCCGCTGAGGTGAGCTGCGACCACAAGGATACAAACAAAAGGTATAAAATCCATCACCAAGCGGACAGGAGTCCCCTTCCCCATGAGAATGGCTCAGAGTGCCCCACAAACAAACGAGCAGAGTTCAAAGGTCCTCCCACTACACTCCATGGGAGAGACCCTCTAAAAACTGGACCTACCTCCCCTACTAGGGTGCCACGGCGTCCTCCTGCCAGGCATAAAACTGTATAAACTGTACATAGTCTTTACCTGGAATTCTGAGCTCCCAGCGCTCCCCTTCGCTCACACTGGGGTCTGGAGGCCAGTCCCGGTCAGTGGGCGGAGAGGGGACTGCACCGGAGTGGCAGTTCCCTGAGGCACAGTGCGACAGCCATCTTTTGGTGACATTACGGCTAGGCATAAAACTGTGTAAAGCTGTGTGTGTTCTCTGCCCGCAACCCCAGGCTCCCAGCGCTCCCCGCACTCCCCTCTGCTGTCGCTCCAAGGTCTGGAGGCCTGTCCCCCAGGGGTCCAGACTCTTGGGCAATTGCTCGAGGGGTGTAGACAGTGCTGGGATGCAGCCTGTTGGTGCAGACTCTGGGGTATGGGAGCGGAGGAGGGGAGCTACACCGGAGCAGCCGTTGCCTGAGCCATAAAGCAGCAGCCCTCTTTTGCTAGCAATATGCTCACTACCAAATATTCTGAAGCCACACCCCCTGTCTCCCTGGGCAACCAGAGACTCTGAGTTTGCCTGAGGCAACTCCAACTTGCAAACCAGGGAAACTCCCAGGGTGGGGCTGACCCAGAGGTCCGCTTTACTAAACCTAAGACGCACCTGGCCCTCAGGGGATCGTCAGCCTATAGATAATACAAGAGCAAAGACAAGCTGATTTGGAGCTCAGTTCAGCTTCTCTTCTGCAGGGGAACCGCAGAGTTGTTCTGTTCTGTTCTGTCAGTAACATTAATCAGGGGCGAGACTGGACCTGAGTGAAAACCCCTCAACCTTCATCAAGTGCCTGAGGTTGTCAGGCCTCACCTCCTCCTGCTGGAGAGAGGCAGAGCGCAGCGGCTTGGCAGACTTCCTTGTGATTCAGGCAGGTACAAACTCTTGGAGTACCGATTCACTACAGGCAACTGGGTCAGCAACTGCAGGGCTATCAGTGACTGGATGTGAAGTGGTGCAAAGTGGGGAAGGAGGCAGCAACCTTCCCAGACTGATTTATTGGCTGGGTGGCTTCTCCTGACTCCACGCAGCCCTGGAGCAAGCCACACCAGAGTAGTCACCAGACCCCTGTGATCCAGTTCCCAGAGACCTCTTAAACTCTCTCACCCGAGACAGATGCAGACTGAGACAATTGATTTGGACCTTTTTGAACTGAACCAATCGCCTGAGGACAAATCAGGTGGTGCCCTGGGTGCACAGTGGTAGGAAGGTTTGATTTTTCTTTTCCAATTGTTTGCCGGTGGGGGGCGGGGTGACTTAATTGCTGATATTTCTCCACAGCTGAGACTTCAATCCAAAGTATCTGTTTCACTAGGGTGGAACAGAAACCAGCTGAAAACAAGACAGAACCACTTAGCCCCACCACACCAGACAGGGCCCCAGTTTCTCAGGCCACAACACTGTACAGGCCCTCGACCAAAGCCCCAGGGGAAAAAAATCAGAGGGAGTAAAACAACCATGGGGTAGAATCAGTGGAAAAACTCTGGTAACATGAATAACCAGAATAGATCAACCCCCCCAAGGAAAGATATGGCAGATGCAATTGACGATCCCATTCATAAACAACTGGCTGAGATGTCAGAAATCGAATTCAGAATTTGGATTGCAGACAAGATTAACAAAGTGGAATTAGGAATTCGAGGAGAAATTCAAAAGTTGTCTCAAGAATTTAACAAATTTAAAGACAAAACCACCAAAGACTTAGACACACTGAAGCAAGAATTTGCAGCCCTCAAAGATATGAAAAATACAGTAGAATCCCTCAGCAACAGAATGGAGCAAGCAGAAGAAAGGATTTCTGACATCGAAGATAAAGCCTTTGAACGCTCCCAAACTCTCAAAGAGGAAGAGAAATGGAGAGCAAAAATGGATCATTCTCTCCGAGAGCCTGGGATAATTCAAAGAAGGCGAATATCCGAATCATAGGGGTTCCAGAAACAGATGAAGTGGCCTCGCTGGGCACAGAGGCCCTTCTGCATGAAATTATGAAAGAGAATTTTCCAGACATGCCTAGAGGTTCTGAAATTCAGATAGCGGACAGCTTCAGAACCCCAGCACGACTCAACCCCAATAAGACATCCCCCAGGCATATCATAGTTAACTTCACTAAAGTTAATATGAAGGAGAAAATCCTCAAAGCTGCCAGAAGAAAGAAAACCATTACCTTCAAAGGGAAGAATATTAGAATGACGGCAGATCTCTCTGCTGAAACTTTTCAAGCCTGAAGAGGACCGACTTTTAATCTCCTAAAGCAAAATAACTTTCAAACCCGGATCCTGTATCCAGCTAAACTGAGTTTCATTTATGATGGAGAAATTAAATACTTTAATGACATTCGTATGTTGAAGAAATTTGCCATAACAAAACCAGCTCTTCAGGATATTCTCAGACCTATCCTCCATAATGACCAACCCAATCCTATACCACAAAAGTAAACTCACTCAGAAACTTTGGATCAAACTCCAATTTCCACACTAGCGAAAGGATTAAAAATGCCCACTGGACTTTTGAAAAACTCGATACCCAAAACTTCACCAGACTTATCAATATTCTCCATTAATGTGAACGGCTTAAACTGTCCTCTAAAGAGGCATAGGTTAGCTGATTGGATACAAAAACTCAGGCCAGATATTTGTTCCATACAAGAGTCACATCTTAACTTAAAAGACAAATACAGACTCAGGGTGAAAGGATGGTCGTCCATATTTCAGGCAAATGGTAATCAGAGAAAAGCAGGTGTTGCAATTTTATTTGCAGATACAATAGGCTTAAACCAACAAAAGTAAGGAAGGAAAAGAATGGTCACTTCATATTTGTTAAGGGTAATACTCAATATGATGAGATCTCAATTATTAATATCTATGCACCCAATCAGAATGCACCTCAATTTATAAGAGAAACTCTAACAGACATGAGCAACTTGATTTCCTCCAGCTCCATAATCGTCGGAGATTTCAACACTCCTTTGGCAGTGTTGGATGGATCCTCCAACAAGAAGCTGAGCAAAGAAATCTTAGATTTAAACCTAACCATCCAACATTTGGATTTAGCAGACATCTACAGAACATTTCATCCCAACAAAACTGAATACACATACTTCTCATCAGCCCATGGAACTTACTCCAAAATCGATCACATCTTAGGTCACAAGTCTAACCTCAGTAAATTTAAAGGAATAGAAATTATTCCATGCATCTTCTCAGACCACCATGGAATAAAACTTGAACTGAGTAACAACAGGAATCTGCATACTCATACAAAAACATGGAAGTTAAATAACCTTATGCTGAATGATAGCTGGGTCAGAGATGAGAATAAGAAAGAAATCGCCAATTTTTTGGAACAAAACAACAATGAAGACACGAACTATCAGAACCTCTGGGACACCACAAAGGCAGTTCTAAGAGGGAAATTTATAGCACTGCAAGCCTTCCGCAAGAGAATGGAAAGAGAGGAAGTTAACAACTTAATGGGACATCTCAAGCAACTGGAAAAGGAAGAATATTCCAACCCCAAACCCAGTGGAAGAAAAGAAATAACCAAAATTGGAGCAGAGTTCAACGAAATTGAAAACAAAAGAATTATACAACAGATCAATAAATCATAAAGTTGCTTTTATTAAAAGGTCAATAAAATAGATAAACCTTTGGCTAACCTAACCAGGAAAAAAAGAGTAAAATCTCTAATCTCACCAATCAGAAACAACAAAGATGAAATAACAACAGACTCCTCAGAAATTCAAAAAATCCTTAATGAATATTACAAGAAACTTTATTCTCAGAAATATGAAAATCTGAAGGAAATTGGCCAATACTTGGAATCACATCACCTTCCATGACTTAGCCAGAATCAAGTGAAAATGTTGAACAGGCCCATATCAAGTTCTGAAATAGCATCAACCACACAAAATCTCCCTAAAAAAAAAAAAAAAGCCCAGGACCAGATGGCTTCATGTCAGAATTCTACCAAACCTTTAAAGAGGAACTAGTACCTATATTACTCAACCTGTTCCAAAATGTAGAAAAAGAAGGAAGACTACCCAACACGTTCTATGAAGCAAACATCACCCTGATCCCCAAACCAGGAAAACACCCAGGGACAAGAAAAGAAAATTATAGACCAATATCACTAATGAATATAGATGCAAAAATATTCAACAAGATCCTAACAAACAGAATCCAGCAACACATCAAACAAATTATACATCATGACCAAGTCAGTTTTATCCCAGGATCTCAAGGCTGGTTCAATATACGTAAATCTATAAATGTAATCCAGCACATAAACAAATTAAAAAACAAAGACCATATGATTCTCTCAATCGATGCAGAAAAAGCTTTTGATAATATCCAGTATCCCTTCATGATCAGAACACTTAAGAAAATCAATATAGAAGGGACATTTCTTAAACTGATAGAGGCCATCTACAGCAAACCCACAGCCAATATCATATTGAATGGAGTTAAATTGGAATCATTTCCACTCAGATCAGGAACCAGACAAGGCTGCCCATTGTCTCCATTGCTTTTTAACATTGTAATGGAAGTTTTAGCCACTGCAATTAGGGAAGAAAAGGCGATCAAGGGTATCCATATAGGGTCAGAAGAGATCAAACTTTCGCTCTTCACAGATGATATGATTGTATATCTGGAAAACACTAGGGACTCTACTACAAAACTTTTAGAAGTGATCAAGGAATACAGCAGCATCTCAGGTTACAAAATCAACATTCATAAATCGGTAGCCTTTATATATACCAACAACAGTCAAGTTGAAAAACAGTTAAGGACTCTATTCCATTCACAGTAGTGCCAAAGAAGATGAAATATTTGGGAATTTATCTAACAAAGGACGTGGAAGATCTCTATAAAGAGAACTATGAAACTCTAAGAAAAGAAATAGCTGAAAATATTAACAAATGGAAAAACATACCATGCTCATGGCTGGGAGGAATCAATATTGTTAAAATGTCTATACTACCCAAAGGAATATATAATTTCAATGCAATCCCTATTAAAGCTCCACTGTCATACTTTAAAGATCTTGAAAAAACAATACTTCATTTTATATGGAATCAGAAAAAACCTCGAATAGTCAAGACATTACTCAGAAATAAAAACAAAGCAGGAGGAATTATGCTACCAGACCTCAGACTATACTACAAATCAATAGTGATCAAAACAGCATGGTATTGGCACAAAAACAGAGAAGTAAATGTCTGGAATAGAATAGAGAACCAAGAGATGAATCCAGCTACTTACCGTTATTTAATCTTTGACAAGCCAATTAAAAACATTCAGTGGGGAAAAGATTCCCTATATAACAAATAATGCTGGGTGAACTGGCTGGCAACCTGTAGAAGACTGAAAGTGGACCCACACCTCTCACCATTAACTAAGATAGACTCTCACTGGATTAAAGTTTTAAACCTAAGACATAAAACTATAAAAATACTAGAGGAGAGTGCAGGGAAAACCCTTGAAGAAATCAGGCTGGGCAAGTATTTTATGAGGAGGACCCCCCAGGCAATTGAAGCAGCTTCAAAAATACACTACTGGGACTTGATCAAACTAAAAAGCTTCTGCACAGTCAAGAACACAGTAAGTAAAGCAAGCAAACAGCCCTCAGAATGGGAGAAGATATTTGCAGGTTATGTCTCTGACAAAGGTTTAATAACCAGAATCCACAGAGAACTCAAACGCATTAGCAAGAATAGAACAAGGGATCCCATCGCAGGCTGGGCAAGGGATTTGAAGAGAAACTTCTCTGAAGAAGACAGGCGCACGGCCTTCAGACATATGAAAAAATGCTCATCATCTTTAATCATCAGAGAAATGCAAATCAAAACTACTTTGAGATACCATCTAACTCCAGTGAGACTAGCCTATATCACAAAATCCCAAGACCAGAGATGTTGGCGTGGATGTGGAGAAAAGGGACCACTTTTGCACTGCTGGTGGGAATGCAAATTAATACATTCCTTTTGGAAAGAGATATGGAGAACACTTAGAGATCTAAAAATAGATCTGCCATTCAATCCTGTAATCCCTCTACTGGGCATACACCCAGAAGACCAAAAAGCACATCATAACAAAGATATTTGTACCAGAATGTTTATTGCAGCTCAATTCATAATTCCTAAGTCATGGAAGAAGCCCAAGTGCCCATGGATCCACGAATGGATTAATAAATTGTGTTACATGTACACCATGGAATATTATGCAGCCTTAAAGAAAGATGGAGACTTTACCTCTTTCATGTTTACATGGATGGAGCTGGAACATATTCTTCTTAGTAAAGTATCTCAAGAATGGAAGAAAAAGTACCCAATGTACTCAACCCTACTATGAAACTAATTTAGGGTTTTCACATGAAAGCTATAACCCAGTTACAACCTAAGAATAGGAGGAAGGGGGAAAGGGAGGGGAGGGAGAGGGGAGGTGGGTAGAGGGAAGGGGATTGGTGGGATTACACCATGTGTTCATCTTACAAGGGTATATGTGAAACTTGGTAAATGGTCTGTAAAGCTAATGAATGATGCCCCATGATCATATCAATGTACACAGCTATGATTTAATAAAAAAAAAAAAAAGATGTGTAACTTGATCAATGCCCATGGCCACTTCTAATGCACAGACTAGTGCTGAATTGCACAGTAGCATGGCTGGGGCCCAGAAGACTTAGAGTATCATAGTAGGATTCTGCTGGTGCCATCTGGGCAACAGCTAGAAACTGTGTCTTGAGTAAGAACATGTGTTCCTGAAAGATGGTGAGATAGTCCCCAACTTTGTCAGCCCCATAATCTTTTCAGGCTTACCATGATGTGCTGAGTTCTGCATTGAATACTGACTTCTCACCCCCTCATTTATTCTCAAGCTGTTCTTTCTGCTCCGCGAGACCTCTTTCTCCTGCTCCCTTCTCTCATCCACAGCTATCAATAATCTTCTAAGACTTGGCTTATTATTATGCATCATGCCCCTACAAAGTATCTCCTGGACTAATTTTTTCATTCCTATACTCATAATGTCAGAAATTTTCTTCTTTATTCCTGACTGAAAGGTATACATAACTGTCCTGCTACCTGTAAAGCTATATTGTCTTATTAAATGTATAAGTCTATCTCCTTAAATCAGCTTTCAGAAAACCCACTAAGGCAGTCTCTGTGTGTACCTTGGGTACCCAGCAACTAGCTTGATGCTTGGCATGCAGTGAGTACTTAATAAATGTTTATTGAACTAATGAAAAAGCAAAAAAAAAAAAGCGTGACAATCTATCTTGCCATCCCTTGAGTATGAAAGAAAAAAAATTAAACCATCACAAATAATTGTTTGGAAATGAATACATATTCTCTTTTTAAAAGTTTGTTCGTGGCATACTACTCAGGAATAAAATGGAACAAAATTATTGATACTTGTAACAACTTGGATGGATGCCAGAAGAATGACACTGAATGGAAAAAAAAAGCCAATCTCTAAAGGTTGCATACTATTTGATTCCATTTACGGAACAGTCTTGACATGGCAGAATTACAAATAATAGGAAAGAGCTTAGCAGTTACCAGGACTTAGAGTTCAGGGCAGTGGTAACAATGGGTATAAAAGGTATCAGGAAAGAACCTTGCAATAACACTGTTCTCTGCCTTGGCTGTGGTAATTAATGAGACTATATGTAAAGTTTCATAAAACTAGACAACACAATAACAATAAGCACATTTAAAACTGATGAGATTTGACTAAGATGTTGCTGTGGAGGAAGCTGCGTGAAGAGTATAGGGGTTCTCTCTATATTCTGTATTCTTTCTTACAACTGCATGTGAATCTACAATTATCTCACAATAAAAGAAATAACACACACAATGAGATCCCACTATACACCAGAATGGCTAAAATTAAAAAGACTGATAACATTGAGTGTTGACAAGGAAATGGAGCAAATAGAATACTTGTAATATACAAGTACAAACACTTTGGAAACATGTTTGACAGTTTCTGCCAAGACCGACAATGTACATGTTTTATGATCCACTATTTCAATTACCAAAGATAAAACCCAAAGGAAATACACACACATGATCACCAAAAGACATATATTAGATTTTCTGTAGCAGTGTAATTCATGATATCCAAATTTAACACTGCCAAGTGCCCTTTAGTAGTAGAATCGATAAGTCAGTTGTGGTACATTCCCATTGTCTTAATCAGTGTGTGATACTATAACAAAATTCCATCGACTAGATAATGTAAGTAAGCATTTATATCTCACAGTTCTGGAGACTGGAAGTCCAAGATCAAGGTGCCAGCTAATTCCGTGTCTGCCGAACACCATCTTCCTAGTTTATAGACAGCCGTCTTCTTACACATCCACATGGCCTTTCCTTGGTGCATATACAAGGAACAGAGAGCTGGGGGGTGGGGGAAAGAGGGAGAGAAATCTCACATTTCTTCCTTTTTATAAGGTCATTAAGACCATCATAAGATCCCCACCATCGTGACCTCATATAATTCTAACTGCTTTCCAAAATCCTTACCTCCAAATACCATCACATTGGGGATTAGAGATTCAACAACTGAGTTGGAGGGGAGAGCAAACATTCAGTCCATAGCAGTCATTATAGAGAAACACTGAATAGCAATGAGAATGAATAAGCTGAAACTATGTGCTCAGACTTCAGAATCCTAATGTTGAGTAGAAGAATACGGTTACAAAAGAAGACACACTGTATAATGGCAAAAGCAAAATTAGTCTGTGCTGTTAGGAGTAAGGATAGTGGTTATATTCAGAGAGTAATGATCAGAAATGAGGAGGGATTCTGGAGTTATAGTACTCTGTTTTTGAGTGGAGTTTTTATTTCACAGGGGATTTCCAATTTGCAAAAATTAATTGCCCATTTAGGATATGTGCTTTTTTTAGTTGTATATTATACTTCAATTAAAAAACAACTTCTTTTGAGACAGAGTCTCACTCTGTTGCCCTGGGTAGAGTGCCATAGCATCACAGCTCACAGCAACCTCAAATTCTGGGGCTAAAGTGATACTCTTTCCTCAACCTCCTGCATAGCTGGAGGCTACAGACAGGCACAGACAGGCACCTGGCTAATTTTTTTATTTTTCATAAAGATGGGTGTCTCACTCTTTCTCGGGCTGGTCTCAAACTCCTGAGCTCAAGTAATCCACTTGCCTTGGCCTCCCAGAGTGTTAGGGTTACAGGTGTGAGCCATTGCACCTGGCCTTAAATACGAAATTTTAAAAGGAAAAAAGTTCATTCATTTTGTTCTATAGTCAACATTTATAAGATGTCTACTCATTTCTAGACACCAAGTTATGCTCTAAGGAGACCCAAGGAGATAAAGGAGACCCTGATTTGGAGGACCCACAATCTATGGAGAAATCACCTATTCTATTTTTCTTTCTCTTTCTCTTGCAGCAAATTCTAAGTGCAGATAAAATCAGGAGAAACTTCTCTGCTAGTGGTGATTGTGATTTTAATTAGTTATTGAACTAAAAGAACTTGCATAGGAGAGACTTTTCCTTGTCTTCACAGAAAAGCAAGAAAGATCTCCTTTTTATAAAGTGCTTATTGAACTGCAAACCTTGAGCCAGAGCATCCCTCAGGTGATTTCTTTTAAGACCTCCTCAAACTAATGCTCAATCAAGAGAAGAAAAAAATAGTCAAATGCAATTGCTGTAAAAGACAAAAAAAAAAAAAAAAAAAAGAATCCTTTATTAGGAAACCCATAACAGCCTTCAGGAATTCAAAAATAAAAAATGTTCAAGTGAGAAAAAAATCTGTGCCTTCCTTCACATGGAAATATCTCAGCTGAGAGGAAATTCTCCATCTGTGTTTGTGGACCACAGACCTGGGCGAATGGACCCCCAGGACAGATTACCCCTGGCCATTTAAATGAAGGACAGTACATGGCTTTTGCCATGATTTGGTAAAAACAGTATTTTTAGTCATTCCTTCCACAGTAATCCTCTAATTTGCAAAACACAGGAGGCATGAAAGCGTGGATAATATCACCTTTTCATGCCAAAGATGGAAAAGAGAATTAATGAGATCAATAAAGCCACTCTCACAGGAAAAATAGAAACACAGATGGGAAATGGTAGCTGAGTTGGCAAGTCTGAGAGCTTTGAGAACTATTTGCAGCCCTGTCTTAAAGCCAGGACTGTTCATGGAAGCTGTTAGCTGACCTCACCCCCACACCTCTAGCAAAGCCATGTCTTGGCAAAGCTCAGAGCTCTAGCTAGGATGGGAAATCAATCGGTAGGTCAGCAGGTATGGATCGAGCACAACCATATGCTTGGCACCAGTCAAAAATCATGGTGATGCAAGAAATTGTGAAATATTGCCCATATATCAGAGAGTTTATGGTCTGCTAAGAAAGGTCAAATGTCTTCCTCTTTCTCATACCCTTACTTAAGAAAAAATAGGACGAGGCATCTGACTAGTATTTACAATTAAAATGGTACTAAAGTTATCTATACCTCTCAAAGAATGGAACAGGTAGGGAGATGGAAGCTACAATAATTGAGGAAGGGAATAAATATGGATTCTAGTATGTGCATTAGATGCTTAAAGCAACCATTAGAAAGACAAGTATAATTACATCCAAAATGCAGGTAGAAAAACTGAGGCTCCCAGTGCAATATTCAGTTTTCCTATGGTCCCACAGCAAGTAGTAAGGCCAAGTCAGATTATCTGATACCTAATCCATATCCCATGCTTTCTCACTTTAGCAGTCTTCCTGGCACCGAGAAGTGATGTTACTCTCCAGAAGTGTAAACCCCTAAGTGGGAAATGGGTAGACATTTCAAATTATGTAGTCAAGCATTTATGTTAATGGGTTTTTGTTTTTTATTTTTGTTTTTTGTTTTTTTTGCAGTTTTTGGCTGGGGCTGGGTTTGAACCCGCCACCTCTGGCATATGGGGCCAGCGCCCTACTCCATTGAGCCATAGGTGCCGCCCTGTTAATGTTTATTTTTAAAAAGATACATAACTAGTATATAAAAGCCCTGATTTCACAGATACTACAGCTTCAGGTGAAGCTGAAGTATTTAATTTAAAAATAATGCAACTTTTTAGACAGTAGTGTTAATCATCATGCAGGTGTAAGTGTTTATGGAAAAAAATCATGAGCCATTGAAGTGAGGCAGTTTTGTGGCCTGGAAAGCAATTGTTCCTATCATGGAGAGACTTGAGAATATCTTCTGGGGGCCTAGACAGATTTAAGTAATGAAAAACTTGGAGACTGTTAGGACCCATAAATCCCCTATGGGTTTTATGGGAGACAGAGTGGGGAGCTGGACTGGAGAGGTAGGTCAGCAGGGTAGGTCCAGAGCATCTTGTTACATCCATATTGTAAACAGAAGCTCAAGCTTTTCTCTGTCAACTGGAGGAGACAAGAAAATACAAATACTGTTTGTAAGTGAGGACACATTAGCCTGTCATGGGATCAGGGATGACCTGGGTACCCAGGGTCATTCACCAAGGACAGCCTAGGGGCTGCTCACCTTGAAAGGCCTGGCAGCTGATTTAAAAGGCAGCGGCAGTGGGGAGGGAGGCAGATGGCAGCAGCCCTTGGAGGGCTTCCCAAGGTGGGTTCTAACTCTCTATGGGAGGAGTGGTGGCTCCTGGTTTGTAGCTACCTCTTGGGAGTTAGCACTTTGAAGTCATAGAGTAAGGAGAGGAAGGAAAGTGGGAAGAAGGAGAAAGGAAGGATGGGGGGACGGGGAGGAAAGGAGAGGAACCCCCCATGTATTGTCAAAATTCATTTTCTCAGTGAGTTTTCTCCCTTCTCCTACTAGCTTCACCACCTCTGAGATTAGCTTCTCATTGGCACTTCCATCTTCTCTCCCCACTAATTTTCTTTTTGATATTTTAATTTATTGCATTTTCATTGGGACCTCTTTCCCTTTAAGGCATTGTAATTAATGGACCAGTCTAATTTCCTCTGAGACAACATTCTTAATTGCTGTAATTCTCACGTATGTCTTTTAGGCAGCCCTGTTGGCATTGATTCATTTGCATTTGCATTCTCAAACCCTTCAAGTATAAATATATCGTCAATACACGCAGACAGTTTTCCTTCCAACCACCATAATGCTGCGTGGTGCGTGTGAGCTTCAGGGCTCTTGTCTACCTCTTAACCATCTCATTTATAATTGAAAATCCTCTCAGTCTTGGTGCATATGGGGATTTTTATAATTCTGCAAAAAGGTTTGTTGCTTTGTTGCTTTTTTTTTTTTTTGGAAAGTGAGTACGATCTTTCAATAACCTTTTTCATGGGGGATTTGAAGTTATTTCGGTTTTCCTTTCTAAAAAAAATTTATAAACAGTATTTGTAGAATATGGCCTAGATACTCAACATATAGGTGCCCTGGGGGACCCAGAGCTTGGGAAACTCCCTGCTTTACCCAGGAAACTAATACTGGTGCACACCCTTCTCCCAACCCCATCTCCTGGCAACCCACTGACTTGTGTAATTTTGACATTTTGAGAATGTTATATTAAAATGACCTAGTCCCCTAGTAATTCTGATTCTAGTTTTTGTTTCTGCCTGCTTTCCCCATTATGTCTACTTATTTTCAAGTATCCATAAACCTATTCTTACTTTATATAGCATAGTATCATATTTTACTTTATGTCCATTTAATTCCCCATCACACACTGTGACTGCTTGCCCCCCTTTTATTTTATTTTTTTATTTTTTTTTATTAAGTCATAGCTGTGCGCATTGATATGATCATGGGGCATCATACACTCGATTCATAGACCATTTGACACATTTTCATCACAATGGTTAAGATAGCCTTCTGGCATTATCTCAGTTACTGTGCCAAGACATTTACCTTCTACATTTACCAAGTTTCGCAAATACCCCTGTAAGATGCACCACAGGTGTGATCCCACCGATCCCCCTCCCTGTACCCACCACCCCCCTCCCTCCCCTCCCTTTCCCACTTCCCCCTATTGTTAGGTTGTAACTGGGTTATAGCTTTCATGTGAAAGCCCTTTCCCCCCTTTTAAGTAATATAAAAAATAATTGGGGAAAGAAAAATGAAAAAAAAAAAGACTGTAAAGCAAAAAGATAATCCTCAGGGTTTCTAAACATGGTTTCTAATTCTGGGGATTCTACTTCCTCCATGGAATTCGTAAAAAACAGGAAGGGAGTTTGATACTGTCTCAACCATAAACCGTGTGACCTCAAGAGATTTATTGCACCTCTCTGAGCCTCACTTGCCCATTTTTTTATTTCAATACTATGGGGATACAATGGTCTTTTAAAATTTCATATTAATATGAAAATAACCAGGTTACAATGTTTGCATTTGTTAAGTAAAGTCCCTATTGTAGTTGTGTCCCCCACCCAGGAGGGTGCCATATACCCTACCTGGTGCCCATGGGTGGCTGCATGCTTATTGCCCTTCCTTTTTCTCTCTCTCCCCCCACCCCAACTTGAATCGGATTGAGTTCTTCTCTTGTGCAGAATCAGTTCTTAGTTCATCTACTGGCTTCATATTAGCATTGAGTACATTGGATATTTGCCTCTCCATTCTTGTGATTCTTTACTAAGAAGAATGTGTTTCATCTCCATCCAGGTTAATACAAAAGATGTAAAGGCTTGATCTTTTTATGGCTGAATAGTATTCCATGGTAGGCATATATCACAGTTGATTAATTCAATACAAAGATTACATGAATTGCTTTTTCACAGTTTGTTTCAACCTTATACATGAATCCATCAGCTAGATGGATGTATTTTACCTGTTAAGTGTGAATTTACCCCGTTCTACCTGCTGGGTTTCCACTGAGTTTCAGTTTAGCAGTGAATACACATGGTGTTTCTTTTTCCATCCTTTCAATACTTTACTTGGAAGAATGGTCTCCTGTTCCATCCAGGATGTTACAAAGGAATTCACCATATTTTTATGGTTGAGTACAACTCCGGGGTGTGCATACACCACATTTTATTAATTCACTTGTGTATTGATGGACGTTTGGGTTGATTCCACATCATTGCCACTGTGAATTACGTTGCAATGAACATTTGAGTGCAAGTTTCTTTTTTATAAAATGACTTGTTTTTTTTTCCTTTGGGTAAATCCCCAGGAGTGAGATTGCTGGATCAACTGGTAGGCAGATCTACTTTTAGTTCTTTGGGGTATCTCCATACTACTTTTCAAAGACATCGTGCTAGTTTGCAGTCCCACTAGCAGTGTACGAGTGTTGCTTTCTGTCCACATCCACACCAGCATTTGCTGTTTGGGGACTTTTTGATAAACACCATTCTCAGTGGAGTTAGGTGATAGCTAATTGTGGGTTTGATTTGCTTTTCCCTGATGATTAGAAATGCTGAGAACTTTTTCACATGTTTCTGGGCCATTAGTCTATCTCCTTTTGAAAAGGTTTTTGTTGTTGTTGTTGTTGTTGTTGTTTTAAGGTTATTTGAGTTTTTCTTAGTGATTTGAGTCCTTTGCAGATTCTGATCACCAGCCCTTTTTGGATGTATAGCATGCAGATATTTCCCTTTCTTTCCCTCATAGGGCAAACCATAAAAATTAAATGAGTGAGAATAGCTGAAGTTCTTAGAACACGGAACTGGCACACACAAACCATGTGTAACATGTATTTACTGTCATCACCACCGTCATCCTCCGCCTCCTCCCATCAGTCAAGCACAGCAAAGAAAGGGCGGAGGAGTCACCCCTTTCTGAGCCAGTTCCAAAGGTAGCCCCTCAAAGTTGCTGGCACGGAGAGTAGGGATTCTGCTAGCACCAATTTCCATACCACCTGGTGATGGGGTTAGTGAGAGAAAGAATCCTGCTGCTGCCTAGACTCAGCCCTCCCCTCTCAGACCACCCTGTCACGGTGATATTAACACAAGGTGAGGTTTCACATCTTTGCCACTTTGGGGCCTGCACAGTCAGTCACAGGTTAGTGTTATATATAGTAGATAAATTCCTTTCAGTTTTGGGCCACCACTTTTTCATTCTGTGATCACACCCATTGGAAAATATCAGAAATGTTCTTTCTATTGTATCTTATAATAGCCTGTTATTGTCAAATGGAGAGTTTTCACTTTCCTACTCCCGTAATTTCTTTTAGATTTTTTTATTATGGTAAAATACACGTAATGTAATATTTACCATCTTATCCATTTTTAAGTGTACATTTCAGTGGTGCTAAATATGCTCATAATGTTGTGCAGCCATCACCATCATCCATCATCGTAACTCTTTTCATCTTGCAAAACTGAAACTCTGTACCCATTAAACAGTAACTCCCAGCAGCACCTGTGGCTCAGTTGGTAAGGCGCCGGCCCTGTATACCGAGGGTGGTGGGTTCAAACCCGGCCCCGGCCAAACTGCAACCAAAAAATAGCCGGGCGTTGTGGCGGGCGCCTGTAGTCCCAGCTACTCGGGAGGCTGAGGCAAGAGAATCGCTTAAGCCCAGGAGTTGGAGATTGCTGTGAGCTGTGTGAGGCCACAGCACTCTACCGAGGGCCATAAAGTGAGACTCTGTCTCTACAAAAAAAAAACAGTAACTCCCATTCTCTTCTTCCCCCAGGGCTTTGTGACCAACTTCTTTTTCTGTTGCTGTGAGACTACTCTAAGTACCTCACATAGATGAAATTAAGCACCATTTGTCTCTTTGTGACTGGCTTATTTCACTTAACATAATATCTTCAAGGTCCATCCATGTTGTAGCCGATGTGGTCTAACAATTAAGTTTGCAAATTCATCCTAGAAAAAAATGCTACATATCTCATTGGTGAATATTACTACAGTCACTTGGAAGTACTCCCCTTGGGAAGCCATGAACCAAAGCCAACACTCAGTCCACCTGTCAAAGCAAATTTAAGCTCTTTTTCTGGAATGGCTGTTAGAGCTATTATCATATTACTTTTGATGTCCTGCATGTCATCAAAATATCTTTCTCTCAATATTTCCTTTAACTTTGGATAAAGAAAAGAGTGACTGGGAACCAGATCAGGTAGGTAGGAAGGGTGTTCCAATACAATTATTTGCTTACTGGCTAAAAGCTCCCTCACAGACAGTGCTGTGTGAGCTGGTGCATTGTTGTGATGCAAGAGCCATGAGTTGTGGACCAAGATTTTCAGTTGTTTTCTCTATCGGTGTTTACTTGGTCTGCTCTGCTTCTCATAGTCAGCCAATAATTTTGATGTGCAATTTGATGAATTTTTACTATGTTTTCATCAGTTCTGCTTGTTACTGGCTTCCCTGACCTCTCTTCATTAGCGATGCTTTCTCTCCCCTCAGAAAAACATTTAATCCATTTGTACACTGCTGTTTTCTTCATGGCATTATCCCCATACACTTAGACTAACATGTCCCTGATTTTACTTCCACTTTTGTCAAGTTTAATGAGAGATTTATGAATGTTTGTTCATTGCTCTAATTCAAGCTCTGACATTCTCATGACAGCACACAAAAACATGCAACCACAATAATGAACACCTCTCAGGAAGACACTGCCACCTGTTGACATGAACATAACTGTGAGATGCTGAAATACCAAGGCTATAAAAAGTTACCAAGTTGTTTGTACATTGCTGCTAACATGGTGGCAAATTCACAAACCTAATTGGCAGAACGTGTGTGTCAGAATTTTCTTCCTTTTAAGCCTTCGGGATGTTTTTGAAAACCAACTCAATCTCTTTAATAAATTTAAAGCCATTCAATTTTCCTATTTCATCTTGTGTCAGTTTTGCTGAATTTTATCTTTCATGTAATTTCTCCTTTTTACCTGTAACTTGAAATTTAGGACTTACAGCTATGCCTAATATTTTCTTCTTAACATTTCATACCTGTAGGGTCTGTAGTTGTAGCCTCTCCTTCATTTTTTTATATTGGTATTTTGTATCTTCTCTTTTGGTACCATCAGTCTAGCTGTGAGTTAATCAATTTGGTGGATCATTTCAAAGAAACAACTTTTGCTTTTGTTTATTTTCTGTTTGATGTTTTTATTCCTTTATGTCAGCTCTTTACTATTCATTCATTCTACGACTTTTACTTTTTTCTTACTTAACATGTTCATCCTTTTCTAGATTCTTAAAGTTCACCATGTGCTTGGAAGGTTTAAGCCTATGCATACACTTTTATCTGGATTGAAGTTTCCTTGAAAGCTGCCATTACACTGACTGCTCTCTCTCTCCTCAGCTTATCATTCAACTGTTTCTCCATTCATCCTTTAATTCATCACATTACTTGGGCAAGTAGATGTTTTACCTAAAAGCATCTACTCTCACTTTCCATGCCTTGACCCTGCTTTATTTGTTCTTGATATCATGTATTACCACTTAGCATCAGATTTCATATTTGTTATTTATTTACTGGTTGTCTCTGCTGCTACAGTGAGTTCTCAATGCAAATAGGAACCTTGTTCTCTTTTGTTCATCATTGTGCCCTCAAAGTCAGGCACACAAGACACACTCAATTATTACATCAGTCCATTCATGCAGCCTGTACTAATTACCACTGATATGGCCACAATACAGAAAGAGCTAAATAAAATGTCTTCCTTCAAGGAGCTTAGCTGTTCTTTAATAGTAAAGATTATACTCAATTTTGTTCTTACAATCTGCCTGGACCTGGATTCATATTATCTTATTAAATCTCTTAAAAAGTTTGTAGGACCAAAGGTATCGTTACCTCCATGTATAGCTAAGGAAACTGTAGTGGAGTCAAGTGAGAGGCAGAAGTTAAACAGCCAGTAGGAGGTGGAGGCAGGATCTAACATCAGACATTCTAGTGCCATAGTGTGGGTACTAAACCACTAGCACTACTGGTTTATGTTGCCATTTTTTTCCTCCCTGATGCAGTCCTACTTCATGTTGGTTACTATGGTGCTGTGGAAGACCATGACACCTGTTGCTATAGGGAAGTCAGCCACACCACTTCCTTCCCTGACACCCACCCCCAACTTCATCAATTTAAATCACACTTCTAGAAAACTTCATATATCTCTGAATTTCTGTCCCCCGAAAATTGGAACTGTTTGTAAATTTCCAGCCATAAAATGACCAGTAGTTTGGCAGATAAATTTGAATTCACAGATAAATTCTAGATTAGTTTTTCTATAATTTAGGAATCTAATAATAATCCTTGCCCTATCAAATCCTTGAATTGAGATTACAATGGGTCAGATATCTCCAATAAATGGGACCAATTCTAATTCCCCAGGGCCAAATTGGTTCTGGACACTGGGCTCATTGCGCTAAGCATTGAGGTGAGAAGTTTAGAAAGGATACTCAAAATAAGAATACAACACTATAAAAACAATGATATGCTATCATTTTCAACAAAAGGGATAGACCAAAGGACGTTGAAGGACATTAAGAGAAACTTAGAATGATGGTTACCAGAAGCTTGGAAGAGAAATAGGGAGGAGGTTGGATAATTGGTAAGATATACAACTAGATAGAAGGAGTAGGATCTGGTGTTTTGTGGCACCATAGGGTGACTACAGTTAACATTAATTTAGTATATATTTCAAAATAACTAATAAAACAGAACTGGAAAGTTCCTAACACAAATAAATGATAAATGCTTAGCATGATGGATGTCCCATCATGATTTGATCATGACACATTGTGTGCTTGTTTCAAAATATCAAATGTACCCCATAAATATCTACTATTATGTTTCCATTATAATTAAAAATAAAAATTTGTTTTAAATGAGAAGGAAGAAGGAACAAAGTTCATAAGAAGGACAAAGAGACTGATCCACATCCAATCAGCTACCCAGCTCTGCCATTTTTACCTTCCAAGTATTTCTCAAGTCCATCCTCCCCTCTCCGTCTTTGTGTGTAATCATGGCGTCTTATAAGTTCCGCATTAGAAGGAGAATAATCCTTCTAAAATACTGTCCTTTTTACCAAAAATCTTTAGTGGCTTCCAACTACCCTTAGGATGAGGTCTAAACCATGTAGAGTGGTGCAAAATCTCTTCCATCACTTAACTTCTGCCTCTCTTGAACATCCATATCTCTCTGAGCATGTGACTCTTGGCCGTCTGTGAACTCCATGCTGCCTCTTGCTTTCACACTGACCCCTCTGTTTGCAGTGCTTTTCTTACCACACGGGATACATTCTGTCCATCTTGAAGACTGTTTGGGATGTTTCCTCTGACAGGTTTTCCAACCACATGGCAGAGACAGTAATGTTTTCACCAAACATGTCTTTTCTTCCTGGGCACACAATCTGCCCATGTTTCTGAACCTCTCCTGCAGTTAGAGATGGCCATGTAACACTTCTGCTCATTGAAATGCAAGAGGAAACATTGAGAGCCCTAGCATCTGATCCTAACCCATTAAACTTCCCAGTGACTGTTGTTTTTCTTCTTTCTCAGTTCATCCCCTGGAAACAAAAGATGGAGCTATCCCAGGGTATGACAGAGCCATAGATGAGAGTGGCTTGGGTTCCTGAATGACAACTTGGGGCAAATATCTTCCTTCATGTCTGATTTGACTTTGTGAAGGAAACACATGCACACACACCCCCTACTAGACGGCAATTAAAATTTAGGGGTTATTTGTTATAGCAGCTAACACCTGTCCATTAGTACATGCCACCAAACCAGATTCATTTTAATCCAGTTCAATTCAGCAAATAATTATCAAGCATTTCCAGGCCAGGCACTAGGCAATGGAGTTACAGCACACTATGGCATATATACATTTCCCATCCTGCTTCCAGCCTTACAGTGTCCTGTGCTTTTGTCCATAATAACACTTGCCACATTTCATTATCATTTTGTATCTGCCTGTCTATCCCATGAAAGTGTTAGCTGCTTGAGAGTAGGTAATGTGACTCACTTGTATTCCTAGCCCTGCAGTGCCTGAGACACTGTAAATATTGGTAGACGTTTAATGAGTAAATATACCACCTGCTGTTCTCACATTGAGCGGCTAGCCATGGTCAGTCAGGGAGGTCTCTGCTCCGTGTCCTTCTGGCAGTTTGTGTCTTCCTTACTATTTACAGCACAACACAGTGTTCTCTTCACCAGCAAGACAGATTCACTGAATCCTAAGGGAAATTTTATGCCTCACCCAATGACTCCCCCCTTCAATGAGAAAATAAAATATTTGGCAATTTTCTCCATTGTCCTCCTACTTTGCTTTGAATTGGGCTGCATTTTGCAGAGTTTCTCCTGCTCAGAAATGATGAATGCCCTTTACACCAACCACAGTGTTATTTGCAAATGAACTTAAAGAGGAACAAAATTGCACAGGGCCGAAGTGGGTTCTAGCAACAGCTTGGAAAAACACATTTTTCAAAGTACCAAGCAAAAGGAATTTATCCAATTTAATTTTCAGGTAGGTCTATAAAATTAATAAGTATTCTGACTGAAAAGCATAATTAAACCAACAGTGAATGTAAATGAGGAAGGGAAGTATCGTGCTATGACTAGAATATTGTTTTGCAACCGAATGGCCCATACCAAGAAAACAAATTATTAATGCAGTCTTATTTCTTGAGAATATTCAGAGAAACAAGGAAGCTCTTGCTGTTCTGCATAATCATCTTCTTGTGGATGTATGAGCAAAGGGCAGCGGGCTCAGCTGGAATGAGAGGTAGTTTTCACCAGGCTGAAGCCAAGAGGTAGCTGCCATTTTTCATAACAGGGAGGAGGCTGTGTAAATAAAATCAAATTTTGTCTTCCACCCTGTAGCAGACACTGTTAGTTGTCTATCTACCAAACAGGATTCTAATTTTTTTTGGGGGGGGGTGGGTGAGAAGCAGGACTATCTCCAGAATAAGAACCATGACTGATTGGAGCCATTTATGGCACTTCTGTTTCCCTTTGCTGGATATCTGATTCCCCAGCTCCCCTTTCAGTTAGGAATGGTCATGTAACACCTTCCTTGACAATGAAACATCCACAGTTATCTGCTGGGGAACTTTGGAAAATATTTACTCTTACTAACAAGAGGAGAAGGAAGTTAAATAACTTTCTTGCTATATTGACTAGGCCTCTTTGCCTTCTCGGTTCTATGTCTGAATATAGATATGAGGGCTGGAGCAACAACAGCCATCTTGCAAACCTGAGTCAATAAACATGAGTATGAAAACCAATATACTGAAGATTGGAGTCCGTGCTTGAATGGATATGGATCTTTAATGACATAACTGAGTTGATGAACTAACCTTGCAGTATCTGCCTCTGGTTTTCTTGTTAGTGAGATAAGAGATGTTTATACTGTGTAGGCTATTAGGTTACTGTTGATTGCTCTTCTGCTTACCATCAGAAATATCCTAAACTAATAGTCTTCCTAAATTCTAGGCTTCTGTATTATCTCTGGAAGCCCCCTCCTCACCAACCTCTGCTGCCATCCAGTTGAGGCCAGCTCATCCTGCATCTGAATTCTTGCTAGAACCTTCTAATCAAATTCCCTGCCTCCAGCCCCACCCATACCATCTCCTTCATAGCAGGCT
The DNA here is from genome assembly GCF_027406575.1 of Nycticebus coucang. Taxonomy (NCBI): domain Eukaryota; kingdom Metazoa; phylum Chordata; class Mammalia; order Primates; family Lorisidae; genus Nycticebus; species Nycticebus coucang. The sequence continues at coordinate 94,186,201 of NC_069791.1, read as the reverse complement.
GGGTGATATAATGTTCCTCCCCCATTTGGGCGTCTGACAGATGTCTATTCATTATTTAGGATTCTCCTCTGAGAATCCACCCCAGTTTTCCTAGGAAAAACTCATTGTTTCCCTCTCCTTTTCCACATTTGGTACTATTTCCCTATGTATTTTAGAGTTCCTTCCTTCCTCTATTCCCACTTTTTCCTTTCTTCCTTCCCTCCTCAGTCACTAAATGATTTCTATGGACTGGAAAACATGTCGTGTCTTCTCTCTTCAAATCATGGTTGTATACAGAGGGTGCCAAAAAAAAAAAAAGTATACCCATTTTAAGAAAGGGAAAAAACTATAATATTCAAGTCACATTTGACTTCTCCCAATACAAAAGATATAAGATATAATACACAAGCTGACAATGTTGCAGGGTATAACAAGTCTCTGGTGCCTCATAAGAGTCCATAAATATTTGTGGGATATGTTCAATGTTCTAGGCACAGAAGACAAAGTGATGAACAACACAGGATGGTCTCTGCCTTCCTGGTTCAAACACTCCAGCTGGGCGATTTAGTCAACATATACCCACAGATACATGCAAGCTTAGAGTGGGTGGGTAGTGTGACAATGGAGAATTAAAATTTGCTGTGAGGAGTGTAACATGTGGGTATAACTCAGACTGTGGAAGGGGGTGTCCAACTAGGTAGGGCCCTTTGAACAAGTCTCTTATGTTGAGGTCTTCGAAGCTATAAAATGGGAAGAAATTGGGCATTTCCAAAGATCTCGGAAAAAGCCACTGTGGCTATTGATTATCGTAGTACAGTGAAGAGGGGAAGAAGAGGAAGGAGATTAGGCAAGTGAAGTAAGCAGGGGCCAGACTATGGAGGGAGGGCCCAGAGACCATGCAAAGAATGTTTTTAATATAAAAAAGCTAATTCTGATGTTAAAATTGTTCCACTGTGCCACAAATTATGTACGTTTTAACTAAACTTATCAAATAATCTCAAAATACAGAAAACATTAATTATCAAATTATCAAATCAATAATGCTTTCCCAGCATTGATGAATGTACATGTAGCTTACCTCATTGGTGGAACAAATTAGTAAATGCCCATTTCTTAGATGGACTGAGGCATACAAAATTTCGATTATTCATTGAATTTCCATTTCAAGTGCTAAGACTCAGATTATTTCTTTTTATTCTATTTCATTGTGGTAAGAACACCTAACAGAAGATCTACTCTCTTTACATAGTCCTAAGCATACATTTTTAAGTCAACACATTCTTGTTGACAATAGGAAGGTACAATGTTGTACAGTGGATCTTTAGATATTTTTCCAGCACAGTGATTTTTTTTTTTTTTTTGCAGTTTTTGGCTGGGGTCAGGTTTGAACCCACCACCTCTGGTATATGGGACCAGTGCCCTACTCCTTGAGCCACACGCACCACCCTAGCACAGTGATTTTTAACCAGTGTGCCACAGCACCCTCAGATGCTGTGAGAGGATCTTAGGTGTACTGTGAAAATTATAAAGATCATTAATTCAATTATTTTCAAAAGAAGTTCAAAGCACAGTGTTTTATGGCTTTTTTTAAATCAACATAATTTAAGTGTGCCACAGAAGTTTAACTATAAGTTCAAATGTGCCCTGAGATTTTTTTTTCTTTTTTTTTTTTATTGTTGGGGATTCATTGAGGGTACAATAAGCCAGGTTACACTGATCCTGAGATTTTTTTAAAAGGTTGAAAAACACTGATCTGGCATAATTGAGACTCCATATCTGTTGAGCAGCAACTCCCTTCCTCCTCCTTCCCCTTGTCCCTGGCAAACACTACTCTTCCTCCTTATTCTATGAGTTTGACTACGTTAGAAACCTCATATGAGTGCAATCACACAGTGTTTTTCCTTTTGTGACTGGACTATTTCACTTAGCCTCATGTCTTCCAGGTTAATCTATACGGTTACATATTACAGAATTTCCTTCCTCTCTAAGGTGATAATTTTCCATTGCATTTTCATGCCATATTTCCTTTATCCATTCATCCCTCTAGGTAGTTTCTGTGCAAGAAGGATTTTTGCTGATTTTTCTGCCATGTAAAGATCCTTATATGTCTTTTAAGTCAGGCTAGATCACTTAATTTTTTATCTTTAAAAAAAAATTTAGAAATAGGATCTTGCTATGTTGCCCCGGCTGGCTTCAAACTCCTGGGCTCAAAGGATCCTTGCACCTCAGCCTTCTAAGAAGCTGGCACAAACGGCACATGCCACCATGCCTGGCTCTTGAGAAGGATTTTTTGTTTTTCCCAAGTGCAATGGGGAGTGACAGAAGGATTGCAAGAAGATGGAAGTAGCAACAATCTTATTTACATATTAGGACAGTTATCATTTGCCTGGGTGAAAAGATATCAGAAAGAAGGAAAAGTTGAGGTGTAAGGGTGAGTCAAGAGTCTGTTTCAGAGAAAGATGGTAGTAGCTGGGGTTGGGGTGGTGTCCATAGGCCTGGGAGAAGTGAGCAGCTTGGAGAGAGGTTTAAGAGTTAAACTGACAGCATTTAATGTCAGGCTGGAGGTAGGGGAGAAGGCACATCAGAGTTTCAGGTGTCCAGAACGCAGAGCTGTCTCTACCATCACTTTCCTGTCTGGCTGCCCCCTGACTTGGCTGAAGGCATTGGGCCAGGGTCGTCCCCTACAAGCAGCTGCCAGATTCCTTGTTTCAAGCCAACCCCCTCGTGGGGACAAGGTCAAAGAGAAAGCTTTTCCTTCTAGAAAAATCAATGAAACTCATAAGCCAGAAGAAAAATATTAACCCTGCCTACTTTTCTTTGCACACATCTGTCCCTGCAGAAAGGTGCATATGACATTTGCCAATAATCACATCACCTGATTGAGAGGAAATGCGAGAGATCGTTTAATTCTCCGAAGCCTGTCTCCCCTGCATGGTGCTCCTCTGCTGCTTCTCCAGCCCCCACTGGAGTGAGGTCTGTGCAAGCCGCCATAGCCCCCACCCTGCAAGCCCTGTGTCTTCATTGCTGTGGTTTCCTCAGACCCAGACTCAGTCAGCACTTCCTGCCATGGACTGTCCGAGCCCCTGTACCTTAGAGCACTTATCAGTCTGTAGTTAAATAATTCATCGTGTGAGTAAGCTATTTAATGTCCCATTAGAATGGGGGGACATGCCTGGCTTTATTCAGTGTGCACTCAGATTTCAGACTTGTTTAACGGCGCTAAATTAACTCAGCCTCAAGGGATCTGCCGGACGCCTGACTGTTCCCTGCATTTCTGCTTGGGAAGTACACGTTCCAGGCCCCAGCCAGCACCCCCGGCCCACTGATGAGAGCAAATGCTTCTGTTTCAAATCTCAGCTCTGATACTTTGCAAGCTTCGGGCCTTGCCCATTTAACCAAACCTCCCCGTTTCACTTTTCCTTCTTTCTTAGAATGAAGACAGTGCCAACTACCACAAGATAGTGGTTAAGACCCTGCAGTCAGAGTGGCTCAGCTTCAAATCCCAGCTTGCCACTCTTTGCTGTGTGACCTTCAGCAGGTCACTTAACCTCTCTGAGTCTGAACCCACTTCTCTCCATTGGGAACTATGTCTACCTCATGTGGTTGCTGCGAAAATTAGATAACACATTTTTTTAAAGAGCCACAACCTTGGCATTTATTAGCTGCTCAATAACTGTTAAGTGTTATCATGATTACGGCTGGTTTAGCATCTCACATAATTGTTTTCAGGGAAGCACTTTAGTTCATTAAATAGATGTTCAAATGACAACATCATCAACAAAAGGGACAATGACTAACACCTGCTGATGCTTGGGCTACGCCTGATACATTCCCAGGGGCTGATTTATATTAACTCCTACAGTTCCCACAGCAACCTTGAAAAAGGCTACCAATAATAATCTCCGCTTTAATACAACCAAAAGAAAACTCAATAAACATTAGAGAATAGTACTATGAACAATCAACTGATCAGTATTTACTATTTCCCAGGTACTATGCTCAGACCCGAAAATACATACAAACATTCTTTCCTTCTAAAAATTCACACCAGCAGCAGAAGTAGATAAGCATAGATCCAACTTAAAGTGCTATGCTCACAGCGTGAATAAAATCTAATACAAATACTGAATGAATAAGCAACTTTTTCTGAGGTAATAGGGAAGAGGATTAAATGTAATGTGTAGGAAAAAGCAACACATCTGAAAGCCCACTAAAAAGGAAAGTACTATTGTTAGCAATTAAGAATAGCACCTTGTCTACCTGCCCAGGTGAAAAAGAACATGCCTTCTGTGTGCGAGGAAGAAGGCCAGGGAAGGTCCACTTTGTTGCCATTGTCCCCAACGCCTTGGCTGATTCAGCAGCAGGTCCTGAGATGGGCCGTATTGGTTTGTGCATAAACATGGATGACTCATCCAATTTCAAAGTTCTATCATGTTAGTAATAACAGTAGCTTCTGTGCTCTCTTTGAAGGCAGGAGTTTTATAAGTAGCTAACCATGTCATTCATTCATTCCCTCAACAAATACTGAGTGCCAAACTCTAGGTGTTAGCAATACATCAGCCTACAATCCAGACAAAGTCTCTGTTATCATAATACTTACATTCCCGGCCAGGGAGAGGGACCATAAAGAAACAAAAGAAGTAAATATTTAACATGTCTAACAGTGATGCGTGCTATAGAGGAAAATAAGCAGGAATGGGGGAATGATAAGTGCCAAGATGGGGGGTGGAATTGTTATTTTACATAGGTTAGTTATGGGAAGCTACACCCATAAGATTATATTTGACCAGAAATTTGAAGAACATGAAGTCACATTGCCACACGTGGTGGCTCACACCTGTAGTCCTAGCACTTTGCCAGGCCAAAGTGGGTAGATTGCTTCAGCGCAGGAGTTCAAGACCAGCCTGAGCAAGAGTGTGACCTTATCTCTACCTAAAATAGAAAAACTGAGGCAAGAGGATCACTTGTGCCCAAGAGTTTGAGGTTGCTGTGAGCTGTGATGCCATGGCACTTGACCCAGGGTGACAGAGTGAGGCTCTGTCTCAAAAAAAAAAAAGAAGTCATGTGGCCATTAGAATGAATGTTCCTGTAGAACAGCAGCAGCAGCAGCAGGTGGAAGGGCCCTGGGGTGGGAGCTGGCTTTGTGGATTTGAAAAAGCACAGGAAGCCAAGTGACTGTAGCTGATGGAGTGATGTTGGAGTGCTAATGGGGGTGTGAATCTCTTAGTCCGTGGTCAGAAAGGGGATTTTACTCTTGGTGAAATGGAAAGATTTTTGGCAGTTTTAAACAGATGAGCTACAAAGATTGCATCACTTTGGTTTTTAAAAAATTACCCTGGCTGCCTTGCTGAGAACAGACCTTAGGGAGGCAAAGAAGGAGAGGAACGATTAGCTGAGAAGCCGGTGTCAGCATCTCGGTGAGGGCTGAGCATGGTCTCACTGCAGGTGCGCCCCAGATGTGGCCAGAAACCCAGATGGAGCATGGCTCTGTTCTGAAAGCAGAGCTGACAGGACTTGTGGATTGGTTGGTTGGAGGTGAGTAAGAGACAGAAAGAGTGGCATCTGGGAGACCCCAAGTTTTTGCCCATACTTTCAGCAAGGTGGAGCCCCATTAACTGAGATAGCCAAGGCTACAATCAGGTAGATGTGAAGCAAAAAGCTCATTTGGACACATTTAGCCTGAGACAGTGCTTTGGTCTGAATATTTGTATCTCCTCCACCCCAACTCATACCCTAAAATCCTAACTTGCAAGGTTTCGGGAGATGGGGCCTTGGGCAGGTGATAATAACAGTGTCTTCTGGTGAATGGGATCAGTGCCCTTTCAAAGGGGACCTGTGAGAGAGCCATTGTTCCTTCCACCAAGTAAGTACACAGCAAGAAAATGAAATGCCATCTACAAACCAGAAGTGGGCCCTCACCAGACACCAAATATGTCTTGGACTTCCCAGCCTCCAGGGTTTGGTGCAATAAGTTTCTGTTGTTAATACATCCCCCAGTTAGTGGCATTTTGTTACAGCAACCTGAACAGAGTGGGAGACATGCCAAAGAGATGTCTGTGCTGAGCCGATCTTCAGTGGGAGTTTCTGGAAAGAGACCCAGGTTTGGAGGTAGAAATTTGGCAGTCATTAGCACAGAACAAATATATCTGAACCCAAGAGACTAGAAGATACAGTGGAAGGAAACAATATAGGCAGAGACAAGAAGGGGGCCGAGGAATTGCTCCTTGTGCCACATCAATATTGAAAACAAAGGTCTTTAGCCTGGTCCGCCAATAGAATTCAGGAGGGCCATGAACTCAGAGGGGAAAAATCAAATGCTTCTTCATTTTCACTAGCTTCTAACTAAAATTTGATATGTTCCTCAATTATGAATGAGGAAATAAACCACAGCGGTAATAGTGTAACTGGTACCACGTCACCCACAGAAAACAAGATCACTATCATGTTATAAGTGTTGCAGATATTTCAAAATATCATTTTCCTGGGCGGCGCCTGTGGCTCAAAGGGGTAGGGCACTGGCCCCATATGCCAGAGGTGGTGGGTTCAAACCCAGCCCCGGCAAAAAAAAAAAAAACTGCAAAAAAAATATCATTTGCCCTTATCACTGTTTCAAAACTATGATGTCTTTAGACTTGCCCCTGGATCTTTTTATTTAATATATTTTTTAAAGGAGCCTGTTTGCTATCATTTCACACATTAGTTTTATTAAATACTTTGATACCTACTTTTTGATGTAATTGGTTTCTTTGAAATGCAACGTTATTCTGTGCACTTAAAAAAAAAAAATCATTACTCTGCGAAGATAACCATGACTCCATCTGCCTGCCGAAGGGGTCCAAGCCACAGTAAGAGATTAGGACCCCTGACATCAAGGTTGAAAGAATGACAGAGGAGATGGGGCTGAGTCAGGCTTCCAAGCCAATTCCACAAACCCTGTCTGTCTCCCTACTTTGTTCCCTTCTGCCTTATGAGAAAGTCTCTTTTGTCTGCCTCTGCACTCACTGAAAGTTGGATAGTGAAATGAGCAAGCCAGAACCTCTGTCTCCAACGGCCCTGTTGTCCAGGAGGGGAATAAGTACTCAAACATGTGTAAAACACACCACAGATTCTTGCAACCTACAGCGGATACTCAGCCACGCCATGAAAGTTCTAAAGGCTATCCTTGCGTAGAATTCAAGTACAGGTTTTCACTTCACGGGAGTAAAAAATTGACACTATCATTGTATTCTTTTGTGACTTTCTCTCTTTGAGAAGTATTAGGCTCAGAGAGAAGATCTCTTTAGAGAGTATGTCCTGTCTACATTGATTCCATCACAAGAGGAATGTCCCTCAAAGAACATATTGCATCTCACAAGGCCAGTCTCGGATGACAAGTTCTTTTCTTCTGGTGACACTGTTTTCACAGAGACCACTTAAGTCCTTCCTAATCCCAGGCTAGAGTTAGGGAGGAGGAGTAGGGGAGACTGCCAGCAAGAGCTATTTTGATTGTTCTTTTGTAGAATTTCCATCTAAAACCTCGTAAGGGCCACTACCCCATGACACTTCCTAAAATAGAAATGCCAGAATGTTCAGATCTGCATTTTAGGCCCCGAGCTTGGGGCCTTCTATTTCCCTGATGCCGTTTTGGAATGTAATAAATGGCTGAATAGATTTTCTTGGCTCACACCCACTGTCTTGAAGCAATAGTCATGTGGGTAGACAATTTCAGAGCCATCAGCCATAACCCAACAGGAAACCGAGTCAGAAAACATCATCCTACCTGAATTGCTGGTAAAAGTCTTCAGATCCCATTTTCACAGTCTGCAATAAAGACATAGCAAAGAGCTTATGTAAAAAGTTCTGCATTTATTAACAAGCTTTAAGAGACATTCTGGACTACTACTTGAAAGAATGGCCACACTTTTTTCGATTAGTGAAATTGGGGCATGCTTCCTGCTAAATGAAGGGATACACAGGGCCTAACAAAATTAAGTTTGCGAAGTTGCCACTTTGGGTTTACACTGACAGCACTGTGCAAATAACTCAGTAAGGTTTCCTACCCTTGGTGTGTCGGTGGCTCACAGCTGTGTTCACGTCAACATGTGGTGGTGTCTGCTGAGTGGCATTCATTATTGTTATGTGTTTGTGTTGTGTATTGTAAGATGACAGCTCTGATGGACATTCCAGAAAAAGTGTTTCGAAATTCTTTTGAAGGGTGGACTAGGTGGGGGCATGGGTGCGTAGCTTCCACAGGAGAGTTCCTTAAGGTGACCATTGGGATATTCAGCAATGAGGTATGTAGTGCTTTTTCTAGGACAAGTTCTCAAAATTAATTGTCAGACCTTATACATGTCTATATAAGAAGTGGAGGCCGGGCACAGTGGCTCACACCTATAATCCTAGCACTCTGGGAGGCTGAGGTGGGTGGCTCACCTGAGCTCAGGAGTTCGAGACCAGTCTGAGCAATAGGAAAACCCCACTCCTACTAAAAATAGAAAAACTAGCCAGATGTAGTGGTGGCTGCCTATAGTCCCAGCTACTTGGGAGGCTGGGGCAAGAGGATTTCTTGAGCCTAAGAGTTTGAAGTTGCTGTGTTGCTATGATGCCATGGCATTCCACCCAGGGCAACAGAGTAAGACTCTGTCAAAAAGAAAGGAAAGAAAGGAAGAATGAAAGAAAGAAAGAAAGAGAGAAAGAGATGAGACTTTTGCTATGAATTTGCCTTAATAGAGAAGAGACTATCTTTTCCTTTTTTATTTTTTGCAGTTTTTGGCCAGGGCTGGGTTTGAACCCGCCACCTCCAGCATATGGGGCTGGCGCCCTACTCCTTTGAGCCACAGGCGCCGCCCGAGGAGACCGTTTTTTCTTAGGAAAAATATTTTGACAAGGGGTTTTGCATTAAAGAGCAAGAGTGGAAGGTATGAGCCACAGAGGCTTAAACGGTTAAAGACTTGGTTAAGCTGTGTTGTTTTATTTATTATTCGAATAACCATGAAATGGTGAAGGCCTTTCTAACCATTTATTCATTCAACAAATATTCTAAGTGCCAGGCCCTGGGACATCCAAGGATACCCCTCTGTGTCTTCGAGATGATTTTGCATAAACATAGACAGGGTTTAGGGCATTTAGAGAAATGTTGGGAGAAAAAGAACCCTTATCGCTTGGTAGCTGACGGCAAGTACTTCGCTACCTGTTAGACTTACCAGTGTTCAAATCTCAGCTGCTCCTCTCACTGGTCTCATGATTGTGGTCAAGTTACTAATTATCTGGTCTCCATCACCCACCAGGCTGTAATAAGAACTAAATGATAATGTTGTGAAATACTTAGCATAACACATGCTGGTAACATGTACTTCACAATGGTAGAGAGCTGTTGTTATTGAATAAGACATCTATATTATTAAATAAAACTTCTCTTGCTATGTTTGTTCCCAAAGAACCTGACCTGAGAAAGTGCATTTTTATAATAAGCCAATGTTATTAGTAAAAAATTCAGCTCCTGAAAATGCTGCATTCTCTGTTTCCCTAGAACGATTATGTTCATACATTACCATCCCTTTCATTCATTCCGTTGGTCATGCATGTTGGGGGAAAGTTTGTGTTGTCGCAGCTGGGGTGGGGCACGCTACTGGTATCTCCTGGGCAGAGGCCAGGAATGCTGCTGAACATCCTACAATGTACACAACAGCCCCCCAAACAAAGAACGATCGAGCCTGAAATGTCAGTAGGGTCCAGGCTGAGAACCCCTGGTCTAGAAGGAGCTAGCACTATGCTCCTCTACATTTGCCCTCAATCATGCAGGCATGCTTGAAGCAAAGCAAATGTTTGTTGAGCCAAACAATACGTCACACACTCTTTAGGTGTTGGGAAGAGCATGGTGGATGAGAGGGACATGTCCCTGTTCTCCTGGAGATTGCCTTTTAGCAGAAGAGATAGATACAAAGCAATTACATAATTAATAACTTAACAATTCCAACGCAGGTCAGCAGACAGCACAGAGCAAGGTGAGAGTGTGTGATTGCAGAAACTATCCCAGTGTGGGAGCTGGGGAACAGAGTTCAGTGGAAGTGGTGCTTCTGCTGACACTCGAAGGATCCGGTAAGATTTAACTCATGACCTCGATGGTCCAAACACTGAACGCAGCTGCCCCTGGGCATTTGGTATCCACGAAATCATTACGAGACCGAACAGTATGGAAGTTGAGAACACGCAAGCTGGCGCCAAATTGTCTTCATTTGTACCATGTTAAGTGACTTCTCTGTCTTGGTTTTCTTGGTCTCATTGGTTGGGGGTGAAGATTGAGTTCAATAATGGAATCAAATGATTTCAACTCATGCAGTAAACACCACATACATGTTAGAAATTATTAGAGTTAATCTTGCTCTTTGGAATGGAGAAGCAGGTGTTCTCAACTAGAATCTGTCCTGTGTATTCAGGAAATGGGGAGAAGACACGGCAAAAATGGACGGATCCAGATGGAGGCTCACATTTTCTGTACAGTCCCCTCGTTTCTAAGGGAACTTGGCCATCTTTGTCTGAAAGTGACAGCATTTGAGACTGGAGCTGGAGCTGCATTCTTCTCACAAAAGTGAGCATCGGCATGAGAACTGTGGTGGCCATCAGCTCACAAGAAGACAAAGAAGCAAACTCCGATTCTTATTCACATGGTAGTGTTTTTGGACTCCCCTGTATAGTCTTGATTCTTTAACTCCCTGGTAAACTCATCCAAAGTCTCTCTTCCATGGAACTTTCATTGAATAGGAAAGGAGTGAGAGTGTTATATTTTTTATATAGCTGGCATAAAACCCCTCCTTTGGGAATCCTGTCTTATTTTTAGAAAAACATCTTGATAATAAGCTTTAATTAAGGAAAGACAATAATACAAAGAGGTGGATGCCCAGATTTTTACCCTGAAAAATTTGGATTGGGAGAAGTAAGAGAAAGAGAGAAAAAGGAAAAAGTCACAGAAAAATATCCAGCAAATGGGACAAAGAATGGTCAATTTAAAACAAAATTAGAAGAAGAAACAGCTGAGGGATTTTTAAGGTCACGTGTGCCTAAAAATCAATTTCCAAGTTGTGTGCTGGGTAGAAGTCGTTCATCACCTCAAATCTTCCTTTAAGACAATTACATACCCAAATAAATGCCTTCTATGCATTCTGGACTTAGACAAATTGAAGAAAAATTTCTGGCATGCACATCTGCTTTGGTATTCCCAGTGTGAGGTCTTGGTGAGATTAACAAGAAATTAGCAGGGGAAGTAACGGTGAGAATATAAGATTCTAGAATCTGCAGAAATGTCGTGGCAGAGATTAAATTTTCCAGCTGAGTATGAAGTTAGGGACTCGAGTCAATTTTAAGAAAACAGAGAAGAGTGTTTACAGAAGACTCGTAAGTCACATGACCCTTCCCTTTATATATCTCATGGCAATGTACGGATCCAGCATCTTTAGACAGAGCTTTTTTCCCAGTGGGGAAATTAGGCTTACAGACCATTCTTGTGCTGGTGACAGATTAAGATGGAAAAGACAGTGAAAGAAGTCATTGAGCTCACAAAACAGAACAAGCAGAAACATTAAAATCTCAAACTAAAAACATTATAAAAGAGCCTCGCTACCCTAAAAAAGCAACTGTCTTCCAGACTAAAACAAAGAAATCACAAAAAGGCAAAAATGTGGATGCAATACACATTTAAAGTGATTTAAGAGTCACTTCTCTCTTTGATGAAAAGGGTATATTTAAACTTTATTTGCTTTCTCCAAGGTGCTAGCATGAGTTTTGTCTTGCTTGGGAATACAGTAAAGTAGGTTTTAAAGAATATTCCTTGGAGGTATCTTTTTGCTTGAACTCATCACACCTGGAATGTACCTCTTGCTGAGGTGAAAGGAGAGAAAATGAGAAAAAGCTACTTTAATTAAAAATGCAGGTGCTTTTGGGTATTCAACATGATTTGATTCAATCAGTAAATATCAAAATCCTATAGAAAGAGCATGGATGATTAATTCTGGCAAAATCAGATTTGATTTCTAGATCTGTGGGATCATTAGCAAGCTGCTTGGCCTCCCAGGTCCTCAATTGTCCTCATCTGTCAAGTGGGTAGAATAGTACCTACCTCAAAGTTGGGAATACAAATGAGACCTAAAAAGATGTGCAGATCTGTGTGTGTGTGTGTCTGCTTTTGTGTTCATACGCTCAGTATTCATAGTAGTTAGTTTTAATAATGTCTCTGCGACTACTGAAGTATCGACTAGCAAACCATTACTCCTAGGGGAAATATAGGTTAGGTTCCTTCAAGTCGTGACATTTTCATCAACTGACCAATACACAACCTTGATTTATGTGTTTCTGTTTAAAGACACCTTATTTAATATACATTGATTCATTAACACTGAACTCAGCCAACACTGCTCTAACTCATGCCTGAACAAAGCCCATCCAAGCACTGGTGTTTTGTTTATAAGGCCTGTCACAGAATCCTCATTCTTAGGAGCCTGAGACAGTGCTTCAGCGCTACATGTGGGGGCTATTTTAAACAGCAAAGCCACCAACAAAAACAACCAAAGTGTAAAAATGGGGCACGCAGAGAAAACACAAAGACACTCATTTACAGTGTGAGAGCTGAGACAAGAAGGCGGGTGGCATCTTGTTGGACTTCATCTGGGATGTGCACATCGAGTGACTCAAGTTTCTCACAACCCTGCGTGTGGCTAGGGATGACTGCAAAAGCACAGCAGGTATTGATTTTAGGATTATGAATAAATTTTCATGAGCAGACAAATTTGCAAATACAGAATCTTCAAATAATGAAAATTGACTAAAAAAATGTGTATATATGTATACAAAGTCTCCCAAAGGTCACTATTTGTAGGAAGAAGGAATTCTTATTATATTTTATATTATATTTTACATTTTTAATGTTTTTATATTTCTATTTCAACATATATTTTTAAAAATATCTTGTAAATGTTTTGTAAAGTTGGTAATGAATATTTTGTAAACAAAGGTGCATTTAGTTATAATTTCTCATTTTCCCTATGTGTGTATGGCAACCACCGGGATACCCTGTGTGTACACTGATGTGTGCTTGGAACTAAACAGATGCTTTGTTTCCCTGTTTTTGTCTTTTCCGGTTTATGTATGAGACACTCTAGAACAGTGGTTCTCAACCTTCCTTATGCCATGACCCATTACTACAGTTCCTCATGTTGTGGTGATACCCAACCATAAAATTATTTTTGTTGCTACTTCATAACTTCATAATTTTGCTACTATTATGAATTGTAATAAAAATATCCGATATGCAGTAGACCCCCAAAGGGGTCGCAACCTACAGGTTGAGAACCGCTGCTCCAGGGAAAGACATTTACAACAGGTAATCTAGAATTTCAGTTTGTCAACAACAACAGCAAATTCAGTAAAGGTGTAGGATGCAAAACCAACATATGAAAATCAGTTGCACTCTGTATACTAACTGTGAACCACCCAGAAGACAAATAAAGAAAACAATCCCATTTACAATAGCACCAAAAACATAAAAAGTTTAACCAGGGAGGTAAAAGATCTATACACTGAAAACTGTGAGACTTTGCTGAAAGAAATGGAAGATGATACACATAAATGGAAAGGTGCCTTGTGTTCATGGAGCAGAGAATTAATAATATTAAAATGTCAGCTCGGCGCCTGTGGCTCAAGCGGCTAAGGCACCAACCACATAATAATATTAAAATGTCCATACTACCTAGTAGTGAACTACAGATTCAATGCAATCCCTATCAAAATTCTAATAGCATTTTTTTCACATAAGTGGAAGAAAGAATTCTGAAATTGGTATAGAACCACAGAAGATCTTGAATAGCCAAAGCAATCTTTTTTTTTTTTTTTTTTTTCTGACAAGCTAGCTCGGGTTTATTTTATTTTTTTTCTTTTTCTTTTATTAAATCATAGCTGTGTACATAGATATGATCATGGGGCATCATACACTAGCTTCATAGAGCGTTTGACATATTTTCATCACAATGGTTAACATAGCCTTCCTGGCATTTTCTTAGTTATTGTGCTATTTTTTTTGAGACAGAGTCTCACTTTGTCATCCTTGGTAGAGTGCCATAGCATCATAGCTCATAGCAACCTCAAACTCTTGGGCAAGCGATCCTCTTGCCTCAGCCTCCCAAGTAGCTGGGACTACAGGCCCCACCACAACACCCGGTTATTTTTAGAGACAAGGTCTCAATCTGGCTCAGGCTGGTCTCAAACTCCCGAGCTCAGGCAATCCACTTGCCTTGGGCCTCCCAGAGTTCTAGGATTATAGGCGTGCAATCTTGAGAAAAAACAAAGCTGGAAGTCTCACACCAGCCTTCAGTGCAATCTTGAGAAAGAACAAAGCTGGAAGTCTCACACTTCCTGATTTCAAAATGTATTACAAAGCTACTGTAATCAAGTAAGTATGGTACTCACATAAAACTAGACACACAGGCCAATGAAACAGAATCAAAAGCCCAGAAATGAGGCTATGTCTACTTGTCAATTAGTATTTGACAAGGGTGTCAAAAATACACAGCAGGGAAAGGACAGTCTTTTCCATAAATGGAGTTGGAAAAACAATATTCACATGCAAAAGAATGAAATCCATCCTCCATCTTCAACCATTCACAATAATTAATTCAAAATGGAGTAAAGACTTAAATGTAAAATCTGAACCTGTAAAACTCCTAGGAGAAAACCTCCTTGACTCTGGTCTTGGCAGTGATTTTTTGAATGTGCCCAAAAGCATAAGCCACAAGAGCAAAAATACATAAGTTGTACTCCATCAAGCTAAAAATCACCTGCACAGCAGAGGAAACAATAGAATGTAAAGACAATTTATAGAATGGAAAACATATTTGCAAATTATGTGTCTGATAAAAAAAAATAGAGAAAATTCATGCAACTGAATAGAAAAATAGTTTAAAAAACAAATATTGGCCTGGGGAAAAATTAATAAGACCCCCCAACCCCTAGCAACTGCAGTAATACCAAAAATAAATAACTAGGACTTGATCAAGCTAAAAATCTTTTGCACAGCTAAGAGTACCACAAACAAAGGAAAAAGACAGCCCTCAGAATGGGAGAAGATTTTTGCTTGTTATGAATCTGACAGAGGCCTGATAAATAGAATCCACAGAGAACTCAAATTAAACAATACGAAAAGTACAGAAAAGTGCAAACAACCCTCTCTATAAGTGGTCAAGTGATTTGAACAGAAACTTCTCTGAGGATGACAGATGAATGGCCAACAAACACATGAAAAAATACTCATTGACTTTAATCATCAGAGAAATGCAAATCAAAACCATTCTAACATATCACCTAACCCCAGTAAGCTTAGCCCACCTCACAAAGTCACAAAACACCAGATGCTGGCATGGATGTGAAGAGAAGGGGACACTTCTACACTGCTGATGGGACTGCAAACTAATACAGCCCTTTTGGAAAGAAGTATTGAGAATCCTCATAGATCTAAATGTAGACCTTCCATTTGACCCTGTAATCCCATTACTAGGTGTCTATCCAGAAGAACATAAATTATTTTACCACAAAGACATTTGCACTAGAATGTTTATTGCAGCTCAATTCATAATTGCCAAGTCCTGGAAGCAACCTAAGTGCACATCAACCCATGAATGGATCAACAAACTGTGGCCCTGACTGAGGTTGGAGGGCAGCACAAACCTTGAAGGCCACAAGAGGGGGACTCTGCCACAGCAGAAGAGACTGGACTGGGGATGTCTGGGGGAGTGTGAGGCTATGGCTGAGACCTTCTAGAAACTGATGCCATAATACTGCAGATGTGAGTTAGGAGCCACAGACTGTTGGGATGAAAAAACCTGGAACAGACATCGTCTTAAGATGGGGTGAGATGTCCATAAATGATAGACCTGAGAAAGGATGGTTTGGGTCTAGAGTCAATGCATAGTGGTGTTTCAGAGGCCAGATTTGAATAGCATCGTCACAGGGAGGGAGCTGCAGAGAAAATGGAAGTCCACAGGATTTCAGCAAACTATCAGGCTGAACTGAGGGGGATGGCATCCCTTCCTGCCACAAACATACATGGATGTGACATCTAGCATCAAAATTCCCAGCCAACCCAGGAAGTCAAGGAGGGAGCTTCTCAGGGGCCAGGAATGAAGCCAGAGATGACAGCTGGGTTGTAAGGTAGCAGGTGCAGGCCTGAGGTCTGCTTCTGGGCTCAAAGACTGGGCTCTGACCTGAGGACATGGGAACAGGAGAGGTGAATTTGGGGCCATGGAAGGCAAAGAGCTGGGAGAACTCTCCTTGGGGTAGCACTGCCTCTCAGGGGGACATTTGGAGAATTTGAGGTGCACTTCTTTGTTTACGATGATGGTGAGAGGCATTAGTAGCATTTGGAGAGCAGGAAGCACCGGACTTCTGATAATACCCGGGATAGTCTTACCCAAGCAGAGAACTTGCCTCATCGTGGACAAGGATCAAATGCCTACTGAGGGGAAAAAGTCCATCCAGTATTAAGGGCACTGATGGCTAAATGAACTCTTGCGTGTACATGTAAGATTTCTTTTTGTGGTTTCGATATACACTGAATTTCCCCAAAATATTGATACAATGAAGATCAAGGCAAGCAGGTATTTTGTATGTTCAGAATCGCAGCAAGAGTGGTTCACCATCTTGGAAAACCATGTTACCAATAGATCCAAACACTGTGTATGAAGTTGGGTCACCCAGTCCAACCCCCCTTCCTTCTGCGTATGTCACCGTCACGGTGGTGCTACACACAGGTTCACACATGTCATCATCTATTTAAGTCTTCTAGTTGCAACCATGCCTGGCTATTTACACATTAAGTACATCTTATAATAAATTGTTTGTTTTATTTATTATGTAAGATGACATTTTCACTTAGGAGTATAACTAGGTTCTGGTAGCTGTGATTTTCCATTTTAGGATAGTAAGGAATACATTACAAATTGTTTCTTATAAAAATGACCACTCAATCAGGGTAGATTGACGGGCACTGGTCTGGAGTCTCAAAGAGCTGTCCTAGCCACTGCAAAGGAAATGGACAGATTCTGCCAACCAGCCAGGGGGACAGCAAGAAGGCTGTCTATGGTCTGTCTAAATCCATTGGACAAAAGGGAAGAAAAATTTCACCTGTGAAAAAATTCAATCCCAGGTCACTGGTGATTTCTGTGTCACTGGTGGTCTCTGCAAGATGGAGAAATCACAGTCTGGGAAATTCACTCTGCAGAATGAAGTTGAAAAATCACGGTAGGCAAGGGCAGGTAGGTAGGTAGACAGGAGAGCCATAGGGGGCATGCACCCCTACAGGGATTTCTGCATTCCAAAGAGTTGGAAAACTAGGGTGCAGGTGGTTCAAAGGAGTAGGGCACCGGCCCCATATACTGGAGGTGGTGGGTTCAAACCCAGCCCTGGCCAAAAAAAAAAGAAAAGAAAAGAAAAAGAAAACTAGGGTGCTCTCCCACAGAAACTTCTTGGCAACCCCAAAGTCCTCTAACAAAGAATAGTTTAAAGAACTCAGTAGAAAGTCACAGAGATCAGTAATCCATGAGTATCCAACCCTGGGGACACAAAAGGAGTTCTAGTCACAAATTCACTTTCTAGCAAGGGGCTGGGTTGCTTGATTTTCTAAAGCTCATTACTTTCATCTGAAAAGCAGGCATGAGAACACCAACTTGGTGAAGGCCGTGTAACACAGAGATTTTCCACTGGAAGAGGATTTTCTCCCAGGGGACATTTGGAAATGTCTGGTGACATTTTTGATGACCACAACCCTGGGGGAAGCGGGGTTCCCACTGGCCTCTAGAAAGCAGAGGCCAGAGATGCTGTTGAACATCCTCCCAGGCATAGGACAGGCCCCCACGACAAAGGTTATTTGTTCCCCAAACGCCAAAAGGGCTGAGGTTGAGAAAGCCTGGAGCAAAAATCAAAGGTCACAAGATAATGCTTGAAAAGGGCTGGCAGGGATCCTGGCTGTTGGTGGGGCCTCAGGAAATGTGACCACCCGGCTGGAGTCTAACCATCCACCCCGTTGCTGTTTCCAGACTTGGGGAGGGAGGTAACTCTACTCCCACCAATCCCATTAACCTCTGTTGTTATCATTATCCTGGTCCTGGTTATGATTATTGCTAGTGAGGGGTGTTCATTGAGCGTATGCTGTGAGAGCTTCTATTCTTAGAGCTTTCCATGTAGTGACTCACAATAACTCCATGAGGCATTTGAGGCTTATTATTACCCCTGCTTTGCAGACAAGAGAATTGAGTGTCTGTCTGTAAGGGGCTGACCCCAGGGAACACTTATATGTCCACTGTGTACTTAACTATTTAAAGGACTTTCTTCCTTATTTGTAATTAATCAATCAATTAATTTCCCAGCTCTAGTAAGGCATAATTGACAATAAATTGCATAAATTCAAGCTGTACAATGTGTTGATTTGATATATATATATTGTAAAATGATTACCACAACTCATCTATCACCTCACTATTTTGTGCATGTTTGTGTGTGTGTGTGTGAGAGAGAGAGAGAGAGAGAGAGAGAGAGAACATTTACGATTTATTCTCTTAGCCAATTTGGAATAGACAATACAGTATGGTTAACTACGGTCACCAAGTTGCACGTTAGATCCCTAGAACTTACACGTCTTGTAACTGAAACTCTGCCCCTGTCGACTGACATCTCCCGGTTTCCCTCACCCTCCTCCCAGCTCCTGGCAACCACTCAGCTACTCTCAGCTTCTATGAGTTTGGCTGTTTTAGATTCCCCATAAATAAGTGAGATCGTACAGTATCTGTCTTTCACTGTCTGACTTAGCACAGGGCACTCATGTTTCATCCATGTTGCAAATGGCAGGTTTTCCTTCTTTTTTTATGGCTAAATACTATCTGTTGACAGACTCTTAGGTTGTTCCCACGTCTTGACTACTGTGAATAGTGCCGCAGTGGACATGGGCGTGCAGATGTCTCTGTGGGCTACTGACTTTGCTTGCTCTGGATGTATTCCCAATAGATGGATTTCTGGGTCATATGGTAGTTTTTCTGTTTTGTTTTGCTTTGTTTGTTGAGACAAGGTCTCATTCTGTCACCCCGGCTAGAGAGCAGTGGCCACATCGTAGCTCACTGCAACCTCAAACTCCTGACCTCAGGCCTCCAAGGTGGTTGCAGGCATGAACAACTGCACCTGGCCAATAGTTTTATTTTTGAGACACCTTTATAGGTTTTTCTTTTTTTTTTAATTAAGTCTTTTGTACATAAATCATACATACATTTATGCCATTTTCAGCGTGTTGATTATTTGTACAAATTGGAGTGCTTACATCATACTAATCAACATAGCTTTCACCTCAATTACCCAATTAGAGCATTAGGACATTTGTGTTCTACACATGACAGATCCAACTTGTACTTGCAATGTGCTCCATAGCTGTGGTTTTTCAACCTTTTTTTCATCTCATGGGGCACTTGGACCAATAGTTAAACTTCCATGGCACACTTAAATTATGTTGATAAAACAACAATATTCTTCAATATATTTCAATATTCTTCAAAATATTCTTTAAAACAAAGAATAAACTCACTATGCTTTGAATTTCTTTTGAAAATAATTTGAAAAAATTATCTTTAATAATTTTCACAGCAGACCTAAGATCCTCTCATGGCACGGCAGTGTGCCATGCAGCCCATTGGTTAAAAATCACCGTTCTGTATCATCTGATACCGATAGCGACTGTATCAATTTACATCTCCACCAGTAATGCCCAAGCGTTCCCTTTTCTTCACATCCTCACCAACACTTGCTATCTCCTGCTTTTTTTGATAATAACCATTCTAATGGATAGGAAGTGACGTCTCG
Organism: Nycticebus coucang; assembly: GCF_027406575.1. Lineage (NCBI taxonomy): Eukaryota > Metazoa > Chordata > Mammalia > Primates > Lorisidae > Nycticebus > Nycticebus coucang. The sequence goes on along the minus strand of NC_069791.1, from coordinate 94,166,362 downwards.
TTGTCATTTTGATTTGTATTTCCATGATGATTAAATACCTCTTCAGGTACCTGTTGGTATGTTTGTCTTTTTAGAAAAGTCTCTATAGCAGGTTCTTTGTCCATTTTAAAATTTGATTTATTGTGGTTTTTCTTAAGCTTTATTCAAATTAATATGAGGGTATAATATTTAGGTTACATTGTTCTCACTTCCAGGGTAAGGTTCCATTTGTAGAAGAGCCCCTCACCCAGGGGGTGTGTTGTACACCCTCACAATGTGCACAGTAGGTAAGATCCCGCCTCCTGTCCTCCCTCCTTCTGCAATATGTCCTCCTCCTCCCACCTCCTGCTTCCCCCCTACCCCCAAACTGGACTATAATAGTGTTCCATTGTTCTTAGGAACACGTAATTGTTTATGTATTGAGCTCATATTAGTATGAAGTACATTGGATATTCATCTTTCCATTCTTGCGATACTTGACTAAGAAGAATGTATTTCAGCTCCATCCAGGTAAATGTAAAACCTCCAAGACAAAGGGGTCAGTGTCTTAATCTCTTTCTCTCCAGAACAGGCCTCAGTCCCCTGAGCCCATATGCCTTCTCTACCAGTAACTCTCTGTATCAGTCACCCACTGCTGCTGTAACAAGATACTACAAATGGAGTGGCTTCAAATGAGTCTATTCTTTTACTGCCCTAAAGGTTAGAAGTCCAAAATGAGTTTCCTGGGGCTAAAGCCAAGGTGGATGTGGGACTAGTTCCTCCTGGAAGCTATAAAATAGAGTTTGTTTCCTTGCCCTTCCCAACTCCAAGCGCTGTCCCCATCCCTATCCCAGAGCTTGTGGCTCTGTACCACGTTACCCTAATCTCTCCTGTATCCATAGTCACATCACATCCTTGTCCCTCCTTTGACCTTCTTGCCTCCCTCTTAAAAGGACACTTGTGATTATATTCAGGACATGCTCAGATAATCCAAGATAATTTCTTCAACTCTAGATCCTCAATTTAATCTTATCTGCCTTTCCCATATAAGACAGCCCTCACTGGATCCAAGGATTAGGACCCTCTTTGAGGGCGAGAACAAGAGGGGGGCCACGGATGAGCATGCCACCCCCTCCCTTGCTTTAGAAAGGAGCACAGGAGCCTTTAGCACAAGCTAATGGAGGAAAACATTCCCACTGTGTTGCTCACGCCCTGTCTTTAGACCTAGTGGTACCTCTTTAGGTTACAATCCTGAGACTAAGGGGACCACCGAAGTAATCCTTAGTGGTTCAGAGATATATCTTCCACAGGACACAGAAAGGGCTAACAATGTCTGAATAGAAGTCTCTTTTCCTGTGTTAGTAATAATTATGATGATGTAGCTCACCTGAACACTGCTGATAAGGTACAAAATTCTAGCAATTAATGAAAAACGTACTATGTGCAAACTCTATGCCAAGTCCTTGATGTGCTTCATTTCACTGGATCATCCTCAAGACCTACTAGTGACACCATTCTCATCCCTATCTTATGGAGGGGGTAACTGGGATACAGAGAGCCTAAGTAATGTGCTCAACATTCCCCAGTTAGTAAGAGTCAAACCCAAGATCTAGAGCCCAACATTCAGATTCCAGAGCCTGTGTTCCCAATGACTGCAAACCACCTGCTGCTCAGGTCCCACACTAACTTGCTGTGTGACTTTGAGTAGGCCACTTGCCCTCTCTGACCATTGATCAAAGCAGGAGACTTGAACTGGGTTGGAGTTCTCAACCTAGCTGACATTTGGGACTAATTTTTTGTTGAGGAATTTCTTTTTTTTATTTTTTATTTTATTTTATTTTATTTTTTTTATTAAATCATAGCTGTGTACATTAGTATGATCATGGGGCACCATACACTTGGTTCATAGACGGTTTGACACATTTTCATCACACTAGTTAACATAGCTTTCCTGGCATTTTCTTAGTTATTTTGCTAACTTTCCGACACATTCTGGGCGTTTCGCTGCATTCTTGGACTCTACCTACTAGATACCAATAGTAACCTCCACCACCTTACCCAGTTTTACTTAACACAAATTTTTCGGACATTGCCAAATGTCACTGGTTGAGAACCACTGGACTAAGTAATCCATCAGGACTCCCCAAACTGAGAACATGCTCAGATTTCTTTTACTGTCTTTGGCTTCAAGTTAGGTGATTTGCTTTACCTTCAAGAAACTTTCTAGGCAGGCAAGAGTTCAGATGTGATGTATGAGTGAACCAGTCTTATAAATTAGCGCAAAATATTTCAGTGGTAATTAATTAAATGCCACCATCCCATCGCTAATAACACAGGCTGAGGACAACATTACCATTCAAAGTACACCTCCACACATTTCTCAGTTTCTCCTTGCAGGAGATAAAACAGTAAACAGTTTGTTTACGGGTTTAAACAAAAGCTGTTGCTTTTTCACTCTGAGGGAAAGGAGAAATCTCCCAAAATAGAAGTAGAGTCTTCTCACCCTCCATTTCTACCACATCCCACAGGATCTTTCCAGGGAGCCAGCTCGAGTGCAGGGGACAAAAGTGGTGGCTTTCCTTGTTCTTTGTCTATGTGGTCTTGAGATTGTGAGTTTGCCTCTTAGCCTCCATTTTTCCATCACATTATTATGTAGGACTTCCTCATATATAAGACAATGCAGTTTTCATTTTATTTTCATTATCTTTCGCTTAAAATTACTTTTTTGGTATTGACTGCAGTAAGAAAAAAAAATAGACAGGTTAGGCACCTGTAGCTTAGACAGGTTGGGCGTCGGCCACATGCACTGGGGCTGGTGTGTTTGAATCTGACCTGGGCCAGCTAAACAAACAAACAAAAAACAAACAGCTGGGCATTGTGGTGGGCACCTGTCATCCCCAGCTACTCAGGAGGTTGAGGCAAGAGAATCACTTGTGCCCAAGAGTTGGAGGTTGCTGTGAGCTGTGATGCCACAGCACTCTACCAAGGGCGACAAAATGAGACTATTCAAAAAGAAAAAAAAAATAGACAAGTCCCTTATTCTCTCTTCCAATGTGCCTACCAGAGTTGTAAGCAGTTTTATAGTCTGTTCAAGTGCCCTAATGTCTCTGAGCCTCTGTTTCATCATCTGTAAAATGGGGACAATGATACTTAACTTATCGTTTGCCATAAAGATGAACTATGTTCAGTACCTGGATAGTGCCTGCATATAGTAGTTGCTCACTTCTGCCAAAGAAGCTAATCAATAAGCAAGTACATGGCTTTGGGCTTCTCTTTTCATTTCTTGAGGTCACTATTGAAGAGCAGGGCTCATGTGCTTGAGATGGTCTAAGCCCACGTTACGAGAAGGAAAGAGGTGGAATAATTGTCTCCTGATACACATAAGTGCTTTGGAAAGCACAGCTCCTAAAGGCAAAGTCCATGAAGGCTTTAAGCAGGAGTGTGTGCCCTGACATAGCTTGTTCTGAGCCACTTACACACACACACACACACACACTTCACCTGCACATAGATAAATTGCAAAGATCAAATCCACCGGACCTCTAACCTCCAGAATCAGCACAAACAGCAAAGGCAATATTCCATAGTTTTAAAAGTTTTAAAAGTTTAGCATGCAAAACAAATCTCTAGCCACTATTTTAACATTTGAGGATCAGCTTTTTAGACAGTCAGTGACTGTCACTTCTTGTGTCAGTTAGGTTCTACTGTGTAATAAGCATCCCCCAAATTTTAAGAAGTGAACTTAAATTCACTTCTCCATCTCATCATATGTTGGTGGTCACAGGTCAGCTGCAGCTCTGTTCTCTATGACCTCACATTCTAGGATCCAGGCTAAAGGAACAGCACCAATCAAATACACACCATTCATGGGGCACAGAGGAAGAGAAAGAGGGCTGCCAGAAACACGCCATTGTAAAACTTCTGTTTTAACATGGTTCACATTACATCTTCTCATATGCATTGGCCAAAGCAAGTCAGGTGGACAAACCTAACATGATTGGGTCAAAAATTCTACTCCCGGACTCCAAGAAGCAGCACAAGTCTCATTACAACAGTGTTGAGATGTATGATCCTCTTACAAGGAGAGCAAGCGAATACTCAGAAACATAACTCCAATGGAGGATGCAATACGCTCTAAGTGTACCCAGGCCTATTATTTCAAACCAATTTAAAAATTTTTAAAGACAGGCCAGATTAAAGCCTTCTCATACATACGATGGGGGTGCCAAAGCTCAAAGTTCTCTTGAAGGTTTTAGGATCTCTGGACTCCAACTAAGGTTTGCCTCACATTTCTAACAGCTACTCCCGTAAATGCATTTAGTTAGAGTAGGAATCCATTTACGAGAACAGTAATCCATGGTAAATCATCCCTTTCAGGCATCTTTGCAGCTTTTAGGTATTTTCAGCAGAGGAAATCACAATTCCTGCCTAGAATTGCTATAGCTCTGATAGAGCTCCCCTAGATAAAAGCTGAAAGGATACAGAAAATGAGGTGTGTATGCACCCTTGAGGGGTGGGCCCTAAGGAATACAGAATGCTATTACCAGATGATGAAAAGGATGGTGGATAGTCTAAACTACAAGGGATTAAGGAAAATCAGTTCTTCTGTTTACTGTCTGAGGTTTCTTCCACATCCGACATATTAGAGGTCCAAGTTCAGATGCCACCTTCTCCATCCAGACTTCAAATCAATTACAGCATCATTTTCTAAGAATGAGCCTTTCCTTCACATGACTCATCCTCTCCTCTGCTGCTTGAAAGAAAGTTCCCAAGTTGTCCTTCATTATTCCTTTTAAGCCCCCAGGAACCTTATCTTCCTATTCACCAGCACCCCTCAAATCAAATCACCCATATTCTTCATCCTCTGGTTCCCACTTTCCCCCCAATGAATTTACTTTGGAAAACTGTGCAGTCCTGAGTGTCCCCTCTCCCTGGATCTCTAAGTACTCAATAACATTCTCGCCACACCAGTAAGGATGCCTACAATGCCTTGCTGTGCTCACATGAAGTGTGTACTCACATCAAAGTTAAAAACTCACGTATCTTCTTTGTTATCACCCATAAAAAGTGCTGGCTACTGATGAGTATTCTATGATGTTCTAGGCACTGTGCTCCAAATTTTTTTTTTTTTTTTTATTTTGTAGAGACAGAGTCTCACTTTATGGCCCTCGGTAGAGTGCCATGGCCTCACAAAGCTCACAGCAACCTCCAACTGCTGGGCTTAAGCAATTCTCTTGCCTCAGCCTCCCTAGTAGCTGGGACTACAGGCGCCCGCCACAACGCCCGGCTATTTTTTGGTTGCAGTTTGGCCGGGGCCGGGCTTGAACCTGCCACCCTCGGTATATGGGGCTGGCGCCCTACCGACTGAGCCACAGGCCAGTCCTGAGTACAGGAAAAAACATATGATTATCCCAGTTGAAGAAATGAACCAGTAAAGTGTCAGAAATGAGAAGTGAACTTCCCCAAGATCACAAAAGCAAGTAACAGGTGGAGCAGGAAGTCAAATTCAGTTTCTCCTAACCCCAGTGTCCACCTTCTCCTGCTACGTCACGCTTCCTTCCACTTAGGACTCGCTGGAGCAGGCTCTGTGAGGCCCTGCCACTCCAGGCCTGAACAACGCCCATTAGGTGGAAATTACACCTACCTTGTTCTTCCTGCACACTTCGATTCACTCAATGGACTGGAGAATGGAATGGGGGACACTTATTTCTCTCCAGACAATAAATCATTGGCTTTCTATCTGTCACCAGCTCGATTTTCCAAAGATTTGTTTTCGTCAGTTTAATAAATTATTGGATCACCTGGAAATTGCTCAGAATTAACCTGTGGCTGACATTAATGGATCTGCAACACAAGTGTCGAGATCTCTTTAACCAGTCCAATCCATCCTTTTGTGAGAAGGCCAGCTGCCTGGCACCAGGCCATTCATTTATTCTGATGCGGCATCTGCCCATGTCAGCAGCAGTCGGGCATGGGCACCAGGATGAGTCTGTGGGTAACAACAGGGCTGCCTCTGTGCCAGGGGACCCGGGGCATTGCAAGTTCCTGCGGGCAAGAGATGGGAATGCTATTAAATCCTATTACACCTTGCAACACTCGCCTTAGTGCTCTCGGAGCCTGTGGCAAGCTTTAGGCTTCTTTGGTAAGATGCATCCTTACTATCCATGAGTCCTCTTAACCCCAAACATATTCCAAATCCAATGCTTCTGTCTCCACTGTTATCAGTCAAATCAAGCTAGTGCCCCTCCTTATCCCCCCTGCTTCCACCCTCACCTTCCAACAATCATTCTCCACAGAGCAGTTGGAGATAATCTTTTCATATGATAATACCACCCTACACTTTGCTTAAAAGTTCTCAGCAGCTAACCATTTTGCTTGGAATAAAATCCCATGAGGTGTTCCACATCCCCAGCCCAGCCTCCCTCCCAGCCTCAGCTAGTATCAAGCTCCAGGCTCTCAGATGGCACCGATTCCCGTGGCCTTCTTCCTCCTCCTCCCACCTTCTTCCTCTGTTCTGCTCACGCTCCATCCACAGCACCTGTGACAGAGCTTCGTGCACAGCAAGCACTTGATAAATATGTAATTTATTAATTGATTTTTTTCAAGGTCCGAATAACAATGTGGAGCATGAGAGATGGAAGGATGGTGGTCACTTGTGAGTGGTTTTAAAATGAATTTCAATTCCATGGGAGCCCCATAGCTCATGTGCTCACCTGCTACCTGCTGAATGCTCTGGTTTCCAACATCCAGTTTGCCTGTCAGTTGACTCTGTCAACTGAGGATTGGCACACTTTTTCCCTTTTGGTTCACATAATAAACACTCCAGGCTTTGAAGCGCATTGTGTCTCTGTTGCAACTACTCAACTCTTTTGTAGTGCAAAAACAGCCATAGATGATATCCGAAGCTATGGGCCCAATGTGTGTCAATGAAACTTTATTTATCTGTGGCACACAGGACCTGGTACACTGGCTGTAGTTTGCTAAACCCTTTGCTTTGTACTATAAACTTCTTGAGTAACCCTAACGTATGGTCGGCCACAACTTACTAAGAGCCTGTTGAAGGAGGTCCAATATGCTAGAGAGAACTTATCTGTTGCTATGAAAATCAAGAAGGCCAGGCCAGGCATGGTGGCTCATACCTATAATCCTAACACTCCGAGGGGCTGAGGCAGGTGGATTGCTTGAGCTCAGAAATTCAAGATCAGCCCAAGCAAAAGCAAGCCCCCTGACTCTACTAAAAATAGAAAAACTAGCCAGGAGTTGTGGTGGGTACCTGTAGTCCCAGCTACTCAGGAGGCTGAAGCATGAGGATTGCTCAAGCCCAAGAGTTTGAGGTTGCTGTGAGCTGTGACGCCACGACACTCAACCAAGGGGGACAGAATGAGACTCTGTCTCAAAAAAAAAAAAAAAAAGAAAGAAAGAAAAAAGGGAGAAAGAGAAAAGAAAAGAAAATCAAAGCCTTTCTTTTTGGGGACTAGTTTTTGGCGTACTGAATATTGGAATCAAGTCTGTGTTCCATCCTGGCTCCCCTCATTGACAAGCGGTGCAACATTAGACAAGTTACCAATTCATTCTGCAACTCAATCTTCTCTCCTCCGAAAGGAGGGACTAAATAATGTCTTAGGATTGTTTTAAAGAGCAAAGAAGATGACACAGTGAATCCAGATGAAGTGAGAACCACTCTGCATGCATGTGTGCACGCACGCGCGTGCACCCACACACACACACACACACACACACACATCTTGCAGAAATAGTTTTGGTTGTCTGTTCAATTAACAACCCGACTTTTTCTTTCTCTTGAGGTATGTTTACAATCTAAAGGTCACCATTAAATTGCTCAGGACAATATAAGACATTTCTTTTGTGATGCTTTTCAGGGGATAAGGAGAGAGAAAAATGAGGCAGCTTGCAGAAAAGAGAAGATTTGAGGGTTTAAAAAAGCATGTGTTTCAAGGAGTTTTTATATTGTGTAGTGTGTGATGTAAAACTTCTCCCTAGTATTATCAGACTCTAATCTATTTTTATTATTTTATTGGGGCACTAGATCTATTTGTTTTCAGCAAGGGGTGATGTGCTGAAGAATTGAATCCTTCTTTATGTTATGTCTGTTCTAAGAACAAAGGCTGCCTTTCCGGGTACATACTAGGTGCTCAGTAAATGTTAGTTCCGTTTCAATCTACTTTTATAATTCTACCTTTACAAAAAAATATAACTATTAATAATTTACACTCTGTGCCAAAAATTCATAAGTCTCAGTACTAGATGTTTATTAAAAGAAGAGAGTAATTCAAATGAGGCTTGTCCAGTAGAGATCCCTCAAGGATACACAAGAATGGCTTGCAATTAGCATATTTATTCTTAATATTTAAATGGATTCTGCTAAAGTGCTGAAGTGTGCTTAAAAGCAATTTGATTACAAATAGTTTAAGCATTCTCTTTGCAACCTTTTTGCCATGCTGTTCACACTACCTATAAAGAATGAATTATCACAAATTATAAGTGAATAATTGTCTCAGCATTCCCTGAGAGAGAGAAATAAACTTTGAGTGCAAAGACCTGGGTTCCAATTGGCATTTTATCATTTGTGAACTGTATTACTGTGAATGAATAACTTCTCTTTCTGTCTTCAGCATCCTAAATAGATGCAAAAACATCTTGTACTTGTGGACGGGAAGATCTGATATTGTTAGGACGTCGATATACTGAAAATTGTCTAAAGGTCTTCTCAAACTTTTTTCCTCACTTCTGAACTATGATTCAACTCCCCAGTGAAAATGCTCTAATTCTGGAGATATGCAAACACACACACAATTTATTTTTTCTTTACTTTTTACTTTTTTGGTACGTGTATCATGTTTAAAACTCCATTGCCAAATCCAAGGTCATGAAGATTTACCTCTCTCTTCTTCCAAGAGTTTTATAGTTTTAGCTCTTATATTTAGTCATTGATCTATTTTAAGTTCATTTGTCCTATGATATAAGGTAAAGATTCAATGTCAATCTTTTGCATGTGAGAATTCAGTTGCACCGTCAACTGAGACTATTGTTTCCTCTATTGACTGAACTTAGCACCCTTGCCAAAAATCAATTGGCCATCTGCATATGGGTTTATTTCATGAGTATCGTTTCTATCCCATTGGTCTATGTCTATCACTATGTCAGCACCGGTGGTACATTCTAAATGAGTTCTACAACTTTGTTATTTTTCGAGATGGTTTTAATTATTCAAGACCCCTTAAAATTCCAAATATAATTAAGAATTAATTTTTCCAAAATGTTTTTGGAATTTTGACAGGGATTTCAGTGAATCTATAGATCATTCTTTTTTTTTTTTTTTTGCCGGGGCTGGGTTTAAACCTGCCACCTCTGGCATCTGGGGCCGGCACCCTACTCCTTTGAGCCACAGGAGCTGCCCCAGATTACCCTTGGTATATTAACAACTTAAATCTTCCAATCCATGAGTATAAGATGTTTTTCCATTTATGTGACTCTTTTTTGGTTTCTTTGGGCAATGTTTTATAGTTTTCAGAGTACAAATCTTTTATCTCCTTCATTAAATTTGTTTCCAGGTAGTTTATTCTTTTAGATACTATTGTAAATGAGGTTGTTTTCTTGATTTTCTTTTTGAATTATTCATTAGAGATGTATAGAAACGTGACTGAGTCTTGTCTGTTTGGCTTTTAACTTGCAACTCTGCTGAGTTTGTACATTAGCTCTAATAATTTCCCTTTATATTCTTTGGGATTTTCTATATATGGGATTATGCGGTGAGTAAAAACACGTGTACTTTTTCCATTCCAATTTGGATGCCTTTTATGTCTTTTTCTTATCTAATTTCTTTGACTAGAAACTCTAGTACAGTGTTGAATACCAGTGGTGACAGCAGGCATCCACATCTTGTTCCTGATCTTAGGAGGAAATCCTTTGGTCTTTTACTATTAGGTTTTATGTTCACTGTGGGTTTTTAATAAACGCTCTTTCTCATGTTAAAGAAATTCCCTTTTACTTCTTCTTTTCCAAGTATTTTTAATCCTGAAAAGTGCTGCATGTTGTCAAATACCTTTACTGTATCAATCGTGATGATTATACATATATGTTTCAGTCCATTAACATTATATGTTGCATTGATTGATTTTCTTACGTTGAACCACCCTTGCATTCCTAGGGCAAATCCCACTTGGTCACTATTATTTTAATATGTTGTTGAATTTAATTTGCTATTATTTGCTTATCTAAAACAATATTTGTGATAAAAGTCAAATTCTCAAGAAGTTCATTGTAACCATAGTGATTAAGAATAGCCCTCTCTCCCCTGCCTACATCTTCATAGTAATAGCATGAGATTTTTACTTTGCAAAAATGTTTGCTGCATAGAAGTTAGCTTAGTTAAATAAGTGAACTTTTATATCCCTAAATGCATATGTGTGAGCTCACATGCACACAGTTGAGGCAGTCTAACAGAGGAGACTTCTCTGGGTTTTGGGGTCAGAATAGGCTGTATTCTATTCCTGGCTCTGTCACACACCATCTGCGAGAAACTGGACAGTGTCTTAGCTTCACTGAGCTCCAGTTTTTGTCACACAAAGAATTTAATCTCTATCTCTCAGAGCTGTTAAAAAAATAAAAAGAGTACATGAGACACTTTATGTAAAACACTTAACACTGTGCCTAGAATAAAACAGAAGGTCTCGATAAAAAGAGCAAATCCACTTAGCTTATTGGCATTATTTAGATTTGACAAATTACAGCTATGTTTTGTTCATGTTTTTTTTTTCATGGCAGTTAGTTTTGGTGGAGAAAAAACTGCTCCCTTAAGATGAACTGTGTGGTTAAATCTATCCAGCCAGATGTACCATGAAAACACTTTCGTCAGCTATCCAGATGTGCCCACAATGAAGACTCAAGTCTTCTTATACAGATGCAGATGCCTCTGGCCTCAGTGATATCCTTAGTCTCATCTTAACCAGCCAGAGAGGTTTTCCCCACTATCCATCCTGGCAACTGCCAGCCGATCTCCCTTCTGGGCTGAGAGGAGAATGCAATTCCTCCATCAGTCACTAGGTGGTGTGTGACTGTCTCCAAGAAGGACGTTTGGCGGAGCAGGTGCCCCAAAGGAGAGGCTATTGGGATTTAAAATAAGGTTTGGTATTTGAGAGACAGCCTAAGCTCATAGCCAGATGACAGCCCAAGAGGAAGAGGAATTGCTACAGTTGCTGTTTCATTTATTTCTCTTCTTTTTTCTCAAGAAAAGATACTACATTGAAGGTAGACTCACCTTGGAGCATCCATCCCCCCCACCCCACCTCCATGAAAGAAAAAGTTGCATCCTAGTCTAGGAATAATGCAGCAACCATATGCCCAAAGAATCACAGTAGAGGGCAGGATTGTCTAGTGATTCAAAACAGCCTCTCCACTGGCATCTAAAAGGTTCCACTGGTGACCTTCCAGCTGTGCGATCTTGGGCAAGGTACTTAATCTCTTTGTGCTTTAGTTCCCTTATCTGTAAAAAGCATAAAACCTAGCTGTGGGCTTTGGGGAGGAATCAATGAGACCATGTACAAAACTCTGAAAATAGTACCAGGCACATAATAAGTATTTAATAAATGATAGCTATTCCCTTAGCCAACTTTTATAATAATCCATGACAGTACCTCCTTCAGAGAGAGGCTATGAGAATTAAATGAGATAATACAGGCCAAGTGCTTGGAACAGCACTTGGGACTGGAAAAGTACTACATGCAGGTTTGCTATCAAAACTTTTTTTTTTTTTTTTGCAGTTTTTGGCCAGGGCTGGGTTTGAACCTGCCACCTCCAGCATATGGGGCAAGTGCCCTACTCCTTTGAGCCTCAGGTGCTGCCCTATCAAAACATTTTTTTAAGGCCAGATATAGTGGCTTATACCTCTAATTCTAGCACTCTGGGAAGCTGACGTGGGTAGATCCCTTGAGCTCAGGAGTTCAAGACCAGCCTGAGTAGGAACAATGCCCCATCTCTACTAAAAATTTACAAAATTAGCTGGGCGTTGTGGCAGACACCTGTAGTTCCAGCTACTCAGGAGGCTGAGGCAAGAGGATCGTGTGAGCCCAAGAGTTTGAGGTTGCTGTGACCTATGATGATGCCGTGGCACTCTACTCAGGGCAACAGAGTAAAACAAGTTTAAAAAATACCACTATAGAATGAGATTCATTTTTTAAATATACGGAAGGATAGGAGAGTGCTGTGTAGTCTTTTTCTCCTCGTTCACCTCTGATACTGCACCGGAGACCCTTAAATATAGTAACAACAAACTCCACCCTGGGGCATTAGCCCGGCCATGTCACTGAGCAATTGAGAAGCCTTCAAGGCCTCCAAATAAAACTTTCCTGACGATAGGATTCCAGGTGCCTTCACAGACTGTGCCGCTCTATGACCTTTACTAACGTCCTGGTCTCCTGGAGCAGGGGTCTCAACCCTTATGATGCTGTAGCCAGGCGTCCTCAAAGGAAAGAGGTGTGAATTGTATTTGTTCCCGTTTTGCTTTTTACTTCAAAATAAGATATGTGCAGTGTGCATAGGAATTTGTTCATAGTTTTTTGTTTTTTTTTTAAACTAAGTTCGGCCCTCCAACAGTCTGAGGGACAGTGAATTGGCCTCCTGTTTAAAAAGTTTGAGGACACCTGCTGTAGACCCTTTCACAGTCTGAAGAAGCCCTTGGATTCCTCCATAAAATGATGTTTCTAAACGCATAAGATAGACTACATCAGCTCACTAAAGAAGCCTATAATTGTCTATAAACCATCTATGATTCATACAGGTGAAAAGTCAATGGTATTACTATTGTCATTTTTGCTTATATTTATAATTAACTGAAATGCTAGATCTTAGGTGATATGCAAATTTTTCCCATCTAAATCACAGAGCCCTAAATTTTATCCACAGATCTTTCAGGTCAGGAAGCCCCAGGTAAAGAACCTTGATAGGACAAATAGACATTATTCCTACCAGCTTGGGTGTGCTGAGTACTGAGATTAGGCTGTTTATCTCAGGAACAAAAGACGTTTTATTATGCTCCTTGAAATCTAAGTGAATTGATTCTGAACACAGAGCTTATCACCTTTTTTTAATTATGAGATTGAGGAAAACTACACCTGCACCTTATGTTAAGGGAAAAATCTATCTAAGTGCCATTGGATGGTATCAACAGCTAATATTTTTCTTAATACAGAGATTCTACATACAGCAAATTGGTTTGGATAATCAATGGAAGAGAACACTGTTTTAGGGCTTAATAAGAACAATTCCTTCTTTAAAAGTTCTCACTTCACAACCTGATTGATGTGCCACTTATAAACAAGTTTGGAAGTGGCGTCACATTGCTTCTCATTGAAAAACAAAACAACTTCCGTGGAAACTTGCGGTACCATGTAAGTGCGTGCCCAGGTGTGTGCATGCATGCATATATGCACGTTGTATCCCAGAGCTAAGAGACTAACATAAATAATTCCATGCCTGTTAGAGAAAGGCTTTGTGAGATTATTTCCAGCAAGAATCAGCCAGAAGAGGTGGAGGAGGGAAAGGGAGGAAAGAGGGCGGGGAGGGAAAGAAGGCAAAGAGATACCTGATGCCTGATTCCCTTGAAATAAATGTTTCCTTATTTATCTTCCTTTGTCAGATCAGTTGCGCTGATTTGTACTGTCAGGGAACAGCCCTTAGAACATTTATTCCAGTTTCAAGAATCGAAAAAATAAAAGAGAATTGTAGCTCTTTTGATTTTTCCCTACCTGTGATTACCTACCGCTTCTTGGTAGGTAATTCCCTACCATATTTGTAGCACATCTCCAATGCAAACACTTTTCCTTAAAATAATTCCTGTAATAATTTTTAGCTAACACTTTAACAAAGTAAGGGCACATCATAACAGCTTGGTGTGAATTTTAGCTATGATTGTTTCAACATAAAACCAAGCCTAAAGTTTGACTTGGTCAAGACAGCTAATTCTAAAGAAAGAAAAAGGAAAATAACTACCTAATAGGGTAAAGAATCTATGCCTCTTTCTTTAAGGTATAAGCTTTAACAAGCTGTTGATGCCTTTCAGTGCTATAGTCCAGAAAGCTTAGTTGAATTTAGACCAAGAAATTCAGTCCATGGATGTTTGCTTCAAGCATCTGCACTTGTGTCTTTTTTTTTTTTTTTGTAGAGACAGAGTCTTACTCTATTGCCCTCAGTAGAGTGTCACAGCTCACAGCAACCTCCAACTCCCGGGCTTAGGCGATTCTCTTGCCTCAGCCTCCTGAGGAGATGGGACTACAGGTGCCCGCCGCAACATCTGGCTATTTTTTGTTGCAGTTCGGCCGGGGCTGGGTTTGAACCCACCACCTTTGGTATATAGGGCCGGCGCTCTACTCACTGAGCTACGGGCGCCGCCCTGCACTTATGTGTGTCTTTATGTGTTTGTCTCATGTTGTGTGTATTTGATTCTGCACGTCTGTGGGCTCACGTTTGTGTGTGTGTGTCAGTGTGTTTACATGTTCATATGCTGATGTGCATTGTGGGTTAAGTGATGTGTGGTAGATACTGCATCTGCTGGTCTCCAGGACGATGCTGCGTGTGATGTCGTATTTAACAAATGCCACCAAAGAAAACTCAGTCCTGGTTAGTAGATTCAAGGACCCTTGATGTTGAGAACCCCTCAAACTGTAGGACCCCATTAATCTCCATTGAGAAGGTGGAGAAGTTGAGCTGAAAGGTAGAAATCTGAAAAAAAGGATTTTTTCTTGTTGTTGTTTGTTTTGAGACAGAGTCTCACTTTGTCGCCCTTAGTAGAGTGGTAGGGTGTCATGGCATCATAGCTCAGGGAGATCTCAAGATCTTGGGCTCAAGTGATCCTCTTGCCTTAGGCCCCCAAATAGCAACTAAGACTACAAGCACCTGCCACACACCTGGCTTCTTCTTTTCTTTTTTAGAGAGACAAGGTCTTGCTCTTGTTCAGGCTGGTCTCAAACTGGTGAGCTGGTGAGCTCAAGCAATCCACCTGCCTCAGCCTCCCAGAGTGCTGGGATTACAGGTGTGAACCAGCATGCCCCACTGTAGGTTTTTAAATAGTCTGCCAAGCAAGTCTATATAATGAGGTTGAATGCAAACTGGGGAAGGATATTTTAAATTATAAGCTTGAGGTATTTTATTGGATGCGGGGATATAAAGACTGATTGGCATCGGGCTGCAGCAGGCCCTGAACACCAGGTGAGATGAACAGCTTTGGGGGCACCATCTGGGGCTTTGATAAAGCTTCAAAATAACAGGAGGCAGCTGCCATCTCCAGGGAACCCTAGCATCAGCTTTCTGTCCCTGGGTCTTCCTGTGACCCAAGGTAGGAATATTCTAACCTTCACTAACCATGAAGGTTCTTCATGGATGTGAAACTGAGCCAAATTTAGCCCTAGCTCTCCACTGACTACCAACTCAGACCATGCCACACTCTCAGGTTTTCAAATTACCAAATGCCCATTCCCATTTATTACTTTATTGGGTAATTTAACAAATGTTTGTGAAAGGCTCTGACCTAGATACTGGAGATTGAGTAGGGGAAGAAAAAGACCAAATTCCTCCTGGGTGGTGCCTGTGGCTCAAAGGAGTAGGGCACCAGCTCCATATGCTGGAGGTGGCAGTTTCAAACCCAGCCCCAGCCAAAAACTGCAAAAAAAAAAAAAAGACCAAATTCCTCCCCTCAAGGAGCATTCATGCTAGCAGGAGGCAAATGAATAAGGCATAAGTTAAACCAATGAACTATATGCTACATTAAATAGAAATAAGCACTAAGAAATAAGAAAAAAATAAAGTAGACAGGAGAGTTAGGAAGCCATAGGGGTTTAAAACTTTAAGTAGGGCTGTCAGGGAGGGTGATATTCCGGGTGAGATCTGAGGATGTGAAGAAGGAAGGGAATTTCAAGGAGAGGAAACAGAAGTTCAGAGACCCTGAGGCGGGAGCTCATTTGCTATGAAGAAGGCAGTTTGGTGGGAGTGGAGGGAACGTGGGAGAAGTGTGATCAAAAAGGAGACAGAGGGGTGGGTCACGTGATATCACAGAGGTCACAGTCAAGGCACTAACTCTCCTCCTCAGTTCCAGGAAGAGATTGCTGTGAAAGGTCGGAAACAAAGCTTGCCTCCTCCAAACCAGTTGCTTGGATGCAGAATGAAGATGCATTTGCTGGTGTGTTTTAGAAGAGATGCCCAGAGCCAATTATGGGTGGCAACGACATTGACAAGCTGTAGCCATGAGCAGTGCTCCCTATTTAATTTCCAGACAGCCTGAATTCAGGGCCTTTTTTTAAAAAAAGGATGGCAGTTGGTTTCAATCTTTGCTCACATTAGAGACTCTGAGGTCCATATTCAGGTATCCCTTTCTCTCCAGGGAATGGACTTACCATCCACTGTTGATTGACTCCCCAAGGTACTGGGAACCCAGAGGAAATGTCCAAAAATATTCAGAGCTCTGTTTAAAGGGGAGTAATGAGACTCAGGCTCCCTTTCATTCTTTCTTTCTCTGTGTTCTTTTCAAACCTATATGGACTTCAGAGGAGAGTGAGGCCACATGCAACTAATGAATCACTGACATTGAACCTGCAGGATTTCACACAATTTAATATTTCAGTCCTTTAGATCTGCTCCTCCTTCCCTCTCTTTCCTTCTGTTTCTCCTTCTCCTCCTCCCTCTTCTAAGTATTCCAAGCATATGCAGAGGAAGGAAGTGGGTTTTGCTTTTTAGCTTTGTTTTGTTTTGGCTAGGTTTTTGATATTTTTGGTTTACCTGGCACTTTGCCTGTATCAAGACTGGAGGTGTTTGGCTAGGTTTTTGATATTTTTTGGTTTACCTGGCACTTGGCCTATATCAAGAGTGGAGGTTTTTGGCTAGGTTTTTGATATTTTTGGTTTGCCTGGCATTTGGCCTGTATCAAAACTGGAGCCTCAATCTCCCTCTTCTTGCTGACACTGCTTGGTACATCCTTCAAATTCGGCCCATGATGGCTTGTCCTTCAGCCCGTCTCCTCCCTTGCCACGAGGCAGAAATTTCATGCTGTTTGTCATACTTCCAGGCTCACATCCTCCCACCCTTGAAGTCCCCACAAAGAAAAGAATAAGTGGGACTCCTGCATATCCCTTTGGGGGGGGTCATAATTTGGCACAAAGATTTTTGTCTCTATTCTACAAATTGCCTCAAAAGTAACATTGCTTAAAGAGAGGCCGTTTGTAAATAAAGCCTCACAGAATGGAACAGGCTGGCTCCAGTCAGGACTCACCTGCCATGCTCAACTTCTAATCGAAGAGAAACACTTCTTGCATTAGAAGTGTATATTGCCATGGTATATAACAAACATCTGAAATCCTGAATCAATCCAGTTTGGCATACTTGAGAGTAATCTGGCTTGAAAAGATCCCAGAATAACTATAGGTTTGGACTAATCCAACTTACGTGGGTAGTTAGAGTTGAGGTGGCATTAAAGATTGTCCTCACCAAGAAAATCTCCTTTACCATTCCAATGCCATCCCAATTTTCTCTGCTCCTTAGTCTGAGTGCAAATATGTTCACATCTCTTTTTTTCTTTTCAGTTAAACACTTGAACATCTTTACCAGTGAGACATTGGGTACTCCATTTAGGACCATCCTCAGTGGTCCTAAAACTTAGAGGGCTAAGTTTTAGCTGATCAGCAATCAGCTGATTACAGCTTGATTGCTGCTATTGCATCTTGCAGCCACAAGATGGCCCTGTTGAAGATTCATTCTTCACAGTTCAGTGACAATCCCTTTGTAGTCTAAATTCCAACAGAAGCTGTGGTGGTTCTTTGAGGGAGAATGATCCCACTTCACTTAAGCATAGCCACCAGTATTTTGTACTTGGTCTTGCAAGATTATAACTAGCACTTTGGCCATCAGTTGTTCTTCTGTGTAGTATAAGCATAGTGTAGAGTGTCTGAGTCTGCCTGAGTTTCCTGCATCAGGCAAGCCTATCTCGTGATAAAAATATCTCTTCTCTGTGAAACCATAAACTCTATCGTTGAGCTAAGTACTATAACTCTCCCAGGTCTAGAGCACAGCTAGGACACACCCTCCTTCCTTTAAAACATAATCTTATTTCAGGAGACTTTGGCTTTTCTCTGTCCCTTTGTCTCAATTGGGCCCCCCAATCAACTTGAACAGATCTTCATTGTAAATCTCAGAGTGAAGGGATGGCAGAGATTTGACACCTGCTGAATATCAATCCCACACACATGCACCTAAGTCACATAAGCACCCTGGGCCCAACTGAAAAACTACATTTCCTACATTCCCTTGCAGCCAAGAGCAGCTAATGAGATGTGAATGAAGGCCATTTTATGGGGCTTGGGGGAAATGGGTCTTAATATTTTCTCTTTGTTTCTATCTGGAAGCCAGACTTGTGGTGAGGACACTAGAAGCTGTCCCCATAAAGTGACTTTGAGGATGGAAACTATGAGGTAAAGCTATGAGAATTTGGGTCCCTGATAATGAAAAAGCTGCTATACTATCTCTGGATTGCCTTTAATTCATTTTTTAGCTAGACTTCTTAAACTTTCATGTGCACAGGAATCACCTGAGCATCTTGTTAAAATGCAGATTCTGGGGCGGCACCTGTGGCTCAGTGAGTAGGGTGCCAGCCCCATATGCTGAGGGTGGCGGGTTCAAACCCAGCCCTGGCCAAACTGCAACCGAAAAATAGCCAGGCGTTGTGGCGGGCACCTGTAGTCCCAGCTGCTCTGGAGGCTGAGGCAGGAGAATGGCCTAAGCCCGAGAGTTAGAGGTTGCTGTGAGCTGTGTGATGTCATGGCACTCTACCTGAGGGCAGTACAGTGAGACTCTGTCTCTAAAGAAAAAAAAAAAACCAAAATGCAGATTCTGATTTAGGTCTGGGGTAAAGCCTGAGGTTTTGCATTTCTGACATGATTCCATGTTAAGGTTGCTAGGTAAAAACATAGAGTACCCTGTTAAATCTATGTTTAAAATAAACAGCAATTAGTTTGTTAGCATAAGTTGCTCTAAGTATTGTATGAGACACATTTACACTTACAAAAATTATCGTAAGCATGACCCAAATATTGTATGGTGAGTCAGCAGGTAAGCTTCCTTTTAGGGGCAGCAAAAGTGCACATCAGCAGGGCCTTATAGTTCATTGGGTCTGGTGCATTTCCATTGTTTTGGAGTTTTTAGTATTGGTGACAAAGAAAACATGTCACTGAATCTGAGTCAGATTTAAAAAAAAAAAAAAGTCAATGGAAAATATATATGGGAGACTCCCAGGCTTTAAACAAGCTATCCAGCCAGGGGCTGAGCAATGGAGGCAATTGAGGACAGAGGACTTTCTCTGTCTTTTGGGGGTTGGTTTTTGTCCTGTTTTTTTGCTTCTGTCTACACACATGATCTATTCAACCTACTACTTACTATGAACCATTCTCCACTCTTCAGTTGCTCATCCTTTGTACTTTTAGCTTGCCTGTGGTTTGTCCATGACACCAATCCCAGTGCTGGCTCTCCTGAAGTAACAGAGGCAGTAAGATGTCATACCTCAGGGCACAGATTCTGTATCCATATACAGGTATTTCCACCATTGGTGCAACCATGGAAAATTCAACATCCTCTCCATGCATCAGCTTTCTGTCCGTAAAGTGTGGGGACAATGATGTTCACCTTGTAGGATTGCTGTGCCCTTGAAGTAAAGTGACATATGCAATGGCCTTACAGTCAGGCCTGGCATGACATAAGTGCTAACTACACACTGGCTCTTATTATAAAATAGTTCTGACTTCACATTCCCACAGGCTCTGGACTTCTTACTTTAAAATATCCAGAGGGGAAGAACCCATTGGCTCAGCTCTGCAAGGCAGAGGATAGTGGTGTCTTTTACAAGGGAAGGGAGACCTTATTGTTATGAAAACCCAAAGAAGAACACCTAGTTGATGCTTGAACAACACAGGGGTTAGGAATGCTGACCTTCCACATAGCTAAAAATCCACATATAACTTTTACTCCCCAAAATCTTAACTACTAACAGCCTGCTATTGACTGGAAGCCTTACAGATAATGTAGTTGACTACACTGAAATTTTGTATGTTATATGTAATGTATACTGTATTATCACAACAAAGTAAGCTAGAGAAAAGAAAGTATATTTACTGTTCATTAAGTGGAAGTGGATCTTTATAATGGTCTCCATCCTCATTTTTGCTTGAGTGGATGAGGAGGAAGAGGAAGAGGAGGGGCTGGTGTTGGTGTCTCAGGGGTGGCCGAGGTGGAGAGGTGGGATGAAGCAGGCACACTCGATGAAACTTTCACTGTGGAAAAACCCTCTCTATAAGTGCACCCATGCAGTTCAAGGTCAACTGCACTGAGAAACACCATCGCAGAGAGGTGCCACTGAGTGTCCTGAAGAACACAGAGTCAGTTTCCAGGTGGGAAAGGGCAGGAATGTTCCAGGCAGAGGGAAGACTTCTATTTTTGGTAGAGGCAAGGTCTTGCTTTTGCTCAGGCTGGTCTCCAGCTCTTGAGAGAACTTGAGGTCCTCTTAGAATTTCAAATAATCCCAGTAGTATAGAGGTGCAAGGGGGGGAAAGCAAGACATTGTGGTGGGCTATCAACAGGGGAGATGATGAAGAAAGCCCTCTGTAGCTCAACTGAGGAGCCTGAACTTCATTCTTCAAGTCACACAGGAGTGCAGAACCCTGCAAGACCACTTACACCCAGTCAGAAGTCTGCAAGCTCACATGGAGGACTTTTCTTCAAACCTTCTGGGTGAGGGAATTAGAACAAGCCAATGTCATCTCTCTCAACCTCAGTTTTCTTGTCTGTAATATGGTAAGAATATTCATGCTGCGATCTTTATAGAGTTATGAGGACTAAATAAGTTATTACGTGCCAAGTACTTAGAACAACCTCTGTGACATAGTAGCTGCTCAACAAATGCTAACTATTGTTATTCTTTTTATTTCAATGATAATTTTTAAATTGATGTAAGCATTTGATGTAAGCATTGTCATTTGGGCATCCTGCTTATAACCTGGCACTGCTGGGATTTCAATGCCTGCACTTGCATTAGTATTAATGAAACCATTGGCACCAGTGAGTACATCTTTCACGGTCATGAGTTAATGGGGAAAGAACAGAGGTAGGTTTAATCCTAATGGGTGGTTTTGTATCAAGTGGGGTTCCAACAGTGTTAGGGCCTGGTGTTCAAACACAAGTACCCCAACTTGGCCCAAGAGAGGAAAATGGAAACACGAAACCATTCTCGGACTTGATAATAATGAAGAATCTCCATGAAAAATAATCTGTATCACTGTGCCCAACCCAAGGCCATAATTACTCTGCAAGGGGTGTTTTAGCTTTGGCCAAAACAAACTCATCTTTTCCATTAAATTAATGTTGTTGATTTGAATTGTATTGGTTCTGGAGTCTTATATTTTTTAATTGATAAATTCAACTTTACCATTTTATCAGAGCTATAGCGCAAAAAGTTTATGCTGTGTTTTATGTTGGTACATATTTAACCAATGGCATAGTAAAAGTAATTTAAGTCAATACTAGGAGTCTGTAATCTTTGTATTGTTATCATTATTATTCACATTTAAAAGTATTTAAGGCCAGGCACTATGGCTCATGGCTGTAATGCTAGCATTCTGGGACATCGAACCAGGTGGATCACTTGAGCTCAGGAGTTAGAGACCAGCCTGAGCAAAAGCAAGACCTTGCCTCTACCAAAAATAGAAAAACTAGTGGGATGTCGTGGCAGGTACCTGTAGTGCCTGCTACTCTGGAGGCTGAGACAAGAGGATTGCTTAAATCCAGGAGTGTGAGGTTGCTGTGTCACCACAGCACTCTACCCCTGGCCTTAAGTGAGACTCTGTCTCAAAAGAAAAAAAATGAAATAAAAAGTATTCAAGCTAGACATGGTGGCTAACACCTACAATCCTAGCACTTTCAGGAATGAGGCAGGGTGGATTGCTTGAGCTCAGCCTGAACAAGAGCAAAACCCTGTCTCCACTAAAAGTAGAAAAACAAGCCAGCATTGTGGCAGATGCCTGTAGTCCCAGTTACTTGGGAGGCCGAGGCAGGAGGATTGCTTAAACCCAGGAGTCTGAGGTTACTATGAGCTATGATAGATACAAGAGCACTTTACTCAGGGCCTAAAGTGAGACTCTGCCTAAAAAAAAAAAAAAAATGTATTCAAGAAAACTACAGATGGCAGAGAGGCATTGAAGGACAAAGCTGGGGAAAGGCGTGAGTTTGTTTGTGTCTTGGAAGACTCTGGCAGTAGTGGAGAGGAGGTGTGGAAGGTGGGAGAAGAGCTGTTGTGTCAGAACACCTGGTGCTCTGCGGACATAACAACCTCATGGAATAACAATACCCTTTCTTTTCTGAGAATAACAATACACTTTACTTATTGGGAATGAAGTGACCAACTGTCCCAGGTTGTCTGGCAGCAGGGCTGGATTCAGGAATGAGTGTCATGCGCAGACACGCAGGTCCTCATGCACAGAGGGGCACCACATTCCAATTAATGCTCTGTTGTCATGGTCTTGAAATTCTTCATAATTTTTCAACAGGGCCCTGAATTTTTATTCTACACTAGGCCTGCAAATTACATAGTTGGTCCTTTCCAAACTGACTGAGGGGTTTCTCAGGACATGGGACCTTCCGTGCTACACTGGGACAATCCCTGGTAAACTTGGATGCAGGGCCCAGCCTGGGAAGACAGCCTGTTGCCTCTGCAGGGCACTTGGTGGTTTTATTCCCAAACCCCTGCCACTCCCAAGAGGATTTGCCAAACCCCCAGGCCTTATTGATGTGCCAGGCTCAGGGGGTCAGAGACATAGGCTGGGCAGTTTCTCAAAAGGCTGCTTTCTGCAGGAGATGGTGGGTGGCTGCTCGAGTTACCTCAGGAAGGAGATGAATCTTATTTTGGACATTCAGAGTCAGTGGGACACATCAAATGACACAATATCTGGGCATGTCTCTTGGCAGGCAGAAATCCCCTGCCTACCTTGAGCAGTGAAAGTTGCTGCTTGATTGGCAGTTAAAACCCCAACCAAGACAGGGAACTGGTACTTTCATAGCCAGCTCCCAAATTTAACCCAACTCCACAGCCTACTGCTTAATCCTAGATAATGGGTGAAGCAAGGAAGAGGAGGGAAAAATAGTTAATCCTGTAGTTTCAAGGGGCAACATTCAAGAACAGAAGCAAACAGACTTAGAAACCTCAGACCAAATACTTCTTTGTTGTTGCAGCCAAAATGCTTTGCCTTTCCCAGAAGAGACTCAACCTTCCCCTGATCCCCATGTGAACTACAGCCAGGCATCTTCTGAGGTTAGAACAGTCTGCAAAACGGGCACAGCCCACCTGACCCACCTGAGTGCTGGATGAAAACACTAGAACTTCTATTCATCTTCACTTTCTGCTTTCAATGCCTCTTTTTTTGTGTGCATTATTGCCTGGCGAGTATATACTTCAACATATCCTTCGTATATATCAGTCCAATACTGGGATGCCCATTTACTATTTTTTTGAAGGAAGTGTCCATAATCAAAAAATATTGGAGGCTCAGCACCCATACCGGGCCACATACACTGATTCTGGCGGTTCAAGCCCACCGATTGGGCCTGCTAAACAACAATGACAACTGCAACCCAAATATAGCCAGGTGTTATGGTGGGCACCTGTAGTCCCAGCTATTTGGGAGACAGACTGAGGCAAGACAATCACTTAAGCCCAAGAATTTGAGGTTGCTGTGAGCTGTGATGCCATGAGCTATGATGCCAGGGCACTCTACCAAGGGTGACGTAGTGAGACTCTGTCTCAAAAAAAAAAAAAAAAAGTTGGAGGAGATTGACACAGACATTTTAAACTTTGAAAGCATGAAAGACTGTTTGCAATGACTCTATTCAGGATCTTTCTTCCTTCCCACAATCCAGCAGCCTGTGTGCCCCGACCACATGTCAGACATTGTGTAAACAATATCAAGAGCCACACGTGCCCTGTGTCCCCTGGGGAGTCTCCAGTCTAACACAAAAGACCAGAACATACATAGAAGGTGCTGAATAAACATTTTTGTATAAACTATTGAGGGTGGGATATAAACAATGGGTAAGAAGTTGTTGGGAAGATAGATAGTAGAAGGTATTTTAGGCAAAAGAAAGACTTTGAGTAAAAAATATGGGAAGAATAATATTCAGCATGTGGTTTAGGGATGAACTTGAGTTGTATGAACAGAGATGAGATGGTTTGCATAGCCAATGACTCAGTGAGGCGTGGAGGGAAGATAAACCTGTGTTTAGAACTTAGTAGGTGTTTGATAAATATTTGCTGAATGAAGGAAGAAGGACCTTATTTAAAATGGATCTTAAATGCCAAGGTAAGGACATTAAATTTTACTGTTGGCAATGACTAGGAATCATAATAATACTAGGTAGCATTTATCATATTGACTAATTTAGAGAATTGGGAGGATTTTCTCAGATTTTCACTTTGAGGAAATAGCACATATTGAGGGTAGAAGTGCAGTGACATTAAAGTCAAAGTCAACATCTGTCCCAGTGGAATTAAATTCTTTCGATGGAGACAGGTTGAAGAAACTTAAAGGCAAAGAAATATAAGTGAACATAAAATGTGATAAGGGCCATGAAGAGAAAAACAAGATGGTATGAGATAAAATAATGGCAAGGCTTCCCCAAAGAAGTTATATTCAGGGTCAGAAATGAAGATTTGGAAAAAGCCAGGAAAAAGGCATGGAGAAGAGCATTTCAGACAGAGGGACAAGATTATGCAGATGGCCTGAATTGACAAAGGTATGGCAAACTGGAGACAGTCAAACAAACAAACAAAAAAGCAACAAAAAAATGAATGTGTGGAAGCATCGTGAGTCCTATGGAGAAGGGGACCCCAGGTAAGGCTGGAAGCAGGCAGGGACCAGCTGGGCCAGACCTGGAAGGTCTTATTAAAGACTTTTATTCTTAACCAAAACATTAGAAGGAGTCATTGAAGGTTCTAACCAACGGATCAGCAAGTTTCTATTTATGGTTTTTGACAGATCACATTAAATTTATGTGTCTAAATAATTTATATCTGGATAATGAGATGGTATACTTTTGTTCGTTGGGATAAAAGTGAATTAATGTCAATTTTTTCCCAGGATAGAAGCAATTCAGAGGTAGATGACTTTATAGCTCACTCAGCAGGTCAGCAATAACTTCCCTATGAGTCTCTTATTCCTTTCTTCACGGTCACAAGGTGGCTGCCACAGCTCCAAACTTTACATCTTCCCATGACAACATAAAAAACAGAAAGGGGGGCGGCGCCTGTGGCTCAGTCGGTAAGGCGCTGGCCCCATATACCAAGGGTGGCGGGTTCAAACCCAGCCCCGGCTGAACTGCAACCAAAAAATAGCTGGGCATTGTGGTGGGTGCCTGTAGTCCCAGCTACTCGGGAGGCTGAGGCAGGAGAATCGCTTAAGCCCAGGAGTTGGAGGTTGCTGTGAGCTGTGTGATGCCACTGTACTCTACCGAGGGCCATAAAGTGAAACTCTGTCTCTACAACAACAACAACAAAAAAAACAGAAACGGAATAGAGAGAAGCCTTCTCCTTGTCTCTCTCCCTTTTTACAACAAGGAGGTAGATTTCCCATAAAACCTTCAGAAAATTTTGCCTTTATGAAGAGAGGATTACTGGCCATGCCATGGAAAGGCTTGGAAAACTAGTAGCTACCATTTTCAGCTTCTATGATAGGAGACCACTGGGCAGGCAAACAAGACTAGCAGCCATACCACCTTCTTGACACGGGCAGTTACTTTTCTCTGATCATTTTGAGACTTTCCAATTGAGTCAATGAAAGAAAGTTCCTCTTTTTTGGTACTGAAGCCATACAGAAACCAAACCATACTCTGGGATAGGGGGCAACATGAACTACTTGAAAGAAGATGTCAAGGGTGATGGCGAGGCAATAATCCAGGAAGGAAGGAGGCCAAGATAAGGATTACTCAACACTGCATCTCACCTCTTCCCAAGTTGCACAACGCGGGTAATTACTCTGCTTCTTGGACAGCTCCTTGTAGGGGAAAGAGCTCTGAACCAGGGGTCACAAGGCATACACACTTGCCCAGTTTTGTTCTTAACCAGCTGGTGTTCTTAGGCAAGGCACCACATTTTTTTTATAAATGAAGTGTTTCTATTAGAAAAATAGTATATAATAATATAACAAGCATCCACCCAGCTTAAGAAAACATCACAGGAACCACTGAGCCCCTTGGTCACACTCCTATATCACCATTCCCACCTCTTCTAACACAATGTTGAATTTTGTCTTCACAATCCCTTCAACTTGAGCACTTTTATAATATAGTTGTATCTTTAAACAATGCAGAGTAATATTTTGCATTGTAAACCTTGGTATAAAATGGTCTTGTACTAAGGTATTACTTGATGTTTTTTTCCACCACACTTAGTTTTTTCCTCCACGTGACAGGTGATATGTATACCTCCAGCTCATTCACACTCACAGCCATATAATATTTGGGTGTTTAAATGTTCCAGAGCATTTTTTTTCTTTCTACCTCTGGTAGACATGTGGAATTGTTATTTTGGGGGGTGGGGGGGCTACAACAAGCAGATATTTCTGTTTACATTTCTCTGTGCATACGTATAAGAGACTCTCAAGAGCAGTGATTTTCAACTCACATGCCATAAGAGGACCTAAGGTATGCCATAACAATTTTTAAAGATCATTAATTAAATCATTTCAAAAGACGTTCAAAGCACAGTAAGTAGATTCCTTTTTTAACTCTTTTTTCGGTCAACGTAATTTAAGTGGGCCACAGAAGTTTAACTGTAGGTTTAAGCATGAGATGAGAAAAAACGCTGAAAAACACTGCTATCAAGTATGTGGGAGAATTGCTATGCAGGAAAAGCATCATATTTAGAGTCAAATGTACTAGGCTTGGTTTATAGTTCTACCACCTTCCAACTTTGTGACCATGGGTGAGTCCTTGAACTTTTCTCTATCCCTGGTTCACTATATGTGAACCAGGGAATAATGATGCTTATGCTGTTATGATAATCATTATAAAAATTCAATTAAATCACGTCCATTAAATGCTAACAGAGGCTAGCACCTGATAGCTTCTCAAACAGCAATTAGTCTCTTACTTTTTCCTTCATTCTCCTCAGTTCATCTATTAAATTGTGATTATATTCTTCATGTATCAAAAAGGAAATGTAACGGGTAAGACTTTGTGAAATTGCCATCTTTGTAAGACAAAATGGTCTCATATTTGTGTTATCATAAATTCTACATAATACAGAGTGTCCATAAAGTTTGTGTGCAGAGTGTCCATGGGAATCCACTGATCGTTTAAACAGTTCACTGTTTTAAATTGCACACAAACTTTACGGACACCTATCTATAAAAGCTTTGAAAAGTGGTCATTCATTCATCAGACATTTTCTGAGGGCTATCATGCACCTGGCACGGAGCCATCACAGGCTAAACAAACAGACACAGACAAAGGGAACATCTTTTTGCAACTTGTTTGGTGAACAATCCACATACAAGTTAAGTACAAAATGTGGTATGTGAGAGTAAGGGAAATAATCGCCAATAATAATCTCAGCATTTTCTATAAATCCTGTGCTGAAATCAATTTAATCCTCACAGTGAATGAGATATGTATTATTACTGTCTGGGTCAGGGGCCTGGTAGGAAGCAGATGGCACAGTCCAGGGGTTACCGAGGCTCCTGCAATGAAGGGAATATTTAGCACGGTGTGAGTAGGATGAAAGGAAACCAGCAAGGTCAATGAGACACCCCAGAGCTGTCAATGCTAGGGAGCTGTCACCACCCGTGGTGCTGAAGGAGCACAGGAGGGGGTGTTTTCTACAACAGAGAACAAGGCTGCCCATCAGGGACCTTGGGTAGAGCAGCACAGCTGCCACCACCCAGCAGGTGATGAGCAGGTAACCAGGTAAGCTGATGTCCTGATCATAAATAGCCTGATGTCCACTCTGTCTGCTTATCACTGTTTGAATCCAGCCAGAGAACACGGGAACCCACAGATCAGTCCAAAGGAACATGGTCAAAGTAGATAAGATATACAAGAGAAAACATCCTCATTTCGAAATGTTATCCCCATTTACAAATGAGGAAGCTGACACCCTGAGAAAAGTACCAAGGTAAAAGACAGTGAGGTGCGGGCAACCTTTTGATAGGCTGTGATCCAGGAGGGCTACCTGAGGAGGTGACTTGAACAATAAGAAAGGACCAGCAGAGGGAAGAAAGTTCTAGGGAGAAGGATCTGCCTATATCGAGGTCCTGAGGAAGGAAAGTGCCAGGTGTGCCGAAGAAGGAAAAAGCAGGCCAGGGTGGCTGCAGGGTTTGAGCAAGTTGGAAAGAAGCACATTAAAAAAAAAAAAGTGCTTTATTATTCTGGAAGATAAAATCTCTCGCACCTCCCTCCCACCCACCCCCCGCCCCCAAGAGTGGCTGTGATGCTTCTCACGGCTGGCTCTCTAATCTGGATTCACACAAGGTGGACACCAGGCTGCTCATGCCTGGTCAGGTCACCCCACTGGTGCGTAGTCACCTAAGAGCAGCTGCTTCTTGGCTGAAGGTCCTTGGCTGAAGGTCCCTGGCAGGATGCCCCAATAGCCAGGGGGCTGGGCTCAGCAGCTCACCGCTGGGCCTCTGGCCCCTGTGAGTGCATCACAGCCGTCAGCCTGCTGAGTGATGAGGACTGCCTAATGGGGTGGAATGTGTTTAAAATGCATTCCAGGTGCTGGGCCTATTCTACATGCATAACCATTGGGTCGGCTCCATCCTTGGCCAAACAGGGCTCCTGTATCACAAGGGCACCAATTAGAGTGAGATGGCGCTGCAAGTGACTTTGGAGGGAGGCGGCCTCCCGGATGAGAAGGAGCAGATAGAAGGACACAAGGGCACCTCTAGCCTGGGTGCCAGGGATCGCACCGAGTCTCCCAGGGTTGCTGCTCTCAGCCGCTGCCTCTGCCCACAAGGGGCTGAAATCCAGGTGTGAGCATTACATAATCTAGGTAGGGATTTGTGATAAATTCCACCTTGTTGATAGAGCACATTTTACCAAGTGCAGAAAATTTGGAGGACCCTGAAAACTATGAAGAATAAAACAAAAAATCTCAAGTGAAGGAGTTGTGGAAATAAAGACTACTCAAATGAGAAAAAAAGAATCTCAAGTGAACTCGTCACTGTGAGTATATCCTTCAGTTCTCTTTCCTTCTTTCCCTCCCCTCCCCATCAATCACCCATCTCTCCATCTGCCCATCTATTTATCCACCCATCTATTTGTCCATGCATGCGCCTATCCACTATATTATCTATCACCTATCTATCTTTTCTATCCCTTCTATCTACCTATCAGAAACAGCCAACTATGGAGCTGACATTTATTGATCACTGACTTGGTCCAACAAATTGTTCCAAGCACATTAATTTATATCATGCTCAAAAAAATCCCTGTAAGTTAGTTACCCTAACGATTCCCGTCTTACGATGATAAACCTGAGGCACAGAGTGCTTATGTAACTTGTCAGAAGGCATTCCGCAGCTGGTAAGTGAGAGAGTGGAGATTTGAACCTAGGACATCTGGCTCCAGACAAAGTCTGAAAGAATGGTATAGCGACCATCTGCATTTCCTCCACCTGAGATCTATAATTGTTGACCCCCAGATTTCTGTGCCATCTCTGATTCTCTGCCCCTGTCTCTCCACACACACACAGACAGTTTTATGAATTATTTGAAAGTAAATTATGAATATTATGTTTTACCCCTAATAACTCAGCATACGTGTTCTAAGAATAACACATTCTTCCGTAGCTGCCAATCCTCTGTTCTTAATGATTTATCCTGCCATTTACTAGACCCATCTTGGATCATCTTTTTGGAGTCATTGTAGGGTAGTAGTGGCAGTAATAAGCAAAAACAATAGTTTTGGTAAGAGCCATTGGTTGGAAGCCCTTTGTGTGTCAGGCATACTGCTGAATGCTTTGTCAACAACGTCTTTGATTCGTGACAATTCTAAGGGCTAAATTTCATTGTCCCGATGTTGCATATGATGAAACAGAGGCATGTAAATGTTAAGAAAAATTTGAAGGTCATACCTAAAAGTAGCAGAGCTTGGGTTCATACTTCATGCTGAATGGATTTCTTAAAATGCTACTGATCACTTTTAGGCGGAAGAGCTAGTCTTCCTTTTATTTTTTTTTATGAGACAGAGTCTTAAGCTGTTGCCCTGGGTAGAGTGCCATGGCGTCATAACTCACAGCAACCTCCAACCCTTGGGCTCAAGAAATCCTCTTGCCCCAGGTTTTCTATTTTTAGTAGAGACGGGGGTCTCATTGTTGCTCAGGCTGGTCTCGAACTTGTAAGCTCAGGCAATCCACCTGTCTCAGCCTCCCAGAGAGTTAGGATTACAGGCATGGGTTGCCATGCCCGGGCAGGACAGCTACTCATATAAAAGGACTTTCATGACAGGGGGAATGTCTCGACTTTCCCAAGCTTATCATCAGCCCTTGATCAGCTTGGTCTAATTCTTACTTGAATAAATCCCAGTCAGAACCACTTAGAGCAGTGCAGAGCGCTTCTGCAGCTGGCTCCATGCTGCCATTTGCGTCCTTCGATACATGTAAGTCACACAGGCAGTATGTGTACTATACACCCATTCATATCAAGTATTCGTTTTATCAGCGTAATTTTCTCTGAACTGTGTGTCTCAGCTGAAATGCCTTTAAGTGGGGCGTGCATTTCTTGGTCCTTCTCAGCCTCAATGCCTTGCTCTCCCCTCACACATTTCAGACAAATTCCTGCCTCCCAAGGCATTTGCGTTCTCAGCCTTGCTAACTGCAGGTAGCCACACTGTCAGGCAATTTCTTTTTAGCTAATGGTCAGTTAAACCCTCAGGGAAGGATGGGTCTTAGATACTGAAGCCAGTTGAGGAGCCAAAGGAGATATGAGCAGGAAAAAAAATCCCTTATCAGGAAGGAGGGAAAGCCCACTTTTGCCGAAGTTAAACTGTTTACAGCTGAAGATCCTCCATTTCTCACCCTATCAGAACTTGTACTGCATGAGGGTAAATTTCATTTCCACCTTCCCTCTTCCCATTCTAAAAATTCAGCTCTGCCAACTCCCCCCTTCAGTCAAATGCCCCCAAACATCAGGCAGTCCTCCGCCTCCACTGATCCATCTAGAAAGTTCTCTGCTGCAGCTGCCGCAAAGCCACTCAGAGCTGAATCACTTTCGCTCCTTTGATATCTTTATACTATGTAGTTCCTCTGGCCATCGGTGGAAAATTTTTCAGGTTCCGTCTGCTGTTTGTTGTTGTTTTCCCTGTCCCCAGCCCATTTCCTTATTCCTGGTGGGTGGAGAGAACCCGGTCTTTCTGACAGCTGGATAGACTTAAACAGATCACAATCCATAATAAGACTCTGCAATAAATAGCTTTATTGCTCCGAGTGACAGCGTCTCTCAGAATGAGTTACTGTGCTGGTCGAGGTATTTGCGGGATATATTGGTACACTGTAACTCCTTTTCCGGACGTTGTAGTCCACAGGGAGTTTTCCCAACAAAAATTGGCATTCTGCAAAGTTCAACAAGAGATATTTGCAGAGTGTTAACAAAGACTTCTTTCCAAGGCTCGTGTGGGGCAGGGAGCTTGGAAGATGATAATGATTGTAATAGAAATAGTAGCCACCGTTCACTGAGCTCTCACCAAACACCAGGCACTGTGCTAAGAAATCTGTGTGCATTTCTCATTTAAGCCTCACAGTGGGGCTCTGAGACACGGGTACTGTTATGATTCTGGTTTTGCAAATGAGAAAACAGAGGCGTCAAAGGCAAAGTTTTTAACCCTAACCCCAAAGGGTCCTATTCAATATGTTTGAGGTGGGACCTAAAAATCTGTGTTTCTAACAAGTTCTCTGGTGCTGCTACTGGTCCAGGGGCGAATTTGAGAACCACTGAGTTTTTCAGTAGCTGTTCTGGGCTGGGGTTGTACCCATTCACCTATGTTGACCCTCATCACAGCCCGGAGAGCTGAACTTTCTTGCCACCATAAAGATCTGAGTTCTAGGGGAGAGGAACAGTGTACCCAGAAACACAGAGGTCTGTCTGACCCTGTGTCCACTCCTGTACTGTAACCTGTATCACTTTCTGAATGAAGATTTACGAACTCCAAGATATGGAGAGTTTCAGAAACAAATTTTGTTAGATGTTTTTCTTGAGATGGTCTCACTCTGCTGTTCCAGACTAGAGTGTAGAGACATCAGCCTAGTTCACAGCAACCGCAAACTCCTGGCTCAAACCATCCTCCTGCCTCAGCCTCCCAAGTAGCTGGGACTACATGCACCCACCATAATACATGGGTAATTTTTCTATTTTTAGTAGAGATGTGGGGTCTTGCTCTTGGTCAGGCAGGTCTCAAACTCCTGAGCTCAAGGGAGCCGTCTGCCATGGCCTCCCCAAGTACCAGGATTACAGGCATGAGCCACTGCACCCGGCCTGTTGGGAGATTCTTGAACATGGTTTTTCCAACTAGTGGATGAAATAGAGAATCTGGGGTAGGGTTTGCCTGTTCCTCTTTGCTGTCCCAGCATCGCTGCAAGAGGATGAATAAAGCTCTAGCGCAACTTCTGATGCTTCATAGTCCAGTCTGAGTATCTTTCAGGATACAGCCAGGGAGGGAGGTCTCAGACACCCACTTCTACCTGGGCATTTATGGTCTGTGACTCTGTGTGCCCCTGCCCTGAAATGATGACCCTGTCCCTGTTTAGTGCTGTAAATGGCCCTCTGGTGGACTGAAAAAGTCAATGCAATTTCCAAAAGCTTTAAGAGGGGAAAAACCAAGATTTAGAACCTCTGCCCAGCTCTGCATGGAGAACAACTCAATCCTGGTTCTGTGTACTTTGGAATCATCTAAGGTAGGTGAAAGATACTCATGGCCAGCTCAGCACCACAGCTTCTCCTGCAGTTGGGCTGGGGAGAACCCAGCCTCCCAGGAACCCTGTCATTACAAAGCAGGTCTGGTGCTTTCTAAGAGCAACCAGGGGTGAGAACTGCAGAAGCATGAATCAGAAACCCCTGGAAAGCTTGTTAAAACCCAAGGTTTCAGGTGTCCACCCCCAGATTCTGATTCGCTGGGTCTGGAAGAGTGCAGCAGCCAGAAACACCCAGGGATAGGTGGGACAGGGCAGAGAGTGACCCTTTCTAGCAAACTCCCAGGTGGTGCTAATGCTCCTCTCAGTGACTCTGTAAGGCTGCTCTTGCAGGTCATTTTCAGAGCCAAACTCAAGTCCACTCAGAGTCACACAGCCTATTCAGGAGGGGAACTCAGGTTTTCTGACTTCAGCCTGGGATTTTGTTGCTATTCAGTGCAGAATCTAGATTCCTCCACTCAGCAGACATTTATCAAGGAGCGTGTATGTGCTTCATGCTGTTCCAGGTGTGAGGAAATTCGGGTGAGATAGACACAGTTCAGGTCCCCGCAGAGCTTTTACTTTAGTGCAGCACTTTCAACCAGGAGCTACGTCATACCCACCTTCCCTGCTACCCCAGGGACACTTGGCCATGTCTGTAGACATTTTTGGTTGTCACACCTGCAGTGGGGAGGGAGGCTACTATCATCTAGTGCAGTGGCCTCTAACCTTTTTGACACCAGGGACCAGTTTCATGGAAGACAATGTTTTCACAGCCAGGGTTGGGTAATGGCTTTGATACGAGTGTGCAAGCAATTGGTTTAGTATGGTCTCTGTGCATCAAACCTCTCTGCTACTGATAATCTGTATTTGCAGCCCCTCCCCAATGCTTGCATCACCACCGCAGATCATCAGGCATTTAGATTCTCATAGGGAGCACACGACCTAGATCCCTCCCACGGGCAGTTCCCAGTAGGGTGCATGTTCCTGTGAAAGTCTAATGCTGCTGACAAGACAGGAGGTGGAGCTCAGGTGGTGATGTGAGCAATGGAGAGTGGCTATAAATACAGGCCAAGCTTTGCTGGCTTGCTTGCCCACTGTCCACCTCCTACTGTGCAGCCCAGTCTCTAACAGGCCACAGACCAGTACCAGTCCATGGCCTGGGGACCACAGACCTCATGGGTGGAGGCCAAGGATGCTGCTGAACATCCCACAGTGCACAGGACGGCCCTTCACAGCCAAGATGTATCTGGCCCCAGTGACGATGGCGCTGAGGCTGAGAAACCCTGGTGTCATTGATAAGACAGACACAGGCAATTAAAATACACTGGGGTTGATGTCTGTGTTGGAGGAAGTTAAAGGGGCTATTGCCTCCAGGGAAAGGTACCCAATCCATAGATATGGCACCTGGAAGGATTCTAAGAAGAGGTAACATCTAAGCTGAACACGAAAAGATGAGTCTAATAAGAGAATAAAGGATTGGGGACAGAAAAAGTAATATTTTTTTTAAGCATGTGCAAAGAGAAAACTAGCTCCTTAGAGGAATGGTGCTAACAATCCCCTTCTCCTGGGCACTCAGCACGTGCCCACTGTTGTCTCCCCTCTGTGCTGTCACTAATGCATCTATCGTTACAGCTATCTGATGGGGCAAATACCTCTATTGTCCCTGGGTTCTGAGTGTGGTAACAAGGCCCGAGGTCACGCAGTGCTATGCAGTGAAGCTAGAATGAGAAGCAAGCATCCCGGCTACCAGAATCTTTAACTTTAATTGTGCTGCTACATACAGAAAATAATTCACTAGATCAACAACATGAAGGAAAGAGAGTTGTGGTTGGTAGGAGAAAGCTGGGGTCAGAAAATGGTCTAGGTCTTTTGGGGGGAGGAAAGGAGTAGAGGTGGGATTTCACTTTGTTGCCTAAGCTGGTCTTGAACTCCTGGCTTCAAACCATTGTCCCACCTCCAGCATCCCAAAGTGCTGGGATTACAGGCATAAGCCACCTTGTCTGGCCTGATATAGGTATATTTTACTGGCCGGGAGAAGCCATTGAAGGATTTAGCTGAGAAAAGAACATATTTGGATATTTGGGGAATGGCAGAGGTCGAGGAAGAGCCTAGTTCAGAGTGAATTCAGGTAGAAAAGCCTTTCAAATTCATGATCCTAGGGGACGCCTCACTTCTTCCCCTTTGTATTCCAGGAAAAGCTGCACAAGTGTGAGTTTCCTAAGAAATCTCACCAGACACCCCCTCGGCCTCTCTTCCTGCAAGTGTCAGCATGTCACCCATCAGCCGGGGACAAGATTAGAACAAAGTGGGAAAAAATGGGCATCATCGCTGCATTTCAGTGGAGTCTTCCCCATGGCCATCCCCCAATTATCATTTAGCTAGCTCACTATAGTTAGCTTTAAAATAACAGAATTGTTTAGTAGTAGAAAAATACAGTTATTAGCTGTGATTATAGGGGAATCCTATTGAGCCAAGAATGCGATCTGCCTGTTTTGTCCTAACTGGTAATTTCAAGCTGCCTCCTTTCCCCAAATTTCAGAAAAGGAGGAACCCAAACCTTCTGAGCAGCTCTCCATTGTTTATTTGTTATTTTTAAACAAATCAAACGGAAATTGACCTGCCTTCTTGGGGACGCAGCTGCTGCCAAATGGCCTGGCGCTCCTGCAGGCTTTTGTGGGAACACCATCCGTTAGCCATGATCGGTTGCAATTGAGAATAATCAGGGAACTAATTGCAGACCTGGTGGAGTCGTCCTCACCAGCAGGTGACATAATTCACTGCTAAGTGGGGTGAAAATGAGCCTCCTGTGCTTTGGAGGAGGAAGTCATTTACCGGCAACATTTGGACACTTGTCTGCTCCTGGAGCCCCAGGAGGAAGCTGGGTTCTGGTGAGCTTAAGTTTAAGGACTGCCCTGCCCACTCACCCATCCTTCCATCTGGGCAAATATTTATTGAGATCTGAGTTTCCAGATAGTGGTGGAACATACATCCCATTGGATGGGCGGGTTAATAATTTTAGAACAAGATCTTGTATTAATGGTGATAAAGGTTGTGCTGAAAAGCAAACACCCACTTAACCCTAGAACGGTGGTTCTCAACCTTCCTAATGCTGCGACCCTTGAATACAGTTCCTCATGTTGTGGTGACCCCCACCCATGAGGAACAGTGTCTCGGCTCCTAAGACCATGGGAAATATGTGTTTTCCGATGGTCTTGGCGACCCCTGTGAAAGGAGAAAGGGTTGTTCAACCCCCAGAGGGGTCGCAACCCCCAGGTTGAGAAGCGCTGCCCTAGAATGAGGAAGCTTCTCTGAGGAGGCAGTCTCTCAGAGAAACCTGAATGATGGCGAGGCTGGGACCTGAAAAGATCTAGCCTCAGAACATGTTGGCAAGTGCAAAGACCAGAAGAAGGGGCAAGCTCAGGCGTTCAACCCTCTAGCCCGAGTGGAGCAAAGGAGGAAAGCGTAGGAGACAGGGCAGGTTGTGAACTTTGCAGCCACCATCATGAGCTTACCTATTCTAGAGCAATGGGCAACCTCTGGAAGTCTTCCTGAAAGTGGAAGGCAGGATGATATATCATCCCAGCTTCTGTGGGACCAGAGAAAAGGGACCAAGAGTACAAGCAGAGAGAGTAGTCTGGTGTCTTGGAATAAGATTCTTGCAGTAGCGACAGGGAGGTGGGAGGGGTCCAGGCACATACTGAAGGTAGGACCCACTGGGTGGCCATGCTTAGATGCTGAACTGCCATCACCTCTAGACCAGTGATTTTCAACTGGTGTGCCATGGCACACTAGTGTACTGTGGCACATTGGGGTATCGTGAGAGGATCTCAGATGCACCACAAAAATTTTTAAAGATTTTTAATTAAATTATTTGTAATGCAGTTTAAAGCACAGTAAGTATATTCTTTTTTTTGATCAACATAATGTAAGTGTGTCCTGGAAGTTGAATTATAGGTTCAAGTGTGCCATGAGATAAAAGAGGTTGAAAAACACTGCTCTAGACACACCCCTTATTTCCCCCTCATTCCGGTGGACAGAGGCCCTTTCTATAAATCATCCTTTCCCTACCTTGAGTTTCTGAAGCACCTGTTACATGCATGGGGCAGAGGTCTCTTTAAGTGCTCTGTCCACTGAGATGTTAAGACTAAAACATTTTGCAATTTAAAAAGCCATTGCTAGAAAACATGCCAAATAAATATAAAGTTGGTTTGGGTTTATTTCTGAGTCCTAGGGACTTTACAGATTCTCAGGAGGAGTGATGTGGACCAACTCCCAGAAAAATGCATGTGCTCACAAAATTGTTCATCTATACATTGCTCTAAAGACTATTCTAGAACACTTTGGGGCCCTACATATCTGTGCAAAGATTACCTCCTATGAAATGACTGGGCACTCACTCCCTTGATCTGGAAAAGCATTAGATAATATCCCCAGTCTCAGCATAAGTGCCACCAGGCAGTAGAGCAAGTGGCAATGCTCTCAAGAGTAAACATTATAGCTGTGGTCTCCAAACCCTGGGCTGCAGATAAGTATCAGTCCTGGTCTGTAAGAACAGCAGAAGGTGAGTGGCAGGGGGAGGAGCCAAGCTTCATTTGCATTTACAGCCACTCCCCATCACTTACATGGCAGCATCAGAGTCTCCTGGGAGCCCACAAACCTTATGTAAACTGTGCAAGCAAGGATCTGGGTTGCACACTGCTTAGGAGCATCTAATGCCCACCCCCCCTCTCCCATTCATGGAAAAATATCTTCCATGAAACTGGTCCCTAGCACCAGAAAGTTTGGTGCCTGCTGCATGATAGCATCTGTTTTCAAATAGAAATAACCTGCCATTGCTGAACCAAACAAGATCATCAGAGAAAAAAGTCAGGAGTCCGGGAAGGAGTCAGAAGCCTGCCTTAACGCAGCGCTGGGCAGTTTTGTGGTTATAAACATGGCCCGGGAGTTGAGCCATCTAGGTTCAAGCCCCAGCTCTGGTGTCACAAGCTGTGCAAGCTTGGGTTAGACAGCATGTTTCTTAAGGGTTAGTTTGTTCTTCTCTAGAAGCTAGAAGAACACAGCACTTTGTTCTTATGTTTTGGGGGAAGATTAAATAAAATTGTGGCAGTGGTGTGGCAGTTATAAACTAAGCAGGTTTAGGCAAGTCGGGACACTCTAAAGTCTTGAGTATGAATGGTCCTGCCCTACGGGCTGGATTATTTGGGTAATCAAATGAAAAGGTGTATATGAAAACCCTTGTACAGCACTTAACGAGCGGCACTTAAAGGACCGCTGCTCATTGCGTGAGTCAAGATGTGTTTCTGAAGCTCTCCTACTACAAAAGGGGAGGTCCTGTGATTTAAAAACCTATTGGGGTTTTTTAGGCTGTTGCAATATCTTTGGGGATAATAAATGACATCCTGGGAAACTTAGACTGGGATATTTTTGCCTGCATTCATACAGCTGGTTGAATAAAATAACTGTTGCGTGCGGCTGAGTAACTGATGAATGACTGCTTGTAACCGGTTGTGTTCCAAAATATGGTCAAATCTGGATAAACTGGAACTACACAAGGGGAAAATTCTGATGAATTGTTCTGATTGTGTGATTTTTCTCTTTTTGCTCTTGTCCTTGTGTTTAAAAGGATTTTCAGAGAACTTGAGTTCAATGTTCTTTTCTCATCAGGAGGCACTAGTTTAGATCGTGCCCAGCATCAAGGCCCTTAGGCTGAAGTCACTGTCCCTGCACAGGGCTGGGCACAGACAGGTGGCAGAGTGCTTGTTCAGTGTGACAAGAGGACTGACCCCAGGACATTTGTATGTCCATAAAATGGAATATTGCATAAACATTAAAAATTCACATTGTACAATGTTTCATGACCAGGGAAGCTGTTATAAGTTGAACTGTGTCTCCCCCATCCCAATAAAAATGATATGTTAAAGTCCTAATCCCCAGTACCTCAGACTGTGACCTTCTTTGGAACAGGTGTCTGCAGGTGTAATTAGGGAATATGAGGCCACTCTGGAGTACTGTGGGTTCCTGATCCAGTATGACTGGTGTCCTTATCAGAAATAGTCGTGTGATGACAGAGACCAAAATTGGAGTTAATGAATTCTCAAGCCAAAGAAACACCAAAGCTTGCCAGAAAAGCTCCAGAAGGCAGGAAGAGGCCAGGAGAGATTCTCCTATAGGTTTTAGCAGTAACCTGCTGGCACCTTGATTTTGGCTTCCAGCCTCTAAAACTGTAACATTACAAACTTCTGTTGTTTTAAGACATCCCGCATGTGGTGCTTTGTTTGGCATCCCTGGGAAACAAACACAGGCTCTGTTCATGCTGTATTGCCAAGTGAAAAAGCAATTAACAAACCCACTTAGATAAAAATCGTAATTATGTAATTTTAAATAGCAGGAAGGATACACAGTAAAGTAGTAACAGAACTATCAGTAGGTGATGGAATTGCAGCTTTAAACTTTTCTTCAGTTTTTTAGCCTGTGTTTTCCAAATTTTCAACAAGCTGTGGTATATGTACACTGTGGAATACTATTCAGCCACTAAAAATATGGAGACTTTTCGCCCTTTTGTATTAACCTGGATGGAGGTGGAACACATTATTCTTATATAGCATCACAAGAATGGGGAAGCAAGAAGTCTATGTGCTCAATTCTGATATAAGGACAATTGATGACCTGGAGCATGGTAGGGGTGGGGAAAGGGAGAGCAGAGAGAGGGCAGGAGGGAGGGGGGTTGGGGGGCATAGTGTGTGACATACGTTTTGGGGGTGGGGCACAATGATAGAGGGACTTTACCTAACAAATGCAATCAATATAACCTGGGTCTTTGTACCCTCAATGAATTCCCAACAATTAATAAAAGGTAATTTTTAATATGAGATAATCGCCTCTA
This sequence comes from Nycticebus coucang, assembly GCF_027406575.1. Classification (NCBI taxonomy): domain Eukaryota; kingdom Metazoa; phylum Chordata; class Mammalia; order Primates; family Lorisidae; genus Nycticebus; species Nycticebus coucang. Next base: position 94,126,547 of record NC_069791.1, on the reverse strand, counting down.
GAAATACAATCCCTGTATATTTTTTTTTAACCCACAAACAGTATATGGAATTTGTTTCCTGATGTCTCAGCCTTAAAACATTCCCTGTCACCCACGTGTGTTCACACTGTGGCTCTGCACTCAGAAAGGAGCGTAGGAAGGAGTTATGTCTTCTCCGTTTTATAATCAGTGGGTCCCCAATACTATGGGGTATAATCCAGATATGGTCTGCTATGACTTAGCCTCTGCCAATATCTCAAGTCTTATTTCCCACTCCCTACACACCATGACCCCACTGGTCAGCTGTATCCTCACACACACACACCACTCACCCTTATCTGTGCGTAGTATTCTGCCTCCGTCCTAAAGGAATCTCACGCGGCTTCCCACATGAAACTCCACTGTGTCACACCTCAGTGTCTTTGCTCCTGCTGTTTCCTTTGGCAGGCATGCCCTTCCCAGCTGAGTCCTGGGCATCCTGACATCCTCAGCTTCAACACCAATTCTTCTACCTCTGCCCCTGTTGGGATTTGTCAAGGCCCCCACCCTTACTGCCTTGGCATCTGGGTCTCTGCTGTCCCTTTCCTGGTCATGATTATCAGCTTCTTCTCTGCCCCCTCCCCTACACTGTTGGCTCCAAGGACAGCAGGAAATGTCCCCTGGTCCTCTCTGTACCCAGAGTGCCTGGGTCTGGTACACAGTAGGAGCTCAACAATTGCCTAGTAAAGGGCACAAAAACCCAGTGACTGAGGCAATAGGCTTGTTGGGGTGTATTACTCAGAGGTGCCTCTCCCTGTACCTGTTTTCGCCCCCTCCAGGCCACCATCCACACACCAAAGTAACCATTTTAATTTAAATAAGACTAGGCTACCCCCAGATTACAACCATTCTATGGGCCCCCGTTACTGTCTGAATAAAATTCAAATTTTTTATGACCTATAAGGCCCTGTGGAATCTACTTCCTCTTGGCAACTCCTAACTTCAGCTCGTAAAGTGCTAAAGTATTTTTTGACTGATGAAACGCATAGATGAGTGAGTGGGTAAATGGACACTAGAAGGATGGATGGACGGATGGATGGATGGATGGATGGATGGATGGATGGATGGATGGATGGATGGATTGACGGAAGGAAGAAAGCATGAATGAATGAGTAGTTGACCTCTCCTTTCATTTGAGTGTGAACTTACAGAGAGTGTTGAGTATTTGTTTGTCTCTCTGCAAAGAAACTCTTAGAAAACATTTTATAGCAAGAGAAAAGTGAAAGGGCATTTGACTTTTGGTTGTCCCATTTACTATCTCCTCTCTTTTTGTAAGCATTTTGCTGATCTGAGACTCAGTTTCCTCATCTTTTCATAGGGCATTAAACCAGATGATTCAACAAAGTTCACCTGAGATTCTTCACTAGCTAGTAGTCCGTGGACAGCCATGTTAATGATGCCTCTCCCACCTCCTCTCGCTTCTCCAGCCCGACAAAAGAAGTTGTGGAAAATGGTTAAAACTTGTTTTTCATTGCCTTGGTTTTTCCAACTGATGACTTCACTGTCTCACTTTTAGTCCCAGCTGCTCATCCAGGTGTTTTCCTACACAAAGATAGTTTGGACCCCAAGAGGAATTCTCAGGCTAGCTGCTGAGATAATGGAAATTTCACTACTCCACAAAAACATGCTCACCATCCAAAGAACTTTTCCCATCTCCAGGAATCAAATCTCCCCCAACATGTTTCACTTCAAAATCAGACCACAACTCCTTTTATACAATCTTTTTCCCCATCATCTGGAATTCCACCACATCTAGAGGTTTTCATTTAGGTCAGGCGATACCTTAAACAATCGTGAATCTATGCACGTCCACCAACATCCCCACCAATCCAGTCTCTTCCCTGGATAATGGCTGGTCTCCCACCTTCCTCCACTCCCTGTCTGCAATCTTTTTTGTGCATACAGCAGCCAACAAATTCTTTTTTAAAAAAATTAAAATCAGTACATGAGCATGAAAAAATTGAGCAGCTATTGTGAAAAAGTCTAGCGGTTTCTCCAAAAGTGAAACGCAGAATTACTGCATAGCTTAACACTTCTAGTCCCAGGTGGACACTCAAAAGAGTTGAAAACAGGTGTTCATACAAAAAATCTTGGGAAAAGTGTTCATTGCAGCACTGTTTATAAAGGCCAAAAGGTGAAAACAGCTCAAATACCCATCAACAGCTGACTGTGTAAAGAAAACAGGGTACATTCATACACTGGAATATTATTCAGCCACAAAAAGGAACAACGTGCTGATATATGCTACAATGTTGGTGAACATTGGAAACATCACAAACTATCATATGCTGTATGATTCTGTTTATATAGAACATCCAGAACAGAGAAATCCATAGAAAAATGAAGAAAGTTGTCTGGGGCAAAGGGAAATTGGGAGTGACTATTTGCGGGTGTTGTGTTTCCTTTTAGAGTGATGGAAATGTCCCAGGATTAGAGAGAGGTGGCCGCACAACATTGTAAATGTCCTAAACACCCATGGTTAGTTTTATGTTATGTGAATTAAGTCTCCATTGAAAATTGGATAGCAGGGTGTGTTACCTGATTGCAACTCCAGGGTCACAGTCCCCTGAGTGTTGGAGTTCACAGACAAGTTTCTGACCCAGCAGGTAAGTTTCCAGGGTCGGGTTCCTACCTGCTTCACATGTGGGCTCACGCCACGCCCACCTTTAATCAAGCCTTCCAGCCACACTGGCAGTCACAGAGCGATTTACATCACCTAAAATTAACCATTTTCAGGATTCAATTCAGTGGCATGTTGTCCATTCACAATGTTGTGCAGCCACCACCTCTGTCTGGTTCTAAGACATTTCTTCACTCCAGAAGAAAACCTCACACCCCTTAAGCAGTCTCTCCTGAGTTCTCTTGCCCCTTAACCCAGGACAACCGCCTATCTGCTTCCTGTCTCCATGGATTTGCCTATTTGGGATATTTTCATATAACTGGAATCGTGCAATATGATTTTGCATCTGGCTTCTTTCTCTTGGCATAACGTTGTCGAGGATTACCCACTTTGGAGCGTGTGTGCAAATGTCATTCCTTTACATGGCCAAAGAGCCTCCTTTTGTACGGATATACCTCATTTCCTATTCATTCATCTGCTGATGGACATTTGAACTATTTCCACCTTGTGGGCTACTGTGATTAGTGCTGCTGTGAACATGTGGGCACCATTTGTCTCAGGATCTGTTTTCCATACTTTGGGAAATAGAGTTGCTGGGTTATATGATAATTCTGTGTTTAACTTTTTAACAAGCCACCAATTATTCCCCCCCCCCCACAGAGGCTGGACCATTTTGTATTTTACCTGTTTTTTTAATATTCACCCTCTAAAATCTAAGCTTTGGTCATTGTCATCATCTCAGTTTACAGCACACTTCTGAAACAAATAAAAATAGTAGACATCACTCCAGGGCTCATCCGAGGACTTTCAGAACGTATCCAGCCATTGTTAACACTATATTTCTTTTCTTTTTTGTTTGTTTTTTTTTGCTTGTTTTACTTTAGATGAACATGAAGAGCTGTAAGATTAGATTGCATAGGTTGCTTTTGTGAGCTTCAAGTCCAAGTTGTAGTTGCTTCCTTCACCCAGGAAGGTGCCAAACACCCGTGCGACGTGCCCATTGGGTGGGAACTTACCCAGCCCCTTCCCCCCACACACTTGAATTTAATTGTGTTTTTCTGTCACGTGAATATGTATTTTTCATCTACTAGCTCCAATGTACTACTGAGTATGCGTAATGCTTGTTTTCCACTCTTTTTCATAGTACATGGATGGATACTTTCTGGGCAACCCTCATATAACAAGGTGAAATTGGTAATTTTTGGTGCAAAGCCACAGCCCTTTCATAAGCAGCCTTACATATCCCGATGACCTTCCAAGTTAGGCAAAGTTCATTCCCAGGATTCTTTCAAAATAGCTTACTTCACTGAAGGAAACTGGGTTTAAAGGGAGATGTTTGGGGGAAAACTGCCTCATTTCAGAGGACTGAGGGAGAAACTTGGCAGGGGTGTGACTTACGCTGTGGACAAATGGTGTCGATGACCCACGCCTGCCTCCACAGACCCCCTACCTCACTTTGCCTGCTCAGTCCTCACCTCCCCTGAGAAGGGACCACTTTCTCCATTCCAGGGTTAAAGCTGCGGTGATCAGAAATGTCACAGAGACCACGTTCACTCTCAGGGTCCTAATCTCCTGTGGATGAGAACAGACTTAAGGACTCCAGGACCAGAATTAGAGGCTGAGCTAATAAGTGCTTTGCAGGTTTGGTGAAGGAACAGATCACTTAGTCCAATTCTGTTCAATTCCGTAGGAAATCGTATCAGTGGGTAATGGGTCCAGTATGGCAACTTGGGCAAAAAACAAAGAGACAGACGTTTTACAATAGGATGTCTGAGCTTTCTCTCTTTCTGTTGGTACCACCTGCCCAGTTCCGCCTGCACACACGTGCACACATACACACACATGCGTGCACGCCTTAATGGAACCCCATGATGGCTATTCTTCAGAGAGGCCATGAAAAGAATATGATTGTTTCATAGTCAAACAGACCTGCCGGAGGATCCCAGCTCTTCTGCTAACTAGCCATGTGACCCTGAGAAGCTGTTTACCTCCCTGAACCTCGGTTTCTTTACTTACAAAATGGGAATCTCAAAAATATTTAAGCCACTCACCATGACTGTCATGACACCTACTAGGTGCACGCCTATCAGCTGAAGGGTGACCAAGCCTCCATTTTCTGCCCCTCAAGAGCCAATGTGCCGGCCAGAGGAGAGGGTCAAAAGCTCAAGACATTTGAACATTTTTGGAGAGCCATGGTAGCCATGTCCTGAGAGAGCCGTCTCAGAAATAGGACCAATTGCATGTGTTTGATGATAATTAAAAATCACAAAGCACAACATGTAACCCAGGAGTCTTTGAAATACCCATTAGCACAGACCATTAAGGAAAAAGCGAAGAGAGCCACAGCATAATTCAGTCCCCGATTTCAGGCTGACACACTTTAATCTAGCTTTTAAATTTTTAATTATGTTAATCTAATTTTAGACATTAATGAGATTGTGGTGCACAGTATTTGTTTCCATTTCAGATTGTTTTCCTTCCTCTTCACTTACCCACTCTTTCAAATAGCCAGAGCCAGGCAGCTACCTCCAAACAATGGGAATTACTTCCCGGGCACATGTGCTGATAACCGGGCGCACAGACCGACCGGCAGTGCCTCCCTGGGAACTCGTTAGCAATGCACAATCCTGGGCTCTGCTGAGTCAGAGTCTGCCCTGTAGAAAGATTCCCCCCATGAGTTTTGAGGGCATAAAAGGGCTGCGTGCAAGGACCCTCTGGACCAGTGTTTTTCAACCTTTTTATCTCACGTCACACTTGAACCTGTAGTTAAACTTCCACAGCACACTTAAATTATGTCAATCAAAAAAAAAAAAGAGTAAAAAAAGAATATACTTATTGTGCTTTGAATTTCTTTCAGAAATAATTTAATTAATGATGTTTAAAAATCTTCACAGCACCGTGTGCCACGGCACCCAGTTGAAAATCACTCTCTGAGCGTAGCTGGTCTGTGGATCCAGGTTTCAATTTCAGTTTGGCTTGGGAACAGGAGGGAACACACCATCCTGAAAAAAATCTAGAGCCCAGAGTGGGCTTTGGTCCTTTGGCAACACTGGGTTGGTTCTTTTACTGTTCCCAGAAGCAGAGGCAGCAGCCAAGAATAAGCACAGCTCACCTTTGGTGCACGTTGACTGTATACCAGGCCCTGTTTTGTGTCTTCCATGTAACAGCTCTTGTAACCCTCATGCCACCCCTAGGATGTACCACCCTTATCCCCATTTCACAGATGAGGATGCCGATGCACAAGTGTAGGTGACTTTCCCAAGATCACAGCTAGTCAGGCTTGAAACCCAGGAGTCTGAGTCGGGAACCTGAGCTCTGATCAGCTGACCCCAACACAAGTGAGACCCTGATTCCTTCATCCAGCAGATATTCACCAAGTACCTACAAAGTGCCAAGCTTGTGGGAGGCCCTGGGGGGAGAATGGTGAACAGAGACAGAAAAATCATCACCCTCAGGGAGCTTCCAGTCTAGGGGGGAAGAAGGAAAAGAGCTTTGAACTCGGGGCTTTGGATTCAGGGCTCACAGGGTTAATAACAATGGGGTGTGAACATTCCAAAAATAAAGGACAACTTGAGAAAATGCCCCAGGTGGGGGTGGGGTTCGGGGGGGTGGGAGGGTGGCAAACAGGATGTGTGGATCATCTGAGAGAGGCAGGATTCAGACGGCCTTAAGAATTCCCTCTCTCCTTCTTTGGACTCTGTCTTCCTGGGTTGGCTTCATCTCAAATGCATTCTTTCCATAGAAGGCAAAGATGACCCTCTCCAGTTCTGGGTCGATATCCTACTAGCCAAGCAGGCCTCCTTCCTGGTGGTTCTGTGGCTTTTCAAGAATGGTTCTCAGGGGCCCAGCTTGGGTGATGTGCCTGTCCCTGAACCAATCTCTCTGGCCAGGGGTAGCTACTGGTTTGGTTCACCACCCTAATAGCCCAGCCCTGGAGCCCAAGGTACCTTATAGCTCCTACAAAAGAATCTGAATGGTGGACATTTCAGACAGGAGGGGCACGGGGCCAGCTATGGCCAGCTTCTTGGCACCTGCAATGATTCCCTTGATGCCATCTTCCACTCTGTTCCTAGAGGCAGGGGCTACTGAGTCATTCCCACTTGGAAGAATTTACTCCAATCATACAACTCTATTGGTTGTTTTACAAGTTCTGTATTAAATGTAAACTTTTATCATAAAGCACATACTAGCTTTAGAAATATCTTCATGGTAAGGGCAGCATCTTAGAATCACTGAGATGGTGCTGAGCCCTCTATCCGGCGTGAGGTCTTGGGTGAGACGATCATGACTTCCTGTCTCATTTGCTCAGAGTTTTTATGTCCCATTTCCTCACTCTCATCAATGTTGCTTAAGGTAATTAATAAGGATATATGGATTGTCTATGGAGCACAGGATTCTATATCTTGGAATAAAGAAGAGAATGAGACAGATAGAAATAAGGACTGTGACAGAGAAATATAAATACTGTATGGAACCAAATATAAATTAATAAGAAGCAGGTTCACAGAATCATCTGGGGAAATACCCCAAGTACAAGTGTAAAACTAATTCAGATTCCATTTGTAACTGAATATGGTTCTTCAGAAACCTTTTTTTTATACTGTTTTTTAACTTAATTTTTTTTTTTTTTTTTTTTTTATTAAGAGACAGAGTCTCACTTTGTTTCCCCTGCTGGAACGCAGTGTAGCGTGAACATAGTTCATTGTAACCTCTAACTCCTGGGCTCAAGTGTTCCTTCTGCCCCAGTGTCCTGAGTAGCTAAGGGTACAGGTGTATACCACTATGCTTGGCTAATTTTTTTTAATTTCAGATTAATATGAGGGCATAAATGATGAGTTACATCTTAGGTGAAGTTTAAGTTGTAGTTGAGCCCTTCACCCTATACGGCATACCCTAACCTTGTGCACCTTTGGTGAGAGCTCACCCACCTGCCTTCCTCCTCCCCTTTCCACTTTCCCTCCTCTAAATAAACAGAATCGTATGATGTGTATTGTTCTGCAATCTGCTTTTTTTAAATTCTAACGTAGCATTTCTGGGAGAGCTTTCTGTGGCACTCCATAGAGGTCTATCTCATTTTTATAATGGCTTCATATTATTCCAGGATATGGATAAATCTCTCATCCTTCCCCCCATTTGAATTCATTTGTGTTCTTCTCTCCTAGAGAATCCTCTCAGCAACTGTGTAGGGCTCTTTACTACGCCAGGGAGAGTAGGGAAGGGGAATTGAAATGGGGAAGGGGCCACCCTTCTAGAGTTTTCTCCTGTCCTCAGAAACAGTGCAGGCAAACAGTGTCCATCTGCTCAAGGGACTGCCCCGGCCCATGCCTGTGGCATCTGCAACCAACTCACATGTCCGCCCCCGTGCAGTTGTTGAAAAGACGTTTACAAATTCAATGAGAGAAAAATGTGGTCATTTATACTGCTGCATTGTAAAGCCTGACATTAGTGGAGCCGTTGGAGCCCATGAATCACAAAAGGAGGTAAAAATTCAAATGGATATAAATGTCCATTAATAGTGGAAAAGTTAAATAAATTACACTTCATCCATATCATGGAATAATATGAAGCCATTATAAAAATGAGATAGACCTCTATGGAGTGCCACAGAAAGATCTCCCAGAACTGCCAAGTTAGAATTTTAAAAAGCAGATTGCAGAACAGCACATATAGTATGATTCCATTAATTTATGATAGGAAAAATATCTATGCATGTAAATGCACTGATTAAAAAAACTTATGCCAAATAATACCAGTGATTATCTCCTGGGAGAAATTGAGTATCACAGAATCACAATGTTCATATCTTCTTTACATCTTTATGTGTTTTTATATATTTTCTGTTGGGGTCTTTTCCACGAAAAAATATAGATGGATGTCGTCATTATATTTACCATGTGGGAATTAGCAATGAAAGTTGGTGATTTTGGAAAACAGGCAAAGAAAAGTTAATTAACGCACCACTGATACTCTAGCCCTGACCACACTGTCAAAGCCGTGGTTTTCCTGCCTTTGCCCATCAGAGGAACCCTCCTTTCTCTCATTCTGCACATAGAAGGCTGTTTTCCTCGGGTGCATTTTGTTTGGAAGCCATTGCAGTGATACAGGTGGGGGCACTGGTGTCTGGGACCCAGTTGACAGTGATAGAGGTGATGAGGAGGAACAGGAGTCCCAGGACATTTTGAGATAGAACCCCTCCCCCCATCCTACTCACTTCCTCCCCAACCCCAACCACTGGGTTATTCCAAGCACAAACAATTCAGATAAAAAGGGAGCCACTGTCAGCATCCCTTGCCTAAGCTCGGTGGACACCTCGCAAGCCTCTACTCACTTATTTCTTGAAGAGCTCTCTGTGTTTAATACCAGCTGCTCCCACCTCTAAAGGCATGAAAGGAAGGCCATTAGGCTCAGATTGGCAACCTGAGGTTGGCGTCCCAGCTGCACGGGTAAAGATGCCGGTATCAGCAGAGTAGCAAAAAGGAAGCAAGCTGTTACACGTGAAGAGCCTCTTCTGTCCTCCGCTGGTGCTATTTTTGGAAGATCTTCCTCTTTTTAATCCTACATACACTCCCTTAAAGTCCTTGGAGAAATGTCTTACCTGGCTTTCCATTCTGATTCAGACAGGAATCTTGGGTTGTTCCCTTTAAAAGGAATTAGCATATTCTTATTTTCGTGGGATCCTTCATTTACTCATCTGGCAAACATTTTCGGAGTGCTGGGCATACTGATGAGTGATGAAGATGCCCAGTGGATGCAGTCTGTACAGGACCTGAGTGCACAGAGGGAAGGGACCAACATTAAATAGCTAATCAAACCCATGCACTGCAGAACAAGAGGAAGTGGGGACTGGAGTAAGGGCTATGGACTGAGATCCCCCGCTGGGTGATCTTGGCAGGTAACCTAACTTCTCTGTGCCTCAGTTTCCTCGTTTGTGGAAAAAGGAAGACTAAGACTGACTACTTCATGGATTTGTTGGTGGATTAAATAACTTGACAAGCACAAATCTCTTATAAAAATATCCAGCGCAGAGGAAACATCACATGGGTGTTAGTTGTTAATATAAGTATTTCATTCAGATTGTGATAATTCCATGAGGGAATACACAGGGTATGTATGCCAGAGAGGGCATCTCTCCATGGAGGTGAAATTAAGGTGAGACTTGAAATATGATGAGGAACCAAGTTCACAAAAGCCTAGGAAGAGGGGGCACAGTGCAAAGTGCTTAAGGCAGAGGGAAGGGTGTGGACATAGCCTCTAAATCAGGGAAAGAAGTAGGGGTGCAGATTGCTTTGTGGGGGTGCAGAAAGCATGCACAGTGAGCCCACAAAGCTACCTGGTGCTCCCCTTGGTCTTAGATACTGAGAAACAGAAGGCTGCACACTGAACTGGATCAGCCAGTGGTCAGCTCACTGCCCCCAGGGCATTCTGCTGTGGATTATGGATCTTTGTCAGGGAGTCTTTCAAAAGCCTGAATCTTTGTCAATCAATTCCTAGCCAATCAATCCCCCCTAGGAATTTGGCATTGGACTTGGTTGCTCTTGACATGAGAAATGAGGTAGCCACATTTGAGTCAGTTTCTTTGGCTTGCAATTTAACAAACCTCAGAAACTCTGTTTTCTTGATCATTCCATGAAATTCCATGACAGGTGCCACTACGTTGTTGAGCACCCCGGTTATGGATAGTGAGCATGAACTGATTTCACAGTCTGCAGAATTTTTCATTTCCATAAGCCCTTTCAGGTAGAAAATTCTTAGCAGTGAACAGTGTGCATGACAAAAACCCCAGCTCAATGTGGAAGCCTTTTGTACACCAGTGTATATACTGATCAATAGTTGTAGTATGTGACTTTTTCCTAGAGTTTCAAGTGTCTAAGTAAAGTGTGACTAAACATTTGAAGGGACATACAGGGTGTCCCAAAAGTCACCCCTAAACTTGCCATACATAGAGAAAATAGGAAGTTGTAGCCAATTGTACCTTTATTAACAAAATATTCATTACAAAATTTGGAACTGACATTGACAGCACTGTAAAAACAATTCAGCCATGTTTTAGTACCTTCATATATCCATGTCTCATGCTGTGTTTGTGTGACATGTGGCAGTGTCTTGCTGAAGGGTGTTCATTAATGTTGCATGGTTTTGTGTGACCCTACGACAACAGCTCTGATGGTCACCCCAGAACAAGAGTTTAAAAATTGCTTTGAGGGGTAGATGAGGCACTGGCATCAGTGCCTAGCTTCCCAAAGGGAGTACTTTGAAGGTGACCATAGTGATATTCAGCAATGAGGTATGAGGCACTTTTTCTAGGATGAGTTCTTGGACTTAATCATCAGGGCTTGCTTTTCCCAGATGTCATCTTGATTTCTTGAGGTGTATGAACTTATTCAATTCTCATAATAATCCTATAAAATAGGTGCTATAGCCCTCTTTGGCAGAGGAAAAACTGAGGCACACAGAGATGAAGGAACTTGCCCAAGGGCCTCTGTTAGCAAATACCAGTGTTAGAGTTAGAGCTCAGCCAGTGCATCTCAGAGCCCAGGCTCCTCACAGTCATGCTGCATTTGTTCTCATGCTCTAAGCCTCACAGTCTGTATAGCTGGTTCTGTAGCTGACTTCCACAGCACTATCATTTTCTTACAGTCACTATTTTATTCTTCTGAGATGTTAGGAAGGCTCTTTACTTCTGCCACTACCTCTCTGCTACCACCAAACCCTCCTCCAAATGACAGTTGGCATTTATTTAGTGCCTGATACATGCCAGGCTATTCCCCTTGCATACAGTATTTTGCTCAATCATTAACCATCCCTATGAGAAAGATATAATCATTTGTCCCATTTTGAAGGTGAGAAAACTGAGATTTTAAAAGATTGTGTGGCTTAGCCAGTGTCACAGAGCTTAGCAATATTTGTTTTAATGCCGACTTCTGGAATGTCATAGTGGTCCAACATCATCTCATAAGACTTGGTGATGGTGTCCTCACCCACAGGGGGGCAGGGAAGAAAGAAAATGGTAGGCTTCAACCATTGTCAAGTACATTGGACTTGCAAGAACAGGCTAGACATTCCCCAGGGGTACCCACAAATACTGGGGGAGCTGGTAGTGATGAGCTTAGGTGGTGAGTGAAATGAATTGTCATTGCTGGTAGGATGGAGCCAGAGAAATATGGCACCATGTTTAGGGAGATTAATCAAATTTTGTCACTTTCAGGTCCATTAAACAGAGAGTACACACCTATCAAAACCAAACAGATTCATTCACCAAAAAGTTCACAAAGCACCTATCACATGCCAGGCTTTGTGGAATATAGTACATAAAATAAGAAAAAAGACAATACATACAGAGATAATTGAATTCAAGGTGATTTAGATAGGAGGGACAAGTAATAATAGAGGCAAGGGAATTGAAGGTGTGGTGACATGTTCACAGGTGCCAAGACTAAGCTAACAACTTTATTGAATCTCTTTAATCCTCACAAAACAAACAAAAGTCAAGATATGCAGTCATATCCTTCAAGGATGAGAAAATTGTGGCTCAGCTAGGTGAATAATGTCCTCGAGGTCACACAAGTGGTAAGCAGGGGCACCAGATTTCTACCCAGATCCTTCTGGCTCATGAGCACAAGTGTTAGACCACCATGCTATATTGTTTCCCGTGTTTGTCAAACTGTCATTTTCTTGCTTAAAATAGGCTCCAAGTATTCATGAAACATTTCCCTTTGAGAGATTCCATTCTGACTCCACATGCTGACAACACTGGTGCTTGCTCAGAAGACAGAACAAAAGTACACAGGGAGGTCAGGAGACACCACCTTCTTCCCAGAAGCATTCTAAGGGCCTATGCTTGTTCTGAAGGTTTCTGTGGGTGAATTTCATCTGGTTTTTATTTTTTAACACAGCCATAAATAGTTGATGAGGTGAGGCTGACCACCTAGCCAGCTTCCCTCCACTCTCTACGGTGGGGTCTACATCCCAACCTCTCAGGGCCAGGAGACATCTTTTAACAGAAAAGAAATTGTTTCGACCACAGAGCTGCTGACACCGAGTTTCATTCCACTACACAGAGGTAAGAGTCAAGGTGAGCAGGTGAGAAGGCGGGGAGATGTCCATCCCTGCTGAAACCAGAGTCTCGGGCTGTGCCTCCAAGTGGGGCTGCGTTCCAGGTACCTCATCCTCTCTGGGGATGGGGAACAAAGAAGCAGTCAGGTTGGGGTCAGTGTCAGGTCTCTGCCTTACACAAAGAAACCACTCCAGGCTGGTATAAACTGAGGATAAATGCATTAAGAGTTGTTAGTGAGCTCACAGGGTCTCCAAGAGGTGGGCTAGTGGTAGAATGTTGGCCTCCAAGAAGATAGGGTGACCTAGTCCCCCAAACCTGTCAATGTGACCTTACTTGGCAAAAGAAGTCTTTGCAGGTGTAACTAAGGAAAAGATCTCAAGACAAGGACATAGTTCTAGTTTATCCAAGTGGGCCCTAAATCCAATGACCAATGTCCTTTAGTGAGTGACACAGAAAGAAGTTTGCAATGATCAGCAGAGAAGTTACAGGGAGGAAGAGAAGGTGATGTGACTGTGCAGGCAGAGATTGGAGCCAGGAGGCCAGAATCAAGGAACACCAGCAGCCACCAGAGCTGGAAGCAGCAAGGAGCAGGTTCTCCCCTAGAACTTCTAGAGGGAAAGCCATCTTACTGACCCCTGGATTTTGAACTTCTGGCCTCCAGAACATATTTCTGTTATTTTAAGTCCCCCCCTTTCTGTGGCCATTTGTTACAGCAGCAACAGAAACTAATACAGGTGGTGAGATGAGAGGGTACTGGCTAGAAGACCTTGGGCTCAGTTCCATTCCCCCCATTCCTAGAAATGAGATGTCCTTCAAAGCCAGGGCGGTGCCTATAGCTCAGCGGGTAGGGCGCTGGCCAGATGTACAGAGGTTGGCAGGTTCAAACCCAGCTGGCCAGCTAAACAACAGCGACAACTGCAAGAAAAAAACAATAGCCAGGCATTGTGGCAGGCACCTGTAATCCCAGTTACTTGGGAGGCTGAGAGAAGAGAATCGCTTAAGCTCAAGTGTTTGAGGTTGCTGTGAGCTATGGCACCATGGCACTCTACCCAGAGCAACATAGTGATACTCTATCTCACCGAAAAAAAAAAAAAAAAAAAAAGCCTTAGCCCAGTTGGTCATGTTTCTCAAGCTGTATCATCTAGGGCAGACTGCCTTTTAGGGTTCCTCATATAAAGCAACTGGGGAACATGTAGATAAGACTCCATCCTCACAGACAAGGATCAGGCTACTTTCCTGGCCCTCCGGGGCCAGGCTCACAATGAGTGGTAGGCTTCTACCATTCCTTCCCATCACCTGTATATAATAAATCCCCTTCATGGATTTAAAAAACAGAAAAAAACTAATACAGGTGAGGCCAAGCATTGAGGCTCTACCAAGGACAATCCCAAAATTCACATTACAGTAAAGGCATCACTGCCCCCCATAGTGGGCCCTACCTTGATGCCAAGGCCTGGACACTCTGCCTTCTGTCTACTCTACTGCTGGCCCCAGCACCTAGGTAACAATTGCTGCCAGTGTAGGCAATGCTTAGCTTCCAAGGGGAAGCCTGGATCAAGGATTCTGACTGGTGAAAACAAGGTCACATGGTTTCAATGCTAGCTGCAAGGTGGGGTCAGCTTCTGCAGTGAAAGGTGGAAGCATTTACCTTACTGGGGGAATTCCCCAACGTGGGAACTGCTGAGCAGTCAAAAACAAGGAGAGATGTCCTCTAGAGATGGATAGCTGAGCGCACCTTCATTCTGCACCTGACTCCTCCTGTTAGTTGGAAACAACAGAGAACTCCTGCTTCTCCAAGTCTCAGCAGCCCTGCATCCACCCTACGGCATGAGAATTACGTCAGGAGTCTTGTGCACCTGGTAAAAAACCGTAGGTCTTTCTTGCCCAATTTCATTACTGTGGCAGCTGGGTTTTGTTTCTGTTGTGTTTGCCTTTGTTGGTGGCTCTTGCTTTCCATTGAAGGCTGCTTGGCAACGTGGGTAGCATGAAATGGTCATGCCACTCTCCTTCCTGTCTCTCCACTGCTCTCTAGGTTCCAGCCACACTGATTTCCTCACTGCTTCTAGAACATTGAGGATACACTTCATCCCTGCCAGAGTTTTTTCTGTTTTTGTTTGTTTGTTTTTAGGAGACAGGGGACAGGGCCTTGTCCTGGCTAGAGTGCAGTGATGTCATCATAACTCACTGCAGCCTCAAATTCCTGGGCTCAAGTGATCCTCCTGCCTCAGCCTCCCAAGTAGCTGGGACTACAGGTGTTTGTTACCACATCAGGCTAGTTTTTGTATTTCTTACAGAGACAGACTATCACTATGTTGCTCAGGCTGGTCTGAAACTATTGAGTTCAAGTGATCCTCTCACCTTGACCTCTCAGAGTCGTACCTGGCCTAACCATCCAAGCTTTGCCCATCTGTTCCTTTCTGCCTGGACTTCACTTCCCTTGAACCTGCCGTGACTCACAGCCTCATTTGAATCAGTCCTTTGCCCTAATGTCATCTCTTCCAAAAGACTTTCCTGAAAACTTGTCTAAAACAGCAGCCCCTTTCCATCATTTTTTATCCATTTACTTGCTTTACTAGAAAAGCACTCGCCTCTAGCCAGTGTTTTCCTTGTGCCCTTCCCTTCAACTAGAATAGGAGCTCCAGAAGGAAAGGAATCTTGATGTTTTGTTTGCTGCATCCCTGGTGCCTAGAATAGTGCTTGGCATGCGGGAGGTGCTCAATAAATGTTAGCTGAGTGCATAAATCATACTGTCACTAACCATTTCAATATTCTCACCCCCCCCCACTCTAGGATTGAGCCATTTCTGAAAAGGATTCTATCATATTCTTCCTTCTCCCAGAGCCTAAGAGAGTGATGGTCACATAGAGGACGCCAGGAAATATTTGTGAAAGGGATGAATTGGATGGGTGAGCACATTCAGACTCTTGTTAAACCCCAACACTTGGGAATAAAATGCAAGATATTCAAGTTGAGATTTCTTCAATCGGTGTTTCCCGAGGGTAAGCTGGCATCTGATTGAATCGTTTTGTCTTTCCAGAGCTATATTCACACATACAGACAGCCTGTATGGTTTTGTACACATAGAATTTTATCCTAGTAAGTAGCAATCAACCTCTGTCTAACTTGTATGTTTATTCATTAACAAAACAGCACCCCTTTCCCCCCAAACAAGAACTTGGTGTTGAATGTTAATCTATAAAACAGAAAAACAGAGAATGGTCCTGTCTGGGGCCCAGCTTCTGGCCCACGTGGTGTCCCTTTGTAGACGTGACCGCAGGCTCTGGGTCTCTCCTGAAGCCTTGGAAATAACCTGTACTGTAAGAACAAAGAATGCCCATGTTTCCTTGGGATTCCATACATACATACATCTCTTCTCCTGTATCCCTTCTTTTGTTGGCAATGAGGTCTCTTCTAGGGGTGTGTCCAGCCTTGGACAACCTCATGGGAGCTAACAAACCCGGGAAGAATAATAAAAAAAAAAATCAAGACAGCCTAGATGGAGAGTGGTGTCTTCACTGTCTAATTCCACGTACGTGGGGCTCAATCTGGAGCCATTATAGGAAGAGACTTTATTTAAAATGCACACGCACATATACATATATGTCATGTGCTATATACTACATTAGAACATTAAATGCATTCTCACATTTGCACTGAGTGGCAGGGATTAGTAATATGATATCCATTTTACAGGTGAAGGAATGGAAGCTTAGCAAGATGATCCCATTTACCTAGGGCCACAGGGAGACAGAGACCTAGAAAGCAGGTACGATCTTCAACTTCTGCCTACAGAGGAAGTGGGTAGGGATGACTTCTTCCATAATCTGTCGGTGGTTTTCACCAATTGCTTTTTTGAGTTTCAAGACCAACGGCCGCAGGCTTCTCAGGCTTGCTGGGCTCCCAGGTAGACTCTGGCAGGTCCCTGGGAAATGGGGCTGCAGCCTCCTGATTTATTGAGATTGCATCCTGGCTGATGGCTGGCCAGCGTGTGGTGCATGCTGATGAAGACAGGCTGCTGGCTGCAGGGGCCTGGGAGCCTGCTCCACCTGGGAAGCAACTTTTCTTTCCTGTCTCAATGATGGAGGGTGCTGAGGCCTGGTCAGACGGTGTCTGGCAATCAGTGCACAGTTCCTGGGTTGCTACTCTGTGCTGGGTTCTGTAGATACAGAAGGGAGCGTGACAGCCGTGGATTGCCAGACCAGCAGAGGGAAGGCTAGTTTTAGCCCAAACTGCACCCTTGGCTAGATGCCTTCGTGCGGGGCATATAGAGACAGCCTCCTGAAGCTGCCCTTCAAAATGTGGAAAAATACACAAACCTACCAAATAAGCTTTATTATATGTGTGATAAGAGAGTTATGGGAATATACAAAAAAAGGAAACTGAGCCAGGCTGAGTAAAGTCAGGAAAATCTCTCTAAAATCAGGTTTGAGCTGTGATTAGAATGATGAGCAGGTGTAAGTTGTGTGCAGGCAGGGGCGGTGGGAGGGAGCCCGTAGACAAGTGCAGGCAGTGCCCGGAAGCCGAGCTGGGGAAAGAAATTGCAGGGAACAGCAGTGTGATGCTCGAGGTCCTGGACATCCAGTGGGTGGGAGCCAAGCAAGCAGAATGCCCCTGTGTGTAACTGAATAAAACCAGTCTTGGTACCACATGATGCCAGGGTAAAACAAGTTGAAACCTAGCACAGGCCAGAGGAGTGATGTGTATGTTTCCTGAAGAACTGTTAGCCATACTGAAATACAGAATCACAACCAGTCAAATGTCCTGGAATTCTTCATCAGCTGTGTCTTTCAAGAGTCCTAAGGGCTGCTATGTAGAAATCAAGGCTTTGACTCTAAACGGAGGATGGAGGAAGAATGATGTCCGTATGACTCTCCTCTCCCTGTCTTGTTTTAGTTATTCCTGAGTATCTCAAAACCCAAGCAGACAGTTACTGCTCTTTGAGGATCAATTTGCTAACAACCCTCACAGGATCTACATGTCAGATTCATTTGCCACCACTGCCTCCTCCCCCCTTATTTGCGAGTATAGCAATGACAGATTATTTTTGAAGTGTCCTTTTCTAACCTTTTCCATTAACTTGACATTGAAGGGAGTGTTCTCTGATCAATGTCCCTTTCTTAAGTTCTGGCTTTCCTCACCTTCCTGAGAAAAACAAATTGAGAACAATATACACACAGAGCCAGGTGTATTATAATACAGGTTGGACTTTTTCTTAAAAGCAATAGAAATTCATTGGAGGTTTTTCCTTTTTTATTTAAGGTGTACGAGATTTCTTTTCATTTTTAGTATATATTGACAAACGATAGTTAAATATATTTACAAAGTATAAGGTAATACTATGATTTTTTTAATACAATGTGGAATTATTTTAGACACAAGAGGTGTGTTAAGATTTATGATCTCAAATGAGACAACTTCCCCTCCCTTGACTTGGCATGTAGTTTTCCTCAGTCCCGCAGAAACTGTCTTTCCTGACACAGCAGACGTTACTGCTCCTAAGTGGACAATATCATATGCCCCTCGTTCTCTAGTGGATTTCTCAAGCTCAGCACTATCCATCAAACTTCCACATATTATTTTCTCCCAATCAAACTTCCTCCCCTCTGACGGGAGAAGGAAAAGATTACCTGCATTAAGAAGCTCTGCTCTATGGTTCCACGTTTCCATTTTTCCTTACCATGCCTTGGGATTATAATGTAAATTGCATCTCTCCAGGCTACAAGGAAGGCTCAGTTTTCCTACATATTGATATTGGGGCCTTCTATTAGCTCCTGTGGATCTGAGGTTTTTCATCAATGAGACTCAAGGCTGTTGCTCACACTTCAACCACATACTAAGAGCTTGTCCAGCCCCATCCCATTTCCCCTACTGGCCTCTTCTTAGCTTGAATGCATGGCCCTGTCCTATAGTCTTGGAGGCATCCTTTGGAATGCCGCGGCCTTTCTGCAGCCTTTAGGCTTGGACAAAGTGGGCACTGGGAAGCCCTGACCAAAAATAAATAAATAAAAAGGCTTATGGCATATATTCTTGTGTTTGGAACTGTGGGGCCTTTTATGGTTTACTGGAGATGTCTCCAGATTCCTAGATTGTTTGAAATCTTTTCAAAAATTGACCTTAATCATAAATAATCTTTGGATGACAAGTGAGAGAATTTGTATTTCTAAAGCAGAGAGCCATCCTGAATGCTTCTCAAAAGGTGGTCTATATTGTGTTAAACAAGGAGAAAAAGAGGTTCAGGTATATTCCTGGCTAACTGTGTGATTCATCTCATAGCTCTATTAAAAAAAAAAAAAAGATGCCAGGTTTGGATTCTGTATTTCCGAGCTCTCTGTGCTTGCTAATTTCTCTTCAGAAGAAGAGCAGGTGGCCTGGCTGTCACACAGTACCTAGGAGGAAACTTGCTGGAGTTTGGTTCATTGGAACATAAATGACAGGATGTCAATTTTCCTCCTAACTGCATGTCATCGTCAGGAATCAAATAGGCAATTACATGAGGCTAAATTGAATTCATTTTAGATTCAGATGGGCAGCTTGTCCCTAGCCTTGCTGACTACATATATAATAGCAAGTCCATGGGTGGTGGCTCTCTGAGCTAATGCCACCTCCCTCTTCTGTGGGGCCAGCCCAGGTGACATTGTCACTGTCGGCTTCCCACTGGCCTTTCCAAGCCCACCCTCTGGATCTTGCATTCTTTGTCTACCCCAAGCCTAAAGATGTGAAACATGGCAAGAAGGCACCTCTGAGGGTGGTATTTTAAGCATCAAGGTATGTGGCTGTGTCCAAATAAGATCAGTTCCTTTCATCAGTGACTTCCCCCAGGGGCTCTATAGAGCATCTTCAATTGGTCCAACCCAATAACTTGGTACTCTTTGAAGTTTGGGAAAAGAGGAAGAGGATGAAAGGAAGGCAAGATTTCTTTCTTTTTGAATGTCGGTCACTAGATGATGCAATGGCTTAGCTCATTTAATTCTAAAAGTAACTCTCTGAACTAAATATTATAATTCTCTCCATTTCTGTAAAATCTTAGACAGAGATGGTGCTTCCGGTATATTCATGTTCTTGCTTATACTTCCTGGCTTTCCTGGATATTGGTTTGGGGCCATGTGACTTGTTCCAGCTGGTAGTCCATGGTAGACATGCTTGGTGTCACTTCCTGCCCAGGGTTATTAAGGACTCTCCTCCTTCCTTCTCTTCTCCTTCTGTTGCAAACACGGAGGTCACATGGTCCAAATGATGTCCAGCACCCAAATGGCAGAGGGCCGTGTTTATGACACTCAGACACTTATGTGGGAAAGGGCTTTTTTAGAAGGCTGGGATGCTTGCACCATCTCCACTATCCTACCAAGTTCATATCCAGCCTCTTCTTAAACACTTTCAGTAGCAAGAAACTCAACCTATCTAAGCACCTTATATGTGGTTGACGTCTGTCCCCAACAGTCCTCATGCTATCCTTGGGAAACACACAGATCAAGTAGCATCAAGCAGTATCCTCACTTTTACACAGAACACTTTTCTCAGTATTTGAACCTAGGTACCCTGTCCCCGGTGACTTTTCCTTTTCCCAAGATTAGTTCTTTAAGCCGTTCCTTTTGTTTGCTTTGGTTTTGTGTTGGGTTCATTGTCCTTTCAAATTTTAAATAGAAAACCAGATGCCTAGAGAAGCTAAGTAGCACATCTGACCTTCACAAGGGAGAAGATTGGTATCTCACTGTTGTATCCCAGAACAGTGCCTGACATATACATATATATGCTCAGCTAATATTTTTTGAGCAAATAAATGATCCTAAGAGTCCTTACTCCCATTTTTTTAACAGTGTAAATAAATAAAACAACCCCATGCTAAATGCACATCTTGGAAACCTTGGCCATAAAACACTATAACACAGCTGTAATTCAAATAAAGCATATGTCATATAGGTTTGGGCTTATAGGACACTTAAACTTAATCTCAAAAATCACAGATGTGTGTAAAACCTTATTAAAAATGGTGGTGAAGGGGGCAGCGCCTGTGGCTCAAGGAGTAGGGTGCCGGTCCCATATGCCAGAGGTGGCGGGTTCAAACCTAGCCCCGGCCAAAAACCAAAAAAAAGAAAAAAAAAATGGTGGTGAAGACATGTTTGACTTCTCATCCCCAAGTCTTTAAACATTGTTGGGCTGTATGAAAGAATTTCTCGGCTTGGCACCTGTAACTCAGTGGCTAGGGTGCCAGCCACATACACCAGAGCTGGCGGGTTCAAATCCAGCCTGGGCCTGCCAAACAACAATGAAAACTACAACCAAAAATTAGCCAGGCATCCTGGTGGGCACCTGTGGTGCCAGCTACTTGGGAGGCTGAGGCAAGAGAATCGCTGAAGCCCAAGAGTTTGAGGTTGCTGTGAGCTGTTATGCCATGGCACTCTACCGAGGGTGACATAAAGACTAATAATAATAAATAAAATAAAATAAAGCACTTCTCATGGGGGAAGTGTCCTGCATTCTAATTCTCTCTGCCAATATAACAGTGATCTTTAAAATCTTATTAAGACACATATACTTGGGGACATATTTCAATAGTTTTGTAAAAGCTTTATGGATTAAGGGTCAGCACAATAAGAATGTACCTGGATTTGGCATTAGAATTACTTGTATTTTTTTCTGAGATGTTGCATTACCATTCAAGTAAACTTTTCTTTTGAATAATTAGATAGGGTACTGGGATGAGAAAGAACATTGGTTAATAAAACTACACATAAGTATACCCTGGCATGATGCCCTGTGTTTAGGTGATAATTCAAATACCTCTGCCTCATCAGTAATCTTCTACTCCCTGGTGGATGAGGCAACGGCTTCCTGAGAAACATATATAGAGAGGAGGGGACTGGGTATAGATCTCAGCTCTGACATCAGCTGTTGTCGTCCACCTTTTCATTGTGTGTAAAATGAGAATGAGATGAAATTCATTTATTCGTTTATTTTTAAAAACATAGGAGTGTTAGAACTCTTGAGATATGCCATGCTCTGATTGTTTTCTACAATAAACACAGAAGCAGTTAGTAGATAGCTAGGTTTCTGAGTGGCCAGGTGGATGAGTGGGTGGATGGGTATGTAGAAAGATGGCCGGATGGGTGAATAGGCCAGATGAATGAACGACCAGACAGAAAAGGTGATAGAGGGTCTTCTTTTGCATTTCCAGACTCACCTGCCTCCATTCAGTAATCTAAACCCTCTGTCCACATATTTTACATGAAGCTGGCCCCATCCCTGACCAATTTACCCATCCTGACTAGTAAGACCATTGAGACTGATTCAAGGCTAGGCAGAGCCCTGATATCAGCTCTAATTCCAGAACGACAGTAGACATGACCTAGACTGGACTTAACTTTAGGAGGGTGCTAGCCTGTGCTGGGAGAGAGAGCCTACCGAGGAACAGGGCCCCCAGAGAAGAAGGCAGAGCTGAGGGAGTGAACCATGGAGTACTGATTAAGTGGCTTGAAGACATGATTCTGCCATGACTGATGCTGACACCTCAGCTTTTGAGGTTTTATACCTCTACTTTTTTTTTCTTTTGATATCTTGCAATCAAAGAGACTTCGACTAAAACAGGTACCTAATCCAGAAGAGGGTTATTGTGCAATGCTTGGTGGAGAATCTGGAAAGGGATCAAGCCCAGCTTCCCACTCACAACCTCTACCATGAGCAAGAGCAGCCTAGGGGCCACGTGTGTCCTGCCTAAACTTTGGGATACAACCCATGACCTAATTTCATACTGAATCATTTGAAAACAAACTCCATGGACTGCTTCCCAAACATACCCAGATATTTGCATATTGGTGTCCCCAAAGCAATCCCAGATCTTTTTTCAGTGGTCTTCTACTCAATTGAGTAGGTAAACTCACTTTTGAGAATGAGGAACTCAAAGAATTCAATAAAACTATTTCCACTTTGAATGAACCACCTCAAGAACGTGGAGGATAAAACATGTTTATTTTCCCTGAAGCAACGCTCGCCTATAAAAGATTGTTTAATGTTATTCTTGATAGATGAGCTCCTCCGAGGTTCTTCCAGCTTTCATCTTTGTGATCATGTTGAAAAGATCAGTGAGAAACCGCTCTTTGCATCACCATGAAATATCTGAGCCCTGCATGGTGTCTGGCACAGAGGAGGTTCTCTGTGTATAGTTGGTGAATGACTGACAAATAAATTTTGACCCATCTGTAACGCTCATCTCCTAACTGCTCACTTAGGGATACCCCCATAGAGAGCAACTTTAAGAAGCATCGCATAATGAGACAATCCCGTAGAGTCTAAATGTCCCTCCAAAGTCCTCTTAAGTCACCCACGCTGTGAAGAAGTGGATGGTTTCTCAGTCGGCTCTCCATCCACCTGGAGCAGACCACTGTGTCTGAGCTGAGCATCTGATGAAGAGGTTGACTTGTGTTTAAGGGATCATGTGGAAACAAAGACAGCAGTCTGGCACTTAGCAAGGGAATTTGCTCATAACACAAGAAGCTAAAGGGCAAACGGCGAGATCCGTGGAATTAGATTTTCCATCTCCTGCTTCTCAGGCTAAGAGTGGGATGGCAGTTGAAATACGTATATTTGAGGTTGCTCTGAGCTGTGACACCATGGCACTCAACCCAGGGTGCCCAGAGTGACAGAGTGAAACTGTCACAAAAAAAAAGGAGGAAAGAAAGAATGTATACGATTAAAAAGTTTCCCTTCATCTTTCTTCTTTACTCCTTCCCCCTCTCCCCACGCTCTTTCTCCTGTTCTCTCCGCTACCACTTCACATGGTGTAATGTAGTTTACTAAAATAAGCTTCTGATACGGCCACATTGCATTCCTAAACCTTCACAGATCAATGACTGTCCCCAGTAAAAGGCACAAACAGGAGATTTCCCTCCATCCTCAGACGCCCCTCCCTGCACAGAGCTTTCTATGGTTGATAGGAAGTATTCTTGGCATATTTCCTCCCTCCGCATTCAGATGATCTTGAGGAAGCAGAAAGATCAGAGGGAAACGCTTCCAGCAAGCTTCACATCAGACTCTAAAACCACTATGATTCATTCTTTTTCCATCCAAATAAAATCCCTGTCTTTACAGTAAATGTGATGAATGGAAACCGCACCCTTGGAGATTTACACACATCTTGCGGGTTTTTTCTTTTCCCCTTTCTTTCTCTTCTTCCCCATCTTCTTTTCATTTTGTAATGCAGCAAAGTTTCACAAGGAAGGGTTTTATAGAAAATCCATGTCTGGGGATTTATTCAAGCCTTTGTCATAAATTATGGCAACATAGAACCAGTCTCTCACTATACAATTCCAAATATTTCAACAAGATGATTATAATGAAGCCCACGGCTTCCTTCAGAAGGAACAGGACTTGTGAGGGTGGCACCTGCTCTCCCAGATACGAGCAAGACAAACGTGGACACAAGGCTGCCTTTGATGAGACAGCAAAGCTGAGTTTGGGAAGAGAAGCAGCCTTTCCCCCCCAGAGAATCCTAGGTTGAAATAGAATTGTCTTTTTAAAAGCCCAGATCAGCATCTATGGGGCATGGAAATGACAGCATACAAGACCAAAGAGTTTCCCTGGATGAAAAATGACCTCATCCCTTGATTCATCTTTGCAGTTAATATAATGACCTTTAAAATCGAGCTGCTGAGAAATGAACAAAGTTAAAAAAAAAACACAAAAAACATCAAACAAGAAAGCCCCGAAAAGATGATAAAAGATTGCTTAAATGCCTGCTAAACAGGTGCTGTGCCACCTATGACCCATAACATACACCGGGGGAGTAGGCAAGCCACTTTGCTCACCATTTCTGGGTAAAAACCTAATGCAAGGATTAAGAATCACTTTATCAGTTTCTATTCTGTGCCAAATCTCTGAGGCTGATCCAAGCTTCACATCAGTCTTTGCGGAGGTCACCAAGGATGCTCAGGGGTGACCATCTCAGGATGGCGGGGGTGGGGGCACACATCTCTTACTTATCATTAAATCTGCCACAGAGCTGGTGACACTGCCTTGGGGTAGTATCACTTAATGCCTCCCTTCTTTTATTAAAGAAGTCTCCATTTTTTTCTCTAAGAAAAAATGCCAGTTCTTCATTATAGAAAGTGTTGATGAGAATATCAGTGAAAACATTCTGCCCTCCCCTGGCCTAAGAATGGTAAGTAATTCAAACAGATACCCTCCCTGGGGGATGTGAACTACTGCGCATTATACAAAGGAATGATTCAAGGACAGACCACTGTTGTAGCTGGTTTCTCCTCCAGGGAAACTCCTCCAGACCCCCATAAGGAAACACCTCCCTGTCTGGGTCCCAAGTGCTCTTATTCCCATCTTTGCTGAAGCTGGGTTCTACACTTTTTCTTGGATTCTGGGAGTTTCTCCATGCACATCCTTCTAGTAAATTCACTTTTTACTTAAGTGAGCTGAGTTGGCTTCTGTCGTTTGCAGGCACAGAGCCAACAGACACAAGTTGTCTAATTTAGTTTTGCTACTCAAAGCGTGTGACCACACGCTGGTTGTGTCACATGGGAGATTATTAGTTATTAAGGCAGAATCCAGGGTTCCACCCTAGATCTACAGAATCAGAATCTGCAGGTTAATAAGGTTCTCAGGTGATTTGTGTGCCCGGTCAAGTATGTGAAGCACTGATTTTGCTGGGGAACTGCTTGGACTCTGGATTAGAAAAAAAGCCCCACACTTATCATCAGGAAAGTCCTCGTTTCTCCACCTTCTAAAGAGGAGTACCTTCTGCTTCATTAGTTAATTTTTTCATTACTCACTCACCAAATATTTATTGGCCTGAAGACGCTATGCTAACAACTGGAAGTAGAGAGAGAAATAAAATGTAGCTCTTTCCCTCAAAGAAAGGGCAGCCTAGTAGAAGAGAAAAAGATGGAGGCAAGTTTTGCAACATGTACCTACTTCATCAGCTTTTTAAAAACTAAGGATTGCCTTTTTGCAAATCCATGTTAAAATAAAGCATAGTGCCCACACATAATTGATCAATACGTGTTAGATATTATTAGTAATTATTTCACCACGATTAAGGCATGTGATTCTATTTGGCATACATTTCTTAAGTGGTTACAATTGACTGGGTGTGGGTCTAAGATCTTGACATATATCGTTTGATTTACCTCTCAATCAACCACAGGAGGTAAGTTTTTTCATTATCCCCATTTGACAGATGGAGAGAAGGAAGCAATTAAAGCAGCGGTCCCCAACCCCTTTGGTCGGGGGAGGGGCTACTCATAAGGAGGGTGCAACCTACACCCCACGCATGCGCAGTTTGCAGTAGGGTTTCCGCTCCTCTGAGAATGTAATGCTCCGTGGATCCAGCAGGAGGCAGAGCTCATGCCGGGAGGCTGATGATGCCGCATCGCTGTAAATACAGATGAAGCTTCCCATGCCCCCTGCTGCTCGCCTTCCACTGTGCAGCCAGATTCCTTACTGGCTAGTCCCCGTCCCGGCCCTGGGGTCTGGGCACAAACGTTCCAGCTGCAGGGCAGGCATGGAGGTGACAGAGATCAACTCTCTTCGTGTGCGTGTTTAGGGGCTGGGAGAGCAATGAGAAGAGGGAATGCAAGATCTGGAACGTGAATCAGGAAAAGTGCATGAGGAAACAGAGGCACCATAGAAAGGAAACGGCGAACAGGGTGGGAGCTGTGGCCCGTGGGAAACGCCAAACCGACCAAACGCATTGCGTCTTGACTCTGTGAGACCAGCTGGGCCTTCAACACCACCGCTGATTTCCAAGAGGCAGGTCCTGGAAGAGGGTTGTTGCACCCTCGCTGAGACAGAAAATCTGGGAAAATAGGGACTATGGCTAAGGCTTTTGCCTCTCCCCTGTAGGGCCACAGACAAATGGTGCCATCCAAGCAGGGAGCTCTGATGGACTTAGATGGGCAGCTCTGTGTGGATGCATATACCATGTGCTCTGAGACGAGGCGCCGGGTTAGGCTGTCCGCTCTGTTCTGCCTCCAACAAGCCTGTGAATGTCTCAAGCCCTTGACTGCTCGCGGCTGCTCTCTGTTTCCTTGGCCCCTGCCTGCACGTACTCCAAACACGTCTCAACAAGTTGCATCCCCTTCCATCCATTAGGTGATGCTGTCGGTTCAGTTCAGCTTTGAGTACAACTTGTGGGGTCCCTTTGATGCCAACAGATAAAGTTTTATCTGCAGAAGCCAGGGTCATCTTTGTCTTTTAAGTTTCAACACGACTGCTACCTCCTCCAAAAGTGTCCCACACTCCCCTCCCCCACTGACCATTTGATCAAAAGAATCTTCCCAAACCCCAGCCATGGGCTACCGCCCACCTCATTTTATTTGCTTCTTTTAGTATCTGTGCTTCCTCATTGACATATTTATTGACTTGTATTAACACATGTATTTACCTGTATTAACACATTTATTCATTTGTATCTTGTCAGTAGAACTTGGGCTGTGAGAATCCTTGTCTGGATCCTTTGCTGTAATACAGGACGTCCCAAAAGCTGTCTTTGAAGTCACTGGGAAAAATTATAGTTAAATGTACCTTTAGTTACAAAACATTCATTACACAATTTTACAAAATATTCTGTATGTGTTCGCCACCTCTTTGTAAAATTATGTAATGAATATTTTGCATAAAGGTGCATTTAGCTACAATTTCCCATTTTGCCTATGTATGGAGATGTTAGGGGCAACGTTTGGGATGCCCTGTGTTCCCCCTGTATTCATAGTACCTAAAACAGTGCCTTGGATGCTGAAAGATTGTATCCCCCAACAAAGTAGATAAAGGAATGACTGTCCTTTCTAACAATAATTTTTACACATGTGTGTACCTCATTTGTGGAAGTCTATATAGTCTTCAATAATTTAGAAGATTTTTCCACTTACATTCCAGAAAAGGATCCGATAGCTGGCTCCTTGAAGGCATAAAGAGACAATTTCACCCCCCTTTTATCAGGCGCATAACAGGTACAAAGAGTCATGCGTTGACTTTGGAAACTGCTTAGACACCCGCCCCAGACAAGGTCTTGTGGATGATGTTGACTTGGAGTCTGGGGTACAAAGTGTTTATTATGAATTAACATCCGGGAAAGGAAGAGGGAAAAAGCAGGTTGAGAGTGAGAAGAAGAGGAACTGGCAGGCTGTGGGCAACCTGGCAGGGCACAGTGGAGCAAGGACTGGGTCACACCAGAGCACCCAAGTGGGGCTGAATGCCTACGTCTCAGTTCATACCCCACTTCACTAAGTCACAGCCTGAGTCTGGCCTCAGAAAGGCGTAACCTGGAGGCAGCACATCTCTGCAGCTGCAGCAGCCCCTGCAGGACCTGACTGCTGATGCCATCTGCAGACCACAGCCCCTAGCCCAGGGCAGTGAGTCCTTCCTTGAAGGGGCACCTTGGCAGGGCACCTTCTGGATGCTTCGGCTCTGCAGATTTCAATCTCAAACCAGGGCTCTCAGAAGGCTGGCTACCGCATGTCCACTGAGTTCCTGCTGTCTTCTAAGATGAGACGCAAATAATCCAATTCCTAAATTAGAAGTCACGTCCTGTAAGTGCTTGCTGACTTGGCAGTCGCAACACTGACATAATTTCACAAATAATGATGTTATCCGAGGCAAAAGTTGCATTAGATCAATTACCACTCTATTTCAGGGCCATCTGAGGAGCTCTCAGTGTTTATTTTGGTTCACCTATTTTTAAACCCAAGCTCTCAGGCTTCTGAACCACAACCATGATCATACCTTGCTTTTCCAGTCCTTGAGAGCATCTGGCTCCATTCGGAGCTAAAGAGGATGATTTGAATACTCATCTCCCATCTTTCTTCTCAACTCCCTTCCTTTATTTCCTTTCATGAGTGGGGGGAAGAGTCGTGGTTCTGCTACCAGGAAAGTAAAAAACTTAAGGTTCGACTAAGAAAGGAAGGAATATTGCTGTTTTTGGAGAATGAAAGATTAATTTAAACTGTGGCAGGAGAAGGCTTGGGTTCAAATGGGGAAATGTTTTCCTGTTGGACACAGCCATGGGTGGACAGTCAGGAGAAATCATTAAACCTAAAATGTACACCCATGTGGCTGGTGCTGCAGGTTGAATTGCATTGTCTTCACATTCATATGTTGACGTTCTAGTCCTTGGTGCGTTTTGTGGAGAGAGGGTTTGGAAAGAGATAATCAAGTTGAACTGAGGTCATTAGGGTGGGAGCTAATCCAGGGTGACCAGTGTTCTTATAAAAAGGAGAAATTTGGGCACAGAGACAGACACACACAGAGGAAAGACTATGTGAAGACACACAGGGAGAAGATTGCCATTGTTAGGAGGCTAATGTGTCCCCACCCCCCACCACATTCATATGTTAGAGCCCTACACCTCATAGGAGGTTAGGAGGTGTTTGGAGGTAAGGCATTTGGGAGATGGTTTGGGTTTTGATGAGGTCATGAAGGTGGGACCCTCCTACTGAGGTTAGTGCCCTAGTAAGAGGCAGAGGGAGAGGTATGTCTCTCTCTCCCCAAGGGCACCCACCAGGGAAGGCCACGTTAACTCAGGCACTGAGTTCGTGACTGGTACCATGGAGTCTAGTTTCTCGACTTACCTATGACAGTAGGCCTTGAAAGTGAAAAAATAATTTCCAGATGTCAGCACAAAGACGTAGGCTCATCCAGCCTTGTTAGGGCCTGACCAGCAGCGTCCTGCATGAAATGGCCATTCCCTTTAACAGTGGTTGGTAACAATGTGCAGACATAGCAAGAGGTAGCTGTCTGCAAACCAGGAATTGAGCCCTTACCAGACACCAAACTTTTCACACCTTTTTTTTTTTTTGAGACAGATTTTGTCACTCTTGGTAGAGTGCCATGGCATCCTAGCTCACAGCAACCTCAATGTCTTGGGCTCAAATGATCCTCTTGCCTCAGCCTCCCAATTAGCTAGGATTATAGGGCCTGGCACAACACCTGGATAATTTTTCTATTTTTTTTTTTTACTTGAGACGGGGTCTTGCTCTTGCTCAGGCTTGTCTTGAACTCCTGAGCTGAAGCATCCACCTGCTTTGGCTTCCCAGAGTGCTAGGATTACAGGTGTGAGTCACTGTGCCCAGCCTGTAGAACTGTGAGAAATAA
Source organism: Nycticebus coucang (assembly GCF_027406575.1). NCBI lineage: Eukaryota > Metazoa > Chordata > Mammalia > Primates > Lorisidae > Nycticebus > Nycticebus coucang. Next base: position 94,096,764 of record NC_069791.1, on the reverse strand, counting down.
ATGTCTGCTGTTTATAAGCCACTCAGTCTGTGGGATTTTGTTAGAGCAGTCCAAGATGGCAGACTAAGACAGCCATCTACATGCTAAAGAGACAGGCTGGAAACGGATCCTTCCCTTATAGTGCTCAGTAGAAATCACCCTCCTGACACCTTGATTTTGGTCATCTCACCTCCAGAACGGCGATGTGACAAATTTTTCTTGTATAAGCTGCCTACATTGTGGAACTGGAGTTGTAGCAAACGAACCCAGCTGGGTCAGCGGCAGAGAAGACCAGGTGATCCCCACAAACTGTCCTACTTCCAGGCCAGAGAAATCTGGAGGCCACAGCCCTGTTGTAGAGTGGGGGACTTATGTGGGAGCCAGCAAAGCGTCTCCTGCTTCCTTTTGCCAGCCCTCTGACATTAGCTTCATCTTTTCCCTCCCCACTCTCTGATGTCTCGCAGAGCCTATTAACCAGTAGATGTGCTCGTGGTGACATGGAGCCCCTACATTTCAGTGTCCTCATATGTCACATGGAAGAATAAAATAACCCATGTGGGAGGGTTGTGGAGAGAAAATCTCTCTATTCCTGCATGATGTTAGGCATGTAACACATGCTCAGTTAACAAAAGACATGACCACTTTTACAGCAGTCAGCAAGAACCTGAGGTTGTTCCTCATCATTGTCATGACTCGCTATAATTAATGATTATAAGTTATGCTGAACGGGTGAGTAATTATGATTATTGGCAAAAGAAAGTTCTCTTTGAACACTGTCAAAGTGACTCTCTGTCACTGTCACTCGCAGGATGTGTCGTAAATCTCACAAGCCTGGGTTCCAAGCCTGGCTTTGCAATTTGCTAAGTATTGAGGTCCAGGGAAGATGCTTAAGGATTCTGAGAGATGGAAGTGTTTGGAGGCTTCAAAGATGCTGCAAATCTTTCCAGGGCAACAAGTGGAGCAGACTGGTCCCAAAGAGGGAGGAATTGAGTGGGGAACAGAAGGCAGGAAACCCAGGAGACATCCAGGGCAACAGAGTGAGACTCTGTCTCAAAAAAAAAAAAAAGTAATTATTTTTTTAAAAATCTAGGTAAGTTTGGGGAAGAGGTAAAAGCAGTGATTATTTTGTTTCCTCCATGCTTCTGCCCCAGGGGCTCAGTGCTGAAAATAAGAGTCTTAGTCTCTGAGTGCCAAGTTCCTTACCTCTTGATTATCTTGTTGTAGATGAAGATAACAAACATCTTCAAATACACCAGGGACCGGAAGCATGTCAATTATTGTAATGACAGTAATTTGGTTGTGTGTGGTTTTATTGTTGTTAATTGTTGTATTGAGCCCCACTCTCTATCAGGAACTTTGCCAAACACCTTGGATGTGTTGTTTTATACTCTTGACAATTCCAAATGTCAAGGTCAAATAAAATAGAGAGTCAAATCTCTAAAAATAAAATGTTTTATTTGAAAAGAAAGAATTGCAGTCTGGGGGCCGTGGTCTTCACTACATCTGAAGAACAAAAAGAAGACTGGAGGTTTTATCAGAAGGAGGAATGTTACATATTGCTCTTCAGGGAAGTTCAGTGACACTAGTAAAGTTTTGGGGACCTGGCAAGCTCTGATTGGTGAGTGACAGAGGTGGACAAAACTAATCTCAAAGTCAACAGCAGGATGTTTTGGTAGCTATGAAATAAAACTGGTTTGGAGGTACAGCAGGCAGTTTCAGCAGCCAGCTCTGCAGGGAATTTCTTGGAGCAATTATTTGTGCCCTGAGTGTTGTTGCCCCCGGTTTCCTGACTTGCTAATAGTTGGGTTGTAAATGAATACAATTCGTATAATCAACTTTCCTGCATAACATAGACTGTATCGTCACCTCATATCAGAGAAATAAGAAAACCTAGGCTTAGAAAGGTAGAATGAGCCTCACTGGGCATCACAGCTGATAAGAGGCAGAGGCAGGATTTGAACCCAGGCAGTTCAGTTAACTCAGTTAACTCATGCACTGAGTTCTTGACTAGTACCATGGAGTTCAGTTTCAATACCCCTGTATTAGTTTGCTGGGGCTGCCACGACAAAGCGCCACAGACTGTGTATCTTATACAACAGAAGGGTACTTTCTCAGAATTCTAAAGGCTAGAAGTCCAGGATTGGGGTGAGAGCAGAGTTGATTTCTTCTGCGGTCTCTCTCCTTGGCTTCTAAATGCCCATCTTATCCCTGTGTCTCTAAAGGGTCCTCCCCTCGATGTGTGTGGCTCTGTCCTTATTCCTCTTCTCCTAAGGACACCAGTCAGATTGAATGAGGGCCCCCTTAGTGGCCTCGTTTTAACTTAATTTCTACTTTAAAGGCTCCACCAAGGCTTAGGACCTCAACATATGACTTTGGGGGAACATAACTCAGCCCATAACAAACAACCCCCATACCCGCAATTCCTCAGGTATGAAACACACCCCATTATTAAAGTATGGTGGCTTCATATATAACCTGAACACTAACAGCAGTGAATTCTACCCGAAGAATGTGATCCCCTTGTCAAATCTTTTCAAGTTACTCTGATTGCACCAAGGTAAGGCAAACATCTCAGCTAAGTGCTAATGACTCTCCAAAGTTTACAAGTTTACCTCTAAACAGAGACAGGCATCTGGATAACTATATGAAATAGCCTTATTTATTTATTTATTTGTTTTTGGCAGCGGCTAGGTTTGAACCCGCCACCTCCAGCATATGGCCCTACTCCTTGAGCCACAGGCGCCGCCTAGCCTTATTTATTTTTGTTGCATTTATTTTTCTAGTCATCTAGTCAGGGCAAAGGAAAACAACCTTTTCATTTCAGACATTGGTTTCAAGTTTCCTTTACAAATGAATATCTTTTGTTTTGTTTTAAAGACCAAGTCCATTCAAGCAATAATAATAGGGAGCAAATCAGAGTAGGAGTGGTCTGTGGAGGTGACAGGCTGTGTAGATTGTCCCACAATGACTAAAGTTAGGGAGTCACTCTGCAGTCATGGACACCGATAAAATAGAGAGAGAAACCGTAAGTCACAGGCTGCAGAGAGAAGATTCCTGAGAGCTGTCCCAGATCTCAGCTGGAGATTTCAGGGGGAGACTTACACTAAGCTTTTGGAGTCTTAGTGTCAAGGCTACCAAGTTGATTAACTTCGTCCAGTTTGCAGGGTGTTCTCCACCTTGGCAATTCCTTACTTTTCAGCATTTAGCTTCTGAACCTCACCTGTCTAACCCAGACAAGGTTAAGAGTTTGCCAATTTCAGCAGATGGGATGTTGGCTATGGTGCCCACTGTTTTATAGATTATTCCAGAAGCTCTTTGAGGAGATGTTTAGTGAAACAGACTTTGGTTCCAAGGCCAGCTTCATCATTTAGCCACTGTTGGTCCTTGAATGGCTTTCATAACCTTCCTGGGCCTCAGTCTCCTCATCTGCAAAATGGGACTAATAATAGAAAGGCTGCGAGGACTGAATAGGAAGTAATCCCTGAAGCTCCTGGCCATCATAAGCACTCAATAAATGGTAGCTATTATTAGCTACCTCCAAGGCAGAGGAATGTAAATGTGTACCTGCCAAGGGTTCTGGGAGAAGAGCCAAAATCACCCCACCTCAGACATAAAATTTCTTCTGAGCCTTAAATTTGAGATTCTACTCTATAATATATTCACATTTGTTTTAATACAAAAATAATGCTTTAAATTACGATCAAGGACAATTAGTGCTCTGGAAAAATGGGCTTTGAATGTCCTCTGCCACGGGCCCGTCATCCCATCATTATATATAAATTGAGCTCTGAGAGACATGAAGAAATTGCATCCCTTTAGCTCAGTGCTTCTCACCAAAGGGTAATTTGTGCCCACAGGGGACATTTATAAGATGTCTGGAGACATTTTTGGTTATCACCCTTGGGGAGGTGGTGCATCTTGTGGGCAGAGACCAGGGATCTTTTAAGCATCCTGAAGTTGGACAGGCAGCCCCACCCCCACCCCGAAAGGAAAAAGCAACCAGCTCCAAATGGCAATAGTGCCGAAGTTAAGAAAACCTAGAGCAGCGGTTCTCAGCCTGTGGGTCTCAACCCACAGGAACTGTATTAAAGGGCCGCGGCATTAGGAAGGTTGAGAAGGCTTTGCTAAAGAAGCATGAGTGGGTCGTTAATTCCCATGTCTGTCTGTCTGTCTGTCTGTCCCTCTTCCGCCCCCTCAGTCCCTCTCCTCTCTCCCTGACCTCTTCATCTTTGAGTATTACCACAAGTGTGAAATAATGGAGTGCTGCAATGACAGGCAAGCTGTGTTGAGAAATCCGAAATCCTACTTTAAAATTGGGGTTTGGGGAGAGACTATGGCTAAAGGAGTTTGCCCTGTCATCACACCACTTCAAAACAAACCAGGAAGGCAGTGCCTTCCAGACATCAAGTGCTGTTCTGGCCTCCAGGAGCCCAGTGGTGATCTCGGGTGGACAGACTGCTTCATTGAGAGATGGCCCCAGTGACTTGAGCCAGACTTTAGGGTAACCAGGGAGTGGATAGTTGGGGTCATCCCACCTTCTCCGCTGACAGGTTCACAGTCTCTTATCTCGCTAAAATCTTATCTGCTGTATTAGGGTTGTCCAGAGAACAATAGTATGTGTACATATATATGGAAGGAGATTTATGATAAGTATTTGTTCCCATGACTATGGGGGCTGAGGAGTCCAAATCCGTGGTGTGGACTGATAGGTGGAGATACAGAAGAGGATGGTGCAGGCGACGTGGAAGGCAACCTCAGAGAAATTCCTTCTTGCTTGGGGAGGCCCATATTTTGTTCTATTCAGGGCTTCAACTGACTAGATGAGACCCACCCACACTGTGATGGGCAATCAGCTTTCAATGTTAATCTAATCCAGAAACATCCTTCAAGTTGACAGATAAAATTCGCCATCATACCTGCTACCTGGCTAGTGAGATAAATTATGGGACCCTGACATATAATTACCATGAGTGCCTGTCTCAAGCCAATATCCTACAAATGTTGCTTTGATTAATATTGGTGGTAAAGGAAGGTGGGTAGTGGAAGGAAGAATTGGTGATCTTTTGAGAATTGGTGATTGCTTGGCCTTTGTAGGTCTGTCCTACTAAGCGGCATGCTGTCTCCACTGCAGGGGTTGGTGAACTATACCCTGCTGCCTATTTGGGGGAATAAGTTTCATTGGAACACAGCTACTCATTTCTATATCATCTGTGGCTACTTTCATGCCACAAGGGCAGAGGTGAGTAGCTACAGCAGAGACACTCTGACACACAAATATTTACTATCTTCTTTTGTAAAGAAAATTGGCCAATCTCTTCTTAAGAGCACAGACACTGGAATGAGATTGCCTCACTTCCGATGCCCACTCCTCTGCTTACTGGCTGTGTGATCTGATCTATGCCTCAGTTTTCTCATCTGTATATTGGAAATAATGATACTATATACGTAGGTATATACCTGCAAAGTGACAGTAACACTGCCTGTCTCAGTAAGTGCTCCATAGATATGTGGGCATTGGCTGTCAGTATTAAGATTAGCAGGCATTTGTTTTCCTAAAGGTATGTGGCAAGGTGACAGAACCAATTTGGCTGGAGAAGCTACTGGGGAGATTGTATTTCTTTATTTTTTTCTTGAAAGGTGGTGTCCAGAGGGACTATTTTTTCCTAAGAAGTGAAAATATGGGGGCTACGAAGAAGGGATTAGGAACAAGTTTTGGTGCATGGAGGCAATGTCAGCCTCTATTCCATCTCCTAAGAAAATTGAAGTGAAATCTGTTGGTCATCAATGCTTTGAAGTGGCTGTGGATTAAAGGTAGAAGGTTGTGTTAATATAACACCATACGGCTTTTTCCGAGATGGGCACTGGATGAGCGCAATGATAGATTCCAGAAGCTGATTGCCTAATTTTACGTGTAGCATGCCACCCAAGGACACTTGCAGTTTTCTGGGGGTCTCTGGACATGGATAATCCCTGAGGACCCAAGAGAATCTGCTTGTAAGGGTGGAATTGGAGATACCACTATAGGCAATACAGCAAGGGTCTGCTAAGCCTAACTGATACCCTCATAGTGAATATCTGCCTTGTATTCTAGGGCTGGCTCCAGATGCAAGAGGGACAGAGGTCACTTCCCATATGGCCACTCTATACCAGAAACAGAAGAACCTGATGATGGGCTAAATGGAGTTGGCAGATATATTTTATTTGGTCCAAGCAATGTTTTTTAAAAACTGAGCCAGCCTTTAAAAATCTAAGGATTTTTGCACATAAAAATAAGCATCAATGTTTTCCTTCTCTTGAGACAAAGGGAGATTGGGCAGTACGAAGCCCATCCTTGCCTCTCCTTCCCTGGACAGTAGTGGGTGAGCTGGAGCCGGGCTGCCTACCTTCTAGTTCACCACAGTCCCTACCACCCCATCCTCTCCTGTAGCCATCCCCTGTCATTAGCTTTGGCTGCCTGGCAGGCCCCTGTAGGCATGAGCTGGAAGCACATTAGAGATGGAAAGGACATCTCCAAAGAGCACACTCTGAAGCTGATGGAGACTTTGTCACTGAAATAAGATTCTAGAATCATGGGAAAGTGGGACTGAAATACTCCCTCACACTAGAATCTAAATCCTTCAACTTTGGTGTGTGTGTGTGCGTGTGCGCACATGCACACACATGTATATTGTGGGCGGGGAGAGGTAAGGGAGGGAGTTACGTTGGCTGGGACTGCAGGGAAATACTTTTCTAATCTAACATTTTGTTTAGTCCAAAAAATAGAAATTTCCATCACCACCATCTGTACCTCTTGGAATTACTGGAACAAATACTTCTGTTCTTTCCCTCACTTGATCCTTTTCTCTCTTCCCCAAGAGTGGAGAAATAACTTATCTGATTGGCAAGAAAGTATCTCAGGATGAAGTATCTCAACCCACTGGGCCTTGTTCTGGGGCACTGGGCTTGCCCCTGGAGGAGGGTGGAGGATGTGGCATCAACGTGCCTGGGTCAGGGCTTGGAGTTGGTCTTGTGGAGACAGAAGGGGATGTCCATCTCTCTCTGTCTCTACTCCCAGAGCCTGAAACATCTCTCTCATATCCCCTGGTATTCCTCGATCCTGGGACCCAGGCTCAGGAGCAGATACTAGGGAGCTGTATTGTATTTGCTGATATTTTGGTCAATTATTTGTCCCTGTGCTTATTCCTCAATTTATTCATGATGCACAAGAACAAAGAGGGTTTTTCTAAGTAGCACATAACAGGGATCCCACAGGAACAATAGTCTAAATTCTACTGTGTGGGTTGGTCCAGAATCCAGGAATGGAAGCAGCTTGAAGAAACTGACCTTCAACAGCAAGGTTGGAGTGTGCTTTGGGCAAGATGGTATGGGCTACATCCCGCATCCCACATCCCACATTCCATATCAGTGACTATTTCCACAAACAGTTAGTCATGGACCAGTTATGCCCCTGTTTGTGGTAAACCATAACTAGTTTACCCAACAGAGACAAGTATGTATGTCAGGAGGCTTCAGGGCCCTCAACGGCAGCTTTCCTGGCTGCATACTTTGCTTTACCAGTTGGCCAGTTGTTCTGATCTTATTCACTTTATTGGTATGTTTTTTTACATTCCATTAACTTCAACAAGGACAACAGGGAAACAATAAAGGAATTGGCAAGCCAGATGAGAAACCAAGATCCCTCTGCACATCAGAGACTGACCCTCTTCAGTCTCTAAGACCATCAGGAACCATTTGATCTGCTTAACAACACAGGGGTTCCTAAGTCAGTGCCATTTGTTTCAATGCTGGGGTTAGCAATTTAGTGAGCTTCAAGGCTCCCTAACCAACAGCTTATTGCCTGCTAGTCCTTTGTGTTGAAAGTATACCTCTAAAGTACATCCACTCAAAAGCTTGTATGAGCCAATGCGTCCTAGAAAAGTTGTGATTCCAGGCAAAGCATGGGGTGTCTCTTAATTGCCCATTGAAATGCAATCATTGTTTGCTTCATTTAGAATGCCCCCACCTCTCACATAGAGAAATTACTTGCTGGGCACTTACTCATCTTTCTTTTACTTCATTTCTGCAACCTGAGCCATTTGGAGAGAGGGACTTTCTCATTTATACAGCAGACCACATAATGTATAGTTCCATTTATATACAATGTCCATAAAAGTCAAACCCATAGAGGTAGAAAGAAGATTAGTGGTTGCCTGGGGCTGGGAGTAGGATTAACTGTAAATGGGTATGTGGGATCTTACCCAGGTGTTGAAAATGTTCTAAAAAATAGATTATGTTGGATGGTCACACAACTTAGTACATTTGCTAAAGATTGCTAAGTTGTACACTTAAAATTGGTAAGGGTTATGGTCTATAATTAATACCTCGATCAAGTCGTTTGTTTAAAAAAGAGGAGGAAAGGGGAAATGGGCATTAGGAAATTGTTGATTCCCTATGCCCGTCCCCCAGGACACTTGTATTGTGTTGTGAGCTAGGTTCCATTTCCAGGCTTGAGCTCTCTGTCTAAGGGCTTTTCTGGTCCCCAGAGTCCCTCTGTCCATTTGTGTGGCTGACTTGAAGTGACAAGGGACTTCACATCCCTTGAAGGCAGCCCTCAACCATTAACTCCTAGGAACTGATGTATAAATACCTCAGCTCCTTCACCTGTGGGGCGTATCATATATTCTGTTTCCAAGAGTTCTCCCAACACTATTAAAATCCACTTTCCCTTAGTGGTAACATGCTTCATGAGATAGGCTTCCTTTTCGTCCCTGCCTCACTTTCCTACTCCCTTCTGGTATTTCCTGGAATCTCCATTCAAACATATTACTTTCTTTCAAACCTTTGTCTGAGTCTACTTCCCATTAGGGAAGACATATTGGAAATTGGTTAGAACTAAAAGTTAACCAGCAGTTTAAACTGAGGGTAAGTCACATAGACTTTAGGGTCTGAACGCCTCGTTAGAGTCTCAGCTCTGCTTTACCAGTTATGTGACTTTGACTATCTTATTTGATCCTAAAATTTCATAATTCTCATCTATTTAATCAGGATAACTATGGTACCTCTATTCTAGGAACAGTGTTAGAACTCAATGCACTATTAGTGCAGCTGAGCCTTTAGCATAGGAATTAGCACACAGTGAATTTCTAATTATATATAATTTGATGGGGTCACAAAATAATCACAGACATTTGATCCAGACTGAAAAAGAAGGTCAGTTGAATTGGTGAGTGGGGAGGTCATCTACAGAGTATGCTTTTGTAGCCAGGATCACAACACTATGATCTTTCTGCTTGGGTGACATGAGTCCCACCCTCAGTGAATAATGCCAGCCACTCTGTCTGCGCAGGAAAGGGCGGAAAGTGGAAAAGACTGCTTCTTTTTGTCTTGATGAACAAACCAGGTTGAATACTTCTCCAAAGGGAACAATTTAATTAATTACCAAAAATTAGTAGAATTCTACGACTTTCTGAAAAGAAAGGGACACTGTCTTATCGTATTTGGTTCCGTATTAAGCCTCATTGGATGGAAGAGTAATTCTGCTGTGACTGATTGTGAGACTTTGATAAGTTATTTCACTTCTCTTCACATAGGTCCTTAGCCGTAAAAGGGGGGTAAGAATGCTTCCCTCAGAGGGTTATTCTAGAGATTACATGACTCAGTATATGTAAAGAGAACTGTACAAGGTTTAGAATGTAGCAGATGGCAAATAGACACTTATTCTCTTTATCCTCTTCTGTTAGTGCTTCTCTAGTGATGTTAACTTAGAAATCTGGTTCCTTCAACCTGTAGGAAATAGAGCATGTATCAAGGCTGGAGGGACTCTCACTAAACAATCCAACAGGCCTGGCAAACACATGGCATAGACACCACCATTTCCCCTTCCATAAGAAGGGCAGACATTACCAATCGATCATTGCTCTTCTCATTTAAGTTTGGATCCAGTCCCAGAATTTCTTCCCACAGAGCACTCTAGGCCACCATTACCAATTGATCAAATTTGGCACACGAGATTAAAGTTATTTGCCAACCCCTCATGTAAGCTTAAAAATAATGGAGTTTAGCACCAATTCTGGATGGATAATAAATGGATGATTAAAGGATATATAAGTGCAGTGAGATTATTTAATGATGCCATCATCTGCCTCTTCATCAATCACTCTGGTTCAAAGATCAAGTCCAAATTCTCCCAAGATGCAGATCTTTCTTCAGCAGTTGAAGATTTTGGAGGATACCTGATATGCTCATAAATTTAGGTACAAAGGAGCCACCCCCGAAAATACATAAGTCAGTCTTTCATTTCCATGAATTCCATATTCATGGATTCAACCAACCATTAATTGAAAGTATTCCAAAAGAAAAAGTAACAATAAAAAAATCCAGCACAACAACTATTTACATAGCATTATACTGTATAGTATTAGGTATAAAATCTAGAGATGATATAAAATATACAGGAGGATGGGCATAAGTTACTTGCCAATACTATGCCATTTTATATACGGGACTTGAACATCTGTGGATCTTAGTATCCCAGAGGTGTGGTCCTGAAATTAATCCCCTGAGAGATGACTCTATATTGATATGATGTCGTCTTGGAAGAATAAAATGCCTTTAGTGATAGAATTTTTATCCAGTGCTGGCTGCACAGAAACTTCCTGGAAGTAGATGTTATCTGAAGAGCTTAGTCTGGTGATGAAGGGGAAATCCTTAATTGGTAGAACATAACCGACTATTTTCTGACCAGGAGGCACATCTCAAAACTGTATGTCAGGAGGCTTCAGCAGAGCCATAATGCCAAGCCTGATGGTGATCTCCTTAGGAAATTGGTTTTAGCTGTAGGAATGACAGCCCTTTTAAAGGCAAAAGACCAGCAACTGACATCAAGTCTGCAATTGCAAGCAGCCTATGCTATTAATCACTGCAAGACTGATTCCTAGTTCCTTTTTGCTCTCTACTGTTGTAAATTTAAAAGTATTAATTACATTTGGACATATTTATTACTAATGCATAAAATTTGAAAGAAGAAAACAAAATCATCCATAGATTTACTACCTAAAGATGGTCAGTATTAAAATCTGCCATGTTTCTCTCCTGTCACTTTTCTATGCATATTTCGATAGAATTATGCTTGTGTATTATATGTAAAGATTTTGTCTCCTCATTTTTTTCCACTTAACTTTATAACATAGCATTTCTCCACGTTTTCAAAAACTCTCTGCAAATGATTTAGTTGCATAAATTGCTACTAAAAATTGCATAAATATTGCCATTAGTGGATATGGCATAATTAACTATTAGATGATACTTTTCGAAGTTAGGTTGTTTCTGATGTTTTGCTCTTTATCGCAAAGAAGCTGTGATGATTGTTTCTGCATGTAAAGTTTTGTCTGCATAGAGGAGTGTTTCCTTGGGTTACATTCCAATCTCTCTTTCCCTCTCTCCCTCGAAGAAATATAAAATACGTAAATTATACACATCTTAAGTGCAGAGCTCAGCTAATTTTTACACATGCATACCCCAATGTACACTACCCAGACCAAGTTGTATCATTTCTAGCACTACAAAGAGTCCCTTTTATAGTATGATTTTTAAATAAACACTTAACAGCCTACAGAGAAACCTCTCTACTTCTTTGCTCTAGAAAATTACCAGTTTATTTTGTGACCCAGATCGCTATCCCTGGGTCAGATTATAGCAATGTCTTCCTTTAGCACCACAAGTGTGACAACTCACCATACTGGAGGTCCCTCCCAAAGCAAAAGTGGCATTTTCACTGTCTTTGAAAGAAACCCGGAGGGAGGGGGGCTACTCCACAAATGGCATTTAGCCCTCTTCTCTTCCTCTTCCCTTTGTCCTTGGTATACTGATCAGAATGTGGATATTTTTCTACAGTTTATAAGTGACTTTGAGAGCAGGCATCAATTTTCTCTTTCTAGCCATTATGGAATTTTATATAATTAATTTATTAAATGACTCACCATGGATAATAGTGTGAAATTTAAAATGAAATGTCCACGTGTGTGTGTATAACTACATACACACATATGGTATAATGATTAAAGATAAATATATCTCTTAATCTCCTCTGATTCTTTGCGCTAATCCTAATCACCACCGCACCACCCATTTAGGAAGAGACTGCTATGTGCCAAGAATTGCTTAAATTGTTTACATACATTATCTCATTTTATTCTTATGATAACCCTCTTTCCACTTTACAGATAAGGAAACTGAGGCCATGTGCCACAGAGGGAGTAAGTATCAAAAATGAGATTTGAACCCAGTGTGGCCTGCAGGCAAAGCTAGCATATATTTAATCTCCATGTATACCTTTGCTAAAGTAGTCCCACGCAGCCTTCAGGTTTTAGGTGATGGCAGTTTACTAATCTCCCACTTCAATGGCTAACAATTGACCTATTTGAAAGGTGAGCAGGAATTCTAGAAAAAAGAAATCTGTATTTTAAGTCTACGTGGTAGAGTAAGATGTCCTATCTTTTTCATAGTTAATAAACAAAGGTTGGTTTAATGGAGTTGACGTTCTAATGGCTTTATTGAGATATAATTTACAGACCACAAAAATTCACCCATTTTATTTAAAGAGTTGTGCAACCATTACCACAATGTAGTTTTAGTTCATTCCCATCCTCTCCCCAAGAACCCAGGTAGGTGTTAGCAGTCGCTGTCTATCTGCTCCTCTCCCCAGCCTCTGGCAACCACTCATCTACTTTCTGTCCCAATAAATGTGCCTATTCTGGACGCTACTTATAAATAATATCATACCATAGGTGGCCTTTAGTATATGGTTTCTTTCCTTAGCTTAATGATGTTTTTGAAACCTACCCACATGGCAGCATGTTTCAACTTGTTCAAAATCTTCTCCCTAGCTCAAGCCTCCCCTCACCTCCACTACCTCCTCTCATAGTTTATTTCTAAAAGCTTCTTTCTTTTTACTTTCTTGCACTATAACTTCTAAAGTTTTCTTTGTTTTATTTTATTTACATTCAAGGCTTCAATCCACCTGGACTGTTTTTGTACAGGATGTAAGATAGGAACCCACTATTATTTTCTTCCCATAGAAAGTTAGGGCTAAAAATATACTTCAAACAAACCATATTACTCTACAGGATTCAAGTGCAATAGAACCTCTGTAAGTTGACCACCCACAGGACTGTAACAAACTGGCTTACATACAGAACTTCCCTCAAGTACATGTGGTGTATGTCGGTCTATGATAATTAGGTCAACTTAAGGAGGTGGTCGATGTAGAGATATGGTCAACTGTGGAGATTCCACTATATTGTCTTTTAGTTCTCTAACAGTGGTTTATTTTTTTTTCTATTTCTAAACTAGAACACCATATTTATTTGTTTATACCTGACTTTATGCTATATTGTGATGTATGTTAAGGGAAGCATATTCCTGCCTTGTGCGTATGTATATGTATGTTTACATGTGTGCTTGTATTTATTTCTTTGGGCTATTCTAGGGTGTTTCTTATTTCATTTGTTTAATCCAATCTCCTTTATCTTCTTTTCCCACCATTGAAAACAAGCTGTTGATATTTAAACTGATACTGGAATTTAAAGTTAATTTCATTGATTTGTATTTTATGTCAACTTTCCCACTCAAGATTTAGTATTTATTTTCATTTTTCATTGATCTTGTTTTGTGAAATTCAATAAGCCTTTAAAGATCATTTTTAGAATACTTTTCTGTTTATAATTTCTGAATCTTTCTTATCAGGTGGTTTCCCGAGTTATTTCATACTTTGTGCTATTGTGACTATTTTTCTATCTAATTCTCCCCTATATTTATTTCAAGGTTTTACTTGCTAGTATAAAGAAAGATTATTGATATGTATATACATTTATTGTTTCCAATTCCCTTACAAATATTCTTATTGATTCTAGTAGGTTTTTATTTTTTTTCTTTTTCATTAGAGTCAATTAGGTTTCTTTAGTCAAAGTGATGGTTAATTTTAAGCAAACATGACGGGATTAAGGAATACCTAGAGAACTCCTAAAGCCTTACTTCTGGGTGTGTCTGTGTGGGTGTTTCCAGAGAAGATTGCCATATGGGTTAGGGGGATGAGCGGGGAAGATCCACCTTCCTTGTGGGTGGGCACCATCCAATCAGCTAGCAGCCCACACAAAACTAAAAAGAAGAGAAAAAGACTTCCTGGAGAAAAGGACACTCTATCTCTCCTGCCCTTGGCCATCAGAGCTCCAGCCTTAGGACTCTAGGACATATACCAATGGCCCCTTGACTAAGAGTTACACCATCATCTTTGCTGGTTCTGAGGCTTTTGGACTTTTGAACTGAGCCACATTATGGGCATCCCAGGTTCTCCAGCCTCCGGACATCCTGTTGTAAAACTTCCCAGTCTTCATAATCATCTGAGTCAGTTCCCATAATAAGTCCCCTCTCGTGTATTTATATCTGTATCTTAGTGATTCTTTCTCTCTGGAGAGAACCCTGACTAATATAGTACACAAGCAAATCATTAATAAAAAGAGAGTTTTAGTTCTTTTCTAATGTTTATATTCATTATTTTATTATCTTAATGCATTTATAAGAACTTTTAAATGCTTTAATTTTTGCCATTATGAATAGGTTTTTTGTTCAATAGCCTACATCATATTTAGGCAATTTTCATCTATCAGTGGTTTACATGGGGATTTATTAGGAATAACTACCAAGTGTCATCAAATGGTTTCTCAGTTCATCTTTAAAATATTGATGTAATTAATAGATTATGTTGATACCTTACCTGATTCAAATCATCCTTGAATTCCTGGAATAAACTATACTTAGTCATACCATATTCTTTCCTTTGATGCTGATAGTTTCTGCAAAAAAATTTGTCTTTATTCATAAGTAAAATGTATTTACAGTTTTCTTTTCTGGTACTATCTTTACCAGAATTGAAAAGCTCTCCATTACTTTCTATCACAGGGACTATAACCTTGGCTTGCACATTAGAATCACCTATAATACTGTTTTAAGATGCTAATAGCTGGCACAGCTCAGACCAGTTATTTGAAAAGGAATTTCAATGTTTTTTCAATGGTTCATCTTTCATCACTTTTTGAATTGTTTCTTCATATTTTCTGC
This sequence comes from Nycticebus coucang, assembly GCF_027406575.1. Taxonomy (NCBI): domain Eukaryota; kingdom Metazoa; phylum Chordata; class Mammalia; order Primates; family Lorisidae; genus Nycticebus; species Nycticebus coucang. The sequence goes on along the minus strand of NC_069791.1, from coordinate 94,081,692 downwards.
CTGTCCTGGATTATGTTTTTTTTGTATTTATCTTAAGAAATTATCCATCTAATCTAGGTTATCAAATGCATTGCCGTGGAATTGAATGTGATACCCTTTTCCATTTTTTTTTCTTCTGTCATTTTTTTAAGTCCCCTTTTTCACATGACTATACTTTTTTCTTTTTTTCTAAATCAGACTTGTGGGGGAATTAATCTGATATTTCCACAAATGAGCTTTAGAACTGATTTTTTTATTCCTGCTATTAGTTGAGGTTTTAATTCCAGGTTCTAAGATTATTATTTTTCTACCCAGAATTTCTTTTAGTTTATTTTATGCTTATTCTAACCTCCTGGCTTCATAACAAGTTTCTTTATTGTTTTATTAATTATTATATATAATGAAGACATTGCAGGTTATTAATTTTCCTCTGAATATAGCCCTTGTTGTATTCTATAGATTTTGATATAAAGTATTCTCTTATTTATTGCTTTTAAAAAACATTAACTTTTGTTGTTTGAGATTGTGCTTCTCAATTTTTAGGTTATTAAAAGTAAGTAAAATAAAATAGCAAAGTATTTCTAACATTGGTAAATTATGATTATAGAGAATTTAGCTTGAGAAAAATATCGTATTTCAGTTGTTGTTTTTTTTTTTTATGTCCAGGTATATGACAGATTTCATGAATATAAGAAAACAGCAATTATTTTTGTTAAGTATATTTTTCTATGTATCTATTAAATTGCATTTATAAACTGCACTATGTAATTTCTCCATGTCCTTACTTATTTTTATTTCTATTTATCTAGCTGAAAAGAAGAAGATAGAAGTGTATTGATTTCTTCAAATACATATGCATTTATTTTTATCAAGTTCTCATTGTTTTTTTTTTTAATCATAGCTGTGTACATTAATGCAGCCATGGGGTACAATGTGCTGGTTTTATATACAATTTGAAATATTTTAATCAAACTGGTTAACATAGCCTTCATGGCATTTTCTTAGTTGTTGTGTTAAGACATTTATATTCTACATTTACTAAGTTTCACATATACCCTTGTAAGATGCACCGTAGGTGTAGTCCCACCAGTTACCCTCCCTCCACCTATCCTCCCCCCTCGCCTCCCCTCCCTTTCCCCTTTCCCCATATTCTTAGGCTATAATTGGGTTATAGCTTTCATATGAAAGCTATAAATTGGTTTCATAGTAGGGCTAAGTACATTGGATACTTTTTCTTCCATTCTTGAGATACTTTACTAAGAAGAATATGTTCCAGCTCCATCCATGTAAACATGAAGAAGGTAAAGTCTCCATCTTTCTTTAAGGCTGCATAATATTCCATGGTGTACATACACCACAATTTATTGATCCATTCATGGGTTGATGGGCACTTGGGCTTCTTCCATGACTTAGCAATTATGAATTGGGCTGCAATAAACATTCTGGTACAAATATCTCTGTTAAAGTGTGGTTTTTGGTCTTCTGGATATATACCTAGTAGAGGATTGTAGGATTAAATGGCAGGTCTATGTTTAGTTCTCTAAGTGTTCTCCAAACATCTTTCCAAAAGGAACGTATTAGTTTGCATTCCCACCAGCAGTGTAGAAGTGTTCCCTTTTCTCCGTATATCTAGAAAACACCAGGGATTCTACTACAAAACTCTTAGAAGTAATCAAGGAATACAGCAGCGTCTCAGGTTACAAAATCAACACTCATAATTGGTAGCCTTTACATATACCAACAAGAGTCAAGCTGAAAAAACAGTCAAGGACTCTATTCCATTCACAGTAGTGCCAAAGAAGATGAAATACTTGGGAGTTTACCTAACAAAGGGCATGAAAGATCTCTATAAAGAGAACTATGAAACTCTAAGAAAAGTATAGCTGAAAATGTTAACAAATGGAAAAACATACCATCCTCATGGCTGGAAAGAATCAACATTGTTAAAATGTCTATACTACCCAAAGCAATATACAATTTTAATGCAATCCCTATTAAAGCTCCACTGTCAAACTTTAAAGATCTCAAAAAAATAATATTTTGTTTTATATGGAATCAGAAAAAAACCTTGAATAACCAAGACATTACTCAGAAATAAAAACAAAGCAGGAGGAATCACGCTACCAGACCTCAGACTATATTATAAATCGATAGTGATCAAAACAGAATGGTACTGGCACAAAAACCAAGAGGTAGATGTATGGAACAGGATAGAGAACCAAGAGATGAACCCAGCTACTTACCATTATTTGATCTTTGACAAGCCAATTAAAAACATTCAGTGGGGAAAAGATTCCCTATTTAACAAATGGTGCTGGGTGAACTGGCTGGTGACCTGTAGAAGACTGAAACTGGACCCACACCTTTCACCATTAACTAAGATAGACTCTCACTGGATTAAAGATTTAAACTTAAGACATGAAACTATAAAAATACTAGAAAAGAGTGTAGGAAAAACTCTTGAAGAAGTTAGCCTGGGTGAATATTTTATGAGGAAGACCCCCCAGGCAATTGAAGCAGCATCAAAAATACACTACTGGGACCTGATCAAACTAAAAAGCTTCTGCACAGCCAAGAACACAGTAAGTAAAGCAAGTGGACAGCCCTCAGAATGGAAGAAGATACTTGCAGGTTATGTTTCCGACAAAGGTTTAATAACCAGAATCCACAGAGAACTCAAATGTATTATCAAGAAAAGAACAAGTGATCCCATCTCATTGTTTTTTAAATAATTTTAGTGGTTTGTACTTGGCAGTATGCTATGCTGAACACGGCCTACAGTGCTTTTTAGTGTTTATTCATTTATTTCAGGCCCATGAAAATCCTAGGAGGAAGGTACAATGTTCTCCCAGTTTTGTAGATGAAGAAAGAGCAAGTACTTGAAACAACTGTCCAGGGTGCCAGAGTTAGTAAGAAGTAGATGCAGAATTCAAACTTGAGTGGTTTGATCCAGTGAGAGTCTATCTTGGTTAATGGTGAGAAGAATAGGGAGAAAGGGGAAAGGAGGGGAGGTAGGTGGAGGGAGGGGGATTAATGGGATTACACCTGCGGTGCATCTTACAAGGGTATATGTGAATCCTAGTAAATGTGGAATGTAAAGGTCTTAGCAAAATAACTAAGAAAATGCTACAAAAGCTATGTTAACTAATATGATGAAAATGTGTCAAACGATCTATGAACCAAGTGTATGGTGCCCCACGATCATACTAATGTACACAGCTACGGTTTAATAAAAATAAAAAATAAAAAAAAAATAAAAAAACTTGAGTGCTTTGGATCCAGAGCCTTATTATCACCCCGTAACTGGCGTATGTGGTGTGGTTGGCCTTCCCCCTCTGTCAGAGGCCACCAATGGGGTCAATGGCTAACTTAGGTCCTCTGTCTTCTTATGTGACCCTTTTCCCATAACTACAGTTGACAGATCCCTCATGAGATGAGCCAAAGTAATCAATACCCCTTGTGAGATGACTTTGCACTGTGACTTTGAATGTGATTCATCTGTTGATTCAACACAAATTGAGTAAACACTTACCATATGCCAAACACTTAGCACTAAATGAAGTAGACCAAATGTTGCCCTCATGGAGTTTGTAATCTAGTGGGGGGAGGCAGACATCAACTGATAAATGGAATAAGTGATTTCTACATGTAAGGTGGTAAGTGCTTTGGAAAACAACAGAGCAAAATCAAGGCAGTTGGCAGTGCTGGCTGGGGCTCTGTGATCTCCTTGGGATGGTCAGGAAGGGCTCGAATGAGAAGCTTGAATGACGTGAAGAAGGGAGACAGGCAGACACCTGGGTGAAGGGCATTCCAGACAGAACAAACAACTAGGACGATGATGTGGTGTGAGCACCTGAATTCAAGAAATGTATTCAAGAAATGTCAAGGCAGGCAGAGTGACAGAGTATCATGAGGAAAGAGGAGGTGAGAGACTGAGGGCTCAATGGTGGGGGCTTCAAGGGCCCTTAGAGGGATGCTGGCTTTATTTCTAAGAGAAACAGGGACCCACTTGCAAACGCTGAGTAACAAACGATAACTTTACAGTTTAGGTTTTAGGTGGCTCTCTCTGGTTGCAATGGAGAGAACAGAGCCAAGTTGGAGGCAGCCCTATCAGGTAGGAGGTGAGTGCAGAATCAAGAGAGAGATGATGTGTCTTGGACCTGAGCGATGGCCATGAGGACAGTGAGATGTAGCCAGATGAAGGAAATATTTTGAATGTGGAGGTGACAGGATTTGCTGATGGATTGGATGTTGCTATGAGCAAAAAAGGAGGAGCTGTAATAACCAAAAGTCTTGGAATGGGGAAGCTTTTGGTGGAGCAAGTGGGGGAGGAAATCAAGAATTCTGTTTCAAATATGAGAAGTTTAATATTATTAGGAAATGATTCCCCATAGGTCGCTTGTATTTCTGCACATCATGGCTTTCCGTTCAGGATGACCTTTTCAAGAAGCGTACGAAGTATATGTTTGTGTAGTGAACAGCCTTGGAAGATAGAGTGTCTTTCTCTGGGGCAGAGGGCAGATGTGTTTGCTGTTCAGGCTAATAAAAATAATGTCTCCCTCTGGGGCAAAGGTTGAGCAGGTTTGCTTGCAGCTTATTATAAAATACAGGGTTTTCCTAAACTCAGGGTTTTTCAGCCAAGTGCACAGTACTCACCTGGGCCCCCTCTGCATCACCCCCAGGGCACTTAGGGGACAAGAAGAACTTATGAAAACATGAAGCTCCTGCTGCCTGATGTACAGTGAGTAATGCAGGTCTTTGTCTCTGACCCAGGAGTCTCATGTCTTTGGCCAGTTATCCATGAAACTGGGGGAGGATATCTTGTTACTTGACAAGTGGTGTCAAATCCCCAGCTACTTCACAGCTCTTGACTGAGATATAAATATTAGACATCTAAGTGGAGATGTTGAGAGAAAGATGGTGTGTGAATTTGGAGTTCAGGGGAAGAGTGAAGGCCAGAAATATAAATTTGAGATTTTTTTAGCATATACAGGATTTTTTTTTTTGTTGCAGTTTGGCCGGGGCTGGATTTGAACCCGCCACCCTCGGCATATGGGGCCGGCGCCCTACTCACTGAGCCACAGGCGCCACCCCATATACAGGATTTTTAAAGCCATGCATCTGAAGAAGAAAAGTCATAGAACTAAAACCTAGGAAAAGCCAATGCTGAACATTGGGGAAAGCTGGAAGAGAACCGCAGTGAGACTAGAGGAAACTAATCAAAGAGGCCAAAAAGAAACACAGAGAGCAGCATCCTGGAAGCCAAAGAAATGAAGGGTGCCCAGGAGGAAGGGAAGAACAACTATGTCACTTGCTGCAGTGAGTCAAGTAACTACTGAATCTCATCAGGAGGCCATTGGTCAGCTTAAAAGCAGTTTGTGTGTGTTTGTGTTTGGGATGGGGTTAAAAGAAAATGGAAAGGGAAGAATTGGAGATGGTGAGGTAGACAACCTTGGGGTGATTTGCTGTGAAGGGGACAGAAGTTGAAACCAAGAATGGATTAAGGCCAAAAGAAGAGTCTATTTTCTTTCTTTTTTTTTTTTTTTAGAGACAGAGTCTCACTTTATAGCCCTCAGTAGAGTGCTGTGGTGTCACAGCTCACAGCAACCTCCAACTCCTGGGTTTAGGTGATTCTCTTGCCTCAGTCTCCCAAGTGGCTGGGACTATAGGCGCCCGCCACAATGCCCAGCTATTTTTTGTTGCTGTTCAGCCAGGGCTGGGTTTGAACCCACCACACTCGGTATGTGGGGCTGGTGCCCTACCCATTGAGCCACAGGCGCCGCCCCTTTATTATCTTTTTAATCAGAGAAATAGCAATACATTTGCATGCTAGAGGGAATGAGCCATGGAAAGGAAAAACTGATGATAAAGGAAAGAGAAGAGGGAAGTGTTAGAGGGATATCTGCAAGTAGATGAGAGAGGGTGAGGTCTCCTTGGCAAACAGAAGTGTGAACCTCAACTGAGAGCCTAGAAAGTCTGCCCACAAAAGCAGTCAGTGCCACCAATGCCAGGGACATGGGGAACTGAGAGGAGGATGCTCTTCTGCTGGCTTCCTCTCCCTCAGTGACCCAGGAGTCAGGGTCTTCAGGCAAGGGAAGAAAGAGAAGGACAGTCAGAGGCTGGAGGGGAGTGAAAACTACTGGCTTCCAGCACGGGAGAGTGACCAGACCAGCAAAATGCAATACAATCCAGGCAGCATCGAGGGTCCCCGGGAGGCTCATGGCAGTAGAGGGAGAACCTGTTCATTCATGGTCCCCATGGGGTGTGGCACTTAGGAGCTATGGCAGTTATTCTTCTTACCATGCAGAGGGTGTTCTGCCATGAGGGAGAATTAACCAAACAGCAGAGAAAAGCAGAAGCAAGAAATGAGGAGACCGTGCATTTTTGATCTCTGGTTCCAGCTCTTCCCAAGGCCTAGTTCTATCTCTGATCTTCTTTCAGTTAGATTGTTCAGTTGCATCCAGTGCCTCATTGTGACAGCTACAGAAACTCATCCCGAATGGCTTCAACTAATGCAAGGGTCATTCCCAGGTTTGAAGAAAAGTCCAAGAGTGGGCTAGATACAGTGAACCATAAGGACAACAGGGACTCAGGCTGCTTCTATCAGCTGGTAGAAGGCAATGAGCCTGGCTCTATCCTCATAGTCACAAGATGACTGCTGGAGTTCCAGCTATCTTTTCTATATTACAGCCAGAATGGGAGTAACAAGGGACAAAAAGGAATTCATCCTGACTTATTTAGCACCTATCCCCCAAATGAGTTCTTGGGAGCTCCCCCAATTGTATCAGCTGTCAATCACTCCTATCTGGGCTGGGACTCATTGCTTTTGGCTTCGGCACGTCATGACCCTAAAGAAAATTAGAATTCTATGCCAAACAAGAAGGGAGAGTGGTTATTTGATAGGCAGCTAGCAGACCCTGGCCTATCAAATGGCTTTCCAATAAAATGCTTCCCTTAACCCTTTTTAGAATAGAGTCTTTAGATGTGCAAGTAAAAGATTTGAGAGATACTGAGGAAATTGGCAGTATGTACAGGTTGGGTTGAAATCAGAGTGCTGAGCAAAGGGTACAAAGAAGATGGGGGAAGGTGAATTGGGGGTTACTGGGCTGAGCATGCCAACTTAAAGGTACAGGGGCTAAAAACAGAGGCATTTGTGCCATAAAGAACCTTTGAGAGGGTAAGGAGTGTAAAGTTCATAAAGTAAAAGGCATTTGGACACAAAAATTTGAGATTTAACATATCCTTTGCTCTCAATCCTTTTTTAGTAAGGTAGCTAATTTTTAACTTTTATTTTGCAGACTTTTTCCAAACTCCCATTATATCCACATGAATAATTGAGTTTTTATTAATCACTATTTGAGACAAAGCGACAAAAGAACAACAATGAATTAAACAGAATTTTTCCATTTTTATATCACAAGAGTGTTTATACACATTTCAAAAAAAATAGATCAACAATTGTTTCGTTCAGTTAACCGATGATGCTTGACACCTAAAGAATCAGACTCCCCAAACGTTCGTCACATTTCTAGAGATGGTCATGAAACCCTCCAATGTCACTGCCTGGATGAGACCTTCCCTAACCAACCTGTTTAAGTTTGTCCTAGTCTCTGTCGCAAGTCCGTCTCTTTTCATTTTCTTCATAGCATTCATCACTCTGTGATATCACTTGTTTACACTTGTGTGTATTTGTCTTGATTTGTGTGCCCCACTAGATTGCAAGATCCAGAACAGCAGACGGGGGGCTTCCCAGGTCTTTCTTATGATTGGATCCCCATGAATCCCCAGCATGAGTTCCATCTTGAATATCGAGTGATTCTCAGTAAATATTTCATGAATGTGATTTGTCAAAGTCCACAATACATGCAGTCCTCAGGTTATAAACAAGATAGGTTCTGTAGGTTTGTTCATAAGTTGCATTTGTATCTAATTTGGAATAGATACATGTACCTATCACCTGTAATAGTTTCTGTTTGTAAGTGCAGGTAGTATGTTTGTAGGATGTTTGTAACTCAGGGACTGCCTGTACAGGGCTTGGCACCTAGCAAGTGCTCAGTAAATGTTAGCTGTCATCACTGTCATCCTCATTATCATCTTTGTCATTCACATAGTCATAAGCCCATGGCCTCAGGGGCCAGATTGGGCACCAATGACACACATAATAAACATTTATTTTAAAGAAAAAAAAAGGTCTGTCAGTATTCAGGGTGTCCCAAAAGCTGTCCCTAAAGTTACCATACCTAAAGATGAATGGGAAATTATAGCCCTAAAGTTATTGCACCCAAGGACAGAAGGGAAATTATAGCTAAATGTATCTTTATTTACAAAATATTCATTAGTCAATTCTACAGAGAGGTGGTAAACATGTAGTGAGTATTTTGTAAATATTTCGTAAAATTGTATGATGAATATTTTGTAAGTTAAGGCACATTTAGCTACAATTTCCCACCTTCCTGTGTATGGAGCCTTTAGGGGAGACTTTTGGGACACCCTGTGGTTTGAGACTTGGACCTGGACCGTGCCCCCTTTTCAAACATCAGGGCATTAAGAGTGTATAGACTGTGAGCCCTTAGTGGGTCAACTGCTGGCACAGAACAAGGTCAGATGAACCCTTCCGTCATCCAGTGGCTGCTGATTTTCTTCATCTTGTGTCTCCCAGTCCTCCTATCCCTGATCCGCTCCCCTCCGCCACCATCCTTGCAAATTGTTGGGGTTTCCTTCTGCACACACAATGGGCCCCACCTCCATTTAGAACCCCACTTTTCCTTGCTGTCTCCAGATCTTTTAAACGAGAGACTGTGGTCAAAGAAAAGTTATTTACTACCTAGAGCTCCCTCTGCTGAAATTTTCGGTAGATGATTGGCTGGGAAACCTGCAGGTTTCGGCAGAAACACAGCTGGGCATCTGGCTAGGATTTGTTGCCTGCTTGTGTCTGTGGTGTGATCCGAGGCACTGTTCTTCTTTGGATGGGGGAGAGGGGAATGGGTGAGGCCAGCCCTTGGCCTCTGGTGCTGTGGGGTGTGTGGGGGTGGGTGTCTGCCTCCCCCCAACAGTCAGGAATCTTCATGTTTGCAAATGCTTGTTGGAGAGAATCAGGGATTCCTAGAGGTGGGAGGTGTTCTGTGAACAACTCTCTGTCACTTGGAAGCAAGTGACTCACCTGTTTATGATTTCTATCTTGTTAGAGAAGTGAAACCTAGGGGGAGTTTTTTAATTTTTTTAAAAGCAAAGTCAGGGTCAATTTGTAAAGTCTGGATAAAAACAGGCTCTAGTAAGCCAAAAACAAACAGATGCATGATTGAGATTTAATTTTAAAAAAGCAAAATCAAACAAACAAAAAACCCACCAAAGTGGATTTGACTATATTTGACTCTTAATGCTGCATTTTATTTAAATTCAGAAGAAGGAAAGTCCAGACTTTTCTGGCACTGGGGGCAAGACTGCTTGATAGAAGGGGAGAACATTTCCTAACAGACCAGCCTGCCAAGGTGACCCAACTAAAAAGTTGCTGAGATGACATTTGAACCCATGTTCTTTGAACTTACAAGCACTGGGTTCCAATGTGACAGCACCCCGGGCTCACTGCTGCCTTTCCCCTGTGATTGGTGTTCTTTCTGCTGCCAAACTTCATTCAGTGCCCTGCGATGAGCAAAGTGCCAGAAAAAATACAGATGAATAAGATTAGATTCTGGCCCTTGGGGGTAATTGCAGTTTTTTTATCAAAGCTGAGAACTAGATTTAGTGCCACTTCCTCCGGGAAGCCTTCCTTGACTACTGCTTTTTTCTTCTGATATCTTTAGGCATTCGTCGGTGACAGTGCCCTACTGCTATTAATAAAACGAATAACATCTCACATTTACTGAACACTTACTATGTGCCAGTCTCTGTGGAAAATACCTTTATATGGGTTATCTCATTTAATCTTTATAAGGAACCTAGAAGAAAGACCCTATTATCAGCCTCATTTTGCAGATGAGGAAACTGAGGCCTAGACATACACAATTGATGTTTAAAATACTATTTAAAAGGAGCAGAGCTGCAAATCAAGCCGGGACAGTCTGGCTCCTAACCATGCTACACACTGTGCTGTGTCCGTCCATGTGCCGGCCTGGACCCCGACTTCTCTGACAGCTTATTGATGGTGAAGACCCCTTCTCCTGATTTTCCTCCTAGCCCCTAGCTCAGCATTGCATACCCAGGAGCTCACAACTCTGTGTTAAGTGATTTACTCCCTCTCACAGGAAAGTGATGATGAAACAAGATTTGGGGTGGAGGTGGGCAGGAAATCCCACAAATCAGCTCAGAACTTCTTTACAGTTTTTTGGCTCTTGGTCAAGTGAGAGTAGGTATCATATTTTAAAAGAAGAATTCTTCAGGGAATCTTCTTCATACCTCTATTTGCTTGCCTAGCATGATGCCTGGCACATAATAGGGTCCAATACATCTTTGTTGAATGACTGAATGAGCTTTAAAAATTTTAAAGACTCTCCCTGCTGTTGCTGGAGCTGCCGCAGGAGTGTCAGGCAGCACTCTGAGCTCAGTCTTAAACATCAAGCTCCCTCTGTCTGGCTTTGCTGCAAGCTGAAGGCAGGGCCCCTCCTAATGCAAAGTGGATGCTTTTGTTTGGTTCGGGTTAGAAGACTGACAATGCCCAGCCCTGGCTCCCAGGGGCTTTCTCTCTACCCAAACCAACTGCACCTCCCTCCTACTGGGATGGGCATTTAAGAAAAGGAAAAATTTACCTCCTTCTCCCACTCTAAGACATTTGCTGTTCTGTCTCATCTTTTCCAAGCCTCCTCCCCCTAAGATTCTTGTGGTGCTGTCTGTCTTAGAGCAGGAAGACTGTCCCAGAGACCCTTGAAGCTTGCCCTTCCTCCTTTTCTCTCTCAGGTGATTTTTCTCCCTAAAAACATCACATATGCTGTTCATGACATTCATATCCAGCCTGAAGATTTTAAATCTCTTTCTTGTATGGCTTTTTATGAGTCAAGATAAGCAAACAATTCTGTCTCCTGAGGGACCCTTTTGAGGCCTCAGATCCTTAACCTCACTCCTTAAGCCCGTGGCCTCGGGGGAGCTGAACCAGAACACAGGCCCCAAATGACTGTGGTTAAATATGTCATGTGGAGGAAACAGATGACATCTGCTTAGGGAGAAAGATGAAGCAAAGATGGGCAAGGGGGAAGGGGTGGCAAGAGTCCCCAAAGCAGGCTCTGCTGGTTTTGAGAAGCCCTGGTAGACCTTAAGGGAGAGTTCTGGTGACGTGACAAGTCTTAGGGGGCAAATCATTCAACCCTTTATTTGGTTGTAAATGCACTGAGATCTTAGAAGGGGAAAAGACTTATCCAAGGTCATGTGCCTCAGGGAAGCTGCATGGCATAGGTGATAGGGTCTGACCCCTTGCACCCAGTTTCTTCTATCCATCAGACCTTGATCTCCATGGAGCATCCCAGTGGTTACAGGGAAGCTGGTGTCACCCCAACATCAGAAGTGAAGCAAGGAACCTTCGCCAAGCTGTTCAGCACATTCTATCTCCCTGGCCACAGCTATTGATCTAGGGGTGGATTCTCCCATTAATAAGAGAGAATCTCTGGACTTTAGAGAAAAATCCTGGGAAGTGCTGACCCTCCTTCCCCTGGGCTAGAATTAACCAAAGATACAAGCAGTTTTGGCAATTGAGTCCAGACATCTTGTGACATGCAAAAAGAACCCCAGGATAAAGTAGGCCCCATGAAGGTAGAGAGGAAAGCTTGAAAGAAACAGAATCCTAGGTTATAAATTCTGAGTTGCTGGATCAAACCTCACCTGAAGTCTTTACTCTGGAATGCTCAGTGACATGATCCAGTGAAGTCTGTTTTTAAGACACTTAGAATAAGTCTTATTACTATTAGTAATGGCTTTATTACTTATAACTAAAATATTCTCAACTGATAAACAGCAGACCAATGGCCTTAAGAGGTTGCCTTTGTTCTGGGTCACTCCTGGTTAGGTGCTGAGCCCAAAGGGAAGGACTCTATCTCTGGCTAGGCTATAGATGGTCCTAAGATTGACACTAGTCTGGAGTTTGGAATCTCTGCTAGGAGGTCAGGGAAGCCAACTGGCTAGTCACATGGGTCCAGAAAGCATTTGGTGGTCATTGCAGACCCACCCGCATAAGTCCCGAGTATTGTGCGCACATCTCTGCAGTGATGGTCATCTCACTACATATATTTGCATCTGGTTCCTCTAGACCAGATGTAGTATTCTCCTGCTAAAGATGAGATTATGCCTTACATGCTTTGGATCCCTGCATCTGGCCCAGTGTCTGACCCCAGGTAAGTGTTCATGGATGCCTGCAGGGTGTAAGAAACAATCTCTTTCCATCCCCTGTCTCATTCTCTGATGGAGCCTCTTTATATTCCACTTTCTTTTCTTTAAAAATTAGGATGAGGTTAAAAAGTGCAGCAGGCAAAGCATTCCCCCAGAGTCCCCAGTTCACAAACTGAGGATTTGACCTGCTGTTGTATTCTCATAGGGCTAAGTTTGGATCGGGACATCAGCTCCATCTCATGTGTTTGCTGTTCAGAGTTGCTGAGTGTAAAGCCCTGGGCAAGAGGACTATGAAGGGAAAGGCCGGAAAGACTGAGTTAGAGAAGGCTGGGAACAAAACTCGAGTTCACTGGAATAATTCTGTTTAAACCCTCCTGGATGGAGGAGGAAGCTCAAGCCCAGGGAGGAGTCCTCATCCTCCTGGCTCAAGGTCACTGGGACAGACCAGCCAGGCTGGGGAAGAACTCCACTTTACACAGCAAGCCCTGTGGAGAGAGGACTTCCAGGTGGACAGGGAAAAGGACGTGGTGGGCGGCTCAGGGTGAAGGCTGAGAAACTCCACGGGTCTTACTTTTGCCATTAAAACACTTGCTTGCCAAGTGGGTTTAGAGTCTCCTGGGTTGTGAGTCCTCAGGGGCCAGAGAAGTGACTCAGTGAGCGCTTAGTACATCGCTGGCACTGAGGTTGGGCGTTTGATTCAGGAGACACTCACAGTGCTTGGGCTGATTAACTCCAGAGACTCATTCAAAGCCTCCTCCCCAGCCCTTCGAGCCGGGGATCAGGGATCTGGCTGCCTGAGCCGGGACCTTGCGTGGCTCTCACACTCCTGAAGTGTTTTTCTCACGTCTCCGCCTGCCAACCAGTCTCGCACCAACAGAAGGTTCCTGCACCGCGAGCTCCGGGCCGAGCAGTCTCCTCCCTCCTCTGTCTCCAGGACCTCATGACCCCTTCTCTTTCTGACCTCCTCTTGATTCGGAGCAGGGGCCCCCCTCACCCAAAGCTGCCCTGTGTTCCTGCCCCGGCTTCTTCTTTGCAGCGGGAGTTGTATCCCTTTCCCCAACCTACTCCTACTCTTGTCCTGGGGGGGTCTATGTGGTCCCGGGTCGCCCCCACCCCCTCCCTTTCCCTCCTCCTTTTCCTCCCTCGGCTCCGCCCCCAGGCCCCGCCCTCTCCACTCCGGCCCGCGCCCCCCGCACCCCCACCCGTGGCCCCTTAGCAGTCATTCGCCCCCCAGTCGGGGACGGGGGCGTGGGCAGGAGGGAGTCGCGCGGGCCAGGCGCCCGCCCCTCCCCGCGCGCGCTCCCAGCGCCCCCCTGCGCGGCCTCCCCGCTCCCGCCTCCCCGCCTTCCCCTCCTCCTGGTGACGTCCGGGTCCCTGCCCGTCTGAAAACTCCGCGCCGCGGCGGTGGAGGCGGCGGCGGCGGCGGCGGCGGCGGAGGAGGAGGAGGCGCAGCTGCGAGCCGAGGCGGCGGCGGCCGAAGCGGGAGCCCGAGCGGCAGCCGGCGGCCGCGGAAGCCGCGGGGAGCGCGGGGGCGGCCCGGAGCGCGCCGGGGTCCCCGCGCCCCGCTCGCCTGCCGCGCTCCGAAGATGGTGGCGGCGCCGTGCGCCCGGAGGCTGGCCCGGCGCTCGCACTCGGCGCTGCTCGCCGCGCTCACGGTGCTGCTCCTGCAGACGCTGGTTGTGTGGAATTTCAGCAGCCTCGACTCCGGGGCCGGGGAACGCCGCGGGGGCGCAGCGGCCGGCGGCGCGGAGCAGCCGCCCCCGGCCCCGGCCCCGCGCCGGGAGCGCCGGGACCTGCCTGCCGAGCCGGCTGCAGCCCGGGGAGGAGGCGGCGGCGGCGGAGGAGGAGGACGGGGGCCCCTGGCGCGGGCGCGAGGAGGCGGCCCCGGAGAACCCCGAGCGCAGCAGCCGGCCAGCCGGGGGGCACTGCCTGCCGGGGCGCTGGTAAGATGCCCTTTCGACTCGCGCCCGCGGGGAGGGAAGGAGGGAGGGAGGCGGGTAGCAGCAACCCCACGCCCCCCTAGCCCCTGAGCCCGGGTCATCAGCCTGGGTCTCCGCGAGCCTGCGGACTCCCCATCTCTTCTCCCTGGAAGCCGGGTTGGGTCCCCGCCAAAGCTCAGGAGTCGTGGGCCGCCCCATGCAGAGACCGAGGAGTGCTCCCGTGGTGTCTGGGGGAAGTTGTCTCCTGTGGAGGCGCGTTGGGGGTTACGGAGCCTGGCTGGGTTCCTGTTTTCCGTCACTCTTGCTGGGCACCCGACTTGCTCTGTGCGTGTGAGTGTCGGTGCCTCGCTCCCCGCCTGAGTGCGGGAATGGTGCCGGATTCTCAGCCGCCGCTCTGGGTGGTTCTCGCAGCTGCATCTTTTTGGTCTTTGCCGACCTGGGTGCAGACAGCCGAGCCTCCTGTTTTCCCTGGCTTGCGATAGGATCTGGGATGGGTGTACCAAGCCCCCATTGAAGATTCAGTCTTGGGTGGCTGGTCTCACTTTGGGTCTCCCGTTTCTCCTGGATGCGTGAGCCTCCGTCTTCGCCTTCTCTGCCTCTAACCTTGCCGTCTCCCATGCCCTGTCTGGCTTTGCCTCTTACCCATCTCCAGTTACCGGGCATGGTCCCTTCTTCTCGCTGGTCATCCCTGGCTCTCTGTCTTGTGTGTGGCCGGTTCCAGTCACCAGCTCTGTGTCGGACCGCACTGTCACTGACATAGGTTTTCTTTGCCCCCTTTGGGTGCAGATCTGGGACCAGCTGGGTGGGTAGAGGGAAACTGAGTTGACTTTCTACCCTGTCCCCAACTTCTGCAGGGATGCATTTTGCATTTTCTTTCAGCTGCCCTGAGGAGCTAAGCGCACTGGAGGCAAGAGGTCAGAGTCCTGGAGGCAAGAGGTCAGAGTCCGCACGTGTGGGCCAGGGTGCCAGCTCCCCAGGGGTGGGAACGTCTGTCTTAAGGCATAACCAGCGTGTTTGTGTTTCCAGCTGTATCTTCATCATGCCCGTGGCCTGCAGGGATCTGCCTAGTCTCCAAAGGATGTCAGACACCAGTGGGGTGGTTTCAGGATCCTTAGGACTGAATGCATTTCTCTGTCATTTGTCACTTTGGGAGTCCTCACACTGTGATGCTTTCTGATCTGCTAAACTTCTTTGGAGCCTGTGAAGCCCTCTCTGCCGGGAGTACATTCTTTGTGCCTGCAGGCTGAGCCAGCCCTGAGACGCGATGTGATGGCATTTCACGTTGCTGTGTGGGTAGCAGGGAAAATCTTTTCCTCATTGGTGGGAAGTGGCGTGAGATTCCTGGTGGAGAACCAGAGCATCAGCAGTGACCTGCCACTTCTTCTTTACAGGGAAGGGTATCCGAGACACTGTCTTTGAACTCCTGGAGTTGATAGTAATGTGTTCTAGGAGAAATGCAATTAGAAGTTCTTTCTGCATTTGAAGACCTACTGAGAGTTGGGCGGGGCCATGGAGTATGTCCTGCTGTCCAGTGTAGGGACACATAGGGTGGACAGGGAGGTGGCAGAGGCTTACTGTATCTTTTGCATCTGGAATTCCGAAGGGGTTCAGAGGTGCCCTTAGGGTGCTTATACCACCTGTTGAAACAAGTGAAGAGAGGGAAGGAGGCAGACTGGTTAGTTTCCTCATAGGTCCCTGACTGTCTGAGCATCTAAGCACAACCCCTTTTGGTGCCTTCAGTTCTGTCTTACTCGCTCACGCCCTAGCTTGGCCACAGAGGGTTTGCAGTTGGCGGAGTAGGTGTATGCATGCCGTTTTCCTTTTTTATTCCTTTTGGAATTCTAGTTCCAGCAGCAGACTTGCTCTGCTTTTCTGAAACTCTGCTTCCATCTGCAAGTTCAGTTACTCTTCCCCAGCCCACACCTGCATGTCCTAATGTCTCAATTTCTTCTCCTTCTGATGTAGACATTTATGTATTTTCTTTTCTCTCTTTCTTTTTTTTTTTTTTTTTTGGTTCCTTTCCTTTCAAGTAGTTGTCTGCCATGCTGCTATTGACTATTGTCACTCCTGAATTTGTATTTTATTTTAATTGCTTGTCTCTTTACTCTTTTTCCTCTTCCCCACACGTAGGCCATGGAGGGCGGGTTCCTGAAATTGAAGCACAGACTGGATTGAAGCTGGCTGGATCCTGGGGTCTGTCCCTACTCCAGCTGTGCCCACCCAGCCTCTGCCCTCTCATAGAGCTCCAGGAGACCAGAAGGGGGCAGGCTGTTCCCAAAGTCCAGTATAGCTGGAGCTTGGGTTGCAGGCAAGGAGAGAGGACCAGACAGTTTCGCAAGCCATGAGGCCCCTTACAGCATGCGGTTTGTTTCCAGACCTTGCAGGGGCTGCCAGCATGATGCTTTAGAGGGAGATTCGGGAGAGGGACATTAAAAAAAAAAAAAATCCCTGCCATTTTCCAGATGGCTCTTGTAAAGAGCTGGTCAGGCACTTGCTTAGGAGATGATGCTTCATGTCCACAGGGTACAGGTGGGGGTGGGGTTGGGCGGGCAATGGTTGTTTTTGCACGGCCTCCAGTGGTGGTGGGCGTCTTGCAGAGAGTGTTAGGCGGGCATGGCATTTAGAGCATTTTCCCAACCAGACCTTTCTGCTTCTTTATGCCTGTTCTCTCAGAGCTTCTGCCCCTGTTATGTTTGAGGAATTGCATTCTAGGGGAAGAACTGGATTGTAATTTGGGTACATTTAAGAAGCCAAGAAGAAACACCTAGTTTTTCAAGCAGAGTCAGAGGGCATATCCATAAAAGATTTCCAAGTTCCCCTTTTCCTCTCAGCCTCTTTCAGAGCTCTTAAATATTGGAATTATTGGGTGGATTGTAGCAAAGTTTAGTGGCTGTGACACTGGTGCTTTCTCTGAGTTTCCAATAAACTGGATTTTACTGTCATCTCAGAATTTAAGAAACAGATGGGCTCACTTACAAAGGGAGGGAAAATCTTGGGGCAGGGGACAACTGTCAAAAAAATCAGCTACAGGTTCTAAATAGATTGCTAGATTTTGGAGAAAATGAAAGAGAGCTGTGCGCGATAATGTAATGAATGTTTATTTTGTTTCCCTTTGGTGATTCTCTTCTTGAAGTCCTCACATTTATTGCTTGTGCTGTTAGATAAACTGTTACTCAGTAAGTTTCATTTACGAAATCTTATTTTATATTGCTTTTGCCTCCGTCTGTCCCTCCACAAAGTAGAATGGGGTTTCTGTATCATCTGACCCCATTGAAATGTTGATTTTTCGGTAGAAATTCCTCATACTTCACATTACTCAGATAACTCAGGACTTTTTAAAGACTTAGACAGCGACATTGAAAGACTGGTTCACTGGGTCCAAACCGCCTCTAACAGCATCAGTAGCATAGCTTTTCTTTCTATTCAAATGTTTTGAGACCAGAGAAAACAGGGGGTATCTTATCCATGGTTCATTTATCACAGTCTCGGTGGAGTTTTATTTTGTGTGAGTGACGCGTTGCACTTATCATACAGAAATATGCATCATTGAACAATAGTCAAATGTTGCCATCTGTTTAATCATATACTGGAAATTGTAAATAAAATAAATAGAAGTTATATAGATAGGTGTATATATATATCAATTCTATTTTATTTATATATATGTATATGCATGCATATATATCCACTTTCCTTCCATCTTCTCACACTATAGACATTCTCCCTGGTATATCAGTTCAATTTTCATCTGCCAGGAGGTTGGGTGGTCAAATGCTTGCTACTTTTTGGATAGGAAACTAGACAAGGTGTAAGTGCTTATTTACTGGCATTTGTCCAACTTTTAGTCCATGGTCTTAGTAGAAAAGGGAATTTGGTGGCTTGAACTAAAGCCATCGTTGCATCTTTGTTTGTCCCCAGAAACCAAAACTATCCTTAAGGATATCTCTGAAGTGACAGTCTACCTTTACCCCCAGAGCCGTGGTGATCAGGGGGGTCTATCTGTGTTAGTATTTTAGTGCAGAAAGACTTAGCACGTATAACCTGCTGGACTGCACAGGTGAGGGTGACCTCGTGCCCATCTTTTGGTTGAAGCTGCCCTAAGAGTTGTCACTTACAACAGCTCACTCTCCTTTTCTTGTACATTTCCTCATTTTTGTGGACCCAGACCCCATCTACCAGAAGCAAAGAGAAACTACTTTGAGGAAAAAAAAAAAAATTAAATAAAAAAAAAACAAAACTCTATCGAAACTTACATTCAAGGAAGGCGTGTGAGAACAGGAGAACGAGTAACAAAAAGTGTGTGCCAGGCCTCAGCACAAATGAAAGAGACCTCCATTGAGAAATCTGGGGTCTGAGAAACCTGGATCCACATTCCAGCTTGGCTCTTTCTTAATGAGCAAATAGAATGGTAATTGTAACAGTAATAATGCCTGTGTTACAGCGATGATGTGCTAGGCACTTTTTTTATGGATACATGATGGTACATATTTGGGGTGTACCTGTGCTATTTTGATACATTCATATGATGTGTAATGATAAAATTGGAATAAATGGGATATCCATCCCGTCAAAGATTCCCTTACCTTTTCTTTTTACTGGGGACATTTGAATTCTTCCCGTCTAGCTAGTTTGAAATATAAAATGGATTATTGTTAACTGTAATCATACGACTGAACTGTCAGACACTACATCTTATTCCTTTTATCGAACCATATTTTTGTACCTATTAATCAACCTTTTCATCCCCTTTCACCCTTTCCCTTCCCAGCCTCTGGTGACCACAAATTTACTCTCTGTCTTCTTGAGATCCAGTGTTTTAGAGAACGTGCAATATTGGTCTTTCCTGTACCTGGCTTATTTTATCATCTCATGATGGCCTCCAGTTCCCTCCATGTTGCTGCATTTGACAGAATCTCATTCTTTTTTAGGGCTGAATAATATTCCATTGTGTTTATATATTTTCTTTATCTGTTCTTGGATCCTTCGGTTGATTTTATATTTTGGCTATTGTGAATAATGCCACAGTAAACATGGAGTGCGGATACCTTTTTGATACACTGATTTCCTTTACTTTGCATATCTTGTGCTGGATCATATGGCAATTCTGTTTTTATTTTTTTGAGTCACTTCCATACTGTTTTCCATAATGACTGTATTAATTTACATTCCCACCAGTGGCCTATGAGGGCTCCCCCTTCTCAAATCTTCACCTGCATGTGTTACTTTTTGTCTTTTAGATAAAGGGATTGGTGGGTCCACACCTAGGGTGCATCTTGGAAAGGTGCAGGTGATGTTGACTAAGTGTAGAGTATAAGGGTTTGAACACAATAATAAAGAAAATGCCATGAAGGCTATGTTAGCCAGTTGGGTGAAAATATTTCAGACTGTATATGGAACCAGCACCTTGTACCTCTTGATTGCATTATTGTACACAGATTTGATTTAATAAAAAACAAAAAAAAGCCATTTTAACCGTGAAGAGATGATACCTCTTTGCAGTTGTGATTCCCATTCCCCTGTTGATCAGTGATGTTGAGCATTTTTCATAGTGCCTGTTGGTCATTTATATGTTTTCTTTGGAGAGATGTCTATTCAGATCTTTCGCACAATTTTTAATTGGATTATTTGTGGTTTTTTGCTATTGAGTTGAGTTCCTGAGATATTCTATTGATATATAGCATGATTTGGCTATTAATTCCTTGTCAGATGGATAGTTTGCAGCTATTTAATCCCATCCTGCAGGCTGTTACTTCACTTTCTTGAGAGTTTGCTCTGCAGAAGCTTTTTAGCTTGATGTAATCCCTTTTGTGTATTTTGGCTGTGCTTTTGAGGTTTTTATCCCCCAAAATCTTTGCCCAGACCAGTGTCCTGAAGTGTTTCCTCAGTGTTTTCTTCCAGTGGTCTCATAGTTTTGGATCCGATGTTTAAGTCTTTAATGCATTTTTGATTTAATTTTTGTATATGGTGAGAAATAGTTTCATTCTTGTGTTTATCCATAAGGGTATGGTTATCCAGTTCTCCTAGCACTGTTTATTGAAGAGACTGTTCTTTCCCCAGTTCTTGGTGTTCTTGGCACCTTTGTGGAAAAGGAGTTGGGTGTGAATGTGTGGATTTATTTCTGGGTTCTCCATTCTGTTTGCCAGGCACAATTTAAAACCCTTTATGTGTATTAACTCGTTTAATCCTTCAAGCTATTGTACTATTAAATTTCAACAGGCAACAGTCATGGTGCTTAA
The DNA here is from genome assembly GCF_027406575.1 of Nycticebus coucang. NCBI lineage: Eukaryota > Metazoa > Chordata > Mammalia > Primates > Lorisidae > Nycticebus > Nycticebus coucang. Next base: position 94,061,228 of record NC_069791.1, on the reverse strand, counting down.
TGTAACTAAGCCTTGTTTTAGGTGTTTAGTAATATTAACTCATCAAACCTCATGCCGTATCGAGGAAATTGAGGCATAGGAGCTTATGCAGCTTCCCCACAGTTATAAATGGCACAGCTGGGATTTGAACCCGGGCAGTTCCTGCTCTGACCTGCTCTAGTCTACACCCTCACTTTTTTAAGTGTCTTGTGAGGGTCTCCAAGTTTGTAATCACAGGACTTGTATATGTAAGGGGATACCCCGTAGTTAGCTATGTCAAAATGCCCAACATCAAAGACAGGATTTTATTTAAAATTTTTTTTCTTTTATATATTTAAGGTGTATAACATATTTTAACATACCCATCCATATGTATAGATAGCAAAAGGTTAACAGAGTCAAGCAAGTTAACATACCCATCATTTCACATAGTTACCTAATTTTTATGTGTATGGCAGAAGCACCTAAAAGCCACTATTTTTGCAAAAACATGGTGAGTATAATACAATGTTATTATTATTATTATTATTATTATTATTATTATTTTTGTAGAGACAGAGTCTCACTGTACCGCCCTCGGGTAGAGTGCCGTGGCGTCACACAGCTCACAGCAACCTCTAACACTTGGGCTTACGCGATTCTCTTGCCTCAGCCTCCCGAGCAGCTGGGACTACAGGCGCCTGCCACAACGCCGGCTATTTTTTTGTTGCAGTTTGGCCCGGGCTGGATTTGAACCCACCACCCTCAGTATATGGGGCTGGCGCCCTACTCCCTGAGCCACAGGCGCCGCCCATAATACAATATTATTAAGTGTAGCCCTCGGGTTGTGCATTGCATCTCAGAGTTGCTCATCCTCCATACTGCGTATCTGCTCCTTTGGATTCTTTGACCTACATTCCTTTCTTTCAGGACGGGATTTTATGGTCCTGGAAAAGAAAGTATCACTCTGTAGTGAAATACGCAGAAGCCTGCTAGGGAATAATTGAACTTGAAGTGCTGTGTTGGCTGGAGAAAGTTTTGAGTTCCGTTCTCTCTGGCCAGAAGAAAAAGGGCAAGAGATACGGTGCAGGTTTCTTTGGCCAGTGGACATATCCTAACCCGCCCCAGGGCTGGCTCACTGGGGAGCCACCACTTGTACCCGAGAGCCTGGGTGAGGCGGGACTGGCAGCGAGAGCTGTCTCTATGAATAGGCAATCCAGATCATCTTGTCCGTACTTCCTTCCGCCTGCAACAGAAACTACCCGTTAGCCCACAGTTGCTTGTCAGGGCATCTGTGCCCCTGTGGTCCCTGTGCTCCCTGGGTTAGGTTGTCCTCTCCCCCAGTGGAAACCAGAGCCGTTACAAAGAAGTTGGTGGAGCTGAGTCACCTTAACCCTGATCATGGAAACTGGCATTATTAGTATCAGTGACAGCGGCCCCAGGCACCCTGCCAGATGGAAAAGGGTGGGGCCCAGTGTCAAGTCTTTCGGGTGTCTTCCCCTTCAGGGGCCCTTGAAGGCAGGGAACTGGATTTGTTCTGTCTCAGGCCTGGTTTGTCCAGGCCAGGTGACTGCTGGCTTATCTGGACATACAATCCAGGCTCCTGTGTCAGTGGGTGCAAATGAGGCAATGTGGTAACAGCTGTTTGTTTCTCCTCCCAGGGAATCCTTTGCTCTAATCCTTGGCCATGAGGCTTTTGTTGTAAGCCTGGTTTGTGGAGCCCAGAGATTGATGCCACTGTTCCGTACCCAAAGGGTGCAAGTGTTGTACTGTGATGAGGAGGAGGAGAAAGAGGATAATTTATTTTATTGAATGTTTACACTGCACTGTGGAAGGAGTAAAAAGACATGATCTTACTGAATCCTTACAGCATCGTACAAGTTAAGGGCTATTGCTATCATCTGTACTTTTCTGATTAAATATAACAAAAACTAAGACAATAAGTTAGATGAAAATTAAACTGAAGAAAAGTGGCCTAACTAGGAATTGAAACAAAGGCTATGTTCTTAGTCACTACTGATTCAGAGTCTGTAATTCCCTGGACTGTAACCCCTTCTGCTCCCCTTCCTCCCATCCGTTCATGCAGGCTTGTGTCGTCCATCCATCCATCTGTCCGTCCATCTACCCACCTGTCCAGCCACTTTCCCAATCACTTACTCTCCACTCCAGCGGTCAGAGTGTGCTAGGCCCTGTGCCTGGCACTGGGACTACACTGGTGAACAGGACAGATGTGCTCCCTGGCCTCCAGGAGGACCAGCCTGGCAGGCAAGGGTTAGGGCCCCTGCTCGTAAGTGTCTTGTCCGCAGAGCTTCCTCTCACACGCTGGCCTGGCTCGCTGCTGACTCTTTAACCCTACGGTGGCCTCTTGGACACAATGGGAAGGTGCCTCTGGAAAGGTGGGTACAAGGAATAGTGTAAATCCAGACCTTGGATGTCCTCAAGTCTCCTGCTATCCAGGAATGTCCGAACATGAGGCCTGGGCCACCCCACTCATCTTACAACTGAGGGAGGACCCCGGAGATGAGCAGGGGTCAGATGCTGTGGGGCCTGGGAGGCAGGTCATGTAATGTTAAGGAAGTAGGAAGTGCTCTTACACCATCTCCGTGGGACCTGGGCATGTCGCTTCACTTCTCTGGGGCTCCCATTTCCTCATCTAAAGCACAGGGTCCAGGAAGGCACCTGCTTTGCAGGGAGTGGTGACGTGGGGCAGCTCTGGCCCTCGACAGCGCTCTGCTCTCCCTCCCTGAGGCAGCCACATCACCAGAGATGTTTGCTGGGGGGTGGGGGGGTCTCTCTCAAATTCCTGCCCCATGGGTACATTTGGTTTTGCCCACACTGAATTTTAGGATATAGAATAAGCAGGCACCGATATTTAATGATATGCCATAAGACAGTGTGGATTTTTGGAGTTCTTTTCAAAGTCACAATACCCAGCATTTCTGGGCTTGCATTCTTGCTTGGTGTTAAGTGGCCAAGCTGAAGAATGGTTGTGCCCCAGAACAAGTTCTCAAGAGTCCTCTCAAGATTGCTCTGACACCTGTGACTCCTACAACAACCTCTAGGCTGTTGAGTTTACAACATGTTTGGAAGACGTCTGTGTTCACAGTGAAGAGTTAAAAATAAGTTCTGTGGTTACCTTATTCTCATGTGGCTTATCCACGGCACTTATTTACCTCCGACTGCCTTTGTCTACCCTGGGCATGAAGGAGATTCCCCCACCCCCCTCTGCTTGCGGTGGATACCCAGAATATGCAAATTCTTGTAAGTATTGGGCCATTTTGAAAGCACATGTCCTTGACAAAAATAGAATCATGCATTCTGCAGTTTGGTATGCCAGTTTCCCCTTTGCGGGTGGGGAGCGTGAGTACCAGGCTGTTTTGAATCAGCTGCCTTCCCCTCTTGGGGCTCACCAGGACCTTGCCCCCAAGAGCATGCTTTGGGGAGTTGAGAGCTTTTAGGGACAAGGGGCAAGGGGAAGAGGGGAACATTCTGGAGCACCTTGGCTTGGTCCCAAACTCTGTCAGGGACGGACTGTGACTTTCATCTCTGTGTCTTTTTGGCGTTTCATCAGATGATGCTAATAAGCCTCCCTCCCTCCTTCCTTCCCTGGGTTGTGAGGATTAAATCTGATAAACAGATGAGAAAGCGCTTTGAAGCTTTCACAGAAAGCCCCATGTGAATGTCAGACAGGCTCATATCTTAGAGTGGAGGAATGTGGGGGTGTTCGGAACTCTTAATTGTGTGCCCTGCCTCACATTGTCTGGGGTACAAGAAGTGAATGAATGAATGAAACCCCCCTGAAGTTTCCCACCCACTCATCTATTAATTTAGTAGGTACTGGGTAAGGGTCCGCTGTGTTCCAGGCTTTATGCAAAGCAGAGAAGTACAGATGTGACTCCGCCTTCACGCAGTTTATGGTCTGGGGGCAGGATGCGCCCCAAACAAAAGCAAACAACATTAAAAACAAGTTGTAAGTGTAGTAAAGGAAACAGTCAGGATTGCTGAACATAAGGGGCTGTGGGTGAGCATTTATTTTGGATGGGGTGGGCTTATTTTACTTATTTGGGGGTGGGGATTTATTTTAGCCAGAGTAGTTCCAAACTAGTCCCAGGAATCACGATATACTGGTGACTGGAGTTGCTATGTGGGCAGACAGTCTTAAATATAACAGCTTTTCTGTACAACATCCAGTCAATTCTTAAATTTTGCATATGTTCTTTTAACTTCTTCCTCTTCTTTTTTTTTTTTTTTTTTTTTTTTTACCAAATGTACTATGTATACATTATTGTAAATGTATGGCTCAGCGAATTTTTGTAAATACCCAGGTTAATTTAACCCAGACCAAGAAACAGAGCATTGATGATATCCCAGAGGCGCCTCTCCTCTGCTTCTTGGGTTCTTGGGTGAACATTTTAAAGAACTATCAATAGCTATATATTTCTTTAAATGTATATTGGGAAAAATATATAAATAGAACCAGTATAAAACAGCACCTTCAAGGTTCTTAATCCTTAGCATGCAGGTAAAGTAGGATTTAAGTAAAAAGAAGTTAGTTAACAAAATGAAAATATGTAAGTAATCGTAGGAAACCCTACCACTTCTATTCCTAATTCTGATTCCAGCTTGGTTGATGTAAGACAGTTAGGGAAGTGCTGGAATGGCCAGGGTTTGGTAAATGTCAGCTTTAACCAGTCTGAAGATCCTTTGCTCCTCGGGTAAATAGCTGTGCTGTTTTCTGAAGTCCAGATGGAGAAGATTTAAGTAAGACTTTAGGGGGAACTGTGCTCTGGGTCCATCTGCATGGAAGACCCCATCACAGGCCCTCTCTGGTGGTCTTGCTTGCTGTCAGGGTGGCTCCTGCGATTAGGGTAAGTAATCACCCCAGCGGACTCCCCAGGCCCGTCTTCTGTGACTTAGTTCTGGGTGTTGCATGCACGTCTTTTTGATTCACCACTGTGCATTTACTTCCTGTTGGCTGTTTGTACTGGAGTCCCCCATGGGTTGGACATAAAATTAACTTGCTGAACGGGTCCTCAGATGGGCCCATGATGACTGCATTAGCTTAACCCTGAACCGAGACTCTCCCGTTCGGAACCGGGGTAACAGAACCATAGTATAACATTAGCAGCAATTCAGAAGGGCCATGGAGACAACTAATCATTTCATAATGAGACGGGGAGAAGAAATAAAAGCCAAGAGCTCAAGGACGGAATGATAATTTTGCAAAGTCTCAGCACTCAAAACAGGCTAACGTTCATAAAATAAACAAATGTTTTTGGTAATGGAGAACTAATGTATACATTATTTAAGGATAATATTAAAACCAGATTAGATGGATCAAGCAGTACAGCCTTTACCTCATTAAGCACCCTTTCTTTGGGGATATGGAAGAGTTATTCTCTTTCTTTTTTTCCCTTTTCTTTTTCCTTGTGAAGTGCGGCTTTATTAATTAGAGATGTAATGGGACTTTTTTTTTTTCATACTGGCTGATTTCTGTTTATTTTTTAATGTAGAACCGTGCTTTGCAGATGTTCTCCTTGAAATAAAAGCCTATTCATTGTGTTTCTCTTATCCCCAGCACAGAAGGGGCAGCTGTTAGACAGAGAGAACCCCGTTTGCTTGTCCGCGGGTGTTACCACTGATTCTGTTTCTGATGTGAAGTGCTCTTATTCCTTGCTTTTTCTCGTAATCCTATTGTGGGATATGTTTTGAATTGCTGTGTCTAACGTCCTTTTGTTTTGAAGGTGAGTTGAAGACAGAAAACAGGCAGGTAGAGGTGTTAAGAGAAACATCTCCTGAGGAAGGATGTGCAGAGAAGGACCGGGTGCTTTGAGGGTGGGGGTTAGATGATTAACTCTTTCCAGGTCTGGAGGCTGTTCTGGCTTTCTTTTAGAGTTATAGACAACAACAGCATCACTTGGAGGAAACTGATTCTTCATTGGAGTGAACAGGTGGATATAAACTTCCAATAAAAGTGGGCCATCGAACCAGGACAGATGCCCTGTGCAGGTCAGCAGGAATGATTCTTAAGGGAAGACCATGTCGCTTGGCAATTAGGACATTGTTGACCCCCTTGGGGCAGTTTTCTGAATTATTTTCGATGGGACTCTAGCGCTATAAGACACTTCAATAAAAATAAATTTTGTGGTTAAAAAAAAAAAAGTGGGCACTAGAACGTTCTAATGGGGAACATGGAAACCAGAGGCAACCTGGCTCTTTGTGTGTCAGGTTTTGGCTGCAGATGGAAATGATGGCACCATCGAGTTCTTCTCTTTTCTAATTAAAAAAAAAAAAAAAGTAAATTTTTGAAATTGTAATTTATTAACCAAAATCAGTGATTTCAAATCAAAGTCCAATTTGAAGTGCTGATGAAAAAATTTGAAATTCTGGCCTACGTTCTCAAAGAGGTGACACTTTGAGTGAGGTGAGATGTGTTTCTCCTTCCAAGTGGGACCTCCGCTCTCTACTTTGCCACCAGGCCCACCAGGCTGCTTTTTGTTGTGTTACTTGCAAGACCACTGTTGGGAGCTGAGTTTATAATGTCATAATAATATTACAGCCATAATAATAACTGCTGTTGTCCATTAAATGTCACTACCTGCCAGGCACAGTGCTGCCAGCATCTCATGGTTGTCATATTTAATTATCACGGCAGCCTCACGAAGTGCCTGCTGGTGGTATTCTCACTTGCAGATGAGGAGGCACAGAGAGAGGAAGGGATTGCCCATGGTTGCAAAGCAGTAGACTTGGAATTCCAACTCAGACAGTGTGACTTAGGTGTGTCAAAGTCCATGTGTGTGCTGCTCGGAAAGTTTTAATCAAACGTTTCCCATTAGAGTCCCAGAGTGGCTCTGCAAGAAAGTTGGTACTGTTCAACCATTGTATGGATGGAACCTCTGAGATACAACAGTGCATGAGTCACCCAAGATAAAACCGTGACGTGAAATGCACCAGGTGACTTATTGTCTGCAAAGAGAGGACAGGTGTGCAAATGACCGTGGACATGGACCTTTGGGAAGCTGACAGTCTGGCTCTGGTGTCAGTCCCCCTGTCACTCTCCATGCACGCAGAGCAGAGCAGGGGTGGCGCCCTCCACCTTCCATCCATATACATGCATAGTCTTAACAGTGGAGAAGTAGCATCTAAAGTGTCATATTTTGATAAGTTGCTGATTTGTATTAAAATAATAATTACAGTGATAATTACAAGCACGGATTTCATTGAGACTCAGCTGCTGACTGTGAGGAGAAATAATTAACTGCATATTCTCTGGAAATCAAATAGAAGCCAGGCCTGGCCTTTTTCCTTTGTCAGGGTCCAGCGCAGGTTTTCCTGCAGGTTGAAGGCCAGGTGCTTTGCCAGGTGTTGTTTATGTTAACACTATTGAGGCAGATTTCCATGCAAGGAGTGGCTGGGAATCGTCCTTTCTCATAGACCCCCAAGGAAAATAACTTGGCTGGATTCAGACAGTAGCACCATCCCTTAATCCACAAAATACACCCCACCCTAGAAGCAAACACAATACTAGCTAGCAGAGAACAATTTAAGTCTGCCTTTTATTATTCAATATTCCTAAATAGTCCAGCACTGGTGAATCCCTGGCAGTGAAGGAGCTAATGTGATTTGATTGCTGTGGTTTTCTTTATACTTTTGTGTTTGAAGCTGGTTAAATCATAAGCTATCTTATTTTAAACTTGCTAAAATTCTCTTGAAATAGAACAAACATATGGAAAAGGGCACAAATCCTAAATGGACAGTTTAGGAAAGTGGCCACACCCAACTAATAACCAGCTTCCAAATCCAGAGTACAGAATATTAGCAGCCCTCGGGTCCCTCTCATGCCCAGGCTGATCCCACACCTCCAAGGGTCGTCTCTGCCAAGACCGGGTAACCCCATTGGTTGCGTTCACCTCTTTTAGAACTGGAATGTGATCTGTATGCTTTCGTTCCTACTTTGTTCAGGTTAAGGTTGTGCCTGTGAAATTCATCTGTTTTAGGGGTTGGTAGACCACAGCCTATTTTCATGTAGCCTGTCAACTAAGAATCGATTTTACATTTTTAAATAGGGGAAAATTCCAACAGAAGAGTAATGTTTGATGACATGTGAAAATTACATGAAATTCAAATTTGTGCTTTCAGGGAGCAGTGACTTGAGTCTGCGGGTGCTATTCCAACAGAGGGAAGCATTGTAATCTTCATCTATCCCACTTACTGTGGCAACTGGTAAAAGGCTGTTTCTACTGTAAAAACAAAACAAAAACAGAAAACAAATTCCTGTTTGTAAATAAAGCTTTATTGAAACATGGCCATGTCCATTCATTGACATACCAGCAATGGCTGCCTTTATATGCCATTGGTAGAGTTGAATAGCTGTAGTAAAAACTGTATGGCCCAGGGTGGTGCCTGTGGCTCAAAGGAGTAGGGTGCTGGCCCCATATGTCAGAGGTGTGGCGGGTTCAAACCCAGCCCCAGCCAAAAATTGCCAAAAACAAACAACTGTATGGCCCACAAGGCTGGAAATATTTACTATCTGGCCCTTCACAGAAAAAGTTTGCTAACTGCATGTCTGTGTTGTGTCCCTGTTTATTTTGTTGTGGAATATACCACTATTTACATATCAATTCCATATCATTTGGGAGCTCCCCAGTTTGGGGCCATTATAAATAGTGCTGCTGTGAACATGTTTGAGCGTGTCTTGGTGAACATACGCACACATTTCTGTTGGATATATACCTAGGAAAGGAATTGATTCAACTGCTGTGTTTTTGGTTTTTAAATGGCTGATTTGACAATTATATTTTAATTTGGAAGTTTTACCTGTCACTGTAGGGAGTAAAGCTTGGTCGTACTTCCATGGTGTTGAAACTATAACAAGCCCTACTTTCCTTATTAGTCTTGCAAAGTGGAGAGTCTGTAGAACGACAGTTTATAAATTGATGACTGTTTTTCCATTCTCCGTCCCTTCAAGGATTTTGGGAACATGCCCGATGTCGGCTGCGTCAGTTGCTTTTGGGAATGGCGCCATCATTTAATTTCTTACACCAAAGCCATAACATCCACCATACTCTTATCTTTATTCAGCAATGCAGGGCTGGTAGAATTAGGCAGTTTTTTTTTTTTTCCCCCCTTGACGTCACTTTTTGCTTTGATTGACTTCTGTTTATCTCTGGCTGCTCTGATTTTCTTGCTGGGAAGCAGATGAATACAGCCCTGTATCCTCCAATAAGATCTCTAGCCTATAGTAGCATTATGTCATTTTATATTTAAATACAGGGCTGAAATGTCCCTTCTGGGGCAGCATACATTGTACATAGCCACAGCATCTGAGCACGGAGACTTCCCCAAGGAGCTGCCTGGGAGTGCCTTGTCAGCATTGCTTAGAAGCACAGACTCCTGCGTCAGTTTCTGAAGGGTGGTCACTTTCCATTTGCTGGCCCACTTTTGCAGACACCTTGACAGGCTTGGGAGAACAACGTCAGGAGTCCCTAGGATCTACCCGTCTTTCAGGTTTGCATGGCACTGGCTGAGCAATGACTTAATATTCTTTCTGGGGCTTGTCAGAGAGTCCTGTCAGTTTCCACATCTGACCAACCTGCTTTACCAGGAGTAAAGTGCCTGCCTGTTGGAGGAGCTTGTCTTCTGGTTCTGCCTTGGGCAATTAACAAACTTAAGGAATGTCACAGAGAAGACTTTCAGTGGCTGTTTGAGTACTTTGGGGATGAAATTTGGATTTAATGCGGAAAGGGTGAGTGGATTTGAAATCTGATGTCATCTGAAATCTGTTACATCTGAACACAGCCTCTGGCAGCCCCAGTCTTAGTCTTTAAAATGAGGCTGCAGAGCTGTGTTGCCTTTGTGGCTGTGATTCCTGGGTGTGGAATTCTCAGGTATGAGAAACTTAACCCTTAAATTCTAGTGGTTTTGTCCCTCACCCCCAGCCCCCAGCTTAATGATGTGTTTACTTTTGAAAAGGTAAAACCTTAGAATTGTAAGTGTTCATGGCAAGTCTTTGCAAAGGGGTATGTATGTGTGTGTATGTGTATATTTATTCTAGGGGATGACTTTTTCTTTTTAAAGGCTGTTTTCTAAAGGTTCTAAGATGCCCTAATTCAAATTAATGATTAACTTGGTCTCAAACCTAACAGATAACAGAAGTAGAAGTCTTCGAGGCCTTATTCATAGAACAGTAAGAGATATTAAAAATTAGCTTTTTAAAGACAATCACACAATCACATAGACATTTAAGCAGACCAGTGAAACTCTTCTAAATAACTCTTAGATCAAAGAAGAAATCAAATTTAACATTTCAGATTATGTATTGATTAGTGAAAATGAGAAGTCCTTGTATCAAAACCTGAGATTAGGTTCAGAGTTTTCTCAGAGGGAAATTGATGGCCTATTTTAAAAGGACTTTAGAGATTGACATGAAGTGAAAACTATTAAAATAATTAAAATAAAACTCTAGTTTTTTTTTTTTTTTTTTAAGATGAATGTGAACAAAAGAAGTAGGGAAGGGGCATTAATAGAATTAAAGGCAGAAATTGGTAAACGAGGACGCAAACACAGTAGTATTGATCTGTGAGGTCTCGTAATGTGAATTTAGTTGCTGTTAGGGTTGGAATCTGTGAGCAGACTGCAAGTTTCCTAATGCCCAGGGTTTGCTCAATGCTTTTGTTTACAGTGAGGAAGAGAAAGTGTCAGTCGCTGAGCAGTCACAGGCTTTGTGTTACTTGGATGGGTGGGCTGCGGGACATTATCTCTCAGCTTTCCCACATCACAGCAAAACACACTAGACACACTTTTCCCATACTGACCGACTTGCCTTTAAGAATAGTGAGGATGGCGGGGCATTTTGTTGTTTTGTGGAATATCTTAAGTGTTCTCCGTGTTCCCAGTGAGCCCCCTGCCCTCCCCACCCCCCCGCACCACTTCCTCTGCCTCCAGTTTTGATGCCTACCTGGTCTTATAAAGGCAGAGGTGGGTTGGGCCCTGGGGAGCAGGTTCCTGGGGTGCTGGGCAAGAGACTCCTGCCTCACTAAGCCCAAGGCTACTCTCTGGCAGAAATGGGAAGCTGACCTTTCTAGTTTGAGGTTTATTTTGCAGTACTCCCAGCAGCATCTGCTGATAATCTACTATGTGTCCTGTGCTAGCAGTTTTACACAAGCACATTGCTTTATGGATCTACCCAGGACATTGACAGATACCTATTCATTTGGTAAATTTTACCAAGGACCTGCTATGTGCCAGGCAGTGTGCTGGAGCTGGGGAAAGAGTTGTGGAGGAGACAGGTCCCTGACCTCCTGCAGCTTAGGTTCTGATGGAGGGGACAGTGGGGGATGGAGAAGGGAAGACTTTTCCAACAAGCTGACATTTAAGATGAAACAAGTAGAAGATAGTTGGGCATGGATTGGGGGAAGAGGAGGAGCAAGGACATAGAAGTCATCTGGGGAGAAAGACAAGAGCCACCCGGCAGGGACTGTCAAGCACTGTGAAGCAGTCTCTGAAGTGAGGCTCCCAGCAGCCCTGTTAATGGTTCTTCATCTCCATTTTTATTTAAATCCTAGAAAAATTGGTTTAGAAATTACATGACTTGGAGGTGGGACTTGAACAGATGAGAAAGTTGACTTTATCAAAACCATTTTGTCTCCTACAAGGTTTTCAGAGCTTCCCGGCAGTGATTGCAACCTCACCTCCAACAGAAAGCAGACCAGTCTTTCTTTGTCACCCTGGCTAGAGTGCTTATTATTACTGACCCTGGGCAGTCAGGAGGAGGAGGAGGAACTAGGCGAGGAGGACTTGCCTGCAGGGAGATGTTCCCAACTTGGAACTTTTCTCTCCATTCTTTTCCATATCCTAATTTCTCTGCCCTGGGTCCTGTCTGCAAGGTATTTGTGTTTGATGGTGGAGTCCTGCACCACCCCCCAGCCTAGTAGCCTTAACCCAGAGAAATGGCAGAGAGGGGTGAGCTCCTGGCCTGGGTGTGGCAGCTGTGCCTGACTGTGGCGAGGGCTGTGCTGTGCTGAAATCTTTTACTCATTTTACCAAGTGGAGCAAAGAGATCTGTCTGGACCTAAGTTCAGAACTTCTTCTCTGTCTGGCTTGGTGTGGCTTTGGGCTGCCTCTTAACGCCTCTGCCACCCCTGATGAATATATAATTAATTAATTAATATATTTAGAGAGTCTTTCTTTGTCACCCTGGCTAGAGTGCTGTGATGTCATCAGAGCTCACAGCAACCTCAGTCTCTTTGGCTTAAGCCATCTCTTGCCTTAGCCTCCCAAGTAGCTGGGACTACAGGTGCCCACTATGATGCCTGGCTAGTTTTTCTCTTTTTAGTAGAGACAGGGTCTCACTTTTGCTCAGGCTGGTCTTGAACTCTTGAGCTCAAGAGATACACCTGCCTCAGCTTTCCAAAGTGCTAGGATTATAGGTGTAAGCCACTGTGCCCTTAAAATGAACTGAGGGATGGCCAGGGCCCTTCTGATCTGAACTTTTAGGCCTCAGTGTGGTGCCCTAGTTGCAAGCGTCACTCCTCCTGGCTGTGACATGCACTCAGCAGGGAGAGTTAATAGCATCCTTTCCCTCCTCCATATGTATGTGGCCTACCTGTGCTATGACTGTGTGCAGAAAAGGATCTTCTTCCCTCGGCAGCTACCCCTTTGCCCGATAGTAAACTCTATAAGAGTCTTTCTAGCCTGTTATTAGAAGTCCACCCCCCATTACCGTCCTAGCTGGTCTTGGGCCTGTTAACTCCTTCAGGATATCCCAGTGCTGGAAAAGGGAATGGCACACAGTAGGTGCTCATAAAGGTTTTTGTTTTCTTCAGAATTGCCTGAAAGGTGGGAGGAGGAAATGCACTGAAAGCAAGAGCTACTGAGCCCTGCTTAAAAGTGAGACTTCAAGATGTAAAGGCCAAAGATTCTCTAGGATCTAGAGTTGCATTTTGTTTACGTGGGTTCCTTGGCCGTTCCTCCACCACGTGGATGGCACCTTCAGGTTCACTTTGTGTTCTGAGTGCTGATGTGTAGGCCCACTGATGATGATAAACAATAATAGCAGCTCTTATTTATTAAATACTTAGCACTTCCAGCACCCCGCGATGTGAGCTCTGTAGAAATTGCTGTTTTGCGGATGGAGAAAGTGAGGCACAGACAGGGGAGGTAACTCCCTGGGGGTTTTGCAGCTGGGAACAGGTAGCTCTGTACCCCCACCCCCTGGCAGGCTGGCAGAGGCCCACACACTTAACTACCACATCTTCCTGATGGGATGGAGGACTGGTTGGACCAGGGTGACCCAGGGGAAGGACCCCCTCCTTGCTGCTTAGCCTTTCCCCTATGTCTCCGGGCAGCAGGGGAGGTGTCTGTGGCTGCAGACCTGTAGACTCCCAGTGCCCCTTTGTCCTCTCCGGCGTCTTCTGTTCTCTGTGGCCATTGGAGGAATGGTCGGATAGATGAGTGAAAAACTGGCTGTGGGCGTCTGGGCCTTTACCCAGGACTGGGCTGCAGACCCAGGCTCACCAGTGTTACATGCTCAGCTGACCCAGTGCAGCAGGACAGAGGAGAAGAGAGGCGCACATTCATGCTTGTCTTAGGGAGGACGTGGGGTGCTCACGGGGCTCTGAGGAGCTTCCCTGGTGGGGATGTGAGGGGAGCATGCCATGACATTTTCATGCCAATCCCTGCTCCCCTAAAATGTCCCTGTTGGTCTCAATTGGGGGGACAAAGTGCCATGTAATGGCTAAGCATGTAGACCCTGGTGCCGGGTGACATGAGTTCAAATCCTGGCCCTGCCACCTGCCAACCGTGTGGCTTATGTCTTTGTGTCTCAGCTTCCTCACTGGTAAAATGAGGAATTAGTAAGTTAGTGGCATCTGCTTCAAAGGGTTGGGAGAAATACATTTGTTGATACATGTAGGTAATTCAGCACAGTGCCTGGGCACCTACTAAGTGCCATAGCATGCTTATTATTCCTGACCCTGGGCAGTCAGGAGGAGGAGGAGGAGGAACTGGGCGAGGAGGACTTGTCTGCTGACTCTGTTTCCTTCTCTCTCTTCTCTGCTTGGAGCTGTGTGGGGACAGGATCCTATTGACTCACTGTGTGGCCTTGAGCTAGTTACACAGCTTCTCTGTACCCATCTTCTTACTGAAAATTAATGTTGCAGTGATAATGTAGTAATGATAATAACTTTCTTTTGAAGATTCCCATTTGTTTATATTTAGTAGATGGTATCTGACATTTGGGGTGAGTTTTACAATTGATATGCACATTTCCTTAGTGTTTCAGAACACAGCCTTTGCCCCCAAATTGCTACTAAATCAACGATGCGTCTCCCCAGCGACAGAGCCTTAGAATTATGTAGAATATGTGCCAAGCAAGATAGCATTTTTAAATGCTGCATTTTGTTTAGTACTTACCACAGCCCTGGGTGGGGGTAGATACCATTGCTCTACCATTTCATAGATGTGGACACTGAGGTTTAGAGAGTGTGGCTTGATGAGGTGTCACATTTGTTCAAGCAGCAGAGTTGACATTATGCCTGATGGGTTCCGATGCCAGAGCATGAAACTCTTTTCTAAGGGTGTCAGATAAGCATCTCTCTCCTTCTCCCCAGATGTGGGAACATGTTGCTAATAACAGCCTCAAGTTTTTTGGAGGAAAATGCTAATGGTGGTCTTTAGGTATGAGCCCTTTCCAAGTTCCAAATGTCTTTGACCATGAACTCGGCAGAGGGACAGCATGTCTAGGAGACTCTCCCAAGTCATGCTTTTTGCAGAACACAATGTTTTCAGAGCCTAAAGCCTTTTATAAAATAACGTGGGATTCATCCTAGAGCCTGGCAGAGGATCTGGAATGCTTGAGCCCTATTTTCCAGTTGGATTTAACTGAGGTCAGATGTTCTGCCCAGAGCCCAAAGTGTGAGTCATGCAGGCTGGGAGCAGTCCCTGGTCACCCTGGCAATCTCTCCTCCATCTCACCGTCCTAGTGGCTGGTGGGCTTTGGGGGGTCTTTGGAGAAGGGAGGAACTAAACAGTGGACCTCCTGACAGCTTAGAGCAGGGCAGCTGGGCAGAGTCCAGAAATTACCTCGCTAACAGTGACAGTCTCTGAGTTTGTGGGGAAGTGAGGTCGTGAATAATTGATTGCCTGCTGCTGAGTTGTGAAAACCATTTTCGGAGATTCCAATCTGCAGCTTTCTGAAGGAGGGAGGGAAGGAGGGAGCTAGGGGTGTTGGAGGAGTAGACAGAGATGAGGGCTCTCTTCTGCCCTGAGCCCAGGTGGCACTCTGGGGTGTCCTCTTGTTTGGCCTATGAGCTTGGTTGTGCCCCTCTGGACTTGGAGATGCCCTTGGCTACCCCTGGGTCCGGGATGGGGTGGAGTAGGTGGCCTTGTTGTTGGGCTCTGGTTGGATTGGGCTGTTCTAGTGAGGGTTGACTGAGTTTTCTGCTGAGTGGGGTCCCCAGGCTACCTCCCTGAGTCTTCAGAAGGGACCTTGGAATGCAGGGCCTCCTCCTACCTCCTTCCAGCCTGCCCTACAGCAGAATTGAGTGGAGACATGGTTATTTCTGAAATCTTGGGGATCTGACCTGCTGTGTTTTCTGAACATGACACTGGGGTCTGTTTTGCTCACTTTGTTTCTAGAAGAGGCAGCATTGCCTAGTGGATAGGAGCCAAGAGCTTAAGTTTGAATCCTGGTTCCACCCATAGCTAATTATCTGAGCTTGGCCCAGTCACTTTATCTCTTTCTGCCCCGGGATTCCATCTGTAAAATTGGGGTGACGATAGTCTCTACTTTGAAATTATTGTGAAGATTAAATAAGTTAATACTTAAGCATAAAAATACATAAATACATCCATGCATAAAATAAAGCTAGGGCTGTTGTCTCATTTAGTTCTCTTAATAGCTCCAGGGGGAAGACAGAGGGAGACAGGACGGACAGGAGAAATGAAAGACGCAGAAGAGATTCAATGATGGTCCAGAAGCCACACAGCTGGTTTAAAAAGGGCCTTACCAACTCTTTAGTGGAAAGACCTGGGTTCTAATCCTGGTGTATTCTGGGTTCAAATCCTGTGAAATGCTGTTCAATGCTGCTGGACTCTCTGGGGCTTCACTCCCCTGTTTATTCATCCATTTAGTGAATAATTAGTGAGCATCTGGTACCTGCTGGGAAATGTTCTTAGAGTTTGAATTATAGGAGAACCTCCATAGCTGACCACTTTCCTACATTGACCACCTCCTTAAGTTGACCTCATTTTCATAGACGAGATATGCACCACATGTGTGTATCAGTACAGGCGGCCAAGTTGCTTTTGTTGATCATCAACATATGTTGACCCGTCCATATGTTGACTAGGGTGTTGCAGTCCCCTGGGTGGTCAGCTACAGTGGTTCTTTTATATGTTCATGAACAAAACAGGGGTTCCTGCCTTGTGGCGTTAACATTCTAATGGGGGAAGGCAACTGGTACATAGTAAACATTTTCATGAGTACATAAGTAAATGCTGTAGAGCAGGGGTCAGCAAACATTTTTTGTAAAGGGACAGATAGACCATACGGTCTCTGTTGCAGCTACTCACCTTTGCTTTTTTGGTGAGCAAGCAGCTGCCGACAGCGCCTGAACAAGTGGATGTGGCTATGTTTCGATGAAACTTTGTTTACAAAAGCGGGTAAAACGGGCCAGGTTTAGCCCATGCATGGGTCATGGTTTGCCAATGCCTGATACAGACAAGAGTAATAGAAGGTGGTAAGTGCTCTAAAAAAGAAAAATGTCCCACCAGAGGAGGTGCAGTTCTAAAGGGATATGTGCAGAGACGAGTGCGTGCAGACGCTCGGATGTGTGTGAGCCAAGTGAGAAATCTGGGAGGTACCTGCATTCAGACCCTGGTGCAAAATGCTCTCCAAGAACAGAAGATGGGAACTAGCTTGGTAATATAGTCTAGAAGGTGCTCTGTGTCAGGGCCCAATCTTTCCCAATCCTGCCTTTGCCTGGGATCTTACTGGGTACAGGAGGGAGAGTAGTGGGATGTGGGCCCCCTGGAGGGGAGGACTGAGGCCTGTTTGCATACACAGAGCTCTGGGAGTGGTCCTGCTTGCTATCTGGGAAGTGGTCATGGACATGCTCCCCCCTATGGGGCAGCACAGCCTCTGTTAATAGAGCAGGAAGAGGTTTTCCCTGGTCCTGCAGGAACCAGAGGTGAAGGCTGCTTTCTGGGCTGTCTTCCAGCTTGTGGGCTTAGTGCTGACCTTGGGCCACACTTCAGTGACCCTTGTGTCTCTGTAAACTCCTGCCTTTTTCTTTCTTCCTTTCCCTCCTCTCAGCCTGTTTTGTGGGCCTTTAGGTACCCTTGACCCTGTGTTTTTTAGCAGCATAGAAGTTTCCTCCTCATGTCCTCTTTCTGGGGGAATCAAGGACCCATAGCCCACAGTCAGATGCTGAAAGACCCAGCAGTTTTCGGGAGAGCCTTGCTTAATTCTCCAGTTTAGCTAAACATTGTTTGGAATACTTGTCTAGCTGGGAGGGGGAGGGGGGGAGTTGTACTTAATAGCATTCCCATCAGGAAAGTGATGGTACAGGAATCTGATGAAGAAAGAAGAGGGCAGGAGAACAGGCAGAAGCCCTGGGTGAAGAAGGAAGTGAGGTCTCCATTCTTCTTGTGGGTTTTCAGCGTGGGCTGATGGACACTACTTGTATACTGCTACGTGGCGTGAATTAGGAAAAGTGTTCACTTTAAGCAATGGAGAAAGGGCTTACCCTTTTCTCTGAACAGTGCAGTCCTGGACTGTGGAGCATAGCTGGATAAGCAGAGCACAGGCTGGATTTCTCCTTCAGCTGGGCACCTTTTTGCAGTGTACAGCCTGCACAACTGTACATGGTGGCCCTGCATAGCATGTCACCTGTATTGAGAAGCAGGTGGTTGCTCTTATCTTGTGCTCTCATTCTCAAGCCTGAAGAGCTTTTCTGGGTCCCTCCTGTCCATAGGTGCTCACCTGTGCCTGCTGTTTGGCTCATGCGGCCCCAGCATAGCTGCAGTGGCAGAGTGCAAGACATTACTCCAGGGCCTGGCTCCTCCCTGAGAGCTATCTTCCTGCTAGTGTCTAAACTTTGTAAGAATGCCCCCTCTTTATCCTGTTAAAAATAAACACCGTTTTCTTCACTCACTTCAGCTGCTGAATTGTGCTCCGGAGAACAAGCATTTGTGTTTCCTCCCAAGGGCTCCAAAGGGAGATGAATAAACAAACTGTAAACAGCTGTTTCTGTGCTGGTGACAGGATTCAGACAATAGACCCTCCAAGGGTATTCATCAGCTGTCTTTTCTGAGGCAACATTCCGTGGCAGCCTGCACTGGGGAACCTCTGTGCTGGGGTGGCAGTGGCTGGGACTTGCTGAGCAATCAGGGACAGTCACTCGACAGAACCCCAAGCAGGCCCCCACACAGCTCATGTGGGCCTGGGATTGGGAAAGGGTAGCCCTTGAGAGAAGTCCTTGGGCAGAAGGGTGGCCTACATTTGACTAACTTTGTGTGGTCACCTCTTTTTTTTTGAAAATGGATGACATTCATTAAATACCATTCACACGACAGATACGGATGGAGTGCCCACTGTGTGCCAGGCACTAGGGTAGGTTCTTGGGATATATTGACCTATGGGTAGCCCCTTGAGAGAAGTCCTTGGGCAGAAGGGTGGCCTACATTTGACCAACTTTGTGTGGTCACCTCTTTTTTTTGAAAATGGATGACATTCATTAAATACCATTCATATGACAGATATGGATGGAGTGCCCACTGTGTGCCAGGCACTAGTATATTGTCCTGTATTTTAAAATGATGTCCTTCTTCCCTCTGTTTATTATTCTAACACATTTTTATTTCAACAAACATTTAGTGAGCACCTCCTATTTTTAAGTACTATGCTAGGCTCTTGGTTCACATCAAACAACTATTTGAAAACAGATGTCCTCCCTTTATTTATTCCTTCCAGCGGTGTTGATACTAACTGATGCTTATTGAGCACCTACTATGTACCAGGTACTATCCTAGATGCTGAAGATAAAATGGTGAACAAGACAGACAAGGGCCCTACACTATAGCAGAGGGGCATAGACCATAAATGAAACATATATAAATAAGATCAGGTTAGGTAGTGTGTGTTAGTGCTTTTATGAAAATAAAAGAGAACTGGGTGATAGAGGGTGATCAAGATGCGCTGAGGCTCGTTTGGCTGGGTTGACCAGGGAAGCCTCTTTGAGGAGGTAATACTCATACCCCCACCTGAACATGAGGAGGAATTGCAGTGAGAACATCTGAGGAAAGAGCTTTCTAGGCAGAAGGCACAGCAAGCACGGACAATGGAGGGAGTCTGGGATTCAAAGAATTGACAAAAGGCCAGTGTGCCCGGTGCACACGGAGTGAGGGGAGTGTGGGCACGGGGCGTATGGACCAAAGCGTGGGAAGCTTTGCGATTGAGACAAAGACACAGAGTTTGGATTTGGCACAAGGTGGAAAGATAGATTATGGGGAGCTTAAAACAGGGAAATAATCAGCTTCAAGCTTTTAAGACAAACCCTCTGATCTAAATGTGATGACAAAATGCACCACAGTTGTCTGGATTGGACCCTGGGGAAAAAAGATGTGAGTGTTTTTATAATGCTTAAACTTCCAGTAGATGGGTTAACACCCACAGGGATTGAGAGTTAATTTTATTACTGTATCACTTCTAATAACTAGCATATAGCAGAACTTAGTAAATACAATATATATTTATATTATGTATAATATGATACTGTAGTTATAAATACTACAGAACAATGATAATCATGAGAGACAGCACCTAGTGAGCATTTGCCAGGCACACGCTAAGCCTTCTTTGCTTGAAATAACTTTATTTTTATTTTTTGAGACAGAGTCTCACTCTGTCACCCTGGGTGAAGTGCTGTGGCATCATAGCTCACAGCAACCTCAAACTCGTGGGTTCAAGTGATCTTCTTGTCTCAGCCTCCCTACTAGTTGGGATTACAGGCACCTGCCATAATGCCTGGCTAATTTTCTGTTTTTAGTAGAGACAGGGTCTCACTCTTGTTCAGGCTGGTCTCAAACTCCTTGGCATTCCAAAGTGCTAGGATTATAGGCATGAGCCACCACATTTGGCAAAATTGCTATTTTAATTCTTGCCACTCTGTGAGATATTGCAATTTTCATCCTCATTTTACTTAAACTCCTTTGGGGGAGGGAGTTTAAGACCCTTTCCCAAGGTCACAAGGCTGAGTGGAGATTTACACCCAGGCAGTCTGGCTCCAACATTCCCAGTCTTCAGATACTGGGCTAACTCTGCTTCCCATAGAGTGAATGCAGGATAATCAATGTATCATCTTTGCTGATTAACACATGTTCACTTAGAAAAATCTAGAAGATGAGCAGGTGAGGAGGAAAATCTAGAACCTTTGTAATACTGCTCTCAGTTTAGTTTTGAAAGCAGGTTAAGATATGAAGTCACTAATTTTAGTATGAGTAAGGTAGTTTCATTGTTTTTCTCTCCTCTGAGAGACTAAGGATGTACAGAGCTGGGCTTGAGAGATGAGAAAGCTGGAAAGAGCTGCAAAGGCTTATGGGGGGAAGCTCTGTAGTTCTTCCCAGCATTCCCTGTGGCGGCCCCTGCCCTCCCTAAAGATAGGAGAATCCACAAGCTCATTGAGAATCCAGAGTCGTGGGACTGACAGGATCTAAGAAGGACACTCCAGTCAGCCTGTTGCAGCTGATAAACCTACAGGTGGTGACCCTCCTCAACTTAAACAGTAGTTCACAGAAGAGATGGGACAATATGTGGATCTCTGATCTGCCATCATTTGTAAACTTTGTACCAACAATTTGATAACAGCTTTTGCCATCGGGGCTCTCCAGAGAAACAAGCAACAGGGTCTGCGTGATACACACAGTGCACGTGTGTGCATATATGTGAAGATCTATATTGGCTTACACAATTCTGGAGGCTGCAAAGTCCCAGGATCTGCAGAGGCAAGCTGGAGACTCAGGAGAGCCATTGTTCTGGTCTGAAACCTGACAGCTTGAGACTCAGGAAGAGCCATTGTTTTAGTCTGAGCCCCAAGACAAGAAAGGACTGGTGTCCCAGTGGTCAAGGAGAAGAGTTCTTCTTCCATAGCGGTAGGTCAGACTTTTTGTTCTACTCAGGGCTTCAACTGATTGGATGGAGCCCACCTACACTGGGAGGGCCGTCTGCTTTTCAGCCTGCTAATTCAAACATTAATCTCACCCTCCACAGACACCCCAGAATCATGTTTGACCAAATATCTGGGCACCCTGTGGCCCAGTCAAGTTGACACAGGAAATGAACCATCACAGAGAGAGGACAAAAGTAACTTTAACAATTTTGATGCTTGAGTTCTGGCAGCTCATTTTTGAGTCACATGTAGAGGTTTATTGCAGAGAGCTGGATCTTTAGCCTCCTTTTGATAATGATCCTGTCTTTATCTTCAGCCATTATCTGGCACTTACTGTTGCTGAGGATTTCCTGAAGGGAGACTTAATCTTATTCATTATCTATTCCTGCCATTGCTACTTAGAGTACTTGGTATAAAAAAAAAAAAAAATCCAAGAATTTAGAATGAAGACAAGACTTTAAGGATTTAAAGAAAAGGTTGAAATCCTAAATGTTCTTGAGGCTCGAGTAGGTAAGTATGTGCTATGGGACAGGTATAGGACGATAGGGAGTGGTGAAGACTTTGGTAAATAGAAGGCGGAATGCCCTGCCTTAAGGGGGACAGTGGCTTTTTGGCTCCAGTGCCTGTGGCTGTAAGATAATCATGCCCAGGGTAACCTGCTTTTTTAAGTTTTAAAAAGAAAACAGAAATCTGGGCTTTCGTTACTAGAATCTCTGATAAATATTGGCAACTAATTTGAGGGGTTTTCTTAGATTTTTTTTTTCTTTAAATAACACCCTGTATGACCCAAACAAACCATTTCTGTGGACTGGATTGATCCTCTGTGTAACTGCTTATAGATTAAATAATGATGATGATAATAAATGATAATTTCAACAAAATACTAATATCTAACATTTGTTTGTTTTATTATGTGCTTGGCACTTTTCCATGCCTCTGACTCCTTGTATATTATCTCACCAGGTGGATGCTGGTGTTATTTCCCTTTCACAGTGAGGGTCAATAGCGTGTGCACAGCCACACCCTTGGGATGTGGTGAAACTCAGTTTTTCTCACTCAGCCACCTTTGCTTTAATTTCCTACGAGAGGCTGACTCCTCTGACCTGAAGTGTGAGACCCACCCTGGCTGGAGATATCAGAGCCCCTTATAGCAAAGAGCAGTGAGCCACAGGGAATATTCCACAAGGAAGCTTATATGTTTTGGGGCGACCATAAACCAAAGGCGAATAACCACTTCCCAGTATCAGTGCATCTAACCCTTACATTGACTTGATGAAGTAGATCTTACTATCCAGATTTTACAAATGAAGGAATAAGATTTCCTTTCTATTTGAAGGTCACATGGCTAATAAGGGTAGATGTGGAATTGGAACTCCAGTCTGTGGGCTGCTAAGGCCCAGGGTCTTGCTGTTCTTCCACAAAATTAAGATCAAAGGATGATGCCAGCCGCAGTGGCTCACACCTGTCATCCTAGCACTCTGGGAGGCTGAGGCAGGTAGATTGCTTGAGCTCAGGAGTTCAAGATCAGCCTGAGCAAGAGCAAGACCCTGTCTCTACTAAAAATAGAAAAACTAGCCCAGTGTAGTGTCAGGCACCTATAGTCCCAGCTACTCAGGAGGCTGAGGTAGGAAGATCATTTGAGTAGCCCAAGAGTTTGAGGTTGCTGTGAGCTATGACACCATACCACTGTAGAGAATAAGACTCTGTCTTTAAAAAAATAAAAAGATCAAAGGATGAGAAAGGGCTGATATAAATAGCTGATGCCGAGTGCGCCTATACTGACTATAGCTAGGTAGGTATATGTGTATGTATATACTCTCTCAGTCATTTATTTTATTTTATTTTATTTTTTAGAGACAGAGTCTCACTTTATTGCCTGTGGTAGAGTGCCATGGCATCACAGCTCACAGCAATCTCCAACTCCTGGGCTTAAGTGATTCTCTTGCCTCAGCCTCCCGAGTAGCTGGGACTACAGGTGCCCGCCACAACACCTGGCTATTTTTTTGTTGCAGTTTGGCCGGGGCCGGGGCCGGGTTCGAACCCATCACCCTCCGCATATGGGGCCGGCACCCTACCCACTGAGCCACAGGCGCTGCCTAACTCTGAGCCATTTTTTATGCTCTTTTTTTCATTTAGAACAGAGATATAAGTTTCTCCTTTAAATAATCAAGTAAACTTTTATAAATGATAGCGTAAAATATGTGCAGTTACAGTGAAAATTAAGAAGGTGTTTGGAAGCATGACTGTAATTTAGGAACTACTCTTTTCAACCATCAAACAAGAGGTAACTATTTCTCCGGGGATGGCTGGTTTTAATCTGGTTTCTGACGAGGTTCTAGAAGGTGGCAGAAAGGATTCTTTTCACGTATCTGTCAACTTTTATTGGAGGATGACTGGAATTCTGAGTTGAGACTTCTGAGGATGTATCTGGGTTCAAAAGTGGAGTTCTGTAATCTAGCCATGCCTGCTGTGGATGTAGGAAGAAATAGGATTAGGTATGTCTGATCTAGACCATCGTTTCATGCCCCTTTAGTGATCATGATGACAATGATAGTGACAACAGCTTGTATTTATTGAGTACTTGGTGTGTACTAATCCTTATGACAGCTCTTTTGAGTTATATCTTCAATTATAAGCTCCATTTTATAGCTGAGAAAATCAGAGACCTAGAGGTTTAGTGACTCATGAGATCACCCAGTCAGTTCGCTGTTGAACTTGGATATGACCCAGGTAATAGGATTCAGGAGCCCACAGTGAGTCACACATACTCACCAGTCCTGTACTTCTACTTAACATGTGTTTAATCTGCAGTTATTGTGGCTGTAGTGACTTGCAAACAGTCTGTGCAGTGAGAACATTGATGTCCCATACAGGGACTCTTTCGGGGAAGTAAAGTAGTAGTGGTCATTCACTCTATAACTTACCTTCATGATTATCAGATTGGGTGAAATAATGGATATGAGAATGCTTTGGGAGATGTCCCACCAAACCAGACAGGGGGACAGCACTGTTAACATCTTTATCTTCCCCTCATTTTCCTCTGTCATGAGGTTCCTCTCACAGCTCCTGATCTCACTTCAGGGGAAATTCCAGAATAGCAGATCTGTTTAAATGCCTCTTTGACCATTAGGGAGCCCTTCATGATTTTGGAAGCCAGTGACTTTTCCTCCTTCCCAGTGGGAAGGGTTTCCATCTTTTTCATTTGTTTAATCCTTTCTCTCTTCCTAAATTTTCCCTTGGCATTTGGCGTGAGGTTTCTCCCTCCTCTGGCAGTTGGTAATTTTGGTTCCTCTGCGGACCTCGGGAATTGTGTTGTTAAATATGTATGGTCCTGTCCCGAAGGGCTGTGGCTGCACCAAGCAGCAACCCCTATCCAGCCCCTTTTCTGCAAATATTGTGAAGCCATGATTTGGCTCTGAGGAGATGATGCTAGAGTCCAGGGAACTACATTTCATTGTATTTTTAAAACTTGCCAGATTTATGTTCTTACACACTTCCTAAAGGCTCTCCTGCCCCTAAGAACAATTTTCTATAATTGGTTGCAGGGAAAGAGTACTTTGAAGGAGCGATTTGATTCCTCTTCCCCTCTCTTCTCTCTGACTAGATAACTGTTCATGGAAAGTAGGCTCCCAGTCTTATTAGACCTGGTGATGTTCATCCAGGGTGGTGCTCCGGGAGAGATGATGTCAGGCATTGCAATGTGGACAGAGGTGCACGCCACGCAGATGTGGGTGACACTGCACCCTGGCTTCACATGGGACCATTTCCTAGCGTGGCTCCAGTACACATTTGGTACAGATAAAGATCTCTTGTCCCCAGATGCATTCTTGGCTTCTATTGAGACAAATATGATTGGATGTGGGGGATGCTGGGTTTAAAGACTGAGTTTCTGTGGCCACATGTGGGAGGTTAGCCCAGGGGAATGGTGTTAAAGTGGGAATCAGGCAACTCATATGCCACATGGGCCCAGATGGCTCCCTAGCTCTTGCCTTGGTGTCTGAGATGTCAGGATTGTGGCAACTGTGTTTTGTTTTTTCCTTGATGTCATCTGTAGTGTTCTTTGTGCTAAGTGTTGCAGATGTAGTCATAATCTGAGCTAGATGGCCTGAGTTCAGAGCTTGGCTTCACTCAGTTTTCCTATCTGTGGAACCCATACTGTTTGCCTGCCTTAAAAGGTTCTCATGAGGATTAAATGAGATAAAGCAGCTAGATCATTTAGCGGGGGCCCGGCCCCTGGGAAACACTCCAGAGGGGCAGTTGTTATTAATGTTATCATGACCAGCGTTTCACATGCCTGGGCTCCTGGACTTTTATAGGCACCACTTTTGTTACAAAGTGAACGGAATAAGTCTTCACTTCTCTCTCCCCAACGTGACCCAAGCATTTATATCAGAACCTCCTATAATGCGAGCTTATCAGAAATGCTAGTTTGACAAAAAAGCACCACTGTCGATCTAAATTGTTTTTCTGAATTGTTACATAATTCTCCAGGGCGTCTTCTTATTTAATCATAGTGGACTGAGGCTGTGTCTTAGAGCTTTGGTCATTCGAAGTAGGTTCCTTATTGGACTTTTATCCCTAACTCTAGGAAATTCCTCTGAGTAAATTCCTATTTCTGTTTTCCATTTTTATAGAATGCCCTCATTCCCAGGCCATAGCTTAATAGCCGGGTGTGATAGCGGTAGCTTTAAATATGATGGCCATCATATTTAAAGTTCAGTTTAGCGTACACTGAGTGAGCCCCTGCTGTACACTGACCACCATGGTAATGCTGAGATCAGAGCCACAGCAAACTTTGGAAAGTCAAGGTGGTCTCGTAGTGTCTATGAGGGGGGGACTCTGGAGTCATACAGCCTTGGTTCATATCCCTTCCTCTCTGTGTGGCCTTAGGCAAGTCACTTCCCCTCCGTAAGCCTTGGTTTCCTCATCTGTTAGATGGGGCATTACTACTCCTGCCCACTTTAGTTGGAAGCAAACCAAGTCATGCCTGCTTCATACCTCCTGTTGTGCAAAAAATTCATTCATTCACTGCACATACGCTATCCCCAGCTGCTCACAGGCAGGCAAGGCAGTTTGAAAATAAAGTCAATGAGAGCATCTGTAGAGGATCAAAGCCTGGAGAGGTCACTGGATTTTTAGTAACTAGATTCCCTTTGGTCACAGGGAGAAGCTGGGCACATAGTAGGAACTTTGTAAATACTGGTTCAATGAATCAGTGAAGGCTTTGAGTTTTTTTTTTTTTTTCCCCCCTCATTAAGAAGCATTTGCCTTTAGAAGCTCTGAGGCCAAACTTAGATGTAACTAAACCCACAGCCGCCTTCAGACAGGGGTGGGGCCTGAAGTAGCCCCGAGGGCCCTCATCATGTGCTCGTCTTGGTTCACTGCAGCTGCTGTTGCCTTTTTTAAAAACTTGCTTGTGTAATAGAAGAAAAGTGACTAGACCCTGGATTGCTGAGTTCTGAGGAGGAGGCGCTTTGCCTTGGAAAAAGATGGTTCGAAAAGGCTGGGTGGCATTCTTTTAGCTTTACCTGGGGTTCTGACTCACTGACAGCCACTTTCCTTGCCTTTCTGCTTTAGAGTCTATTTATGTGAAAAGCCAGTGATTGGAGAGCGCTGTGTGTGCTTCCAGGACAGATCCCAGGAGGGTGGAAAGGGTCCTTCTCCTGCTGATGCCTCAGCCTGGTGCAGCCCCCGTCTTAGCGGCCTCTGTGCCTCGCTACCCCTAAAACCCTGCAGGGGAACAAGTTAGGACTGACTATAACTGAGTTGGGCTCCCTGTGCACCCCGCGACGCAGCACATTGAGCACTTGTGTGCTGGGCCCGGCCTCAGGCATTCCTCCTGTGTCTGGGGTTGCTAATCCCATTTAAAAACAAAACCCCCAAACAATTAACCTAAGGTTCAAAGAGAGCTGGCTTCCTTAGGGTTGCCAACGCAAATCTTGTTTCCTTGTTTTTTTTCTATAGCTCAGTTTTCTTTGTAATGTTTTCATTTTTAGAATGACAAGTAATGTTGCACTCTCATTTTTAGATACTTAGGGAAGACACAATCACCGCATGGGTACCCACCTTCCCTGGCTGTTGCAGAAATTAGGGGGATGTGGAGTCAAGTGGTTCTTAGAAGGAAATCTTGTAACTTTGTCATTTACCAGCAGATGATGACACATTGTCACAGTCTCCCTTGAGGCAGGGACAGGCTCAGTTCTGGTCCATGCCCAGAACTTCTTCTAAAATATTTTTTGACAATGATGATGATGGAGACAATCTGCAAAAAGAAGAGAATTTCTGAGCCAGAGCAGGTCATTCCGGGGCTGTCCACTTAGATAAAACCCTGGTTTAGAAAACCCCAAACACGCTGAAGTGGATGCTGTAATGGGATTTATGCAGTTGTCTGTTCAGGGCAAACCCAGCCCCATAAATACGTGTCCAAAATTCAATCTGCCAAATGAAACGTTAAAGGTGCCCAATGGATTTCTCAGAAGGATCAGAGCTAAGATGTAGTTTGCCTGCACTTGATAAGCTTATCCAGCCTTGCAAGTAGGAAAGAAGCGGGTGGAGGTGGAGAGAGAAAAAAAAATGGAGTTAAGGATTTTACTGTATTCTCCAGTATCTTAGATATTTTCCTTCTCACTGAAAAGGGAAAAAGAGATTATCAGGCTGCCGCTGTGAAGCTAGTGTTCCTGATCTAAATACCTTTGGGCTACAGAGGGAATGCTATTAGGTCAGTAGCTGGAGCCCAAGTTCAGCCTCCTTGCCAGGGTTCCTCCGTACCTGGTGGGCTTCGCTACCTGGGCCCAGCACCCAGATGACCAAGGTCACGGGTAGATTCACACGCTAGCCGTCTGAAGTCCCAGTTCCCAGTTCCAAGCTCTGCCTTTGACTCTGAGCTGGTTGCCACCATCAGGTGTGTTTGTGGCTGGTGAAGTGGGTTGGGAAAGAAAGCCACAGTAGGGAGTGTGGCTCATTCTAGACACCCCCTCCTGACCTCGCATCCTTACTTTTTATGGTTTTCCATCAACTGGAGAGAACTATTTTTCCAAAGGAGAGGATGTTGTGATAGCTCAGAATTTTTTGAGATTTTCTCCCACCATTTGGAGGCAAGCCAAAGCTGTATTGCCAGTTTAGAGTTTTCATGTTTTTCCAAGCACATGAGAGTTTTTCTGGAATCGGAGTGTTGACTTCAAAGATTCACATTTCATGGTGACAGCATGCTTCAAACAACATGCCCCCTTGGGTGGGTGTGGGGGGCGTGGTGAATTTGATTCTCACTGTAGCAAAGTTTCTTTTCTGTTTTTTTTCTAATAAAGCGGATGGATTAGGTCTTTGTCATCATGACTCTCACTCCTGATTTCCACTGGGGCTCAGGCCTTTGCAAGCCGGCAGGCCTGGGTTGGGTTGGGGATGGAGGCTGTGGATCTCTCCGAGGCATATTGGTGGGCATTGCCTTGCTCTGGCTGGGTGACCCTCTGACCACAGATGGATTCAGTGTTCATTGTCAACATCAAGGGCTTGGTCCCTGCATACGTTTTCTTCCTCCTCCGATGAGACAGTTAATGGGCCGTCTCCAGGCTGGACTTGCTTCAGTCTCCTCTGGAATTACCAACATGTCTTTACATCTGTTACTGCTGGTGGGATTCCGAAGTTATTTAAGGACTAGGAAGATGAAACATGAAAAAGGAAAAGACACAATGGGAACCTTCACTTTTTTAAAAACAACTTGATTGAGGTAGGATTTACATAGTGTAAATTCCCATGCATTGTGAAGATTCTATCTGGTGGTTTTTATTTTTACTTTTTTTGTAGAGACAGAGTCTCACTGTACCGCCCTCGGGTAGAGTGCCATTGAGTCACCCAGCTCACAGCAACCTCTAACTCTTGGGCTTACGCGATTCTCTTGCTTCAGCCTCCCGAGCAGCTGGGACTACAGGCGCCCGCCACAATGCCCGGCTATTTTTTTGTTGCAGTTTGGCCTGGGCTGAGTTTGAACCCGCCACCCTCCGCATATGGGGCCAGCGCCTTACTCACTGAGCCACAGGCGCCGCCTATCTGGTGGTTTTTAGTAAATGTGCTGAGAGGTGCAGCCATCCCCATCATCTAGTTTTAGGACATTTTCATCACCCCAGTTAGAGTCCTTGTGCGCTTCTGAGCCACTCCCCAGACAGCCACTAGTTTGCTGCCTGTCTCTAGATCTAGATTTGCTATTTCTGGACATTTCATATATTGTAAATGGGACCATGTAATATGTGGTCTTTGTGTGTGGTTTCTTTCACTGAGCATAGTGTTTATGAGGTCTATACCTGCCATAGCACAGTGCTGAATCGTATTCCTCGGTAAGGATAATATTTTATGTTATTTACCCATTCATTGGTCGATGGACTCTTAGGTTGTTTCCACATTCAGGCTATTGTAAATAATGCTGCTGGGAGCATTTGTGTCCAAGTCTTTATGTGCACATATGTTTTCCTTTCTCTTAGGATTGGTAGGCCCTAAGGAAAATTTATATTTAACTTTTATTTTTTTATTTATTTATTTTTGAGACAGAGTCTCACTTTGCTGCCTCTGTTAGAGTCACGTGGCATCATAGCTCACATCAACCTCAAACTCATGGGCTCGAGTGATCCTCTTGCTTCAGCCTCCCAAGTAGCTGGGACTACAGGTGCGCCTGCCACGATGCCTGGCTATTTTAGAAATGGGGTTTTGCTCTTGCTCAGGTGTCGCAGCCTGGATGGCCCCTATGGCCCTGGTCTCGATCGCTGCAGGAAGGAACCGTGCATGATGAGGATTAGAACCACTAAGCTTGCAGGAGGTGGGTTAACCTTGATTGCACGGTAGCCCTGAGCAACCTCCACAGTAGCCTTTTACTGAGACAGTACAGGACAGGTGAGGGGAGTATTAGACAGTGACTGCCTGCCTAAGGATCACTATGGGCTCGGGCTCTTTCTAAGCAAGGAGCACCTGCGGACAAATTGCCTGAGGGTCCGCCCCCCAGCTGCAAATCATCTTGCTCGGGGGTCACCTGGCTCTTGGCATCCTCTACACTCAGGCTGGTCTCAAACTCCTGAGACTACTCCCACTGTGGCCTCTCAGAGTGCTAAGAAAACAGGCGTGAGCCACCGTGTCCAACCCTCATACTTAACTTTTTTTTTTTTTTTTTGTAGAGACAGAGTCTCGCTTTATGGCCCTCGGTAGAGTGCCGTGGCCTCACACAGCTCACAGCAACCTCCAACTCCTGGGCTTAAGTGATTCTCTTGGCTCAGCCTCCCGAGTAGCTGGGACTACAGGAACCTGCCACAATGCCTGGCTATTTTTTGGTTGCAGTTTGGCCGGGGCGGGTTTGAACCTGCCACCCTGGGTATGGGGCCGGCGCCCTACCGGCGCCCTACCGACTGAGCCACAGGTGCCGCCCTTAACTCTTAAAGAAATATATATCCTGTGTTGCGGCCAGCAGTGTGTGAGCATAACCAACTGTTTTTGGTCTAACTATAAACTTACAGCCCTCCGCGTGTATAATCTGAACACAGGCAACTTGCCTGTGGGAAGCAGGCCCTCACAGGAGCCTGACAACAGACCAGAACAGCCTCCACCTGTTTTCGCATACGTTTCCCCAGAATAACTCAGAGCTTCCTGACCTCAGAGGAATCCAAGGCCCTGGCACTCCCCTTCCCCTGTTCAGTCTTGCTAGCCATGCTCCCCTGCAGTCCATCTCATTCAAAGAGGATTCGCTGTTATAAAAAATGCCCCTCATCACACTGTTGCTAGTTTAGCAACTTTATTGAACAATGTGATTTACCATCCGTGGCCTGCCTTCGAATGGATTCATTTACCTGCATTGATTGCTATATGTCGCTGTTAACTGCCTCCAGAAAATGCACAGCCGTGCTGAAAAACTGTGTTGCGTTTGGCTTTCTCATAATGATAGTTAACTCCATCCTTGATCGCCAATGACATGGTATTCCTCTTTTGAAGATGGACTTAAATTGCATAACTCTGTTCCTTGGTGATGAGAAAATAAATTACTTTTTTATACCGTGTTGTGCTAAGCGCTTCTAAATTTGGGTTCGTTTAGTAGATTTTCCTTCTTTTTTTTTTTTTTGGGTGTACTCTTTTGCTGCCGCAAGTGGGATCCTTGGGCCTGAAGCATCAGCATCCCCCAGCAGCTTGTTAGAAATGCTGAATCTCAGGGCCCTGCCCCAGACCCGTCGGAATCAGAGTCTGCACTTTAACAAGGTCCCCAGGTGATTTCTGTGCACGGGGAAGTTTGAGGAGTGCTGCTCTGAATCAGAGGTCAGCAAAATAAGGCCCCATGGGCCAAATCTGGCCTGCTGCCTATTTTTATAAATAAAGCTTTATTGGAACACAGCCACACCTATTTGTTTATGTATGTCTTGTGGCTACTTGGCACTCCACTCCAGCCTTGAATGGCTCCCACGGAGACCTTACGGCCTGTAGCGCTGAAAGTGGTTATTCTAGGATCTTTATAGAAAAAACATGCTGACCTCTATTTTGGAGATGGTTTTATTAACATGTATTTTTTTTAATTGCTAGCTTTTTCTTATTGAAACTTTTCCCAGTTTTGCATTTACTATACACGTACACTTTGAGTCATTTGCTTTTCTTTTTTAAACTAAGTTATGAGTGCAAAATAAAGCCCTAAGTTGACTTTAGATCCTGTCTCTTAGAGTGAAATGATAGAAATTAAAGGAAGCTTAGGCTTCAGGTCCTAGTCCCCAAACTTGATAGCTTTGAGGGTCCCTGAGTGTTCTTGGTAAAGTCTTTTTTTAATGTCATTCCATTCTTTGCAGGAAAGGGGATTTATTGATTGTGAATCTGCAAGGCCATGTATAGACATTCACAGGAGAGAGAGAAAAAAAGAAATCCCTTGTCAGATCACAGGGCTGGTTAGGTTGGGAAAATCTAGGGAGAGTGATCTTGGAACATGCCAGAAAGGGAAGCAGTGAGACTAGCCATCTCCCAAGGCCCTGCTGGGAAAGGCCCTGCACTTGGTTTCACATCTGCTATCAACATCTTGAAAATTTTAATAATTTTTAAGCAGGCACCTGTATTAGAAATGGCACCATGTTCGGTTTGAGTATCCCTTATCCAAAGTGCTTGGGCTCAGAAGTATTTCAGATTTTGAAATTTGGATTTTTTTTGCATTGGACTTAATCAGTTGGACTTCCCTAATCCAGAAATCTGAAATACCCTCATGAGCATTTTGTGTGAGCATCCTGTTGAGGCTGGAAAAGTTTGGTGCATTTTGAATTTCAGATTTTTGGATTAGCGATGCTCAACTTGCATATTAATATATGTATATAAATATAAATATATGTATTTATGTATTTATATTTTATTTTATTTTGCACGGGGCTTTGCACCTTAACATATTTAGTCCTGGAACATAGTGGTAGGAACAGAAGACTGATTGAAGCTACGCACCATCCCTGGAAGTGAGAGCAATTTATGTGCCATTGAGTCAGCCAGAGACTGAATTATCCTGGGCCAGTGATTTTATTGCCATCACGTTTCTCATCAGCAGCCCAATGGGTTTCTTGGCTGTCTTCCTTTTACCTTCCCCTGTGCCAAGGGAAGAAAGACCACTTTAATGATTTCTTGAATTAAGCCGTTAAAGACTTAAGTCTGCTCCTGCAGAGGGGGTTTCAAAGTGAAATCTCGGATTATCTCCAGTTAAGGATGGTGTTTGAACCTCATAACTTGAAAGTAATTACTTTCAGGTGATGTGAACTGCATTTTTCACCTGCAGAGTCAGAGTGAGAGGTGCTGCTTTTCTAAGAGGGGTATTTCTTAAAGAAATTGAGCTCCTATCCCTGTTTAGGGTTGAGGTGTCTGGGAGTGTGAATGGTTGGGGTTTTTAGGCCACAGGTCACTTGTGGTAGCTTTCCAGTGGTGCCACTTCCTCCTGGTCCCTGTGGGGAAGAATTACATCCATTGACCCTGCAGGTAGCTGATTGAGTCTGAAATAGCAGCCTCCCAACCCAGCAGGGACCAGAGTGAGGAACATTCGCTGCAATTTCTTTCCTCCTCCCCCTGTGGAAGATTGTTAATCAGGAGCCTTTTGGAAACAAAAAAATAAAAGGAAAGCAAGAGAAAGGAGACCTAGTTTGGAGAGCCCAATGGAAAACTACCACACTGCTGAGAGCTTCCCGAAACCCCTGGGCGGCAAGGGGATATCAGTTGGCGAGTGGGCTGAGGCTGCAGATGTCTGAGAAGCTCAGATACATCCATGACAGGAGATGCTTTTAGCACTTTTTGAGAGACCAAAGGACACTTTATCATCATAATTATGAGGGTAAATAATTATGCATTTGTAATCAGAGCTGTAGTCATCTGTTGAGCTTCTTCACATTTGTGAAGTCTAGGCCAACTCATGTGTATCTCTCTTAATTCTCACGGCTGCCCCTTGACCCGGCCCCACTTTGTAGATGGGAGTCTGAGGTGCTCTCAGCCGAGCATGGCCAAGCCCACACAGCTCGTGGGTGACAAGGTCAGGTGTAAGCTCTGCCTCTAGAGCTTGTGTTGTGTCCCCTAGACTTCCCTCTATCCTCACTGTCCCCCTCAAATCCATTACAAGCCTCCCTCCCTGATGTGTGGTGTCAGGAGATGGGTGTGAAATTAATGAGGTTCCTATTGATTCGAACTCTAAGCAATTATTTCCCAAAGTATAGCTGAGAATATTTTAGGTGGTACCCAGGTGAACATTTCTAAAAAGATGTATTTATCGTATTTAAAGGAAATAGATACAACTGATACATCAAACCTATGATTTTTTAAAACTGAACTAATGGCTCCTTTCAAAGCAAGAATGCAAAAGAAGATGGGCAAGACACCTGTGTGGCCACTGACTCAGCTGTTGGAGAAGCATCTTGCCTGAGCTTTGGAACAGACCTGCAGAACTTGGTGTGGAGACTTTGTTCACAGTGGGAAAGAAGTCTTGAGTCGGGCGGCGCCTGTGGCTCAAAGGAGTAGGGCGCCGGCCCCATGTGCCCGAGGTGGTGGGTTCAAACCTAGCCCCGGCCAAAAACTGCAAAAACAAACAAACAAACAAAAAAAACCCTGCATGCTGAACCCCTTAAAAAAAAAAAAAAAGAAGTCTTGAGTCAAGTGTCACCATCTTGGACTTCCTCATCTGTGCTGGGGTGGCTGTTACCCCCTCTCCTTTCTATAGAGATGATTTTACCACTTGCAAAAAACCCAGACATCTTTGCTGACTATCAGAATTATTCATGAGTATTAGCAAGAAGCCCTTACCATGGCCTGTGAGGTATGCTCTGTTTACCATGGTGTCGTCTTTTGTACCGTTCACTGCCTAGCTACACCCAAGCCACACTGCCTTTTTTGGTTTCTGTCCTGCCTCAGAGCCTTTGCACTTGCTGTTTCTTCTGTCTGGAATGTTTTACTCCAGATAGTTGTGGGGCTGATACCTTCTTAGCCTGATCTTCACTCAAACAGTGCCTCCTTAGAGCAGCCTTCCCTCTCCACTGTACTTAAAGGGTCCCCTCTGTCCTTAGTTATTCGTGATGAAGGGAGTCTGCATATATTTTCTGCAAAGGGCCAGACAGTAAACAAGTTAGGCCTGTGGACCCTGGTCTGTGTTGCAGCTACTCAGTTGTGTGGAAGCAGTCAGGGAAAATACATAGCTAAGTGTGTGTGGACATGTTTCAATAAAACTTTATTTATAAAAGTGGGCAGAAGGGTGTATCTATCCTACTCACTATAGTTTGCCAATCCCTGCTCTATGCCGTTGCCTTGTTTTAGTGTCCTGACATTTGCAACTATCTCAAATCTTGTTTGTGTATAACTCTGTCTCCTCGTATCTAGAACATAAACCCCACGAAGACAGGCATCTGTCTTTCCTTCTTGTGTAGTGTGATATCCTCAGCACCTTGCCCGTGGTACATGGTCCACGAATGTCACAGCACTGCTGCAATCATTCATTCTCTAGGCATGTCTTGCTCACTGACTTTGTTCTTCACCTTATATGGAACATTGGAAGCAGAACTCATGGCAAAATACGTGCACAAATGTGGAGTCTGGTTGTGGTACAGTAATGCAAACCAAAGGAGGTAGGAAGAAGCTCAGTGAAGCAGGGCATTAACTCTTATGAACTCTTATGGCTTCTTGGTGGGAGTGCTGCCTCAGCTGAGTTTGAAGGATGTATTTCAGTTGTCTGGATCGAGAGTCAGGGGCAGGAAGGGTGTTCTAGATCTAGGGAGCAGCCTGGGCCAGGACTGGAGACAGGAACCGGCCTGATTGTGTGCTGGAGAAAGAAAAGCAGTTCAGGGTGGATGGACTATATAAGTCCAGTTGTAGTGACAGGTGGCGTGAACAGCAGCAGGTGAAAATTGGAGCACCCTGTTGGATTAGTTTCCTGCGAACAGTTAACAAAAGTCCTGTTTTGAAATGTGGGCTTTGGTGTCTGGGAACTGAAATATTACATTGCTACATGGAAGTTAAAGAATTCTTTTTCTGTGGATTTGGCTTTAGCTAATACACCTTCTCAGCTGATTTAGCCTTGACTGTCTAGACTGGGCCGATATTTGGAAGGGAACTATCTGGTGTCCTATATAATTGGTAGGTCCAAGAAAAATGGTTTCCTGGCTCTTAAAATATATAGACGGTGCTAATGAGCAGTCTTCCCAGGCTATCACCCTGTGATGCGTCTACATCTCATCAGTTGTCAGCAGGGAGTTAAAAACACAGCGAAGGGCAGCATCTGGCTGTGGAAGAGCGGGGAATTGCAAGCCCTGAATAAAATTTTATTGAGGTGGGCCAGCCCTGCTGTTTATGAGGCGCTTAAAGGGAAATCATGACCTGCAAAACTAAAGACTGTTTCTGCTCATCATCCTGGCAAGGGGAACCGTCCCCAAGACAGCATGGTGTCTCCACCCCGTGTCTAGGCCTTGGCCAACCCCCAGTAATGAGACTGGAGCCAAGTTCAAGGCTGGAGGCTGATGCCACAGGAAGGCCATGAGAGAGGAAGCGGACACTCAGTACCTACTATGTGCCTGGTGATGGTGTCCATACCTACTATGTGGGCACAGGTTGGAGATGTGTGTCCACTTATCTTAGTTTCTCAATGTTTCTACAGGCTCCATGTAATGCAATGGTTACTTAATATATATATTTTTAAATCCACTCAATTTTTTTACTTAGCCTCCACCTAGGCTATAATATTCATAAAATCATGGTATTAATGAAGTATGCTTGCTTCTAACATATAGCAGATAAATATATAACTATTGAAGTTTTATTTTTTTAACCAACTTTTTTTTTAAGACAAGAGTCTCACTATGTAACCCTTGATGGAGTGCTATGGTGTCACAGCTCACTCACAGCAACCTCAAACTCTTGGGCTTAAGTGATTCTCTTGTCTCAGCCTCCCAAGTAGCTGGGACTACAGGCGCCTGCCATAATGCCTGGCTATTTTTTTGTTATAGTTGTCATTGTTGTTTAGCTGGCCTGGGCTGGGTTGGAACCCACCCACCTCAGTGCATGTGGCCGGCACCTTAACCACTGTGCTACGGGCACTGAGCCTACCAATCATTTTTTCAAAAAATGTCAGATTGATATAGGATACGGTTAGTTTACACTGTTTGAATTTGTTAGGTAGAGTCCAAGTTGTAGTTGAGCCCTTCACCCTGGAGGTGTGCCGTTATACCCTAACATTGTGCCCATTAGGTGGTAGCATACTAGAAGTTTATTTAAGAAAATGTTTGTTTAGGAATCACACAGGGTAATTTGCATGTGCTCTATGTGACTTAGTTGGCCTTATCTGGCTCAGTGCTTACAGGTTCACTAGAGGTGTCCTCAATTTGATCAGTGAGGAAATAGAGACTCAGTTCAGATTCAAGTTCAGCCACTTGCCCAACATCACTCAGCTAGGAAAAGGCAGAAGTCTGGATTTGAACCCAGATCTTTTCTGGTTTGGAAGCCTGTGTTATGTGTAGCAGCTCAGAGGAAGAAAAGGAAGTAAGATGTCCTAGTGTCCCGTGGGTTGGATGAATAGATTTAGAGCTTGTTAATATAGGCAAAGACCGGCAGCAAATATGATCGGCTGATCTGTGCGCCAGCCTTCTAGCTGCTGAGCTTACTTTTCCCCACACAACCTCCCAGATGACTGCGTCCTCTCCACTCACTAGGCTGTGGCCAGGCCAGTGCAGACTTCTATTTTGCCCTGAAATAGCATGGTAGGGGGAAGTCTTACACTCTACCCCTATGGAAGCATGGGGTGGATATTTGGCAATTCCTGGAGACGTTTTTTGGTTGTTAGGGCAAGGGGGTGCTGCTGTGGCCATCTGGTGGGACTTTTATCCTGCAGAGCACAGAGCAGCTCCAAAGCAAAGGATGATCCAGCTTCAGGCCCCTCTGCTCTTCTCTAGCTGTCTGCTTTCTCTTACTCCTGTGTCGCTGCTGTTCTGGCCTCTGGGAGTTTCTCAAACATGCCGAGCCCTGTCTGTGTCAGGCCTTCACACCTGCTGATCCCTGATCCTGGTTTTGGATAGGCCCCTGTATTCTCTCTCACTGCAGCAGCTTCTGCTTTTCCTCTAAAGTTATTTTTGTTTTGTTTTGTTCTGTTTCATTTTGTTTTGCTTTTTTGACAGGCTCTCACTGTTGCTCCGGCAGTGATTTCATCATAGCTCACAGCATCCTCAAACTCCTGGCTCAAAGAATCCTCCTGCCTCAGCCTCCCAAGTAGCTGGGATGACAGGTGTGCACCCCTGCGGGTCTAGAGATGGGTCTCACTCTTTCTCAGGCTGGTCTCAGACTCCTGTCTGCAGCCGTCCATCTGTTTGTGAGGTTGCCTCTCAGGGTGCTCTTTCCCACGCCTGTGCAGTTCAGGAAGATTCAGACCGTAGCTGTGCTCTTCACGGCTCTGCTCTCGACTCCTAAACCAGTTCCTGGCACATCGCTGAATATGTATTTGTTGAAGTGCAGGAGGGACCAAGAAATGGGGCAGGTTGAAAGTTAGGAGAGGAGGGAAGAGTTTTTGAAATCAGAAATCCTGGCTCTAAGCACCAATTTGAGCTTTGGAGAAACCTGCCTACCTTTTCTGAGGCTTGGTTTTCTCCTGAAACGGGCATGAGTTATCCCAACCTTACATGAGGGAAGTTTTCCTTGTTCATATCTGAGGCCACGCGTGCAGGAAGTGCTGAGTAAAGGGTACAATCATCAGGCTGGGTTTCCTCCGTAAGGGTCTGGAGTTCTGATTCCCGTGTGTGCCTGGTCTGTGGCAGAGGTGATAAAGGGAGGGAGGCATCACAGCTGTTCACATCTGTGCACCCCACTTCCCATGTGCTGGGCCCGGTTTTGGATGAATGTGCTCTAATCCTCACACAGTCTTTTTTTGTCTGATCCTTGTTCTGTGAGTGAGCAAATGGCATTCAGGGTTGTGATGGGCTGGGCAGTGATTCAGGGGCAACAGAGGGGCCTTCATATAAACCCAGGCCATCTGAGCGGGACACCAACCTCTAAGATTTGCTTTTCTTTTTTTCCAATTACATGTGTCAGGGCTTCCTGTGGGTGCCATGGAGTGGAGGGGGGAGGAGAAGTGGGGTGCTCATAAGGGGACCCACGCGCCACCTGCCTGTCCACCCTGTTCTGTACCCTGCAGGGGTCAGAGTGATGAGGGCAATGCCATGGAAAGAAAAGTTTGGTGTTATTCTCGGTTCCTCTGCAAACAAAAGGAAGAGTATGCCATGTAGGGCTGCAGAGGAAGCTACCGGTTTGGGTCAGAAGGCAGAGATGGGAACATGGGAGGGTAAGTCTAGGCTAAACCCTTTCTTGGGATTCCCCCAGGAAAGGTGACGGAGGCGGGGAAACAGCTTACGGTGGGCTGGTCTGAATAGTTCTGGTGGGCTGTGGGCTATGGTGGTGGTCTCCAGTTGCCTGGTCCCTGACCCTGGCACAGTGTAGGGCAGGGGGAACGTCATCTTGGGGTGCGTGAGAGTTAGATAAGGTGATGGCTGGACATGCAGACTCTGCATTGGTTGGTTGGTTCATATCTGGGTACTGGGCACACAGTGGTGAATGATTGGGCATACTCCCTGACCTCACTGAGCCTGCAGTCTGGGCTAGTCTCGGGGAAGACAGTGGAGTGTCGCCACATGTATTCTGTCCCCAGCCATGCTTGACTGGCCCATCTTAGCAGTTCAGTAGATAACGAAGGCTGGAAACATGGGCTGGACTGCAGATCAGATGTGGGAACTGACCAGGCATGACGTGTCCTTCCTTTCACCAAGAAAACATCTGGGATGTTATTAAATAATTGAAGCTGTAAATACAGCCCTGTTGAGGTCTTCCTGGGCTGGGAAAGCCAGACTTCATTCAATGGACTCCATCAGTAGGCGCACCTTAAAATAAGACGGTGACAGTGTTGGACTAATAGTCCCAAAGTATGAGGCTGTCTTATTTCCGTCAGTCGGAGAGCACTTTGATGGCTTAGATTCTTGAGAGACTGTTT
Organism: Nycticebus coucang; assembly: GCF_027406575.1. Classification (NCBI taxonomy): domain Eukaryota; kingdom Metazoa; phylum Chordata; class Mammalia; order Primates; family Lorisidae; genus Nycticebus; species Nycticebus coucang. The sequence continues at coordinate 94,021,628 of NC_069791.1, read as the reverse complement.
GCCTCCTCCTCCCCAAATGCTAATCTCAGAGTGAGACTTTTTGCCTTACCCTTGGTGTTTGGTTTGAATTTGGTTGCCATGGCATTTAATCTGTTTACATGAGCTTTATTGTGGCTTCTAACTGCGGAATGGGGAATGTGGTAGAGTTTAGGCAGGATTAAGCCTAGGGTCCTGGAATCTTTGGGATGTGTGCACACACGTGTGTGTGTGTGTGTTCGCGCACTTGGTACCAGGAGCTGAAGTCTGTACACCTGCACATCTCTCAGGGTGCTGTTCACCTAGTTTCTCATGTGAATCATGACCTTGGACCTGGGCTGCACAGTGGCCGTGAGATCATGAGCTCCACCTTATCAGGATATGGACCCTCAACTGCAGTAGCTGGCCAGAGCATCTGTGGGGGGGCTTGGGGGGCTCAGAAAAGTAATTGAGGATGCACTTCTCACACCTACCGTTCAAGTCAAGTTGGTATAAGAGGAGAGGTTCTGGGTGGCTGCCAAATTAAAAACATGAATTTTGCGATGGGGGAGTTCTTGTTTCTCCTTTTGGGCCCTCCCCTTCCCCCAGTTTGATTGGGCTTTCTAAAAATAACACACCCACAGAAAGATACTATCCTTCTCACTTGAGGCCTCTGGTGGGTCCAGAGAAGGGTTTTACCAATTAGAGGCTGAATTAACTGTGCCCATCAGAGTCACTAGGAGGAGTCTCTTGCTCAGTGGAGGCCTTCAAGGCACTGGAATTTCTTCTTGGATGGATTCTTGAGCCCTGACCACATTTTTAAAGCTGGGTTGGCACTTGTCCGTTCTCACGTGATGAAGCTGAAGCTGGAGCTGGATGTACCATGGTTGCCCTCACTGACCCAGAGCTGTGAGATCTCAGAGGCCCCAGAAGAGCTACCTCTTAAGCTACAGCTCCCAAACGCAGAGCCAACCAAAGAAGGTTTTCATCTGCTGTTCAAAAATGACTTTTCTCAGTTCAGTGTCATGAGGCCTCATTGTCATGGCCAAAAGATTTCTTTATAAAATAAAACAAAAACTTTACATTCATTGGGAGAAATGACGAGGATAATATTTAAGCAGTTTTTTGGTGTCTGGGCATTTGTAGCAGCACAAGGTGATAGTACTAGCATTCCTTGGAGAATGAGACGATATAATTCAGTTCGGATGTAATATAATTAATTAAGGAGCTAATTGTATTAAATTGGTAGCTCTTTGCCTTAATAGCACCTTATGAAGAAACTGGTTCTGTGACAGGGGTTGTGTGTAATGTTATTAACTTTTATCATCAACATCTACAATAGCAACTTATATTTGTGTGCAAATTTACATTGCAGGTTCTGTGTGATGCGTTTGGTTTAACTTATGTAAGCTTCATGACTTGCTGGTGGGCTGGGTAATTTTCTGATTTGCATTGTAGAGATGGGAGTTGGGTCACTTGCCCATGGTCCTCCAGCTATCGCAGGGTGTGGGGAACGTGGTTCAGACCCAGGCAGGGAGGATTCAGGGCCCGGTGGTTCTTCACTACTGAGTGGGTGACACAGCCTATTAATGTTAGACTCTGTAGTGATCTGTACAATCAAGAAGAAGTCTGGTGTGAATCACAGGGATTGTAGGCCATGGAGAACCAAAGCGCAGTGTACCTGTTTTGTTTTTTTTTTTACTTATGCATTTGTGGCTCTAGTACACCTTCTGTGTCAGCATTTCTGAGTTTCATGAGGAAGCATGTACTGTGAGGCAGCTGGAACAGCACAGAATCCATTTTGGTGGTAGGGGCAGCCATAGAGGTGTCAGCTTTGAGGCACCCAGTGGTAGTCAAGGTTTTGGGTCTGTGTCTGGTCGTGGCAGGCTGTGTGCTGGCCAGTCACAGTGTGGATGGGCAGCGACTCCAAGCTGGACTCTGACTGTCCCGAAGATCCTACAAGTCACCTGGTATCATTCAAGATACTCCTTTTTTGCCTCAATTGACTAGAGTGGAGTCTGTTGTTTGTAACTAAAACCTTGTCTTATACCCCAAAGTGTGTATCAATACTTAAAAATCAACTGAGTAATTAATTTAGAGGACTTTCTTTCTCAAATGTGTGAACACCCCATCTTGTCCCCTGACAAAAAGAGCTGGGACGACAACTGTGGCTCAAGGTCAGTATCGTGCACATCATTGCCCATCTGTGCACACCAGGGCTGATGTGCTTGTGCACGAGGAGCCGAGATACAGTGGACCTGGGCTGCTAGGACTTTTGAATTCATTTGCCTAATGATTACCAACAAAAATCCATATGAGATTGGACAATTAAGTTTGGGAGCTCATCTTAGAATAAGTGCCACATACCTCACGGCTGAGTACCACTGTGGTCACCTTTGAGGTCCACCCCTTGGGAAGCTGTGCACGGATGCCAGCACCTAGTCCATCCTTCAGAGCAATTTTGAAACTCTTTTTCTGCAATAGCCATCAGAGCTATTGTCGGAGGAGGTGTGACAATTAAGTTGCAAACTCATCTTAGAGAAAGTGCTGTGTACCTCCTTGCTGACTATCACTACGGTCACCTAATGGCCAAGGGGAATACTTCAAAGGTGACCGTAGTGATATTCAGCATTGGGGTACATAGTACGTTATGTAGGATGAGTTTGCAAACGTAATTGCCTAACCTCCTACACATTTTAAGAGATGTTATCTATTCATTACTTTTTGTTTGCCGTAATCAGAAGCGTCTGGAGGCTGATGGTAACCACTCTGAGCACCTTTTGCAATTGTAGAAGTCAAATGTGACACGGGCTTATCTTTTGTTATCAATACATATTGAGTACCACAATCTTAATACAATTTTTTCCTTTTTTAAAGATGTGTAAACATTGTTTGGGGACCCTCTGTATTGCAGTTTCCTCCTTGTCTTCAAACTGCTGGTCTCTCTCAAATCCCCTTCTTATTTTCTGCTTTCCAGTAAACTTCAAAATAGAATTAAATTGCAAGTTGGGAGCTAACCTGTTACTCTTTCTAGCCCCAAAGGAGGTAGTTTTGGCACACTGGCAGCAGCTTCCTGCTCTTTCTGTTCGCTTTTAGAAGGTGGCTCTGAAGAAGGTCTTTGTAATTTGTGTCTTTTTTTCTCCTAAGGCCTCCTCCAATTTTGACATGTGTCATTATGGGAAGATACTTTGGCCCAGTTTTCTAGAGTCCCATTTGGGTTCTCAGGGCTGTCTAAATCTGGCATCTGAGTTCAGAAGAGGCCTGGAAGTGTCATGTGACATCCTCCTGGTGCCACCCTGCTCAATTCTAACACTTTTCATTCTTCTGGCAGCTAAAAGCGAACCAAGCAAGGGTACTGTGGTTCTATCCAGTGTGTTTTGAATAAGCTAGAGGAATCATTCCAATTTGAGGCTGGAAATTGGATAAGTGGTCAATTTATGAGCGAGCTGTTATGAGCATCCAGACACGAAGCTCAGGGGTGCATTTGAACCACGAGGAAGCTGGCATTGGCTTTGCAAGACCCCTGCTGTGAAGTTCCCGAGGCTTCATCTCTGAAGGTTTCATGAGAATTCGTACCATGTGCACACACACCATTTAGTGAGCACTTGCAAGCACATGTCACTGGGCTTTGTGGGTTCTTTAAAAAAGAAAAACCAAAATCTCACTTGTTCTTTAAACAGCAGTCTGCCTTATTTCCCTTTACAGGGCAAGTGATAGAGGCTCTGAGAGTCTGGCTTCCTCTGTTTGTGTTGCTATGAAGGAATGCGTGAGGCTGGGTAATGTATAAAGAAAAAAGTTTTATGTGGCTCACAATTCTCATGTCTCGGAAGTTCCAGATTGTGCATCTGTGCCTGGTGAGGGCCTCAGGCTGCTTCCACTCCTAGAGGAAGGCAATGGGAAACCACGTGTGCGAAGATCGCACGGTGAGAGAGAAAGGGAGACTGAGAGAGACAGAGGGAGAAGGAGGGGAAGGGAAGGAAAAGAAAGGGAAGAGGCTAGGCTTCCCCCCTTAACATCCAGTTCTTGTGGGAACTAACAGAACGAGATCCACTCACCCCGAGGGAGGGCATCATCTATTCATGAAGGATACACCCCCTCGGCCCAAACACCTTCCATTAGGCCTCACCTCCAGGATCAGGGAGCAAATTTCTACATGAGCCTTCCAGGTGGAAACATCCAAGCCAGAGCAGGCCAAGTTTCTGCACTCAGGGACGAGATCTACACAGCCAGAAGGTCACAGACCCTGGGTTGTCATGCAGACCTACCTGGAAAATCCCAAGGCCCCTGCCTCCTGACCTTCATAGGCTACCTGTCAGCAGGAATCCCACAGGAGATGGGGTGCAAGCAAAGAAATTAAAAGAATAGCAAAGAAGTGAGAGCGTTAAAATAAAAAGGGTGACTTTTAAAAGGGCGTGTGAACCCAGGGAAAGAGACACTGTGTTCTTGTGTTCTATTTCCCTGTTGCTTCTATATCCCTCCCAGGGCCTAGTATATTCTGAGCACAGAGGATAATTTGTTGAATGAATACTGAATAAGGAAAAGAAAAGCCCACTTCTTCTTGTTGCTGTTTCCTTTGACTTAACCCGTTTGCTGTTAATTCAGCATCTTCTACCTCGTCCTCATGGGTCTTGTGGCGCCTTTTGGGCCCCAGCTCCTCAGGCCTGCTGGAGAGGATTGGAGTGAACACAGCTTCTCCTCCCCAGGGCCTCCTCGGCTCCACGTGTCTTCCCATCTGCTTTCCAGATGAGCCTCTGACTCATCAGCTCCCCGCAGCCTTCCCAAACCTGCTCTGCATCTTCTCGGGCTAGCTTTCCTAATTTCCTAGGCAGAATTCTTCTGGCTGAAAGTAATGGAAACCAACTTAGTGTAGTTTAGGGCCCATGGGGGGGAATTTGGTGGCTCCCAGATGGTGATTCACACATAGGGACCTGGGAGAGCCCTCACTGAAGCGCAGAGAGGGGAAACATTGTGCTCTAGGTCACACAGCTGTCAAATATGAGGATAGGTGGAGAGAGCAAACTGCACGAGGGCCCAGACTGTGTTCTTTACTGCATTCTCAGAGCCTAAAACAGTAACATGCAGTAGGCTCTCATTAATGTGTATTGAATGGATGGATGACTGTGTGAGTGGTAAAATCCTGTCTTTGCCCCCACCCCCCACCCCGGGGTAAGGTCACTGAGAGAAGGGAGGGGAAGGGAGAGCTGTTCCGCCTGCTTTGTTCTCCTCTTACAGGATCCCTGGGCTCCATGGCCTGGCTTCTGCTGGGTTCGGGCCCTGGGTTCTTTCCACTGCCTGGGGTTTGTTTCTGCCACCATGGGTGATACAGAGCCTGCCTGCCCTGGTCTCAGACTGGCTATCTTCTGGCTGTCAGGGTCCCCAGAGCAAGTGGGCATCTTTCAGTTCTTGAATCAGACTGGCCCTGCCCACCACACCAAGGAAGATGCCAGAAGCTGGCTTTGCTGCCAAGGGCTCCCCAGTGCTGTCCCCATGAATTCCAACTCCCCAGGGCTCCCGGCAGGTGAGAGAACAAGGGCTAGCTGTGACAGGGCCCCTTGACTTTGGGTGGGGTGTGTGGCTTGGCCCCTGCAAGCGGAGATGTTTTATAAAGTGACTTTTCAAGGCCTTCTCCCTCCGCTGGGCCTTGGCAGCCATGCGGATGCTCCAGAACTGAGCGGGCCTTGTGTCTGTTGGGAAGAAAGACGTGAAAATGAGGGCTGGAGCGGACGCAAGGCTCCGATTCCAGGAGAAACAGGGCATCGTGTTGTGCTGCCGCCTGGGGCCTTGCTGACAAGCGCCACATTCATTCCCCAGCAGGAGTTGGCGCCCTCCACAGTATCAGATCCTGGCTTTGCACAGCCGCGACATTGATCAGCAATGTCAGCCATGTAGGGAGGTGGTGGGGGTGGTGAGGCTGTCGCATTAGCCGGGCCAACTCTCCATCCTGTCTGTCCAATCTGAGTTATCCCTTCGGTAAGTTATGTGCCTAAGCATGGCAATGTCTCTTGTGTTTTGTATTCAGTGTGGGTGACCCCACCCTGAGGGTGTACACAGGGTTGCCTTGAATGGACATGGGTTGCAGGTGCAAAGAGCTGCAGCTCTCCATGCACACCTATGCCCGTCTGTGTACACATATCCTTACAGCATGTTTGTGTGTTTGTGAATATGCACGCCTTTTGTGAACACACAACTCTAAATGTTACTGGTAACGTCTATTGTGTGCAGGGGTTCTGGAGACACTTGGGCTGCCTGGATTTGAGTTATTGTGTTGCTACCTATTCACCATGTGATCTCGACAGAGCACATTCACCCCGATCAGCCTTGGTCTTCCCAGCCGTGTAATGGGGATAATGGTGGTTCTCACTCCCAGGAGAGTCACAGAGGATACATAAGGCAATGCCTGGCTCCAAGCCAGTGGCTGGTAAACGCCAGCTACTGTTGCTATGGCTATTTCAACTGTGCACACCCCACTGGTGCATCTGGGTGTGCCCCTCTGTGTGCCCCATTGCATGTCCTCAGCTTTGACAGGGGCTCTGTCAGCTTTTTCTCTTGCTTTCTGAACTTTGAGGAAGAGAAATGATAGCATCCGAGGCTCTTTTGGTCTCTTTAAGGGCTGTTTGTCCCATTCTGTGCCACCTGAGTGTCCTGGGTCCTTTCACTCACTCATGCCTGTCACCCTCTCCCTGAGGCCACCCCCTTTACAGACACACCACGCACACACACACACACGCATGGACGGATGCACATGAACTTCTCTGGCATTGCTACAGCTTCACACAAGGTCCTTAAATAATTCTGCATGGCCGTGGTCTGAACTGTACAGAGAGGACTTCTTGGTCCCTAACCCACCTAGGGCAGGGCACTTACCTGGCCTGACCTTTGGCTCTGAAGGGCAAGTGCAGCATTTCAGGCCACCTTCCAGCTCCTCGGGACTTGAGGTGTTCGAGGCTGGCTCTCAATGGAGAATTGTGTCTGAAATAGAGAAGAGCGTGAGCTGTCCCCAGAGGGGCATCTGGGAAAAGGGCCTTTTACCCTTCCTGCTGTGAACAGCTTTCGTGGCTGTTTCTCAAAGCTAGGTTGTTAAGAACCACCCTGGGCCCTGGAGGTAGGTTCGTAGGATCAAATCCAGGTTCTAGCACTAACTGGTTATGTGACCTTGGGCAAGACACTTACCCTTTCTGAACCTCAGTCTTCTCATCTGTCAAATGGTTAAAACTGTATCAGAGGTTGGCTATGGGAATGAGGGGTTATCCCCCTGCCTGGCACACAGGAAGCGTTGGTAAGGATTAGCTGTTACTGGCTCATCTTCAGGTACTTGGCCGTGAATCTCTCACTCTTGAAGAGTGTGGCCCTTCTGCACAAGCCTCTGACATGCTCAGTTATTCATCCATCAGAAAACAGGACGCAGTGAAGTAGGCACTGAAGTGTGTAGAGTACAAGTTCAATATCGGGAGAGCTTCCTGACGGATATGCTCACCTTCCCTTTGGGTGTTTGCGGTCCCATGGATGACAGAGCTTCTCTTTGTCCACGTTTGCACAGAGGAGTTTCACCTTTTAAAAATGCTGCCCCGACCCACCGTGCCAACCATGGTTGTCATCTCTTCCAGTGTTTTATCTGTGCCCATTATTCTCAAGCACTCCTAGAGCATTTTTTTCAGTCTCCTTATTAATAGTTCTAATTAGTGTATAATTTTCTGTTGAGTTGGTGTGGCTTAGTTAACGTACGCCAGTTGTTGAATACAAGCATGTTTGGACACACAGCCTTCATTTAATGACTTTTTCCCATTTTTCCATAATAAATTTTCAAGCATGAGATTACTGGCCAACAAACATTCCATGAACTCCGAGTGCTCCTAAATGTTGGGGAGGTGGATACGATAAAAATAACCACAATAGCCACTCACCCTCCTTTGAACAGTTAGGCCAGGCATTATCTGAGTGGTTAGCAATGATTCATGTATTTACTCCTCCCAATCTTTTGAGGTGGGGGTGTTGTTTTTCCCATTTGAGAGAAGCCCTGTTTGAGACAAAGAGAGCTTATATGATATGTCCAGGAATACAGGAAAGGATGTTAGAGGAAGTTATCCCTTCCCTAAAGGGACTCAGTTATAGAATATTACAAGTACATTAGTACTCCCAAAGTTGTCTTGGCCAATTCTTGTGGAAAATCATAACCACTGCCACCACGTAAGCTTGCACATGCTAAACATGTACCCATGTAAGTATATCTCCCTGTAAATGTACGCGGTGATTAAACTTGAAGGACATCCCTTCTGGTGTTTCCTAAAGACTCTCCCTCCCTGTGTTGTACCGCTCCTGGCAACCTCAAGGCAACCTGGTGGGAGAGTTTGGGAAGTTGATCTGAAGCCTTTCTTTTCCTCTGCCATGTCCTCTCCCCTGGGTCTCAGTGTCCTAACATGCTGACTGCACATTGCCTTTCATTATAAGCTGACTTTGAAGGTTGATGGGTTGGTTCATTGGCTGCCTGGCTCCCCTCCTGGACTGAATGCTGTGGGAGAGCAGTAGGTATCCTATCTGTGTCATTGACTGAGGTACCATCTCCCACAGTTCTGGGTGCATAGTAAGCTGTATGTACTGTTTGTTGATTGAATGCTTGATGTGACTCCCAGCATTCCTTTTTCTGTTGGCATCTATCCTTCCTGCCCATGTAGCCATAGACTGAGAAGGCCGTGTGTGCCAGGACAGAGTCTGAGGCTGTGATTTCCCTGTTGCATAATCAGTAAGAACCCCAGTGAGGACCAGTCCACTCAGTGGCAGCCGTTTGAGAAGTGAGTTGGCTGGATCCTCAGTGCTTGTGTTGAAAACACAGAGGTTCTAGCTTTTTCTTTTTTTTCCTTTCCAAAGCAAAGAAATATTTGCTTTATCTCTGGCAGTGTGTATTTTATTATAACAAAGCAGGAGGATGTTGACCTGAAATGTGAAAAAAACATAGTTTCCAAAGAGACTCTGCCAATGGCTTAGAATTAATAAAGGTGCAGCCGTGGGTGGTGGGGCTGAGGGCGGATGGGGATGCAGAGGTGATTAAACTGCTGCCATTTTACTGTGGAGACGACTCTGCTTTTCTTTTCGAAGCAGGTTAAGGGGATGAAGATCTGAATTGGCATATCTATAAACAAGTTATTACTTCAGCTGTGAGATAATTTGTTGAGAAAATGCCATTATTTTCCCAATATAGGTCCTTTGGAGAGCGTGGCCTGGGCGTGATGCTGGCAGCTGCCCTTGCATGCAGATGCTAAGAAGCCATAAAGCAGGAGAATGAACTTCAGATTAAAGCCTGTTTGTTCTTAAATAAATTGAGTTTTCTGTTTTCCACAATGTAATGAATAGGGAGCAAGGCTTCCCTTCTGCCCTTGGTGCTGGGTGCCCAGAGTTGTCCACACTCTACTCTCAGGATCCTTCTAGCAGCGTCAGAACATTCTGGGACTCTTAATCTGCCCAGAAAGCCCAAGGAGAACCCAGATCTTTATTCTTCTCAAAGACAGCCTTGAGAACCTCAGCTCCTGGTCCCCATGCTTTCCTGTGACCTTGAGCAAATTATCTGTTCTGAGCTGAATTGTGTCCCCTTCACGTGTTGAGGTCCCAACTTAAAGTACCTTTGAATTTGACCTTATTTGGAAAAGGGATTGTTGCAAAGATGAGGTCACACTAAAGTCCGGTGGGTCCCTAAGCCATCAGAACCGGTGTCATTACAAAGGAAATATATGTACACAGACATGCACACAGGGAGAACACCGTGTGAGATGAAGGCAGAGACTGGGGTGCAAACCTACAAGTGGGGGGACATGGATGGTTGCCAGCAAGCCATCAGAAGCCAGGGAGAGGTGTGGAACGTTCTTCCTCACGGCCCTCAAAAGGGACAAGCCCTACTGATACCTTGATCGAGGATGTCTAGGCTCTAGGAATAAGAAGCCAGGGTTTCTGTTGTTCAAGCCACCTAGTTAGTGGCCCTTTGTTACAGAAGCCTAAGAAATGAATATGTCATCCTAAGACCACAGTTCACCTATCGTCTACCCCTGGAAATAATCACGCATGCCAAATCAAATCCATATATCCACCAGTGGATACTAGTAGGCCTGGTGTCTGCCAGTTAGGCCACCTGAATTTCAGCAGGCCTTGCCTCATTACGTGCAGGTAACGCCCTTGTCACACTGAATCAGCGGGCAGCTGGGGCTCTTTCTGCATCTTCCTGACAGCAGGTGCTCAATCTGGTGTTTGCTGGATTCAGTAGACTTACTGGCTCCTACCCTGGACTTAGCAACTTCTGGTCCTTCTCCTTTGGGAGTTTTAGCCTCTTTTAGTCCTTTGATGACTGCTTGCTCCTCAGTCTTTATGCAACCTGCGTGGATCTAGGAACTTTGGCATTCTCCTGTCATGCCTCGTGTAGATGAGCGAGCCATGCAAACTCTAGAGCGCCCTAGAAAGAAATGGTGAGAATCAGCGATGGCTGATTCTTCTGTTGATGTTTGTCTGAGGAGGGGCAGTGAGCTAGATTCAGAAGGACTCAGGTTCCTGTCCAGCTTTGTCATTTTTTCCACCTATGTATCCTTAGGGAAGTCACTTAACCTCTCGGAACCTTGGTTTTCTCAGCTATAAAGTGGTGACAATTGCCTTGTTCTCCTTCACGGGTTGGCAAGGCACCAAGAACGTGTGTGAGAGGATTTTGACAGCAGACGAGTGGCCTCTACGGACGCAAATAAAAAGGGATGGGGAGGTTCTTGTGAGGATCATGGTGATTTGAAGAACAGGTAACTCATCAAAAGGGACTTGGTAGGAAGGTGGGTCCAGGGTTGCCAGATCTTTAGCATTTTTAGCAGAAGCCAAAAAGGCAGATTATCCTGATATATCTCAGTTTTTCAACATTGTCTTGTTTTTAAGCACCACAAGGTTCCTATAGAATATGTTTGCAGAACTGTTTTTGGCCCCCTGAGCACCATTTTGTGGCTTCTATGTAGAATTTGTTACCGATGGAGGTTGATGGCAATGCTTGTTTCCCTTCTGTTACCTACACCGAGGGGTCTAAACATCCTCGTCATGAAGGTCATGAAATGCAAGAATTAATACTGGCCAAGGAAATGTTAGGTTGTTACCTCCTCCAGGAAGCCTTCCGTGATCACATCCCTATGATTTGAAGTGGATTAGGGATTGGCAGACCTCTTCTTAAAGCATCAGATAGTAAAGTTTTAGATGTTGAAGGCCAGTCTGTCTCCTTGGCAATTACTGAACTCTGCTTCTGCAATGGGAAAGCATACAGAGATAATATATAAGCAAATGGTGTGGCTTGTTCCAATAAAACTTTATTTATGAAAATAGCCACCAGCTGGATTTGGCCATGGACTGTAGTAGTTTGTTGATTTAGAGTAGAGTTAGAGACCTCTTTTTTGTGCTACCCTAACACCTTGAACTTAGCCCTGTGCTACATATATTTACAGAGGGAGCCTGTTCCAAGCCCTTCATTTTTATTTACTTGGTTCTCATGAGTTTACATGGAAAGTCTTGCCTTATCCTCATTTCACTGGGGATTGACTCTCAGAGAGGCTAAGCAACTTGCCCAAGGCCACCCAGCTGACAGGCAGAGCTGAGCTTTCACATTGTATTAAACTGTGCTTCTCTGGTTCAACTGATAGATATTTCCTTTCAAATCTGTGCATTTTCTTGGTGCCCAGCCCAGGGTGTGGCTTGAAGGTTGTGCTCAGGAGTCACTGTGTGAGTGACAGGCTTTGTTTCAGGTTTTGCAAACCTGTACAGGAGAGGACTATATAAAAACATTGCTTTGTAACCATTTCCAAATAGACCCCGACGGTCCTCTTGGAGCTGACTTTTCCAAGCTTTTGTTTTTGTTGCAACAAGAATTTGGCAGCTGACGACTGGGGATGGGAAGGTCTGGCTCCGGCTGCAAGGGGCCGCCTTTGAACATCTGGTTCTCTTAGCAGCCCTAAAATCTGACGGGACCCGTGGCAACTTTGATCTCTCTGCCACAGTGCCTTGTGAACTATCACAAACTCCCTTGGCTGATAGGAGGGACAGTGAACAGAGTCTCCCGTTAACCAATAAACAGGTAAAAGTGACAAAGGGGACATGGGATCTGAGTTCTTCCCTGAAGAATTCCATGTCAATATGGTAAATTGATTTCTATTTGAAAAGCCAAAGGAGTCCCCAGTGGGAACCCTTTGTACTGTGGATGAGTTCCTGATCATTTATCTGCTTAGGAAGTGTGGCTTCATTTTAACTGGGGCACTTGTGTTGTTTTGTACGTCTGTGACCAGAGCTCAGAGTATCATAATGAGGAATAATAATGATTATGATGATTTTTGTGGAGTCTTTGTTGCATGACAGGCACTGTGACAAATGCTTTCTCTACCCTGTCTCGCTCGACCCTTTCACCTCTTCTGCTGTTTAGTTACTGACCTTTTGAGTAAACTGATCCACAGGATACAGTGTGCCCAAGGGCGCACAGCTCGTGAATGGCACTGCTGGTATGCAGACCCTGGTGGTCTAGCCACATGGCCAGAGTTCCATACCACCTGCCCTGTTGTTCCCTGGGAGTGTGGCCTCATTCACCTCCAGAAACAGTGTTGTCGTCCTCCATGGTCAGGCAGACAGGCTCGGATGCATCATTCACTCTGGGTGGAGTCAAGCCAGAAGTTGGGGAGGATGGCGCTCCTGCCGCCAGCCTCCACAGCAGCGCTCCCCGAAAGTCACCTCTCTGTTTTACGGACTGGGTCCTGTCAGCTCATCTGTGAGAGGAGAAGACGGAAGCTGACAGGGATCAATCTGGTGGACCACGTGGAGACCACCCCTGCCTCACATGGAGAAGCTATTTCCACAGGAGGCAGAGTAGCTGTGAGACCCACGCCACACTGAGTCTGGCCCGTTAGGACGGGTACAGCAAAAACACCATAGATGGGGCGGCCACACCTTCGTGCCCTCTTCCGAGCATGCTTTCTCCGTTTTTACAATATGGATAGGCTAAGAATTTTCCAGACTTGCAGGTTCTCCTAGTTCCTTTTTGCTTAAATAAATCTGTCTTCAATTCATTTCTTTCTTTTCGAATTTTGCTGTATAAACTGTCGGGAGGGACCAGGCCTCTCCTTCAGCACTTTGCTTGGAGATCTCCTCTGCTAAACATCCAGTTTCATCACTTATAGAATGTTTTACATTCCACAAAACACTAGAACACCAACACCATTCAGCCAAGTTCTCTGCCACTTCCTCATAGGACTGCTTTTTCTTTATGGTCTGGGAGTACAGTCCTCTTCTCTGAGACCTCAGCAGAGCTTTTATCATCCATGTGTACCCCAGCATTATGTACATGATTATTTCCTTATTCTTTACGAAGGCAGAAGCTTTCTCCACAACTCTCCTCTTTTCTTTGTGAGCCCTCACCAGATTCATCTTTGAAAGTCCTTTCCTGGCAATACTGACTTTTTCTAGTGTGTGCACCTCAGATTCTTCCAGCTTGTAGCCATTACCCAGTTTCAAAGCCTCTTCTGCATTTTTCGATGTTTGTTACAGCAGCACTTCTTGGTACCAGTTTCTGTCTTCGTTTGGGCTTTTATGACCAAAATATCACGACCAATTGGCTTCACTGCACACATTTATATCTCACAGTTCTAGAGTCTGGGAAATCCAAGATCAAGGCACCCGCGGACTTGGAGTGGCGTGGAATTAAAGTAGCATGTTGGGGTGAGATGGTTGGTTGCAGGAGAGCCCTCTGGGGCTGAGACCTGAAGGGCCAGAGGAAACCAAGTGAAAACCTGAAGGAAAAGCCTTCCAGGCAGAGGGAAGAGGCCTTGAGGGTGGGGGGCAGAGAAAATGGAATGTTCTAGAAACAGAAGATGGTTAGCACAGGAGCCCAGAGGAAGAAGGAAGAATAGTGTGAATTAAGCTGGAGAAGCAAGGTAGGGCTAAGAGCCTGTGTGGGTTTGTGATCCAGTGTAAGAAGTTCATTAAGCATGGGGACTCACACTGTAATCCAGCACTCTGGGAGGCTCGAGGCGGGTGGATCACTTGAGCTCAGGAGCTTGAGACTAGCCTGAGCAAGAGCGAGACCCCATCTCTACTAAAAATAGGAAACGTAGCTGGGCATTGTGGCAGGTGCCTGTAGTCCCAGCCACTTGGGAAGCTGAGGTAAGAGAATCGTTTACGCCCAGGAGTTGGAGGTTGCTGTGAGATGTGACGCCATGGCAGTCTACCCAGGACAGCAGAGTGGGACTCTGTCTCAAATGAATAAAAAGTTCCAATAATATAAAAAGATTTTATTTCCAGTATGATGGGATGCCCTGGATTGATTGCTAGATTTATGATTTGCTATGTTGTGGGTTATTTGGTTTGGGATTTTATAAAGGTCCTTCAGGCAGCTGCTGGAAAGAGCAGGGACCCTGGAGTGGGAAGGGGTATTGGAGACTAAGATGACCATGACTGAGACTAGCGCAGCGGGGTCAAGATCAGAAGCGGACGGTTCTGGACACATCCTGTGCACATGAGCGGGACTTGCCTGTGCCGGGGCCTGAAGGAGAAGCAGGCGTCAAGGGTGACCCCCACGTGTCTGGCGTGAACGCCCTGGTGGCTGGTTTCCCAGTCAACTTCGCTACCTTCATAGATTGTTTCCAGCTCTGCAGTATTGTTTTAATTTCCTTCCTCCGTCTGCCTCGTTCTTTCTGGCAACTTATTCATGTAGATACAGCCACAGCTTTATTGGATAAGTCTGTTTTAAGTGGGGACAGAGGAATTCTTCTCTTTCAGCTTGGTTTGGGGCCTGTTTTCCTTGTAACCTCCTCCCTCCCGAGGCTGTTCCTGCAGATGGGAACGATACTTGGATTAAGAACAGATCTCTTAAACCTAGAGTTGACTTCCCTGATGTTTTTTTTTTTTTTTCTTTTCTTTTCTTTTTTTCTCCCCCTCTGAGGGAAGATGCTAGGAAAGGTGGGGGGTAAAGTGATGATTTGATCGTGTGCACGTGAGCGGTGGTGACTGAGACAGACAAGGGCAGGATCCGGAATCCTCTGAGCGCAACACCTGACATGCTCCCATTTCCTGACGTGAGGCTCTAAATGAATTTCTACTTGACTAAAAATACCTCAAGAGCTGGGTGGCAGCTTAAGCTGTCGGTAAATTTAAAACAGGTTTGTGTGGCGCTGATTATAGCAGAGGATAGAAAGTTAGCTGAGAATTGGCTGCCACACACATGTTTAGTTTAACTCCTGGTTCTCCGCCCTTGCCTTGGGCCCTTTCCCCTTTGATTCTGGGGTCGATCGGATGCTGGGTTGTACATTTAACATTTTTTTCCTTTTAAGTCATCAATGGCAGGGGTCTATGTTAAATGTATTTTAGGCTGAAAGACCCATCTTACTTAAGAGAAGATGATGTGAAAATGTCCCAGGGCTGCTCTGAGAGTTAAGTTCAGTGCAGATCAGCATCACCGTGGGCCTTGCTGACTTCACACAGATCCAGCTCCAGGCTGCACACGTATAATGTCTCTACTCCATTCTTGACCTTCAGGCTCTCATATTTATCTTTCTGTGTTAGCCTGGGAGCAAACATTACTTAACCAAACATAAAAGCTCGTGTTCATTGAATGCTTTTCCAGAACTTTTTGTGCATTATTCCATTGAATCCTCATAACCATCCTCTTGAAGACAGATGATGTTGAATTTCACCTGAGCTCCTTGCTTCCGGAAAAGAGCAGAGGTTAAAGTAATTCACCCCCCGCTTTCATGTTCTAGAATATGGCTGACAGCATAGAACCTTAGATACAACTCATGAATGTCCCCTTATTTCTCTAGGATAAGGTCAAAACCAGCCCCTCCAAATTCCCATTTTTTGTCTCATCAGTGGTTAGTTGAACTGCTCTGCCCCACTGATCAATCTGTGCTAACCAGACTTTGCTTAGGAATCTCTCCCTTTGCCAACACATGGTCCCTTCTGAAAATAAGAAGGCTGGTGTCAGGGTAAAACCTCTCCAATCTACTGTCTGATCATCCACCCTTTCATTTCTGCACCTGGTCTTTCTTGGTGAGTTTTCTCTTTTCTATGAAGTAAAACTCCTTTTTTTTTTGCCTAACCCTTGAGATGCTTGCAGAAACTATGAGATCTTATGGTCAAAGCATTCTTCTTGCCATTGTTTCTTTGTCCCCTTTCCAGTCATCCTGTCCGATGAAATCCCTCCCAAGTCTGGATTAGTGTTTCTCTGGCAGTGCCTGTTAAGTGTGATGGTCTCCATTTTGCCGAGGGGGATTCAGGGATGGAAGAGGCAGCTGGGGAGCTCTCATCTGTCTGAACCCAGAGTCTGTGCTTCTGCCATTAACTAGTTCCCGAGGCTCCATTCATGGCTTTTTTTGGACTTTAGTTGAACTCCATCAAGTCATCAACCTGCTTATCACTTCATCAGATACAGACAACCACCAGAGTAGGATGGTTCACCTCGTGATTTTTCAATTTTGCAATGGTGCAAAAAATCATACATCTTCAGCAGAAACCATACTTTGAATTTTGATCTTTTCCACCCTAGCAATGTTTGGCTATTGTGTTTAGTGTTTTTGCATCCCGTCATGTCTGCAAAACACCCATCTGTCTATAGCATTCAACACATTATTATAAAACGAGATCTGTGTTAGATGGGTTTGCCGAACTGCAGGCTATGGTAACTTTCTGAGCATGTTTAAAGTAGGCAAGAGTAAGTTGTGATGTTGGATAGGTGCATTAAGTGCGTCCTTGACTTACTGACATTGAGTTACATTTGCACCTTACAGTGGGTGTATTGGCTGAAACCCCATCATAAGTTGAGGACCATCTATATATGGGTTACTATGAAAGTTTTGAGACAAACTGTGTTATGGTCCATTATTTCACTTCCAAGAAGCACGGTCAATAGTGTCCTTTCTGATTCACCTGTGCAAGTTGCAACCTGCTCAGGTTCTCCGTGTTGCTGCGAGGGCTTCATGTATTTCTGTCCATACAGATTTTGCCTTTCTTGATTTTTGCATATTAAAAACTTTCCTTAAGATAGGGAGTCATGGTTTGTGTAGCATCTTTGCTTTACAGCTCTTGAAAAAGAGAAACTTGTGCAAGATCATTATTTTGCACACACCCATGTGCCTGTATGAATAAAATCCTCAGGAGTAGAAAAGAAACGGGGCCTGCGACAAAAACAGGGACACGTGGATGTTGAGCTTCTTGCTTGTCTGCTGGGAAGGGTCCTTAGACCAGGCAGGACTAGAGCTTCTCCCTGGAGAATGGGTTCCATGCCAGGATTGCAGGACTCGATGGCGGTCGTAGGGTAGATGTATGAGGATGAGAGAGAGTCCTGGGAAAGGGCAGGGGCGGCTCCAGTGGCCCTGGCTGCCAGGCTGCCACCTGCACCTTCTTCTCTAGGCAGTGGGGAGCCACTACAGGTCTTTGGGCAGGAGAATGTCGTGATGACAGTGATAATAATAATGATCATGCTGATAATAGCTTGCCCCTCTGTGTTTTTATAGCTCCTCTCCCAAGGTGCCCTTCTCCAGAAAGCTGGGAGTGCTGCACAGATGTTACCTAATTAATCACTAGTGCTTCCCTGTCAAGGGAGGTGGGGGCAGCTAATATCCCCATTTTTCAAGGGAGGAAGATGAGGCAACGGGAGGTGCTCAGGCTGCCTAGTAAGGCAGGGTGGATGCTGGGAGAGACTCCGTAGCAGAATTCCTCTTTGTTCCTTTGCCCCCAGGCCCAGGGCAGATTGCTTTTTGCCCAGAGCAGTTCTGATGACAGTGTCTCTGTGCATTAAAGGAATCTGGGCCTTGAGTGTTCAGAGTAGGGGCTAATGCCTTGGGGTCAGTTGAGGTCACACCTGGGTATGGCACGCCCTGAGCCCTTAGTATCCTCTTCCTTTGCTTCCTCAAAGGTGATTATCATCTTTGCCCTTGTCCGTTGACCTCTCTGGCCGATCTGTGTCCTCCATGAGGCATGGATCGTACCTTTTATAATCTAACCTTAGTGCCTGGTTTCCTGTACTTTGGCTTGAACATTCTGCTATCCACTCACTGTGGGTGGGTCATTTTCCCCTCTCCCAGATTCAGTTTCTTCACCTATAAAATGATAGCAATTACATTTCCCTCACTGGATCACCGTGAAGATCAGACGAAGCAATGCACGTCACGTGTGCAGCAGCACCTGGGACATTGCAAATGATTGCCACATTTAATAAATTACCAATGATCTTATTGTAGGGACTTAAAAACATACGTGCTAGATTACTGCTCTGAGCTGGTGCAAGGATACAGGCGCACCTTCCTTAATGCTGTTGATGTGCAACCAAAATATTGAGTAGGAATCCATTTTCTTGAAGTGGAATAGTTTCTCCTGTGGATATTGGTTATAATTTTAAAGAAAGCATACACACATTTTTCATTTCTGCCTGGGCCTAATCATGCTTTTGTTCCCAAGTTCCTGGGCAGGGCCCTCCACCTCTCCATCAAGTATTTAGTAATCCATAAACAAGGCTTAAGCTGCTATTTAAAGCAACTCTGTTGTTAATCCTTTTGTAAAAGCAAATCCTTTATGAATGTGAATGCCCTCCTCCTCCCCCTTTTGCTTCTTTTGTCTAACTTTAAGTTTTCCAGTTTTATTTCTTTTAAGGTAGCATCACCCAGGGATTGAGAGTCAGAGATTCGGAACTAGGAGATGGAATCTTAGCGTACCTGGCCCAGCAACTTCATTTAAAAGATGGGAGATGGGGGGGTAGGGGTTCACATCTGGGTAGAGGCCAAGGGCAGACTTAGCTTGTGTCTCCAAAAGTGTTTTTTAGATGTTACATAAGTGACATCTGCCCCCCCTTTTAATTGTCTATTTTTATGGCAAGCGATGTTAATGCAAGAGTAACAATCATACAGGGCTTGCTTTGTGCCAGGCACTATTTGAAGGACTTGCCATCAATTAACTTCACACGTTTTAACTGATTAATCCTTTAACAGCCTCTAGACAGCAGTAGGTCCCGTTTTACAGGAGAGGAAACTAAGGCACAACATAGTTAACTCACTCTGTCATAAGTGGTGGTCAGAGCCAAAGCCCACCTGTCACAGGTGTCTCTCTGCTGCCTAAATATACTGCCATATACTTTTATTTTTTGAATAGATGTATTTTAACAAAAAGTGAGCATTGATTATATAAATTACTGAGTTACTGGATGGGCGGTACAGAATTATGGCAAAAATCCTGAAACTATCGTATCAGCATCAGAAGTTTGGAAATGTTACAAAAAAACCTTGCATCTGTCGTGTCAAAGACGCATTTGCGAATTTTCAGTAAGGGCCTGTTTGGTGCCAAGTGCTCCGTGTGGTGCCAGAAACAGACAACTATTTGGACATGGACCAAATCAGACAAGGCTGCTGCCTTCGTGGAGCATGTCATCTAGTGGAAGAGAGACAGTTCACAAGAGAACAAATGAGACACTGCCCCGTGGGAGAGGTGCACACCTGGAACACTGGCAGTGGAGTGTGTGTTCGTGCACGTGTGCAGAAGTGCCAGTGTACTTTCCTTCCTTTTTAAGGCCAAATAGTCCATTGTATGTCTGTACTACGTTTTGTTTATCCAGATCCTTGTGCATGGACACTGAGGTGGTTTCTGCCCTTTTGCTATTGTGTGTCATGCTGCTGTGAACATCTGGTGTGCAAATATCTATGCAAGGCCCTGCTTTTAACTCATCTGGATATGTACCCAGAGATGGAATTTCTGGATTACATGATTGTCTATGTTTAATTTGAGAAACTATCATATTCCCCCTTCCATTTTTAAGTGGCATTTGCTTTCTAAATATAAGCAGTACAAGCATGTGATGAGAAAATTCACCCATAAAAGAACAGTATAAAATAAGGATAATTCTCTCTTTTACCTCTTCCAGTTTCTTTTAAAAGATATCAGGGCTGACAATTTCTCATATATCCTTCTAGGGGGCAAATAACAATGTTTCAAGTGTGTCTTGAGAGCGTGCATGGCTGTGTGTGTATGTGTGAGAGCGAGAGAGTCATATTCCCTCATTTCAAAGATTTAGAAACTCAGCCTGTACTGGTTGCCATTCCCCAGGGTAACATGAGCTTCAGAGACACCAAGGTTCAGGATTGACAGCAGCCCCTGGAGACTAGACAACTGTCCTTTACACCAGCTACCCCGGCACACACCAAATGTCCTGGCTGGATTCCCACCAGCTCCCACCCACGGGTCCCTGTCTGATTTCTCTCCTGCACCTAACCTGGGATGAGCTCCAGTTTCATGCAGTAATCATTTGCTCAGAAGCCCGAGAGCAGCGGTTCTCAACCTGTGGGTCACAACCCACAGGAACTGTATGAAAGGACCATGGCATTAGGAAGGTTGAGAACCACTGCAGGGTGTTGCTGTCCAGACAGACTGTGCTGTCCCAGAGGAGTTTACCGATTCTCAGCCAGCCTCCCTGATGTAAAGCTGCCTGTCGGATGTTGCAGATTAACTTAGAAATAAGCCATTTGGGCTGAGTTTTGGAGAAGCGCCTGCCAAATGGGAACTCCTCACTTTTTTCCTATATATAGTCTTTATGGTGAGCTAATTGAAGTTAGCAGGGTTTGTTTTAGGAGGTGACTCCCTTGAGCAGGGTATGGTGGGTTGGGCTGCTTGCCTGGGGGAGCATTTTGAAAGCTCACTGAGGCTAACATTCCCAGGAAGATCTGCTGTCCTGACAGTTCTGGGGAAAGATGCACTTTGGGTCGTATGCTCCTTTGATGCAGACAGCAATCCTGAGCGGGGGTTCGGAGGGAATTATACCCATTGAGCAGAAGCCATGAGCCTGAATGACTTCGTAAAGTGGTTGTGATGAAGCTGAGATGAGGACAGAGATCCCCCATTCCTTGTTTTATGTCCCTTTTGGCAAAAATTACATTCCTTGAAGTATTCTATGGATGGACAAATATTAACAAGAAGTGAGTGCTTTATTCTGAGATTAAGAAGACCTTGTGTAAGGAGCTTGGACTTGACTTTGGGGCTTCATCCCAGCTTTGTCTCTAGTGGCTTTGTGACATTGGACGTTTTCCTGTCTCTTTTTTTTTTTTTAGTAGAGTTTTATGACTTCATGTTTTTTTTTTTTTAAAAAAGCACACATAGTATTTATTTATTTATTTATTGCAGTTTTTGCAGTTTGAACCTGCCAACTCCGGTATATGGGGCTGGTGCCCTACTCCTTTGAGCCACAGGCACCGCCATGTCTTTATTAGTTTCCTGTCTCTTAGCCTCAGTTTTCTTTCAGCTGTAAACTGGGCCCATTTGCTTTATGGTGTTGTCATAAAGATGAAAATTAATAAGAATTAAGGCCAATAAGGTACCTGGAACATAATAGATGCTTAATAAATGGTGGTTGCTATTGCTATATTTGTGGAAATGGAAACTTTTTAGCAGTATCTTCCTAGACATTCCTTCACTTAGAAGGAGACACCTTGCTGGAATACTAACAAGGATTTTTAACGAGTATTTTAGGTTAAATCATGCAGGCATGTATTGAAAGGTCCACCTTTTGGAAAATGGCCACTTACTGGTGACCTGGCGGAAGGAAAGCTCAAACACATTTCCCTGCAAGGGCCTGGCCTCTGAGCAAACCCAGTGGACATAATCAAGTTTATAGTGTGTATTATTTAAAGGTGAATATATTTAAAAAAATTTTGTTTTTGGTTAAAATGTGTCTTGGAATAGACAAACACTCATTTGGGATTGGAATTGCAATATTCCTTCTCACTCTTTTTTACACATACACACATACTATCCCTCCCAAATTGATGCCATTTGTTGTTTTCATTTTAGAGGAAATGGACTCTTTTCCAAAGTAGCCTACTAAGAGATTGCTGATGTTTGTTCATTTGCTGAACATTGAGTATGAGCTCTGTGCCATGCCTGGTGTGCGTGGGGAACCCCTGACATTCAAGTACCGTATAGGTGTGTGACCTATTCCAATTAACTACGGAGGAAAGCAGCGTAGAAGAAGAACAATGTGATCAGTCTGGGTGTCATCTTTATCTCTTTGTTCTCCCGAGCCTCAGTTCTTCTGGCTGTACTGTGAGCACAGCTGGATTTAATGGTTTGTACGTTTCCAAGGCCTTTGATGCTAGAACTCAGAAGAGGTGAAGGATTTCTTTCCTCGTTCTGAAACCCCAGCAGGCTAATCCAGAACCGCTCGTTCACCCCTCTCCCTCTACCTGAAATGGTTCCAGGGACGATTGGAACACCCAAATGCTCGAAACTCACAGGCATCGTGTGGTTAAGCCAGAAAGAAAATAAAGACTATCTGGGTGTTGGGGACTCCAAAGATAACTGATGGGTCTGGTTATCTTTGGAACAGGGAGTTTATTAGAGGGTGGACTGAGTGCTTGGGACGGTAGCTTCCGTTCCATGGAAGGCAGGGTTGTCCAGCCTTCCCAATGGGAATGTGTGTGTGGGGGTTGGGGCAGTGGTGGGGATGTTGGGTGGGACCACAGACCAACCCAGTGGTTCTCAAAGGCCTTCTTCTGGGAACAGAGCAGGCTGACTGTCCTGCCAGGCCTGGACTTCTTGTACCACTGCAGTGATGGGAAGGTTCCACTATCTGGGCAATAAGAACCCTATGGCCACGTCTTGCTGGGGGCAGGAGGCTGGCCAGCTGGCCTCATGAGGTTCCAACAGGCCAGCTTCTCTCATTGACAATCTCCGCAAAGTCTCCAGGAATCCCCTTCTCTCCAACGGTTCTATCTGGGTGAAATATAATTTAAAAATTCCTCATTCTCTTTCAGGGGAGCAAGAGAGAAAAAGCGTGTCTTTCCCCTGTCTTCCATTGTAGCCTTTAGGGATCTCCATTATAGAGATTATTTTAAATAGCTAAAATAAAAACAATGAGAAGAAGGGTGGGAGGAGGCAGAGGACATGATTTATTTGGCGTTTGCTGTGTACTTGACACTCATTGTCTTACTAATTCCTTATAACGACTATATCATGTACATACTATTATTGTTATTATTATCCCAGTTTTATAAATGAGGGAACTGAATTACAGAGATTAAATAAATTGCCTGTGATCCCACAGCTAGTAGTTGCCAAAACCCTCGGCACCTAATCCCTATTAAACACTTTCCCATGCTAATTATTTTTATCTTTGACACCTGGCAAACTTGTGCGGTCCTTAGATTGGGAGTCTTCCTTTTTATTATATGATCCTTATTTTTTTTTTTCATTTTTTTTAAGAAACATTTTCTCACTCTGTCACCTAGGCTGGAGGGCAGTGGCATCGACATAACTTACTGAAGCCTCCTGGGCTCAAGCAATCCTACCGCTCAGCCTCCCGAATAGCTGGAACTACAGGTGTGCCCTACAATGCCTGGCTAATTTTTTTTTCTTTTTTTGTAGAGACGGGGTCTCACTATGTTGCCCAGGCTGGACTTAAATTTCTGGATTCAAATGACCCTCCCATCTTGGCCTCCTAATGATCCTCATTCTTTAAAAGAAAAGTCATCATGTTCCTTGTTTTAGGCCCTGCAGATATAATTGTGAGCAACAAAAAGATTACTCCATCCACTTGGGAACTGGGTTCTAGTCAGGAGTGGCTGGGAGCCTGCGGAAGGGTCTGGGAGGTGCCTAAGCCTGACATGTGTGGCTTTGGGCTTGGTGGGCTGTCATTGGTTCTTTATCCTGCCTCTGTCCCCTTAGGTCAGGGTTTCTCAACCCCACACCTAGATAATTCTTTGTTAGGGGCCTACCGAGCAGCACCCTTGGGCTCACACCTCCTGCCCCCAAGTTATGACAGCCAAACATGTCCCTAGGTAGTGTCAGATGTTTCCTGGGGGACAGAGTTACCGGTTGAGAACCACTGTCTTAAGTCATGAAAGCACAATGGGACAGGCCCCTCCAGGTCCCAGGACAGTGCTGGCTGTGGCCCAGGAGTCCTGCTTCCTCCTCTGTGAACTGGTCTGTTGTCTAGGTCAGAGTTCTGTGCAGAGCTTGGCACAAGAAAAGCACTCAGTGATCAGTGTTTATTGTAGTCTTGGCAGTGCAGTGATGACCATTCCTCCTCTGTGTGACCACCTTCCCCCACATACACATGGCAGGGACCCCAGTGTTACTAGCTACTTAAGTCTGGACATTTGGATGTAATGCCCCAGGGCTTAGGATTCGAGGGCCATGTTAATGAAACTTTCTTAACCTGAAGAATGGTATTCGGTGCCAAGGTGCCTGTGCCAACAGCAAGCCCATCCAGAAGGGCACTGGGGATTTATTGGATGGGCACAATGTCCCAGAGCATGTTCCAGGCATTTCTGGAGCACCATCCTTGAACACTGGACTTGGCCAGTTTCATCATAACTTACTGTATTTCTGGTTTTGTAATTGTCCAGAGAGCCTTGTAAACAGGCAACAAGTAGCAAATCCAGCTTGGTTCACAACAACTTGTTTTTCCAAACCTCTGTAGTATCTCTCTTATCCATTTTTAGAAAAGATTACCTTGAATAAGAAAACAATGACAAGAAAAATCTTTAATTTCTTGCGTAACAACTGTCGCAGTCTGTTGCCTGTGGTTTGTTTGATAAACAGGTAAGATCAGGTTAACAGCACAGGCACCGTCACCAGATCCCACTTCCTGGCTGGAGGATCATGAAGGAGTTCTTAGTTAATCTGAGCCTCAAATCTTCCATCAGTAAAACAGGACTCAGAACAGTATCTATTGAGATTTAAATGAGTTAATGCTTAGAAAGAGCTTAAAGTAGTACCTAGTATAGGTATATAACAAGTACCCAAGAAATGTGAGATATTATTATAGAAGGATCTGGGGTCTCACAGATCAAGACTTGAACCTTGGTCCCCAGTCCTTACCTGTGATGTTAACAGGTGTCTCTACCTCTCCGAGCCTGTATTTTCCTTACATGATTACTTGTGTTTGTAGGGGTTTAGTGACTAATGTGCATCTAGTTTGTCTGGGAATTTTCTGGTTTTAACAGTGAAGTTCCTGAGTCATCAGTCCCAGTCAAGAGTGGATGGTTGATCCCATTACTTTGGGGGTTGAAATGAACCAGAACACCTAGCACCTAATAGGTGTTAGTAAAAGGGGGGCATGCAGGAAGTACTCTGAACAGTTTGTGCATTTGTATGGTAGGGGCATTTCTCACGGGGGATGTTTTAGCTATTCACCCCTTTTAATTTACAAACGCTGTGCTATTTTCCTAAGCCGAAGAACTCAAGAGTTTCAAATTGACATTTGTCTAACCTAGATTGATTTTTTTTTAGTCTTGCTATTGTAGACGGAAAAAAGATATTTTACCTGACTTTAATATGCTACAACATATTACCTCTTGACTTTCCCACAGTCTATAATAATAATGAAGATTGAATCATTTGTAAAGTTGGGTAGGTTGTAGCAACCTAATGATTTAGACTGTGTGGGGTGTGAGATGATTCCTAAAATTGGGAAATCGGAATTATTTGAAATTCATCTTGAAAGTCATCAGCATGCTGGTTTATTAAGTTGCTTTTTCAGAGATACCTTTGGATCTGATGATGTAAAAGCCAATTAAGATTGTAGGACTAGGCGACTGACTTGAATGAAGAATCTCATCAATCCACACATAAATCTTTTTAGTGAGTCCCTGCTGCTCTTTGGGTAAGATCCAGGCAACTCCCTAGGACCCCTAGGGACTCTCTGACCCAGTCCCTGAATTACATCTTCTCCCTTCATCTGATGCCATTCACCTTTTCAGTGTTGTAGCTTCAGACTTCCTTTCTTTGTTTCTTAAAAATTATTATATGTGTGACTTCTACCTTAAAGCCTTTGCTAATGCTGTTTCTTCTGCCTAAAATGCTTGTCCTCTCCCTTACTTTGGATGAATTGATTCTTGCTCTTTCTTTGAATCCCAATTTAATCCTCACTTCCTGAAAGAGTCTTCCAGCTCTCTCATCCTAGAAGAAATCCCTGTTTTTTCTGTCCACCCTACAGTCTATCTTCACAAATGTAACCGAATCACTGACTTTGTCATCAGTTGTTTAATATAGATAATCAGATCAGCCCCACTTCTGGCTATCTTCTTATGCCTTCTTTGTCCAAAGGACGCAGTTGTTGAATTTTACAGGCTAGAGAGCAGAGTGTCTAGAGCAGCTGTTTGGAGCCAGGTCTTCTGGACTTGGTCAAATTCTGGCTCTGATGCTGTGCAGCTGTGTGTATGTTGCATCACCTCTCTGAACTCAGTTCCCTTGTCTGTAAAATAGCAGCTAATAACATTCCATCTCTTATAGGATAGTTTTAATGACTCAACATGTGTCAGCTTAAAGTGATGCTCAGCACACAGCACATGCCGTGTTTTTGGTGGTTGTTACCTTGACTTCTACTATTAGTAAGGCTACCAGTATTAATGATCTTGAGAAAGGTAGCCAGCTGGTTTAAGAAAATGTCGCAAGAGAGACCGCCAGTCATTTGTACAACACTGTACATTATTTTTTTTCACAAGCTGTGTGGTAATAGAAGAATTGTTTAAATCAGTGGTTCCCAACCTTCCTAATGTCGCGACCCTTTAATACAGTTCCTCATGTCGTGGTGACTCCCCAACCATAAAATTATTTTCGTTGCTGTAGCGGCATTAGGAAGGGTCGTAGCATTGGGAAGGTTCAGAATTGCTGGTTTAAATCCTCAGTTTCCACAAGGATAGTTCCTAAACTCATCCTAGAATCAGTGCCGCATACCCAGATGGCCAAGGGGAGTATTTCAAAGGTGACCTTAGTTATATTTAGCAAGGAAGTAGGTAGCACTTTTGCTAGGACGAGTTCATGAAATTAATTGTCAGTCCTGATATAAAATGGAGTTGGTGAACATTCAGGAAGGTGGACTGCAGCCCCTGTCACGCCTCTATTCAGGCGCCCAGCAGGCACCTGATGAACTTTGGTGGCACAAGCACCATCAAAACCCATCCGTGGTTTCTCAGATGCCACACAACTTAGGATACCAGAGCTCCTCTTGGCATCTGAGAAGCTGGAAGGAAATCCAGTTCCACAACAGCCGTTCAGGGAGCAGTCTGCTTCTTTGTGGTTTAAAATGCAATACAACAAAAAACAATAGTAGATAACCAAGGTGCTGGTTTCATATGGCAGCTACCAAGATAGCAGGACGAGTAATTGCAGAATGTATGGCTAACAGACACAAGAAATACAGCTATGATTATATATTAGCAGCTCTTATATGGCTTATAATGCAGTGAGTATGTGTGCGGTCAAGAACATCTTAGAAAACATGTTTAGGTGTATTATGGACTGTTGTTAATCCTTGGAGCCCACACTTTAAAAAAAAACAACAACAAACCTTTGACAATCATTATGAATCATACAGTATTCTAACTGCTTTACAGATATTCATCCAATCCTAATAACAGCTCTGTGGGGAGGTATTATTATTAATATCATCATTATTATCATAATCCCTATTTCACATATGAGGAAACTGAGGCACCAAGATGTTCGAACTTGCTCAAGTTCAAAAAGAATTTGAACTTGCTCAAGTTCAGAGAACTGAGCCAGCATTCAAACATACTAGCTAGTCTGGTACAAGAGTCCATGTTTTCAGCCACTATTCTATTGTGGAAGTCACATAGATGAATATATTGAATAGAAACATATAATTGAATGCAAAATACCCACTTTCTCCTCCAATGGGCCAGACCAGCTATCCTTGCTCTTGAATTCTACAGGCCCCCCGCACTAATGGAACTTGTTTACTGGATTCTGGAACATACTAGCAGTGGGACTCTTGTAGTTCTCACATTGGTGGAGACAATATAATTTCTTCCCTTTCCCTTTGATAGTGTGTATTCCCCTTACGGGTGTTCTGCAAAACTGATTTTCTTTTACTCTATAAAACTACATCCCATGGCCTGTTATGAACCGGGCTGCACAGCAGGGGGTGAGTGGCAGGCAAGCGAGGGAAGCTTCATCAGTATTTACAGCCACTCCTCATCTCTCCATCCCTGCATGGGCACAGCCTCCTGTGAGATCAGTGGTAGTGTTAGATTCTCATAGAACTGTGAACCCTACTGTGAACGCACATGCCTGGGGTCTAGGTTGCATGCTCCTTATGACACTCTAATTCCTGACGAGCTGAGGTGGCGCTGAGATGGTGCTGCTAGCACTGGGGAGGGGCTGCCAATGCAGGATGGGGCCATCTGGTTGCAGGAGAACAAGCCTAGGGCTCCCATTGAGTCTGCATTATGGTAAGTTGTATAATGATTCCGTTATATATCACAGTGTAATCATAATGGAAATAAAGTGTGCAGTAAATGTAATACCCTTGAATCATCCTAACACCATGCCCCACTACCTGGTCCACGGAAAAATCGTCTTCCGTGAAACTGGTCCCTGGTGCTGAAAAGGTTGAGGACTGCTCCTATAAAAATACGTGAGTAGTTTACCGTACCTGCTGAAAGCAGGGTCTTAATTAGCCGTAATTTTTGAAGTCTGCAGCTGTAAACGGTGTTGAAAAGATTGAAAAGATTAGTGCACTAGTAATAAGATAATTGTCCCTGAGAAATGCTGTTAGCATGTAAACACAGTTAGCGTGTGAAATCAGAACAACTGTAATATTTCCCCCGTTTGGTGTTTAAAGATGCTCCTGCATGAATAATTAGAATGAAATGCAAAGTGCAGAAACGGAAAAGCTGCATGCTTTTGATTTTATTCTTACCGCTTCTATCCTAGCTCAGAAATAAAAGTCTACTTAATGGAATCTTGCCTGAAGCTGGCCTGCCCTTCCCCCACAGGCATTTGAAATTAGTAACCCAAGTGGGGTGAGGACATTCCTCAAAATTAGAGATGCTAGGCAAACAAAATCTACAGTTCCCACTGCAGCTTTTTAGAAGGGCTTTGGCTGAAAGATCCACACCTGCCTATCTGTACACGCATGAGAATGCTCACCACTGTTGGCACGTGTGTGCACACATGCAGATTCACACACACATAACTCCATTCATATACAGAGCTGAAGAAAACTGGTCCAGGCTGCATACGGCAAAAGCCAATTGATTAACCTCAACCCACCTTCTTAGACCTAGAAAAGCTGCATTAAAGCAAGTTGCACCTGCCACCCCCCTGCCACGTTGTGGGGGAGCTACCTTGCTTCTCTTGAGTCTTTGCAGCCTTTGATTAACCGGGAACATACTTTAATTTTATGATGTCGGCACACGTAACACCTTCTTAACAGACGAAAGCTCATCAGATACGCTACATATCCTATGACCTTTCTGCTTCCTTGTCTCAGACATCAGTCAGTCAGTGGGTTGAGCTCGTTAACTTCTCCATCATGTACACCCCGGCTCTCTCGTCTTTGTGGCAAGCACTCGCCTTGACGTGTAGTCAGGAAGACATCCTACGGCTCATAAGGTGGCTGTCAGCATACATCTCCCACATTCCAACCTAACACGACTTGGGAACTCAGTTCTTGGGTTCAATAAGAATTTACCAAGTGCTTTTTATGTGCCAGTCCCAGGACTTCATTAAGCATAAAAACAAAGGGGCTAATCCCTCGCCTCAGGAAGGTGGTGCATGTTGTCAAAGTAGTGGTTAGCAGGGAGTGGTGAGAAAACTGGACTCTCACCCCTGCTGGTGGGAGTAGTATGCTTTTGCCTCAGTGTTCCCGTGTGTGTGTGTGCGCGCGCACGTGCCTATACACTCCTTGAGTCCAGTCATTTTTGTCTTTTTTTGTGTGTTTTTTTTTGGCCGGGGCTGGGTTTGAACCCACCACCTCCGGCATATGGGACCGGCGCCCTACTCCTTGAGCCACAGGCGCCACCCGAGTCCAGTCATTTTTGGACTTTTTAACTAGGCTTGCTTTTTGAGCAGTCCGTCATTTCTATCCCATACTTCTCTCTGACCCCAGGTCTTCCAGCTGAAAGCCTTGGGCTTAACTTGGGATCCACTAAACTAGAGATTGCAAACTCCAGTGCCCACAGAAGCCACACCAGCAGCAGCCCTGGGTGAAGGAAGTGTGTCTGGGGTGGGGACTGTGGCGATGCTTCTGAGAGGGGCAGCTGCTCCTGAGCTCCGGACAGTCAGTGCCTTATTGCGATGCTGGATTTGTTTTTCCAGGTCTTCTGATTTTCCGTGGAATGCCAAGAGTCTGCAGTTTTATGTGAAACCTCCTGAATTTTAAGTGTTGGCATCCTATGTAGCTTTTTTTGTTCTTTTTTAAACATTGCTCAGGCTGAACAAAATTTGTCTGAGTTGAATACTGCTTGCAGGCCCCACTGTCTGTTTGCCACCTCTACAGTAAACCCATGAAAATCGTGTTCCCAAATGCCTGCTCACCAGGGATGAGTCCCACTGCATCCTGAAAGGGTTGGGCTGGAGACTGCAAACTTTATCTGGAGTCTTGTTTCTCCACTTCTTTTTTATCCTGCCTGCCCCCTCCCCACAAATGTCTCAGTGAAGCTCTTGCGAAGGGAGCCCTTACTCTTCTAAATAGAGTCTGAAGTTACACCACGCATGCCTCGCATGTGATTGAGGGTCCCCAATGCCGAAAGCTCAGAAATAAAAGAGGACTGTTGTAGGCTTTGGTTCAGCCAAATAGGACTTAGCACAGTATTGTCTCCTGGGTGCTCATTATCAGCTTGCTCAGGGATCTCAGGCCCTTGCCTGACCTTGGCACGAGGTCTGGCAGCTTTGGCTTTCTGGGTGTAGAATTAGTCATTTTCAGAAATGAAGCCATTGAGACTGAGTGGAGGAGAGCCCTCTATTCACCCATGAAAGGGGCTCATTGTACACAATCGTGTGCTTCAGACCCTCTTCCCCCAGCCTCCTCTTCCCTCCCCCCCAGCTGGGGCTTTGTAAGGGGCTCTCTCAGGATGCCCCATCCTGGGCTGTGCTTTCTTCCCATCTTCCTGTCTCTGGGGCTTCCCTGAACAGAAGGAGAGCCAGACTCGGAGCCCCTGCACACGTTTTTGGCTCCTCGGGCCAACTCTGCTGTCGTGGGTGATGAGAACACTTCCTTCCGAGAGAGCTAGGGACAAACAGCCAGGCAGTTCACTGACAGCTGCACGAGCCGGCCGTGCAGGAAGCGAGGAAACAGTGGGCGCTAAGAAGCTCTTCCTGCTCTGCCTTCTGTACCGGCACCTCCCTTCTAGGCCTCTGGCCCCGAAAAGTCAAAGGCAGAGGCTCAGAAATGAATAACTTGCAGTGCTCAATTATCTGGCAAATTAATAGAGTTTTTTCTGTTTCTTCAGTGAATTCATGAGGTCCTGAACTTTTCTTTCTTGGGGCTGGGAGTGAGGGGGTGGTGATGTAGAAAGAGCTGCTCATTGGCTAAAATGATACCTTCCCTTGTTAGGGGGTGGGGATAAAGTGTCGTATCATAGCTAACAGATGGGGGAGCGGTGTCACAGACTTCGATGCTTATAGGTCCCAGCCTGGGTGGGCAGGGATGTCCCCCACTTAACCCACCTGCCTGCCCAGTGAACCAGTTCTGACATTTCAAGAAAAGCCGTAAATCCGTATATTGTGACATCGCCCCAAATTTTAAACATCAGCTAATTAAAAAAACAAACAAACATATTGTGCAGTGTGTAGGGCAGATCCTACCACATCTAAGCATCTTGGTTACTATTTTTTTTTTTTTAACTTCTGTGATGACATTAAGGTTAAGTGGGCCTGGCTCTGTGGCTTTTGAGCAGGTCTGAGCCACAGCTTCTTCCTCTGTAAATGAGGAACAGTGCCACAGGGTATCCGTCATCTGGGAACAGGCACACATGTAATGACATCAAGAGCTTCTCCCAATTGCATAAAATAAAATAATTTACATTTCCAAACTTTTATGGCCATTTAGGAGCAGCCACTTGGTGAAGATGAAATTAAGATTTTTCTGGAATAATGCTCATAAATTGCTAATTATGGTGCCTCATAAGGACATAACTAATGATAGTGGCATGATGGCTATTGTCATCAGTGTGGTCATCTTTATCATCGCCATCATGACCGTACAGGAGGAGACCTTCCCCTGCTGAAACTTGCTGACTTTCATCCTGACTCTAAGGGAAGGAAGCCTCTTTCATCCTAAAGACGCTAAGTGGAGGAAGCCCATCTGTCCCCTGTGGGCTGACCTGCCAAACAGGTACTCTCAGCATCTCTCTTCCAGCCTAGGAAGGCTGCTCCATGCCCGGAGGCGTGGCCTGGAGCTGCAAAGCTCTCCACTCCCCACCTGCTGGGACTAGGTTTTTCCCCATGGTTGAGCCTACAGTTCTGTGTGTGGCCTCTTGGAAACATTCCAGGCATGCAGCACAGCTGAATCACAGCTTTCCCAGAGCTGGGATACAGTATCTTTTGAACAAAAGATGTCCTGGTCAGGGGCTCTTGTGAAAAAGCTGAAGAGGAGGAAATGAAGACAAGAGGGGTGGGAGGGAGGAATGTGAACAGAAATTTGTTTTGGCAAAATAGGATGAACTCAGGCCTTGGTGTTGAGAAACTTGGATTCCAGACTGACTTTTGACACATACTGTGTGTGGCCCTTAGGAAACATGGTTCCCTTCCTGGATCTTGTATGCTCCACCAGAAAATGATGGGTTTGATTCAGGTCAGGGATGGAAATAGGTTTCATCTCATAGGGAAATTGGAATCTATTGGTAACCTCTGCTCATAGGGCCATGCTGACTTTGAGACCAGGTAATGGTTTAGTAATACCCACCTTGGGCACCTTCTGGGGAGGTAGCCACACACCTGGTTTATATCTCTAAGTCCCTTACTTGCACTTGCAACCTTGGACTCTGGAGCTCAAACCTGCCCTATTTCCCTGTGGAACAAAGAACTCACTCCGTGGTCTAGAAGTTGGAGAGTGTGTGTGGAGCTCCACACAGTGTCTGCAGGACACTTGGCCGTCCTGGTTCCAGCTGGGCCTCCTGCCATCTGGATGACCGCAGCAATTGGGTGCAAAATTGATAGGTGCTGTGGCCCGTGCCGGGGCAAAGCTAATTATTGGGCTGAGCTGGAGATGTGGCTGGTGTTCCCAGCTCCAGGAAGGCATGGGTCCAAACGTGGCCACCTTCAGAAGGGCATGTGGCCCTGGAGGGATCTAGGCAGTACCTCTTCTCGGGGATGTGTTGGGTGGAGGCTGCATTGCCCAGTCCTTTCCTGGCTCACTGTGGATCTTAATTATTGCTTGAAATGTCCCTGAGCTGTGAAAGTCATTGTAAGGTGATGCCAGTTGTCCTCGGAGGGGCACTGATATTTGTGGCCCATCCACTCTGTGCCTGAGGCATGCTGTCGTGTGACATCTCAGTCAGTCTTCACATTAACTATGTGACGTGGTTCTTATTACTGCCATGGTCATCAGTAACAACCATATCAAGTTCACACCAAGGTCCACAACAAGGAAATGGGAAGATCAGGTGTTAGGCGTATCTGACCCAGTTCCTTGTTCCACATGGCTTCCCAGTGCCCACTGCTTATAGGACCATGAGCTGTAGTTCAGTGATTCCAATTCTGGATGAGTTTGTTCCATGGCTAAGCAGTGTGGCTTAGCGGTCAAGAAAGAAGTACAGCCTGTCCAGCGAGGCTGCCCTGGACCACATTCTGGATTCATCACTTGTTAGTGAGGGACTTGGAGCAAGTTAGTTTTCCTCTGAGCTTCACTTTAACCATCTGTAAGATGGGACTGTTGATGTCACTTGCGAGAGTTGGTGTAAGGTTTAAATGAGATACTACTTAGAAGCCACTTACAGTGATGCCTTGCATTCAGTATCAGAAGAGTGTTAATAGTATTTTGATGACTGTCAGTATTGAACCTACTGTGTGATCTTAGGTGAGTTGCATTAATGTAGGGGTGACGGAGTCAGTAATTTGCAGCACAGCCAGGCCACAGGCACAACCACTGGGTCTAGTCCTGAGCTGTTTTTCTTAAAGTAGAACACATACAGCATTAAAATAAAAATTTTTCTGTTTTTTAAAGAAGAAATAAGAAATCTGAATTTGCATGTGAAATATCCTAGTTTTAAAACATTGACAGTGACTGCAAATGTTTTATCAATGTTGTAGGGTCTCTCCCTCCGTCCCCCAAAAAACCCCAGTGTGAAACATCTGTGGGCCACCAGTTGGCTATTCCTGCCTTACCACTTCATACCTCAAGCCCCTAATCTTTCAGATAGGTTTTTTCAAAACCTTGTAGTTCCAAGAATTGTAATTCTGCGTACTATTTAAAGAATTACAAGGGCTCTTGAGGTGAACACAGAACAAAGAGCCACATACAACAGTGTAGAGTTCGGTGACTGTTTTCAGAGATTTGCACACACTGCTGAGTTTCCATGAGCCTGCTTCCTTAGATCTCCCAAGGCTGTGGGTGATTAACTACCAGCTCAAGTGCTGAAGTGTCATTTCCAGGCTCTGTTGTTTATTTCTGAGGTCTGGGTTAAAAAATATGGAAAGATTGCAGGATAGGAGAGAGATCTATATTTTTTTTTAAACTTTTAATATGAGAGAGAGAGAAATAGAGCTAGAGATATAGAAATGGAGGGGAGAGGAATCCACCAACATCCACCAGCATTTCTCGCAGGCGTCCTCAAACTTTTTAAACAGGGGGCCAGTTCACTGTCCCTCAGACCGTTGGAGGGCTGGACTATAGTTTAAAAAAAAAACCATGAACAAATTCTTATGCACACTGCACATATCTTATTTTGAAGTAAAAAAACAAAATGGGAACAAATACAATCACACCGCCTCCTGTGGCCCGCGGGCCGCAGTTTGAGGACCCCTGCGAGAATCCCTCCCACCTCTCTGGGGGGGTTTCTGTTTCCCCTCGAGTGCCCTTTGAAGGTGAGTTCGCATTTTCTAACAAGGTGAGTGCTGTGTGATCCTGGCCTGTGTCCACATTTCACATGCAGCCTTTCTTAGAGAACAAGGAGCCTTCTGTGCCCTTGGCATCCCTCCCTCATCGCCCAGTGCTTGCCTTCACCTCAGAAGCCACCGGCACAGGAGAGAAGGTTGCTGTGAGAGTCCATGGGGACATCTAAAGAGAAAGCCCTATTATGTGACACCTTGATGGCTGCAGCAAGACTGGAGAAGAAGCTGAGAAGGAGTCCCACTTCCTGGGGGAGGAAATGTTGGGGAGGGGAGCGTGGTAGCTAGGTTTCTAGGGCAGGACAGATACTTGGCTGTATACGCACAGAGAAAGGAACACCTCGCACCTGTCGTGGAAATCTCTTGGGGTCACAGAGTGTGAAGACCAGTCCTCAGAATAATTCCATTTATGTGTCAGGTACTTGGTGGCTGGCTGCACGTCACAGGTAGTTCTTTTGTTTGTCACTTTGGATACTTTCAGTTTTTCATTACCCTTAAATAGCATAGGTTCCCGTGTACATAAGCATCTCCCCAAGGTTTTTTTTTTTTTTTTTTAATAAAAATGCAAAATCTTTGGATCCTTGCCCAGAGATCTTGATTCAGTAAGTTTATACTTGGAGAAACACCAGGATATTTAGTTAAAGGACTAGATTCTGGCAACTTAACAAACATGCCTACTGGTCCAAGCTCTCTCCCTTATTAGCCCTGTGTTTTTGAGCAAATTACTCTCCGTGAGCATCAGTTATCTGATCTATGCAATGGGGAGCATGATGCCTCCCTTGGCAGGGTTGCAGGCATTTCAGACTCCTGGCACAAAGTGAGCATTCAGAACACATTAGTGAAATTTGCTCACTGCTGTCACATGAGATGGGTTTAGCTGGTATCTAGAAAAACTTGCATTTCAGAAAAATTGTGATTTGGTAGGGTTGAGTGTAGAGAGAGATTTCTTAGCCTTCATAAACCTGGAAGAAGAAAACAAAGGGAAGATTATTTTGACCTTGTAACCGGTACTAGACAATTTAAATGTCTATTATTTAACGTTCATGACAACCCGAGATGATGTTGGTATTTTGTTTTCAAGACGAGGAGGAGACCTTATCTCTGGATTTGCCTGGGACTGTCTGGGCTTACATCTGGTCAGCTAGTGTAAGTATTTAAAGGGTCCCAGACATTAAATTCCGTCCTCTACTATCTTATAGAAGCACTATTGAAGAACACAGTCCTGTGTGTTTACATTGTGTCAATTAGAAAAATCTCACGGAAGCTAAGGAGTTTGCCTGAGGTCACGGGTGGTACTCAGTGGTTGTTATGGACTGAACAGTTTCCCCACCCTAAATCCTTATGGGAAGCCCTACCCCACCCCCACCTTGGAATGTATCTATTTGGAGACAGGGTCTGTAAAAAGATGATCAAGTTAAAATGAGTCCATTAGGGTGGGCTCTAATCTAGTCTGATCGGTTTCCTTCTAAGAAGAGGAAATTTGGAAACACACAGTCATTGAGGTATAACGCACCAAACAAAGACTGCGTGAGGACACGGCGAGAAGGTGGCCATCTCTGCACTCCACGAAGAGGGGCCTCAGAAAAAACCAGACCCACAGACAGCTAGACCTTGGACTTCTAGCCTTTAGAACTGCAGAAAAATTTCTGTTGTTTAAACCCCCAAGTATGTGTGTTGTTATGGCAGCCCCAGCAAACTAATGCTCTTGTTACGTTATGGGTTTTAAACCTAGGGCTGACCCCAAACCTGCACTCTTGCACTAAATGCACCTTCTTTGCCCCGCACCTGACTCACAGTACAAGTGACAGTGTCTCTGCCTTGGTGTCCAAACTTAGCTTCCACTCAGGGATCTCTGTTGAGTTTTTGTTCCTTTTGGTCTGTGATCCCATGAAACACCATGTATTTTCTAAGGGGTGCAGTGATTTGATGATGACTGAGAGTGAAGTCGATGGTGGAAGAGTCCCAGTTCTGGCTGGTCAGAGGCTCCCAGGGAGAGAGTGCCAAGCCAGCCTTCTCGAGTGTTCCCTGTGAATGTCTGCGGCAGTGGGTGTCTTACGGGGGGTGAGGGGACCCACTGTCTATCTGGTTGATTTGATTGGCCTCATAGAGAAATCTGGCTCTGAAAGTGTGAGTCACGCAATTGTCATGTCTCCACCAATGCCATTGCCTAACACTCAGAGCAAGCACTCTCTTAACAAAAAATCCTCCATACATGGAAGAGAATGCCCCTTCCAATGGCGGGGGCTCAGCTCAGGGCTTCCAGATGTGTTTGACACATGCATGGAATGATAATGAACAAATTCCTCCTCCTCCTCTCTCTGCTTTCTTTATTGAAGCTTAATTGCTTGTTAAAATTAGGCCTTTGGCCTTGAGCCTGGCTTCCTGGACTTAAAAGCAAGACTTGTGAGGTGTGAGACAAGTTTCATTTCTCTAAGACCTGTAATCAGGCTTCTGCCTCTTATTTAAACAGTTAGCTTTGGGAATGACAGTGTACACAGAGTCCCTTCAAACTCATTTCTGTTTCCCTCCCGGTGCCCGCCAGCCACAGTGCTAGCTACTGAGTCGGATCTTAGTAAACGCATGTGGATGGATTTAGCAAACTCTACCCAGTTGCCTGTTATGGCCAAGTGAGTGCGTTTTGTTTTTAGTCATGACACGTGTGCTAATTTCTGTCAACTACCATGTCCACTACCTTTAAAAAAAAAAAAAGGCAGATGCAGAGAAAGGATTACAGCAGGCGTCCTCAAACTGCGGCCCACGGGCCACATGAGGTGGTGTGATTGTATTTGTTCTCGTTTTGTTTTTTTGCTTGAAAATAAGATATGTGCAGTGTGCATAGGAATTTGTTCATAGTTTTTTTGTTTTGAACTATAGTCCGGCCCTCCATGGTCTGAGGGACAGTGAATTGGCCCCCTGTTTAAAAAGTCTGAGGACGCCTGGGTTATAGTGTTTATTAGGGTACTCTTCCCTGTGGTAGACATTATCCAAATTGCAACATTACTTCATCTAAGGTGGGACGCTGTATCCTCCATCAGGGCTCCTAACATCTGTGCAATGTAGGTTTCTCAAGTTTAAGGTGCTGGAGGGAATCCAGGCTTTCAACACCATCTGTGTGACCTTGGACATGTTACTCCATCTCTGTGGGGATCAGTTTCTCCATCCCTATAATGGTAATATACACGTAAGAGAGCATTTACCTCTTAGGGTTATTATCACAGGGGGTAAGATAATATAGAAGTTAAGCCCAGTGCCTGGAACATACGAAGAACTTAACAAATGTCTGTTATTAGTACCATTCTAAATCTTGGTCAAGTAATACACCCACAGGATGACATTGACAATGAACCAGAGCAAGGGAAACTGTCTATATTTCAGGGTAAAAGGATTCAGAGTGATCATTTCCTTTAATGTTGTGATGGCATCTAAATAATAAATTCAAAAGGGCTGGTGTATTTGGCGGAGGCTGAAGGCTAACTCAGGGGTAGTGCAAGATCTTAATAATGGTCGATTATTTTCTTGCTTGATGTAATCGTGCACTAGCACAAGGCCTGGCACATAGTAGGCCCTCTGTAATTGATAGATTTTGGTTGCAGTTATTTCAGGCTCCTGGAATGTGTTTGCAAACTTAGGGAAAGAGAGTATGTATTGTTTGTGTGTTTTCCAAGACTGTGTGTTTTTGTGACACTTTCTGGTCTGTCAAGATCAGTGTTTGGAATGTACACTAGTTATTGCTATAATAAAGCAATATATCAAATGACCCCAGAACTCAACAGCTTGAAACAACAAGCATATGTTTTCTCTATGCTGAAGGTTGGCTGGGAGTTGGCTGATCTAGGCTGGGCTTGGCTCCAGGCTGCAGGTTGGGGCTGGGTCTGTCTACGTGTCTGCCGTCCTTTTTGGACTAGCAGGCTACCAGGGGCATGCACGTTCTTCTTGTGGAGATGGCAAAAGCGTAAGAGGTCATGTTCAATCACCCAAGCCTGTTTCAAGTTTCTGCTTCCATCACGTCTGCTGACTATTAGACTAAGCAAGTCAAATCCCCTAGCCTGGGCTTTGACAGATGGAGTAGCAAAGTGCACAGAGCTGCAAGGTCACACAATCAGGGGGTGCTGAGAAGAACTGAGGCCACCAATTCAGTCTACCTACTTCCTCATTTGACTTCCCCAACTTAGTCATTGCAATAGATGATATGAAAGGGCTTTCCTTGCTGTAGGCAATCTGGTGGTTCCTGGTACCGGCATTAAGATTCTAAAAGCACTGCATGGTCTGTGAGCATGTTGCAAATCTCCCTTTGGTCTCTAGGAGGCTTTCCTCTGATGGACAGGCATTTACTCTACTGTATACCAAAGAGTCCCAATTTAGACAGACAGGATGGATTAGGCAGACAGCATCATTGACCCGGTTCCACTTTGTTAGCCTTTCCAATTAAGGCGGGTGTTGCCGAAAGTGAGACCTCACAGATATATAGTCACACCTTGAATCCTCTGGACTGAGCCTCTTTAGGGAAAGTCTTCCATTTCCAATGTGTGCAGGGGAGGGAGAACAAAATTTTGTTGCCAAGTGAACCCTAAGTGTTAATGATGTGAGTACTTTATCTTCTTTCTGGCTAGTTAATTAAGATGCTATATAGATAGCATTTGTGCCTTTATTTTCCATGAAGCTTTTTAATAAATCTTGAACCCCTAACCATGCACTGGGGGGGTTGTCTCTGATCTTGGAACACCACATACAGGGTTGGAGCTTCACTACATCCAGGGATCTGGCTCTTGCTTTTATTGACACAGTTGGTGGCGATTTCCTATGGCTTCCCAAGGAAGGTCTTTTCCAGTGATGATCTTTTTAGGGGCTCAGGATGGCATTCTCCCCTCTTCACCCTCTCGAGACTCTGAGCAATGAAGTGTAAGTCCCAGACAGTAGCTAAATGGGCTGTGAAGTACAGCTTAATTAATCTGGGCATCCACTCAACAGCCCAGTGCGGTGCTCCGCTAGGACTTGGCTTTAAGACTGAGGCAAATGTGGAGGCTAAGATGCAGCTTCTTATCTTCTGGGTTTGTTGCTGTTTGTTTCTTTGAGATGGAGTCTTGCTCTGTCACCCAAGCTAGAATGCAGTGGCATCATCATAGCTCACTGCAACCTCAAACTCTTGGGCTCAAGTGATCCTCTTGCCTCAGCTTCCTGAGTAGCTGGGACTACAGGTGCACACCATGCTCAGCTAATGTTTCTATTTTTGGTAGAGATGAGGTCTCACTCTTGCTCAGGCTGGTCTTGAACTCCCGAGTCAATGTGATCCTCTTGCCTCGGCCTCCTAGAGCGCTAGGATTACAGGAGTGAGCCACCTCACCCATTCCTTGTCATGATCGGCATCTGTACAGAGAGACAAACAGACACAGACCGTGCTGATCTGAACAGCAGACAGGGCACACACTCATTCAGCAGCGTGTACCAGGTCTGACGCACACCCCCAGCCACACACCAGGAAGCAGGTCATGTCTCTGACAGCCAGAAACAGTCACTGTCTGCTGTGTGATTGCTTAACACAGCGGTTCTCAACCTTCCTAATGCCGTGGCCCTTTAATACAGTTCCTGTGGGTCGGAACCCACAGGTTGAGAACCGCTGGCTTAACACAAGGAAGCAGGAACTATAGAGCTGACTCTTTTTAATAGCCTGTTAGCTTGGAGAAAGTGGCTTCATGAATGTTGGGTTTTCACCAGTCGTACCTGCAACTTCTTCACCCTTGGGAAAGGGCTAGGAAGAGATTGAGGAGAGAGACCTGAACTATTTCTTTCACAACTTCTTTGAGCTCTTTATGCGCCAAGGCTGCACTGTGGGAAGAGGGGGAGAAAATAGTCCTCCCAGTATTTTTCCGGGGCATGAGGGCTATTCAGTGCCTGGGGGAATGTGAAAATAAGAGATGTTCTCTTGGCAACTTTCTTTGAGCTATACCGATGGAGGAGGGCCGGGAATTGGACTCCAAATTGGACTTGGGGGACGATGAACTCTTCGTCTTCAAAGAAAGGGCAGAATTGACCAGAGCTCTGCATATTTCTGAGATTGTGCCTCTTCTTCTCCACAGAATTAGACATCATGATAAAGATTTCATCAAATGATGATTGAGAAAGTGAGTGGCAGCTCACCCAGCATAGGGGTTTAGAATTTTCCCATCTCCTTACACTTCCTG
Source organism: Nycticebus coucang (assembly GCF_027406575.1). Lineage (NCBI taxonomy): Eukaryota > Metazoa > Chordata > Mammalia > Primates > Lorisidae > Nycticebus > Nycticebus coucang. Next base: position 93,980,682 of record NC_069791.1, on the reverse strand, counting down.
GCCATTTAGATCAGTGGGCTGGTGCTAATTTGTATTGCTTCCTAGAAGCCTGTGTTGGAAAATATGCTAAAATAAAGCAAAGCTTCAAAGTGTGGTTGTTCTGCAGGGTGCTAAAATCATGCCCATTCTCTGTAAGCGGCAACTGAAGCTTGTTTTCCCCAGAATTGTGAATCCAACATGCTTAAGTTCAGAGCAGACACGGTGTAGACTAAAATAGCCTTTCTGTACTGGGTTTCCTGTTTTCCTTGGAAAGCACTCACTGAACACCACTGCCTCCCCCCATCAGCCCCTTCCTCTTTCTGCACCCACCCTGTCTCCTGCAACCCAAGGAGTTCATGCTTAATGAACCGAGACAGTAGCACCAAGCATTCCCAGTCAATTGGCTTTTGTAGAGAGTGAATGAATAGGACGTTTCTCTGGCCTCCTCTAGCCTAAAAAGGATCTTCCCCAGCCCATTGGAATGTGCCCCTCATACCAAGCATTAAGCTCCTGTCTCATTCCTTCCCTCATTCTTTCCGAGATCAGACACAAACTGATGGCCTTGCCCCTACCAGGCCTTTATATTCTTTCAGGTTTATTTCTAATCCTCTTATGGACCCAACTTCTCCTTCCTAGGGAGGATTTGGACACGCTTTGAGATATTTGGCGAGGGTGCTTTGTTTCTTTTATTCTTTGCACTTCATTGTTTTGCGTGATTTCCAGGCGGGCGTCCCCTTAATGAAAAACTCAAGCCTCCTTCCTCCCTGGGGTGTGGGAGGACGTGCTGGGGGGTGCAGATGGGGCCAGGCGGTTCTGACATGCCAGTAGAATGGGTGCACCAGGGTTGTCCTCCCCGCAGGGTTGCTTGCCCACCGAGGAGGTCAAGCCAGGGTAGTAAGTTAACCTTCCCCCACTCCTCATGTGTGCTTTTTCTTCTCTCCATATAGGATCCACACCCCCCGAGCCCACTGATCACCCTGGAGGCCCAGGTGAGTACCTGGCCAAGGTTTTGTCACGTATTTCTCCCCGCCTTCATGTTCCTGTTCTCTCTGGAGGGGCTATTCGTGCATCCTCTTGGTTCCACAGGTCAGAAGGCCTGGACAGGCACCTAAGGCTGCCCGCCTGCCCCATTTGGAGATGTCACATGTGTGACAGTGTACATACATGCACATTTTCACCCAGCTGTCTAAATGCACCTGTGGCATTTTTTGAGTTTTCTTCTGTCCTTTGCTCCTGCCCAACAGTCATGAGGAGGTGAATGCAAGGGGGAGGGGGAGAAGGGAGGGAGCCATGGAGTGGGAAGACGTTGCTCTTTCCTTTCTTTGCACTTGGGTGGCTTTTTCTCCTTGGCAGTTGGGGCAGTGGCACCTAGCTGCCATGGAAGAAAGTTGCATCCTTCTGTCTGATTGCCCATTAGGCTGTTCCGAGGATCACAGTGGCATTTCCTTATAGGGAGGAGGATGACCAGTGGACCTTAGAGGGAGGGTATAGAGTAGACCTTACTGTTCACTTTCTGCTTTCCTGGGAGATGGGGCAGCATGGGAGCTGTGAATGTGGGCCTCGGAGTCCAACATATACATGTGGCATTTCAGCTATATGTCTTATAGCCTGATGACATTGATGAGGACACTTCTCTAAGCCAGAATTTTTCCATCTGGGGTATCAGCAGAGTAACAGGACCCACCTTGCAGGGTTGGGGTGGAGAACAACAGGAGACGAGGTCTGTAAAGTCAGTAATAGATACTCGGTGCTTGTGAGCGTCACCTTCCCCCCAGATGTTCAGGGGATGTGTCTTTGGATTGACCATTTCTTTAGCTCTCCGCGTTGGTCACACAGTAAAGAGAGAAGAAAGACAGCCTAGGCTCCATTCAGATCTCACAGCAGAGAGTTTCCAGATGTCAGACATAGTCAAATCTGTGTGAACATTTAATCAAGGCTGCATGCGAGCTCTGGGGTTTCGGGGGCTTCTGGGGTGTGTTGACAAAGGCACCTGCTCCCCTCACTCTTCACTGTCCTCAGGTGCTGGTCCTCTCCTGCAGCCCCTGCCTGCGTCTTCCCAAGGGGAATGAGGACAGTAACAAACCTACCCTGCTTTTCCTTCCTTGATCAAGAAGGCCAGAGATAATAGGGAAAGTGGATGCTTGAATATCTTCATGCCTCCCTGTCCTAGCACACACACATGGCCTTACGGGCTTCCAGGGATCACCAGGCAACCAGGCTGGCAAAAAGGAATATGAGAGGGTGTGGCTTGAAGGGATCCGGTTTCCTCTGCTGGTTTGACCATGCTTTGCTCTGGTTTTGCCTGTACTTGTCATTCCCAGGCCACCTTGGCCATATTTGCCATGTGTGAATTTCATCTGCTCACATAAGTCACCTAAAAATACATTTCGCCTTCACTTAATTCACTTTACTTTCACAAGTAGACGATTCTGATCCTTGGTTCTCAGCCAAGGAGTGATTTTCACCCCCAGGGGATATTGGGCAACATTTGAAGATGTTTTTTTGGTTGGTTCACCTGTTTGGGGCCGGGTGGGGAGTGTTTGCTCTCAATGTCCTACAATGCCATGGGGCCAGCTCCCCACTAAAGGATTATCTAGCCCCAAGTGCTCACAGCATCGGGGTCCAGAAAGGCTATTTGAAGCAATAATATTGGTGAAATCACAGGTTTAACGTACGAGTTCTATTGTTCTGCACCATTAAAATAAATATTCTACTATGAAGATAAAATTAATATTTCCTTTGGGTACCCTCTAAAATCACGTATATAATAAATGTACTCCGAGGTATGTGTATCACACTTTGGGAAATATGTCTCCACCAGCCTGACAGATGATAAGAAAACTTCCAGGTTGTGTTTTAAAATGATGGCCCTTCTCTTCTTTACCCATCCTTCCCCAGAAGAAAAAATTATTCGCCTTAGGAAATCCCACAGGCGGATAGTCCATGTCCAGAACTCCAGAAGCCAAATTTCGTCTCCTGGGGGTGGATCAGCTGCACCCTGGATAGTTCTGTCCTTGACTGTCACTCAGGACATCACCCAATCAGCCCTTCAAAAGCTCCACGGGAAATAGTCATATGCCGATGGCTCTGGCCAAGCTTGTGAGGGTGACAGCTTCCCCCTGCCGCTGTTCAAGTCACATCCATTAGCCCAACAGTCTCGAGCCCCAGTCTGCAGCCAGCAGCGGCATGAGGCGGACTTTCTGCATGTGTGCCACACCACTGGGGGACTGACTCAATTTGTCTGCAAACAGTGCTCCATCAGTCTCATCTGGTTCTCATTCTTTGGGGAGCCGTAGGATATTGTTGTCTTTCCCCGAGTTCTGATTTCCTGTGTTAAAGAGACATGGGAACCCAACCAAAGTGCAAATGCTTTTTTGTGACCGTTGGCACAAGCCTGTGGCCAGATTGGACTTGGTGCTGGGCCTCAGCCCATTGTGGGGTGAACAGTGGGATCCTATTCAGCTGCCTGCAGGCAAGTCAGACAAGAGGGGCAGGAAAGGGTTTTCTGGCAGAAAGGAAAGCAGTGCCCCAAATGTTACCCATATGCCATGAGCAAGGTGGCAGACGTGGCCAAACTTGGAAGAACCAACTGGGCGGAGGTAAGGTGGCAGATGTGATCGTAGCCCTAGGTCAGTGCCACTTCCTCCTCACGACTGCTTCGTTCTCCAGCCTGCAAGATTTCACTGCGAGCCATCTCCTTGCACTGTGCATAGCAACTTGGCTTGCCTGGGCCCAGCCTGCGCAGGAATGTTGGGCCATCCAGGGGCCCTTTCCTTCATGCACCCTTCCCCCTCTCTCTAGAATGAATTGCAGGCGTCCTCACCCATTGCTTGCTTAAATCTGCCCCTGTGCAGCTGTTCTGAGTTGGGGGAGATGGACTGATTGGCTGCTGAGGACTTCTCTAATGCTCTTTGATTAGCACAGCAGAGCTCTGCATCTGTTGGCATCAGCAGGCCTCTCTGCTTAACAGCCAGATTAATAGAATGAGGAAGCCGAGTGAGGTTTAAATCCCTGGTGTCAGCTTTCCCCTCAGTGGGCTGTCCCTGGGGATGCACCGAGGCAGCCCTGACTGGCAGTGGTGCACTTGTCTCTGGTTTTCAGATAGTGGTTACCCGGGAACCAGGTGACCTAGAAATGGAAATTTGGAGGAAGAAACAAAAGATCTGAAAGGAGTTTGAAGTTTGACTCTGGTTAGTGGCTTGGTGGCATTGTCATGATCATGCTTGTAACATTTGCCATTTGTCAAGAACTGGGTTCTTCCATGGAATCTTCAAATGCCACTGTCACATCGGTGTTCTTCTGGGTCCCAATTATCAGATGATGAATGTAAGGGTCAGAGAGGTTAAGTGACTTGTCCCATGTTACACAGGAAGCACATAGCACTGGTGGGTGTTAGACTCGGGATTGTATGACATCAAAATTTGTCATCTCAACTGCTCTCCTATTTTGCCAGAAAATAAAATTGCTTTGACTAGTAGAAAGGTTTGCTAATGCTCAGGCAAAACTGGAGGGATGGGCTTGATATATGCAACTCAAGGGCCATAGATAGATAAATGGAAAGATAGGCAGACAGATGGACAGATAAAGAATGGTTTACACAAGTGTCCAGATGTTCTTAGATACGTAGGTAGATGCATGATGGGTGGCCGGATGATGGATAGATAGATAGAATTCTTTGCACGGTGAGTAATTTTTTGACAGATAGGTTGCCAGAAGGCTTGCTGGTAAAATGGTTTATGCAGTGAACCTGATAGAAAATTAATTTTAAAACAACAAAAACAAAACATGTCCCAGCACATCAATAGTGTTTTGATAAAATTGAATGCTTATTATTTGATTCTCTTTTTTTTGGTCGATCCCCAAGATGGTTTATCATTCCTGAATCCACTCCGGTTGGCAAGATCTCTTGTCATTTAATTTTAGCATGTCTCTCCCTACCCGCCCTCCACTCCACAACAGCCTCTCTGTCAATTAGTTAATGACCTCTATTCAAACACCCAGAGACCTTGGGAGTTGTAATACAGGAGCACTTGTGTAGAGGGAAGATTTGTCAATCTGGGCATTCACAAAGTCAGCTCTAGGTGGAACAGACCAGGGCTTCGTTTCCACTGAGACCCCTCTGAGGACCTGAAGATCAAGGACATCCAGAGGAAAACTCCCAGTTTCTCCGTTTTCAAAACCAACTAGATACTTGAATTTCTCTGATCAACTAGCCGAGGGTATAGAAGAGGAAGTGACGTTCACAATATGTAAAGATGATGCTGGGGCCATGAGATAGTGAACAAAGTCATGTAGAAAATGAGTTACGGATATAAAAGGAAATTACTACCTTAAAAATTATATCTATGCATATCTAGTCATCTAGTTGCTTATTCAATAAATAACTATTGGGCCATGTAGAGGTCAGACCTTACACTAAACTCTAAGGATATAGCAGTGAGCTGGACAGAAGGTTCTTTGCCTGTGCAGGGGAGTGAGATGGAAAATATGCAGATAGATAAATAAATGCATCCATAATTTCAGGCGGTGATAAGTGAATGGAAATAAAAGGGGCGTGTTTGTCCGAGAGAGTGACTGGGCAGAGTAGGGAAGGTTGTTAAGCAGCCTTTCAGGATGTGGGATCTGAACTGGGGTGGTGAGGTTTGCACTCAGGAGGGGCAATCTGAGATGAGAGCTTACAGTTAAGAAAGAATTAACCTTGCCAAAAGACTGTAACATTTTGCATATCATGTCTGGTTCCTATGAAAATAATGCCAGTTTTTCTTAGACTCAATTAGAGTGTTAGTTCCTTCAAGCTCCGTCACTCCCTTTGTGTCATTATAATGTCAGAATGAATAAGGAGCTACCTTATCAGGCCAGGGTGAAAGAAAAGGACTGAGGAGGTAGAGAGAAGAAAAATTCAGGGCCACCCAGTCAAACTAATGTCCAATGTGAGCATTTTAACAGGCCAGGGGAACTTGAGATCTTAGCAGTGTGGTGCTGACTTGGTGACTAAACGTCAGACATCCTGGCTAATGCTGTTGTTAGTTAATTATCGCTTCTCAGCCTTTCGGCTAAGATCAAGTGTAGTTAATTAACTGACTGATGTTTAGCTGAACTTACGCTTTGGTATAAACCAGTGGTTCTCAACCTGGGCGATTTTGCCTACTAGGGGACGTTTGGCAATGATTTGAGACATTTTTGATAGTCATAACTTTGGGGTATAGTGTAGTACTGGCATCTAGTGGGTAGAGGTCACCCTATAATGCACAGGAGAGCACCCCCTCCCTTGACAAAGAATTGCCCTGCCTCAAATGTCAGTGGTGTCGAGGTTGAGACACCCTAGTATAACCCTCTTTGTTCTGAGGACAGTTGTTTTATAAAGGTACTTCCAGCCATGCGGTTGTGACTTCGTTGGTGTATTCTTGCTTATGTTCTGGCTGAGGTCAGACTTTATCCAGCGTGTGGGCTCTAGTCACGATACATCCATTCCCCCAGTGTGTCCAGGCCTGCAGGGACAAACTATGCATGGGGTGCCCCACGGTACACATGAACCCGTCCATGGGATTGTAAAACCCTGATCCTGTTGGATTATTATGGACAAAATAAACTCTTTAGAAGAGATGGTTTCCTGAGAGATTTGTGGCTCAATAGTGCAAAGAATATGCAGAGTTAAAATTAGAAATGCAGTTACATGGCGAGAGTTTGGAGAGGGGTTGACCAAGGTGTCTGGTCTGATGGAGCAGACCTTATGGAATATCTTGATTTTTAGGCCTGGTTCCTCTTTCTGAGGCAGACCACAGCCTCCTTTGTGCAAACTTCCTTCTTTTGAAGCTCTTCCCCCATCCTAGGATTAAGGCTATTGCTGTCTCCTCTCCTCTCTTCCAGCTCTGAGCTTCGATTAACCTTTTCCTTTGCAGAGAGCAGTTTTTGGAGTAATCAGGGAGCTTCTGAATGGCTCTTACCTGAGTCTCCAGCCCATTAATTCAGGTGCCCAGCGTCTGCTGAGGGGACGGTGAGACCAGATTGCTTCTCAACACATCTTTGTCTTTTCCATCAGTCTCTTTCTTTAAAAAAAAAATAAATAAATAAAAAACCCAAAAAATACCCCAGGCCCTTCCCCCAGATAATCTGAGAATTGCTGGTTTGGAGCGTTTTGCTCCCACATGGTTGGAATCCAGACCTTGTCTCATAATACCATGTGGGCTTTGAGACAGTGTGGGGCCCGGAACTGGAAATCTTTCCACGTTGCCCCAGGGGTGGGGGCTCCTTCTTTTCCATTTTCCTTGCATCCTTGAGCTGGCCGGCGGGGCCCAAGACCCCTTCCAAATTCCATCCCTTTCTGTTTTCCTGGAATGTGAAGCGTGCATTTTCATAGGAAACATGAAGCCTTCGTTCTTGGTACATGGGATGAATTTGGTTTGCTGCATTAAATCTGCATGGGAAGCGGGGAGGCCAATGCTCCAGAGGATTCCCGGGGGACTCAGTGCAGGGTCCCCAGCCTGACGCTGCCGGGCCGCTCACTGTTAAGAGGATACGCCAGAAGCAGCAGGTCTTTAAAACTGGCACTGAGACAGCTCGTAAGAACTTGGCTTAAACATCCCCTTAGCCAGAGAGCTGGGCATCCCGGTCTCCCACAGAAACAACAGCATGGCAGGACAGGCTGCCTGCGACCCATCAGCCTCTTTAAGGGAGCAGAATCTCTCGGGGGGCAAACAAGACTGGTTTGCGGGTTGGCGGGAGTGGAAAATCCCCTTGCCGTGATCTTTTCCTCTGGCTCTGATTCACTGGCTGGACCGCTGCCTGGCAGAGACTTGGCTCAGCAGACAGGGAGGCTGGACTCAGGCAGTGGAACTGTCCTCAGGGAGGATTGTGGTCCCTTGGCCACGGGCTCCTTTCTGGTTGTATGACTCAGGGCGAATAGTGCGTGTGATGCAACTTTCTACAAATAGCCGGCAAGTTCCCCAAAGTGCAACCACACGCACCATTGCAAAAAATAGATCATGTTGAGATCACCAGTCCTCTGTTCTTCTTGGGAGTGGACTTTGCCTAAGACAGTGAAGGTTTAAGTTTAGCCCTTAACTCTGAATACTTAAAATGATTGCTCTTGTAACTAAGGACTACATACATGAATATATATATGTATATATGTGTGTATATATATACGTTTATTTGGAGATGAGAACTGTACATTATACACATATTCATGAATTTAGTATTTTCAGCTAACATACTGTGTGCCAAGTGCTCTCCTAAGTTAAATTCTTTACTTGAATTTACTGGTTCACATTTTACAACTGTCCCAGCTGGGAGGAATTTCTGTCATCCCCATTTGCAGATGAGAAACTGAAGCAAAAGAGGTTAAGTTGGTTGCCAAACAGGGAGTAGCAAATGGAGCAGGATTTGAACGAGGCAGTTTAGCTTTCATTTCTTGGGAAATAAAACCCCAGGAGACGCGTGCTAATCTTAGTCCTATTTTACAGATGAGCCAATTGAAGCCAGAGAGACCAAGTCTTAAAAGTTATACAGTTAATAAGTTGGTAGAACATGAACCAGAGCCAGATCACAAATGAAACACAATCTTCTCTCTGGCTTTGTTGATAGACAGGGCCCAGTATGATACAGGTGGCAGTAATATCAGTATAGATTGGATATGGGTATCAATTAGATCTACATTGCTATTGATCACTCACTTGGCAATCCAGAGCAGAAGGATTTGGAAACACCTATCCATGCAGAGTGAATTCCGGGATGAGTAGCTGACAGCAAGCAGAGCAGTGACACCTGGGGGAGGTGACCCTCACATTTTCCTTCTAGCAGATACATCTTCTCTCAGAGCAACCCCACCCCCATTCCCATCAAGCACTGAGGCAGAAGCCCTGGTGCTGCTGGCTGAGCGACATGGCACTGTCCCTGGGTTTGCACAGATTTACAAGCTGGAAGCTCAGTGAGAAGGCATCCCTAATGTTCAGCATACGTCACATGTTCCAGGATCTTCGGAGCTTAGGCCCTCTTCACCATGGGAACTTGGGGCAGGGCTCTGCAAACTGGGGAGCTTAAAAGAGAAGGTTCCAGTGCTAGAATGTTCAGGCTGGGTTTGCAGGTACTGGGATAATTTAATCGAGAAAAGCTTTCTCTAGGGCGGTGCCTGTGGCGCAAAGGAGTAGGGCACTGGTCCCATATACCAGAGGTGGTGGGTTCAAACCCAGCCCCAGCCAAAAACTACAAAAAAAAAAAAGAAGCCCTCTCACGTGAAACATCAGCATGAGGGAGGCCCAGGTGTGTGTGGGATGTAAAAATCCATAGCAAGGCTATGGGGAATTTGAGAGCTGGAGGGGTGACTCCTTGTCTTCTCTGTCTGAGGCGTTGCAAACACTTCATGTGCATGATCTCACTGCTCACGACAGTGGCCCTTGGGGAAGGCGCTCTCGTTCCCCTTTTTGCAGGTGGCAGTGCTGAGGCACAGAGAAGCTCAGCACCTGGTCGGAGGCTGCAGAGTCCTGAGTGGCAGCAGGGCTCCTGAGTGTAGGCTGCAGCACTTGGCCTTGACTCCCACACCTGGGGTATTGCTGTCTGCCCTTATGCTTTACATGCTTTACCAGGGCCCAGAGTGGCTGAACCACTTGCCCAGTCACTTAGCATCTTAGTGGAAGACCAGGGTTATCTGTAGCCCAGAGGTGTGGGGGGTGCAGGCTCAGCGCAGAAGATCCACAGCTCCACCTGGCATCTTCATGTATCCTCAGGCTGTCTCCGGTTGGGCATTGGTGAGAGGAAGTACGTCGAGTGTCTTCAGCACCCTCTGCCCCCTGGATCCATTCCCCACCCTTCTTCTTTCTCTTCTGGACCCCAGAGGCTGAACTTGATGGATTCCCCAACATGCACTTCTCTTTGCTTCAGCAAAGGGGAGATACTGGCAGGAGGTGAAGGGTGGGGGCAGGTGAGGTGGTGGGTTTTGTGGGCTGGCGGTGTCCCCCTAGCAGGACCAGGGCTACTGCTCCTCTCCCCAGGGTCTGCTCATAACGCTTGCTCCCGTTCAGGCCCCAGGCGCTGACAGCCCTGGGCTGTGGCCAGTCCTTCTCTGCATAGCACCTTCCTTGTTGCTTTTCCTTAGGAAGACTCTCTTTATAAAGTCACCTCGGTTACCCCTTAGGTGAGTAGCATCTCTGTTCTAGGGGGCCCCTGACCGGGCCATTGCTGATTTAACACAGCCAAAGGGACTTCCTGGGTGAGTCACTGTCATGTTCTTTCACATTTGGATAAAGCAGACTGCGGAGACGTCCCAGAATGGAGACGAGGGACGGCAAAACTCCTGAAATGGAATTAATTGTATGAGCATTGTTCTGGAAAGGGGAGCGTAGCTGTCATGGTATTTGTGACGACCTGCCCCCAAACTGAGCCAAGAAACAAACATCCTGAACTCCCCCATGCTAAATAAGGTATCAGAGAAAAGATGCCCAGGCAGGGGACAGTGTGCTGTGAGTCTTGTGATTCAGTCACACCCCTCTATGTGCCGTGGCCAGAAGGTGGTTACAGGCATGGTGGGGGGGGTGGGGGGTTTGGAGGCAGGCCTTCTGCTCCTTCCTGTGGGTCCAGAGTAGACAGACTGACAGAGAAGCCAGATTATGTCTGCCTACAAGGCCAGTGTGCTTCGCAAATTCCTCTTTGCCTGTTCTCTGTCACACCTCCAGGAAATGTGAACTGTCCTAGCATTTGTCTGATTTCTCAGAATGCACCCCACCCTGCCTCGCTTTGAGAACCAACAGGGAAGGCCAGTGGGTGGCTGTCCCTCTGGACCAAGGGGTGGCAGAACAGGGAGGTGGGGCCACCCTCGGCTCCACACTCAAGGCCACTTCCCTGCCGGCTTCAATTGCCCTTCTGAAAAGGAGTGTCTTATTAATAATAACCCCCTTCTCGTTTTCTTCTGGGAACTAGAGCTCTTATTTTTCCACTGGACGAAAGAAGACTGGGTGGAGAACTCAAGTGAGCCACAGTGTGGGCGCCAGGTGGGTGGGGCCCAGCACAGAAATTCATTTTTTTGGTCCCAAGAAGGAAAAACCCAGACAGCTTAATACTAGAAGGAACTTTCATCAGCTATTAAGGAGGCTAAAAGAGACTTAACGGTCCGATACCCTGTCTTGGTGACCACTGGCCCAGTTATTTTTGGGCACCAGTTATGGGGCAGGGGCTGAATTTCTCATTATATGGCCTTCGACCCAAGATTGTATGACAGGCCTGGAGTTCATCTCTGACTTACATGAGGGCTTTGTTTGGCAGAAGGAAGTTTTATTTTATTGGTTTTGGGGGGTATTTTGGTGGTGGTGGGGAGGGTAGTGGGGTTAGAAGTTTTTTGAAAAACTGCAAAGTAAAACCATACTGAGCCTCTAAATGTCAGCTAGTGGAAGACCCCACTTGATGGGGTCTCTGGATGGGGTCACTTGTTCATAAAAGGCCCCCTTGTGTTTGCTCTGTTCCTACACACTGGATTGTGGACCCCCAACGGTCTCACCTGCAGGGTGGGCAAGGTCAGCCTTGACCCAGTTGCCTCAAGCAGCTCCGGGGTGAGGCGAGGATGGGCCCTGGGGATGCAGGTCACAGGCTCTGCACAGACTACCTGCTCTCCACCCACTTGCTTTGCGGAGAGACCATCCGTGCAGCAGCTCATCTCTCTATGCCTCAGTTTCTTTTAAAACTGTGAGACACACAGCAGTGGCTTCCTCTGGGAGCTATGGGGATGATCAAACAGGTTAATGCGCGTTGAGCAGCAGAGCAGCGCCTGACGTGGCGATTTCACGTCAGTACTCCCTCTTTGCAGGGATTTGCTTTGCACTCTCTCTGGAACGCTCTTCCTCCTCCATTTAGGTGCCTGGTTTCCTCTCTGCAGAGCAAGAAGCAGGAGTTGACATACCAGGATGATGTTGGCAGTGAATGGGTGGAGCAGGCTGGAGCATTTTACCTGCATGTGGTTAGGAGGTGAACTGTGTTGTCACCACATGGCACTCTCTGCCAGAGAGTGGCAGAGGCAGGGGGACAGTTCCTTTAAAGAGGAAACACGTCACCAGCTGGCCCCTTGGGCCTGACCTCACTGTCTCACTCACGGGCTGAGGAAGCCCCTCTTCTGGCCATAGCTGGGTCTGTACACAGCTAGGCAGCGGCTCTGCCTGTGATGAAAGTCCCCAGACAGCATCCCTACACACTGGCTGCCAGGCCCAATCTCAGGAGCCCCAGGATGGGGGTGGACCAGGTCTTACCAGTGCTGTCCGTCTGCTGCCAGCCATCCCAGGGCAGGGTCTTTATTCCCCAGGACAGCTTCATTCACCCTGCAGTCGACTCCCCCTGGGTATCAGTCTTGGCCCTGCTGACGTTTTGGACAGGATCATATTTTGTTGTGGGGCTGTCCTGTGCATTTTAGAATGTTTAGCGGCATTCCTGGCTTCTACCCACTAGATGCCAGTGGCACTCCCCTCTCCCTGGTGTGACAACCCGAAATGTCTCCAGACATGGCCCTTGGGGGCAAAATCGCTTTGGGACTGAAAAACCACTAACCTACCCAAGTATGGTATGCAGAGACAGTATAAAAATCAACGGCTGCTGACAGTAATGAAACAGTGCTGGTGATGTTTGGGTACAGTCCCGCTGGTTGGACGTCTCCCAGTGAATGTCATTGGGTTTTAAGGTTTTGCTCTCAAGTGATCTCATGTGGGCTAGAGTTATAAACAAGTTAGCGTATGCCAAGCGTTTCACTTGAGTGTGATGAGATACTGAAGACAGCTCTCATGTTCCTCTTCCCATTTACAAAGATGACAACCTGAGGCACAACAGGGTGAAGCTCCCTTAACCCCACAGGCACCTGGTGGGTGGAGGCCCCAGCCCGCCCACCCCCCCGCATGCCGAATCACTTTTATGCAGCAGACACTGGGTGCCTTGTAGCAAGAAGGGTTGAGTCCAGGCATGGTCCTGGTGCCTTGGTCCCTTGAATACTCAGGGGTGGACTTTCAGATTTATGGTGTTTGGACGGTCCCAGGAGGGTGTGGGCTTGCCTGCCACCCGGAAATAGTCTGTGGCTTTGGGGCTTGACGCAGTAACAAGTTCAAACCGTGTTGGTGTTTACTCCCTGGACTTCATGAAAGGGTCTTGTGTGCAGAGCGGCTGCCTCAGACAACCAGGCCACTGTGTGCTGTGTTAGCTGTTAGGTGTTTACGTGTTCGTTTGTCGTTGGGGGTTCCTCCCACCCTGTTCTCAGAGGGCAGCTGTGACTGGAAACATGTTCTTTTCATTTATTTATTATTATTTTTAATTTCTTTTTGGAACTTGAAGTTCTTTTCTGGATTTGTTTTTCATAGTAGTTAGTTCCACAGTGTTTCATATTATCATGTTGTATTATTGATCAGTTCATTCAGTAAGTATTTGTTAAGTGCCTACTGTGTGCTTGACACTGTTTTAGGGGCTGGAGAGAACAGCAGTGAATGTGAAAAAAGCCCCTATTCTCATGAGCTCACATGGTGAATTGGGAGTAAGTGAGAAACGTGTGTTTATGTCAGGTTAGTAGGACAGGAGAGGGGCATTGGCTGGGTCAGGTCAGCTGGGGAGGGGTTGCCCTTTTACTTTGGTGGGGACACTTCTATGTAGAGCATTTGAACAGAGAAAGTGAGTGGCAGAGCCCTGGAGGTAGCTGGAGGAACAGGCGGCAGCCAGTGCAAAGGCCCTGGGGCAGGATGTGTTTGGTATGTCTCTTGCACAGCAGAGGTTGGAGTGGCCAGAACAAAGTAAATAAGGGAGAAAGGGGCAGCAGAGGTGGGGCTAGATCATTAGGACTTTGTTGAACTTAGAAAGGACTTTGGTTTTTGCTTTTGTTTTACACTAAGGAGTCTTCAGCAGATTCTGAGCAGAGGAATGATGTGGCTTGACTTTTGAAAATGGGATTGGTGGCTCCCCTCATGAGAATGTTATCATTAATCAAAGTCAAGAACAGGAAGATGGGCAGGGGAGGAGGCTGTGGCAGGGGGATGCAGGGGTGGTTGGACCAGGATGTTAACAGTGGAGTCCGAAAGAAGTTGTCTGATTCTTCTTATGTCCCGAGAGTAGAGTCTACTGGACGTACTGTGGATTAAAGCAATATAAGTACGTTGACAAAAAATCAATATGAAAGTGAATCTAGGGAAAAGAAAATTCCTAAATACCCCTTACTCCATTCTTGAGAGATAACTACTGTTAATAGCTTTTTAAATTTCTCCTTCCAGATTTTTCCTTTGAGTATAAACTTGCATGTGTGTTGGTATGTGTATGTGCCCACACAAGCACATTGGCAGGGATTTAGTCATTACTTAAAGTGGAATCTGATGCAACATATTTTTATTTTATTTTTTTTTTGAGATAGAGTCTCACTGTGTCACCCTCAGTAGAATGCTGTGGCGTCATAGCTCACAGCAACCTCAAACTCTTGGGCTTAAGCAATTCTCTTGCCTCGGCCTCCCAAGTAGCTGGGACCCACTACAGGCACCCACTACATCACCCAGCTGTTTCTTGTTGCAGTTGTCGTTGTTTAGCAAGCCCGGGCCCGGTTCGGAACCGCCAGCCTCGGTGTATGTGGCTGGTGCCATAACCACTGTGCTATGGGCGCCGAGCCAGATGATGCAACATATTTTGTAATAACTTGTTTTTCCTCTCCATATCAACACCTATCACTCTTCCTCTTTATTTTTAAATGTTTTCCATTTGCCCAACTCTCTATCTTCAGCACTTGGCATAGTATTTGGTACATAGTAACTGTTCAGTAAAGATCAACTGAATACATTAAGTATTCCATCATCTATTTAACTGATTTCTTCTTGGTAAGCATTCAGATTGTTCCTTCTTTTTTTTTTAATCTCTTATTTTAAACTATATTGCCATTAATGATTCTTGCCCCTATATCTTTACACAGTCACTGGAGGAAAAGTGACTAGACTTGGGATGACTGGCTCAAAGGGTGTGTGCATTTTTAATTTTAGTAGCCAGACCTGGATTGTCCTACACAAAGTTTCTTCAGATCTGTCAAAGTGTATGAATGTGATTTCCTGTTTCCCCTCTCAAAGGCTCTGATCATTACTAATCTTTATCATCTCTAACAAATAAGGGGTGAAAATAGTATCTTGCTGTTTTGATTTGCATTTCACATATGAGTGGGTTGAGGCATTTTTAAAAAGTAGTATTTGTTAATTCATTCCTTAGCTCCATGTTTCAGGGCTCTGGATGATAGCTCTCTTTGGAGGAGATGTCCTGGGTGATGATCACTGAGACCCATCGAGCGCTTGCTGTGTGCCAGCCCTTGTGCTTAATACTGTTCATGGGTTAACTCATTTAATCTTCCTATGGAGGAGAGTCTCTCAGTGTCCTCATAAACCCCTGTAGGGAGGTATGGTTGTTATCCTCACTCTCGGGTAATGAAACTGAGGCACACAGAGCGCAGGGTCTGCCAAGGTCTTGTAGAGAATAAAAGGGGTCCTGGTCTTTGGACCTCAGCAGAAGGTCCACACAGATGGTGGATTTAGTTGTGGCTATGGCTCTTCTTTAAGGCTTGGCTGCTCTGTGGTATCTTCAAATCAGAAAGCCACAGTGGCCCTGGGCTTTGACAGTAAGTAGTCTAGACAAAGAGACTGAGCTTGGGGCCCTAGCCTTGGCATGGCAGCTAGACACAGAGCTCTGTGCTCAGCCCCTGAAAGACAGCCAAGCCACAGGCATGTAAGGTGACATGCCCGAGGACCCCAAGAGTGTGGTGTCACCTTTTCCCATGAGGGGTCACTTTTCCTCCTCAAATCCCCAGTTGAGCAGCAGAACTTTTAAACAGATCTGAGGACTGCCTGCAGAGATGTCAGTTGCTAGAACTGTAGGTGGGATCTGATGGATGGATGGACAGTGGATGATGGCTGGATTAATGGATGATGAATGGATGGATGGATGGACAGATGGAAGGAAAGAAGGACTGATCAATAGATAGGTAGATAGGAAGATATAATATCCCAGTTCATTTCTCAAAAATGCCTATTTTACACCGACTGCTACTTTAGGCACCAGGGATTGGAAGACAAGGACCCAGTGCTCTGGTCCTAGTGAGCTCACTGTCATAAGAAGAACATTGTAAACTTTTGTGTGTCTTGGACCCCTGTGACATCGGATAAAAACCTTTCCTTCTCTTCTCTGAATAATATTTTCAAATGCAAAAAAAAAATGCATAGGATTACAAAGGAAAGCAGTCGTAGTGAAGTACAGCTAACAAAATATAAATAAATTTGTGGGGTAATAATGCATTTGCTTCTTTATTAGCACATTAACTAGATTTGGCAGCAGATCTAATAACTACCATAATTTTGAAGTAATGACAAGTGTAAATAATATTTTGAGACATCTGCTCAAAAAGTAATGTGACATGAAAATGTCTGTAATTTCTATTGGTGTGAAAGTCTCGGGTATTGCTAATACCACTGCAAACTGTTGCCCACATTCGTAATTGAAGGGCATGCTGGATTTCAGTTAGAATTAGTGAAAATGATGATGAAAATAAATGCGTACAATTAAAAAAATGCCCAGAATTCTCCACAGACCCTCAAGTCCATGGATTTCTAGGACAGTGACCCCCTGGGCTAGATGGAGATACATATCAATGTAAGATATTTGTGATAAGGTATTTATTTGCATAATGAAGAGGTGTGCGAGGTTTCCACATTATTAAAATGCCTCGTTTTGTGTCTCGCTCTGTTTTTATAATTCCTGTTCGTGGTTGAAGTTTTGTAAGAAAAATGGAATTTTGATATTTTTCCCTTGTGAAGTGGCATCAGTTCTGTAATAATCTGGGAGCTCCCAGCACACCCCAGAACATTCCCAGAAGGCTTCCTGGAAGAGCCATTGTCCACTTCCCATTCTCAAAGAGGAGATAAGAGTAGGCTAGGCATAGCCCGGATGAGGGGACACACAGGCCATTCCTGATAGAACAAGGATAAAAATGTGAGCCTTGTCAGCAAAGCACAAGGAATGTGATGTCCGTGGAGTTTGTGGAGAGGAATGGGGATTGACAGGAGATGGGGCTGATGAGGTGGACACAGGCCCAGATATTGTAGACCACACTGGGGGCTGGAGATGGATGCTGTAGACAATGGAGAGCCCTGACGTTGTGTGAGTGGGAAAGTATCATGGTGCAGAATCACTTTTAGAAGATCACTCTGGCTGCTGCTTGGAGAATGGATAGGATAGTTGAACCTAGCAGAAAGAATGGGAACGTGCAATACAGAAGAGCCATGTGGAAGGCCTGACCTGGGACAGGGGAGGTCGGGACAAATTTGAAAGGCGTTGAGATGTAGAATGGATGAGGCAAGACTTTGAGAGGTTGGGGGTGAGTACAAGAAAAAAATACTACAGGGAACGTGTGAATAAAGGACAAGTGTCACAGGAAACCACAGCTTCTTGGGAAGTTATCAAGGAGCAGGTGGATTAGGAGGGAGCCTCCCACACCTATTTCCCCAGGTGACCAAGAGGGGCTTCCCTAGACTTAGCAATATGGAATCTCACACCACCCAGGAAGGAACTTGGGCAGAATTGCAGAGCTGCAAGTTCAGTTAAAGGTTCTCAAGAAGTCAGTGTCACAGACTACTACATTTGCAAGCCACTGTCTCCCAGCAATGGACAGAGGCAAAAGGTTGTAAGAATTAAAGCACTTAAAAAAAAAAAAAGAGCTTGCATTTGGCAGTGACTTATGTGCTTTTCTGGGGCTGAATAATAATTTTTTTTCACAGCTTTAGTTGGCGTTATATATGACCTTATAAAACGCCGTGATGGCCTATAACAAATGTTGTATTATAGAATATATGTCTCTCTTTTCCATGGGTTTTAAAAAATCTCTACTGGCTTGTGCAGGCTAGAAAGTCCCACTGCACTTTATCCAGGAAAGCAGGTGAGTACTTTTTCCGAGACTGCTTGACAGTATCAAGGTTTCTGGGCCCTGTAGAGACAGCCTTTGGCAGAGATCAAGGCCGATATGACACATAGGCTAAGTCCCCATGTTTGGGGACCAGGGGTGGAGGTCAGGTTGGGCCAGGGGTAGAGGTCAGGCTGGCCCTTCACTGTGGAATTTGAACTGGCTAGACTTGCCCTGACCAATTTAGAAGTTGACCTTTTACAAGGTAATGTGTGTCTCTTTGATGGCCTGGGGTGACCCTGGGAAAAATACACACATGCACACACACGCACACACATGCGCGCACACATGCACACACACGCGCACACACGCACACACATGCACACACACGCACACACATGCACACACACGCGTGCACACATCAGCACACACACACATGCACACACACGCGTGCACAAATGTGCACACATGCACACACACATACACACACATGCGTGCACACATGCACATACATGCACACACAGCCCAGCAAGGGTTGGGGCTCCAGTGTCAACCTTCTCGGACTGGCCTTTGCTGGTCTGCCTCCTTTTTCTCCTCTCCTGTCTGCTGCCCTGACCTTGGACATCTGCATTCAGAATTCACCATTGTCCAGGAAATAGGATTTTTTATTTTCCTGCAGGAAAAGCGGAATCAGATGACAGTATTGGGAAGTCCTAGAGAACGGCAGTGGGGGTCGGGTTAGGTTCATTGTTTTCTGGTTAACTACTGGGAGTTTCAGAAATACTGTTGTTTCAGCCCTTGCTTTAAAAATATCTCTGAGATGTATTAGTGCATATTCCCAATGTGCTCAGTCTGTGGCACAGAGCTGAATGTGTCTGTGGTGATTTCATCAGCCAGGTGTCGGTTTCCTCTTTCCATTCTGTGTTCCTCTGCACCATTCGCCTCTGTGCCTTTCTCCCTGCCGAGCACCCCACCTGGGGCACCTTTCCTCCTTCTCCTCGTCCCCCTCCTCCAACTCCAACTCCTCCATTCCCTCTCCCCTCTCCTCCTCCTTCCAACAAAGTCTTCCCAGCCAGCTGTGCAAAGCTCAGGTCACATCTTCTTCCCTGCAGCCTTTACCATAGGACGATTTAAATTATACATGAACAAACTTCAAAGAAATGAGTAGCTCTCAGTTTATTTTTCTAGTTACCTTCCATTCGTGGCAAATTTAATACTAGTTTTTCCACTAATTTATGGGTAATGTTTTCTTTTTAAATTATTTCATTAAAGTAAAAATGTAGATGAGTTGACTTAAAGAGCGCTGAAAAATCAATAAAACAGTAGATGTTGGGGGGTAGGACAACAGTGGGAAAGTGAGTGGATGAATGATCCAAATACGGGGAGTCAGGCTCTTCTCCTTGCCGCCCTCCTTCCTGGAATTGCCACTGTAGCAGGTGGGTAATTCATTCATTTTTTTGATCTCAGTTTCACACCAGTAAAAACAGGCTTGGGGATATCTGCTAATGTTGGTTAGCCCTCGATCCAGGCAGCCAGCAGCTAGTTTTGGTTGGACCCACAATTAATTTTTGTGTGTGTGTGTGTGTGTGCATCATCCTTGCCAGACCACAAGTTCCCTCAAAGGAAGGTCTTTGTAGGCACCCTCTAACCCTACATGTACACATTTCTCTTTGGTTGGTAGGGGAAAGGCCTTTTCAGATCATTTTTTTTTAATTTTTAAATTTTTCTTTTTTTGCTTTAAAGTGGTAGTTCATGCATGTAGGTGGAAGTTGGGGAGAATGATTGCAATTACATGTCAGACAACGAGGGAGGCAGTAGTTTGGAGACCGTGGCAGGCAGCTCCTACCGCAGCCATGCTCCTGCTGAGAAAGGCCCTGGCCGTAGAGAAAGACCTTGGCAGTCACTACTTGAGGTCCTGATAGACCCATTGAAGCCCGAGGTCAACTCTCAATCATGATGTGCCAATTGGGAGAACACAGTTAGCAGGTGATTATTGATCTATGATTGGTTGTAAACCCCTGCCTTAGTCTGTGCAGGCTGCTATAACAAGACATCTAAGACTGGGTAATTTAAAAACATTTAAGTTTATTTCTCATAGTTCTGGAGGCTGGAAAGTCCAAAATCAAGGCATAGATAGGTTCAAGGTCTGCTGATGGCTACTCTGTCCTTCCAGGAGGGCACCTGGTACTATGTCATTTAGAAGGGGACAGTAAAGGGGACAGCAGAGGGGACAGTAGGAGAAAGGGGGCCTACCTCGTCTTTCCATCACTTTTATAAGGGACTAACCCTATCCACATGAGAGCAGAGCCCTCAGAGATCTGCCCAGGGGCTATCCTCAAAGGTCTTCTCAAAACCATTTAGTACTCTGGCCTTAAGAGTTACATTTCAGCATGAAATTTGAAGGCAGCACAAACATCCCAACCATAGCAACTGTCCAGAATCATCGCTTCATGCATGAGCTCCAGACCTGTGCTGTCTGATAAGGTGGCCACCAGCCATGTGGGGTTACTGAGCAGCTCGTTTGAATTGAGCTGTGCTCCAGAAAAGCTTTAGTGTGAACAAAAGGACATAAACTATCACATGAATGCTTTTTCTTGGTTTTGTAGGTTTGATGCTTTCTCATATTGATTACATGGTGAAGCAATAATATTTCAGATGTATTGCACCTTAGGTTAACTCAAACAGATGAATGAGAGGCATTTCTCTCATTTCTTTTTTTTTTTCCAGTTTTTTTTATTAAGTCATATATATATATATAGATCATGAATACATTTATGCCTTTGTGGGATTCAGTGTGTTGATTATTTGTACAAATAGGAGCGCTTCCATCCTACTAATTAACATAGCTTTCACCTCATTTACTCATTTCTTTTGACTTTTGTTTTTAACGTGGCTACTAGAAAATTTGAATTTGCACATGTGGCTGTGTAATGATGAAGGAAATGGAGCTGGCTCAGAGACGAACCAGAGAAAAGCCCAGACCATAATTTTTTCTTTTGAAATTGTGATTTTTCTCAATTCCTAATCTCAGAGTCTCCTGAGAGGAAACAAAAAAAGATTCGACTTAATTGCTGGTTCTGGTTAGTTGAGTTTCGTTAATCAGGGTTTTGCCTCTAATTGTTCCTGCTGTCACCTCTTCCCAGCTATGTAAACACTCTGCCCTTGTCACTGACCACCTGCCGGCTCTTCCTCTCTCTCTCTGGCTTCTGCCTGGGCTGCCTGCAGACAGGAAGAGGCTGTAGAATTCAGAGCCCCTGCTCACAGGCACGTGGTAGGGTGACAGTGGAAGGATGAAAGAATGTCTGCCAACTGGCTAGGAATGGCCAGCCTGGGGATGAACTTGAGGTTCAGTTGTCCGACGGCCGTAATCCTCAGCCCCACCTCTTCTGAAACCAGCCAGCATTCCACCTTCCAGGAGGCACTTAGCAAGTTGACCTCTTGAGGGGGACTTTACGATAATCCTTCCATGGCCGTAGTCACATTCCTGCCTTACTCAGGAAGCAGCGGGCGGTGTGTTTTGGTCACCTCCTCGCCACCCCATTGGTGAGGTAGGGATTCCCACCCCACGAGAATAACACCGGGCACTGGGCAGACGGTATCTACCCGTGTCCCATGTGCCGCAGCTCAGGGGAAGTGGGTGCTGCGTGCCATGCGGGGCCACACTGGGTTGTGCTCGGGAACAGGATGGCCATCCAGTGGCTGTGGGAGGCAGGCTTTATAGCAGCAAGGGAATGAGGTGACCCTTGTTCCTGTCAGAGGATGAGACTGTCTTGTTTGAATAATCCCAGGGGCTGACAGGGACCTGATACCCCCTGCTCAGGAATAAGCAGGAATTGTTCCCGGGCCTTGGGATAAGGAGGCGTGTATGGCTGGGGGACCATATGCCAGGAAGCTCAGTGGACAAGGCACTTACATTTAGGCCATTTGAGGCCCTCCTTGTTTTTCTCTCCTAGGTTTGCCACAGTGTGGTGGGGGAGCGTGGGCAGTGGAATAATCACATCTGGGGTTAGATCCTGGCTGTGCTGCTTATCAGCAGCTAATCTCTCGGACCCTCCATGTTCCTGTCAGTAAAATGGGGATGCTCAAACCTACCATATGTGTGTGTGTCTGTTCATCTGTGTGTCCTATACAGATACACACTCACACATGCATATGTATTTTAACTTTCCACAAGAGTGGTGTAATCCACACTCCTTTAAATAACAACAACACAGCCACAACAAAATCAAAAACAGCGTTTCATGGAAAACAGATGTGTCAGTTGAGCAAGCTGAGTCCTTGCAGCCAAAAGCTACATCTGGCTGTCCATGTACTGTTCCCACTGACTAAATGAAGACTTGGTATTGCCTGGCCAGCGGCAGACATTGGCTCATTCTGTTTCAAGGCCAAGGAGCCAGGCTGTTAGTTTATGTCATGCTGAGAGGACACAGCCTCCACCCTTGTTCTGAAGCCACTGTCCAAGTTCTAAGGACTTTATCCTGGCGCTGTGAAGGTACCTGCCTGGGAGTGAGGTGTGGTATGGGCAGGGCAGCTCTGAGGGCCAAGTCTGCTGGAGTCCATGTCAGCTCCCCTTCTCCACAGCGGGGTTTAGAAACAGGTTCACCTGTGCACAGAGCCCAGTTTGGCACTCCTGACGGACTGGCAGGGCACAGTGGCTGCCTGCTCAGCCCAGGGGACTGGCCGGGACCTGTCTGAGCATAAGCACCCCTTCTTGGAGGGCAGAGAAGCATCTATTGGCTCTCACCTTTCAAATGCACAGACCATCTTTGTTCAAAGGCAGAACCTCACCCCAGCATTTCAAGGGAAACAGTCCCTGAGACTCCTCAGGTCAATGTTTTTCAACCTTTTTTATCTCACTGCACACTTGAACCTATTACTAAACTTTGGCGACACACTTAACGTTGATCAAAAAAAAAAGAGTTAAAAAAATTATATACTTATTGTGCTTTGAACTTCTTTTGAAAATAATTTAATTAATGATCTTTAAAATTTTTCATAGCACACTGGTTGAAAATCACTGCCTTAGGCCCTTACAAGCCACCTGATAGGTTTTACAAGTCCCTTGCTCATCCCTGCCTTCGTAGGAACAGTTGGGATGCTGGAGTCACAGCTGTGTTTAAATAGCCCAGGGAGTGAAGTGATGTGATCCTTTGACCCACACGGGTGGTGGCAGTTTGCCATCCAGCAAACAGATAGCAAAATTTTAGAATCCCAGACCTGGGCCAGATTGATCCTTAACGCCTCCTGGGGGGTGAAAGGATGGAGATGGAGAATTGCGGCAACCTTTGTTAAGCCAGCTCGGTTATCAACTGTTTGCATTCATCTGTTTATTTGCATGAATGTTTTGTGTGTCCATAAACAAACGGTTTGTAATAAGCACATGCTTGGTGTCAGATATGGAACCGACAGCTGTGTGTGTGTGTGTGTAAGAATTTTTAGCTTCATGTGTATATAAAACCGTTGCTAACAGAGCCACGACCATTTATGGAGCGTTCCCTACGTGTCAGGCACTGGGGCTGAGAATTCTGTTCTCATTCAACAGATATTCATGAAATTCCTACTTGTACTTGGCACTCAATATTTGAGCTAGAACCTTATCCTATTATTGTAATCCCATTTCACAAAGAAGGAAACCAAGTGGGAACTTGGTTTCTTGGGACCTTGGGACCTTGAATCCCCACGTCAAGTGACTTTCCCTGAGGATACGTATCCCCCCATATGATAAAAGAGGAACCTGATTCTCGGGGTTACAATGTGGTGAATTCATGATTTTAATACAGATCCAGCCCTGTGCAGAGCCCGTGTTCTTTGTTGTAGGCCAGAGGCTGATAAACTATGGCTTAGGGCCCATATCTGGCCAGCCATCTGTTTTTGCAAGAAGAGTTTTATTGGAGCACAGCCCCGCCTTTTCCTGTGTGCTTGCTGTCTGTGGCTGTTTTGAGTGACAGTGGCAGAGCTGAGCCGTTGTGACAGTGATCAAATGGCCTGCAAGACCAAGTATGTTTACTCTGACCCTTTACTGGAAGAGTTTGCAAACTCATGTTCTAATGAGGCCCGTGATATGGATGATTTTTGAAATGTACACATAGAAATGCCACCAAATGTGAACATGCTTATATACACACCTCCAGCAAAAACTTTAGCCATCTGGAGCCTTCTGGAGGCTTTGGAAGCCTGATTTTTCTGGAGAGTTAAGTTTTACCCCTAAGGAATTTTTCTAATTTCTATTACCCATTTCCCTAACTCCTTAAACAGAGTATGCTGGGCGTGTGTTGTTAAGCCTTCCTTGAAGTATCTAGCCATCATTTCACGCACTAGGTTTTGGGTGCTGCTAAAAGCACTGTCCATCCCCGACGGTGTCAAAAATGCTATAGATTTTCCCTGTGGCCCCTGCATCTTGTTTTTATCTGCCTGCCTGCTGTTTGATCATTTTCCTGTTTTATTTCTTCCATGATGTTAGTTTTTCTTGCTTTCAATGTACCTGATTGTTAGGATCAGCCAGCCCTGCCTCTCAACCCGAGAAATAATCAAAACTCATGAGAAATGTATGCAGAGTAAACAGTCTCTGGTGGGGAAGCTCCGGGACCTGGATTTCTCTAGTCTTACAGGCTGTTCTGTGAGGCTGAAGTCTGTGGAAGGGAGGTTACATTGTCTGTGCGCATTTCCTCCTGTGAGTGAAAGGTGGGGAGGTAGACCCAATTTCCTTATTCCCTGTGGTCCCAGCGTACAGATTAATGATAGCCAAGGAAACAGCAAGTCCTCAAGCAGATAATGAGTGTGGCTGAATCTTCGCACTTTGCAAATATCTGATCTTATCCCCTGGGTTATGCTTCGGTAGCCAGAGCTGACTGTTAGTTACTTTAATCTCCATCACAGATGTTAGCAGAGGGAAGGTTGACTGAGTTTGGCTCACCATGATGGAATTTAAGATGTGGGAAAATGCAGACTTGCCTGTGAAATCCAAGCACAATTTCACATTCAGAGACATATTTATGAAACAGAAACGGATTGTAATCAAGGTTGAAGAGGCAATTGTCATTGGTTTTTAAATCATTTAGACCCAAGTGTGGCTAACTATGTTTGTTGACAGGTGTTTCAGCTACTTTGGAAGTCATTCTTGTTTAAATGAGCACATGCAGAGCCTCCCACTTTTTTAAATTTTAAAATATTTAATTGACAAATAAAAAAAGGAATATATTTAAGGTGTTCGGGGTAGGAAGATTTGATGTACATATTCATTGTGTAGCGATGACCATAATCAAATTAATGAACACCTCCATCACCACCCCCGCTGTGCGTTAGACACTCAGAACTTGCTCCCCTTGTAACTGAGAGTTTTAAATCCCCCTTTGCTATCGTTGGTGGTGTTTGTGTGTTACCTTCTGTGGACGTGTGACCTCGGCTGTCTCACACTTCTTCATGCCCAGCGGGGCTCTGTGCTTATTTTGAAAGCTTTGTTGTCACCATCCTAAAATCCTTACTAATTTCTGAATAAGAGGCCCTGTGTTTTCATTTTTGCACTGAATTCTACCAATCATGGAGTAAGATCATGGAATATCAAAGGTGGTAGAAGGAGCTTAGAGGGCCACCTTTGAAGCCAAAAAGAAGTAGCGATTTGTCCAGGTTTAGGATGATGGCTAGCATGATGATGGTTACCAGAGGCTGGGGGAAGGGGAAAATGGGGCGTTGTGGTCCAACTGGCATAAAGTCTCAATTATGCAAGGCGAGTAACTTGTAGATAACTGCCAGATGCATAGTACCTCTAGCGTACAAACCAGGTGCTACATTCCATGCTTAGAATTTTGTTAAGAGGGTAGATGGCATGTTGTCAATTACTACCACCCCCAAAATAGAGACACAAACATTTAAAGGTATAAATAGATATATTTATTACCCTTGATTGTGGCAATAGTTTCATGGGTCTATGCATGTGTCCAAACTGTTTAGATGGTGTACGTAGATTAATAAGTGCAATTTTTGGTTATGTCAATTGTATCTTTATAAAGCTATCAAAAAATACATAGGATGATACATGGTAGAATTTTCCAGGTGGGATACTCTGATCTTCAGGTCCCTCCTGGACATTGGTATTTTCCACTGCATGGACATAATGCTTCTTGCCCAGTTCATGCTTCAAGTCAACTAGCAAATTTAATAATAGTCTAACTGTTAGTACAAAGATGAATTTAAATCTGTCATCTTTCCCTTTCCCCCAACATACATATACACAGAGTATATAAACAGTTTTATCTGCAATATTCAAAAGTGGCTATTTACTGTAATGGAACAAAACTCTCTCAAAAATGTTAGCAATTTCTCTGAATTAAAAGTTGGAATGGAGTTTTTTTTCCACTCCTAAAGCAATACGTTCTCATGGTTGGAAATCTGGAAAATGATGGAGAAGGAACAAAGTCCCCATGCCAGCGTTTAGTGTTTTTTTTTCTGGTCTTCCCCATGAGTGTGCATTTTTTACATAGTTGATTTCTGACTTTCATCATGTGAACCTTTTAGTTCCATTTAACACATTAAACTGTGTAAGATGGCTATTTTCGTTGTCAAAATATTGACAATTTAATGTTGTTCAACTAAATTGCAAAATCGTCTTCCTGAAATCATACTCTTTTTAAACAGCGTATTTGTGAGCCAGCTAAAAATTGGATTAAGTGGATGCATGCAGTTAGTGTAACTTTGGTTGAATCACATAATTATAAGTCAATAATTTTAACACAATGCATACTTATATATAAATAACTAAGTCCTGTTATGACAAAACATCTTAATTCCTTGCCTTCGGAGATGGCATATTCTTTTAAGGATTCACTACTGTGTTAAAAAAAATATTGCTTTATAAAAAAAGAGAAGAGGTAAGTAAAGTCATTATTGTGAAATAAAATCTTTGGTGCATTTCTATCTGGTCTTTGGTTCCTACATTTATGTGCATTTGAAAGCCTACTTTTTTTCACCAAACAACATGTGGTGAACATTAAATAGAATACTATGAATCTGATTAAGTTTATTCCCAGTGACTGCAGGGGATCTTTTAAAAAGGACTACTCGAAGCATGGAGTGCTATCCCCAAAGTGCTTGTCACTCTTTGGTGGTACTAAGAGGGGTTCACGGTAATTGGGCATGCTTGGCACCCAAGCATGCCAACCTTTTTTTCTTTTTTTATGCGTCTTTTTTGTTTTATTTTACAAAATTACCACTCTGCTGTAGACCAAAGGCACAAAGACCTTTCTGCACAGCTGTGTTGAGGATCAGTGGTGTAGAGCTGGACCCACATACCTGGTCACAGCAAAGGGACAGGTACTCACTGAAGGGCAGACCCTCACCACCTGTGCCATGCTGAGCTCTGAAAATCCTTGCTTCTCTTGTAGTACTTTTCTTTTTCTGCTCCTTTTTTTCTTTTCTTTCTTCCTTTTTTTGTTGTTTTTTTTTTTTTTTTTTGAGATAGAGTCTCACTTTGTAGCCCTCGAAGGTGCCGTGGCATCACCATGCACAGCAACCTCCAATTCTTGGGCTCAAGTTATTCTCTTGCCTCAGTCTCCCAAGTAGCTGGGACTACAGGTGCCCACCACAACGCCCAACTATTTTTTTTTTTAGAGATGAGGTCTCACTCTGGCTCAGGCTGGTCTTGACCCCGTGGGCTCAGGCTGGTCTTGACCCCCTGGGCTCAAGCGATCCGCCCACCTCGGCCTCCCAAGTTGCTCCTTGCTGTTCTCAATAAGCATCTTTCTAAGTGTTTTCTTTATTCTCCTTTCTCTTATGTGTTTCTCTTCCTCCCTTGATCTTTTTCTTTTTTCTCATTATTTATCCTCCTCTTATCTCTGAGTTGGAGGGGGAGTGAGGGCAGAGCTAGCAAACCTTCTAAATGTGTTTGTTCATCTAAGTTGGGAAACACATACTTGGGATCTGAGCTAGGGGTCCTGGAGTGTCCCTGTCTAAAACAAACGTGCTTTTGGGCAGGGTTGAGTAGCTCACACCTGTAATCTTAGCACTCTGGGAGACCGAGGCAGATGGATCACTTGAGCTCAGGAGTTCTAGATCAGCCTGAGCAAGAGCGAGACCCTGTCTGTACTAAAAGTAGAAAAATTAGCTGGACATGTTGGCACATGCTTATAGTCCCAAGTACTTGGAAGGCTGAGGCAAGAGGATCGCTTGAGCCCAGGAGTGTGAGGTTGCTATGCGCTATGACATCACAGCACTCTGACCTGGAGCTGTAGAATGAAACTCTGTGTCTCAAAAATGAAAAACAAAAAAGTGCTTTTGTACCCAGCTATTGTGATATGTATTCCCATAGCTAGAGAATGAGTCTGCCCTTTACTTTCCTAGGTATGGATTGCATTTTTGACCTGAAGTTGGCTGGCTCTGAATAAGCTATGTTTTAAAGTTACACATTTTGTGTTTTTTATGTTAGCTATACTTTGGAACTTCCTTTATCTCTCCCATTTACTCTTGACCTAGAGTCAAGTGCTGACTCTGGGCAAACCTGGGCATATTCATTCTGGGACATGTGCAATACTCGGTCTTTTTTATTTTTCCAGTGAGATCAAAAGCTCAGAGAAAGTGGCTGCACATTGGTGACATTCTGTTGTCAGTGAATAGGAGCAAGTGACATTAAGCTTTGGAGCGATTCCTCAGGCTTCATCAGCTTAATGTCCCCTGGGCTACATGTACAAGTCCAGTGCTCGGAATAAAGCGAACAGTGATGACGAAATAACTGGCTTTGGTTAAATAATTTGCTGTTTACGGCTTCTCTGTTTATGAATCAGTTAAAAGCCCTTTTAAGTGAAATTGGATAGACTACAAAGTGTTGGTTTCATGTGTTTTATTTGCAGTTTAATCAGCGTGATCCAGCTGCCGGAGTGGGGAGCGTGGAGCTGGGGTTTTAATTATCCCTGCTTTGCCCGAGTTAGGAATTCCCAGTGGTGCCGTCAGCGCGAAGATGCCAAAAACCGCATTGTTCTTTAATTAGCTGTTGTAATTGTTTTAGTCTAATCTCCATGATTAGCAGCAGCATTAAATACAGCAGGAAGAAAAGGCCTGTCCTCTATGTGCTGCCCCGGTAAACAGAGCCTTTCTCCCTTCTGGAGAGGGATATCGTAGAAAATTAGAACTCAACAGTGTTGATTGGAGAATGATAAAGACCTCTACCATGGAGCAGAGATGGCTTTGGGAAGTTGGTTGATGGCCCTCACTGCCAGCTTGCCTAAAAAGTTCTATAGTCCTGACCTGTTGCAAAGGCATTTGGACGGGACCCTCCTTCGCTCTCTCTGGGGATGGGGAAATGGACCGGATTGGCACCAGCTGTTGTTTTGGTTTCAGGTTCTCTGCTGAATTTATCCCCAAGCTTTTACTGAGTACCCCTTTTGTCCCAGGCATTTTTTCTAGGTGCCTGGGGATACAGTACTAAGCAAGGCAGACACACAGACCCTGTCCCCACAAAGTCCATCACCTGGAGGATAGGGGAGCTAGGAGGCAATTGGGTGAAGGGAGCTCACCTAGTAAGGTGAGCTGAGGGTCAGGAAAGGTGTCACAGAGAAGGGAAATATAGACTAAGATCGAATGAGTGAAAAAAAAGAAGAGTAAGCTGGGTAAAAAGGGTAGAGTAAAAATGTTTAAGGCCACAGAAACAGCACGTGCAAAGGTCCTGAGGCAGTGTAGAGTTGGATCCTTTCTGCTCATTGTGCTATTAGAGGCAAGAGAGTATGATGGGAATGAGCCAAATTTGGATAGAAGCTCCCTGGGTTCACATCCCATCTGTGCTTCTTACTAGCTAGCCATGTAAAATTTTTCAA
Organism: Nycticebus coucang; assembly: GCF_027406575.1. NCBI lineage: Eukaryota > Metazoa > Chordata > Mammalia > Primates > Lorisidae > Nycticebus > Nycticebus coucang. The sequence goes on along the minus strand of NC_069791.1, from coordinate 93,951,042 downwards.
GTGGCTTACCACCGCTCTGCCTCAATGTTCCCAGGATGTCAAATAGAAATGGTGATGATAGCAATGATATTATGTAGCTCATGGGGTTGTTGTGAGGATTGATTTTCTACATGTAGGGCAGTGGTTCTCAACCTTCCTAATGCTGCGGCCCTTTAATACAGTTCCTGTGGGTTGAGAACCGCTGATGTAGGGCATTCAGAGCATTGCCTGCTGGTGCGGCTCAGAAGTGGGAGCTAGCACCATTAACTCCTGGGGTAGCCTTCTCTTGGAATGCAAACAAAATGGGCTGACATCTGAATCTGCTGTGTGCAAGTTTGTTGCACTCCCTGTTTTCTTATGCATGAAGTGGGGGAACAAAATGGACTAACTCTGAATTGCCATATGAGTTAAGTAAGGTATGTCAAGGGTTTAGCTTTGTTGGTGCTCAGAAAATCGTAGCTATTGTCATTACTCATGAAGCATCTGCTTGGCATGTGGTTGGCACTGATACTCAGTAACTCTAAGTTCCCTTTGCTTTTTCTTCTTTCCTGCCCATTAGGGAGGCTCTGCTGTCTTTCCCCCATTCACAGAAAGAATAACTTCTTTGCAGAGTTTCTTAACCTTAGCACTATTACCATTTTGGACTGATAATTCTATATGTGGGTGTGTGTGAGGGGGAGGTGCCCAGGACGTTGTAGGATGTGTAGAAGCATCTTTTCGTTTCTACCAACTAGATGCCAGTGGCCCCCTCTGCCCCAAGTCACGATATCCATAATGCCTCCAGACATTACCAGATGTCTCCTAGGGAATAAAATTGCCCCTCGTTGAAAACCAGTGCTCTAGAGAAAGATGGAACTGGCTAGTAACTTTGGACACTTTGCAGTGTAGGATAGTACAGTAAAGATGCTGTAAGTCTTTAAGGGAGGACAGTGCGCAGCAGATAGTTTTGAGTTCCTTGGAAGCACGAAGAACTTACAGTTGTTTGCAACTTCGGCTCTATGTTAACATCACCTAGAAAGATTAAAAAATTGAGGAGCAGTCCCTGTACTAGAGCCTGATGTAACTGGTCTGGATGCAGCCCCAGGACAAGCTCCAGCTCTCTAGGTGGTTCTGATGAGCTGCCAGGGTTGAGAAGTGTGGTCTAGATGAGAAATCAGCACACCTGTGTGGAAGGCAAGGCGCTCAGGTAAACCTGCTATGTCAGGAGTGGTGTGGACAGAGGTCTTGCGACTGCTACTGCATGACCTTTACTTGTGTGCAAGGCATAGTAAGTGCTACGTGCTTTACATGTTTTACTAAATCTTTTATGTATGTTAACTCATGCATACCAGAAACAATTCTGGGAGGTAGCTACTGTTATCATTAGCCCCATTTTAATGGTAAGGAAACAGAGGTAGAGGTGGTTAAGCAACTCCAACAAGGTCACACAGCTAAAAGTCGTGGAATAGGAAACCCTACAGCATATGCCCTCTTGCCTTAGGCAGTGGGGTGGGACACAGACTGAACGTGGGCATTGAAAATGGTTTTACAAGAGTGGGTTGGATGAAGGCCTTGGTGTGGACAGATTGGAGGACCCGCCATGCAGTCATCCATTCTCTTACCAAGTCTTTATGGAGCACCTACTGTGGTCCAGGCACTGTGCTGGTTCTAGAAATACACGGGTCATCAAAATAGGCGCAGTCCCTTTCTTTCAGATGCTTATCACCTCACAGTTTGTGGAAGAAACAAGAGACAAACACTTAATGTGTATATACTTCTAATGTTCACTAGTGGTAATAAAGAAGTGAGGAAGGAGCTGCTGTCAAATTGGAAGGAGTGGGCTGTGTTGCATGGGACAGCCAGGGAAGGTTGAGTGTTGAAGACTGAGGTGGAGCCAGGAAAATAAAAACATTCCAGGCAGAGGGAACGGAGTATGCAAACTCTCTGAAGCTCAGATTGCTAGGTGTAATTGAGACCTGAAGAAGTCCAGTGGGGAAGGATACTATGTGTGGGGGAAGTCAGGGAGGTGGGAAGGCACCCCCTGATAGAGGTTGTTATCCCCATTCCCGATAAAGGAAACTAAGACCCAGAAATGTCATAGGCATAGGGATGCCTCAAGGATGCAGGGAAAAGCCTTCTAGGTGGAGGAGTAGCCTGTGCAAAGGCCTGAGAGCTTGTCCTGGTGGCTGACACATTGTGGCTAGTGAGAGCAGGAGAGAAGAGTTTACAGAGATGGGGAGTAGCTGGATCCTGTAGGGCCTCCTCAAAGGCCATGACAAGGGCTTGAATTTTATCCTAATTGCAAAAGAACACATGGTTCAGAGTATGCTGAGCTTACGTGAGGTTCAGGAGATAACTGCATGTAAAATATTTGAACAGTGCCTGGCACAGTAATAGGTCCCATAAATAATATTCATACTAGCTGCCAATGTCATTGTTACAGTTACTTTTTATTTGGGCATTCATTCACCAGGCTTCTCAGTATCTGTCATGGATCTCAAAGGGTGTCTCCACCTCTCTAGTTGTAAATGACCTGAAGAGAAATCACAACTCAAAGAAACATGAAGCAGTGGGTACCCAGCAGACACCTGGATATAGAATCACATCGCAATTCATTGCTGCTGACACAGACGACCCCAGGAAGTCTGAGTGGGGTTTCAAGGTCAGCTCTTTCCAATAACAGGTTGCCCGCAAATCATTCTGCTGTCCAAACCAGACAAGTGGAAGCAAAACAGAACCTTCAGAGCAGGGACCCTAACTTTTGTGTCATCTTTCCGACTCTCCCAAATCTGCATGGAGGGGGAGGCAGACGGTGTTTATTTCCCCCCCACCTCCACTGTCTGGTAAAACTATAAATACAGGCTGCAACAGCAACAGGCCCCCGGGCCCAGATGACATGTGTAAATATCTCTTCTCTGAGTGGCTATCCAAAGACTGAGTCAGTACACTTAAGGTTGCCCCAGACTAGAAAACTGATGAGATAAAGGCTGTTTCAGAGAAGATAGCTGGAGGCAGTGTGCCCAGCAGGTGGGATCTTGCCTCCTGGCCCTTTGCTGGTGCACTCTGCTGGGACCTTGCTCAGCTACAGCTGCAATTTCCTAAGCTGCTTCTGGCATCTTTTAGGAACTTTACCAATCATCTTTATGTTCTTATTGGCCCTGTGTCAAAACTCTAAGATCTCAGTTTAATCCAGCGCCAAGGACTTCTTCCCAGGAACTTCTCAGAGGCAAGATCAGGGCAAGATATCTGATTTGAATCTAGAGTAAGTAGGTATAGGACCAAGGGGCCTGGCCTTGGAGTCAGACTGGGGATCCACCACCAGGGACCTTGGGCAAATTGCCTGACCTCTCTGAGCTTCTGTTTTCTAAGCTGGAGATAATTCTGTGTCTGCCTCCATGGGTTCATTGATTCATCAGAATTAATTAAGCACCTATTATGTGCCAAGTGCTATGCAATGGGGAATAAATAGATGACCTTTGACTTCATGGAGTAACAGACATCCTCATAGAACGATAGGACAAAACAGATAGGTAAAGTGCGTGGCAACATGCATGATCTCCTGGTATGGGATAGAAGCCACAGAGTCTGGGATTGAGGCTGGGTGGTTGGTAGAGGGGAGACTCCTCTACTTATGATAGAGGCGTAGGAAAGGAGCTTACATTTCAGCTGAGATGCAAAGAATGAGAATGGGGGCAAAAAAAACATACCAAGTAGAGGGAACAATGTGTGCAAAGGTGCAGAGTGACAAAGACTTAGCTCAGGACAGGAAAAGGACAGAGGTCAGGGCAGCTGGGCAGAGGGGACGGAGGAAAAGAGGCTGGTTCAGAGTACACTGAGCGTTTTAGGTCCAGGGAAGAAGACTAGCTTTTATTCCAAGGGCTTGCCTGGCTTTTTGCTATAGCCTTAAATCTGCCTTTCCCCCACCAGGCTATTCCCAGCACAGCTCGCAGGGTTGTTTTATAAAATCCTAAGTCAGAAGAACACACGACTCTGCACAGAGCCCACCAAGTGGCTCCTCACCTCCCTTGAAGTATAAGCCAAAGGCCTGAGCTTGGCTCCCTTGACCAGCTAGGCCCCTTTGACACGGCTGCCACTCACCTCTCTCCCTCATCACCTCCTGCCTGACACACTTATGGCAGTTGAAGTTTTTTTCTGTTGCTAAACTTACAGCTGCCAGATTGTGAATTAATTACACATGTTGCTTTTTGCGCTGGCCACCGGGAAGCTCAGAGCTTCATGTTAATGATAATAATTCTGTTCATCTTGGTTTGTGAAGTTGCCCCTGTCATTCTGGTTACTGACTTTCTATCACTAGTGAAGTGGTTTTCTGGCTTCTGTATCTTTCCTTACAGGCCTTCCTTTATGGGAATGGGAGGGTATAAATTTCCCCCAGTTTGAGTTCTTATCGACAGCAGATGGATCTTTGCCATTCATGGAGAAGCAATTGGCGGGAGTGAGGGAGGTACTTCTGGTCCTCTGAGGGGGCCTTTAATGCATATTCTAGCGGTTAGAATCTAGCGGTTTCTCAAGGGCTTTATGAAAAATGACTTTTACTTGTACAGCTGGGTGAGCAGACTAAGTGTTTTTCCTCCTTGTCACCCATTGTGTGAGTGACAAGTGACCCTGGGGAAGATACTGAGGTCAGAGCCTCCCTTGCCAGGGAGCCAGAGGCTGTGTTAACACTTGAGGGCTCTAATTCATTACTACTATAGGGCCTGTTGCTTCCAAACTTTCTCCAGAATCCCCCAATCTTCAGATTTACAGCTCCTGAAATGATTCCTTGGAAAAGAGTTGCTTTTAGAGGTCAAAACTGGAAATTAGTGAGTGGACAAGCTTGGTTTGGACAGTAATATATCTTTAAAACAATTGAGTTTTACTGTTCTTTTGGCTGGACAAGCTCTTTCCAGTGTTCCAACCCTCCCAGAATGGATTGACTCATCACTGGTGACCCTTACCCCTGGGTGAGGCCTGTCTGAGGCAGCTGTGCTTTAAATCTCTGGACAGACTCTAAGTGAAAAACCCCTTCACTTCGAACCCTAAGTCCCACTCTCCCAAGTGCTGTCCTGTAGGTTAATAGTCTAGGCTGACTGCCTCCAGTCTAATCCACACTTGGCTGGGGGAACTGAGGCATGGGGAGATTTGGAGATGAGGATATGTATCAGGACCTGACAACAATCACCCCGTGTCTGGCTATCGCCACTCCCAATGCCATTGGGGATCTTTAGAACTTTTTATTTTTTTCATGATTTGGACTCTCCCCCACTTTTTCTGGCCTGAGTTACACAAATAGCATTATAACAATATTACCGCTGTTGAAGAAGCAAAGAATTCACCCATATTTCACTGGTTTGGCTAGAAACCAAGCTGTGAGCGTGAATCTGTGTGCGGTCCCTGTCCACTAGCATAGATCAGCCCTGTGTGTTTCTAAGCAGAAGGAACATTCCCTTCCAAGGAGCCCAGTGTGCCATAAAAGTTGGCGGCAGAGGCGGGCCCTTGTCTCGTACGTTGCTGGCGGCTCAGGCTGCCTCATGAGAGAGGCCTTGTGCGGTGATGTTATGGCCTCGTTGTGTGTTCTGTCCCTCCCCCCTCCTCCAGCCCCACAGCCGGGGGCCTAGAGGTTGGCTGAGGGCTGAGCAGCCTAGCTTCCTGCTTCCTGGCCTCACAGTTAGGCCTCTGTGGTGTGCCAGTGCTCCAGGGCAGGGGTTGAGGCTTAGAACAGGGGATTTTTGTCTGGTCTTGACATTGGCCGGAAAGCAGGACCAGACCCGAGAACATCACCAGACCAGGTACTTGGGGGCAAACCTGGCAGACAGGCTCGTCTTTGAACTGGGAACCAGATAGGCATCTGTGGCCATGGACCTGGGGGAACATATCCCGTCTCCCAGAGGACCTGATCCTTCAAGATGGGTCTGGACCCTGCATTTGGCGCCAAGCAGCTCTTTTTGGAGAGGGGTATTCTTCAAGAAACATCTCTGATCCGTGAGTTTGTGCTGGTTACCAGAACTTGCCTGAGACATGGTGTTGAGCAGCAGCTCTGAGCCAGACTTTCCGAGTTTGATGTCTGCATCCCCCTGTTCATGCGCTGGTCACTTTATTCTCTTTGTGCTTCTGTTTTCTTCATATGCAAAATGGGAGAATCCTAGTGTGGTGATAAAGGTTAAACAGTTAACACACACAAGTGCACACATACACGAGGGTGTGGGAAACCGGTGAAAACCAAATAAAGCGTGTCATCTGGTGAGCAGTGTCATACCAACGTTTAGTAGCCTGGTTATAATATTGTGCTACAGTTCTCTAAGGTGTCACCACCGGGGGAAGCTAGCTGGACAAATGTGGAACTATCTTAGCAACTTCCTAGGTGTCTGTAATTATTACCAAAAAAGAGTTAAGAGGAAAAAGTATGTCACCACATGCAAAGCCCTTGGACAAAGCCTAGTGTGTTGTAGGTATTACACAGCTATCAGGGAAGCAGGGCAGTGGGACCTCCAGGGCCCTGCCTCCCCTCCAGCGGCCTCCCACCTGGCCTGAGCTCTGGGGACAGCTGAGTCACTCCCTAAACACATCTTGCTTCCCTTCCCACCTGTTTAGTTTTGCTCCAGTGGTACCCTCTGTCTGGAATGTCCCCCTTCTCCTCCTTTGTCTGGCAGGCTCCCATTTATCCTTCTAGCTCAGACCTCGCCTCTTCTAGAAGGCCTTCCTGGGCCCCTGAGCCCTCTGGCTGGACCTCCCCCCCCTCAGACCATGGTCCTGGGCAGTATCACTTGAGAACTGGAGAGAAATGCACATTCTCCTGTCTTCCCTGGAATCAGATGCAATGAGGGAGGAAAGCTGGGCTGGGGTTGCACAATCTATAGTTTAGCAAATCTTCCAGGGCATCTGACCAGTGGGCTGCTCTAGCCCAGAGCATCCAACACTGGAACCAAGGCATCTTGTTAGAATGCGGACTCCGATTCAGCCAGCCTGGCCTGGGGCCTGGGACTCTGCATTTCTAACAAGCTCCTGAGGGTAACCCCTCCTTTTCTGTCATCACCCCTTCTGCTGCTGCAGCTGCGGGAACTTGGTGATTTGTTTTATTGTTGACAGAAGAGGTGGGTTTGCAACCATGTGATTATCCTGGACTCAAGGGCCTCTTTTGGGGTGGTCGGGGGGACCATGTCTTCACTTAGGTTGGGGCTGGAAAAGAGAGACATGAGGCTCAAGTGGCTAAGGCACCAGCCAGATACACCTGAGCTGGTGGGTTCGAATCCAGCCCCGGCCCGCCAAACAACAATGACGGCTACAACCAAAAAATAGCTGGGTGTTGTGGTGGGCGGCTGTGGTCCCAGCTACTTGGGAGGTGGAGACAGGAGAATCGCTTGAGCCCAGGAGTTTGAGGTTGCTGTGAGCCGTGATGCCATGGGCACTCTACCCAGGGCGACAGCTTGAGATTCTGTCTGAAAAAAAAAAAAAAAAACAAGAAGAGACAGAGAAAGATGAGTAAGACAGAGAGGAAGAAGGGAGTCCACCTGCTCCTCCAGGGCTGGGCAGACACCATGCTCTGTCTTATTCTAACGGTATCTGGGAACTGAGCCGTGGGACATGACCCCTGAAAGGGACATTCTGTCTATTCTTAGAACAAGACTTTCTCTTCCCTTTCCCCATTTATGCATTTACTTATCCTGCAAACATTTACTGGCCTTGAGTAGGAGGGAGGACATTATTAATGGGGCCATAGGTGTGGTCCCCGCCCTCAGGCAGTGCAGCTATCTGGTGGGGACAATGCCAGTCCCTGAAGCCAAGACTATGATAAGTGAAACCAGATAAAAGTGCCAGTGTTTGGAGACTATGTGGCTGTGGGGCTTGACCTGAGGGGGCCAGGAGCCTTTCCTTGGGGAAGTGGCATTTAAATGGAAACAAAGAAGTGTAGAGAGGGTAATTTATTTAGGAAGAGGAAACATCACGTGCAAAGGTCCTGGTGTGAGTGGAAACCTGGTAGTGCCTCAAAAGCATGCTGGGAAATAATAGGGGGAAAGTCAGGCTAGAGAGAAGTGAAGGGACCTGAGGGAGATAAGACTCTGCAAAGGACTGTAGCTGGGGAGGAAAAGGAAGGTGTAAATGTTCTAGGAAGTCACTCGCAACTCATCCCTGAGAGCAGGTCCTGGAAGTTTCCATCTGATTCTGTCTTTATAGGGGTAATGTATTCCCACTCGCAGCCTCCAAACCAGCTCTGCCTTTGAGCTCACATGACCTTCTCACCTGCCACCCCTAATCCCTGGGACCCCTGCAGCTACGACCTATGCATTTTATTTTTCCCCTTCGTAGCTTTCCTTGGCCTCCATCCAAAGGTTAAGCTCAGATGCAAGAGGCCTGGGTTTTTCTACCACAGGCACACATCTTAACTCCATACCTCTTCATCTTCTCAACAGTAATGGCACATTCACAAAATAGGAACATCAAACCATTTGGGACGAGAAGTACTTCCAGAGAATCCCTTTGAAGGCAGAGGAACGAGAGGGGTTTGTGTATCATGGATGTTTATTGCCATATCCACTTGAAATCTGCCGGGCTGAAAAAATAGGTTCCCAGAAAATTTCTCCTCTTAACAAGGCACAGCACAAACAGTACACAAGAGGAACGGCTGTCTGCTTCAGAGGAACCAAGCTGGTGCGTGCTCACGGAGAGCCTCCCTCCCACTTGTCATGAGGAGTGAGAGCCAGGCCAAGGGTTAGCTCTGCCTAGGAGTGGGTGGCCAGCCCTGGTCTCCAGCCTGGCCTTCTTCCAGCAAGTCTTGCTGAGTGAGGGCTCCCTGTGTGTCAGACACCATTATAAACCAGTGGCTCTCAACAGGGGGTAATGATGCCCCCCAGGGGACATTCGTCAATGTCTAGAGACAATTAGGGTGAGAGGTGCTACTGGTATGTGGTGGGTGGAGATCTGGCTGCTGCTCAACATTCTACAATGTACAGGATGCCCCCCCAACACAAAATGATCCAGTCCAAAACATCAATAGAGTCAGAGTTTAGAAACCCTACTGTAGACCCTCCTGTATCTCTGCGTCTGCTTCCCACCTTCTCTCTCTCAGCCTTAGGCAAACATCTTTGGAGCTCTCTTTGGATGCAAGGCTCCGGGCAAGACATTTGTTTTTCCCTGGATCTTCCTTTTTTTCTTTTATTCATGTTTACTTTCATCTGTTGATCCTTTGCCTCCATCAGCCAAGATTTGCACAGTGTCCACTATTGCCCCAGGCACCAGACTAAACACTTCATATTTTCCTTATAATCCTCGGGATGATTGGAGGAGATAGATGTTCTTTTCCTCATGGAAAATGATAAATCCCGTTTATTGTGCATTGACCCTGTGTCGAGTACTGGAAAGAATATTGATTTCTAATTGTCATAGCGATTCTGGTTTAATTTAGGTTTTCTAATCCCATTTATCCCGAAACTGGGTCTTGGAGATGAGTAGGGTCCTGTTCAAGGTCACATGCATAGGAAGTTCGAAAGAAGCTAGGGATTGTGGCAATCTTTGGGTAGGCGAGCAAGGGTGAGGACAGGTGCATTAGGATTGAGCAGTGAGGATGCAAATTGAGCCGCAGTCTTTGAGCTCAAAACACCCTAGAGGAAGGAAGGGAGAAGTGGCTGTTCTAGGCAGAACCTTACACTCACCTTACTGGGAGCTGGGTGAGGTGAGGAAGAGTTCTAAAGAGAAGGGAAGGAATAATTCTCTTCATTCTGGGCCTTTCCTCTGCCTGGCACTGGACTCTGCCCTGTATTTCATTGTCTCAGATACTTCTGGCATCAACTTTTAAGGCAGGTTTAGTCAACTTTGCCATGCTGTTGAGGCACAGGGGGAGAAGTCAGTTCCCCAAGAACTGCTAACTAACCATCTAAGGCTGAGCTCGGCCCTCCTGGTCTCGCAGCTGACAGACAGCCATTGTGCCATCTTGGGAGATTTCGGCTTGTGGGATGTGTCTGGAGGAAGGGGATAGCCTTTTCATTCCCCCAGCCCCCTTTGTCTTGTTAAAGATGGAGCCTTTAAGCTCTTCTGCTCTGCCCGGCCCATTGTAGATCTTAATATACTGACTGACTGCTGGAAGGATGCGCTAAGGCTGTACCCTGCCCATGTGCTTTGTGTATCATAGATGAGAAGCAGTCTGCAGCCCTGGAACACTCAGTAACATAGCAAGTCTTCTCCGGCACTCTTTTCTCGAGCCTCATTATTTTTGAGACTTTAGTCCCTCTGCAGACCCCAGCAGAGGAAGGCTGTGCGCTTTTAACCCTTCACCGCCCACTCCTTGGAGGCCGTGCTTACCCTTGCAGAGTTCTCTCTCCAGGAGAAACTGCCCAGTTGAATTCCATTTGTAGACTCAGCCTTCCTGGGGCACAGGAAGGCCCCTGGGTATGGAAGCGTTCCAAGCTCGATCAATCCCTTCTTTTATTCAGGGCAAAGTTACAAATGGGCCAGAGTCATTGGAAAGATTTTCCACCTCACTGTGCAGAGAAGCCCTTTATGAAAGATATATTGATGGATCCCCTTGTACCAAGATGTTACCAGCCTCAGAAAGGCAGGAAATCAGTACCTGCTGGCTCTCTTTCTGCCACCGAAAGTCTTTCAGGTCAAATTTCCTCTGCACCCAAACACATTTGATTTAAATCATTTCACTGCAAAATATAAATAAAATAGAGATGACTCCTGTAATGAAAAAGAGAAATACCTCCGTGATACAGCTTTGACTTCTAGAAAATAGGGCATTAAGACTACAGGCTCGTATAACTACTGGGTTCCCAGGCCCACTTATTTCAGTCAGCGCAGGTGGATAACCACCAGGGTGTGCTCCTCTGCAGAGATCACACTCCCAGGGCCAAGGTTCTGCCCTGACTCAGTCTAGCTGTGTGACCTTGGGCAAGTCACTTTGCTTCTCTGGGTCTCAGACCCTTCCTCTGTTTAATGAGGAGGCTGAGAGAGATGCCTCTAATCCCCTTCTGGTGGTTTCATAAATGTGAAAACATTTAAGACGTGGAAACCCAAAATGACCAGGAGGATATATCTGTGGCAATTCAGAAACACGGTTTTATCTTACTAACGTATTCTTGTCTTCATGAAGAAGGGATCTTCAAGTTGTAAGCTTTCCAAGATGTATATAAAAAAGATTTTTTAAAAAAATTCCTCTTCATATCCAATTTTTCAGAAGTCTCTCTGCTGCATAAAGTGAAATACATCTATATACAGGAATTGCATGTTACTTGGATTTTAGGTTTGAAAGTCAGTATTAGGATGAAAATTGTGTAGCTTAATTTTTTTTCTATCGTGTATCTTCCCTCTCTCTCGTTCATTCTCTTTAAACTTTCTCGCTTTCTCTTGCACTCTTTCTTCCCCTCAACAGCTTACGTTTCACTTCTCATTTGAACACACAGGGTATGTCCTGTTGCTTCTCATCTCCTACTAGAAGAATGCACTTGCTGAGTTAAATCCGGAATGTAATGTAATCCCCTGTACAAAGAGAGGGCGGAGCACTTTGGCTGTCCCTTGATACCCCCAGGCTCTCTGGGTTGACTTTTTGCTTCTTTCCCCCTGCCAGGAGTACCTCCTTGGGGAGGGTTTGGGAAGGGACATCCCAGAAGTTGTCAGAGGGCTCTCAGAGGGTATCTTTCCATCCCCCATCTCAGCCTGAGCCTTGAGGCCAGAGGAGTGATGGGATGAATCACACTCAGGTTGGGAGAAATGAGTAAACACCCCCACTCGGGGCTCCCTGAGGCTACCGGAACATCTGGGGGGAAGGGAAGCCAGCCGGAACACAGCACTACCTGTTTCTAACATGTGTGGTTCAAGGCCTGGCTGTCTGTTTTCATTTGAAAATAAAAGTGAGTTCTTTGGAAGTCACAATGAGGGGTTTGTAGGGCCATTATGGTTATGAATGCTCAGTGGAGCGGCACTTCCTCTGTCTCGCACCATGAAGAAAGAAGGTGCTCTGTATTAGAAGTGTTCCAGAAAACTAAAGCTGACCCCTAGAAGTGCTACGCACACACACATTCTAATCTGCTGTCCCTTATAATCCGGAGGATTTTTTTTAGCAATTAGATAGGGAAGATAGTTAGATTAGCAACCATTGACTTACAACTTACATTGGACATGGGAATTAGAATCAAAGTTACAGAATAACTCACCTTATGTGCCGGGTAGACAAGACCAGCGGGCATCCTGAAATGGGGCACTGGGATGGGCTTTGGAGTCAGCACCCTCTGAGCCTCTGTCCCGCCTTTGTACAACAGAGTGAGGTTTCTAGGAGTGATGGAAATAAAGTTTGATCTCTGCCTGCAGGGGCTAGGGGGTATCCTGCGGTGGCAGTGAGTGGCCTTGTCAATGTGCATGGACTTTCAGATCCCTTCTTCTTTGCCACCCAGAGACTGTCACCCTTTCTTTTCTGGGTCTATAGCTGTGTTTGTGGTGAGCTTGCCGAGATAACCTGGCAGACAAGTGTCACAGGGTAGGATGTGAATTCTACTAACCAAACCCATGACCTCATCAGCCTGTATGTTTTTATCTATGCAAAAGCAGGAGACATACAAACAAATAGATTTATTTATCCTGAGTGCCTTGACACCATTTTGTGAAAATAGAAAACTCCCCATTCAGCTCTGCTCACCATGGGAAAGAAGTAATAACTAGCACTGGTTTAACTGGTCCAACAACTTTGATTATAACCCATTTGGTTCCCATGACTTTTTTGGGAGGGGAAAAAATAATCTTACCTGTGGATTTACCAGGTTGTTGACAGGTGACATTTTTGGACACAGTCTTACAGCAGGTTTAGGGCCAAGAAAACATGTCAGCTATTTCAAAGGAGCTGAGCTGAAAGGAAATGGGTTACAATCACTTGGCCACTCTCTCCTGCCCGGTACTAGTACAAAGGCAGGCAACAATTTTTCACGCCGTGCTTGTACCCTCCCAATAAAGCATCTCTGTAATCTGAGGATAGTGTTGTATTGGACTCATAGCTATCTTTTCACCTGAACCTGCACCTGTTGGAGCCTCATGCTGCCAGATTCTAGCACCTCACTCCCTCACCTGCCTCAGGTCCCTGCTCAGAGGTCATCTTGGATGGGGGCCATCCTAACCCTTGCTGTTAAAATTGCAAACTGCCATCACATTCTATCCCTCTGCTATGCCTTCATCTTCTTCATAGCAATTCTTGGCAATTTGCAGACTTTACCCTCCTGTAGCCTGTTTTCCCATTCCAGCATGGCTGCAAGAGAACATTAGATGGATGTCCTCTGAACTACGTATGTGGGTGCACATCTGTACACACACACACACGTATTTGTTCATTGATCACATAGTTGCTCATATATCTTGAGCACCTGCAACATAATTTGCTCTCAGCAAATGTGACTTATTGAGTCATGTATCCCCTGATGATAAGAGAAGCCTACATTTCAGGAATGTTAAAATAGTGGGAAGAAATATTCATCTGAGAATCAAGAGAACAAGTAAAATGGCCTATAAAAGCGCTTGGATTTTTTAGGTCAAGGTTGCATTGATAACTGATGGTACCTATTCCTAGAAACAGAGTGAAAAGGCCGACTGTGTTTTAAAGACAGACAGGTGGAGTGAAAGGATTCATCCTCTTACTCCCAGCCATTGTTAGTTTCAGTTAATAACGAAAGTAAGAAAGCACTGGGAGCGTCCGTGTTTAGAGTTTATTTCTTAGAGCTCGTCTTGTATTCTCTCTTGTAACAGTCATGGTGGCCCCTCACCGTGCCAACTTCATAGACAGAAAACAGGACAGAATAGGGTACGGATGTTTCTCTTTGTTGGTGTGAAAGATGTTTATATACCTGTAGATAAAATGCAACAGTGACACAGCCAACACAGGGGACAGCAAACTCTGTCAAGGGCTAGACAGTAGATGTTTGAACATTAGCAGGCCCTATAAGCTCTGGCACTGCTACTGGGCTCTGGGTGTGTGGCTCTGTGGCAGCTGCAGACATGATGTAAATAAATGGGTGTGGTTCTGTCCCAATAAAACTTTGTGTACCAAAAGAGGCTGTCAAGTCAGGTCTGTAGTTTGCTGACCCCTGGGCTAAGTATAATCACCAGGAGGGCAGGGACTATGTCGCTTTTTGTTTACTGTTGTGTGTATCCATGGAGGGACCGTGATTCTTTGCATGTAGCAGATCTTGAGTGAATGAATGGATGGCTGCATCAAGGAATCCCTGGTGGTCTAAGCTCTACCCTCCCCCTTCCTTCCCCATTTCAGTCCCTTCCCCACCTGTCCTGCTACCCTCCTGCCACCTGGCTCCTTCTCTCTTCCTTTCCTCCTCATCTGTTCCTTGTCCAAGGCCAGTCCAGGCCCACCCCCTGTGCCTTTCCCAACCTTCCTCAAGAGCTCTGGGGAATTGGATGATAGGACCCAAAAAGTTCTGCTGCCAGCGGGGCTTTTTCTGGAACTTCTTGGAGTTCTTTGTGTTTGTTGATTTATCTCTTTATACCTTCCCTGTTCCAGGAAGGGTTAAGGGTAGTCTGCAAGGGCATACAAAACAAAATAAGATAGTATGAATTAAAACTGAGACAAAGAAAGGAAACACTCAATGTTGACTGAGACTGACATCTACACCCCAAAGACCTTGCTATGGGGCAATGGGAAGTGGGGCTCAGAGCTTTCTGGTGGCCAGCAGGTAAAGCAAATCTGTCCCTCCCCACCCCATGTCCAAAAAATTGGCCTAGGCCATTGCTCACAGCAGGCGGGTCTGTTCAAGTGAAACTTAGTGCTCAGGTCAGATGAAACTTCTCTAGGGCGGTTTTCCAAGAGGACGCTGTGAGTAGCTTCACAGCTTGCCCATTGTGGGCTTGGTGAGGTGTTTGTGGCTAGACTCAATGTCTCATGCTCAGCTCAACAGGGTGAGGACACATCCTAGGATCCTGATTGACCTGGCATGACCCAGGGTGGATGTTATGGCAGCTCTGAGAACAACCAGACCATGTGGTCTTCAGGCACCGTTGGAGCATAAAGAGGAAGCTCTCAGTCAGAGAAATTCCAGGTGACTGTTCTGGCTCAGGTCCTGACCTCTGGCTCATCTGCCCACTTGTCTAGACCTCAGACTTCTCGTCTGAGAAATGGGGGTTAATGTTAGCATTCACCACTTGGCACTGTGCTCAGCTGACCCAAAGACTTGGCAGTGAAGTGTTTGCTTCTATCATCTCACTTAAGCCTCGTGGCATCATTGCAAGGTAAATGTCATCCCATCTGCCTCACGCTGTTCTGAGTACTTTAGTTCAGTATCACTCAACTTTTTTTCATTATCACCCTCCTAAGAAGAAAAATTTAATTTAATTTAAATTCTCCCTAGTGAGAGAAATTAAATACTAAGGGATAAGATTTTATCAGGTAAGATTGAGCTGTGTGTGTGTGGAGGGGGTGGCCATGCCATTGTAAAATCTAAGATTTTCTTCACACACATAAAGCACAACCAATTTTTGCTGCTTTGGGGGTGGTGTTGAGAATGCATGCTTTGGATAGTCCTGTACTGAACGAACTCCTCTCAACAGTCGCCCAGAGCGAGAAAGTAACTTGCCCAACATCACACAGCTAGTGGGAGAGAATCTGAATTCTGTCTTAGAGGTCGCTATGCTTTTAGCCACTCCTCTTAACTCACGGCAGCAAACTGTACCCACTTTGATGCATCCTGCTTTTTTTCCTTTATCTGTATAGCTCAGCGATTGTGCTGGTTCAGTACATATACAATTGTCTCATTCTTTTTTACATTGTTTTCCATTTGCATTATATAGCATAATTTCTTTAACCAGGCCACAACTGATGTGGCTGGGGTGGTTTCCAGTGTTACGCAACTAAAAAACCCTGTCCTAGCGGTCATACCATTTTACTTAAGTGCAAATAAATGTAGAGGTTAAATGCCTGGAAGTGGAATCTGTGCACGCTTCTTGAAAGAACATTTTGTCAAAAGCACAGAAACATCTCCACAGAGCTGAGAGTCTTACTGAGCCATTCGAGGTCAGTTTTGCCACTTTCTTAACAACTAAACCACTCTTTTGACCCCCCCAAATTCTGCCTGACCTGGTTATTGATTTCCACATGTGCTCCCCACCCCTGCTACCTTTCCCGCATTTGGTCGCTGGATTATCCTCTTGTCATCTGGTATTTGCCTACGAGGCTTCCCACCGTTTATATTTGAACGTCGGTTCTCAGCTCATTAACAGAAGGCTCAGGCAGCCAGATCACCATCCTGCTGTCTGGGTACCTGCTTTGAAATGGGATTGGAATAAAGCAGCATATGGCTTCTCCTGGGTCTTTCCCATGTCACTAGTCTTTTTAAAACTTTTTTTTAATCTTTTTTTTTTTTTTCATTTCAAAAAATTTAGGGGGTACCACGGTTTTTTTGATACATGGATGAATTGAATCATGCTGAAATCAGGGCTTTCAGAGGACCTGTCACCAGAATAGTGTAGTTCATACCGTAGAGGTAGATTTTTATCTCTCACCTCCTTCCCAACTGCCCCACTTCTTAGTTTTGGAACTTTCCTAAAGAACAGAACAGGATTTCATTCTGCACATTTTCCTGAGCTATCTTTTAGCAGTCAAGGAAAAAAATCTAGCACGAATGATCCCATACAGTTCTGCAGGGGACGCATAAACTCTTTATTCTCCCAAACTCACTAGTAAGTGTAAATCGCCTCCCGTGTACAGTGACCTCGGCTAGAGAACCGAGATGTGGAAAGGATGGTGGAAATTCACGGAAGGCACCTTTGTAGCAGTTGGCTGTAATTAAAGCTGGCCGCACTATTAAAATCATCTGAGTAATTAAACGCAATGGCGTTTGGCGGTGGTTTGTTCTGGAAGTTCCTTAAGGACAGTGGGCTAACGGGATGGAGAGGGCTGAATGATTTTTGTGTAAATAGAATCTGCCGGCCTCTTTGCTCATGAAGTCTAGGACCACTGCAGCTCCCACCCCTATTCTGCCAGCTTTTTCTAACTCACGCATGCTGATCAACCGTGGGCAGCATCACGGAGCTGAGTTCTTTGGTGATGGTGGTGGTGGTGGTAGTGGTGCTGGTGTGTGGGTTAATCATACATTCCTACTCTGCCTTAAATGCAGTAGCTGCAACAGACATGGATTTAAAGCATTCTGGCATCCATTCAACACATATTTACCTGATCCCTGTTAAGTGCCAGGTAGGGTTTCTGGATATGTAAGAGACGCAACCAAAAGCTTGAATTCCACTTGGAGGATAAAGGCAACAAGCAAACACAGGGTCTGGCAGAAGTAGCACCCTTTTGTGCTTGAGTGTGACATTGTTAAGTTACAGAATTACATGCTTATGATTTTCTAATAAAAGAAGAGTACAAATTGCCAGCTTATAAAAAGGGTCATCCTTTGTGCTATTATTTGTAAGTTGCATTATTTGCATGTAATTCGGTGACATAACAGTATCACACTCTGCCGTACCTCAGGTACATGTGCTATCTCAGGTAGTGACACCTGGCCGGAGGTGCAGCCTAATTAAGGAGACAGGTAATGCCTATGGGGGAAGGTACTTCTCAGCCTCTGAGAAGTTGCCTGAGAGGTGAACCATTAGGATGTCTAGGAGAGGATAGAGGCGTAGAGAACAGCAAGAGCAAAGGCCCTGAGGCAGGTGACGCTGATGATGTGGGGACACAGTGGTGTTAGGGCTGTGGTGAACACCACAGGAGGTCAGAGCTGCAGGACCAGGCCGTCAGTGGAACCCCTCCCCTCTCAGGGGAAGACTGAGGTCAGGGAAGGGGGAACTGGTTGTCCCAAGATCACACAGCGCCAGAATGGGTAGAACAATCTCTTCAGGTCTCCCACCTCCCATCTTTGCACTTCACAGGAGCTTCAGGGGACCTCCGAGCAGTGGAAATCACGTCAGTCAACCTGGCTCAACGCTGCCTCCTCTGTTAGCCAGCTCTGTGGCTTAAATTAATTTACCTCACTAATGCTCAGCTGCTTCATCTGTAAAATGGGCGCACTCACCTTTGGGCTTGCTGCTGGGATTCAATGGAAGCAGATAGTTACTGTGCAGTTAGTTATGGGGTCAGGTTCTTGCTGCTCACCGGGACATAGTGTGCCCCCTGCCTACTCCCTCACCTCCAGATGTGACACCATCACCGTCTCCCCACACGACTGTCACTTGACTCAAACCACATTTTGCACTTGTTTGGACTTTTTATTTTTTGGACGGATGATGCTAGTCTGGTTTCTGGGTGGAGACTTAGCAAGTGGGACTTGAAGGGATGTGCTGCCATTCCTCATCTATGAAATGGAGCAGCGATAGCTCTTAATGCTGGCTCTGTGTGTGTGTCGTAAGGACCAGCAGGGCAGTGCACCTGAGAAATTAACAGTGCTTTGTGAAAGGTGGTGTTGCTAACAGAACGTGGGGTTGCAGGCAGCAGGATGGAAAGGGGACTCCCCTTCCTGGCTCAAGCAGGCGGGTTTATTCCCTCTACACCTCAGCCTTCTTGGATTGGAATACCCAACACTGCATCAGGTCAGTTTGAGGATTCAATAAGCGTGAGTCTGAAGCCTTTAGCACAGAGTCCAGCCTCACCAGAATCAGTGAATAGTACTTGTGTTTCCTCTTCTCCTTCCCTTTCTCCTTTCCTACCAAAATAAATTCTGAAAGTAATTCCTGGTTGTTTGTGCTTGATTCCATTTTACCGATGAGGAAACTGAGAGTCCAAGAGGTGAGCGTCTTTAACACAGGTGCTAAGTGGGGAGCCAGGACTTGGACCCCAGTCTAGAGAACATTCCCTCTGTCCTTGCTGATCTCAAAGCTCCCTCTGGATTTTTTTTTTTTTTTTTTGAGACAGAGTCTCACTATGTCGCCCTGGGTAGAGCACTATGGCATCACAGCTCACAATAACCTCAAACTCTTGGGCTTAAGCAATTCTCTTGTCTCAGCCTCCCAAGCAGCTGTGACTACAGGCGCCCACCACAATGCCTGTCTATTTTTCTGTTGCAGTAGTCATGGTTGTTAGCTGGCCCAGGCCAGATTCGAACCCACCATCCTCAGTGTATGTGGCTGGCGCCCTACCCACTGTGCTACAGGCGCTGAGCCTCACTCTGGCTTCTTAATGCTTTGATTTGATTGGTCCCAGAACTTATGGAGAAAAGCCAGATTCTCAGTAATGCATCCTTTTCTGTCTTCAGTGTGAGCAAAAGGTCAGCCTGGCCCTGGAGAAATCTGTCCCTTGTTGGCCCCCAGCTCTGGGCCCCAGCCAACCTCAGCCCAGACGTCCCTGGCAGGCATTCATGTCAGATCCACCTCTCAGTTTTATTTTCAGAGGCTCTTAGATATCTTGATGTCTAATTCCTCGTCCCATGGGGCTGTGGCTAATTAGCCTTTGATTATTCACAAACAGAGAGGCAGGAACGAGGAATCAGGTCCTCTTTGCTTTAATCACCCACATGAAACTTAGGCAAGCCTGGAGGTTTGTGGAAGTAGCAGGGCTCAGATTTGAAAATCAGAGATGAAAGCCCTAAAGAAATCACCAGCAAAGCCCCAGGAAAACCCTGCTCTTCAGCCTTAATGTGGGGGAAACAAATGTTGAACTGGTCTCCTGTGGTGCCCCAACGCTCCCAGGCCCTGCCGGACATAATTTGGTTCCTTTGGGGGTGGGGTTGGGGTTTTGTTTTGTCTTTTTCTTTGGACAGCTCCCTGGCCACCTCCACATTACCACAGCTTTCCAAGAAGTGACTTCTATTGTCACTAGGCCAGAAGGCAGTGGTCACACATAAAGTAGGGCATTTTAAAACCAGGAGTTCCACCCTGTGCTTTTTGGCAGGAAGAAAGGTCTCTTTTCTTTCTCCTTAACTATTAGCAAGAGGAAGCATTCTAAGAAGGGAGAAAACTCCTCCTGATTTACAATTTGTGTTATCACTGGCACAAGCACAGTGCCGTTGGTTCATTAGACAAATAATACCAACTCACCCAGAGCAAAAGCCAAAGTCCTTTTCGATGGTCTAGATTTTGCAATTGTTGACATTTCGGGCCGGACTATTCTTTGCTGTAGGGGCTGTCCCATGTGTTACTGGATATTAGCAGCATCCCTGGACTCTACCCTCTAGGTGCCCTTCCCCAAGGCGAGTGCTACTGGCACTAGTCAAACCAAAGATGTCTCCAGACATGGTAAGGTATCCCCTGGGGGTGAACTTGCCCTGCTCGAGAACCACGGCTCTAGAAGGCTTTGTGAGATCTGGCCCCCAAGTTTCTCTCTGCCCTAATGTTCTGCCCTTCATCCTTCTCATTCCTCCTCTCCCGCCGTGGTGGTCTCTCTCCTGGTCTTCACCAGCAAGGTGAGGGGCCTTTCACCGCAGGGCCTGTGCCAGCAACTCTCTTCCCCCTGGAACCCTTCCCTCCAGTGATGTGTGCACCTTCCTCACACGCCTGCCCCGGGTCTTTGCCCAAACCTCACCTTCTCAGTTTTAAGCCTCCTAGATCGCCTTATCAGAAACTGCACCCCTCCCGGCCTCCCTCACCTTGCCCACCCACCTACTCCGTGTGTTGTTTGTTATATCTGCCATCTCTCCATCTCCCTGGGCTAGAAAAAAGTTTCACGAGGGCAAGGGTTTTGTCTGCATTTTTCGTGGAGGCCCCCCAAATCCTTGGATGATACTTTATGAAATAGTCCTGCAATGCCTCTGTTTACCTATGCCAGCCGCTGTCTGGACACTGGGAATATAATGGCGAGCACAGCAGCACTGGTTCCCGCCCTCAAGGAGCTCAAACTGTCATATTCAGATCATCTGTGCTCACAGCTGGATGATAAGTTTTGCTGCTGATGCAGAGGAAACAAGACTCCTGCAGATTCCTGGGTAGGGCAGAGGTAAGACAGGGCCGTCCCTGAGGATAGTGGGCTGTGGGACTGATTTGGGGGGAAAGGGGTGTTTCTGCCAGCCCAGGTCAACCTCCAGCGTGGCTGGACCAGGAGCCCCCTTATGCCCTGGAAACCCTTGCAGTGCGGCCACCCACGGGCCGCATTGGTATTCTGGCTACCCCACACTCTGAATAAACATTTCCCTGCCATCTCTTCTAGTGTAGCAGCTTTTGCATGAGAATGGCGGATCTGCGATAAAAATAGTGTTTAGTTACCCGTACTCTTATTTTATGCTTTTGAGCAGTAACACATCTTCTGACGCGCCAGGCCAGCCAGCCAAGCCCATCATTTCTCCCTCGTGTGGAGCAGACTTAAAATACCATCAAAGATACCCTGTCACCAAACTGTTTGTGATACCCAAAGTCAGGGCTGACTCTGGCCGCTGAGTTTTCCAGAAAACCTCCACTTTCCTCCCTGCTCTTTGTCAGAAGCCCCTCAGCAAAAGGACACAAGCAAATTGGATGCTGTCCTGAGCAGAGGACCCCCGGGAGAATGGCTGCTGATTCTTCTCACTGCTCCTGTGTACAGCAACAGGGTTGCTTTGGGCACATCTAATGCCCTAGGTTTGCCCCATTTTACAGATGAGGACAATGAGGCACAGAGTGGTTAAGCGACTAGTTCAAGATCACACAGCAACCAAGTAGCAGATGGAACCGACATCTGAACTCTTTCCTCTCCAACCCCAGAGCCAGTGCTGGGAGCATGTCCCCTCTCTGTCCTCTGTTCTTTGTAGTTAAGGGTATTTTCTCCAAGATACGTCCAGGGTTTCTTGCCTGCAACTGCTTAGTGACAACCCTTCTGGAGGGCAAACAGTGGGTGCTGCTGGTAACTCTTGAAGGGAGATTCCTTTTTCACTTAATATCTTTATGTTATAAGCCTTAAGCCTCTGGTTTGGGAGTAAATACATAGCTTTACACCTCTAAAGTGTCACATGATTTAATTGGTACAACTGTCCTCAGAGAACTACAGTGGCAACGCTAAGTGGAAGTTACATTAGGGAGATGCTCCCAGGCCAGCAGAATGGAGGCTTAAATGCCAGTTGTTGAGTATTCAACAGAGGTTGCCCATGTGTTCCATGGGGATAAACTCAGGATGCCAGATGCCCTGTCATGCTGTCCCCTCTCATTCCTGCCCAACCTCCTAGGACCCCTGGCATCAGGGAGGACAGCAGACAGGGAATCAACTTTACAACCTACCCCCCACCCCCGCAGAGTTTGGGTTAAAAAGCTGTTTTCAAGCAAACACTTTCAGGGCCAGCTGTAGTAGGACCCCTCACAGCTGCAGATGCTCCTGTGCCTGCAGAGGCCTGATGCAGTTTATGCTTGCCCTGTATGGAGCTGCCCAGCAGGTGTCAGAGTCCTGACCCTGCCTCTTGCACACAGTGACCCTGCCCCTGCAGTCTCTTACAGTGAGATTGGGTAGGAGGTGGAGAGGCATGGAGAGAAAGCATTTCTGAAGAACCGTTTGGGCCAGTTGGGATGATGTCAACCCAAATGTACTTTTCCTCACTCACTTCCATGTTAATGTCCGAGATTGCCTCTGCTTCATTTCTGATTGCTATTCTGGTGGCACTCCTGCCGAGGTGGCTTTAAACTTCTGGTGGCACTCCTGCCGATGTGGTTTTAAACTTCTCCTTCATCACCGGTCTGTTCAGGTGAAGGTTAGAAAATAAACACTTGACTATACCACGGGTGCACAGGGATGCAGACCAGCTGGCTCCTCCGAATTTCAGAGGTTGTTCTGAAGAGCCCTGCAGCAAGTCATTTCAGATTAACTCAGCACGTTCAGAAACAGAACATGAGAAACAGTGTGCAGAGATGATGGCACCAAAAATTGAGGGATGAAAGATTCTTTTTTGTAAAGTGAGCACCTCATCTGTGGCACAGATCCAAATAACTGTGTTTCCATTTTTGCATTGCCTGCTAGGAAGCTTGGAGGCTCAAATGCTTGTTTTTCTTTTTTATGGTTACTGTGTACCAGGAGTAATAACCATAAAATTAAATTACCTATCCTATTCTCTTTCCTTTATTGCTTTCCTTCACCCACCCACCCACCCCCACCACTGCGTTTTATCTTTTTAATTTTTGGCCAACGGAATTGTGTGTTTCATTTAAGCCTTTTTATAATATGGAAGAGCAGGGTTAAATGGGTATTGAGCTGGAAAATACAGTTTCCAGCTCTGTTTTTGTGTATGTCTTCTACTTAAGTAATCAAATTTTACCCCATACTTTTCTCAGAATATTCCAAGTATGAGTTAACTCAGCAACATATTTTGATCTTCAAAGCTTTAGGAAAATACAGATCAAAGGGCTCACAGGATTCTTAACCTTAGAGTAGGCTGACAAAATTAAGATGGGTTTCCTTAATTTTCAAATCCAGAGCTCCTATTTGCTCTGGGCTGGCAGCTGAGGATGTGATGTGCATTCTTGACTTTGCCACTGCTAGGCTGGTGACTGTGGGCAGGTTGTTTCCCTCGCCTGGGCCTTGGTTTCCACATCTGTGTAATGGGAAATAACTTCTTCTGCTGACCTCATCGGTCCCATATCTTACCTGCTGCTCATCAAATGAAAGCCCTTTTAAAACAAGACAATCACCAGATGTTTGAGATTTGGTGGCTGAGCCAGGGCTTGATCCATACCAGGACATTGTAACCACCTCTGTCTCATCCACCAACATGAATAGGATCATTCATCAAGTCAGTTATTTTGTCATGTTTTTGTGAAGCTGCACTCGACCCTTCATTAGCTGTGCACCATGACCGCTGGCCTTAGTGTCTTCATCTGTACAATGGAGATAATTACATTAGAAGTGATTATACTTTATCCAGCATAGAACTAGTTCCTGTCATTTGCAGACATTTACAAGTACATGCTCTGTGGCAGGTGCCTCACTGGGTGGACTGGACCATGTGGGGAGCTAAGAGTACAGTAGGTGATTCTGGACATGGTCAAGGGCCCCTGATTGTGAAGTATCTCCTTTCAGTTTGCTCCTGGCTTCAGGCTCCAGGGTAATGGTGGCCTCCAGAAACAGCTCCCTCTATGCCAGGTCCTGGGATCCCAGCCGATTATTCTTGGAAATAGAATTTAACCATAATAAAAAATGAAATGAACTTTCCACTGCCTTCTTATTTTACATTTTTAAAAGTTAAAATTGGTCCAGATAGACATCTTTATTTTTACTTAGAAAGTTGTTAAAAATTATGGAAAGTTTGACACTAGCCCTGACTTCTTTTGGATGAAATTTCTAAGATGTGGCTCTCAGCATCTAGTTGCACAAGGTCCTTCGCTAAAATCTCAAGTCTACTTTGTCCCTTCATCCCAAGCTGGGGGAAAGTAACCAAGTCCAGAGTCTACTTTAATTGCCAACCAGGAAAACTTAAGACATAGAAAGGGCAAGAAAAGGGTGGAAAAAATGAAATCTATTATAATACTTTATTTTCTGGATGAGATCTATCCATCCTCAAAACTAAAAATCGCTGGGCTTTCATTTGCTCCAACCCAAGTTTTTGTTCTCTATAAGAAGCCAAAGTTGATTCCTTTATCTTAGATGTTGTCGCAGAGACAGGGTGTGTGGGATAATGAAATAATTCTCAGAATCGCTTCTGCATCATTCTGGGGTTTTCTTTGTTTCTTTTGTTGTTGTTGTTGTTGTTTTTCCCAGGGGGATTGCAAACCATTTTTTGGAGAAAATCAAATTTTTATAGGTACAGAACTGAAACATTTATTTTTAATGTTCTGAATAGGAGTCATTTGCAATCCCAACTGTCACAGTGATGATTTTGGGTCTTGGATTTAGAATACAGTCACAACTTTAAAAAATTCCCATACGTGGGGAATCGAGAAAGCAATCAACCTAACATTGGTAAAACACATCAGTCAAACTGATTTCTGGAAATGACATAGATCTGTGAAATCAGGGCGCCAAGCCACACACACACTAGAGAAGCAAAGCTGCTAAGTTGAGAGTTATTCGTCACATGTCTCAGGGTAGAATTTAAAAAGGGGATAAGATATTATAATTGAGGAATTTTATGCAGAAATTCTAGAGGAAGTAAAGAGTGAGGTAACACGAAAGAAACAGGGAGAGAGGCTGGCACAAGTGGTGATGTGTGTAGGGAAGCAGTCTAGAGCGGAAGTACCAAACTTGTGTTCCTGGCCCAAATCCGGCCCTTCATCTGCTTTTATAAATAAAGTTTTATTAGAACAGAACATGTCCACTGTGGCTTCTTACTACTTTTGCTCTGTTACAGCAGAATTGATTAGTTGCAGCAGAGATTGTATAGCTTACAAAGCCGAAAATATTTGTTAGCTGGTCCTGTGCAGAGAAAGATTCTTTGACTCCAGGTATGGGAATTTCATCATGGATGAAAACTCTGACAAGGGTCAATGGTACAGAAACCCTGTGTAATGCTCACTGCTTGTATCCTTGGTTTACAGATCACCTCAAAACTCAGTTGCGTAGGACAGTAAGAAATTTTTATCTGTTAATTGCCCAACCGTCAGTTACATGGTTCTTCTGGTCTCTGCAGTTTTGCTGGCTTAGTTGGGCTCTCGTGTGTGGGGATCCATCGGCTGCTTGGGAGCTGGTCTAGGGTTATCTCAGCTGGGATATACGGACTATCCTTCTTGTGGTCTCTGACCCTCCAGTAAACCTCCAGCCTGGACTTGTCCAAATGGCAATAACGAGGTTTCCAGAGAGAGAAGCCAGACTTAGAACTTGGCAGGGCTACGTCTGTGGCATTTGTCAGGCCAATGCAGGTCACGTGACTGATCCGTATTCAAGGTGTGGGCAAATGGGATCCGGCTCTTGTTGGGAGGAGCTGCAAGGCCTCATTGCCAAGGGTGTGGCTACAGCGGGTCCTGCTTGGTGCCATCCCTGTAGTCAGTCTGCTCTATTCACAACAAGACAGACTCCAAGAAGAACACAAGAATCACACACAGTCCTTGATGTGTGGAAGGTTCATAAGAAATCCCAGCTGCTCTTGTTCCTGCTGTGAGTGGGGCTGCACATCTAGGGTTGCACATCAAGGGTTTTGCTGGCCATTGATTTACGTTACGGTCTGTCTGCTAGGGGCCTGCATCATTCCTGTATTGGGGAAGGGCCAGGTAATTGTTGAAGACTTGTGCTTAAGATAGTGCCTGACACATGTGAAACTCTCAGTCAGCATTAGTCTTTTTTTACTGAGCGAATGGTAAATGTAAGCTCAGGGCGTTGTTGATATCAGTATTTCCACTACCGGTCCGAGGTACAGTCCTTCATCCCTTCTTTAGATTCCCTCTGTCTGTCTGTATCTCTCTGTTGCTCCTGACTCCTCCCCCTTTGACTTCTCTCTCAGGGACAGTCAGCAGTGATTGTTGTCTCCCCTCTCCGGGAGCCCAGTGCAGTGGGCCCTTAATGCAAAGTGACATCTGCGTGGAGTCCAGGGTCCTGGAAGGGCCCCCCAGCAGCAAGCTCTTGGCGGGAGAAGCCTCCAGCAGAGTCCTCAGAATGGCTAAATTGCAGCCTGACAGTGCAGATCAGGAAAGGTCACTGTGGAGAGCGGCCGCCTGATTGGGGTGGGGAGGCAGGGCCACACGCAGTACCAGCTGCGAGGATTCAACAGTTGTCTCCTGCATCAGGAGGTGCCGTCTGTGGGCCAGAGTCTTTCTGAGACTATGATGAAGTGGCCACAGCCTCTGGGGATGCACGGGGCCTGGCCTGGAAGGATCTGCCCACCTTCTGAGCTTTTTCCCACTGAAGTGCCCTGCAGTGGGCATTTACTGAGAGGCCTTGGATTTGGATTGCATTGAATCTCCAATTGGATTAAAAAAAACAACAGCATGCTGTGTGAGTAGGTGATGGGGAAGCTACACGATTCAATACTATACCCAAGTCAGATGTGGGCTGTAATCTCAGCTCTGCCAATTTCTAGCTGGGTGCATTGTTTCCATGTACGATGGTTCAGGATATATACTGTACGAGAGAGTAAAAGCTAAAATTCAACCTACACTGTAGTTGTCAAGGCATACCACTAAGCTCAAGGTTGTAATTGACCAGAGAGAGGGGAAACTTTTTTTAATAATACTCATGAAATATGTGTAAACAATGGCCTTGGCTGGTGGTATTTGGTGGGTTTGATCTGTCTCTCTTTCCCATTTATAAAAAGGGAAAGAAAACAGTATCATAAATTTGTTTAAAAGAGATATTTGTAAAATGCTTAGAACAGTGTAACAGTTCCGATTAATGATGGATATAGCTGGTGGTTCAGGTGGCACATTGCATGGGTTCAAATCCTACTTTTCTCCTTGCTAGCTGTTAGACCTTGGGCAAATTATTTAAACCCTCTCTGCCTTACTTTAGTTGTCTTTGTTTATTTTTTTACTTTTTTATATCAAATTAATGAGGGTACAAATTTTATTTTATTTATTTTTATTGTTAAATCATAGCCGTGTACATTAGTGCAATCAAGGGGTACAATGTGCTGGTATCATATACAATCTGAAATAGTCTCATCAAACTGTTCAACGTAGCTTTCATGGCATTTTCTTAGTTATTGTATGTAGACATTTGTATTCTGCCTTTAGTAAGTTTGGCCTGTACCCATTCTAGGATGCACCGTAGATGTGGCCCCACCCATTACCCTCCCTCCACCAAAACCTCCCCCCTCCCTTCCCCTTACTTGGCCCTTTCCCCATATTCTTGTGCTATAGTTGGGTTTTAGTCTTCATGTGAAAGCTATAAATTAGCTTCATAGTAGGGCTGAGTACATTGGATACTTTTTCTTCCATTCCTGAGATACTTCGCTAAGAAGAATATGTTCCAGCTCTAAATTTTAGATTACATTGTTCTCACTTCCAGGGTAAAGTTAGTTTAGTTGTCTTTATAATGCAGACGATGATGATGGTGGTGGTGATGGGAGTATTGTAAGGATTAATGAAGCTAATATATGCTGCAAGGTTCGCATGAACATATTTGTGTGTCCAGCTCCTAAATACTATGTATTAGCTATATAAGCTAGTTTTCATGCTGTAATGACCAAAGATCCATGTGGGTGACCAATTTTTCTGGGGTAAGAATTTGCCATGAGGGGAAAACAAAAAAAAAAAAAAAAAAAAAAAGAATTTGCCATGAGGACAGCGCCTGTGGCTCAGTGGGTAGGGCGCTGGCCCCATGTACTGAGGGTGGCAGGTTCGAACCCAGCCCCAGCCAGCTAAAAGAGCAACAAAAAAAAAAAACCCAGGCACTGTGGCGGGCACCTGTTGTCCCAGCTATTTCGGAGGCTGAGGCAAGAGAATCACTTAAGTCCAAGAGTTGGAGGTTACCAAGGGTGACAAAGTGAGACTGTGTCTCAAAAAGAAAAAAAAGAATTTGCCATGAATAAGTACCCATGGGTACTCAAGGGTGGATAAGCCAACAGGCATTTCCATTATTTGACCAAAGCCACGAAGAGATTCTCTGACATGTTCATTTCTCTAACTTTCATCTTCCATCATTTTCCCTGAGGATTTAGCCGGCACCTACTCACCCACCCTTCCACCCACTGCAGCCCACCTACAATTCACTGTGTCCACCCATTCAAGTACGTGTGGGTCTTGATTTATGGGCTTCTAAGAGCCTGGTTCAAAGCCCAGTTCTGCTAGCTAGCTACATTGGACACATTTTTTTTAGCCTTTTTAAAAAAGCCTTTCCCCCTCCTCCCCCAGGACAATAACACATCTTCTATCACAGGGTTGTTATTGTGAGGGTCACAGGAGATCATTCTATCAAGTGTTCAGCAGAGGCACATGGGCCTAGCTCCAGACGTGAGCTGCTGCTGGTGGTGTTGGTGCCGTAACTCACATACTTACGAACGCTCACACACCAGGTTGGGGCTAGACCCTTGGGGGTTATAAACTCAAATAAGTTCTGGTCCTCAGAAGGGCACATCAGCAGGGGGATTATGCCCATATTAACTCTGCTGCCTCATCTCTCCCGATGGATGCCAGGGACCTCCTGAGAGGAGGGTAAGAAGCATCCAGGGTGTGTTCCCAGGGCTTCTGGAAGGCTTTAAATTACTGGATAGAGTAGACCCTGCTACTTGAGACTCATTTGAATTCTGATTTAGACTCATTTGTCACTGTGAGATCACCACCCTGAGGTCCTGGGTGATTGTATTCATCTGAGCTTGCAGGCAGAAACTATTAAATAAATCTCCATCACTTCCTGTCGTCCTTGTTCCTTTCCCCAGCCCCTCCCTGACAACACCCCAGAGCGCTTGTGGTAGGTGGGTGTGAGGAACAGCACCCGGGCGAGGGATGTGTTCTGATCTCTGCAAGAACTTGGTGAAGGCTGCATCTGCCCCTGTTCCCACTCCTAGTTTCTCTACAGGCATCTGTGAGCATCTCCCATGATCCGTAAGTCAGATCAGACATGCCCTCCTGCTGAAGAGACCTCTGGGGGCTTCCCGGGACAATTAGGATGATACATGGACTCCTCCCTTCCCTGGACAGTGAGACTCAGCCTGTCTGTGTTTCCTCTGCTTTGTGGGTGTGATCACATCACAGCCAAATTGGCCTCTTCTGGCCCAAGGACTGGTTGGTCCCAGCTCATTTCTGCCTTGGGAACTTTGATTAACTATTCCCTCTGCCTGGGACTTCTCATCCGGGATCTTCTAGAGTGGTCATGGCCCAAATACCACCTCCTCAGAGAGGTCCTCCCTGCCTGCATGTGAAATGCCATCTCCTGCCTCTCTCCTACTTTTCCTTCAAAGCTCTCGTACCCCAGGTCATCTCAGATTTGACATCTAGTTATTTCCCTGTTACCTTTCCCCTGTGGAACCTAAGTTCTACCAGGGCAGGAGCTGAATCTGTTTTGTTCACTCATCAGCACCTGGTTCAATATGTGTTGCTTAGAAGGTACTCAAATACTGGAGGGATGAATGAATAAATTAAAAATAGTAGTAATAATAAAAAATAATAGCTTCCCCTCCGTAAGTGCTTACACCTGTGTACCAGGTCTTTCACTTACGAACTCTTTACCTGCATTTCTTATCATTTGAGCCTTATAAGACGTTTGTAGAGATAGGTGCTGTTTCCTCCCATTTTACAGATGATGAAACTGAGGTTCAGAGAGGTCAGAAGTGACTTCTTCAAGGTTACCCAACTTCCAAGGGGCAGTGTTGAGATTCCCTTCAGGACTTAGCTCCTGCTCTGTGCTGAGCCAAAATGGAGAGGACATGGGGCCATTCTGTCTGTACCCCTTCTCTGGCTAAAGGGCGCACAGTGGTAGTGCTGTTAACAGAAACAGCTGGATCTTCAAATGGTTATCAATGGAAACATCCATCAAAAAATATGGTCCTACCCGGCCCCGGCCAAAAACTGCAAAAAAAGAAAAAATATATATGGTCTACAAGCACCATCATCACACCCTACCCCTGTGCGATGGTGATGATGGGGCTGCATGTCCCAAGGCACATGAAGTATCCCAAGACAGAAGACAACTTTTCTTTTAGACTTTAAGGAGATGAACCCTCGATGAAGAAGAGCTGAGTTTGCTTTGCAAATTTCAAGCTGCAAAGCTGTTTGAGCCATTTTTATACATTCTCAAATTGGATCTTTTGTTGTTCCAAAGGCAAAATGGGAAACCCCACTTCGGTCTTATTGGTGAGTAGGAAGGACGTTGACACGAATGTTCAGACTAGAGTGTCAAGTGCGAATCGACTGTCCCGGCAGAGGAGGAGAGCGCTGTGCGTGTGCAGACACAGGCCTGGATCTGCCTGTACTTGGCATCTCCCTTGCTTGACACTCTTGAGATGTGAAGAGACGGCCGGCCAGCTTCTCTTTCTGTCTTTCTGAGTGACTGCCACTGGCCTTCAGAGTCTAAGCTCCTGACAGATATTAAAGAACAATTCACTTATTACAGCTAAACAGAAAAGCATATGGAAAAAGCAAACTACATTAACATCTGTTGCCTGGGCTCCATCTGCTCTCGTTGGCTTGGCTTTGCCTCCAGACGTGCCAGCCTGTCAGTTTCCAGGGCCAGCCCCTCCTTCCTTCCAAGGGAGGACAGGATATGCCCCATTGTCATCTACTTGCACAGGACAACTGGGCACTTCTGGGCATTTTGGAAATGTGGGGAATATGCATTCAAGACATGAAGTTTGGAGGTGGTGAGCCCTGGAGCTCATACTCTGGGTCAGCTGCTCACTAGCTGTGTGACTTTGGGCAGGTGACTTATCGTTCTTGTGCCTCTGTTTCCACGTCTGTACTTTTCTCTCTCTCTCTTTTTATTTTTTGCAGTTTTTGGCTGGGGCTGGGTTTGAACTGGCCACCTCCGGCATATGGGGCTGGTGCCCTACCCCTTTGAGCCACAGGCACTACCCCAGTTTCCTTGTCTGTTAAATGCAGTTAGCAATAGCAGTAGCCTCCTCTAAGGATCCTTGTGAGGATGAAGTGATAGGACGCACACAAAGCCCTCACAGCAGCGGCCTACAGTAAAGGTGTAGTAAATATTAATTCTTGCGTTCAATAAAATATTCATACACACATAGCCCAGCTTGTGTTACAATTCCCGTTTTCCATGGCTTTATACCTTGTCCTTAAAATGGCTCATTGGACTTCATATACAACCAGGTCTTCCAGCCCCTCAGAAGCTCTCATTTCCACCCTTAAATGTGTAAGACCAATTTCTCCTTCCCTGTAACTCACCTTATAGCCACACAAGCTGGAGGCTTCTGGTGCGTTGTTTAATGGTGGACAAAGAACTGGCCCAGCTCAGGGCAACCAGGCTTGTCTGCATTTAGCCTGCAGCCTTACCCTCCCACCTGAGCTGATTTTTTGCAAGACAAACCAAATGTTATTTTAGTATCTGGTCACCTGTTGGAAATAATTTCTAAAAATGTTTTTTGTACTTCTACCCCCAGCCCGGCTTGTTCCCTAAAGCAGCCACATCTTTAGAGCAGTTAGACATCTGTCAGCCCCCAGCTGGAGAGGGGCTTGTAGTGCTCGGATTGACTGCTACTTACTGGCCAAGGCTGGGACTGTGGGGGGCTAGGGGGAGGGTCTTCAGCAAGGTCGTTCACCTCTATGTGCCTTAGTTTCCTCATTTAGAATACCGGCCCTGTTTGCCCCCTAGAGCTGCTGGGGGTGTTGAGTGAGTTAGTCCATGCAAGGTGCTTAGGACGATTCCTGGCCTACGTGAAGTGCTGCTCTTAGTACCGTCGCCATTACTGGGAGGTGAAAAGTGGAATCTCATGACAGCTCTGGCCATGAAGACAGCTGGACTGGGAGATGGTTCTGGGAGTGGGAGGGTATAGTGGCCCTGGGTCTCCTCCTCCACCCCCATCCTTTTTTTCTCACTCTGTAATCTCAAGTGTAGCCCATAGTCCTGTAGATTCCTGGAGCACCCATATGTTAAGGAACTAGAGGGACTGACCAGTCCTGTGTTTTTCCTAGTGGCACCCCAGATGATTCTGAGGGCTCCGTGGACATTAAATATCCTTGAATCATCCAGGGAGAAAATGACTGCCTTTTCACTGCTCCTACGGTCTCATGGATGAGACTATGGGGAAAGTCTCAGCATAGTGATCTGTGCCTTTAACACCTAAAACCTGCCCATCCCCCTGTGCCAGAGCAGCTTTCCCAGGCAACTCTGTCTCATCTTGCCCAGGTTGAATGGCATTGCTGCTTCTTCCTTGTGTTCAGATTTAAAGAATCAAGATGACTTTTTTTTTTTAAACAACAATTCCACCAGACAGTGTAGGCCAGCCTTAGCAGGTGTTTCCTTTCCTCTGGCAAGGGAAGCAGGGATCAACCAGGCTTTACAGAGGTACCCAGGGCTATGGGAGGGGCCAAGTCAGGAGCACTCAGGTCTCGCCACCCATGAGAATCACATGGGGAGGTTTTAAAAACCTAGATTCCCGGGTGGTGCCTGTGGCTCAAAGGAGTAGGGCGCTGGCTCCATATACCAGAGGTGGCCGGTCAAACCTGGCCTCAGCCAAAAACTGCAAAGCAAAACAAAACCCGTAGATTCCCAGACTCCAACCCAGATGAGTTAAACTGGTATCTCTAGCATGGGTACCTGGGCATCTGCATTTTAAAGGTTCTAGGTGATTCCAGTGGGCAGGCAAGATAGAGAATGAGTGAACACAATGCTGTCAATTTTCCCTGCATCTTATCTGAGGGAAGCAGAAATTGAGTAGAAACTAAAAAGAGAAGGGTGGGTCTAGAAATGGCAAATCACAAAAGATATTTACAGCATGGTGCTGTTTTGTCAAACATATAAACACAAAAGACAATCATGTTTTATATGATGCATACATTATGAGATAAAAATATAAATGCATAGATGGGAAGGACGGAAGTGGCATCTGGGTTGAGAGGTGGGAAATGCTTCAGCTGTATTTCAAAGTCTCATTTCTTGAATGACTTGAATAAAACATGGTGAAATTGGTACATGAGGGTTATATTATTTTTCTGTGCTTTTTCAGTCATGTTTTGATATATTTGATTAATACAGATTATATTAGAAATTTCTGTATTTGATAAATGCTTGTATTAGAAAAATACACAGATACATTTTTAGAAAATAATAAAACAAAATCTGACCACCTCAATTCTTCAGAAGTTTCATAACTCTTTAAATGACCCTGGGCATGGGCAGCCTATTGATTGCAGAGTGATTGGGGGAGGGGGTGGTGAGAGATGGGTAGACAGAGGGACAGAGACCTGGAGGTGGAGACCCTGACATCCCTGGGGGTCTGAGGTCCTCAATGTTGAGGAAGGTTGTGCTGAGCCCCTGCCTGACTTCTCCCAGGACTTACGGGGCCCTATTGTCCAACAATTGCTGGTTCAGCCACAGCCTGCCTTGGCTACCAGAGATAATTAATATAAGAAGGAGGAGGCCTGGCCTGGCTCTCATGATCTTTGGCCATCTGGCTGGAAGCCATCAACAGCCCAGAGCTGGATGAAGACAGACCTGTGGAGAAACTGACCCTTTGGGCCATTCTCTGCCCCGAGAGTGAGATCAGGGTGGATCTGAAATTGCAGACTTGAAGATTCTCCCTGAGAAACCCCCAGCCCTTTTTCTCAGGGCTTCACTCCTATCAAAGGGCAGCTCATTCCCAGTCTGTGACTTGAAGGAGCTGTGCTGCAGGGAGGATGTGAGCTTCAACTCCAAAGTCAGGTACTACAGTTAAAATTGCTGATCTCTGCGGTCTTCAGGAGGTGTCTTCCACTCTCTGGGCCTCTGTGTACTCATACGTTAAGAAAGGCATGAGAAGATGCCACTCTAGTAGGAACGAAGCAAGGTGCATTAGGGAAAGAGGGACTGTATTGTGAAAGCCCTGAATGCCTGGCATCGTGAAGGATTCCCGTTTTCTGTGGATAGAACAAACAAATTTCTGTTCTCTTCCTCAAGCCCAAGCAAGAGGAGAAACTTCACAGTTGGCCTTGGTTGCCCATTCCAAGTTTGGACACTTAACAGGACTCAGGATGGTCTTCCCTTGTACGTAGATGAGGCTGTGTGAAATTAAGAGCACAGACTTTAGAGTCAGACACACTTGGGGTTCATCTCAGCCTCACCCTTGACCTTGAGTGACTTTGGGTGAGTCATGTGACCTCCTCTTGGAAACTTAACTGTTTCCACGTTTACCTTTAAGTCAAATGAAGACAACTAATGTCCCCTACCTCAAAGATAAAGGTGAGGTTTAACAAGAGGATTTTGCAAAGTATTGAGTGGACAGTGTGCTCTCATGTGGAGTACAATTTGACTTGTGCCTGGCCTGATGGGATGATGTGAAGTCAACAGAGGGAGCTGCAGGTGGTGGAGTGGATGGGAAAGCTGGGTCAGCTAGCAGAAGGTTGCCTTATCCCTTATCTGGGGAGACTGTCATGCCTTTGACCCTTGGCCTGTACTTAGCAGACAGCGTGGGAGTCCCAGTCTTGCTGAGTCAAACTCTTCTTGTATGAGAAGTCCTCACACGAATGCACCCTTAAGGGAAGTATGAGTGACCTGCCTAGGACAGTAAAGAACTTCTTGGAGATGTGTCTTGTTTAAAGGGAAAGCAGCTGGCTTCAGACATCTCCGTGCAGCTGTCTGGAAAATTCACAGAAGGAGCCATCTAGTGGTCTGAGCCACTGGGTCACTCAGAACCACATTGGGTGTATTTCTGAGGTACTTTAAGGATAAAAGGGAGTACATTTGTCTGAATCCAAACAAACTTGGAGGCTGGTCATACCAAAAGAGGTGCTACTGCTCAGCCCCTTGATTGGGGAACTTCTCCTGTAGCAAACCATCTACCTAACCCTGATGGCACATGTTCCAGGGAGAAGTCTCAACTGTCTAGAACAGAACAGGACTGGCAAGAGGAAGCAGAAACAGACCTTTCATCTATTACCCTGGCAACTCTCTTGTTCATTCCACTTAATTCTCGACTCACTGACAGAAAATGGTCCTCGCTCCTAGATAATCTCTTTGAGCCTTGGTTCCTGCATCTTTTAAATGGGTAGATAAAAATACACACCAGATTCTCAGCCCTGGAATATAGTCTCCTTATAGAGTTGGTAGGTTGGTTGTCTGTCTCATTCTCCTGAAGTGTAAGTAAGCTCCATGAGACACATCATAGACGCATTCCTGGTGCCTATGACAGTGCTGGCTTGTACTCAGCACTCAGTAAACACCAGTGAATTTGTACCTGAACAGTCACTATAGAGTTTGGATGAAATCATGTTGATAACAGCTCCCTTTTATTGACTGTTGACTATTCTGAACTATGCTTTTGCACCTGATAAGTCAACATCTCTTCTCAAGTCTATGAGGTTATTACTACTTTACATGTTACGGAAGCAAGGCTCAGAGAGGTTAACTACCTTTGCTAGGGTCACACAGAAGGGAGAGCCTGATTTCAATTCCAGAAGAGGGTAACTCAAGGGTGGGCGCTTCCAGCCACTCCATCAGACAATTGCCAGCTTGTTGGGGTGGCACGTCATGGTCACGTGGTTTCTAGTGGCCTCCTTCTTGCTCAAAACAACCTTGAGAAATGGACAGTAGACACATTCCATTTAAAGAGAGTGACCAGAGTTTCCTTTTGGGTGATTGCGGTGCACTCAAAAATTGGTAGTGACAAGGTTTTGCATGTCCACCTTGAAGCCTGATAGAGAACGTCAGGTTTTGATGAACCGCATGGCCAAAGAGGATTCATCCCACCCCTCCTCCCAGGATGCAGAAAGCGTTTTCCAAAAGCCTGGGCAGGGGCACTGCTGTCACTTGGATTCCCATGGCCTTCTGATGGACATGGATGTCCTCCATGCCATGCTGGGCTCACATGTAAGCAGGAAATACCAGGGGAACGTCTTCCACGGGGAGTAGGTCTGCAACACGGCAGCATTCTTGGGGAGTTTGGCCTGTGAAAACTTGCTTGGAAGTCCCTGTCCCCGGTAGGGTGGGCCAAGGCAAATACATGTTCATAAAGGAGATTTAGGGGGTGGCAGCAGCATATTCATTTGTACCTCTGCATAGTAAAAATAATTTATTGGCAGCTGCTGGGGAAGCTCAGTTCTGAAATCACGTGGATGGCAATATTAGGAGTCTTTTCCTTTCTGTCTCCCCACCCCAAATGGCTTGGGCTTTCAGCCGATATAAATTAATTGGGTTTGTGTGTGTGTGTATATGCGTCTATATTTATTTATTTACAGGCATCTTTCCTTATTTATGTCCCTGGCTCTGTGAGCATTTCCATTTCTTCAGAGGCTCTGCGGTAATGAGCTTACAAGTGAGCCATTCATTACCCACTTGTGGTGGGGTGTGGGGGGGAGGGGGGCTCACCCATGTGAAGGATGAGTTTGAAAGCGGGATATCTTCCATCAGCGGGAGGCCCATTTGTCTCCCTAATGTTCCATCTCAGAGACCCTGGATGGGAGAATGTGGGAGGGGGAGATGGACAGGGCAAGGAGGGCTTCCCGGGAGTTGGAGGCCGAGGAGCAGAGAAGGCACCAAAGGTAATAAAACCAGCGGACAAAGAGCATATTGGAGTTTGGGGCTCTGGGGCATAGGGTTGGTGGGCAGTGGCACAGGGCTGGGGATTAATCTCAAGTAACAGAGATAGTGAATCCAAGGCAGTGAGGCAGGGGTTTACATGGGGGACCTCTACCCCAGGCCAAAGATCAGCACGCTTAGTGGCAGGTGTCTTCTGAGGTCTTCCCTGGACAGGGTGTTGCCCTCTAGGAGTCATTTTGGAAACCTGTGAGACATTCAGCCGAAGCTAGTTATTATTAATAATATTAATAGCCTCTGGGAGGTTTTTATAACCATGCTGCGTGACTTGGGGCGCGTTATTCACCTCTCTGTGCCTCCGTACTTTGAGCTATCCAATGTGGCTTCTGAGAGCACCCACCCAGTAGAATTTCTCCGGGATTTTTAAAGATGAAACTTTAAAGGTGTAAAGTACAAAGCATTTGGCACAGTCCTTGGAATAGACGTTTAATAAGTGTTTGCTATGATAGTTGTTCTTATGAAATGTGTGTTTGGCTGGTCTTCCCCTGACCACTCTTGTACATGCTGTGGCCTCACCTAGAAAGTGGTCGGTTCCTTTGTCTCATAAACATGCTTTCCTTTTTGTCAAGAGTGGAAAGCTTCTTTACCCTCTCTGGACCCCAGACCACCTTAGCCTCCACTTCCTTGATGGCACTCAATGGCTGCCACACATCCGTCTCCACCATCCCCCTGCCCTGCCCTTTTCATCCTCTATGAAGATAATTTGTGTACATGCCTATTCATGGTCTCTCGTGTCTGAACCCCGCCAATAGCGTATCTTAATTCCCTTCCTGTGCTTTGCCCCTGCTGTGCCCAGTGGGGTGTGGGCACCCAATGAAAGTTAGTAGAATGAAAGAAACAGTGATTCTCAGCCCTATCAGACTCAGCCTCTCTTAAAGTGATAAATAGATCTTGGAAAAGATTGATTTGCCTATCCTGAAAAAGAATCTATACTTACTGTAATCTTACACCCACAACTCTAAAGAGACCAATTACTCCTCTAAAAAACAGTATGAAGCGGAAGCAAGATATAAAAGTAATTTATAAACAAACAATATGTATTTATTTAAATGATGGGTGCAACACTTTAGACTTGCACATCTCAAACTTATGTGTGGACCCAACACACAGGAATGGCCTCTGATGGGCTGGTCCAGGCTGGGCCTGAGATTCTGCACATCTGACACGCTCCTGGGGGTGTTTATGCTGACGGCGGGGGGACCACACTTCGGTAGCAAGGGGGCAGAAGACACGTGGAGAGGTCAGCTGCTATGTGTTGAATCAGCAAGAATTCAGTAATTACAAATGCAGGTGGATAATACAAGTGTGTGTTGATGACTCACAGCCACAGTTTACATAGCCTTTGGTGATACAATTTTCTGAAATTCTGGTTAAACTTTGAATGATGTAAAATCTCTCCTTGAATGAAACAAACATTAGTTAGTTTTCTAGAAAATGAAGTCACATTAAAACCATTTCTAAGTATTCTTTGTGTTGTGTGTAAGTCTGAGGTAGGTTTGGATCGCCGTCCGTGCTGTTTACCCACATGACATCTGAAGACACTCAAATGTCCTGACATAGGACAAGTCTTCATTGTTTGGTGGACACTTTTCCCTGCATTGCTGGGTGCCTGGTGTCCTCCCCACCAGCTGCCAGGAGCATCCCCCAATCATTGTGACAATCAGAAACACCATCAGAGGCAGTGCCACCTCCGTCTCAGACCCTGGAATGAAGGGATTTGCTGAGGGTTCTGAGATCCCTGAGGTGGGGCTCAGAAGGGAGAGTGTTAGTTAGGTAAAGACCCAAGTCTTTGGTTTCAAGCAGGGTCACCCCTCACAGGTGTGGCAGAGTTTAAGGACACAGGCCAGGCTGGGTGGGGAGTTGTGATGCTCCACAGCGCAGACGCACCTCTAGAGACCAGCGACCCACTTCCTGGCCCCCAGATAATTGTCACATGTGGGAACACGCACCCAGCATTTTCAGGTCCCTGATGTTTCCAGAGAGGGAAGAATCTAGATTTGTAGGTGAAATCTCCAGATTTTAAACTGTGGGCTGCAGAACAAATCAGACACCTGTGTACTTAATGGAACCATTGGTTCCCAGCATGATCTTGGGTTTCAGTTAAGGGACGTGCATCAACTCAGGGGCTGTCCATTCGCCGAGTGAATGTGTCCCCTGCCTTGGGTCCAGCTGGGGACCCTGACTCTCCTCTCACTTCCTGTGATCACCTACCAGCCCCCTCTCTCTCTGCACTCTGGGACACCCTTGCTTGCTTGCCTCCAGCGCTTTGTCCAGCCACCCCCCTTCCCTCTGGCTTCTCTCTCCTCTCCTGACCACTTTGACTAGGGAGGGACTATTTCTGATGGGAGCAGGATTTGATCCACCAGAGTCTGCTAGCATGGGCCCCAGAGCCCTAGTTCTCAGCAGGGCTGGGACTAGGGAGTGAGTTTACCCCAACCCCACTCCAGAGGACATTTGATAATGGTCTGGAGACATTTTTGGTTGTAACGGGGCTTTTGCTGGCATCTAGTGGGTAGAGGTCACAGATACTGCTAGCAGCCCATAGTGCACAGGACAGTCCACCATAGGGAATAGTTACCCAGCTCAAATTGTGTCAACAGTGCCATGTTGAAGAACCTTACTTAGAGAGGGAGCCAGAAGACTTTGATATTGAGCTAAGACTGGGTCATTCATATTCATCTTCTCTCTGTCTTTCTTTTTCTCTCTCTCCCCATGTTTGGGTGTGAGATAATGGAATGTTGCAATTAGAGGTGAACCGTGTTGAAATGGTACTGAAGAAGAGGCCAAGCTCAGAGACACTTTTGTTAACAGTTAGTTATGGGACTCCCCTTAGGAACCCTTTCTACGTGTGGGGCGTTTTATTCCAAAAGAAACAGACGTGACTGCTGTCATTTCTGCTCCCTTTCCTCTGTCCTTGGCCCTGACTCTCCAGCCTTAGGTTGTCGCTGGAGTCTGACTCCTGAGCCTCAGTTCTGACCCTGCCTCTTAAACACTGAGTGGCCTTGAGTGAGCTTGGCTCAGCCTCAGTTTCCCCATTTGAAGCGTTACCTGCGGAGGGCAAGATTTGGGGTTTGTGGGGCTCCGCTCTGCCATTGTAGCACAAAAGCCCCACGTTCCATACACATGTGAACGGGCGTGGTTGTGTTCCAGAAGGATTCTACTGACAAGGATAGGGGGTGGGGTATTCTTGCCCACCTCCGACCTACATTTTGAGATTGTTTTGAGGAATGAATTAGCCACTCCAAGGAAAAGGCCGTGCGTGGTGCTTTTTGTGCATAAACAGCACATCCTAAACAAGAACTGAGGATTGCCTCTCCTTTCTCCTGTTTTCTTCTTGCCCTTCCTCCGTGTCCCCTTCTCTGCCTGTGCCATCATTTCTTCTCTATGGGTCTCTGCGCCACACAGCGTCTCCTATGCTGACACGGAAAAAGCCAGATGAGACAGTTGAGATCTTCTGCCTCCCGCCTTCAGTCATCTGGGTGCTCTGAGCACCGGGGACTGTCACTGTCGTGTCCCCCCATGGGGTTGGGAGGAGTGAGTGGTCAGGCCCAGGCTGTGAGCATGCTCCTCTGTGTCTTCCCCCAGGACCAGGCATTGCAGGCTTGAGGTCCAGGTTTCGTGGCCTTGGCAGCATCAAACATAAACAAAGCCAGATACTAGTGAATGTGCTAAGGACAGATTTAATCAGTGATGCTGATTGCAGTAGTTAAGAGAGTCCAGCATGAACTGAATTGAACTTGGATTTGTTCCGAGGTGACAGGGATTTTGAAGGGAGAAGGAAGGAGGAGAGGGGGTGAGTGGGGGCTCAGGAGAGCCTGGAAGGGGAGGGTTGATCCATGTGAAACTCGCCTGGGGTTGCTATGTGGCCTTCATGGAAGTTAGGGTTCTACCCTCCACAGAGACTGGACACAGCCCCTGTTTACAGATGTCAGCTGGAACAAACACACAGTTCTTTTGGCAGCCTTGAGTTTACTCAGGCAGGCTCTGTAACCGGACATAGGGTCAACATAGGTATGTGACCTAGAGCTGTTAGAAACTGTGCCAGTATTTCATTCAAGTCTTTATAGGCCCAGGTTGCAGCCCAATCAGGAAAGGGCTCGGAGGAGCCAGGCTAGTGTTTGTTCAGACAGAATCTTTGGCAGCAGGTCATCCTCCCTCCCTGAAGACAGTTCACGACTCAGGGGTCCTAGCTCCTGCTGTCGCTCTTTCTAAGAGATGCTTTCTTAGATTTCTGTCTATTTTGTGTCTGTTGTGTATGCAAGGAAAATAGAAATCTAAAGGCTTGGCGTATAGCAAAAAAAAAGAAAAAAAAAATACCCAGTGTGAAAGATAAACTTTTTTTTCTTTTTTTTTTATTATTAAATCATAGCTGTGTACATTAATGTGATCATGGGGCACCATACACTGGTTTTGTAGACCATTTGACACATTTTCATCACACCGGTTAACATAGCCTTCCTGGCATTTTCTTAGTATTGTGTTAAGACATTTATATTCTACATTTACTAAGTTTCATTTTATTAAGGAGTCAATATTTACTATTACCCATATGTATTATGTCAGCAGTTCTCAAACTTGGTATCAGAACACCCTTATACTCCGGACACACTTATACTCGGAAACATTATTGAGGACCTCCAAAGATCTTCGGTGTAGA
This sequence comes from Nycticebus coucang, assembly GCF_027406575.1. Classification (NCBI taxonomy): domain Eukaryota; kingdom Metazoa; phylum Chordata; class Mammalia; order Primates; family Lorisidae; genus Nycticebus; species Nycticebus coucang. Next base: position 93,909,529 of record NC_069791.1, on the reverse strand, counting down.
CAGGTTATATCTATTGGTATATTGACATGTAAGCTAAGGTACTTTTAGAATTTAGTAATTCCACTTAAAACAATACTGATCACATATCACATGTGATATAAATGAAAACCTTTGTGAAGTATAAAACCAGTGTATGGTGCCCCATGATTGTATTAATGTACACAGCTATGATTTAATAATAAATTAAAAAAAAAAAGAAAACCTTTGCAAAGAATATGGACATTTTTCCACAACAAAGACAAATTTTGTTTTTTTGTGAATCAGAGTCTCACTATGTCACCCTTGGTAGAGTGCCATGGCGTCCCAGCTCATAGCAACCTCAAACTCTTGGGCTTAAGTGATTCTCTTGCCTTAGCCTCCCAAGTAGCTGGGACTATACCCACAAAGCCCAACTATTTTTTTGTTGTAGTTGTCATTGTTGTTTAGCAAGCCCGGCCCAGGCTCAAACCCACCAGCTCCGGTGCATGTGGCCAGCGCCCTAACCACTGAGCTGTGAGCACCAAGCCAGCAAAGACAAACTTGGTGAGGTACTGTGTTACATGTTTGCAAATCTCTGTAATGTCTAGCTTAACAGAAGACAGCTGGATTCTTACATTCACTTCTGTTTTCAACCTTCTGTCACAGGGCATGTCATGGAGCTTCTGGAAAACTCCACTGCGCATTTGTGAGCGAGTGAGCACAGAAAGAAAATCAAATCTTCATACTATGATAAAAAATAGTTTGTCCTTAAAGATCCCCTAAAAACTGGGCAGCACCTGTGGCTCAGTGAGTAGGGCGCTGGCCCCATATATACAGGGTGGATTGAACCCAGCCCCGGCCAAACTGCAACAACAACAATAAAAATAGCCGAGTGTTGTGGTGGGTGCCTATAGTCCCAGCTACTCAGGAGCAAGAGAATCACCTAAGCCCAAGAGCTGGAGGTTGCTGTTGGTGTGATGCCACGGCACTCAACGAGGGCGACAAAGTGAGCCTCTTGTCTCTTAAAAAAAAAAATAGATCTCCTAAAAAGGCCTCAGGGAGCCCTCAGGAGTCCCCAGACCATGCTGGGAGAACCACCATCTTAGGTCATCGCTGTAAGCATTAATTCTATTTTAATAAATTATAGTTAATAGTTACTAATTGCTAGCATTAAGCAAAGTGCTTTAGTGTGTAACTCTTTTTTTTTTTTTGAAGACCGAGTCTTGCTTTGTCACCCCTAGTAGAGTGCTGTGGTATCACGGCTCATAGCAACCTCAAACTTTTGGGCTCAAGCGATTTTCCTGCCTCAGCCTCCCAAGTAGCTGGGACTACAGGCGCCCGCCACAGTGCCCAGCTATTTTTAGAGACAGGGTCTTGCTCTTGCTCAGGCTGGTCTCAAACCCATGAGCTCAGGCAATCCACCTGCCTTGGCCTCCTGTAGTACTAGGATTATAGGCATGAGCCACTGTGCCCAGCCTTTGTAACTCTTTTAAAACCTTCTTAGGGCAGTAACTAGTTATTGACCCATTTTACATAAGAGGAAACTGAGGCAGGCAAAGTTAGGGACAGTGGACAGGGCCACACAGTGAGCAAAGTGGCAGAGTCCATATTTGAAGCCATTGCATCTCACCTGTGCCTCCAAAAGGATTACGGCCTCCTCATCACATGATGAGGTTCCACTGAAAACAGCAGGATGCTAACACTTCTTGAGTGCCTAATATGTATCAAGGCTCCTGCTAAATGCTTTTTTGTCAAATAGAATTAAATGTGTGTGCCCTACTAGTTAATCCCTATCTCACTTTTGCAAAGTAGGTCTTCTTCGCAAAGCTGAGGTAGGGATTAACTAATTAGGGTGCACATTTAATTGTAGATGAGAAATTGAGGCTTCCAGAGGTTAAACCTCTTACCCTCTGTGTCAGGGTTAAGGGGCAGAGACTGAATTCCAGCCCAGCTACATCATCCACCCTCCTCTCCTCACTCTGTGCTGTGCTGTGCTGTGCTGTGCGTCCCATTAACATGACACTGTGTTACAAAGGGCTTATTATTTAGGGTCTATTAAAGCAAGGCATGCCCGTGTCCAGCATGGCCCATGGGTTTCCTAGTGCTGGCCAGCCCCAGCACCTTTCATGCATGCGAATGAGCCAGGCGATGGGCCTCTGTCAGGTCTATTTGCATTGGCAGCCGGGTAACTGCATGCCCTAATTGGTGCAGCCGCGCACGCTGTGCCTCCACCATTCGTCTACCCTGGCACCGAGGTCCTTTTGGAAGCAGGTGCGGGCTTTCCCCCCAGTGTCCCTCTCAATGGCCTTGGTAGCCTTGGTGATTGGAACAAAGCCTTGGACACTGAGTTCAACAGCAAACAGCTACCAAGCCGGCTGTGCATCCACAGGGTACAAAAGTGAGCTGTAAACTGATCGTGATGCTTGGGTGGGACTGGTGCCCTCATGTCTGAGCAGCACACCTGCTTGGGTTTCCCTTTGGCCCCATCCCTATTCTAGTAGTTCCAGATAGGCAGTGCAGTGCTGGTGAGCAAGGCCTCTGGACTTAGATATCCAGGGTTCAAATCCTATCTCCTCCACTTCCTATCTGTGTGGATTTACTCACTGAACTTCCCTGAACCTTAGTGGTGTTACCATGTAAAAAATGAGATAGTACAGCATCTTGTTCATAGGGTCATCATGAAGATTAAATGAGTTAGTGAGTGTCAAGGGTTTGGGACACAGCCTGAGACACAGAAATTACTAAAGGCACATTTTCTAACAGATGTATCTTTCTTTCTTTTCTTGAGACAGAGTCTCACTATGTTACTGGCATCACAGCTCACAGTAACCTCAAACTCTTGGGCTTAAGTGATTCTCTTGCCTCAGCCTCCCAAGTAGCTGGGACTACAGGAACCCACCACAACACCCAGCTATTTCTTGGTTGTAGTTGTCATTGCTGTTTGGCAGGCCTGGGCTGGGTTCGAACGTGCCAGCTCTGGTGTATGTGGCTGGCGCTCTAGCCCCTGAGCTATACGCGCTGAGCCCAGATGCATGTTTCTTAAGCACATGGCCTGTGACAAGCATTTTGCTCTATGCTTGATCAGTTCTCTGGTTCTTGGGAGGAAGGTGCCATCCTTGGCCTCCTGAGGTTGGATGAGGAAATTAAGGCAAAGAGAGAAGAAATGGTCTGTCTCTGCTTAAAGACTGGAGGAATGGATAAGGGAGGCATCAGACACCCTTCTGCCTGAGTCTAGACCTGTGAATCTGAGCACCCTGCTGGAGACAGTGATGGGAGGATGAGACTGGAAGAAGACATGAGACCATATAGAGCTTCCAGCCCGTGCTCAGTCTCTAGCCCCTAAAAGTCATCCACTTGTTTCCCAATGAGCTGAAATAGCACTACTTTCTGAGTTATTCACATTGATTAATGACCGATTTAGAGAATGCTTAGTAACTCACATTTGGGACCCATCATTTTACAGAGGAGAAAATTAGACATTCACTAAGGCGAGACAAGTGCCCAGGTCTTCCTCCTTCCTGCCTGGCGCTCTCGTCTACACAGTAAGAGCAAAGCTGTACCTCTACTGGATAGTTTAAAAACACAATGACTCACCCCCACCCCTCAGAAACAGACATGGTGGCCAGGATTCAATAGGCTGAATAGACATCCAGCCTGAAGTCTGAACATTAGAGAACCAGGGAAAGAGGGAAATAGACCCATGTGTTACTGCAAGAGCAGCCTGGGTCATGTCACCTGCCTTGTGGAACCATAGTGTGTTTCGCATATTTCTTCTACCTGATTGAAATTGGCTCTCAACGTGCCCAAGGTTGAATGGGAACGGAGGGCATTATTGCATTTAGTTATTGCTCTGTAGAAAAAGTGGAGTCTAGCAGCAGCTTGGAAATAAGGCAACAGCAGAGCAATTAGAGTTTTGGAGCTCACACGCAAACATTTGAATGTGCAATCATTGTAATAAGCACATTAAAATAAAGTAAGTCAAAGGGTTGCATTAGCATAAATAACTCAAGGTGAGAGAATTGGATTGGTTAAGAGTAAAGAGGACAAGGCCAGTTGATCATAATGGAATAATAACAACCAGTCTGTCCAATAGGCGGACAGCTTCGGGATGAGGGGGTTGAGGCCCTGTGTTCATTGGGAGAGTTGTCTAGTCTGGACTTGCTGTTCATACTTCCTCCTGCTTTGGGTGGTGGACATGTTCCAGAAGCTTTACAAACATCCATTCTCGCAGTGTCTTAACTTCCTTCTCTTAAGGGAGACTAAAACTGCCTGCCTCATTGAGTTTTCAAGAAGATTGGGGACATAGAGGGTATGAAGGGGCAGAGGATGGGGGCATGTGGGTCCTGGCTACTATCTGATAGTTATCCCATGTGGGTCCGCCTGGAAACCTCCCAAGGTGGGTTTTGAGTAGGGAAGGGATCCTGGGTTTAGCTCTATGGGTCTGTTTCTTTGTTGTTGTTTGTTTGTTTTTTGCCATCTGGATCTTCAGTCTCCAGGGAAAACAGAGAAAAGCTGAGACCTGTTTGCCCCTTGGCAGTTAGATAAAGAGTTGGGGGATGGTAAAGTAATAACTTCTGTCCATCTGTGAATGAGTGGATAAAGAAAATGTGAAATATAATACAGTATATTGGTATTATTCAGCCTTAAAAAGGAAGGAAATCCCACAACATGCAGGGACATGGATGAACCTGGAACCTTGAGAACATTATAGTTCATAGAATCATTACGTGATTCCGCTTATGTCAGGTATCTGAAATAGTCAAAATCATAGAACAACAACAACAAAAAAAATAATCACAGAACCGGAGAGTAGAATGGTGGTTGCCAGATGAATAACTCATGTTCATCTGAGATATGCAGCAGTATAACTAGAGATAAAGTATATCCAGACACATAGTATATCCAGACATATAGTATACCCAGAGATATAGTATATTCAGAGATATAGTATATCCATACATATAGTATATCCAGACATATAGTATATCCAAAGATATAGTATACCCAGACATATAGTATACCCAGAGATATAGTATATCCAGAGATATAGTATGCCCAGAGATATAGTATACTCAGACATATAGTATATCCAGAGATATAGTATGCCCAGACAATTAGTATGCCCAAACATATAGTATATCCAGACATATGGTATATCCAGACATATACTATACCCAGAGATATAGTTTATCCAGACATATAGTATAACCAGAGATATAGTATACCCAGGCATATAGTATACACAGAGATATAGTATATCCAGACATATATTTTATCCAGACATATAGTATACCCAGAGATATAGTATATCCAGACATATAGTTTATCCAGACATATAGTATGCCCAGAGATATAGTATACCCAGACATATAGTATATCCAGAGATATAGTATATCCAGAGATATAGTATGCCCAGACATATAGTATGCCCGGAGTATAGTATATCCAGACATATAGTTTATCCAGACATATACTATACTCAGAGATATAGTTTATCTAGACATATAGTATATCCAGAGATATAGTATACCCAGACATATACACAGAGATATAGTATATCCAGACATATAGTTTATCCAGACATATAGTATACCCAGAGATATAGTATATCCAGACATATAGTTTATCCAGACATATAGTATACCCAGACATATAGTATACCTAGAGATATAGTATATCCAGACATATAGTATACCCAGACATATAGTATACCCAGAGATATAGTATATCCAGAGATATACTATGCCCAGAGATATAGTATATCCAGAGATATAGTATGCCCAGAGATATAGTATACCCAGACATATAGTATGCCCAGACATATAGTATATCCAGACATATAACCAGAGATATAGTTTATCCAGACATATAGTTCATCCAGACATATAGTATATCCAGAGATATAGTATACCCAGACATATAGTATACACAGAGATATACTATATCCAGACATATAGTTTATCCAGACATATAGTATACCCAGAGATATAGTATATCCAGACATATAGTTTATCCAGACATATAGTATACCCAGAGATATAGTATACCCAGAGATATAGTATGCCCAGACATATAGTATACCCAGAGATATAGTATATCCAGACATATAGTATATCCAGAGATATAGTATACCCAGACATATAGTATATCCAGACATATAGTTTATCCAGACATATAGTTTATCCAGGGCAGCGGTTCTCAACCTGTGGGTTGCGACCCCTTTGTAACAATGAAAATACATTGCAGTATTAGGAAGGTTGAGAACCACTGATCTAGAGATATAGTATACCCAGAAATATAGTATATCGAGGGATATAGTATATCTGGGCATGTAGTATATCTAGAGATATATATTCATCTAGAGATATACAGCAGAGCCCTATAGTCTACAGTAATCTATAGCATACACTTAAAAAATGTTTTCAAAAGGTAAATCTCATGTTAAGTGTTCTTATCCCAATAAAATAAGACTTTTTAAGAAACAAGGTAAGGAGGGGGAAGGTGAAGGAGAACTCTTCAGTCACTGTAGAAAATGGCATTGCCTCTGAGGGTCAGGCACGCTCAGGCCTCCCAGTATTGCCTGAGTCTTGCTGACGGTGCCCCTCACTAACTTGCCTGGAAGCTGTCTAGGATCTGTGAATTCTTCATTCCAGAGAGCAAAATATTTTCCTTTCCTCTTAAGCCCGAATCTTTTAGGTTCCTGAGGCAGCCAGGTAGCTTCTGGGGCCAGGTGTAAGGGCCACAGGGCCACAGCCACCTAGTCAAATCCACTGTGGGGTGTCCCCTCTCAAGTAGATGGCGGATATTAATCATGAGTCATTAGAATTGATGGTGGCTCTTGGTCCTGATGTGACACATTAGCCAGAGGAAGCAGCCTTTGTCTGATTGTGAGATCACCTTCATTGGGCGGGTGGGTGGAGGGAGATGATCACGGCTTCCTGTGTATTGTTTTGCTTAGTGAAGTTCTGCCAGGAAGTGGCAGCAATGTGAGCTTTTGAAATAGGTGGTTTGAAGAGGTTTTCTGCTCCAGGGCCAAACTTGGTGCTCCATCTGTAAATGAGGAAAAAATGGAGTCTGTCAGGCTGGGGCAGACGTGACACGGCTGTGTGGTCAGTTTAGGTCCTGCCTGACCTTCACCCTCTGTCTCCCATTCTTATTGTTCTGTAAATTTAGCTCCCTCCCTAAGGATGCCTGTCTTGAGTAGTTTCAGTGGATTGATTTAGGGAGATTAACTTTTCAATTGAAATGTTGTTTGGGGTCATGTGTTTTACTGATTATTGTTTACTGTGAGTCATGGGTTCTGTCAATTATTGTCTAGGGTAAGGGTTAACATGGTCTCTACTTAGAACTCAAATGTATAAAACTGTAATTTTGAAAATGGAAGAACAGAACAATTTTGGAGAGGCTTCTCCCACTGTTCTCCTGAATCCTGGCCTTCTGACAAATAAAGTTTGCTGGACCCATAAAAAATAAAGAGCCAAAAGATAACACTTAGCAGGTGTCTGAAGAGAGACAATGAGGATGTTCATCAGGGCAGTGGCTCTTTTCTGCCATCTCATTGGCTCCTAAAAAACATGCTTAGAGACAGAATTTAAATTTATGTTCTTGGAGAGTGGGAGTTGTTAAACTGATTTTCTGTCTGTTGGAGGAAAGAGGAAAAAAAATTGTTTCCTATACCTGAAGAGGAGGAGGAGGAAGAAAGCAGATCAGGTGAACTCCTATGCTAATCAGGATGAGCCAGATCGTGCTGCAGTAACAAAGATCCCCCAAGTCTCAGTGACGCAAAGCAGCAGAGGTTACCTTCTGCCCGTTGGAGGTTGGTGGAGTCTCTACTCCACACTGGCCTCACTCAGGGATGCAGGACCCAGGCAGGGATGTAAGAGCGTGGCCAGTGCTAGACTGAGGCAAGGGACTATGGCACACTGTGCCCTGGCTTCAGTCACTACTCTTGGCAATAGCATGTTGCTGGGCTGTGCCTAATTTTCTGGGGACAGAGAAGTATAGTCCCATCATGTGCTCAGAAGGGAACTGAGATATTTGTGAAGCTTACTGAATACCACCTCTGCCTCATCTAGCTGTATCCCAACATAGGGTGAATATGAGCAAAGAGAGGAGTAGCCCTTTCGCTGCCCACATGGAAGAGTAAGAGCTAAATGCTTCACCTTGCAGCAAAATGGAAGGGGCATGGTACCATAGCAGGCTTTAGAATCAGGCAGATCCAAGTTTGTTGCCTCCCCCAGATGACTTTAGGCAGATTGCTTAACATCCTGTTTCCATCCTTTTTCTATGGAGGCTAAGTGAGATGTTGCATATAAGGGCTTAGCACAATGTCTGGCGTATGATACAGATCTGAGAATGTTATAACAACAAGCCTCATCTGCTCTTTCTGAGAAAAGGCAAACAGAGTGCCTCCTTGGAGTGCGATTGTCAGTCTCCAGTAAGTAACACCTGGGAGTCACTTACTTTGGTGCCTGGATCATAGTAAGTGCTAAGAAAATGTGTCTTGAGAGGTTACCTGGGACTCTTCAAGGGCCTGTGGATAGAAAGGAAAAGAAGAATATCAGCAGGGTTTGTTTAAGTTACCAGAATAGAGATGTAGTTCTAGGCAGCTCCCCGAGGGGGATTTATGGCAAGTCTCTGCAGGAAGATAAGAAAGGCCAGAGCCAGAAGGCCCTCCGTCATGGATCGGGATGTGACAGTAGTCCTCACATATGACCACACCTGCTCTGTGACCCAGTAAGGACTCAGCTCTTCCTTCTCCGTTCTATTTCCCAGCTCTTGCCACCTCACATTCCAAGTGCATTGAAGCCGCTGCTTACCATCCTCTTTCTGCGACTCCCTGCAATGCCATAGGCCACAGACCAGCCTTGAGATGACCATCTGCAGGTTGCAGGACTATAGGAGATCTCTTTGGCTGAGCTGGAGTGGATGGGAAGGGGCCAGAGCTTGTGATACAAGGTTAGACTGAAGTGCTTATGTGGAGAGCGTGGCAGGTATAAAAAGTCCCCTACAGCTTCTCAGAAGTGGATGGTATCACTGACATCCCAGAGCATGGGGCCTGTAGTCTAGTTTAAATTTCAACTTCACCACCAACTAGCTGGGTTACCTTAGGCAAATAGCTTGTTAACAGATGCTCAATTCCCCATCTGTAAAAGGAGAATAATAGCAATTCTCAATTTACAGGGTGGCCATGAAGCATCTGATGTCACCTGTCATTCATATAGCCTCCACCAAATAGAGGAAATTGGTGCTTAATGCCAGGGGGCAGTATGGGGCAGAGGTTAGAAGGGAGGCTTCTTCACTTGACCATGGCAGAGCCCAGTGGGGACACTGAAGACAGGAGCAGCTCAACCAATCCCAGAGGAGGGTGTGCCTTTTAAACTCACACTCCTGTAGACAGAGCAGGGGTCTGCATGCTTTTTTCATAAAGGGACAGATAGAAATATTTGACACTTGGCAGTGCAGACAGTGTTGTAACTACTCACTTCTGCTGTTGAAGCACAAAAGCAGCCATAGATAGTAAGAAATGAGCAGGTGTGGCTGTGTTTCAATAAAACTTTAATTACAAACACAGGTGGTGGGCTGGGTCTGGCCTAGGGGTGGTGGTTTGCTGACCTGCTGGAGCAGGAAGCTGTCAGCTGTTCTCAGGCACCAGCAGGGCTCCACTGCTAAGTCCCTACCGTCCTTTTCCTTGGGAACTAGTAAGAGGCGTATTTCAGATCTTCCTTGAAAAAGAAAACTGACAGGGATGCTGCTCATGGCCTTTGTGTTTCCATAGCAACAGGGACAGATGTATGGAGCCAATTAGCGTTCTCTGTGGCTTCAGAGGTCAGGGGGCATGTTCTGGGACTATGAATATGCTTTCAGGTTAAGGCCTTGGGAATGGGCTTCAAGCAGAAGGAACATGTTTCAGAAATGATTTGAGGCGTTAGTTGAATGATGCATTTGATCCAAACTCAAAGTGACCAGGACCTGTCTGTCCATAGAGGAGCTGAATTTGGAATGCTCCTTTTCTAGAAGGATCCATGCCATAAATGACTCCCGACCCTTCTCTTTCTCTTGACCCCAGGTAACTTAATCAGTTCTGCCCCAGGTTCAAACATCAAGAGCCGGAGCTCAAGCACAAAAGTTTCACAAGTTTGTATGTCCCCTGGAACTCATTGTAACGTTCATTCTGCAAAAGCTGCACTGCCCTTCTTTAAAAAAAAAAAGGAAAAGGGGAAAAAAGCTAATAGTGTCTTTCCTGCAGAATTTACGATGGCTTGATCTGAGTTCTCTTATGAGCACAGATATCTGAGCATGTCCTAAAGGTAATGGAATGTATATACTATCCCACCAATATTTTTTCCCTTTCTAACTTTATTATGCCATTTCCAACCCTTAAATAAATCATCAGAGTACTTTCTGCTGGAATTTAAATAAGAAGTCACAACAACATGTATGCAAAGACAATCAAGGAAAGAAACTTACTTGAAAAAGTGTGGTTAAAAGGGCAGCGCCTGTGGCTCAGTGGGTAGGGTGCCGGCCCCATATACCAAGGGTGGTGGGTTCAAAACCGGCCCCCGCCAAACTGCAACAAAAAAATAGCCGGGTGTTGTGGCGGGCACCTGTAGTCCCAGCTACTCAGGAGGCTGAGGCAAGAGAATTGCCTAAGACCAGGAGTTGGAGGTTGCCGTGAGCTGTGATGCCATAGCACTCTACTGATGGGGATAAAGTGAAACTCTGTCTCTTTAAAAAAAAAAAAAAGTGTGGTTAATAAGAAGCAGTTAGAGTCATAGTTACAGCACCTCAGAGCTTATAATCTCTGTCTGGAACATCTCCTATTTCCAAGTGGGGAAACTGAGGACCGGAGAGAAAAATCTTACCAGAGTTTAAGCCAGTAAGCAAAGGTGGGATGTGAAACTCTGGCCTAGACTTCCAAACCCATATCATAAGCCCCACTCCGCCAGGGCCAGGCAGCTTACTGTGATTGCACAGTAAAGTTTCTCCTCTGTGTTTCTTTCCTCTGTTTCCCAGGATGGCTACTTCTCACACCGGCCGAAAGAGAAAGTGCGAACAGACAGCAACAATGAGAACTCGGTCCCCAAAGATTTTGAGAATGTGGACAATAGCAACTTTGCACCCAGGACTCAAAAGCAGAAGCACCAGCCTGAGTTGGCCAAGAAGCCCCCTAGTAGACAGAAGGAGCTTTTGAAAAGGAAGCTGGAACTGCAGGAGAAAGGGAAAGGCCCCAGTGAGGCTCTGCCGGCCGGAGAGAGAGCTGCAGCCAACAGCAGCCGTGGGAAGGGTGCCCCCAGGGAGCCCCATGCCAGGAAAAGCGGGGGCAGCTCCCCTGAGACCAAGTATGACCAGCCCCCCAAGTGTGACATCTCCGGCAAGGAGGCCATCTCTGCCCTGTCCCGTGCTAAGTCCAAGCACTGCCGCCAGGAGATCGGGGAGACCTATTGCCGACACAAGCTTGGACTGCTGATGCCTGAGAAGGTGACTCGGTTCTGCCCCCTAGAGGGTAAGTGCCAGCCCCCCTCCCCTCCCCGGTCAGGAGAGGTGACCCACCTGCCACACTCTCCTCCCGCCCAGCCTCATTCTACTCACATTCTCAGCCCTAAACCCCAGATCAGGACATGAGATCTGATTTGTCCTAGTACTCTCTGAATTCCGAAGTCCTGTAGGAGAAAAGTTTTACAAAATCAGATTATCTTCTAAACATTGCCTTAGAGCAGCGGTTCTCAAGCTGTGGGTCTTGACTCTCAGGCACTGTATTAAAGGGCTGTGGCATTAGGAAGGTTGAGAACCACTGCCTTAGAGGCAAAGGAATTAGAGTACAATGCTGTCTGGATGAAAGTTGCAGGAGGCAAGGGGGCTGTATTGATAAGCCTCGGTTTCCCTCTCCTCAAAATATTGGGATTAGAATTGATGAGAATATTGTAATTCAGTATGATTAGAGAGGTTTCTAAGTGGTTGCATTCATGGAGGCTTCATGGAAACAACTTTTCTTTTTTCTTCCTCTAATATTTCTTCCCTCCCTCCCTTGCTTTTTTCTTCCTTCCCATTTCTTCCTATTTTCTCCCTTCCTATTTCCCTCTTCCCTTAGTTTTTTCCTTCCTTCTTTCTCTTTCTTTCTCCCTCACTTCTTCCCTTGTTTGCTCATTCCCATCCTATTCTTTCCTTTGTTTCATCCTTCTCTCCCTTCCTCATTTCCTTACCTCCTTCTTCCCTCCACCCATGCACCAGGGTCACTTCTGTGTGCTAGTGACTCGGTGATAAACCAGGCATTTTGCTGAGATGCAGGGAGAGGCGCAGGCAGAGTGGAGGGGCCCTCTGAAGATGGGAAGGTCAGCTTTGCACAGACAGGTCTTAGATGTGTATCTCTGTCTCTAAATCCATATTATTGGCCGGAAACAGTGGCTCACACCTGTAATCCCACCACACTGGGAGGCCAAGATGGGATGGGATCGCCTGAGCTGGGGAGTTTAAGACCAGCCTGAGCAAACGTGAGACCCTGTCTCTACTAAAAATAGAAAAACCAGCCAGGTGTTGTAACGGGCGCCTGTAGTCCCAGCTATTTGGGAGACTGAGGCAAGGGGATAATTTGAGCCCAAGAGTTTGAGGTTGCTGTGAGCTGTGATGCCAGGGCCCTCTACCCAGGGTGACAGAGCAAGACTATCTCCAAAAATAAATAAAGAAAACCAAATCCATGTTATCAATGCACATTTCTTAGTGGTGACTTTCACCTTTGAGGCATCTCCAGAGCTTTCCCTGTGTGCCGGGCACAGCACCAGGCTCTGTGCATCCACTCAGCTTTTTGCATTTGTCACCTTGTGCCACTTTCCCTTTTTTCCAGCTGAGAGAAGCAAAGTTCCCAAGCTTGTAATACACAGTTGGCTCATGGTCACCCCTCATTCTTATGGGGCCAGAACTCAAGCTGTGTCCAGCTGTCCTTCACAAAATGGCTGAGGGTTTACAGTATCTCCTGATTACTTCTACATTAAAGTGCCAACAACTGCTTTTGTTCACTCTAAAGTGAGGAGAAAAGATCCTCAAATTGTCACAGAGGCCAACTGTGAGGCAACCCAGGGCTTCCCCAGGCTTGGGTAGTGGGGAAGGCACATAGAGCAGCCTGGATGGAGGTGGGAGGTATTTCAGGTTAACAAATGGGGGAGGAAAGAGACCAGAGAGGTGCTGGGTCCCCCTCCATGTCCAGACAGATGCCAGGGAATGGAGCCAACTGCAGACCTGGGTTGGGGAGATTCTGGTTGTATTCAGGAGCCAGGTATGGCTTTGCCTGGGTGGCATCCTGTAGAAGCAGACCCTCAGTCTCTCATCTCTTGAGGCAGAAGGGAGGTGCATAGTGAGAATGGCTTGTAAGCAGAGTCAACTAGAAAGACCCATTAAGAGAAAGCTTTTATTCAGGTGGTTCCCTGGACAGATAAGAATATGAGGCCCATGGCTCGGCACCTGTTGCTCAGCGAGTAAGGCGCTGGTCACATACACTGAGGCTGGAGGGTTGGAGCCTGGCCCAGGCCTGCTAAACAACTGCAACCAAAAAAAATAGCCGGGCATTGTTGCAGGCACCTGTAGTCCCAGCTACTTAGGAGGCTGAGGCAAGAGAATCGCTTGAGCCCAAGAGTTTGAGATTGCTGTGAGCTGTGACACCATGGCACTCTACTGAGGGTGACATAGCAAGACTCTGTCTTTAAAAAAAAAATTAGAACAATACGAGGCCCATGTGGGGAAGAGACTTATACAAGGCCGCTCAGTTCATCGGAACTGTCCTTATTTTCAGTGTGTGCTCTGTGTTCACCATTTGTCACAGAATGAGCTAGAACTGCGAGAGTCCACTTAGAATGGGATGTGAATCAGGTAGAGGTGGCCATGTGCACCCAAGTGCACAAAGAGAGGGCTGCAAGGGTGGGTATACAGCTAAGCTCCATCTGGCCCCCACTATAGGGACAGCTCTATTTTTCTATTACTTCTCTATTTTTGGTGAGTTTAGTAGCAAATGTGTATCTCCACATCACTTTCTTTTACTTGGAAAGATTGGAAAAGAAAAGCTTCATTTCTCCCTTAGAGTTTTACCCTTGTCTGAGTGGTCCAGGTGGTTCCCGTCTACATTCTTGATTGGGTTTGGCACATGTAGGAATAATTAAATGAAGTGCAACACTTCCAGAATCTATTGTTAACCAACACCTGGCAGAGAAATTTTGGAGACCTGAGTTGAATGCTCTTCCATGAAAATAATATTGAGCTCCTCTGTGTGTGAGGGGGCAGCCACCCTAATTCTGTGAGGGGCCAGAAAGACAGTATTTGAGGATTTGCAGGCCATACAGTCTCTGCCGTAGCTACTCAGCTCTGCTGTCATAGTACAAAAATAGACAGAGACAATACCTACATAAATGCATTTGGTTATGTTCTAATAAAACTTAATTTACAAAAATAGGCCATGGACCAGATTTGGTCCACGGGCTGTAGTTTGCTTATCTTTGCTAAATACCGTTACTATATATAGTTGACCCTTGAAAAACTGGGGGGTTAGGGGTCCAACCCCCACACAGTTGAAAATGTGAGTATTACTTTTTAAATAGATGTATTATATGTATATACTGTGTAGTGGTGGAATATGGGCTTTTGGTGTATCCATCACCCGAATAATGTATGAGGTTGAACAATTAAGTTCAAGAACTCATCCTACATACCTGATTGCTGATTATGACTATGGTTACCAGATGGCCCAGGGGAGTACTTTGAAGGTGACCATAGTGATATTCAGCAATGAAGTATGTAGCGCTTTTTCTAGGACGAGTTCACAAATTTAATTGTCAGACCTTGTGCAATGACAGCTCTGATGGCCATTCCATGAAAGAGCTCCAAAATTGCTTTGAAGGGTGGACTGGGCACTGGCGTTGGTGCACAGCTTCCCAGGAGGAGGACCTCAAAAGTGACCGTGGTGATACTTAGCAGTGAGGGATGTAGCACGTGATCGTCCAACCTCGTACATCGTACCCCAGCCGTAATTTTCATCCCTCCCACTCTTAACCCCTTTTGGGTTTCTGATGTCCATCATACCACTCTGTATGACATATTAACTTTTAACTCCCCCAGTACTTAACTACTAATGGCCTCTGTTGACCAGAAGCCTCACCAGTAACCTAAACAGTCGATTGACCCTTATTTCGTGTGCCGTATTACCTACTGTGTTGTGTTCCATGTTCTTACAATAAAGCAAACTAGAGAAAAGAAAATGTTACTCAGAAAATCATAAGGAAGGGTGAACATGTACTATTCACTAAACGGAAATGGATCATCATGAAGGTCCTGGCTTTGGTCATCTTCATGTTGAGGAAGCAGAGGATGAGGTCTTACTGTCCGGGGTAGAAGAAAATTCTCGTGTAAGTGGACTCTCAACAGTTCTAGCTCATGGTGTTCAAGGGCCCACCTGTACTAGTATATACAACACTGTTTGTGCCTTATCACACTGAATCCTCACCCTGCTAAGTCTATTGTGTTGTCAATGAGGAAATGGAGGTTTAAAGACTGTTAGTGCATGGCCAGAGGCACATGGCCAGTAGGTGACAGAGCTGGTATTGGAAGTCATGGTGCAGAGCCTGTATCCTTTTCCATGAGCCTGTCTCTCCTCAGGAGACAAAAGGCTTCCCTTTAGCTCAAGTCATCAAGCTCCAGAGGTCTTCTGCTGCCTTTAGTCTGTGCCTGTCTGTCACTGGTAGAGTGGCAAGGGAGAAGTCAGGGTGTTAGTGGTGGATAGGAAGGCTGATGTGGCCAGTGCTTAGGAGCCTGACTGTGAAAGCAAACCACTTGGATTCGAATCCCAGTTTCTCCTGCACAAGCTGTGGGACTTTTGGCAAGTTACTTGACCTCTCTGTGCCTCAGTTTCTCCAAAAGGAAGAGAGCATGATCACACCAGTATTAGAGGGTTCATGAGGGCCAAATACACAGTTAAGAACTTGTGCCTGGTTAATACTCTTCATGATGTGTATATTTGCTATATGACATGCTGCAACCTGTTCACAAAAATCAAAATCTCACCCCCTTAGGCCAGGAGTTCCTACGCTTCTCCTGGTCATGCTGAGACACCCTGGCGTGGCTTTGCAGTGTGAGAATCCGGGGGCGGGAGGTGGTGGTGGGGGGTGCCCTAGGGCCTTTGCTACATCGCCCAGGGTGGTACACCCTCCTGGGACCTCTGAGCTGGTTAATAAGATTGGTATTTAAGAGCCATTGCACACCAGCCCCAGCAATGCTTTAATTTGCTACACCCCATCCTCCTCCTTTTGCAATAAATTTACTGTGAATAGACTAATTGCAAAATAACCCTAATTGGGTAGTTATCAATGAACAACTTCCTGTGGAACAAAACAGCTTACAATTAATAGCATTTAAGCCATAAACTATTCTTCTGCAGAAAGCTAAGATGTAATTACACCCCATACAGAGATTGTGTTCCCTTTCTGGAAACCATGACACCCGGATTTCCCTCTGCTTAGGAGGGATTTGAGCTTCAGCCCAGTGGTCCTTTTATTTTTTGCTGACTGAGGAAGTGGAGGCAGGGGTGGAGGGAAATTTAATACGCGAGTAAATGTTCATATAAATATGTGCACACACGGAAGGACGCACGGAGTTTCTCATTCCGCTTAACTCACCATCATTCACACTTCAGCCAATAGGATGCCGGAAGTTGAATATAATTATGGAAATGATTCCTCATGGAGCAAAGACTGAAAATTTTAGAGGAAAGGAGATGAATTTTAAGTGTTGATTTTGGTGAAGGGCTCCTATCCTTTGGCCCTTCGCTCAGAGCAGAGGTAGAATCTGGAACAGTTTGGAAGGAGGTGGGAGCTTCATCCCATTTCCTGATACCTGTTTTCACAAGGGGAGGACGGATCCTAGGCCGCACTAATGGCTGTGCTCACTGTAGCCCCCAAGCTGTCACCCCACCCAGAAAACCCCTACCCACTTCCTGCCTCACCACCCTTAACTGCCCCGGCCCCCTGGCCTTTCTGTAGTCTCCAGACACAGACTCCAGGCCTCTGGACACTCCAACTAGACCTCTCAGTATTTCCTGAAAGTGAAACCAAAGTGAAGGCCAAGTACAGCCTGGATGCTAGGGTTTAGTTCCCGGTTCTGCCTTGACTTAACAGTGTGACCCTAACCTCTCAGTGCCTCAGTCTCCCCATTTGTCAAGTGGATACAAATACTCATGCCCTATCTTCATAGAGTTGTTGCTGTAATGAGATAGTGCATACAAAAGGCTCAGTGCATTGGTGGAGAAAAGCAGATGTCTTTGGTCCTTGGTAGCTGTGAAGGGACAATAGTAGTATAAATTAAAGGGCATTCAGGAGGGGAACGGGGAGGGGAAAGGTGGCTTCAATAGGTTCCTCCCTTGTCAGCTGCATCTCAGACTTGGTCTCATTCACCTGACACCCTCCCCACCCCCTCTGTGTCACACCCACCCCTCCAATCCACCCACCTTGTCTCCCTGTCTTGCTTCTTGCCTCTGCAGATCTCAGCCTAAATGCACTTTCTCAGGAAGTCCTCCCCAGGAACCCTGGCCACAGGGTACACACTGGCCCTGGGTGAGGGATGTTCCCCTGCCCCTCCCATTGTCAAAGTGTGTTTCTCAGTAAAGACGGTCTGACCTGAGAGGCATTCTCATGCCAGCTGCCAGACGACACAGCTTTTCCAGCCTCACTGCATTTGTCACAGCTGCACATCAGGAAGCTCCCTCCCTCCACCTGCCCTCATGGCCACTAGCCTCCTCCCTGTGACTTGAATTAAAATGTCCCAAGAAAGGCCCCCCAGGTATCCAGTCCTTCCTGTGCTTCCTCACCCTCTTTGGGGCCAGGCTGGCTGCAGTACAGGCACCTGTGTGAAGAATTGGAGGTGAAAAGTGTGAGAAGGTCTAGGGAAAGTGGTCAGCTAGGAGCAGGGCAGCCCTTGGCTTTAGCAGGAACTCAGGCCTGGGCATCTGTGTAATGGGCAAGGGCAGTTGCTTTCAAGTCAGCTGGCCAGCTGCAGAGTGAAAAACATTTGCATGTGACTAGGGAACCCAGCCCAGAGGTCAGGGATGAGCATGAAAGGAAGAGGCTTCTAGAGGAAGAGAAACTGCGTGGATGTGACAAACCGTCTCTGCCCAGAAGGAGGCTAGCAGCTCTGATAAATGGGTTGTGTGGGGATGGGGATGTCTGGGGGAGAACTGGCCACCCACTGCAGAGAGAGACTGGCAGATGGCACCACCAGCTGCTTAAGGGCTGTCTCCTGTACGTCCCCTCGGCCCCAGAAGCGGTGGGGTAGCTACAGCCTGAGCAACCAGCTTCTGCAAAAGACAGCTGGCATCTAGTCTAGGGAAGGGTGGATCTGTGGGCATCAGCTTGGCCACTCTCAGAGCACCCAATTTCCCCATCTGTCAGCCAGAGGCAGGTTTTATTCCAGGTCTTTTGCTATATCACCAATGACGAGAAAATGAGGGAACAGCTGTGCACAGTTAACAGGTACCCCACAAATGGACCAAATGGATCCTCATACTTGGTTTTCCCAAGACCACTTGCAGAGGCCCCAGCTGAACCTTTTGTTGTCTCCTGCCGAGGAAGGCACAGAGTCCAGTGAAGAAGAGGTGTCCAGTCAGAGTTCAATGGAGCTGGGCAAAACTAGTCCATCCCAACAGTCTTCCTTGGACTTCCCTGGGGAGTTTGGGAAAGAGACTTTGCCAAATCCAGTAAAAATCAGCAGACTCTATTCGTCGGTCACCCACTATGTGCCAGGCATGATCTTCCCACATACTTTCTACAAAGGGCCAGATAGTAAATATTTGAGACTTTGCAGACCATGTGGTCTCTGTTCCAACCCTTCACCTCTACCATTGCAGCGTGAAACCAGCCGTAGACAGTACATCAGCAAATGACCATCATGGCTATGTTCCAGGAAAACTTAGTTAAGGTCACTGAAATGTAGATTTCACATAATTATCATGTATTGTGAAATTCTATTCTACTTAATGATTTTTCTTCCAACCATTTAAAAATGTAAAAACCATTCTTAGCTTAAGTTCCATAGCAAAACAGGCAGCTGCAGGCTACAGTTTGCTGACCTTCATTCTAAAACCTGAGGATACAGCGGTAAACACAAGTGGAGAATGTCTAGTCCCTGTGCAGGGCTTCTACCCTGCATCCTGCACCACTGTGTCCACTGACTCTGAGAATTATACATCATGATGGCTCTGGCCCCACAGAGCTTCTGCCTAACAGGGGATGCCAGGGGTGCAAGTGAATAGATAGACCTGCAGTCCAGTGTCTGGATATGACTTAAGCAGCTTATTTGAAGACAAATAAAGCAGAAAGAGAGGACCGGGAGATGGGGAGGCATTTAGGTGGCAGCCACAGAAGGCCTCTCTGAGGAAGCAGGGTCTTGGGGAAGAGGGAATAGCCCTGGGAACAGGCTGGCCTGTTCCGGAAGCAAAAAGGAGGTCCTGAGGCTAAAACAGAGGTAGCTGGGAGGACGTCAGAAGGGAGTCATACCTTTAGGCCCCGCCAAGAAGTTTGGGTGTGTTTTGCCATGATGAGTTGGAAACCACTGGAGGGACTGAACAGACTTGTAATAAGATCTGATTTAACCTCCTCCTTTTAGTTTTTTTTTTTTTCCTTCCTTTATGCTATTTTCATTTTGTTGGCTAAGAACACAACACAAGAGCTACTGTCCTCACAGATGTTCAAGTTTACAACACGGGAGTGTTACCTGTAAGTACCGTGTTTCACAGCAGATCTTTACAACTTACCTCACACAGCTGAAACCTTTTGTTTGTAAATTTTATTGTCTATATTTAAAGTATACAACATGATGTCATAAGATGCTTATGGGTAGTAAAATGGTTACTATCGTGAAATTTAAGATACCCACCATCTCATAGTTACCTATTTTGTGTGTGTGCACACACGCACGCAGCAAGGAAAACTGATGAAGCAAAAATCCTGAATACGATACAAATTATTTGCTCTGGTCCTGTTCTGTATTAGATCTCCAGACTTTATACACATTGAGCAGTGACTCTCACTTCCCTTTCCTCCACTTCACCCCTGGAAACCACCATTTTATTCTTTGCTTCTATGAGTTTAACTATTTTAGATTCCTCCTATACCCGATCATTCAGTATTTGCCTTGCAATGACCAGTCTATTTCACTTAGCACAATGTCCACAAGGTTCATCCATGTCATCGTATATTGTAGGATTTCCTTCTTTTTGTTTTATTTTATTCTTTAATTTTGTTTTGTTTTGAGAGAGAGTCTCACTCTGTGACCTGACATCAAAGCTCATAGCAACCTCAATTTCTTCGGCTCAAATAATCCTTTTACCTCAGCCTTCTGAGGAGCTGGGACTAGAGGCACCTGCCATAACTCCTGACTAGTTTTTTTCTATTTTAGTAGAGACGGGGGGGTCTCATCCTTGCTCAGACTGGTCTCGAACTCATGAATTCAAACAATCCACCTGACACGGCCTCCCAGAGTGCTAGAATTACAGGTGTGAGCCACCATGCCTGGCATGGATTTTCTTCTTTTTAAAGCAATATAATGTTGTTTTATGTGTATACCACATTTTTTAAATCCACTCATCCATCAAAGGTCATTTAGGATGTTGTCATGTCTTGACTGTCGTTAACAGTCCTCTTATAAATGGTGGGCAATCACCTCACACTAGTTAGGATTGGCTGTTATCAAAAAGAAAAAAAGACAAGTATTGGTAAGTTGTGGAGAAATTGGAACCTTTGCACACTATTGGTGGGAATGCACAGTGACACAACTGCAATCGAAAACATGTGGCAGTTCTTCCAAAAAATCAAAAATAGAACTGCCATAGGAGCTAGCCATTCCTGCTTCTAATCTGACTTAGCTTTCAAAAGACTAGAAACATAGGGAGGTTCTGGCAAGGGTCCCAGGGAGAGGAGATGGTTGTGGTGAAAAACAAACTCAGGACGTGTATAAAAAAAATGCCATCGGGAGTGGCCAGTGGATCAAGCGGGAATGACCATCAGTTGGTCTTTCCAGCTCGTGGGTTTCTTCTGGGCACAAGAACTACTCAAGCCTGATCTTATGGCATACTTTATTGTGTTTCTATCCACTGTGTGTCAGGGAGCTGGGTCCACCAGTCCCCCAGCACCTGCCCCCTCCCCAGTGGGAGCTGAGTCCCACCACAGGGGCCAATTCCACTCTGCCTTTTCCCTCTAAAGCACTTTGGCATTTGCTCTGCCCCACCCCCGGACACCGCCCAGACTCGGAATAAGAAGGAAAGCCAGCTGCCACCCACAGGTTCCTTAGAATGCGAGGTGCGTAGGTATGGGAAATACAAATGCCCCTTCAACTCCCTCCCACCTCCTTCTCCACCCCATCTCCTTCCCCCAGGAATGTTCTGCCAGCTGCACTGTTCTGCCATTCACTTTAAAAGTTGTCATTAGGGTGTGTTTGTTACCTAAACTGTCATGCCTGAAAGCCAAGCGGAAGGGTTAGGCACAGAAGGAAGACAAAACCGCCAGCCCCTGAAGGAGTGGGATTAACGCCCTTTGGGGTTGCCATCGAGCACACCTTTGGGAAACTTGATGCATAAATGAGTGCTTCCCTAGCCGAGGGTGTTTCAGACAAGAGGATCACGGCTAGGTGGATTTTGCTTCTGCTTCTCATATGCTCACAATGACATCTATAGACTAGGGGATTGAGAGCGTGCTTGTAACCCCGCATTTGCGGACTGCTTCTTGGAGATCAGCTCTGTGGCAGAAAGCCTAACTAATCGGCTTCCCTTTTGTTAGAGGCTAGAAGGAGTCTTTTGAAAAAGGGGCGACTCTCCTGCATTTCTGGGAGGCAGTGGGGCAGGGCCTGGAGTTCATAGATACCTGTTACCTCTGCTGCTTCTCTGGCCACCCTTCACCTTGGCACAGTATCCCTGGCTAATGTGGCATACAGAGACATCTGCAGGCCAGGCTTTGTTGCCAGGAGTGTCGCAGGCAATTTGAGATTACTAGTAATTCAGGTACTACAGTTGGCAAGCTTCTTTTTTAATAAATTGGAGCAGAATCACAGATTCTCCTAGCAACTGGCACCACGTTAGACACTCGGTAAGTATCTGTGGCTTATTGAGTAACACGACCATAAGGGAATGAATGAGTCCCTGCTTTTTTGCACCTCAGTGAGAAAGTAAGAGAGTCCCAAGCATCCCCTGGAAACTTATCCTGTATGTGAACATCATTCTCCCCTATGGCAAAATACTGAAATACTTGTAGCCAGAAGAGCTCCACCCTGTTGGAGCTCAGAGTTGGGTGCCAAGGACACACAACAGAGAAGGACACGGAGATTGGTGACCCTTCTCATGCAAGGAGAAGAGAAAGAACCAAGAAGTCAGAGGGACCAGCCAGGTGATCTTTAAATAATCAAAGGAAGCAATGGATAAAAGGCCCTGGGAGATCAATTTAGTCTCACTGTGAAAAAACTTGCTAAGAATTTGAGCTGCTCCCAAATGGAACAGTTCCTAGTCTTTGGACAGATTGAGTTCATTCATTCATTCATCTAGTATTTATTCAGCCACTTACTCTGTGCGAGGCACTCCTTTTAGGTACTGGGGAAAGAGATATAAGTGCCTTAACTTTACTCATCTTTGAATATTCAGTGCTTGCCATATCCTAGGCCTGTCTTACCCTCCCTGGGTAAAAAGATAGTATGGTCTGGTTGTTTTGGCTTTGGTGGCTCAGCTTCCCTTAGCCCTAGGTACTATGCAGAGGCCTGTGTGCCGCAAGCAAAGGGATGGGAGTGGGCATTTAGAAACCTCTGGAAGAGCTGGTTCTGGGCATGGTACAGCCACCATCTAGGGACCAAACTTTCACCAGCTCCCTTCAATATTCACTTATTCAACAAGTATTCATTGAGTATCCTCTAACTGTGCCAGGCCGTAGGTTTGGGGGATTCATCTGGGAAACAACAACAAAAAAGCAAAACCAGGATCCTTATGTTCATGGAGCTTATAACTTATTTAATGTGGATGGGGAAACACTGGAGTAAAATGAGCATAAAATATACGTTCTGTTTATAAAGTTTGCAGCATCAATCATGGCTTCTGCAGAAACAGTTGTGTTTTATAGTTGACCTGAGAGAGAAAACCTGAGTTAACTGCAGGAAGGGCGGGAGAGGGACGTTCCAGGCCAAAAGGGCATCGGGTACAAAGGCCCTGGGGTAGGAAGAGGTGTAGGGAATTTGAGTAACTCACAGGGCCAGCAGAAGAGCTGTGAATATGAGCAGAAGGGTCAGTCTGTCCTCTTCCCAGCCACGTTTTAACTAAGCCTAAAACCTCTGCGTTTAGATGATGTGTCTTTGCTTTGAACAAGGAGAATGTAGACAGAGGCATTGCTCAGGACCAAACTGACATTGCCAGAAGGCTAAGGAAGGCTCAATCCCAAAGACAGATAACGCCCTGGTGGGCTGGGACTGGGAGCAGGTCCCACATCTTCTCTCCAAAGAACCATGCTTCTTTTCCTTTGGGCTATGACCAAGGGACCCATGGGATAGCCTGGGGTGAGGAAAATACCCCCACCTGCAATTCTTAGCCCTGGATTTAGGCTAAGAGTCAGGCTAAGACTTGGGAGGTCTTACCTCCTATTGTGCCGTTGTTTCTCATGACAGCCAAGCCACAGGAGGATATCTTCAGTGTCTCTAGCGGTGGCACAGACTCAGTACCCTGGGCTGTTTCACCATCATAGAGCTATTATGGGGTTAGGGGAAGCCTTTGAACCAGACTTGCTCAAAAGACCTACGGCCCCTCTACCACTCCACCAGTTGCAAAAGCCTTGGACAAGGTGCCTGTTTTCTCTGAGCCTCACTTCTTCCCTAGGAAACAGATTGTGTGAACACCTCCCCCTGCCTCCTCAGGTTGCCCAATGAAATACTGTATTTGAGAATACTGTCATTATTCCATTGATCCAGCAAATATTTACCAAGCACCTGTTACAAGTCAGCAACAGGCCACCTCTAGATTGGCAGTTCTCATGGTCCTGGAAGCCTGCAGGTGGGCATGGAAGACCCGCTTCTGGGCAGGGTAGCTTGTGGTGCTTTTCTCAGCCTTCTGTAAGTTCTTTGCCGGGAGCTACACGGACTGCCAAGGACAGTGTAGAGAATGGTGATTTAAAGAGGGCACAGCTCTTGATTCAGCAGCAGTTTCTTCCCACCACCAGGGCGCCCAAAGTAGATACCTTATGCAAAAAGAGAGAGCCCAGACATGGCCCTAGAGTGAGTAGATAAATGTGGGACCCAGGTACTAGCTGGTTCCTCCTTTCTGCCCAAACCAACAAAAACCAGCTTGCTTTTTCTCTTCTTTTAGATTATTTGGCAGGCAAGGGCTAGGAATCTGTATCAACCCCACTTCCTTCTAGAAACCTTCTTGACTCTCTCTCCCCACACGTGCCTCCTTAAGTCTCTATCAGGTACCCAGACCACATTCCCCCAAATCACTCTGCCTGCTCCCTGGTGGGGCACCCATCACACTACAGTGGAGTTGCCAGAGTCCTCTGTAGCCCCCAAACAGCCACAGGGGGCAAGTCCTTGTTCCTGTGTGTCACCCTCAGATCTTCAGCCCCTCCCTCCAGGGCTGGGACATAAAGACTCAGGTTTTTAGGTACTTCCTGAATGCCAGGTGTGGAGGTCAGGCCTTTGCATGCAGGGTCTCAATGAGCCTTCTCCATGACCTGGAGAAAGGATGTTGTCTAACCCTGCTGGGCAGATGGAGAAACTGAGCCTTGGAGAAGTTAAGTAACCTCCCTAGGGTCACTCTTGAAAGTGATAGACCTTGAACTCCAACTCAGTACTGCCTGACTTCAAACCCCACACCTTAGCCTCTTGGTTCACTGGCACTTTTAATAAATGAGGAGCTCAAAGGTGTTAAATGACTAATCCAATTTCTCCGGGGGGCGGGGGGGAACATGCACAGCAGCATCAATTAATGCCTTTCTCTAGCTGTTCATTACTCACTTTTCTTGTAGCCAAAAAAAAAAAAAAAAAATAGGGAGCTAAAGTCTCTATGCAAGAATCTGTTTTTATATAATAGCACTTAACCTTACCAAGGGATTGCTTTAGGGACTGTTCTAAGTGCTTTAGCCACATTAACTTGTTTATTCCTTATCACAATTTGTATTCAAAGATGTTGAGGCACAGAGAGAGAAAAAACCTACCCCAAATCACACATTTGACCGATAGCACAGCCAGGCTCTGAGCTCAGAGACTGTGGTTCTGGTGGTGTGGCAAGGTGCTTAACCACTGAGCTTTGCTGCCCCTGACAGCAGGTGAGTTTGGGGCCAGTGAAGTCCTGTGTCCCTTAAACTTGCTTCCTGTGCTGTATCTGTCTGTTGCAAAGAGACCTACACAGTCAGATAATTCACCTTGGTCTGGTGGAGGGGCTGATAACATCCAGGACCCACTGGACTCACCTTCAAAGTCAGTCCATTGCCTTGGGTGAAAGATAGCTAGCCGCAATTACCTCCCATTTCTCTGCCAGTCTCCACTCGCCTTGGTATATTTGTGTTAGTGTAAAAATGACAAAGCCATAATTTTCCATTGTATCCTTCAGTCACCCATGAGAGATTGGATTTAGGTCACAATTTATTACCCTGTGGAATTGAATCCAATTTTTAACACCATGTCAGCCATTCTGGTATTAGAGCCTTTTAATGGCTGTGAAATTTATCCAATGATAAAGTAATTTAAAACATATGTAGGAAGAACATCAGGCAAATTGATGTGTATAGAACCCTGTGGTAAAAATTGAATAGGAGATAAACAAGGAAAATGGTGATTGATTAGGAGACAGTTGAAATAGGGCTCGCTTTGATAAACTCTTAATGGTGAAATTAGTAAACTAATTTATTCTTCACAATTTTGAGGAGGGTTTATGTTGCCCTAAATCAGAATCAAGGCTGAGCCACAAAGTGCAAATTAATAGCTCACCTTGGAGTGTGGCGCGGTTAGAGTGAGGAGCCTGTTCCTGGTGATGTTTCCAGAGACCAAAGTTGAAAAGATGGTGAGAAGACAGAATACTGGCTGGGAGAGCAGAGTTCTTTTTTTAGATATTTAAAACCTTGGGGGGATGGGTGGGATCACACCTGTGGTGCATCTTACAGGGGTATTTGCGAAACTTGGTAAATGTAGAATGTAAAGGTTTTGGCACAGTAACTGAGATAACGCCGGAAAGGCTATGTTAACCACTGTGATAAAAATGTGTCAAATGGTCTATGAAGCGAGTGTATGATGCCCCATGATCATATCAATGTATACAGTTATGATTTAATAAAAAAAAAAAACCTTGCTCAAATAATGTAGAACGGGTACTCATTATAATTTCTTTAATTATTCAAATGATAACTGTATACATTCTCATTATTTAAAAAAAAAAACTGAACACTACAGATTAAGTAAAAATCTGTCCTAATTTTTTTTTTCCCTTTGGATACCTATATCCAACACATACAAACACAGACAGTTTGGTTTTATGGTGAGGACATTCGTAGATTGTATGAAAGGGGTGTATAAATGTGGAACTTGTAAAAATATAGAATCTGGCTGTGAGGTGGGAGAATTCATAAGTTATACGAAACTGTATTTTTCATTCAAGTGTTATCCAGGTCAGAGCACCGCCTCAGTCTGTGGCAGAGGATGGAGACTTCAGTTACTCTTTGTAATGGTTATTACTTCGCAGTGTGGACACACCACAGTGTAACTGGCTGTTCCCCTATTCAGGGACATTTAAGTTGCCAGTTTTTTATTCTATTGAGTGACTGATTTCCCTGTTCTCATAAAGATGTCTATAACTAGTACCATTCTGGGTGCATTAAAGACAAGCTAATTTGCTACCTCGAATGGATGCCCCCAGGACTTTAGACCTTCACTGCCTTGGGGACCCCGAATGGAGACTGGCTGTGAGGCCACATCCTCATGGTGATAATAGTTTTGACTTTGTAGGGTTGTGAGGACTGAATAAGATGATCTGTGTGAATTGTTTTAAAAAGGGCTGTCTCTAGAAGGGTAGCTCCTGTCTTCTGGGCACATACCCAGAAGAATAGAAAGCAGGGTCTTTTAGAGATAATTGTATACCTTTGTTCATAGCAGCATAATTCACGCTAGTTAAAAGGTGGCAGTAACACAAGTGTTCATCCATGGATGAGTGAATACACCAAATGTAGCAGATATTTACCATGGACTATTATTTGGCCTTAAAAAGGAAGAAGGAAATGTCATCAAATACTACGGCATTATGCTAAGGGCAACCAGTTAGTCACAATAGGACAAATGCTGGTTGATTCCCCCATACAAGGTTTCTGGCATATTCAAATTTAAAACTATAGAGAATAAGATGATAGTTGCTGGTGGCTTGAGGGACGGGGAAGTAGGAAGTGGTTTTTTATATATCTATATTTTTGAGCCTAGTCTTACTTTGTCATCCTTGGTAGAGTGCCCTGGTGTCACAGCTCACAGCAACCTCCAACTCTTGGGCTTAAGCAATTCCCTTGCCTCAGCCTCCCAAGTAGCTGGGACTACAGGTACCCACCACAACGCCAGGCTATTTTTTTTTTTTTTTTTGGTTGTAGTTGTCATTGTTGTTTGGCAGGCCCAGACTGGATTCAAACCCGCCAGCTCCTGTGTATGTATGTGTCTGGCGCCCTGGCCGCTGAGCTATAGGTGTCAAGCCAGAAGTGGTTTTTTAATGAGTAGAAGATTTCTGTTTTGCAAAATGAAAAAGTTCTGGAGATTGGTTGCACGACAAATGTGAATGTGCTTAACAGAACTGTATTGCTCACTTAAAAACAGTCAAAATGGGGCGGTGCCTGTGGCTCAGTGAGTAGGGCACCGGCCCCATATGCCCAGGGTGGCGGGTTCAGACCCAGCCCCGGCCAAACTGCAACAGGGCGTTGTGACACGCGCCTGTAGTCCCAGCTGCTTGGGAGGCTGAGGCAAGAGAATTGCATAAGTCCAAGAGTTAGAGGTTGCTGTGAGCCGTG
Source organism: Nycticebus coucang (assembly GCF_027406575.1). NCBI lineage: Eukaryota > Metazoa > Chordata > Mammalia > Primates > Lorisidae > Nycticebus > Nycticebus coucang. Next base: position 93,881,549 of record NC_069791.1, on the reverse strand, counting down.
TGATGCCACGGCACTCTACCCAAGGACGGTACAGTGAGACTCTGTCTCTAGAAAAAAAAAAAAAAAAAAAACAGTCAAAATGGTAAATGTTATGTGTATTTTAACAATTCTTTTAAAAGTGTAACTCTTTCAACTATACACCTACATGAAAGAAAAACACAAGTATATTCTAGTGGGGGGAGGAGGGAGAGTGATTGGTAAGCTCTCACCTAATGTGTACTGGGGCATACAGCACACCAACTACACCTTGAACTTTACCTTGGAAGCAAAAACAATGTCGCCTAAACATTTGTACCCTCATACCAATCGGAAATTAAAAAATAAAAAAGTTACCTCTTCTAGAAAGACGCATTGCCTTATTTAAGTCCTGCTGTAACCCACCGAAGCAGGCTTCTTCCATCTCCCATGTTACAGATAACAGCCCTCCTGCAAAGTGAGCCGAGTGGTTTGTTCCAGATAAGTTATTTCACCTTTATTCTAGGCTGTTAGGGGGCCACTGATGGGTTTTCAGCAGAACAGTGGCATCCTATGATTTCTATTTTATAATAGGGCTGCAAACTTTCTGTAAATGGCCAGATAGTAAATATAGTAGAACCTCTGTAGTTGACCAACTCCCTACACTGACCACCTCCTTAAGTGGACCTAATTTTCCTAGACCAGACATGCACCACATATACGTATCAGAAGGATGGGCCTAGTTCTTTATGTTGGCCACCTCCATATGTTGACCAGTTTGTTACAGTCCCTTGGGTGGTCAACTACAGAGGTTCTGCTAATTTAGGCTTTTGCAAGGCATAAGGTCTTTATCTTAACAACTCAATTAAATATGTAGACAATGTATAAATGAATAGGCAGGGCTGTGCTCTAATGAAAAGTTAGTTATAAAGCAGCAAGGCTGGACTTGGCCCAAGGCCATGGGTGGCTGACCCCTGCTTTAGAGAGCTCTCTGGCCACGATAACTAGCTGTGGTAGGTTGAGACGAGACTCACAGGTAGGATAGTTATCTACCCTCACTGTACCACCCAAAAATCAAGCATGTCCTAACTTAGGAGTTGGTAAGACCCTCTCAAAGAAGCAGGGTGCCCCATGAGTCCTAACATAGGTTCTGCCTCTGCTCTGCCCCTGTTTACCCCATTCACACTCAAGGTTCCCAAAGTGAAGGGTCCTGGTAAGGTCACCTGGAGTCACAGTGCAGCCATGGCAGCTGGGCTGGTCACAAAGGAACTGCGGTCTGCACTCCTGCTGTTGGCTTGACAACACCACTGTTTGTTTCAAGACTTTATTAGCATTGCAGTGGGGGACTGAGAGAATTTAGAGGTGCTATTGCTATCACTTTCTCTGCCTAGGCCTCAAAGTGCAATTAACCTGGTTATCTGGCCCTTCCTCCCTGTGTTTATTTCTATGAACACAGGAAATGCACTATTAGGTGCACAGAACGCTATCAAGGAATTTAACTGTAATTTAAAAGGCTCTATGGGGGTCAGCACCTGTGGCTCAGTGAGTAGGGCGCTGACCCATATACCGAGGGTGGTGGGTTCAAACCCAGCCCCGGCCAAACTGCAACAAAAAATAGGTGGGCGTTGTGGCGGTCACCTGTGGTCCCAGCTAATGGGAGGCTGAGGCAAGAGAATCACCTAAGCCCAGGAGCTGGAGGTTGCTGTGAGCTGTGATGGCACAGCACTCTACCAAGGGCAATAAAGTGAGACTCTGTATCTACAAAAAAAAAAAAAAAAAAGCTCTATGGGGAGGACCCCAGTGGCTGATTAATAATACATTTGTAGAGCAATAAAGACTCCAGCAGATCAGTGGAGCTCAGCCTCCAGACTTTATTTATGCATCTGAAATCTTATGAGGTTCCTCTCTGGAGAGGTTTCTATACTAGGGGGCGGGGAGGTTCTATAGCCTGAAGAACATTGGACAGGATCTTGTGAAGTGGGGAATGCCAGACATGGTCCTGCCTAGATTGTGGGCAAGGACGCAGGGTTCTAATCCCTGAGGTTCTGGACTTGAATGCTGGTTCAGCCAGGGGCTAGCCATGGAACCGAGGGCATGCCACTTACACATTTTCTGCCTCATTTGTCCCATCTCTAAAATGGGGCTAATGATAGGATCTACTTCATAGGTCCCTCTGAATGAGGTGGTGTGTATAAAGCACATGACAAAGTACCTGGCACAGCAGAGTCGGGGCCTATTCAGTATGAGCTGTCTTATTCCTGTTTTATCATTAATAATGGTAGGTCCTTCTGGGAAGCTCGGGTGACCAAGCCTGATTCTGAAAAGCTTGCAAAGGTCAGTTGGCATTCTTCGATCTCCGCCAGCATCAAGACCTTGCGGTTCACATCCCGAATCTCACTCACTGGACCATCTCTCTCTCCTCTGCAGAGAGTCTCCCCCGCCAAGTTGCCAGCATGTCTTGTGGATTGTGGTAATAAGTTCCTAACTCACCTGCTCACATCTCCCTGCTGTACCCCCGACCCCTCGCAAGGGAATGTCCATTGTACATCCAGAGTATGCTTCTCAAGTTGTATGTTGAACCCTGTTGCTTGTGGGCTGAAAACCTGCCAAAGGCTGCTCGCTGCACCTTGGGTGAGTCTGCAGCCCCACCAAGGCCTCATTGCCCTTGGGTGAGTCTGCAGCCCCACCGAGGCCTTCAAGAGCTCATTGCCCTCTGGCCTTGCTCCCCCTCCAGCCCCACCTCCTGTTATTGTCACCCCTTCTCCCTGCTCCCGCAGCCTCTGAAGAAAGTAGTCATCAGCAAAAGGCCTTCCCACATGCTGTTCTCCCTGCCCACACCCCTGTTCTCAGGTCTCCACTGATGAGCTCATGCCATCTTCTGGATCTGACTTTAAATCCAGTCATGTTTTCTCAGGGTGAACTTTGCTTCTAGAGCTTTTACCCCAGCTTGTAATATACATGTGTTCATTTGGTGGTTTCCAAATTAGACTAAAAATATCCAGGTCAGGTTCTATATTTCTTTCCATTACTTATGCATACTTCGCAGCTGGTGCAAAGTAGCCATACAGGATAGATGGATGAAAGGGTGGGTGGATGGATGAGTGGATGGATGAAAGATGAGTGAATTGAACAGACAGGTGGATGAATGGAAAGGCTGAGTATATGGATAGATGGATTAGAAGGGTCCAAGTCCTCAGGCAAAGAGTTAAATAAGCATGCTTTGCGATGGTCCAGGTAAGACAGGACAGTGTGCTCAGTTAAGAAAGAGGAAGGTTGTATTTGAAAACAATACAGGAGGGAAATTTATTAGAACTTGACAATTTATTGGCTCTAGAGATAAACAAAGAATCGGGGTGCATCAAAGAAGACCCCTGGATTGTTGGTTGGAGTGATGGGTCTTGGTGTCCCTGACTGGAAGGGGGAGAAGGTGCCACATCTGGAAAATGTGGCTGATGACTGCACCCCCCACTATGGTGATGGTAAATGAGGGCATGTGTACTCCTAGGCTATTTTGCAAAGCTGATAGAAGTGCAGGAAATCGTGAAGGAAGGAGTCCAGCACCAACAGAGCTTTTAAAACAGAAAGAACAGCTGTGCAGAAGTTCTGAGGTTCCTGAGAAGTTGGCATGACCAAGGAACAGAAAGGTGGAGAGGGCTAAAGGTTAGCAAGCAAAGGAGATGTGGGTGACAAGGGCAAAGAAGAGGGCAGGGTCTAGTCACAGAGGGCTTTGTAGGCCATCAGAAGGAACTTGGAATTGTCCCTCGATGGAATCATTTGGCATCACAAACCCCACATCTGACTTCTCTAAGAGAGGGGTCCTCGAACCAAAAATTGCTGTTTTTATAAAAACACAGCCATGCCCATTTGTTTGTGCGTGGTCTGCAGCTGTTTTCCAACCTCAAGGGCAACAGGGATAGTACAGCCCCCCCAGAGCCTAAACTATTTACAGTCTGTCCATTTACAGAAAAAGTTTCCTGACTCCTGTCCTAAGCCAGAAGTTCCTGCTTGTTATTGCCAGTGTGTATTCGAACATTTTGCAAATTTGTCATTGTCTTCAAAACTGATTAATGGGAATCAATTACACGTTTAACAAGGAATAACTAAAACTTGTCTCTGCTGTGTTTTCAGTTGACTTTCAGGGATGGGGTGGATGGATGGAAAGGTCAGGGGAGAAATGCTCCGATTTCAGCTCATTATAAAAATCCTGCAGCCTGTGTCCCAGATACACCTGCACTCACTGGAAGGATGCTGCACAAAGGTAGGATGACCTGACACACACCAGCTGCTCAACAAATGTTTGTTGAATGGCTAATGAATGAACAATGACCTTTAGGGAGATTCAGAGCCAGCCTTACACCCAGAGTGTTGTAATACCGACTTAGAAATAAGGGCAAAGAATTACCAGCCTGCTGCTGCTTTTTACCTGGGTGCTGAGCTGACTTGTGCAGGTGGCCTGAACCCAGTGGTGCCACCCACGTGACGTGAGAGAAGCCCTTGGATTTCGCTAGTAGGTCGCACACAGCATTTTCACTTCCGTGGTCTCCCTGGGAGCAAAACTGGGCCCATAGGAATATTGGATCATCCTTTAGAAATGCTGGTGAGAAACAGTGACAATTGTCACCATCTCCGGATTCTAATTACACCGCTGCGTCTCTCAGGAAGGAAGAGACCTTTTGCCACAGGCACACTTCTCTAATCTGAAACCCAACACAGGCTCGGTTTAATTACATGTGTACTTCCTGAAATCATGAGAAAGGTTCTGAAAAACCCACTTGCTGCCTGTCAGGACAAAGGACATTGATCTTCAACCTCCAGCTCCACTGGCACCTTCAGCCAAGACAGATTCTAAGTGTGAGAAGGGGCAGAAACACTGCAAGAGAAGCCAACTTGTGGGTGAGAAGAGACCAACGGGGAAAAATAGTAATTTATCTGTGATACCTTTGAATTTCTTTCTAGAGTGAGAATGGGAAAAAAAATATCACAATACACAGATGTGACTCTGGAGGCTTCCAGACAGTAATAATAGCAGTAGTGATAGGTGGGGTTGTTACTTGAGTACCATTGTTCCCACTTGGTGGACATGAATGATTGAGAAGCACTGAAATTTTTTATATCAAACATCATGTATTACATACCTCCTTGGATCTTTCATCTTTTAAATCCCCAAATGAGATTTGCCCAAAGGTGGTTGGTCATCTTACTTTCTGCATTGAACAGCCACTTAAATGCTGGTGGCTCCTCAATCATGCCTCTTCCTAGACTTTCAGAATCCTGCACTCAAGTAGTAGTAGGTAGATATGATGAGTTGCCTTGAGTTCTCCCCAAAGATACTGACATCCTACCCCCCAGAACTTTGTGAGCATGACCATATTTGGAAACAGGGTCTTTGCAGATGATCGGGTTAAAATGATATCATTGGAGTGGACCCTGATCCAACATGACTGTGTCCTCATAAAAAGGGAACATTTGGACACAGAGACAGATACACACACAGGAAGCACGCCACGGGAATGTGAAGGGACAGACTGGAGTAATTAATACACCTGGAAGAACACCGCCGATTGCCAGAAATCCACCAGGAGCCAGGAAAGAGGTGTAGAGCAGAGTCTCCCTTCCCACCCTCTGCAGGAACTAATACTACCAACTGCTTGATCTTGGACTTGAAGTCTCCAGGCTCTGGTACAGTAAGTTCCTATTGTTAAAGGTCCCTCATGGTGGCACAGTGGGCATCAAAATTTAGGTGTCCCACTGACATCTCAAACCCACATCAGCCTTTCAACCAAATCCAGCCTGTTTTTTTTTTATTCTCCATTTAAGTTGGTGATGCCAACATCCATCAGTCCCTCTAACAAAAAAATCCATGTGTCGTCTTTTCTTGGCAGGTATTTAGGCTAGTGTGAAGGCCACGGTCAGTAAACTGTGCTTACATCTTCAAATCGGTAGGTAATAATTAAAAATTGGAGGACTTCATTTAAATTTCCAGAATAGCTGGGCACGGTAGCTCCCGGCTGTAATCCTAGCGCTCTGGGAGGCTGAGGCAGGTAGATTGCTTGAGACCAGCCCAAGCAAGAGCAGAAAAAAGAAAAGAAAAAAGAAAAAACTAGCTAGGCATTGTGGTGGGTGCCTGAGGTACAGCTACTCGGGAGGCTGAGGCAAATGGATCACTTGAGCTCAAGAGTTTGAGGTTGCTATGAGCTGTGATGCCACGGCACTCTAACCAGGGCCACAGAGTGAGACTCTGTCTCAAAAAATAACAATAATTAAATTTCCCAGAATTCTAGCCTCCCTTGAAATAAAAGGAAAGATCTGGCAACTTTAATTCTGCAGGACCACACTTCGCAATGCTGTCTGTTGCTGAAAGGAAGAGCTTCTGTTTGATGGGACATAGATGTGCCTGTCCTAGTCCCCAGTGCTCACTGTGGTCTCACACCAGGACTCCCTCACGCATCAGGTCACCCTCTTGGCTCCTGGAGCTCCTACATTTAGAGCCCAGAGCTTTACAGAATCACGGGGGACTAATTCCTAAATGGGCCCAGGATGCCACAATTCCCAGTATGAGGAGAAATTAAACCATCCCCTCTGCCAGTGTTTACTCTCAGACTGTCCTCCACCCCTTAATGACTTTCATCCCCCCTTTCCACCATAAGTACAGTCTCTGATAAAAATAATAAAGAATGATGTATGCGGTTAAAAGGCTCTAGGGATGGTGCCACCTACAAACTAGATTTGGAAGAATCTGTTACTTGAAGGGCACGAAGGTGCAAACTTACCAACACGTTGGATTTTCTATAAACAGATGTAGGCACGAGACAAACGTCTTCAAAGCCTGAAAGCGATGATCGAGAGAGACGCGCGTCCTCAAAAGAACTGCAGGGAAAGCATTTGTCATAATTCTCTTCTCAGTGTCCTGCATAATGTCTATCATGACTCAGCGCATCTTACGGGGTAGGCTCAGTCTGTGTCCTGTGCGTAAGGAATACTGAGTTCAGAGCCCACCACTGCCACTTCCTAGCTGTGTGACCTTGGGCAGGTCACCCGACTCTCTGGACCCCATTTGTAAATGGGGATGCTGCTATTTATTTCCCTTTGCAGGACGGGAGGGAAACACTCATTTGGCACTAGGCTTTGCACATAGTAGGTCTCAGAAACACTGAGCACGGTAATAATGGTGATTTAGTTCTGCAGGCTCCAGCCCACTTTCTACTCAATCTTGTATATGACTTTAATAGCTTTGTCCGACTTCTGAGATAAAGCTCCCCCACCCCGCAATCCAGAACTACATTTAATTAGGCATCAGGAATCTCCATTCCCAAACTGAATTGCAATAAGCTGTTTTTCACAATAAAACAATGAATAGGATGGAGCAAGATGACTGTTCTTTTTTTTTTTAAGGAATTTTTCCAGTTTCCTCATAATGAGAGATCATTAAAATAACCAGAAGACAAATGGCACCAAATTAATAAAAATGTAGATCAAATGATCCTCTGTTACCTATTTTTGCTCAATTGCAGTTAAGGAATTCATTGATTAAACTGCCAGCAAACCATTATGGTCGTATTCATTACTATAGCGTAATCTATTTTATTATGATAGAATAATGACTAACACAGTCATGCAGACAGACATTTCTCTGTGGGCTAAGTAATCATTTACTGTAGATCTGCACCAAAGAACACTGGGTAAATTTTGCTTAGGGTAGAATCAAGCCTTAGGGTTGAGAAGGTGGGTTATTTTCCTTGTATCTATCACATGGCTTAGCTGGCTGCATTCCCACATCGAAGGTGCTTTGAATGCTGCTGTGCAATCTCAAACAGGTTTCAGAAATGTCAAAAAAAGTAGACAACAAGCTGATTTGATTTTGTTTTTCGGTTTTTATCTACCCTGTACCCAATAGCTGATCTGATTGATTTCTTATGTGCTTATTTATCCATTAGGCTTATTTATTTATTAAGTGTTTATTCATTATTCATTAGGCAAATAGGTGATAGCCATGCAAAAGTCAGTATCTCAAGACTTTGAGTTAATCTGCACAGACTAAGGGGAGAGGCTAGGATGTGACCGAACAGTTGTGTTAATGGGGATGGGATAAACACAGAGATTTGTAACGTCCAAAGTAGAGGATCGATTTTGCTACCGGTCTCAAGAGTTGGAAGTGGTGATGACTCGGGTGCAGGAAGCAGGCTTTTTGCATTGAAATTCAGCCCTCATCACTGATGAGCTTAGGGGTTCTTAGGCAAGTCGCTTCATGCTTCCAATCCCAGGTTTCTGCTCTGCAAGATGAGAACCACACTGTTGAGATAGATATAAGTTATAGAAATCACTCAATGCGTCCTTATAGTCTCATTAAATCCTCTATTATGGGGGAGCCACTGCCATTAACATCCTGGCTTAGCCCATGAGGATATTAGGACCGAGAAAAAGTACCTTGCCTAAGATCACCCAGCCAGCCAAAGGCAGAGCCAAGATGTGAGGCCAAGTGTGCCATACCTCCAGGCACGTGCTGCAAGGAGGCTGGCATTTCATACACCAGCATTGTTTAAAGGAAGGGTCATATAGTACCCCATGAGGACTACAGGCCCAGGCTTGTTTGGACTGCCAAAAAAATATTTTTAAGCAGGAAATCTGACTTTTTATCTGAAATCTCTTGATTTAGTGGACAACTATTTTAAAACAAAGAAGCAAAGGAGAGTGTGAGTCTAACAAAACCTGTCAGCTGGCCAGGCAGGCCCTGGAGCTGGCAGCCTGCAGGCTCTTCTTCGAAGCAAGGCGCGTCTGCAGGCCGCTTAGTATGCAGGGAGCCCCGCACCGCACCTTCCCCTTCACTTTCTGCTTGGAGGGCTCTTACTCATTTCTGCAGTCAGAAGTCCCTGTCACAGGTTGGCAGTGGGGAGCCAGGCTGCCACTTTCCCAGGCCCTCCTTTTGCTTTGCTCAACACCAGCATCCGTCACTCACTGTTTTCAAACAGGGTAGTTGGAGCCCAGCCTTCAGTGAAACTAGTCTTCTGCGGCCTCATTTTCTGAGTGTTTTGAAGCTGGGCATGAGTTTGCCTTGAGGTCTCCCCGAAGCAGACAGACATACAATATTCCAATTGAGTTGCTTCTGTTATTTTTCCTTTGGGGCTGAGGAGACGCATGATGGAAAGTTCTGGTGCCTTTGTAAGTCACTCCATTTGGTATCAGCATGCATGTGGCAGGTGAGGGGAAGGACGTCCCCTGTCAAGCAGGGGGGACAAGTCCAGACAGGACCCTGACAGCCTATGTCAGAGGGCGGTATGGTGGGAACATTAGCAAAATGTGCTGCAGAAGCAAAAAAAGGAAGGATCATGCCCAAAGGAAGCAATCAGTGAAAGTGTCATAGCTTTTGAGATAAATCACTTGGTGTGGGTATAACTTTACCTCATTTAGAGAGAAGAGGGAGGACAAACCAGAGAGGACGATACCACTGTCACCACCACTGCCAACATCGTGACCAACACCATCATCACCACTATCACCAGGGCAGTGACTGACACCATCTTTCCTCTTATCCATCAATAACCAGTATCAGTGGGAGAATACCATACAGCTCGTCACACATTTTATCTAATTGAGATTCAGAACGCTTTGACTTGGGCAATAGATACGCAGTCTTGTGTCATGGAATAATGTTTCTGTCCACAAACACAATGAAAATATGATGATGGTCTCATAAGGTTATGATGAAGTTAAAAAAATTCCTGTTGCCTAGTGACATCACAGCCATCATAACTCCACAGTGCAGTTATTTTGTTTTTTTTTTTTTTTTTTTTTTTACAAATTTAAGGTCGCCTAAGTGGATAGTGTTTGTAAAGTCTATAGTAGGGTACAGTAATGTCCTCAGCCCTCATGTTCTGATTCACCCAGAGAGACTTCCACTCCCACAGGCTGCCTTTATGATAAGTGCCCTACACAGGTGTACCATGTTTTATCTCTCATGCTGTATTTTTACAGCACCTTTTCTATGTTTAGACATGATTAGATACATAAATATTTACCATTGTGTTACGGCTGCCTGCAATGTTCAGTGCGGTAACGTGCTCTACTAACCTAGGTGTGTGGTAGGCTATACCATCTAGGTTTGTGGGAACCCACGATGTTCACACAGCACAAAATTACCTGACAACTCACAGGACTGTCCTCTCATTTAAAGGTAAAGAAATGGAAGCTTAGAGAACTGAAAGCACTCACCAAGGTCATGCAGCTCACTAGTGTGGTTCCACAGTCAGAGCTCCTTGACTACAGAGCCACAGTCGTGACCACTGCACTATAGGCGGGAAGGCCTTGTAGTCCTTGTGAAGTGTTTTGGGTGCTTCTGGCCCATGGTAAATGCTCAATTAGTGTGAAGATTGTTTGGGAATAACATGAGTGGCTGTTGCCTAAGCAAACAGTTTGTATAGTCGCACACATTTAGAGAAGTGTGGATTAAACAAAGGTAAAGTAGCCAGGCACCTGTAGCTCAGCAGCTAGGGCACTGGCCACATACACCGGGCCTGGCAGGTTTGAACCCAGCCTGGGCCTGCTAAACAACAATGACAACTACAAAAAAATAAAAAAAATAAAAAATAGCTAGGTGTGGCGGGCACCTATAGTCCCAGCTCCTGGGAGGCTGAGGCAAGAGAATCACTTAAGCCCAAGAGTTTGAAGTTGCTGTGAGCTGTGACGCCACAGCACTGTACTGAAGGTGACATAGTGAGACTCTGTCTCAAAAAAAAAAAAAGACACAGGAGAAGCAAGTTTTAATTTGGCTGCAGGACTTGTCAGAGCCTTTTAGGGGTAAATGCACATTGAGAATCTCCAAGAAGCAATGCAGGAATTGTTTCCTCCTGAGCATGGTCAGGACCAGGGTTCCTTGAGAAGCACAGGTCGTGAAGTAATCGACCAAGAGAGCCCCAAAGCGGGGCTCATTTAGCTCAAGATTTCCCGACATTGGCACTGTAACATCTTGGGCGGGGACATTCTTTGTTGTCAGGGGCTATCTCTACTCTTTGGGTTCACTTTGGCCTCAACCCACTGAATACCAGTAATACAGGGCTGCTGGGTTGTGACAATCAAAAATGTTTCCAACTATTGATAAATGTCCCGTTAGGGTCTAACTTGCAGTTGAGAGCCACCAGGTTAGCTTACTTAAAGCATGTAAAAGAGAACATAACAGAAATGGCTGCATTAAAGGGACTGGAGAATAAAGAAAAGACCCCTACATAGCCACACACAGTGGTGCAAAGAGCTCGGATGACCTAGGACCAGGGCTGCCAAAGCAGTGGGTTCCAAAGAGAGAAGGGGCCCCAGAGGTTCAGAAGCTCCCAAAGAAGGAGACCTGGAGGAAAGAAGCCCCTGGTTTTCTCAGGGAAACAGCCACATTTCGGTACCAGGCAGCAGGGAGATTTCAGGGCCCGAGAGGGAGGGCCTTGTCCTGCTCAGGGAAAGGACTCAGAATGGCCAATAGCAGGAAATGATGGTAAGGTGGGGAAATCTGACCTGCCCAGGAATGAAGGAGGCTGACATGGTGGTCAGGGAGCAATTCACTGGAGAAAGTGAATCCATTGGGTTCAGAAGAGGAGGTGGGCAGGGAAAGGATGGAGAGTGTGATCCTGCCATCTTCAGAAGGACCACTGGGCACCTTCCTCTCGCGGGGGCGGTTTGTCAGGCTTTCCCTGAGGCTGCCATAACAAGTGACCACAGCCAGGGTGGCTTGAAGCAAGGTGAATTTATTCTCTCATTCTGGAGAAAGAGAGCTCTGGAGGTGAGAGGTCTGAAATCAAGGTGTAGGGGTAGGTTCCGTCTGTAGCACCCAAGAGAGCACACCTCTCTCCTAGCCTCCCGTGGCTGCAGGCGCCTCTAGGTGCCCCTCCTTTGTCACATGGCTTCTCCTGGCCACCGGCCATTCTGAGTGAGATACGCATTCAGTAAATGGCAACCATGTAAAAATGTTTGTCCTTCTTAGTGTTAGGTGAGTTCCAGTCACCCAACAGTTGGCTCCTCTGTGTACAGGTCAAAAGGAGCAAAGTGGATGGAGGGAAGGGGAGATAAAGTCTCTTCCAATCAGAAGCCTCACTGATGAGGGCATGGGAGTTATACGCCCCTCATCAGCTGTTTGAAACAGGAAGTCTTCTAAGTAATCACCTCCTTTCCACAACCCCAAACCCAGCCACTGTTCTGTGCTCATTAATTATGTACCACCCAGTGTCTAGGCGATACCTTATTAAACAAGGTTTGTCCACGACCAGACAAGTCCCAATGAAGCCAGGAATTAAGATATAGCTTCCTGCGTCACCTAATTGGATTACAAGGATCACATGAGTGCTGTGTGGACTGTGAAATGTGCAGGGGATTATTCAGTAATGACTTTCTTCTGTCGCCCTTCACTAATCCTGTCAATCGGGAATGGTTTTTAGATTAGGAGAGAATCCCACTGGAAGGAGCTGTCTGTCTTATTTACTTGTTGAGTGTCCCTGAGGTTTGGGGAAGCAAGGTAGTTGTAGACCATTTGTTGGCCAGTGATGACAGCTGCCATTTCTAAGCTGGCGACTCTTACCCTCATCACTAGTGTGGGTTCCTGATCCAAATACCCAAATAGAGATTTGTACCTTGGGGTACCACAGGCATCTCAGGGTCTTAAAAAGAAACCACCCTCTTTCTGACTCCAAATTCTCCTGCACTTTCTTTCTTGGTGAGTAATACCACCATCCTCCAAGTTGCCCAAACCAGAAACAAAGGCATCTCTGTGTTATTTCTGCTTCCTAAAATTCTCAACGTCACTATCAATTCTAACTCCTAAACATCTCTTGCACCCACCACCTCCTTCTCCCCAACCATCCTGATTTCTCCATTAGGCCTTTAGGATCTCTCTTTTATAGTGTTACAGCCACTTCCCAACTCTTTCTTCTGCCTCTATTTCTGCCCCCTCTTCCGTCTTTTCTTTAAAAAAAAGAAGAAACAAAGGTGGCGTCGTCCAGAGTGAGCTGTAAAAGAAGTCCTGCACATGTCTCTCCCCTGATGAAAACTCTTCCACCACAAAACCAGGAAACGCATTAATATGATGCATCTTCAATATTTTCTGCCTTTCCAGGCCCAAGCAGGCATTGCTAACCAAACACCGCACAGTTCGCTACTGAGCAGGATTTGGCCTGAGTTTTGCTGTGAGTTCATTGGGTTGTCTACTCACTCGATGTCTCAGAATTCTTCCTGGTTTGCTTTCTGCCTTCCGCTTTGCTTTTGCTAGTCCTCTCCTACCTCCACTATAGAATTCACATCCCAATAGTCCTGAGCTCTGAGCAGTTCAGAGGGACTCATCCCACCTTTGCACATGTTGTTCCCTCTACCTGGAATGACCTTCCTCACATGTATCTTCCTAGAAAACTCTCTTCACTCAAGATTTGGGCATTTTTCTTTAAAGCCCCCATTGCCCAACACCAAAGGTGTTGGTTTGCAAGCCTGAGTGGACAGGGACAAGGCTTATGTATCATTTGCATTCTAGGACCTACCGTGGCTCTGCTGTGCTCAGGAGCTGCTTCTAGCGAGTGAGTGATTGAATAGATAGCGTGTAAGTCCTATGAACGCTTACAGTCTTCCAGACACCAGGCTAAAGCGCTCTGCCTACATTCATAGTACACCATCCTCACAATATCTTTAAAATAGGCATGGTTTTCTTTTTCCATTTTATGTGTGCTAAAACTGAAGATCAGAGCAATGAAGTCATTTGCTCAGGGCCTGGGGGGTGGACCCAGATTTATCTAAACTAGCATTGTCCCAGGGACATTGGCATTAACTGAAGACATTTTTTTTTTTTTTTTTTTTTTTTGTAGAGACAGAGTCTCACTTTATGGCCCTTGGTAGAGTGCCATGGCCTCACACAGCTCATAGCAACCTCCAGCTCCTGGGCTTAAGCGATTCTCTTGCCTCAGCCTCCCGAGTAGCTGGGACTACAGGTGCCCACCACAGCACCCGGCTATTTTTTTGTTGCAGTTTGGCCGGGGCTGGGTTTGAACCCGCCACCCTCGGCATATGGGGCCGGCGCCCTACTCACTGAGCCACAGGCGCCGCCCATGAAGACATTTTTGATTGTCACTGAGGAAGGTGCTCCTGGCATCTAGTGGGCAGAGTCCAGAGATGCTCCTGAATATCTCACAATGCACAGGACACCTTGCCCCCACCTCCAACAGAGAATGGTCTAGTTCGCAGAGCCAAAAGGATCCTCATGCCAAGAGTGAGAGACCCTGCTCCAAAGCTTTTGTACATAGCCATGGCTTTGAATGTCTCCCTATTGTATGTGGCTTTTTAACTGCTGTTGATGTTTTCATTCCTTTTAATTGCTCAGGATCATGAGCTGCACAGATACACCCAGAAGTAGATCCTTTCCCTTTGGTTACACCAGGATAGGCTTTGAGCATACAGGAACATGCATCTGGGTGCCTTTTATAAATCACAGGACTTCACCATTCGGCCATGACAATCTCCAAACATGCTAGAGCTCAGTGTAAGCTATCTCCCTGGTCTGTCCATCCCTGAGGGGTCCCCCCAAACTCACTACCTTATGCAGATTTCCTGCAGCTGAAATGAATCTGCAGATTTTTTTTTCTTTTTGCAGATGTTCTTAAGAGTAAGATAAATATGTAATTTAGAAAAATCCAGAGAACTCGTGATCCGAATCCGCTTAAGCCACATGAAGTCGACAGAGGGTTAACAGCACCCAATTTATTTTCATCAAGAAATTTGAACTTTGGTCCTGGAATGCAACTTAGCTGTAATTCCACATTATTTATTATTCATGGGGCATTGTAACTTACCACAGTCTCTGAGTAATCTTTTTAAGCCTGCCAAAAGAGCAGGTGTTAATTGCTTACACTGGAACATATTTGCTGTTGGAAATGTCACACCATAATTATATCCCATTTCGCTGTCTGACAAGTAATATACTAAAAGAAAATTGGGTTTTTCTTCTTCTTCCTCTTCTTGTGATGTGTAAAACCATCCACGAAGCCTTTCAGGCAGCACACAGGTGATAAGTTCCTGGACTTGTCAAGAAGTTAGTCAAGAAAACTTTCTGGGTTGGCTGATGGTAACACACAGACAGCGTCTGCTCTGTGCTTTGTGGACCTGGTAGTCTGGGCAGTCACACAGAGCTCATGCTCAGCGGGCCTGCCTTTCATTTCTTTGTTCTGTTTCCACCATCTTGAAATTTAATAATTTTTGGACTAGGGGCCCCACATCTTCCTTTGTACTTGGCCCTGCAAATTATGAAGCTGATTCTGAAAGAGAGAAAGGAGCCGGGGATAGACATAGCCCACAAAGACTATGGTGAAAGGGCAAGGAATAGTTGATGTTTAAGGAAATGATGAGAATTTCAGGGACACAAACCAGTTGTCAATTAGAAAATGGGTGTGTGTATGTTGTAAGTATTAGTGGCTAGTGAGATCATGTAAGGCAAAATGTCTAATCAGATGACTCTTTCTGAAAGGCTAGTTAACTGTATTTGGAAGGCTGAGCTTCTCTTAAACCAGGGATTGGTCAACTACAGCCCTCAAGCCAGACCCAGCCCACCACCTGTTTTGTAAGTCAGGTTTAATTGGAACGTAGCCACACCCATTTGTTTTGGTCTTGTCTGCGGTTGCTTTCTATGTATAGTGGCAGAATTGAGTAGTTGCAGCAGAGAACCGTAAAACCCACAAAGCCTGGAGTGTTTACTGTCTGGCCCCGTATCAAAAAACTCTGCTGACCTCTTTCTTAAACCACAGGGAGAGCTTCATCCACTGGGCTGTAGGAGAGGCTGAGAAGGACTGTCCTAGCCAGGCTGTCACTTCCCCTTCTCTAATTGTACATACAATAGGGGGAGAATGGATTTTAACGCATGGTTTTCTAGCTCTACTGCACCCATTTTATAGCTTTGGAAGCTGAGGAGTCTTCAAGAGGTAAAGCCAGTTGCCCAAGGCCACTGAGCAAGTAAGTGACAGAGGCAGGACACTGCCGAGGCTTGCCTAACTGGAATGTGTCAAGTACATCCTTTCTGTATGGTAGGAGCTCCCTGCACCAAGTCACAGGCAAATGTTGACTGAGTCGTCATCTTTTCCACAGGAGACTCTGATAAAACTGGGGAAGAAAACAAGCTGGATCGTAGATGGAGCTTGCCCTCGAGAGGAGATGAGTCAGGCACGTGCATGATCCTCCCGGAAGGCACAGGCTGCTGAGGGTCCTTGTTAGTTCACTCGTTTGTTCATTTAAGAAGTATTTAGAAAGTTTAGGCCAATAACTAAATGGCTTCATCTCTGTCTCAATGCCTTGATTTCCCTCATGCACCTGATTGCTTGGTGATGGGATGTGGTCAGCAGTAAGAACATTAGCATATAAGAGCTAACAAGTATTAGATGGCTAGTATATGACAATCCCTCTAATTAAAATATATCAGTTCTAATTTCATTTTCCACCTGAGTAAATTCAGCATCGAAGGTTTTTCTAACTTCTCCAGATAGAGCAGTTAGCTGGTGCTGGCTCTAGAATTTGAATTCAAGCCTTTCTACCTTCGAGAGCCCAAATATAGGCCAGGTGCAAATGGCTCACACCTATAATCCTAGCACTTTGGGAGGATGGAGCAGCTGGATTGCTTAAGCTCAGTTTGAGACCAGCCTGAGCAAGAACAAGATTCTGTCTCTACTACAAACAGAAAAACTAGCTGTGCGTTGAGCAGAGCACCAAATAGTCCCAGCTATTCAGGAGACTGAAGCAAGAGGATTGCTCAAGCC
This sequence comes from Nycticebus coucang, assembly GCF_027406575.1. Lineage (NCBI taxonomy): Eukaryota > Metazoa > Chordata > Mammalia > Primates > Lorisidae > Nycticebus > Nycticebus coucang. Next base: position 93,864,843 of record NC_069791.1, on the reverse strand, counting down.
CGAGAGTTTGAGGTTGCTCTGAGGAGTGACTGTACCCAGGGTGACAAGAATGAGACTCTTATCTCAAAGAAAACAAAAACAAATATAGAATGACCGTATTACTTGGGGCAATGTTAGCTACTATAAAAAACTAACCCTGTAATGGCCAGCAGTGTCACCAAATTATTTTGCACCCAGTCTGTGGAAGGGGGAAAAATCATGGAGGAGCCTGTGGAAGAGGTGTCTGCAGGTCAGCCCTCGAAGTTATGCATGTCACTTACAATTCCAGTTTATTGGCTATGGCATGGCCAATTTGGCCAGGCCTAATTGCAAAGGATGCTGGGAAGTAGGTTCTAGTGATGAAGAGCTCGCCTTACTGCTCTGCTCAGACTTGCTCTCCCCTTCAGGTTGATGCAGCCAAGCCCCAGTCGCCTGGCCCCTCTGAAGTGCATGTGACCACATGGTTCTCTTCGGGCAGAAGGGTCACCTTCTGAGAATGCATCCCTGGGAAGCATTCCTCTGTAAATGTAGTTGTGTATCTGACAAGGATACAGGGCACAGGGGGAGACAAGGTTGGTAATTTAGTCGTCATTGGCTGACAGGTTAGTCTTAGAATATGTTCCCTGCAATTCAAGGCCTGTGAGAGAGAGATGGAGACAGGCACTTAACAAATGTCAGCGTTTCTTCTTTTTTTTTTTTTTTTTTTCCTGGCACGACTGCCTCTCACTGACCCTGAAGCATTTGTGGAGTGTCTGCAAAGTTCCATCAGCGCCTCGTCCCAATCACCCTTGATGTTCTTGCCTGGGCTTCCCAGCCGGATCTACCTGGGTATGGTTCGTGAAGAGCAGCCATCTCCATTGCCAGAGGGCCCTGCAGACACTGGCAGGCCAGTGAGCTCAAGGACGAGCGCAGCAATCTGCATTTTTTCAAAGTTCCCAGGGGAATCTTCCTGAGGGCCACTGGTTTCAAGCAGAGTTTCTCAGCTTGGAACCTGATAACCCCTTGCTGTGGGTGCCATCCTATACATGCTGGGATGTTTGGTGGCATCCCTAGCTTCCACCTCCTAGATGATGCCTGTAGCACTCTCTCCCCCAGCCGTGACAACCAAAAACATCTCCAGAAACTCCAAAAATGCATCTGGGGAAAAATACCACCTTCCTGTGTTGAGCAGCTGCAACTTGAGGGACTGTTTGTTACCACAGCAGAGCCTCATGTTGCCCTGACTAATACTGGACTTCAGGGCTCTTTGCAAAGCACTAAGAAACAATCAATTACCTTCCTTTCCTCATCAGTCACCTGAAACTTGTTCTTAACACATTTAAGTCAGGAAGGACCAGTGTCTCTGGAATGAGGTTGGCCTGGGTGCAAATCCGAGTTCTGTCACTAACTGTATAACTTTGGTCATGTTACTTAACCTCTCTAAGCCTCAACACTTTCTTCCTCTGTAAAATTATGATGGCACCTGCCTTTAAGTGTTTGTTTGAGGACCAACAACACAAAAATGCAACCAACCAACCAAAAACGCTCTCTAGACACTGCATCTGGCATATGGCAAGAGGTTAACAAAATGCTAGCTTTTATAAATATTATATCTCTGGCAGGCTCAAGGTACACATTGTTTCTTAGGTCAGCATCTTTAGGGGAGTCCTGTGTCTTTCCAGTTGATCAGCTTCTCATAGCTTTATTGACCAAAGGACTGAGTTCTATTAACAAAGAAAAGAAGGGCCCCAAAGCGGTCTGTCAGGGGGGTAGTGTAGGTTGGGAGCAACGATTATCCCGATGTGGCAGATTATGCAACCGTGAAGCCGTATGGCACAGGACAAGGCAGAAGGGCTTCTGGATCATCCAGACATTCTCTGTTTACTGCCTGAATACCTACTATGTGTCGGGGGACAGAGATCCAAAGGATAACCAGTCTCTTCGCATTTTCACACTCTGCGATCCATTGCTTTCAAGAAAAGGAAATAAGCAAAGGCACCTGTCCTGCCCAGGGTGAGATTTCAGTCATAGCTGGAGAAACAAGCAAATGATTGCATCTACCCAGGCAAACGGGCATGGTCAGAGCATCAGAAATCAACAGAGACATTGGCCCGAGTCCTCCAAATTCATGCAGACTGCCTCCAGCCTGGGCCACCCCCTGCTCCACTCAAGCAAGTTGTACTGAGAACCCCTAGGTGGCCTGGGTGACAGCTTGCTCAACTTTCAGTTGTACTCATATATATATATTTTTTTGTAATGGCAGTTTCAACAAATTCTACCCACTGATGCATTGTTTAACCAAATGTCATTTCTCTGCCTTTCTCATTTAGGCATCATCTGTTAGGTTTACACATTGGTACACCCATGAAATTAACATTACATGTGTTTCCTTTTGGAACTGACTAAATTTAATTTAATTTAAATTGTTTCCACTGTCAATGGCCTTCCAAAGCTGCAACAGTGCAGGTTCTGACTCCTTGGAGGCTTCCCATAATCCCATCATGTCCCCCTTTCCCCTGGAGCTCTCTAATCTGCTATCTTGCCCCTGTTTCAAATGAGCTTCCTCTGCCAGCTCACAAGTTTATTCTCAGCTGCCCTCTGGCTTAAAGGAAGCTTCCAAGGATGGTAGAGAATTCAGGGTGTCTTGGTCTCCCAGGCTAATCAAGGAGTGATAGGAGGTGAATTGGTGTGAGAACTCCAAAAGCAGAGCAGTATCAGGGGACTTGATTAAGAGTGGTGGTTCCTAGCACTGAGAGGCCAAGGTGGGTGGATTGCTTGAGCTCAGGAGTTTGAGGCCAGTCTGAGCAAGAGCAAGACCTTATATTTAAAAAAAAAAAAGGAGTGATGGCTGTTCCCATAATAATGCTCTGCCTGATGGTGAAAGGTAAGACAGCATTCATTCGGTCTACATTTATTTACAGCAATGATTTTCAACTGGTGTGCCTTGAGAGTTTCTTAGGTCCTGTAATCTCATTGCTGGGCATCTACCCAGAAAAAAAAAAATTCTTTTATCACAAGGACACTTGTACTAAACTATTTATCGCAGCTCAATTTACAATCGCCAAAATGTGGAAACAGCCTAAATGCCCACCAACTCAAGTTTGGATTAACAAGCTGTGGTATATGTATACCATGGAATACTCTTCAGCCACTAAAAAAGACGGAGACTTCACATCCTTTGTATTAACCTGGATGGATGTGGAACACACTATTCTTAATAAAGCATCACAAGAATGGAGAAATAAGAATACTATGTACTCAATTCTGATATGAGGTCAATTAAGGTCCTAGTACACAGTGGAGGGTGGGGGATGGGGAGACCTGAGAAAGGGAAGGAGGGAGGGGGTGGGAGGTCAAGGGGTGAGATACACCTTTTGGTGTGTCACACCTTTGGGGTGACACAAATATAAGAGGGTCCTTATCTCACAAAAGCAATTAATGTAATCCTGCTTCTATGTACCCTCAATGGATCCCGAACAATTAAAAAAAAATTTTTTTAACACCATTGATTAGATTATTTTTGAAAGACCTTCAAAGCATAGTGAATATATTCTTTTTTTATTCTTTTTTTAAAGCAACATAATTTAAGTGTGCTGAGGAAATTTAACTATAGGTTCAAGTTTGTGAGATAAAAAGGTTGAAAGGCACTAATGTAGAAAAAAAATTGCTAGGAGAGGGACTGTGTCCGTCTGGTTCAGTGCTCAGCCCTCCGTGTCTCACCTGGTGGCTGTTTCTCAGATCACACGTTCATCCTGTGAAGCCCTGTCTTCCTCCTTCCTCTCCCGCCTCAGCGCAGCACGCTCACCGGCACTTACGATCACATAGTGAGTGAACAAATGAGTTTGCGCTGTCACAGGCTCAGGAGGCTCTTAACACTTTTTTTAGTAATCTTCCATTGATGCCGCACCCCCGGCATCTAGCCGTGGTGAGGTGGCGCTGTCCGCGTTGTAAACTACGTGGTTAGGTGGTCTGTGCTCCCCGGAGCGATACCCCCAGCCCCCCTGGCTGCGACAGCAGCGCATAAGTTGCCTAGCATGCCTTTTAGTGAACGTAATGACTCACGAGGTGCGGCATAAAAGCCTAAGAAACCTTTACCCTGAAACCTGTTTGTTGAGCTGAATGCCTGATTGTTTTGAGAAACTAAGAATAAACATAATGACTTACTGATCCACAATTAAACACAGCAAGAATGGCTGTGCCGAACTCAGTGGCTCCAAGTAAGCCTGGTCAACAGCACATCCCTACCATAAATGTCAGTGACTTGAGACAATGCAGGCACAGCAAACAAGATGTTTCAACATGACATGCACTATCACCGCCCGCAGTAAAACTTCACCCAGAAAAACATCTTACTTCACTAATTTTCATATGTAATACAAATCAATAGAGTAGTTTACTATTAGTAGTTACTAATAGAGGTAAAAATATATATATATATATATATATATAGAAGTAGTCAAACATTATACGTAAAAGACTATGTCCAGCTATTTTAAAAATAAGATCATAAGAAACTGAAAAGAGTTATAGAACTAAGAGAAGTCACAAACCTTGACATTCCTAGATAAGGGGAAGTAACCAGGTGTTACTGATAAAACCACCTCCCTAGAGCAAAAACCTTGAAAAGATAAACCACCTCCCCAAAAAACAAAAAACCTTGAAAACATGTAATGCATGATAAACCGCATATGCAGACACAAAGATAATTTGTAAGCATAAGCAAAATAATGATTACATTGTTTAAACCCTGGGAAGAAAATGTATAAATACCAGACTTAAAAATCAGTAAAGTACAACTGTTTTCATCATCACTTGTGGTGTGTGGCAGTTTGTCATTTCATCCTGCGTCGACCTTTCAATCAACCTGTAACGTTCGCCCTGAGCACCCTCAGATTGAGACCCATCGACAGGCGGTCCGTGACACATTGATCTCATGGAGGGACTTAATCAGCAGAGATGGCTGCCCAGGCTGAAGATTCTGGTCACTCCCAGGAAGGAACATGACAAAGGGACCTTCAAACTCATAAGAGTGAACTCAAATGAGCTAAGGATACACGCGTGGCCTAGACTTGGAGATGGGGTGTGGCATAATTGCCTAGTAACAGTTCCACATATGTGAGGGGTACATTCCCCACAGATCCAGCCGTCCTATCTCTGAAGGCAGAATTAGGTAGGACCTATGGATGAAAGCATATTTTGGAAGCCATCCCTCACCTTCAGTGCTGCCCACAGGAACTGCCGTGTAAGGCACTGAGGTGCCTGTCTTTGGAGGCATTCAGGAAAGAACTTAACAGCTCCGAATTATTTACTCAGCATGGTTTTGTCATGACAAAATACAGAAACTCTGAAAATACTGAAAAGCACTAAGAGAGAAAAAAAAAAAAAGCAAACAAAAGTTCTCCCTGCTCCCCCCTACCTTTTTAAGACCCTTCTCCATTCTTGAGACCTTCGTACGTGGCCTTTCATCTTTCTAAAGCAACACTCTCCTTACCTGTGTCCCTCTTCCTGCTGTTTCAGACCTCAGCTTCATTGTGAAAGGTCTAAAGACTCGGTCTTCACTGGGTCTCCTGTCTCCATCTCTGTCCTGTGCGGACAGTGTGTAATTCTCTTTCATTGCATCCAACACATTTCGTACAACAAGTTTGTCTATTCTCCCCCCACCCACCCTCCCCAGCCCATAGGCTCCTTGAAAACAAATTCAACATTGGTTTGTGTGCCTCCCCTGTGCCTGGAGGGGTGACTGCTCATTTTAGATGTTCTTTGAACATTCTAGAAGGGAGGCAGGAGGCAAGGAGGAAGGAAGGAAAGAATGCCTGCATTCGTTGACAGGGAAAAGATGTCAGAGGTATATTGTTGAAAATAGAACGCTTATGACACAGCAAAATGTATAGGGTGATGTATAACGTGAGTGAATAACGTGTTTGGAAAATGTTCACTGAAATGTTAACAATGGTGATATTTGGACACTCTAGTATCTGGGGTTTTATTTCTCCTTTCTTTTTTACTTTATATTGTTCTGCATGTTTGAATTTTCTGCAGTATGTATTATCTGTGTAGACAGAGAAATCAAAGAAATAGTCAAAAGCACCTCGTGAATCTAGACAGAGTTAGAAAGGAGCTTCTCCCTGGCTTTATCCCAGAAGTGGCAGTTCCCAGGGATCTCCACACGTCAGTAGGTACATCCAAGCCCCACCACCAGGCCAAGTCTGGGTCATGCCAGGCCATTCCTGAGTTGCAGGGAAGCGGATGCTTTGAACCTGAGGTCTTCCCTGTTGCCCATGGCCGTGAGCTTCTTGCACATGTGTTTCTATGTCCATTTCTTTCTTCAACGGAAATCTATTGTGTGTCCCAGGTGCCCCTGGCATTGCCCACAGGCATTCCCCAGTCCCTAGGGAGGCCCGACAGAAAGAAATCGTCAGCACTGCCCTCTAGGAGCAACACTGAACGTTGTATTGGGCCAACTCTTGCTGTTGTTGCTGTTTAAATAAACCAGACAGCTGTTTAAATAAACACACGTTGGCAGTGTGTTTGGCCGAGAGGACCACCCTGCTTAGAGATCTACCTGGCGCTTGCTTTGCAGGAAGCAGGATGACAGAGTATTCTGGAATCAAGTTGCCTGGACTCAAATCCCAGCTCCAGTACTTCCAACTTGTTTGGGTGTAGGCAAATTCTCCACTTTCCTTCTGTGCCTCCATTTCCCCATCTGTAGAATGGGAATGATGTGCTTGTCTCCTATGTTTGCTAAAGACTAAACCAGATGATATACGGACAGGGCTTGAAAGGGGAATCAGTACAGAGTAAAACCTGCACAAACGAGAGCTTTGTAATTAATTCTGTCCGCATTATGTGACATGACAACATTAACGTGACAAATGGGAAACAATTTGGGGAAATGTCCCTTTTTTAAAAGAAGGCACCTGCAGAATGTATTTATGGTTTATGATCAGGAGGCAGCGTTAATAGCCCGTAATGTGATTACTGTAAGGATTTTTATTAGGAAAATTCCAACCAATTTGGCATTAATTAATGTACTGTTAACTTTAGAGTGTTACTCACTTAATCCTTGGAGAGTTGGAGAAAATAAACCTGTTGTCAAAACCCTTACCCTGAGAAGTAAATAAGAGTTGTTCCCTCCTCGAGAGGCTCCATTTGTAATAAAAATAGATGAGTCACTGCGTTTTTCCATGGCAGTATTTATTGAGCCCATGAGTTTAGAAAGGAGGACAGAGATGAGAATGTCAAGTGACAGGAAGGCTCGTAGGAGAACTTGCAAACAGCAACCTCTGGGTCAAAAAGGCAGGGAGTGAGGATGGAGCAGGTGTTCTCCACACGCTGATCACAGACCCTGGGAGGACATGGCAGCTCCTTGGCCCCTGACTATCCTCCACTCCTCTCTGCGAAGTAGTGTATCCCACCCCACCCCACCCGCCACTTCAGAATGTGGCTGCCTGCCTGCAGTCCACTCCTCAGTGGTACGAGGGCTCACGACCCCCTGTGGTGAGGGCTTGTTGCCCCTGTATTGCAGTCTTTCCATGCCTGTTTCAGGCTGTGTTTCCTCTGGCCCTCTGGGTTCCAGCCAGGATAGCCTTCCTTAGTGTCTTTATCTGCCATGCTCACCACAGGGCCACAGATGTGTGTTGTCTCACAGTTTGGGGAGCTGTAAGTCTGAGATCATGGCACCAGCACAGCCAGGGCTCTGGTGAGGACTCTCTTCTGGCTTGCAGACGGCTGCCTGCTTGTCAAATCCTGCATGTGAAGTTCTCTCCCCTCATACTCAGTTTACTCCTTACGCAACCCATAGCCCAGGGGCTGCGTCCTTTGCCTCCTTTAGTAGTACGGTAGTCGATTCAGGCTGCCACGCTAAAATACTATAGTCTAGATGGCTTGAGCAGTAGGTATGTGTTGTCTCAGAGTTTTGGAAGCTTCAAGTCTGAGCTCAGGGTGATAGCTTGGTCCGGGATTCTTTTTCTGTCTTGCAGACGGCTGCCTTCTGGCTGTGTCTTCACATGGCAGAGACACTACAGGGTCTCTGGTGTCCCTCCTATAAGGGCCCTATTCTCCTTTCAACCCCGAGCTCCAAGCTCACAACCTCATTTCACCTTAATTACCTCCTTAAAGGCCACATCTTGAATACAGTCACAAGGAGGGTTAGGGGGGTCAATATATAAATGGGGAGAAGCTGGGGAAACACAGTTCACTCCATAGCAAGTGGTGTCTTTGGAAACAGAAAGGATACCCCAGCACTGAGGACCAAAAGAAGAGGTTTCATGACATCAAACTATGTTGTGGCTGCCCAGAAAAGGCGATTGGAGGAGTGTAGTGGACAATGAGGGTGAAGAGGGGAAAAGAGAAAATGCAGTCACTTGCTTGTCATTGTTGAAGGTGATAATACTGAAGGGCATGATTTCATTTCGTATATTGGTCCTGGAAATATTGATGTGTTTATTATCTATCTTTATAGGAGAGTCTACTTCCTATAAGCAGAGGCTTTTGTGGGCTATGGATGAGTCTGTTACCCATTCCCAGAACAGTATCTGGCTAGTGGGCATGTCATAGTTGCTTGTTCTAGTAACTACTGCTGGGTAGCAAACCCAAATTTGCTGGGTTTACTTACCATAAAACTCCACAGTTTGCTTTTTTTTTTTGTAGAGACAGAGTCTCACTTTATGGCCCTCGGTAGAGTGCCGTGGCGTCACATAGCTCACAGCAACTTCCAACTCCTGGGCTTAAGCGATTCTCCCACCTCAGCCTCCCGAGTAGCTGGGACTACAGGCGCCCGCCACAACACCCGGCTATTTTTTTTTTTGCTTGCAGTTTGGCCGGGGCTGGGTTTGAACCCGCCACCCTCGGTATATGGGGCCGGCGCCTTACTGACTGAGCCACAGGCACACAGTTTTCTTACACTTCTGGATTCTGTGACTCAGGAGTGTGGAAAGAGCACGTAGGAGATAGGGGGTCAGTGGGAAGTATTGCCTCATGCTCGGAGCTGCTGCACTGTTCTGGGCAGTTTTCTGCACACACAGTTCTGTGGATTTCTTTGAACTAGATAGAATGTTCGAGAGGTTATATATCTTTCCCAACCTCCCAGAATTAGGAACGAGTCACTTGTTAGAACCCGGAGTGGTCTGATTTCAATACTAAACTTGTTACCACTGTGCCGTGTTGCTTTTCCAGAGTGGCTGCCTGTGTTATCCAAAAATGAGGTAGGCCATCTTGGCAGGAAACCTCCTACCTCCCAGAGAGGTGAGTGCTCCTTAAGCATCAGTCATGCTGGTTTACTAAGGGGCACTGGGAAGAATGATGAGAGGCTGCTGTGGGGATTAGGGACATCAAATGTCATGTCAAATGTCTCATATAATGCACGGGACAGCCCTACTCAAACAAAAAATTGTCTCTCCCTAAATACCAGTAGTTCCAGTTTTTAAAAACACTGCCTGAGAAGGGGGGAAATGTATGAAATATTAATCTATGCCAAAACCATCTGAAAGGTTGCTCAAATAGAATAGAAGCGTTGTCTCCTTGCATGGTTCAACTTGGGGTTTAAAAGCCCTCATTTTAGTGTCTGAAAAAGGGAGATTTGAATCCTAGTTTGCAAGTTTTTACCTGGCCAGGTCAGATAACCCCTTGGAGCCTTAATTTTCTTATCTATAAAATGGGAATCGTTAGAAAATCTCCCTCAAAGGTCTGCCATGAGGAGTAAATGAGATAAGACCTGTTATAACATGCTCAGCCCGGGACCTAGCACACAGCAATAATATTGCTATTATCATAATAGCTCTTTCATCCTTGGTGCTTGGAGAAGGTATTGTCAGTGGGATGGATAAGGGCTTGTGGGCCATGCTGCAGCATTTCACAGATGATACATATCAGGCAAAGTGACTGGGACCCAGTGAATTGCAGCAAAATGTACCATACGCCATCAATATCTATCCCACTGGTTTGCATTTATTGAGCAGTACATCATTAGAATATCCCAGGGCTCTCAACAATAAAATCAATAAGACGGTTCAGCCATGGGCTGTGGTTTAATAACTCCAGACTTGAATGGGGGGAAAAAGATCAGTGAGCAGGAAAATGTCCTGAGTGCTTGGACGGGGGTGGAGAGAGACGTTTTCTCAGAGTGGGAGAAAAATAATGAATGAGCTAGCCTACCATCTCTGGTGAAGCAGGCGCCTGTGAGCATTTGAGGCAGCTCCCAGAGATGAGTTTGGGTATACCAGAGGGAGATAACATTTTTTTGGAAGGTGGTTGAAAAGAAAAGAAGGTATCCCAAAAGTGATTCTCAACTCTGTGCATTGAAATCACTTAGGGAGTGTTTAAAAAATAACCAACACTGGTATCCACCAAATTAAATCAAAATTTCTCAGGCATTGTTTCTCTAAAAAAAGGCATTCAGATGGTTCTATTGGGCAGCCTAGGATAGAGGTTTTCATACATTAGCTTATTACAACCAAGCTTTCTGGTCCCCAGTTTCTGATTCGGACAGTCTGGGGATGAGGCTGAGGTTTGCATTTCTGACAGACTCCCAGGCACTGTGATGCTGCTGATCAGAGACACACTCTGGGCACTCAGTGGTTCTCAGCTGGGAGCGATTTGGCCCCTCCTTCTCCCGGGGACATTTGTGAATGAATGGAGACATTTTTGATTTAGTCACGACTGGGTGAGTGATACTGGTATCAAGTGGGTAGAGGCCAGAGATACTGTTTAAATATCCTACAGTGCACAGGACAGCTCCCTGCACAACAGAGAATTATCTGGCCCCAGATATCAATAGTGCCAAAGTTGAGAAACCCTACTCTGGAGGAGACAGTGGTTTAAAAGCTGTTTAAGAAAGAATATGATGGGTGGTGCCTGTGGCTCAAAGGAGTAGGGCGCCAGCCCCATATGCTGGAGGTAAGTGGGTTCAGCCCTAGCCCCAGCCAAAAACTGCAAAAAAAAAAAAATGAATATGATGCTCTGGTTCCAAGTGAACTCAGCGTAGCAGCCTAAGTGAAGACAGGGATTCCCAGATTCTTGCTAGCCAAAGTCTGGTCAATAGAGCATGGTATTTGAAATAGAACAGTTTATATCCTAATCTCCATCTCCTGGCTCTGTGACCTTGGGCAAATTCTTTACCCTCTCTGATCCTGGGACAATTATCCATAAATAGGAATAATTTCCATGTCCAGCATTATTATGAGAATTAAAAGGCCTGTGAAAGAACCTCATGAATGTTAAGTATTCAACAGAGTGGAGTGAAAATCAAAAGGCCAGTGTTTGTTAGCGGATTAGCAGATTCTTGTTTCTATCTAGCTCCCTAAAAGCCCATCCCAGAAAACTCCCAACAACCCCTCTTGGGCCCCTGAACCAGGAAAATCAAATATTTTTTGGACCTTCAAATTCTTCCATGACATCTGGGGCTACCTGAGCATCGCTTTGCACTTGGCCTTGACATCCTCTCATTTAACAAACTCAGCACATCCTAGTTTGGAAGCCAGCTCTTGGAGTCTAGTTAATATTCCCCCAGCTTCCTTCACACCCCTCTTGCCCTCACAATTCTGGCATATCCACATTCCACCTGCTTTGTTATTCTTGTAATATTTTTACTGCAACAAACTCACCTTTATTTTTACGTAAGCAAATTTTATGTGAAGAGTAATTTCGCATCATGGCCATCAGTGGAAATCTTGCTGTCACGGGCCACAAGGAGACAGCAGCCATACACATAAATAGATGAAATCACAGCAGTGGCATTCAGTGCTAGTGAGGCTCTCCTGTTACTGCCCGGAGATGCCAGCCCTGTGGGCAGGACTTTTCTTATTGGAAAAAGAAGTGCAGTAAACGAACGCTGCTAAGGATGTGTTTACATAGGGCTGAGACTTCGCTGGTGGGTTCATCAGAAGGGGTGCATAAGAATTAAAAATGGACGTACAGTCCTACCCTGATTCAGTGCCATTTGGTGTCCTACGTGTGCACCACATGACTCCTGGAGAATTCTGACATCCCAATTAAGAGCAGGATCTCTGAAGTCAAGGTCGGGTCCTGGTCTACCACTTCCCAGCTATGTGAACAGTTCAAAGTTCCAGTGTTAAGTGGGCGAGGACTCTGGATTCACACCACACACGGTCAAGCTATGTGGCCTTATTTTGCCTCAGTTATAGATGTCCTCACAGCATCACTTGGACGTGAGTTCTTTTTGACAGATGAGGAAACTGAGGCACAATAGGCAAAGTGACCTGCTAATAAATGGTGGGTCTAGGGTACAGACCCCACCTATTCCCCTGTGCAGAATAGCTGAGTTAGGAAGTATAGATGGGTTCCTCAAAATAAAACATTAAAGACAGGGTGTCCATAAAGTTCATGTGTAATTTAAAATAGTTACCCTGTGACCCAGCAATTCCATTGCTGGGCATATGCTCCAAAGAATGGAAAGCAATGACTTGACAGGTATTTTTTATTTCCCGTATTGTATAACATTTGCTTCAGGCTATGCGTGTAAAGTGTATGTGTGCATTGCTCACGGCAGCCACAAGAAGGAAGCAACCGGGTTCATTGATGAACAGCTAAACCAACTGTAGTTTATTCATCCAATAGAATATTATTCACCCTTAAAAAGGAATGAAATTTGCACTATGACATGGAGGAAGCTGGATGGCCAAAGGACAGTTATTACATGATTATTCACAGTCCCTAGAGTCATCAAATTCATAGAGACAGAAAGTAGAATGCGGATTTCCAGGAGAGCTGGGGGAAGGGAGGATGGAGAGTTACTATGTCAAGGGTACAGAGTTTCAGTTTGACGATGAAAAGACTTCTGGAGATGGATGGTGGCAGTGGTGGCACTGTGTCGTGCATGTGTTTATCATGACGGAACTGTGTACCTAAAAATGGTGCAAATAGTAAACTTTATGTTCTGCAGGTTGAACATCCCTATTCTGAAAATTTGAAATCTGAAATGCTGCAAAATCTAAAACTTTTGGGGCACCAACATGATACCACAAGTGGGAAATTCCACACATATGTACTTCACACAAACTTTGTTCCATGCATGAGATTATCTCCCATATTGTATGAAATTACCTTCAGCCTGTGTGTATAAGGTGCATGTGAAACCTACAGGAATTCCATATTTAGACTTGGGTTTCATTCCCAGGGGATGTCATTATGTATATGCAGATACTCCAAAATCAAAAAACAAAATCCAAAACACTGCTGGTCCCAAGCAATTTCGGTAAGGGGCGCTTAACCTGTGTATCTTTCACCACAGTTTTAAAAAGAAGTGCAGGACGCTCAGTGGTGCTGTAGGAGGGAACTAAGGAGGGCTTTCCCCAGGAAGGGTCATTTCTCCTGAGACCCAAAAGGTGCTGGCCTAACCAGCTTTATCCTTGGACCTGAGTTTCCTCAACTCCACGAGCCCCATTTCACAACCCCTCCTCCCCTCACTTCTCATTAGGCCAGGTTGGTGGTGATGTCGCAGTGTTGGAGGGAGTCCTGGCACTAGACAGGATCCTCCCAGGAACACTTGGTGCTGCAGAACAAAGGTCGGCAGGCTGCCCCCAAGCCTCATGGAAAAGGGGGACCTAGCCCCTAGCCAGCTTGCTGCATGAGCACAGACAGCCATGTGCAACTGCTCAGCCCTTAGTCTTTCTCCTTGGCCTCCCAAGGCCTCACACAAGGATGAAGCTGTCAGGCTTAATATGTCAGTCAAAAATCATTCATGGGTGCCTCTCCCCTGAGCTCTCTGCCAAGCCCAGGGCCAGGATGGCATCCTACAAGAAATGAACATGGGTTGGCGCTCACAGCACAGTGGTTACAGTGCTAGCACATACACCGAGGGAGGGAGGCGGGTTCAAACCTGGCCCAGGCCAGCTAAACAACAATCACAACTGCAACAAAAAATAGCCGGGCGTTGTGGCAGGCATCTGTAGTCCCAGCTACTTGGGAGGCTGAGGCAAGAGAATCACTTAAGCCCAAGAGTTTGAGGTTGCTCAAAGCTGTGACACCATGGCACTCTACCCAGGACCACATAGTGAAACTCTGTCTCAAAAAAAAAAAAAAAAGAAAGAAATGAGCATGACCTGGGCTTGCAGGGAACTGATAGAGATCAAGAAAATCATCCTGACTGTCCAGGGGGTACAGTCTTCCGTGCAGTGGTACCAACTCCATGAACAGGTTCAAGGACCAGATGATTCAGAAATTTCATCTCCCTCCCCCAAAAAATAGGGGTTTAGGAGTCCAGTAGACCCAAGTGTTGGTCTTCATTTCTGGTACTCATTAGAGGGGGTAACTTCGTCAGCTACCTTGTGGCCTCATAACCCTTCATGGTGAGATGTGGTTATGGTCACGGCACCTGCCTTCAGAGGCCTTGGGATGATTAAATGATGAAGTTACATGTAGATAGTGCTTAAGACATAGTAAATGCATAATATGTGTTCAATAGTGTCACTGGTCTATGAGCATCTATGAAACTAAGGTAGGGAATTGACTTGCCCAGGGTCCCACGGCCGATTCACAGAAGCAGGATTGAAAACAGCGCGTGGCTCCCCATCTGCGCTCTTGCCACTCCTTCACACCGCCTTCGAAGGTATTCTTCTTAGTAAAGTATCTCAAGAATGGAAGAAAAAGTATCCAATGTACTCAGCCCTACTACGAAACTAATTTATGGCTTTCATATGAAAGCTATAACCCAGTTACAACCTAAGAATAGGGGGGAGGGGGAGAGGGAGGGCAGGGAAGTGGGAGGTGGACAGAGGGAGGGTGATTGGTGGGATCACACCTGCGGTGCATCTTACAAGGGTACATGTGAAACTTAGTAAATGTGGAATGTAAATGTCTTAACGCAATAACTTAGAAAATGCCAGGAAGGCTATGTTAACCAGTGTGATGAAAATGTGTCAAATGGTCTATAAAACCAGTGTATGGTGCCCCATGATCACATTAATGTACACAGCTATGATTTAATAATAAATAAATAAATAAATCTGTTGAGAACAGGGAATTCTTTCTGGATACTGGACAACTCCCAAGTTTAATCAGCAAAACCTGTTTTAAATTTTCCCAGTAGGAAAAAGGCATTTCCTGCCCAAGTGTGACAAAGAAGCTCGAAGGTGTGAGGGTTTCTCCCCATGACACGGATACAGCTCCCCATCTGTGATCATGAGCCACCCACCTCCCACCCAGAGGGGAGAAGGATGGACTGCTCACCCCAGCCATCAGAGAGGGGTGGCATCTTTCTGAAGTCCCTGCTATGAAGGGCTACATCTGGCCCCCAGCTTCCGAGGCAGCACTGAGCTGGTCACACCCCCGCTGGGAGCTTCCTAACCCAAGCCCAATTTGCATACAACCCCGTTTTCACTTCTCTACGTTCCCAAGACCCAACCAACCCTCTAATTTGGAAGCAAGTCAGAAAGTGCCCTTACAGCAGCCGGAAGAGGCCCTTTCAGAGTATAAATAGAATCGAGGGCTTTGTTAGTAGAATAACTATTCCAGTCAAGCAGCTCCTTTGCATTCGTTATTAATTGTGGTCTGGACAAATGCTGCAGCAAGAAATTCCGGTCGTGAGTGTTTATTTGCAAGCAGCGGGCTCCAGCATATGCATCGCCCTGGGAGCTGGTGCCGCTTTGGGGTAGAACTTTGGAGCTAAGCTGCTTGGTTAAACCAAACTTTGATTCTGATTGTTGTGGAAGAGCAGCTAAATAAAAATGATGATGATGACAGTCAAGTTCATGGAGCATTTACTATGTGCCAGGCACTGTTGTCAGTACTGCACGTGAACTTTCACGTGAGGCAGGTTCTGTTATTATAAACATACTCATTTCACAAATGAGGAAACTAAGCCTTGCAGAGATCAAATCACCAGTCCAAGGTCACACAGATCTGCCTGACCACCAGCATCAATTTAAACCCCTGCACCTTGCTTTCTTTTCCCAGATCACCTTGCTACAAGGTACCACGTCCATACTCATCACCAATATCACGTTTGTCCAGCACATTGAGCTGGCAAAGCAACTTCACTTCTACTATCTTTGAAGCATGCGGATGACATAGTCCTGGCCTGACTCACAACGATGCTTGAGAAATACAGAGTTTGAATAACAAGCCTCTTGTGGCGCAGCTAGTTAGCAGTGGAGCTGTCCACGGCTCCCCGCCCTCCACCTTCACACCTGCACTGAAAAAGTATACTTGATATTCTCCCCCCATCAGCCTAGCTTTTTAACATTCATCTGAAGTCACCTTCTCCTGCTGCCTCTAATCACTCTGATTTTTCCACTTATTTTCTGTTTTGTGCCCCGGGAATCTGATTACTTTGTTAAATTCATAGTTCTTTCTTTTTTTTTTGAGCTGGGCAGTATTGGGGTTTTAGTCTTTCAAAAAGCTCTGTGTAGCTCTGAGCACACATCATTGTCATTTGTCCTGCAGCTGAAAATCAGCTGATGCACATCTAGAAACAGAATTTCCTCTTTGTGAAATAAGGATAGTTTGATGGAGTGATGTGACAATGACAGGGCTCCCAGGTCACAGATTCATTCCTTCTCAGCTCAGCCACTTTTTAAGAGGGACCTCCCTCAGCCTCCACGTCCTCATCCTTACAATAGGGAGGTAACAACTCCCTTCTCACAGAGGTTCTGATACAAGTAAATAAGGCCATGCAGAGAATTGCTCGCCACATAGTAGGCACTCGGTACGTGGCTGACCTTTCTCCCCCTGCCTCTCCTCCTCATTTCCATCTCTCGCTCTCTGTGTGATTCCTTTCTTTAGATGGTTTTGTTCCTTCCCGCCCACCCCCATCCTCAAAATAGCTGTCCTCCAGAAGAACTCTGGGTTTATTGTTCCCCATTCTCTTTGCAGAGACTTTGCTGTCTGGCCCAAGGATGACTTTATATTTAAGCCAAGAAAGCTCTTTTGCTGGAGCGATTGCGACTTCCCAGGACTCCCTCCCTTTTTCCCAAAGAAATGCATCCATGTCCCTGTCTGTCTGTCTGTAAATCTGCACAGCTTTCTAACACCCTAAAGACAAGTTACAAGAGACTTTTTCTCAATGTCAATGTCCAAGTGCCTTTTACAGATCACCATAGGGTCTCCAACCCTTTCTATCTCCCATCTCTCTGCTTCAGCAAAGGATGAATGGAAATAGCAGGGCTGACTTGGGACTCAGCAATGCTTGGTTTGCCCTCCTGCCTGTGTCCCAGGGCCAAATAATGACAATACAGAGCCCAGTGCGTCCACAGTATAGATGCACAGCAGGTGCCTAGGAAACATCAGCTCCTCTGGACCACTCTTCTTCAGGACACATTTTTTCATGCACTCATTCGACAACCACAGCAAGAGACATTCATGGCTGAGTGGAAAAGCAAGGGTTGATCCCAAACGCCCCATAAGCCTTGAGTGGATGGATGGTATTTGAGATGATAGGCTGATGATTGCTTCACTAGATGAATAATTGGATGGTTTGCTGTGTGTTTGAATGGATGAGTGGCTGTATTTGGATAGATAGATGGGTAGATGGATGGATGGATGCATGAATGGATGGATGCATGCATGCATGGATAGACCGCTGGATGGATGGATGGATGGATGGATGGATGGATGGATGGATGGATGGATGGATATAAAGATGTAGCCTATTGATCATCTAGAGTCAGCCTTTCCTATAATACAGAAATGCCTATGGCAGCAGTCCTTAAATGTATAACTATTTGCCTACAAGAACTAACTCATAAGATATTTCATTAGCCAGAAGCATAATTGTTATAAACTTTTCTTTCTAAATTCCGGGTATGATGATGTGGTGTATATTAATAGTTATGGATGTGGTGTTTGGAACTAGACCTGTGCTTGAATATCAGCTTAACAAATATTAAAATAGTATGACCTTGAACCAATCCCTTGAGCTCTCTAAGCTACGGTTTCCTCGTTTGGAAAATAGGGATAGTAACACTACCTAACAGGATCATTATGAGGATTAAATAGTATAATGAATGTCGAGAGCTGATTGATGCTCAATAAAAGCCAAAATCCACCATCCTGTAATTTTTTTTTTTTTTTTTACCACCAAGAACTAGATGTGTGCCAGATACTGTTCCAGCCTTATGTATTTGATGACGAGACTGAAATGGTCCATCTCTTGGAGCGTATATGTCCTGATGGAGTGTTCAAATAATAACAAGTAAGCAGGTAATCAATTTCAGACAGTGTTAAACTGAACTAGGGCGAGGTGCAAGGAGTGAAAGCTGTGATGAGGGGCAAGAGACCATTTTTTTATTGTTAAATCATAGTTGTGTACATCAGTGCAATCAAGGGGTACAATGGGCTGGTTTCATATACAAACTGAAATATTCTCATCAAACTATTCAACGTAGCCTTCATGGCATTTTCTTAGTTACTGTATGTAGACATTTGTAGTCTGCATTTAGTAAGTTTCGCCTGTACTCATTCTAAGATGCACCGTAGGTGTGGCCCCACCCATTGCCCTCTCTCCACCCTAACCTCCCCCCTCCCTTTCCCTCCCTTGGCCCTTTCCCCATATTCTTGAGCTATAGTTGGGTTATAGCCTTCATATGAAAGCTATAAATTAGCTTCATAGTAGGACTGAGTACATTGGATACTTTTTTTTCCATTCTTGAGATAACTTTGCTAAGAAGAACTGTCAACTAATGTGGAAGATGCAGCCACACAGAGATCTGGGCAGAGCGTGTTCCAGGTTGCAGGAGTAGCCGCTACAAAGGTCCTGAGGCAGAAATGAACTTGTTCAAGAAAGAGAAAGAAGGCGAGGTAGTGAGGTGGGAAGTGAAACCAGTCCAGGAAAAAGTGGTGTGAGGAGCCAGTCAGGATGGCCGTGGAGGCTGTGCAGTGTGATTTGGACATTATCCACGTCAATCTCATCCTATCCTCTGCAATAACGTAGAACAGTGTTTTCCAACCTATTTTATCTCATGGCACACTTATTTATCTCATGGCACACTTATTTATCTATAGTAAATTTCCACAGCACACTTTAAATTATGGTCATCAAAAAAAAAGAGTAAATAAAAGAATACTCTTACTGTGCTTTGAACTTCTTTTGAAAATAATTTAATTAATGATCTTTTAAAAATTTCACAGCACACCTGTTAAAAATGACCAACTCAGAAAGAGCCTTGTTCATTTGGCAGCCATTCAGCCTTCCGACGGTAATTGACAGACTCCTGATCTTCTGGCTACATGGTCTCAATTCTCAGCTTTCCCTGTTCATATTCTGGGACACCTGAAGCTACTACCCTGACAATGTTCTGGATCCCCTAAACCTGCAGTCCCCAATCCCCAGGCTGCACAGTATCACCACCTGAGCTTCACCCTCTGTCCCATCCCCCATAACCACCAGTCCATGGAAAAATTGTCTTCCATGAAACTGGCCCCAAAAAGGTTGGGGACTTTCTTTTTTTTTTTTTTAGCAGGCCCGGGCCGGGTTCAAACGCTCCAGCCCCCGATCATGTGGCCGGCGCCCTAACCCCTGAGCACAAACCTGGACCCTATAAGAAATCGGACTAAACCCAAGGAAATTAGACTAAGGAAAATCGAGGAGAATCCTAGTTGGAATTATAAGGAACTAAACCAGGAAGCTGTGTTTCTCCTTGGTGCTTTGGCCCTGGAGTATTTGCAAGGGAAAGACAGGGAGGAATTTTTGAGGCTGATTTTAGTATAAAAGGTGTCTGGAAGCCTTCATCCCAAGGCAGATCTGGGGTAGGATCTGGCTTGATTTCTAGAAAATAATATATGATGGTGATTGATCCTCAGCCAGCCTGGCCCACCCAGCAGCTCAGACTGGGTCGCTGGAACTGGACCCTCACCACCACTCTGCAGTGCATCCCTTGGCCTTGGGTTTCTTCTCAGGCAGCCTCTTTCTACTTGGGAACAGAAAGGCTCTTAGAATTTTCCACCCTTCTGTCAAACAGAAAGAGAACCTTCTTGTCTCAGAAGTCTGGAGTTCAGTCTCGTTGGCTTATTATGTTGGTTGGGTCACGTATCTGTCTGAACAATTCTGTGGCCAGGGACATTCAGTGTTCTGAGTGGCCAGGCCCAAGCCAGACTCACTCATATGACCAGCCCTGGAAGAGATATGGAGTTGGATTCTCTCCATTTGTATAGACAGAAAATAGAGAAGGGGGTGATGCCCCCAAAGGTTTCAGATGAGTGAGTTCTAGAGATCTGCTGTACAACATTGTGCTTGCAGGTTAGCGGTGCTGTAGGGTATACTCACATGCTGGGTTAGCAGTGCTGTAGGGTATACTCACGTGCCGGGTTAGCCGTGCTGTAGGGTGTACTCACGTGCCGGGTTAGCGGTGCTATAGGGTATACTCACGTGCTGGGTTACCCGTGCTGTAGGGTATACTCACATGCTGGCTAAGAGGATGGATTTCATGTTATCTGTTCTTACACAGCTGAAACAAATAAACAGATATTGGAAGCTATTAGGAGAAGGGAAAATGGATTCTGGATAGGCAAAAATGGCGTGTGTATCTTTTATTCCCTAACTTAGAATGAACTGCTTCTTTCCCTGATATTCGAAGGCACATCTCTTATAGCTCTCACCAATTCCTGCCTTGCTTGATAGTTTTAATATGTGTTCATATGTCTCCACCGGCCTTTTTAAACTTTGGGGGGATGGAAACTGTAAGTACCCCAGGGTCCCCTACCCCTTTTGTCCCTGGGCACTACAAGGAGCTAGGACATGCTTGGCTAAGTGGAATCAAGTTTTAGGCCCCAATATGATGGCCACACCCTATAAATAGACCCAGAAAAATCATCAGAGGCTAGAAGAACTGGCTTGCATCTGTAATCTTAGTACTTTAAGAGACCAAGGTGGGAGGATTTCTTGAGGCCAGGAGTTCAAGACCAGCCTGAGCAACATAGGAAGACCCTGTCCCTACAAAACATAGAAATAATTGACTGGGCAAAGTAGCACCTGGCTGTAGTCCCAGCTACTTAGGAGGCAGAGGCAGGAGGCTCACTTGAGCTCAGGAGTTTGAGGCTGTATGAGCTATGATGATGCCTCTGCACCCTAGCCCGGGTGAAAAAGAAAGACCCTATCTGAAAAAGATAAAAAGCATCAGAGAAGTGTCACGCTCTCCAAAGGTTGACTGAGCCTCACCCTTACCTCTGTAGTCTCTTGGATTTTCCCCAGGCAAAGCCAACAAGAACGTCCAGTGGGACGAGGACTCTGTGGAGTACATGCCGGCCAACCCAGTCAGAATCGCCTTTGTCCTGGTGGTCCACGGCCGTGCCTCTCGGCAGCTACAGCGCATGTTCAAGGCCATCTACCACAAAGACCACTTCTACTACATCCATGTGGACAAGGTGAGGCACCTCCTCGGTCACCCGACTCTGGGCTCCCTCCAAGGCCTGTTTCTCCCTCTCTGATACCCTCTTCCTCCATCACTGCTCCCAGCTGCCTCCCCTCAGAGCAGGTGCAGCAGGTGACCAGCTGCCTTTCCTCAGAGCGTGTGGTTGTGAGGTGCTGTGCCTGTGTGCTTGCGTGCGTGCGCGTATTGGTTTCAAACTTTCTGGTTGTGACTTTCGACTCTCCCCATAAACACTGTTTCTCTTACCTCTTTTCTTCACTGCCCTGTGCCTTCTGCCTGGCACTCACATACTTGGTGGGAATGCTCATCCCTGGAGAATACCCATTTTATAAAAGACCAAATAGTAAATACTTCGGGGTTCATGGGTCTTATGCTGTCTCTTAGCACTGCCCCTGAAGTACAAAAGCAGCCGCAGGGAGTGTGTCAACAGATGGGCATGGCTGTGTGCCAATAAAACTTTATTAACAAGGCTCGGTGCCTGTAGCACAGTGAGTAGGGCAACAGCCACATACACTAAGGCTGGAGGGTTCAAGCCTGGTCTGGGCCTGCTAAACAACAATGACAGCTGCAACCAAAAAAATAGCTAGGCGTTGTGGTGAATGCCTGTAGTCCCAACTACTTGGGAGGCTGAGGCATGAGAATTGCTTAAGCCCAAGAGTTGGAGGTTGTTATGAGTTGTAACACTACGGCACTCTACCAAGTAAGACTCTGTCTCCAAAAAAAAAACTTTATTAACAAAACCTATGGCAGCCTCACTAATTGCTGTGCTATAAATGTCCCAGAGATTTCTGTTGGTTGGCTGATGGGACATGATTATAGTTTTAGTCAAGAAGGTAAAGGGGATGCTTTATCCAAAAGAGCTGACCCAAAACAGAAGCTCTATCCCCAAAATGTACACATCAGGTTTAGGTAGAGATGCATTTCTTAGCTCGTTATCTCAGACCACATGAACCTGTCCTGTATAAAAATGTAGAGTGCCAGGTACCACCAGCTCACGCCTAGTGACGCCTTAGCTCAGAGGCGGGCGCAGGGAACACAGCTTTCAAACATCTAATGTGAAACTTTTTGAAGAATAGAAGCGTGAGTAACGATGCAGAAAGACACCCTAGGCTAGAATCAGTTACTTGGCAAAGTTCACTGTGCTCAGAAGCACTGTCGACTAGAAGAGAGAGGCCAGGGAGGGGATGAAGGGTAGGGGGACATGTCTGGGTGTTTCTGAGATGCTGAGTGTCGCCCTTTCTCTCCTGGGAAAAGCGCTCCAATTACCTGCATCGGCAAGTGCTCCAGTTCGCCAGGCAGTATGGCAACGTCCGTGTCACCCCCTGGAGGATGGCTACCATCTGGGGGGGTGCCAGCCTCCTGTCCACCTACCTGCAGAGCATGCGGGACCTCCTCGAGATGACCGACTGGCCCTGGGACTTCTTCATCAACCTCAGTGCAGCCGACTACCCCATCAGGTAAGGTGGCTGGTGGCTCTAGGCTACCCAGTGTGACATCCTGCTGCCCGTCGTGGAGATGCCACAAAGAGCCCATGCACGGTCTTCATAAGATCTCTCAGGGTAGATGCAGATTGGACCTGAGAAACATTTATGCCTTTGTTCCTCCACTCACTCATTCAACAGGTATTTATTGAATGCATGGTTTCTCTAGCTCTGTCCAGATGTCCCATTGCACTAAAGACACTGAAACTCCTATGCCTGGAGCTTTCATTCAAGTAGAGAGACAGGCCAGGCACGGCGGCTCACTTTGGGAGACTTTGGGAGACTAAGGTGGGAGAATTGCATGAGACCAGTCTGCGTAACATAGCAAGACCCTGTCTCTACAAAAACTAAAAAAAAAAAAAAAGAAAACAGGGACAACAACAAACAAAATGAGTAAAACAGCATAATATAAAAATAAAGCAAAGGGCAAAAGTAGGCCAGGGTTGTTATTTTGACAAGACTAGCCAGGAACATCCTCATTCACAAGAATGAAAGTGAGTTGCTTTCTTTGCCTGTGCAGAAGGTGGTCCAGGCAGGGGGAATGTTAGGGGCTGAGCCCTGAGGTGAGAATGTGCCTGGTGCATGTGAAGAGGAACAGGGCTCAGTGTGGCTGGAACAGAGTGAGTGAGGGGCAGTGTAAGAAGAGACACAGGTCAGGGAGTAAATTGGGGCTAGGTCATGGAGAGTCTAGAATGTAGCTGTTACTCCAAGCACGGTGGAAGCCACTGGCATGTTTAGAGCAGAGGAAGGACAAAGTCTGCCTTAAATGTTAAGCTCTAAGGGGGCAGCATGAGAGAAGGGTGGACGCATGGGTGACAGTCCAGGCAAGATCACAAAGGGCATCTTCACTGTGCGTGAGACCCGAGAGTGTTCCTGTCTGGCCTTTTTCAAATTGTAACAAATGAGCTGATTGGCCACATTTGAAAACTAGGGGAATTTGTGTGCAACTACAGAGTCCCAGCTTCTTGGGGAGGCCTGCCCACTGGTCCCACAGCCTGCTCAGTCACCATTGTCTGGAGCTGGTGGTACAGCCGGCGGCCCCACAGTGGCAAGAAACACAGCAGTGACTACCTTCACGTACCACCAGGAAGGCCTGTTCCTTTGCAGAGACACCAACTTTTAGCTCTTTAAAATAGACCGTAGCAAAGAAAACCCCCTAATGACCCTGTAAGACAAAAAAAAAAAAAAAAAGAAAGAAAGAAAGACGGTGAAGTCCGTTTCCTACGGAGAGGGCAGCTCTGTCTTTGCCTGTGTCATCATCCTGATTTGTTCACACGGGAGAGAAGCAAAGTGGATCGGGGTGAAGGTGTCGGCACAGCAGGATGGGTGACAGCATTTCGAGAAGAGCTAGGTGATAGTGTCTTAAAAGAAAAACTTTTATTAGGGCTATTTCCAAATGTGCGTGGCGGTATCAAGAATAGCATGAGGAGCCCTCAGATACGCATCACCTGGGTCAGCTTACAGCTAGTCTTCTTGTCTTTGGATTCTCATCCTCTTTCCACATCCCTGGTTTATTTTGAAACAAATCTAGGATATACTATAATTACATCTCAAAAAGATGAAGTCTCGGGCGGTGCCTGTGGCTCAGTGAGCAGGGTGCCAGCCCCATATACCGAGGGTGGCGGGTTCAAACCCGGCCCCGGCCAAACTGCAACAAAAAAACAGCCGGGCGTTGTGGTGGGTGCCTGTAGTCCCAGCTACTCGGGACGCTGAGGCAGGAGAATCGCCTAGGCCCAGGAGTTGGAGGTTGCTGTGAGCTGTGTGATGCCACGGCACTCTACTGAGGGCAATAAAGTGAGACTCTGTCTCTACAAAAAAAAAAATAAAAAAATAAAAAAAAAAGATGAAGTCTCTCCCCTTTATCATCCTCTGTATAATGATTACACTGAAAATATTAATATTAATATTAAAGTAGTATTAATATTAAAATATGAATGTCATTAAATATCCAGGTCACATATTCCCAAGAGCTTGGGTTTGGGGTTAAGATCCAAATTAGGGATGGAAGGAAGTCCTCTCTGTAAAGCCAGAAATGGCTCCTTCCTTCTTCCCAGCGGTGTCCTTTGTCCCTGTCTTCAGTCCTGGGCTCTGGGGAATCCCATCCTCTGCTTAGAGACCGTGGCCCTTGTTGTGGGGCTGGGAGGTGAAATCTCTGGTCAGTTTGGACAAGATACACCTGACGCTCTTGAAGCTGAGAAAAGTGACAGGCATTAGAGGGACACCTGTTTTCTTTTGTTCTTAGGAGAGCAGGAATAAAAAGCAAGCATAAAGAGAGCAGGGGTTGGGACAGATCCTTGCTGGCAGATTTTTACATACCGCGATTTATTTGCTCATGCAGCAAACATTGATTGAGCAGCTACTGTGCAGTGTACCAAATAGTGAGTTTCATGAACAAAAGCAAAGTGGCTTCTTCTGCTCCTGTCCTCCTTGGGGAGCGCGTGTCTGAGTGGAGAACATGGGCTTAGATAATCGTGCGTGAGAGGCAGCATGCAGGAAGCCAGGGCTGTAAAGAAAGGAAGGTGTGGGGAAGAAAAACAGCGGGGGCGTGGTCAGGAGAGCAAGAAGGCCTCTGTTTAGACTGGAGACAAGGAGGGACCAAGTAGCAGGGAAACTAGAAAGAGAGGACCATTCTATATCAGGATTTCCCACCTCCAGCACTATTGATATTGGGGATAGGTAATCCTTGCCATGGAGGACTCTCCTGTGAATTGGAGAGTGTGGGACAGCATCTCTGGACTCTTCCCACTCAATGCCAGGAGCACCCTTCACCCACTGTGCCAACAAATGTCTCCAGATGTTAGCCAGTGTCCCCCGGGGGCCAAAACCGCCTCCACTTGAGAACTGCCATTTCTCATAGAGCGACCAGCCTGAACATATCAGAAATGAAACTGTTGCATTTGTGAAATTTTAAACAATGGACTGAGTAGCAACAAACGACTTAGAAGAGGTGAGTTTAGGCAAGTCTAGGGCGAGAAGGGGTTAGAACATTCTCCCTCCAGCTTCCGTGAAAAGATGGAGTTCAGAAGTGTCCCCACCTGCCGAGCGTGGCGGCTAATATGGCAGGCACCCGCTTCACCCTCACAGCAATCCTGCGAACAGCAGGAGGCCTGAGCAGACTGAGGCCTGAGTCCTGCGGTGGTTCCATGACAGTAGGGGTGAGAACCAGTTCTGTCTGGTTCCAAAGGCAGTCTGCTTCCGGCTGCTTTCCCCGGGAAGGTCGTCAGGCCCAGACCAGTGAAATGGACCCAAGCTGCCTAGAAACTACAGAAGGAAACAGGTCCACACCTTGAGCTGTGGTTGGGAAGGGTAGTGATTAGACTGCCTGGTGGCAGGAATGTCAGAGAAAAGTACTTGGAAGCTACTACGTGTCACTCGCAGGTCTGAGGAGCTGTGCTCATGGCCCATACTCTTCCTTCTCCAGACTCACAGTGAGGAGGCCTCAAATGTTGCATCAGCCCGGGTCAGAGGGCAGCACTGGGGTGGAAACCTCTTGACCTCTTGAGGTGTGCCTGCTAGCACCCCCTGTGTTGACTTTCTTTCTTTCTTTTTTTTCTTTTTGAGACAGAATCTCAAGCTGTCACCCTGGGTAGAGTGCTGTGGTGTCATAGCTCACAGCAACGTCTAACTCTTGGGCTCAAGCGATCCTCTTGCCTCAGATTTTCTATTTTTAGTAGAGACGGGGTCTCGCTCTTACTCAGGCTAATTTTGAACCCAGGAGCTCAAGCAATCCACCCGCCTCGGCTTCCCAGAGTGCTAGGATTATAGGTGTGAGCCACCGTGCCCGGCCTGTTCTGTTGACTTTCAGTTGAAGCCCTACCTGTGGCCACTTCCCCCTCAGAGTCCAGCTCTGCTCAGCAATCCCAGAGGGTGAATGCACAGACTTCCATCAGACTGTGTACGGTTCCAGTCCAAGTTCTACCACTCAGCCAGCCCTGTGGCAGTGGGGAGTGAATCTACTGTCTGTGAAATTGGATTATGATAATAGAATCTAGTAGCCTGTTGGGCGCTTGCAGGGTGCTAAGTGTCAAGTCTTTGTGCCTAAACTGCACCCAAGGGTGCATCTCCTGTCTCAGAGATCTGGTCTCAGACCATGGGCCCAACCTATTTGGGGGTTCAGAGAAGACAGTCATCTTATTTATAGCTTTTTTGGCTTTAATGTTCCAGGTCACCCTGTGTCTCTTTGTCTCTCTCTACCTCCCTGATCTCATTTCCATGGTGCACCCTCTTTCCCGATTCTCCTGGCCACTCCGCGTTGCCAGGTTTGGGGCCAGAGGCACTTCATGCATCAAGCACGGCTGGTTCCTCTTGCTGTTGTTTTCATGAAGTCGCCCCACACAAAAACATATGAATTTTGCAGATGAATGGTTTTATCCTGGGCAACTCTGATAGGTTTTCACATCCCATCTGCTGCCCCATCTGTAGCTCCTCAGACCACTACTGCTCCCATCCCAGGAAGGATGAGCAAATTTAAGAGTCTTCTACAAGAGGGAGGAGTGCCTATATCACACTTCTAAAAGGATCTAAGGGAGATGTTCAAGGGCAAGCGCCAGCCTGTGGTGGCTATTGAGAGCTATTCTGTGACTTGACATCACCCTTCTGTGTCCCCTGGCTGGCCCTACCTGGGGGACCAGGCTCTTCCTCTCTTAGATAATAAAGACTTGCTGGTCCTTACCTTTGTTTAGGCCCTGGATGCAAACAGCCTTGTTTTAGATTCTGTGCCATCACTGATTGGCTGTGTAAATTGGCACAAGCTGCCTCAAACTTCTGCATCTCAATTTCTCTACCTTAAAACAGGCAGAATATTGGTACCTATTTCAAAGGGCTATTTGGAGGGCTTAATGAAAAATTGCATGTTGAGGGCTTAACACAGTGCCCGATGCATAGAAAGCACTCGATAAATGCAGGCTGTTATTATAGCAGCAAATAGCATAGCCTGGACACCCTAGGAGGGAATTCCCAACCTGAGTAGTTTGATGGAGTTAAAAGAGTAGTAGAATGTGTCTTGAACTCATGTCTCCATCACAAGTGGGAAAGCCAAGTTAGGGTTGAAAACAATGTTTTGAGAAAAACAGAATAGACCCAAGTCATTTGTGATCGTGAAGAATATTCCTGTATGTGGCCTGTGCAAGGTGAGTGTGTTTTAAAGACCCTGGGCCTTCCTGCTCTACTGTTGACATGAATTCCAGGCCCACGTGGGCTCTGCTTAGAGCTGGTTATGTCCCCAGGACATGGATAGAAATGGATGTTTTTAAACTCTGAGACCCTGATAAGTTCTTGAATCCTCAAAAGGCATGCTGATTTTATTCAGTAGAGCCTCTGTAAGTTGGCCACCCAAGGGACTGTAACAAACTGGTCACCATACAAAGGTGGTCAACATAAGGAGCTAGGCCTCCTGTACTGATACGCACATGCGGTGCATGTCCAGTCTATGAAAATTAGGTCAACTTGAGGTGGTCAGCTATGGAGGTTCTACTGTATTTCATTTAGTAAAGTGGAGAACTATGCCCAGCATATCTTAGATTGGCCCCAGGAAGGGGTGAAAACAAAAGCATTTTGTCTCATCACTTGATTTGGACAAGTAGTGAGAGACCCCACACCATCTGTCCTTCCCTAGGGCCCAAGTCGTATGTAAGGGGAGAAGGGTTGAGTGGGTCCACGGCCCCTCCCAGAGTTCACACTCAGTCTGTGGGGTGTACAAACATGCATGCATGTGTGGACAAGTGTGTGTATATATAGAAGCTACTTGGCAGGGGAAACTGTATGCATTTTTCAAGCTAAACCCACGATCAACTACTTCTGCCTGTTATGAGTCCATAGCAACAAAGTCTAGCCCAATGGGGCCCACCATGTGGACATTTAAGTTACATTAACTATAGATTCAAACATCTGCCTCAGGATACTACCAGAGCTGCAGGCTGGGAGCACCACAGGTGTTTTGTAATGCTTCAGCAGGAAACATCAGTTGGTAAAGACAGGAAGCAGGTGGCCAGGGCTTCTGCAAAAACCCATGATTTTGTAGACCCAATCAAGCGAGACTAACCCCCTAATAATGCAAATGCTTTCTGTGAACCTACTATGTGTCAGGCCCTACATTAGGGCTGTTAATACACATTTTGTCTTAATCTTCATTTCTCAAAGCACAACTTCTACTAGGTAAGTAAGTTTAAAGAAATTAGTATTAAAACAGAGTTAGCTTTGCAGGGAGGTCAAACCCTTGATGACACTCAGCACAGTGGCCCTGAGATTTGAAATTAAATTAATACTGCTGCCCAAGCATCTGTGTACAGCAGCTCCTGGACTTAACATTCCTTTAGTCTGCTAGGGGCTCTTGAATGGGTCAAGAAATTCCAACTATTAATTGCAAACAGCAACCACAGGAAATGTGTGTCTATGTGGTATCTGGGAGGCTTACCTGAGGAGGCAGCCTGTGAATTGAGACATGATATGCTGGGTAGGAGTTAACCTTTGTGAGGAAAACATTGCATGGTTGGGGGTGGCATGGCCAAAGGCCCAGTGGTGTGGCGTGTCTGAGGAGCTGTGTGGTTTTTAAGGGGGGAGTCATGTTTAAAGATCAAGAGGTCATTTTGGCAGCTGTGGAAGAATAGTTGGAATGGGGACCCAGAGGCTCACAGGGCAACTCAGTGGGGTGGAGCCGAGAAATGAGAAGCCCAGCGGCCTAAGGCAAGAGTTAAGGTTAGGCCAGGCATGTGGCTCACACCTGTAATCCTAGCACTCTGGGAGGCCGAGGCAGGTGGATCTCCTGAGTTTATGGATTCCAGACCAGCCTGAGCAAGTGCAAGACCCTGTCTCTAAAAACTAGCTGGGCGTAGGGCGGCGCCTATGGCTCAGTCAGTAAGGCGCCGGCCCCATACACTGAGGGTGGCGGGTTCAAACCTGGCCCCGGCCAAACTGCTGGCTCAGTCAGTAAGGTGCCGGCCCCATACACCGAGGGTGGCAGGTTCAAACCCGGCCCCGGCCAAACTGCAACCAAAAAATAGCCGGGGCCAGGTGTCGTGGCGGGTGCCTGTAGTCCCAGCTACTCGGGAGGCTGAGGCAAGAGAATCGCTTAAACCCAGGAGTTGGAGGTTGCTGTGAGCTGTGTGAGGCCACGGCACTCTACCGAGGGCCATAAAGTGAGACTCTGTCTCCACAAAAAAAAAAAAACCACAAAAAAACTAGCTGGGCGTTGTGGCAGGCACCTGTAGTCCCAGCAACTTGGGAGGCTGAGGGAAGAGAATCACTTGAGTCTAAGAATTTGAGGTTGCTGTGAGCTATGACGCCATAGCACTCTACTGAGGGTGACAAAGTGAGACTCTGTCTCAAAAAATTAATTAATTAAAAAATAAAATAAATTTTAAAAAGAGTTCAGATTAGGAGACCATGCTGGAAGAGAGCCAACTGTAAGCCCAGGACGGCACAGCCTACACATTAGGGTAAGAAGGTGGGTGGCATGAATATAAGAAAGAAGGTGTGTGGAGACCCCTCTTTGTCTCTTGTTCTTAATTTTTTAAATTGTGGCAGAATGCACACATCATAAAGTTGCCATTTTTTTTTGTTTGTTTGTTTTGCAGTTTTTTTCCAGGGCTGGGTTTGAACCCGCCACCTCCAGTCTATGGGGCTAGCGCCCTACTCCCTGAGCCACAGGCACCTCCCCTAAAATGGTTATTATTACCATCTTAATAACCATTTTTAAGTGTACAGCTCAGCGGCATGAAGCACACTCACATTGTTGTATTGCCATCACCACCATCCTCTGGAATTCTTGTCATCTTGTAAAATGGAAGTATAGGTCCACCAAACAATTCCCCTTCCCCTTTGCCCAGCCCCTGGCCACCACCACTCTACTGTCTCTGAATTCGACCACTCTAGGGGCTCCATATAAGTAGAGTCATACAGTATGTGTCTTTTTGTGATCGGCTTATTTCACTTAGCACCATGTCCTCAAGGTTCATCTGAGTTATAGCATTTGTCAGAATGTCCTTCATTTTTAACGCTGACAGATACCACGTTGGAGGGATGTGCCACATTTTGTTTGTCCATCCATCCATCAGCGGACACTGGGTTTCTTCTACCTTTGGGCCATTATGAATAATGCTGTCATGAACACGGGTATCCGTGTGTCTCTTCAAGACCCTCCTTTGGGTTCTTTTTTTTTTTATTAAACCATAGCTTTGTACATTAGTATGATCGTGGGGCACCATACACTTGGTTCATAGATCGTTTGACACATTTTCATCACATTAGTTAACATAGCTTTTGTAGCATTTTCTTAGTTATTTTGCTAAGACCTTTACATTCCACATTTACTAGGATTCACATATACTCTTGTAAGATGCACCGCAGGTGTAATCCCATTAATCCCCCTCCTTCCCCCTCCCTCCCCCTCCCTCCCCTCCCTTTCCCCTTTCTCCCTATTCTTAGGTTGTAACTGGGTTATAGCTTTCATGTGAAGGTCCTACATTAGTTTCATAATAAGGGTGAGTACATTGGGTACTTTTTCTTCCATTCTTGAGAAACTTTACTAAGAAGAATATGTTCCAGCTCCATCCATGTAAACATGAAAGAGGTAAAGTCTCCATCTTTCTTTAAGGCTGCATAATATTCCATGGTGTACGTATACCACAATTTATTAATCCATTCATGGATCGATGGGCACTTGGGCTTTTTCCATGACTTAGCAATTATGAATAGGGCTGCAATAAATATTCTGATGCAAATATCTTTGTTATGGTGTGTTTTTTGGTCTTCTGGGTATATGCCCAGTAGGGGGATTACAGGATTGAATGGCAGATCTATTTTTAGATCTCTAAGTGTTCTCCATATCTCTTTCCAAAAGGAATGTATTAATTTGCATTCCCACCAGCAGTGCAAAAGTGTTCCCTTTTCTCCACATCCGCGCCAACATCTCTGGTCTTGGGATTTTGTGGGTTCTTTGGAATATATACCCAGAAGGGGGATTGCTGAGTCAGATGGTAATTTCTATTCCAACTTTTGGGGGGAACCACTGTACAACCTCTTATAGTGTCTATATGATTTTACATTTGTACCAGCAGGGCACAAGAGTTCTGATTTTTCTGCATCTTCACCAGTACTTGTTTTTCTCTGTTGTTTTATTTTTCTTTTTTAAGTTTGTAGAGATAGTATCTCATTATGTGGCCCAGGCTAGTCTCAAACCCTTGAGCTCAAGTGATCCTCCTGCCTTGGCTTCCCAAAGTGCTGAGATTATAGGAAGGGGATACTGCATTTGGTCTTTTTGTGTGTGTGTGTGTGAGTTATTTTTTGTTCTTTAAAAAGAGTATAAGTTGTTGAAACCAAGGGTCCTCACACCCTTGGCAGCTTTATATAACCTACCTGTTGGTAGAACTGTGAGGTTAGGTATAGGGAGTTGTATAGGGAGTTGTCTTCCCACAGGAGCTCTCAAATGATTCTTCTAACTTCTTCCCAACCCACATCAGTCTTTCTTTTTTTATTTTATTTTATTTATTTTATTTTTTTTATTATTATTATTTTTTTGCAGTTTTTGGCCAGGGCTGGGTTTGAACTCGCCACCTCCAGCATATGGGACCGGTGCCCTACTCCTTTGAGCCACAGGCACCGCCCACACATCAGTCTTTCTTTTCATTCCCCATTTCTCTGCAAAGAACCATCCTCCTGCTCTCTAGCAGGTGAAATCCTGTGTCTCCTCTCCCCGCTTTCCTTCTCCACCCCCTCCTCACCCTGTGTGTTTTCATCTTAACCTGGACATTTTTCTCATGTGCATTCCCACCTGTGACCTCCAGCGTCCTGGCCTGGGTCAAACCCTCATTGCCTCCTAGCTGGGCTATCAGGACCGTCCCTGCCTGGTACTTCAGAATTCCCGAAGAGAACATTGTCTCCCACAAACAGGCTAGCGTTTCTCAAAGCCATTTCCTGAGCACCTACCAGCTGCTGGGCCTTGTGGGCATAGCAGGAAGAGAGCCCCTGACAGGGAGCTTGGCATCTAATGATGTGCTTCTCAGCAAGGTGAAATCAGTGTTTTGCATGATTTGCAGAAATTCAGGGCCCCACCCCAGATCACTTGAATATAAACTCCTTGTGGGTGGCAAGAGTCTTTATATTTTTTAAAGCCCCCCTCCAGATGATTGTATAAAGTGAGGGTTGACAACCACCAATCGAGGGAGAGAGAAACATTTATCACATAATTACAGAAATAAATTATAAGGTACATGCTATGTCAAAAAATGTTAGCCTCAGTGCAGAACTTTGGGTATGACTCTCCCTGCCACAGGCCACTTTTTCAGTATTCAAACTACTTTTGAACTTGGGATGTTCAAAGACACACACCCTATTTTCTGAGACGTCAACATCCCTGGCATGAAACCATCCAACCAAAGTTCCACCTGGATTATTTGTGAGCCCAAAAGGGTATATCTCTTTGGGCTGTTCATGAGACGACTGGAAAAACGTATCAGTAATTAGGCCATTCACAATTGTGTTTGCATCTAGTAACAAAATAAACATATCCTTGGCCCTGTTATTTTTCAGTCTGCTGGAGCACACTCCTGCTTTTGCAGAAATCCTGTGTGCTTCCGTCTTGCTAGCTGTTCTGGGTCAGTGTTTGAGGTTGGACAGCTCTTTAGGATTTCTGGAGACCAAGACTAACAGATAGGATTAACAGAATGAGGCCACAGTTCTCCAGTGCTCATGCTCATGAGGCTCAACTGAGAAGCACGAAGGCCCCTCAGAAAGCCAGGAGTGGTCCTGTGAGCTTAGGACACTAAGATGGCTGAGAAAATTCCCAGGAGCATATGGAGGAGTTCACAAATCCATGTCAGAGGTGTCAGAGCAACATTTTACTGGAGTGAGATGGTGTCTCAAAGTGGTTTCAGTTTGCATTTCTCTGATGATTAAAGATGATGAACATTTTTTCATGTGTCTGTAGACCATCATCTAACTCCAGTAAGAGTAGCCCACATCACAAAATCCCAAAACTATAGATGTTGGCATGGATGTGGAGAAAAGGGAACACTTCTGCACTGCTGGTGGGAATGCAAGCTAGTACGTTCCTTGTGGAAAGACGTTTGGAGAACACTCAGGGATCTAACTTTAGACCTGCCGTTTGATCCTGCAATTCCTCTGCTAGGTGTATATCCAAAAGACCAAAAATCAATTGGCAACAAAGATAAATGTACCAGATTGTTCATTGCAGCTCAATTCATAATTGCCAAGTCTTGGAAGAAGCTTAAGTGCCCATCGACCCATGAATGGATCAATAAATTGTGGTAGCTGTATACCAAGGAATACTATGCAGCATTTAAAAAAGATGGAGACTTTACCTCTTTTATGTTTACATAGATGGAACTGGAAAATATTCTTCTTAGTAAAGTATCTTAATGGGAAAAAAAAATCCAATGTACTCAGTACTACTATAAAACCAATTTATAATCACTCACACTTTCATATGAGAGATGAATCACACCTGTAGCCCAGGATGAAGGAGGGAAGGGGAGAGGGATGGAAGGCAGATGGTGGTTCGATAGAGGGAGGGTTAATGGTGGGACTTCACCTATGAAGTATATTACAAGGGTACAAGTCAAATCTATCAAGTATTGAACACAAATGTCTTCACATTTGTGATTAAGTAAATGAGGTGAAAGCTATGTTAATTAGTAGGACGTAAGCACTCCAATTTGTACAAATAATCAACACATGGAATCCCACAAAGGCCTAAATGTATTCATGATCTATGTTTATATGACTTAGTAAAAAAAAAGTCACAGAGCAAAAGATAAGAATTGATATGATTGTTACAACCAAGGGATGCTGCCATTTGGTTTAAATATATTCCAGCCATACTGTTTTCTTGCTTGTTGCTTTGTCTGTTTGTTTGGCTGCTTTTTCACTACTGGGAAGGAGAATTTGGTGGCTCTGTTTGAGTCATGGGTCCATTCATTGCCCATGAGAGAATAGAGCACTTGGGTCATTCATTCATTCATTCATTCATTCATTCAACAAATGCTTGTTGAGAGCCTATACTAGATGTGAGGCAATATTCTAGAGCAACACTATCCAGTAGAACTTTCTGGAGTGATGGCAATATCCTATTGCTGTGTCATCCAGCGCAGTAGCCACCAGCCACAGGTGGCCATTCAGATCTTGAAACGTGCCTTGTGGGACTGAAGAATGCAATTTTAAATTGGGTTTGATTTTAATTTTAATTTAAACATACACTGAGTTCTCACAAACCTTAGGTTTGGGACATGGGGTAGAAATACTTTCACTGGAAAGTATGATGCTGGTCTTAACAAAAGAAGAGAGAATAGATGCTGCATAGTTCAGAAACAAATGTAGTTTCCATCCTCCACCAATTTGATGTGCTCACCAGGTCCTAGGTTGACCATGCATCAAGTCTGCAAAGTGTTTTCTTCTGAATTCCTCCTCCCTGGCTCTCTAAGTTCTCCCTTCTTTTGGCAGCAGCTTTCTGTGTCTGTGGATGGGACATTCCAACCCTGGCATCTGCCTACCCAATGCATAAAGTGTTTTTGCTTCTTGGCAAAATGAAGTTTTCTTTTTAGTGGCTTTTCCACCAGTGGCCAAGAGTAGGGGTGGTGTGTACACAGGGACATTTCAAGTGCATCCAAGTATACCCTTGGGAATTTGGATGAGAGCCAGCTACTGGGCCTTGTGGGCTTAGCAGGAAGAGAGCCCCAGCTCTCATGCACAGGGTAGATGATCTGCATTAGAGAGTCTGTCCTTCCCTGCCTGTCCCTCACAACCAAATACAGGTAAAGAAATTTCAAGGGCAATCTGGAGGAACATATCTTAGGAACACGTCAAATGGGATAAGCAAGGGGTGTTCCTACCCCTTTTTACTGATGGTGGCAAAGATAGGGATGAGTACAGGGCCAAGGGGTCAGGGTAAACGTCCAGTTCTGTGTAGGTGGACCACTGTACTCCAAACTCCATGCTCCAGGAGTTCGTCATACCAGCTAATAATTCTCGAGGACTTACTGTACTTACTTACTGTACGGGCCAAGTGATTTCCATGCATTAGCTAATATCACCTTCCCAACAACCCCAGAAGGTAGATACTATCATGGCACCCCATTTTACAGATGAAATAACTGAGATGGAGAGAAACTATGGAATTTGCCCAGTGTCTCACCACTGGTAGAAAATAGAGCTGAAATACAAACATATGCTTCTTTCATCATTAGGAGGGAAGAAACAACCTGAGTTTTCACCAGCAGGTTATATTGTACCCACTGCACAGTTCTGGACTGAAGCTCTGTCACTCATTCTTCTGCCCATCTAAATCCTTGTCTTACATGGATGAAAATCCAGGAGACAGGAGTTGTCCAGTAAGCAAGAGGCAAACTGGGGTGTGTCAGAACCTGAAGTCCAGAGTCGCCTGATGTTTAGTTGGCTGTTAAACCACCACCATGTTCTGCTTTAGTCCCATAACATCTCCGTGAGGTGGCCACGAGAAGGGCTCTGAGACTCAGTGGATGCAGGCAATTTGCCTACGGTCACACAGCTCGGCTATGGCCACCTTCAAGGCAGGCTCCCCTGACTCCCAAGTTCAGCCTGTTTTGTGCAGCACACTTCGTAAGCAGTTGACCCCAGGAAGGAAAAGCCAGTCACCCAAGACAGCAAACACAACCCCGTGATCCGCACAGCCAGAGTGGTCCCATCTCCAGAAGGGCTCTTTTCCTGTCTGTCTGATGGAAGATCAGGACTTTGCTGACAGTGTGCTCTAAGCCAAGACTTAGGAACCAGCTGTTCTGCCTTGGGTAGGACAGACCCAGCCTTCACTTTCTTTGTAATCCTGTTCTTCCTTCTGGATCTCAGATTTTCCAGATCTCTCCCCTGACTGCCTGACTGATGCTGCCTGATGATATTCTCATTCATTTAGATATTAGCCTAATGCAAACATAATTAGAAAGGAATGGCTGCCATCCCCCCCAAATTGCCTAATTGTTCTAAAGCAAAACCAAAACAATGCTGGCACTTCATGCATCATTAATTCATTCTGTGAGAAAAAGCCATGTGGTGTCAGCCTGACCTGGATTTGAATCCTATTGCTGTAGATTAAATTAGGTATGCCCAGAATTAGTATATTGAAGCACTAACCCCTGATTTGGAGATAGGGCCTAAGAGGGGGTAATTAAGGTTAAACGAGGTCATAAAAATGAGCTCTGATCCTGTAGACGTAATGTCCTTATGAGTAAAGACACCAGAGAGCTCACTTGTTCTCTCTGCCATGTGAGGACAGAGTAAGAAGGTGGCTGTCTGCAAACCAGGATGAGAGCCCTCACTGAGAATCAAAATGGCAGGTTTAATATATAATAAATTTATATTGTTTAAGACACCCTGTATCTTGCTAAAGCAGCCTGAACTGAGCAAGGTACCTGTCACCATCTCCTACCAGCTGTGTGCCCTCAAGACAAGTAAACGGAACACTCTAAGTCTGTGTGTGTGTGTTTTACCTTTGGGAGGTGATGATACTGTTACCCATTAGGAACAATAGCCAGGGGAACTCCAGGCAATGCTTTATTTTGAGTTCTCTGATGACAGCTGGTTTCAGCGCATGGTGGCCTCATGCCTGGTACCTCATGTCCATCTAAACATCGAGATGAGGATGCTTCGCCATGCCAGTGGTTACAGAGGAGAGAGAGGGCTGAGTTTACATGGGAGAGCTTGGCTTATACCCACGCAGTCCCATGAACTGAAGAGTGTGGCTGGTCTTGGCACAACCTAGGCTTGAGGCAAGAAGCACAAGAAGCAGTAGTGGAGTTTAGATGGAGCTTTCACAGTGCAGCTGCTCAGCCCGCTAATAGCCACGACTCAGGCCAGCCCTCCTCCGGCACTAAATAATCCTCCCCTCAGTTCTTCCTCCCTTGGAGAGAGACGGGCAGAGGAGGCTGGGCTTTGGGCAGCAAGCGGGAGTGTCCTCCCCAGCACCTTCCTCCTGGGTTTGTTAGGAGCACGAGAGATGCAGGGACAGAGGGCTTCACCCAGAGTTGGGCACTTTTTTTTTTAACAAGGAAATCATTCTATGATGATGATGATGATGATGACACTAAAAATCCTATACAGTTAGTTATTAATCCTGTACAGTTATTAACCCTAGACAAACGTGATCATTTTCCTTTTCCTCTTCTTCCTTCTCTCTTATATTTTATATCTCTGTAAAATATGTACTAATTACAATACAGAAATACAGAAGGGGTGCAGAGCACATGCCCTTGAGGAAATTGATCATGATAAGAGTCCGGAGGGTGGTTGCCCTGAACTGAGCCGTCTTTGTATCTAAAGCCCCAACATACACCATGGTCCTTCACCTGTTCTCCAAGCTGAAAGGCTGTGTGAAGAGAACCCTGGTGTTTACAAGCCTTCTCTCCCACAGTGAAGTGAACCAAAGCTGTCCCCCTCAAGTCCATTTGTCCACTTATTCCTGAACCAGTACAGCTGCCAC
Organism: Nycticebus coucang; assembly: GCF_027406575.1. Lineage (NCBI taxonomy): Eukaryota > Metazoa > Chordata > Mammalia > Primates > Lorisidae > Nycticebus > Nycticebus coucang. The sequence goes on along the minus strand of NC_069791.1, from coordinate 93,826,630 downwards.
CTTCCTGGAGTTCCAGTGGGAAACTTCCTTCAAATTCCCAAACTCACCAGTCCTATCCCATCCCCAGGCTCAAGCGGTCTGTCTCTGACCACCCTGGTGGCCCCAGGCAGTGTTTGACAGTGGCTTGGACATCTGGACAGGTCAACAGTTTGAGGAATAATCACGAAACATAAGCAGAAAGCAAAGTCCCTGCCACCCATCAGACTTACGCTAGCTTCCTCCCAGTGCCACCCAGCTTGAGTAAAATAAATTCACTCAGACCAGATCAAGCATCTGGAATCCTGATTCTGGCCTTGGCCTATTGTCCACAAGACTGGTTAGTCCGAAAGTGGAGAATGGAAAGGAGGAGGCCATTGGGCAGTGCAGGTCAGGTTTCCGTGGTGAGGGGCAACGTGGAATCCCACACCAATGGTGTGTTCCCTTGGAGAGGAGGGGTAGAAATTGTGCCCCTAAGAACCACAGCTGTCCCTGTGTCCTTTCTCCTCCAGGGACTGATTCTCCTCCCTGCAATTTAATTGTGTTTATCTGTCAACATTACTTGGCAAACCAAGCCAGGGGCACAAACATTGCCACCTTTTTCTCAATATAATAGTGCTCTTTGGGATGCTGGAATCTGGGTTAAGGCCAAGCAGTTTTTGATTACAGAGTCAATCTTTGTTTAAAAGTTTGCCACCCTGGGGAAGTTTCTAACAAGTTACTTTAAACAATGCATTCTCTGGACACCTACAGCTAAATAGTCCCATTAATCCAAATTGCTTTGCCGGGATGCAGTGAAACTGTTCAGTACCAGGGCAATGTCCCAGACAGGCTCCAGTGGCAGCCGTACTGAGGGCGCTGCTTTGTCAGGAAGTGAGCTACCAGGAGACGGCCCCTCCCACTCTGGGCCATCTGTGTGTAGGGCGCTAAGTGCTTCTCTCATGGTCTCATTTAATCTCTTAGCCATCTGGTGAAATGGGACCTTCATTGTCCCCATTTACAAGAGAAGAGGCGTGGGGAAATGCTCTGCCACTGAGAGGTGGAAGCCAGAATAAACACACCCCTGTCCTTAACAACCAGCCAGGGCTTCCCAGGCATGGCCCCTGGACCACTTGCTGTGTGCAGCATGATTTAAAATGCTACACAGGCGAGTTTTTGAAAATGTCTCTCTTTGTCTATATTAATACATATCAGGGAAAAAAATAACATATCCAACCCCAGGTTTCTAAAGATGAAAAATTAAAAAAAAATACTTGATTTAAATAAGAAAATATTAACAAAGTGATAACCCAGGAGTAAGTGGCCCTGTGATCATTCAACAAATTTAGGGTGAACAAGTTCATATGCAATTTACTATGTTAAACTATTTTAAATTGCACACTAACTTTATGTCCACCCTGTATTTATTGAGGACCTACTCTTTGCTGGGCCCTGAGAACACAGCAGCAATGAAAGTATAGTACTGTTGGGCTCCCCTGCCCCCCGTACCCATGAGAGAAAAAGACAGTAGGTAAGTGGATGGGTAATTCACCTGGTAGAAATGTGCACAAAAGAACCTGGAGGCAGGATAGGTGGGCCAAGCAGATACTTTGCTGAGGAGGATACACCAGAAAGTTGTGAAGAAGGTATTCACCCAAATGACCCCCAAAGAGAAACACTATATTGGACAAGGGGCCAGAAAACTTCTTTATAAAGGGCTGGAGTGCAAATATTTTAGGACACATAGTCTCTCTCTGCCATTGTAGCACTAAGGCAGCCATAGATAGTATGTAAAAGAATGTGCATGACTGTTTTCCCTGTACGATTTTACTTATTCAGATGGCTGGTAGGCCATAGTTTGCATTTAATCCTGCTGCCAGACCTCTCATGTTTCAGATAACGGCCTTGCCTAGAATGCATAAATCTCTGCCCTTGTGAGTTTAGTTGCCAACCCATCCACCCATCTTCCAGACTCACCTTTATTTAGATGATTCCATTAAGCCAAGGGCTTCAGATTTCAGGACCCTGGACAGAGAAGATGTGGTAAAGATTCTCAGAGCCTTCTGGTCTACCTCCCTGGGACTTTGGCCTGAAGTCCCACCTAACCCTGGGGAGCTGAACCTGACACAAAACAACAGGCTCCTTTTACTTTATTTTTCCCCAGCCTGCGTGGCGTGCCAGTCCTGATCTTGAACTGGGAAGCAGCACATGGAACATAACCCACCTGTCAGTATTGCCTAAGAAAAGACGAGCAGTTTGCCCACAGTCTGTAGGCCTGTCCAGACCCCAGGAGTGCGCGTCAGCCAGAGCATACTGTGTTTTCTTACCACCCAGCCTTCCCTGCATAATCCCAGCAGAAATACCTGGTCTTCATTAGCACTGCAATTCTCCCTGCACCACCTTCCTCAGTCTGAATCAAAAAGGTTAATGATGTTGAATCCTGAGACTCATTGATTTCAGCACTTACCCAGTTTTATGCTCCCCCTAAAAGCACAGGACTCGTTTATCTTTCCTTGATTGACCAGGCAAGTTGCTGGCTAATGCCTTAATGCCAGATAATTCTCAAAGATTTCCCAGAGTGACCAGACATGCGTTTCTATTGTACTTTCCATAAATCCAGTTGATCCTATATGTCTGGTTCCCTGCTATCTTTCTGCCTAGATGTGTCTGGACTCCCCTCCCCACCTCTCCCCTCTCCTGAGTAATTTGTCTCAGAAGAGTCTGCCATAGTTTAAATGTTTATTTGGGAAGTGAGAAAACATTTTTTTTTTTTTGAGACAGAGTCTCAGTTTGTCCCCCTGGGTAGAGTGTTCCCTGAAGAGGAAGGTGGTCCAGGGTGAATTGTAGTGCGTAAAGTGCCATGGCATCATCACAGCTCACAGCTGGTCCAGTGTGTAGAGTGCCATGGCATCATCACAGCTCACAGCTGGTCCAGTGTGTAGAGTGCCATGGCATCATCTCAGCTCACAGCTGGTCCAGGGTGAATTGCAGTGTGTAGAGAGCCATGGCATCATCATAGTTCACAGCAACCTCATACTACTAGGATCAAGCGATCCTCTTGCCTCAGCCTCCCAAGTAGCTGGGAATACAGGCACCACCATACACCAGGCTAATTTTTCTATTTTATTTTTTAGTAGAGACAGGGCCTTACTGTTGCTTAGGCTGGTCTCAAATTCCTGAGCTCAGGAAATCCACCTGCCTCAGCCTCCCAGGGTGCTGGGATTATAGGTGTGAGCCATCACACCCAGCCAAGAGAGAACTTTCTAACCGAGGTAGTGACCATGAGGTTTATTTTAATGAAATATCAGCTTTAGGCCCTCACTGTTCATTCATTTATACAGTCAAGTCAGTCAACACAAGCATATTGGAAACCTACTATGTGCCAGACATTTGCTAGGCACTGGGGTTACAGCCACCATTAGGATCATTAACTTCTCAATCCTTGAGAAATATACAGATTAGGCCATTACATAATTTTGTTTTCATGGCAATGTTAAGGGAATTTACATGCATGTAAAGCAGGAAACGGACATGTGTACAAGTGTGACCCCTTCTCTTCTAGGAGTTCAGGGAAAGCTTCCCAGGAGAAGTACTTTGAAGCTGAGATTTGAAAGAAGAGGCGGAATTAAGTGGCTGAAAAAAATGGGTGGGAAGGGGCAAGTGTTCAGGCGAGGGGGCTCCATGTACAAAGGCCCCAAGGCAGGTGAGAGGAAATGGGACTCAGGCAGCAAAGGAAGAGAGGCTTACGTGGACAGGGTGTTTTTAGGGAACAAGCCAATAAAACAAGTTGGAGAGGTGGGTGGGGCCAGACTTTATGGGACCCAGAGAGCCATGTGAAGGAGCCTGAGTTTATCCTAAAAGCAGTGGGCAGCCTTTGAACTGTTTTCTATTGGAAAGTGTCATGATGAGAAGATCGCTTCAGTTCCTAGTGAACTGCTTGGCAGTGGGAAAAAGAAAGGAAGATAATTTCTACGAAGTAGAGAACTGTTCAGGCTGCCGGATCAGGGAAGCATGATCGCTAATATTCCTGCTAGTGGATATGTGCATTATGGCTCAGGTAGTTACTTTCTAGTAGGCTAAATGCCCCCTGTTGTTTCGCTGCTTTATTTTCTCTTGGTGTTAGGCCTTTCTGCAGCATGCAGTATTCTTAGGCTCTGTGCCCCTAGAGAGACACTGGAAGCTGGGGATAGAACTGGACACCTAACCCTTCTTTCCTTGGTCTATTTGGCACAAATTGTCCAGGGCTCAGGCCATAAGACAGTGCAGCAAGGGAGTAGAAGTGTACATGTGGGGCATCCGAGGAGTCTAGTTCAAGTTCCAGCTGTCCACTTTACTAACCATGTGACCTTTGGAAAGTTGCCCAATCTCCTTCTGTGCCATAGCGTTCTCATCTGTAAAATAGGAACCATTATGGTCACCTGCCTCAGGCTTTGCAGCTGGGATGAACCTGTGAGATAGGGAGCACCTTGCCTGCCACAGAGAAAGCGCTTAATAAATGATGATGGTGATGGTGACCCAAAGTGACTAAACCCAACAGTTTTACAGTTGTGGGGGTACAGAGATGACATCTGTTTGCTTAGTTACTATTGGCTCTTTAGTGCCTGGTGTGTAGTAAGTGCTGAGTAGATCTTTACTGAAGTAAGGAAGGAAGTGCCTCTCCCATATAATGGACATCACTGTGGCTGCGGTGACTTGTCTTTTGTTTCTAAGTGGCAGAAGAGTCACTGATACTTTATTGCATTTGTTGAGTTCAACAATTATTAGAACCATCTCAGAACTCATTCCCAGAATGAGGACCAGTGGAGGGGATTTATCTTTACTTATTTCTTTCAGCTAATGGCATTTTCAGATTTTGACACTATGAATATGGAGAACATTCCAAAGAACTGGAGAGTCTATTTCAAAAGGACAATGAGCCATGGTGGGTGCTTATAAATCCTGAAGTTGGCTCAGCTGCTTTTCCACTTAACTGGAGGTGCCTGCCCAAACCTCCGGGAGCTGCGTCTGGGAGCTTAGTAGGCCAGAGGGATGTTCATACATCACACCTGTCTGGCTACATACTGGATTCCACGTAGCCTAGGAGAGGGTGAAAATCCTGTGCAACCTCTTAATATCACGTGGCAGAGATTAGCCTGTTCCCATCCTCCATGGGGACCAGGTTCCATGACCAAGTCTAGTATTCTTTGGACCCTAGTGGTGACACATCTGGACTCTGAGGTCAGATGGCCTGGATGCAGATCCCTGCTTCTCTTACACGTAAACTGTCTAACCTAGTTATTTAATCTCTCTATTCTTCCTCTGTGAGATGGGTGATAATAATAACACCCACCTCGTGAGATTGTTGGGAAGGCAAAATGAATCAATGTATGTCAAGTGCTTGGAACCAATAACTTATATACTCAGTAGTTATTCTTACCATCATGATCATCATTAGACAACTTGCCCAAGCTTTGAGAAGTTCAGTTTGCTCCATTATAAGGTGGTTGTGAGAATTAAGTTGATAGTGTATATAAAATATACTATATACCAACCACAGTTAAATCATACACAGTTATATAATTCATCCGTGTTACATGTGTTTATATTTCATGCCCTTTTATGGCTAAGTATAATAATTTCATTGTATGGCTTGGCGCCCGTAGTGCAGTGGTTACAGTGCCAGCCATATACACCAAGGCTGGCAGGTTCGAACCTGGCCTGGGCCGGCTAAACAACAATAACGACTGCAACAAAAAATAATAATAACAATTTCATTGTTTGGGTAAACCACATTTACTGATGGCCAATTGGATAATTTCCACCTTTGGGGCTATTGCAAATACTTTTGCTATGAATATTACGTACAAGTTTTGTTTAAACACCTGTTTAATTCTTGTGGGTATTATGATGACATTTTAATATGTGTGGTTCACCTCCTTAAGAGAGAAAGGAAGTAATAAGAAGATAAAGTTGGAATAGAGAGGGATTCCATCTTCTGTAGATGAAATTCTATTTTTGCCCAACTTCTGGAGTGCCAACAAGGGAACCACCCACAGCGAGGTTGGTCTCATGTTAGTTCTCGCTCTCTGGGGCTCTTCTATATCCCAGGGACCAAAGCTGCCCTGGGAAACCCCCGATGACTGTGCCTTGCAGTGCAGTGTGCCTGGCATCCTCTCCCCTCCTCCACAGGTGAGGATGTAGCAAGAGCTATCAAATAATCAAGCAATTGCTGTGTACCGGACACTAGATTAATCCTTTCATGCGTGTGACCTCATCAAATCTTTGCTTAATTCAGACCGACAAACTAAGGTTTGGAGGGATAATCTACAAGATGGCACAGTAAGGAAGGAAGCAGCAGAGACAGACTTCGAGTCCAGGTCGCCTGGTGCAGATTAGTGGCTGGTACTCACTTGGACTCATCTCAGCCACGTATCTGCCGTAGCACCAAAGGGATTCTATGTAAGTCCCATTTCAGGACCCTGTGACAGCTTCAGAGATTTCGTTCAACATTAGTCCCTGTGTGCATTGAGCAACTGTTATGTGCCAGACAGTGTGCTCACCAAGCTTTGCTGCACGGAGGTTCCTCATCTGAACCACAGAACACAAAGAATTGGTGGCAGGTGACTAGTACTATTCTTGGTGCATAGGCAATAAACGCATATGATGGGAACACAGTCCTTAGAGGGACCTCGTCTCAGTCACTGCTTCTCCAGCACTTCAAATAGTACCTGACTCACAACATAAATACTTGCTGAATTAATGAATGGGGGTAGAGTGGTAGAACATAGACATGAGCCTTGCCTTCATCAACCATATGTCCCGTTTTATAATTTACAGTACGATCCTGTTTTACAATATAGCCATTTAAATATTCAGAGAGCTGGCACTGAAAATAATTCATCAATGATCAATGAACTTGTATCAGCATCTTCCCGGCATACTTCATGTGAGCAGGTCTTTGGCGTGGTCCCAGATGACCTTTGCTCATAATTTCTTTTTCAGTGAGTAAAACACTGTATCAGTAACGGTAAGAACACAAGAGAAACTAAGAGGGCTAAAGTATTACCTGTGAGTAAACACTTCTCCGGGAAGGGACAGAAATACCTGGAGATGAATAATTTTTATCCAGGGAACAGGCTGTGTGAGCTTGTGTATAGTCAAATGAAACCAGGGCTTAAATTTCCCCCATGAAATGGTTCCATGCAACTCAGAGATATAACCAGAGATTGATAAAACAGAATTTATGTCTCAAGTCCAAAATCAGCATAGTCTTTGTCGCATAGGAAATGCACAGGGCAGGACCTGACTTGTCACAGAAGTGGGAAATCCTATTTTCCAGCAGAGCAAACAGAGCTTGCAAAGTCTTAGATGCTAAGACATAAACTCTAAGATTTAGAGTTATGAAAGAGCACAGAACATTTAGAGTCATTCCAAAGATTGAGTAGGGAAGTGGGGGGGTGGGGGGGAGAGAGGCAAGGACGGAGAGAAAGGGAAGAAGAAAGGAATTTTAATTTACAGCCCCAATAGGAACACAGCTAATACTTACCAAGTGTTTATTATATTCCAAGCACCCATGTAACAGCTTAACCTAAAATCGCTTCTTTTATCCTCAAAACAACTCTATGAGGTCATAGTATGATTTCCTTTGTTCAGAAGGTAACAGTGCTGCTCAGAAAAATCGTCATCTGCCCCAGATCAGAATCTAGTTAGGGAGGGCAGAGCTCAGTCAATCCTGCTATATGGTCAGACGCCTTACTCTTCCCTAACTGAGGAATTAGGATCTAAATTGGCTATTTTCTTTAATGATTTTTGAACTTTTATTTTTTAGGCTGTTGAGTCGTTTTTACTCAAGTGAAATTTCAGCCAAGACCCCAATGTAGGAAGTAAGTGGAATGTCCTTTGTGAAGGTAGCTCAGCGGAGCTGTCCTGAGACCCAGGACACATTTGGTAACTGCTGATCTAGATGATAACGTCTCTTTCAAAACGTATCTGAAGTTGTCTGTCCCCAGAAAGTCAGACACCACCTTGAGGCCTGTGTCCTCTGTTTAAACAATCTTTTTTAAAAGTCTTTTCAAATTTCTCATCAACCCTCAGCGATAAGCAAACAACCTGGGAAAAGGAATTTACTGGATGCAGGACATGCAGATCCTCCAGAATCTGTCTGTGCTGCAGAGCCCACAGTGTTTTGTTTTTCCGTGGAGGTGCATGTGACGTCCTGTCTGTATTGCAGTGGATTTTGACCTTGATCCAGTACAGACAGGCTAATGAACCTGGCAGGCTGCCCAGGGAGGATGAGGTGATCGGTGACAGAGTCCACTGTCCTCCGAGCTCAATCTCAACCCAGGACTGAAATCTGAACTGACTCGCCTCCAAAATTCTGGGAGTTAGAGATCCTTGCTGTACCCTACTCCTAGCACTGTACAGACTTGATAATAGCAACAGCAACAACAGAAAGAAGAGCTGAAATTCTAGCATCCGGTATGCAAGTTGCCCAACCTGTAGGAGTTCTCTCTTCTTTTCACCTGCCCAGCATTCATTACCCCATTTCTGGAACCAGTTTCTGTGCCAACTAAGATTTTTCAATTGCAAACCACAGATAATTCTCTCTCGTTGTATTAAACCTTCAAGCCATTCTATAAAATCAGCATTGTTATTATCCCCCATTTTAAAAATGAGGAAATTGAACATCAAGTAGCCAAAAGGACCTGCCTAAGAGCACACAGCCAGTAAATGGTGGAACTTGGACTTGAGCCTCATCTCTCTGATCTCAGGGCCACATTATTTTAACCACTCCCCATTCCAGTACTTCAGTGTTGGTGCATCAGGAACACGGGTGTGGTGAAATCAAAATGGACCATTGATTATTATAGGTCATAGCCATTATTTGAACAAACCCAGTAGGATATGAATGGTGAAAAAGATCAGAAAGTTGAATATATCCACAGTTTAGTTTGGGTGCTTTATCCTCCAGGCCTTCCTAGGAGAACTAACACTACTAAGCCATTTATGCAAAGACAAGCAGGAGTTGTCCAGGCAAGTTGCAGGAAGGGTATTTCTGGTACAGGGCCCGGTGTGGATGAAAGCCCTCCTGGAATGCAGCACACGAGTGCTAGACGATTCTGTGAGTCACTCTGAAATGGGTATGGAGGTACAAACAGAAATAGACACAAGGCTGGTGTACATACATACATATATATATGACCTGAACATATATAACTTATATTTGTGCTAGACACAGGTGTGTAAGATTTGAAACGTCAAAAATTTCAAATAATTATTTCTGTTATTTGAAATAATTAGAGGATTATTAGCAAGGGGTGGGCATGCCTTGTGTAATCCTAGCAAAAAATGTGGGAACTTCTCTTCCAGGGCCTCTGGGCCAGGCACTGATGTGCCATACTCACAGCACACAAGCAGCTCAGAGACCATTTTTACACCTGTCCGACGGATTAGAAAACGAAGGCTCGGCAAGCTTGAGAAACTTGCTCAAAATCAAACAGAGAAATGACTGCAAACAGCTCTCTGAAAATAGCTTTTTTTCCCCCACTTAAATCACATTGACATTTTTTAATGTCCTCCAAAGTAGACTTCCCTTGGTTCCCCAAAGACCAAATCAAATAACTGGCTGTAATCAATTGTCATACGGGAGTGCAGAATTTGTTTAACCAAATGTTCTGCACATTGGAGATGTTACATGGCATATGAGGACAACCAGATTTCAGAGAATTAAAATACAATTAAATCAACTTCACACACACACGTGTGCGCACATGCACACGCACCCTAGGCTGACTGGCAATGTAGCTGTTCATTCATGATTCCCGTGGCGTTCTAGGATACTCTGCGCTCTGATTCTTGTCAGTTACCTTTCTGTTACAGCCGTCTGTAGGCAGGGCTGACATGTTAAGAGTTCTCACTGATGGAACGTCAGATAAACCGCCTCTTAGAATGGCTTATGTATGTTTAAAATGAAAGATGTGTTCCTTACAAATGTTCTGTGAAAGCATTGAAGCTTTGAGAAATGGGTTGCCAGTCCCTTCAAATGCAGTGAGCACGTGTTAATGCTGGGTTACTTTTGTCAGTAAAAAAAGGTAAATCCAATTAAAGGTGACAGGATTTATCATCCAGGTGGCTCTGTAGGTGCTGTCTACCTTGGTAGAGGGAGGCAGTGTCCCCTGTTGGCTCTGTAGGCGCTGCCTACCTTGGTAGAGGGAGGCAGTGTCCCCTGTTGGCTCTGTAGGCGCTGCCTACCTTGGTAGAGGGAGGCACTGTCCCCTGTTGGCTCTGTAGGCGCTGCCTACCTCGGTAGAGGGAGGCAGTGTCCCCTGTTGGCTCTGTAGGCGCTGCCTACCTCGGTAGAGGGAGGCAGTGTCCCCTGTTGGCTCTGTAGGCGCTGCCTACCTCGGTAGAGGGAGGCACTGTCCCCTGTTGGCTCTGTAGGCGCTGCCTACCTCGGTAGAGGGAGGCAGTGTTCCCTGTTGGCTCTGTAGGCGCTGCCTACCTCGGTAGAGGGAGGCACTGTCCCCTGTTGGCTCTGTAGGCGCTGCCTACCTCGGTAGAGGGAGGCAGTGTCCCCTGTTGGCTCTGTAGGCGCTGCCTACCTTGGTAGAGGGAGGCACTGTCCCCTGTTGGCTCTGTAGGCGCTGCCTACCTTGGTAGAGGGAGGCAGTGTCCCCTGTTGGCTCTGTAGGCCCTGCCTACCTTGGTAGAGGGAGGCACTGTCCCCTGTGGTCCTCAGCATGATCTCCTGTGCTTTAGTTCACCTGGTGCCTCACTCCACATCACGAGAACCTACCTGCTTATCTCCTTTTCCCAAGGTGCTGGGTGCTACTTGAGGCGAGGGACCACAGCTGTTTGATCTGCTTCTGACGCAGGTGTTCAGCACGGGCCTGACCTGTGGACGGAGAGGAAATCACACTTCCCAGCAGAGCAGACATGGCCTCTGGGTGCTGAGCACCTGCTCTGGGCCATCAGTGCCCGTCAGTGCCTTACCCATAACACACAGGCAACTCAGAGACCCTGTTACTCCCATTTAATGGACTCAGCAAACTTGAGGAATTTGCTCAAAACCAAACACCAGAGAGAAATTACTGCAAACACCTGCTTGCAAAGTCTTAGAAGAGCGCCTAGAAAATGCCAGGTAATTCCAAAAATTGCATAAGCAGTGCCAGGTGGTGAACAACTTTGTGTGCCTTGCTGAGGAGGGAGGACATTGTCCTGCAGACAGTGGCGAGCCACGGAAGGTATTAAGTGGAAGAGGTGACGTGGTCAGATGCATGCTTGGCAAAGACCCTGTGGCTGCTTCCCGCAGGATGGGTGAGAAAGGAGTTTGGAGGCGGGGACAGCAATTTGTCCAGGCCATCTGTCTTCAGATACCCATGGTGGCTGGATTTATGTCTGTGTAGTCTAGGAAGAAATATGGTATTTAGTGTTTTCTATGCCTTTCACCCTGTGTCTTAACGAAAATGAGTCCCTCCGTGTGCAGGCTTTGACTACCTACAAATCAGGGATTTCCCTTCCAGTTGTTTTGCTCTTGTCTCTTCTTGGAGACTCCTGAACTGGCTGTCTATACTGTTGTTCTGCAATCCTGGACTTCCTGGTTATCCTAGTAGCAGGAAAACATGAGTAAGGTCCATGCGTAAACCATCCAGATAGTCAGAGAGGGGCAGTGTCTCCAGTATCCCTGGCCCACATGGAAAGACAGGTCTGAATCCGCCCACAAGACGGGAAGCGGTGGGAGGAAGGATCATGCTGCAGCTCCGATTTTGGATAAGCTCAGAAGAAAGGCACACACCCTGCACAGAGGTGTGGCCTCATCAGCTCCTGATTTACAGCTTACACTTGACAGCAGTTCCCTTGAAAGGAAGTAGGAAGCCTCAGAAGGTGGCTGTGGTTGCCTGTTTGTTTCCTGGCTCCAGTTCTGAAGAAACAGACCACAGGCCTAAAGCTTAATCAGCAGGAGGAAGGCAGGATTGAGAAGAACTCAGGCTCTGGGTTGATGCCTGGGGTGCCGGGGATCACATCCCCTTTCCCACCACTCATGAGACGTTGGACAAGCGATTAATGCTCTTCCGGTCCTAGTTCATTCACGGATAAATGAGTGCCTACTTGACAGGGTTTTTAACAGATTGAAGGAGGATGACTCTTGGTAAGTAACAAAGGAAAATTCTTCTGTTAATATAAAGCATTTTCTCATGAGTACCATGACCCTAGGGTTCATTGCTCCAAATCTCCCCCAGTTCACCTGGGCAAAGACAGGGAAGAGCATTGTTAGCAGAGGGAATGGGATGAGCAGAGGCACGTTTACAGAAGTGAATGATGGCGCTTCTGGCTTCAAGGTATCTGTTGTCCTTCAAGCAAGCATAGACTGGACCCTTCCCATGGGACGGCCACTGCACAGCAGCTGAGAGGGAGACCTGCCTGCCATTGCTCCACCTGGCCGCCATGGAGTTGGTGTTGAACACCTGCTGCATGTCAGAACCTGGAGGAACAGCACAGTCAGACCCAGTGCCTGCCCTTCCCATGGCTGTAGCCTGGGTCCTGACTGCTGTCCAAGGTGCTGCCCCACTGTCCAGTGGGAACATCCTGGTGCTTTGTCAAACAGAACAACTGAACAGCTGCACCAGGCATGGGTGGGGATAGTTCTACCCCACTTCCACCCTGTAGCTTGACAGAAGGTCATTTCCACCTCCACGTGAAGCTCCTCCATGCTCCAGGGTCCCCCCGTGGTTGGTAGCATGAGGAAGCCAGAAAACCGCTGCTCAGGTCTGGTCAGCCTGAGTAAGAATCCCACCCTCTGCAGATGGCCCCAGCAGCTTTGCAATTTCCCTCTCCCACCCATAACCCCTGGCAGTCCTCCATGCTATGGTGTGAATCCCGACCATGCTTTAACTTTTCTGAAAGCAAAAAGAGACTGGAAAATGCCCTTTCAGTAAGCAACTCGTTCGAGGAGTTTGATACTACAGAACTCTATCATACTCGTATATGGACAGATGCAAATGCAAGGATGTTCACTGGGGCAGTATCTGGAAGAGGAAGAGAAGGGAGACAACCCAGCTGTCCACTAGGGTTGGCTAGGCCTGTTCATTGAACTCTGCACAGCCATTAAAGTGAAGTCCGCCTGTGTGCACTGATAGTCAGAAGAGCAGGGTATATCATGACATAAAAATCCATCTCTCTCTATATTCTCATTTTTGTAATAAGAACATGGATGTACAGGTAATAATAACATCTGCCTCCTAGAGTTGCCGTAGGATTGAGTCAGTTAAACATGAAAAGTGCTTGGAATAGCGTCTGACACCACATAGTAGGCTCTCCAGTGTTAGATGATGTTGTTTTTGCTAACATTTAAATCTTCATCTTGCTGTGATCTGAGCTTTTATAATAATTTTCAAAGGAGAGGAATGGTTACCATCGGACCCTTCCACCGTGATGTTTTTCTGTGTGGTTGAGCTCTTCACGGAAGGATGAACTTTCTTCTCCTGTGGTTTCACATCCCTCGGTTGTACCTGGGGTCACCCCCTTGTCTTTGTTTGCCTAGGAATGTCCAATTTTAAAACTGAAAGTTCTGTATCCTAGAATGCCATCTGTCCAGGGCACACCAGGGCCCCTGCTCTGTGTATCCTGGTGACCCAGTTGATTCAGAAAGCGTACAGACAAGTGGCCATTACTGGTTTTTGTGTGTGATGGGGGTGGGGAGAAAAAAGGCACCATCAAAGTGTCACATCAGAATGGAATGATTTTTCAGCCTGAAAAAGGAAAGACATTCTGACAGGTGCTACAACATGGATGAACCTTGAGGACAATGGGCTCGTTAAATAAAGCCAGTGACAAAAAGAAGAGATCCCACTTGCACGGAGTGCCTGGAGTAGTCAAAATCTAGAGACAGAAAGCAGAAAGAAAGGAGTGGAGACATACTGTTTAGTGGGTGGGGAGTTTCAGTTTTGCAAGTTGAAAGCGTTCCCGGGAGGGACGCTGTCAGTGGCCACACAGCACTGTGAAGGCACTTGACACCCCTGAACTAAGATGGTACATTTTATGTTATGTGTATTTTACCACAATAAAAAAGATTGGCAAGAGAATTGGGCATCAAATACCATGAGTATTGTTGCTTAGGATGAAGCTACGTGGTATCTAAATTAAACATCCATCTGATGGACGCAGTACAGGAAGAAGGTGGGGAAACACTGACATCGCCTGTTCTAAGCTCAGACTGGAGCTGCCTTAGCCCCACCATCCTCAGCTTGCCCCATTCTGCAGCCCCTCTATTCCCCAACCCTGATTTACATTTCTGCTCCACAATATCTGGTCTGTTACAGTCCAGGAGGACTAAATCCAGCACCTCTCAGGATCTGCACATGTCTGGTAGCATCAGGGGGTTGAAATTCTGAACCCTGACATTCACAAAATCCTGGGTATGACTTTGGCTCTAGCCCTGTTGGCCTCACCACTGGGCTGCAAGCACCTCTGGCGGGGTCCTTCTCGGTATCCTTCTGCAGTGAGGCAGGAGTTCTGGGGCACAAGCGTGCTGGGTGGGTACCAGGGACCCAGAGAAATGCAGTCAGCTCTGTGCTGGGCTCCTTAGTGGAAGCCGAGCAGACCCCACCTTACCACATGCCACCCCCGGACAGGCCTCGCTTGGCTATGACTCTGTGACTCTCTGTGCCTGGAGTTCCTTCTCTGCACAAACTGGGCTCCCGTTGGCCTGAGAGCTGTGCTCCCTCTGTGTACTCCCTCTGGCTCGCTCCAAGACAGAGTCTCACTTAGTTGCTCTGGGTAGAGTGCCTTGGTGCCATAGCTCACAGCAATCTCAGTGTCTTGGGCTCAAGCGATCCTCTTCCCTTAGTGTCCCAAGTAGCTGGGCCTATAAGTGCCCACCACGGCACCCAGCTAGTTTTTTTTTTTTTTTTTGTCTATTTTTAGTATAGATAGGGGCTTGCTCTTGCTCAGGCTGGTCTCTGACTTCTGAGCTCCCGCCTCAGCTTCCCAGAGTGCTAGGATTACAGGCATGAGCCACCATGCCTGGCCCCCTCTGTGTACCTTCATGCCCAGAGCTGTTATATATATTAGACGCACACAATGGAGTCCGTGACCCTCTGGGAGCCAGTTTCCAACTCTGACCTTGGCTGGCAAGGGTCCTTGGGCAAGTCTCCTTTTATGGGACATTTCTCAAACCCTGTTCTGTGGAACATTCCATAGATCTTGTGAACAGAAAGCCTCCCAAGTTCAAATCAGCTTGGGCCTTCCTACTGTTTTTCAACATGTATTCAGCTTCTGATGCTCAAGATGGCAATAATAATACTATTAAATAACTGACATTTATCAAGGGCTTAGTATATGCCAAGTGCTACAGCCCAGGTTTTACGTGCAATTTTTTTATTTAATGCTCTCAACACCTAAGGTTTATTGAGATGAAAGGAACTTGCTCGTGGTCTGGCCTTTCTTGAAGAAACCATGGGGAGAGGATAAAGATGAAAAGATATTAGTACTTGACTTAGAGGCAGTGCTTCCTAAACTTTAAAGGGCACGTGCATCACCTGGGGACATTGTTCAAAGGCAGATTTTAACTCAGTAGGTAGAGGCTGAGGTAGGGCATTTCCTGGTCCACACACCAGGCAAGGAGGAGGGAGACATAAGAGCCTCAGTATTTTTTCTTCTCTAGCTGGAATAAATTCATTTACTCATCCATTTACTCATTCACTTGCCATCATTTGTAGAAGCAGAGAAATGTCATGTGTAGTAGCGGAGAACACAAGCTATGCCATTTGGAACCAGATTACACAATCCGTGTTCCGCCTTTTCCTAAATGGATGAATTTGCTGAGTCTCAGGTGCCCGTCTGTAAAATGGGAATGAAACCCACATTTCATAGCGTCTTTGAGAATATCAAATGCAGTAAAATGTGGCAACAGTCTGCCCCAGGGCCTAGGGCAAGGTACACAGTTTATATTATTGCTTATTTATTTATTCATTTCAACTGGGATTCCCAAATGGTTTCCATTAAGTTTATTTATTCATTTGTTCCTTGCATATTTTAGCAAAGATTTCTCAATGACTTCAATAGTTGCAGAGGTGGGCCCCCGGTTACCACTGGGAAAGGGAGGGACCAGCACAGACTAACAGACATGATTCCTAATCATTTTCAGCAAAAGGTGGAAGAAAATTGATGAAGAGGCAGACAGAAGTGATGAAGTGTGAGAGCCATTTGGCAAATGAGCCCTTCAGAAAGGGAGAGTGAGAAATGTGTGTGATTGGGGGTGGGGGGACTGGAATGGGGTAAAATGTCAACAGATCGCAAGCTGTTAATTATCTGGAGAGAACTAAATATTATGTAGGCAATTATCGACAGGCATCTGAAAGCAACAATAGGAAAACTTGGCCCCCAGCCGAATTCATTCCATCTCGCTTTGGAGAAGGGCGGGAGAGACAGGCTTTAGCATTCAAAACAAGCGCTGTACTCTGAGGGAGAGTGAGGGGCCCAGGCCCCACCCCCAGCCCCAGAGAGGGGCAGGCAGGGGTCCCCCTCCTCCACCCCCACACAATTCAGCAAGATCCCTGCCCAAGCATACAGACAACGCTTGCCTTTTTTTTTTTTTTATTGATCACTACAAATAATTTTAGTGAGTAGGAAAATTTGCAAATACAGAAACCACAAATAATAGGGATCAATTGTATACAGAAGTTGAGAGGTAGTGATTCTACTACCTTAGTGGACTTGAAGAGGAAATTCATCCAAAGTTGGTTAAGAGATGCACATATGAGAAACGCTTGCCTTTGAAAAACGGCTTTACTCACCAGCTCCGAACCTGAAAACCTCAGCCCCCTCCTTCCCCCCAAGATGTCATCTTTTGAGATGATTTCATGTGGAAGCATCGCTAAGTAAATTCGCTAAATGCCTATTCATCCCTGTCAGATGGGGACTCGGTGAAGCAGCAAATGTGAAAATGGCCCCAGCTCACAGCCCTGAAAGGCGCTTTCTGGGGTTGCCAAATGGAGCCACAGCCACTGATCCTGGGAGGCCCCAGGCTTCTCAAGAGGGGGCCCAGGAGCCCGGGCCAGCCCCTTCAATCCTCCCACTAAGGCCGCCTGAGAGGCCCTATTTATTATTCCTACTGCTGGTTACCCATTCAGAGGTTAACTTGTCCCTTATTCATCAGGACACAATAATGAACTGTCTCAGAGAGTGGTGAGGGGCTTGGTAAATAAGAGCTGCTAAGACGTGGAGAAGGAATGGGCCTCTTTATGGCTGGGAAAGAGACATTGCTTTTATTTTTTTTCCTAGGCTGATTCAGTTTCACCTCTCCCAGAGCCTTGAAGAGGCTCCTTCCTCAATAGCTACAGTACCTTGGTGGAGGCATCCGTGGGCTCTCCCTGGGCACATACGTGCTATTTATCCACACAGGAGGTGCACCACCACTCATACATGTGGGGTTAGCCTTTAGTGAATGTCCCTGGGGTTCACCTCTGTGCACATCAGCAGGGCTGAGCTGTGTGTGTGTGTGTGTGTGTGTGCAGCGATCAACCCCACTGCGGACACACTGGGTTTCTCTGGTGCCTGCCACCGCCAGCAGGGCTGGTTTTGAATGGTGTTTATTTCAGTAATAAGCTGGGATATCAGCAATGCTGGTTTTCACTTCAGCATCTCGTAACTGCCATTGTCCCCTCCACTGGAAGCATGAGTTGGTCAACATGAATCATCCGTAAGAGAGCAGGGGCTTGCAGGCGAGACTGCAGAGTCGCGGGGGCATGGAGGACTAGATAGCGGGGAGGCAGAAGGAACATTGTGCATTGGTTGAGCACCTACTGTGTGCCCTTTAAATCCACACAGTTGTCCACTCAGCATGCCTGTGCAGTGGGCCCACTACGTGCTGGGCATGTTTCATTCTCAACCCAGGTGAGTTCAGAGAAGGCCACTGTTCAATGAAGTTAGATGACTTGTCCCATGGACACACAGCTGGCTTAGTCATGGAGCTGGGATTTATCCCCAGACCTTTCTGCTTTTAGAGCCCATGGATTGTTTTCTAAGGCACTTTCCTCCTTCTCAAAAGTGCAGCCTCCTTTATATTCCCAGAGATATCTTTCCTTTCCACTGCCTTCAACCGTTTTTTCCTCATCTGAACCGATGCTTAACCCTTTCCCTCTAAGTGAAGATTCCTGAGCAGAGAAGCCTCATGATAAAGGAGCTGTCACATCAGTGCCATTTACCTGTTTGGGTTTATTCAGTGGAAGAGGCGACTGTGTTTCTGGCAGATGGAGACCTGTGTGACTGCTTTTTAAAATACTGTCACAGCTGTATGCACAAGCTGATTAGCTGTGACTACACTGCTAGTGCCGAGATTGATGGCGATAAATTTGGGATAACAATGCCGGGAACGATGTCATTCATTTGTATTGCACTTCATATTTTTTAAGTCTCTCTCAATCAGTAGCCCAGTGGTTATCAAGAACTTGGCATTTATTCATTCATCAGTACAATCAACACTCCAAGTCCATTTAAAAGAGTCAGTTCAGACTCGACTCACTTTGAGTCATCCATTCATGGATTCATTCAACCAGCATTCGTGTAACTCCTACTGTGTGCCAGGGATGAACAGATCTGACCAAGTTCTGTCCTCGTAGAGCTTACGTTCTGATGTAAACAACTTCAGTGCTTTTTGATGCTAATAGATAGTGAAATAAACAGGGGTTATAAGATGAAGGTGAGGAGAGAGGAAGAGGCAGATGCTACTTTAGGTTAAATAGCCAGAAGTGTCCTCTTTGAAGAGGTGACATGTGAAAGGCAATCTGGGTGACAAGAGCAAGCCAGCAATGGGAAGATACAGGGCAAAACTTTTCCCCGGCACAGCAAATGCAAAGGCCCTGTGGTTGCTGTGGATTTGGCACTGAGCTGCACACCAGTGACTTACTGTTTGCCAAGCCTAATGCCAGGCATTGGAGATTCTGAAACAAGTAAGACGCTTTGTCCTTAGAGAGTTCCCAGTATCGTGGAGTGGATAAACGAGACAAGCACAGGCAGCCTGTTTTAATGTAGCATGGCAGATAGAGTGACGGTAACACATGACGAGGATGCCTGAGCCGCCTGTGTGCCACTGGTCAGGGAAGGCAACTCAAGCAGAACAGCACAAAGAATGAAACCTGCTTTCTGTCACCAAGAAGGAAACCAAGACCAAAGTGCTCCATGGTCTCTGGAAGACCTCTGACTTTTTTCTCGGTTTGTTTCCACAGGACAAATGACCAGCTGGTGGCATTTCTCTCCCGATACCGAGATATGAATTTCTTGAAGTCACACGGCCGGGACAATGCAAGGTAGCACATCATCCCCCTCCCCCTTGTGCAAAATGGAAATGAGAATCGGAGGGATAATTTGGGGGGCCTTTTTTCTAGGCTCGTTTGGTGCAAAACGAGAAAGAACTTGAAGATGGGAGAGAGGCATGATGCAAGAACACATTGCCAGTGTCGGTCACTTCTGTGTAGAATCTGAAATAGTCCGTCCCATCAGCTAAGAAGAAAGATAATCGTAAATGTTTCTCATAGTTCTGCAGCCCTTTGAGTAGGGCAGCCACTGTGAATTCCCACTTATGGGTGGGAAGACTGAGGCCCCCAGTTTTAAGTTACGTGCCTGAATCATGCATTCAGTCAACCATTCAACAAATATTTGCCAAGTGCTGAGCTTACCCCAGTCACTGTCCTGGTGGTGAACAAGACAAAAGTCCTCACATGCATGGAATGTAGAGGAAAAGAGTCTCATGAGGTTGAACCTAGGGGTCCTCAGTCAGAGGCCTGTGTCTCTTCCACTGCTTCGAGCTGCTGCTGAACATGTGAGTAGGTATAAGGGTACCCAGAACCACAGCCTATAGCTATTATATCTCTCTCATTTAAAATGAGCATCTCTGCAGTCCAGTGTTGAACTGAACCCAACTCTCCATGGCCAGAGATCAGCTACAAGGAGCACAGTCTGGAGCGCCCCCTATAGGCAGCACCATCCCAACATGCAACGTCAAAGAACCAGCCTCGCATGACTGTGACGCCCTGGGACGTTTTCCAGCTGCAAACCTAGGGCATAACCTGCCAGCTCATGGGCTAATGTTAGTTTGTCAGTACACTTTAGCCCTCATGGTGTTTTATTCTGTTTTAATTCAAATGCTTCATGTGAAAATTAATAGTCCGATTTAAAAACAACAATATATCTGATGAAAAATCCAGATTTCTAGGTAATCTTGAAAAATCTGAAGGTCAGTTAACTCTGAACCTGAATTGTTTTGGGTTTTTTTTTTTTTTTGCAGTTTTTGGCCGGGGCCAGGTTTGAACCTGCCACCTCTGGTATATGGGGCCAGCACCCTACTCCTTTGAGCCATAGGCGCCACCCCTGAATTAGTTGTTTTAAGACAGAGTCTCTCTCTGGTACCCTGGTGCTGTGGCATCATAGCTCACAGCAACCTCAAACTATTGAGCTAAAGCCATTCTCTTGCCTCAGCCTCCCAAGTAGCTGAGACTACCAGTGCCCACCATGACTCCCAGATAGTTTTTCTATTTTTTAGTAGAGACAGGGTCTCATTCTTGCTCAAGCTGGTCTCAAACTCCTGAGCTCAAGCAATCCTCCCCCCTGAGCCTCCCAGAGTGCTAGGATTATAGGCTACAGGCAGTAGCCACTGCACCCAGCTGCTGTCCCTGAACATTTTTTTTTTTTTTTGTTAGGGGTTAGGATATCAACATATCTTTTCTTAGAGGGGGACAAAATTTTTCTACTCACACCAGTCTTTTAAGATGTTTTTAATCTATTGGCTTCCCATTCCTCTTCCCCCCCCCCTTGAAATTTATCTGTTAAAGAGACTGGGTCATATGTTCCATAGATCTTCTCACGTTCTTAATTTTCCTGTGAATTCCCATAGTCTCATTTAGCATATTTCTCCAAGAACAATTTTTTTTTTTTATTGTTGGGGATTCATTGAGGGTACAATAAGCCAGGTTACACTGATTGCAATTGTTAGGTAAAGTCCCTCTTGCAATCATGTCTTGCCCCCATAAAGTTGGTGTGTGTCCCTGAACATTTTTATGGTGGTTGTTTCCTGGATCTTGAGTGGCTGTCACCCTTAATTCTTCCCCTTCCTGACCAGGCCCCTGCAGCATCTCAGTTTGCAGTCTCTGCTTTGGACCTTCTTCCCCATTTCGGGCGGAGGTATCATTTTGGCTAGTTGGCTCTGTGACTTAGTTGACCAGTTATCCATTGCAGGGGAGGCAGAAAAGCAAGGAGTGAGTTCCATTTCCTGAGCTCCCAAGAAGTAACCACAGCATCCTTGTGTCAGATCATTTTCCTAAATTGTAACTTTGATTTTATTCAGCTGATTGTTTATAGGTTGTTTCTGCCCTTCTCACAGCCTGCCCCCTTTACATTTAAAAAGAGCCCTGGGACTTGAAGATGCTCTTTAAATCAGCACGGATTAGTATTACGTGTTCGGGCCACAAAGGATAGAGAGGCCTGGCTGGATAAACAAGAAAAATTAAAGCCACTGTGTATTGTTTCCTACTATGTGCCCATCACCTACCAGCCCCTTCTCATATAGGATCCAGTTTCCTTCTCATAAATACTTAACACAGTGATAAAAATTATCATCTTCGTTTGTCAAAAGATGAAAAGGTGGTTTGGGGAGCCTACATGATTTCTCCACAGGTCACATAGCTGATTAAATGCTGGAATTTGAACCCAGGCCTTTCTGGCCCCGTAGCCACAGAAACAGATGGAGCCAGGCCTAATTTCCTGGGAGTGGTTAGTTATCAGAAGTAGCCCAGATATGGGACTTCCCTACCCTTTGGTAGAGAATGAAAACGCTTCTTCCTGTCCAGGTAGCCTCTAATACATGATTTGTGCAAACAAAGTTGCATCGTGAGGAAGGAGTCCATTCTAACTATCAGTTTGTGTCTCTGAATGACATCCGCCCTAGTGGTCTTGTTCCAGCCTAGTCAGTATTTATTACCTGGGTAAGCACTGAGCCAGGAACTGTATATAACACAGGTTAAACTGCATGTAACTACATATAACACAGAGGTTTTGAGGTTACACCCCCTGCGCTGGAATTCTGATCTACTATGTTCTGTGTTGAACAGGTGATTCAACCTCTCTGAGCCAATCCCCTGACCTGTACAATGGCAATATTAATAAGAGTTGCACTCACAGGGTCATTTGGAGGATTAAATGCAATGTTACATAGAAAGCATTTGGTGTAGTAAATGCTTATGATGAGGATGATGAGGATGATGTCACTGTTGTGATTAGCAAAGAACTAAAATGTTGCTGATAGGAAAAAGAAATAGGGCAGCGCCTGTGGCTCAGTGAGTAGGGCGCTGGCCCCATATGCCGAGGGTGGTGGGTTCAAACCCAGCCCCGGCCAAACTGCAACAGAAAAATAGCCGGGCGTTGTGGCAGGCGCCTGTAGTCCCAGCTGCTCGGGAGGCTGAGGCAAGAGAATCGCGTAAGCCCAAGAGTTAGAGGTTGCTGTGAGCCGTGTGACGCCACGTTACTCCTCCCGAGGGCGGTACAGTGAGACTCTGTCTCTACAAAAAAAAAAAAAAAAGGAAAAAGAAATAGATGGTATGGAGGCTCCAAAACCCTAAAACCCAAAAGTCTCTGAATAGAATAGGTCCTAAGTTCTAACATTCGTGCGTGAGTCCCCAGCTGGGGTTCTCTTATTTACATGAAGGGCAGTAATTTAGTATTAATTTAGTAGAAAATGAGCTAACGTGCCATCATCTGCCACTCTCACCTCTTTGTTAGCTGCAGCCTCATCTGCTCCAGGTACAACCCTACCTGCGGCTCATCATCCATAGTCTCTCTCCAGGGCACAGAGCTGTGCATGGCGTGGCTCAGCTGGCCTCCCTGGTGGTATATTAGAAAGAACTCTTTTGGTGATAAATGACAGAAACCCAGCTCAAACTTGCTTAAGCATAAGGAAGATTATTGTATCAGGTAACTAAAATCTTGGTATTGACTTCAGGTATGGCTGGATCAGGCAGCGTAAATGAGACCATCCTGCCCAGACTCTGTATTAGTTCTGTTTTCCTGTGTGTTGATTTAATTTCCTGGCTCCAGGTGGTGACAGTTGACAGTGTATTAGCCTCATTGACAGATAAAAAGACTGAGACTTAGAGAGATGGAGTAACTTGCTGAATTAAGCTCACAGCAGTAGGGCCGGATGAGGACTGACGCCCAGGGAAGTGTGTCCACAGACTCCAAGCTAGCTCATCATTCCTGTGTGATAAAGCCTCTCTGTGTTCCAGTCCTGCTTTCCTCTTGCATGCTGGGCAATTTTGAGGCAGCCCCTCTGCTTCTCTGGTCTTCATAGTTCCTCCTTTGAATGCACAACAGTTGAACAAAATGGTCTGCAAAGGCCCTTCCCGTTCTGCTCCTCCACACTTCTGGGCCAGCCTTTGCCAAAAAGGAGGTGACAGAAGCAAAGATCCTGAAAGACAGAGTTGAGGAGGGACAAAGCAAGCAGGGAGACACAAAATAGACCCCTGGGGCCTCCGTTTTTAATTCCACCTGATTCCTAATAGCAGTATTGACCTTCTGTCTTCATCTCTAGCCCTTAGCAGCCAATTTGAACTTCCAGCTCCCACTGCGAAGAGGTAGCATAAAGGCAGACTAGTATTTTAATAGCTGCCAAATTGGTCCTGACTGTTCCTGTAATTAAATGAAGGGGAGAGTTGCTTCCACTGTTTCTCCTTGCCTTCCTCCAAAAATGAAGTAACTAAATGTATTGAAAGACAAGTAGCGCAATCATCATTTTCCCAGACAGCCTCAGCAGGGCCCGCAGAAGCAGGCGCCCTAACATTTAGTCTCAACCTGAATAAATCAGTCTTTGGAAACATCCTCCACTCAGGGGGCATCAGAGAGGTTTTTCAAGTCTCTGCAGTCTGCTCAGGTCTCAGTGTGTAAGGACAGCTCCCCGGAAGGGAGCTGGAAAGGCAAACTCCATTCTCTCATCTGGAATTGGGGTTCCTGTGGGATGTCTCCTGCCCTCTACCTCAGTTAAGGTCACCAGGGCCACAGTATTTAGTCCTGGGATGTGGTGCTGTGTAGTGAAAAAGCAAAGATGCTCAAGTCCAGCCGCCTGGGTCAAAATGCCAGCTCTACCAGGTCACAGCCATAGGGTTTCAGCAAATAACTTTGGCCATATCCCCATGCCCCCATCTTCATAAAATCCAGATAAGGATTGTGGGATTGGGGAGATTGACTATCCCCACTGACCACAGGCGGACACCAACCTGGGTCTTTCTCATGCCGATCTCATTTGTCAGGTGTTACCCCACGTTAAAAATGAGTACATCTGAGGTTTGGAGAAACTCAGAGGTTTTAAGTTACTCAGAGCCTCACAGCTAGTGAACAGCAGAGCTGGGATTGGAACCTGGTTCCTTCTGACTTTAACACCTGTGTCTTTTATCACCCCATGTTTAGTGACTGCATGTGGGAGGACCTATAGTTCTAACTTCTTGAGATAGATAGTTGTAAGTGCTTGGGATGTACAGCAAAAAGCTGCTCACTTTAAATAGAATTATGTTTTACATGGGTGGGGCACACGTCCCTCCCCTTCTTGCTAGAGTCAGCATTTCCCAAAGTGTGTTCATGATCCACCAGTGATATGTAAGCCTCCTTAGAGCCTTCATTGGTAGGCATACTATGAAAGTTAGGTATCGATCTTACGTGTATCAACAGAAACGTATACATTATTAACCCATCTAACCCATGACTTAATGGATTTTATGCTTAGAATCAAGTTAAAAGAAAACAGAAGAAGCTACTTAAAGATGACTTAGAGAAAAATATTAAGGGGGCTCAGAGGCAGATGCTCCGTAAAGCACACGGCATTGCAGTTAAAAATTGAAGCTCCCAGGCCACCCCCTCAGGATTCACATACCAGCTTTGACACTCCCTGAGTGCGTGTGACCTGCGTAACTTCCATCATTTACCTGTGTATCAGTTTTCTCATCTTTAAAATGTGAATGATGATAATAATAGCAACCTTGTAGAGTTGTCACAAGAATTAAATACGTTAATATATGGATAAGTTCTTGGAATAGTTAATTGTGCCTATTAAGTTGATGGTGATGGCGGCGGTGGTAATAGTGGTAAGGATGGGGATGAGGATGGAGAAGAAATGAGAAGAATCTTAAAAATGAGATATACAAGTCATTAACATTTTACAAACACTCGCAACAACTCTTAGAGAAGCAACTAGCATTTCAAATGTAAGAAGGTCAGGCAGGTAGGAAGCTAGGAAGCGTTTTAGCCCCAGGTCAGAAGTGGCATGCAGAAGTTTCTTTCTCCTCTTAGGACTGGACCCTGCCTGCCAGAGGCAGCACCGCCCTATCGTATGCTAGAATGGTGTCTGAGCAGCCCCGCTAGACAGGTTCAATGTCCTTTGACATTGAACTAATTCAGGCCCAAACTTTCCTTGATGTATAAACAAGCAAATGTTTAGCCCAAAGTTGGCAAATCTGTCAAGAGCCTGGCCAGGAACCTGTCCCAGGCCAATCTGCTTTCAGGAGGACCTTTGGTGCCAACTTGCTTATCGAGAGAAGAGCTCTCTTCCTGGCTGACGTGTAGCACCACGTTTGAGGCAAGGAGATAATTAATATCTCATCTCCAATAGGGAAAGCAGATTGCATTTCCCTTTTGCTTGCCTTAAATCTAACCAGTGTGTTTATCACCGTTTGCGTGTTTATTTAATCCAATTATGGCAGCCGTGTCAAAATACAGTTCAACATTGTGCAGACACCCACACAGAACTGCACGGCACTTCCTCTTGTGGCCTCTGCGTGTGTTTTCAGGTCATCCGTGAACAGAACTTCCTTCAAAACAATACGCAGAGAAGTTAGACCAAAGACTAACAGGGAAGTATGTTCACAGTGTCATCTCTGAAAGGTAGAATGTGATTTTTTTAGTTTTTTCTTCACGTGTTTGTTATGTTCCAAGCCTTCTTTTATAGTCAGAACAAAAGGCGGTAAACAGTATTTTTAAAAATACATGAAATGTGGCAAACCAATTAGCCCCCAGCAGACCTTTGGACAACTTGGAGGTACGAGCTGATTTGCGATCCCAAACTCTGTGAAAGGGCTCCAGGCCCTGGCCGTCAGGGCCCTAAATCTGCATTTCCACTGGGGCTTCCATTCCCTCCCTCCTTGAATGTCAGACCCACATCTGCTTTCTCCCTGCAGGGCAGTAATGATAGGTGCATGTGGAAGATTTCCCATGTGTCACGGATTGTCTTAAATGCCTTGCAGATATTAACTCTGCCAGTTCTCACAACAGTCCCCTGATGTAAGTACAATCATCCCCATTTTCCATATAGGGACACTGAGGCAAGAAATTAAGTAACACACAGTTTATAACCAGGGACACAGACTTGAACCCAGACAGGGTGGCTCCAGAGGCTTAGATCTTGACCCCACTGCACTGCACCGACTCCCTGAGCGTGGTCATGTGGCCATTCCCTTCCACATCCAGGCCACGCACGTATCCTTATGGAGGGCGCATACCCGCCACCAATCAAATCAGAGGCTGCTGCCCTGAACCGCGGAAGTAAAGCTCAACACTTCTAGGAGGCCCCTCATTTCCACTATGTGGCCTCTTGCACAGGTGATTTCTGTCACTAATAAAGCTCTTCCCACAACCCTTGAGGAGATTAATTCCTACTCATCCTTCTCCCCAACTTGCATGCCCCCACCTCCTCCACGAAGCCTTCCCCAGCAGTCGCTGCTGATTAAGTCCCCGTCTCTTTATTTTCTACCGTTCGCACCCAGGTTTTTTCCTGCACAGCATTCATCCTAGTATGTAGTTATCTACTTGTATTTTACATTTCTTTATGTCTACTTATTTATCGGAGCAGCATCAGAGCTTCATGGCTAGAGGGTGGAATAACAGTACCCACTAAGGTTTCACTCCCACCCTCACCATTAACCAGTTGTGTGGTCTTGGGAAGATGACTTGACCTCTCTCTGTCTCTGTCCCTTCCTAGGTAGTAACATGAGCCTTCGTGAGGTTGTAGTGAAAACTAAATAAGAGAACATATATTTAGTGTGTAGAACAGGGCCTAGAATGTAGTATGTGCTTCAAAAAATGGTAGCTGATATTATTTATGTTTCTCGTCTCTCCTCCCAGAAGAGAGAGAGGGCAGGAATGATGTCCATCTTATTTCCTACCCTATTCTCAGCACACAGACCAGAGCCTGGAATATCAGAGGTGTTCTCGAGACCTGCCAAGTGATTGAATGCCCCAAGTCCTCCTGCTCTCCCAGCTACTCCTGCACAGTAGAAGCATAGGGATTGACTCCTGCACAGCCAGCTAAAATGGTAGCAGGAGATGGAGCTCCTGTCAGGGCTTTGCGTTTCTGTCCTTGGTGCTGAAATGTCCTCCCTTTTTAAGACCTAAGAGTTTCTCCTTAGCTGTAGAGGTGCCCTTCATACCTTGCCTACAAAGTTCCAGAAGAGAGAAGAGGAGGGATAGCAGTTCAAAACTTCCATCTTGATGAAGGAAAAGAGTAAAGCATCTTGATAAAGATTTATGGAGCCCTACTATGTGCGAAGCACTGTACTCAGCTTTCTCTACATACAATCTCATTTATTTTTTTTATTAGTATTAGATCATAGCTGTGTACAGTAATACGATCATGGGGCACCATGCACTGGTATTATAAACCGTTCGACACATTTTCATTACACTGGTTAACATAGCCTTCCTGGCATTTTCTTAGTTCTTATGTTAAGACAATCATATTTTGTATTCACTAAGTTTCACATGTACCCTTGTAAGATGCACCACAGGTGTAATCCCACCAATCACCCTCCCTCTGCCCAACATTCCCTCTCCCTCCCCTCCCTCTCCCCCTTCCCCATATTCTTAGGTTATAACTGGGTTATAGCTTTCCTATGAAAGCCATAAATTAGTTTCATAGTAGGGCTGAGTACATTGTGGTATATGTACACCATGGAATATTATGCAGCTTTAAAGAAGGATGGAGACTTTACCTCTTTCATGTTTACATGGATGGAGCTGGAACATATTCTTCTTAGTAAAGTATCTCAAGAATGGAAGAAAAGGTATCCAATGTATAATCTCATTTAAACCTTTATATCAGCTCTGTGAGGCAGGTGTTATTAGTGTCACCATTTTCCACAGGAGGAGCTGAAACACCACATGATAAGGTTGCCCAGAGTTAGTAGCAGACATGGGATTTGGACCCAGTGGTCTGACTTCAGGGCTGCGAATCAGTCCCCGCAGTCTGCAGTTGTAACATGTGGGCTCGTCCATGTAGCTGGCTGATTTCATACATTGTAGGGTTTTACGCTTTGTTATATGTCTTCATTTTTTACCTAAAATGCTCACGTTATACTTATGCTGAAGGAGTAATCTGGATGCAGTGGTGGATCACTAGACAGAAAGAAGAAAGGGAATTTTTTTTCTAGGTTCTGTGACTTCGGGTGGATCATTCGTGTTCTCTGAGTCTTCGTTGTTGCTTTTTAACTTGTAGAATTATTCATATTAGCTTATTGCTAAAGTTCCTTCTTGCTCAAACAGCCTAACCAGAGAAGTGGAGTTCTTCCTTCTAGAACTCACTATGGGACAAGACGGTCCTAGAGTAATTCACACTTGATGACTATGCCAATATTTAGCCAGGGAATTTACTAAATTGAGAAACTTCTTAGTCTGCCTGTTCTGGCATCATTCACAAGAACCACAGGTACTTTCTTAACTGACCTCTTCCCCCATGGGGGAGAATCAATATCCCCCCTTCCCTTCTGATTTACAATGAAGCTCAGCTGTGCAGATTTGTCCTTGGGAATTTCTAATCAAACCATATTCATATTCAACTATAACTTTATTTTATATTGTGCCAATAGAGAAAGATCTCAGGAAGGTCAGCTGCCCATTTCTCAGAAGGGAGGACGTTCAACTGAATGCAAATGAGTCCATGTTTGACCTCAGGTAGCCTGTTCTGAAGACAGACATCCTCCAGAGGTCTGGCAGAAAGCATCTTCCGAAACCAACAATGAGCTCTTTTCTCTTGGTTCTGTTTCATTTCTGGGCATTCTCTTTTTGATGCAATAGAAGTTCTCGTATTTTCGGGTGGTGCCTGTGGCTCAGTGAGTAGGACGCGGGCCCCATATACCAAGGGTGGCGGGTTCAAACCCAGCCCTGGCTGAACTGCAACCAAAAAATAGCCGGGTGTTGTGGCGGGCGCCTGTGGTCCCAGCTGCTTGGGAGGCTGAGGCAGGAGAATCGCGGAAGCCCAAGAGCGAGAGGTTGCTGTGAGTCCTGTGTACATCATGGCACTCTACTGAAGGCGGTAAGGTGAGACTCTGTCTCTACAAAAAAAAAAAAAAGTTCTCGTATTTTCATTTGTATCATTTTGGAAAGACTCCGGTGAATCAGACAGCATAAGAATGGCAGAATTATTAAGAGCTTGCATTAGATTCTGCAGATCTAGATTCAAGTCTAAGACTTCTTGCTGTGTGACTTTGGAGAAATTACTTAACCTTTCTGAGATTTAGTTCCATTGTCTGTCAAATGTATGTTAGAAGAATCTGATACTTGGTTAGCTAAAGTCATAACTTCCTGATTGCCTACCAAGTGTGACTGTTACCCTTCCCTTTATTCACTTAGTTGGTATATATTGAGCACCAGCTGTATGCTGGGCATTGTTTTAGACATTTGGGATATAGTGGTGAATAAAAATAGACAAAAAGTCTGCCACCTTGCAGCTTACATCTAGTGAGTAGAAATAGACAAAAGACTAAATAAATACCATGTATATATATTACATTAGAAAGTGAAAAGTACCGTGGAAATAAAAAAAGCATGAACAAAGACTGGTGATGCCAAGGATGAGGGAGGAGCCTCATCACTATGTGAGAAGGGATTGATAATCAGGTCTGTTCATTGCTTGCGTGAATAGTGCTTACTAAACACTTTGCAAGGCCCTTTGAGAAGCATCATCCATCACACTGATTTGGGAGGTTGTCAGGACAGGTGTCATGGGGCTCCACTTAGACACGGGAAAACTGGCATTCAGAGGGGACAAGCCAGCTGAGGCAGGAGTGGTACCTAGACCCGCAGGGTGTCTGTTCTGCGATGGTGCCAGCTGTGCACCCAGTTGCCCCAGGTAACCTAGTCAATGGGAAATGAAACTTAGAGGCAGAGCGCATCCTTGGTCACCTTCTATGTAAAGGGCCCTTTGCTGCAAGTCTGGGTGTGTTACATCCCTCACTTTGTAAGTGAAAAGTAAGTTCACTGATTTACCTTGCATTCCAGCTTGACCTTTTCAAGTTGGAATGCACATGGCAGGAAAAAAAACAAATCCCTGCCCAAACAATTGATGCCTTTTCCTGGTAGATCCCCAGATCCTGGACCCCTGCCACCTTCTCCCACTTTAAAAGTAAGTCCCTGGTAACCTCTGTGACCCCAGAAACTTCTGAGACCTGCAGAATTGGTTGTCCGTCTTTACTCACAATTAACCAAAGCATGTCTTTGCAGTTTACCTGTTTTTTAATTCATTAAATACAGCAACCAATCTCCCAACCCTATGAATATTTCATTTTGGAGATGACTGCATAAATATTGTATTTGGATATTATGGTCTAGGACATCACATTAAAATTGCAAGATGATACTATTATCCCATATAATGGAACATGACATTAAAAAGCTGGTCTCTAGAGAGAAAAATTTTGCTAGTCCTCTTACCTGTATTTCTCTCGCTTTCCCTCTCTCTCATTACCATGTCAGTTTGAATGCAAATTATCTAAAATTTCAAGCATGGCTAAGTGCACTGACTGGGCATTACTGCATAATTGGCACTAGCCACAGTCAAGGTCGGCTTGCATTTTCCTAAACCGGGGGACTTCCTTTAATGGGGTTAGAAGCTGAGCTACATTGCAGTGGGATGAGGGAGAAGCCTCATCACTATGTGAGAAGGAAATGAAAAATCAATGAAAAATCTTCACCAAGTCTGTCTCCAGCAAGAACACAATTTTGCTAATAAGCTTGGATGTTGCATGTGGAAAGATGTGTTAAGAAAAGAACAAGAAGATTGTAACTGGGTTATAGCTTTCATGTGAGAGCCCCAAATTAGTTTCATAGTAGGGCTGAGTACATTGGTGGGTAGAGGGAGGGGGATCGGTGGGATCATACCTGTGGTGCATCTTACAGGGGTATTTGCGAAACTTGGTAAATGTAGAATGTAAACGTTTTGGCACAGTAACTGAGATAATGCCAGGAAGGCTATGTTAACCATGGTGATGAAAACGTGTCAAATGGTCTATGAAGCGAATGTATGATGCCCCATGATCATATCAATGTATACAGTTATGATTTAATAAAAAAAAAAAAAAAGAAAAAAAACAAGAAGAGCAGCACTGGACTCCTGGGCCTTCTGGTGGGTTCTCTCCTTGTGTGAGCTCTCTGGACGTCCTTGGAAAACTTGTCAACCTTCTCTGGGCTCCCATGTGTCCATATATCATGTGACACCTGCTGCCTGTCCTCTTCCTGGGTGGAACAGAGTGACTTACAGAATGTCACAGTGAGAGAAGCTGGGGAGTTAGCTAAGCCAGGGTTATTATGACTGGTGGCCTGTGGACTGGATGCAGCCCAGAGGTATGTTTTATTTAGCCAGAATACTTGAAGGAATTTAAATGCCTCTCAGAACACGCCTTCTCTCCTTCTCTTCATTTCTCTGCTCTCCTGCTGGCTCCTACTCAGTCCACTTCACACACTTCCATGATCTGACCTCTGTAGGAATCTAACCGTATAATCCAGACCTCGCCTAACTTTGTCCGTTTGCTAAGGGGGGAACCGAAATTCAGGAAGGACTCTTCACTGTTCAAAATCACCCAGCTAGTGCGGCTAAAGCCTCGCTGTAGATGAAAAGCAGCTAGTGCGGCTAAAGCCTCGCCTGTAGATGAAAAGCATTGCTAGCCACCTTAAGTTCGTTCACTGCCAGCAGCAACATCACCACCATTTCTTTTACATCATGGTCATTGTGGAGACTTAGATTTTGAGCATCATTGTCTTCAGTGGTAGCCAATATCTACAGGCAGGTGAAAGTGTTGGAAATGTGGATTTATTGATGAAGTTTCACGCAGTTCCCTTGAATGGATGTCAGGGGGTTGGTGGGGGGCCCAGAGGGAAGGAATTCCTTCTGGAATTCAGCATGACTGGAAGGACAGGCTCCTCTCCTGCTTGTACACCGCTGTCATCGCAGGAGACGTTTTCCGACCAACTGCCTTGTCGGATCTGTAAGGGAGGCAGAAAGAAGAAGCCAAAATGGGTCTACCTGGGAAGAAACAGGCAACTCCAATCTGAAGACAAAGGGATAAAGGCTGCCAAGGAAAAGCAAAGAACTCCAGAACTCTGAGCAGACTGGAAGAGGAAGAGGTAGCTTTTAGGTGCCACAGTTTGGGCTACCTGCCCCGTCTGGAGTCTAAAAACATCCCAGCCGTCATAGTCGTGAAGTCAGAATCATCCAGACATTTACTAGTCAGGATTTCTTCAAATGCAAGTGACAAATCCTGTCTGGAAAATGCACATAACTGACAAGCTAGGGATGGGGAGGGAATCAGGCATAGCAAGATCCACGATCTCAAGCAGACTCGCCGAGACCGGGGCAGTGTATCTTTCTGTCTCTCCTCTTTTATTTCTGTCTTGCCTTTGTTATCAGGCAGCCTCTGGACTCATGGTGACAAGATGGCTGCCAGCAGCTCCATGCTTACATCTAGCCAGAAATCCCATAGAAAAGCCCTCTTTCCTGGTAGTTCTGACAAAAATCCAGTGCTAGTTTCAGACTCAGCTCGAGTTACTGGCCCATCTCTGAACTTATTATGGTGGCTAAGCAGATGGAACACGCCAGTTGACTCAGGCCAAGCCATGTTTCTACCTCTGGTTCTAGGGGTAGGTACAAACCCACATGAACTCAGAGATCAGGATGAGCAGCTGCCTAAAGTAAAAACAAAATGTGCTTCCCATAAAAATCAGGAAACAATGCCAAGCAGACCAGACCAAGGAATGAAGCTCTTATACATGCTACAATATTGGTGAAGATTGAAAACAAGCAAAAGAAGCAGACACAAAGGCCGTGTATTGTCTCTTCTGTTTATATGAAATACCTAGAACAGGTAAATCCATAGAAACAGAAGACAGATTATTGGCTGCCAGGGGCTGGAGGGAAAGAGAGACTCGGGGGTGACTGTTGAATGGGTACAGGGTCTCCTTTGGGGGTGACGATATTTTGAAACTAGATGCAGCTGACAGCTGTACAACGCTGCAGATGAATTAATGCCACTAAATTTTATGGTCTCTGGATTTTGCTGCAATTAAAAACATGACCACCATAATTGTGTCACCAGCCCAAAGCAGTGTCCTGCGTAAGCCACATCATTCTGCACCCCTAGCCCACATCTTGGGGTCAGGCTGACTCTGCATCTAGAAGGTTCATTTCCTCTTCCCCATGCAGCCTCTACAGCCTAGTGCAGGCCCTGCCTCCTCCATCTCCACCGCATCTAGACTTTTCAACCTTACTCTGTGCCACATTGTTTTGGAAGTTCCTTGAAGTTCGTTTAAGCTGTGCTTACAAATATCTATATGGCACTTGTTCAGTGAGACTGTGAGTTCCCAGGAGGTAGAGCCTATGATTTATGCTGTTCCACAAAGCCGGAAGTGTAGAAGGGGCTGGCCACTCATTGCTTATTCATCCATTCATCCTATGAATACTTACTAAGCAGACTGTATGCCACGTACATAGTGATGAGCAAACACAAGAACAACTCTAGCTCTCTTGGAGCTTGCAGTCTACTCAAGGAGATGGCCAGTAATCCAAGAAGCATACAAATATATCATGGTAAGCTCTTGAGTTTGCATGTGTATAAAAGTGGTCTAAGTAAAGGGCTATCTGGGGTTTCTATGAGAGTTACAATATATAATTCAAAGGAAGCCCATGAAGTGATAATATTCAGTGTGATGGTGACCATGAGGATGATGAGGATGGTCATGGTCGTGATAATGGTGGTGGGGTGGTGATGTTAGTGATGACGGTGATGACGAGGATAGTGATGATGAAGGTGCTGATAGTGTAATAATGAAAATGAGATGATGGTGATCATGGAAGAAGTCAACAGTGGAGTAAAGAACTGAAGGAATAACTTGTAGACTGCAATCTGATGGATAAATTAAAGTTAACTAGGGAAGGCTGGGGTGGGAGAGAGAGGGAGAACATTTGAGCATGTCCAAAAACCTTACCCAAAAGGCTGTTTACAATGGTGGGCACATGGATTAGAGAAGTCATTGTGAGAGCAACAAAGAGAAGCATTTATATAAGACGATTCTGTATTATATAAAGAAAAATATAGAGGCCTGAAGAAGTGTAAAAAGTCAGCAAGCTGGAAGAGTGGGAACATCCCTGGGTTGGGAGACCTCTAGATCTTAGGAAGAGAGATCACCCTTTCTTCTCCCTGACCCCCAGCAGGGTCTGGCGTGGTAGCTGGCATATGATAAGTCTGCAGTGAACACTAGTTAGTAATGGACTGGGAGTTTGGACCAGAAGATGTGGTTCTAGCTCTGTCCCCCAATACATCCATGTCACCCTCTCTGGAACCTGCCTAGCTTCAATTCCTGCATCTGCAAAATAGGAAATGCCACTTCTCCTACTGTACCTGCTTTGCAAAATTCTAAACCACATGATTATATTAATATATGTACTCACTAGAGTAGGCATTATAAACCTGAGTTGATAGGTGAAATTCAAGTGGGTCCATGACCTTGG
Source organism: Nycticebus coucang (assembly GCF_027406575.1). NCBI lineage: Eukaryota > Metazoa > Chordata > Mammalia > Primates > Lorisidae > Nycticebus > Nycticebus coucang. The sequence continues at coordinate 93,791,895 of NC_069791.1, read as the reverse complement.
ATGGAAAAAAATGACATCTTTATTTTTAATAATCGTAGCTGAGATCCAAGTAAAGATGGATAGTGAACCACAGTCATGTTAGCAGTAACCATGACTTATTCACCAAAAGGAATCACATATTTCTATATCATGTTATAGTGGGGGCAGATAACTCTAAATGTCATTTATGCTCATTACTTCTTCAAAAATTGTAGTAGTTATGAGAGCTGCCATATCTTATTTTTTAATATGTTGATATGTATTATCGTACATTTGGTGTTTTGGAAAATATTTTATAATCCTGAATATGATATATGAATCAAGAAGCACATATATTACTCTATCATAACTTTGTTGGAAGTTTTGCTTTTTTGTTTTGACATTCTGTAACCCTGCACATATTGTATGCCTTTAAGAGCACTTTTCTGAGATGAGGGTCCATAGATTGCATTCACCAAACTGCCAAGGTATCTGTGGTGTAACAAGGTTATTTCAAAAGTTAGCAGATGACCATTGCTATCTAACTGTGCTGGGGAGTTCCCCTGTGTTCTCTAAGCTTCAGTGGCCTCATACATAAAACAAGGCTAATAATAATGCCTGCCTTAGTAGGGATATAGGAACTTGCCTCACTGTGGGGATCAAGTGAGCCCTGGCTTGGTAGCTGGGACATAGTAAGTGGTCAATAAATGCTGTTCTTGCTGTGGGTGTGTTGTTTCATTTGGACTCCAGGTGGGGTTCCCTCTTTCAGGGCACCTTTGGGCTAAGGGCTACCTTGTCTTTCCCAGGTTCATCCGGAAGCAAGGCCTGGATCGGCTCTTCCTGGAGTGCGACGCTCACATGTGGCGCCTGGGGGACCGGCGCATCCCTGAGGGCATCGCCGTGGATGGGGGCTCAGACTGGTTCCTGCTAAACCGGAAGTTTGTAGAGTATGTGACATTCTCCACAGACGATCTGGTGACTAAGATGAAACAATTCTACACCTATACCCTGCTTCCTGCTGAAGTAAGTATACGGGACCAAAGTCCCCAAGAAAGATAGGGGCTGGCTTTAGCCTTTGGAGCAAAGCAGACGCTGAATTTTTGGCAGAGCAATGCTGAGTCCACCTGTGTTGTCCTTTAAACATCCGGACGTCCTTGCTGTCATAGCAGGATACCCTGGTCCCCTTCCAGCCTGCACAGAAGCCGCGTGGAGATAGATTCACAGGGCTGCTGCCAGAAGTTAACACAGTACCTTTGTGTAAAATAGAGAAGGCAGACCTTCCTCAAGACACTTGGCCCCCACTGATCATAAAATCACATAATACACAGTATGGTGATTTTTGTCAGAACAAGACATTTTACTGCTGTTTTCCAGAGAACTCTTAGCATACCAGCAGAAACCCTCTGATAGCTACAGTGTTGATGGCGGCACCCCCTGGAGTTATGCAGTATGCACCCTGCACAACCGTACATGCTGACCCATTCAGGACACACCAACATCAACTTCTGATAGATCCTCTGTAGTCACCAATCATGGAATAACCACCTTTTCAACACTTAGCATCTCTTTTCCCATTTCAAATATTCTTCCGTCATTCCCTGACAGAAAGTAGTGTTGGTTTCAGGGGTGAGTCATATTCCAAAACTCCAGGTGATCTCAGACAGCCAGCAGTTCCACTAGGCCTACCCTAGCCCCACATTCACAGCCATTGTGGGCCAGTACTCAGGGCTCAGTGTTCCTTGTTGGCTTTTGGAAGTACAGTGGTCAGCATATAGCTGACCAGACATGCACCACATGTACTCAATGTACAGTAGGCCTAGTTCCTTCTGTTGACCAGTTTGTTACAGTCCTTACGTGGTCCCTGTATTTTAAAAGCTCTCGGGGAGACAGTCATCATTTTTCAGACCTTGGGGTGGAAAGCCCTGTTGTGTGAGGTTGCGAAGTATTCTAAAAACAGACCCACCGCCATCTGGAAATGGGTAGAGAACCAATTCAGAAGAATTGCTGCTGACGTGTCAGCAGCCTTCTTTTTAGAGCTGAGCTGGAGGATTCTAGATTCATCTCCTGACCTTCTGTTCACTTGCACCCTAATTTCTGATCCGACTTCAGAAAACTCCAGAGCCTGATCCTCTTCTGTTGAGCCTGTGATATTTCTCATGTACGGTACACTACTGTTCCTTCCCTGGCGGGGCCCCAACTCTGGATCACATGGGCTGTGTGTTTCTGCAGGCAAGATGAGATGGCATATCTCATTTGACGATTTCCTCGTGTCTCACCAGTGTCTGGGGCAGTGTCAAGCTCAAGGGAGGGCTGATGGCCCACATCATCCAGAGAGATGAGGAACATGTCACCACTGGGCCAGTTTTACTATTCCACACACATGTCAAGTAATCAGCTTTTAATCCTATTCCTGCAAAAATCACCTTTTCTCTCAATTCTGATCACCTCCTCATTCGTTATCTTGCACGGAATTTCTGTATCATTATAAAAGGACACAGGGCAATCGGTAATTGGGTGCTTTCCCCCACTGCTTAACGGGGTATATGTGCTTCTGTGGGCTTGTAGACAATTCTAGCTTAAAATTCAGGTTCATGGGAATGTCATTTAGCATCCCAAGAAGGTTAGCAGGGAGTGGTGGGTGGAGCCTCATCTTGCCCACCCACTCATGTAGAAGAGATTATTAGAGAGTCTGGCTGTTTTAATCAAGGTGCCCACCACACTGCTAATGGCCAAAGCTCTGTGAATGTCCCCTGGCCCTCCCCTGCCCCAAAACGGAAGCACAAATACCCCAGGATCTCTGTTAGACCCCACCTCTCCATTCCTGCCTGTAAACCTTTGAATGCAGGCACGTGTCTGCTGATGGCTTCTCTTAAGGAGCAGAGAGCAGTGAAATATATTCCCCTGGTCTTTGGAATTGTTGTAAGACAGTGTCGAGATAGAAATACCTGTCTTTTTCTATCTCTGATAATCTCTCCACTGCATCAATAATCATTTCTCCTCTCATCTTCTTGTCAGTCCCAACATTGTCCCTTTCTCTCCTTGGAGAGAGGTTGGCCCAGAGTCAGTCCTAGGATTAGGGAGAAACGATAGCTCTTGGTTCAAGACCATGGACAGTGGGGAGCCCCACCGCTCCCCTCCCTGTGTGGCAGTCACTATGCAGGTGGCTACGGCAAGGTGTCCTGGGCCTCGTGCAGCCTTGAATCTGGCCTCCCACACCTGGCGGGAAAAACCAAAGCATCAGCCTTTGTTAGCATGCTATCTCAGACCTGAATCCATTTGGTTTCAGAACTGGCCATTTGCAAACCTTTTGACCCCCAATATTCTAGAAAATTAATCCCCATGTTTTTCCTCTGCCCCACATGTTGAGAAACTCTGAGGGACTTTTCCTCTCTACTGAGCAGACAGAAGATGACCTGGGTGATAAAAGATGTCTTCACATCAGATTCTAGAGGCTGGAGAATGACAACTTAGGAACCACTCAGAGCAGGCGGCTTTTGAGTAGAATTAAGCCAGTCTGGACAAAGCAGCCAGCTGTACTGTGAGGCAGAACTGCCTGGCAGCTGCCCCCGTTTACACACAGAGAGGACGGAGTGCATCTCTGAGGGTGTCCCTTCCTAGTTAGGTGGTCCTCAGGACTGACCCTCCACCCCGGCCCATTTGGGGCAGGCTGGCGGAGGTCTCAGGCAGGGCCCCTCTCTGCCCTGCAGTCCTTCTTCCACACGGTCCTGGAGAACAGCCCCCACTGTGACACCATGGTGGACAACAACCTGCGTATCACCAACTGGAACCGCAAGCTGGGCTGCAAATGTCAGTACAAGCACATCGTGGACTGGTGCGGCTGCTCCCCCAACGACTTCAAGCTGCAGGACTTCCACCGCTTCCAGGTGAGTACGCTGTGCCCCGCCTGCCCCCCAGACCTCAGCCCTGCAGACATCCGAGCCCCAGTGCCCAGCCCCTGCTGATGATGATAACAACAGCGTCAACCAGAGCCAATGTTTACCGAGCACGTACTCCATGCCAGGGCTCTCCTAACCGCTTTATCTGTGTTGACTCATTAACCCCTCAACCGCCATTTAACATACATACATATATATATATATATATCATTATTATTATTATTATTATTATTCCATTTTAGGGATAGGGAAACCGAGGCAGAGGAAGGTCAAAACATTTAAAGTGTCTGTTTCCAAAGACTCATAACCAGTTCTCTGTACTTCTCTCAATCAGAATCCTCTGATTAAAAAACATATTTCTGGATACAAACCTGAGTATATCTTGGGCAGAGTTTCTCATCCTCACAGCTCCTGAGGTTGTGGCTGGGTCATTCTCTGTCCTGGGTGTGTCCTGTGCTTTGCACGATGCTCAGCAGCACCCTTACCCTCTGCCCACTGGACAACTTTAGCAACCTCCAGTTGTAACCACCAAAAATGTCTTCAGACATTGCCAATTGTCTCCTAGAGGCAAACTTGCCCCTGTTTGAGAAGGACGCATCTCCAGGGAGATCCAGGAATTTGTATTTTCAGCGTTATACTTTGGGAAATTCTCATGAGCAGCTGGGCTTGGAAACTGCTGTGTTCTGTGTACTTGAAGAGTAACAAGAGGCAGAGATATCATTACCTTCACAGCTGCCTCTGGACAGCCAGTTTACAGTTCTGGGGAGAGCAGAGGTAGGAGGGTGGGGGGTGCTCATCTGCTTGCTACGTGCCCTGAGGATGCCTCAGCCCGCTTGCTTTTCCCCACTCCTCCTCACATGCCCAGACCCCAGCTGCAGAGAGCTCAAACAGAACACTATAGAACGGTTAAACAAACCACCCCGGGGTCACTAGATGCCACTTGGAGATGGTGTGCTACTTCCCAAGCCGATGACTTGGAGGGAGGACAGGGACAACCAGTACAGCAGTGCCAGGCTGATGACCCCAGCGCCCTCACTCTTTGCATGTGGCTGAAACATCCGGGAGAGGACACTGCTGCCCAAGTGGAGCTTCCAGCCTCTTGGCCTGGCTCCTCCGGGTGTGGTCTGCAGACCAGTGATATCACCGTCACCAGAGCGCTTGTTAGAAATGCAGAATCTCTGCCCATTCCAGAACTTCTGAGTCAGAGTCAAATCCATGCCCAGGGCCCCCAGACTCTGGGATGGTACCATGTTAGATCTGCTCTGTGCCACCTGTGTGTCCGGCCCTGTGCGGGCACGGGCTTCATGGGGGTGAACATCACCTCTGTTGTGTAAGTGGGAAAACTAAGGCATGGGGGGGGGTGCAACTGTAGTGTTTCCAGTTCCAGCCTGGGTTTTTCCCACCAGGCCTCACTGCCGTCCAGATTCCATCCCTACACAGGTGCAGCACACTCAACGGTTTTCTCCTGTCATCCATATTTTCCCGAAGTTCCCTCCCAATGTCTTTAGCCACCTTAAGCGGGTGCTGCAATAAGGCCTGTTTTTGGTGGGAGATTACAGGGTTCTCCCCAAACCCTGCTAATTCCAGCATGAACTTGGATGGCATTTTACCTCCCCATTGTCCATGCCGAAAAGATTTGGTGAGCAGATGGAGAGAGGGCTGCAGAGGGATGTTTGACCTATTCGAAAGAAAAAAAAAAAAACGATCCCCACCTCTGTAGAGGACAAGTTGTTGCCCCAGTTGCAGAGGACCTTCCATCCCTGAGCCTCCACCTGCTGATTCCTGGGACCCCCATTCTCCCCAGGCGGCCCCATTTGTATTCTAGCGTGGTACATCCTGGGGACACTGTGGTCTCTGGTAAAGACTGGGTGATAGACCTCATCACATGCTTTCAGCTCTTTCTTTCACAGTAAACAATGATCAAGAATATCCCCCAACATCCAGAATCCAGAAATTGCTGCCTAGAAGGAACTTGGAGTTCTTGTGCAAAGAACTCTCAGAAAAAGAACAATAAATATAGAAACATGCCCTTTTAGACGAGCTGGCTATGGTCAGAGAATCGCAGACAGAGAAAGAAGGCTGCCCTGCCACTGAGGCCAATTCTGTGTCCCCAGACAATGAAACTCATAGGCCCCTATGTGGACAGATACCTAGTAAAACAAAGGGTCAGTTATGCTAATTATGATAATAATTACATAATATGACAGCTAACAGGGTGTGCCAGACACTATGCTAATAACGCATGTTAGTATACCCATTTTAAGGATGAGGAAGCAGAGACCCAGAGAGGTTGGATGGCTTTCCCAAAGGTACACACAGCTAGGAAGCAGCTAAGTGAGACCACTCAGGTGGTCGGACTCTTCTCAGTGAGACTGTAAAGGAACCACACTGATTTCTGTACCATAGAGAGAGAGTCTCCAGCTTTAAACAGAGAGATGATGAGATGTTTAGTTTACTCAATCAGCTCAGTCCTGGAGTAGAAAGAGCTTGCGTTTTGGAGTCATCCATTCTGGGTTCAAATCTTAAACTGCATGTGTTTATACATACAAGCTTCCCTCTCTGAGCTCAACTTTCCTCACCTGTACAATGGGCATAATAATATCCGCCTTGCTGAGTTGTTGGAAGAATTAGAAGTAATGACATAAATGCAATTCCCTGCAGATAGTGTGTGCTCAGTAGTTAATTGTTGCCATTAATCCATTGCAGTAAAAACAGCTCTGGAGCCAAATTTAGGTCAATAATAATGCTAGACCATAATAAGCTCCTCAAGGGAGAGGGCTGTGTTTTATTTGTTTTTGCAGCCCTGGACTGGGGTCAGGAAACTACAGCTCCTGGGGCCAGAGTCAGCCCACTGCCTGCTTTTGTAAATATTGGAGCATGGCCATGCCCGCTTATTTGCTATTCTGTCTTTGGCTGCTTTCATGCTACAAGAGCAGAGTTCAGTTTTAAAGCTATTTTTAATATTTTTTTCTCTGGCCCTTTATTGAAACTGTTTGTCAATCTCTGCCCTACAACACAGTATAAAACGTAGCAGATAAGAGATGCTCAGTATTTTATTTCTAACTCTTACTCCCAGCTCTGCCACTGACTTGCTGTGTATGTTTGGATAAGTCCCTTCCCTTCTCTGGACTTGTTTTTGTAAGTATTTGGTTTATATCAATGGTCTACAAATGTTGTGTTATAATCACCTGAGAAGGTGTATTTTGGAATGCATGCTCCTGAGCCTCACCTCCAGAGATGTTGACTCACTAGGTCTCAGGAAGGACCTCTGAATCCGAATTTTTAAAAGCTACCTAGGTTGCTGATACACAGCCAGCTCTGGTGTCACTTACATTATCCCCAAACCCTTAGAGAGCAAATGGATCACCTTAGTGAGCAAATATTTTAAAGCCTGTTTTTAGGCTCACTCCCAAAGATCCTGCAAGTCAGCTGAAATACCAGGGAGGCAATTGGGAGTGAAGAGGACTGTGGTGAAAGAGCCCCTTTAGCTCATGTCTAAAGGGACAGCCGCTGTTCAGCTTTGACCAGTTGTTAACTATGTAGGGATGTGGGCCTGAGGTTGCCAGATCTGTTACTGTTTAAAGGGAAGCCAGAAGAGTTTCTGTGAACTCTTTTACTTTTAAAATAGTTCCAACTACTTCCATTTTAAAACACCGGCTGGCCAACTAAAATGCATCTGCAGGCTGTCTTTGCCCTAGATTACTAGTCTGTGACCACCAGCTAAGCAATTTCTGAGATCCATCCCAGCTATAAACATCCAGGATTTAATTTACTTAACAGACATCTAAATGATGCTTACTAAGTGCCTATCATTGCTTGAAATGCTTTGCAGAGATTAACTCACTCAATCCTCTTCATACCCTCCTTATAACCCATTCTACAGATGAGGAAACTGAGAACACAGAGGTACTGTAGGTATCAGCTCTGGAACTTGGATCCAAGCAGGCTGGCTGCAGAGCCTTGCTCCTAACCACAGGGTGTGCTGTTAGGGTCCTGCATCCACTTGCTGATGCAGCTTTTTTTTTTCTTAATTTCCTACGAGCACAGCAGACAGCCCGGCCCACCTTCTTTGCCCGCAAATTCGAAGCCGTGGTGAATCAGGAAATCATTGGGCAGCTGGACTATTACCTGTACGGGAACTACCCCGCAGGCACCCCGGGCCTCCGCTCCTACTGGGAGAACATCTATGATGAGCCTGATGGCATCCACAGCCTGAGCGACGTGACGCTCACCTTGTATCACTCTTTTGCCCGCCTGGGCCTCCGCCGGGCAGAGGCATCGTTGCACACAGATGGAGAGAACAGCTGCCGGTGAGCCCACGGGGTGCGGAGGGTGGGAACCTGGAGCAGGCAGGGTGTGGAGGGCACAGAGCAGGAGGGACCTGCTTCCTTTAAAAAAAAATTGGGGCCGGCCAAGATGGCTCACAGCTATAATCCTAGCACTCTGGGAGGCTGAGGCAGGTGAATTGCTTGAGCAAGTGTGAGACCCCATATCTAAAAAGTAGCTGGGCATTGTGGCAGGCACCTATAGTCTGAGCTACTCAGAAGGCTGAGTCAAGAGAATCGCTTGAGCCCGAGTTTGAGGGTGCTGTGACGCCAGGGCAACTGAATGAGACTGTGTCTCAAAGAAAAAACATTTAAGATGCAGGGTCTCACTGTGTTGTCCAGGCTGGACTTAAATTCCTGGGCTCAAGTGATCTTCCCACCTCAGCCTCCCAAGAAGCTGGGACTGCAGGTGTTCCTCCTCTTGAGGAGCTGCAGCATCACCCCAGGCTTCTCCCTCTCTTCCTTTCCCTAAAAATCATCGATGCAGCCATCCCAGCATGCCTGGCATTTCCGGTCCAAGCCATAGCCGTTCTTTTTGCTTTACTTTGTTCTTTCTCAGCGTGCCAGACCTCATGGTTATCCATGATTTTCTTTCGGTTGTCTAAGTCTTTTTGCTGCACACGTGTACTTTGGAAGTATGCTTTATGTCACCACATTACATGGTAGTGTTAAGTGGAAGGTGACCATGGAAGTACAGAACTGCTTTTGTTCTTTTACTTTTCATGATGGAAAATGTCAAATATATACAAAATAGAACAGTGTAACCCCCGGGATCCCTCACTCAGCCCCAGCAGTTACCAGCTCCGGGCTGCTCTCATTTCATCTTCACCTCCTCCCACTTGCTGCCCCCCCTCAGATCAGCTTCAAGTACATCTCAGACGTGGTGTCATGTCAGTCACAAATATTTTAATGTGTTTCTTCTGAAAAGTAATTCCTTATTAAAACATAACCACAATGTCATTACCACACCTAAACATATAAGCCCAAACATTGTTAAAAGGCAAAGCTATTGTTTAAAGCGCTCGACTACCCCTGAGCATCACCTTGCCTCCCACTCCCTGCCCACACTTTAGGAAAGAGTGTTCCAGAAATAAGAAGAGGGGGAGGCAGGGAAAGAACTCAGCGTGATCCCCTCGCCTCCCTTTTCATTTCGTGTCTTTCCTTCTGTCCTCCCGCCACGTGCATCGCAGATGTTTACACAATTGCAGTAAGAATCGGGGATCCTGTTTTCTCCACTTGGCGTTATACTATTAGCCCCGTTTCCCTGGGTTGCTCGGCAGCTTCCGCGATGATAATGATCCTTTTTGATGCCGCCAGTGTTCCAATGAGTAGAAATTCCAGAGTTTGCTTCATCTGCCCCTCTGCTGCCGCTGTTGTCAGTAATGCGCCATTGTAAATAACGTTCTCATGAATATCTCTTTGCAGAAGACCTTTTCCCCCCATTCTCTTCTCCGATTATTTCCTTAGGATAGACTCCCAGCAGTGTGTGTGACCACTCTGCTTCCTTCTCCTTCCTCCCACCTTCCACTTTGAACAGTGAACCCACTTTTTAAAAATGTTTTGGGCCTGTCTCTCTTCACTGTGCTTTCCCCTACCTTTCTTCGCCCACATCTTCCCTTTCCACAGGAAGGGAAGGAAGAGAAGAAAGGAACTATGTTTTCCCTAAAACCCTGAAAACAGACAGGTCTCCCAGCCGTAGCCAGCTGGGTTTTTCTGCAGGGCTGGGACAATGTTTCATGACCTTCTCCCACCCCCAGCTTCTCTCCCCTTGCAGGTTCTGATTTAGTTTAAAGGGAGCCTAATGTGAGTGATGAACGCAGGACCTGCGATTCAAACTCAACTCTTATTTCGGGCCGGGCACAGTGGTTCACTGTAATCCCAGCACTCTGGGAAGCTGAGGTAGGAGCATCCCTTGAGCTCAGGAGTTTGAGACCAACCTGAGCTCCTGCAAGACCCCATCTCTACTAAAAGTAGAAAAGCTAGCCGGGATCATGGTGGCTGCCTATAGTCCCAGCTACTCGAGAGACTGAGGCAAGAGGATCGCTTGAGCCCAGGAATTTGAGGTTGTTGTGAGCTATGACACCAGGATACTCTAGCCTGGGCAACAGAGTGGGACCCTATCTAAAAATAAAACCTCAACTCGAATTCCTAGCTGTTGGCCATTAGGCAAGTCATTACCTTCTCTGAGCCTCAGTTTGCTCATCTATAAAATGAGAAGAAGAATCTTTACTTCATGAGGTGTCGTGATGTGTAAAGGAGGTAATCCTCCAAAAGTACCTTATGAGTTACGGAGCAGAATTATCCCTGCTTTAACAGTGTTTTCTATATTGAGTGTTCTGTCCATGTTCAGTCATTGTCTGTATCTTAGCTGCCATTGTTGCTCCATACAAGCTGGCAAAAGCAGCCAGCAATGAACCTGCTCTGTGAGATAGTAACTGGTGACATGAGCCACTTGTTGTTCTCACTGTCCTTTTCTTCATTCCCCACCTCCCAGCCCCCCTCTGTCACCACATAGCTGATCTGTTCCCAGTCATTAAAGGCCATCTACGGGCCACCTCCTTTGTGACAGTTTGCAAAAGCTTCCCTGATAACCCCACAAGCACCCTCCTCCAAGCTGTGTGCAGCACAGCACACCCAGGTACATAGCTGTGATACCTTGGATCAAGGTCACTGGTGAGTGTCTTTCCCAAACTCTGCTAGTTTGGGGGCAGAATTGACTCCTCAAAACCACCCCATGCAGTGCAGTGCCTGATGTTTGGAAAGCAAATGCTGTTTGAGAATAATTTTAATCACAAGGTTCCCAGAATTGTGTAAGGTAAATGATCTTACAGGAAATTCCAAGAGACACCTCCAATTTATTTAGGGTTGTTGAAATGTTCTCCTAGTTCTTATTTCGGAGTGAACCGAGCCATCTAGTTGCCTCAAGCCTAGAATCCTCTGGTTTCCGCCTCATTTTTTATTGTAATGGAACCATTGTGCCTTGCCGTGGGCAAAGCTGACGTATTTATGAGTAGAAGCCTGCAAATAAATCAGAACCAAGGACTCTTATCCCAAAAGGTAAAAGAGAATGAACCCCTACCCCTGGAGAACTTGGGGAAACAGCAAGTGAAAACTTTGAATTTCATTTTGTCTGGGTATTTTAGGCAAATTGTGCCTTTCTAGTCCACAGGATAACCTTTCTTAAAAATAACATTTATTGATTTCTTTTTTATACTATAAAATAAAACAGGTGCAGTACAGAAAGTTTTGAAATGACAGATTAACAAAACAAGAAAATAATGTTTGTCTATCATCTATCATCCAGAGTTAAGAATGTCAGTATTTTACTACAGATCCCTAAATTTTCTAGAGAAAATTCTTCTAGAATTTTCTTTTATTCAGTAAGTGTTACAGTCTACCGTATGTGTATCAGGCTCTATGTTAGGCACAAGGCATTCAGCTATGACCCAGGCAGACCAGGCTTCGAGCTCAAGGGCCTGCCATTCTAGGGTAAAGACAGACAGTACCCAAGCCACAAATAAACCAGAACAAAAGATTAATAAGGGTTAATGTTCTGCCCCAAAAGAAGATACAGTCATGTGACAGTGATGAGATAGTGGCTTAAGATTTAGCAGTCAAGGAAGAGCTCTCTGAGGCAGTAACACTTCAGCAAAATGGTCAGACAGAGCCAGACATGCAGTCATAAGAGGAGAAGAGCTTTCTCAGCAGAGAGACTGTCATGTGCAAAGGCCCTGGGGCAGAAATGAGCTTAGGGTGTTCAAGAGTCCAAAGTAAGGCCACATGTGGCTAGAAAGTGGTGGATTTGGACAGAGGAATACAAAATGAGGCTAGAGAAGGCAGGGCTTTGTACACCAAGTAAGGAGTTTGTATTTTCTTCCAAACATTAAGCAGATCAACTTATGGTATTTAAGCAGGGGACGGTGGCTGTAGCTACCTTGGGAATAGGTTACAGCAGACAAAGTGGGGTGAGGGTTGGGGGGGGCAATTATGGAAGCTCCTGCAAGGTCTAGGTAGGGAGCATTGGTGGCTTGGACCAGGGTTCTGGCAGTGCATAAGGAGAAGACAGGATGAATTAAGGTGGAGACAACAGGATTTCTTGATGAGAGGTGAGGGATGGCAAACTATTAGAGATTAACTCCTACATTCCTAGAGTACCTGATTATTACTCATTTTCTTAGTCCTTTCTGGAAATACTTTCTTCTTTTGACCCCGTGACAACAAGCTCTCCTGTGCCACCCACTTTACAGAGCACACTTTGGCAACGCATTGCTTATGTATCGCCACAGTCATGCTGTGTAACAAACAATCCCCAAATCAATGTTTGGAAACAATAAGCATTTACATAGTGCTCAAGTCACAGGTCAGCTGGGCAGTTCTTCTGGTCCAAGCTGGCCTCACTCTGGCGTTAGTGGCCAGCTGCAGGATAGGAGGGTGGCTATCTTGCTCTTGGCTGGGAATAATTGGCTGATCTAGGACAACTGGGGTGATTGTGCTCTGTTCCAAAAGCCTCATCCTCCAGCGAGGCAGCCCAGAGTGTGCTGTCGCGGTGATCACAGACGAGCACGTGAACAAATGGAAAATGCTCGAGGCTTCTTGAGGTCATGGCTCAGAATTGGCATGACCCTCCTTCCACCACTTTCTGATGGCTAAAGAAGATTCCAGAGGTGGAGAAATAGATTTTATCTCATGCGTACAAGGAAAGCTACAGAGTCACGTGGAAAGGAGTCTAGATACAGGAGACCTAGAGAATTGGGGACACTGCTGCAGGCAGCCCCAGGCTTTGCTGAGACAGTATCTTTGCTGCCCAGTACAGTAGCCACAAGCGGCTGTGTAAGCTAACTACAATGAGAGAAAATTTAGAATCCAGTTCTCAGTCACAGTGGCCACAGTGCAGGTACTTAGTAGTCACATGTGGCTAGCAGCTACTTTATTGAACAGCACAACACTTCCATCAGCACAGAAAGTTCTGTGGAACAGCCCTGCCTAGATGTGGCTGCAGTGGGAAAGTGGCAACTCATTCCAGGGCTCCCTGCTCCTACGGTCATGGTATGAGCCATGATGCCCACCAAATAATCTGAAGATAGTGCAAGCTTTTTTCCTGGATCCCCCTGCACCCCCACCCCGAGACATCCCAGTAACAAGGCAGTGATTTTAGAAGATGCCTAAACACAGGAAGGGGGCTTCCCAGACCATTATAATGGGACATGAAGACTTAGGACTCCACATGGAGGCTGGAGGGGAGGCTGCATTTAGCTGAGCAGGGACAGTGACTTGTGGACTGCTGTTATTAAGGGCCCACAAGCACCCTCTTAGTGGTGTGCAATTTACACACGCAGAAGCAGCAGCTCGTTATTTCACAAGTAGGAAGGACACGGAGCTGGGCCCCTTCAGAGCACTCCTTGGCTGTCTGCTCCTGGACCCTGCCTAGGCATCTCTGCTTAGCTTCCCTGCCCTGTTCAGCCAGCAAACTTCTGTGGATCATTTCAGAACAACAAGCTACCAAAATATGTGCATGTGTATTTATCTCAGATTAGCAATCGTTTTTAAAGGTGATGACTCATGTCGTGGTGGCAAAAGACTATCAGAGTGTGAATCAGTTAGCAGCAGAACTTCCGATAAAGTTAAGCAACAGGCTATAAAGTGCCCCTTGAAGATTCAAACAGAGAGAGATGAATGAAAAAGAATTCTGTTTAATTTTTGCTCAAGGTTGTTTAGTGCAATGTTATTTAGAGTAGCAAAAAATTAGAATGATCATCCAGTGATAGGGAACCTGCTCTGTAAAATTGACACTCTATACGAAGGAATACATCCATACGCACAGAATCACATTCTTAGAAACTTTTCCAGACGAGATAATGCTCGGGAAACGGCAACAGCAGAATGTAACCAGTATACATATTTTGATCCCAACTGTGTAATATGTATTCAAATATATGCATAGAAAATAAGGCTGAAGGGAAATCCATCAATGTGACAATGTTCACACACCATTGTCACTCCCTAGAAGCAAGCACCAGAGGACTCAATCAATATCTGTGAAGTAGCATTATTTATGGAAGAGGCATGAAAAGGAGTCATTTTATTTTCTTTGTTGTACTTTCCCATGGTCAGCTTGTTTTTCATTTATTATCTGCAAAAAAAAAAGAAAAGAAAGTTATTCCTAGTCATTGAATTATAGACACAGGGAGCAGCTTTCAGATGGGAATGGTAGGAATTTGGTAGAAAATGGGGACTATTTTAGGAACAGGCTGAGCATGGTGGGTGGAGAGCCCTGTCATGATCCTGACACCTCCAGCCCTGACCACAGCTTCTGTGTTTTCAGGTACTATTCCATGGGCCACCCCGCATCTGTGCACCTCTACTTCCTTGCTGACCACTTCCAGGGCTTCCTGGTCAAGCATCATGCTACCAATCTGGCTGTGAGCAAGCTGGAGACTCTGGAGACGTGGGTGATGCCAAAAAAAGTCTTCAAGATTGCAAGCCCACCCAGCGACTTTGGGAGGCTTCAGTTTTCCGAGGTAAGAGGCCAGAGGTTGTCCTGCTTCATCTTTTGCAATCATCTGTTCCGTAATCTGACACTTGTTGTTGGAGATGGAGGAGAAAAGGACTTGGAGAGCCCTAAAGATGCACCAAGTGTCTGGAGAAGGTTCTCCAGCCCCAACACACACCAGCGTCTTGAAAGGGGAAGGAGGAGAGAGACAGTGGAGTTGTCAACATGAGTGGACCAAACCAACCTGGAAGTTTGGATCCCAGTCAGTGACCCTTCCTAAACTTATGGTAGTAATAGACCAGTAACAAACAAATGTCCTAATGAAATAGTGGTATTAATTCCATTTTACAGATAAGAGAACTGACACTTATAAAAATTCATTAATTTTCTATATCATAGCTAGAAAGCGTAAGAGCTTAAAATTGAACCCAGGTCTCTTTGGCCACAAATCCTGTGTATAATGGTGTTTTCATCACGCCATTTTCTAACACAGGGATTATTAAAAATCACCAGATCAATCAACCATTGAAGATATAAGTGCTTAAGGAAATAGGTAGATGGATGGATGGATGAATGGGTGGATGGACAGATGGATGGATGAACAAGTGGATATAAGATGGATAAATGGATGGTTGTAGGGAAAGATAAATGGATGGATGGATGGACAAATGGGCACATGGATGGAAGGTAGATGGGTGGTTGAATGGAAGAATAGGTGGATGGACAATGGGTGGATAGATGGATGCGTAGATAGATGAAGGGAGGGATGGGCAGTTGGGTTAATGGGTAGACAGAAGGACCGATTCATGGGTCCACAGAAGGCACTTTCTCCCTCCTCAATATAGCATGAGCTTTTAGTTATTTTTCTCACTGGAGAGATGGATTTACCCAGCACCACCTTATAGCATCAGCCCTGGCTCGAGATCCCTAAGGCCTTACGTGATCTGGCCTCCATCTGCTTCTCCAGCCTTTTCCAGTACCACTCTCCACTCTGATCACACTTCTCGTGTCTTTGTCAAACATGCCACACTTGTTCCTGCCCCAAGCTCATCTCGTGCTGATCCTCCCGCCTAGAATGCTTTCCTCAAGTTATCACATAGCTGGCTAACTTTTTGTCATTCTGATCTAAATCCAAATGGTGCCCCTTCAGAGAAGCACCTCCCCTGGCCGCCCATGTGTATCTCAATAGCTATATTCCGCACCTGACCCTTCCCTATTTTATTACCTTCTCTTGGATGTTGCTACCTAAAATTATCTCATTAAGTTATCTGATCGCTACTTGATTTTCCACCAAAGAGCTGGAACAAGGCCAGGTGTGGTGGCTTACACCTGTAGTCCTAGCACTCTGGGAGGCCAAGGCAGGTAGATTTCCTGAGCTTACACGTTTGAGACTAGCCTGAGCCAGAGAAAGACCCATCTCTAAATATAGCCAGGCATTGTGGTGGGCACCTGTAATCCCAGCTACTTGGGAGGCTTAGGCAAGAGGATCGCTTGAGCCCAAGAGTTTGAGGTTGCTGTGTTCTACTGAAGGCAACAAAGTGAGACTCTGTCTCTAAAAAATAAAAAGAGAGCGAGCTAGAACTGTATCTCTGTCACTCACCCACTGCTGTATCCCCCATACAGAGAAGAGCATGCAGCATTTGTAGATGCTAAATGACAGTTTTGAATGAAAGGGAACACACTGAGGTGGCAGTGCTGGGAGAAGGGGAAGCTCGATCATGGAAGCTTGACAAGAATGTGGCCCACACAAAGCTCAGCCCCTGGTTTCTGCCTTCCTTACTTCACTATGTAGCTAGGGTGGTGATTCATCTCAGTGAGTCTGTCTGCCAGATTCAGGATGAAAGATCTGACTCCAGAATATGGAGGCTCTCCAGGGTCTGGGAGTATGGTGGGCCCTTTCTGGTCCTTCTCCAGCCCCCTGTGGCCATGCCAGGCTGACCTGTGCCCCGGTCATGGGTCCCCAGGTCAAACAGGTACTAGCAGGAGTTTCTTGTTAAGCTGCCATGTTCAATTAAGGCTCCTAGTGGATTTGTTGGATGTGAGCTGCCAAGGGAGCCTGCTCCATAAATTACTGGCACCAGGGGGCAATTAGATGCTGCCCCAGTTGGATTCTTAGCTGGGGGCCTGAACATTCAATTGACAACATTAATGTCCCATTAAAGAGATGAATGCCTGGTATCTGGGCTCTCCCTGTTTCTCAGCCTGCTGTTGGGCAACTAGGCTCTTCTTTCCATGACAAATAATGTTGGCCACTCCATGGCCAATGATTTGTGAAGGATCCCACTGTAGGTCTGCTACCCTGGGTGTGAGAGCCATCAAGATCACTGGTGGGAATAATGGCACTTGATGCAGAGAACCCTAATTTTGTATTTTGAATTCTTTCTAGTCTTAATTATTTTTAATGGCACAGCCATAAAATTGAGCAAAAAGGAAAGGGAGGAACTTCAGGGCCACTTTATAGGCTGTTGAGAATCTTCCTGGTGTCACACCATCCCCTGGCCTTGCCTGGTGCCGAGCTCATGGCAGGTGGCCAAGACTGCTGAACAGCTCAGATCAAGTTCTCCAGTCTAGGAGTCCCATGCTGTTGGCTTGGAGAACAGATACCCATCCTTTCCACAGGCGTCACTGAGTGCCTACCACATGCTAGGTGCTGGAGGGATGGTAGTGGACCTGGCAACCAGGCCCCTGTTGTCCTGGAATTGTAATTTAGAGGTGCTGCTAAGCGAGGGAGCAAATAACTGAGAACAGTTCAGCTAATGACAAGTATCATAGAGAAAACAGAACTTCATTCCTGTGATTGCTGAGGATTCAGGACGTGGATGGGGACTGTGTTTGATAGGACGATTCATTCAGAAAGCTTTTCTTAGGAAGTAACTGTAGATCTGAAACCTGTTAGAGAGCTAGCCATGGGGAGATAAGGAACATTCTCAGCCGTGAGAAGACTGTGTATCCAGAGCACCAGGAGCGAGAGGGAGAGTGGCAGAAGAAGGGTTTTGGAGCAAGTACGGGACTTGCCTGTCCTGGAAAGATGTTCAGATTGCCTTTAAGTACAGCGGAAAGCCTTTGGTGGGTTGGAAGCTGGAGAGATGTATGTTAAGCTTGAACTTGAACATGTATTTAGATCTGGATAATTGATCATTTTGCAGTGGATGGTTGTGGATTCCCGCAGTGAGATCCCTTGAGAAGAGCAGGGAGGTCACGGCGGATGTGACAATACCGGATTTTGTCCTGAGCTGCCTGCCCCCTTCATGCCTGGGGGAGGCTGTGGACCATGTCCTTGCCATCCTCAGCTTGGAAACAAGATCCAGGCTTTTTTGTCAACTGGTCCACAGTACTCCTGGCCAGATTATCTTGGTTTTATAACTCAGATTTCAGAGAAACATTGATGCCCATGTCTTTGAAGGATGCAAGGGCAATGTTATGGAAGGCCTTTCTACTGAGGCATGATCCCAAAGTAGTTTTGCAGCCATCCATCTGTTCTATTCGTGTCTGTTGGAAACCAGTGTGTGGAGGGCTTGGATGCATAGGGAAGTCCATGTACTCAGCTTCTGCTCATTCAGCATGTGTGCAAGTTCAAGGTAGATGGTAGATGGACACACAGATGACTGATAGATAGACTAGGATGTTGATAGATAGGTAGAGAGACTATCTCTAGATAGATGATAGATAAATAGAGGTATAGGTGGACAGACAAGAGACCACAGATGACGGAGCTAGATGGATAGACAAATAATAATAGATATAAAGATAGAGATTGGTTGATAGAAATAGGTAGATAATAGATAAATAGATGATTGATAGATGATAGAGAAAGATAATTCATAGGAGATAGCCGATTTTAAACGATAGACACATAGCTATATAGATGCTAGATGATGGTCACAGATATATAAATAGATGATTGATAGATGTATAAATGGTAGGGACAGATATAGCCATATCTGACAGAGATATATTGAGTACCTGCTCTGTGCTCGGCACTGTTTTAGGTACTAGAGATATGTTGACATATAAGCCAAGTGTAGTCTCTGCCCTTGGGCATGGTTGGTCTCAAACTGGGAGAGAGACATGTAAATTAAAAGATGCAGCACTTGGTGGGGGAGCTATGATGGCCAGTGCTTAGAGACGCACCTCCGTGACTCTTCTAACCCAGGAAGATGTCTGGATGATGAGATCAGGCTGGCCAGCAGGAGGCAGGGAGAGGAAGGAAGATGGTTCCAAAAGCAAGATGGGAATGAATGGACAGAAGATCCTGAGGCAGGAGGGAGCCCTGGAGGAGGTGCTGAGAGTAACCCAGCGTGGCATGGAGCCAGGAGTGGGTGGCAGGGAGCGAGATGAAGCTGGACTCAGACAGGGGTTGCCAGGACAGCTAGAGACTGGACTTCAGAACCATGAGGACCTGAGTTGTAAGTAGGAAAACAAGGATCAGGTTTCTTTAGAAAAAGCTCTTAAGACCTTGAGGCCTAACTTGAATCCTGTTCACGCATTCATTCATTTATTCATTCAATAAATAGTATCATTTATTTCCTACCGTGTTCCAGGCTCTGTGCTTGGCACCAGAGAGCCTCAGAAAGAGCTGGTCCCTGCTGACCTGCAGGGTGGTAGAAAATGGCAAGATTTCACAGGTCTGGGAGGGGCGGCAGCCGCCACAGCAGCATGGGGGTGGAAACTACTTCTACTGTCCTCAGGATGGCTTCCAGTCCCAATCATTGGTCTTGGATTTGATGCAAACTTGAAGCAGGACATGTGCCTATGAGCGTGTCCTGGTGGCTGCTGCCCCTGGTAGGTAACCGGCATTCGAGTTGTTTGTGTTGGATGAATGGGTGAGTGACAGAGTAAGGGAAGGGCAGGCAAGTGCAGCACAGTAAGTGAGAATGCAGCTTCTCGGGTCAGCCTTCTGGGTGCCCTGCTAGGTCTGCCCCTCCCTGATGACAGCTCATTAGCTCATATCCCTGAGCCTTAGTTTCCTCATCCGTAGAAGGAGGATAATACCAAACGTCTTGGTATTCGTGGAGCTGGGAGTATTGGATGGATTACTGGAGTATTGTGCCTGGCACAGTGTAAGCCCTTGGGCCATGTTAAGTGTGGAGGTCTGTGTCCTGGGAAAAGAATGGGCATAGTAACTTGTGCAAGAATGAGAAATAGATCAGCTCCTATCTGCCCTGCACGTGGGGAATCTTCTCAGAGGGTAGATATGTGTGTTCTCGTTCTCTCTCTCTCTCTCCTCCCCCCTCTCTCCCTCACACACCCACTACAGATACTGATTATGGGATAGCCACAGAAGCAGTGGTTATCTGGAGTCCACATGCCCACATACCATGTCTTCAAAACCATTAAAGTAATCCTCCTGAAAGAGATTTCAAAATTGGCTCAAATTAGAAAGCCCCATAAATTTGACTTGAAATAGCTACAAAGCTCAGTGTCGGAGATCTCTGTAGTTCATTACTTTTTTTGTCCTGTCAGTCATTATTCATTACACAAACGTTGCATGAGTGCCTACCATGTGCTAGGCACAGTTATGGACGCCAAGGACGAGCAGAGAACAAAGCAGGTAAAGCGCCTGTTCACACAGAGCTTGTGTCACAGCCTGGGGAGACAGGGAATAGGGACCTCAGAGGCAATGCTCAGATAGTGCTTATCGCCACTGGGAGGGAGAAAATAAAGCAGTGGGGGGTAACAGAGAGTGACTGAAGGGAAAGGAAAGGATCAGGGAAGGACTCTCTGAGGAGGCCTCAGAGATAAGGGGCCAGCTGTGCAAAGATGGGAAGGAAGAGGGTTCCAGGGAGGGCAGATGGTGCAGGCACCCTGGGTGGGCACGAGCCTGCCTTGCTGCAGGGCTGAACAAGGCAAGCCTGGAGGAAGACGGGCTGGCTCAGATGCTGGGCGCAGTAGGCAGCTCTTGGAGGAGGGTGAGCAGGACATTCTACAAGGTCTCCTGGCTACAGGGCAGAGAATAAACTGCAGGCACAGAAGCGGAAGGAAGAAAAGTTTCCTGCAGGTCACAGCCACACACACCCCGCTGGCCCGTAGGAAGGAGGGCTCATACGAGGTCTCCCATCCCTAGGGTCCAGCTCAGAATGATTTCAGGAAACCAAAGTTGTCTCTTCTCAAGAAAGCCGTCTGAACTCCTGCAAATGATAGGCAATGCTGATGGTCTCTCCTTTTTTCTAGCAGATGATAGGGCAGTTCCAAAGTCTGAACTCCATTCTTGCTCAGAACATTTGCACTAAATGGAGGTGTGTGACTTGGAAAAACAAGGACCAAAGTGGAAACCAGCTATGCCTGTTGAGCGGCAGGGTGTGTGTTCCCTTAGAATAGCTTGCAAGCATTCATTCATTCATTCCATCCATTTTTTTCAAAGCACACACTATGTCTAAGCAGAGGAGGCCCAGTGATTTAGTGAAAGAACAGAAGGTCCTGTATGATCCCCCAGACCAGGTCCAAATCCTAGACCCTCTGCTTGCTAGCTGTGTGATCTCGAGCAGCTGACTTAATTGGAGCTTCAGTTTCTGCATCTGTTAAATGGGTATATGAAGTCTAACAAGCAAGATCCTGGGCCTTTCAGAGACCTAGAACCCTAGCCACCTAGGCCCGGTGGTTTCAGGATTCACTCTCCTGTTTCAGGTCGGCACCGACTGGGATGCCAAGGAGCGGCTGTTTCGCAACTTTGGGGGTGTCCTGGGGCCCATGGATGAGCCGGTGGGTATGCAGAAATGGGGGAAGGGGCCCAATGTGACTGTGACCGTCATTTGGGTGGATCCCATCAACATCATCGCAGCCACCTATGACATCCTGATTGAGTCCACTGCTGAATTCACACACTACAAGCCCCCTTTGAACTTGCCCCTGAGGCCCGGGGTCTGGACAGTGAAAATTCTCCACCACTGGGTGCCGGTTGCAGAGACCAGATTTCTTGTTGCGCCTCTGACCTTCTCCAACAGGCAGCCCATCAAGCCGGGTGAGTACTCCCAGGGTCTCTATGGGGGAAATATTCCATTGCCAGGGCCCTCAAGGGTCCTTGAACCCTGGCAAAGGATGCTCCTGAGAATTGGGCATGTAACAGCCTTGCAGAACAGTGCTTCCTGCTCATTTGTCCTAGAGAACTAATTCCCTACCTGAACGCTCAGGAGCTGTCACCTGTCTATGTATTTATTGTTAATAGACACTCATTTATTGGATTCCCATTGGACTTCCAGAAGGCCTTGACCATATTTAGGACAAGGTGGGAAATAAACCCAGGCAGATACTGAGTTTTAGCAAATCTTATTTACTATTTAAAATATAACTAAAATAAATTCTATTAATCAGAAATACTATAGGTAGAAAGATGAACCACATGCTCGTGGGAGATATTTGCTACATTTTTTTTTAATTCTCATATCTATCCCATAAATCAAAGGCCAGCAAATACTATGGGCCACAGAGCAAATCCAGCCCACTGTTTTGGTAAATACAGTTTTATTAGAATGCGGTCATACGTATTAGATGCCGCCTGTTTCTGCTTTTGGAGGATAATGACAGAGTTGAATAGTGTGACAGAGACAGCATGGCCCCACCAAGCCAAAAATATTTACTATCTAATCCTTTATTAAAAAAAAAGATTGCCAATCCCTACTATAAAAGAGAGAAGGGGGAAAAAGGAAAGAACATGAATGACCCTCACACAAGTAAAAAGATGCTCAGGCTTGTTAATAATGAGAGAAATGCAAATTCAAAGTGAAAAGACATTCTACGTCACACCCACCATACTGGCAAATGTGGGGTGGTTAGATAATATCACACATTGCTAAGATTAGAATATAATGGACATCTGTCTGCTGGTGGACGTGTGAATTGACAAGGCACATTTAGAATGGTTTAGCATCTCCTGGTAAAGCTGAACTTACACATATCCTCCCACAGAGAAATTCCACCTGCAGGTATAGGCCCCAGAGCAGGGTTTTTCAACCTTTTGTGTCTCACGACACACTTGAACCTATAGTTAAACTTCTGTGGCACACTTAAATTATGTTGATCAAAAAAAGTAAAAGCAAAGGATATACCTACTTTGCTTTGAACTTCTTTCTAAAATAATTTAATCATCTTTAAAAATGTTTGCCACACACTTAAGATCCTCTCACCACACGCTGGTTGAAAATCACTGCCCTACAGACATGTACAAAAATATTCATACAGGAATTCTTTGTAATAACACAGAACCAAAAACAGTCCAGCTTTGGAGAGGATAAACAATTTGTGGTCTGCACAGCAGTTCGCTATGCAGCAGTGAACAGCAGTAAAGCTCAGACACACGTTAGCCTGGGTAAGTCTCTCAAACATAATGTTGAAGGGGAAATATTACAAAATAAATCATAATTAGGATGCATTTATATTTAAAGTTCAAAAAGAGTCCTGGCCCCATGGTGTGACAATTTAAAGTTCAAAAAGAGTCCTGGTCCCATGGTGTGACAGTTATCACGTCTGCTTTAAAGGTCCTGGGTTCGAGCCCTAGTGGCTCGGAAGTGTTATTTGCCTTTCCAGCCATGGCAGCCTCTATACAAGAACACACTTCTTGCCAAGGATCTCCTTCATTCCTTTCCAGAACAGGAAAAGAGGAAACCCAAGAAGTGCCTGGTGTGCGCAGTTCCTACTTCGTGGACATAAAATGCCCAGGATGCTATAAAATCACGCCGGTGGTTAGCCATGCGCAGACAGCAGTTTTGTGTGGTGGTTACTCTACCATCCCCTGACAGTCTGCAGGAGGAAAAGCAAGGCTTCTAAGAGGCACGTTCCTTCAGAAGGAAGCACGCTGAAAAGCCCACTACAGTAGAACCTCTGTAAATTGACCACCCCAGGGACTATAACAAACTAGTCAATGGAAGGAGGTGGTCACTGACAGATCTATGTCTGGTCTATGAAAATTAGGTCAGCTTGAAGAGGTGGTCAGTGTAAGGAGGTGGTCGACTGGGAAGGTTCTACTAAATATATTATTTCAGGATTTGTGTGTCCATAGAAGACTGTGTGGAAATGAAGGGAATTATTAACATGAAATTCGGTGGTTTCCACTGTGTATGAGGAGCAGGGAGATGTCAGTCCCCTAACATATGCCCGCTTTTTATTCTTTTTCCCCAATTCGAAGGGTTTCCTTTCAGCCTTCCTTTTCCCCCTTTCCCACCTTTTTTTTATCAAGGGGAATATCTTTCTCCCTACTTAAATCCTCCCTCCGTGAGTAACCACTGTGAACAGTGAAGCACACCTGCTTCCAGAGGTTTTCCAGGTTGAATAGTTACGAAAGAGACTACGTGGCTCACAAAGCCAAAAATATTTACTATCTATCAGCAAATCTTCCCACATGTCATAAAACACAGAAGCTTCGCTGAGTTTTTAAAAATGGAATAATAACGTTCTGTACTGAATCTTGCTTTTTTCACTAAGTCGGTGTATATAAAGCCACCAGCTGCATCACATTTCACTGGGTTAAGGAACCGCAGTCGTTGTCAGCTCCTCCATTGGTAGATCTGATGATGAAGATGCTGTAATGGTAATGCTGCAAGAAAGTTCTTAAATATAAAATTGTGCATATTCCTGAAGGACAGCACCAGACCCCTAGAAATGAGATTTCTATGAGATGTCTGGATCTCTCGGTATTTGGAATTGTTCATCTTCATCGAACAGATCACAAACCCCAAATCCAGAAATGCACTGCAGCCCTTGTTAGCAAAAAAGAGCTGTTGATTAGGTTACATTTAGACAATGATACAGGGGAGGGAGACGCAGATGTAAGGAAAGGATACCTGTGGTCCTAAGAAAGAGAGTCTTGAAACGAACCTTTGGGGCTTATGCTACGTCTCTGTGCTGAGCAAGCAGAAAGATAGAGACCTGGTATTTCCTTGCGATGCAAGCCTGCACCTCCATGCCCACCATGAACCAGGCTAAAGACAGGTGCACCTGTAGAACAGAACAAGGGGACATTCCTGAATCCCCCTGCACCCCTGCAAAATAGCCCAGGGTCATGCTTTGGGTCCTGATTTTTCCTACATTTTCTTCTGGAGTTTCTAAGGAAGGCAGGGCTCTTTTCACCCATGTCCAGGATGACCCAAGGGTCATTTTACCCCAATGGGAGCAGCCCTTCTGTCGTCGGTAGTTGTATTTGTTAACAATGTTCCAATGACAGGGAACAGGGAGGTGGGAGCAATGCAATTTGTAAAATGATTCATCAAGAGTAATTTGCTATTGATGCATCCCTGGTAATCTCGAGAAATCTGATGAGGTGGAATTGAGGAAAATTTAATTATAGAGAAGAGCATCGTGAGCTGATATTGTAATAGCATTTCCCACATTAACCTCATTTCTCATAAGGGTTTTTTGCATCAACCACAATATTTGGTTCCCAGTGTTTCAGTTTTGTGAGCTGCTCCTTTCACTTTGAATGTTCTGCCTTTTGTCAGTTTGGGTATCTCCCCACCCACCCTACCCCACAGCTTCCCGCTCTGCAGAATGGAGGCGTGGAGAGGCTCTGGTGGAGAAAAAAAGACTGCACCAGAGACAGAGGCTGTGGTCTTTCTGGCATATGGGGCCGGAGCTGCCACTCTGCCCACATTGGAGAGAGGTGGGCTAGGACCGATTTGTAAGCCCAGTGTCTCGTAGCTACTGTGAAAGAGAGAAGCTTAGCTAACTCTCAGCTAGACAGAATCCGTGTCCAGCGCACGCTCTTTCTCCATTCATCCCTCTCCAAACCATAAAGCCCAGCTCCTCCACGTCTTGGGACATTGGGCTTTGAAGGAACAACCTTCTTGTCTGTGTTAGTGCAGGCGTATTTTGAATTCAGCTAGTATTCTCCTTGTTTTTAGAGAGGCAGACATACCCAGGACCATACACATTAGAAGAAAACAACCTGGTAATTATCCTGGCTCTTGTGGTTGCCACTGGTGGTGGCAGCTGCTGTCAGGAAGCGTTATCTTCTGAACACTGCATTATCTCGGAGGGAAGTTCTTCTCACCCTACCTATCTCAGCTATAGTCACGCCTGACTTGGTATAACACAATTTACATGGCTTTACATGGTTACTCATTGTCCCCAGTCTTTTTTTTTTTTTAAATGCATGCTTGCATTTAGCAATAAAATAAGCAATGAGTAGGGACATCTTCAAAAATAGAAGCATTTAGCTTCTTTCCTTCACCTGAAACTCCTACACTTTCTGCTTCAGAATTTTGAAGCCCTGGAAAGTAATAACTATCGTTTGTATCCACACATTAGTTTATGTAGCACGTGAACTTGTGTTTTGAGTCTCTTGTCAGCCCTGTAGATCTAATTGGTACCAGGATGGATATGCCCATTTTACAGATGGGGAAACCAAATTTTCAAAACACTTGCTCCCAGATGAAAAAGCAAAAAACAAGAATGTTACTTTAATTTCCAGCTGGTGGATACTTGATCTGCAGGCACACAGGGGAGCAGTTGGCTTTGGAGTCAGTTGCTCCTAAATCTATCTGTCCCCAGCTCTATCTCTAACTATAGCTGCTTCTGTTTCCTCATCTGCAAAAAGGGAATGATAAAACCAGCCTGATGTTTTGTATGCGTGTGAGGATTAAGATCCAATGCCAGCACTCATAACTCCAACTGAGCTTTTCCAAGCTCTCCGTATCTCCCAGATGCCATTTTAAGCACTTCATATGAGTCAGCGTGTTCGATCCTCACCAACAAGACGATGAATAATGTATTAGTACTTTATTTTATTGGTGAGGAAACTAAGGTATAGGGCATTGATGTCAGAAGTCACACATGTGGCACGTGGAACACGGGGACTCAAGCCAGACAGCCTGACTGCAGGACACAGTGGCAGGAAGGCTTCTCAGCGTTGGCATGCTGTAGGTGTTCAGCAGGGTGGAACAGTTAGAGAACTAATTTGCCCACACCCCACCTGGCCCCTGTCCAAGCTTCACACTTTGCAGTGTGAATTTGCTGTGGTCATCTCATTCATCGCGCCACAAACGAGGCTTCCAGGAAGTGGAAACCCATGACTCACCTTGCGGGATACTCCGCAGCTGAGAGCTGACACCTCGCAGGGGACAAAGTACCCCTGGCTTTGACACCCTTTACCTGTGTGACTTGGGGAAAGGTGCTTAAGTAGGCTTTCCACTGGCTGTTCCCTCTGCCTAGAATTCTCTTCCCTAGAAGTCAGATCTCAGCTCAGATGTCACCTCCCCAGAGAGGTCTTCCCTGCCCACCCCAGCTGACATAAACACCCTGTCACTCTCTAACCCAAGAGTTGGAAAACTTCTGTAAAGGGCTTGGTAGTAAATATTTTCAGCTTTTCAGGCAAAACACAAATACTTACCTGTGCTACGGTAACACAAAAGCAGCCATACAGTAAACAATAAGCAAATGAGTATAGCTGCGTTCCAGGAAAGCTTTATTTATAAAAATAGATGACAGGTTAGATTTGGTCCAAGGGCCGTAGTTTACCAAACCTCTGCCCTGACTCAATACGTTATTTCCTTCATGAGGCTTATCCCGGCCTGAAATGACCTGGTTGTTTTTTCTTTGTTGTTCTCAATCTCTCTCTCCACTAGATTGCAAAGTCCTTGTCCATCTGGTTCACTCTGCCACCTAGAATAGAGTCTGGTACCTGGTAGGCTCTTAATATATACTGAGGAACCTCCAAAGTTGACCACTTCCTTATGATGACCTAATTTTCATAGACCCGACATGTATCAATCACATCAATACGGTAGGCCTAGCTCCTTATGCCGACCACCTCTATATGTTGACCAGTTTATTACCGTCCCTTGGGTGGTCAACTTACCGAGGTACTACATATATATATTTATCAGATAAATGCCTTGCAGATCATAGATGCTGAGTAAGTATGGGTAGAGTGAATGCTTTGCACAAAGTGGGTGCTTCAAACTATGTATTGAATGAATGAACGTATGTATGTATGGACTCTATAAATATGTGTTGAATGAATAAAGGAACGTACCATGCCCTGTGGAAAGTGGGCTTTGTCCTTACAGACTCAGTTTCCTCACATAAATGTAAAATGGGATTGCTAAAAGAACTTCCTTGTGAAATTATCATGTCAATTAAAAAAGGTGATGCCCAGTGCCCGGTCCAGCACCAAGTATGCGGTAAGTAGGTGGTGACACTTCTAATCCTGAAACTGTTCCCTGTGGCTTTCAGAGGAAGCATCAAAGCTGCACAACGGACCCCCTCGTAGCGCCTACATGGAGCAGAGCTTCCAGAGCCTGAACCCCGTCCTCAGCCTGCCCATCAGCCCCGCCCAGGTGGAGCAGGCCCGGAGGAACGCAGCCTCCACCGGCGCAGCACTGGAGGGCTGGCTGGACTCGCTGGTGGGCGGGATGTGGACTGCCATGGACATCTGTGCCACGGGCCCTACCGCCTGCCCAGTCATGCAGACCTGCAGCCAGACAGCTTGGAGCTCCTTCAGCCCTGACCCCAAGTCAGAGCTAGGGGCGGTCAAACCCGATGGCCGGCTTAGGTAGCACTGGGCACAAATGGGCCACAGCGGGATCTCAATGGGAAAGCAGCCAAAGGGGCTGTGGGGCCTGAACCCTGGCCTCCCACCCCAGGGAGTGCCTTTTGTGCAAGGGGCTCTCCTGGCCGGCCATACAACAAGGGGAAAGGTAGGTTAGTAGGCCAAACCATGGGCAGCCAACAACCTGTATTTGGCAAGCTGAGGGTGGGATGGCTCAGTCCCAGTGCTGTGGTCACCTCCCCTCTTCCGTTTGATCCTCAAATCCTACAGGTTCCTTGTCATCCCCTTCGATAACCCAACACACCCCTGCACCCTGACAAGTGATTTTCCGGCTTTTATTTTGAGCAGCAGAACTTTGTTTACTGAGCACAGTATTAGGCAGAAGTTTAAGGTGCAGACGAAATCCAAGCTGCTCTGGTTGAAGCTAAGGAACATGAAGTTGTGAGGTTCCCTCTCAAAGCTCATCCCAGTGGGCAGTCCCTTTGCCACGACCATCTCCTAAGGTACCTCTTCAGAACCCAAGGGCTCTGCCAAACCCAGTTAGACAAGCACTGCCCAGGCCGACTGTGGGTTTGCCCTCCAGCCCCACCCTTTGGATCCTCTTTCTCCTCCTATTGGCTGAGAGACTCTGCGCCAGCCCTGAAATGACAGGCCCCTGAAAGTCATGGTCATGGCCCTTTCAAGGGATGTAGCAGGATTGGGAGGAAAGCTAGGAACCTCCTAGCAACCCTCCTTAGGTTGAGCTATTCTCCTTAGTAACCAGATGAGCAAAAAGGCCTTTTGATGTGATGTAGTCAAGTGTGACTTGCCAGTTATCCATGGCCCATGGCTCCCCCAGCAAGGCTGCCACATGAAATAGCAGAAACAAGGTGATGCTGTGAGCATGAGCCTCCAGTTTCCATGAGCTGGAAGCGAAGGGCATGACCTCTTTGGTCCTTGAAAATGGGATCTCTGGGGACCTTGGCTAGGAAATTCAAAAGACATTGCTTATAGCCAAACACCTGAGCTAGACAGCACAGCAATGCCCATCGCCTGCCAGAGCCCTTCCGTTCTGAGGTCAGGCCTGCAAAACCTTCTGACTCGCACACTTGGTGCTGTTGGGAGCGACCAAACCACATGGACCAGACTTTTCACATCCAGGAAAAAAAGCATTTTGGATTTGGGTTTTAATTTCATGCCCTTCCTTTGTCCACGGTGCCAACAGGCCCTTATGGACGTGCAACATAAAAGTGGAAAACTTATCTTAAAAAATTTTAAATAGTGTTATTCAAATGCTTGAGATACCTGAAACCTGAGGGGTTTCCTTGCCTGGGCCCCCAGGAGGGCCCTGCCCTAGAGGGCCCCCTCCCTCCCGTAATCCCATCTCCTCGGATGAAAGGGTTTCCTTGGACAAGTCATGCCCTGGTTGCCAACAGTCCTGCCCATGGAGAGCCCGTCCTCCTGCTTCTCTCCAGGGTGGGCTTGAAGGTACCTGTCTGTGTGTCACCCCATCCCTGCCCTGCAAGGCAGGGTGTCCTGTTGGCAATGGAGGACATGGAGAAGGGACATGTTAGATATTTATTATTTATATGTTTTAGTCGATGACTAATTAGTAGGTGCTGTTTTTGCAGCTTGTCAATTACATTATCTAACTGAAGCTGCCTTTATTCACAAAAGGCCCCCGCCCCCACCTTTGCCACCTACCCCCCTTCTCTCCTCCCCCCTGGTGTGTGTCTCTCTATAGTTCTCCTGTGTCTACCCCCCATTCTCCTCGTCCTCAGAGTACTGCAGGGGTGTTGGACACCACCGAAAGAAAGCGCCAACCCACATCATCTGCTGCTTGGAGGGGGTGGGGTACCTAGGGATTGCGGGAGCCTCGCTCTGCCTCACGCAGGGGTCACAGTGTTGGCCTCATCTGTCCCTCCACTTCCAAGAGTGTTGTAATTCCTGAGCCACCCTTGCCCTGCACAGGGAAATGATAGACTTGGGGTTGGGGGAGTGTGCAGACTGCAGAGAGCTGGGGCCCCTCTGCTTGCTCTGTAAATGACTTCCCATTCAGTCTAATCATGGGCCTCTACATGACGATGACAGACAGACATGGGCTCCTTTTAAAGGAGATCCATTGTAGGAAGAGCTGGCTAGACCCAGCCACAGAGCCCAAGAGATGGCCACTGTCAGCAGTGGCCCTGGGGACCTTGGAGTGGCTCTCTCAGAAAGTTTCTATGATCTCTGAGCGGTCTCAGAGACTTCGAGCCGGAGGCCACATCCCCTTCCTGCCCCCGCCTCGGGCCATGGTTTCCCTGGGGTTGCTTCATCCAGGCTTCTTTCTCACTCTCCTGGCTGGCTGCCTGGGCTGTGTTTTCTGCAGTGTTATTTGTGGCGGCTTTGGGAACTTGGCCGCGGTAGGTCCCTGTGTAGAGTGAGCCTGCAGACTTCAAGACAGGGCCCCTCCTGCACCCACGACATTTCTTTCCTTTTTTCCATCCTAGAACCAGTGGAGAAAGACAGAGGTGACTTGCTCTGGGGACCCTCTTGTCCCCCAGAGGCTTCACTCCCCTCTTGCAACTAATTTGGTAGGATCCTGTCGCCTCTGTTTCAGTCCAGGTATATGTAATCATTTCGTAGATGTTATATTTGGTAAAAAAGAAGAATCCCAAACAAAGCGCAGCTTGATTGGAGAAAAGGGATGTTTTCCCAGGGAAAATAGCATAAGTCTTCCCTCCCCCAACCTGCCTGAGGATGACTTATTTATTGGAGGCCATGGTCAGACAGCCTGGAGCTACGGCTGCCTGGAGATTTCGAAAGCATAAAGCCGCAGTCTCCAGAAACCCCGTTACAGCCTGCAACTGTGGGCTGAGCCACTGACTAGATCCTGGAAATTCAGGAAGACTTAGGAGGTGGGACTTGGGTGTTAGTTTGTGGAGCAAAGGTAACATTCAGTGCGTAGACTGCTGCGCTCCGTATGACTTCCTGCCCACCCAGTGACATTCAGGCAGAAATGGGGCTCAGGAGACAGCAAGCCATCCCCAGTCCCACTTCCCCGGGCACGCATAAAGCGGTTTCTGAGGAGGAAGTGAGCAATTCCCAAGGTCCTCATGTTTTAAGAAGTGCACGAGTTCCTCCCTTTGGTTAAAAGGCTTTTCTATTTTCTGGTGGGATCACGAGTTCTGGCTTTAGTTCTCTTTGTCAATTTAACTTTTTGAATGGAGTTTTGAGAGGACAAGCAAGACCATAGTCTCAACCAAGAAGAGGCAAATTGCAGCCACTCTGGGCACAAGCCTGGGTGTGTGAGCACCATGCTTCCTTCTGGTTGTCTTGTTTGCACTGAAACAACAATGGCTAGATCCTTGACTCCACCAAGAAGGTGCAGAGTAGAGGACAGCAGTGGACACTGGGTGTGGCATGTGACAAAGACCAAGTCCACTGAGGATTAGGGACACTGCTTTCCCAGCAGCATGGGGGCAGGGAAGGAGACCAGAAACAGCTGTCAACACACTCAGCTTTAAAGACAGCAAGGTAGGCCTGCCCAATCAAAACCACACTGTGGCAGGAGTCCCAAATGTTTACGGGTCCAGGACACAGATTGGTGTAAGATGGAGGGAGGGATGGGGACCACGGGGACTGGGGCATGCACGGGCCCCATCCAGAAGGAATAGCAGACACTCCGCTCCAGCCCGTTGCATGCAGAAATGGAAGCACAGCGTAGGGGGTTCTTCCACGGTGGTAAGGGAAGCCAGAAATCCAGACTTTTATTGAAAATCTGGTTGTTCGATATCCATTATTATTTTTTTTCTTTTGACTCACTGTGGTCAAAAGAATCCCACAGTTCTGCTTGTGCACTGCCAGCAACCTCTGCTCTCTGGAGAGGTAGTTTAAGATGAAGTTAAGCATTGCCCTGGTGGAGGAAGAAAAAAACACAGCATCAGGTCAGGGCAAAAACAATAGCTCATTGAACTCTCAGGGGAATGGAGACCTCCTGATAGTAATTCCCCTCCTGAAGAGACCATTCCACAGAGGAAGACTGGCTTGTTCAGCTCTCCTGGTCCCAAGACAGTTTGTGCTAAAGGGAGAAAGAACAGAATTTGGAGATCTGGACTCCTGCCCCTCAGACATGCAGACGTTCATGTCTTCCTGAGGCCACTGCATCAACCAGAAACAGCAAAGACAGGGTCTGGGTCCCAGGAGAAGGGGGTGGGTGCACAACAGTTGGGCTTCCTCCTCATCTCAAGTTTTGGCTCCCATCTTGCCACTTCTCTAGAAGCCTCTTCCGAAACCACAGGGAGCTGTGCTGGCTCTCGGGGTGTCCTCTTAGCTTCTGCCTCAGTTTCCTTACTTTGCCCATGGGTCTACCACAGGCGCTACCTCATTATGTCCGCTGAGAAGTTTACCTGGGGGGCGGGGGAATAAAGGTGTCCAAATCTGCTTGAGCTGAATGTACAATCTATGCAACTTCTCCTCTTTCTTTCTCTCTCCCTCTGCCTCTCGGGCTTTCTAACTTAGAAGTATTATTTTTCTTATCTTGCAAACAAGATACTGTCTAGGACCCTCTGAAGACTGAGGAGGGCTTTCATGCGCCACCTGTGTCTGCCCCTCACGTTGTCTTTGGTTCTGTTCTTGCCAAGCCCCATGCAAGGAGAAAGTGGCCTCTCTTCCCTCTCCACTTGGCTGGGAATACTCCAACTGCCTCTGCCTACAACACCACCAGGAAGCAGGTTCTGCACTTTGCCACGCCCACTCTTAACACCACATATTCCATCCCTCATTTTCCTCCAACTTGCTTCTCCCATCCCCCCTTCCAAAAACAACAACAACAGCAACAAAAAAAAAGCCTTAGGTTTCTCCTTTTTGAAATGTGGCCTTAAAATTATTTTTTGGGAAGCTGGCCGTCCTCTCCCTCACATTTCCACCCACATCACAGAAGAAAGAGCCTCATGAAGCTTTCGTGGCAGCCTCATAAGCCAGGGGGCTGCCAGTCTCTAGTTGCAGATGCGATAGAAATTGCTTACAGATGTCATCTTTAAGAAAAATGGCCTTGTATTTTTCCTATGGGCAAAACGAAGGGTTGGGTGTTCATCTAAACCTTAGCCAACTCCTGAAGCACTCTCTGGGAGGATATTGTCGCTGTAATAGGCTGGCTTAATTCCATGCAGAGTGCTCACCCAGAAGGTTTGGGCTTTCTAAACCTTCCCTGCCCCCAAGACTGGGTGACTTTATGTACTTCATTCGAGGGTAAGTCAGGAGGGTTTCTCAATTTTTCTCTTTGTCCTTCCTGCCTGGAAAGTGATAGCACTAAATATTCCCCACAGATGGGTGGTGTTCGCAAAGGGATCACCCTCTGCCTACCTTCAGACTCTACCCTTTATCCTTCCATCGCTCCAGTGCTGATGAAGGCCAAAGACAACCCCAGGGTTTTCATAGGAAATTCACTGGAATTGAGCGCAATTGTCTTTGTAGTCCTTTTGTCTTTTTTTTAAAATATTATGATGTTGTCAATAGTGTTTGTTTGGGTATTTGTTTTAGAGGCCTCACGATAAGTTATTTCCCCGTCATTGTTTTCAAAGACATGTGGTGATATAGTTTTTAAAAATAACTATTTTGTTATAGATCATAATATGCATAAAACTGTACAGAACTATTTTGTAATGTATTGATTTTAAAAAAAGAGAGCGAGACTCTGTAAATAAAGTTTAAAAAAAAGAGAATTCACATGGTATACTCCGAAAGATGTAGATATTTTGCTATTTATTTAAAGTAGTATTTTAAAAGATATTGAACTATCTGAAATTGACCAATAATCAAAGTTTCAATCATCCAAATGCTTTTTTTTGAAGTAGAATGTGATTCTAGGAAACGATTGCATTACCTGCCCATTTTTGCACCTTTTCTGTCTTTTCATTTAGCAGAAAACAACAACAACAACAACAACAACAAAATTGTGCCTTAGCTGTATTTTTTTGTCTAGGGGAGTTTATTTCTGTCTGACAAAGCAAAATTTTTTGCAGAAAACAGTGGATGTATTAAATACTGTATCGTACCAAAAACACTGCAGGTGTACATAGATGCTTTCTGTCATACTGTGTTTTCAGATGCAGAATTTTAAAATTAAAGAAAAAAAATACTGTCTTTATGGAACAGTGGCTGTATGGCTTCTTTTCAGCAATATTATACATCTTCACTCTCTGTCATCTGCACTGTGACAAGATGACTCTACAGTTTATCATCCAAACTGGGATATGTTTGAGAGTTAAAGAAGGCACCGACTGGATGCGATGCTGGGGCCACGGGCATAAACTGGGCTTCTCCTGGGTGTGAGGACATAACCCCTGCTGTTATCGCCCGACCAAGCTATTGCAACACCCTCCTATAAGTGATGCGTTGCCCTGGCTGAGACAGAAGTATTTAATTTTAAACCTTTATTGAGTAAAGGATAGTGAGAAATAACATGCACCCCAAATGGTTGCAAATGGTTTTTTGCATCCAGTTGGCTGAATGTCTAACAAACCTGTTTCCCCTTCCTCTTCACCAAACTGCTAGACTATTTTCCCAGACTTCCTTGCTCTTAGCTGTGGCCATGTGACTGACTCAAGCCAATGGAGTGGATGTACTCAGGGCACCTCTAGCTTTGGCCCACAAAACCTCCCATTAGACACTCTATCTAAAATCAACTTAAAATATTTTAATCATCTTGATTTTGTGCATAGCTTCAGTGGGCCTGTTCTACTGCTCTTTTTAGAACCTTTGCACAGCCCCCATCTTAAAGAGAGGCAGTGTCAAAATATGGGAGAAGCCTGGGCCACTGAACAGCCACATGAAAGGCCACCAGACCAGAGCCACTACCACTGACTATGACATGAAAAGAAATAAGCCTTTTTTAATACAACCAAGAATTTATCTTTTAAAATAAAAGATAAATGAATCTATCTGGAAATGGAAATTCAGGTGTTTCTATGGGAAAAATCTAAATTTTTGCCCCTTCATCCATAGGTAAAAGATACAGAGTGCCAGGTGGGTGAAGGGATTTGCCTGAAGCCACACATGGTCCTCATGGCCAAGTCCAGAACCAAAGTCCTAAAGCCACGTGTGATTCTTATGGCCAAGTCTGGAACCAAAGTCCTAAAGCCATGTGTGGATCTCATAGTCAAGTCTAGAACCAAAGTTCCCTCTCTCCCAGTGAGACTTTGACAAGTCGTGGGGAGGGCCAGTTCCTCTGTTCTGAGTTCCGGTCATGTCTACACGTGGCTTCTGAGGGTTATGGCCAAGGCTGGGAGTGAGTACCCAGCTGGCTGGGTTGTAGAGATGCCTCTAATTTACAAAGTTTTTGAAATCATAATGGCACACTGAAACTTAAATAGGATTTTAGCAAGCAGAACAAAACAAGCTAGATAGCTCCTCACTGGATACAGGAGCCAACACGGGAGTTGTGTCAGCTTCAGTCTCCTTGAGCTTGGCTGAGGAGAGAGGATGAGTGACTCCATATTTAGAAAGATGGATACAGCCAAGGTTCATTTGCCAAAACTTTTTTCCAGCCTGGCCTTATAGCCAGACTCCCCCTCCTCTTATTTTTGAGGCCCAAAGACATGCCTTAAGAAAATGAGTTTAGGTGCAAGGGAAGAATAAATTTCTAAAAGGATAACAGCTGTTTTATTACAATGCTCCTAGGATTCAGCCCAGTGAGTCCAGGGTAGAGGCACTCAGTGAACATTTGCTGAATGAACAAGAGAATGAGGCCATATTTCTTAATTACCAATATGACCATGGGGTCATTTTTCCAAGATGCCATCTTTATATCTATCATGCGTTTGATAATATTTGCCAAAGCATAGGTTATTTAAAAAAAACAATAATTTTTACATTCAAGAATGAGATTTCTGGGCTTACTTCATTAAAATTTGTTTGGAAGTTCTTGTTTTCTTGGTTTAAGTTCATTAGATTAATGATTTTAAGGGTGTTTTCCTTTCTTTTAAGGGGAATCCCTTTCCAATCAAAATTATACATTAAACCTCAATATAAAAAAGAACTTTAAAATTGGGAGAACTAGAAAATTCTATTTTAGCAATACCTGCTGCCCCTACTAGCCAAACCTGTTTGATGGCTCCAGGAGATATATACATGGCCGTGCTTTGGAATCCACACCTCTGGTGGAAGCAGCTAGCTTTTTGTAGGATCGGCTTGAGACCTTGCTGTCCGGGTGTTGAAAATTGAGTTCTAAGTTGGGTCTCTGAAAATGAGACCAAACCAAGAATAGACTCCTCACCTGGTATTGGAAAGTCAGAAGAGTAGTAACTTAGAGCTGGGGCTAATAAGAAGTAGGGCTGACCAGAGGTCTAGTGTTGGAGTCTTGATCCTATATATTCATACTTCATCTGTTCTACTTGTCTACCTGGAAACCTCAGACAGCCCCAACCATAATAGGAGTACTGACCTGAAAACCAGGAGAACTAGGCTCTCCCTACCTCATGTTTCTGTCACTAATTTGCTATGTGACCATAGGAAGTCTCTATCCTGCAATGGATCTCAGTCCCCTCAACTGCCAGATAAATAGGAGAGGAGGCCCACTGACCACTGGGTGCCCTTCAAGTTCAGACATGTGGCTACCTAGTTCAGTTCCCACTCCGTGCCTGACCCAGGATACGTCAGGTGCCAGCTACTCACAATACTACATTCTCGGGATACAATTTTTGATGTTCATTATCTATATTAAGATTCTTCACTTGCAAATAACAGTAATTCAACTCACAGAAGTATAATCAGAAGGGAAATAAGTTAGATCATGAAAACCACGGAAGATAACAAAATGAAATGCAAAGTATAAGAACTAGCAGCCTGAGAGAACTCAAGAACTAGATCTGGAACCTCGATACTCTTAGTCTCCTTTTTCTCCATTTCTGCAAGCCCCAGTTTAATTATATTCTCTCCTACTGACAGCTGACTCCATGTGGTAAGGAAAGAAGGCCCCAGAGGTCCCTGCTTCTTACCCTTCAAACTCTATATTGATGTCTCAATGTCCTTTATCATTTAGCTAAAGAGATGGCTCTAAGTCTGAACCTATCAAAGTGTTCTGATTGGCCACGCCTAGATCATGTGCCCACCCCTGTGGCCATGGGTTTGGGTAGGAAACTGTGATTGGCAGCCCTGTGGCAGTCACATGACTGGAGTAGAAAAGAAGCATATCCCCAAAGGGAGAGGATGGTGCTGAACAGACAAAAACAACAGATGTCCATCCACTGCCACAGCCAACTCCAGGCCCAGGTGGCTTCTTAGCTTGCCAGTCCAATTCGTTTCTGCTCCTCAAGTGCCCAAATTGTCTCCTCCTAGTTCCTCTATGTCTCCCCGAGGAGAAGGTTCTGGGCCTATCTGAAGCAAATCATTTTCAATAAATACCACATGGACAGTACAGATGATTTCATCTTTACTTAATTAGTCGTGGAGTGTTCATGCTTATGGAACAGCATGATGGATTTCTTCTTTTATCCTTACAGCCTGGCACAGGCACATGAAAAAGGCCCACATAACAGCCCTTTGCTAATTATTGTGGATGATTCTAACTTGCCACAGAAGCAATGTCTGTGTGCCTGCACCTCCCTCCACACCTCGGTACATCATCATCCCGGGATCCCCCACTGAGCTTTCAACTGTCCGGTCCCCTCGGCAGGCACCCAGAATGCTGGTGCTAATAAATGCATCCACAATGCAGGGATGGTGGCTTGCTCAGTTGGCCTGTTACATTTGTAAATATGGAGCTGATAAGGAAACCAGTGACTAACCCAGCGGTAGAAAGCGCTGAGAATGATGGGCTGCCAGACATCAGTACAGATTGGGTGGGACTCAAGAGAAATATGGGAACACTTTTCATATCACACTATCAAGACTGATCCACTTACTACCCATTTTCGAGAGTCTCTGACCAAAATAAGGGCAGAGAATCCTATGGACGAACACTGCTTTCATTATGGATTATCTAATTCGGGTTTGAGACAAAGTCTCCAACATCTCTAAGCCTCAGATTCCCCATCTGCATGATGGGCATAATAATTACAAAGCTGTTGGGAAAAATTTTTTAAAGACAGTGCATGTGAAATACATAGCCCATTGTCTGCATACAGGGGGAGCTCAATAAATGTCAGTTCCCCTTGCCTTCCAAAGGGGAAAGTTCCTTGAGGGCAGTAGAAATGTCTTTATTCTCAGCACAGATTAAAGGCCTTGACACAGAAGATGGTGTGCCAGTGTTTGGTGAATGAATGCCCTGGACTGCCTCTACATCCGTCATTTCTTCTGGAGCATTTCATTTAGACTGGTCTCCACATTCATTCTCTGTTTTGAGACTTGATGTCTTCCTTCCCTCTCTCTTTATATCAAGGAAGTACCACCTTAATTTCTAAGATTCAAGTGAGATTTTCTCAAATGTCTCAAACCAAAGAAAACTCAGTGTTGCCTCCAATCTCTTTGGAGGGTCTCGGGGAGAGATAAGTTCAGCTACAAGCCCAGGTTGCACTTCCACTGACTTCGTTCATTTTACAGATCACCCCTCTAGTTTGCAGCTTCTTTTTTTCTCCCTTCTTCGCCATATGACCCCTTCCAAAAAAGTATCCCAGTCTCATTGGTACTTAAAATACTTT
This sequence comes from Nycticebus coucang, assembly GCF_027406575.1. Lineage (NCBI taxonomy): Eukaryota > Metazoa > Chordata > Mammalia > Primates > Lorisidae > Nycticebus > Nycticebus coucang. Next base: position 93,753,154 of record NC_069791.1, on the reverse strand, counting down.
TGTAGAACTACTCGTGTGTGGACAGGTAAGGGGTTGCATGAGATGTCAAATGATTTAGAAGTTAATATTAATGACCTCCATTCTCAGAAGTTCTGCCTGGGCGGTCTCCAACTCCCTCTCCTTACTCATTGACTATCTCTCTTCTGCTTTCTTTCACTTTCCCGCAGGACACCCTGTTACCTCTTTTCATTCCACTACCTCTAGGTGGACCAGCGTCTTAGGACTTCACATCATACACCCAAAGCAAACTAGAAAGCTATATTCTTCCCTATGTTCGAAGCTTAGATGTTCTCTCCTAAGAGGAACTTTGGTACAAGTTTTGGTGCAACTACAAAACACTCTCCCCATCCCATGATTATTCTGATATAACAATCCCTGGCTGTTCAGTGATGTCTGAGCACTTTGGCTCTGTTTCTTAGAAATGCTTTTTTTTTTTTAACCTTTGGGATCTCCCTCAACATCATAAAAATTATTTCAGCATCTCTGACCTCAGTCTCATTCTATCATGAGCATCTGCTAATTTAGTTGGGGATGTATGGTGAGCAGGTAGGTTGCAAGCATCTGAAGATGAACTTGGATGAACTCTTAACAGAGAGAATTGCTTGAAACTAAGAATATTGATGTTCTAGGATTGGGCCAATAAAATACAGTTCTTTCTGCCAATTTTATTTTTCAATCTTGACTATTCATGCCTTGGACAAGCAGACAGTGACATTAATTCTGTCATCAAGGAACCTAGAATTTATTCATCTAATATAAGTTCTAACCCAAACTTAGCTTTCAAGAAACAGGAGCAGAGGAGCAGCCAGGAACATTAAGAATATAGAACCTGAATTGCATGGTAACCCGCAGTCTGAATTTCTCTGAAAATCTAATTGCTTCATCCTTAGATTTCTCTTCCTGTGTAATATGCATAATACCTGGAGGCAATATTTGTGATGCAAATTGAATGAGCACTAACAACAGCCCGGGTTTAAGTTCCGAGCCTCTCACTTATTTGTAGTATGAATTTGAGCCAGTTACTGAACTTTCTGTTTCCATTTTTGTAAGAGAGAGAGAGGGGGAGTATCTTATCTACCTTACTCTCATTAGTGAAAGGTTCATGTAAGATTAAGTCAATGGCTCTCAATCATGGCTAAACAATATAATCACCTGCCTAGGTCTTTAAAATTCTGATACCTATACCTCAAACCCGTTAAATCAGAATCTTTCTGCGGGGGGGGGGGGGCAGGCATCAGTCATTTTTAAAGGTCCCAGGTGATTCTAATGTGCAGTCAAGCCTGAGCACCACTGGATCCAACGGATGTGAAACCTTTCCCCAAATGTCGGTGAGCATCATTATTACACTAGCCTATAACAGCCCTTTCTGTGGTAAGAAAATAACACTTCACTGGAGACCACAGCTTTCATGTGCTTACAAGCCAGTCCCCCACTGTGATAAGATCAGAGTCACAAGGATAAAAGTGAGATCCAAAGTATTAACAGAAAATATCTCAATATTCTAGGTTCACTAAGTTTCCTTGAAAACATGAGCCTTAGAATCACCCATCTCAAGAATTGGGAGGAATAGTACAAATATATTCTTTATTCTATCTGTGCTTCAGCTATAGCAGACAGACTAGGCTACTTCATAACTTGCTCCACCCAAACCCACTTTTCTTTCAAATCCTCCTAGGCAGATCTGGTCCTCTGATCCTCCAAGGCTGCTTCCTTCAGCCTTGCTCATGCCATACAATCCCTTGGCATACACAGGACAGGCCCCCACTCCGTTCTGCATTCCAGAACCAGTGAAGAATGTGATGCCTGCTTGGAAGCCTTCTTGTATTAGATAAACTCTTCCTTAACTATCTTGAACTGCTATCTCCTCAAGCTGGGCATGACAAGGAAGAGCAAGCTGACACTACTTTGTGACTAGCCTTGGTCTATCCTGCCAGGTGAAGTGTTGTCTTCCCAGCTAGGCTATTAAGCTTGTCTAGAAATAGGATATCTTCTAGCCCCTCCTCCCTTCTCCAAGTGTGGGTCCATGAAAACACCATCAGCATCACCTGGGAGCCTGTTAGAAGTCACAATCCAAGGCTGCGTCTTAGGTCTCCTGACTCAGAATTCTCATTTAACAAGACACATGGGTGATTTGCACACATGAGTGTTAACGTTTGAGAAGCACTAATATATACCTTTCAGGAGTCTACAACAAATCATCGATTCGTCAAATAAATGGTTACCAAACACTACGTAAGGAACCGTGGTAGAATTTAGGAATATCATTATGAAGGGAAGCGAGTCCTTATCCTGGAGGAACTCAGGGCTGAGAAGATACACAGATGATGATAAAACAGGGTGCTGAAAGCTAATTCAGGGGTAAGTGCAGGATAGTCTAGGAATACAGACAAGGGAAACTATGGGAATTTTACAATGTGTCCACAAATTCTTTAAAACACCTTTATTCAAGAGGTGAATTTATTCCTTTAAGTGTGAACCGGACTTTTAATAACTGACTTCTAACAAGTAGGATATGATAGAAGGGACAGTGTTTGGCTTTAAAGACTGAGACATAAAAAGCATTGCAGCTTTTCTCCTGCCTTCTCTTGGATCATCCACTCTGGGGAAAATAAGCTGCCAGGTCGTAAGGACCTTCAATAGTCCCATGGATGGACACCATGAAACAAGGAACTGAGACCTCCTGCCAACATCCAGGTTCGTGCACCCTCTTGGAAGCAGAGCCTCCAGCCCCGGTCAGTCTTTCAGATGACAGTAGCACCAGCCAAAACCATGAGTATAACTTACAAGAGAACCTGATCCAGAAGTGCCCAACTAAACCAATCCTGAATTCCTGACTCCCAGATTCATGTAAAAGAAAATATATGCTTGTTGTTTTAAGGCGTGAATTTTAGGTTGATTTGTTATGCAGCAGTACAGAGCTAATACAGGCACCTAATCACATCCTAAAGAAACAAGGAAGGTCTCCGAAGGAAGTCATCTGTAATCTAAGACTTCAAGGGAGTGTGGGAGGTAGCCAGCAATACAGGAAGGAAAGTGTTATCCAGAGAGGGCAAAGGCCTGCTAGGGAGGAATGTGACACTTTGCAGGAACTACAAATGATTCAGACATGAAGGGGAAGAGTGATGGATAATGCCGGAAAGGCTGGCAGCGACCAGGTCATGCAGGGCCTTGTGGGCTACAAAGGGCAGCCTCTACTCCTCTACTGCCTTGAGGACCGTGTGGGATTTTCATCAGCACAACAGTGACATAGTCAGATTTATGCTTCATAACATTTATCCTGATATCCTTGGGGAAGAACTGGCTAGAAGGAAGGCAAGAAGGGACGTGTGGGAGACCAGAGACCAGGCCACTCTAGCAATCCAGGCAGGAGATTACGGTAACTTGGACTATATTGTGACTTCCATAAACACGACTTGCTTATTTATTCCTTGGAGATGTGATGATATAGCTGACAGAAGTCTCTTCTGGGTGTATGCACGCCCAAGAAAGAGAGAAAATAGAAAGTAGATTTGTGGTTGCCCCAGACAGGAGGTTAGGTGGGATATAGGAGAATGATAACCAAAAATTACAGTTTTCTTTTAGAGATAAAAGAAAATGTTATAAAATTGGCTGTGGCGATGATTGCACAACTCCGTGAATATACCAAAAATGAATGAATGGTACATTTTAAAAGGGCAAATTCTATGGTATAGGAATTATGTATCATAAAAAGAAACTGCTTTTAAAAAGATAAAACATCCTTTCCCATACCTAATGAAGAATTTAGATATATGAGACGCAAATGCTGCCTGACATAATATCATGTTTATGTGATTATTGCTTACCAACCTGAGCTTGTAAGCTTCACAAGGATGAAATTTTGCCTGTTTACTCACCACTCATCACTTCTCCATTGTGTAAAACAAAGCCCAACGTGTAATAGGAACTCAACAAAGATTCCGTGAATGAAGAAATGAATGAACATCTTGATCAAATCATTTACGCATATCTTCCCCTTGTTCTAGCAGACCTATACCTCCTCCTTTTAAAGGTCTGTGGTAGTGATACTATCCTCCATAAGAGTGGCTTGAAAGAATCTGCCTCAACTAACCTATGCTAATTCCCAGCAGATCTGAGACCCAGCCATGACACTGGTGGGCTCCTCTTCCCTCTGACATGATCCCTTTCAAACTAGCTGAGTCAGCGTGAATTAACTCTCATCAATCCAATTTTCATGAAATTGGACAAGCAGACACAGAAGTTCACAGAGCAGAACAAATGACTAGAAACTGGAGTAAAGTACTTCTTCTGGCTTCTTAGCCTGCTACAATGTAAGAGGCCCTTTCGGTGGGGATTGGAAAGCAGGTAGCAGTTCGAGGTCAGCTTACACGCGCACCACTGTCTTAATGTCACAGGCTTGAGAAGTGGAGGTCATGTAACAGGCCCTCCCAGGCTTTGCAGAGCCAAATGAATTTTGGCACCCCTGCTGGCTCCGTCCACGAACACATAGTCTGTGATTCAGCCTTGAAATTTGAGTAGAAATGGAATCTTCCTTCTGGCGGGTTAGGATATAAATGCAAAAGGTGTTGGCTGACTCACTTGAACCCAGAGTTGGTGAAGGAGTCCTTGCAGCCAACTGGCTAAGCCCATGAATTTTAAAATCAGACTAAGTTTGAATACTGGGCTGATTAAATCATATTTCCAAGCTTCGGTCTTCTCATCCACAAATTAACAGCATCTACAAATTAACTTCTTGGTGTTAACAAGATAATGCATATAAAGTATTTATGGTAAGGCCTGGCCCAAAAAAGTGTGTTGTTAATAAATGTTAGCTTAAAAAGAAACAGTTGAGCCTCTTTTCATCCTATGCTTCAGGAAAAGCTTCAATACACCATGTGCTACCAATAAATAACCATCCTCCGCCTTCACTGTCCTTGCCCAATCTCTTTAAATCAGCAGTTCTCAACCTGTGGGTCGCGACCCCTTTGTAACAATGAAAATACATCTTGCATATCAGATATTTACATTATGATTCATAACAGTAACAAAATTACAGTTATGAAGTAGCAACAAATAAATTTATGGTTGGGGTCACCGCAACATGAGGAACCGTATTAAAGGTTCGTGGCATTAGAGGTATTAGGAAGATGGAGAACTACTGCAATGAACCACAGCTTAGGGGGTAAGGTATACATTAAAACATTAAATCCATAATGCATGCATCTATTCATTCAGTGCGGCTTTTTTTAGGTGTGCCTCCTACTGTGTGCCAAACCCTGAGCTAGGTGCTAACTAAAATTAATTTTAGATATAAAAGTAGAAGACCTATCCCTCCTTTTTAAAAGTCTGTGAGGGTGATACTGCACTCCCTGAGAGTAACTTGAAAGAATCTGCCACAAGTAACCTTTATTTTCAAGGGCTTATAACATAGAATGTCAGACAAATGTACAAATAAGAAAGAATAAGAGACAGTGAAGTAAGTACAATCTCCTGATGCTTTGACCTTACAAATTCCTTGATCAGTCTCATTGTCAACCCATCCCCCACACTCCCTGTAGCTCCAGAAATGCTCACGTTGGCCTCATCCTCCAAACATGGGGCTTTATAATTGAGAAGTGACTGGAGCACTATTTATTCAGTGCCCCCAACTAATATTTACTGAGCACCACTATGTGCTAGGCATTGAATGTTATGTTCCAAAGGTAATGAAGCATAGATCCCATTCTTATGAAGCTTAGATTCTGGTATAGATAGATGGCAAGTATTAATACGGCCAGTGTGTAAATAAATGTAGAATTGCAACTAGGAGCCAGTGATTGAGAGGGCATAATGCTGTAAGAATGGATAATAAGGAAACAGGAACTTGCCAGGGAGATGAGAAGTCTTCACAATAAAAGGAAGCTGACTCTGACCTTTGATATAAAAGCAAGGTAAATCCAGCACAAAGGGAAGTGAAGAGTTTCTAGAGTGGAGACAACAAAAGTGAGCAAAAGTCCTATGGTGGGAAGAGCCTGCACACCTAGGGGACAGAGGGGACACATCTTGGACAGCAGAAGTGGAGATCGTGGGAGATGATGTCACAGTGGTAGGCGGGATCCAGACCGATGACACTTGGAGGCTCTGTTAGGGTCCTTATCCTCAAAATAAGTAGCTATCAGAGAACATGTGTAAGGATTGGGGTAGGCCCTGGAAGGGAGCAGCATAAACATACTTGTATTTCGAAGTGTGAAGGAGCCAAGAAAGCTGGAGGGCACACAAAGGGAGAGCTGGCTGGAGTTGAAGTTGCAGAAAAGGATAGACCATGCACAGCCCTGAGGCCAGGGCCAGGAGATTGCATTTAAGCCTACATTTAATAGGAAGTATTCCGTCTCTGCTGGGCAGATGATGGATGGAAGAGAGCAAGAATAGATGTGAGGTGAATAGTTATTAAGCTATAATGATAGTCCAGGTGGAACTTGATGATAGTGTCACCAGATGGGAAAAGGGGAAAGAGGAGATGCAGAGGGCCTAAAGAGAAAGGGCAAGATTCCAGAGCCGCTTCGGACCAGACAGGGTTCCCAGACAACCTGCCTGCAACTCAGATGTCTCCAGGAATGAGCACACGCAGGGCAGTGAGGAGCCAGGTAAGTTGAGGCGTGCTGCTTGTATTCAGGAGCTGACCTGGACGGGGGCTCGGAGGTGGAGATGACCACGCTGGCCTCAGTGTGATACTCTAACAAGGCGTGTTCCTTTTTCCAGGGGATCAACTAATGTCGTGGCCGATCTCAGACTCCCTTACAGTGAAAGTCTCATTGTTGTCACTCCACTGAGGAATCTTGGACTGAACTTTGTAGTTGTGGCATCATCAATAAAATCAAGGCAGGATTCCAAAGGCACCAAGCCCGAGCCTGCGTTCTAGGTTAGTGGAGATTTTTTTCTGCTGTAACTACTTCTTCAGTGAGCCTTGGAGATGTTTTTTGAGTGAGCCACAATTCTCAGAGGTGATGAAAAGAGTTCCTGTGGGGTAAGATTCTATTTTCAATTTCAAATAATCCCCAAGTCCCTCCTGCTTTCCGGCACAAGAAAATACACCTCTAGGAAACAAAATGTCTGAAATTGCTGCTGCTGCTGCTGCTGCTGAAATTAAAGTTCTGGATTCATTTCCTTCCTACAGAAATGTAGTAGATTAATTTTCCTTCCTGATGAAGGTGTTTCTATAAACTTGGGGTTTTCAACTAGGGGCAATTTTCCCTCCCAGGAAACATTTGGTAATATCTGGAGACATATTTTGTTTTCACAGCTTAGAAATGCTACAGGAATCTAGTGGGTAGCAGCCAGGGATGCTGTTCAACACCCCATAATTCACAGGATGGCCCCTCCTACACACAGGAAGGATTATATGCCCCAAAGTGTCAGCAGTGCTGAGAGTAAGAAACTTTGCTATAAATTTTCTCTATATCTACCTTTATTATGACACTCGATACTGGATATGGAAATTATGTCATTCTTATCTACATCTTTCAGAAAATGTCAGGTGCAAGGATGGATAAATAAGTGACAGGGAGTTAGTCATTAAATTACTAAATGCATATGTAGATGAATGGGTGTCATTTAACATTAACAAGTTAAATAAAAATATAGCTAACATGCACTTGGCATTTACAACCTTTGCACCCCATGTTAAGGCCTTTACTTGGGATTGTTTCAAGTCCTGTTTAATGTTTACATTCTCAGTGAGATCTTTCCTGACTCTGTCATTCACACCATGAACTTACTCTGTCTCCTTCCAGGTATGCGCAAGGATTTTTGTCTGTTTTATTTACTTCAGTGCTTTCAGCACCAAGGATAGCACCATATACACATTAGGCAACCCTAACCCTAGATAAATATTTGTTAAATTGATGATATGCCTTAATGGTCTCAGCAAACCAGTAAGGAATATATAATTCTTGTTCTTGCATGACAAGATGAAGACACTGAAGCCCACAAGGAAATGTGCCCAGAGGCACACAGCTAGTAAGAGCCACAGCCAGGATGCCTACTGACCCTAAAGAACACTCTTGACCCTTAAGCAGTATTGTCTCTTTTAAGAATGGATGAATGCAGTCATCTATTGTCAGTTCCTTGGAGACTTTACCTGGATTCAGCTAAAGTTCTAGAGACAGAATTCAGGGGGTGTCCTACCTGTCTTCCCACCCTCTGTTTTTTTCTTCCCAGGTGAAATAATGATTGAACAAGGATTGTTGAGCTTTGGCAAGGAAGAAAAGGCATGGATCCCCCAGGCTGGCTCTCTCAGAGGCAGGCCAGACTCGGAGGAATGTGCTTAGAGGAGCGATGGACTTGAACCTCTTTGTTTCAGCTTACAAACTTGAATTGGTTGCTAAGAGACTGTACAAAGGGAGGCCCATTGGAAGTCCTCAAAACCGGCATGCAGTTACATAATACCAGACCCTTTCTTTATAGAAATGCAAATAGTGAAAGTGCAGGCCCAGTCTGCAATCTGTGCTGTGTGTGATAAGGGGATTTCTGTTTGGGCCCCCAAGAAATCTTGTCTCATGAGGGATGGGGTGTGGAGGAACCAAATGGTCAGGAAGGCTCTTCCTTGAATGCCATTTCCATAGTACTTAAATATTAATTAACATGCAATTCTATCCCCACTCCACAATAACCAGATTTTACACAAATCAGTACCCACACTAATTAATACAATGATCCTGTGGTATTATACCCAACATTGCTTTTCTGGCCTTTCCAATCAATAAGCTGGAAGAGCATTTATTTTATGGCACCAAATGCTGGGAAATTATGACATCTTCTAAACAGGTTGAGTAAGTATCTTTCATTCCTGGAGCTATTTCCTAGTCTGTGCTTATCAAAGCTAATTCAAATGTTGGGGTGGGGGTCACTAAAGTGAACTGAGTGACTTCTGAGAAACAATGCCTGAAACCAGATTGGATCAGAACCTCCAGATTTGGGGAAGACCATGATTCTTTTTTTTTTTTTTTTTTGAGACAGAGCCTCAAGCTGTCACCCTGGGTAGAGTTCTGTAGCATCACGGCTCACAGCAACCTCCAACTCCTGGGCCCAAGTGATTCTCCTGCCTCCACCTCCCAAGTAGCTGGGACGATAGGCGGCCCACCACAAACACACACAATGCCCAGCTATTTTTTTTTTTTTTTTGGTTGCAGCCTTCACTGTTGTTTGGCGGGCCTGGGCTGGATTCGAACCCGCCAGCTCAGGTGTATGTGGCTGGTGCCTTAGCCGCTTGAGCCACAAGCACTGGGCCAAGACTATGATTCTTGATCAGCACAGAAAGGTAGGTTTTATGATTCACTGTTCAAAATGAAAAAAGTGGTTTAGCCAGGATAACATATTCACAGCTACCTGACCCATGACAATTGAAGTGCCTTACATTTACATGTTTTATTTAATGAGTACCTACTACATGCTAAACAATATTCAGAGCAATGAGGCTGCTTATCCTCTTGACAACATCTTCATCCTCTTGAAGCTTACATTAAGTCACAAGGAATAAATACATGAGACTGCAAACTAGTACAACCTCTGGAAAATAGTATGGAGAGTCCTCAAAGAATTAAAAGTACACCTACCATTTGATCCTGCAATTCTACTACCAGCTATTTATCCAAAATTAAAAAATATATATCATAAAGACATTAGCACTTGAATGTTCATAGCAGCACAATTTACAATCAGAAAGCTTGGAAACAATCCAAGTGCCCATTGATACATGAAAGGATTAACCAACTGTAGTGCATGTATACTGTGGAATATTATTCAGCCAAAAAATGATGGAGATTTTGTGTCTTTTGTAACAACCTGGATAGAATTGGAGACCATTCTTCTCCTAAGTGAATTATCACTAGAACAGAAAAAGAAACATATGTCTGTAGACCATGCTCCTGTCTTCTTCAGAGAAGCTTCTGTTCAAGTCTCTTGCCCCCAGTGAAATGGGATCACTTGTTCTTTTCTTATTGATAAGTTTGAGTTTTTTGTGGACTCTGGTTATCAAACCTTTGTCAGAAACATAACCTACAAATATCAAGGAAAAAAAAAAGAAAAATAAACATCACATATACACAGTACTAAATTGGAACTAGTAGATTAATTAACGGCTGATTTCTGCCTAACCCGTACATTGATTGAGCATATTCCACAATTCCTGGGTGAAGGACACATCTATAACTCAGACTTTAACATTACAAAAGTAAACTGTATGTAGGGCCGTGCCTGTGGCTCAAAGGAGTAGGGTGCCAGCCCCATATGCGGGAGGTGGTGGGTTCAAACCCAGCCCCAGCCAAAACCAAAGTAAATTGTGTAACTTAATCATATGTACCCCCATATTAATCTGAAACTTTAAAAAATTAAATTTTTTTTAAAATAAACAAAAGTCAGTTAATAACAAGGGCTATAAGATAATAAAGCATGAGGATGTGACAGAGAGGGTGTGACTAATGAATAGGAAAGGTAACCACACATCTCAGTTTATCCAGGACTATTCTGCTTTAAACCTAGTGTCTTGGTTTAAGTGTTATAGAGTCCCCTCTGGCTCCCATAAGTATTCTAGATTATTCTAAACCATATAAACAACCACAGAGTGACAGGCTACATACATTGATCAGGTAGTCTGAGAATGCCTCTCCTCAGAGGTAATAATGCTGCTGAGGCTGAGTATGACAGGATGTCAGCTTTTGCAAGACCCGGAGGAAGCACATCCTGGGCTGAGAGGACTTATGTGCAGAGTTTGGAGGGAGGAATGAGTTTGCTTTGTTGGAGGAACAGTGTAGCAGGAACATGCTGAACAGAAGGACTAGCAGAAGGTGAGACTGTAGATACAGGCAGAGGTCTGATGGTGTGGAGCCATGGAAACATGAGGACAGAGTATAAATTTAATTCTGAGAAGCTTGGAAAACCATGGAGAGTTTTAAGCAAAGAAGTGGTATGAGTCAATTTTTTAAAAGACGACTCTGGCTGCTGAGAAGAAAATGGATTTTAAAAGGCCGTGAGTCAATGCAGAAGGGTCATTTAGGTTGTTATTGACCCAGCCAAGATAATGGGAGGTGGAGGATGAAAGTGGGTACTGGGGATAGAGATAAGGAAATGTGGACTCAGGTATGGTTTGGGGGTACAGCTCATTGGATTTCCAAATGCTTAGATGAGAGCTTGAGAGAAAGGAAAGAATACTATGTACTACATTTCAGCTGGAGCAACTTTGGGATGCAAAAGTTGAGTGAGGAGGGCAAAGAGGGGATTTCCTGCACAGACTAAACAAGAAGCCAGTGGTGACAGTTTATCAAGGGTTTGCAAAGAGCCGCCCACTGCCATTAGCACCACACACCTAAATCTTAATTCAATCCTCACAACAACCCTGTAAGGGTATGTACTATTATCACCTCTAAGGTATAGGTAGAGGAAAAGATCAGAGATGGTAGAAGATTTTTGCACAAGTGATTTAGCTGTGGTTCAAGGATGAGTACCAGGACTCATGTAACATCAAATCCTAAAGGAAATAGAGCAGCATTTTATGGAGAGAACAAAGGCAAACTTGTTTCACTCAGATCTAAGACTTTTGCTTTGAAATGATGGATTACCTCTAATAAATGCCGGAAAGGCTATGTTAACCATTGTGATAAAAATGTGTCAAATGGTCTATGAAGCGAGTGTATGATGCCCCATGATCATATCAATGTATACAGTTATGATTTAATAAAAAAAATAAAAAAAACACATTAGTGGTTGAAACTAATCAAAGGAAATTATTTTTATTTTAGCTTAAACTGATACAAGTTTATTTTCAGTTCTGGCAAAGTTCAGAGTAGGTATTTTCTTCTTTTCCTTTCTTTCTTTTTTTTTTTATTAAATCATAGCTGTGTACATTAATGCAATCATGGGGTACAATGTGCTGGTTTTATAAACAATTTGAAATATTTTCATCAAACTGGTTAACATGCCTCCACGGCATTTTCTTAGTTATTGTGTTAAGACATTTATATCCTACATTTAGTAAATTTCACACATACCCTTGTAAGATGCACCATAGGTGTGGTCCCACCAATCACCCTCCCTCCACCCATCCTCCCCCTTCCCCTTATTGCAAGACAATATTTTGGAGAAGGTTGAGGTGAGAGAAATGTCCATGATTGTACCTTCCTTTCAAACCCTAAAGAACCAGCTATTTAGTCCAAAGTCTTGAATGAGTAATTGGAAGGACCTTAGAAGACAGTTCAAGAAAGAGGGTTAGAAGGAGAGATTCCACCTCCTTCAGAATAGGGCTTGATCACAAGACTGAATAGAAAGCCTTTTTTTTTTTCTTTTCAGAACCATAAATTCTGAGCTTGAGCTAAATGCTTTCTCTTTGAAATTCCAACCCCCACTAAAATTTCTCAACCCCAAAGCAGACACGTTAATACCAGAAAATATGTCCACAGGCCCATTGCATATGACAGAGCTTGCTTGTCCCTGGAGAGACCCAGTGTCCTGGAATGTCTGCTTTGCCCAGATGGGACTGCCTGTTGCAAATCCATCTGCCAGTCTCACTTTAGGAATGGCTGGCTTTCATCCAAACTGGTCCTGACCAGTCCAGCTTTTTATGATGGCACCATCATTTCTCCCAGGAGCTATATTTTTCCCCCTGGCAGAGAATTATTTTATTATCCGAAGTACATTGAAAGTTTGGTTCAGGGGAGAAGAGAATATCCACCATGGTCTCAGAGAATAAGGGGAGGCTCAACGCTTACTCTGAAACAAATCCTATTAGCAACAACATGGATCTGTGGAAATATTTTGTTCAATGACTCTGAGGACAGACAGGAATGTGACAGGAGAGACATGTTGAATCTGTCAGGTTAGATTAAAAAAAAAGAACAGGTTCCCTTTCAATTTTCTAAATGTGAGATCACTGCCACTATTCTAGCCGGCTTTCAGCCTCAATGAGAGAGAAAGAGAGAGAAATTGAGAGAGATAGACAGAGAAACCCAGATAATGTCAAAGAACACCCAAAGCAGTGGACGGCTTTCTCTTTGTTTGCTCTATTATTATTACTTTTATTATTTTAAAAATATAGCTGCGGTGTCAGTAGAAGAGACCTCATCTCCCTGGAGGCATTTTGGCAGCATGTGAGGTTGTTTTGGGACAACGTGGTAGGAACATTGAGAGCATCAGGTCCATGCAAAGTCTGTTTAACTTTCTAATGTACCCCTGGGCACTCAGATGGGTGAAAAATCCTCTACTTTTCCTATAAACACAGTCCTTTATTTTTTTGTTTTTATGAAGCAAAAATTATATAATTGAACTGAGAAATACACTTCTACAATAATTGTTGAGAGTTCAGTATCTCATATTCAATAACAGATAGATAAGTGAGAAAATAAAGGACTTAAATAATACAATAAATGAACTAGATCTTACAGATGTATACTTTGAATCCAGGGACAGATCACTCTCCCAAACAACAACAGCAAACACATTCTTCTCAGTACCCCTGGGACATGTTCCGGGATAGACCCCATGTTGGCCATAACTTAAGTCTTAATAGATTTTTTTTTTTTTTTTTTTTTGTAGAGACAGAGTCTCACTTTATGGCCCTTGATAGAGTGCCGTGGCCTCACACAGCTCACAGCAACCTCCAACTCCTGGGCTTAAGCGATTCTCTTGCCTCAGCCTCCTGAGTAGCTGGGACTACAGGCGCCTGCCACAACGCCCGGCTATTTTTTGGTTGCAGTTTGGCTGGGGCCGGGTTTGAACCCGCCACCCTTGGTATATGGGGCCGGCGCCTTACAAACTGAGCCAAAGGTGCCGTCCATTAGATTTTTTTTTAAACACGAATTTTTTTGCATAGCCTTCGTTTACACTGAAACTTCTAGGTCAGGAATTAAAATATAAGTTTGACTTTGTACTTGGCCAGCAGTTGTTCATCAATTCAAAAAACCCCATCACTGACGGCAATGTCACAGATGCTTCTATAGCCATCAGTAAAACACACCTGTATCCATGGGTGTCTGTAAGCAGCCCGCTCACGGTGATGGTCCATACAGGTGCATCTGCCTGCATTGCCGTGTCTTCCACGTCCAAGGCCAAAGATAACATGCATTTCAATAATACGTATGTTGAAATACAAATGATTTGATATAAATTACTTCCTTCCAATCTCCTTTGTATTAAATTTTTTATGAAATTATGTAACTATGTGAGTAATACAATGTGAATTTCATTTCCAGATAGTAAACAAGATGTTAGAAAATATTAGTTATAAAAAGGGGGTCTTGGGCCTGAAAAGGTCGAGCACCACAAAGGGCCATCAAATATTATTGAAGAAGATTGTGAAAAACGACAAAAATCACCCATTTGACACACTACTTTTCCATTTTTAATATCCTTTCCAGTGTCCTTCCTCACACATGGTCACATTGGAATAGTCACAACTATATTTTACATGATCATGATGGCTGGTCACAGCTAGTGTCTGAGGAGACCCATTGTATGATGGGGAACCTGAGGCTCCGTCACGTGTCTTCATGGAATGCGTGAGTAGGTGAGTCAAGTTTTCACTCTTTCATTCCCGAATGAGCTGCTGCTCCCAAACCCAAAGAAGGAGCAGGAAAAGGATGGGAAGAAAGGAGGGAGGAAAGATGGGTAGTGATGGGTAGAGAAGATTGAACTGTACAGAGGGAGAAAGAGAAGAAAGGGAGTAGATGGAGACGGAGGAGGGGAGAAAGGGACACGGCAAGGGGAGGAGCCGGAGGGAGCTGTGATGGGAGTGGAGAGTTGGAGGGAAAAACCCAGAACATGATGCCTACTTCCACTCTGCTATTTTGGTGACATAGACCAGTCCCTTCTCTCAGTGGCTGCTTCACAATTTGGGTGACCGAGGATCTGTGCCTGCCTGAGGTTGTAGTAAGGCTGACCAGCAAAAAGGATAGGAGAGAATTCTAGAAAAGCTCAAAGGCCTGTAATGAAAATAGAAAGGGGCATGTTTCAGCTTCCTGGAGGATACCTGCACCTTCCAGGCACTTGGAGCCCATGTGTGGATGTTTCTGTGTGTCCTGCCTTCTCTCCCATCCCCACCCACACAGAGGTAATTTTAGAGGCTGTAAATGAATTCACCCAATCCCCAGGTAGCCTCTAGGCTGGGATTTCTCCTCAGTTCACTTTTCGTTCCTGTGCTATCAGGCAGCCCAGGCCAGATGAGGGAGATGTGCGAAGCATTTGTCATTGAGGTCCATTGAATTTTATTAGCAATTTTCTCCTTTGTTAGCAATTTCACATTGCATATTAGCATTTGTTTTCATATCATATTAGCATTCATCACAAAAGGCTAATCTCATTAGCACTTTTCACATTGTATTAGCAAAAACAAATAATCACACGGTGCCAAGGCATCCCTGCAACAAGGATGGCCTTTTCAACTGCTTTTCTGTTTATTCCAAATCTGCTCCACCCCTATCTGCAGAGCTGCCTACAGATAGGGGAAAACTCAGATTCTGACTCTCTGAACCACCTGAGTTATTCCAGAACTGGGGTTTGCTCTTCCAAAAATTCCCATTCTTTCATTCACTCACTCAATACTTCTTGAGCATGTCCCTGTCCTAGGCAATGTGCTAAATAAGGCTCTGTGAAATAAAGGCAAATATGTGTTCTCATCAAGTTTCAGGATTATATAAGGAAATTGCAAAGTATTTCTTTTTGCTTTGTTTTGTTTTTTTGGCGGGGGGGGGACAGAGTCTCACTCTGTCACCCTGGGTAGAGTGCCATGGCATCATCGTAACTCACAGCAACCTCAAACTCTTGGGCTCAAGTGATCCTCGGGCCTTAGCCTCCTGAGTAGTTGGGGCTACAGGCATGCACCACCACACCTGGCAAGTTTTTTCTTTCTCTTTTTAGTAAAGACAGCGTCTCGCTCTTGCTCAGACTGGTGTCAATCTCCTAAGCTCAAGCAATCCCCTCATCTCGGCCTCCCAGAGTACTAGGATTATAGGCATGAGCCACCGTGCCCAGCCAACAAGGGAATACTTTCAACAAACTTTTTCTTAGAGCACCTTATAATTCAATTGTCAACAAAATTGATATGCCCATTCCAATGCTTTTCATCTTCATCTATTCAATAAAGTAGGTCTTCTAATCATCTGTGTGAGGCAACATTCTGTTAGCTAAGTTAGTAGGACTGTTGAATCTATAAGAAATAATCCTGCGTTTTCAGTATATTTCATAATTCAAGATTTTTCCTATCCCTGATTTGTTTCTGAACCAAAAAAAAAAAAACAAAAAAAACAACCTGTTTTCAATGTTTGGAAGTTTATAAATGTAGATATTTAGAGCATGCACAGAAATACTTTTTATTTTTAAGAGGTTAATCCACTTCCCTATTTTTTAGATCATTCCCAGAGTAAAATTGACCATCTCTCACTTACTAGGTTTAGAGCACTTATTTGGTTCAGATAACTAATATTGTTACAATTTCTGATAAATGCTTTACCTACCAAAAGAACAACTAGTAGAAACCTGCTCTTTAGTCTGGGAACATCATCTGTGGGTCCCCATGGCTGTGAAGATGAAGTGTGAAGATGAGAAAAGAAAATACTTTATGCACTGTAAAGCTCTCTACAAACATGCAGGGCTGTGATTCTGCAACAAGCTGAAACCTCATGCCAGGGAAAGCATGATGACAGAGAAAGGATCTTAAATCTTTTAGTGACCAGGAAACTTTCAGTTGTCTGATGAAGTATGTGGACCCCATCTCAGAAAAAGTAGATTTTTACATGCATAAAGTAAAATGCAGAGTAAATCAGAAGAAACGAATTATACCAAACTATAGTTATAAGTATTTTTAAGATGTGATCAACCAATATATGATATGCTTGAAAGAATTTTTTATTGTGGAAAACTTGAAACATACACAGAGGTAAATGATAATATAATGAAACCAGGTATTCATTTCCCAGCTTCAACCATCACCAGTCTGATGCCACCCTCATGGAAAGATGTGAAAATAACCACACACTCTCCACAACAGGCATGTATATGAGGTAAAATTTACGTACATTGGAATCTACAATTCTGAACTGAGCAGTTTTGGTTTCTTGTTCATTTGTTTGTCTTGAGACATGGTCACTCTAGAGTGCCGTGGCATCTTCATAGCTCATAGCAACCTCAAACTCTTGGGCTCAAGCAAGCTTCTTGTCTCAGCCTCTCGAATACCCGGGACTACAGGCGCCCAGCTAGTTTTTCTATTTTTTTGTAGAGACAGGGTGTTATGCAGGTTGGTTTCCAACTCCTGGGCTCAAGTCTTCCTCCTGCCTCGGCCTCCCAGAGTGCTAGGATTACAGGCCTGAGCCCCACACCCGGCCTATGGATCCCTACATCTCTCTAAACCTCTCTGAACAGGAAGAGGTGACCTATATCTTTCCTTACCACATGCAGCTCCAGCATCCTAGTTCACTGGCATAGCTGGGGGTAGGGGGAGCTGGAGAATTTAAGAGACTTACAGGAAGCCTTGATCAAGGTCTAGTGCCCAAGAGGTAACCAAAGAGGAGAGCATAAGAAATGTTGTGGCTGTTTTGCCTTTTCTTTTCCTGCAGTTTAACTGTAGTTGTGGGCACGGTTCTCAATGGGATGAGCTGAGGGTCAGATGACCTAAGAATCAGATCCACACAGGGGCTGCTCACAAATGCAGGCTCCTGGGCTCTACCCCACACCTAGGATCTACTGGTAGTAGGGTGTGAGAAATCTGTGTTTTTAACAAGTTCCCCCAGGTGATTTTGACTCACCCACATTTGAGAATCACTCGTCTATACCTCACTCTTGGGATGGTTTTGGCATGTGTTAGAATTTGTCTTCCTCATGCCTAGCGGGGGGCATTAGGGTTCCCAGTAAGTTATTTAGAGATGGTATGTTTTGCTCACTGATGTAACACCAATGTGGTGCCTGGGACATAGTGTGTGCTCAATAATAGTAATTATTCTTATTTTGCTTGCATCAAAGGACTAGCTATCATCCTCTTTGAAGAGCTTTGTTAAAAGGTCACTTGTTACGTTCTTAGAGAAGATGAGAATAATGATGATGATAACTGTACTGAGTAGAATGCTGTTCCGAGCCCCCAGTCTTCACCCCTCTTTATATCTAGACCCTTGCCATGAAACTTTACAATTCCTTCCACCAAAAAAGAAAAAATGTACACTTTCCCACTCCGTCACTTGGGCTCCACCATGTGACTTGTTTGGCCAAGGGAATATTAGCAGACATGACACAGGACAGATTTTAAATGCACGTGTGTAGTTGGGCACATCCTCCAGTGACTCTGCCATCACTATGAGAAGAACTGCCTCTGGGTAGCTGTTTCTCTTCAGCCTGAGCCCAAGAATAAACACACGAGGGCCAACGTCATCCTGTCCTGGAGCAAAGTAGCTGCTTATTATTATATGCCACTGAGATTTTGTGATGTTTGTTATGCAGATATGGTGGACACATGATGGTGATGGGATTGATGGTTGTCCTGAATATGTCTACTTTCATGTATATAGAGTATTAGTAATACAGAGAAGACGGAAAGCACAAGGGTCCCAAGGTTGTGAATTCCAACAAACTAGTGATTAGGGTATTCAACCTCTCTTAATCTTGTGTTCTCATCTGTACCGTAAGAATAATACTTATCAGCTGGGCACAGTGGCTCACATGTGTAATCTTAGCGCTCTGAGAGGCCAAGGAGGGTGGATTGCCTGAGCTCACAGGTTCAAAACCAGCCTGAGCCAGAGCGAGGCACCATCTCTAAAAATAGCTGAGAGTTGTGGCAGGTGCCTGTAGTCCCAGCTACTTGCGAGGCTAAGGCAAGAGAATCACTTGAGCCCAAGAGTTTGAGGTTACTGTGAACTATGATGCCACAGCACTCTACCAAGAGCTACAAAGGGAGACTCTGTCTCAATAATAATAATAATAATAATGCTTATTTTACAAGGTAGTCATGAGGAATGAATGAGATGGTGCCCCTTAGGTGCCTGGTACATAGTAAGTGCTCAACAAAACAAGAAGAAAGGGAGAGAAAGTAGAAAGTTGGAAAGAGGGAAGGAAGGAAGAGAGAGAGAGGGAAGAAATATTGGGGGTATAAAGGAAAGGAAGCTGGGAGAGAGAGAAGGAAAGAGGGAGGGAAGATGGAAGAGAGGGAGAGAAAGAGAGAAGGAAGATGGGAAGGAAGGATGGAAGATAGGAGTGGTAGGGAAGATGGGAGACAGGGAGGGAAGGAAGATGGGAGAGAGGAAGAAAAAGAGGGAAAAAAGATGGGAGTGAGGAAAAGAAATGGAAGGGAGGGAAGAAAGTAAGATGGGAGGGAGAAAAGGAAAATGGGAGGGAAGGAAGAAAGGAAGATGGGAGGGAGAAAAGGAAAATGGGAGGGAAGGAAGAAAGGAAGATGGGAGGGAGAAAAGGAAAATGGGAGGGAAGGAAGAAAGGAAGATGGGAGGGAGAAAAGGAAAATGGGAGGGAAGGAAGAAAGGAAGATGGGAGGGAGAAAAGGAAGATGGGAGGGAGGAAAGGAAGATGGGAGGGAGAATTGGAAGATGGGAGGGAGGGAAGGAAGATGGGAGGAAGGGAAGGAAGATGGGAGGGAGGATTGGAAGATGGGAGGGAGGGAAGGAAGGAAGGATTCTTATGAAAACAGAAAGTTCACCTGCAACTGAGGGCAAAGGTTGAAAGCTCATACTCTGCCTCCTCCAATCTCTGTTCACCCAGCCTAGACTGAAAGACTACTGTGCCATTCTCCCTGGGCCTCCAAAAGCACACAGCATTTTCAGAAGTACCAAGCCAGGTGTCCGATATTTTCACAAGGCTTCTCATCCCTTTAAACCTGTTGCCACCAGAATAGCTTCTGCACTGGCAGTACTGGCAAAAGACTGGCAGAAACAATAAGGTGGGGAGAAATCCACCCTCCTATATTCTCACCGGGAAATTATCCTTAGCCTTTGATACATTAAAATTGAAGAGCTGTAAATGCTGGTTGTCATGGTGACATTTTGCATGCCGCCCTGCGATTGGTGGTGTGAGTTCACTTTCCTTTGGGTGTTGCAGCCTAATTAACTGTTATTTTTGTCAGTGTGGAGGAAGAACCCATACTTGGGGGTTTTGGCAGTGACTGCAGCCCCTGTGGACTGAGTTAATTTTCATAGACTACAAAGAGAGAAATGGCTGGGCCCCAGTCATATTTATAGTCTCAGAAAAGTTGCCAATGTTTAAATAAGAGTCAGAGAAAATATTAGCACACTCCCTAAGTTCTCTTTGACAATTTCAGTGTCTCCAGCAATCACAAAACTTGTTTGTGTTGGATTGGGAATAATA
Source organism: Nycticebus coucang (assembly GCF_027406575.1). Lineage (NCBI taxonomy): Eukaryota > Metazoa > Chordata > Mammalia > Primates > Lorisidae > Nycticebus > Nycticebus coucang. The sequence goes on along the minus strand of NC_069791.1, from coordinate 93,732,856 downwards.
GGCAATAGTCAACCCAAACCAAGAATCAGCCCTTTGTTCGTAGTTCCAGCTGACACTGTCTCCCCTGCCAAACAGGCATATACTTGTAAGCCTGCACTTACGGAATGTTTAGCTTTGCACCGTCATCCCTTATATGGCCGTATTGCACGCTAACAGTATTCAAGCGAGGCTAGCAGGAACATGTAAAAGCCACTTAATCTAGTTCTCTATTTCCACACCCAGAGATGACATAATTATGCTGGCCAATTTGGTGGATCCCTCCAATTCCCTAAAGACCTCCAGGAAAGGAATTCTGTGTTGCCACAAGCCTGAAAACCAGAAAGCTGTCTTGCTGCAATTTAAACCAATTTGTTTTCAATTTTGATTTTTAGACAAGGTGAAGTTTACTTTGTGTTATAAGTTGCTTGACTCATAACACATGGCTTCTGTACTGGCAGAACTGGCAAAAGCTATGTTGACCTTCAACATTTTCTTTTTCTTCCTGCTGTGTGTTCTTAAAAACTAAAGGACCCCTTGTCTCTAAGAAAGAGAAAAGCACATTTAGCATTGGCAATAATTTGGATTGCACTTTTGCAACTAAGCTAAACTTTTTCTCGGAGGTTGGGGGAGGGATGATGATAAATGGTGGGTGTGTATGTGGTGAGGGCTCAAGAGCATGGAAGGTATGGGTAGAAACTTAAAGTTGATTTGGAAAGAGGGGGAACAAAAGCAGACGAAACCCTGGATGTGAACCCTGAGGCATTGAATCAAATTCCACAAAGCTGGCCTCAGAGGTATAGCAGGCATCGCAAAATTCTCTCTGACCACTGTGCCCCTTTGCACATCTTGCCTTTGTCTGGAGATTTCTCCACTTAAAACTTTCTCTCCCAGTGGTTTTTTCCAGAAAGGACAGAGGCACAAGGCACAGGCTCCACTGTTCAGCCATGCCTGGATGAGACTTTTAAATAAACACTAATTGCCATAAGAAATCCACCTGGAGAGACGAGCCAGAGGAGTGATCAGCTTCCAGAGACAACAAAGACGGAGGTCCTGGCAATAGCATCCCGTGCCCAGTGCCAGCTGCTGGACTGGAGTGTCTGGCCCAAAGGAGCGTTCCTGGGAGCTTCGCCAGCACAGGGCTACAGTGGAACTTCAGTGGTGCCCCTGAATCCAGGACCTCTAAGCCAGGTTCTTTGGGGATTCTATGAGTGCAAACAACAAATATGCTTTAATAAAAATCTGGTGTATACATGTATGGGCTTGAGAGAGTGAGCAAGCAAAAGAGAGAGAGAAGGCAGTGCCTGTGGCTCAAGGAGTAGGGTGCTGGCGCCATATACCAGAGGTGGCGGGTTCAAACCTTACCCCGGCCAAAAAAAAAAAAAACTCTAAAAGAGAAAGAGAGGCAAGTTACCGGTGGGTGTAAATAGAATGAGAGGCTGGCCCAAGGAGTTCCTTGGAGAGAGACTATATTCAATACATTAGTTCCCTCGTGAAGCAGGTCCCAGATCTTACCCAAGAGAATGCATAACCAAGAGGTTTGACTTAATAACCAAGAGTGTGTTACTCAGCCACCACGACCCCAAAGTGACAATTAAATGAAATCAGTGAAGCCTTACTTCTTGGAGAGAAGGATTTCCTGGCATTCAGGAAACTTGAATTTGGCTCTAAGTCAGGATCCACCACACACACTCCTTGTTCCAGACGTGATGACTTGGCTGATTGGACCTGAGCCTTTCCCAGCACTTTGCATATCTGTCTGGCCTTATCAGCTCTAGCACAGGGCAAATCCTGCTGATAAGGGTGGTGCATAAGAGATGGAGCACTCTGACGGGAATGCTCTGCCAGAGATCTTTGGCACTTATGTGCAGACGTCACCCAGTTTTAGAGGATAGCTACCCAAGTGCTTCAGTCCACACACAGGCACACAGACAGGACATACGCCTCTTTACTTTCTTCTAACTGAGATCAAAGATCAGGTTGGGCATCAGGGATGACTTGGCCGCAACAGGACTTGGGCATTCTTAAATCATCACCAACACTTAGCAGGGCGCCCATGGTGGCGATAGACTCAGTGGTGGCCTGCCAAAGCAAAGCACGCATAAATTCTTTTTCTTATTAAAACCTACCCAGTGATTTCTGCTGCTACCAGCTAAGAATGCTCATGAATACAGAAGGGCTTAGCTGTCTGTTTTTATAAATAAAGTTTTATTGAAACACATATTCATCTACACTGTGTCTATAGCTGCTTTTGCACTATCATGGAAGAGTGAGTCTCATCAAGTAGTTGCATCAGAAGCCCAAAATATTTACTATCAGGCTCTTTACAGAAAACTTTTTATTTTTCAGGTTAATGTGGGGGTACAAATGACCAGGTCATAACATTTGAATTTGTTAGGTAGTATCCATCTCATAGTTATGCCCCATACTCAAAAGGTGTGCCATACATGCCTACATCCTACCTATTTTTTTTTTTTTTTTTTGGCCGGGGCTGGGTTTGAACCCACCACCTCCGGCATATGGGACCGGCGCCCTACTCCTTGAGCCACAGGTACCGCCCTACATCCTACCTATTAAGGGGAAGCACCTAATCCCTCCTCCAGAAAGTGTTTGTTGACAGACGTCCTCAAACTTTTTAAACAGGGGGCCAATTCACTGTCCCTCAGACCGTTGGAGGGCCGGACTATAGTTTAAAACAAAAAACTATGAACAAATTCCTATGCACACTGCACATATCTTATTTTGAAGTAAAAAACAAAATGGGAACAAATACAATTCACACCTCTTCATGTGGCCCATGGGCCGCAGTTTGAGGACGCCTGGTCTAGAACATTGCTACGGAAAGGGTGGGCTCTGCAATGGCATCATTGGTGGCAGTTGGAAGCTTATTAGAAATGCAAATGATCAGACTCTACCCCAGATGTACCCAATCAGAATCTATTTTGAGGCAGGGTGGGGGAGGATAGGAGGTTAGGGGTGGAGAAATCTGTGGATGAACCAGCTCTCCAGGTGATACCTCTGCACACTAATGTTTGAAAAGCCCTGTTCCAGACAGCTTGTCTTTCATATTGCATGGAAATCTGTCAACTTGAGAAAGTGTGATGTTTTGAGTTTTTACCTGAATCTGCCCCAAAGTACTGCATTATCTGATGGCTGTCAAGAGATATGAAGGTGCCTCTTATTACTGGAGGGTCTTTTTACTCCCCTTGATAAACAAACTCATTTCCCACAAGGGTTTTTCATCCTTCCCTCCACCACTTCCATCTGGCTAAGATTTTCTCCCCATGTTGCCTGAACTCTAAACCATGAGATACTTTTGCAGGACCAGCATTGCTGCTGAGAGAACCAGACCAATGCCATATTTAAGAGAACCAGACTGACACCATCTTAAGGTTCAGAGCCATTTTGTCTAAAACTGATGAGTCACCGTGAATTGCTGGTTTGGGGGCCTTGAGTCATGGGCGTCCAATCAGAAAATGCCTCCTGGAATGGGCCATATGGCAGGACCAGTGGCGACCAATCCAGAAGCGATCTCTTTGTTCAACTTGTATACGCCTACTTTGCTGTGCTATCCTATAAAAATACCCCTGTTCTGGAGCTTGGGGCTCCTGGCTCGGATCTGTTGTAACGGAGACCCCAGGAGTCCAAGCTCAAACTTGCAATAAAACGGCTCTTTTGCTTTTGCATCGGATTTGGCTCCTTGGTGGTCTTTGTGGGGGATTTCAACTGGGCACAACACTGCATTCTCATATAATAATCAAATAGCAAAGTGCTTAAGGTCTGGGACCTTGGAATCAGATAGATTTATACCCTAGTCTTGTTCTATTAAAGACCTTGGCCAAGTTACTCAATCTCTTCATTATTATGAAATGAGCATAATAATAATAATAGCATCTACCCCATGGGGCCATTATAAAAGTTAAATGAGATAATACACAACTATCTTTGTGCTCTTGATAAATGTTCAAAGAGTGATTACTACTAATCAGGGGCCCATCAGAAACATTTAGGTTGTTCAGTTAGAGCTGTTTGTGAGTCAAAAAGAGAGCAATAGATGTCTGCTATCTGTGGTCATACCATTACAAAAAACGTCATTGGTTCTCCATGCACCCCCAAACCTCTTAGCTTCCTTTCCATGATTTAAGATTCCAGTCATAATTTATTCTATTATCTTTCCCTGGTTTTCATGCATCAATTTCATCATTTTTAGTTCCCCTTGACAGTTCAATGATGTCTATGTGCCTAGTGTGTGCCAGGCACTGCACCAAACACCTGGGAGATAGAGGTAAAACAAGAAGACTTAAACATCTCAGTACAGCGCAATGTTTAATATGATGTTTAACATTTAGCAAAGGAACGCTTTTGTTCAAAGTCTCAGGCAGAAATGTAAAAATGAATGATGAAAGAAAGGATGCCCGAAGGATCTGCACGCCCCATTCTGGAAAAGGAAACCTACGGAATCCTCCCACACCCCTAGGTAGCTGCAGGACAAGAACAGAAGACCACCAATCTGTGGTCTGGAATGTCAGAATCAGGCAGGGCTGGGCTTTAACACATTTCCTCCTGAGTGTTCACTTTCTGGAAGAATTAAAGGGAAATCTAATTCTTTTCTAATTCTGTATTTCCATTTCCAAACAAAGTTTTGTGAAAGGATCCTTCTGTCTTTCCTTCTTATCCTTGTTCCTTTCTGTGTCTCTCCACAAGCCATTCTCTCTCCTACAACTCTCATAACCCAGAGGAGCTGGAGGCAGGGGGGCTTCACAAGTGCTTTAGACAGCATCTCTTCTCTCTTCTGCTCACAACGCCTTAGTTGTTCTAAGAGGCATCAAGCCCTTTCTCCACTCTCGCCCAACAGAGCACTCAGGTGCTAGTGACATCATTCACAAGGCCAGCAGGAAGCATGTGACTCATCCAGGCCAATCAGAGCTCCCCATCCACCTCCCAGCCTCAGTGATTGGTTCAGTTATGGGCAGGTGATACAATCAGAGCTGAGACTGCTGAGAGTATAGCAAAGACTTTTCTGCTGCGCTGGAGTGGTGAGTCTGCAAGCCTCTTCTCCCAGAGCAAGGAGTAGAGACAGTATGGGTCCCAGATGCAAACGTCCTCCTCTGGGCTCTGGCAGCAACTCATCCCAGGGAGGAAGTCCAGCTCTAAGAGAGGTCCTTCACCAGGGTTCCACTTGGCTGATATTTGAACAAGCATCCTTAAAAAGGTATCCCTCTTCAACATCAAGTCTGTATAGTTTAGGAGTGAAGAGAATGGTCTCTGAAGTTAAGTAGACCTGGTTTTTCCATCACTTCTGTCTCTACTAGTCAGTCATAAGCTATGTGAACTTGGTCACTTAACCTCTCAGAACCTCAGCTTCCTCATCAGCAAATTAGGTATACTAGAACTTTTGCCATTGGTTGTTGAGAGAATGTAATGAGAGTATAATGTGCTTTATCACAGTATTGGTATATTTTGAGCTAATAATGTTCAACCTAGCAAACATTTATTTTATTTTTTTTATTAAATCATAGCTGCATACATTAATGCAATCATGGGGTACCATGCGCTAGTTTTATATACAATTGGAAATATTTTCATCACACTGGTTAACGTAGCCTTTCTGGCTTTTTCTTAGTTATTGTGTTAAAACGTTTATATTCTACTTTTAGTAAGTTTCACATGTATCCTTGTAAGATGCACTGTAAAACCTAGCAAACATTTTAAAATAATAAGAATGTTTACTTATAAACACTTAAAAATACATTATTAGCTAGGAAGAAATAGAGAAAGAAAGAAAGTGGGAGGGAGGGAAGAAAGAAAAGAAAAAAGAAAAGAGAGAGGGAGGGAGGGGGGAGGAAGGCAGGAAAGAAGGGAGGGAGGCACAGAGGGAGGCAAAGACCAAGACATTTCTATGGGCATGGACTTTGAACAGATGCTACAGTAAGTGGGGGAATGGGTCATTGATTTATTCTAGCATTCAGAAAGGAAAGAGTCTGAGGAGGTGGGCCACAGTGATGGCAGGAACTCAGAACTTTAAGAAATGGCTTAACAGAGTGGCCAGTCCTGGACAGTAGCCATTTTATACTTGACATATCAGCTTCGATAAGCTGGAAGTGGCCAAACTTTGCAGATGGGCAGATTGTGCAGCTTTCATATTATCATGCATTGCAACATGAAACTGACATTGAAATGTAGCTCAAATCAATCCTACCACTTCAGTCTTGCCTTACAGTTATTTGCCCTCTGATTCTTATTGAGCAAGCAGTGAACCCTACTGGCTTCCACTCCATTTTTGTTGTCAGCAGGAGAAAAAAAAGAGAGGATTCTGTTCATCCCCAAGTAATAACTCAAAGTAATGGTATTGCTTGTGCCAGTGGCTGGCTCTTTGTTGTTGCTGTTGTTGTTTTATTCCTGGTCATTATTACTGGCTTCTATTGTAGACTCAAGCAGTGTTTGAAATCTCACCCCCTTTTATTTCTCCTCTGCTTTGAAGGGAACCTCTATGTAGAGCCCACCAGTGGGAGACCTCCTCCTTTCCCTGTCATTTTACACTACATTACAGCAGAAGTTGCATGACTCCAAAGGATGTTTTTGACTTTAAAGTTCTTGTGATCTATTTGTGCAATACACATGTTAAATTAGAAATTCATTTGTCACTCCCAGATAATAATGTTCAGAATGGTGCTTCCTGCATGAATCATTATCTTCAGCCTGGAGTTGTTCTTCTTATGAATATGCATGAACCCAGAGATAGAGGGAGAGAGATTTGCACAACCTGTTTCTTTGGAGGAGCCTTCAGATGGTTCGGCTCAATGTTCTGAGCTTCAGCTTCCAGAGCCAAGCCCAGCATCTGCCTCACCACCTACGGCTCATCCAGTCTTCTTAGAATACCTGCTTTCTGTTGACACACGTGCCTAGTGATGGCGGGGAGCCCGCACAGAGGGCACGCTTCTGCTTGTCCATTCATGAGACATGAGTTGGGCTGCAGCAGGTTAGGAGGGAGCAGAAATGGAAGGGGCCTCACAGTGTCCTTCAGAAATTCCAGCTGGAGAGTCCAGAAGCCACGTGGAGATGCCTGCTGGCTCTGCCTCCAGGAAGCGGGTATTAGAATCAGGCGTGTAAAGAGTGATTAATTTCATAGAGAGACAAATGCGTAGGCTGGCTGCCATGGCAGGGAGTAAAGAAGGCTATCGCCATATGAGCAGCTGAATGTCAAATAAAGGAAAGGTGGGGATGTGCTGCTGTAACCCAAGCTTCCCTGGGGTTCCACAGCAGCCTGACCTCACCCAGATGATGTCACAGCATTAGGTCCCTTTCACAAAATCTAGGCTTCATTGTTGAAAGCAGAACTTGTTTTCTGTTATAGAGGAATTCTTTAAAATATCTCATTCTGTTTGGCTGGGTTTCATATCAGGTGAAAGGTTCCACATGCTGATGTTTTCTGAAGTTGAGATCTTATTCACTGATCAGCTACTCTGTCCAGGCACTGTGCTGGGTATAATTACCATCATCGAAGGAGATGGTGTTTCTGAAATACAGTGGAACCGCCATAGTTGACCACTTCCCTACATTGACCACCTAATTTTCACAAACTGGACATGCACCACATGTATGTATCAGTACAGCAGGCCCAGTTCCTTATGTCGACCACCTCTGTATCTTGACCAGTTTATTTATTACAGTCCCATGAGTGATCAACTTACAGAGGTTCTACTCTATACAAATGCCTCCTTTTCTCAGAGCACCCATCGCCTCAGGAAGGATTGGGATAATTATGGCAGAATCACAAAGAGAAAGGAGCAATGTCCACTTTTGACCTCCAAAGTAGACTCTCAGCACTGAGACAGTCTTATAATCCAGACTTCCCTGAGATAGAAAGCCATACGTCTAAATTCTAAAACAATACAGAGGGTAGCAAAGAAAGTATACACATTTTAAGAAAGAAAAAAAAAACTATTAAAATTGCAATCGGCAATACATACTAAAAACAAAAGATGAATACAAGTCGTGCTTAACTTCTGTGATTACAAAAGATGCTCCAAGTGGTTGCCGTCAGCATCCAGACACTTCTCATTATGGTGAATGACTGCTTGAGCAACATTAACCAAAGTTTCCACTTGTATCAGTGCACATGCTGTTTCAATTTCTTCCCAAAGTATTGCCAGTGTAGCTGGTTTTCTCCAGTACACCATGTCCTTTAAGGTCCCGCATACTCACGCCTCTATGGTTGCTGCACTACCACAACTTCTCGAATTTCAAATACCACTTCTAGAAGGTCTTGTCCTCTTCAAACAACTGTGTGTCCTCCATATCCTTTGGCTGTCCTGCCTGTGGCCTGATGAGGCTAGCAGTTATTGATTAATGCCATCATTTTTTTTTTTTTTTTTAGAGACAGAGTCTCACTCTGTCACCCCCGTAGAGTGCGGTGGCGTCACAGCTCACAGCAACCTCTAGCTCTTGGGCTTAGGCGATTCTCTTGCCTCAGCCTCTCAACTTAGCTGGGACCACAGGCACCCACCACAATGCCTGGCTATTTTTTGTTGCAGTTTGGCAGGGGCTGGGTTCAAACCCGCCACTCTAAGTATATGGGGCTGGCGCCCTACTCACTGAGCCATAGGCACCACCCAATTAATGCCATCTTTTGAGTGAGCATCATACTTCACATTGCTACCATAATTCTATTTGTCTTCAAAAAGTAATACATAGATAAAAATAACTTAAATTGTGTATACGTTTTTTTGGCACCCCGCACATAACGATTCTTGGACGCATAAGCGTAGAAACTTACTGCAAGTTCTAAGTTTGAGATGATACAGAAGAGACATTCCTATATCTTACAAAGAAGAGAAGGTGTTCCAGCCCTGGGAAAGGGGTAAAAACCTGAATGAAGATATCATAGAAGAGAGAAATTTTGAAGAGAAGAAAGAAAGACACTGCTAGGTCCCTCACCTTGAAGACTGAAACTCCAAGGGGTGTGAGAGTGGGTTGGGCATGGTGGCCCAGGCCTGTAATCCTAGCACTCTGGAGGCCGAAGTGGGTGGATTGCCTGAACTCAGGAGTTTGAGACCAGCCTGAACTACAGTGAGACCCCCAGCTCCAAAAAAAAATAGCCAGGCTTTGTGGTGGGTGCCTGTAGTCCCAGTTACTTAGGAGGCTGAGGCAAGAGGATCACTTAAGGCCAAGAATTTGAGGTTGCTTGAGTTATGACACTATGGCACTCTACTGAGGGTGACAAAGTGAGACTGTCTTAAAAAAAGAAAAGAAAAAGAAAGGAAAAACGTTGTGAGAGAGAGAACATAAATACAAGAAGTATCTCCTTGCAGTATGTCCCTCAGGTGACATAGAATGGCCCTGGTCAGGTGCCATGCTGAGGGACCTCCCTGATTCCACTTCATGCAGCCTGGTGAAGAAAACCAGGGCTATGGCACACAGCAGCACAGGCTGTGCCCTGCAAGACTCCAGACCCCACCACAAAGACCCAGGGTCAGGAAACTTTCTTCTCAAAGGTCTAGATAGCAAATATTTTAGCCTTGTGGGCTTACACACTATCTTTCACAACTATCGACTCTGCCACAATAGCACACAGGCAGCCACAGACAACATGTAACTGAGTGTGTGAGAGTGTGTAGCTCTGTTGTAATAAAACTTTGTTTACAGAGTCTGGGGATAGGCAACACTGGGCACACAGGCTGCGGTTTGCTGATCACTGTCACGGATTAGGATGTTACAGTGTCCCTGACAAGGCCATCCCGCAGAAAAAGCTGACATGACTCCCTGCCCCCTTTCCTCCGGAGGGACCCAGTGTTTCTGAGAGAACAGATAAGACAAGAAGATGAGACTTAGGATGAGGAGATGACAGAGGGACGTAACCTCAGGGTCAATGGCAGAGATCTGTGGTTTCATCAGTGGTAATCAGAAACATGCTCAACAGGTATCAGGAAGGAGCAGTCACTCTGCAGTGGACAGCAGTGCCGAGCATGAGGGTCAAGTCGAGACTCAGAATCCTACAGCAGAGGTGGGAAAGGATGGTGTTCACTCATGGACAGAGACCCCTTTTCCTTCTAAATTGTTTTTACTTATATACCTGTCCCAGGCAATAGCAAGGATGGGGTCAGGGGACTCAGAGTAAGATGAGATCAGTTATGGAAAGTAAAGGAAGTTACACAGATCCCTTGTTCATCTAAAGTCCAGTAAGGATATTCCAAACTTCCTGTGTGCAGGGACCAGTCCAGGCATTCAAAGGACCACAGTGCAGCACAAGGCTAGAATTGTGGCCTGTGCACACAAAACCAGTGCTTTTCCCTTTTCTTATTTTTTATTATGGCAAAATACATGTAACATATTTTACTAACTTAAACATTTGTAAGTGTACAGTGCAGTGATATTAAATACATTAATAATGCACAACCATCACCACTATCTGTCGCTGTAATTCTTTTCATCTTGTAAAACTGCAACTTTATACCTTTTAAATAATAACTCCACATTTTCCACTTCCCCCATCCCCTGGAAATCATCATTCTTCTTTTGTGACATAGGTATGCAGACCACAGTTCTAACCTTGCCCGGCAGGAATGGGTCCCCTGCGGTCCTTTGAACACCTGAACTCGTCCCCACATGCGGGAAATTTGGAATTTCCTTGCCAGACTTTAGAAGACTAAGGGGTCTGTGTAACTTCCTTTATTTTCCTTAACTTGCTGAGAGTCCCCATCTTTGCTGTTGCCTGGGACAGGTATGTAAGAAAAACTGGTTTAACATCATTTTTATTAACTTGATCTTAGCAAAGAATCAATCACTGTTCATTCAGTGTGAATTTTATTACACTAAATACCTTTTGGAAGTGGAAGCAGACAGTGTTTTTCTTTTTGTGACTGGCTTATTTCACTTAGCATAATGTCTTTGAGATTCATTCTGGTTGTAGCATGGGTCAGAAGTTCCTTTTTTTTAAAGGCAGAATGATGTTTGCTTCTATGTGTATATGACATTTTGTGTGTCCACTCACCCATCCATGGACACTTGGGCTGCCTCTGACTTTTAGCTCTTGTGAATAAATTTGCTGCTTTTTACCTCAGCATGCATCACTAACCTGGGGGAAGGCCACAGTTTGTCATGTATGTTATTATAATGGTCTGACTGCACTTATTGACCTGGAATTTTCTATTTTTTGCACTTTATTTTTCCAAGGCAAACACTAGAGTAGCACTCAGTCTAATGGGAGAGAGAGACACATATAGAGATTATTGGATTCTACGATGGGAGGAAGGATACTAGAAAAACTATAAAATGAAAAATATATAAATAAAAGCTCTGAGAATATGTTCAGTTTAAGAAAGACAAGAAAGAAAAGAAAAAGAACTACAATAAAATGCATTGTAGGTCCAAAGGGAGCATTGAGGAGGAGCAACTCCATTTGCCAGGTGAAAATTAGAAGGCTTCAAGGCAGAGGGAGCATTCTAAATGACAGTGCACACAACATCCTGGTTACTCAATGTGTGGCCTATAGAACTGCAGCCTCAGTTTTACCAGGGAGCTGTTGTAAATGCAGACTATCAGATCCCACCTCAGACCTGCTGAATCAGAATCTGCATTACTGATCCCTGGATGATTCAGCAAAAAATATAAAGTCTCACTCTACTATGAAGAAAAGAGCCCAAAAACTCTTGGGATCCTAAAAACTTTCCATGACCCAGAAGGAAGCAGCTGAAAACCCATGAACCATGCCTCTCAGAACTCTGAGAACCTGAACTGTATCACAACCTCTCCACGCCGTAATCAAATTAAGAGTCCCCTGAGACACCAATACACAAACTATGGAAATCGGATTTTCCTCTAAATCAAGCCTTACAAAGTGTTTAAAATGGACTTAGAAATGCCAGAAAATCCCACCTGCTAAGAAAAATGATAGAAAACCAAGTCAAAGAAGTTGTCAAAGGGAAAAAGAGATCTAAAACAGACATACTCAAGACCAAGGGACAGAGAAAGAGAGAACAAGAGAGTGAGGGAGTGGAGACAAGAGGGAGAGACAGAGACAGAAAAGGAGGAGGAGACGAAAGGGAGAAGGGGTGAGGGAGAGCCAGGAATAGGGAAAGAGAGAAAGAGACTGGGGGAAGGATGGGGGAGAAAGGGAGAACGGTGGAGGAGAGAGATGAAAAAAGAGATAAGAGAGAGTTGAGGGAGAGAGAGAAATAGAGAGAGGATAGTAGATAGGAAGTGAGGGAGAGAGGAAAGGGAGATGAAAGAGAACTGGATGAGATTATGAGAAAGTTGGGGGAGAGAGACTTGGGAGAAAGAGAGGAAGATGGAAGAAAAAGAAGGAAGGAGTGACAGAAGCAAAAGAGAGGAGAAAGGGGGAGAAGGCAAAAAAAAGAAAGATATGTAGGTAGAAGGGGGAAAGAGCAGGAAAAAAGGAGAGAGACAGAGATTGAGAAACAAGGTTGGAGTCAGAACAAAAAGACAGAACAGAAGAAGAGGAGGACAAGAACAGTCGAAAGAGGTTGTTGGAGCCATGCAGTTCTTTGGTGGTACCTGGAGCACCAGGAACCAATCAAATAAGGACATAGAAACTTCCCTGGTTGAGAACCCGAGTGCCCTTTTTAAGGGTCCTCAACTCACTTTCTAAAAGGCCTTCATCTCATTTTCTAAGAATAGCCACCACCCCAATCCCATGTGCCTCCTTCCAAAAGCACCTTGCTCTTTCTCATTTCTGTGCCTTCTGCTAGCTGTCCCTGCCACTGGGCACAGTCCTCCTGCATCATCCCAAGGGAACTTTCATGCACTCCTCAAACCTCAAGTCCAATGTCACCGGTTGCTGATATGACCAGTTTCAGACAGACTTACGTACTCCTTCCCCCATTCATTATACAATTCCTGTGATCAGTTTCTCTATTGTACCACTTATCTTCCTAGCATATATTCTTGTTCATGTTAGACCATAAATTGCTTGAAGACAGCGAGTGATGTCTTGTTAATTTTGTACATCGAGCATTATATGCTTTATCGTAAAGTTGGCATTCAATATGTGTTGTAACAGTAGATTCTGAGAGATATTGAAAGAAAATAGTCTCATAGTCTCAAAGTTAGTGCAACTTTTCTTAGTGCAAATGAGTAGAAGCCCACAATCTGGATTTTATATCATCAATATGTGATAAAAAACATTACCACTCCGCATTTCCATGCCAGTGGAAGGCATCATTAATTAAGGAATTCTTTATCACTGATCTCGAATGTGACACAGAATCTTTTTAGATACCAATATAATATAGAATGTTTTTTAACACCAATAAAACACAGTCTGCAATCAATTAAAGTTAGCTTATTGATTTCCATCCTCAAGACATGAAAATAAACCAGTAAAAGTGATTTTATTGGGTAAAAACAGCATTTTTATATACCTTAAGAATTCATGAGCAATGATAGGCAGTAGGATAGAAGCTAGAATTGAGAATTGACTGGATTTCAATGGTAAAAGAAGAAAATGATACAAAATTCTATGAAAGAAGAAGAAATTGCTTAAATGTAGAGCCAAAGCTGATAGGGAGAGGTAAGGGAAATTAACAAAGCCAGGCTTTCCTGAAGAGTTAGGATGGGTTGCAGGACTGCAAGTGAAGTAATAAGGCAATCACTTAAGCACCTTTTATTTCTTTTCTTCATTTGAAAAGTCTCATCTATGCTTGCTTTTGTGTACTTTCTGTATATACAACCTTTTAAAAAATATAGACTAGATCATATTATAGTTACTATTGGAAGGGTATTTCTTTCAAAGAATAGCATGTTTAATCAATCTATACATATACATAATATTCATTTTGTAATGGCAAAATTTCATTACCAAGCAGGGTGACTGGTAAAGGGCTTTCCCTACTGAAGCCAGTCTATAAAGATTGAAAATGGTTTCTACCTCTTCAAATGTTCAGACACCAGTGCAAAACCATAAGAATCATGTATAATTAGGGAAACCTAACACAACCAAAGGAACAAAGCAAAGCACCAGTAGCCAGCCCTAAGGAAATGGAGATATACAAACTACCTGAAAAATATTTGAAAATATTTATCTTATAAAAACTCAGTGAACCACATGAAACCGCTAATAGACAACCAAATGAAATAATAAAAATAATACATGAACAAAATGAGAAGTTCAACAAAAAGATATAAACCATAAAAATGAATAAAACAGAAATTCTGAGGTGAGAACACAATTACTAAACTGAAAATTTTCATAGAGAGCTTCAATAGCAGACTTGATCAAGCAGCAGAAAGGATAAAAGAGCTCAAAAAAAGGTCATTTAAAATTACCCAGTTAGAGGAACAAAAAACAAACAAAAAAACAGAGTGAAGAAATGCTACAGGACTATGAGACATTATCAAGTGAATCAATATAAGAATTATGGGAGTTTGGGAAGGAACAGAAGAAGAGAATGGGACAAAAATCTTATTTAAAAAAATAATGACAGAAATTCCCCAAATCTGAATGAAGAGGGACATCATCTCCCAGATCCATGAAACCCAAAGAACCCCAAGTAGATTCAATATAAGGATATTTTCACCAAGATATATTATAATCAAATCTTCAAAAGTGAAGACAGAGAATTTTGAAAGCAGCAAGAGAAAAGAAATTTGTCACATACAAGGGAACCTCTGCAGATTCCTCAGCAAAATCCTTATAGACAAGGAGAGAAAGGGATGACATACTCAAAGTGTTGAGAAAAAAAAAAAATAACTGTCAACCAAGAATATCATACTCAGCAAACCTATCTTTCAGAATTTGCAGGGGAGATAAAAAACAAGGGCTATGGGAATTCAATAAAATTAGACATGCCTTACAAGAAATCTCCAAAGGAGCTTCTCATGTTGAAGGAAAAGAATGTCAAGAACATATAAAAGTAAAAAACTCACTGTAAAAGAAGGAATAAAGTCAAATTCAGAGTACTATAATAACATAATATTGGTGCTTAAGTCACTTTTAACTCTACTATAAAAGTTAAAAGGCAAGAGTATTAGAAATAACTATTGCTACAATAATTTAACAATGGACCCATGATAAAAGATGTAAATCATGACATCAATTTATTAAAATGTCCATTCTACCCAAACTAATGCAATCTCTATCAAAATCTAATTGTCATTTAAGTACTGAAAAACAGTACTGAAATTTGTGTGGAATTATAAAAGATTCCAAATAGCCAATGTGATCTTGAGCAAAAAGAACAAAGCTGGAGGCATCATATTAGCCAATTCCAAAATATATAATACTACAAAGCTATATAATCAATACTATGTGAAAGTGGCAAAAAATAGAAATATTGACCAATAGAGTAGAATAGATAGCCCATAAATGAACCTGCATGTTGATGATCTTCAACTAAGGTGTCAAAAATACACAATAGGGAAAGGGTGGTTTCTTTAATAGATGATGTTGGAAAAACTGGCTATCCACCTGCAGAAGAATAAAATTAGATCCATATCTCACATCATATGCAAACATCAACTCAAATTGTTTAAGCATAAGACCTGAAAATGTAAAACTACTAGGAAAAAAGATAAGGAAAAATCTTCCTGACCTTAGTCCAGGCAATGATTCTTTGGATACAACTCTGAAAGCTCAGGCAACAACAGCAAAAAATGGGCAGATGAGATTGCATTACACTAAAAACTTCTGCACAGCAAAGAAAACAATCAACAGAATAAAGCAACAACCTATGCAATGAAAAAAATATTTGCAAACCATACATCTGCTAAGGAGTTAATATTTAAAATATATATGAGTAAGTAATTCAAATACCTCAATAGCAAAATAAATATATATATACACATATATTTTATATATACATAAAATTTTAAAATGGCAAAGTTCCTGAATAGACACTTCTCAAAAGAAGACATACAAGTAGCTGACAGGTATATGAAAAAAATGCTCAATATCACTAGTCATTAGGGTAAAGCAAATCAGAACTAAAATGAGATACATCACTTCATCCCTGGTAAAATGGCTACAATGAAAAAGACAAAAGATACAGAGTTGACAAAGATAATAGGGAAAAGGCAACCCTAGTACACTGTTTATGGGTATGTAAATTAGTACAGCCATTATGGAAAAAAATATGGAGTTTTCTCAAAAAATTAGGAATAAAACTACCATGTGATATTTCAATCTCATTTCTAATTATGTATCCAAAAGGAAATTAAATCAAAGAGATAACTGCACTCTCAAGTTCACTGTAGCATTATTCACAATAGTAAAGATATAGAATCAACCTAAGTACCTATCAGCAAATGAATGAATAAAGAGAATGTTGTGTGTGTATATGTGGCACACACACACAGAGGGTGCCCAAAAAGTATAGACATTTTAAGAAAGGGAAAAACTGTATTAAAATTGTAATACTCAATATATGCTGACAAAGAAAGGTGAATAAAAGTTATGTTAGAGCACCTCTTGTAATTGCATAAGTCAAACATGCCTTGAGTATTACAATGTGAATGCAGCTTTTTCCTTTCTTAAAATGTCTATATGTTTTCACCACTCTCTGTGTATATATATGCATATATACACAATGGAATACCACTTAGCCTCAAAAAAGAAGGAAATTGTGTCATTTGCAACAATATAAATGAGCTTGAAGGGTGTCATTAACAAGTAGAATAAACCAGGCACAGAAAGACAAAGACTGCACGATCTCCCTCAAATGTGGAAACTTAAGAAGTCAAACTCATAGAATCAAAGAGTAGAATAATAACTGTCAGGAGCTGGGGTGGGAGAACGAGGGCATGTTGGTCAAAAGATACAAAATTTTCATTAGAATGAATAAATGCTGGAGACCTAATGTACAGCATGGCGACCACAGTTAATAATGTATTCTATTCTTGAGAATTGCTAAGGCAGTATATCTGAAGTGTTCTCACCACAAAGACCTGTAAGAATGTGAAGTAATGCGTATAATATTAATTAGCTTGATTGTGGAAACCATTTCATGTTTATATATATCAAAATACACATTGTACATAATAAATACATGCGATTTTTATTTTCAATTATATTTCAATCAATCTGGAAAAAAGAAGTCATGAACACATATACATGTTTATAATAACTACTGATAATACTAATTCTCATGCAAAATTTGTTTCCATACCCTAAAGCCAATTAATCCTCAGGCAACCCTACGAATTTGGCACTATTGTTATCCACATTTTGCAGTTAAGAAAACTAAGTTTCAAAAAAAAAAAAACTAAACTAAGTTTCAGAGACATTATGTGATTGTCAAAAGTTAGTGAATAGAATGAAAATTTAAAGCGTAAAATCAAGATCAATGTTCTTAACAATTATTCTACCAACAATGGATAGAAATCTTTAATAGGGGAGGCAGAGCAAGATGGCAGCCGAGTAACAGCTTCCTTGCATCTGGGCACTGTGAGTCTGGGGAGATAGGACTCCAGGCATCTCTGGCTGCTGGGATCTATCATCTGCCTATCATCACCCCTGAGAGGATACAGGGAGTCAGCGAGACACTTCTGGACCCCAAGAGGAGGACTAAAACAGTGGAAAACCGCAAGTGGTTGCGTGTGTTCAATCCGTCTAAACTCGCCTGGAACTGTAAGTTCAGTAGCAGCGAGATTGCAAACCAGAAAGGCCTTACCTGTTAACTGTTTTGGTGTCTTTGGACTTGGCACTCAGCTGAACTGCCTTGGGGAGAGCCTGAGCGGGAGTGCGGAGAACTTTGGCCTTTGTCTAGGGCCCCAGTCTGAGCCGCTGAGCCAGACGGAGCTAATAGTGTTTGGCTCTGGGTCACAGGCAGCCATTGTGAGCAATCTGCCCCAGCAAGCTCCGCCCTCAGGGTCGCAGAGCTAGAATTGGGTGGGAGCTGGTAACCGAGCGACCAAGTAGCCTAAGGGTGGGGTCTGAGCCGCCTTGCAGCCCTAACCCTCGGGGGAAGAGGGAGACCAGTTTTGGCACACAGGGTAAGTGGATAGCCACTTCAGCAGTGATTCCAGAGACAAGCACTTCCCTGGGAAAGCTTCTGCTCAGCAAGTGAACAAGTTCAAAGTGCCTTTTAAGTTGGCTGAAGAGAGATTTAGGGTGTCTACCTGCTGGAGTTTGAGAAACTAGCAGCCTCCAGTCGTATCAGAACTGTGATTAACATCTCATACCCCAGAAGACCACGTGTTGCCCAGACAATATTCAATAACATATACATACTGCTTTGTTTTTGGTTGTGTTTTTATTTTTTTGGTTTGGTTGGGTTTTTTTTTGTTTATTTTGATGTTGTTGATTGTTGTTTTGTTTTTTAAGTTCGACCTTTTAAATACAGATCCTTTTTCTTTCTCAATTTTTCTAGTTTAATTATAATTTCCCATTGCTGCCTATTTCAATAATTAGAACTTCATTTTTGTTAGTGTTTCTACCGCTATTATTTGGTTTTCCACCCAATTTTATCCCGTAAAGTTTTCTGTTTGCTTGTTTTGGTTTGATTTATAACATTTTTGTCTTTCCTCTCTACTTGGTGGAGGTGGGGTACTGTGTCTGGTCAGGTTAGCAAAGAGCTGCTGACCTCAAGGGAACCACCAACTGGGCACCCACAGAAGGTGGTTTTTTTTAAGGTTGTATCAAAGTACCTTACTGTACACCTATATTGCTCTGTCTCCCTCTTTCTATGCCTCTCTTCTTTTTGTCAATATTCCTTTTACCCACCCCCCCTCCTTTCTCTATTTTTCTTTTTTTTTCTTATCACTCGGTCCTCCTTTCTTTCATCCCTTTTTTGCTCTTCAACCTTCTCACCCTTGTGGTCCTGTAACCCTTAGTCCACAGGCACGAGAACTTAAAGAGCAAGAGAAAGTGAAAGGAAAATTAGGGCAAGGAAACAGATAAAAGAAATCACTCATGAGGAAGAATCAGCAGAAAATTCCAGGCAACATGAAGAACCAGTCCAGAACAACCCTGCCAAGGGACCATGACATAGCTACTGCAGAGGATTCCACCTATAAAGAAATGTTAGGAATGACAGAAAGGGAATTTAGAATACGCATGTTGAAAACAATGAAAGAAATGATGGAAACAATGAAGGAAACTGCTAATAAAGTGGAAAATAATCAAAAGGAAATTCAAAAATAGAATCAAATAAGAGATGAACGATATGAAGAATATAAAAAGGATATAGCAGAGCTGAAGGAAATGAAACAGTCAATCAGGGAACTTAAAGACGCAATGGAAAGTAACAGCAACAGGTTAGACCATGCAGAAGAAAGAATTTCAGAGGTAGAAGACAAAGTTTTTGAGATAACACAGATAGTAAAAGAGGCAGAAAAGAATAGAGAGAAAGCAGAACGTTCACTGTCAGAATTATGGGACTATATGAAGCGTTCCAACATATGAGTTATAGAAATTCCAGAAGGGGAAGAAGAATGCCCCAGAGGCATGGAAGCCATATTAGAGAATATTATAAAAGAAAATTTCCCAAATGTCACCAAAGATTCTGACACACTGCTTTCAGAGGGCTATTGGACCCCAGGTCGCCTCAACTCTAACCGAGCTTCTCCAAGACACATTGTGATGAACCTGTCCAAAGTCAAGACAAAAGAAAAGATTCTGCAAGCTGCCAGGAGTAAGCGCCAGTTGACCTACAGGGGCAAATCCATCACAGTGACGGCAGACTTCTCTAATGAAACTTTCCAAGCAAGAAGACAATGGTCATCTACCTTTAATCTACTTAAACAGAACAATTTCCAGCCCAGAATTCTGTACCCTGCTAAGCTAAGCTTCAAAATTGACAGAGAAATCAAATCATTTACGGATATACAAACATTGAGGAAATTCACCACAACAAGACCAGCTCTACAGGAAATACTTCAACCTGTTCTGCACACTGACCACCACAATGGATCAGCAGCAAAGTAAGAACTCAGAAATTAAAGGACAGAACCTAACCTCCACACTGATGCAAAAGATAAAACTAAGCAATGGACTCTCACAAAATAAGACGAATAGAATACTACCACACTTATCAATTATCTCAATAAATGTTAATGGCTTGAATTCCCCACTGAAGAGACATAGATTGGTTGACTGGATTAAAAAACACAAGCCATCCATTTGCTGTCTGCAAGAAACACACCTGGCTTCAAAAGACAAATTAAAGCTCCGAGTCAAGGGTTGGAAGACAATTTTTCAGGCAAATGGCATTCAGAAGAAAAGAGGAGTTGCAATCTTATTTTCAGATACATGTGGATTTAAAGCAACTAAAGTCAAAAAGACAAAAACGGTCACTTTATATGGGTCAAGGGAAAAATAAAACAAGAAGACATTTCAATTCTAAATATTTATGCACCCAATTTAAATGCTCCCAGATTCTTGAAATAGACGTTACTCAGTCTGAGCAATATGATATCTGATAATACCATAATAACAGGGGACCTTAACACTCCTCTTACAGAGCTGGACAGATCCTCTAAACAGAAATTAAACAAGGATATAAGAGATTTAAATGAGACCCTAGAACAACTGTGCTTGATAGACGCATATAGAACACTCCATCCCAAAGATAAAGAATATACATTCTTCTCATCACCCCATGGAACATTCTCCAAAATTGATCATATCCTGGGACACAAAACAAATATCAACAGAATCAAAAGAATTGAAATTTTACCTTGTATCTTCTCAGACCATAAGGCACTAAAGGTGGAACTCAACTCTAACAAAAATGCTCTACCCCACCCAAAGGCATGGAAATTAAACAATCTTCTGTTGAATAACAGATGGGTGCAGGAAGAAATAAAACAGGAAATCATTAACTTCCTTAAGCATAACAGCAATGAAGACACAAGCTACCAAAACCTGTGGGATACCGCAAAAGCAGTTTGGAGAGGAAAATTCATCGCTTTAGATGCCTACATTCGAAAAACAGAAAGAGAGCGCATCAAAAATCTCACAAGAGATCTTATGGAATTGGAAAAAGAAGAACAATCTAAGCCTAAACTCAGTAGAAGGAAAGAAATCTCCAAAATCAAATCAGAGATCAATGAAATTGAAAACAAAAGAATCATTCAGAAAATTAATGAAACAAGGAGTTGGTTTTCTGAAAAAATAAATAAAATAGGTAAACCATTGGCCAGACTAACGAGGAATAGAAAAGTAAAATCTCTAGTAAACTCAATCAGAAATGATAAAGGGGAAATAACAACTGATCCCACAGAGATACAAGAGATCATCTCTGAATACTACCAGAAACTCTATGCCCAGAAATTTGACAATGTGAAAGAAATGGATCAATATTTGGAATCACACCCTCTCCCTAGACTCAGCCAGGAAGAAATCGAGCTCCTGAACAGACCAATTTCAAGCACTGAGATCAAAGAAACAATAAAAAATCTTCCAACCAAAAAATGCCCTGGTCCAGATGGCTTCACTCCAGAATTCTATCAAACCTTCAAGGAAGAGCTTATTCCTGTACTGCAGAAATTATTTCAAAAAATTGAGGAAGAAGGAATCTTCCCCAACACATTCTATGAAGCAAACATCACCCTGATACCAAAACCAGGAAAAGACCCAAGCAAAAAGGAGAATTTCAGACCAATCTCACTCATGAATATAGATGCAAAAATTCTCAACAAAATCCTAGCCAATAGATTGCAGCTTATCATCAAAAAAGTCATTCATCATGATCAAGTAGGCTTCATCCCAGGGATGCAAGGCTGGTTTAACATACGCAAGTCCATAAACGTTATCCACCATATTAACAGAGGCAAAAATAAAGATCACATGATCCTCTCAATAGATGCAGAAAAAGCATTGGATAAAATCCAGCATCCTTTTCTAATTAGAACACTGAAGAGTATAGGCATAGGTGGCACATTTCTAAAACTGATTGAAGCTATCTATGACAAACCCACAGCCAATATTTTACTGAATGGAGTAAAACTCAAAGCTTTTCCTCTTAGAACTGGAACCAGACAAGGTTGTCCTCTGTCACCTTTACTATTCAACATAGTGCTGGAAGTTCTAGCTAATACAATTAGGCAAGACAAGGAAATAAAGCGAATCCAAATGGGAGCAGAGGAGGTCAAACTCTCCCTCTTTGCTGACGACATGATCTTATACTTAGAGAACCCCAAAGACTCAACAACAAGACTCCTAGAAGTCATCAAAAAATACAGTAATGTTTCAGGATATAAAATCAATGTCCACAAGTCAGTAGCCTTTGTGTACACCAATAACAGTCAGGATGAGAAGCTAATTAAGGACACAACTCCCTTCACCATAGTTTCAAAGAAAATGAAATACCTAGGAATATACCTAACGAAGGAGGTGAAGGACCTCTATAAAGAAAACTATGAAATCCTCAGAAAGGAAACAGCAGAGGATATTAACAAATGGAAGAACATACCATGCTCATGGATGGGAAGGATCAACATTGTTAAAATGTCTATACTTCCCAAAGCAATCTACCTATTCAATGCCATTCCTGTGTAAATACCAACATCATACTTTCAAGATTTGGAAAAAATGATTCTGCATTTTGTATGGAACTGGAAAAAACCTCGTATAGCTAAGGCAGTTTTCTGTAACAAAAATAAAGCTGGGGGCATCAGCATACCAGATTTTAGTCTGTACTACAAAGCCATAGTGCTCAAGATAGCATGGTACTGGCACAAAAACAGAGACATAGACACTTGGAATCAAATTGAAAACCAAGAAATGAAACTAACATTTTACAACCACCTAATCTTCGATAAACCAAACAAGAACATACCTTGGGGGAAAGACTCCCTATTCAATAAATGGTGTTGGGAGAACTGGATGTCTACATGTAAGAGACTGAAACTGGACCCACACCTTTCCCCACTCACAAAAATTGATTCAAGATGGATAAAGGACTTAAATTTAAGGCATGAAACAATAAAAATCCTCAAAGGAAGCATAGGAAAACACTGGAAGATATTGGCCTGGGGAAAGACTTCATGAAGAGGACTTCCATGGCCATTACAACATCAACAAAAATAAACAAATGGGACTTTATTAAACTGAAAAGCTTCTGTACAGCCAAGGAGACAACAACCAAAGCAAAGAGACAACCTACAATGGGAAAGGATATTTGCATATTTTCAATCAGACAAAAGCTTGATAACTAGGATCTATAGAGAACTCAAATTAATCCACATGAAAAAAGTCAACAATCCCGTAATCAATGGGCAAGAGACATGAATAGAACTTTCTCCAAAGATGGCAGACGAATGGCTAACAAACACATGAAAAAATGTTCATCATCTCCATATATTAGAGAAATGCAAATCAAAACAACCCTGAGATATCATCTAACCCCAGTGAGAATGGCCCACATCACTAAATCTCAAAACGGCAGATGCTGGCGTGGATGTGGAGAGAAGGGAACACTTTTACACTGCTGGTGGGACTGCAAACTAGTACAACCTTTCTGGAAGGAAGTATGGAGAAACCTCAAAGCACTCAACCTAGACGTCCCATTTGATCCTGCAATCCCATTACTGGGCATCTACCCAGAAGGAAAAAAATCTTTTTATCATAAGGACACTTGTACTAAACTGTTTATTGCAGCTCAATTTACAATCACCAAAATGTGGAAACAGCCTAAATGCCCACCAACCCAGGAATGGATTAACAAGCTGTGGTATATGTATACCATGGAATACTATTCAGCCATTAAAAATAATGGAGACTTTACATCCTTCGTATTAACCTGGATGGACGTGGAAGACATTATTCTTAGTAAAGCATCACAAGAATGGAGAAGCATGAATCCTATGTACTCAATTTTGATGAGGACAATTAATGACAATTATGGTTATGGGGGGGGGAACAGAAAGAGGGAAGGAGGGAGGTGGGTGGGGCCTTGGTGTGTGTCACACTTTATGGGGGCAAGACATGATTGCAAGAGGGACTTTACCTAACAATTGCAATCAGTATAACCTGGCTTATTGTACCCTGAATGAATCCCCAACAATAAAAAAAGAAAAAAAGAAATCTTTAATAGGATAGTTAGTAAATCCCACCATCTCCTATTGAAACCTTTTTTATGCTGTTATTACTACTGTTGTTGTTAATCGTCTCTTCATTTTGTCACCAGTTTTTTAAAGTCATACCAGACAGCCACACTTGGTCCTCTTTTCTGTGTGTATCCATCCTTCAAACAAGATACAGGATTTTTACCCTTTTTATAAGTTTGCCATCCTAACAGCTATCAGTTGCTGAGAACTTGCCATGTGCCCAGTACTGTGCTAAATAGATGTGGATTGCATCATTTAACCTTCAGTGTAATCCTACGGAAAAGGCTAATTATCCACTTAACAAGTGTGGAAATGGAGTTTTAGAGAAGATTCAAAACCTGCTTTAAGCTGCTGATACAAGTCAGGATTTGAACTCTACATCCTGCGCCTCTAATCTCCGCCTAGCGCCTTCAGTGGGTCCCATTACAACTCTTGCCCTAACACAGCCAGGAACATGCAGTAAAAAAGACATAATACATTCCACAATGCATACAAACTAGAGTTTATTTTTACTTCTCAGTGAAATTGTTCCCCAGCACCAACTGACTTAGCAAAATGTTGAGTCTTTAAAATCCCATCTTTTTGTTTTAGTTAAACTAATTACCATTCTTTATCTATAATTTTCGAATTCCCACTTTCCACTTCAAATCTACCATGTAAGTCTACTCGGACAAGGAGAAAAGACCTCTTTAGCTACTGTACGTCACTCTTCTACCTGATGCTCTCTCCACCTGCTTGGCAGTGGGAACCACCAGCCTGGTAATTTAAGCTCCATGGTTCTATGCCACTGGTCTTCTATAAAATTACTCTTCTCCCCCACAAAAATATCATGGGGAGCTTCAACTGGCCGTGGGAAGAAGCTGGAGGCAGAGATGAAGGCAGAGGCAGAGGCAGAGGCAGAGACCATGGCAACCCAGACTTCATGAGAAGGCCATCCGTGGAATTTGCAGAAAGACGAGATGATCTGGGATTCTTCCATGGTACCTTGCTGCTTTACACTAAATGCATTATTTATTAGGTTACCAAATAAGGAAACTGTGATACCTCCTTTCCCTTAGTCTGCTGGGATGACCGCCAAATTGCTTCTTAGGCTCTGCTAATACTGTGCAAAGAGGCAATATAGCATGAAGTTTAAGAGCACCAGCTCTGAAGCCAGACCTCCTACATCTAAATCTGGCTCTGCTCTTTCCTAGCTGTAGGACCACAGGATGGTTGGCCAACCTCTCTGGGCTTTCACATCTGTGAAATAGGGATAAAGAATTGTATAACTGTGTAAAGAAGTTGCAACAGTCTCTGCCACACTGAGAGCTCTGTGTGAGTGTTTGTTATAAATACGAGCCATGTTAATACACCAAATTGATTAGCTATGTTAGAAATGTAGGTAATAGGGCAGCACCTGTGGCTTAAAGGAGTAGGGCACCAGCCCCATATGCTGCAGGTGGCGGGTTTAAACCTAGCCCTGGCCAAAACTGAAAAATAAAAAAAAAAAGAAACATAGGTAATGGATTAATGAAAACTTCAGTGAGCGGGGCATTGTGCTCCACCATGGCAATTTAGGAACATGTGGAGTCTAGGGATTTCTCAGTCTCCTCCCCCAGAACACACCTCCCTCCTGCCCTTCCTTTGAATGATAAAGGATATGTTCAGTCACATCATAACATCAGCTTCCATTTTTCAATAGCCCATTATGTTCCAGGCACTGGGCTAGGCCATTGCATTCATTTTTCCCATTCCCAGCATGAAGGCAAGGACATACTAGTATCTCTTCTTGCTGGGGGAGTTCCAGGAAGCTAAAGAATGTGCTCAGAGTCACCAGGGCAAAAACTAGAAATCCAACTTTAAAACCCAGTTCTACCTGATTTCAGTAATGAGCTCCCCTTTGCAGGCCCTCACTTAGTTTGCATTTTCTTTCTTTTGTTTTTTTTTCCTTAAATATTTTTTTCTGCTTTTTTTTTAAATTAAATCATAGCTGTGTACATTGATATGATCATGGGGCATCATTCACTAGCTTCACAGACCGTTTACCAAGTTTCACATATACCCTTGTAAGATGCACCACTGGTGTAATCCCACCAATTCTCTTCCCTTTACCCACCTCCCCCATCCCTCCCCTCCCTTTCCCCCTTCCCTCTATTCTTAGGTTGTAACTGGGTTATAGCTTTCATGTGAAAACCCTAAATTAGTTTCATAGTAGGGCTGAGTACATTGGGTACTTTTTCTTCCATTCTGGAGATACTTTACTAAGAAGAATATGTTCCAGCTCCATCCATGTAAACATGAAAGAGGTAAAGTCTCCATCTTTCTTTAAGGCTGCATAATATTCCATGGTGTACATATACCACAATTTATTAATCCATTCGTGGATCGATGGGCACTTGGGCTTCTTCCATGACTTAGCAATTATGAATTGGGCTGCAATAAACATTCTGGTACAAATATCTTTGTTATGATGTGCTTTTTGGTCTTCTGGGTATATGCCCAGCAGAGGAATTACAGGATTGAATGGCAGATCTATTTTTAGATCTCTAAGTGTTCTCCGTATCTCTTTCCAAAAGGGATGTATTAATTTGCATTCCCAGAGTTTGTGTTTTCATTAAAGCAAAGTCTGAGCTGTGAGCGTGGATGCAAGTAAAAGATTTGGAAGGTGATTTTAAGAGCCTGGAGTAAGAAGAGTGTGTAACTCTGCAAAGACGTTCTGTGGAGCTATATCGTACGTGCCTTAGATTTAGCTCAGTAAGAAGTAGGATCCACCTGGGGACATTTATCCAGCAGCAGCCATTGGTTGAGGGGCAGATGTCTTGGGAACCCTGCATCCTGCTCATGCCCAGGCTGGACTGAGCTGCTTTGTTCAGAGCAGGCTCAGAGGTAGAAAAGCTGAGATATGTACAGGTGGATATGTATGTATAAACTACACCTGCAGTTTGTACTTGAGATGGGACACCTGGAGCACACTCAAGTTGTCCACCTCTGAAATCAGGTGAGCCGAAGAGATGTGCTCCAGGCACAAAATGTGTCTGTTCACAGCACCCTCTCATGGCCTTACTGGATTCCTGGAAACCTCTGTACAGGAGTCGGTACCCTGGGATAATGCACACATTTCCTTTATTTCTCACGATAGCCTGTGAAGAGTGGAGGAAAGATAGTATCTGCTTCAAGTCAGAAGACCTTCAACTTTCAGTTGAGAAATGAAGAAGTTTGGAGGTACACACACACTTCTCTCATGGTAAAATCCCCAGCTTCCAATTCCTGCTCTGCCACCACGAGAGCTATAGCTTTGGGCAAAATTATTTTCATTCTCTGTTTCCATCATCCTTCTAACAGCAAATATTCATTGAGTTCCTATATGTGCTAGATGTCATTCTAGGTGCTGGGGATACAGTAGTAAATAAAACGGAGGGAAATTTTCTCACTGTCACTGAGCTTACTTTCCACCAGATGAAGACAGATGATACCTGGAAAGAATAAAGAAAATGGCTGGCATGGAAAAGGCTGTGAATTAAAGCTTGAGAGGAAGACATGGCGTATGTGGGGCAGAAGGGAGAGGTGGCAATCTGTGCTGGGGTGATTAGGAAAAACGTCCCCAAGAAGGAGGCACTGGAATAAATATCTGATAGGAGTTGGGGAGGAAGCCTGTGACTGTCTGGGAAAAGCCAGAGAAAACCAGTAAGTGCAAAGGCCCTGGGGTGGGATCCTGCTGCTGTGTTCCAGGAGGGATAAGTGGCTGATGTGGCCTAAACAGGGGTTATGACTGGAAGATGCTATTAAGCAGGAAAGTTGGGCAGAGGCACACAGGGACTCCGACTTTTAGCACGAGTGGGATGTGAGACTGTGGGAGGGTTTTGAGCAGAGAAGTGACATGATGTGACACTTATATTTTTATAGCATCATTTTGGCTGTTGTGTTAAGAATAGAGTGGGGGTGGGTGGGCAGGAGTAAAACCACAGCGGGTAGGGTATTGCGGTAAGGAGGATGGTGCCTCCCTGACAGGCGCTTCCCCTAGGGAGGAATCAATGGAGGAGTGAGAAGCAAGGATGTTTGGAAACTGTGCAGAACACTTTCAAGACCTCGGACACATAATCTCATCCATTTTTCACAGAGATTCACATGAGGTGGGGATTGCCATCTCCCACCTTGACAAAGGAACAACAGGAAGCTGAGTGTGTGTCCAAAGTCAGCACAGCCAGCACCAAGCTGAGGACCCAGGTCTCCTCAGCCATAATCCAGAGATCCCGCATTTCAGCCGTTCCGTGTCTATTACTTGTGAAGACTCACCTTCTTGCGGATGGGGCTTCCTCAATGTTCTCTATCACTAGGCCCCCATTCTCAAAGGATCAGGACTTGAGAATTAAAATGTTTCTGGCAGACATGGGGGAGAGGGAGGGAAGGGGAAAGAAAAACAGAGAAGCAGGGCAGGAGCCACCCCCAAATTCCAATTCTTTGCAGGCCAGGATCAATTCCTTAGGTTATTCCCCACCCCCTTAACTTGAGGTTGTAAGTGGAAACTTACTTAAACGTATGACTCAATTCAAAGAAGGGCATGGAGAATGTGACACTTTAAAAATATCACAGTGTTGGGCTTGGCAGTGATTCTGAGAAAATGCCTTCCTGAGACTTCAGACATCTGCCTACAGGATGATATGCAGGGAGGCTTCTGCAAAAAGGAATTATATCATAAAATATGTCATAACATATAATGGCAATAAAACTTACTTATCCAGCCCTGACCTCCCTCAGTTGCTTGTGACTTGTATATTCAGCTGTCTGCCTATCTGCGTCATCACTTGGACAAAGAATTGGCACCTCTGTGTCCCAAAGAGCCTCCCAAACCTTTCCTTTTGACATCTTCCCAACTCAGTGAACACCACTGCCACCCACTCGGTGCTTCAAGCTAAAACCTGAGAGTCATTCTTGATTTCTCATTCCCCCTCACCCCTAATAGCCCATGTCTTTAAGTGCTCTCTGCTCTCCCTCCAAAATACGTCTCATCTGTCTATTTCCTTCCCCTTCCCCTGAAGCAACCCTAGCTTAGGGGTCATCATCTCTTGCAGTTGTTACCACAGCCTCTTGACATTTTCCTTTGTTCCTCTCCAATCTAGATGGAAGCCAGCATGAGGCGTTTTGCTTGTTTGTTTGTTTTCCAGCATGAGTTTTAAAAAATGTGAAATGTAAACCTAAACAGGTGGTTCCCTTTATTTGGAGGTGCTCATTGTCTTCCCAGTATTCTTAGAATAAAAGACAAACTCTTTTTTTTTTTTTTATTTTGAAAAAGACTATTTAATTTTGTCTCACGATTAGTCATTCTGGGAAGGGGTGGGGGTGGGGTACATGCTGCTCTTCATCCTTATAGAGGTAGTAAGTTTTTCTGCAAAAGACAAACTCTTGATGTGATATGGCTTCCAGTTTTATTTCTCCTCACAGCTTTGGAGCCACCTGTCTCTTTTATGATCCCTGAATACAAGAAGTCCTTTCCCCCCTCTGGGCTTTGTGATTGCTGGTTTCTCTGCCTGAAATTCTCTTTGGTCGGCTCCTCTCACTACCAGCTCCTTCTTGTCCTTGGGCCCCCAGTTCAAATATATTCCCTTAGGAAGGCCATCTTTTATGACCCTATCTCAGGGTTTCTCAGCCTCAGCCCTCCTGACATTTGGGAGCTGTCCTGTGCACTGCAGGATGTTTAACAATATCCTTGGTTTCTACCCACTAGAGATGCCCATAGAACTTTCCTTCAAGTTGTGACCACCTGAAATGTCTCTTGACATTGCCAAATATCCTGGGATGAGGGTAGGGCAAATTACAGTTAAGAACCATTTCCCGGGTGGTGCCTGTGGCTCAAAGGAGTAGGGCGCCGGTCCCATATGCCAGAGGTGGTAGGTTCAAATCCAGCCCCGGCCAAAAAAAACTGCAAAAAAAAACAAAAACAAAAACAAAAAAGAACCATTTCCCACTTCAAGTGTCCCTGACAGCTGCCCTTTATCTCTGCATTCTTTAGGCTTCCTTCCTACACAGTGCTTAGCTTTTCTGAAATAAATGTTTGTAGTATCATGTGTTATATAATAAAAATGATAATAAGAATGTAACTTCCATTAGCCCAAGAACTTTGACTGTCTTAGTCATGGTTTGTATCTCCCAAACCTAAGAGAGTACCTGGCCTGTGGAAGGTTTTCAATAGATAATTCACGCTATGAATAAATAAAATTGATATTCATTACCATAAGCCAAGCTCTGAGCTCAGCACTGTTCATGTGTTAGCTCATTTAATGCAGCTAATGAGGGAGGTGATGCTATTATCTGCATTTTCAGGTATGGAGAGGTTCAGAGAGATGGAGCCATGAAGCAAGTAAAAAGACAGGACCAGAATACAAACCCTTGAATCAACTTATCTGCCGAGCTATCTTGCCTCTGTATCTGCACTGAAGAAATATGAACCAAAGAGTCTTCCAAGTTGGAAGCTTTGGATTGTTTTTGACTCTTTTCCTTTCCTTTCTGTATTCTACCAGTTTCTCAGTCCCATAATTTGTATTTCAGAAACGCTACCCTAGTGCAGCCCCTCCTGTCCTCCTGTTGCCATTGAATTCATCAAGGTCCTCATCAACTCACGGATGGTAATAAGAACAGCCTCCTAGATCTGGCCTCCAGCCTGCTAGCCTCTACCTATTTTTGCTACTTCTATATGGCAATAGTGTTCACTTCTCTGCCAGGTCAGGTTATGCTTGGTTTTTAAAATGTCTGTTGTCTTCTTGATATCTACAAGATAAAGTCCGAACTAGCTAATGTGGCCTTGGGTATGTGATTTGATCTCTCTGAACTTCAGTCTCCTGTCTATAGAAATGGGAATATGAAGATATTCTTTTTAGAGATATTTTTAGGATTCAATGGGACAAAGCATGTAAAATCTTACAAGGGATGCTGAATGATGTCGATTTCCTTTCCTTCCCTTTCTTTATAGTTGAAACCTAGCCCACTTCTCAAATTTCATCTCCCATCAACCTCCCCTCCCATCCTCTTCCATTTAAAGAATTCTTATTTGTCCTTTATGTTTGCTGTTCAAATGTCTCTGCTATAGTCAAGTCTCCCTCTACTCTCATTAGCAGGGTTAATGACCTCTGGTCTGGGGTCTCAGACCTCCACTCTAGCATTGAATATGTTGTGCCATTAAACATGTTGTCATTAATTGTCTAAATGTCTTCTTTTTCCATTAAACTAAGGGCAGGTATCTACACATTTCTAGATCCCTAGCATTAAGCAAAAGACCTAGCACACAGTATGTGCCCAATAAATAACTACTTTAGATATGGAAAGATTGTAACACAGTTATGGAATTACATAGACCTGGCTTTCAACAATGACTTTGCCCCTGATTTGCTGGGCAACATTAAGAAATTTATGTTTTCCTTCTTGGTCTTTTTTTTTTCTCTCTCTCTTAAAAAATAAAGATAGTTATATCTTCTTCAGAGGATATAGTTTAGATAACTAATGTAAAGTATCTTACATAGGCCTGATGCATGATTATCATTCAATAAATGACATCTTATTATTATTATCCAAATATATTAGTGAATTATTGCACTTAAATAAATTAGGGCCTATTTCAGGAATCAGGGAAGCTAAAATTTGGAGCTTAGAAAGATCTGGAAATATCATAAAGCACTGTATAAAATGAGCCTAACTAAATCTCAAAACATTAATATAGATTAGTAGGGAAGGGGACTGGAGAAGTCAGGGAAGACATCCTGGAAGAGGTGGCATGATAGATTATCTCCAAAATGCCTGCCAATAATTCCATCCCTTCTTATCAAGTGATGAAATCTATTTCTTCTCCCAGTGAAATCTGAGTTGACCTAGTAACTTGTCAATAGAATGCAACAGAAGTGACAACGTGCCCATTCTAGAACTAGCCCTTATTAATCTTGGCAGCTTTCACTTTTGCTCTAAAAGGCAGGTATTACACTATAAACATGTTTGGGCTTAGCTATGGACTGATGAGATATCACATGGAGAGAGGGAGGTCATGTGAGGGAACACCAAGTCCCCAGACATGAAACAGAAGCATCTTGAACTTTCAAACCCAGTCCTGGCAACCAAATTGGCAGCCAAGTAAGAGACTTCAGCCAATGCTATGTAGAACAGAAGAATCACCCTGCTGAACCATGCCTCCATTGCTGACCCACATAAGCTTGAAAAAATAATGAACCATTATTGTTTCAAGCCACTGAGTTTGGGGATTATTTGTTTAAAGCAAGAGATAAAAGAAATAGGTGGGAATTTGAGTATGGGTGGGTTTGACAGGAGCAGGAAGAGTGGGAAAGGCATTTTAAATAGGAAAACCCAGCATTATGAATGCGGAATTGCTGTAATGATTACCCCAGACTTTCAGGCTTTATCTCCTCATCTGCTACACTCCACCCATGCTGAATTTCTCTCAAGCTCTCTTTCAACACCCGGCCCCTGTCCCTACTTTACTCACTCTTTCTGGTCCTCTTTGATGGCCTAATTTTTAGTTGCCTTTCAGATCCAAGTGTTGCTTCTTTTGAGAAGCCTTTCTTTGTCCTGCTGATAGTATGTATCACTGTGTTGCTCTTCTTAGTCTAATATTCTTATTTTTCTATTATGATGATTGAGTGATTAAGTAAGTGAAGGGAATGTACTTTCTGGCTGTAGAATGCAAACTAATTTAGAGAAGGAATAATGGAATTAGAAAATTATCATCTACAACCATCATAGTAATAACTGATTCAGGCATAAATCATCAATAGATGCTAAAATGAGTGAGTGAAAATTTGATGTGGTATGCAATGGTTAAACAGCATCAGAGGCTATCCCTTACAATTATTCATTAATTATGAAAGGATAAAATCAATTTTATAATGGAGAAAATGAGCAGACATTACTTTAATCAAGTGATCAAAGTATCCATAGTCATAGAACAAACTGGCACATTCTGAGAAAGACACAATTATCACTTGTATAATAATCCAACAAAAATGTATAACCTGGATCTAGTCAGGAAACATCTGATAAACATTCTTACACTCTTCAAAACATGTCAATAGCCTGAAATAAAAAAGACTAAAACAACATTCCAGATTAAAGGATACTACAGAGACATGATTCCTGAAGACTAAATGCAATGCATGATCCTGAATTGAGTCTTGGGCCCAAAAAAAAAAAAAAAAAATGCTGTGTAAGATGTTATGGAAACATTTGAAAATTTTTAATAAGATCTGTAGATTACATAGTTATATTATGGGTATTGAATTTTTCTGATTTTGATTATTATACTGTGTTTATCTGAAACATGGTTCTTGGCATACATGCTCTAAAACATTTAGCAGTAAATGGGGCATGCTATGTAAAACTTATTTCACATTAAAATATGTTTATGCATGCAGAGGAAAAATAATGAAGCAAATGTGGAAAACGAGTAAGTTAGTGAACATGGGTAATGAGCATACAATTTTGTACTAGTCTTGCAACTTGTCTATAAGTTTGAAGTTATTTTAAAATCATCAGTTGAGAAAAATAAAATATCAGATGTTCAGTGGATAAAACACAGTGCTATGTGACTACACACCCACACCCACCAGATTGTTTAAAATGAACAAGATTAATCATACCAAATGTTGGTGAGAATATGGAGCAACTGGAACTCACACCATTGGTGGGAGTATAAATTTTTGCAACCACTGGGAACACTGCTTGGCCGTGTCTGCTAAAGTTGAATAAAGTTGAATCATAAGTTTAAACTTATGATTCGCAGTCTCATCCTTAAATGTGTACCTGTAAAATGGGTATATACACAAATTCTCCAAAATAAATGCATTAGAATATGCTATAGGAGGTGTGGGGAATCTTTGACCTTCCAGATACCTTAAGTATGGACTTTTGGCTGGATCCAAATTTTACAGAACAAATCCTTTTGTATCTATTAATACATTTTTTTGTTCATTGTTATATTTTTATTTTATTTTTAAAATGAACATATTTAAAATACCAAAGAATTAAATAAGTGTCAATGAAATAATCCTCCCAAATTGACTGGCACATTTAGAACATTAGTAAGCCATAAGGGCTAAATTGATGGCTGCTACACTCATGATTTATTTCCAACTTTCCCTGCCTGGCACCACCCCCTGGACAAGGCTGGCTGTGTGATTTTGTGGGGTCAAGTATGCCAGTCTGTTATAATCTTTTGACAATGGTCCAATGTGTTTCTGCTTAAAGTGGAATTTGTGAATAGTTGCATAGCTCTCCAGTATTTTTTAATTGTGTCTGCATGCCCATCATGTCAAAGAAGGCCAAAGAGAAAACAGTTTTTTGAGTCAGGATTGGGAAATGCAATATTATTTTGTCTCTGTTAAACATAATTTTCTAAGAAAAAAAACCCATAATATGATTTTCTTTCTTTGTGATACTACAATATCGACGTCAGAGAAATTCAGTGCTCAGCAGCATTATAACACTCATAAAGACCACCAATATTTTAAATTCGAAGAAGTGTGAAAGGTTGTATTGCAGAAATGAAAAGATGAAAAGCAAAAGCAAAGACTAGTCTTTCAAGCAGCAATAAAACCTGGAAATAATGCCACTGAAGCTACTTTTAGAGTAGCTTACATACTTGGGGAAAAGGGAAGCCATTCAGTGATGTTGCAATTGTCCATGAATGCAAAGTTGTAGGTTGCTTGGGCCCTCATAACATTTCAAATGGCAAACAACTGCCTCTTTCAAGGAGAACCATAACTGATCAGCAGCATGAATTAGCTTTCAACTTAACAGAAAAATTTCACACAATACTTCAAAAGGAAAATACATATTATCCAATTGCCTTGGTTGAATCAAATGATAACTACTGACTTGGCACAGGTTTTCTACTCCATTTAAGACATAATAGAAGATTTCTTTGCTGTGAAAGATTACTCACTTTGGACACTCTTGGGAACACAACATGAGGAATAGATATCTTCAACAACTTCCAAGATAAACATTATGAAGTTGGACTGGATTTAATAAATTTAGTGAGTGTATGTGCACACAGTGAATCTTCCATGACAGGAAAACATGAAGGGTTTATTGCACAGATAAAAAAATATATATTAACACATCCAGATGCTCTCATTTCTTTTCATTGTACCTTGCATTGGCAAAATCTCTGTGCTAAAGCTGCTATTTTAACTTACAAACTTTGCAACAAGTTATAAGTACTGTTAACTATATTTGTGCAAATACAAGTCAGTTTTGTGACATGTTCAAGTGGAGTGATGATTATTCAGTTTAGATTTGCCCTGTCATTCCAAAGTGCATTCACTATTACAGGAACAGGTGTTAGCCAAAATTTTATGACTTCAAGAACAGATAGTTAAATTTTATGAAGAACAGAATCAGCAATGTGAATTTCTGAAAGAAATTTCTATAGGAATGCAACATATTTCTGTGTGATATCATGTCAAATCAAAACAACTTGAATATTTTTTGCAAGGTAAAACTAAGCCTATACATGATATGTGGCAAAATATCCAAAGCATTTTGAACAAAGCCATCTTTTCCAAAACACTTCTTCAAAAGAAGATTTCGAATGAACATTTTCCCCAGTAACAAAGGTCACTGATGAGCAGGCTGATATACGGGAGTCATTTGAACAATATACAGCTGTTATAAACTTACTAACTAGAAATACTATGAAAGGTTCGCTGACTTTGAGAATCATGACATCCCACTCAAATTAGCATTTCTGCCTCACCTAGTTGATATCACCAAGGCACCTAAAGAACTACAGATGGAATGGATTAATCTCTCAGTAGATAACATTTTAAAGTCACTGTCTGATGCTAAGAAAGATCTTATTGAAATATGGAAAAATGTAGTAGAATACCTGCACAGTTACGAACATTCCCCCCAAAATGCTTTCTCGTTTTTCACCCACTTATTGCTATGAATCTACATTCTCCTACCTAGCCCAAATCAAGACACCCTTAAGGTCACATATGACTAATACCCATCTAAGGATCAATTGCAACTGTGGACTTCCATGCTGCAACCAAATATTCAAATACTTTCCAAAAACCAAGAGATCCCAAAATTCAAATAAGTTTCTTTGCAACAACAGCAATAAAAAATCTACTTTCCAAAAAAAGGAGACACAACAAAGTTATCAAAAGGTTAGTTAACTGCAAACTGTGGTATATTGTTGGGCCCTGCCATGTGCCTGAGGCCTAGTGCAACTTCCCGAGCTTGACTGGAAGTAGATCCATGGAGCTACTTCTGCATAGCAATGACTCAGCAAGGCCTGGCCTGAAACTGCCTCTACCTAGATACAGCCAACGTGGTACCATGCCATTGGCCCAACCCCATTATACCACCCATCACACCATTTCACGTACCTCATCCCCTGCTTCCTTTCCCCGCCCCTTCCCCACGCTCTATATAAGTGGCTGCTTGACGCAATAAAGTTGTGTTCCTGCTTCGACAGACTCCTGGCTCCATGTGGTTTTCTTCCAGCCACCGACACTCGCCATCCCGCTCAGCCCCTGGGATGAGGTTGGGCTGGCCCCAATCTTCCCTCAACTGCGACTGCCAGAGGACCCGGCAGACTGGTGCCCCTTGTGAGGAACTTGGCTCCCCACACGACGATCGCTGACTGGCCAATCTGTCTGTGGGTGAGTGTACTCCCATAAATTACGGGGAAGTCTTACTCTAAACTTGACCCCGCTTTAGAGTCCCTTCAAGTTTTGCTCAAGAGTCGAGGGCTTGACCTCTCGGATAGTCAGGCCTCCCAAGCCTGGGTGTGCTTGCTCTGGATAGCACCCTGGCTTCCGGAGAGCAACCTCTTAGACTGGGACACTTGGGATAGGGTTGAAAGGTTGATTCAGAGAGCTCATATAGAAAAAGGAGAAATCCCCCCTATCGGAGCTCTCCCCACAGTGTCCGCCCTGAAAGGTTGTTTCCCTCCCCTTCCGCCCAAGGAGGCGGACAAAGCTCCTCTCCCTCAAGGAGCAGAGAACAAAACCCTGGACACCAGTTGGGACTCAGATCAGAGTCCCAAACCTGTAAGCCCCACTCCCCCACCAAATCAGCCTCCCTCTCTTTATCCTTCTCTTGATCCATTCAGGAGTGCCCCTTGGCCCCATAAGGAGCCGCACCCTCTGATCACCCCGACCAACCCCTTTAGGGCCCCATATGTGCCTCCTCCGTATATAAGGGAAAGTGAGGTTGGGGACTGAACGACCAGCCTCTTTCCAGTCAATGTCAATCCTGGAGGCAATCGCCCTGGGGCCTGGTATCCTTGGGAGCCTCAAGATCTTAAAGACCTGAAAAAGGCAGTCGCTGAGGATGGTCCTAATTCACCTTGGGCAGAAACTATCTTAGAAGGGCTAGCCCATCGGGCTTGTGTTGCCCGCGACTGGAAGGAGCTTGCCAAAGCTGTGCTCCCTGGTCCTTCCTTCCTTAAATGGATGGCTTTCTTTCAGGAAGAATGTCGCATATATGGGGAACGTAACCAAGCCGCCCGACCCCGTATACCTATCACCTATGGCATGCTTTGTGGCACAGCGGATCAATTTTCCACTGGCCTCCAACAAGCTACCATCTCCCCCTCCCTATCAAGACCAGGTCAGGGCCTGTGGGCTAGCCGCTTGGAAAAAACTCCATGAGGGCCCAACGGAGTCCCCCATATCAGGAATCATTCAGAAGGGCACTGAGGACCTCTCCACGTTCATTGACAGGGTCCAGAAAAGTTTAAAAAACAAGTTCCCTGCCGGCAAAATGCACGATCATTTCGTTCACTCCCTAGTTTGGGACGGCATGACAATGAGTGCAAGCTTGCGTGTGCCTGGCAGTGTAACCTGGCTTATTGTACCCTCAATGAATCCCCAACAATAAAAAAAAAAAAAAGAAAAGAAACCAGTCCATAGAGAGATGGATTATTGCTACCCGAGATGTTGGTACTGCATCTCACCACATGAGGGCGATGGTCTCTTCGTTACAGGCTAACCGCCAGGAGGCGCTTCAAACGCTCATTAACGCCTTGCAGTTAGCCCCCACATCGGGCAAGCAGACGTGCTTTGGGTATGGCAGAGAAGGACACTTCCGGCGAGAATGCCCTAGCCAGCCTAAAGCCCCTTCCGCCTCCACGGGTGGAGACGGACCCGGACCCCATGCCCCCATTGTAAAAAGGGTTTTCATTGGGCCCACGACTGTAAGTCTAAATTTAATATCAAAGGTGAGCCTTTAAACTCCCAACGGGGCTGGCCCCAGCCCCGTTAAATAAGGGGAGCCGACCTGTCCAAGCTCACTGGACCATCCCTCTCATTGCCGGCCTGAGACCGAAAATGACTGTTTCAATAGGGGACAAATCCTTTAAAGTCCTCATGGATACTGGAGTGGATCACACAGACATTAGAAAGGAAGAAGTGCCCACATCCTGGCAGCTAATTCCTGGACCGCCCCTGGTAGGGGTGGGTGGCCAATCTATATCATGGGAAACTGCAGACTGGCTCCCCTGGGTAGACCCTAGTGGAAACAGTGGAGCAATCTGCCCACTCGTAGTCCCTGGCTTAACCGCCAACCTTCTGGGTCAAGATATTTTAGGCAAAGCTGAAGCATGTATTACCGCTGACCATAAGGTTCTTTATGACAACCTTTCAAACCATGACAGAATCAAGCAGCCGCCTCAACAACATAAAAGCCAGCCCAGTCTAACACATAATTCGCTCCCTGAACCAATTACACAATTTTTTCCCGGGGTTCACCCCCAACCCTAAGGGCCACTGCTTGGCCCCCGGTATTCCAAATACAGTGGATACCCGGAGACCCTGTGTGGGTAGAGCAGTGGCCTCTTCCTACGAATAAACTCCAACAACTGCTTGTGTTAATCAAACAGCAAATAGATCAAGGACACCTAAAACCTTCTACTAGTCCTTGGAATTCCCCTGTTTTCATTATTAAGAACCCCAACGGTTCCTGGAGGTTTTTACAAGACCTTAGAAAAATAAATGATAGAATGATCCCTTTTGAAACCCCCCAGAGGGGCCTTCCCTGGATCCCGGCAATTCCCTCAACTTACAACCTAACCATCATCAATATTAAAGACTGCTTCTTTTCCATCCCCCTTCACCCTAAAGACACTGAAAAATTTGCTTTTTCCATACCCTTAACTAATTTTCAGAAGCCAGATTTAAGGTTTGAGTGGACAGTGTTACCCCAAGGGATGGGGGGAAAGGGAGAGGAGGGAGGGGGGAGGTAGGCAGAGGGAGGGTGATTGGTGGGATTACACCTGCGGTGCATCTTAGAAGGGTATATGTGAAACTTAATAAATGTGGAATGTAAATGTCTTAGCACAATAACTAAGAAAATGGAAGGCTATGTTAACCAGTGTGATGAAAATGTGTCAAACGGTCTATGAAACCAGTGTATGGTGCCCCATGATCACATTAATGTACACAGCTATGATTTAATAAAAAAAAAAAAAACAACTTCTTGACCTTTACCCTTAAGAATCGGGCACTTTTCTGTATGTATCACGTTCTTCATTAAAGTATTGACATTGATAAAGAGAAAATGATAATGATAACAATGTCAAATAGCATATGCAGGGCACTGATGTGTCTTCCACGGATTGATTCAGACTGGTTATTAGATGGGAGCTTTCAGGGAGCCCTTATTATCTTGTTCATCCCCTCCCCCCTCCCCTTGCTCATTTTACACATGGAGAAACTGAAGCCCAAAGAGGTTGAACAACATGCCAACAGGCACACAGCGACTGTGAGAGAGCGACTAAGAGAACTCAAATCCATGCTGTTCAGCTGCCTACAGGGTCTGCATTTTTAGGTGCTGTGTTCCACTGCTATCCTAATGCAAAGCCCTTTGGTGCAGAGAAGACCTTCATGCCTTCATCAAAGGGCCTCCTGGAGAAACCCAGGATGTTAGGAATTATGCAAATGAGCTTTTAAAAAATCAGAGACTCTACTGATAAAGGGATGAATAGGGTGCCAAACTGAAATGTGATAATGAGGCTGATTTTCTTGCCACCTCTCAGTTCTTATTTGCAAAATTTAAATCTGAGAGAGGGAGGGAGAATAACCCACCCAACCAAAGGCAGGCTGGTTGAAAATAGTTGAAGTAGTACTAATGATCCAATTAAAAAATTGAATGTAGCTCTGTGAGCCTTATGCCAATTATCACAGACTATGAACCCTGTGGTATATTTGCTGTACAGGAGGAAATATACAAAGAAATAAATGGCTTTGTTTTAGTTTTCTCCACCAGTGGTAGAGAAAATTTTGAATTATTAATCTGTGTTTTCTTTGCTGTGTGTTTGGTCTTCCATCTCAAAACCTCAAAGAGATCTCGGGGTGTTTTTTTGCTGGAGCAGACTGTGGAAAGTTTCACAAAGAGAAAAGAGATGAACTGGATTTACCAGACTATTAGCAGAAAGAGGCAGAGATTTCCATCTCAAAGATAGGAAAAGGTTGAAGGTGGGAAGTGAGGGTCCTACAAAAAGTAAGAACCTTAGCCCTAGCATGTAGGAAAATAAGATCTCAAAAGGATGGGCTATACCGGCCGCACCTGAGCCGGCTCCATATACTGAGGGTGGCAGGTTCAAACCCAGCCCCGGCCAAACTGCAACCAAAAAAAAAGAAAGAAAGAAAAGAAAAGGATGGACTCTAAAAGACCACTATGAAAGCAGGATCCTAGGCCAGCAGGCCAGCAGCCCCACCAAAGGGTCTTAGGCTACAAGCTTGAAATAGAAGAAGAAGGTTCATGTGATCTCAAACTATGTGCACCTCAGCAGAAAGTCCTATTCAAGTATTCAACTCAATAAACACTAAATGAACTCTAGGGATAAGAAAGCCTCGGTATTGACTGAGGGTTTTTTTGTTTTGTGGTTGGTTGGTTTTTGGTTTTGGGGGGGTTGTTTTTGTTTTAAGCCAGCTATTTGAGGGTTTAAGGTAAAGATGAGTTGAAATAAGTAATATAAAGAGTGATATTTCCTTCACACCTGAGCCTGAGGACTTAGGTGCCTACTATCTCCTGCATGCAAAATGGGTGGAAATTACCCCATATGGATGCCAAAAAGCATTTGCACTGAGAAAATATCACTTTGATGGAAAGAACCTTATCTCCTTTGCTTTTGTCAGTGCCTGCTTAATAATTTCCAAAGCCCAGTCTGCCATGACAAGGAAGGCTGTATTTTTGATGTTCCATTTTTTTGACATTGGGGTCCCATTGCTCATGAGTTCCTGATATTAGTATTTCTGTCAAACCAGGCTGTTTTAAGATGACTTCAAATTTTAACAAAACAGAATTAAATATTCAACCAAGAGTATCTCCCTTCTGTGAGTAAAGATATGTTTGAAACTTACATAGTGATTGCTATTATCATTCCATGTTATACACCAGATGTATCAAGCCAGGATATTAAAATTTACCTAGAAGCCAACTGCTACCGTTACCAGGGGCAGTATGGAATCATTCAAGTACAGAATTGGGTAAAATATGAGGCTCATCATGGAAGCTGGAGCCATTAGCCCACATGCTAGAGGACTTTGCAGCAATGCTAATTACATGTCATTACACTATAGGAAATCCCTTCTTCCAGCAGGAGAGGAAAAGTCACCCAGTGTAGGTGAACAAAAAGCATCATGGTGGTAATCCACCATCATCTGGGCTCTAAGAAAAGTGCATTTTCTCCCCCAGTAACTTTTTCTGCAGGCATGGGATACTGGAACCTTCAGTGGATGACAACTGCCCAAAAAAGACCATGGTTGTTGTCTGGATACTAGAGGGAACAAGGGCTGCACAAGCAGAGTGCCAAAACTGGACAGCAGAAGAGGCTATCCCCATTAAAAATAAGGAGTGTCAACTGATGGATGTGAACACGATCTGCAAATCTCTACACACACGAAGCCCTCATACCAAAAGAAGGAGTGAAGACATTTGGAACTGCAAGGCATGGTTTCCCTGGCACTTTTGGCTAGAGATACTATATATTTGTGTGAATGATCTTGACAACTCCAAACTATGTAAACACAACATTTGGAATATTGAAATTGCAGTATCAAACATGAAGGGATTCAATTAGCTGAAACAGAAGTAGTTGGGGGAAAAGGTGAGGGCATGGAAGGCTGTAGGATTATCTTCATAATGGGGGTCGTTATGGTTGGGTGCTCTAAGCAGGCAAGACCTGAGTACCAGCTCCCTCATTTTGCCTAAAGAGGTTTAAATAATTTCCTCCAGATTATAGATAAAAGATGGCATGAAGAATATCTTTCCCCAAAGCCAGCAGTCTTTACAACTATGTTGTTCTCCCTGAAGTACGATGTATGACCCACCTTCTCCATCACCCCTTACAAATAATTATATCACCATCTTGAAAATCTGTTCATTCAACTGGCTGCTTGTTAAGCCCGTATGACATGCTCAGATACCTGAAATTCAAGGGGAGCCAGCTTAGACTCAAAATGAGTCGCCATACCCCCATGACATAAATCAGGGTGCTCATGATAAACAGAGCAATTGCAAATGAGTTGAGACCTCATGGTTCACTCCAAATTCAAAAGATATCTCTAAGAAAAAGTTAATGGACTTAGAGCAGTCCACTAGGTAGAGAGGTCATTAATACAAGATAAATAATGGTAGTGAGGTGAACGAAGATAAGCTCATAAATCCTTACTTGCTTATTAAGGAAGATATCTTTTAGATTCACATTTATAATGTATATGACTGCATATAGATTAATTATCAATGTACATTCTCATTAAATACCAAGCACCGGCTGTTCTTCCCTGATGCAAAAAAAATTAAGTCATAAAAGAATGAATTAAGATTATTTACCTTCCTGTTACCAAAGACAATACCTCATAGCCAGAAGGAAACTTAGAGATCAACTGTCTGGTTCAATCCCCTCCTTTTGCACATGAGAAACCTTCCAGGTTAGGCCACACCAGGATTTTAAATGATTTGAAATTCAAACATACTAGTGGAGCACAAACACATTTTAATTTACTTCCTGCCACTGACGGCTCTAATCAAGGCATGAGTCGTCTGTGCAAAGGCAACAGCTGATTAGCCTTCATGATGAATGGACACAGAATCCTAATTCATATTGATTCCAGTGCCATCCCTTTGCTGGTATTTCAGTCCTGAATGTGCACAGTTATCCATATTACAAAAACAGTATTGATTATTTTCCATCTTCAGCAAGAACGCCAATTAGCCTATCTTGGGGAGAGAAACTTTTTTGTTTTGAAGGTCATATGAAATTGCTAGAATTAGAATTCAAGTTAACCCTAGATGAATGAAATAAATATGGTCCAGGATGATGAAAGAAACCCTAAATAAGTTTACAAGAATCCCAGAGCAGGAAAGCCACCTCTCCAGTTCCCAGGAGTCTCTGAGATTTGCACAGAAGCTCTTCATCCAACATGGCACCCAAGCCACAGAGGGGGGTGGCTGAGGGGATCATCTGGATGGGCAGGACTCAGGGCAGCCTTGTAGGTACTTACGTCTATGTGATGTGGAGAAAGCAGATGGGAGCTCTCAAAACTCTTAAGAAGAGCACAAAAGTGGCTTTGAGAACTAGAAGACCAAAATATTCTCAACACGTGGAGGTAGGGGATTTGGCAACTGTGGACTGATGGTGGGCAGCAGTAGAAACTGCACTAAGTAGTGAGAGGTGAAGACAGAGAGAGATGCTTCTCCCCACAGTCTGGAACCCCCTAAAACTAAACCCCCTACCTCACACCAGGAACACCAAACATGCCTGGTGAGAAGGGTAGAAAGAAATGTGAAGGGGAGAGAGAGACTTGGGTCAATTGAGAAGTGACCGGAGAGCCTGAGTTTCAAACCAGAAGTGAATATATTTCCTCTAATTCAATTTTCCAGTGAAAGTGGGTGCTTGGGAGTAAAATTAAATTCAGTTATAAGAAAATGAGGTTCCACTTTCGTCTATTTGACTTTCGTGGTTGGGAAAATACAGGCAGCATAAAATAAGCTCTTAATACAGTGCCTGTGTGTCCAATAACTCTTGGCTTCTGCAGCTTCAGTTTCTGTTGCTATTGTTGTTGTTGTTGTTGTTGTTATAATTACACCGTAAGCACCTAGAAGCAGATATGGTATACTTGTTTTGGTTCCTATATCCCCAATGTTTATCACAGAACATGTTCCTCAGCATACCTTTGTTGAATAAATAACTCAAAATCTGATTTTATCCCAGCTAGCACTCAATGTTATCATTTGTGCAACCTGGTGTCAGAGTGAAGTCTCCTTTATCCTTGTTTCCTCAGTGACTGATGAAAGGGCTCCAACAGCCAGGATTAGACATAAAGAATGAGTAAGAAATAATTTTCTAATGTGTTAAGCCACTGAGATTGGGGTGGGGTGGGGCTGCTTCTTACAACAGCACAACACAGTCCATCCTGGCGGATACAACCTAAAATTTGAAATGTACTTAGGAGGAGGTACCTAGTCTAGGGCATACCATTGTAGATTCTGTATGTCATTTAATTTTCACTGTCCGTATTTTATAGTCAATGCATGATGACATTAAATGACGTGTCTAAAAATCACACAGTCACTAAAGGACAGGTCCATCTGAGTCCAGAATCCTAGAATTTACCTTTATCCCAGACTATTCTAAAATTAAGCCCTTCTTATACCTACTTCTCAACTACATGTTTTACTTTTACTATCAGAGGAGA
This sequence comes from Nycticebus coucang, assembly GCF_027406575.1. Lineage (NCBI taxonomy): Eukaryota > Metazoa > Chordata > Mammalia > Primates > Lorisidae > Nycticebus > Nycticebus coucang. The sequence continues at coordinate 93,688,190 of NC_069791.1, read as the reverse complement.
TGGTTACTTGATCTAGATTGCCTTCCATCTTTCCAAGAGTAGGGATATAGGGGGATAGATAGCAAATGGGAGAAATCCAGAGTGGAAAGAATAACCATGGCTTTAAAATTTTGTGTATATGTCACCAGTAGGGGCAGTCAGTGTAATGTGTGTAATCAGAAAACACTGATGGAGATATTGTGTCCTGATTTCCTAAAGGCTAGGATGGAATTAAAAAAGAATGATAGAATGATTGGTGAGGATGGGGAGTCACTGGAATTTTGCTAGTAGGAATGCAAAATACTTCAATTATTCTGGAAAACAATTTGCAAATTTCTAATAAAATTAATAAGACCCCATGACTCCATCATTCCAATCTTAGGATTGCACTCCAAAGAAATGAATACAGATGTCCACAAAAGATTTATACAAGAATGTTCATAGAAGCTTTATACATAATAATCCCAAACTGGAATTAATACAAATATCTGTGAATAGGAAAATAGGTAATTGTTGTATGCCCACACAAAGTAATACTAAACATCAATTAAAAAAAGAATGAAATATGACAAAACACACACACACACACACACACACACATACACACACACACAGATGACTTTCCAAAACACATTAAGCAAAATAAACTAGAAACGAAAGAATGCCTTCTGCAATTAATATAAATGGCAAAAACAGGCCAAGCTAATACTGCGATCATGTAATAGTTATATCCATGGTTGGGATACTGGCCCATCCGAAGGTGATAAAAATGTTCTATAAGTAGTTCTGAATGGTCGTTACATAAAATCCACTTTACTGTGCCTCAAACAACATAAGAACAATACTGATCCACAGATTTAAAGAGAATGGTAACAAATGGTATCTGCATCTCAAGAGGGCAAGGGGAGCTTTAGGGTCTTGCAAATGTGGGCTGTCTGGCTCAGCAGCAGGGGTGTGTGTCTGGAGTTTGAACTGAGAAGAAAAGATCCACCCCAGGACGGCATGTCCACAAGACTAGGATGGAGATTCTGCAAGGGGTGGAAGTCTTGAGGACAACTAAGGAATGATTGGCAGGGTACCTGTGGCTGAGTCTATGGTCCCTGGAGATGAAATTCTGGGGGACCTCTCTGAGCCTTCCCTAACAAATAGCACAAAGCTGGCTCTCCTTAGCATTACGACAGAGGCAAAAAAGCACCTTTAGTAATGACATCCTCAGGAAACTCAGAACCAGGTTGTGCTTCGTTTATCTCAATACCTCACAAGTCACAAGATACTCGTATAACCCCAAGAAGACACAAGGGTCTACTAAGAATGACTAATATTGAATTTCTCATCAGATCTCATGAGCTAAGGCTGACGGCCAGATTCACTTTCATTACTTGTTCATAACTGTTGTGTAAACACCAAAGTTACTTGTTTTCAAAAGCCTGCTGCCCTGAAGCTCATTGTGAATGCTACCTGCTGGAAAGGGGAGAGCTCATTTAACTTCCTTGTAACCAGAACCTTCAGCTTCTCAGCCAGCCTCAGTCACTCGCTGCTGTTCAACCTGGGTAAATCACCTCCTCTCTCTGAGACTCAGTGTTCTAATCTGTAAAATGGGGAGAGTAGCTCTGATGTCCTCACAGAGTGGTCATGAAGATTCAAGGAGAAAATACATGCTATACAGAAAGCTGTATGGATCAGTTGCTTGTATGACTCAACTGACTTCCAGCTGTTTGCTCAGAGCAACAGAGAGTACACAGAGACATGATTAAGTGTGAAGACAGGTCCATTTTCAGAAATAAACCTGCCTGCCCACCCCCACCCCCAGCTTGAATTCACTCACTGACACTGTGGCTATTCAAATGCAGCCAAGTGGAAACAGATAGGCAATGACCCGGCAAATTCAGGAGGTGGGGAGACCATTAGGACACAGAAGAGGAAAGAAAGCAACAGCTTGAGAAGATTTCTAGGGGCGGTTGTGTTAGAGGTAGGTGGAATTCACCATGCTGCTGGCATAAAGTTTTTCGGCATCTTCTGCCAATAAACACACACAGAGGATTTCATAGCATGGAGACAGAGGAAATACCTCAAAATCTAGCTTTGAACCTAGTTTCTCCTTGACACACAGATTTCTTCCTTTCTCCCTATTCCTGCCCTCCCCAGAAATATTCATCTCTTTCAAAATTCCCTGCATCTCACATTTCCCCTCAGATGACAAAAGAAAATCAGGAGGTGGGCTAAGTGATCTGGTGTGTGAAGGTCCCAGAAGAAAAATCACAAAAGCGGTGGAGTCCTGGTCTGTCCCTGACCAGCTGTGACATTAATCATCACCCCATCTCTCCCCAGTCTCCGTTTCTCTATCTGCAAAATTCAGAATTTGAAGCAATTAACTTATGTCAGCTCAGATAATTTGTGATTTCCAATTTTAAAAATTAAACAGTGGGGAGCTAGCAAATAGTTACTTAAAAGACCAAATTACAGGATACTCTTAATTCACTATACCACAAACATTGTTTGAGTTACAAATGGAGATTTACACCGATAAAGCAAGACATGTCACTTTTTTTCCAAGGAAGTGAAGAACAAAGAAATGGAACACTTAGGGTTCTGCCTGCTGGTCTCATGAGACATACACAGTGAAATCACACAGGGAAGACATTTATAAAGACAACTCAGGAAGGCTTCCCAAAGCATCAGATGATCCAATCAAGGCTTTCTAAACTTTTTCTTCATTGTTAACACATCGATAAACAAAAAGAAAATGAAAATTACCCCCACCACTCTGAAACCATGAACACACACACGCACACACACAAGGCCACACACGCACAAACAGTAATGTGATTTTTCCAGTCTTCTGTCTATATGGTAGACACGTATCTCTACCCTTTTTAAAAGCTGCATTATATAACATACACTATTTTTTAATCTGCTCATTTTTCACTTTATATGCTGTGGACATTTTCCTAAGACATTAAATCAGTTTAATAATCTTCATACCATTCTATTCAATGACTATACCATAATTTGTTCAATGAAGACTCTAACGTGGGCATTTAGGTTATTTATAATTTCCTTTGCTACTATACGTGTATACAAGGTCTGACAATTAAGTTCACAAACTCGCCCTGGACCATGCGCTACATATCTCATCGCTGAATGCAACAACTGTTCCCTTCGAGGTGTGTCCCCGTGCCATCTGGTGACTGTCGTGATATTCAGCAATGAGATGTGTATCACTTTTTCTAGGATGAGTTTGTGAACTTAATTGTCCAACCTCATATACAATATTGTGATAAATGTGTTTACAACTATTTTTTTGCACATATCCTCTTTATTTTCTCAGAATGGATTCCAAGCAGTGAAATTGCTAAATCAAAATCATGTACCATCATCCCCCTTATCTGCAGGGAATATGTTCTAAAATCCTTAATGGATGCCTGAAACTTCCGTGGGTACCAAATCCTATATACACTGTTTTTTCCTATACATACATACCTATGATAGAGTTTAATGTATAAATTAGGCAAAATAAGAAATTAACAATAATAAAATAAATTATCATAATATTCTATCATAAAAGTATGAGAATGTGGCCTCTTTCTCTCTCAAGATCTTATTGTATTGTGCCATAAATAACTGAAACTCTGGAAAGCAAAACTACGAATAAATGGGGATGGGAACTATTCAATCTTTTCTAAACTTCTTAATATATAAAGCCAGATTTTATCCCAGAAAGTTTTGCTAATTTTCAACTTCATCAGAATTACATGAATGTGACAATTTTCCCCATGGATGTGTATTATTACTTATTTGTATGTATCAGTTACATCTATTTTCTTTTCTTTTTTTTTTTTTCTGAGACAGAGCCTCAAGCTGTCACCCTGGCATCACAGCTCACAGCAACCTCCAACTCCTGGGCTCAAGCGATTCTCCTGCCTCCGTCTCCCAAGTAGCTGGGACTACAGGTGCCTGCACAATGCCTGGCTATTTTGTTTTTGTTGCAGCCATCATTGTTGTTTGGCACCCTGGGCTGGATTCGAACCCGCCAGCTCAGATGTATGTAGCTGGCGCCTTAGCCGCTTGAGCTATAGGCGCTGAGCCATGTATCAGTTACATCTATTTTCTGTTTCTCAAAATTGTGTGCTGTGTCCTTTCTGTCTATATTAATTCCAATTTCTCTTTATGTGTTAAGAATATCGTCATTCTCAGCCATCATGTATGTTGCAAATATTTTCCCAGTTTGTCACTTACATGGAATTTTTTTTTTTTTTGTAGAGACATGTCCCGCCCTCGGGTAGAGTGCCGTGGCGTCACATGGCTCACAGCAACCTCTAACTCTTGGGTTTAGGCGATTCTCTTGCCTCAGCCTCCCGAGCAGACTTACATGGAATTTTTAAAACTGTTTTTCTTACAGAAGAATCTGGTGATTTATGCCTTTCATTCCATACAAGAAAAATACTTTCTACCACTAGATGTTTTAAATAGCCCCCAGGTTTATCCCAGCACTTTATCATTTCGTTTTAAGATATTAACATCTTTATTCAAATGGGTTGTGTCTGGAAAATAATAGAGATGACAAAGGGCACATTTTGATTTTTATTTGTATATGCCTTTATCATCCTGGTCTTAGAATTTTTTACAATAAGCAGGAATTACTTTTGTCATTTAAACAATTATGAAAAAGAAGTAATCTATTGGGCTTTTATTTTGGAATAGATAGGGATCTAAACGTTGCTGATTTTCTAAATGCTTACTTAGATGCCTCATCACCAGATATTACTCGGAGCTGAGATTTGAAGGAGGACATGCAGGTGGTGTCCAGGAGAAAAGAGGAAGAAGGACATGCCAGTAAGGAGAAACAGCATGTCCAGAGATGGTCAAAAGTAGCCCGTGCCCTCAGGGAATTCCAAGTTGATTCAGGTGACTTGGAGTAAAAATTACAGATGGAATCCTCACAAGTTTTAAGGAATTTGGGAATGGAGGAGACAAATTTAAAAATTCAGAATGCAAAGATTAATGTTATCATGATTTGTGACCATGGTTCCCTCCTTCTAGAATTTATGATATTAAACTTTAGGTATATTTTCTTTAACTTCTTTTAATGAAAAAAATAAACCATGACAGAGAAAGTTAAAATTCCCTTTATCATCACTTCTCATTTTACTCTCTTTAACTCAGAGATAACCACTTCATGAGCATGGTATATTCACACTTACAGTCCAACAAATTATACATACAAATGTGTGTATGACTGTGTGTATGGGAGGTAAGATAAAGGGGTTTTAGAGGTAGATATTTATTTCTCTCTCACATAAAGTCTTTGTAGATAGTCTAGACCTGTTATCACCTTTTTATGATGTTAAGAACCCAGCTTCCTTCTATCTTTTAGTTCCTCTCTTCGTGAATTCCATTCTCAAATTTACCTTGTGGTCCAAGATGGCTGTTCTAGCTCCTGCCATCACATCCACAACCCAACCAACTGAAATATTTAGAAGGGGTTAAGAAGACATAGGAGGAGGAGAAGGTGTTGTGAATGTTGTGAACTGAACTGTGTCCACAATTAAAGATAGCTTGGAGTCCTAATCCCCAATACCTTTGAATATGACCTTATTTGGACAAAAGATCTTTGCGGATGTATTCTGCAAAGTCAAGATACTGATTTCAGGTGGGTCCTAATCCAATATGACCTGTGTCCTTTCAAGAAGAGAAGAGACCCAGACTCAGATACACCCATGTATCTGAATGCCATGTGAAGATAGAGGCAGATTTGGAGCCAAGGAATGCCAAGATGCCCGAAGCCAAGAGAGGGACAAATTCTCTTTTAGAGCCCTTAAAGAGGATGGCCTTACTGACAGCTTGATTTTGGACTCCTAAAGCCTCCAGAGATGTGAGAAAATAAATTTCTGTTGCTTAAAACTATCTAGTCTATGGTATTTTGTTATGGTGGCCCCAAGAAACCAATACAGAAAGAAAAGAGGATGAATAAAGGAGCCGAAGAGCTAAAGGCTCTTATCCGCTGGCCCTTAGTGGGGTCCTGGGAGTTGCTGGATATCGCTTCTCATCATCCACTGAATGTAGCTTAGATCTGGGCACACCCAGCAGCAAGAAAATCTTTGTTCTGGATTTACACGTGCCTACCTGATATTTTTATTACTATAGGGGAAGAATAGTGTTTTTTAAAATTTATATATAGCTAAGAAGTGTAAACAACCCAAATGCCCATCAACCCATGAATGGATTAATAAACTATGGTGTGTGTATACCATGGAATACTATTCAGCCAACAAAAAGATGGATACTGCACATCTTTTGTATTTACCTGGATGGATTTGGAGAGTATTCTCCTAAGGAAAGTATCTCAGAATAGAAAGGCAATCATCCCCTGTACTCAATAGTATGTTGAAACCAGGAGAGCAATAATTACAGGCCCACTTGAGAGAAAAACACGATTAAATTCAAGAAGGGGTGGGGGGGGAAGGTGGTCCGGTAAGTTCCCACCTAAGGTATAATGTAGGGGTATATGGCACACTTCCAGACTTCACCTTACAAATGCAAACAAGGTAACCTGATTGTATGCACCTTCATAGCAATCCTAAATAAAACAAATAAAATGACATTTATACCTAAATGGCATCAACTGTGGTTCTTTTGCAATTTTTCATCATTCCTTTGTTTAAGAGATTTATCCAGGCTGAAACACGGAGTTCCAGTTTGCTATATTTAAAGGCTCTGCTACCATGCATGTAGACTACGAGTTAGCTTCTGAATGATGACTGCATTTTTCATTATTTTTCGTCATACAAACAGGGCTGCAGTAAATGTTGCATTATCTTCTTGGGCATAGGTGGGAAAGTCTCTCTCATAGGTGTGCCTCTAGTTGGAATTTCTACATGATAGCATATATCCATTTTCAGCTTTAAAAGATCTCTCCAAATTGTCCTCCCAGGGGGGTGCACCAATGTTTGCCCTCTCCTGTAGTGTTTCTCATTTGCTGTCAACACTTGATGTTGTTGGGTTTTTAATTTTTACATAATTATAGGTGAAAAAAGGTTAGCACTATATGTTTTTTATTCAACATTACTGAGATATAATTTCTACAAAATAAAATGTGCTCATTTAAAGTGCACAGTTCAGTAACCCTTGATAAATGTATACTCTCATGTAAACACTACCACAATCTAGACATAGAACGTTTCTATGGAGCCAAATCATTCCTCCGTGCCTTGTAGAACACCCTTAAGTCAACAGATAGGAAAATTTAGATGAAACAGAAATTTTCTTTAAAAAAAAAAAACTTAGAAAAATGGACACAAAAAACATCAGAAAATCCAAAGACTCCTATAGCTAATAAAGAAATTGAATCTATACTCATCATCCACCCCTTCTCTCCACCCTTCTCACACACAACCATGCCAGGCCCAAGTGCCCTCTTACCAGAGAAGTCTTTAGAACCCTTAGGGCAAGAAGTGATCTAATAAAATCCTCAAATTAACCAATCCTTTCAATGCGATCTCCATCAAAAGTTCAACAGGCTTTTTGTTGTGGGAAAATGACTACACGGTGCTAAAACGTATGTAGAAATGGGAAGGGTTAGTGAGATAATCTTGACAGGGAACAAAGCTGCGGGAAGCCATCAGTGGCACTAGCAATGATCTCCATCTTGGTCAGGTGGTGGCTGAATGGGCAGAATCACTTTGTACAAATTCACTGAGCTGTTCACTTGAGATTTATGTACTTTACTGTGTGTGTGTGTTGTCTGTTAATTAAGATGTTTACAAAACAAAACAACTTCTACAGACCAAAACTCTCTACTTGCCAAGATCAAAGCCTCCCTGGGAAGTCCCTATTATTTATACCTGGTACTTAGGTGGAGTCTATTGCAGTGATTAAAAATATTAGAGCTGGAATCAGCCAGATCCAGCTTCCAATTTGGCTCTGCTGCTTGGAATAAATTGATATAATTGAAATAAATTGATATAATGACTTTGGAAAATGTTTTGGCAGGATCCAGTTGCTGAACATACAGACAGCCTAAGACCCAGCAATTAAACAGCAAGGCACATATGTACTCAAAGTAAATGACAGATTTGCAATAGTCAAAAATTTCACATACCCCCAAGTTCTAAGGACTGACCATCTTTAGGCAAGTTGCTTTGAGTCTTTGAGCTTTACTTTCCACATCTATAAAACGCACCTCTCAACAGCTATTTCATAGAATTGTCATAGCCAGTTAAGGAAGCCACTCAAGAGTACCTAACATGTAGCAGATATTTGATAAATGGGAGCTGATACTTTAAATTTGATTTTTAAATAAGGGTGCTGTCATTTATAGCCTCATAAAGTATAAAATACCTCTCCAACCACTCTTAGTACCAGACTTCCTTCGGACACCAATATTCACATTGTGTTTGCCAACTGAGATCACTAAATCAGGAAATGTTACTTCATTTGGGAAATCTCAATCCAGCTCTTCGCAAAGGGTCTTCATAGACTGAACAGAGAAGTAGGTGTCACAAAGCTTTGCAGCCCTCCCTGGGACAAGAGAGCTCACTCTCCATTCCCAAGTCTAAGCTCAGGGCACCCCTGCCAGCTCTGAGAGGACTTACAGTCACACCTGGTGTTTCTGTCCCCTCCCTGAGATCCTCAGCCATCAGAGAACAGCCTCTACTGAGTTCACTCCAACTGGAATTGTCTGAGGAAAAGAGGCCTGGGTTGTGTACACCGCAGAATCGGTCTTTATATTTCACTGTGTGTCTGCTGAGGCGGCGGTGAACCAGATGTGGTTTTCGGCAGACATAACTTCAAAAGCCGTAAACACACTTATCAGGAAACTGCAGAACACGAGGCAGCCGGCAATAGTCAAGGTCACTGACAGGTGACATAGCAAATAAAGGGAGATTAAAAGCCATGACTTGTCTGACATGGGCCCATTTGATACTTACCAATGGCAGGCTACGGAACATTGCCTACTCTTGATGAGAAGTCATTGAACATAGTGTAATTTCTTAGAAAGTGAATCTCTGTCATTTTTCTCTAGGGGGAAAAAAAGGAAAGAAATGAAACAAAATACAGTAGCTCTCTGCTGATGGACTAAATGCATTCATTTACTTAATGCCAACCTTTATTGAGGGTTTACTACTGGCTGGACTCTTTGCCAGGTGTTCTTTTGTTTGATCGTCGGGGCAACATATTTCTCCTCATTTTAATAATTACCCTCCCTTTATAGAAGGGAAAACTGAGATTGAGGGCCATCTCGTCAGTGGCCCACCAGAGACTGGAACCCAGAGATCATGTTAGGACGCTTATGCGTGACAGAGTGTTACTCTGGGTGAAGGAAGGAGCCTATTGGAATGACACCCAGATGGCATCGTTTTCTGGCAGCATGGACAACTGGCAGGCAAAGCGAACCCTACCTATTATTTGGACATCATCCTTTCTGCAGGCGAAAAACAGGAAAGGCACACTCTAAAGGATTGATGAAAATGGTCATTTGCCTGCCAGGGCGGTGGTGCCAGCGTCCCTTGATTCTGCATCTATGTGGCATAAGTAAGATTTTCATAAATCGAGCTTTCTTCTGTCCCAAATAACATTTTATATATGCCAAGGAAACCCACTATTTGAAAAATCCCATGCACAAGGCCTTCTTTTGCTTTCCACCCACCAATTTATCTATTATTAAATGTAGATTTTAAAAACAGTTTGAAAATTTGGTTTAAACCACTGAAAGCATCTGCTAAGAACAAACGAAATTAAGACAATACAATGCTCCATGTATTTGGAGTCCTAATTATGTTTGACCCAGAGATAAGTTGAGGTCATGCCTTCCTGAGGGTCTTAAACACATTTTATCCTGAGCCCCCTTCCCATGTCCTTGACGGTCGTATCCTGCGAGGCTTTCATGAATTCCTCAGGTTTCGTGTTCCTCTTCGTTTTTTCCACCTCCAAGTTCCTGCCCCTCGGCTGCTTTCCCTCCAGTTCACATTTTATCTCTCAAGGTCATTCTCTTCTCTCTGCACTGTGTGGACGCTTGAAGTAACTCAGCCTCTTTTTCTGATATTTCCCAAACCACTTGCCCAACTTATTTGTCATTGTCAAAACTCTGGGGCGACCAAGAGAGGTTCTATCAGAGCAGCGCCAATAAAATTGCATGTTAGACAGCTCAGGTCCACTTGACTCCTAACTCCCAACCTCGATGTCATACCCCTGAAACCCACTGAATCAGCTCTCCTCCAGCCATTATAACCCTCCACTGTTCCTCAACCATGCCAAGCTTGTTCCTGCCTTCAGGCCTTTGCAATTGCTAGATGATTGTCTCCCAAATAGCTTCCAGACCCACTTGCTCAGTTCCACGTCTACACATTGTCACTGTATAAGATGTGTCATCCTACGAGGACACATTGGTCCCTCTTTGTCTCCCTCCCCCTCATCAACACCTGGCATATTGCACATTTATTTTCTCACTTTTCCCCTATCTCCCCACCAGAACTCATGCTCCATGAAGATGGCAGTTTTCCCCAAGGAGTTCCCAAAAGGAGATCAATGCAATTTGTTGACTGAGTCAAAGAATGAGCAAAGATGCTTCTCAATTAATTAAAGTTTTCTTTCCAGGAGCAATGCCAACGTGACCACATCACAAAACAGTCAAATAATCAGAGTGGTATTTTGCCACCACCGAGGAGGCAGGGACTGGCAGCATTTCACTGGAGGGCTGGAACTCAGAGCAGACAGAGAAGGAATCTATAGCCAGACTTTGGCAGGAGGGCCCAGGATGCTGAGACTTGGCAGTGGGAGCAAAAAGGGGAAGATGAAAGAATGAGTGTCCTGGCCCCGTGAGAAGGACCAGCCAAGGCCAGTTACATTTCCTGAGTCACACAGCCCTCTTTGCAGCTAGGATAGATGGCGGCAAAGACCTTGTCCTCTACAATTAGACTGAGGTATTCAAATCCTCGTCCACTAGAACTGGAAGCCATCATGTTCAGTGAAATAAGCCAGACACAGCAAACCAAGCAGCACATATTCTCACTCACACGTGGACATACAGAGTAGAACAGTGGACAACTGAGACTCGCAGGGTGAGGGGGTGAGAGGGCAGTGGCCTTAGTGGGTACAATATACATTATCCAGGTGATGGATACCCGAAAAGCCCTGATTTGACCACCATGCAATCTATGCATGTAACAGAATTGCACTAAATTTACCCAAATTTAAATAAAGAAATAAATAAAATGTAAATGTCAGAATTTTTTTTTTTAAATCCTCAGCCACAGAGTCTTAGCTGTATGACCCTGGACACATGATTTATCTTATCCAGAGAGGCACTGCCTTCCCACTTGGAACTAGCGTTATTGTTTTACTGATGATCTGCTTTGTTTTTAAAAAAAAAAAAAAAAGAAAGAACCAGAACATTCAAAAAAGTATGATGAAGGCAGGAAAACCACACTGGCCAAAGATGAACCACTTGTATATAACAGATGAACCACCTGTATTACATGGTGGTCCTCAGCCCCCTGTGACTACTAGAAAGGTGGACTGGTGCAAACTGAGTCCACCAGATGTCCAGAGACTGAGTACAAAAAAAAGATAAGTGAATAAATAAGTAAAATATCCCATAATAATTTTTAGATTGATTACAGGTTGAAATGATCATATTTTGTGCATTTAGGAATAAACCAAATACGTATGTTACTAAAATTAATTTTAACCTCTTTTTTACTTCTTGACATGACTATTGGAAAATTTTAAATTATATGGGTGTCTCGTGTTGTATTTCTATTGGGCTGGGATGTCCTAGCTTCTCTTCCCCCTTATATACAAATATATGTACACATATAGACAGTTTTTATTAAAATAGGGCTATTTTACACATATGGTTTTATGATCCTTATAAATTGCACCAACGTTTTTTGGATGTCAGTAAACTAAGATCCCCATCATTATTTTTGGCAGAGCCATAGTATTATACCAAATAAATGCATCTGAGTTTCTTTAACCCTCAATGGAATATTTTTAAGTTATTTCCTTGCTTCTTTTTCTCTTTTCTTCTTTTCCTTTTTTTTTTCCTCTCTTTTTGACTGGTATATAAAACCCTGTGACAAGTTATATTATGAGAAACTATACGTACTTGTTCTTTTACTTCCCAAGGATAAATTCCTTAAATGTATTTAGGGCTCATGGAAAACAAGTCGCAGGCTCCAGACTGCAGCTTCTGAACTGTAGATGCTAGCAGGTGAAACAGCAGGAAGATTTTAGCAGACTGGCAAATGTCTCCAAGGTTCTTACACACTTAGTCTTAGCACACAGGTGATAAAGTGGTTTAAAACACAAAATCTGCAGACAGACAAGCCAGGTTCCAATTGTGGTTCTCTATCACTTCTGGCAATTTGATTTCAAGCCAGTTTTATAATCTCTCTGCGCCTGAGCCTCCACATTGAAGAAATGGGAGAATTAACTGTACTGCTCTCTAAAAGTTGCTCTTAGGATTGAATGAGATGCCATATAAAATTGGCCACCACACTATCTGGCTCTTGTAAAAAGTAGTTATTAACATTTTTGAGACTTTTTTTTGGATATGCCAATCAATACACACACACACACACACACACAGATTTCTGCATTTTTGTCATACTCTCTCCTCTTGCAATGACTGTTTTTCAAATAGAGATCTATTTGCTAAAATAAATTGAAATGGGTAAAGAATAGGAGGTGCAATTTATACCAGATATATCTGCAATTACTAACTCTGAATTAAACATATCCCTTCATGAATAATGAAGCAGAAATAGGCCAAAGGAAAAATGAGATAAGATCTTAAATCCATGTATTTTTAATTGCTTCATTATCTAAAATTTGCTATGAATAGCAGTGGATACAGTTTGCTGTTTAAAGCACAAAAAAGAAATAAGAATTTTCACCCAAATCACAAAAGGCTATCAAAAATTAATTTTGTGTGCTGTGATCACTGAAAATGTAAGTGATTTTGAGGCTGAGTGACATTAAAAAATGCCATTTATATGCTAATAATAAATGAGTCATATTTTTTCATTTTAATGCAAAATAAATTTTATTTTCATTTTAATGAACTATAATGAATTATAAGCATTTTCTTTTTTATCTTTAGGTAAAAGTTTTGGACAGATAGCAAAAGGTTGGCAGATGACAGGCAGAGGTCTCTGAGGATATGAAAATGGGAGCTGTCCTATTATTAGCTGTTACTAACCTCCTAAATAGACGGAATCTTTTGTGGTTGAGGGGGTTGTTTCTGAGATTCCAGAAATTTACAAAAATTCGATTTACTCCAGAGGTAGCAAAGTATGTGTTACTGCCATATTAGGAAAAATTGTCTATGAACCACATTGAATCAATCACCCTTTTGTTTTTAGCATGGAGCAATATTCACATTCTAGAATCTAAAAGAACACAATCAGTGAGGAAATTCTTTACATGCACATCACCTTCTAAAAGGTATTTTTACACCCATGTTTGCTTTGTATTGAAATCTTACTTGATGTCAGACATTTTGGTAAGTTTCATATCTGTTCTTTTATCTCGTCTTCATGGCAGCTTTAAGAAGATGCTATATTGGCTCGGCACCTATATTGGCTCTGGTAGGGTACCAGCCACATAGACCAGAGCTGGCAGGTTCAAATCCCTGCCACACAACAATGACAACTATAACCAAAAAATAGCCGGGCGTCGTGGCAAGCACCTGTAGTCCCAGCTACTTGGGAGGCTGAGGCAAGAGAATCGCTTAAGCCCAAGAGTTTGAGGTTTTAAGTGCCACAACATTTAACTTACGTCCAATGTCAATTCTTTTTTTTTTTTTTTAAAGAAAGGAAGTAGAAGGATGTCCATGTTTAACCCACATAAATGAATTGCTAATGATGAAATTTCAGGCAGCAGCTAGAAAAACATTTTCAGAGGAGTAGAGAAAGACATCAGTAGTCCCTGTCCACTTTGCCTCCGGGATGCAGGTCCCTGCTGAACACCTTAACTATACCTGGATTTAAGCCCAGTTGGTTATTTTATCAGATCTGAAAGGATGGCACACTCAAGGCTTCTGCCCATGTGTGTCACACACACTTGAGTCTTCTGCCCATGTGTGGCATGCGTCAGAGCCGCTTTGAAAAAAAACACCCAGCACTCTGCTGGGCTGAGAGGTCTTTCCTCTTTATCGAGGGTCACACATTATTCTCTGATGTCTGACTTCTTTGAAGTGAGGAGCCAACTTCCCAAATTTATTTCTGTGTTACCCTCTTACTCTTAGTTCTTGGGTTGCCTTTGCCTGACTTGGTTGTTGGTGTTAATTCTTTTTAACCAGGGTCTCTTTAAATGGAAGCTGGTGAGTTATGGTGCAATAATTCACCCTTCAGATCTACTGGGCCCAAGGCCACAGGCCAAGTCCTATTAAATGGAAAGGTCTGAATTATTATCCTATAATTCACCCCCTGGAAGTGTCTGGATTCAATTATACTATGTCCCTGAATGACTATTAAAAGAAATACAAAAAAGGTCCTGGATCTTTTTTATTTTTTATTTTTTTGTTACAATCTAAAGCAATTTCTAGTGCCAAAGACTTCTTCCTTTAAAGTCATTAGAAAGAAAATTAAGTAGGAAGATGAAAGAAGGAGCCTCTCATCACTGCTAATGGGGCTCTGTAGACAATCAATGGTATTTTAGCCAATAGTAACGTGGCAGGAATCACAGCAATCAACTATCTTCCCTTTGACCAAATCCTTTTGATTTATATCTTGCCCTCCCCTTTCATTTTTGAATTGTTCTCCTGGTAAGTCTGAATTTAGTGCTGAATTTTGTTATAATCTGCCTAATGATTACATAAGACGTGTAATAAATGCAGATGACTAAAGCTTGATGACATGACTGACAAGCCTGATTCAAAAAGAAGCAGATATAATCAAAGTTAACCAAAACCCAAAGCAGAATCCATGTGTCTTAGTTTGGGTTCTCCCAGACCTGGGAGAAGCAGACCTGGAGATAAGCATTCCTAGTTATTTGAGTGGTAAAAGGGTGGGATACGGAGGGAAAAGAAATTGGTATAGGGTGTTTTCAAGCAAGTTACTCCTGTGGGACTCAGTTACAAGTTACAAGTGGGACTCAGTCCTGCTGGGGAGCTCTAGGGGTGACACAGAAGAGGCACCTCAGGATAGTGAGGGAGCTGGAGTATTTATACACCACCTCCCCTCAGCCATTTCAGCCATATTCTGAGTGGATAAATGCTCAGAATGTAGAGTCACAGCAGGTGCCTGTAGCCCCAGCTACATGGGAGTCTGAGGCAAGAGAGACGCTTAAGCCCGAAAGTTTGAGGTTGCTGTGAGCTGTGACGCTGCGGCACTCTACCGAGGGGGACATAGTGAGACTGTCTCAAAAGAAAAAGAAATCTACCAAATGCCTTTCTACAGTTCAGAAACACTCATCCTTAGCTTTCTCTAAAGTCATCACTTTATGAAGAACAAATCCACCAAACCCTACCTACCATCCATGGAGGGTAGTGGATAAATGCTCAGAATGTAGAGTCACAGCAATGCAAATCTTGGTTATGCCATTATGAGTCATGAGATCGCTAAGACTTTGGTTTCTTATCTGCAAAATAGAAGAAAATTTCCCAGAGTGTTGTGAGAACTACATGCTAACCATGACAAGCCCCTTACCTTAGGGGTCCTCAAACTTTTTAAACAGAGGGCCAGTTCACTGTCCCTCAGACCGTTGGAGGGCTGGACTATAGTTTAAAAAAAAACTATGAACAAATTCCTGTGCACACTGCACATATCTTATTTCGAAGTAAAAAAGCAAAATAGGAACAAATACAATCATACTGTTTCATGTGGCCCGCGGGCTGCAGTTTAAGGACCCCTGCGTGGGCGTGCATAGGTGGCCATTATGGTATAGATGAGGTTGAAAAGGCTCTGCTTTGGGGGTAAGAAAATCGTGTTATCGGAATTGGGAAGACTTTGAATCCACCACCCCTTCCTTCTTTTTTTTTTTTTGCAGTTTCTGGCTTGGGCTGGGTTTGAACCCGCCACCTCCGGCATATGGGACTGGTGCCTTACCCCTTTGAGCCACAGGCGCCACCCTACCTCTTCCTTCTTAACAAGGTCCATTTTTCACTTTCTGGACCAAATTTCTCTCATATGCAAAAAGCAGGTGGCTCCCAAGATTCTAGAGATTGCTATCTGCTAGCCAACAGGCTCTATCTATTCTAGGCCATATGAATGTTTTTAGAGACATTCTGCATGGTGTATTAAAATTGATGCATTTATTTAAAAAGTCAGATTTCTTGTTCTCTTGAAATGCCAAAAAAATCTTGCCAGTCTGGGCCCAGTTGCTGTGCTGCAGCACTGGCAGCACCTGAGGACCAGGAGCCCCCACCAGCCTCAGCCAGCTCCCTGCAGCCGCCCCTGTCACCCCCACTCTCTGTTCACACCTTCTGGTTACAAGCCCGCATTTGTGAGTTTATGACCTCCGTCCTGGTTCCCAGACCAAGAACTGCTACTTTAGACCTACTTTTGTACAGCCACCAAAGTCTATCCAAAATTACTTGTCTTTCCAATCATTTTAATGAAGAAAGGACTAATGATCACATAATTAGCTATAAGACAGAACACAAAAGCATGCATACTGCTGCTGCTTTGAACGTATCAATGGAACTATTCCATTCAGAATAGGGAATGGTTAGCATTCTGGGAGAGTGAAGTGAGTGGATCACTTGAGGTCAGGAGTTTGAGACCAGCCTGAGCAGGAGCAAGACCCCATCTCTACTAAAAATAGAAAAACTGGCTGGCAATAGTGGCAGGTACCTGTAGTTCCAGCTATTCAGGAGGCTGAGGTAAGAGGATTGCTCAAGCCCAAGATTTTATTTTTATTATTTTTTTTGAGACAGAGTCTCAAGCTGTCACCTTGGGTAGGGTGCTGTGGCATCATAGCTCACAGCAACCTCCAACTCTTAGGCTCAAGCAATCCTCTTGCCTCAGTTTTTCTATTTTTATTAGAGACAGGGTCTTGCTTTTGTTCAGGCTGGTCTCCAATTCCTGAGCTCAAGCAATACACCAGCCTTGGCCTCCCAGAATGCTAGGATTACAGGCATGAGCCACCACGTCTGGCCTTGAACCCAAGATTTTAAGGTTGCTGTGAGCTGTAATGATGCCACCGCACTCATGGGAAAGGAATGAGATTCTGTCTCAAAAAAAGGAAAGGAAAGAAAAGAAAGGAGAGGGGAGGGGAGGGGAGGGGAAGGGAAGGGAAGGGATGGGAAGGAAAGAGAAGGGAAGGGAGGGGGAGGGGAAGGGAAGGGAAGGGAAGGCAAAGGAAGGGAAGGAGAAAAAATTGAATAGGAAATGATGCTCCACTGGCCAAAGCTAAAGAACCAGGCTGGGCAGTCATCAGAAGAAAGGACTGATCCGGCACCAACTTACCGACCTGCAGAGGGAGTGCAGCCCACAGAGGTGAGAGAAGGCAGGCCCTGCATCTTCATCTAACAGCCTTGGATGTGGCTGACCTCCATCGCCTCTTGTCAATAAGGCATCTTTTATACCTGGGCTGGTTATGGACACAGAAATGAGGGGCTGCGGGTGGTGATGAATGAGGAGGCGTGTTTAGACACGTGGTAGGCAATCACTTCTGCCGCAGCATAAAGGAGATGGGAGGCGTGGGGGGAGGTCTGAGGGGAGAGGGCCATCCTGGGGCTTCTGGCCCATCTGTTCCTTTCTTGAGGTTGCTGACCTTGTCCACAGATGCCATGCACAGCCACATGCTATTTAGCACAGGGTTTCCCAGCTGCAATACCAGTGAACTGGATTGTGTTTTGGGGTGGGCCAGTACAGTGGGGCAGTTCCGTGCATGGCAGGATTTGCAGCACCCTTGGGCTTTATCCACTTGGTACCAGTAACATCCCCCCACCTCCGAGTTGTGACTATCACACATGTCATCAGACATTGCCCAAATGGCCTGTAGTAGTAAATTTCTGGTTTTACCCTGAGTAGTATTTGTTTATGTTTTCAAATTTGTAGATCACCTTAAGGGTAGATGTTAAATCTGCGAAGTGTAGAATATAAATGTCTTAACAAAATAACTCAGAAAATGCGGTGAAAGCTATGTTAACCAGTTTCATGAAAGTATTTCAAATTGTATATAAAACCAGCACCCATAATTGCATTAATGTACACAGCTATGATTTAATAAAAGAAAAAAATAAATAAAAATTAAGAAATGTCAACTTTAAATTCCTAAGTTCCAGCCTCCTTAAGCAAAGTTCAGATGATCTGGCAACACTGGGGTCAGCCTTGACCTCCGTCACCTGCCTGACTGGTCTCCTTTACTCCTTCCCCCACCGACTCCTGGCATTGCCTCAGGTCACAAAGTTCCTCTCCAGGTGCGCTCCTGCCTCAGGGTCTTTGCACTTGCCATCTGCCCAGAAAGTTCTTTCCCAGGTGTTTGCACGAATTGTTTCTCCCTTCCTTTGGGGCTTTGCCCAGCATCTTTTTGACGCAGTCTTCTCTAGCTAAAATTTCAACACCCTTCCCCCACAAAATAATTTTCTGTCCCTATTCCCACTTTTATTTATGTCCCCTCCTAACGAGCTATATCCTGTCTTTACCTAAGATTTTGATATTTTGTTCAGCATGGCTATTCTTGCATTAATGTTTGTTTCTTTAAAAAATTACATTAAAATATTATTTATCTTAATTACTGTGAGGTTTTTTGGCACCCCCTTAAGTTATCCCCTCAAAGTCAATGGCTCATGTGTCTCACCCCAATCCTGGCCCCGCTATCTATATTTACTCGTCTTGCTTATTATTCCTATACCTCCAGCACAAGGTAAGCCTCAGGAGGATAAGGACTTTTTTTCTACTGTGAACACTGCATTCTCCCTAGTACCTAGATTGGCATGTGGTAAGTAGTAGGCATGAAATAAATAATTGATAAATGAATGTATGGCTATTTAGGAAAAGCTGAGCCTCAGCATCCTGGCTTTATTCCTACCATATTTAATTCCTTCATTCATTTTACAAAACATACAGGATGCTTCCTACATGCCAGGCACCGTGCCAGGTCCCGGGAAGGCAGAGGTGAGTGTGTTCCATCTGTCCTGAAGCTCACAGCTGGATGGGGCACAGCCTTTCTGCTGCGTCCTCACATGGCCTTTCCTGCGTGCATGCACACCCTTGGTGCCTCCCTCTGCCTTCTTTTAAGAACTCCAGTCATGTCGGATGAGGGCCCAAGCTAATGACCTCCTTTTGACTTAATCATCTCTTTAAAGGCTTTATCTCCAAAGACAGTCATAATCTGAAGCATTAGAAATGAGGACATTAACGTATCCATTTCAGAGGGACACCATGCTGTCCAGAACAGTGGGGCTAGATGTCACAAAAGGCTTTCATAAGAAATGTGCATACACAGTCTTCATGGAACCAAAACTGTTCCCATAAATTGAAGGAGACAGATTCCATATGCACAAAACCATTTCTTCCACAAACTTGTACTAAGGATCCATTAGCTGTAAATTACTCTTCTAAGCCCTAGGAACACAGCAATGGGCAAGACAGAGGCAAGTATAAAAATAACTAATTTCAAAATTGCTATTTAATTAGTACTATGGTCAGCGCTCTGAAAAAAACCAAGTGTCAAGGAAGATGAGAATGGGAGACCCGGCTTAGACTGGGAATCACTGGGGCTCCCTCGAAGGGTGACATTTGAGCCCTATAAACAGGAGTTGACCAGGCCAATAAAAGAAAGGAGAGAGGGTGTTCAAGGCAGAGAATACAACCTGTGCAAAGGCCCTATAGAAGGAAGGAGGAAGGAAGTAAAATTAGGTCAACAGAGCTTGACTACAGAGAGCAAGCTGAGATTGAGACATGACGGGGCTGGACAGACAGGGCGCAGGTCTCACGGGACCCTACGAGTGGGTTAAACACCCGAAGTTTGTCCACTGAGAGTGAGGAGGCAAACCCCCTACCCCCACCCTCAGCTTGGACCCAAAACTACAAAAACCAAAACTACACCCTCCTGTCTGCGTGAACGTGACTTTGTATTATTCCTCTGGCGTCTTTATCATTATTTCTTTTTCCAGAATTTGCTTGCCCAGGTAAATGATCTGATGTTCATTTTAAGCATTTGCAAAGGACTTATCAACTCCTTAACAACAACAACAAAAAAAAACATCAGTAGTTAATTCTCTAAAAAGTTTAATCCCTTTCCTCAAAATTCACATCTCTGTGTATTCACTCCTGAACTGTTGCATGATCCCTACCTGATCTTTAATCAAGCTTCCACTTCGAAAGACCCTATCTTAAATCAAGCTTCCAAGTCTCGTTCAGTTCCGACTTGACCGTCCCCTCCCTGAGACACTTGTCAACATTTTGCAAGGTGGTGTTCTCCTTTACTGCAGGAAGCAATAAACTCAGTTTTGTCCTATCAGTAAGTTGTGTTGTGACACTAGAGAGAAGCCTTAGAGTGGAATTTGAACAGGAGAGAGACAAATGTGTCTAACCAGGCTGGTACAGAGTGAAATCAGAGAACATCTAAAAATACAACACTACTGGCATTACGGGGACCACCTTCAAGCCACCTAGACAATTAGGGAAAAGCAGACAGAGAGTGAGCCAGTGGGCGATGAAAAGGACAAAAACCACATGGGTAGCCATGGCGAGAAGTAAATCCATAAACAATGCTCCCCCCAGCACACACCCCCACTGTCATACTTCCCTCCAAAAGGATCCATGCTAGGGATTCCTTAAAGATGTTTTCAAGTTGCTATCTCGACATAGACAATGGAAAGTGCACAGGTTTCAGCTGTGTCTTTAATCAAGTGAAACTACACCATAATTTTGTTTAGACATTAAGATTTTCTACAGCAAATCTTGTCAGCAAGAGCCATTTAAAGAGTTTTAATCAGTCTTAGTCAATCTTGAACAAGGTAGAGTTACGGTATTTGCAATAAGGCAAGAAGAGGTTGAGAAGCCCGAGACAGGCAGCCCAGGCGTCTGCATCTGTTGCTCTGCAAGCTGTTTCCCCTCTGCTCGCCTTTCCTGTCTTTGAGACTCGCTGGTTTTCATGGCCATCGCCATGTCAGACTCAGCTTACACATCATGAAGTCATTTCGGCAGGTCCTAAGGTGGATGGATGTAGGGGAGGGACATGAAGGCAGGCTCCTGTGAAAGGGTGGCATCCCTTTGGATTTTATCTTTAAAAGGATTACCCCTTTTGCAAGGTGGTGTTCTCCCAGAAGAGGCTGTAGTCCATGCAAATCCTGTAAGGACTGAAGACTCCTGTGAGGAGGGGATATTGGATATCGCAGAGGGCACTGCTGGACTCCTCCCCCAGAATGACGTCCAGCCCAGCTCACTCCCCTGAATTTTACAATCTCAGACATCCATCCATGTTTCTATCTGTTTCCAGCAAATAACAGAAATCTTCATTCAAAGTTGTTTAAATGATATGGAAACTGTTTATCAGATTGTAACTGAGAGGTCCCACAAGCATCTTCAAATGAACGTATCTAGATGTCTTCGAGAGAGAGCCTTGCATTGTGCAAAGTGCTACAAAGGGTGGGTTCTGCCCAGTCTGTCTGGGTGTGAAGTCCTGGCTCTGTCTCTTGTCAATTGTGTGAGCTTGCAAAAGTTTCTTAACTTTCCTGGGTGCCTCCATCTGTAAAATGACGATAATGTTGATCACTCATTCATAAGGTCATTGTGAGGATTATATGAGTGGATAATTGTCACCTGCCTAAAATATTAGTGTCTGGCATATAGTGAGTTTTGCATGGGTTTGATTCTTGTGTTCCCTACCAGCTGAAAGCCTGTCTATACTCAAACCTGGTTCTCTTCCTGGGCTTCCCACCTCAGCTAATGGCATTACTCTGCCACCAGGGTACATCTCCCAGGGTCCTATTCTTTTTCTTTTTTCTTTCTTTCTTTCTTTCTTTTTTTTTTTTGTGATGTTTATGACAAAACCAGTTTAAAACAATTTAAATGAATTAGTTGAACATCTGACTTCCTCTCCCATTTGACTGTAAGTTTTAAGACTGCTGAGATTCTATATGTCTTGTTTCAGCAACTGGCACATAGGTATTGAATGAATGAATGAGTGAATGAATAAATGCATGAGCTCTCATTAACTATTAAAAATCAGAAAATTTAAAGAAGTTACCAAAATTGAAACCAATGGTGATGCAAGGGAAAATCATTTCATTGCTTGGTTTGAAAACTTAGCAGGAGAGGACTGAGGAGGGTTGGGTGGGGAGAGGTAGGCTTCCCTATATCTAGCCTGCCTGACTTTTTCTTCAGAATGGTGAGAAAACAATGCCTAAAAATGGCATTTGGTGCCATCTTCTAAGTGGAGCTTGGAGGGTTTCCAAGAAGAGAAGCCTTTCTAGATAGTGTTGCTTGAACAGGTCTGAGTCTTCAAGTGCTCAACTTTATTAATCAGGGTTATGGAAATATGTTTCCAGCTACCTCTGAATGTCCAACTGGAAGCCCTTCAGACTCCCAAACCGAACAAGGCAAAAATTTCTCCCATCAATTTTCTCTTCTTCCTGTGTTTGTAGCATTAACATCCTCCCCGCCCCCCAACCCTAATCAAGGGAGTCATCCTTGGTTCTGCTCTATCTCAGCCTTGTCTTGCCCAACTCTTGCCCAAGTGATAGTAAACTGGAAGCAGCCTCTAGAGCACCTTACAAAATATCTAGATGAGAAATTTTGAGTTTGTTGCAAGGTTTGGCCCAAAGAGAGGACCCCCTGTGTGGGTTCCCTTCTCTTCCAGAGAGAACATCTCGCACTCCTGGGTGGAGGTCTGCTCAGGCAAGATAGTCAGCAACAGCACAAAAAGAGGCACGGGAGTGAAGATGTCCTGGCCCATTTACATTCTTTTCCATTTGCTTACCTATATCAAAAGATTATACTTCTTTCTTCTCTCTTGGGTCAGGCTACAGCAAGAACACATCATCACTGACTTTTCTCTCTTTACCGCATCCTTGGTATCACAGAGGGATCCTTAACTTGTGCAAATACTGACCAACCCCCATGTCATAAGTACACATGCTGTCCAGTTTACCTGTGTAAAAATCAGTTTAAAAACAAACCCTCCAGCATTCAGGAATCTATAGATATCTAGGGAGTGCCCTGATGTTGTGTCAAGTGCATGATCATGGCGTGAAGACCAATCACTTTCCCTTGGGCCTAAGTTTTGGACTTTTGAGGTCCAGAAGCACTACTTCTTTAGCCTCACCTGTCTCTGTTTTCCCTAACCATTTTTGCTCTGGCTACATTGACCTTCTAAGTCTCACTTCCCCCGACATGTTGTACTTTTCACCCCCCCATCCCCTTTTGTACAATCTCCCTTCTACCTGGAATGTCCCCTTGCTGGCACCACTCTCCCCACAGACCACAGCTCGGTCATCTCATCTTCCCAAGGCTTCCCTGACCTTTCCCAACAAGGTCAAATCCCCTATCCTGTGCTCTCAAAGCCTGTGTGACCCGAGTGTCAGTTTAGACTTGTTTGTGAGATTATGTTACTGAGGCCTCTCTCCCCTACTAGATGGTAAGCTTCTTAGGACAGAAATCTCGCCGATGTGTCCTAAGAATCGAACATAGCATCTGACACATAGAGGTAACCCCCATCCCTTACACTTTCTGTTTAATGAATGAATGAATTACATAATGACAGGCAGTTCCCTAAATGCTGAACACACATAGATGAATTAGATACACAAAATCTATTTTCAAGAAGCTCACAGACCAGTGAAGGTGATGACAGAAACAGAAAGCTCTAGAAGAGTGCAATTTAAAACTTACAGATAAGAGAGAACTTTTTATTTTTTTCCCCCTTAGAGTGAATCAGAAAAAGGAGAAAGATGGCTGAATCTTAAAGGCTAATGGGGAAAAGAGAATGACAGCTTGGAGCAGGGGACAGTAAGTAAAGGTTACAGGGGCGAGAAAGTGAGGAAAGTTTTAATATGCTATAGACAGTCATCTCGGCCACCCTGCAAACGTTCCCACAGGGACTGGATGTGGAAGGCTTGCAGTAAGCATCAAAGCACCATTTTATCAATGGCTTGGCCTGGAGACCTCAGTTCAGAGCTCTGATACGGCTGAGTTGGAGGCCCCACCTCCTCCCCTAAGCCCAAATCCAGCATTTGGATTTTCACTATTTTCTATCTGTCTCACAGATCAGATGCCCTCACACCCATTGACCATCACTTGAGGGCCTTTTGTGGCCAGGATGCAAGGAAGACCTTAGTTCCGCCTTAGTTTGGGAGCTGGTCACAGGCGTGGAAGAGAAACCAGAGAGGAGGGAAGAGAGATTATAGGGGGTCAGATCTGAGCTTCTTATGACAGTGGCTCTGCCCACAATAGCTTCTGCTCAGCAATCAGCACCCCAGTCCCTCCAAGAGCAGCAAAGAAGGAGATAAGCAGAGGGAGGGCCAGCAGGCAGGAAGGTGTAGGGCAGTGGTTCTCAATCTTCCTAATGCCGTGATGTATTTTCATTGTTACAAAGGGGTTGCGACCCACAGGTTGAGAACCGCTGGTGTAGGGGGAGAGGAAGAGAGAGGTGCTATTCCCTACACTCTCTGCCTAGGGGAAATAATGGGAGATAGAGCTATTCTGTTTCTTCTCTCTGACGCAACTTTCCTTTTTAACCCTTAGTCAAACCTCAAAGGTGGGCACAATCTGAAATAGCTCATGGACCACTGTGACTATGCCTTTCCCAAAGACTGCCTCTTCCTAGGGCCGAGACCCTGATCCCTCTAAACCAGTACAAAACTGCTCTTGCCTTTGACTGATGCTTGGCTTATGGGTATAAGAGATACCTCTTTCATTGAAGAGAAATGGTCCCTAGGGCGAGACTGGGAGCTGGCCTGTCTGAAACTCTGTCTGCAGTAGCAGACTTCATATGGTCAGTCCACGGGGCTCTCTGTCCCGCCTACTCCTGCCCCAGACCAGAGTCAGCCCTTGACCCTGAAGCCGGCTATACAAGGTGAGGCTTGAGGGTGGCTAGTTTCCTGTTTGCCCCAGATTCTGCCTTTTCCCCTCTACCTTTCTCTACCTCCTAACCCACCCTTGTCATTTGTTCAATCTTTTATCTACTTGTTTCCCTATCTTTAGTCCTAACCAGATTTTTTAAGTATCTTTGACATAGGAGTTGAGTCTTACTTCTCTGTGTATTCTCTCCCGTGCCCACACTAAACTTTTTCTACCAAATTATCATGCTTATTTTGCACAATATAGTGAAATATATATATAGGGAAATTAGGAGATTCTGCTACTTAAGCTGAGTGACCATGGGCAAGTTACTGAATATGAGATTTCACCATCGGGCCTCTCTAAGGAGTACCATAATGGGGTACTCCTTAGAGATAATGGTACCATCTCATAGAGCTGATATAAGAATTAAATGACAGGGCTACGCCTGTGGCTCAGTGGGTAGGGCACCAGCCCCATATAACAAGGGTGGAAGGTTCAAACCCGACCCCGGCTGAAGTGCAACAAAAAAATAGCCAGGTGTTGTGGCGGGCACCTGTAGTCCCAGCTACTCGGGAGGCTGAGGCAAGAGAATCGCCTAAGCCCAGGATTTGGAGGTTGCTGTGAACTGTGTGATGACACGGCACTCTACTGAGGGTGATAAAGTGAGACTCTGTTTCTACAAAAAAAAAAAAAAAAAGAATGAAATGACATGTGTGTAAAGGGCTTAGTTTGATGTAAGAGCACAAAAAGTATTAGCTATGATTATTGGTGTATTTATTAAGTGGTATCACTAACAGATTTCCCTTTCATGGGCTCTCTCTGACAATGAATGGATTATGTATAAATGTTGAGACAAGGCTGGGGAAGGGCAGAGGGAAGGCAGATAGAAGCCCTCAGATTTCCTTCACCCAAGCCTGCTATGAATAAAACTTGTTAGCTTGAGTTTGGGGTTTAGAAGAATAAGAACAGTGAGCAGAAAGATAAACAGGGATGCGTCAGTCTTCTCTGAAAGCTAAGGCATTACCTTGTTTTCCTTTTAAAATAAAATGGGTCAGCTAGGTGAAATTGTGTGCATCATCTAAAGACACCAGATGGGGCTCGGCACCTGTAGCTCAAGTGGCTAGGGCGCCACCCATATACACCAGACCTGGTGGGTTCGAATCCAGTCTGGGCCTGCCAAACAACAATGACAAATACAACCAAAAAATAGCCGGGCGTTGTGGTGGGTGCCTGTAGTCCCAGCTTCTTGGGAGGTTGAGGCAAGAGAATCACTTAAGCCCAGGAGTTAGAGGTTTCTGTGAGCTGTGACACCATGGCACTCTACCCAGGGCAACAGCTTTAGACCCTGTCTCAAAAAATAAAATAAAAGAAAAGAAAAGAAAATAAATTAAAATAAAATAAAGATACCAGATGGGCAGCTTTGAAGGGAAGGCTGCCCCATATCTGTGTCCTCAGGACAAGGGTCTCCTTTCTGAATTTCATAGCATACACGCCTTCTCATGTAGGAGGAATTACAGTCATCAGGCAGGTGAACGTTCTGCTATGGTATTTGTGCATGTTTCTCTTTGTTTTCTTCGGTAGAACCTCCTGATTAAGGAACAGAGTCAAAGAGATGTGGCTGCAAACTAGAGTTCCCCTACTCACTCTGGGTGATCTTAGACACATTACCTTAATCTCTTGGAGCCTCAAAGTCTTCGTCTGAAAAACGGGGTCAATATTGGTTGGTTTTTGTATTAGGTGACATCGCATATACAAAGTGGCATGTGCATACAAAGTGCTAAAAACAGAAAGGTGGCTGCTAGTGGTGGCGGCAGTAGTTAACAGTGTTAGCAGCAGCAGTGGGATAGTGGTAGGAGCAGGGACAGTAGTGATAACAGAAATAGTAGCAGCAATCATAGCAGTGATGGTGGCAGTCATCTTAACAGGGATGTTTTCTGCTGACTTCTCCTAGCTTTATTCTCTCTCATAAGTTTCTATCATCTGAGTTCATCTTAGCAACCCCTGAGAAGCTTCTAAGTAATTCAGTACACATCAGGGATTCGGGATTCAGAATGAGAACGTGCCACCTCAAAGTACCTTGTGACATGTGAGCTCCACATTAAGAAAACAAAGGAATGCTGCCTCGTCGTGGGGTTATATGTTGGTACCTGGGTTTATCTTAAAAACAGGTGGAGACTGGTTATAAAAAAAAAAAAAAATAAAGAAAATCCCATGTGGGCTGTAACTTATCTGCAAGTCTACCTTAAGTCCAGTTCAAGTTCTTCAAGTGTTTTCCCTGCACTCTCTCCTAGTATTTTTATAGTTTCATGTCTTTTTTTTTTTTTTTTTTGAGACAGAGCCTCAAGCTGTCACCCTGGGTAGAGTGCTGTGGCATCATAGCTCACAGCAACCTCCAACTCCTGGGCTTAAGTGATTCTTTTGCCTCAGCCTCCTAAGTAACCAGGACCCGGCTACCATAAGTACCTTAAGTACCATATCATCTTGTCATTACTGAAGGGTGGCAAAGACCTTGGTAGCATTATATGGTACATGTTCAAATCAAACCCTGGAAGGACAAAAGGGCTGAGTGCTTGAGCTTGAGATCTTTGCTAGCAAATAGCCACTAACTCCAGCCAAGCATATCCATTCCTGCAAGAGGATAAAACACATTGAAAAAACACCCACCGTTCAGCTGTGATCCTATATCATTTTCTTTGCTCATTGATTCCTTGTTGAAACTTCTGGTGAAACTAATTTGAAAGAAAGTTGGTGTTTTAAAAGGGGGCAGGTAGGGGTTCATATTTCCTGTGTGTCTCAGTAGGCTGTTGGCCAGCAATAATGAGCATCAGAAAGCTATGTCCTTTCTACCAAAATCACTTTCAGTATGAAAACCACATGTGACCTCAGACGGAACCTATTATAAGTCTCTCCTACATGTCACTGGGAGAATAAGGCCAGCAGACAGGTTCTGGGGAGCATTGCTTGTTTAATGGAGGTGCCAGTGGTCATTCTGGGGTGTATATATTCAATAGCTCTTGCCCTCCAGCAACCCTGCAGAGCTGAGTTTATCCCCTACAGATACTGGTGGGTGGCAAAGTGTGAACAGAGCTGGAGATTGCAGAAAGTCTTGTGTCTAACGGCAGTAGTTTTGATCCTCCAACTAGGAGAGGTTGCTGGAAAGAATGAAGGCTATAAAGGAATTTTGTAATGACTTAATCAAGTTCTGGGCCTGTGATTGGGTCCTAGGAATTTTTCCTTTCTGTCTGGATCAGAAGGAGTTTTGCCAAAAGTTTGACTTTCCTTTGGGAGCGGTCTACATAGGGTAAACCATGTCCAGCAAGGTACCCACCTGTGCCCAGAGCTTACCACAGCTGCTGTGCTCCCTGGAATCTCTGCTTCTCTGACATCCCAAGCCCTGATCCCAGCACGCAACAACTTGTAGGGCACACCTACGATCTACTTGGATAAA
This sequence comes from Nycticebus coucang, assembly GCF_027406575.1. Taxonomy (NCBI): domain Eukaryota; kingdom Metazoa; phylum Chordata; class Mammalia; order Primates; family Lorisidae; genus Nycticebus; species Nycticebus coucang. Next base: position 93,659,807 of record NC_069791.1, on the reverse strand, counting down.
AATGTAAAAAAAATTAAAATGTAATCAGATTTGCTGACAAAAGCATAAAATGCAGAAAAATGTAAAGAAGGACAAGTAATCACATATAATCTCACAATCCCGGGATAACCATTATTCACATTTTTCTGAGTTTCCTTACAATTGTATTATTGCATTTTTAATGAATTGATGGTGATAAAATATTATGGCTTTCTTATTTTACATATTTCATCTAATATTATACCATGAGAACATTGTCAAGTCATTAAAATGGTCTAAAACATTATTTTAACATCTGCATTATAGTCCATTAAATAGATTTACAATAATTTACTCAATTAGTCCCTTATTATTAGACATTTAAGTTCTGTCCAATTTTTTACTTTAATTTTTTTAAGTGTCACAGAGAACATTTTTGTACATAAACCTCTTTCCTCATCTCTGATTATTTCCTTAGAAGTGAAATTACTGAATCAACAATGAGAAAAACAGAAATATCTAATGAGCCAAAAGCAGTAGAATTGTTATATGAACTTTAAAAACCCTTGCATAATTGTTATAGATTTTTTAAACACTACATTAAAAACATCTTTCTTAAGATGTTCTTCACCCTGGGGCAAGTCACATCTGCCAACTTTTAGCCAAAATAGCTAGACTGCGATTGGAAAGGAATGCTTATTTAGACTATGACTTCTGCATTGAGAAATTACTGCAAATAGTTAGCATCATTAAATGGTTTGCCCTGGAGCATTTCCCTCACTTTTCCTTTCTCATAGATTATCCCCAGGAATCATCACTGACGTGTTCACATTTAATGGCAGTGCTAGGAAAGAAACGTGGATTTCTTCCTGACTCCCAGAGCCATATACACCATCGTATCACTTAATTTGAATAGATGAGTAAGCACTTAACTCTTTTACTATCTTGACTGGTCATTGACATTTAAAAATGAGTCAATGCAATAGACATTTCACTGTCAGACAAAGAGTTTCTGGGGATCTTGTATAAAAAAGTACATGACTATATCTAAAAGGAAAAATAAGTCATTGATGAAACCAGAATCTATGATTTCATCAAATATAAGGAAAAGAAAGAACTCAGTCCTTATGTGCATTGCAGGATAGAATGTCAATTCAAATTATTTGACGCTTGAATATTAAAGAAAGAAAACCATGTTTCTTAGGTAACTTTTGTCTGTATAAGTGGTCTCATATGATTTACCTCTTTTTAGTTGGTGTGGTAAGTCTCCATTGTCTGTCATGGGTCAGTGTCCCTGCCCCATTGCAATGTGACAAGTTTGGGGCAATGGAATTTGGGAAAATGTGACAGAGTGTGGGTTTAGACTTAGAGCCTATGATGTAAGAGGCCCCCTGTGTTTCTAATCACCCTTCTTATATTACTATTATCATCATGAAAGGACATGCTTCAAGCAGTGAGCACAGAGTATACCTAAACCCAACTTACAGCTTGAAACAGAGACATCTTAGCTAACCCACAGACTCATGAGCAAAACAATAAACTGATACATTTATATAATAAAAATAATATTTAATTCATAAATATCATCCTAAACCAACAAGAATCTGAGGTTTGTCACACAGCACTAATGCCACAATAACTGACTGATACATATAACTGACATTTTTGAACCTGCTCACATTCTGTGCTTTTGTCCCATTCTCAAAAATGGCTTGTTAATGCTACACAGAGAAGTGATCATGACTTTGTAAATTATAAACTACATTATAATTGACAGACTATTTTACAGGCTATTGTTTATTTCTACTCATGTATTGCTTAACAATAGGGATACGTGACTCAGTGCCTGTAGCTCAGTGGTTACAGCACCAGCCACATACACCGAGGCTGGCGGGTTCAAGCCTGACCCGGGCCTGCTAAACAACAATGAAAACTGCAATAAAAAAAAAATAGCCAGACATTGTGGTGGGTGTCTGTAGTCCCAGCTACTTGGGAGGCTGAGGCAAGAGATTCGCTTAAGCCCAAGAGTTTGAGGTTGCTGTGATCTGTGATGCCACAGCACTGTACACAGGGTGACAAAGTGAGACTCTTTTTTAAAAAACAAACCAATAGGGATACATTCTAAGAAATGCGTTAGGCAATTTCCTCATTGTGTGAACAACATAGAGTCTACTTACACAAATCTAGGTCTCACCTACTACACATCTAGGCTATAGGGTATAGCTTATTGCTCTAGACTACAAACCTGTACAGTATATTACTATACTGAATAGTGTGGACGATTATAACACAGTGGTAGTATTTGTGTATCTAAGCCTTGGAAAGGTACAGTAAAAATAGTTTTACAGTTAACTTTCTTTAATAAGTAGGAGTACACTCCAGGAAAAAACAGTAGAAAGTATAGTATAGCAAATACATAAACCAGTAACAGAATTATTTATTATCATCAAGTATTACATACTTGACATCTGTGGTTCCCACCCCCCAGGACACAAACCAGTAGTAGTCTGTTGCTGTTAGGAACTGGGCCACACTGCAGGAGGTGAGCAGTGGGCAAACAAGCAAAGCTTCAACTGTATTTATACCTGCTCCCCATCACTCACTTCACTGCCTGAGCTCCGCCTCCCGTCAGATCAGTGGCAGCATTAGGTTCTCATGGGAGCACAAACCTACCGCAAACTGCGTGTGCGAGGGATCCAGGTTGCATGCTCCTTATGAGGACCTAATGCCTGATGACATGAGGTGGAGCTGAGGTGACTATGCTAGCACCAGGGAGCAGCTGCAGATATAGGAAAGGAGAGTCAAGTTACAAGAAGACAAGTTTAGGGCTCCCACGGATTCTGTGTTATGGTGGATTGTATAATTATTTCATTATACACGGTGTCCCTAAATTTTGTGTACAATTTACAACGTTAAATGACCTTAGATTGCACATGAACTTTATGTCCATGCTTTATATTACAATGTATAATAATATAATCAATGTAATATGCTTGAATCATCTCGAAACCACTTTCCACCCTCCGGATCCATGAAAAAACTATCTTCCATGAAACCAGTCCCTGGTGCCAAAAAGGTTGGGGACTATTGCTGTACATAATTCTATGTGCACACCATCCAGCCTCTCCACAAACATGTGCCCAATGCATTGCATTACAATGTTACCCTGCCTATGTATGACGTCACCAGGTGGTAGGAATTTCTTAACTCCGTTATAATCTAAAGGGATCACCATTGTATATGCAGTCTCTCATTGGCCAAAATGTGAGGTGGCACTTGACTATAATTCTCACAACAGGAAATGAAGTCCAGAGACACAATATGACTTGTATCAGGTCACACATTGACCACAAAATAGGACAGGGGCTTGCACTCACGTGAAATCAATTAATAAGACAGCCCCTCACACACACACACACACACACACACACACACACACAAAGAACTACAAAGAATATCAATACAAATGGTCCATTGAAATTTAGCTGTAAAACGTTGACGATAAATACCCTCTGGAGATTATTGCCAGTTGGAATGGATAACAAGGAGAATCACATCGATGTGGTTAGAAAATTCTATTGGATTTTCATTGGCAGCCATTCATTCCATTCCTCTGTATTCAGGGAGGAATCTGACATGTCAATGTTATTTGAAAAGCAAAGCTTGCATTTCCTAGGGAAATTCTTCCCCTGTGACACCCTGGGTACAGCTCTGTGGCCACATAAAATGTTGCGGTAAACAACTCAATATATATTTCAAACGTTAATTGCCTTCTCAGACCTTGGAATTTCTCACTGAGCTCACTCACAAGTTTTATTGAGGACATAAAATTTATTGTGTTGACATACCCTTTAAAGTGCTGAATTCATCAAGGCCAAACCAAGCCTGCATGACATTACGGAGAGAGTCAAGTTTTTTTTTTTTTTTTTGTATTGGAAGTTTTGTTCTGCACTTATCCCTTACATCACAACCCAAATTAAGTTGCAAAGTGGAGATGAAATACTCACACTTTTTTTTTTTTTTTTTGTAGAGACAGAGTCTCACTTTATGGCCCTCGGTAGAGTGCCGTGGCCTCACACAGCTCACAGCAACCTCCAACTCCTGGGCTTAAGCAATTCTCTTGCCTCAGCCTCCCAAGTAGCTGGGACTACAGGCGCCCGCCACAACGCCCGGCTATTTTTTGGTTGCAGTTTGGCCGGGGCTGGGTTTGAACCCACCACCCTCGGTATATGGGGCTGGCGCCTTACCAACTGAGCCATAGGCGCCGCCCAATACTCACACTTTTTAAAAGAAACATGACCAACCCTTTCCAGGCCCATTCGCATAGAACTGTAATGGAGCAGCATTATCCGTTCCTAAGTCTGGGCCTTAGCACAGACAAGATGCTGAGAATGTGCATTTGAAATGTCTCAATCCAGAGTTGGAGGGGCCCCTTGAGATGCTCAGATAAAAAGATTTTGCTTATGAGACTTTTTGATTTGTTTAAAGAGAAGTTCATTGTGATATGATGCCTTAAACTAGTCATTATTCAAAATGTTGTGAGAAGCTTTGCTTGCAACTCACATGTGCCTGGTGAAGAGAATATCTTAGTTGTAAGAGACCCCAAAACATAGGAGATGGCCCAGCCTTCTGTGAAGTCTCAGCAGAGAGAAAGGGATTAGGATGCTTTCAGAATATACAGAAATGGCCCAACAATCATAGACAGTAGGTTGATAACAAATACCATTCAAAGAGTTATAAAAATTCCAGTGAAGAAACAAAGCACAGCTGAGAGGTACCCAGCCCAACCCAGCCCCAAGGACAATATCCTGGAATCACACATCAGTTTCACTTCCTCATTTACTGAAACACAAATATTTATTAAGAACTCTGGAGTCAAAATGCTTGGGTTCAAATTCTGACACCTCCACTTACATGTGATAACCTCGTGGGCAAATTAACTCTTCTCTGTCTCAGCTTCACATCTATAAGATGATGATATGACAATATTTTTCTTGTAGGATCTTTGGAAAGATAAAGGAAGTTAGCACGACACTTGCTTTATGCTGGGCAGCTGCTTAAAATATCTTAATTAGGATTATGTGCCAGGTACTAGGAGTAAGCAAAACATTCGCGTTTCTGTGTGGATCTTACATTTTGGTCACAGAGATGATCCCCTAAATGTATGATCTGGTGTGAAAAGGCCTTAGGATGGCATTTAGTCTGATGAAGACATGCCTGGATGCCATGGTATCTGCCCCACTCATCGGTAGGAAGAGGCAAACCCATACTGACCCAGAGATGACCACCCCAGTTTGACTCTGTGTGCTAGTTATCTGCTGCTATATAACAAAATTACCTTCACCCCAAAACTTAATGACTTAAAACACAAACATGTATTCTCTCAGTGATTCTATTGGTCAGGAACCTCAGAGCAGCTTGGCTGGGCATCTCTAACTCAAGGTCACTCATGTAGTTGCAGCTGGCAGTCAGGGCTGCAGTTTTTACCTGAGCACACCTGAGGGGATCAACATCCAAAGCTACTTAGGTAGATTTTGGCAGGCCACAGGCCTCAGTTCTTGCCATGTGGGTCTCTATACAGACCTGCCTCATAAGATGGAAGCTGGCTTTTTTTTTTTTTTATTAAATCATAACTTTGTGCATTGATGCATTTATGGGGTTCAGTGTACTGCTTTGATATACAATGAGAAATGTTTACATTGAACTAAGTAACACATCCATCACAATTATACTCTTCTTAACAGTTTTGAAATGTACCATTGCATCATGCACATTAGGTGAGGTCCCCCCAAATACCCCACCTCCTCCCATTTCCCCCCTCTGCTCCCCTCTCTCTCCTCTTCCCTTCTACTTTCTGGACTATAGTTACGTTTTGCCATTTATATGAACATGTAGGTGATTATATATTGATTTCATAGTAGTACTGAGTACATTGGATACTTTTATTCCCCATTCTTGAGATACTTTACTAAGAAGAATATGTTCCAGCTCCATCCAAGTAAACATAAAAGATGTGAAGTTTCCATCTTTTTTATGGCTGCATAGTATTCCATGGTGTTCATATACCACAATTTGTTAATCCATTCATGGGTCAATGGGCACTTGGGCTGTTTCCATGTCTTGGTTATTATGAATTGGGCTACAATAAATATTCTGGTGCAAATGTCTTTGTTGTAAGATGATTTTTGATCATCTGGGTATGTACCTAGTAGAGGAATTACAGGATGGAATGGTAGGTCTACTTTTAGTTCCTTGAGTGGTCTCCAAACTTCTTTCCAAAAATGTTGTATTAGCTTGCATTCCCACCAGCAGTGTAGAAGTGTTCCCTTCTCTCTGCATCCTCGCCAACATCTGTAGTTTTGGGATTTTGTGATGTGGGCTAATCTTACTGGAGTTAGATGATATCTCAAAGTGGTTTTGATTTGCATTTCTCTGATAATTAAGGATTATGAGCATTTTTTCATGTGTTTCTAGGCCATGAGCCTGTCTTCATCAGAGAAGTTTCTGTTCAACTCTCTTGCCCACATAGAAATAGGGTTATTTGTTCTTTTCTTATTGATTAGTTTGAGTTCTCTGTAGATTCTAGTTATCAGATCTTTGTCGGAAGCACAACCTGCAAAAATATTCTCCCATTCGGAAGGCTGTCTGTTTGCTTTACTTACTGTATTCTTGGCTGTGCAAAAGCTTTTTAGTTTGATCAGATCCCAGTAATGTATTTTTGGTGTTGCTTCAATTGCCCAGATGGACCTCCTCATAAAATATTCTCCCAGGCCAATTTCTTCAAGTGTTTTTCCTGCATTCTCTTCTAGTATTTTTATAGTTTCATGTCTTAAGTTTAAATCTTTTATCCAGTGAGAATCAATTTTTGTTACTGTGAAAGGTAGGGGTCCAGTTTCAGTCTTCTACAGGTCGCCAGCCAGTTCACTTAACACCATTTGTTAAATAGGGAGTGAGGCTGGCTTTCCCTGGATTGAATGACATAAGAGAAAGTGAAAGAGAGAGAGAGGAGAAGAGAAGAGAAGAGAAGAGAAGAGAAGAGAAGAGAAGAGAAGAGAAGAGAAGAGAAGAGAAGAGAAGAGAAGAGAAGAGAAAATAGAGGCCACAGTCTTTTTATAACCTAACCCTTGAAGTGACAGCTCATCATTTCTGCCATATTTCATTTGAGGGAAGTCAGTCAATAAATAAGTGCAGCCCACACTCAAGGGCTGGGAAGTAACACAGAGCATAAATGTCAGGAGCCACTGGAGCCCTCCTAAATACCATCTGCCATGGTCTGTGGGATTGGTTAAGGCTAATTGGAAGGAATTTGGTAAAAGCACAGGAAGCACAGAGAACTGGATATGCAAAGACTCAGAAACAAGAAAGAAGATGGGTAAATTCAAAGATTTAATAGGGAGAAAAAAAGAGACAGAGAGAGGAAGAGGGAGAGAGAGGGAGGGAGTGAGGGAGAGACAAGAAGGAAGGAAGGAAGGAATTCTGCTGTCCAATGCCCTTATCACAAACCACCAAGCTCAAATCAAAAACAGGGAGGGAAGTCAGTCAATCCATTAAGTAAATATCCACTCAAATGCCTTTTCTTTAAAGAGAAAACTTTTGGACCACCATATTAGTGTTGCCCATGGCACATTATTCCATTATATAATTGCATTTTCATCATTGTATGGCATAGTCTTATTTATTTTCCTGTTATTATGTTTTCCCACCCACTACATGGCAACCTCTGGGAAGGCAGGGATCTTGCCTGCCTCCAGTACACAACAAATGCACTAGAACCTCTCTAAGTCAACCACCCAGGGGACTACAACAAACTGGTCAACATAAGCAGGTGATCAATATAAGGGACTTCCATTGAGTACATGTGGTGCATGGCTGGTCTATGAAAATTAGGTCAAGTTAAGGAGGTGGTCAGTGTAGGGAGATGGTCAACTATGGAGATTCTATTATATTTATCAAATGATCTCTGTATAACAAGAGGTACATCTGGCCTCAGTGTCCCTGAAATGTGGTTAGAAAGACCAGGGCAGGAACAGAACACAGTTAAGAAAAAAATATTTGCCATGATTTTTGTCTTTAATTGCAATCTGGTTAGAAAACCAAAGAAGCCAGAGGACTCTCAGTGAAGAGCTCCAAGGGTGTTGTGGATTTGGTAAGGTCTGTTTAAGGGGTTATAGGGTGGGAGCAGATGTTAAATAGGTAAAGTAGGATCAGATTCAGAGAACTTGGTAAAGCTAAGCAGAGGACCTGCCAAGAGCTGAAAGCCAATTCCAGTTCATTGCCAGTGGTCTGGCCATCTTGTATACCGAGGCTGGTGTGTCTCTCTACACCTTGATCAAACAGCTAAACAATTCATGGACACTGCCAGGCTTTTCCCATCTGTCTCTAAAAATATCCTCAATAGTTTTGTGAGAGAAATACTGCATCTCTCACAAAACTATGTATGTGTCTCTTTAGAAGAATTTGCTGCCAACTCATTTTCCAAACATGAATGAACACCCTCGAAGAGAATCTAGTTCCCTTTACTCTGATTTTGGGCACAAACAACAGCCTGTCGATGAGTGATAGGACAGCCTGGGGATTTCCACAATAGCTCAGCTTGGGCCAAGTGCCCATTCCTAAACCAGTTCCTCTGGCAGGAGAGTGGAATTCTCTGATAAGCCAAGCCCAGAACATGTGACTGCCCCATTGTCCTTGAGAGAGGTCAAGTCATATGGTTTAGAAACTGAAAGAAGATGGTGCCTCAAATTAAAACTGGAATGCCTTTGGCCAAAGATGTTGATTCTAAGAAGACAAAAAGCAAATGTTCACATAATATCCTGAACCACCCTAAGCAAACTATGTTGCATTTCTAAGTATAGTTCTTGGTATCACAGTCCCTTAAGAGGGACTTTTACACACTGAAACGAAGACTGTGTGGGAAAGTAGAGATGGTTTAAACTAGAATCCAGGGAGGGAACCCCAGGGCATGTCTGTACCTACCACATATTCCATAAAGAAAGAAAAATAGTATTTGCTGTATGTCAATTAAGAGTAGGATGAAGAATACAGTAGGTGCTCAATAGATGTTTGTTACAAATGGCAGAAATCCAAAAAGAAAGAGAACTCTTTTTTTTTTTTTTTTGTAGAGACAGAGTCTCACTGTACTGCCCTTGGGTAGAGTGCCGTGGCGTCACACGGCTCACAGCAACCTCTAACTCTTGGGCTTACGCGATTCTCTTGCCTCAGCCTCCCGAGCAGCTGGGACTACAGGCGCCCGCCACAACGCCCGGCTATTTATTGTTGTTGTTGCAGTTTGACCGGGGCTGGGTTTGAACCCGCCACCCTTGGCATATGGGGCCGGCACCCTACTCACTGAGCCACAGGCGCCGCCCAGAAAGAGAACTCTTATAGATGAAAAGAGACCAAAGAACATGTATGTACCAATAATCACATTTCCATTTCCCTTGGGAAAATAACTAGAAACTGGCTAGCAGGATCATGTGTAGGTGAATGTATTAGTTTCTATTGCTGCTGTAACAAATTACCACAAACGTAATGGCTTAGAACAATGCAAGTATCTTATAGTTACAGAGGTCAGAAGTTTAGAATATGATTCACTGGGCTAAAATCAAGGCATTGGCAGGCCTGCACTCCTTTAGGAGGCTCTAGAGAAGGCCCTCTTGCCTTTTCCCACTTCTAAAAGTTACCTGCATTCCTTAACTTACAACCCCTGCATCTCCTTCAAAGCTAACAGTATAGCATCCTCAGATGTCTTTCTCTGACCTTCCTGCCTCCGGCTCATAAGGATCCTTTGTCATTGTACACTGGGCCACACAGACAGCCAACATAATCTTTCCATCTCAAAATCATGAACTTACTCACATCTGCAATGTCCCTTTCCTATGTAAGATAACATGTTCACAGGTTCCAGGGATTAGCGTGTGGACATCTTTGGGCGGAGGCATTCTTTTGCCTGCCATGGTGTTTACTTAACTCTTTAAGGAACCACCAAATTGATCTCAAAGCGATTCTACCATTTTACATCCCCACCAACAGCATGTGAGAGTTTCAACTGCACCTCATCTTCACTTCCGCTTGCCATGCTCATTGCTTTTAAATCGTAGCCATTTTAACAGGGGAGCAGTGCTATCTTATTTCTGGTTTTAATTTGCATTTTCCATGAATAAAGATGCTGTGTATATTTTCATGTGCTTATTTGCTATCTGTATTATCTCCTTTGAAGAAAGGGCTATTTAAATCTTTTGCCCACTTTTAATTGGGCCCTTTACCTTGTTATTGAGTTTGAGAGTTCTTTATGTACTCTGGATATACTAGTAAGTCTTTTGATGTCCCTGTGCTTTGCAAACATTTTCTTCCAATGTCTTATTTTTTCCTTAACAGCCTCACTTATAAAACCAGGTATAATCCAAACATTCATTAACAGGTGAGTAGATAAACACATGGTGGTATTTCCAACTAACAGAATGTTATACAACAATGAAAAGGAATAAGCTGTTTATATACCCAACACTATGGATCAATCTCAAAGTAATGATAATTATGGAGAAAGCAAGACAAAAATTATGATTCCATTTATATAAAATTCCAGAAAATACAAACTAATCTAATGACAGAAAAAAGACGATGTCTGTATAGGGATGGGGCAGGGCTAGGTGAGGTGCAGAGGGCAGGAGAGAGGGATTGTAGAGGTTATAAGGAAACTTTTAGAGTGATGTGTTCATGATCTTGATTGTGTTTATGGTTTCATAGTTATGTATATATGTCAAACCTACCAAACCCACACTCTGAATACGTACAGCATATTATGTGGTAGTTATACTTTAATAAGCCTGTTATTTAAAAAGATGACTTAAGAAACTAAGTGCAATACATAGATCTTATTTTGATCTAAGCTGAAAGAAATCAACTGTAAAAGGAAACAAGTTGGGGAAATATGGACACTGGCTGGATATGAATGATATTAAGGAATTGCCACTAATTTTTTAATCATGTCAACACGATAAAAAATTTCAGTCCTTATCTCTCAGAGAGGTACACTGAAATATTAGCTGATAGAGTAATGCGATGTCTGAGATCTCCTTTCAAATAACCCCAAGCAGGATGGAGGGTGGAGATGAAGCAAGATTGGCCACACACTGCTAATTGTTAGAACTGAGTGACAGGCACCTAGAAGCTATTCTAGAGAGAATTCTCTCTAACCTGATGTATGGTCCATCCTATAAAGTTAAAATGTTTTGATTTTTAAAAATGATTGTCACATGATTGATACAAGATTGTCACATGATTGATACAAGAAGGCATACTTTGACTCGATACACGATTGATACTTTCTAAAAACAATGCCTTTCTGAAAATAGAATAAAATAAAAAATTTTATAAAAATAATCTGCCTGGAAATTTAGTAAGTGAGTTAGAGAAGAAAAGGAGTTGAGATTCCAGAGACCCCACAGGCCAAATCTAGCTTTCCTCCTGCAAGCTAAGAATTTTTTCCCCATATTTAAATAGTGGAAAAATTTTTCTTTGCATGTTATAACCACATGAGATTTTATTTTAGGATTCATAAAGCTTCATTGGAACACAACCATGTCCACTTATTTGCCTATTGTCTATGGCCCCTTTTACATTACAATAGCAGAGTTGAAAAGTTGTCACCAAGACTGTATAACCCACAAAGACTATCTGGTTTGTTACAGAAGATGTCTGCTGACTCTTGATACAGAAGATAATCTTCAAACTAGAAGATGTTTTCCTAAGTAGACCAAACTTCAGGAAGGGGTGGGGGGGGAGGTGAAAAACCAGGACATGAATGAGTCCAGCTTTCAACTCTGTCTCTCCCATCAACAGGGACCCCAAGGATCAGGGGAAGAAGGTCACATTTCCAAGAACAGTGAGCTGAGAGTGGGGATGGAGGTTTATCCTCCAGCTTCAGGGTTCAGCATCTTCTTGTGGACAATGTTAGAGCCAGTAGCTATGTTTTGAGAGCAAGGTGTGACTCTGGGCCCCCATCACTGCCTGGGCCGCTCATTTGTGTGTTTACTTGTTTATTGCCTGTCTCCCCCACTCAAAAGTAAACTCCACAGAAACAGGAACTCAGTCTACCCTGCTCACAGCCAGCTAGCATCCCTGGCATAAGGTATATGGTATAGGTCCTCCATCAATGGCAGGTTGAAAAAATACTTTTCTTCTTGCACAATGAAAACTATCTTTATTTCCAATCTAGCCTTCTTCACATGTGTCTAAATATAGCACCTGGAAATAGTACAATATGAGTATTGAGGGGATTTTGTCTACCTCGATTTCTGTACAAATCAGAATTAAGTTTAGCTCCCACTCCAGAAGGCAGCTACTGTTCAGAGTTCTGCTGAATCAGGAGCATGCCTGTCTCCTTTGTGATGAGGAATGATGTACTTTAATTTACGCTGTAACCCTGTGCAGGTGACTCACCCTCCCTGTTCTTCACATGTGTACAAATGCAGGAGCCTCATGGGGTAAAAATCAAATGAAATAATATATGTGAGATGACAGAGGACAGTGTCTGGCATCAAAACAATTGGCTCTTTCCTTCTGTTTTCAGTGACACAGTTCTTTTCCACCCTCATTATGAAAGAGCTCTGGGTTCATAGCAGCATTATTCACAATAGCTAACAGGTGGATACAACCCAAGTGTCCCTCAGCAAACACATGTGGCATATTCCTACCATGAAATCAATATTAATCAGTCATAACAGGGAGTGAAATTCTGACACATGCCACCACATAGATGAACCCCCAAAATATTAAGTAAAGTGAAAGAAGTCACAGAAGACTACAGGTTATATGACTTCATTTATAGGAAACACCGACAACAGGCAAAAACCGTGGAAACAGAGAAAAGATGAGAAGAGTGACTGTTTAATGGATTCAGAGTTTCTGTTCGGGATGGTAAAACAATTTGAAATTGATAGTGGTGAACTATGGCATTGTACAACATTGTGAATGGACTTCCTGCCGCTGAATTGTGCATTTTTAAAATGGTTGAAGTGGCAAATTTTGTGTTACATGTATTTTATCTTACAAAAAAAAAACAAAAACAAAGCACAAAGCATCGGTACTGTTAAGTGCTATAGAAATACAAAATGCTGATACAAGACATCTAGAATTCCTGGATCAGAATCTTAATTCTGCACATGGGGTGACCTTGAGCAGCCCTGGATCACCTATGATTCATTTTCCTCACCCAAAAAGGCTGAAAACATAATTTTATCTCCCACCCGTTGTCAGTACAAAAAAGAGCCCATTAACATAAGCACTTAAAAGAGTGCCTGCATACAGTAAGCGCTCAGTAAATGCTAGCTAGTAATGAGGCTACTACTGATAAGTGAGTCTATGCACACATACTCTTAGAACAGGATTTCTCGACCTAGGCACTATTGACATTTGGGGCCAGATAATTTTTGTAGTGGGGCTGCACTGTCATTGTAGGACATTCAGCAGCATCCCTGGTCTCAATCTGCTAGCTGCCAGCAGCACACAATCCCTCCCTTAAAGCTGTGACCATCAAAAAGGTCTCCAGACACTGCCAAATCCCCCTTGGAAACCAAAATTGCCCCTGGTTAAAGAGCCTTGCTTTAACGACAAACTGTATTACCGTATTACCCAAGTTGTAAGGGGTCTTAGCTGTTACCTATTTTCACAACTTTTTACCAAATCCCCAAACCCATTACACACATAAATGAGCATATATTGTATATTTAACGTATACATCATATGTATCAGAAGTTTCACAAAACAATACTTAGCCTTGTTATGGACAATGCAATGCATTCTAATATCTTAAATTCTATTATATAGCATCCTATTCTTTTTCTTAAAAAAAAAAATTCAACAAAACAGAAATACTAGTTATGACCCTTCAAACTGATTTCATGATCCACGTACAGGTTGCTACCTACAAGTTCAAAAATACCAATCTAGACAGCGCTGTTTTACTAAGAACCAAAAAAAGGTCTGAGTATTTCAGACCAATGTTCAGCCCCTGGCACCAACTCAGTGTCCCCATGAGCATTTCGGGCTGACCCTCACTGGTTCTCCAGCTTCCAAAATGGCCCAAGATGCCACGCAGTGTAGGGGAAGTCAGGATCCCAACCTCAACATGGACATAGGTTTGGGAAAATAAGGGGAAAAGTTTAATTCCAAGGGATGGAATAAGCCTTGAGTTGATTCTACATTAAAAGGTCACTTGCCCCGCCTGACCCTCTCATTCTCTCTCTTCCTCCCTCTGCTCCCCCCTGCCCCCTCTTTTTTATTTATAGCATCTTTCTCCCTCTTTCCCCCTCCCCCCTCTATTTTTATTTATAGCAAGCCCAAGTTGAGAGGGGCTGTGTCTATTTCCTAGAGGCAGCTCCCAGCCCTACCCCTTAAGGGACCTGCCTTAGCCAGCTCCTCAGAAATATAAAACTCAGACATTGCCCCAAAGAGAACAGCCAAATCCAGCCCTGGGTTGGAGTGGGAGTTGTTGGAAGAAGAGCTTTTAGATGCAATCAGTCAATCCATTTTTTATAATCTACTATTAAAGAGATAGGAGGGGGCAGCTAAAAGGACCTTTTCAAAGAGGAGAAATATTTTCTAGTTTAAAATTTAAAAGGCTGAACCATAAAATCCTTTCACAAAACACTCTCTGCATAATGTGTTTTTCCTCCCAAAAGTTACTCACCTGACGTTAATGGTGAATAATAACAGCTGACATTTACTGAGTGCTTACTGGAGGCACGGCTCAATGCTAAATCCTTTCTGTGATTATTTCATTGTCATAATCGTTTTAGGAAACAGGTGATGGTGGACCATACCCATTTCATAGATGGTGATACTGAAGCTCAAAGAGCCTAAAGGTCTTACCTTAAACAGCGTGGCTCCAGAGTAGCAACACTGGGAGTTAAACCCAAGGGGTTGCTATGAGAGCACAAGTAGTGAAAATAAGATGTGGCCAGTCAGGCTCTGGCCAACATGACCCAGCTGGTCTAGTCAGTTTAGATTCCACCTGACCTTCACCTCATGCCTCCCATTCTTGTTGTTTTGTAAATTCAGCTCTAACCTAGAGATGTGTATCTTGAGTAGTTTAGGGCAATTGATTTAGGAGATTAACTTCCAAATTGGAATGTTGTTTTGGGTCATGGGTTATACTGACTATTGTTTACTATGGGTCATGGGTTCTGCTGATTATTGTGTAAGATAAGGGTTAACATGATTTTCACTTTGAACTTTAATGAATAAAACTGTACTTTTGGAAACGGAAGAACACAACGGTCTTGGAGAGGCTACTCTCACTGTTCCCCAGAATCCTGGCCTTCTGACAAATAAAGTTTGGTGGATCTATCTCTGTCTCTGCATATTGGCTGACAGTGACAGGCAGCCGGACCCTCTTCACCCAGTAACAGCTAGAGGTAGCTTGTGAAAATACAAGAGGTCACTTCTATAGAACATACTTATACTAAAAAAATTACTTGTTGTCTATATAAAATTCAAACTTAACTGAGCACATTTTACCCAGCAGCCCTAAAGTTGAGGAATTTAAATCCAGAGTCCTTATTCTAAGCCAATTTTCCGGTGGTCCTCAAAGTCTGGTCCTTTGGACCAGCAGTGTCACCATCACATGGGAAATTGCCAGAAATCCAGATTCTCAGGATTCACCCTAAACTTACCAAATCAGAAACTCTGTAGGTGGGGCCTGAGCTCAGGAGATTTTACCCCAAAACATGACTGCTGGGTACAAAGGATACTTCGAATTAAAGGCCATTTGAGATCTGGAAGCATTGGAAGGGGCTTTCCCTCTCTCTGCATAAACCAGAATGAACTGATCAAAAGATCAAAGGGGATACCTGGCTTCCTTTCCTCTTCCCTGCTATCTCAACATATAGCTGGAAATAAAAATCAAGAAGGCTAGCACACCTGGCCCAAATCATTTACAACACAATAGCTATCCCTCAGGTTAATTTACAAGTCAACCTGCTGCCCCATCCATTTATTCATCCTTCATATACCCCACATTTCTCCCCATACCCTTCTAAAAGGCACATATGAAAATACCTAAATGTCATGGAGATATTGAGTAATCACTATGTGATTCTCCCCAAGCTCATGGTACTGGAAACCAAAGATTTCTCTTGTTAATCTGCCTTAATTTTGAGTTGATCTGTTAGTGAACTTCTAGGGGAAAGGACAGGTTTCCCCCTCCCCTATAGACCCCACAATCTGGGTTTCAACAAGCCTCCCAGGTTATTCCAATGAATGTTCAAGGTTGGCAGCACTGCAAAGTATTACCCCACCCACTATAATATTCTAAAGCAGGTACAAAATAGTCGAACTTTAAATCGAGCCCACAAACATGAATCTTAAGGTTTTCCCACGACATCCTTTCCTTCTTCTCTTTTCTTTAACTAGTCAAGTCCTACATACATCAACCTCCATTTCTCAGCAAAATGCCTAACAATACACTCCACTCAAAGCACATCCCCAAGTTTATCTGGTGTTTTCTCATAGACCTTCATTCATTTATTTATTCATTCATTCATGCAGGCACTCATGCAGTCCACAAAACTCTGTTAAGTGCCTTGGATGGCTAATTGCATACGTCAACTTGACTGGGCTAACATCATCCAGATAGGTAGTGAAACATTATCTCTGCCTGTGTCTGCAAGGTGTTTCTGATTCATCCTGAAGCCAGAAAAGTGGTCTTCAAGGTGGGGTCTGAGAAGCTAAGCGGAATCAGTACAGCTGACCCAGTCTGTTTAGCTCATATTCTTCCTCTCCCCTTAACCCCTGTGATTCTCTAGTTACGGGTTCACCATGACTGTGAAAATGTTGGTCTTAGGAGACTTTGGGGAAGTAGTCACATAGACAATAGGTGTTGTGATATTGGTAAAGGTTACTTTGATGATATGATATTTCCTCTGATGATTCCCTTCCCAAGTAAAAATTATCTTGATGATGTTTAAACATTTTGCCTTGTTAGAATGAAGACTAGTTTGATGTTGTTTTCTTTTAGATAAAGTTAAAATTTTCTAGGTTCATTTCCTGGTAATCCCAATATTAAAACTATTAGAATTGTAACTGAGGCAGCACAGAATTGAGAGACTCTCTGGAGTCTCCAAGACTGTTCTCCAGACATGCTGGCCTTCTGATAATAAAGCTTTTTTGAACCTAAACCCCGTGTCTGCATATTGACTGAGCAGAGACAAGTGGCTGGACCCTCTTCATCGGGGAACATTTTGACTAAGTGAAGAAGATTTACCCAGAGTGGGCAGGCATCACCCAATCCGTTGAGGGCCTGGGCAGAAGACAACGAGAGGGTGAATTTGCTCTCTCTCCATCTGACCCTGCTCTCAGACATCAGTGCTACTGGTTTCTGGGTCTTACACCACCTGGACAGACACTTACACCACTGGCTTTCCAAGTTCTCCAGCTTACAGGTGGCATATCATGTGTTTCTCATCCTCCACACTCAGGTGAGACAATCTCTCAGAATCAATTTCTTTCTATGTATCTACACATATGTATATGTGTGTGGTATATATATATCTATATATATTCCTTTTTTTTTTGTAGGGTTTTTTTTTGGGGGGGGGACAGGGCTGGTTGAACCCGCCACCTCCAGCATATGGGACTGACGTCCCATTCTTTTGAGCCACAGGTGCCACCCAACCTATATACATTCTTTATTCTATTTTAATCTTTTTTTAGAGACAGAATATTGTTCTGTCACCCAGACCAGAGTGCAGTGGTATGATCATAGCTCACTGTAACCTTGAGCTCAAGCGATCCTCCCATTTCAGCCTCCCTAATAGCTAGAACTACAGTAGGTGCATGTCTGTAGTCTCACTATGTTGCCCAGGCCTGTCTTGCACACCAAACTTCAAGGAATCCTCCTGCCTTGGCTTCCTAAAGCCACCAGGTGCAGCCTGTATCTCTATATATTCTATTTCTCTGGAGAAATCTGACTAATACATTGCCCACTATGGGGCAGGCACTGTGCTGTATACTGAGCACAGTTTACTTTATATTAAAGTTGATTTAATAGATCTGTTTCCTGCACTAAGTTAAGAACCACTAGGAAGATAGGGAGGAGAAATCTTTTTAATGTCTGAAACCCTAGTTCCTAGCCAAGGGTCCAAAATGTTTCATAGAAATGAATGAGGGAAAAAAATGTGAAACGAGTTCTCACACCTCTCTCATTTTTAATTCAAAGTCCTTCCGGTCTGAGAATGTTGCCTTTCCTTCCCCTTCCCCAAAGGAAAAACATGACAATGGTCTCATTAATTCTCCTGGACATGTTTGACAACTTGGTTGTCCCTCAGCTCTGATGCTAAGTGAGTTTCTCTGTTTGTGGTTAAGTGGGAAAGAAGGTTATTCAGGTTTTGCTGCAGGGAGCTCACTAGTTTTTCTTCCTGTCACATGAAATGACCATCTTCACTTCCTGCCCAGTGAACAAGGGCAGAGAATTGGGATGGTTAAGAGATATAACTGAAGGCGCTGTTCTCCAGCCGCCCCGGCCTTCGTGCAAACTCACTGGACTGGCTGTGCCTGCCGCGGCCCCCTTAGTGCAGATTTCATGCCCTGCACACATCATGGATCCCCACGTACTCCAGCCTGTCTACAGGAAATGAATGCTCTGATCTGCTGATGTGAGGGCCCATCTGTTAGGCAATTGTGCTTACTATTAAAATGTAATTCTCAGGGGCAGAGACAAGATGGCTGACTGAAGCCAGCTTTCCACAGAGGCTCCCATCCAGAAAGAGAGTTAAAGGACAGAAATTTAGCAAGTAACTTGGTGGATTAGAGCTGCACCAAGAGAGAAGGTTGAAGAACGCACATCAACCCTGCTGAGGTGAGCTGCGACCCCAAGGATACAAACAAAATGTACAAAATCCATCACCAAGCGAACAGGAGTCCCCTTCCCCATGAGAATGGCTCAGAGTGCCCCACAAACAAACAAACAGAGTTCAAAGGTCCTCCCGCTATACTCCACGGGAGAGACCCTCTAAAAACTGGACCTACTTCCCCTACTAGGGTGCCACGGCATTCTCCTGCCAGGCATAAAACTGTATAAAACTGTATATATTCTCTACCTGCAACTCTGAGCTCCCAGCACTCTCCTCCACTCTCACCCTGAGGTCTGGAGCCCTGTCCCCCAGGAATCCAGATTCTTGGGTGATTTCTTGAGGGGTGTGAACAGGCCCTAAACTGCAGCTGGTCAGGGCTGACTCTGCAGCACAGGAGTGAGGAGAGGATGGTCTGCTGAAAGGGAACCACACCGGAGCGGCGGTGCCCTGAGGCACAAAGCAGCAGCAGTCTTTTGGCAACAATAGGGCTCACTCCCGGATATTTCAAAGCCGCATGCCCTGTCTCCCTGGGCAACCAGAGGAGGCCGGACATTTACTGAGGTGGCAACCACGACGGAACAGATCTGGGATGGAAATGCAGGCCCCGTGAGTAAAGGGTTTACCTGAGGCGGTACCGGCCTGGGTGGAGTGCAGGGAATTGAAACGCACATGCAGAGCAGAAAAATTCCCAGGGTGGAACTGACCCAGAGGACTGCTTTACTGAGCCTAAGAAGCACCCAGCCCTCAGGGGATAGTCAGCATATAGACAAAGGAAGACAGGTGGCTAGAACTGACACCTAACCAAATACAAACCTGCAGGAGCAAAGACAGGGCCTGAGGCGCAGGCTCTGGGAACTCAAAACAGCTTCTCTTCTGCAGAAGAATTAACAGGGACAGAAACAAATTCCCACAAAGTTATTCTGTTCTGTTCCGTCAGTAACATTAATCAGGGGTGGGGCTGGAACTGAGTGAACAACCACCAGCCTCCATCAAGTGCCTGAGGTTGTCAGGCCTCACCTTCCCCTGCTAGATAAAGGCAGACTGCAGTGGCCTGGCTGAGCAGAAAGAGATTTCCCCTGGAGTATCTGCTCACTGGAGGCTACTGGGTCACAGCCCCGAAAGGCTATCTGTGACTGGATGTGACAGAGGTGCAAGGTGGGGAAGGAGGCATCGACCTTCCCAGACTAATCCATTTGCTGGGTGGGTCCTCCTGACTTCACGCAGCACCAGAGCAAGTCATATTTGAGTTGTCACCAGACCCCTGCGATCCACTTGCCAAGACCTTTTAAACTCTCCCACCTGAGACAGGTGCTGACTGAGACAATTGATTTGGACCTTTTGAACTGAGCCAATCACCCAAGGACTATTCAAGTGGTGCCCTGGGTGTGTGGTTATAGGAAGGTTTGATTTTCCTTTTCCAATTGTTGCCTGTGGGGGATGGGGTGACTTAATTGCTGGTATTTCTCCACAGCTGAGACTTCAACAGAGTAACTGTTTCACTAGGGTTGAACAGAGACCAGCTGAAAACAAGACAGAACCACTTAGCCCCAACACACCAAACAGGTCCCCAGTTTTTCAGGCCATAGCACTGTATGGGTCCTTGAAAAATCTCCTGGGGAAAAATCAAAAGGTGTAAAGCAATCATGGGGCAGAATCAGCAGAAAAATCTGGTAACATGAATAACCAGACCCCAAGGAAAGATATGGCAAATGTAACTGAAGATCCCATTCATAAACAGCTGGCTGAGATGTCAGAAATCAAATTCAGAATTTGGATTGCAAACAAGTAATAAAGTGGAGGAAACTTTGGAATTAGAAATTCAAGGACCAGTTCAAAGATCAGAATTAGAAATTCGAGGAGAAATTCAAAAGTTGTCTCAAAAATTTAACCAATTTCAAGTCAAAGCACCAAAGACTTTGACACACTGAAACAAGAATTTGCAGCCCTCAAAGATGTGAAAAATACAGTAGAATCCCTCAGTAACAGAGTGGAGCAAGCAGAAGAAAAACTTTCTGACAATGAAGACAAAGCTTTTGAATGCTCCCAAACTCTCAAAGAGGAAGAGAAACAAAGAGCAAAAACAGATCATTCTCTCAGAGAGTTCTGGGATAATTCAAAAAGGCTAATATCTGCCTCATTGGAATACCTGAAATGATGAAGTGGCCTCGCAAGGCACAGAGGCCCTTCTCCATGAAATTATGAAAGAGAATTTTCCACACATGCCAAGAGATTCTGAAATTCAGATAGCAGACAGTTTCAGAACCCCAGCACGACTCAATCCAAATAAGACATCCCCCAGGCATATCACAATTAACTTCACTAAAGTTAATATGAAGGAGAAAATTCTCAAAGCAGCCAGAAGTAAGAAATCCATTACCTCCAAAGGGAAGAATATTAGAATGACCGCAGATCTCTCAGCTGAAACCTTTCAAGCCCGAAGAGGGTGGTCATCGACTTTTAATCTCCTAAAGCAAAATAACTTTCAACCCCAGATCATGTATCCAGCTAAACTGAGTTTCATTTATGATGGAGAAATTAAATACTTTAGTGACATTCATATGTTGAAGAAATTTGCCATAACCAAACCAGCTCTTCAGGATATTCTCAGACCTATACTCCATAATGACCAGCCCCATCCTCTACCACAAAACTAAACTCACTCAGAAACTTTTGTTGTTTTTTTTTTTGTTTGTTTGTTTTTTTGTGTTTTTTTTTTTTTTGGCCGGGGCTGGGTTTGAACCCACCACCTCCGGCATATGGGAACGGCACCCTACTCCTTGAGGCACAGGCGTTGCCCTAAACTTTTGATCAAACTCCAACTTCCACAGTGGTGAAAGGATTAAAAATGTCCATTGGACTTTCGAAAAACTTGATACCCCAAATTTTACCTGACTTATCAATATTCTCCATTAATGTGAACGGCTTAAACTGTCCTCTAAAGAGGCGCAGGTTACCTGACTGGATACAAAAACTCAGGCCAGATATTTGCTGCATAAAAGAGTCACATCTTACCTTAAAAGATAAATATAGACTCAGGGTGACAGGATGGTCATCCATATTTCAGGCAAATGGTAATCAGAAAAAAGCAGGTGTTGCAATTCTATTTTCAGACACAATAGGCTTCAAACTAACAAAAGTAAGGAAGGATAAGAATGGCCACTTCATATTTGTTAAGAGTAATACACAATATGATGAGATTTCAATTATTAATATCTATGCAGCCAATCAGAATGCACCTCAATTTATAGGAGAAACTCTAACCGATATGAGTAACTTGATTTCCTCCAGCTCCACAATAGTTGGAGATTTCAACACTCCTTTGGCAGTGTTGGATCGATCCTCCAATAAGAAGCTGAGCAAAGAAATTTTAGATTTAAACCTAACCATCCAACATTTGGATTTAGCAGACATCTCAGAACATTTCATCCCAACAAAACTGGATACACACACTTCCCATCAGCCCACAGTACCTACTCTAAAATTGATCACATCTCAGGTCTCAAGTCTAACCTCAGTAAATTTAAAGGAATAGAAATTATTCCTTGCACCTTCTCGGACCACCATGGAATAAAAGTTGAGCTCAGTAACAACAGCAATCTGCACACTCATACAAAAACATGGAAGATAAATAACCTTATGCTGAATGATAGCTGGGTCAGAGATGAGATTAAGAAGGAAATTGCCAAATTTTTGGAACAAAATGACAATGAAGACACGAATTATCAGAACCTCTGGGATACTGCAAAGGCAATCCTAAGAGGGAAATTTATAGCACTGCAAGCCTTCCTCAAGAGAACGGAAAGAGAGGAAGTTAACAACTTAATGGGACATCTCAAGCAACTGGAAAAGGAAGAACATTCCAACCCCAAACCTGGTAGAAGAAAAGAAATAACCAAAATTAGAGCAGAATTCAATGAAATTGAAAACAAAAGAATTATACAACAGATCAATAAATCAAAAAGTTGCTTTTATGAAAAGGTCAATAAAATAGATAAACCTTTGGCTAACATAACCAGGAAAAGAAGAGTAAAATCTCTAATCTCATCAATCAGAAATGACAAAGATGAAATAACAACAGACTCCTCAGAAATTCAAAAAATCCTCAATGAATATTGCAAGAAACTTTATTCTCAGAAATATGAAAATCTGAAGGAAATTGACCAATACTTGGAATCACGTCACCTTCCATGACTTAGCCAGAATCAAGTGAAAATGTTGAACAGGCCCATATCAAGTTCTGAAATAGCATCAACCACACAAAATCTCCCTAAAAAAAAAAGCCCAGGACCAGATGGCTTCATGTCAGAATTCTACCAAACCTTTAAAGAGGAACTAGTACCTATATTTACTCAACCTGTTCCAAAATGTAGAAAAAGAAGGAAGACTACCCAACACGTTCTATGAAGCAAACATCACCCTGATCCCCAAACCAGGAAAAGACCCAGGGACAAGAAAAGAAAATTATAGACCAATATCACTAATGAATATAGATGCAAAAATACTCAACAAGATCCTAACAAACAGAATCCAGAAACACATCAAACAAATTATACATCATGACCAAATCAGTTTTATCCCGTTCTCTAGGCTGGCTCAATAGACGTAAATCTAGAAGTATAATTCAGCACATAAACAAATTCAAAAACAAAGACCATATTATTCTCTCAATTGATACAGAAAAAGCTTTTGATAATATCCAGCATCGCATCATGATCAGAACATTTAAGAAAATTGGTATAGAAGGGACATTTCTTAAACTGATAGAAGCCATCTACAGCAAACCCACAGCCAATATCAGTATTGAATGGAGTTAAATTGAGATCAAACCCACAGCCAGTATCAGTATTGAATGGAGTTAAATTGAGATCATTTCTACTCAGATCATGAACCAGAAAAGGCTGCCCATTATCTCCACTGCTCTTTAACATTGTAATGGAAGTTTTAGCCATCGCAATGAGGAAAGAAAAGGCGATCAAGGGTATCCATATAGGATCGGAAGAGATCAAACTTTCACTCTTCACAGATGATATGATTGTATATCTGGAAAACACCAGGGATTCTACTGAAAAACTCTTAGAATTGATCAAGGAATACAGCAGCGCCTCAGGTTACAAAATCAACATTCATAAATTGGTAGCCTTTATATATACCAACAATAGTCAAGCTGAAAAAACAGTTAAGGACTCTATTCCATTCACAGTAGTGCCAAAGAAGATGAAATATTTGGGAGTTTATTTAACAAAGAACGTGAAAGATCTCTATAAAGAGAACTATGAAACTCTAAGAAAAGAAATAGCTGAAAATGTTAACAAATGGAAAAACATACCATGCTCATGGCTGGGAAGAATCAACATCGTTAAAATGTCCATACTACCCAAAGCAATATATAATTTTAACACAATCCCTATTAAAGCTCTACTGTCATACTTTAAAGATCTAGAAAAAATAATACTTCATTTTATATGGAGTCCGAAAAAACCTTGAATAGCCAAGGCATTACTCAGAAATAAAAACAAAGCAGGAGGAATCACACTACCAGACCTCAGACTATACTACAAATTGATAGTGATCAAAACAGCATGGTACTGGCACAGAAACAGAGAAGTAGATGTTTGGAACAGAATAGAAAACCAAGAGATGAATCCAGCTACTTTCTGTTATTTGATCTTTGACAAGCCAATTAAAAACATTCAGTGGGGAAAAGATTCCCTATTTAACAAATGGTGCCGCGTGAACTGGCTGGCAACCTGTAGAAGACTGAATCTGGACCCATACCTTTCACCATTAACTAAGATAGACTCTCACTGGATCAAAGATTTAAACTTAACCCATGAAACTATAAAAATACTAGAAGAGCGTGCAGGGAAAACCCTTGAAGAAATCAGTCTGGGTGAGTATTTTATGAGGAGGACCCCCTGGGCAATTAAAGCAGCTTCAAAAATACACTACTTGGACCTCATCAAACTAAAAAGCTTCTGCACAGCCAAGAACACCATAAGTAAAGCAAGAAAATAGCCCTCAGAATGGGAGAAGATATTTATAGATTATTTCTCCGACAAAGGTTTAATAACCAGAATCCACAGAGAACTCAAATGCATTAGCAAGAAAAGAATAAGGAATCCCATAGCAGGCTGAGCAATGGACTTGAAGAGAAACTTCTCTAAAGAAGACATGTGCACGGTCTACAGACATATGAAAAAATTCTCATCATCTTTAATCATCAGAGAAATGCAAATCAAAACTACTTTGAGATATCATTGAACTCCAGTAAGATTAGCCCATATCACAAAATCCCAAGACCAGAGATGTTGGTGTGGATGTGGCGAAGAGGGAACACTTGTACATTGCTGGTGGGAACGCAAATTAATACATTCCTTTTGAAAACATGTTTGGAGAACACTTAGAGAGCTGAAAATAGATCTGCCATTCAATCCTATAATTCCTCTACTGGGCATATACCCAGAAGACCAAAAATCACATTATAACAAAGATATTTATAACAGAATGTTTATTGCAGCCCAATTCATAATTGCTAAGTCATGGAAAAAGCCCAAGTGCCCATCGATCCATGAATGGATTAATAAATTGTGATATATGTACACCATGGAATATTATGCAGCCTTAAAGAAAGATGGAGGCTTTACCTCTTTCACGTTTACATGGATGGAGCTGGAACATATTTTTCTTAGTAAAGTATCTCAAGAATGGAAGAAAAAGTATCCAATGTACTCAGCCCTACTATGAAACTAATTTATGGCTTTCACATGAAAGCTATAACCCAGTTACAACCTAAGAATATGGGGAAGGGGGAGAGGGAGGGGAGGGAGGGGGCAGGATGGGCGGAGAGAGGGTGATTGGTAGGATTATACCTGCGGTGCATCTCACAAGGGTACATGTGAAACTTAGTAAATGTAGAATGTAAATGTCTTAACACAATAACGAAGAAAATGCCATGAAGGCTATGTTAACCAGTGTGATGAAAATGTGTCCAACGCTCTATAAAACCAGTGTATGGTGCCCCATGATCGCATTAATGTACACAGCTATGATTTAATAATAAAAAAAATGAGATATAATTGAAGACGGCATTTTTGCAGCTTTAAGACACACACACACACACACACAATGTCTTTAGTCTTGCAATTTGCCAAGGGCCAATCACATGCCTGTGGTCAAGAAAAAGATTCTAGGAAATGATGTCAAAATCCGTCTCCCAGAGAAAACACATCTGTCAGGGCCCAGGGCGGTCACACAAGCTGGCAAAGCACAGAACAGACCTCGCCAACAACCCAGGTTGGAGCCAGCACTGTCGTCTCACAGATAGGAAGGACACTAAAAGTAAACTGTGAAATGTCCTCTAGCCTGGAACACTGTTCACACACCCTACTTTTCAGATCTTGGTTTAAATGTTACTCTCTAAAACCAGGTCATATCCCACCCTTAGCCCTCACACATTGTCATATTCAGAACTAAAGCTTGTTGTGCCAGGAGTTGTTGCCTGCCGCCCGGCTCGAATACAAGCACCACTGGGACAGCCAGCCTGTCCCATTTCCTCGGCATTGCATATTTTGCCTCTAGCACCACTTGTGGGTCAGTCAATGCTCAATAAATATTTGTTGAAAGAAGTTATTGAATAAATCCCAGCTCAGCCACCTATGAGGGGTGTGACCTGGGCAAGTTACTCAATTTCTCTCTTGAAGCTGCATTTTCCTTACCTATATCATGGGGATAAAAATAGTGCCTTCCTATTGCTGTCTGCTATGATGAGAAATGTGTGTAAAGATATACACAGTGACCTGGCACACAGTAGGTACTCCATAAGGTTAGTTGAAGCCACTCTCAGCTACATCTCTCACCCAAGGGGAAATGCAAGGTTATAGCACCTGGGACATAGTAAGTGCTCAATAATCTATGTTAAATGAACAGAATGCATTTTACATGCACGATCCCTGTTCATCCTGATATGTCATCGATATTCTTATCTTTCCTTCCTCCCTTATATGAGAAGGAACAGAGGCTTTCAGAGACTGAAACTCGCCCAAATCACACAGTGATTTGGCAAGTGGCAGATGCTGAATTTGAGCCTGTTTTAAGCATGACACTAGACTGCCACCCAACTTCTTTTTTTTTTCAGTGTGCTTCTCTAAAAACAAAAAAATAATAAAGTAAACAAACAAAAACAAGAAGCTTGGCCTCTCTGGTCTCAGAGATACCCCACAGAGCAAGCATTCCATGAGAACAGTGGGTGAAATTCTTCCAAATCCATTTGCCTTGAGCACACACATTTGGGAGAACTGTTTACATTTTAAGTGTTCATTTTCACGGCATGACAGTGTAGCTGGGCTCCGCAAGGCTTCCTCCCATGCTTTAAGACCCAATCAATGCCAGTGGGCTGAGAGAAGAGGGAGAGAAGAAAGTCTGATGAGTTCCATCTTTATTTTTAGGCTCAGCCGGCTCTTGATTGAGACAAACTATCTGTTTCCCAGCCTATTTCCCCAAGCAGTTTACCATCTCTTGGTGCCTTAATTTCCCACCACCTTGCTCCTAAGTACTCGACTCTCCTTTCACAGATGTGAGGTCTGTTCTTTGCACCTGTCAGCAGGGCGCGATGCTTTCTCAATTCCCTGAGGTCCCTTGACTTCTTTCTTTCCCTTTTCTCTTTCGCAGGGTAAACTTAAAACATAAATGTTTCCCAACCAGAACGTAATCAAGTCTCCTTAGCCGACGCTTTGAATCAACATTTGAGGATGTGATCATGGCTACCAAGCTGCATAATGGGTCCTAGAGTTTGGGATTGACATTCCCGTACTGCTATCAGAATGAGTAGCCATCAGCTAAACAGAAAGTTACTATCAGAGAGAGCGAAACCAACTCCTACTCCAAGTGGAATCCAGGTTTTTCAATAACTAATCACCAGATTCAGCCTAGCTGAGCTTGCTCCTGCCCTCCCCGAACCCCTGAATCCCCCTACATAAGTGAACAGAAATCTAGAAAGGTTTGAATGTGGGGCAAGCAAATTAATCTTTAGCTAGAAATTTAACCTGTAGAAGTCAAACGGATCCTCTCTATTTCTTTCAAACTATATGCTTGTTTCTATTTCTTTCAACCTGTGTCATGTTGAGTTCTATGCCAGGAATTTAGACATAAGCTGGTGATGAAAGGGAAACAGTTAAGGAAACGAAAGAAGCCACTCATTTATCCTATTTGGCAATTTCTAAAATTATCACTCTTATTCTACCATCCTGTGAGAATGCTTTCTCACATTATAATACACCTCTTGGCCTCTGTCCATTTTTACCACGTATATTTTCAGCAGACAAAAAGTAAGGCTTTCTCTTAGATCGGAGAAAGCTATCATTTGGGGAATGCAGTGATTGAAGCTTGAATATTATAAAATTCTCAGCCCTGGATGATTTGGGCCAGGTATTCTCGATCGACAATGATGGGGGTTTGCTCATAATTTCACAAATACATCAGCCCTTTTCCCAAGAGTATATGAATAGAAGCTTAAAATGATTTGTCCAATGAGTCTTGGGAAACCAGCAGAGAAACTTTATCAGGATCACACAGGGAAAAAAGGAATACAACATAACAGCAGAGGAACTGGCCCATGATCAGAATTTAAGACTTAACGTTTCTTAAAATATAAGAGAAATGCACGTGTTGGGATATATCACAGTGCACTGATTTCAAACATGAGATTCAGCACCAGGAAAACCTGAGTTGAGTCCAGGCTCTGCCTTTTGCGGGTTTTGCTGGAACAAAGTACTTAACCACTTTTGGCCTTGGTTCCCCCCCGCCCCCCGGGAAATGGGCATAATCATTGTGCTAATTCATAGGATTTAATGAGATAATGCCAGTAATGTGCTTTACCTAGGACCTAGCCTGGAGGT
The DNA here is from genome assembly GCF_027406575.1 of Nycticebus coucang. Taxonomy (NCBI): domain Eukaryota; kingdom Metazoa; phylum Chordata; class Mammalia; order Primates; family Lorisidae; genus Nycticebus; species Nycticebus coucang. The sequence goes on along the minus strand of NC_069791.1, from coordinate 93,631,105 downwards.
TCCAAGACATGTTGCTGTCATTACTAATATTAATATACAGGATAGTTCTACATGCCACTGTTGTCCTTATCGCCTCCCTTATATCTATTACTATTAATGATATAGGCTGGTCTCTGGAATGAGGATTTTATTTTTTTTAATTTATTTTTTTTTGTAGAGACAGAGTCTCACTGTACCGCCCTTGGTAGAGTGCCGTGGCATCACACGGCTCACAGCAACCTCTAACTCTTGGGCTTACGTGATTCTCTTGCCTCAGCCTCCCGAGCAGCTGGGACTACAGGCGCCCACCACAACACCCGGCTATTTTTTTGTTGCAGTTTGGCCAGGGCTGGGTTTGAACCCGCCACCCTCGGCATATGGGGCCGGCGCCCTACTCACTGAGCCACAGGCGCTGCCCAGGAATGAGGATTTTAAATCCTCATCCCTTTACTAGAATATTGCCAGGATGGTCAGTGCAGCATGGCTGTGAGCAAAACCATTTTTCACAAAATGCTAATCATAATTCTGTGAAATAGATGTGAAATTGCAGAGGATTTTGAAAGGTATTTGCTTCTATACATAATGTTTAACTAGCACGTTGTTATTACAAAAATAATGCATTTTCCTTATCCACAAAAATTTAAAGAATGCTACTTGGAGCCACCCAGATCCCCTGGGGTTCCCTTTACTGTTTCTGCACACTTCTTTCTCACGATGACCAGCACTTGTGACTCTGCCTGCCCTTAGGATGCTGAAGCAGCTTTATCCAGAGTGTCTGGGAGTTTATGTCCCCTCTTTCCTCCCCAGGCTGTCCTTTAACCAATAGCTGCTGAGTAGAGGAGTTTTGAAAGTCTAGCTTCCTTGCCTTTGGTTAAAATAAACCTAAGATATAATTTATCCTGCGGTTTCTCCATGGGATCAAGCTGAAATTGCCTTCCACAAACTTGGCCTCAAATTGTATCCTAGCTTTGCTTCCTACCCTATTCTGTCCTGCCTCTCTCACTGCCTTACCGGTTTCTACTGGAAGCACTTTCTTAATAAATGTGTTGCACATGAACCCTTGTCTCGGGGTCTGATTCTGGAAAGCCAGACCTGGTATAACCCTTACTAATAACACTGTCTATCTTTCATGAGTGTACTTATGCATGTGTGTTGTATGTGTGTGTCTGTGGTTGGATGTTTTACAATCTCCAAATCTGAAAACTGTGAAACTGTACAATACATACAAGTCTTTTACATTTAAATGCTTATCATCACCATCTTTACATAACTGCAAAGAAGCTTCAACACATTTCTAACCATCACCTGGTATCCCATTGTATGTCTGTGCCATAATTAAACAGTGCCTCTCCAACTTTTTTGTTGTTTATTGCTATGGTAACAATGCTGGCTTGAACATCTTTGTAGGAAAATGGCTATGTAAGTCCATCTGTTATTGCTCCACCTAAAAACATTGCTCCTGGGTCAAACAATTGTCCATTAGTAAGGGTTATAAATCTTACTCCCAAATATCCTCCAGAAAGTTTAGACAAATTCACATCCCTGCCAGCACTGTCCTTAGCCTCCATGCTTACCCACCCACTCCATGTATAAGAATAAGGAATGAGCTATGAGGAAGGCTACAGCTTGGGTAATGTTAACAGCAACTTGGGTCCTTAAAATGGCTTGATCACTACCTCTTCTGCATTAACTGATCTGAGGCTAACCTGTATTTTAATTTTCACCTCATGTGAATTAAAATGGCTTTTCTTGGGAGACTCTCGTGTGTGTGTGTGTGTGTGTGTGTGTGTGTGTGTGTGTGTTGTACGGAAAGGCTGAGGGATTCAGCCAATTTTAGAAGTGGAAGCTCAAAGACCTTTTTTTTATTGTTTCAGGTTAATTGAAGGTACAAAGAGTTAGGTTACAATGTTTGCATTTGTTAGGTGATGTCCCTCTTATAATTGTATCCCACTCCCCAGAGCTGTGCCATACACACTAACACTGTGCCCATTAAGTGGGAGCACACCCAACCCCTCCCTTCTCCTCTCTCCCAGCTCCCTCGTACCCCTGGCTCCCACCTTGAATTGATTTGAGTTTTCCTCTTTAAATGGATGTATAATAATCTACTGCCTTTATATTAGAATTGAGTACATTGGATTCTTGTTTCTCCATTCTTGTGATGCTTTACTAAGAAGAATGGGTTCCGGGGATGGAGACAAGATGGCTGACTGAAGCCAGCTTTCCACAGAGGCTCCCATCCAAAAGGAGAGTTAAAGGACAGAAATTTAGCAAGTAACCTGGTGGATTAGAGCTGCACCAAGAGAGAAGGTTGAAGAAGGCACATCAACCCGCTGAGGCAAGCTGTGACCCCAAGGATACAAACAAAAGGCAAAAAATCCATCACCAAGCGGATGGAGTCCCCTCACCCATGAGAATGGCTCAGAGTGCCCCAGAAACAAATGAGCAGTGTTCAAAGGTCCTCCCACTCCACTCCACGGGAGACATCCTCTAAAAACTGGACCTACCTCCCCTACTAGAGTGCTACGGCATTCTCCTATCAGGCATAAAACTGTATATATTCTCTACCAGCAATTCTGAGCTCCCAGCACTCCCCTCCACTCTCACTCTGAGGTCTGGAGGCCTGTCCCCCAGGAGTCCAGATTCTTGGGTGATTTCTCAAAGGGTGTGGACAGGGCCTAGACTGTAGCTGGTCAGTGCTGATTCTGTGGCATGGGAGTGGGGAGAGGATGGTCAGCTGAGAGGGAACCATGCAGGAGTGGCAGCACCCCGAGGCACAGAGTAGCAGCCATTTTTGGCAATAATAGGGCTCACCCCTGGATATCCCGAAGCAACACCCCCTGTCTCCCAGGGCAACCAGAGGAGGCTGGGCAACTTCTCAGGTGGCAACCACCACCTGCATGGAGCGCAGGGACTAGAAAACACACACACAGAGCCAGGAAATTCCCAGGACAGGGCTGACCCACAGGACCGCTTTACTGAGCCTAACATGCACTTGGCCCTCAGGGGATCGTCAGCCTATAACCAAAGGAAGGCAGGAGGCTAGAAATGACACCTAACCGTGCTGCAAATACAAACCTGCAGGAGCAAAGACAGGGCCTAAGGTGCAGATTCTGGGAACACAAAACAGCTTCTCTCCTGCAGGGGAATTTAGCAGGGACAGAAACAAATTTCTGCAAAGTTGTTCTGTTCTGTCAGTAACATCAATTAGGGGCGGGGCTGGAACTGAGTGAACAACCCCCAGCCTCCATCAAGCGCCTGAGGTTGTCAGGCCTCAACTCCCCCTGCTGGATAGAGGCAGAGTACAGCAGCGCAGCTGAGCAGATATAGATTTTCTTGTGATTCAGGCAGGTGCAAACCCCTGGAGTATCTGTTCACTACAGGCAACTGGGTCAGCCAACAGCAGGGCTATCAGTGACTGGGTGTGACAGAAGTGCAAGGTGGGGAAGGAGGCATCAACCTTCCCAGACTGATCTATTGGCTGGGTGGCTCCTCCTGACTCCACGCAGCCCTGGAGCAAGCCATATCAGAGTAGTCACCAGACCCCTGTGATCCAGTTCCCAGAAACCTCTTAAACTCTCCCACCAGAGACAGGTGCTGACTGAGACAATTGATTTGGACTTTTTGAACTGAGCCAATCGCCTGAGGACTATTCAGGTGGTGCCCTGGGTGTGTGGTTGTAGGAAGGTTTGATTTTCCTTTTCCAATTGTTGCCTGTGGTGGGCGGGGTGACTTAATTGCTGGTATTTCTCCACAGTTGAGACTTCAACCCAGAGTAACTGTTTCACTAGGGTTGAACATAAACCAGCTGAAAACAGACCACTCAGCACCTGCCACACCAAACAGGTCCCCAGTTTCTCAAGCCACAGAACTGTACGGGTCCTCAACAAAGTTCTAGGGGAAAAATCAAAGGGAGTAAAACAATCATGGGGCAGAATCAGTGGAAAAACTCTGGTAACATGAACAACCAGAGTAGATCAACCCCCCCAAGGAAAGATATGGCAGATGTAATTGAAGATCCCATTCATAAACAACTGGCTGAGATGTCAGAAATCGAATTCAGAATTTGGATTGCAAACAAGATTAATAAAGTGGAGGAAAATTTGGAATTAGAACTTCGAGCAGCAATTCAAAAGTCGGAATTAGGAATTTGAGGAGAAATTCAAAAGTTGGCTCAAGAATTTAACGAATTTAAAGACAAAACCACCAAAGACTTAGACACACTGAAGAAAGAATTTGCAGCCCTCAAAGATCTGAAAAATACAGTAGAATCCCTCAGTAACAGAGTGGAGCAAGCAGAAGAAAGGATTTCTGACATTGAAGACAAAGCCTTTGAATGCTCCCAAACTCTCAAAAAGGAAGAGAAATGGAGAGCAAAAATGGATCATTCTCTTAGAGAGCTCTGGGACAATTCAAAGAAGGGTAATATCTGACTCATTGGAATCCCTGAAACCGATGAAGTGGCCTCGCTAGGCACAGAGGCCCTTCTCCATGAAATTATGAAAGAGAATTTTCCAGACGTGCCTAGAGATTCTGAAATTCACATAGCAGACAGCTTCAGAACCCCAGCATGACTCAACCCCAATAAGACATCCCCCAGGCATATCATAATTAACTTCACTAAAGTTAATATGAAGGATAAAATTCTCAAAGCAGCCAGACGTAAGAAATCCATACCCTACAAAGGAAGAATATTAGAATGACTGCAGATCTCTCTGTTGAAACTTTTCGAGCCAGAAGAGGGTGGTCATCGACTTTTAATCTCCTAAAGCAAAATAACTTTCAACCCAGATCTTGTATCCAGCTAAACTGAGTTTCATTTATGATGGAGAAATTAAATACTTTAATGACATTCATATGTTGAAGAAATTTGCCATACCCAAACAAGCTCTTCAGGATATTCTCAGACCTATCCTCCATAATGACCAACCCAATCCTCTACCACAAACGTAAACTCACTCAGAAACACTTGATAAAACTCCAATTTCCACACTGGTGAAAGGATTAAAAATGTCCACTGGACTTTCGAAAAACTCAATACCCCAAATTTTACCTGACTTATCAATAATCTCCATTAATGTGAATGGCTTAAACTGTCCTCTAAAGAGGCATAGGTTAGCTGACTGGATACAAAAACTCAGGATAGATATTTTTCGCATACAAGAGTCACATCTTACCTTAAAAGACAAATATAGACTCAGGGTGAAAGGATGGTCATCTATATTTCAGGCAAATTGTAATCAGAAAAAAGCAGGTGTTGCAATTTTATTACAGATACAATAGCCTTTAAACCAACAAAAGTAAGGAAGGATAAGAATGGTCACTTCATATTTGTTAAGGGTTATACTCAATATGATGAGATTTCAATTATTGATATCCATGCACCCAACCAGAATGCACCTCAATTTATAAGAGAAACTCTAACAAAAATGAGTAACTTGATTTCCTCCAGCTCCAAAATAGTCAGAGATTTCAACACTCCTTTGCAGTGTTTGATTGCTCCTCCAATAAGAAGCTGAGCAAAGAAATTTTAGATTTAAACCTAACCATCCAACATTTGGATCTAGCAGACATCTACAGAACAAAACTGAATACACATACTTCTCATCAGCCCCAATAATTGATGAGATTCCAATTATTAATATCTATGCACCCAAACAGAATGCACCTCAATGTATAAGAGAAACTCTAACAGACATGAGTAACTTGATTTCCTCCGGTTCCATAATAGTCGGAGATTTCAACACTCCTTTGGCAGTGTTGGATTGATCCTCCAATAAGAAGCTGAGCAAAGAAATTTTAGATTGAAACCTAAATATCCAACATTTGGATTTAGAAGACATCCACAGAACATTTCATCCCAACACAACTGAATACACATAATTCTCATCAGCCAACGGAACTTACTCCAAAATCAATCACATCTTAGGTCACAAGTCTATCCTCAGTAAATTTAAAGGAATAGAAATTATTCCTTGCACCTTCTCGGACCACCATGGAATAAAAGTTGAGCTCAGTAACAACAGGAATCTGCATACTCATACAAAAATATGGATGTTAAATAACCTTGTGCTGAATGATAGCTAGGTCAGAGATGAGATCACGAACGAAATTGCCAAATTTTTGGAACAAAATGACAATGAAGACATGAATTATCAGAACCTCTGGGATACTGCAAAGGCAGTCCTAAGAGGGAAATTTATAGCCCTACAAGCCTTCCTCAAGAGAATGGAAAGAGAGGAAGTTAACAACTTAATGGGACATCTCAAACAACTGGAAAAAGAAGAACATTCCAACACCAAACCCAGTAGTAGAAAAGAAATAACCAAAATTAGAGCAGAATAAAATGAAATCAAAAACAAAAGAATTATACAACAGATCAATAAATCAAAAAGTTGCTTTTTTGAAAAGGTCAATAAAATAGATAAACCTTTGGCCAACCTAATCAGGAAAAAAAGAGTAAAATCGCTAATCTCATCAATCAGAAACAACAAAGATGAAATAACAACAGACTCCTCAGAAATTCAAAAACTCCTTAATGAATATTGCAAGAAACTTTATTCTCAGAAATACGAAAATCTGAAGGAAATTGACAAATACTGGGAATCACGTCACCTTCCATGACTTAGCTAGTATCAAGTGGAAATGTTGAACAGGCCCATATCAAGTTCGGAAATAGCATCAACCATACAAAACCTCCCTAAAAAGAAAAGCTCAGGACCAGATGGTTTCATGTCAGAATTCTACCAAACCATTAAAGAGGAATGAATAACTATATTACTCAACCTGTTCCAAAAGGTAGAAGAAGAAGGAAGACTACCCAACGTGTTCTATGAAGCAAACATCACCCTGATCCCCAAACCAGGAAAAGACCCAACAAGAAAAAAAAATTATAGACCAATTTCACTAATGAATATAGATGCAAAAATATTCAGCAAGATCCTAAGAAACAGAATCCAGCAACACATCAAACAAATTATACATCATGACCAAGTCAGTTTTATCCCGTTCTCTAGGCTGGCTCAATAGACGTAAATCTAGAAGTATAATTCAGCACATAAACAAATTCAAAAACAAAGACCATATGATTCTCTCAATCAATGCAAAAAAGCTTTTGATATTATCCAGCATCCCTTCATGATCCGAGCACTTAAGAAAATTGGTATAGAAGGGACATTTCTTAAACTGATAGAGGCCATCTACAGCAAACCCACAGCCAATATCGTATTGAATGGAGTTAAATTGAAATCATTTCCACTCAGATGAGGAACCAGACAAGACTGTCCATTGTCTCCATTGCTCTTTAACATTGTAATGGAAGTTTTAGCCACTGCAATTAGGGAAGAAAAGGTGATCAGGGGTATCCATATAGAGTCAGAAGAGATCAAACTTCACTCCTCGCAGATGATATGATTGTATATCTGGAAAACACTAAGGATTCTACTACAAAACTCTTAGAAGTGATCAAGGAATACAGCAGCGTCTCAGGTTACAAAATCAACATTCATAAATCAGTAGCCTTTATATATACCAACAATAGTCATGTTGAAAAAATAGTTAAGGACTCTATCCCACTCACAGTAGTGCCAAAGAAGATGAAATATTTTGGAGTTTATCTAACAAAGGACGTGAAAGATCTCTACAAAGAGAACTATGAAACTCTAAGAAAAGAAATAGCTGAAAATGTTAACAAATGGAAAAACATACCATGCTCATGGCTGGGAAGAATCAACACCATTAAAATGTCCATACTACCCAAAGCAATATATAATTTTAACACAATCCCTATTAAAGCTCCACTGTCATACTTTAAAGATCTTGGAAAAAACAATACTTTGTTTTATATGGAACCAGAAAAAAACCTCGAATAGCCAAGACATTACTCAGAAATAAAAACAAAGCAGGAGGAATCACACTATCAGACCTCAGACTATACTACAAATCGATAGTGATCAAAACTGCATGGTACTGGCACAAAAACAGAGAAGTAGATGTCTGGAACAGAATAGAGAACCAAGAGATGAATCCAGCTACTTACCGTTATTTGATCTTTGACAGGCCAATTAAAAACATTCAGTGGGTGAGTAAAAACATCAGCCTGGGTGAGTATTTTATGAGGAGGACCCCCCCCAGGCAATTGAAGCAGCTTCAAAAATACTCTACTGGGACCTGATCAAACTAAAAAGCATCTGCACAGCCAAGAACACAGTAAGTAAAGCAAGCAAATAGCCCTCAGAATGGGAGAAGATATTTGCAGGCTATGTCTCCGACAAAGGTTTAATAACCAGAATCCACAGAGAACTCAAACGTATAAGCAAGAAAAGAACAAGTGGTCCCATCGCAGGCTGGGCAGGAGATTTGAAGAGAAACTTCTCTGAAGAAGACAGGCGCATGGCCTACAGACATATGAAAAAATGCTCAGCATCTTTAATCATCAGAGAAATGCAAATCAAAACTACTTTGAGATATCATCTAACTCCAGTGAGACTAGCCTATATCACAAAATCCCAAGATCAAAGATGTTGGCGTGGATGTGGAGAAAGGGAACACTTGTACATTGCTGGTGGGAATGCAAATTAATACATTCCTTTTGGAAAGATGTATGGAGAACACTTAGAGATCTAAAAATAGATCTGCCATTCAATTCTATAATTCCTCTACTAGGCATATACCCAGAAGACCCAAAATCACGTCACAACAAAGATGTTTGTACCAGAATGTTTATTGCAGCCCTATTCATAATTGCTAAGTCATGAAAAAAGCCCAAGTGCCCATCAATCCACGAATGGATTAATAAACCGTGGTATATGTACGCCATGGAATATTATGCAGCCTTAAAGAAAGACGGAGACTTTATCTCTTTCATGTTTACATGGATGGAACTGGAACATATTCTTCTTAGTAAAGTATCCCAAGAATTGAAGAAAAAGTATCCAATGTACTCAGCCCTACTAGGAAACTAATTTATGGTTTTCACATGAAAGCTATAACCCAGTTATAACCTAAGAATATGGGGAAGGGGGAGCGGGAGGGAAGGAAGGGGGGAGGATGGGCGGAGGGAGGGTGATTGGTGGGATTACACCTATGATGCATCTTACAAGTGCACATGTGAAACTCAGTAAATGTAGAATATTAATGTCTTAACACAATAACTAAGAAAATGCCAGGAAGGCTATGTTAACCAGTGTGATGAAAATGTGTCAAACTGTCTATATAACCAGTGTATGTTGCCCCATGATCGTATTAATGTACACGGCTATGATTTAATAATAAAAAAAAGAATATCAAGATAAGATAAAAAAAATGTGTTTCAACTCCATCCAGGTTACTGCAAAAGATGTAAAATCTCCATCTTTTTTAATGGCTGAATAGTATTCCATGGTATACATATACCACAGCTTTTGAATCCATTTCTGGGTTGGTGGGCATTTAGGCTGTTTCCACATTTTGGCGATTGTAAATGGAGCTGCAATAAACAGTCTAGTGCAAGTGTCCTTGTGGTAAAAGGATTTTTTTCCCTTCTGGGTAGATGCCCAGTAATGGTATTATAGGATCAACTGGGAGGTCTAATTTGAGTTCTTTGAGGATTGTCCATACTTCCTTCCAAAAAGGTTGTATCAGTTTGCAGTCCCACCAGCAGTGTAAAAGTGTTCTCTTCTCTCCACATCCACACCAGCATCTGCAGCTACTTTGTGATGTGGGCTGTTTTCACTGTATATAGGTGAGATCTCAGGGTAATATATGGCCTTCTGTGTCTGGCTATTGAAAACACAAACATTTGAATAGCCAAAAGGAGCCCTCGGAAGCTAAAAATGTGATGACACTAATGAATACTTCATTAAAAAGTTTGGACGATCACCTTGACAAAATTCTCCAGAAGAGAGAAAAAAGACAAAGGAATGTAAAATAGGAGAGAAGAATAAAAAAAAAAGAGAGAGAACCAATATCTGAAGAACAAGAGTTTCATCAAGAGAAAACAAGGAGAAAATGGAGGACAGAAAATGAACTATTAAATAATTCAAGAAAATTCCCCAGAACTGAAGGGTGTGTATTTCTTGCTTTAAACGAAGTTGACTATGACCAAGGCATGGTGAGGCGCATTGCCATGGAATTTCAGAAAACCAAGAATTCAAGAAGTTTTACACATTTCTATAGAGAAAAAGCAAGTTCTATGCAAAGAGTCAGAACTAGAGTGGCTTCAGGCATCTCAAGAGCAACTCTAAAAACTAGAAGAGAGTGGAGGAGAGTCTTCACAATCTTAGGGAAGTGATTTCCAACCTAGGACTCTATAGCCAATGTCTCCAATAATAATAACTCCTTTCTCAAGACACCAAATGAGAGAATTAGTCCACTAAATTGAGGGAATAAAGCAAGAACACAGGACATGTGGGTTAGGAGAGATTAAGAGTGTCCACTGTACAGACAAGAGGGGATTGCCCAGATGACTTGGTTTCTCAGGCCTGGAGGCTCCAGGACTTCCAATTCCTGGAAGATGAAGTTGATAGCTTCGTGATACAGATGGATATCATCAGAGGAGAGTTACACATTTAGCCAAAAATTGGAGGTTGAGTTAGTGAGAAAAATAAACAAAACTGAGTAAAATTTTAAATGGCAATTATCAACTTCATGGAAAACAAAAAAGTTGTGCAGTCAAGGAAAAAATAGCATAGAATATACATTATGTGATTCAACTATAGAAGTCATTTGGTGTGGTCATGACACAGAAAACAAATGAGCATTTAACAATCAAAACTCATTGAGAAGAGTTGGAGACAAATGTGTGTGTTGTGGGTGCTGGTCGTGGAGGCAGGGAGTACCAGAGGACCAGTTCTCTTATTCCTCCAGGGAAAGACAATAGCTAATATCTATATTTGAGAAATCAATACATAAAATTACAAATGTGTTATTTAGGTGTCTGAAGTCTCCAAAAGGATTAGCTAGAAGAACCAACAGTGGTTGCCTTAGGAGAGAGAGAAGTGGAAGGAAATGAGGAGAAACAAGTTACTGCTCTGTTTTTGCAACAAGCTTTGTAGAACCATGACTCTTTAAACTACATGTGTGTATACTTTTGATCATATGCATTGATTAGGGATGGAAGGAGGTTAAAGGGGGTACAGGGAGGTGGGAAAGAATTACAGCCTCCTGGACAAGAAAGTTAGAAAGGGCCTGAAGCAAAACAAAAAATTGGGGGTAGGTGTGACCTAGTTAACCAAGTACGTGCTGACCTTGTGAAATGTAACCTCTAACCTGTGACAGCTGACCTCTAGCCTGTGAATGATCCCTCCATAAAACAGAGACAATGATCCCCCCCATAAACAAAGGTAAGGATCCCTGTCACGGAACAATACACGTCATGGTTGCCACGAACATCACAAGACTGATAGACACCATACTATTACTGGTAAAAATAACAATTAGTGTGCAGAGTGAAGAAAATTGGATTTCTGTGACAGCTGAGGTGATCTACAACCATAAAACTGGGACGTCACGCCTGAAGGCCTAAGAGGAACCAATGGGGATTCTTATAGTTAAAGGCAGGAGGAATTGAGATGAACATTCTTATATTGGTGTATTGCTTTTCTGGGGGTCTCCTCTCACTCAAAATGGGGACCCCCTTTCCACTCTCTGGAAAAGTCTATGCTTGTCTTTGCATTCCTTTAGTCTTTTTCTTTACTTTAAATGTGAACTTTGCTTCTATTCTGCTCTAATGAAGTCCCAGCCACCTGATTTTCCACTCCCCCAATTTCTTTCTTTCCCTTTGTCTCAGCCGAACTTGCTAGTTCTGCTGGGTGAACTGACCCGGGTCCACTGAACAGCTAAGAGCTCTCACTTCTAACATACACGTTTATATATGTGAGTATATAAAAACATACAAACGAATATATGCATGTGTGTGTATAATCAGCAGGCATACACAGTACAGAAGTTTCTGAACTTCCCTGAGCCACACTTGACATGGTAGCCATGAGAAAACTGAGCTTGATGGATAATGAGAACTTGTTAGCAAAGCTTGACGAAGACAGAGCTTGTAATACAGGCGAGGTGAGTGATTTTCAACCTGTGTGCCAAGGCACACTGGTGTGCCGTAAGAGGATCTTAGGTGTGCCATGAAAATTTTTTAAGAGTTACTTAAATTCTTTTTGAAAAAAAGTTCAAGGCACAGTAAGTATATTCTTTTTTAACTCCTTTTTTTTTTTTTTTTGCTCAACATAATTTAAGTGTGCCACAGAAGTTTAACTATTGATTCAAGTGTGCCATGAGATAGAAAGTTAAGGAAAAATTAATATAAGTAGAGAGTTTAATTTGGGCCAAGCTTGAGGATTGTAATCTGAGAGCACAGATTCAAGTTGTCTTGAAAATATGCTCTTATTAACAGCAGTTACAAGTGGATTTTTGAAGGCAAAAGCAGAGAGTGGGCAGATACAAAGTTGTTGGTCGGGAATTCTCACTGGTTTGCAGAAATAACCTTGCTTAGTGATTGAGTGTACATTGTTAAGCCATAGGGTGTGGGTTAGTGTTCAACGTGACATCATTGCCTTCACTTACAGCTACTTGTGGCAATAGCAAGCAGTTTCAAAAAATGAATATATAGCTCACGGGGGTAAGGGAATAGGACATGACTGTGCACTTTCATTTTAATGTCCCTCTGGGCCTGATAATTAAAGGGACTTGCATTCCTCAGAGGAAAATTCTTTTCTTTTCTCACTTGCAAGGCACATGTAAAATGTTGAGACTTACGGGATGGAGGTCCCTGGTTGTTCAATATGAATCCCAGACTTTGAAGCATAAAGACAAAGGTAAATTGAGAGTTGATAAGAACAATTCCACCTTGTATTTATCCTTTTCTTACAAAGATGTTAATTGGGAAGAGTTGGGAGGCTTCTCAACCACAGCACATTAAAAAAAAGGGAAGAGGCTGGGCGCCTGTACTCAGTGGTTAGGACGCCAGTCACATGCTCCAGGACCAGTGGGTTCAAACCCAGCCTGGGCCTGCTAAACAACAACAACAACACAACAACAACAACAACAACAATAGCCAGGTGTTGTGGCAGGCGCTTAGAGTCCCAGCTACTAGGGAGGCTGAGGCAAGAGAATCACTTGAGCCCAAGAGTTTGAGGTTGCCATGAGCTATGACACCACAGCACTCTACCGAAGGTGACAAAGTGAGACTCTGTCTCCATTAAAAAAAAAAGAAAGAAAGAAAAGGGAAGAATGAAACTACCCTTATGGATTAATGGAGGGGTACAAGGCAAGAACTAGAGTAAGGGCCCCAAAACTCTGTGAAGGAGCAAGCCTAGCTAAAATAATGGTAACAATCAGCCACTGTCCCCGCCTTTGCTTGATAATAGTCACTTTCCCCTTGTTTGCTTCTCGATAATTGGGCACAGTTGGTAGTTGTAAAGACCGTTAACTTCTCTCCATAGAAAACATCACCTGTTTGGAACCTAGGAGTGGCTTTTGCGCTATCTTCCAGTTCCTGCATTTCAGAGGGTTGACTGACCCACGCAGCTACACCAAGGACCAGATTCAGCTGGTCTTGGACCCCCTACCAAGGAACTGCATTCCATAACTGACCCACCAAGACAGTGGCCCGAACCAAAGGACTGAAGTTTCTGCCCCCAAACCAGTCAATGAGCAGACCCTGATTGTCTAACTCTCTGCCGGCCAAATTGTCTTTAAAAACCCTGTCATCCCTCAGTTCTCAGGGAGGCAGATTTGAGAAATCAATCCTATGCTGAATAAACTCTTTCTCTGCTGTGAACCCTTCTGTGTCCAGAGATTGGCTTCCTCTTGGGCAGTGGGCAGGTGAACATTGATGGATGGCAACAGAAAGACTATTGCAAAATAGTAATAGCAGCATTATTTAGGTAGGTAGGCGTGCATAATTTTTCTTCCTTATTTCCTATATGTGTGTTTTTAATTGGGGCATACTTTTAAAAAACATCTTTACATGCCTTCTTTCTTTTATTTTTTGAGACCAGGTCTCACCTTGTCACTGAGGGCTACAGTGCAGTGGTGTGAGCCTAGCTCACTACAACCTCAAACTCCTGGGTTTAAGCCATCCTCCTTCCTCACCCTCCTAGTAGCTGGGACTACAGGTGCCCACCACCCATCTGGCTAATTTTTCTATTTTTAGTAGAGATGGGGTCTTGCTCTTACTCAGGCTGGTCTCCAACTATAGGCTAAAGCATTCCTCCTAACTTGGCTTCCCAAAGTACTAGGATTATAGGCGTGGCTACAATACTCAGCCTTTGTTTTATTTTTGACTACTTTTTTCTTACCAAAGCTAACATTCACATACAGTTTTTCAATTAACTCTATATTCTATCTTCTACATGTGTAATCCATACCCACTATACAACGTGGTTACCAAGGAGACATGTCTTTAAATTGATTAGCAAACAACTTATGGAGGGTTGGCCTTAAAAACCCAAACTTACATTTGGGGTGCTCCCACTTAATGGGCACAATGTAGAGGTGTATGGCACACCTTTGGGGTGTGGGACACACCTACAAGAGAGACTCTGCCTAACGATTCAGACATTGTGACCTGGTTGTTTATACCCTCACATTAACCTGAAAATTAAAAAACCCACACTCAAACTTTCAAAGTGACTCTGAAGCCCCAATCTAAGAGAAAATGTTCCAAAGAACATTTTACAGAACTTACTCAGCAACATGGGGATGAAAGTTAAGGGGAAAAATACTAGGACTTCTTAAATATTATTACTATAGAATCCCTTTCTCCTGGCTGCTACCTTGTATGATCTGTGAACGTCCTTGGTGCCCAGAAACCACATTCAGCATCACTGCAATAAAATTAATGATTTGAGCATTTTCTCCTTAATAAGTGCCGCAGATATAGATGTTTCAGCCATTTGTCTTTCAGTGGGGGTTAAAAAAAAAAACAAAACAAACACTTCTGGTATAAATAACATCACATTCTCACACTTGTGGTTAACATTATCATTTAAATTGCATCTCACATGTTTCTAGATTAAGGAAGAGGGCCTATTTGAATAGGTTACACTTCACTTTTTCATTCACGAGACTGTTTAGAGTCTCAAATCAATTCCAACTGACTTTCTAAAATGTGTTGGGGAAAAAAATACATTTTGATAAATGGCATTTGCAATGGAAATACCAAGAAAGAAAAAGAGACATTCCTTCCTTTCAGCAGGAAACCATTCAATTTGTGGACTATGCCTGTCCCTTGTTTTCTTTTATTTTCCTTCCACTGGAAGGAATTTTTAACCATTTCACTGTTCATGAATATTTCCAAAAAGGACAAGGAGGAAAAAAAGCCTCATCTCAAATAAATCATGCTATCTTATCAAGATGTAATGCCTGTCTAAATCAGCCTGCGTTTAGCTCTTTCCCTCAGACTCTGCATGCCACCATCAAGAGTCTGTCATGGCAAGAGTGATGAGTCCTAGCTCCTCAGGCCATTATAACTTTGGGAAAGTCCTTAATGTCTCCCTGCATCTCTATTCCTCAATGGTAAAATGCATATAAATAATGAGACTTTCTTCAATGAGTTGTTAAGAGCAGTATTTTTTAAACTCTTATTAATCATAAACCATAATAAGGCATACATTTTACATCTAAACCCAGTAGGTACATGAACACAAATACATATATATGCAAATGCATACATGGGTGCATGTATACCAGGTCTGACCATTAACTTTGTGAACTCATCCTAGAAAAAGTGAATATCACTATGGTCACCTTCAAACTACTTGCCTTGGAAAGTTATGCTCTGACACCAGCATCTAGTCCACCCTTCAAAGCAATTTTAGAACTCTTTTTCTGGAATGGCCATCAGAGCTAGTGTTGTATTACCCATGTCCTAAATGTCATCAAAATGTCTTCTTTTAAATATTTCCTTTATCCTTGGGTAAAGAAAAAAATCTCTGGGGCAAGATCAGGTGAGTAGGGAGGGAGTTCCAATATAGCTATTGTTTACTGCTGAAAACACCCTGACAGTGCCTTGTGAGTGCCATCTGAGCTGGTGTATTGTCGTGATGCAAGAGCCATGAGTTGTTGGACAAATTGTGCAGTTAAGATTTTCCTAACTCTTTCTCTGTTGATGTTTGCTTGGTCTATTATGCTTCTCACAGTCAACTGATGGCTTGATGCCTGATTTGACAAATTTTTGCAATGTTTTCGTGAGTTCTGCTCATTAGTGGCCACCCTGACCTCTCTTCATCAATGATTCTTTCTCTCCCTTCAGCAAAATATTTAATCTACTTATACACAGCCATTTTCTTCAAGGCATAATTCCCATAAACTTGGACTAACATGTTCCTGATTTCACTCTTGCCACATTTAATAAGAAATTTAATGTTTGTTTGTGGCTCTAAGCCAAGCTCCAGCATTCTCACAGTGGCACACCCACAGAAACATGCAACAACAATAATAAATGCCACTCAGCAAGACACGGACACAGGTCAACATGAACACAGCTGTGAGACATTGATATAATAAGGTTAGGAATCCTCACCAAGTTGTTTGTACAGTGCTGCCAATGTAAGCACATGGTGGCAAGTTCACAAACTTAACTGTCAGACCTCATGTGCATGCATATGAAATTAGAATTTCACAATGTGGAGTTATCTATATTAGATATGACATGTTTACATAGTCTTCATTCTGTGTTGGCTAATTTCATGTTGGTTTGTTTGTTTTAATAAATGATTCTTGCAACCTACTACATTGATTTGGTGACCACTGGATCACAAGATGAGGTTTGGGAAACACTGATTCAGAGCAGGTGTTGGCAAACCTATGGCTGACAGCTCAAATCTAGCCAAATGCCCATTTTTGTAAATAAAGTTTTACTGGAACACAGTTGTGAGTTAAGGAACTGTCAGGTCCTGCTTGATAGGGAGTCGTAAGACCTGAACCAGCATCCCTGATGAAACGGGAAGTGGTGCAGAAGCAGCCCAAACCACCTAGAACCCACATGGCCACAAAACAATGACCTGAGGTTATCCTCACTGCTCATTTCACGTTACTTAGAATGTGTGAGTATAAAAGGAGAAACTCCCACCACCACCATGACAGTTTACAAACACCATGGCAATTCCTATATGGTTTAAAAAAGACAGGAACTCTCAGTTCCAGAAACTCCCTGCCCCTTTCCCAGAAATCTTATGAATAATCCTTCCTCTACTTAACATAAAATTCAATAGAAGGAATAAAATAAGACCTCAGAAACTCACAAAGTCTACTATCCATTGCTCTAAGAGGGAGCTGCTGCTCTGTTCGTGGGGCAGCCTTCCTTGTGTTTCTTTCTTACTTCAATAAACTTGCTTTCACTTTACTCTGTCAGCTCCCTCTTGAATTCTTTCCTGCATATAGTGACAAGCTACTTGGCCTTCAGGCCAGACCCTCATTTTGTGCTCCACTTTTCTATATCATACCTAATCAATTACACATATTCTACAACTGCTTTCTTGATACAATCAGTGACAAAGTTGGGTGCTTGCAACAGAGACAGTCTGATCCCCAAAGTGAAAATATTTATTTACTGGCCATTTAAGGAAACATTTGTCAATGCTCGTACACAGGATGAAATATAGTCCATCCAATATAAAGGCTTTAACACAATGCCTGGGGTATCAAGAGGAATCAATAAATATCTTGTTTATTATTATTATAGGTGTTGTTATCGCTACAACTGCTGCTACAACTGAAGGTAACTAGCCATGGGAGGAGTTTTTCAATCAAATAAAGATGATGAACAGGCTTAGCTCAAAAAATAAGAAGTGAATGAGGGAAGAGGGTTCAATAACAGAGACAATCTCTTTTCTCTTAAACTTGAGATACATATATCAGAGCAGCCATTACCCGCAAATCGGCACTATCAGCCTCCTCACTGCCCAGCAAACCAGCCAAAAGAGAGATATTAGACCACATGTAAACTTGTAAAACCCCTCAGATCCCTCCACTGAAGGTGCCCTGTTCTTCTTCCTGTAGCCATTAGAGAATAAATCTCTGATAAGCAAAATAAATTAGATGCAGTGACATTCTGCTAATTGAGTCAGCTCCTCTGCTTGGCTTTGCTGGGCTGTTAATTACCAGCTAATCTTATCAATATAAGATAATTCTGACTAATAAATAGCACTCATAAAGAGAAGGATAAGCGCCCCAGTTTGCCCCCAACGTCTCTCGTTGGTCAAAGTGGACATCAAATCCACTTTCTGATCCCACCTAATCTGTCTGAATGCTGAGGCAATACAGTTTAGGAGAGGGACCCAGCTATCATTCAAGAACTGCGTAGTGGAAGCACAGGGAAATGGCAAGCCTCCAAATAAATGTTAAGGCAAAGGAAGAAAGGGCCAAGATTACAGATCATGCATTATTAAAGCTGCATTCTCCCCTCTTTCTATCTCAATCAAATTTTATTTCAGAGAAGCAGGGGGGCTTAAAGAGAGATAAAAGACTTTCAAATATAAATTAAGTACTATTTATTTCACCACCCTGAGCCAAGTGTGCCAGGTTCTGTCTGAATGTGTTGCCCAGAAAGACGGAATGAGTTGGCTTTCAGTTGGATGAATGTCTGTGATTTGCTGACATCGGGCAGAGGGGGTCTTGTAGCCAATCAAATCAAAACTCCCTTGGAAAAAAACCATCAGTTTCTATTTGAAGATCTCTGCCCCCACTTCTTTTCAGAATTACCCCAATCACCTTTTGTTAATCTTCCAAAGATCCTAAATCAGTGCTTGGCAAATTAGAAGGTTGGAGCTTTTGTTTCACATTCACTCACATTCACCAACAGCCTTCTCAGAGGTCTACACCCGTGGATTTTTATGACAGGACCCAGTTGTAAGACAATTTCTGTTGTAAAAGAAGATAAGCCCTTGAGATTGGCAAAAGTTAAATTAATGGATACTATCTGGTATTGCTAGGGGTGCAGAGTAACAGGCAATCTCAGTGGTAGTGGCGGGAATGAAAATTGATAGAGTCTTTTTCTTGTGCAGGGTTTTGGAGGGTGGGATGAAGAGTTTGTGACTGAGCAGAGGCATTAAAATATGAAATGCTCATACCTTTCAATTCAGTAATTCTAACTCTAGGATGCTAGTCATGATAGAAAAATCTCTTTTAATATTCCACAATTTATTTATCAATTTTAGTCTTTCTTTTTTTATTTCAGATTAATATGAGGGTACAAATGTTTAGGTTACACTGTTTTCATTTCTAAGGTAAGGTTCACATTGTAGTTGAGCCCTTCACTCGGGGGCATGCTGAACACCCTCACATTGTGCACAGTAGGTGAGAACCTGCCAGTCACCCTCCTTGCTCCCCCGTCCTCCTTCCCTCCTCTCCACTCCTCCTTGGAGACTATACTAGTGTTTTGTTTTTTTTTTCTTTCATGTGGGCATATAGCTGTTTATGTATTGGTTTCATTTTAGTATCCATTTTAGTCTTGATAGATATTCAGGTTCTGGTTTGGTGCTTTTTTTGAATAAAGTTTTCATGGGCATCCTCCAGTACCATTATCTACCTAATAGAATGGTTAAAATTAAAAAAAAGAAAAACCCTAACATAACAAATTATGGTAAGAAAATGAAGTATCTGGAACTTTCTTATATGAGGTCTGACAATTAACTTTGCAAACTTGGCAGCATATGCTTACATTGGAAGCACAGTACAAACAACTCAGTAAGGTTTCAGAACCTTGGTCTACCAGTGTCTCAGACCTGTATTTGTGTCAACATGTGGTGGCATCTTATTGAGTGGAGTTCATTATCATTGCTATGTATTTTTGTTTGCTGTTGCAAGAATGTCAGAGCTTGAGTTAGAGCAATGAACAAATATTAAATTTCTTGTTAAACTTGGCATGAGTGGAAGTGAAATCAGGAACTTGTTCATCCAAGTTTATGGGGATTATTCCATGAAGAAAATTGCAGTGTGCAAATGGATTAAATGTTTCTCTGAGGGGAGAGGAACATCACTGATAAAGAGAGATCAGGGAAGCCAGTAATAAGCTAAGCTGATGAAAACGTTATAAAAATTTATCAAATCATGTGTCAAGATCATCAGCTGACTGTAAGAAGCATAGTAGACCATCAATAGAGAAACAGAAAAAGATTTTAATGGAAAATCTTAGAATGAGAAAGGTGTGTACAACAATGGTCCCAAAAGAGTTCACCGATGAATGAAAGCACAGGAAACGTGAAGTTTGCCAAGACCTTTGGAGAAGTAAGGCCACGTTTTGGGCCACGTTATCACTGATGATGAAACAAGGGTGTACCCAATAGAATCCTGAAGCAAAGCATCAAAGTGCACAATGGAAGTCAACCAATTCTCCACGACCAAAAACATTCCCTCGGTCCAAATCAAGAGTCAAAATGATGTCGCTAACTTCTTTTGATATCAGAGGGATTGTTCACTATTTTACAGAAGAGGAAGAGGATAACTAATTGACACAAGATAACAGAGCAAGTTGCTGAGCCAGAACTCAAACTCAGATTGTGAGATGGCGGAGACCTGCCTCCCCTGCTCACCGCTTCTTCTTACCAAAGCGCCATAATAATGTGCACACAAACTTGTCTGTTGCTAGATGGCTCTGGATGCTATCACACTGTGAGCCACCTAAAAAGCCACCAATAGGAAATTACATATAGTCACACTATGAAATGCTTTGTGGCTGTTAAAAAGAACGACATAGCTCTTTATGTTCTGGCATGGAGTGATCTTCAAGGTAGGATGTTACGAGAAAAAGGCAAGTTTTATGTATAGTGTTATTGCATTTTATTTTTTGTTTTAAAGACTTTTTTAGAAGAGCATATTTAGGTACACAATAACATTGAAAGGTAAGTACACAGATATCCCAAATATTCCCTGCCCTGAGAGTACATAGCCCCTCTGCATTATCAATATCCTCTACCAGAGTAGTACATTGGTTGCAATTAATGAACCTGCGTTGATACATCACAATCACCCAAAGTCCACAAGTTACATTAGGGCTCATTCTTGGTGTACAATGACACCTATCCATCATTACGGTATTATGCAGAGGAGTCTCACTGCCCTAAGTATGCTCTGTACTCTACCTGTTCATTCCTCCCTCCTCCTAACTCCCAGCAACCACTGATCCTTTTATTGTTTGCATAGTTTGTGCCTTTGCCAGAATGCTGTGTAGTTGGGATCGTCCTTTTCAGACTGGCTTCTCTCACTAAGTAATGTGCTTTTTATTATTATTATTATTGGATCATAGCTGTGTACATTAATGCAATCATGGGGCACCATACACTGGTTTTATAGACCATTTGACATATATTCATCACACTGGTTAACATAGCCTTCCTGGCATTTTCTTAGTTATTGTGTTAAGACATTTATATTCTACATTTACTAAGTTTCACATGTACCCTTGTAAGATGCACCGTAGTTGTAAACCCACCAATCACCCTCCCTTCGCCCATCCTCCCCCCTCCCTCCCCTCCAGACATATGAAAAAAAATGCTCATCATCCTTAATCATCAGAGAAATGCGAATCAAAACTACTCTGAGATATTATCTAACTCCAGTAAAGTAATGTGCTTTTAAAGTTCCTCCCTCTCTTCTTGCAGCTTGAAAGCTCATTTCTTTTTAGAGCTGAATAATATTCCATTATCTGGAGGTACCACAGTTTACTTACCCATTCACCTACTGAAGGGCAGCTTGGCTGCTTCCAGGTTTCAGTAATCATGAGTAAGGCTGCTATAAACACTCATGTGCAGGTTTGGGGGTGGCCCGTTTACTTTTTAAATAGTGTGGTTCTGTGCATATACATGTAGGTTTAAAACTCAAAAGGATCACACCAACTGTTAACCCCATTACAGCTGGAGAAAAAAAGTAGAATCTAGAGCAAAGGGGATGTGAAGAATAACTTTCTTGTATTGTACAGCTGTGTGTTGTTTTAATATTTTGACATCGAATATGTATTCATGAAATCACTTGAATAATTAAAGAGTTTAAAACTGGAAAAACTTAGATAAAATAAGAATAAAGAACATACCATGCAAAGCCCACAGGGGTGAGGCTTCTATTTTCACATTCTATGGAAAATACTCAATAAATATTTGATTTACTGAACTGAGTTAAGGATATGCAATTGATCCTCGTTTTTATAGATATTGTATTTGTGAATTTGCCTACATGCTAAAATTTATTTGTAACTGCCAAATCAATATTCAGAGCACTTCTGCAGTCATTCATGAACAGGAACATAGGCAGCACATGAAAGATTTGAGTCACTCAATCCAGACATTCTCAGCTGAGGTCAAACAAGACGACGCTCTGCCTTCTTTTTCAGCTCTCACACAGTAAGCAGGTATCCTTTTTAGGGTCTAGTTAGTGATGCACTTTTGTGATTTCTTTTTCTTTTGGTAGCTTCCTTGTTTGAAATGACCCTCTTTACCCATCTCACCTCTTAGCTTAATGCTAAAGGCTGTGAGGTACCCTACAGAGAAAATATGTTAGATAAGCTTCATTCGGGCATGACTTGTAGTGCCATGGTCCCTGAGTTCAATGTTAAGGAATCGAAAGTATAGACAGGGTGTTCCTAAAGTTCATGTGCAATTTAGATGATTAAACTGTTTTAAATTGCACATGAACTTTATGGACACCCTATATATTAAATAAGGTGTCTCTAAATAGAATCATATATAAAAGAAAGTTATGCATTGATTGGTTGACAAAAATGTTGCAACCAGAAGCTTACAGGAACCTAACCCTGTATTTCTCCTAAAAGCAGTGGCTCAGGATCCACTAATTTGGTGTTCACGGTGGCTTTATTGAACATAACTGCCATGAATAACAAAAACCGACAGTGCTTTGTCTAATGGGTCAGCAGTGAAATCACCGACAATCATGATGATGTTTATACTTGTCATTATAATTGTATCAACAAGCCAAGGATCAGGAAACCACACCTAAGGCTCCCTGCTTGTTTTTGTCAATAAAGTTTTATTGAAATACGGCTCTGCCTATTTCTTTACAGACTGCCTGTGGCTGCTTCCACCCTAAAATGGCAGAGATAAGTAACTGCAACAGAGACCACATGGGCCTCAACGTTTAGATTATGTTTATCTGGCCATTTTAGAGAGAATTTGACAATCCCTGAATTATAAACACTCACTATTCGTAAAGCAGTTAGTGTGCTAGGCACGATGTAGGCCACTTTACATGTATTACTACTCTGAACAATAACTACCACTAAGTACATGACAGGTGCGTTTATGTATGTAATTTATCCTTACTTCTGTAACCCTGAAAAGTGCCCATTCCCTCCCATTTTACACATGAGGAAACTGAGGCCCAGAAAAGTAGCAGCAACGGGACCACAGTCACACAGACTTGGGTGCCAGAGCTAAGCCTGGCTGGTTCCAAAGCCCACCCATTTGCTGCCACACACTCCTGCCTTCGTGGAAGAAACACAGCAAAGGCAGGTTGTGTGTGATCAAATAACATTTTTTAAATGAAAGGCTTGGCCTTAAACCTGAGGTGCTGAAATAGAGTCTCAATGAAAACAGAAAGAGAAAACAAAACAATCATGGTTTGAGGTGTATAGTGATAAACGCTCATCCCCTGTAAAGACGGGCACCAGCAAGGAAGTGTGGGAGCTCAGAGCTTCCGTATAGGAGTGTCCCTTGCAGCAGGAGGAAGACAGGACCCCGTCCAGGCTCCACCCACACCACCTCATCTCATTCTCTCCCTGGGCACTGCCAGCTTGTTCTGTATCGAGACCCTCTACCCTAGGACTTTCCAACTATGCTTAGCTTGTGCACATAAGGCAATCTGACACCCCTGGGCACAGCCCTCAGCCAATGATGGCAGGGATTGGAACATAAATACCCCAGCTTTCTCCTCTTTCTGGGAGTATTACCCAGGCACATCTCTAAGAACCCCTGAAAAGTTCCCAGGACACCAAGCTCTGCTTGCCCAGGAGGAAGCAGCTCAGTACCACACCCTATACTGGCTCCTGTGTTTCCTCCTCTCACTCCCCCACTCCCTTACAGCTATTTCCTGGGATCCTTTTCAGGCAGGTTTTATTCCAAATAAAACTACTTGTACCCAAATCCTTGCCTCAGGTTCTACTTCTGGGGAAGCAGTCTCAAAACCATTGGCCATCAGTCATGTGTGGCAGGATAATACACGGCAGTATTAATTACAGGTTTGTTCTCATTCTAATGAACAAGTGCGCCTTGTTAAGATGAACATGGAAAATTACTTTAATCTTTCCCTCCATTCTTCTTTCAGTCTCTTGTCACGTTCAATTAACACATTGCCATATACAACCGTGTGGAGAGGGTAGCCAAGTAGAAAATAGTAAGAACTCAGGACCTCCCTACCACAAGATTTCTTGTTCTTTACGCTCTGTAGGGTCTTTTTACTTGCAGCCAGATATGCCCCAACTGATACTTTAAGATACAAGCCTCAAGATAGTTTATAAAATTAGCCTCAGTGGCATTTCTGCCCAAACATGAACATTCTGTATCTAACAATGAAAAAATATGAGACAGACAAATTGAAAATCATTCGACAAAATAACTTGGCTTGGGTACTTCAAAAATTTCAAGATCAAGAAAAACAAGGAGAAAACCAAGTGATGGAGATTAAAACACAAAAGAAATTTAAAATTTGTAATCCTGGATTGGATTCTGGACTGTGGAAAAAAACAAAAAAAGCTTAACATTTGATGAAACTTGAATACAGAGTGTGAAATGGTAATGTAGCAATGTTAAATATGTTAAATTTCCTGGATTTTCATAACTGATCTGTGGTCTTATAAAAGAATGCGCTTGCTCTTAGGAAATACACGCTGAAGTATTCAGGGGTGCAAATACAAAGGCACTCTTGGCTGCTTCAGAAACACACCCACACACATAAACAAGAGGGGATCAAGGCAGAAGGAAGAGGGGGAAGGATGGGGCAAATGGAGCAAGACCAACAATGGTTGAATCTCCAAGAACCTCTCTGGTTGTAAAGGCTATGATCAGAGTGCTTTACGTTATTCAAACAACTGCTTTGTAAATTTGAAGTTATATCAAAATTAAAAGTTACCCCCCACCTTTTTTTGAGACAGAGTCTCACTCTGTCACCCTGGGTAGGGTACCCTGGTGTCTTAGCTCACAGCAATCTCAAACTTTTGGGCTCAAGTGATTCTCTTGCCTCAGCCTCCTGAGTAGCTGGGACTATAGGTGCCCACCACAATACCCGGCTATTTTTAGAGAAGGGGTCTTGCTCTTGCTTAGGCTGGTCTCGAACTCCTGAGCTCAAGCAATCCACCTGCCTTGGCCTCCCAAACCCCCAAACTAGGCACAATAAGCACTTCTTCTGTTGGATAAAACATCAGCTTACTTCTGCCCCTTCACTCTCTCCAACTACCAGCAAGAAGGAAGAAATAAACAAAACAAGAAAACTGGATTGAGGGGCTAAAGCGATTATGGATTGAGGTGAAACTGTTGAGGTGAAGACATGCAAATATTTATTCTTGTTCTTATAGCCCTCTCCCCCCACCAATGATGTGACTCTGAACAAGTCCCCCCAGATAGTTTAAATATTATCAAGTTTAAAAAATAGTTGAGTGTTTACCATTTGTTGAGTGCTGTTCTAACTGCTTTATGTGTATCAACTCATTTAATTTTAACTCATTTAGTCAATTGGTATAGAATTCTTAATCATTATAGATATATTTATGAAGTGATTAATCTAATCATTTAATATGCATTAATAAACATTCATCTATTTATAACATTTAATCATTTGTTATGCATTAATAAAGGTTAATGTCTTATACCTCATAATATTTAATCATTTAGTTTACAAAAGTGAAGATGTGAGGCTTTTTTTTTTTTTCAGTTTTGTTAAAGTCAATAGTTAATGATAATAAAAGTAAATCAAAACCACCCTAAGATATCACCCAACCCCAGTGAGAATGGCCCACATCACAAAATCTTAAAGCTGCATGTGCTGGTGTGGATGTGGAGAGAAGGGAACACTTTTACACTGCTGGTGGCACTGCAAGCTAATACAACCTTTTTGGAAGGAAGTATGGCAAATCCTCAAAGAACTCAAATTAGACCTCCCATTTGATCCTGCAATTCCATAACTGGACATGTCCCAGAAGAAAGAAAAATTCTTTTATCATAAGGACAGACATCTGTGATAGATTATTTATTGCAGCTCAATTTATAATCGCCAAACTGTGGAAACAACCTAAATGCCCACTAACCCAGGAATGGATTAACAACTGTGGTATATGTACACCATGGAATACTATTCAGCCACTAAAGAAGGTAGAGACTTTATATCTTTTGTATTAACCTGGATGGAGTTGAAATACATTCTTCTTAGTAAAGCATCACAAGAATGGAGAAGCAAGAATCCAATGTATTCAATACTAATATGGAAACAATTGATGACTTATTACATGGGGGGAGGGAAGGAAGGAGGGGATGGGGGATCATGGTGTGACACATGTCTTGGAGGTGGGACATAGTTATAAGAGAGACTTTACCTAACAAATGCAATCAGTGTAAGCTGGTTCTCTGTACCCTCAATGAATACCCAACTCTGTCTCTCTCTCTCTCTCTCTCTCTCTCTCTCTCTCTATATATATATATATATATATAAATAAATGAACACTTAGCACATGCTAAGCATTTGGTGTGAACAATCTTGTGATTAGATTAATACTTCCAGCATCCCAGGCACCCAGTACTATAATCATCCCTTGTTTCACAGTTAGAGATATTGAGAAAGTTGTTCAAGTTCACAGACTATGTAACAAAGCTGGATTCAAATCCAAATTACTGGGAGTTCCGAACTGGCAAAAGGTTGATTTTGAAAATGTCATGCAATCCCAAAAGGGACAAGCAGGCTGAAGTATAATCAAATCAAGTGTTGTCAACGGCAGGACCTAGCCCTCATTCTTGTTTTGTTCCCCTTTTCTGTGCCTTGGATAAGCAATACTATGTACCCAGAAAGAAGAAAAACCATCCTGAGAGGGCAAAAGTATGGTTTTTAACTTCTTCAATGTCCATGACCAAGGACAAAGTCAGTTCCCTGGGACTATCTCAGGACCACTGGCCACAGGTCATTGGAACACATGGAGAACAGAATAAGATTAGATAAGAAACTTCTTTGTTTCTTTTTGGAAAGAAACTTCTTTTACCAAAAAAAAAAAAAAATCAGACCCCATTTTTCTAAGAAACTCAGTCTGGAAGCTTCCCCAATTCAGAATCCCAAAGTAGGGGCTCACACGCTTCAGCGTCAGTAACACCAAAGAGCAGCTTATTTAAATTCTGTTGTACTTGGCTTCCTACACTTGTGTTATGTGTATTTAAAATCAGCTTCAGAAACACTTTAATCTTTGTGATTTTTAGGAGCTTCCCAGGGCTTGCAGCAAGCACTGTCAAACATCATCCTATCTGTTGGACGTGCATCTGAGTTGGCTGAGTCTTAGCAAACCCCACGGGTTCTGCAGGTCTTTAGATAAAATGTGGCTGAAGATTAAAGCATATCTGTGAACAACATCTCTCACAAAAGGACCTCAAAAACACCGTAGTAATGCCGAGGAAGCTCGGTGCACATGTTTAGAATGGATCTTTCATTTCTAGGTAGCGTTTTGCTTTCTTTCCACTCTGCTGGAGTTTGCTTTTGTTATTTATCCTGTGGCTCCATTCTTGCAAAGAAGTTTCTTATCTAATCCTATGTCATGCTTTTCCACTCCCTTTCCACCACCCCAGATTCCACTGCCAATTTTCTGAAAAAGAATTATTGAACCTCAAAGAACTTTCCATCCCATAAAACTTTCCATCCTTTCTGATGTTGAAGCTAAAATGAACTGGGTAATAATAAGTTCCAACAGTCAAAAATGAACATAAACACCCAAGAGGTGAAAGGGATTTTCCATTTTTATGAGTTTTCATCTTCCTTGATGTCCTTTGTGGGCCTGGCTTATGCTTCCTTGGCCTAGATTCCCACAGCAGCCGCCCAGACAGCAGGGCCAGGACTCAAAAGAAGCAGTCGCCACCTGGGGCACCAAATTTAAGGAGATGCTGCTTCTTCAGGTCGTGTAAGTCCCCTAGGAGCCTCACATGTCTCATTCTAGACCCAGCCCTACCAAACAGCATCCTCCCCAATCTTAGCTCACGCTCTCTCTCTCTCTCAATAGTCAAAGTGAACATTTCATACACTAAATCTGATCTTACCACCTCTTGAATAAAACCCTCTTGTAACAGTGTCCTCAGGATGAAAGCTACACTCCTTGGCAGGTTTTGACAAAGCCCTTTAGATCTAACTTCTGCACAGCTTGCCCCTCCCATCCCCCCAGTCCATGGTCCAGAACAACTGCCCACTCCTGACTTGTCATCCAGGGTTTCATAGCCATTGTCTCCTCCTAAACAGTCCTTCCTCCTCATTTTTTTTAAAGCTAATTCTAACTCATTTTTCAGATCTCACAGGGAAAAAATATCATCATGGTACATCAAGAAAGGGTTCAATGATAGTTACTGATGTAACTATCAGTCTGGCTTTGAGTCCAGCACTGCTATTTACCATCCTGACCTTAAGCAAGTTACCTAGTGTCTCTGAGCTTCAGTTTCCTCACATGAACATTGGGTGGTAGGAGGATCTACTTGATGAATTGACAGTCGATGTGAGGATTTCAAAAGGTGAGCTGTGGAACACTGTAAGATCCGTGCCTGGCACATGGCTAGCACTGTATGTGTCAGGTATTACACTGCCTTCTTCAGAGAAATATCCATGGCACCTCTGTAGCCCCTGTTCTTTGGTCTCTCTCCTATTTTCAGCTACGAACCGAGGCAGACCCTGGATCCGTCTGTCAACTGCTATCCTGCTACCACACTGCCTAGCATACCTACTCAACAAATATGTGTTGAATGCCTGCACCAGTAACACAAGGGACACTGCCACAGATTCAATACCCATTCCAACTCTGGGACAAACAACTTAAGATGGAGAAGAGCACACCATTTATCTGCAAGCAGAGTTTACTGCTGGTTTGAAAACCTCAAACTGTACCAAACATTAATTACTTCAACTAAACGTGAACTGATTACATGCCAGGCATTATGCTATGCAACAGGAAAGACAAAGATGCACAAATTCAAGTTCTTGCCTCAGTGAGGTGGGAGGACAGCTTAGAACTCATGGCTGCCATGTTTTCATGCTGGAAGAAAAGACCTCTCCAATACAGGACTTCAAGACTACAATTTCTTGACTCAGACACCCCTGGGCTCACATCCTGCAGCTTCACAGCTTCCAAACTGTGAGGCCTTAAGCAAGTTACCTAACTACCCTGAGCTTCAAGGCTTTTTATCCATAAAAAATACCTATAATACCTATCTCAGAGGGTTGTTTGCAGAGGAAATGGGAAAATCCATATAAGTCACCTTAGTGGGAAATCCATATAAGTCACCTTAGTACACAATGTCTGGCAAATAGAAAATACGCAGCAATTTTCATTGTTATTATTACTGCCCCTTATTGGACTAGGTCTGTGCACTCTATTCTTTCCTAATCTCTTCTATGAGCTTGATTTTTTTTTTTCAATTTTAAGATGGAAAAATACACATTTGAGACTCAGCTACTTGGCATCATGAGGCAAAGCTAATTTTTTATAACTAGGATAGAGTTGGAACACTTTTATTTCAAACCAATTGCCAACACAGACAAGCAACCCAAGCCAGAATCAGGGTCTTGCCATTTTCCTCGAGCTATTTTTGGATGGATTTTAATGCTCTGTCTCAGAATGTCTTGTGGCTCGTGAGCCTGTGGCAGTCCCATGGGAATGACTTCGTCCTTTACAGTGGATTCTAAGGAAGTTTTGCTTTCCTAGAAAGTCTTTTCTATTTTTTCTGGGTATGTATTATTGCTTACCTAAGGTACAAAAAAGGAGTACAGAAAAAGAATAATAAATAGGTCTCATCTTCTATGCCACCTCTCATGGATTGTTGTTGGGTGCCTAGAGCATCATCTTAAGAAGGATTCTGGTGCAGCTTTAAGGCTCAGCAGGAAAGAGCACATTGATTGATTAGTAATGTCTGCCCGGGGCATGTGGCTGGGGAGAACCAGAACAGAACATCCCAAGATTAAAAGCACTATTACCAGAAGCCTGGAAGATTCTGTCTCCCCTTTGGATTCCCCAAACTATTTATTTCTCTCCACCTTGACTTACTGTTGGATTCCACTGCAAGTAGTTCAAAAATAAAGTTATTATTAATTCAAATTGATTTCTTTACATTTGAGATGGAGAATATTTCAAGGATGATTTGCAGAAGGAGAAAACCTTCTCACTAAAATTTAAGTAGGTGCTGTCCATTTCCAGTGACATCAATAAGCACTTCTCCCATTTAGAGCATCCCTTTTAAAAATCAAGGTGCAAACAACCAAATTCATAATTAAAAGGAGAATAAAAATAATAATAATAGCTAAATCTGTTGGACAAATATTATGTGCCAGGCACTGTGCTATCCCAATAATGTTTTTACCTTTAAAAGTGACATATTCATAGAAAAACATACACTGGGGAAAAGAATCCCTATTCAATAAATGGTGCTGGGAAAACTGGATAGCCACATATAAAAGACCAAACAGGATCCACACCTCTTACCAGGTACAAAAATTAATTCCTGATGGATAAAAGACTTAAACCTAAGACAGGAAACAGTAAAGAATGTTTGAAGAAAGTGCTGGAAAAACTCTTATAGACACTGGCCTTGGGGAAGAATTTATGAAGAAGAACCTAATCACAGCAGCAACAAAAATAAATAAATAGAACCTGATCAAATTAAAATTGATCAGTTCCTACAGCCAAGGACACGACCAATGGAGCAAATAGACAACCTACAGAATGGGAAAAAACATCTGCATGCTATACATCGACAAAGGACAGATAACCAGAATCTATAAAGAACTCAAGCAAATCATCAAGAAAAAGTCAACCTCATTAAAACATGTGCAAAAGGCATGCACAGAAACTTTTCAGATGAAGATAGTTTAATGGGCTACAAACACATGAAGAAATGTTCAACATCTCTAATCATCAGGGAAATACAAATCAAAACCACAAGGAGCTGTCACCTCACAACAGTGAGAATGGTTCATATCAAAAAGTCCCAAAACAACAGATGCTGGTGTGGATGTAGAGAAAAAGGGACACTGATTCATTGTCAGTGGGGCTGCAAACTAGTACAACCTCTGTAGAAAGTAGGATGGAGATGCCTTAGAGAACTACAAGTAGACTTAGCTTTTGATCCAAAAATCCCACTACTAGGTGTTTACCCAAAGGAAAAAAAATAAATTTTATAAAAAAAGACACTTGCCCTTAAATCTTTATAGCAGCATGATTAACAATTGCAAACTTGCGGAAACATTGCAAGTGCCCATCAATAAATGACTAGATTAATAAATTGTGGCGTATGTATACCATAGAATCCTGTTCAGCCATAAAACAATGGTGATTTAGTATCTTTTGTAACAATCTGAATGGAATTGGAGACCATTACCCTAAGTGAAGTATCAGAAGAATGGAAAAACAAACTCCACATGCACTCAGTAATAAATTAGAGCTAGTCGAACAATTCTCAAGTACGTATATGGTAGTAAAACTCAAAGGGAATTAAATGGTGGGGGTTGGGGGACCAGCAGGGCAAATTCACCTCTAACTGGTACAATGCACATGTTCTGGGTGAAGGGCACACTTGTTACTTTGATTTAAAATGTACAAAAAATGCTCATCATCACTAATCATCAGAGAAATGCAAATCAAAACCACTCTGAGATACTGCCTAATCTCAGTGAGAACAGCCCATATTACAAAGTTACAAAACTGCAGATGTTGGCGTGGATGTGGAGAGAAGGGAACACTTCTACGCTGCTGGAGAGACTGCAAACTAATACAACCTTTTTAGAAGGAAGTATGAGGAATCTTCAAAGAACTCAAATTAGAGCTCCCATTTGATCCTGCAATCCCATTATGAGGAGTCTACCAAGAAGAAAAGAAACCATTTTATCATAAGGACATTTGCATGAGACTGTTTATCATAGGTCCATTTACAACCACCAAAATGTAAACAACCTAAATGCCCACCAACTCAGGAATGGATTAACAAGCTGTGGTATATATATACCACGGAATACTATTCAGCCATTAAAAGAAATGGAGACTTTACATCTTTTGTATTAACCTGGATGGAGTTGAAACACATTCTTCTTAGTAAAGTATCACAAGAATGGAGAACCAAGAATCCAATGTATTCAGTTCTAATATGAAGGCAGTAGATGATCTAATACATGGTAAGGAATAGGGGAGTGAGGGAGCGGGGAGAGGGAAGAAGGAAGGGAGATAGGGGTCATGGTATATGGCACACCTCTTGAGGGCGGGACACAATTATGAGAGGGAATTTATCTAACAACTGCCATCAGTGTAACCTAATTCTTTGTACCCTCAATGAATCACAAACAATTAAAAAAAAGAAATAAGAGGACGTAAATACCTTAAATTAGCAATATAAGAATGTTGGAGACTTTTCAAAAAATAGAATAAAAAAGAGAAAATTTTGATAAAATTTAAATATTCTAGGAAAACAAGATTACTAAATTCAATTTATAAAAAAATTGAAACTGAACAAATAATTTGGGAAGATGTTGCAAAGTGACTTAAGAAAATAATCATGAATCCAGATGATTTTATAAGTTTTACAAATATGAGAAAAATATAATTTCTGTGTTATTTAAAGGGTATGGTGTGTTTCCTAAAGATGGTTGTATTACAGAGAGTATAGGTCAGAATATGAGGCATACACAGATGATAATTTTTATTACATTTATTTTTATTATATTTATTATTATATCTATTATATTTATTATTATTTCTCATTTTAATGAATTAAAATGTGTCAGAAAAATCAATGCTAGCATATTGAATCTATGTTGCTTAGCACCAAGTTAGATTAAAGGATTGAGTCAATATTAAGTTTATGCAGAAAAACATTAAATATATAATAAGACAGATGAATGAAAATATAGCCAAAATTCTGAAGATGATACTCAAATAATAGAAATGTGAACAGTATTCTGAAATACAGAAAAGATGGAAAGTATTCCAATTTGTTTTAACAAAAGTGCTAATATTGTTGGTGCTGCTCTGGACACCAAAGCCTTTCAAAGACAGAACGAGCAAAGAAAACGACGGTCTGTTCTTTACTAATGTAGACATGCCTAATTGAATAGGCCAAACTTAACCCAACCGTGTATTTTCATAAAAATACCACTGGTAATTATCACACTATATGTCAATAATGCAGCTAATAAAATTTAACATCTACCTCATAAACATTTAATTCCTATTGGAATGAAAGGATCCTTTCTTCAGTTGCCTTCAGACTGTATTATTTATTACCTTAACAGGAAACTAAAAACATTCCTATAAAGATCAGGAATAAAATCACGATGCCCATCCAGGACCGTATGACACGTTTTCAGATGTACTAACCAAAACTCTAAGGTTTTTTTGAAGATAATGTTTATTAAAAATGAGACAAAATTAAAAATAAATAAATAAAATGTATAAAAGTGAATTATGGGGTGGCGCCTGTGGCTCAGTGAGTAGGGTGCCAGTCCCATATGCCGAGGGTGGTGGGTTCAAACCTAGCCCCGGCCAAACCGCAACAACAACAAAAAAAAATAGCCGGGTGTTGTGGCGGGTGCCTGTAGTCCCAGCTGCTCGGGAGGCTGAGGCAAGAGAATCGTGTAAGCCCAAGAGTTAGAGGTTGCTGTGAGCTGTGTGATGTCATGACACTCTACCCCAGGGCGGTACAGTGAGACTCTGTCTCTACCAAAAAAAAAAAAAAAAAAGCGAATTATGTAACCAAATGTGTACCCATTTAATATTCTGAAATTTTAAAAAATGATATATTCTAATGCTAAAATCTTGATAAATACTGAATCTATGTGACGCAAATTTGGAAACTATATTGCTTTTGTCCATATTTGAAATTTTTTGTAATAGAAATTATTAAAGATACAATGCCAGATTTAATCAGTCTGTGATAGTCTGCTCAGCAGGGGGGTCTTTTGTAGTTTTTGGCCAGAGTCAGTTTTGAACCCCCTACCTCCAGTATATGGGGCCGGTGCCCTACTCCTTTGAGCCACAGGCGCCGCCCAGCAGTAGTTTTTATAAACATCCCCCATAATGGGGGATGCGAACTAATATGCCAGGCTCTCGGCACATCTTATCTCATTCAGTCCTCACAAATATCCAAAAAGATAAGTGCATTATCATCCTTCCCATTTTATGGATGAAATTGAAGTGAAATGACGAGCCCAAAGTCCCACAACTGATAAATAAATAGCTAAGCCACAATTCAACTCACATGAACCTGATTTCTAAGCCTGACTTCTTAACTTCCTATGCTGGATTAAGTACAACGTTTTTATAATTGTGGTAAAATATACAAAACATAAAATTGATCATTTTAGCCATTTTTAGTGCACCATATAGTGACACTTGGTACATTCGTATTATTGTGCAACCATCACCACCATCCATCTCCGAGCTATTTTATCATCCCCAAATGTACCTCTGCACCCTCTAAACCAGGCATCCTCAAACTTTTTAAACAGGGGGCCAATTCACCATCCCTCAGACCATTGGAGGGCCGGACTATAGTTTAAAAAAAAAAAACAACTGTGAACAAATTCCTATGCACACTGCTTATAAGATATGCACACATCGGGCGGCGCCTATGGCTCAGTCGGTAGGGCGCCGGCCCCATATACCGAGGGTGACGGGTTCAAACCCGGCCCCGGCCAAACTGCAACCAAAAAATAGCCGGGCGTTGTGGCGGGCGCCTGTAGTCCCAGCTACTCGGGAGGCTGAGGCAAGAGAATCGCTTAAGCCCAGGAGTTGGAGGTTGCTGTGAGCCGTGTGAGGCCACGGCACTCTACCGAGGGTCATAAAGTGAGACTCTGTCTCTACAAAAAAAAAAAAAAAAAGAAACAACAAGATATGCACACATATCTTATTTTGAAGTCAAAAAACAATACAGGAACAAATACAACCACACCGCCTCATGTGACCCACGGGCCGCAGTTTGAGGACCCCTGCTCTAAACAATCACTCCCTCAAATGCCCCTTTCCCTGGCCCCTGGAAACCACCATTCTCCTCTCTGTGTCCAGGACTTCGACCGTAACACCTACCTCACATAAGTGGAATTGTACAACATTTATCCCTTCATGTCTAGCTTATTTCACTTAGCATAATGCCCTCAAGGTTCTACCATGTGGTAGCAGGTGGCCTAATTCCATTCTTTTTAAAGGTTGAATAGTAAGTCTAACTTTTAGAATAAAAGTTTCCTAACAGTGGAGATGTGGTGACCCATATAACCTGATTTCTGCTTTTAGCCAATGATCTCGCTGCCTGGTAGTATAGACAGAGAACAACGTGTGAAGATGGAAGTCCCTGACGGCCTGGGCTGATATCCCAAATCTATCACCTTTCAGCTGTAATCTGCTGGACAAGTTGCTTTTACTTTCTAAAACTCAGTTTTTCCACCTAGAAAGTGGGTGTTTTAATGGTATCTCCTTCTGAGTTACGATAAGGCTAAATGAGTCAGTCCAGGTAAAGCAGGCAGAACTGGACCCGGCATCTTATAAGTGATTAATAAATGGTATTAGGTAATTAATTTATTATTTGTTTAAGGAATAACCACTGTCTGGAGCAGTCTGTAGAGAATACATACATAGAACATTTTAATTGTATTTTGGAGGATGAGAAGGATTTCCTTAAGGTAAGTTTGCCAGATCAAATACAGAATGCCTAATTCAATTTGAATTTCAGATAAACAGTGCATAATATTTTAGTATGTCTCAAATATTGGATATTCCTAGCCAGATGCTTATAAAGAGGCAAGTTCTGTAGGGCGAGTACAGAGTCTCACGCCTGTAGTCCTAGCACTGGGCTGCAGGGGTGAGAAGATTGCCTAAGCTCAGGGGTTTGAGACCAGTCTGAGCAAGAGTGAGGCCCCATCTATACTAAAAATAGAAAAAAATAGCCAGCACTTGTAGTGGGCACCTGTAGTCCCAACCAGGAGTTTGAAGTTGCTGTGTTGCTGTGAGCTAGGCTGGTGGCACAGCACTCTAGCCTGGGGCAACAGAGTGAGACTCTGTCTGAGAGAGAGAGAAAAAGAGAGAGAGAGAGAGATTCTGGGATACCTTAGAACATTTTAGTCAAATTAATTAGTGTAATGACATTGGCTAGTTGCTCCCAAATGACCTAGAGAAAGTGGGAAAGAAAGGGATGAGCTCAGAGCTCCAAAATCTCAGCTCAAGGAGCACATAATTAACCTGAAACCCTCCATATTTCCCCTGAAAGAAACCCTTCTCTCCTGTATCTACCCTAGGGCTGACATGGCTGAAAAACAAACTCAAGTCTCTACGTGAGAGTAGCTGAATCACAATGCAAATTGAATTCACAGCCTCATAAGCTGTAGTTGTTAAAAGGAGGGCATTTGTTAGGGACTGAGATCCTTAAAGTGGGAAAGACACATGGAACCCCTAAATTCTGCTGAGTGTTCTTTGCTGGTAGGAACAGCCCCTCTTCCTCCCAGCACTTTACCCCAGTCAGATGGGGTAAATTTGTTACGGACCCACCAAGCAGAGATTCTGGATCTCCCGTTGCAGTTCCTAGGGTTAGAAAGAGTTCTGACAGTTTGGCTGGCTGGTTGGCTACAACAGGGAGCAAAAGGCGGCCTACGCTAAAGGAAGTTGTAATGCCAGCACTGCATGGGTGTGCTGTAGGGGGAAGGAGAAG
Organism: Nycticebus coucang; assembly: GCF_027406575.1. Classification (NCBI taxonomy): domain Eukaryota; kingdom Metazoa; phylum Chordata; class Mammalia; order Primates; family Lorisidae; genus Nycticebus; species Nycticebus coucang. Next base: position 93,594,293 of record NC_069791.1, on the reverse strand, counting down.
AAGGTACCCAAAGCTTAGGGAGCCTGGAATTGGAATGTGTAGAGTAAATTTTGAGAAGGGAAACTAAGAAAGGGCTTCAAGGGAGGTAAGAGGAATACCTGGCCTGCCGAACCAGGAAATCTGGAGGGCCCATATGGCCAGGCGCAGTGGCTCATGCTGTAATCCTAACATTCTGGGAGGCCAAGGCAGGTGGATTGCCTGAGCTCACGAGTTTGAGACCAGCCTGAGCAAGAGTGAGACCTCATCTCTAAAAATAGCCAGGTGTTGTGGTGGGCACCAGCTACTTAGGAGGCTGAGACAAGAGGATTGCTTGAGGCCAAGGGTTTGAGGTTGCTGTGAGCTATGACTCCTAGGTACTCTACCCAGGGCAACCAAATGAGTCTCTGTTGGAACGGAAGGGAAAAGGAAAAGGAAGGGAAGGGAAGGGAAGGGAAGGGAGGTATGAGGTAACCTAGGTAACCAATGACCAATAGAAAAATACAAACAATGACCAACAGAAAAGGTTAATAATGCCCAGAGGTGCAGAGAGGCCAGTAAGACCCAGCCAATTTCAAACCAAGAGGGTATTATACCCCTGCTGGTGTCTCTCTCCCCTGAGTTCTTTTATGAGACCGACCCACTTCCAACTCAAGTGTTCTAAACTTTCTTTTTGTTCTTTGTAAATAAAATCTCTCTTTGCTACACTGAAACTTGTGCAGGTGACTTTTGCTGTCTATTTGCACTGCCCGGGCCACTCTAGCTTTACTGTCTGTTTCCACTCCCTTTTGTTTTCCATTACCAGCCGTGCCTCTGTTGAACTTTCTAGCTCAGCTGAGTAATCTAACCCAGGCAACTGGGTTCTGGAAACTGGGACCCCCGATTATCCCTTACCCCTAACAAATTTATCATATAAAACCTGCTCATCCACCCTGGCAAGATTATCACAACTGTGAGATTTGAGTCTGTGAGAGAAGCCTCAGCATACTTGAAGAATTCTATGACCCTTCTCTGAATGTCAGAAATTACAGTGAAGAATCCTGCTACTGAACTGGCCTCCTAAATACAATGGGGATAATTGGATCCTGGAGTAGCAGGGGCTGAGTGCCAGTGCTTAATCACCAAAGGCCAGGTAGGTAGGCACAGTTACAGTCACGGACAGAGGAGTCAAAACAGTGACCAGAACAGTCTGAGTCACAGAGACTTGCAGCTCTCGCCAGTCTGTACTTGGAAAAGAAATAGATAAGCAGTCTACTACACTCGGCCTTGATCTACATGTCCAAGATGAACAGAAGTCTAATTCAAATAGCCAGAGTCATCACTCTTCAATTAGTTCCCAGACTTGAGCCAGTTTACAGCCCCAGAACCTTTTGAATAAAAGGGAGGCTCAGACCCCTTGAGGAAGGACCATTCTGTCCCGCTGAAACTTTATACTGTTAATCTTTCTCTAGGCTTTCCAAAGGAGCCTGTGAGCTCTTACCAGGGTGATGTGTATCCAGGAAATGGAAGTAATCAGATTTTAGGGGGACTACTGGACACTGGCTCTGAATTGACACAAATTCCAGGGGACCCATGACATTACCGAGGTGCAGTCTTTGGAGTAGGGGCATATCAGTGTAGTTTTTGCTCACTACACCCGATGCAGTGATAGAATCGGGTATACCTGCCCCAGCCAGGCAGGGTCAGGTTCATGACCCACCCAGGCAGGGTCAGACGCATGTCCATCCCAGGAAATAGGAATGCCGCCAATTGCCACTCTCCCGGACCCTTTAAATCCCCGTCCGCCATAACCCAGGTGTGGAATTCCTTTCTTGATTCCACCCCACCTGCATCCAGGTGGAAATAAAGACCACATGATTTCTACAGAACAGGGATTCCATTTTCCTTGGTTTAGCGCCTTGGAATAATCTTTCATCCTTGGGTCCAGAGCCTTTCACGCAGTGAGTCCCAAACCCATCCTGTGGTTATTTCCTTGGTTCCAGGAAGCATAATTAGAATAGACATACTTAGCAAAAGGCAGAATTCCTTAAAAATTATGTTATTTATCTGAAATTCACATTGAGCTTGGCACACTGTATATTTATTTGCTAACTCTGGCAACCCTATGTCAAGGAAACCACCTTGTGAGCAAAGGCCTAAAGGCACGACAATGAAGGTTTGTTAAGAAGATCATGAGAATCTGCAGCCGGAGGGGGAAAATCCCAGGGCTGGCGGGCATGAACTTAAGCAGATTGAGAGACTTTGGGAAATGCTGGAAATTTCCCTTTTTTAAAGGGGCCAATTTGACCCTAGCCAGAACAATTACCCAAAACAAAACAAAACATTTGCAGTCCTTCCTCCGCTGATTAATTTATAGGAAATTTGCTTCATTAGGTCTGGAGATTATAAAACAAATTGTCTGGAAATAATGATTTAAACTGTACATTAGCAGAGAGGAATATTCACATGAAAGGTATTTAATTTTTCTTTGAGCTGATACAATAGCCACCTTTATGAATTTGCTACTTGGACTCTGGTGCCTGAGGACAGAAAGAGTCTAAAATGCTTAAAGTAGTTGGAAATGGTAGCTAAAGAGTTCATTCAAAATGTGTGGAAGGGTTTGGCTTTCCCTAAGGCCCCAAGGTGCATCTACCGTCACTAGCAAAGGTCACTGATTGCCCTGGGGCTGCCGGCTCAACTGTGGGGCAATTAGAATCACCAGAGGCACTTTCAAACTCTCAGTCCCCTAACTAACTGCAGAGATTATAACGATTGGGCTGGAGTGAGGCTTCAGCATCCGAATGTATTCAAAAGCTCTCCCCAGTGGTTCTAATGTGTGTGTAGTTAGGGCTGAGAACCATGACCCTGAGGATTTTAAATACTTAGGGCCAAAATTCTCCGAAAGCTGTCACTGTAAAAGACCATGGACTTCTGAGCTTTAGCCACGTGAAATTCCATGATTCTGGGAGCTGGGCAGCTGGTGGGGCTTGCACTTACCCTTGTCAAAAGACCACAAGGCACTTGGGACCCTAGAAGGCTGGGAGAACTCTCCAGTCTGTTTTGCCCCACCTGGTTCATAGCAGGAAGGGACAAATGTGGGGCAAAGGCAGCATAATCCTCATCCCTCCAGACAAACGAAGCTAATCCCTCACACACTCACACTGAGCTATGAGAGAGCTAATCGTAGGGTGGTTTAGGGGCTCTGTATCAAAAGACCTAAAAATGTCAGTACCTTTCGTTGCAACCTTTCCATTTGACTCAACTTATCCTAAATCAAAAGTCAGTGAAGTCCATAAAGATACGTGTATAGAATGTTACAGCATCAATGATAATGAATTAAAAACCAAAAATCACCTATTTGCTTCTAACAGAGAATTGAGTAGTATTAAAATACTAACACAGGCTCAGCTCTTGTAGCTCAGCGGCTAGGGCACCAGCCACATGCACCAGGGCTGGCAGGTTCAAACCTGCCCCAGGCCTGCCAAACAATAATGACAACTGCAACAACAACAACAACAACAACAACAAAGCCGAGCATTTTGGCGGGCGCCTGTCGTCCCAGCTACTTGGGAGGCTGAGGCAAGAGAATCGCTTTAGCCTACGAGTTTGAGGTTGCTGTGAGCTGTGACGCCAGGGCACTGTACCGAGGGTAACATAGTGAGACTCTGTCTCTAAAAAAAGAAAAAAATTAATTAATTAATTAAAATAAAATACTAACACAATCAAACACTAAACAACCATTAAAAAGGATTATCTGGTGTTTTTTTTTTTTTTTTAAATCATAGTTCCCAGTCTATTGTGGGTTTTGTTTGATTGTTTGTGGGAGTTTTTTTTGAGATAGATTCTCATTCCGTTGCCCAGGTTAGACTGCCATAGCATCAGCCTAGCTCACAGCAACTTCGGACTTCTGGGTTCAAGCAATCCTCCTGCCTCAGCCTCTTGAGTAGCTGGGATTACAGGTGCCCACCACAATGCCTGGCTAGTTTTTCTCTTTTTATTAGAGATAGGGCCTCCCTCTTGTTCAGGCTGGCCTCTAGCTCCTGTGCCAGCAGTCAAAAGTGCAAGGATTACAGGTATGAACCAGCATGCCTGACTCAATCTATTGTTGCATGAAAAAAATTATAAAACTAGATCTAGTATGATCATTTTGTTTAAAGAGAAAAAGTGCATACTCAGAGCAGAGGAAAGAGGAAGGAAAGGAAATATACACTCCCAGCTTTGGCAGCGGTTTTATAAGTGGCTGTTGAATTTAGCTTTGGCCTTGTTCTGCTTTTATCTGAGGTTCTCAAGTTTGTCTATAATAAACACAGCTTTCTTAAATAACCACACCATTTGGGGACGTGTGAAGATAGATCTTGCTTTTCACACCTCCCAACCTCAGAGCCACACATCCTCCAGGATGCTCCAGAGACTTTGTAAAAGGCTGCAGTGCAGGTCCCATGGAGAGACTGTTCTTATTACAGCCATGCACTTTCCTTCCCTTGCCCCATTCCTAATGTCTTAATCCCACACTTGGTGTTTACTGAGGAGACAAGGAGATGTTGCAATTCCTCCATGGACTGTCTTGCTCTGGGTTTGTCCTTTTTCTGTTCCTTTGTCTTCCATCGCTTCTTAGGTGACAGTGACAATTTTGGGACAGTTCATCATGCTTGCCATGTAGACTGTTTGTGTTGCTTTCTTAAAAAGCACCTGGGTTTTTACATTTTCATCCATTTGGAGTTATTCTTTTCTCCCTCCCTCCTTGTCACTACTCAAATCATTCCCCAGCCCCTTTCTCCTCTGCCTATTGATCAGGAGAGCTCAGGGTGGCAGCATTTTCTATGCTGGACTCCCGCACCCCTTCCAAAACCTAAACCCAGTAGTCTTCATCCTTGCCGCCTCTTAGAATCACCTGGAAGGGCTTCTTAAACATGAAGCCAGGGTCTTGTGCCCATAGAATCTGTTCTATTTGATCCATAATGGGGAGTATTTGAAACTCTTCTCCCAAGCGATTCTAACCGCCAGAGCTGAGAAACTCTTCCTTAGCCCCTGGGATCCACCCAGCATCTGCAGCTTTAAAGTAAGAAATTCTGGGGTGAAACTGCTTCAAGAAAGGGACCCCACTCGCCTTTGCTTTGTGGCTAGTTGGCCCTGATTAGCAGACCTCCTGCCCCCGAATTAACCCTTCCAATTGAAAGTATGGCTCTTACAAAGGCCATTACCCAGAGTAGGAGGCTGAGCCAGCCGTGGCATTTCTTGTCTTGTTCCTTAATTGACTAATGCATATCTTCCCTCCTAAACATGCAGAGAACGCTGTACATCTCTCTCCAGCTGTCATTCAGAAGCATGTCAAGGAAGGTGACAAGAACCCATCCTGTTTTCCCAGGACACTCTTCAAGTTCTGTCTGGCTCTCGTGCCCTCTTCTTCTGTTCTACCTGGCAGCACATCACCTCTTGCCTGGATGAGTCCCATAGCCTCCTAATGCGCTCTGCAGCCTGCCCCGTTCAATCCACTCCCGGTGCCACTGACAGGGACCCTTCCCTGATCATGCCATTTCCCTCTGTAAAAATCTTCATCTACCTGCCTTATAACAGTAAGTACAATAATAATAAAGCTACGTTTAATAGCTTTTTTGAGTTTTGTGTGCCAGGCATGATGCTGATGAGTATGTTATGTGCACAATTTCACTTTTCAAAAGTTTAACTATCCGGGCGGCGCCTGTGGCTCAGTGAGCAGGGCACCGGCCCCATATGCCGAGGGTGGCGGGTTCAAACCCAGCCCCGGCCAAACTGCAACAAAAGTTTAACTATGAAAATTTTCAAATATACAAAAACAGGAGAAAAACAGCACAGGCTTCCTACTCTCTTCTCAAAATTCTAAAATTTAAGAAGCTCTTAAATCCAAAAGTTTTTCATACATTTGGTCTAAAACTCACTGGGTAGCAAAACCTGACCCTAAGAAGCATAGAATTATTTATGTCTTTCTAATTCACTTAGTGTAAACATTCAAACATAGCAGATATATGAATATATGGGCCAGCATCCAGACTCCCATTAAGGATGTGATATAATACTCATCTATAGCACATGCACATGAATATCTTCCTAAAATCTGCGAATATCTGAGTTCAAACAGATATTTTTTTATAGTTATATTTATTTATTTATTTATTTATTGTTGGAGATTCATTGAAGGTACGATAAGCAGGTTACACTGATTGTATTTTTAAGGTAAAGTCCCCCTTGCAATCGTATCTTGTCCCCAGAAGGTGTGGCATCACCAAGGCCTCACCAAGGCCTCACCCCCAACCCTCCTTCCCTCTCTCTGCTCTTCTTTTCCCCACCCCTCCTTCCTTCTTTTTCTCTCTGCTCTCCCCTTCCCCAACACCCACCATGACCTTAATTGTCATTGATTGTCCTCATATCAAAATTCAGTACATAGGATTCATGCTTCTCCATTCTTGTGATGCTTTACTAAGAATAATGTCTTCCACGTCCATCCAGGTTAATATGAAGGATGTAAAGTCTCCATTTTTTTTAATAGTTGAATAGTATTCCATGGTGTACATATACCACAGCTTGTTAATCCATTCATGGGTTGGTGGGCATTTAGGCTATTTTCACATTTTGGCAAGTGTAAAATGAGCTGCAATAAACAGTCTAGTACAAGTGTCCTTATGATAAAAGGATTTTTTCCCTTCTGGGTAGATGCCTAGTAATGGGATTGCAGGATCAAATGGGAGGTCTAGCTTGAGTGCTTTTAGGTTTCTCCATACTTCTTTCCAGAAAGGTTGTACTAGTTTGCAGTCCCACCAGCAGTGTAAAAGTGTTCCCTTCTCTCCACATCCATGCCAGCATCTGCAGTTTTGAGATTTTGTAATGTGGGCCATTCTTGCTGGGGTTAGATGGTATCTCAGAGTGGTTTTGATTTGCATTTCTCTAATAGATAGGGATGATGAACATTTTTGCATGTGTTTGTTAGCCATTCGTCTGTCTTCTTTAGAGAAGGTTCTATTCATGTCTCTTGCCCATTGATATATGGGATTGTTGGCTTTTTTCATGTGGATTAAGTTCTCTATAGATCCTAGTTATCAAGCTTTTGTCTGATTCAAAATATGCAAATATCCTTTCCCATTGTGTAGGTAGTCTATTTGCTTTGGTTATTGTCTCCTTAGTTGTACAGAAGCTTTTCAGTTTAATGAAGTCCCATTTGTTTATTTTTGTTGTTGTTGCAGTTGCCATGGCAGTCTTCTTCATGAAGTCTTTCCCCAGGCCAATATCTTCCAGTGTTTTTCCTATGCTTTCTTGGAGGATTTTTATTGTTTTATGCCTTAAATGTAAGTCCTTTATCCATCTTGAATCAATTTTTGTGAGTGGGGAAAAAGTGTGTGTCCAGTTTTAGTCTTTTACATGTGGATATCCAGTTTGCCCAACACCATTTATGGAATAGGGAGTCTTTCCTCCAAGGTATGTTCTTGTTTGGTTTATTAAAGATTAGGTGGTTGTAAGATGTTAGTTTCATTTCCTGGTATTCTATTCGATTCCAAATGTCTATGTCTCTATTTTTGTGCCAGTACCATGCTGTCTTGAGCACTATGGCTTTGTAGTACAGCCTAAAATCTGGTATGGTGATGCCCCAGCTTTATTTTTATTACTAAGAACTGCCTTAGCTATATGGGGTTTTTTCTGGTTCCATACAAAACGCAGAATCATTTTTTCCAAATTGTAAAAGTATGATGTTGGTATTTTAATACTAATGGCATTGAATAGGTAGCTTGCTTTGGGAAGAATAGAAATTTTAACAATGTTGATTCTTCCCGTCCATGACCATGGTATGTTCTTCCATTTGTTAATATCCTCTGCTATTTCCTTTCTGAGGATTTCATAATTTTCTTTATAGAGGTCCTTTACTTCCTTTGTTAGGTATATTCCTAGGTATATAATTTTCTTTGAAACTATGGTGAAGGGAGTTGTGTCCTTAATTAGCTTCTCATCTTGACTGTTATTGGCGTATACAAAGGCTATGACTTGTGGACATTGATTTTATATCCTGAAACATTACTGTATTTTTTTGATGACTTCTAGGAGTCTTGTGGTTGAGTCTTTGGGGTTCTCTAAGTATAAGATCATGTCGTCAGCAAAGAGGGAGAGTTTGACCTCCTCTGCTCCCATTTGGATTCCCTTTATTTCCTTGTCTTGCCTAATTGTTATGGCTAGAACTTCCAGCACCATGTCAAATAGTAAAGGTGACAGAGGACAACCTTGTCTGGTTTCAGTTCTAAGAGGAAAAGCTTTCAGTTTTACTCCATTCAGTAAAATATTAGCTGTGGGTTTGTCATAGATAGTTTCAACCAGTTTTAGAAATGTGCCACCTATGCCTATACTCTTCAGTGTTCTAATTAGAAAAGGATGCTGGATTTTATCAAATGCTTTTTCTATATCTATTGAGAGGATCATATGATCTTTATTTTTGCCTCTGTTAATATGGTGGATAACGTTTATGGACTTGCGTATGTTAAACCAGCCTTGCATCCCTGGGATGAAACCTACTTGATCATGATGTATGACTTTTTTTTTTTATTTTTTTTTTGTAGAGACAGAGTTTCACTTTATCGCCCTCAGTAGAGTGCCATGGCATCACACAGCTCACAGCAACCTCCAACTCCTGGGCTTAAGTGATTCTCTTGCTTCAGCCTCCCGAGTAGCTGGGACTACAGGCGCCCGCCACAACGCCCGGCTATTTTTTGGTTGCAGTTTGGCCGGGGCCGGGTTTGAACCCGCCACCCTCGGTATATGGGGCCGGCGCCTCACCGACTGAGCCACAGGCGCCGCCCGATGTATGACTTTTCTGATGATAAGCTGTAATCTATTGGCTAGGATTTTGTTGAGAATTTTTGCATCTATATTCATGAGTGAGATTGGTCTGAAATTCTCCTTTTTGGTTGGGTCTTTTCCTGGTTTTGGTATCAGGGTGATGTTTGCTTCATAGAACATGTTGGGGGAAGATTCCTTCTCCCTCAATTTTTTGAAATAATTTCTGCAGTACAGGAATAAGCTCTTCCTTGAAGGTTGGATAGAATTCTGGTGTGAAGCCATCTGGACCAGGGCATTTTTTGTTTGGAAGCTTTTTTATTGTTTCTTTAATCTCAGTGCTTGAAATTGGTCTGTTCAGGAGCTCTATTTCTTCCTGGCTAAATCTAGGGAGAGGGTGTGATTCCAAATATTGATCCATTTCCTTCACATTGTCAAATTTCTGGGCATAGAGTTTCTGGTAATATTCAGAGATGATCTCTTGTATCTCTGTGGGATCAGTTGTTATTTCCCCTTTATCATTTCTGATTGAGGTGACTAGAGATTTTACTTTTCTATTTCTCGTTAGTCTGGCCAATGGTTTATCTATTTTATTTATTTTTTCAAAAAACCAACTCCTGTTTCATTAATTTTCTGAATGATTCTTTTGTTTTCAATTTCATTGATCTCTGATTTGATTTTGGAGATTTCCGTTCTTCTACTGGGTTTGGCTTAGATTGTTCTTCTTCTTCTAATTCCATAAGATGGCTTGTGAATTTGTTGATGCATTCTCTTTCTGTTTTTCGAATGTAGGCATCTAAAGCGATGAATTTTCCTCTCAAAACTGCTTGTGCAGTATCCCACAGGTTTTGGTAGCTTGTGTCTTCATTGTTGTTATGCTCAAGGAAGTTAATGATTTCCTGTTTTATTTCTTCCTGCACTCATCTGTTATTCAACCGAAGGTTGTTTAATTTCCATGCCTTTGTGTGGGTTTGAACGTTTTTGTTGGAGTTGAGTTCTACCTTTAGTGCCTTATGGTCTGAGAAGATACAAGGTAAAATTTCAATTATTTTGATTCTCTTGAGGTTTGTTTTGTGTGCCAGGATATGATCAATTTTGGAGAATGTTCCATCGGGTGATGAGAAGAATGTATATTCTTTATTTGGGGGATGGAGTGTTCTATATGCATCTATCAAGCACAGTTGTTCTAGGGTCTCATTTAAATCTCTTATATCTTTGTTTAATTTCTGTTTAGAGGATCTGTCCAGCTCTGTAAGAGGAGTGTTAAAGTCCCCTGTTATGATGGTATTATCAGATATCATATTGCTCAGACTGAGTAAGGTCTGTTTCAAGAATCTGGGAGCATTTAAATTGGGTGCATAGATATTTAGAATTGAAACATCTTCTTGTTGTATTTTTCCCTTGACCAATATAAAGTGACCATCTTTGTCTTTTTTTATTTTAGTTGCTTTAAATCCACATGAATCTGAAAATAAGATTGCAACTCCTCTTTTCTTCTGAATGCCATTTGCCTGAAAAATTGTCTTCCAACCCTTGACTCGGAGTTTTAATTTGTCTTTTGAAGCCAGATGTGTTTCTTGTAGACAGCAAATGGATGGCTTGTGTTTTTAATCCAGTCAGCCAATCTATGTCTCTTCAGTGGGGAATTCAAGCCATTAACATTTATTGAGATAATTGATAAGTGTGGTAGTATTCTATTCACCTTATTTTGTGAGAGTCCATTGCTTAGTTTTATCTTTTGCATCAGTGTGGAGGTTAGGTTCTGTCCTTTGATTTCTGAGTTCTTACTTTGCTGCTGATCTATTGTGGTGGTCAGTGTGCAGAACAGGTTGAAGTATTTCCTGTAGAGCTGGTCTTGTTGTGGCAAATTTCCTCAATGTTTGTATATCCGTAAATGATTTGATTTCTCCGTCAATTTTGAAGCTTAGCTTAGCAGGGTACAGAATTCTGGGCTGGAAATTGTTCTGTTTAAGTAGATTAAAGGTAGATGACCATTGTCTTCTTGCTTGGAAAGTTTCATTAGAGAAATCTGTGGTCACTCTGATGGATTTGCCCCTGTAGGTCAACTGGTGCTTACTTCTGGCAGCTTGCAGACTCTTTTCTTTTGTCTTGACTTTGGACAGGTTCATCACAATGTGTCTTGGAGAAGCTCGGTTAGAGTTGAGGCGACCTGGGGTCCAATATCTCTGTGAAAGCAGTGTGTCAGAATGTTTGGTCATATTTGGGAAATTTTCTTTTATAATATTCTCCATTATGGCTTCCATTCCTCTGGGGCATTCTTCTTCCCCTTCTGGGATTCCTATAACTCGTATGGTGGAACGTTTCATAAAGTCCCATAATTCTGACAGTGAATGTTCTGCTTTCTCTCTTCTTTTCTGCCTCTTTAACTATCTAAGTTATCTCAAGAACTTTGTCCTCAACGATCTATGAAACCAGGGTATGGTGCCCCATTATCAGATTAATGTACACAGCTATGATTTCATAAAAAAAAAAAAAGATTTTTAGAATTCAGAGATTATATTTTCTATTTCTATGGTTTTTTATTTTTATTTTTATTTTTTTTTGTAGAGACAGAGTTTCACTTTATCGCCCTCAGTAGAGTGCCGTGGCATCACACAGCTCACAGCAACCTCCAACTCCTGGGCTTAGGCAATTCTCCTGCCTCAGCCTCCCGAGTAGCTGTGACTACAGGCACCCACCACAACACCCAGCTATTTTTTTGTTGCAGTTTGGCCGGGGCCAGGTTTGAACCCGCCACCCTTGGTATATGGGGCCGGCACCCTGCTCACTGAGCCACAGGTGCCGCCCTAAAAAAAAAGAACTTTGTCCTCTACGTCTGAAATTCTTTATTCTGCATGGTCTAACCTGTTGCTGTTCCATTGCATCTTTAAGTTCCCTAATTGGCTGCTTCAGTTCCTTCAGCTCTGCTATATGCTTTCTATGTTCTTCATATCATTCATCTCTTATTTGATTCTGTTTTTGGATTTCCTTTTGGTTATTTTCCACTTTATCAGCAGTTTCCTTCATTGTTTTCATCATGTGTATTCTAAATTCCCTTTCTATCATTCCTGACATTTCTTTATAGGTAGAATCCTCTGCAATAGGTACTTCATGGTCCCTTGGAGGGGTTGCTCTGGACTGGTTCTTCATGTTGCCTGGAATTTTCTGCTGATTCTTCTTCATGAGTGATTTCCTTTATTTGTTTCCTTGCCCTAATTTTCCTTTCACTTCCTCTTGTTCTTTAAGTTCCTGTGCCAGCGGACTAAGGTTTTGATGAGTCCTTTTGGTACAGGACCAGAAAGATGAGAAGGTTGAAGAGCAAGAAGAGACAAAAGAAAGAAAGAATGAAAAGAAAATAGAGAAAGGAGAGGGAGTGGGTAAAAGGGAATATTGACAAAAAGAAGAGAGGCACAGAAAGAGGGAGACAGAGCAATATAGGTGTACAGTAGGGTACTTTGACACAATCTTTAAAAAACCCCAACCTCTGGGGTTGCCTGGTTGGGTGGTTCCCAACTCATTGAGGTCAGCAGCTCATTGCTAACCTGATCAGACACAGTACCCCACCTCCACCAAGTAGAGAGGAAAGACAAAAATGCTATAAATCAAACCAAAACAAGCAAACAGAAAACTTTACAGGATAAAATTGGGTGAAAAACCAAATAATAGGGGTAGAAACACTAGCAAAAATGACATTCTAATTGTTGAAAAAGGCAGCAATGGGAAATTGTATTGAAACTAGAAAAATGGAGAAAGAAAAAAAAATCTGTACGGAAAATGTTGAAATTAAAAAACAAAACAACCAAAAACAAAGCAGTATATATATCTTGTTGAATACCGTCTGGGCAACAGGTAGTTTTCTGGGGTATGAGATGTTAATCACAATGCTGATACGACTGGAGGCCTCCACTGATTTCTCAAACCCCACAGGGTGGACACCCTAAATCTCTCTTCAGCCCTCTTAAAAGGCACTTTAAACTTGTAAACTTGGCTAAGCAGAAGCTTTCCCAGGAAAGTGCTTGTCACTGGGATCACTGCTGAAGTAGCTATTCACTTACCCAGTGTGCCAAAACCCAGTCTCACTCTGCCCCTGAGGGTTAAGGCTGTAAGGTGGCTCAGTCCCCGCCTTTAGGCTGTTCATTCACTAGGTTACCAGCTCCCACCCGATCCTTGCTCTACAACCCTGAGGGCAGAGCTTGCCGGGGCAGTTCTTTCACAATGGCTCCCTGTGGCCCACAGCCAAACACTATTAGCACCATCCAGCTCAGTGGCTCAGTCTGGGGCCCTAGACAAAGCCCAAAGTTCTCCACACTCCTGCTCAAGCTCTCCCCAAGGCAGTTCAACTGAGTGCCAAGTCCAAAAAGACCGAAACAGTTCACAGGTAAGGCCTTTCCAGTTTGCAGTCTCACTGCTGCTGTACTTACAGCTGCTGGCAGGATTAGACCGATCAAATACATGCGACCACTTGCCAGTTTTCCACCATTTTTGTCCTCCTCTTGGGGTTCAAAAGTCTCTCGCTGACTCTGGACCCTCAAAGGGATGATTATAGGCAGATCCCACCAGCCAGAGATGCCTAGAGTCTTATCTCCCCAGACTCATGGTGCCCAGTTGCAGGGAAGCTGTTACTCTGCCGCCATCTTGCTCTCACCTCCTCAAACACATATTTAATCCCCAGGATTTTTAGATAAAGAATGGTGTCCCTGCACAGTGAGCACCTATATACCTACAACTTAGATTCAGAAACAATTAGCATGCTGATATCTTTGCCTTTCCATCAATCTATATATTAAATAGATAATAGAAACAAAGATATTTCTGTAGCAAAAAAAAATCCCATCAAATCCCTGGAACATGTGAATGAGACCTTATTTGGAAAAAGGATCTTTGCAGATTTCATCAAATTTAAGAACCTTTTTTTTTTTTTGAGACAGAGTCTCACTCTGTCACCCTGGGTAGAGTGCTGTGGCATCATAGCTCACAGCAACCTCAAACTCTTGGGCTCAACTGTTTCCCTTTCCTCAGCCTCCTGAGTAGCTGGGACTTCAGGCACCCACCCTAACACCTGGTTATTTTTAGAGATGGGGTCTTGCTCTGGCTCAGGCTTGTCTTAAACTCCTGAGCTCAGGCAATCCACCTGCCTCAGCCTCCAGCTAGGATTACAGGCACAAACCACCACACCCAGTGACTTTAAGAATCTTAAAGTGAGGGGATCATTCTGGATTATCTGGGAGGACTCTAAATCCAATGATGAAAGTCCTCATGAGAGACACAGAGAGACAGATAGTGAGGAGGAGGATGTGTGAAGCCAGAGGCAGATGTTGGAGTGATGTGGCCACAAGCCAAGGAAGTCACAGAACATGGATGGCCATCAGACACGGAAGGATTCTCTCTCAGCAGCTCCAGAGGGAGCTGCCCTGCTGGCACCTTGATGTCAGACTTCCAGCCTCTAGTCCCGTAAGAGAACTAATCTACTGGTTTAAGCCACCTAGTTTGTGGTAATTTGTTGCAGCAGCCACAAGAATTAAACACAGGCGTGGATATAGATGTAGACATAGATAAACACAGATGGGACCATTTAAAAGTACTTACAGCCCTTAGGACACCTCACTCCTAAATCCTCTGGTACACCTCACTCCTAAATCCTCTGGTACACACATCTCATGTAACCCCCACACACACACACACAATCTTGTGGCACATGTTATTGTGCCCATTACAGAGGCTGGGAAATAGAGGCACAAGGAAAGCATCTCTAGTTCTATTTTTTGTCCCCATTAGAGTCAGGTTCAAAGCATGGGATTGCACCTGACCCGTGACAGTGAGTGTTCTATAAAGGAGGCATTAGGGAAGCCTAAATCCTCAGCAGGAAGAAAGCACTTAGAAGACAGGCAGGGGCCCCACCACTTTGAAAGGCAGACATTATCCCAAGACTTTTTGGCAGGAAGCACTCAGTAAACACAGGAAACTTGGCTGCCCAGCCATGCTCAAGTCAACAATGAGAGTTTCACTGACTATGGGAACTGGCCCTGCTCTATGTTCTAATGTTTTGTCCTTCCAGCTCCATTTTCAACAGATTCAGCCAGGATCAATCAATGAGATGGAGGAGCTGAGAAGGCGGCTCCTCAGCAGGACCACCTGTGTTTGTTCTGAGTGAGATGGCACAGGCAAATACTGCTGCAGGGTCAGCTGCACCATCACCCAGAGGTGGCAACTGGCTGGGGAAATAATGAGCTTGTAATTGGAAAGGAATTACATTATCAGAGGGTAGAGGCAAGACACCACACAGCTACCCACCAACTCAGGGAAAGGGTAGCATTTTCCCCAGGAAGAGGTCACCTGAAAAGCAAACCAAATCAGAATGCTATTGAGAAGGAGAATTTAGGGCTCTATTACCAAAGTGCCCCAGAAGGCTGACTCAGGCACCTGGGAGGACAGGGCACATCATCTATCCTTCAACCTACAAAGAGGGGGTCCCCTGGAGAGAAAAGATCTTTCTGGGACTTTCAAGGGGTGGTCTTGGAAGTGCCTTAGGACTCCTGTTGGGAGCAGGAAGGAGAAGGCAGAGCAAGCAGATTTCCCCAGTCACACATCCACCAGAGCAATGCATTTGTTTATATGAAGAAGTTGGAATAATTTCATTTAATGAAAGAAGTCCTGCAGAAAAAAAATTGGATGACCTTAAGACAGGGATGTCCAGCCTGCAGCCTCTGGGCCTCATGCAGATTATTTGAGGTCTGTTTTGCTTATCTGTGGTGTCAGATATCACAAAAAGTATGCATGGACCTTTTATCAGCTTCTGTTAGTGTTTAGTTTAGTTTTGTTTTTCACTTTATTTTATTTATTTTATTATTTTATTTTTCAGAGACAGAATCTCACTCTGTTGCCCAAGCTAGAGTGTCATGGCATCAGCCTAACTCACAACAACTTCAAACTCCTGGTTCAAGCCATCCTCCTGCCTCAGCCTCCCAGGTAGCTAGGACTACAAGTACCCACCATAACCCCCAACTAATTTTTTTGAGGTTCCGTAGAGATGGGGTCTCGTTATTACTGAGGCTGATATGGAATTCCTGAGCTCAAGTGATCTTCCTACCTCGGCCTTCTAGAGTGCGAGAATTACAGGTATGTGCCACCATGCCCAGCCAATGCTTATGTTTTAATGTGTAGCCCAAGACACCTCTTCTTCTTCCAATATGCAGTAGAAAAAAAATAGAAAAAGATTGGACACCAGCTTTCAGTTAAGTTACTGCATTCAGCAACAAAGTTCACTCAATTGTGATAAACTAACACATACCACATAGCAGGCTTTGTGCCAGGTACTGGCAATAAGTACCAAACAAGCATGGTCTTCAGCCTCTTGGAGTTTACCATCTCCTAGGCAGACAGACATTAGAAAGAATGAATAAATCATTGCATTAAAATATAATAAAATAAATATATGATTAGAACTCTCTTTACTACAAATAAATATATTATTATAAATCATAAATTATGATAAGTTTGATATAGAAAAACAGTAAGGTATGGCTGGTGCCTAAAATCATGGTCTCTGTATCCCACTAGCTGGGTCTGAGGCCAGGGTCTGCCACTTACAAGCTGTTTTACTTTGGGTGAGTGGCTTAGCTTCTCTGTGCATCAGTTTTCTCTCTTCTACAACATACCTCATTGGGTTGTTATGAGGCTTGAATTATGAATATTTGCAAAGTCTAACAGAGTAAGAGCTATAGAACTATTTGGTAGATCGTAGCAAAAGGAAAATAAATTCTTTTTTAATTTAAAAGTAGAAAGCACAAAGAACTATATAAAAATAAACACATATTTACCAAAATTGAGTAGAATTAATATAAAAGAGTGTGTGTGGGTGGGGGCGGGAGGAATAAAGCCACCCAATTGCTTACGTTTCCCATGTCACCACCCCGGAACTCTCTTCTGCCCACTATCATGAATTTGATATGTATCCTTCTAGTTAATGTTTTATAATTTATTATCTATAAGTACTTGTAAACTATATTTATGTTTGTTTGGTTTATTTATTTTTGAGACAGAGTCTTACTTTGTCATCCTCAGTAGAGTGCCATGGCGCCATAGCACACAATAACCTTAAACTTCTAGTTTCAAGTGATCCTCCAGCCTCAGCCTATCGAGTAGCTAGGACTACAGGTGCCTGCCACAGTGCCCAGCTAGTTTTTCTGTTTTTAGCAGAGACGGGGTCTCCCTTTGCTCAGGCTGGTCTGGAACTCCTGACCTCAAGTGATCCTTCCACCTCAGCCTCCCAGAGTGCTAAGATTATAGGAGTGAATTACTATATATTTAGCATTGATAATGATAAAATCATGTCATACATGACATTTTGGAACTTGCTTTCTTCACCCAACATCATGTCTCAAGATTCATCCGTGCTGATGACCATCTGGCTCATTTTACCAGTTGTCTAACACTCTACTGTGTGAGTCTCCAATCATGCACGTATTCACTCCCCTCTTCATAGATACTCAGGTTGTTCCCAGTTTTTCACTACAAACACTACTGCAACAACTGCCTTTGAACACGCTCCTCACAAACATGTCTAAGAACCTCTGAACCCACCCTGGACGTGTACCTGAGAGTGTCATCTGCAGGTCAAAAGGCCAGTTGCTTCTTCACCTCATAGTGCCAAAATGCTTTCTGCAATGGTCATACAATTTCCACTCCCACCTTCAGTGTATTATAGAGGAAAACTTGGATCCTTTCAGCCTTCTGTAACAAAAATATCATAAACTAGGCGGCTTACAGACACCAAATGTTTATTTCCCACAGTTGTGGAGGTGGAAAAGCCCAAGATCGAGACACTGGCCTGAGTGTCTGCTGCAGGCCCTCTCCTCTTGATGGGCCTATTCCATCTTCAATAGATGGAAGGGAATACAAGCCACCTGGGGTCTTCTTACAAGGGCACTAATCTCATTCACGAGGGCTCCACCTTCATGATCTAGTCACCTCTCAAAGGTCCTATCTCCTAATACTGTCACCTTGGGCACTTAAGATTTTGACATATGAATTTTAGGGGTGACGCAAACATTCAGATCACAGCACCAAGTTTTGGCCATTATGAATAAAACTGCTATAAACATTTGGGTGGAGGTTTTTGTGTAGACACAATTTTTCACCCCATATGGGTAAAAACCAAGAAGTGAGATTGCTGAGTCATATGCTAAGAGTATGTTTAATTTTACAAGAAGGCACTTATCTGTCTTGCAAAGTGTCTGTGCCATTTTGCATTCCCACCAGCAGTAAAGGAGAGTTCCCGTTGCTCCACATCCTCTTCAGCATTTGGTGTTGTCAGTGGTTTGGACCTCGGCCATCTAATAGGTGCATGGGGGTGTCTCATTGTTACTTTAATTTGCAATTCCCTTATGACATCTGAAGAGGAGCATCATTTCAGGGCTTATTTACCATTTGTATATCTTCTTTGGTCAGGTGTTTGTTAGATCATTTGCCCATTTTAAAATTGGGCTTTTTTTTTTTTTTTGGTCTTATATTTGATTTTAAGAGTTCTTTATACATATTTTGAATGCCAGACCTTTATCAAACATGTGTTTTGAAATTATCACCTCCCAGTCTGTGGCTTGTTAGATATTCTTTTAAGGTTGAAGCCAAATTTTTTAAAAGTGGGTCAATTGAAAGAAAAACATATTATGAAAATGTATCCTTGTAAGAAAGTAAGTACAGATGGGAGGTGAATATAGCAAAAATTTTGAAGGCAGTGAACAAATGGATAAAATTCAGGAAATACTTTTGTAGGCTAAAGTTCTCTCTCTCACTCTCTTTCTTTTCATCTCTCTCTCTGTCTCTCACACACACACATATAACATATACACCTTATACACAAGAAATATGTTCAGAGAGGCGGAGCAAGATGGCAGCCGAGTAACAGCTTCCTTGCATCTGGGCACCGTGAGTCTGGGGAGATAGGACTCCAGGCATCTCTGGCTGGTGGGAACTGCCTATCATCACTCCTATGAAAATACAGGGAGTCAGCGAGAGACTTCTGGACCCCAAGAGGAGGACTAAAACAGTGGGAAGCCGGCAAGTGGTCGCGTGTGTTCAATCCGTCTAAACCCGCCCACAACTGTAAGTTCAGTAGCAGCGAGACTGCAAACCAGAAAGGCCTTACCTGTGAACTGTTTTGATGTCCTTGGACTTGGCACTGAGTTGAACTGCCTTGGGGAAGGCCTGAGCGGGAGTGCGGAGAACTTTGGCCGTTGTCTAGGGCCCCAGTCTGAGCCGCTGAGCCAGACGGAGCTGATAGTGTTTGGTGGTGGGTCACACGGATCCATTGTCAGTGATCTGCCCCGGCAAGCTCTGCCCTCAGGGTCGCAGAGCTAGAAACGGGTGGGAGCTGGTAACCCAGCAACCAAGTAGCCTAAGGGTGGGGTCTGAGCCGCCTTGCAGCCCTAACCCTCAGGGGCAGAGTGAGATCGGTTTTGGCACACTGAGTAAGTGCATAGCCACTTCAGCAGCGATTCCAGCGAGAAAGCTGGGAAAGCTTCTGCTCAGCAAGTTTACAAGTTCAAAGTGCCTTTTAAGTAGGCTGAAGAGAGATTTAGGGTGTCTACCTGCTGGGGTTTGAGAAATCAGCAGCCTCCAGTCGTATCAGAACTGTGACTAACATCTCATACCCCAGAAGACCACGTGTTGCCCAGACAATATTCAATAACATATACAAACTGCTTTGTTTTTGGTTGTGTATTTTTTCTTCTTTTTTTTTTTTGGTTTGGTTGTTTTTTTTGTTTGTTTATTTTGACGTTGCTGATGTTCTTTTGTTTTTTTAATTTCAATCTTTTCCACACAGATCCCTTTTTCTTTCTCAATTTTCCTAGTTTAATTATAATTTCCCATTGCTGCCTTTTTTAATAACTTCAACTTCATTTTTGCTAGTGTTTCTACCGATATAATTTGGTTTTTCACCCAATTTTATCCCCGTAAAGTTTTCTGTTTGCTTCTTTTGGTTTGATTTATAGCATTTTTGTCTTTCCTCTCTACTTGGTGGAGGTGGGGTACTGTGTCTGATCAGGTTAGCAAAGAGCTGCTGACCTCAAGGGAACCACTCAACTGGGCACCCCCAGAAGGTGGGGTTTTTTTAAGGTTGTGTCAAAGTACCCTACTGTACACCTATATTGCCCTGTCTCCCTCTTTCTGTGCCTCTCTTCTTTTTGTCAATATTCCTTATACCCACCCCCTCTCCTTTCTCTATCTTTCTTTTTTTCTTATCACTCGGTCCTCCTTTCTTTCATCCCCTTTTTTTGCTCTTCAACCTTCTCACCCTTCTGGTCCTATAACCCTTAGTCCACAGGCATAAGAACTTAAAGAGCAAGAGGAAGTGAAAGGAAAATTAGGGCAAGGAAACAGATAAAAGAAATCACTCATGAGGAAGAATCAGCAGAAAACTCCAGGCAACATGAAGAACCAGTCTAGAACAACCCCACCAAGGGACCATGAGGTAGCTACTGCAGATGATTCCACCAGTATAGAAATGTTAGGAATGACAGAAAGGGAATTTAGAATACACATGTTGAAAACAATGAAAGAAATGAGGGAAACAATGAAGGAAATTGCTAATAAAGTGGAAAATAACCAAAAGGAAATCCAAAAACAGAATCAAATAAGAGATGAACGATATGAAGAATATAAAAAGGATATAGCAGACCTGAAGGAACTGAAACAGTCAATTAGGGAACTTAAAGATACAATGGAAAGTATCAGCAACAGGTTAGACCATGCAGAAGAAAGAATTTCAGAGGTAGAAGACAAAGTTCTTGAGATAACTCAGACAGTAAAAGAGGCAGAAAAGAAGAGAGAGAAAGCAGAACGTTCACTGTCAGAATTATGGGACTTTATGAAGCGTTCCAACATACGAGTTATAGGAATTCCAGAAGGGGAAGAAGAATGCCCCAGAGGAATGGAAGCCATACTAGAGAATATTATAAAAGAAAATTTCCCAAACATCACCAAAGAGTCTGACACACTGCTTTCAGAGGGATATCGGACCCCAGGTCGCCTCAACTCTAACCGAGCTTCTCCAAGACACATTGTGATGAACCTGTCCAAAGTCAAGACAAAAGAAAAGATTCTGCAAGCTGCCAGGAGTAAGCGCCAGTTGACCTACAGGGGCAAATCCATCAGAGTTACCGCAGACTTCTCTAATGAAACTTTCCAAGCAAGAAGACAATGGTCATCTACCTTTAATCTACTTAAACAGAACAATTTTCAGCCCAGAATTCTGTACCCTGCTAAGCTAAGCTTCAGAATTGACGGAGAAATCAAATCATTTACGGATATACAAACATTGAGGAAATTCGCCACAACAAGACCAGCTCTACAGGAAATACTTCAACCTGTTCTGCACACTGACCACCACAATGGATCAGCAGCAAAGTAAGAACTCAGAAATCAAAGGACAAAACCTAACCTCCACACTGATGCAAAAGATAAAATTAAGCAATGGACTCTCACCAAATAAGACGAATAGAATACTACCACACTTATCAATTATCTCAATAAATGTTAATGGCTTGAATTCCCCACTGAAGAGACATAGATTGGCTGACTGGATTAAAAAACACAAGCCATCCATTTGCTGTCTGCAAGAAACACACCTGGCCTCAAAAGACAAATTAAAGCTCCGAGTCAAGGGTTGGAAGACAATTTTTCAGGCAAACGGAATTCAGAAGAAAAGAGGAGTTGCAATCTTATTTTCAGATACTTGTGGATTTAAAGCAACTAAAGTCAAAAAAGACAAAGATGGTCACTTTATATTGGTCAAGGGAAAACTACAACAAGAAGACATTTCAATTCTAAATATTTATGCACCCAATTTAAATGCTCCCAGATTCCTGAAGCAGACTTTACTCAGTCTGAGCAATATGATATCTGATAATACCATCATAACAGGGGACTTTAACACACCTCTTACAGAGCTGGACAGATCCTCTAAACAGAAATTAAACAAAGATGTAAGAGATTTAAATGAGACCCTAGAACAACTATGCTTGATAGATGCATATAGAACACTCCACCCCAAAGATAAAGAATATACATTCTTCTCATCACCCCATGGAACATTCTCCAAAATTGATCATATCCTGGGACACAAAACAAATATCAACAGAATCAGAAGAATTGAAATTTTACCTTGTATCTTTTCAGACCATAAGGCACTAAAGGTGGAACTCAACTCTAACAAAAATGCTCAAGCCCACCCAAAGGCATGGAAATTAAACAATCTTCTGTTGAATAACAGATGGGTGAAGGAAGAAATAAAACAGGAAATCATTAACTTCCTTGAGCATAACAACAATGAAGACACAAGCTACCAAAACCTGTGGGATTCTGCAAAAGCAGTTTTGAGAGGAAAATTCATCGCTTTAGATGCCTACATTCGAAAAACAGAAAGAGAGCACATCAACAATCTCACAAGAGATCTTATGGAATTGGAAAAAGAAGAACAATCTAAGCCTAAACTCAGTAGAAGAAAAGAAATATCCAAAATCAAATCAGAGATCAATGAAATTGAAAACAAAAGAATCATTCAGAAAATTAATGAAACAAGGAGTTGGTTTTTTGAAAAAATAAATAAAATAGATAAACCATTAGCCAGACTAACTAGAAATAGAAAAGTAAAATCTCTAATAACCTCAATCAGAAACGATAAAGGGGAAATAACAACTGATCCCACAGAGATACAAGAGATCATCTCTGAATACTACCAGAAACTCTATGCCCAGAAATTTGACAATGTGAAGGAAATGGATCAATATCTGGAATCACACCCTCTCCCTAGACTTAGCCAGGAAGAAATAGACCTCCTGAACAGACCAATTTCAAGCACTGAGATCAAAGAAACAATAAAAAAGCTTCCAACTAAAAAATGCCCTGGTCCAGATGGCTTCACTCCAGAATTCTATCAAACCTTCAAGGAAGAGCTTATTCCTGTACTGCAGAAATTATTCCAAAAAACTGAGGAAGAAGGAATCTTCCCCAACACATTCTATGAAGCAAACATCACCCTGATACCAAAACCAGGAAAAGACCCAAACAAAAAGGAGAATTTCAGACCAATCTCACTCATGAACATAGACGCAAAAATTCTCAACAAAATCCTAGCCAATAGATTACAGCTTATCATCAAAAAAGTCATTCATCATGATCAAGTAGGCTTCATCCCAGGGATGCAAGGCTGGTTTAACATACGCAAGTCTATAAACGTTATCCACCATATTAACAGAGGCAAAAATAAAGATCACATGATCCTCTCAATAGATGCAGAAAAAGCATTTGATAAAATCCAGCATCCTTTTCTAATTAGAACTCTGAAGAGTATAGGCATAGGTGGCACATTTCTAAAACTGATTGAAGCTATCTATGACAAACCCACAGCCAATATTTTACTGAATGGAGTAAAACTGAAAGCTTTTCCTCTTAGAACTGGAACCAGACAAGTTTGTCCTCTGTCACCTTTACTATTCAACGTAGTGCTGGAAGTTCTAGCCAATACAATTAGGCAAGACAAGGAAATAAAGGGAATCCAAATGGGAGCAGAGGAGGTCAAACTCTCCCTCTTTGCTGACGACATGATCTTATACTTAGAGAACCCCAAAGACTCAACCACAAGACTCCTAGAAGTCATCAAAAAATACAGTAATGTTTCAGGATATAAAATCAATGTCCACAAGTCAGTAGCCTTTGTATACACCAATAACAGTCAAGATGAGAAGCTAATTAAGGACACAACTCCCTTCACCATAGTTTCAAAGAAAATGAAATACCTAGGAATATACCTAACGAAGGAGGTGAAGGACCTCTATAAAGAAAACTATGAAATCCTCAGAAAGGAAATAGCAGAGGATATTAACAAATGGAAGAACATACCATGCTCATGGATGGGAAGAATCAACATTGTTAAAATGTCTATACTTCCCAAAGCTATCTACCTATTCAATACCATTCCTATCAAAGTACCTACATCGTACTTTCAAGATTTGGAAAAAATGATTCTGCGTTTTGTATGGAACCGGAAAAAACCCCGTATAGCTAAGGCAGTTCTTAGTAACAAAAATAAAGCTGGGGGCGTCAGCATACCAGATTTTAGTCTGTACTACAAAGCCATAGTGCTCAAGACAGCATGGTACTGGCACAAAAACAGAGACATAGACACTTGGAATCGAATTGAACACCAAGAAATGAAACTAACATCTTACAACCACCTAATCTTTGATAAACCAAACAAGAACTTACCTTGGGGGAAAGACTCCCTATTCAATAAATGGTGTTGGGAGAACTGGATGTCTACATGTAAAAGACTGAAACTGGACCCACACCTTTCCCCACTCACAAAAATTGATTCAAGATGGATAAAGGACTTAAATTTAAGGCATGAAACAATAAAAATCCTCAAAGAAAGCATAGGAAAAACACTGGAAGATATTGGCCTGGGGGAAGACTTCATGAAGAAGACTGCCATGGCAATTGCAACAACATCAAAAATAAACAAATGGGACTTCATTAAACTGAAAAGCTTCTGTACAGCTAAGGACACAATAACCAAAGCAAAGAGACAACCTACACAATGGGAAAGGATATTTGCATATTTTCAATCAGACAAAAGCTTGATAACCAGGATCTATAGAGAACTCAAATTAATCCACATGAAAAAAGCCAACAATCCCTTATATCAATGGGCAAGAGACATGAATAGAACTTTCTCTAAAGATGACAGACGAATGGCTAACAAACATATGAAAAAATGTTCATCATCTCTATATATTAGAGAAATGCAAATCAAAACAACCCTCAGATATCATCTAACCCCAGTGAGAATGGCCCACATCACAAAATCTCAAAACTGCAGATGCTGGCGTGGATGTGGAGTGAAGGGAACACTTTTACACTGCTGGTGGGACTGCAAACTAGTACAACCTTTCTGGAAGGAAGTATGGAGAAACCTCAAAGCACTCAACCTAGACCTCCCATTCGATCCTGCAATCCCATTACTGGGCATCTACCCAGAAGGAAAAAAATCCTTTTATCATAAGGACACTTGTACTAGACTGTTTATGGCAGCTCAATTTACCATTGCCAAAATGTGGAAACAGCCTAAATGCCCACCAACCCAGGAATGGATTAACAAGCTGTGGTATATGTATACCATGGAATACTATTCAGCTATTAAAAAAAATGGAGACTTTACATCCTTCGTATTAACCTGGATGGAAGTGGAAGACATTATTCTTAGTAAAGCATCACAAGAATGGAGAAGCATGAATCCTATGTACTCAATCTTGATATGAGGACAATTAATGACAATTAAGTTTATGGGGGGGGGAAGCAGAAAGAGGGATGGAGGGAGGAGGGTGGGGCCTTAGTGTGTGTCACACTTTATGGGGGCAAGACATGATTGCAAGAGGGACTTTACCTAACAATTGCAATCAGTGTAACTGACTTATTGTACCCTCAATGAATCCCCAACAATAAAAAAAAAAAAAAAGAAAGAAATATGTTCAATCCACCTCACAGGAATGTTCTTGTCTCAACAGGTGACATTTCAGATACCTGTTTACATGATAGAGATTATTATTCCTGCAGCTTGCATATCTGGGGAGCTCATTATTTCAAGTCTACAAGAAACAGTTCATATACTACACACGAACACACACAAGCACATGCCCCAAAACTTAAGTTGTTTTTTTTTCCTTTTTTTTGTATTATTAAATCATAGCTGTGTACATTAATGTGCTCATGGGGCACCATACACTGGTTTTATAAACAGTTTGACACATTTTCATCACCCTGGTTAACATAGCCTTCCTGGCATTTTCTTAGTTATTGCGTTAAGACATTTATATTCTACATTTACTAAGTTTCACATGTACCCTTGTAAGATGCACCACAGGTGTAATCCCACCAATCACCCTCCCTCCACCCATCCTTCCCCCACCCAGATCTTAAGTTTTAAACCAGTTAAAGGCTTAAAGAAAGGAAACTAGTAGCTTCATTTCAAAATGCAATGCTTTGCACGAACTGAACCCTCCCTCGTATAAAAAGTGCTTTTCTCAGGACTCTGAACTCTTGGGTTTTCATACCGTCTCTTCCCTTGCTAATTCGAAAGCAAGAAAGGCACATTCCCCTGACATCTTGCAGAAATCCTTCAAGCTTCTGAATCACTGCAGAATAAATGGCATGTGCTCAAGCCAGAGGCAGAAAGAAGATGGCTGTGTTCAGTGGCCTGTGAGTAGGTGGGTGGTCAGACTGTCTCAGGGGTCAGTGGGGAGTGGGATGAGGCCAGAGAGGTGGCAGGGGCTAGTCACAAGAGGCTTGAATGCCACCATGGGGATTTTGAAAGCAATGAGATGGACATCAAAGGGTTAGTGCCAGGGGGTGACATGATGACATTTGACTTTTAGACTAAAAACAGAAGCAATTTCCCTAAACTATACATTCCTAGGATGGTGATTTCAGTGTTAGAGGATTGGGTTGCTAGAGGTTGCTTTAGTTGTTTGTCAGAGAACTGTGGGTAAGGAAGGTGTTTCCTGGGCTAGAGGGGGAAAGGTAAGACCTTATTAACAGAGTGTGGGCCATGTGAAGCCTTCTTACAAAAACAATTCCCACCTCTCTTTCCTGTGTGGGGGGTATAGGTTCTTACATCGTCTAGTGACTTTCTATTGCCTGAAGAAGCCTTTGGGACTGTGAGATGACAAATTTCTATCATCTAAGCACCCCAGTGTGTGGCACTTTACCTTGGCAGTCCAAGCAGATTAATACAGTGGCAACAAACCGCAGTCCTATCTGCAGGGTCTAGGACTTTGTCACCAAGAGAAATCAAGACTATTTTCATAACACGGTGTTACAGATATTTCCAAATATGCTCATCAGTACTTCAAAATCACAGTTGTCATGAAACCCACTGCCAAAACATGTTATATAACATGCCGATAAAGGAACACATATGTTACCATGCCACCATTTAAAAATTTTCATAATTTCATTTCAAAATATTAGCTTAACCATAACCCTATGAATTTTGTTATTTATTTAAAATTATTATTTTGTGAAGGGGTCCATAGGACTTCTAAAAAAGTCCAGACCACAAAATGGGTTAAGAACTCCTGCTTTAATCAGAAAGGAAACAATATAAAATTACCTCCCCCATCCAGAAGTGAGATTCAGGATGAGGTGGGAGCAGGGGAAGAAGTGTATTGAGGAGATTGCCTTTCCAGTTAGAAATCATTACAGAACTGAAAGTGCTGTGCAAATTTGTCCTGATCCATGAAAACCCAGGTGCGAAGACCTAACTCCCTGCATCTTTCCACATACCCACCCACCCAGGCTAAATGAGAAGCACCAGAGGGCAAGAGCTTCGTTTATTTAACTTCTGTGTGCACAGGGTAAGTTTAAACCACATTTGGCACAAAACATAGGTGATCAATAAATATTTGTGGAATGAATGAACAAATTAATAAATAAAACCATGCTTCAACTACCCAGATGTGGCCAACAGGGAAATGGAGAAACAGCCCAGGGATTTGAACAGTGCTCTGTGGGTGCCACTGCTGGCTTCCTGAGTATACAAGGGAGAAGGAGCTAGACTTGTGTGGGCTTCTATGCACCCGGTCCACGTTTGACAGCTGCCCTGGGAAGCCACAGGGACTGCTCAAGCCTGTGTCTGTCAACTGGCACATTTTCTCAATTGCAGCAGAGCAACTGAGCTGGGATGGTGAACACAAATCTGGCCATGGACTCATCACTGTGCGAACCTGGAAGGAAATGCAGGGGCTCAAGGCAGGTCCCAGAGGCTTCAGGGTACTTGGGACTACCTGAGACAGCTCCCAAGGCAGACAACTTGGAGATCTTAACAGGGCTTCTCTGCTCTGCATGCCTTTCCTCTCACTACAAAGATCCAGGGCCCAGAGGACACACTGAAGATGGCTTCAGGCAGATGACTCAGTGAGTCACACTCCCCTTCCAACAGCAAATCCTTTCTCAATGCTGCCTCCTCTGCCCACAACTGCTGCTGACACATCGGAGGAATCTCCAGAGAAATGGCTGCAAATGGCCCAGAGACCAAACGCCTAGGGACACAGTGGATAAAACTCTCTTTCAAAGGACTGGAGGAGAGTCAGAGGATGGAAGTGTGCAGAGTACTATTAGCAGCTGCAGGAAAGGCAGGAGGAGCCCTGTGGAAAACTCCCAGGAACTGCCACCAAAGCCAAGAGCTTCATAATACTCAGAGCATAGGTCAGTCTGAGATAGAAAATCCAAGTGTGACCCATCAGTTGATAAAGAAGTGGTTTTCCTCTTCCCAGGAATCCTAGAGTCCATTTCTCTGCTCTCCTAAAGGTGTCCCTTTGACCAGCCATACACACACACACACACCCACACACACACACACGAAACTATAAGCAATAATCTTCACCCTGGGGGTTTACACAGCAGCTGAAGCACAGCAGTACTCCCTAAAAAGTGAGACAAGAACACAGCCTGACCCTGGCACTCTCCTCCACCTCCCCAGGTTATCTCTTCCCAGCCAGCGGTTGCCATAGCAAAACTTGTTCAGCAAAGTGGTAAAGAAAGAGAGAATGGGGTGTAGACTAGTTCCTTTCTGTAGCAGCACATCAGAGCTGAGATAAAGAACAGGAAAATGTGGATGTTGCTACAACCGAGACAACAGCAAATCTATTTCAGTCAGGGACTGTTAGTCTGGGGATAAACTTCAGTGGCAATTTTTGTAGCCTTTGGGTTTGTTTATATTCACTATCCACATAGACCATTTGGGCACTGTTAAGAATTATATCATGTCCTCACCCCACCAAGACGCACATATTGAAGCCCTAACCCCTAGAATGTCAGAATATGACTGCATTTGAGGTAAAGTCTTTAAAGAGCTAAATAAATAAAAATGAGGTTTTTACGGAAGGGCCTAACGTAACATGATGAAATGTCCTTATAGGAAGAGCAAATTAGGACACAGACGCATGTGAGGACATAGCCAGAAGACAGGCAAGAGGGGAGACCTCAGAAGGAACCAACACTCCTGCTGCCTCGATCTCAGATTTCTACCCTCCAGAGTGAGAAAATAAATGTTGTTTAAGCCACCCAGTCTGTGTTAATTTGTTAGGGGGCCCTAGCAAATTCAAATAAGTACCCCACAACAAAGAATATGAACATGACTTCTAATTAGCATATGGCATGTATGCAAAGGGCTTTCAGGCCAGAGGGGTTCCTATCTTTACTTGAGAGTCTCTGGCCAATTTTGTAATTTTTAAATTTTAGTGTCTGGGGATAAAACCCCAAACCCCCAACTCTAGTTACAACTTTGCCATTGAGTGGGAATCTCATTAAAATTTGTCTTCCTTAAATTCTGCTTCTCTATCCAGAATGCCTTTTCCATGTGCAACCCTAGACCAGTGTCTTTCAACCTTTTTTATCTTATGGCACACTTGAACTTATAGTTAAACTTTCATAGCATGCTTAAATTATGTTGATCAAAAAAAAAGAGTGAAAAAAATAATATACTTACTGTGCTTTGAACTTCTTTTGAAAATAATTTATTAATAATGTTTAAAAATTTTCACGGCACATCTAAGATTCTCTCATGGCATATCACTGTGAAAATCACTGCCCTAGAAATATGTCAGGTGCTGAACATTGAAGGACTGGATAATTTGAAAAGGGGCTAGGTAGAAGCAGCATGGAGCTGTAAAGGCTTTGACCATGTAATATTTCCATTCTCTGAGAAATCCTGGAAAACATAGAGGAATAGTTGTGATTGGATTGTTCCCACTCTATAGATGAGAAAGTTAAGGCACTGGAGAATGTATAAGCTTAAGACATTGTTTTTCACCCACCGCCAGTGTGCATACTCTGGTGTTTTCCTAAATCTGTAGCATAAGAGTGTGTGTGTGTGTGTTTACACAAGCTTATGCCCTAGCAAATGCATGTGCTTATGACAATTACAACTGATAACACAGAAATACAAAATATCATCTGTGAATACTACAAAAATCTCTATACACATAAACTTGAAAATGTTTAGGAAATGGACAAATTCCTGCAAATACACAACCTCCCAAGGCTCAATCAGGAAAAAAATAAAACTCCTGAACCAACCAGTTACAAGCAACAAAATTGAACCAGCCATCAAAATGTCTTCCAACAACAAAAAGGCCCAGACTTTTTCAATTTCACAGCCAAATTTTATCAGACCTATGAAGAAGAATTGGTACCCAAACTGCAAAACTTATTTCATAACATTGAGAAGAAGGAATCCTCCCCATACCATTCTACAAAGCTAGTATCACCTGATACCAAAGCCAGGAAAGGATACGACAAAAACAAAAAAACTATAGACAATGTCCTTTATGAATATAGATGCAAAAATCCTCAATAGCATCTATAGCAAACTCAATTCAGCATCACATGGAAAAAATAATCCACCATGACCAAGTGGCTTCGAGGGATGCAAAGATGGTTCATCATACATAAATCCATAAATGTGATTCATCACATAAACAGAAGCAAAAACAAAAATCACCTAATCATCTCGATAGTACAGGAAAAGCATTTGACAAAATCCAGCATCATTTTATAGCATTCTTTTTTTTTTTGACTAGGCTAAGTGGATTTTTTTTATTAGAGAAAGCCAGGATTACAAGGGTCTTAAGACTTGGCACTGGGCCCCTTCTTCTTGCCAAATGTGGGCACAACATTGACAAAGTGCCAATTGTACTGCTTCTGCTGCTTGTCCTGGTCTGTTTTCTTCTTCTTCTTCTATTTGGCCACCTTATGAGTCTGACCTCTCACTTTCCCAGCATGGGCCAGAGAACCATGACCTTTACTTTTAAGCATATAGCCAGCTACTTCCAGAGTTGTCAGGGCCTCCACCACACACTTGCCCAGGGTAGCCTCATCCTTTCAGACAGTGCCTGCTAGGAGCACAACTTTATCTTCCATGGCAAAGTGAAGAAAGTCTATGGGAGTTATAAGACACCATTAAGTGAACAAATATTCACCATATAAATGCATCACAGGGAGAAAAAGACGGGAAAGGCATTAAAAAACTATTAATTAAAATAACAGCTGAAAACTTCTCAAAACTATAAGAGAAAAATGTTAAGTCACATATAAAAGTATCATCTTTAGATTATGAACATATTTCTTAGCAGAAATCTTGAAGGTCAGGAGAGAAGGGAATATATTCAAAGTACTGAAGGGGGGGGGGGAACTGTGAGCTAAAAATACTTAATCTGGCAAAGCTATCCTGCAGAAAGGAAGGAGAAAGAAAGACCTTCCCAGACAGCAAACTCTGAGAGAATTCAACACCAATATATAAGCCTTACCGAAAATGCTTAAAAGAGTGCTACAAGTGGAAATGAACAGATAATAATTATTATCATGAAAACAAAACACGTGGAAGTCTGAAACTCACAGACTTCAAGTGAGTGTTAATACCACAAGTTAATCCATAATAATACTCAGAATACCCCAGTGTAATAATGATGATATAGAAACTTTTCAATTCTCTGGTATGAAAGTTTGAAGTCAAAAATGATACAAATGTCAATAGCTACAATTAGCTAAGGAACACACAAAACATAAAGATGTAAATTAAAGCAACCAAAATACAAATTGTGTATGTGTTGAAGGAAGTCTAGAGGATTTTTATGCAACCAAAGTTAAGTTATTACCAGCTTAAAATAGTCTAACTCTTTATGTTAGTCTCATGGCAATCACAAAAAAAAGATATTATAGCAGATATGCAAATAAGAAAGAAAAAGGAAACAAAGCTTAGCATCACAGAAAACTACCAAATCACAAGATGAAGAGAGGAAGAAAGGAACAAAGGGTCTACAAAACAACTAGAAAACAATTAACAAAATGGCAAAACTAATTACTTACCTATCAATAATAATCTTGAATATAAATGGATTAAATTCTCCAATTAAAATATATGGAATATATGTGAAACTTGGTAAACAGTCTGTGAAGCTAGTGAATGATGCCCCATGATCATATCAATGTACACAGCTATGATTTAATAAAAAAAAAGAAAAAAAAAAAGAACACCAAAAAAAATAAATAAATAAAATAAAATAAAATATATGGAGTACCTGAATGGATTTCAAAGAAATAAAAAGCAAGACCCAATGATATGTTGTCTACAAGAGATTCACCTCACCATTAAAGACAAATATACATAGGCTGACAGTGAAGGAATAGAAAAAGATATTCCACGCAAATTAAAATCAAAAATGAGCATAAGTAGCCACATTTTTATCAGATAAAATACACTTAAGTCAAAAACTGTAAAAAGACACAAAGAAGATCATTATGTAATAATAAAGGAATCAGTTTAACAGGAGGATATAAAAATTATAAAACACTGGAGCACCCAAATATGTAAAGCAAATATTATTAGATATAACAAGAGAGACAGATTACAATGCAATAATAGCAGAGAACTTCAACACCCCACTTTTAACAATACACAGATTATTCAGACAGAAAATCAACAAAGAATATCAAAGTTAAACTATACCATAAACAAAATGTACCTAACAGACATTAAAGAACATTGTACTCAACAGTGATGGTACATACATTGTTTTTCAAATTGACAAAAAATTTTTCAGGGCAAATCACATGTTAGGCCACTAAACAAGTCTTAACAAATTTAAGAAGATAGAGATCATATCCGGTATCTTTTTAGAAAACAGTAGTATAAAATCAGCAATCAATAAAAAGGAAAACCTTGGAAAATTTGTAGTCCCAGCTACTTGTGAGGCTGAGGCAAAAGGATTGATTGAACCCAAGAGTTTGAAGCTGCTGTGAGTTATGATATCATAGCCCTCTACTCAGGGTGACCAAGTGAGACTCTGTCTTTAAAAAAAAAAAAAAAAATCTTCTAAAACTTACAACTACTTGGAAATTAAACAACATTCTCCTAAATAGTCAATGGGTTGATAAAGAACAGGGAAATTTTAAAATTCTTTCAGACAAGTGAGAATACAAAAACCTGTGGAGCAACAAAAGCAATTCTGAAATGGAAGTTAATAGAAATAAACACAACAAGAAAGAAGAAAGATTTCTAATAAACAACCTAACCATGCACTACAGGAATTTAAAAAATGAGAATACACTAAACTCAAAATTGGTAGAAGGAAGGAAATAATACACTTCAAAGCAAGTATAAACAAAACAGAGAATGAAAAATTCAAAAGATCAAATAAAACTAAAAGTTAATTTTTGAAAAGTTAATAAAATCAACAAACCTTTAACAGACTAAGAAAAATAAAAAATGTATAATTAAATAAAATCAGAGGTGGAAAAGAGAAATTATAACTTATATCACAGAAATTCAAAGGATCATAGAGACAATTATGAAAAACTATATATCAGTACATTAGAAAACTTACAAAAAATGGATAAATTAGTGGGCACATACCACAAGTTATGAAGTAGAAAATCTAAACAGGCCAATAACAAGTAAAGAAATAGAATCAGTAATAAAAAGTCTTCCATCCAATAAAAGCTCAAGACTTGTTGGATTCACTGCTGCATTCAATCAAACATTTGAAGAAAAACTAATACCAATACTTCTAAAACTATTCCAGAAAACTAAAGAAGTGCAAATACTTCCAAACTCATTTGACAATGTCATCACTACCCTGATGCCAAAACCAAGCAAGGACACAAGAAAAAAGAAAACTATCGGCCAATATTCTTAATAAACATAGATGCAAAATTTCTCAGCAAGATAGTATGAAACCAAAATCAACAGCACATTAAAAACATCATTCAATATGACCAAGTGGGATTCATACCAGTGATCCAGTGATATAAGGATGGTTCAAAATAAGCAAATCAATAAACGTGATATTCCACATTAACTAAAAGATAAAAATTATATGATAATTTCAAGAGATGCAGAAAAAGCATTTGATAAATTTCAATATCTCTTTATGATAAAAAAAACCTTAATAAATCACATATAGAAAGTATGTACCTTAACACAATAAAAGTCATATATGACAAACCCACAGCTAAAAACATAATGAATGGGGACAGCTTTTCCTCTAAGATCAGGAATGAGGCAAGGCTGTCCACTTTAATAACTTCTATTCAACATAGTACTAGAAGTTCTAACCAGGGCAATTAGGAAAGAAAAAAAAAAAAAAAAGAAAGAAAGACAACCAAATTGAGAATGAGGAAGTTGAATTGTCCCGATTTTCAGAGAATATAATTTCATATATAGAAAACCCTAAGGACTCCCCCCAAACTGTTAGAACTAATACACAAATTATGTAATATCATAGTATATAAAATCAATATCGAAAAATATGATATGATAATAGCAAACTATCTGAAAAAGAAATCAAGGAAAAAATTCCATTTACAATACTTATTTTAAAAATGAGATACCTAGGAATAAACTTAATCAAGGAGATAAAAGATCTCTACACTGAAAACTGTAGAACATTAATGAGGCTCAGCTACCGTAGCTCAGCAGCTAGGGCACCAGCCACATACACTAGAGCTGATGGGTTTGAACCCAGCCTGAGCCTGTCAAACAACAAGGACAAGTACAACCGAAAAATGGCCACATGTTGTGGTGGGCGCCTGTAGTCCCAGCTACTTGGGAGGCTGAGTCAAGAGAATCCCTTAAACCCAACAGTTTGAGGTTGCTGTGAACTGTCATGCAACTGCACTCTACCAAGGGCAACAGCTTGAGACTGTCTCAAAAAAAAATTAATGTAAGAAATTGAATAAGAAATAAATCATTAGAAAAATATTAAGAACATATTCATGGATGGGAAAAATTAATGTTGTTAAAATGGCCACACTGGCTCAGCACCCATTGCTCAGTGGTTAGTGCACCAGCCACGTACACTGGGGTTGGTGGGTTCAAACCCAGCCCAGGCCTGCTAAACAAAAATGACAGCTACAGAAAAAAATAAATAAATAAAAAAGTCAGGCATTGTGGCAGTCCCAGCTACTTGGGAGGCCAAGGCAAGAGAATCACTTAAGCCCAAGAGTTTGAAGCTACTATGAGCTGTGACATCATGGCACTCTACCAAGGGAGACATAGTGAGGCTCTGTCTCAAAAAAAAAAAAAAGAAAAAAATGGCCATACTATCCAAAGTAATCTATATATTTAATGTAATCCTTCTCAAAACACCAATGATATTCTTTATAGAAATAGAAAGAAAAAAATTCTAAAATACATGAGTTAACAACACACTACACTAGTGACCAAAATATAATATACTACTAACCAAAACAGTGTGGTGCCAGTACAAAAGCAGACACAAAGACCAATAAAACAGAATAGAGAGCCTAGAATTAAATTTATTCACATAGACTCAACTGATTTTCAACAAAGTTGCTAGGAACACATCCTAGGCAAATGATAGCCTTTTTCATAGTGCAGGGAATTCACATGTAGAAGAATAAGACTAGACCTCTACCTCTCATCATGTACAAAAATTAACCAAAAATGGAGTAAAGCCTTGAATGTAAAACCCAAAACTATGAAATTACTAGCAGAAAACAAAGGGGAAATGCTTTAAAATGTTGGACCAGGCAAGCATTTTTAAATAAGAGTTCAAAACACAGGCAGCAAAAATAAAAATAGACAAATGGGATATCAAACTAAAAAGCTTTTGCTTGACAAAGGTAACAATTACTAGTGAAGAGATAACCTACAAAATGGGAGAAAATATTTGCTAAGAATGTATAAAAAACTTAAACAACTAAGAGAAAAAAACTAAGTAACCTGATTTTAAAATAGGCAAAATACTTTAATAGACATTTCTTTAAAAAGACATACAAATGGGAAATAGTTACATGGAAAAACACTCAACATCACTAATCAGTAGGAAAATTCAAATCTAAACCACAATGAAATACTACCTCACTCCAGTTAGAATGGCTATTACCAAAAAGACAAAAAAAGCGAACGTTACTGAGGGTGCAGAGAAAGAGGGATGCTCATACACTGTTCGTGGGAATGTACAGTAGTACAACCACTATGGAAAAC
The DNA here is from genome assembly GCF_027406575.1 of Nycticebus coucang. Classification (NCBI taxonomy): domain Eukaryota; kingdom Metazoa; phylum Chordata; class Mammalia; order Primates; family Lorisidae; genus Nycticebus; species Nycticebus coucang. The sequence goes on along the minus strand of NC_069791.1, from coordinate 93,558,487 downwards.
GGTATGGAGTTTTCTCAAAAAATTAAAAACAGAATTACTGTTTTATCTAGAATCCAAATATAGGGTAGATATCCAGAGAAAATGAAATGAGTATGTTGAAAAGCTACCTATATGCACATATTTATTGCTGCACTATTTACAATAGACAATATATGGAATCAACCCAAGTGTCCAAAAACCGATGAGTGGATAAATAAAATGTATATGTATACACGATGAAATACCTTTGAGCCATAAAAATAATCTTGTCATTTTCCCCAACATAGATGGGTGTAGATGACTGCATATTAAGTGAAATAAACCAGATACCAACAGACAAATACCACATGATCTCATTCATAAGTGGAAGTTTTAAAAATTTGGTATCATAGAAGCAAAGAGTAGAACAATGATTATCAAAGACTGGGGAGGGGAAGGAGGAGACAATGGGGAGAATTGGATAAACTGGTACAAAGTCAAAATCGGGAGAAATGACATCTGGTGTACTATTGCACAGCGGGGTAAGGATGGTTAATAGTAGCTATGATATATTACAAAATATCTAGAAGAGCAGCTTTGAACATTCTCACCACAAAGAAATGATATATCTATGAGGTAATGGATACACTAAATACCCTTAATTGATCATTATACAACATATATGTATGAAAACTTCAACTTGCATCCCATAAATATGTACAATTACAAAGTGTCAATTAAAAATCATCTAATTAGGGGGTGGAGGCAAGATGGCGGACTGGAGCCAGCTTTCCAAAGAGGCTCCCATTCAGAAGGAGAGTTAAAGGACAGAAGTTTAGCAAGTAAGCTGATGGTTTGGAGCTGAGCCAAGAGAGAAGGTTGAAGAACACACATCAACCCTGCTGAGGTAAGCTGCAACCCCAGGGATACAAACAAAAGGTACAAAATCCATTGTCAAGCAGACGGAAGGCCCCTCCCCCATGAGAACAGCTCACAGTATACTTTCTACAAACAAGCAAGCAGAGTCCAAACGTCCTCCCATTTTATCCCATGGGAGAGACCCTATAAAAACCAGACCTCATTTCCCTACTAGGCTGCCATGGCGCTCTCCTACCAGGCATAAAACTGTATAAAACTGCATATATTCTCTACCTGAAATTCTTAACTCCCAGCACTCCAATCCACTCTCATCCCAAGGTCTGGAAGCCTGTCCCCCATAGAGTCCAGATTCTTGGGCATTTTCTTGAGAGGTATGGACAGGGTGTGGGCTGTTGCATGTCTGTGCTGATTCTGTGGCACAGGGGTAAGGAGAAAACAGTGACTGAAGGAACCATACAGGAAATGGAGAGGTGGTGCCCCCGGCACAGAGCAGCAGCAGCAGCGAGAACAATACAGCTCACACCCTTGGGGATATTTTGGAAGAACACTCTCTGTCTCTCTGGGCAACCAGAGAAAGCTAGGCATCTTCTTCATTGGCAGACACTAGTGGAATAGATCTGGGATGGTAACACAAACCCTGTGAGCAAAGGGTATGCCAGAGGCAGTAATAGCCTGGACAGAGCATGGCAGGAGGAGAATCGAAGACATGTGCACAGAGCCAGTATTCTCCCAGGGTAGGGCTGAGCCATAAGACTGCTTTAGTCAGCCTAAGAAACACCTGGCCCTCAGGGGATTATAGCTGAGACAAAGGCAGGTGGGCCAAGGCTGAAACTCCGAGCTGAGTGTGAGCTCCAACCGCACCCACCCCAACATAGACTGCAGGGGAAACAGAAACACTAGCTCTGAGCAGCGGCACAGACCAGGGATGATCTGCAGTTTCTGTGAACTCAAACAGCACCTGGTCCACAAGGGAATATAGCCAGAACAAAATCACAAATTCTGCGCAAACATAAGTGTCAACAACATCAGTCAAGGGTCGAGCTGGAACTGAGTGAACTGCCTCAGCTTCCATTAACCACTCGAGGTTGTCAGGCCTCAGCTTCCCCTGCTGGATGGTGGCAGAGTGCGGAGGCCTGGCCAAGGAGACATAAGATCTCTCTGTGACTCAGGCAGGCTCAACCCCCTGGAGCATCTGCTCATTGGAGGGAACTGGGTCATAGCCCTACAGGGTTATCAGTGACTGGGTGTGAAAGAGGTGCAAGGTGGGCAAGGAGGCATCAACCTCCAGACTAATCCATTGGCTGGGGTGGGGGAGTCTTTCTGACTCCACGGAGCACCAGAACAAGTTATACTCAAGCTTCCAACAGACCCCTGCTATATAGTTGCCAAAGACCTTTTGTACCCCCTCACTTGAGACCGGGTGCTGACTGGAACAATTGATTTGGATCTCTCGGACTGGACCAATCACCTGAGAACTATTCCAAGTTGTACCCTGGGTGTGTGGTTGTGGGAAGGTTTGATTTTCCTTTCCCAGTTGTTGCCCATGGGGATCAGGGTGACTTAATTGCTGGTATTTCTCCACAGCTAAGACTTTAACCCAGAATAACTAAGTCACTAAGGTAGAACAGCAACCAGCTGAAAACAAGACAGAGCCACTTAGCCCTACCACAACAAGTAAGTCCCCAGTATCTCAGGCTGTAGCACTGTACAGGTCCTTTGCAAAGCTCTAGGGGAAAAGGTACAGACACCGGTCACAGCTCTTGGGCAAAGGGATGGTTAATCACTACTCCAGGAGCCCCCCAACCCAACTTCACCTTATCTGCTCATCTAGCCAAATTGTATAAAATAATCATGGGGCAGAATCAGCAGAAAAACTCCAGTAACATGAATAACCAGAGTAGATCCACTCCACCAAGGAATGATATGGAAGACACACTGAAGATCCCATTCATAGACAAATGGCTGAGATGTCAGAAATGGAATTCAGAGTTTGGATTGCAAATAAGATTAATAGAATGGAGGTAAAGTTGGAATTAGAAATTCAAGGAGCAATTCACTTAAGAATTCAATGAATTCAAAGACAAAATCACCAAAGATTTTGACACACTGAGACAAGAATTTGCAGCCTTCAAAGACCTGAGAAATATAGTAGAATCCCTCAGTAACAGAATGGAGCAAGCAGAAGAAAGAATTTCTGACATTGAAGACAAAGCTTTTGAACACTCCCAAGCACTCAAAGAGGAAGAGAAATGGAGAGCAAAAACAGATCATTATCTCAGAGAGCTTTGGGATAATTTGAAGGAACCTAATATTCACCATATAGGAATTTCTGGAGGCAATGAAGTTGCTTTGCAAAGCACAGAGGCCTTTCTTTATGAGATTATGAAGGAGAACTTTCCAGACATGCCAAAAGATTCTGAAATGCAGATAGCAGACATTTTCAGAACCCCAGCATGACTCAACCCAAGTAAGACAACCCCCAGAAACATCATATTAACTTCACTAAAGTTAATATGAAGGAGAAAATTCTGAAAGCAGCCAGACGTAAGAAAACCATAACCTATAAAGAGAAGAATATTAGAATGACTGCAGATCGCTCTGCTGAAAACTTTCAAGCTGGTCATCAACTTTTAATCTCCTAAAACAAAATAACTTTCAACCGAGGATCCTGTACCTAGCTAAACTCAGTTTCATTTATGATGGAGAAATTAAATACTTTAATGACATTCACATGTTGAAGAAATTTGCCATAACTAAACCAGCTCTCCAGGATATTCTCAGACCTATCCTCCATAATGACCAGGGTAATCTTCCATCACAAAAGTAAACTCACTCAGAAACTTTTGATCAAATTCCAACTTCCACAGTGGCAAAAGGATTTAAAATGTCCACTTTTGAAAAACTTGATACCAAAAATTCTACCAGGCTTATCAATATTCTCAATTAATGTGAATGGCTTAAATTCTCCTCTAAAGAGGAACAGGTTGGCTGACTGGATACAAAAACTCAGGCTAGATATCGGCTGCATACAAGAATCTTATCTTACCTTAAAAGATAAAGATAGACTCAGGGTGAAGGGATGGTCATCTATATGTCAGGCAAATGGCAACCAGAAAAAAGCAGGTGTTGCAATTTTATTCACAGATACAGTAATCTTTAAACCAAAAAAAGTAAGGAAAGATAAGGATGGTCACTTCTTATTTGTTAAGGGTAACACTCAATATAACAAGATTTCAATTATTAACATTTATGCACCCAACCAGAATGTCCCTCAATTTATAAGAGAGACTCTAACAGAAATGAGCAACTTGATTTCCTCCATCTCCATAATAGTTGGAGATTTTAACACTCCTTCAGCAGTGTTGGATAGATCCTCCAATAAGAAGCTAAGCAAAGAAGTTTTAGATTTAAACTTAACCATTCAAAATTTGGCTTTAACAGACATTTACAGAACATTTCATCCTAACAAAACTGAATTTGCATTCTTCTCATCATCCCACGGAACATACTCCAAAATTGATCACATCTTAGGTCACAAGTCTAACCTCAGCAAATTTGAAAGAGTAGAAATTATTCCTTGCATCTTCGTGGACCATGATGGAATAAAAGTTGAACAACAGGAATCTGCATACTCATACAAAAACATGGAAGCTAAATAACCTTATGCTGAATGATAGCTGGCTCATAGATGAATTAAGAAAGAAATAACCAAATTTTTGGAACAAAACGATAATGAACACACAAATTTTCAGATCAATAAATCAAAAACTTTGTTTTTTGAAAATGTCAATAAAATAGACGAATCTTTGGCTAACCTAACCAGGAAAAAAAGAGTAAAATCTCTAATTTCATTGATGAGAAATGGTCATGATGAAATAATGACAGACTGCTCAGAAATTCAAAAATCCTTAATGAATATTACAAGAAACTTTATTCTCAGAAATACGAAAATCTGAAGAAAATTGACCAATACTTGGAAGGATGCCATCTTCCAAGACTTAGCCAGAATCAAGTGGAAATGTTGAACAGGCCTATATCAAGTTCTGAAATAGCATCAACTGTACAAAATCTCCCTAAAAAGAAAAGCCCAGGACTAGATGGCTTCAAGTCAGAATTCTACCAAACCTTTAAAGAGGAACTAGTACCTATATTACTCAACCTTTTCCAAAATATAGAAAAGAGCATTAATGTACACAGCTATGATTTAATAATAAAAAAAATTGTGCAAGTATGGCTTTCCTCTTGAGGGTATACCATATGAAACATGCTAAATTAAAGTGTATTTTATGTTTAGGAAAAAATATATATATACAGAAAAGAAGGAATACTATGAGGAGGACCCCACGGGCAATTGAAGAAGCTTCAAAAATACACTACTGGGACCTGATCAAACAAAAAGTTCTGCACAGCCAAGAACACAGTAAGTAAAGCAAGCAGACAGCCCTCAGAATGGGAGAAGATATTTGCAGGTTATGTCTCTGACAAAGGTTTAATAACCAGAACCCAGACAACTCAAACGTATAAACAAGAAAAAAGCAAATGATCCCATCACAGGCTGGGCAAGGGACTTGAAGAGAAACTTCTCTGAAGAAGACAGGCGCACGGCCTTCAGACATATGAAAAAGTGCTCATCATCCTTACTCATCAGAGAAATGCAAATCAAAACTACTTTGTGATATCATCTAACTCCAGTAAGATTAGCCCATATCACAAAGTCCCAAGAACAGAGATATTGGCGTGGATGTGGAGAAAAGGGAATACTTCTACACTGCTGGTGGGAATGCAAATTAATACATTCCTTTTGGAAAGATGTTTAGAGAACACTTAGAGATCTAAAAATAGATCTGCCATCCAATCCTATAATTCATCTACTAGGTATATACCCAGAAGACCCAAAATCACATCATGACAAACATATTTGTACCAGAATGTTTATTGCAGCCCAATTCATAATTGCTAAGTCATGGAAAAAGCCCAAGTGCCCATCAATCCATGAATGGATTAATAAATTGTGGTATATGTACACCATGGAATACCATGCAGCCTTTAAAAAGATGGAGACTACCTCTTTCATGTTAACATGGATGGAGCTGGAACATATTCTTCTTAGTAAAGTATCTCAAGAATGGAAGAAAAAGTATCCAATGTAATCAGCCCTACTATGAAACTAATTTATGACTTTCGTAAGAAAGCTATAACCCAGTTATAACCTAAGAATATAGGGAGGTGGCAGAAGGAGGGAAGGATGGGCAAAGGGAGGGAGATTGGTGGGTTACACCTACGGTGCATCTTACAAGGGTACATGTGAAACTTAGTAAATGTAGAATATAAATGTCTTAACACAATAACTAAGAAAATGCCAGAAAGGCTATGTTAACCAGTGTGATGAAAATATGCCAAATCGTCTATAAAACCAGTGTATGGTGCCCCATGATTGCATTAATGTACACAGCTATGATTTAATAATAAAATAAAATAAAGATTTAAACTTAAGACATGAAACCATAAAAATACTAGAAGGAAGTGCATGGAAAACTCTTGAAGAAATAGTCCTGGGTGAATATTTCATGAGGAGGACCCCCCGGGCAATTGAAGCAACATCAAAAATACACTACTGGGACCTGATCAAACTAAAAAGCTTCTGCACAGCCAAGAACATAGTAATTAAAGCAAGCGGACAGCCCTCAGAATGGGAGAAGATATTTGCAGATTATGTCTCCAACAAAGGTTTAATAACCAGAATTCACAGAGAACAAAGGTTTAATAACCAGAAATCCACAGAGAACTCAAATGTATTAGCAAGAAAAGAACAAGTGATCCCATCTCAGGCTGGGCAAGGGATTTGAAGAGAAACTTCTCTGAGGAAGACAGGTGCATGGCCTACAGACACATGAAAAAATGCTCATCATCCTTAATCATCAGAGAAATGCAAATCAAAACTACTTTGAGATACCATCTAACTCCAGTAAGAAGCTCATATCACTAAATCCCAAAACCAGAGATGTTGGTGTGGATTTGGAGAAAAGAGAACACTTCTATACTGCTGGTGGGAATACAAACCAATACATTCCTTTTGGAAAGATGTTTGGAGAACAATTAGAAATCTAAAAATAGACCTGCCATTCGTTCCTACAATTCCTCTGCTAAGTATATACCCAGAAGACCAAAAATCACATTATAACAAAGATATTTGTACCAGAATGTTTATTGCAGCCCAATTCATAATTGCTAATTCATGGCCCAAGTGTCCATCGATCCACAAATGGATTAATAAATTGTGGTATATGTACACCATGGAATATTATGCAGCCTTAAAGAAAGATGGAGACTTTACCTCTTTCATGTTTACATGGATGGAGCTGGAACATATTCTTCTTAGCAAAGTATCTCGAGAATAGAAGAAAAGTATCCACTGTGCTCGATCTTACTATGAAACCAATTTATAGCTTTCTTATGAAAGCTATAACCCAATTATAACCCAAGAAGAAGGGAAAAGGGAGGGGAAGGGAGGAGGGAGAATGGGTGGAGGGAGAGTAATTGGTGAGACCACACCTACAGTGCATCTTCCAAGGGTACATGTGAAATTTACTAGGTGTAGAATATAAATGTCTTAACGCAATAACTAAGAAAATGCCATGAAGGTTATGTTAATCAGTTTGATGAAAACATTTTAAATTGTATATAAAACCAGCACCTTATACCCCATGACTGCGTTAATGTACACAGATATGATTTAATTTAAAAAATCATCTTATTAGATGATAAAAATCCCTACTGGAAGAGATGATAAAAATTCTACTGGAAGGAGAATGGGAGCAAGGGATGGTGTGGCAGCATCTGTGTTTGTGAAAGTTAGCTTCAGCTGTGAGTGACAGTGACCCAAACCATCAGTGGCTTAAACAAGATGGAAGATTTTCTCTCTCTCTCTTTCATGAAAAGTCCAGTAAAGCAGTCCAAAGCTGGGATGGTTTATTACCTAAGAAGCTTGGTCCATCTTGGTTCATGGATCCAAGATGCTTCCATTTGTTTCTTCTAGTGCAAATGGCCACCATTCTATGTTCATCTCAGTGCTAAGACACCCACCCAACCATCACATCTGCAATCCAGTCAGCAGAAGGGTAACTGCAAAGGAGTAGATCATGCCCACTCCTTTTCAAGAAAGTTCCCAAATGTTTCACATATCACTTTCTACTTCTATCCCATTGGCCAAATCCTAGACATGTGTCCACACTTTGCACAAGGAAATCTGGGAAACAGTCTGTTTTCTAGGCAATTGTATGCTCCACAAAAAATCATTTTACTCTGATAGAAGGAAGACTGGATATGGAGGGACCACTGTTAATCCTTTGCTCAGCATCCTCAGGTGACCACGCAACCCCTCCTCAGATTTCACAGAACTCCCTGCCATGAGTGACAGCAGCAAGAAGTAACCACACTTTATTCCAAGACTTCTAGGATCCATAGGGACCTACTATGAGCTATCATATAGGAAGATGGGAAGACTGTCCACCTTACCTCAAAGCCCCTCTGCCCCTTAGCACCATCTCTCCTCCCTCTCTCTCTCTTATACCACGTTATTTGCACCTGGAGAGGCAAGCAATCTAACGAGAATCTCACCAACTTTGGTCTAGAGAACCTAGATTTGAATCTGGAATAAGCCACTTACTAGCTGTATGACCTTAAAGCATTAAACCTGTCTTTGCCTCCCTTTCTCATCTGTAGAATAGAGATTATGAGATGTCATGAGATCGTGCTGAGGACTCAATGGCTCCCAGTGAGGACTCCTAAGTGGTAGCTGCTATCATGATCAGGCTTCTCGTGGTCACCAAGGTCATTGCAGCTGCCTTCTGCATAATCACCCACTAAGTGGAGTTTATTAAAAGAGCCTCCATTCCAGGGCTAAGCCCCATGGTTTTCAGCGAATCAATATAGTAAGCTGCCCAGCATAAGCAGATGGGCTATAAATAAAATTAAATTCAAAAGCTGTCACAGATAAAAGGGACTTCCATGCCCTCTGCTTTGTAATTTTTCTGTTTGTTGCTGTTTTCATTTTTGCTAATAACAAAGGCAATACTTGTCATATATCAAGTTTATGTGTGCCAGGTACTGTGCTTTTAAAATGTCACAATAGTCCCAAGAGGTGTGTTTTGTCATTCCCCTTTCTCAGTTGAGGAAACTGAGTTAAGAAAGGAACAGTGATTGGCCACAAACCACCCAGAGCCAGTCTGATACTCAGACCCAACTCAAAAGCAGTGCTGTTTCTTATTTTGTTCTTTTGTCCTTTTTATAATTTTTATGTTTCAAATCCCTCAAAGCCATAAAAGTAAAAATTACCTATTTTCACACCACTTTCTTCTTTTGAAGTGTATAATGAAAGACTAAAACCAGCCCCATCCCCATTAACCCCTTTCCCAGAGATAACCACCTTTAGCAGGCTGTTCTCCATGCTTATGCAGTTTAACATTCTTTAAATGCTCATTTGCACTCTTTCAAACAAGTCATTTCCAACAGGAGGAGCTAAAACTGCTATATTAAAACCTGCAGAGAAAAATGATTTCCATTCCCTCTATATGCTAGCTTCTGTGGGTATCTTTCTCTCATTCATTTTTTCATTCACTCATTCACTTATTCATTCAACAAATATTAATCTAGTACCTCATAGTTACCAAGAACTAGTTAGGCACTTAGAATACAAAAATGAATAAGACTCAGGTCCTCTCTCGAAGGAGTCTCAACTTAGAGGGGAAGCCCATCCCCTATTATGACACAAAATGAAAACAGCTATAATCAAGGTAAGGATCAAAAATGAAGAGAAGGCCTGGGGAAAGAGATGTTTGCATTCAAGATTACAGGGTGCACTCACCGCACAGACAAGAAGGCCGTGTTATTCTGAGCAGAGGCCCATTGGAGAGAACCCTGAGGCCTCTTCTGTGGTTAGAATATCATGGAAAGGAGTGAGAAAGTGCTGGAGGTGAGGCTGGAAAAGTCACTTGGGCCTTGAATAACATTCTCAGCTCACCGCGGTGCATTCAACCTTCCAAAGCCGCTTATTCTGGAGGAAAGATAGCTGTTCAACTTGCAGGAATGTTATTCTAGACGAGGGAAGATAGATATTCAATTTATGAAAAGAGAGATGCCAATATTGGGAGGCTGAGGCAAGAGGAGCACTTGAACCCAGGAATTTGTGATTGCAGTGAGCTAGACTGACACCACTGCACTCCAGCCGCCACAACAAAGAGAGATTCTGTTTCAAAAAAATGTTTAAAAAAAGGAAAAGAAAAGAAAAGAAATACTAATATGATACATGCTACAATATAGATGAACTTTGAAAGCATTATTCTAGGTGAAAGAAGCCAGTGACAAAAGACCATACATTTTGCTTGCTTTCATTTATGTGAAATATCCAGAATAGGCAAATCTATAAGGACAGAAAGTAGATTAGTGGTTGTCTAGGGGTGTCGGTAGGGGAAGGGAATGAGAAGTAACTGTAATGGGTTTGGGGGGAGAGGAGAAAATATTCTAAAACTTATGGTGATGCTTATGCAACTCTGAATATATCAAAATCATTGAACTGTACACTTTTAGTGGGTGAACTGTATGGTGCATGAATTATATCTCAATAAGTCTGCTAAAATAAAAGCTTAACAGAGAAGAGAAATAACCCTCCAAGATTAGAAAATAATATACTCTTAGGAATGTCAAGAACTAAGTATGTGTTCAGGATAAGCTTTTGTTGTCATTGTTTCTTTCCATCACCTTCCTTTGAATGCAGAAAAAAATCTCCTTTTGAGCTTGGGTTACCTTGAGAGTTCAGTGGTCTCTCAACAACTCAGGTATGTTTTTGTTCTCCCGTGTTTAATCCAGAAGTTGCCAAAGGACAGTGACTCCCAAAGTCTTGTCCTGGATTACCAGGATCTGACAATTAATTTCTCAAACTCATCCTAGAAAGAAATGCTAAATACCTCATTGCTGTACGTCACTAGTCACTTTGGTAGTACTCCCCTTGGGAAGCTATACAAAGATGCCAGCACCTAGCCTACCCTTCAAAGCAATTTTGGAATTCTTTTTCAGGCATGATCATCAGAGCAGGTGTTATATTACCCTTGGTGTCCTGAATGTCATGAAAATATCTTCTTTCAATATTTCCTTTATCTTCTGAGAAAGAAAATAGTCATTGGGGGCCAGATCAAGTGAGTAAGGTGGATGTTCCAATCATTTGTTTACTGACTAAAAACACCCTCACAGTGCCTTGTGAGCTGGTGCATTGTTGTGATGTACGAGCCATGAGTTGTTGGCAAAAAGTTTAGGTTGTTTTTATCTAACTTTTTCATACAGTCTTCTCAGCACTTCCAAATACTAAACTTGGTTAACTGTTTTTCCAGTTAATACAAATTCATAATGAATAATCCCTGTGGTATCAAAAAGGGTTAACAACATTGTTTTGACTCTTGATTTGGACTGACAGAACTTTTTTTGGTTGTAAATAATTAGCTGACTTCCACTGTGTACTTTGACACTTTGTTTCATATTGGTACACCGTATTTCATCACCAGTGATAACATGGCCCAAAACATCATCTTGCCTCTTCAAAAAGTTGCAGCAAACTTCAACTTTCCTTTGCTTTTGTTCACTGGTAAGCATTTTGCACACACCTTTCTCATGCTGAGATTTTTCCGTTAAAATCTTTTCCTAACTGTTTCTCTATCAATGTTTAGTTGGTTTTCTATTTTTCTTACAATAAGCTGATTATTTCGACGTACAACTCAATAAATTTTTGCTATGTTTTTGTCAGTTCTGCTTGTTACTATCCACCCTGACCTCTCTTCACCAGGTACAATTTCTCTCCCCTCAGAAAAATATTTAATCTATTTGTACCCTGCCATTTTCTCATGGCATTATCCCTATCAACTTAGACTAACATGTCCCTGATTTCACTTCCATTCTTGCCAATTTAACAAGAAATTTAATGTTTGTTCACTGCTCTAAATCAAGCTCTGATGTTCTCACAACAGCACACAAAAACACACAGTAATGAACACCAATCAGTAAGACGCCACCACATGTCAACACAAACACAGTTGTAAGACACTGGATATACCAAGGTTACAAAACTTTACTAAGTTGTTTGTACAGTGCTGCCAACATAAGTGCATGGTGGCAGGTTCACAAACTTGTCAGGCCTTCATAAGTGACTTACTTCCACCAGAATCATTTGGGGTGTGTGTCATAAATGCAGATTTGGGTGCCAGTCCTGGTGAATCAAAACATCTGGATATGAAGCCCAGGAACCTGTACTTTGATTCTGATACACATTGATGTCTAGAATCTTCACTATGGACTAGAATGCTTGGCTTATAACTTCCTCCATCTAGTGATGTCAGACTCCTCTTGGTTTCTGTGTCTGAGTTGATCCTAAATAGACCCAGATACCTGAGGCCATGGAGTACATCAAGACATCCAAATGGGGAAGGGCTTTTGCAAAGAGATATGAAAATAATGCAAACTGTGCATGACAGTAGGAATGACCCAGTGTTCACAGAATATGTTAAGCACAGAGGAAAGAGATGCCAGGAAATTGGGGATTGGATGCTATTCCCAAATCTGAGTAGCTGGATGACCTCAAACTTAACTCCTCTAATCTCAGCAGGTTAGGTTCACTCACCCTAAGAACGTGTCATTCCACCCCTTTGCCACCCTCTGGACTTTTCCAATCTGCAGTACATCTTTCTGACCTCATTTTCCAACCAGAAAGTTTCATACATAAACACCTCTCTAAATAAAGGTTCTTGTCTCTCTCCTTTTCCTGTACCTTATGAATTAGAAAATATTAAAGATTATGGGGCAAAAATATACATCCTATAGCCAAGACTTGGCTTTATGACTTCAGAGATGTTCCCTTGGGAGGTGGGTTCAAGCCATTACCCTAAACATTTAGAAGGGATCCCATTCCAATCATCCCAGTTGTCATTTTTACATGTATTTGTGGGGCCAGTTCTTGCCCCCACAACTCCATAAGTTTCAGAGGCAGGAGCCATGTGTGTTTTAGTTCTTTATTCCTTTCACAATGCCTAGCATACTGCCTAATTCACAGAAAATGACCAACGATAACAGCATGTGTTGAAAAAACTACTGAAGGGGAAGAAATAAGTCAATAAGTAAAAGAAGGAAGGGAGGAAGGAGAAAAGGAAGGGGGAACTGCAGGTTATATCTTAGGGGGTCCTCCCATAATACCTATAACAAAGTAAGGTCTGATTCAACAAGAATACAAGCACTTCTGTACTCCAACGCCATTGTGAGCTAAATTATGCCTAAAAGATATGTTCAAATCCTAACCTCTGTTACCTGTGCATGTGACCTTATTTGGAAATAGGGTCTTTGCAAATGCAACCAAGTTAACACAAAGACACTGGAATAGGCTGGGCTCTAAATCCAATCTGACTGGCGCTCTTATAAGAAGAGTCACAGAGACACACAGAGAGAATGTCAGGTGATGACAGAGGCAAACCCTGGAGTGATGTCAAGGAATAACAAAGATGCCTGGCAATGCCAGAAGCTAAGAAGAGGCAAGGAAGGACCTTGTCCTAGAGCTATCAAGGAGAGCTTAGTGTGACTGACACTTTGATCTTGGACTTTTAGCTTCCCAAAGTGTGAGAGACTAAGTTTCTAATGCTCTGTTAAGCCATCTCTGTGTGTGTGCTTTGTTATGGTAACACTAGGAAATGAATGCATACACCCATCAGGTGGGATTATCATTTCCATTGTTTGCTGGTCTGTTCACCCTACAAAAGTCAGTGCAATGACAGTGTGGTGCATGGCAGAGAGCTGTTGCTTAGTCTCCACTCACTAAGTGGACAGGAGGGAAAGAGGTGATAGTGGCTCTGAGCAACCTCCTGGGCCTCTCTAGCACCTGTGCTTGCATCTTTTCCACAGGAAACTGTAGTCTCAACAATGCCCCAGCCACCCATAACCAGGTGCAATTCTTCCTCCACAGAAAATGAGACTAGAGAAAAGACCCTAAGTAGTTGTATCCCAGGAAGGATTGTGAGTTTAAAAACAAAGTCATTTCCTTTCTGCTACATTATCCCCCCACTCCCTGCCACCCCAATGACTCCCTAGCTGCAGGAAGCCTCACCACCAATCTACTCCTCTGTCCAGTAAAATCCTTCATATTGACAAAGAGCAGAATAGCTCATTAAGGACCAGGTTTGCAGGTGACTGAGCCATACTGAGAATTGCAGTTCACTTTTAGAAAATAAATTCCAATCAGCAGTCTTTAGTTGCTTGTTTCATTTCCTGGCTATACATATTCCACTTGTGCTGCTGGTGCTGCTGCCACTGCCACCAGCATCTCTGGGGACTTCAAACCTGGAGGCCTCAGGGAGATGTGCATTTGCACTCTTTGTTCTTAACCTTCCTAGAGGACTTTACATTCCATCAAAGTGAAGTCTGAGCGCTGAGAACACTTTGACACTTTGATTACAATGCAACAGATACAAGGCTTCTCTTTTTGCATACTTGTGACATGTGGAATGTTGGTCCCACTTTATAGAATAGAAGAGTGAGACTAAGGCTCCAAGAGTTTAAAGACCTTTGGTCACAAGTCTCTCTTTCTCCTTCAGTTTACCAAGCCACGCACTGGGAATCCCTCTTAACTCCCACTTATTATAAATAATAATTATAAGTAATTCTTTTCTCTTGGCCCACAGATTAGGTCTTAAAATCCACAGGGTTCCCTCCATCCCCATGGCCATTGCCCTGGTCTAGGCCACTAACACTCAAAAAACAATTGTCAATTGTCTGCTATGCACCAATCCTGTTCCAAGCACTTGGGATACACACACAAAAAAGCTGATGAAGATCTTGGGCCTCAATGAAGCTTAATCCCACCAATCCCTTTTTCCCCAACTTGTTCTCCTCCCACATAGATCATTTTTCCAAAATAAAAACTGTTTCCTGTAATTCCTTTCTTAAAAATTCTCCCAAGTGCCCCTATTACTTTGAGGATCAAAGTCTATTCACGTTAATATGGCTTACAAATCCCTTTCACAATCTGGCCTTCACAGTCTCCCCAGTACTAGCATTCACCATTCCCCTCGGTTTACTTTATTTTTTCAATGATTGTTTTATTTCAGAATATTACAGGGCTACAAACATTTTAATTATACAAATTGCTTTTGTACAGTTTGAGTCAAAGTTACAAGTGTGCCCTTCACCCAGATAGTATGCACAGTACCTCTTAGGTGTGAATTTATCCATCCCCTTCTTCTCCCTCCCACCTATTTGATTCCTCATGAGTGTGCATATAAGTGTTGATTGATTAGCTTCATTTTAATAGTGAGTACAAGTGGTGTTTGCTTTCCATTCTTGTTCACTTAGAAGAATGGTTTCCGGTCCATCCAGGTTAATACAAGAGGTATTAATTCATTGGGGTTTTTTATGACTCAGTAATATTCCATGGTGTACATATACCACATCGTATTAATCTATTCCTATATGGATGGCCACTTGGGTGGCTTCTACATCTTTGCAATTGTGAATTGTGCTGTTATAAATAGTCACAGTTTACTTTGGAGTTTAACACACCTCCCTCTCTCTAGACCCCTGGTTTCTATATGTGAGGATCTCTCTGCCTGGCAAAGACTCTCTCTCCTATATTCAGCCTTCACTTTGAGTGCAGGCTTAGCCTCCACTGGGAAGCCTTCCCTGAGTTCTACTCCACCAAGACTACAATGGGGTCTTCTGCTATGTGACCTCCTATATCCTTGCTCAGGTTATACTTTGTTGGTACTGTTGGTGCCACCAGTCACACTCATTCAAGTCAGGGAGAATGGTTGCCCTGCCCAGCCTCACATCCTCAGCACCAAAGAAATTGCTCAGTACTTGTGGAATGAATAACTGAATGTTGAAGTAGTAACAGGTTTTATTTCCAAAGCCAGGAAATGATCAGCATGGGTTCTGAACTTCAAAACTCCCACTCATCACTACCATAACCCAGGAGATTATGAGGGATCTTGTTAGATGTGGGTAAAATGAGCTTTGGGAAGAATTTGCCAAATCTCCCTGATCAAAAGCAGAGCTTAGGCTAAGGAGATAGGGAAAAGGATGAAATATAACTTATGATATGATTGCTTTATCATCTTAGGTGTTAGGATCAGTCAACTTTTGCCTTGATTATCAAGGGACTGACAAAAATAGAGCATATCCTGGCTGGGTGCAGTGGCTCACACCTATAATCCCAGCACTTGGAAGCCAAGGCTGGTAGATCACTTGAGCTCAGGAGTTTGAGACCCATCCAAGCAAGAAGGAGACCCCATCTCCACTAAAAATAGGAAAATTAGCCAGGCATCATGGTGGGCACCTGTAGTCCCAGCTACTCAGGAGGTTGAGGCAGAAGGATCACTTGAACACACGAATCTGAGGTTCTGGGAGCTAGGCCGACACCATGGCACTCTAGTCAGGGCAGCTGACTGAGACTCTGTCTCCTGAAAAAAACAAAATAAAACAAACAAACACAGAGATAAAACAGAGTATATCCAAATTAGGGTGGATTTTAGACCTTGCCTTGCCTGTTAGCCCAATCTAATGATAGGCTTCAGGGTAGGGAAGGAAATACTCCTCTTATAGCAAGGGGCAAATTTTGATTTAGAACTCCAGGTTTCTTAAGACCATATGCCATTCATAAAGTTATTCAAAAACAACAACAACAAAAAATAAATCCTAAATTTGCTTCTACAAGTATCTTTCAGGGTGGTGGCTATGGAGGAGGTATCTTGACTTTTAGGTGGAAAATTTCTTTCCAAGAATGAAAGGTGAATATTGACACAACCAGGGTTAGCCAAGAACAATTATGGGTCATTTCAAGAAAACTGACTTTTGTCTTAGTCATGCACCAGTAGGACTGAGAAGGAGAAGAGAAGGGACACCTAAGCAACCTATAGGGCTACTTACACCCACCTCCACTGAGGAGGAAATAGGGACCGGACCTTCTGGAAGACTGGGTCTGCTCCATCAGCTCACTGTGTTCCTGGTACACAAAACCTACTGCATGCTTTATCCCACAAAATTCTTGCAGTGACCCAGTGGGACACATGCCCTTAGTTACAGCTAGCAGGTGCTAAGCTGAGACTAGAGTCTGACTTCAAAGCTGGCTTTGTTGTCTCTTGGTGATTAGAGTTGTTGGTCAGAAACTGGAGGACCACTCATTAGCAACTGCCTGCTTCTGACCTATATGACTTTCCCTGAAGGGAAGGCTTGAGCCAAAATAAGAAAAACCTCCAACATCCTGTAGAGGACCCCACAACCTTGAGATGCCCAAGAGTTATGAGACACAGTGCTTAGTCACTGGTCTTAGATATTCTAAAAAGTTCTAATCTATTGAGAACAATGAAAACAACTTCTAAACATCTACCATGTGCCAAGCACTTATACTTTCCCCAGCTAGCCTCACAGTGTATGTAGCCAACCCCAGGAGATCATTATCATGTCCATCTTAATTATATTTAAACCACCTTCACAGAGATCAGGCAATGTGTCCAAAGTCAGACAGATGGTGGGGGTCAGAGACAGGATTCAAGCCTGGGTCTCCCTGTCTCCAAAGCTGCTTCAATTACCCATAATGGGACTCCAAGGAGCAATAGCACTACCTCCAGCCAAATGGGACTGCCTGGGATAAATACAGTGGGATGAGGTCAAGAGTCCTGACTTCTGTCTGATTCTACCTGTCAGAAACCACCTGCCTCCCATGGTGATTTGAAGGTGAAAGCAGGTAACCTCAAAACACATTGGAAATTTTCACTGTGCAAAATCAGGCTTTTTGCTCTGCTTTGAATTATTATTCTTCATTGTCCTTGGGAGGAAAAGAAAGAGGGAGATGCATTTTTTTGCTCAGCCCCCCAGCTGGAGAAAGAAAGACATATCTTAGAATAGAGTTGTCAGGCAGAGAGAGGGTGTTCACTCCTCTTCCTTAGGTTAGACCTCTTGCTTTCGTTTGCATAAATGCAGATCCAGGAGAAGCAAAAGTGCTTTCAATAATAGCAGTCAGCTGACTCTTGCCCTGGAATTGAGTGTGCTCTATTCTTTCTGAGTTTTCACTCCCAATTACCCCTGGAATTTTTGGTAGAATTAAAATTGCAGAGACAACAAAATTACATGACTGTTATTGTGACTCCTAAAGACCAAATATTAGTTCATTTCCCCCAGCAGCAGTTCCCTACCCAGCAATTCCAAAGCAGGAGATGGAGCTGGTCAGAGTTCCCTGAAGCAGTTATATACCAGGCTCAGAACCAGACAGTTAAGCTGTGGACCTTTAGGTTAACTGATCTAAACTTCCTCAGTCTCTTCATGTGGAGACAAGAAGAGTGGCTGCCTCCTAGGATTGCAGTGGGGATTAAAAAAGCCAATGGATTTAAAACCCTGACACAGAGTGTGGCGTGATGTAAACATTCTATACAGGGTGGTGTGTGGGTTGAGACATGCCATGTCAAAATGGCACATGGTGGTTAAGGACATAGGCTTTGGAGGCAGACACACCTAGGTGAAAAATCCCAATGCACTGGGCACGTTTTTGACCTCTCTAAGTCTGTCTCTTCTTTTATGAAATGTTAGAAGAAGGGGGATGATAACACCTACTTCAAAGGGGCCTGATGCACATTTGTGTTGGTTTGTTCAGGCCACCATAACAAAACATCACAGGATAGGAGCTTAAACCATAGGTATCTACTTTCTCCATTTCTGGGGGATAGAAGTCCAAAATCAAGCTGCCAATAAATTCAGTCTCTGGTGAGACCTGTCTTCTTTACTTGCAGGTGATTGCCAATTTGCTGTGTCCTCTCAGGGCCTTTCCTCTATGGAAGGAGAAAGAGTGAGCTCACTTGTCTGTCTCTCGTCATACAAGGGCACTAACCCTATTGGATAAGGGCCCCAGTTTTAAGACCTCACTTAACCTTAATTATCTCCTTAAGGGCCCTATCTCCAAGTCAGTCACATTGGAGGTTAGGGCTTTTAACATTTGAATTTTGGTGGGATAGCCAGGAGTGTCTACCCCCTTTTTTTTCTCCTGGTACACACTGGAAGAAAAACAAGTTGTCTTGGGCCACACATTAAAAACAAAAGCTGACAAGCAAAAAAAAAAAAAAAAAAAAAAACAAGAAAAAACAGGTCTGTGCATAATTTTCTGACACCAAAGATAAGTAAAACAGGACTCAAATAATCTGCATGTGGCCTGCGGGCTGCAGTTTGGACATGCTGGTGTCCCTGACAGTGTTCAAACAATGTTCAAACTTTGAGCACTCCATCACTTGGTGGAAGAAGGTAGAATTAAAGTATATATGAAGATAGCTGATTACATGGGTTCCTCCCTGCCATCTGCAACTCAGAACACTGCCCCTCTTCCCCCTCCAACTGCACACAAGAGCTCTAATCCCCAGTGAGCCATGGTAGTCACCTCTCTCACAGATGTGCTGCTCCCTTCCAGGCATGGGGAAGCTTTGATTGACTCATAGTCACTCGAATCTTGCATGTTTTTGCTCTTACTGGCATGCAATCTGTTCTTCCCTTTCATGATCCATTCCTAAACTTCTTTTGCACTTCCCTTTGACCAAGGTGAGAGGATACTACTTATTCATAAAAACACCTGAAAATCAACTTCCTGTTCCTAGCAGCTGCTGGTTTTTCCAGAAAGCAAAATATTTTTCCAGCAGCAGGTGGGACAACTTGGGATTTCTGTCTAATATCAGGAAATGTGGGACCCCACAAGAGATTTCGTAAGATTCCGTAGGAGAAAAAAGAGAGAGACTGTGTTGAGTTTCGAGTTACACTTTTATTAATAAATAACAACTGATATTTATGGAGCAACTACTTTGGGGTATCTATTAAGCAGTGTATGGGAGAGCTTTGCATTGATTATTTTATTCAATTCACACAATAGCTCCATGACAGTAGCATTCAATGAGGGGAGAGAGGAAAGGTTGTGTCTCCCTTGGGGGACACTTGGCAATGGCTGGAGACTTTTTAGTGGTCAAAATGAGGGGGATTGGAGGGAAAGGACAGTGCTACTGGCATCTATTGGGTAAAAGCTGGGTTTGCTGCTAAATATCCTGCAATAGGACAGCCCCCCCAACAAGAATTGTCTGGCCCCCAATGTTAGCAATGCCAAGGCTGAGAAACACTGTTCCACAAGATAGCTACTTTTATTATTCCCATTTTACAAGCAAGAACATTGAGTATCAGAGGAATTAAGTAATCAGCTCCAAATCACAAAGGAGGCAAGGCCTTAACCCAGACGCAATAGATTTCAGAATGTCATTCTTTGCCACACACCTATGAGCAAGCACAATTCTACCATCAGACGTAATGCTCTGTCTTCATTAGCACCATCCGTGCCCTGTGATTCTGAAACCATGTGTGCACACTCCATTAGAGCAGACCTGGTAGAAACCACGACACCATATGCTGACAGTCAGAACCCCTTGATTCCAAATCATCTCTAAGCTATCAAAAGCTACCTTTCACAAGAGAAAAAGAAAAGAAACCCTGATTCAGGAAATTTGCCAACTATTTTTCCTCCAGCTGCAGCTAACATAGGTATTCTCAGCTATAGATTACATTGAATCTCTGGGACTGACAAAAAAAGAAAAAGAAAGAAAAGAAAATCAGCTTCAGGTGCAGAGCTAAAGAGAGAATGAGTTGTAGAAGAAGGAGAATGATTTGCCCTACCTTTTCATATTCATCCTCACACATTGGATTAGAAAGTAATTGCCAATTGTTGTCATGGTAAGAGAGAAGTAACTGTGTGGGTCAAGCTTTCTGATTTCTTATTCAGGGAAATTTTCCATTCCCCAAACTCTCATCCAAAAGCCCAATCCTAAGAAAGCTGCGTTGCTCTAAAGGAGCTCAGAAAACACAAATGATTTTCTTTAAAGGCTCCTTTGTCCATCCAAAAAGCAAGCGATTCGATCAGACTAATTATTTCCCAATGAAGACGTAAAGTGTCCTTTTGGTGTCTGCTTCCTTTGTACTATCAAAGGAGCATTTTTTGTTTAAAAAAAGGAAGTATCCTGGACAAGAAAGATCAAAAGAGAGACATGTGTCTGGGGTGAAGAATATTTTTTTTCACATTATTTCCAGTTGAATTTGCTTAAGTCTCCCATATTTTACTACTTGTCATAATTGGAAACTTTCACCTTGAGTTACGGCTGGTGAGGGAAAAAGTAGGCACTCCAGTGAATGATGCGGGTTAGCAGAGGATGAACAAAGACAAGTCCAGGGTGACTGATGAATAAAGGGAATAAGAAAGAGGTGACTGTTTCATCTCAATAATGTTATTGATACCCACATCCGAGGCATAGAGGGACTCTGCGTGCACACTGAAAAGAGATCATTCCAAAGGAAAATCAATGTTTGGATTAAAATGGGTTTATGAAGTTGTGTTAAGCGAGCTGCTTTTATCTCTTGCCTCAGGATTACCCTAAAGAGGCCCCTGCACATTGCAAACTACCCGGCCTTTTTTCTGGCATACTTGAGCATAGAAGATTAGCCGTGGGAAAGCGAAAAGTGCCCTTTTGAAGAGAGTGATGCAAAAAAATGAAAATAGCCGGGTTGAAAGCCCACATTGATTGAGCTTTGTGTGCCAGGCGCTCAGCTTCTGTGTGTATCAGTTCATTGTGTTCTCACAGTACCCTTAGGAGGCAGGCGTCATTACTAGCCTCGTTTTACAGATGAAGAAACTGAGGCATGGTGTAGGTAGAGGTATCACACTCAAAACCTCAGGCACATCTAAAAGTGTCAGCTGCTGGGTTCAGATCCTGAGTCTGCATTTACTTGTTTTGTGACCTTGGCCGAGAAGTTGAGTTACCTTTCCGAGCTTCAATTTCCAAAACCACAGTCAGGATGATGACAACAATGATGGTGGTGATGGTGATGATGATGATTCCTGGCTAAATGTCCTAGGGTTGTTTTAAGGGTGAAATGAGATAATCAAGTAAAATCCTTAACACCTTGAAAGGCACAGCATAACTATCTATAAATGCAAACTGTCTTTATGGTACATAACAACGTGTCCATAAAGTTCATGTGCAATTTAAAATAATTGTCCTGTATTTCAGAGCTGAGGATCAAGTCGCTACTTTAGGACTTTAGTACTCCAGAAGATGTAGACTCAGTCTGGCACCATGAAAAGACCTCTAAGTTTGAGCAGATCAAGGTTTTTACTTCAACTCAGCTCCTCTGTGACCCTGGACAACTTACTTACCTTTTTGAGCTTCAGATCAGTATATGAGGAAGAGCCAAGCCCAGTGGAAGCCATGTGTTAGGTAACTTGTAATAGTTATTTAATGAATAAAAGGCGTATTTTTTGTTCTTTTATTTATTTATTTATTTTATTGTTGGGGATTCATTGAGGGTACAATAAGCCAGGTTACACTGATTGCAATTGTTAGGTAAAGTCCCTCTTGCAATCATGTCTTGCCCCCATAAAGTGTGACACACACCAAGGCCCCACCCACCTCCCTCCTTCCCTTGTTCTTTTTAATCTTGAGACTCCACAAGACTGTTTGTTTTTCCTTTCTCTGTCTCCCTTGAGGCTTTTCCATCCCTGAACTAACTCTGAATATGATCTAGCAGCAAGCCTGGAATTCATTTTGGAGCCTTATGTCTGTCCTGTGCCACAAGCCCCCAGAAGCTTGTTAACTGACCGTAGCAACCCTCTCAACTAGCCCCTGCTCTGTTGGCTCCAGTCTCAGATTCCTGCCTCAGTTTCCCTCTTATACTCCACTCTCTCATTGAGATTAGGTTCTGCCCCTGGAAGGTTGAGTCTCGGATCAAAGGTTTAGTCTTGGAAGCCCTCTAACTTCCAGAGGCCAGACACTGTCCCCCACCATTGGCTAAAGTCCTTAATCAAGTCAAGAACCCAATGCCACCACCCATTAGATGTTTTCAAGTCATACAGACATGAGTTTAAATCTTAGCCATGAAAGACCACATCACTCAGCTCTCTAAGCCTCAGCTCTCTTTCCTGTAAAATGGAAATAATAAGTCACATAATTCAGGGGATTGTTGAGAGGATTGTGATAAATACAGAGTGTATGTAAATAGTTTAGGACAGTATTTGGTTCATGATTAAATTTTTAATGAACAATATGGACACTTGTCATAATTCTGCCCTTAAATTCCCACTTAGATCAAGCCCCTTGGACATCATTTCCAATAGGGTAGAGCCCAAGTTCACCTTTCATACCAAGTTCATTCTCCCAACTCTAGTTCTTTACATACCTAATGTATACTCTTCTTATCTACCCCCTCCAGAGGTTCTTATAGAACCTAGTGTAGTTCTACATTTCACATCACATTATCATCTAGCCTCTCTGGAGTTCCTTGAGGCTGATTGTGTGATCTAAAGTCTTCTCGGGACTGACGGGGTAAGTTCCTTCCGGGTCATTGACAGAAGCGGCAATACCAGGGGGTAATTTGTTGGTTTTCCTAGTATATTTTTCCCTGCATCTGGCACGGGTTGGCTGTGGTTTTGGCTATGAGCTCCCAGAAAGGCAACGGGGCTCATTCTAGGCCTCAGAAGCACCAGAATACATTTAGCTTCAAAAATGACAAGTTCGATAAGAGTGTTCAAACCAAGAAAATTAATGCAAAACTTCATGATGGAGTGTGTCAGTGCTGTAAAGAAGTTCTTGAATGGCGTGTAAAATACAGCAAATACAAACCATTATCAAAACCTAAAAAATGTGTTAAATGTTTACAAAAGACAGTGAAAGATTCTTATCACATAATGTGTAGACCATGTGCCTATGAACTTGAAGTTTGTGCAAAATGTGGAAAGAAAGAAGACATTGTTATTCCGTTTAATAAAGAATCAGAAAAAAACAGAAAATCTTGGAAATAATGAAAGTTCCAACCATAGAAGAAGCTGCAGAAGAAATGAAGAAAGTGATGATGACTTAGACTTTGATATTGATTTAGAGGACTCAGAAGATAACAATCGACTAAATTAATATGGCATATTCTCTTTTTGAGAATATGAAACTCTGGCCCACTTTTGAATTTGAATGTTTCACAGAAAATACTGCAAAATCAGACCTCAGACTATACTACAAATCAATAGTGATCAAAACAGCATGGTATTGGCACAAAAACAGAGAAGTAGATGTCTGGAATAGAATAGAGAACCAAGAGATGAATCCAGCTACTTACCGTTATTTAATCTTTGACAAGCCAATTAAAAACATTCAGTGGGGAAAAGATTCCCTATTTAACAAATGGTGCTGGGTGAACTGGATGGCAACCTGTAGAAGACTGAAACTGGACCCACACCTCTCACCATTAACTAAGATAGACTCTCACTGGATCAAAGATTTAAACTTAAGACATGAAACTATAAAAATACTAGAGGAGAATGCAGGGAAAACCCTTGAAGAAATTGGTCTGGGTGAGTATTTTATGAGGAGGACCCCCGGGGCAATTGAAGCAGCTTCAAAAATACACTACTGGGACTTGATCAAACTAAAAAGCTTCTGCACAGCCAAGAACACAGTAAGTAAAGCAAGCAAACAGCCCTCAGAAGGGGAGAAGATATTTGCAGGTTATGTCTCTGACAAAGGTTTAATAACCAGAATCCACAGAGAACTCAAATGCATTAGCAAGAATAGAACAAGGGATCCCATGGCAGGCTGGGCAAGGGATTTGAAGAGAAACTTCTCTGAAGAAGACAGGCGCGCGGCCTTCTGACATATGAAAAAATGCAAATCAAAACTATTTTGAGATACCATCTAACTCCAGTGAGACTATCCTATATCGCAAAATCCCAAGACCAGAGATGTTGGCGCGGATGTGGAGAAAAGGGAACACTTTTGCACTGCTGGTGGGAATGCAAATTAATACATTCCTTTTGGAAAGAGATATGGAGAACACTTAGAGATCTAAAAATAGATCTGCCATTCAATCCTGTAATCCCTCTACTGGGCATATACCCAGAAGACCAAAAAGCACATCATAACAAAGATATTTGTACCAGAATGTTTATTGCAGCTCAATTCATAATTGCTAAGTCATGGAAGAAGCCCAAGTGCCCATCCATCCATGAATGGATTAATAAATTGTGGTATATGTACACCATGGAATATTATGCAGCCTTAAAGAAAGATGGAGACTTTACCTCTTTCATTTTTACATGGATGGAGCTGGAACATATTCTTCTTAGTAAAGTATCTCAAGAATGGAAGAAAAAGTACCCAATGTACTCAGCTCTACTATGAACTTAATTTAGGGTTTTCACGTGAAAGCTATAACCCAGTTACAACCTAAGAATAGGGGGAAGGGGAAAAGAGAGAGGAGGGTGGGGGGGGTGGGTAGAGGGAAGGGGATTGGTGGGATTACACCAGCGGTGCATCTTACAAGGGTATATGTGAAACTTGGTAAACGGTCTGTGAAGCTAGTGAATGATGCCCCATGATCATATCAATGTACACAGCTATGATTTAATAAAAAAAATAATAATAAAGTCTTCTTGGAATTTTCCAGATACCAAACCATTGCTCAATAGTAGGAAGGCAAATGGTTTGGGGTACCAGGTGCCATCAAGGGCACATCTCCTGGATGATGTGCTTAACATCACATGATAGCCCTTTAATCAGAAGAATGCCCTGGCTTCTCCCAGTTCCCTAGTGCAACTCTGCACCTCTCAAAACTTTTCAGGTTACAAGTGATGGAAATCCAACTCAATCTACCTTAAACCAAAAGAAGAAGGAAGGGAGGGAGCAGGGAAGGCAAGGAGAGAAAGAGAGAGAGAAGAAAGAAAGAGACATATACAGAAATGCATTGACTTAAAGATTGCGAGGTAGACTGGCTTAAAGCAAGAAATGATCCAGGGTCCAGGAGTGAATCTGCATCTGTCTTTCAGCTGCTTTCTTTCATGTTGGCTTAATTCTTAGGCTTCCTCTCCCTTTTTCATTGTAAAGATGGCCACTGGTAATTCCAGGTATTATTTATACCAGTTCAGCATCCCAGTGGAAAGAGAAACCCTCTTTCCCAATGGTTCTGTCTCAAAATTGAATGCCATTGGCTCTAATTGGGTCACATGGTCATCCCTTGTCCAATCACTGTGGCCAGGGAGATGGTATTATATTGATTGGTCAGATCTATATCAGATGTCCACCCAGGGCGTTGGAGCAAGACTCAAAACACCTAACCTGAGTGTGAAAAGGGTTGTTCCCCAAGGGAGTATCTGATTAGAAGAAAGGAGAGTAGTTGCTGAGCAAAAACAAAGATATCCATCAACATGGCTAGGAATTATAAGGGCCTTATTAAGAAAGACTCCAAGCCCAGGACCTAGAATGGTTCAGCCTACTCAAGGAATGCTCCCATGGATCAATCAGAGACAAAGCCTATGACTTCACTTGGCATTGTTCTCACCAGCAGAGTGAGAGTCTCACGTTCCCTTCTTTCAACTGTCAATCCTCCACCCCCCAACACATACCTTGCTGCTATTGACACTTTGTGTCTTAATTCCCACAGACGGGTGTCTGTGTTGAAGAGCATGCATTATTATCATTGAAATAATAGCACGCTAAAACCTTTATAAATTGATATGCTAGACAAGACGGAGGCAAAAATAAATGCTAAGTTTCCTTGCATAATACTCTGTGGGATGTGTTTTTCCCCTAAGAATATTTTAGCATTAATTAATATAAACAATGATACATGCTGAAAGACAATTGAATGTGTGCTCAGTTAAAAATGGCCTCCTTGGGTAAAAATAGTACCAAATTATAGCATATAAAGATGCAGGGGGGAAAAAATACTGTAAACCTTTAACATGATTAAAATAGAAATGTAAATCACTAATGATGAAGCCTCAAACAAATGTGGGAGAAGAAGAGAAAGATTGGGAAGAACCAAGATGCGTCACATGCTTAATTTATTCACCTCCCTGTGGGATCCTCCATATAGTGCTTCTCTTTAATAATAACTACTATTTATCATGGCATGGTTAACATATGTTTTAAATGAAATTGGTGTTAGTATTATCATTTCATAGTGAGGAATCCGAGTGTTAGAGAGTTTAAGGGAATTTAAGCCAAGGTCTTGTAGATAGAAATGATAGAACCAGGCTTTGAACCAGGTCTCAGCCTTACACTTCCCATCTGCTCCCTTGGTCTCCTTTCTAAGGATCCTCTTCAAGGTAGAATGAGAATAAAGATAATGAGTTCACACATGTCACACTTAAAGTATCCTGGGCAGTGTTCTAAGTTTTTCACATATATATTAGCTCATTTAGCCCTCACAACAATATTGGGAAATAATTATTATTACTATCTCCACTGTACAGCTGAGAGTTAAACAGTTTGTCCGAAGTCAAACAACGGATGAGAGCTGGATGGAATTCAAGGCAGGCAGAGAGGTGATCTGGCTTTAGGGTCATGCTCTTTCCCGATATGCTGTGCTGGTATTCTATTTCCTTTGGAGAGCCATTTGTGACCTCTGAGGGAGACTCCTCAGAGAAACTTTCCCCCAAGGTTTCTACAAGGATGACTATCTATCTCTTTATAGTCTTGGATTTTAGAAGAGGATATTTTTATGGCTTGGTCTGATAACTATCCCATAAGTCTGCAAATTCCTTTAGAGTCAGCAGTTTCCAGAATGCCTCCCATCTCCCACAGTTCCCAGTTAATGTCTTGTACATGATGAGCATTCAACAAATGTTTGATGAGGCTGCTGATGAAGGCCTGTTAATTTTGCTCTCTTCAATAGCTGCATGCCCGCATGGTGAAAGCCAAGAGGTCATTGTCCTTGGGTGGTCTTTGTCTCCAGAGGCGCTAGGCAGCCTTGCACAAATCCACCCTCTCCTGGAGGAGTAATTTGATGCTGTGTCAGTGCTTCCTCTGAGTAGTCACTCGTCCATTGTCTCACTTATTCTCTCACTCATAGACTTAACCCTTCATCCACTCCTCCCTTCACTTATTCACACATTCACCCAGCACTTACCGAGCAGCTGTCAGTGGCAGATCCTCCACTTGACCCTAGGGGCAAAATGGTTTGCTTGCTCCACTTCTACTCATCTGGATAGATAGAGGAACAATGGAAGAGCGGCTCCTAGTGTACTCAGAGCATCAGGACAACAGCACCACTGGTTTCTACAGCCTCCAAGCCCTGCAAACTCACAGCAGCTGCAGAAAAGCCCATCTTGTGTCTCTGATTTTACTCATGATCAGATGCTAAATTCTCAGCATGTTCAATTCACAGAGCCCATGGCCTATGCTGCAAAGTTTTGGTCACAAAGCAGTGATGGAAAATTTTTCTCTTCCTCTCTCTCACTTTTGGACCTTCTCAATCAAATTTGCATTCGCTTTTCTCTCCGAGGAGAGGACAATGTGAGCTTCGTCTCAGCCTTCTCCTTTTGTCCCCATGATGACAAGAACGTTATTGCATTTTGAGAGTTGTATTACTTCTCTTTAGTAGATGCCTACTGTGTGCCAGTAAATTTACATGTGTTATCTTTAAGATGGGTTCTGTAATAGTCTGCTTAAAAGTGGGGAAATACATGAGCCTTGAGAAAATAATTTGAACAATTAGTTAAATATAAGGAAATTCAATAACCAAAATATTGCTTTTATTTATCTAGAGTTTCCTTATACATATCTGTACTGTTTGAACTGGCTTTAATCTTTTCATATGTACACACATAAACACACAAATGTATGCATAATATGTTTGCATCATATGTATACATAATATATAATATCACATAAGTAGAATTACTACAAATGCTTTTTTATTGCACACATTTCTGCCATGTTCCTCTCCCCAAGTAAATAATGTGAGGAAGCAAGGTGTGCGTACCTTTCCACACCTTTGTCTATGCTCATTTAAATATATGCAAACATGCAAATGTGTATGTTAATAATGAGGCGTCGTGATCATTTGTTCTGTGAAAAGGAATCTTGTGACGTTCATTTCTCTAGCTTGTGTTATGAACCGTAAAACATGCTTGAAAGCCCCTCTGAATGAAACAGCACAGATTTAATGCACTCATCTTAAGAGCTGCCTAATAATCCCTGGTGCGGGACACTCCCTCCTACACCCATTCACCCGCTGTGGGATATTCTCTTTCTGACACCAGAAAGCTGTAGGCAGAGATCTTTTGGCTCTTCCTGTTCTCTTGGTAAGGGGAAATCTCTTGACTAGGCTGTGAGTGGAGGATGACTTGCTAACTCTATTTCTTTTTCATTCCCCTTGAGACTTAGCTTTTGAAATTCAAAAGCCAAGCAAAGATTCCTTTGGTTCTTCCTATTTGCTGTCATATTCTACTTCCTGACAGAATAAAGAGAGAATGGCTCAACTGAGAGAGAAAGAAACAAAGGTAGTTAGAAGGGGAAAGGAAGCTGAGGCAGTAAACATGTTAATATTTCAAAAACATACTTCCACTACACAATTACTATGTTCTTATGGTACTTTACAGTTTGCAGAGCCCTTTTCCCGCATTGTTTTCAAAATGTACACTCACCTGGCAGTTACCTCTTCCTTTAGCCCTCATCCTTGGTTGTCAATTGGCCAACAAGCCTTCTTGTATCTACCAAGCTGGCCTTAGCACTCCTTTGCTGGCCCTCTTTCCCTACAAAAACAAGTGAGCAAAATTGACATTATCTGGAGGATACCTTTTCTGTGATGAAAAATTTCAAAGTTTTACAAAAACAGAACCAACAGATCATTAAATCTCCACATACCCAATCTTTGAAAAGTTCCATCAGGATAACTCTGAATCTACCCTACTTCTTAAAAAAAATTAAAACTGCCTACAAATTCTAACTAATTGTAGGTACTTGCAACACACCTCTTACCAGAACTCATACCAGTGTCTTGTAAAATTCCTGTACCAAGAAACTCTCCAGTCATGCTTTGGGAGATAAGTTACGGCTGGGTATTTGTGGTTCTTGTGATAACCAACATCCATGCATTCCTTCTTCATGTGACTGAGAGAGGATACCCCAAGAAGGGTGAAGTCTAGGAGAACAGGTCTTCTCAAGGAGACCACAAGGATACACCTGCGGGGTCCTCTCCATGGTGACTCAGCTCTTGGGAATTTGTAAACTTAACTGCCTAGAACTTGGAAATTTCCAAGTTCTATGAAATCCTGTGGTTCTACTGTAGGGGATAGAATAGTATCTCCCGCTTGATGGCACCAGCCCCATATACCAAGGGTGATGGGTTTGAACCCAGCCCCGGCCAGCTAAAACAGCAGTGGCAACTGCAACAAAAATAGCCAGGCATTGTGGCAGGCGCCTATAGTCCCAGGTACTCGGGAGGCTGAGGCAAGAGAATCGCCCTAGCCCAAGAGCTGGAGGTTGTTGTGAGCTGTGACGCCACAGCACCCTACTGAGGGTGACCAAAAAAAGGGGGGGAAAGACCAAGCCAGTCTGGGAGCACAGCCATTTGGAATTTTTCTATGCCATAAGCTCCCAGCTGGTGAATAAAGCCCTTCCTCTTATAAACGTGGTGTTTGGATGCTCTTTCTCTCCGCTGGGCCTCATCTTCCTTCCCCCCTCATTCATTTGTGATCAGCCTTTCCCAACTTTTAACACAAGTATTTCAACTGAAACTTCATGTCATGTAGAACTGGGAATGGGGAAACAGTAGACCTAGTCTCAAATTAGGAGAAGCACATGACTCTTTTAAAACCAGCAAAACACACTAGTGAGATTGTTGAAACAGTGGCAGGCTCTCTGATTTACTCAAGTTGAAGGTTTGAGGATATAAGCTGAGCATTTCTGGCAGCTATTTTGCCATCAGGAGGAAGGACAGGACCCTGCTAAAAATGAGATAGCAAGAAACTGAGTCCTGATGAAATCAATGGTGTCATCATATCCAGCAATGCCTGACATTGGATCAGTGACATAAACCAATAAAAAGCCTTTTTTGCTTGAGTCATTTTGAGCTGGATTTTCTATTTCTTGCTACTGAATTTGGATATACATGAGTGAGAAGGGCAAAGAAGATGTTAACCAAGAATCAGAAAGGGTGAAGAGAAGACAGTCTAAGCACGCACTAGAAACATTGATCCCACAGTAATGGCTGGGGTTCAGCCAAGACTTAGCAGTTTGGGGGTTCTCTGATAATCTGGATTCCCTGGAAAGTCCTAGAAGATGGACTGTCAGAACCCAGCACCATCCACTCTTCTGCCAGGCCAAGAAAGGACAGGTGCAAGGATTCAACCCACTATTTGGGTTTCCTTGTTGTCATCCTGTACAGCAATTAAGGTAGAGTTCCCATGGTAGATGAATTCCAATTACCCCTCCACAGCGCATCCAAGCTGTTCATTATCTGACCAGAGAGATGTAACTGACTATTTGATGTCTGAGCTCAGGTGCAAACTGCCAAGCAGTCATTTCAGCTGGTGTGTTCTATAGCAGGGCTTGAAGGATGAGGGGAAAACTCTTTAATTATTCTCTGAAATGACAGCCAAAGCCAAACTCTAATTTCCCTCCATGAAATAGGTCAGCTGGGTATGCCTATAGGATGCAGGGATGTTTGTCTCAAATGGGACGTCAGTCTGAAGAACTAAAGTCAGTGTGGGGACTGACTTGGCATTTCTGATGTCCAGCAAAAGCCACTTTGGCCCTGGGTTGTCATCTCCTGTACCTCTTCACCTTTTTTCTACCAGATGAGAGAACAGCCTCCCAGGTAAGAGAGAAGCCACTGTTTCTTTGCCAGACAAGAAGGCAAGTCAGTGCCGAAACTAGAACCATGGGGCCTGCTCATTTGTCAAGACTGGACACAGGACTGTGGAGAACTGGAATTGTGGTCATCTTAAGAGCTAGCTTGGTGACATCATCAGCCACTTGAGCTACAGCCTAGCAGCATTGCTGTACTTTTACAAGGAAACCCTCTAAAACTCTTTTCTGGTAGAATGGTTAGAAAGTGGTACTTTATAGTTAGGGTTAACATGGCTTACTGTGATATTTTGCTCTAATATTGTTTTTCTATATAAAATAAAACAGAACATTATATAATCCTCAACAAGTGTTCTCTCTCGCTCTCTCTTTTTGAGACAGAGTCTCACTCTGTGCCCTGGGTACAGCACTGTGGCATCATAGCTCACAGCGACTCTAACTCTTGGGTTCAAGTGATCCTCTTACCTCAACCTCCCGAATAGCTGGGACTATAGGTGCCCACCACAATGCCAGGCTACTTTTTCTATTTTTAGTAAAGACAGGTCTGGCTCTTGTTCAGGCTGGTCTCAAACTCCAGAGCTCAAGCAAACCACCCACCTCAGCCTTCCAGAGTGCTAGGATCACAGGCATGAGCCGCCCTACCCAGCCAGCCTACAAGTGTTCATAATTAAGGAACGTATGCAATTGAAGGCATGATTCAAGGAATTATACTCTTACTATGTCATAGCTTTCTGACGGTTTCTTAAATACAGGATGGCCATAAAGTCCATTTGCAATTTTAAATTGCACCCAAACTTTATGGCCACTCAGTCCCTCATATTCCAGTGCAGCTCCTAATAGTTACTTTTTAAAATTTCATCATAGTGATTAATCCATTAATTATCAATTCTAATGCATCAGACAAATGCATGGAATTCTACGCTTCTAGCAATAGCCCTTTGTCAGACAGTCTTCTTTTCATTTCTCATCATATGGAAGCTGGACCTCTTGCGACGCCTTTAAGTCACCTCTTATCCAGATACGAAACAGTGAGATCACGCTTCAATGTGTGAAAGTTCAAAGCCCACCCTTCTCAGAATGCAACTACTAAAAACCACATTGAAACCGGCAGAATGAGTTTTTAAAATAGAGCACAAAGCAGTTTTTCCTTCCTATTCTCATCAGAGTAGTATCGGACAGGAATCAGGGAAGAGAAAAGGATCAGTCCAGACAGCTGAGTTCTGTAGGGTCAGAAGGAGGAGAAAGCCCCCGTTGTTTACATGGGGGAAACACAGGGAAGCAGAGCTCATTTTGGATACTGCGCGTAAATGGCATTTGTGACTTGAGTCTCTGACCTCCCTGCAAAACGATGTGTGTAGACTTTCCTGAATAAATGGTAAGGTTGCCTAGGGAAGCTCAGAGGAATGGTCTGCTCCACTCTGTATTTATCTTATAAGCTTGTGAGGCAAAACATTAACTTTTAAATTATTGCCTAAGTTCTCTCCTCTGCAAAGTTCTTGTTACTCCTCACTCTTCCCTCCCCAACTCTAGCAGCAACTAGACTTTATGGCATTTATTTATTTAAGAAAGGGGTTGCAGAAAAGTAGAGAAAGGGCTTTACATTTCAAAAGCCTCTGACTGTGAGTTTTCAAAAGTTAAGCCTGCACCTACAGGGTATCAGGGTATAAATTCTACAAAACATAAAACAAATTGTTGTTGGGCAGAGAAAAGTTCCCACCTCCCTGAACTTTGCCCAGGCTGAAAGCATGTCTCCTGTCTGGGGAGAGGAATAAGGAAAAAGGACAACAAAAAGGAGAAAAATCAGTCAGGCCTGGGAGGAAGGAACCACACATACCTGCAGAAAATTTGCAGCAAGGTTTGGAGATCTCCCAGCGCCCCTCAAGATGTCTCCTGGAAGAAGAAATGTCTCTCTTGTTACTCCGACCAGGGACTGTCCGGAAGCCCAGCTAAGCACCGTGGATGCAGAGTCCCTGCCATCCTTATCAATGAGTTACGGATGCTGCTGGGAAACAAGACTATAAATTGGGAGATTAAAGGACTCATTCTCAGTCCTTCTGAAACTTTACCCTGTATCAGAATGCTTGTTAGAACACAGATCGCTGAGAGCCCTCTCCAGAGCTTCTGGCTAGTATGTCTGGGGTGTGACCCCTACATCTCCCTTTCTAACAAGTTCCTCAGGCCAAGTAAAGTGGCTCACACCTGTAATCCTAGCAGTCTTGGAGGGTGAGGCAGGAAGGTCACTTGAACTCAGGAATTCAAGACCAGCCTGAGCAAGAGTGAGACCCATCTCGACTAAATTAGAAAAATTAACCAGGTGTTGTGGCTGATGCCTGTAGTCCCAGCTATTTGGGAGGCTGAGGCAAGAGGATCGCTTAAGCCCAGGAGTTTGAGGTTGCTGTGAGCTAAGGTGATGCCAAGGCACTGTAACCTGGGCAACAGAGTGAGACTCTGACTCAAAAAACAAACAAACAAAACCAAGTTCCTCAGTGATACTGATACTGGGCTCTCTAGAGACCCCACTTTGAGAACCACAACTTTAAATAGAAAGCTAAAAAGAACAAGACACCTCTGTGAGGCCACCTTGCCAGACAACCTTCTGCACACCCCTACAGCAGCAGAAATTTCCATCTCCAATTTCCACATGAGAAAATTCAGGTGCAGAAAGGTGAAGTAAATTAGTTGAGCTCACACAGCTCAAAAGGGGTAAAAGCAGAATTAAAACCTGAAACTTCTGTCCTTCTCCATTCTGGGGTGCTGCCAGGGCTATACCTCAGATTCCTGCTACCAGGGAAGGGGGGCTGCATGTGCCCAGTTTCCAGGAGACCCCCTGAGCCAGCCAGCAGCACCCCTGCGACCGGTAGTGCTGACCAGCCCCCAGCACACGCAGGCAATTACGGATGCTGGGCAGAGGCTGCGCTCCACAGGAGTGCAAACTGCTCTTCCGCGGGATGGCGGACCCCTGCTGCTCCCGTTATTTGAGTTATGTGTTATAGCTCTCAAGGGACGGATTTATCTTGGTTTTACTCACTTCTGTAGCACCAGTTTTGCCCACTTAGTGCTTTTCAGCTTTATATATCATTATCACATGCTCTGTTCTCCTATCACAGACAGTTTAGCCCTTATTGCTTTAATTTCTCTCCTGGTGTTCTTGCCAGGGGATTTAGGAAAAGTAAATGGCCGTCTGGAAGACAGAGGGGACGGGGTCTGGGAATCCGAGCCTTGTGGAAGAGAACACTGGGAACCAATTCCTGGCATGAGCAAGAAGCATTTCTTTATTCATCTCTTTCTTTTTTTGCACCAGGCAGTAGAGTGAGGGGCCGGAGCAAGGGTTTCACAGTTCTGATCCCAGCTATCAACTTCCAAGCGACAAGAAAAGTATTAATAGCAGTAAGAGCTAACACTTCTTTTAAACTCAGCGCATTGCAGGAGCTCTGCCAAGCACCATCGTGTTCATTATCATGCTGAACTCTCAGCAACTCTAGGACATGGATACTGATATTTCTCCATTTTACACATGAGGAAATTGAGGCTCTACCATGTGGCACAACTGGGGGCGCTGGAGCCTCAGGCTGTCCACCGTTTATATCCGGATGCTGAGATTGTATGTTGAGCCGCCTTCCTAAGGCTCTCTCTCATCTTTGGTGAAAATGCTGAGTGATCTCCATTTCCCTTGCTTCAACAACTTGCTGCAGCATCCTCTAGGCCAGTCTTGTCAACCTTTTTTTAAAATCTCACGGCACACTTAAATTATGCTGACCAAAAAGAAAAAAGAATGACACGTATCTACATACTGTGCTTTGAACTTCTTCTGAAAATAATTCAGCTAATGATCTTTAAAAGTTTTCTCGGCACACCTAAGATGCTCTCATGGCAGCCCTGGCTTCCTCCCTAGTGTCCATCTTCTGTTGGCACTGAAGGAGGCCAGTTCCTCAAATTTGCACATAAAGAACCGTATTCTAAGCTTGGAGGGGCTTCAGTAATCAGTGCTCCCACAGTGCTTCACAAGTGGTCACAGAGCCCAGAAGGTCCTAAAGATGTCCCCAGAGCCACCATGGAGGAGAGAGAGAGGTCAGGTATGGAAGGAGCTGCAGGTGGTGCTGCCCCGCCCTCATACACCCCTAGAACATGTTCTGTGAAGAAGTCTCCACATCTATCTGTTGTCTGTGTTGAGCTTCCATATATGATTTGACAGCAAGGTTTCAAGAAGATTAAAATAAGAGGGAAAAAAGGTAGAAACATTGAATTTAGTTCCTAATTTACAGATGTCTCTGTAAAGCTGGGATATTTGGAAGGTTTTGGGGTGACAGGGAGAGCAGAAATTTAATGTCTGGCCCAGAGACATTTGGGAGGTCCTTTGGACACTTGGCAATTGCTATGGCTTAAGGGGCATAAAATGTCCTGGTCCAAATCTGACTCAGAGAATGAGGTCTTCATGGACTTCAAAAGTGAGGTCAAGGTCATCATTCTAAACATGGACACCCGTGTGACAAGATGAGGGGTGACCAGGGAAGGTTGCATGGGGGTCAACAGCTCTACGAAGTCTGATTTTTAACTTCTGAATGAGCTTTTTTATTTTCCAACAAGGCCATGATGAGTCATCTCGGATGTCCAGACCATACACCAGAGGTGAACATTCTTCTGCCAAGATCCCTGGAGGGTCCTGGACTTTTGGTGTCACTGAGAACTATTTATTCCTCAGGTTCCCAGTGTCCTGCTCATAAATGCTCTTTGGCTGTTGTTTAAGTCAGTGTTGATTTCTGTGGCTTGTCCTGATGTAAGTGAACAAAACTGGCTTCAAGCAAATCTGTTGCCAGGTAGATCTTCTCCAGCTCCATTAACTGAGCGTCAGAAAATACAGTTACTCACATATTTAAAGTCATCTAGAGCCGTGTGACTAGGGAAATGTCAGCAAATAAGAAAAGAAGCAACTCTCAAGACATCCCCCACTCCCCTCAGAATTGATTGTTGACTTTTAACATCAAGACCACGTACATTAGCTGTCCGTTGCTGCACAGCAAACCAGCTGGGAACTCCGTGGGTAAAAACAGGAAGAATCTATGATTGCCGTGAGATTGTGGCTCAACCGGGTGCTTTTTCTTACCTCAGCTAGGGCTCATGTCAGCTGTGGGTCAAGTGTGCAGTTTTGCTCTGGGCTCAGCTCTTACATCTTCAGGGATGGGCCACCCATAGGATAGGGCATCTTGGCTGCTCTCCACATGCTGTCTCATCCTCCAGCAGGTCAGCCCAGGCATACACAGCAGAGCAGGGCTCCCAAGGAAACAGCTGAACAGCACAAGGCCACTGAGGCCTAGGCTTGCAGCTATCACTTCTGCATCATTCTGGTGCACAAAGCAAGGCACAAGGCCAGCCCCATTCAAGAAATAGGTGTAACTTCACAGCTCCTGTTGTCCCCATCCTGACAGCAGGAGCTGTGAAGTTACATTGCAATGGATGTAGGCCATTTTTATCAGCAATCTACATACCACGTAAAATTAGTAACACAGCTTAACAAAATAGTGACTGGAGAGGTTCAGTTACTTGTCCCAAGTTGCAGATTGCTTTAGAACAGAGTTTCTGTACTAGGGGACTATTGATGTTGCTCCGTTGGAAGGGGAAAGGGACTGTCCTGTGCTCTGTGGGAGGTTTAGTGGTATCCCT
Organism: Nycticebus coucang; assembly: GCF_027406575.1. Lineage (NCBI taxonomy): Eukaryota > Metazoa > Chordata > Mammalia > Primates > Lorisidae > Nycticebus > Nycticebus coucang. The sequence continues at coordinate 93,521,324 of NC_069791.1, read as the reverse complement.
GGCCTCTACCCACTCAAGGCTTCTATAACCTGCAACCCCCACCCAGTGACAATCAAGTATGTCTCGAGACATGACCTTATATTCCCTCTCTCCCCTAGTTGAGAACCACAGGTTTAGATTCAAGACTAGGAATTCTACACTCCTCTCCACCCAATACTGGCCTCTTTGCAAGAAAATAATTCTCAACACCCCTCAAACTGAAAAGAGGAGACAATTATCCCTTCAGTTTAAGGGTGATGAAAGCAGCTCCCTCTCTCGGTCTTTATTTGTTCTGTTTTTCATGGATCTGAGCCTCCCCTGGACCTGGTACCACCCAGCCTGCCCGCCCTCCCTCCCCATCCCTGCTACTCACACTGCCAATCGGATCTGCTCCCAGTAACGGGAAACATTCACCCTACAAGATATTAGGAGGCCCATTTTCAATCTCAGTTAACTTTTACAGCAGTTTCTCCCATTTGCTGGCCACTCTGGCTGAATGCAAAAGCATTTGCTCTTTCCTTGGCTGGATATTTTTCATCCTGTGTCAATTAGCACGACGAAGGGACTCTAATAATGATGTATGGGTTGTGCTAGTGTGGCCGGCACTGACGGCCCTGCAGAAAGGGTGGACCGGGAAGAGAAGTTCAAGCTGCATCCTCCTCTGGACACCACAGGACCTGAATTCTACTGTTCTCGGTGGTGCACAGATTGGCTTATTTCGAGGTGTGATCTGACCCTCCTCCCCGCTGCCCCAAAACACAAAAACAAGAGTGGTGCTTGCATACGAGTAGGTAAAGGTGGAAGGAGGCCTAGAGGTCATTCTATCCCATGTACACGTAAGTCAATTTCACCCCCAAAAAGGTCAATGGGGTTTTCCAAAGTCAGCCAGCAAATTAATACGTAATCCAGATCTAAAGTTGTAACTTTCGGAATCCCAGTCCAATATTCTGTTTTTGTTTTCTGTGGGGATTTTTGTTTTTTTGTTTTTGCTTTCAAAACATATACTTTTTTTCTTTTTTAAGGCAAGCATGGAGCAAAGTTTATTGAGAAAGAAAGAGGTTTTACACAATAAGAACGTTTACAAAACAGGATACGGTTCATCACAGACAGTGAAGGCAAGTAGGCAAATAGTCTCAAAATACATACTTTTTTTTTTTCCTTTCTACTCTTTATTTTCTAAGTCAGCTTATACTTCATTGAGACTTAAACATGTGTTGGGTGACTTCTGTGCACAGATCTGTGAGGTAGGGGACTTAGTCTCTTCCTGCAGGACCTCCCAATCTGATTTGCGGAAGAGGAAGTTGGAGGAGGAGGAGACGGTGTAAATGTAACTAATTTAAGTCAGAACTTGTTCAGTCCAAGAGCTGCTAGAGATTCACTCCGTGTCAAAATGGGGGCATGACTTTTAACCTCCACAGGTGTCACTGCAGACAAAACTCAACCCATCTTCAGGCTTAACCCAAGGACCAAAACACTGACCACTAATTCCCACAGCCTGCACCGGGGATTGGAAATTCTGATAAATTCAGAAGCACCGCCATCTGGTGGCCATCCAGGCAGCGTCTCTGGCTGAAATTTTCCTGGCGCTGCTGCAGATGGTTTCTGTCCAACAAAGTGCCTGAATGACCCCATGCACGTAAAACTGAAATACTAGATTGAGTTGCAGAGAAATTTAGAATGATATGGTCAGAAAAATGTGGCAACAACACGTTAAAAGTGGTTTCTACAAGTGATTTATTTCAACTGATACGCATTCTGTTCTTTGTATAATACAGGGGTATGTAACACACTCCCAGGTAAAGGATTCACCTCCAACTCAGACTTCACTTTACAAATACAAACAATGTATCCTAATTACCAGCTATCTGTCCCTGCATAAAAAACCAGCTGGGAACAGGTGGCTCATGTCTATAATCTTAGCACTCTGAGAGGCTTTAAAGCAGGTGAATCTCTTGAGCTCAGGAGTTCTAGACCAGCCTGAGCCAGAGTGAGACCCTGTTTTTAACTAAAAATAGAAAAACTAGACAGGCATAGTAGCATATGTCTGTTGCCCCAGCTATTCGGGAGACTGAGGCAAGAGGATTGCTCGAGCCCAAGAGTTTGAGGTTGCTGTGAGCTACAACACCACATCACTCTACCCAGGGTGACAGAGTGAGACTCTGTCTCCAAAAAAAATAAAAGTAATCATATGTACTTATCTTAATCTGAAATTAAAAATAAATAAATAACGATGAACATAGATCTTTTTTAACTAATGAAAACAATAACAACTGTATCCATTTTGAGCAGATCCTACAGGTGTCTCAACCCAGAATAAATCATCAGGCTACTCCCTTGTGCTGGCGAACTTCTGAATGGAAATAAAAGCCCAACAGAGTAAAACTTAAAGGTAGCCTTGAAGAAGAAAAGCAAAGAGGAGATGTCATACAAGGATAAGAATAATAGCTGGACCAGTAAAAATAAATATCTGATACTTGGGGAACTCCAAGCAATTTACAAAGTACTTTAATCATCCTTTAACTTGTGAGATCCTTCTACCCATGGTAGGAAGTGATGTCCACGGAGCTCTGTTCTCATCTCTGTTTGAGCCCTGCCTAAGCTATGTTGTCTATGGTGATAGCAATAAATAATACTAAAATGGATTGAGCATTATTTCAATGTCAGGCCCTGTGCCAAAAACAGTGCGTGTGTTACCCCATTTCATCCCCACAGCTACCCTATAGAGTATTGTTATGATCCATTAACTAGATGCTGTTACTGAAGCTCTGAAAGCTGACATCTCACCCATTAACTTATGAGGCCCGTGAGACTAAACACTGCATCATATTTGGCTTTCAATCCCCAGTATCCATATGATGGTCCCTGGGCGAGTCAATGGTGAATTAATAGATGTTGTATTAGGAAAAGCATACAACTATGGGGGAAAAAAATCTTCCATTGAAAGGACCTGTACGGAGCATCCAGAAAGTGCCAGACAGCAGGCTAATACGTGCTAAGAGTAAAAAAGACATATAGACATTTGTATCCGTAGGAGAATAAGTCATGCAGTATTTCATTCATTGAGAGAGAGACTCTAAACAAGGGTCACTTTTGCACCACGGATGTGAGTTCTATTTTTATTGTTCTATCAGTCAAGATTTCAAGAGGAAACACCAAATTTGGCATAATTTGAAGAGCTTGTCACTAATTATGAAACTGGAAAGGTAAATTTTGGTGATCCTCATACTTGAGCATGCTTCAGAATCACCAAGCCCCAGAGGGCTGGTTAAAATGCAGACAGCTGGGCCCCACCTCTCGTATGTAACTCAGAAGGACTGGGGCGGCCCATAAACCAGCATTTCTTTTTTTATTTTATTTTATTTATTTTTTGTATTTTTACATATACATGTGTTTATTAGGTTTCCTTTTTTTTTTTTTTTGCCTTCACAAAACTAAAAAGACTTAAATTGTAATAACAATAACAATTGTAAAATAAGGACTAGCATTTCTAATACATTCCCAGCCGCTGTAAGGGAGAGAGCCATAACCTAAGGCTAGCAGGTGGAAGAACTGTCACTGCCACTGCCCTAAGACTGCAGGGAGTGGTTGCCACAACCTGGAAAGAGGCCGTCGTGTAGAGAAGACCGCTAGGAAGGAGAAGGGCTTTTGTAGAGGAACACAGGCAGGTTGAGGCTGCCCTTCATGAACGGGGGTCCGGAACAAAGGCTGCAGCCTCCTTCTCCTGCTTCCCTTTTTGCTCCTCCGACACCCGAATAGATGAGGCTCCAATGGCTCAATCTCCCAGGAAAGGAGCAAGATGATGATGGGTAGAGAATAGATCTAAAGCAGTGGTTCTCAACCTTCCTAATACCACCACCCTTTAATACACTTCCTCATGTTGTGGTGAACCCCAACCATAAAATTATTTTCGTTGTGGCATTAGAAAGGTTGGGAACCACTGATCTATAGTGACAGATGGAAGATATTTGTTGCAGGTTTTTTTTCGGGGGGGCGGGGCCGGGACTGGGCTTGAACCTGCCACCTCCGGCATATGGGGCTGACACCCTACTCCTTGAGCCACAGGTGCCACCCAGATGGAAGATATTTGGCACACATGTGTTAAGCTCAAAGTATCACTTGGTCCGGGTGCAGCGACTCACACCTGTAATCTGAGCTTGTTGGTAGGTCAAGGTGGGAAAAAATCTCTGGAGACCAGGAGTTTGAGATCAGCCTGGAAAACACAGTGAGACTCTCTCTATAAGAAATAAATTTAAAAATTAGCTGGGGGTGTTGGTGTGCATCTGTGGTCCTAGCAACTGAGGAGGCTAAGGAGTTGAGCCCAGGAGTTCAAGGCTACAGTGTGCTATGATTATCCCACTATTCACTAACTTGGGTGACATGGTGAGACCCTGTCTCTGAAACAATAAATAAACAAATAAAAAGTATCAGTAGGACAATTAAAAGGATATGTTTTAACAGGAAAGGGAGCACATCCTGGAACTCAGAGAGGAAATCTTATTGACCAAGAATGCAGACAGGGGATGGTAGCTCACATGTATAATCCTAGCACTCTGGAGGCTGAGGCAGGAAGATTGCTTGAGCTGAGGAGTTCGAGACCAACCAGAGCAAGAGAAAGACCCTGTCTCTACTAAAAATAGAAAATTAGCCGGGCATCATGGCTGGTGCCTGTAGTTCCAACTATTAAGGAGGATCATTTGAACCCAGCAGTTTGAGGAGCGAGGCTAAAGCCACGACACTCTGGCCTGGGCAACAGAGTCAGACTCTGCCTCAAAAAGAAAACAAAAAGAATGCAGCCTGGCAGGTCTCTGCTGCTGGGGGCCTGGCTGAGATTCCCAAAGCATTGGTGGTAAATTCAAGGAGCGGAGAAACCCCAAGTCTTGCTCACAAAATTTGAGAAACCCATCTAAAGAGACCCTTGGGGAGGTCAGGATGAGCAGGAAGAAAACGCAAAATGAGAATGAAGTTTGGGGAGAAATTTGGGTGGGAGGAAGACATAAGTTGATATAGCCGCCCTTTACCCCCCCAACCCTAAGGTCAAGAAGAAGCAAAAAACGTCTGTGTCAAAAGCAAACATGGCTCAACACAGCACCAGCCCCCATGGTAGTTCCAGCCACACACCGGGCAGCCTGACTCACCCACTGGACAGACAACCCCCTCTAGAGCTGAGCAGCCCCTTTCTTGTGCATTTGATTTCATGCTTCCTCCTCCCACTTCCATTTAGTTCCACAAAACTTCATCCAGATTCTGCTGTTTGCCAAGCACTGATTGTGAATTACTGTACAGTGCCACGATGTTCTTAAATCTGGCAGAATTGGGAGAACTTGATGAGAACCCCTCAGAAAACTGAGATCACCAAGGAAGCCCTCCCCACCTACTTCAGTATTAGTTTTTCACAAGCTTGCTGGTGCCTCAAATTTCACCATTAAAGATTCATTCCTTTGGCTTAAGGCTTTAATCCTCTATTAAATGTAAATCTCACTGACAAGCTGATAGTGTCTGGGGAATGAGGTCATACTTAAGCCTTATCTATCACTGACACCTCAATGAGAGCAAGTTGACAGTCTCTTCAAGAGCCAGGTCTAATAGGGGAGAAGGGAGATAAATGTGGAGGCACTGGGGAACTTAGCAGCAAAGGAGGAGACACTCAAGGGGATAGTATCTGAAACTAGCGTTTATTGAGGCATTATGCTAATCAAAAAAAGAAAAATAGCTACCTTTTCCTGACTGCTCACATGTGGCAGGTTCCATGATGTGCATGTAGGGGGACAACTTACTGAGATAGCTGTTTGTGTTCGTTCTCAGGGCTGAAGGAAGCTCAAAAGACCATGACAGACTTTCCCTGTCTTAAAAACAAGTAAAGAACCTTTGATGCTCCAGGATAATTCTCCTTTGTCCCATTGGGTAGGGTGCTTCTATGTAATAAAATATCCAAATAAAAGTGGCTTAATCAGTGGAAAAAATATCTCATCTCACATCACAAAATGTCTGGAGATGGGAGGCTCCAGGTTGAGCGATGTTATCAAGGATCCAGACTCTCTCAATTTTCCTTCAGTCTGTCGTGTCCAGCAGGGTGCCTTGGTCCTTGAGCACATCCCCTAGATGATCAACCATCATGATATTGGGCGAAGAAGAGGAGTTATCCCCCTCTTCATCTCTTCTTGTAATTGAGGACCCAGTCCCCTCCAAACTTACTGCCCTGATACCTTTTAGCATATGACCATCACGCTCTTGGTCCAAGATGGCAGCGTCTATATGCCAGGGAGCAGGATGGAAGAAGGAAGAACAAGCAAAAGGCATGTATGAAGTGTCCTTCACAGAAGGTTCCCAGAAACTGCCACCCATACTTCCTACCTAGATAGATCCCTTTGGCCAGAACTCAACTGCTTGGCTATCCCCAGCTGTGAGGCAAGCTGGGAAATGTCAGCCTCATTCTAGGCATTGCCTATGCAGCTTAAAAAATTCCATAGGCATGAGAGAAGAAACTGGATATCGAAGACAAGTAGAGTCCATGTAAACTCAATATAAGTCATGAAACGTGCAGAAACAACCCTCATCCAAGTTTTGTTTAAGAGGCAGAAGAACATTCACAAGAAGAGAAAATAGGTTGGGGAGGAGGGAGGAGGCAGATAGAGCCTTGGCTCTGGGGGTGGGGTGGGCACCGCAGGGAAGCAAAGCCTTGGCCTCCTTTGACAGGGAGCTCTGTGGGGGGTGAGGGTTCACAAGTGGCTAGACCCAATTCTCTGTTTGAACACAGGTCTCTGCAGGACACCAGCAAGGCTGGATAGGGTGTCAAGACCTGCCCAGCACTAGCAAGAGCCTCTGGGGTCAAACCTTTGCCTGGAAGAAATATGGTAGTTAGGAGGAGTGGCCCCAGGTCTGTTTAGAGGACCAAGGCTGGGAAACAAAGCAGGACAAAGGGAGCCGCGTCACAGGGCAGGGGGAGCATCAGTGACTCCGGCAGCCCCCACAGACTGAGGCCCAGGCCCCTCTCTCATTTTTAAGTCATAACACGAGTTCTCTAGATTGTGTCTATCTTTGGGGAAGGCCAGGGAATGCCGCTAAAAATGCTTGTGATTGATTTTCTCAACACTAGTTCATAGGAGCCTAGAGCCAAATTTAATTTGATTTAAAACAAGTAAAGTATTTTGGCATTTCTCATGCTAGAATGCTGTGGAGCAAACTCACAGCCACTCATTGACGTTATTGTCACAGTTGCGGCAATGCTATGAGGTTGGTGTGACTTTCCCCACATTAGGGATGATGAGGCTAAGATTCTGAGACTTTAAATCACTTACACAAAACCAAACAGCTTGGCTGGACAGAGAGTCAAAGCTCTACTCCCAAGCCAACACTGCCAATCTAGTGCAGGCTGAAGGAAAAGGAAGGGCAAACTCACAGAGGGGAAATACTGCTAGTGCCAGTTCGAGCTTGTCTAGAGACAGGCAAACACAGAGAGTACAGGTGCTATCTTAGACAAGGCTCATGATATTGCAAGTGACAGAAATAAAAGCGCTGTTGGCTCAGCACCTGTAGCACAGTGTTTATGGCGCTGGCCACATGTACTGAGGATGGCAGGTTTGAACCCAGCCTGGGCCAGCTAAACAACCATGACAACTGCAACCAAAAAATAGCTGGGCATTGTGGCAGGTGCCCGTAGTCCCAGCTACTTGGGAGGCTGAGGCATGAGAATCACTTAAGCCCAAGAGTTTGAGGTTGCTGGGAGCTGTGATGCCATGGTACTCTACCAAGGGCAACATAGTGAGACTGTCTCAAAAAACAAAAAAACAAGAAAGAAAAAAAGGAAAAAAAAGCAGTGTAAACAAACTAACCATAACGAATGGTAAAGGTGGTGGTTTGCCCCTCTAGGAAGTCCACTGGTACACATGGGTTCACCTAGGACTGCATTCTGACTGTCTTTTCTGAAATCTCAAGTCTTCATTTCTCTGTGTTGGTCCCATCTTTAGGCGTGCCATCTTTGTAGGGTGACAACAGGGTACTCAGCAACTGTACTAGGTGGATAGCCCCAGAAGAAATAAGAACATCTGTTCCCCAATAGCTCCATCAAAAGCGCCAAGATTATAGGACTGTAAACTAATACAACCTCTTTGGAAGAAATTATGGAGAATCCTCAAAGAACTCAAATTAGACCTCCCATTTGATCCTGCCATCCCATTACTGGGCATCTATCCAGAAGAAAAAAATCATTTAATCATAAGGACATTTGCATTAAATTGTTTATCACAGCTCAATTTACAATCACCAAAATGTGGAAACAGCCTAAATGCCCACCAACCCAGGAATAGATGAACAAGCTGTGGTATATGTATACCGTGGAATACTATTCAGCCATTAAAAAAGATGGAGACTCTACATCTTTTGTATTAACCTGGGTAGAGTTGGAATGCATTCTTCTTAGTAAAGTATCACAAGAACGGAGAAGCAAGAATCCAATGTACTCAATACCCATAGGAAGCCAGTAGATAGTCTAATATATACCCAGAAAAGATAAAAACTCAAATCAATTCAAGGTGGGGGGTGGAACAAGGGAGCAGGGAGAGAGAAGGAGGGAAGGAGATGGGTGTGCTCCCACTTACAGGGCACAATGTTAGGGTGTATGGCACACTCTTGGGGACGGGACACAATTATAAGACGGACTCTACCTAAAAAATGCAAACATTGTAACCTTCATATTAACCTGAAACAATAAAAATAAATAAATAAAAAATAAAAAGAATTTTAAAAGTTCAAATCCAAATTTAAAAATTCAATTTAACAAGTATTTATTAATTCGACCAAAAAAAATGTGCCAAAGATTATTCGCTTTAGCCTGGGTGAAGTCATCTGCCCATCCCTGAGCTAATCACAGAAGGGAGATAGAAGACAATGATCTGTGTCATGTCTTTACCTCTGGTCTGAAAGTAGGAGAAGTGACTCTCCAAGGAGAAATATGGGGGATTTTACTGCAGAAGAGGGAACAGACACAGGCAGACCACAGCAGTAGGTACTCGCTACAGAGAACAAAGTAAACCCTGTGTACTCGCTTGCAGGTGTGTGCATGCGCGCGCGCGCGCACACACACACACACACACACACACACACACACATTCTCTCTTATTAGTTACAAAGACCAGCAAGTCAGGATCTAACCAGTCTTGGATATAACATATCCATAAATACGCAGTAATTTAGTGCCAAGTATTGGTTAATAGACCTCACTCCCGAAAGTCCCTCAGAAGACCCTCTGTCAGTTGAGCAAAGCACCCCATAGGCAGGAAGAACATGAGCCTATTGAATCCCTGCTCACTTCCCCGTAATGCTTGGCAAGAGGCAGACTCTCCAGGAAACAAGTCTTGGGGAAAACCATTCCCTTTTCCAGTCCAGGGCTGTCACAGTGGCAGTTTGAGCATATTCCAAAGGCGTGATCGTGAAGGGATAATAGAATCATGGCTGGATGAGGATGGGCTTGCTCTTGATTCTGTAGCAGAAAATCTGCCCTTGTTCTGAACCATCTGCTTACTTGGAAATGACAGTAACGAGATTGAAGCAGCCAGATTGCTTATATAACCTGTGTATTCATGTAGCAGGAACAGCAATGTTACACAGCTCAATCAGGTGGCACCTCAGAAGGCACATGACACAGCCATGTCATTTCCCTAGGTCAATGGATTTTACACTGTCGTGTGAAAGGGTGGCACCTGTCTCCCCAGATGGTCTCTGAGCTTAGGAGACAGATTCCATTCTACCCTACGATCTACCCAGTTGGGAGATTCTCCACATTTTTTGCACCCTCCACATCTTTTTCTCTTATGGAGCCTGCAAATATTCAATATACTCTTATCCCAGGATCCCTGGTCCCTCTGATGCCAAGAACCAAACAGCCAGATTTTCACTGTATTAGAATTTTCAGGCTCAGGTATATGGAAGAGTTGGGCAATGTTGATCAAACTGACAAGTGTGGATAATGTCATGTTGGTGGGCCTCAATCAAACATGAGGTCCTTTCTAGAATGAGGTGCCATGCAAATAAACAAATCCTCCTGTAACGGCTTTCCACTGACGATGCCATCATATAACCAAACTAGAAAGATAGAAGTCGTCCATCTCTACTCCCACTCTCTAGCTCCCATTCTAGCAGGCCCAGTCGGGGCTCTAACCCACCAACCCTAGAACATGTGGCCACAACCTAACCACTGAGCTACAGGCACCCCCACCATAAAAAGTTTTTAGATGTTCAGTACAGATGTCATTTTTTTTTACAAATATTTTTGATCCACAGTTGTTGGAATTTATGGACGCAGAACTCATGGATAAGTAAAACCAAGCGTAATATGCTCGGTTTTGTATATGGCCAACCCGGCCAGCCTGTCTCCCAGCAATGGCTGTGTCACTCACGGCTCTTTGGTGAGCCCTTTCTCTTGTGGCTAGCACCCAAGTTGTATCAAAAACACAGATCTCTAAACACTAGAATCCCATCTGGCTCAGAGAGATGCTCTGGTCATGACAGCTACATGGGAGGCTGATGCTGGTGATGGCCCGTGAACATCAGCTCTGTCTCACACTCTCCCATGCCAGGCATGGAGGACGGAATTGGCAGAGCCACTTGCACTGTCCCTGCTTTCTCTCTTAAATGTTATCATCTCTTGCTTTTTCTTTTGGAGCTTTTAATCAGCATAAAGAATTGAGTTAGGCTAAATCAAAATGCACAAATGTTTCAATTCACGGTAAAGAGTGTGAGTTATTTGGACATTGTAGCTGTTATGCACCCACTTCTTTGGCCTCAGTTTTTCTCCAATCTTCAGACGTGGTGGGTCCCGCTTCATGGGGACTATGGAAATCTTGTCTCTTTCATACGTTCGTGATATAAAAAAGCACGCTGCTGCAGCCAATGAGCTGGTGATTATGCATGAGCCTAGACACCTCCAAGAGAATCTGTCACGTGGTGGAATGCCACCTGTGTGCATCTGGCCATGGGAAAAATAAGTTAATCTATGGGATAAGTCCCAAGTCTTTCAGAAAAGAAACAGGTCTCGGCACGTTCTATCTCTTCAGCCACTTGACACACTTTCTGTTCCAGAAACACCAAACCCCTTATCATTACACATATGTACATCTTTTTATTTCACTTTTCTATCTGATTACACAATCTTGCCTCATTGTCCAGCAGCAATTCATTCTAATTTACCAAAGTGTACCTCCTCCTGGACTCCTTCCTCTTTGGTTAGACTGGGAAGCTTCCTTCCATCATGGCACAAATGTTTGTAATATCTATTTAGGGGTTGACCTGCTGTGACATATGAGTTATTTGAGCCCAGGGGTTATATAATATCAATTCATTTTAGTATTCCTAGCACAGAACCTGATATGGGAAAACTGCTGGAATCTGGCTCATTGCTCAAACTTCCTTTCTCTGGGATTTTAACTAGTTGGTAGTAGACATTAAGGCCACATGGAAATCTAAGTAGAGTATTATCTTTATCCCTGGTTGTGCAGGGACTGTCAATCTCAAAATGTAAGGTATCTACTTAACGGCATTGACAAGTGTGGCTTAAGAAACTGAATCTGGGTTTCTTTCTTTTTTTATTTTATTTTATGTTTTTTATTAAATCATAACTTTGTACATTGATGCATTTATGGGGTTTGAACCTGGGTTTCTTTTTTTATTTTTCAGATTTTTTTTTATTAAACCATAGCTGTGTGCATTAATGCAATCATGGGGTACAATGTGCTGGTTTTATATACAATTTGAAATATTTTCATCACACTGGTTAACATAGCCTTCATGGCATTTTCTTAGTTATTGTGTTAAGACATTTATATTCTACATTTACTAAGTTTCACATGTACCCTTGTAAGATGCACCATAGGTGTGGTCCCACCTATCACCCTCCCTCCACCCATCCTCCCCCGCACCTTTCCCCTTTCCCCATATTCTTGTGCTATAGTTGGGTTATGGCCTTCATATGAAAGCTATAAATTAGCTTCATAGTAGGGCTGAGTACATTGGATACTTTTTCTTCCATTCTTGAGATACTTGACTAAGAAGAATATGTTCCAGCTCCATCCATGCAAACATGAAAGAGGTAAAGTCTCCATCTTTCTTTAAGGCTGCATAATATTCCATGGTGTACATATACCACAATTTATTAATGCATTCGTGGATCGATGGGCACTTGGGCTTCTTCCATGACTTAGCAATTATGAATTGGGCTGCAATAAACATTCTGGTACAAATATCTTTGTTATAATGTGACTTTTGGTCTTCTGGGTATATACCTAGTAGAGGAATTGTAGGATCAAATGGCAGGTCTATTTTTAGATCTCTAAGTGTTCTCCAAACATCTTTCCAAAAGAAACCTGGGTTTCTTATCACCTCAACATCCAAACCCTAAAACATCAGGCTCATGGAAGGGTGGAGGAAAAAAAAAGCTTTGTTACCATCATTATTCTGTAGAAAAAGCTGATGCCAACAAATGAGGAAAGCAGCCAATGTTTGACTTTTTCTAGAAAGACCATAAGTTGTTTTTCTTATGACAAAACCCCTAATGATTACAAAATGTACTGCAAAAGAAACAGGCTTCGGCAAAAATAAAGTGCAGTCATTTCCTGAGACTTGTGGACAAAATTGCATGGAGAGTCAGAGAAATGCTTTGGTGGCTCATATCATCTACTGAGTGTATTTCTTTCTAGCAAATGTAAACCAATTCCATGGCTACTGGTGGTCACTCTGTCAGCTGTCCAGCTTCGGTCTACCTAAAGATAAAGTTAAGAAAACTGGAAAGGGGCTCGGCACCCATAGCCCAGTGCTTACGGCACTGACCACATGTACCAAGGCTGGCGGGTTCGAACCCAGCCTGGGTCAGCTCAACAACAATGACAACTGCAACCAAAAAATAGCTGGGCGTTGTGGTTGGTGTGTATTGTCCCAGCTACTTGGGAGGCTGTGGCAAGAGAATCACTTAAGCTCAAGAGTTTGAGGTTGCTGTGAGCTATGACATCATGGCACTCTACTGAAGGTGACATAGTGAGATTCTGTCTCAAAAAAAAAAGAAAAGAAAAAAGAAAACTGGAAAGGGGTGGAGTGCTAGAGAGAGGATGTTACCTTCTGTTTCAGAAACTAGGACAAAGGAGATACCAAGACAATGTCATTGATGAGTCCATTGGATACATTTAAAAACACCTATTAAAAATGTTTTAAGTTGTGCCTTTTTTAAATCTATGAGGAAATTTCTCTGAGAAAAAGAAGTACAAAAGAATCCTAGCTTTCTCACAGAAAAAAAAAAAAAAACTGAAACTTGACTTAAAACCACAAGGAGATGCCATTTTCACCTTATCAGAATGTCAAAAATTATAAACTTTGATCATCTCCTATTTGAGGAGACAAAGCTTTCATACGTTATTGGTAGAAGAATAAATTGGTATAATCTCTAATCTCTACGATGAGAATTTTGTTAATATCTGTTAAAATTACAAAAGCCTGCAAATTTTGACCCCGTAAATTTGCTTCCAGAAGTATATTCTATAGATATGCCTGCACGGGAGTGAAATGATTGTATTCGTCAAGGTTCTCCTGAGAAACAGAATCAACAGAATAGGTATTGATTTGTAGGAGGAGATTCATTATGGGAATTGGCTCATGTGGTTATGAAGGCTGAACAGTCCACAATCTGCCACCTGAAAACTGGAGAACTAGGAAAGCTGGTAGTGTAATTCAGTCTAAGCCCAAACGCCTGAGAACTGGAAAGATTTCTCGTATTAAGTCCCAGAATCTGAAGGTCTGAGAATGGGAACTCCAATGTGCAAGGCCTGGAGAAGATAAATGTCCCAGCTCAAGAAGATAAAGAATCCACCCTACCTTCACCTTTTTGCTCTATCTGGGCCTTCAGCAAATTATATAATGCCCACCCTTTGTTGGTGAGGGAAATCATCTGTCCTCAGCCTATGGATTCTGGAAACGCCCTCACAGGTATACCCAGAAACTGGTGTTGGACCAGTTACCTAGTTATCCCTTAGTCCTGCTGATATATAAAATTAACTATCACAATGATGTCTGTTCATGGTTATTCATTGCAGCATTTTTAACACAGAGGCAAAAGAATGGAAAAAGCAGAAATTTACATCAAAAGAGTCTACTTCAGTAATCTACGAATTATCCATGCAGTGGACTATTATGTAGCAGTGGAAAAGAATTAAGCTTAATTTTATGTATGATATGGAAGCTTTTGAGTATATATTATGGTGGTGGAGGAAAAAGAAAGGAAATTTCAGAAGAAAATGTTCAGCACAGTAACACTTACATAAAAATGCATGAATGTATTTATATAAATATAAGGTAAAAGGTATGGTTACCAGAAATACAATAGTATTTCTTGAAGGAAAGTTATTCCAATGGATATAATTATTACCTGGGTGCTGCCTCTGGGTATTGATGTTAGAAAATTGCCCTTGGCAAATGTTCCTATAATCACAGACATTTTCAGGGCTGGGAGAGTCCTTAGAAAATGTCCAGACCAGTCCCCTTACTCTACAGATGGCTAAACGGAGGCCCAAGTTGGTTAGTATCAGAGCCTGGATAGGAATCCAGGTCTCCCCCAGCAGGAAAAGAACACAAACCAAAAAAACTCCCATCTCTATTTAAAATTTACTTTAATTACAATTACTACATTCTTTTCAAAGCCTTCCCGTCCACTCCAGCTCCACCCCAGCCCTAAGGAAACATTTTCCCATGCTAGATAGAAGTGACAGAAGGAAGTTCATTTCACAAAAGTAAAGACTGCTTGGGAAATCAAGTGTGGCCTTTCTAATAGTGGAGGGTGATGCACCATCGGTTTAATTCCTATTCATTTGTGGTGCTTATTAGAGTGTCTGAAAATATAAGCTGAGTAATTGGAGCATTAGAATTGATTAATTGAAGTAGGCTTTTGGTGTAAATACACCTGGAGAAATTTTTCAAGGTGGGATTGGATTCTCTGCTAAAGGTTTAGAGAAATTCAGACCTCTGAGCATGGAAAGAGGGAAGGTGTGTGGTTTTAAAATACAGCTGCAAATTTTTTAATGCTCCTGCCATCAAAAGGTGGGGTCTGTGTCTCTTCCCCTTAAATCTAGATGGGTTTGTGACTGCGACAACTTATAAAGTATGGCAGAAGGCATGTTATATGATTTCCAAGGCTAATCATAAAAAGCCATGCAGCTTCTACCTGACAGCTTCCATTCGCTCTTGGAGCCAACATAAAATAAGTCTAATCATCCTGAGGCCGCCATGTTGAAAGAAAGCCTAAGTTACTAGGAGAACTAGGTTCTCCAGTTGACAGTCCAAGCTTGCCCAGGCTTTGTGTCACCACAGTCCAAATGGCAGACCTGTAAGTGAAGAATTTTTTCAGAAGATTCCAGGTCCCAGCCATTTGAGTCATCACCAACTCTTTCAACCTTCTGAGCTTGGACCCCAGACGAGGTAGCCCCACTATTTCCTGTCCAAAATCTTAACCCACAAAAATCTTTGGATGAAATAAAATAGGTCTTGTTTTAAGCCACTAAGTTTGGGATGCTTTGTTATAAGTATAAATATAGCAATAGGTAGCCAGAGCAGGTGAATCCTGAAACACTTGGGATTGCCCAACTCCTAAGGCTCTAAGGAAAGAGCTCCTGTTTTGACCCCCATCCTGAGACAATTTGTCATCCCTTCCACTGAGCTATGCTCTGCCTGTACCTTTGCTCTCTCTCCCCTGACTCACTATTGTTCCCACTGACCCATCTGCCTCCCTGTCCAGGCAAGGAGACCCTCAGCTGCAGAGCTGTCTTCTCTTCATACATACAGTCCTTTCACCCAGCACAGAGCCTGGAGCCTGTAAGAAGCTCAACACGTGTTTTTTTGTTGTTGTTGTTGTTTGTTTTTTGGGGAAATGTTTCTTGTCTCCATACAGCAAAGAATCTCTCCATTCTCTGGGGCTTGGAGGACTGGGCATACTCATATTCAAGGATGAGATAATTGCAGAGATTATCTAACTCATCCTTTTTCACTTTACCAGGTCTGGAGGGAAGGAGTGACAAGGCCCAGGACACATAGCTAGTTAATGAACTAGGACCGGAGCCACCCACCTTCCTTCCCCACACAACCGTTGAGGTACAGTGAGTCAACTTGGGAGGCAAGGAGGCAGCGTGCTTAGGGCTCTGGGCTCCAGAGACAAACAGACCTGATACAACATCCCATCTGGCACACTCATTGGTGCATAGTGGTGGTTTCTCAAATGCATTTCACACTCCCCGCTGCCTCACTCTCAAAGAGATTCTTTTGGGTTTCCAAGATTTAAGTCCTTCCTGCCAGGGTCTAAAGTCTGCTATTAGGGGGAAAGGAATAGAAGAAGCTGTGTTTGTATTGAGTGGCCTAAAAAAATTGCCAGGATTTGGGAATATGAAAACTAAAATGAGGGAGAAAGGGACAGGAGAAATGGAATCTGAATCCAGGGAGTTGGGCCTTGAGAAGAGCTGGACAACTCCACAGCTAGACCAGGGCAGTTCTCAAGGGGGTGATGTTGACCCTGGGGACACTTGGCCATATCTCAAGATACTTTGCTGTCACAACTGAGAATTGCTACTGGCATCTAGTAGGCAGAAGCCAGGGGTCCTCCCAAACATCCTAGGATGCACAGGGCAAAATTTTCTCTAGCCCAAAGCATCAGTAGTGTGAGATTGAGAACTCTGGACAAGGGGGAGCACAGCTAGGGGGCGCTGTTCCCAGGAGCAGTAGCCGGACTAAAGGACCCACCCCAAGAGTAAGGCCCACGGATAGCTCCTGGGGAAAACTGCCCAACCTTGTGAAGGATCTTCACTCTGCCTTGGCTCCAAACCCTGACTTGCTATTTGGCTGGTCCTCAAATGAAGATGCGCCCAAGGTTTAAGTGAGCTGCGGATGACAAAATGCGGATGGGAACAGGATCAGACCAAGACATGCCGGTGCACTCTGAACTGGGGACACTGAGCTATTACAACAGAAAACAAAGATGGATGAGCAGAGTTCTCCTGGCAAGGCCCGTGGGGAGAGGGCTGGCAGAAGACAGCAGTACCGGAACGGACTAACCCACGTGTCCGCTGCCCTCGAAAACCATTTACGAGAAAGTGACTCCGACCACCCGCTAATGATTGTGATTATTTGGCTGCCTGTGAGACGGTGTAAGAAATGATTTGTGAATTTAAATTTTAATTAAGGCAGAAGCCCTTGGGGGCCTCTGGAGTTCGAGCATTGTAAAGGAAAATCTACCGCCAGGGAAGGGGAAAGCTGCGAGGGCACCACGGGCTGGAGGACGTGCCTGTCCCCCACACCTGCTGGCCCAGCAGCCGGCAAGGAAGGCCGGGTTTGGGCACTGGGTTCGGGGGTCAGAGCTGGACAACTCCACAAAACTGTTCGCTTTGGTGTTCTAAAAAGTCCTTCAGATGCAGTCATAGAAATAAGGAAAGCATCTACGTTTTCTAGCACTTTCTCGGGTTCCTTAAAATGTGCTACTCCTCGCACTTGACTAACACTGGACCCAGCATCAGAGTTCCTGGCATCCCATCTCCTTTCCATCACTGACGTGACCTTGAATTTTCTGTTAATCATTTCCAGTCTTGGTTTCTCTATGTGGGACTTACAGTGTCACCCCTGGTTACCTAATGGGGCCCTTTGGAGCCTCCATCCTAAGGAAGATGAAAGTCCTTTTGGATGGGTGGACCCTCTGGCAGGTCACCCCACTCACCTGACTCTCCCTGAGATCTGGCAAAAGCCGCCTTTCACTTCTCAAGGTTGCTATGGCAAAGAAAGCACACACAACCCGAGACAATATCATACACCTGGCCAATTTCCTTTTTTAAATAGCCGACATTCTCACACAGCACAAACTCCACTAGATCCTGGAAATGTGGGTTCAAGTTTCTAATTTTCTTTTTTTGCAGTTTTTGGCTGGGGCGGGGTTTGAACCCACCACCTCCAGTATATGGGGCTGGTGCCCTCCTCCTTGAGCCACAGGCGCTGCCCAAGTTTTTAATTTTCTTTATGGTAAAAAACACATAACATTAAACTCACTATCTTCATCATTTTTCAACATCACTTCAACATTTAAGTGTACAGTTCAGTAATTCAGTATATCCCCATTGTTGTGCAACACATCTCTAGAACCTTTCCATGTTGCAAAACAGAAACTCTCTACCTGTCAAACACTCATTTCTCCTCCCCTCTCCTCCCTGCCTAGCCCTTGGCCACCTTCTTTCTACTTTCTGTGTCTATGATTTTGATATCTCACATAGTGGGGTCAGGCAGTATTTTTCCTTTTGTGACTGGCTTATTTCATGCAGCATAATGACCTTGAAGTTCATCCATGTTGCAGCATGTGATAGGATGCCCTTCCTGTTTAAGGCTGAATACTATTCCACGATATGGATCTATGTACATGTCACATTTTCTTCATCCATTCATCCATTGACAGATGTTTATGTTGTCTTCACATCTTGGCTATCATGAATATTACCTCACTGTACATTAGAGTGCTAATATCTCTTTGTGATCCAGCTTTGAATTTTTTCTGTATAGGTACCCCAAAGTGTGATTGCTAGATCATATGGTAATTCTATTTTTAATTTTTTGAGGAAATGCCTTACTGTTTTCCACAAGGGCTACACCATTTTACATTCCCTCAACAGTGCCCAGGGTTCTAATTTCTTTGCCTTCTTGGCAACCTTTGTTATTTTCTATTTTTTTTTATAGTGGCCACTAAACGGGCAGGAGGTCACCACAGACAATTTTGAGAAATTCACATACCCCTCTCTTGATCAGCTGAATCGGTTTAGAAGAACTTTCATATTTTTCCCATATCTAAAAATAAAATAATTCAGCAAACCAGTTTTAGCATCCCCACACCAAATGAGGTCACAAATGTGATAAAAGAATCATTGTCCATTGGGCAGGGCTATATAACCGTTGAAGAACAGATCATGTAAATACTAAGGGGGCGGACTTGGTGGTCTCACTGCCCTGGATTAGGTGCTTACATCTGCCAGCTGCATGTGACATTGTCAGTTTCTTTACCTGTAAGACACAGGTGATTATCACCTACCTCCATGGGGTTGATGAGAAGAACAAAACAAATCTGAAGCCATTGGAAGGGCAGTTGTTCCTTGCTAAGAGAGAGCACCAAGACTATTTGTTCCATTCACCAGCGAGGCATCAGGGGCTCCTCAATAAGGGCGAGCTACTTACTGTCTAAAGGCGACACAGAATCACAGACAAGACAAACCGACATGTGTTAGAATCTTAACAAAGCATCTTAGTGACTGTGAGATTTTAACACATTCTTCAGTCTTCATGAATTTCATTCAGTTTACTCGGCTGGAACATAAAGATATTTTAAAAGTACTTTTTGGGATTGCTGGATGGCATATAATGTACCTTCCTGCCATGTAATAGGTGTTCAATAAATAATAACTGTTATTTCTACATTGCTATCCTTTTCTAAGAAACATGGCCTATCTGAAGTAGGAGGAAGGGGAAGAGATGGGAGAGAAAGGGAAAAGTATGAGTTTCGTATTCACGAATACTCCTTTCCCAGAAACAAGCCATTTGTCAAAGTATTGGAGTCTCGTTTACTGTCAAAATGCACTGGCTAATTACATTTGAAGAACAATGGACTACAAGAGCAAAAAAGACAGGGCCTGCTCAATTAATGGGGACAGAAGCGGGAGGGTCTCTAGCTAACAATATTTTGAACATCAGATTGCAATGGTTTAATTAGCCAATACTAGGGACTCTGGATTATCTGTTGTTCCAGAAGCCATTAGTCATCTGTAGCTTTTAAGCATATTATTTCGATTCTCTCATTCAACAAATTCTTTCTGAGTGTCTGCTACATGTCAAGCTCTGCTCAACGTCAGAGATATGGCACAGTCAGTGGGAGACAGACAGCTTGGGCCTCTGCATTAGTCAGGGTTCCTCAGAAAAGCAAAATAAATAGGATATATAGAGGAAGAGATTTATTATAAGGAACCATCTCACCTGATTATGAAGGCTGAGAAGCCCCACAATCTGCTTTCTACAAGCTGGAGATCAAGGAAAGGCCCAAAGGCCAATGATGTCCACCCTCGTCTGAGTCTGAAGGCTCAAAAGTATGGAGCACTCATGTGTAAGGACAGGAGAAAGTAGATGTCTCTGCTCAAGCAAAGAAAGCAAATCCACCGTCCTCTGCCTTTTGGTTCCATTCAGGGCTTCAGTGGATTGCACGACACCCACCCACCCACACTGGTAAGCAGGATCGTCCTTAGTCAGTCCATGGATTCAAATAGTAACCTCTTCCAAAAACACCCTCACAGAGGCACTCAGGAATAACATTTTTTACTAGTTATCTAGGCACCAGTTAGCCCAGGCAATTTGACACATAAAATTAACCATCACACCATCTAGTGGACATCTCAAACTTATGTCTACAGAGAACTCTCATTTTATTTAAGCCACATTTCCCACCCCCTTCCACATTTCAGTAAAAAGCCTCTGAATCTGCCCAGTTGCTCATATCAAAAGCCATCCTTGATTTCAAAGCCATCCTTGAGCTCTTTCTGTTAGAATTTACTCCGGTACCTCAACAAGTCCCTTTGGTTTTTTTACCAAGTAGATCTTGGCTCTGTCTACTCCTCTGCAGGCACACAGCCAATACCTCAGTTCAAGGCATCTTCTCTTCTCTGGCTTATTGCAAAGCGTCTCTCAGCGTGAAAAAGTAGCTTATCTATGTCTATGCCTTTGTGATCGACACAACCTCCAGGTGACCTTTTGAAATAGCAAATCATGTCATGCTCTTCTTCTGCTTGAAACCTTTGATATCCTCCTGTTACTCGTAGGTTAGAAACCAGAGATCCCCAAAATGGCCTACAAGTTTCCACATGCAGTGTCCCCACCCATCCCTATAATGTCTCTGACTACATTCCTGATTGTTGCCTAACATTTAGGTCCATCAAGCACTTTCTCACTTCCAACCCTTTGCCCTCACTGTTCTCTTTGCATTTGTATTTCCCATCCATTCACAAACCTAGTTCTTACTTATCTTTCAGGCCTCAGTTGAACTATTAGTTCCTCAAAGAGGTTGTCTTGACCTATCTTACTATCCAAGTGATCCAGTTACTATCCAAGTGACCTCTCCCAGTTACTCTCTAGCCCATCATCTTTTTTTTTTTTTGCCCATATTCTTATTCCCTTTTCTTTCACAATACTCACCACATCATGTGTTGGGTGCCAAGTTCCATCACAGGACACTGTGAGAGCAGGATTTCTGGTGCCTGGCATGGTGCTTGACATGTGGCAAAATGCCAACAAATATTAATTGACTAACATTAAAGAATATATAGAGGAAGAGATTTATTATAAGGAACCATCTCACCTGATTATGAAGTCTGAGAAGCCTCATGATCTGCTTTCTACAAGCTGGAGATCAGGGAAAGGCCCAAAGGCCAATGATGTCCACTCCGGTCTGAGTCTGAAGGCTCAAAAGTATGGAGAACTAATGTGTAAGGGCCAGGCAACATAAGAGCTTAGGAAATAATGCGACTAATTCTCCATGGAAAATGGAGCTTTCAATGATGTTCTGTGGGCCAGGCTCAAAGCATCAAGTAGGAGTTCTCTAGATTAACAAGAGTAGAAAAGCAGGATCAGGGTAGGGGAGGTAGAGGATTGATAGACTGGGGGATACAATGCATTAAAGCTACAAAGAATGACTGAACTTGCCACAGAGATAGTGAAACTTCCAGCGAATTCCAGCGTAGTTATTGCTTCATCAATAGGTGATGGAGGAAAGACTGCCAGGATAATCCCAAATCACAATGAAAATCAAACAAGAGCCAACTATTCAATTTTTGCAAGTGATTCCTAGTTAAAACATAGACTCCTGGGAACACTCAGTAGAGTGTAATGAGTGATATTTTCTGGACCCAGGGTGTTGGAAGGAGAGGAGCCCTCACAGAAGATTAGGGTCTCACCTCCTCCCCCTGCAAACAAAGAGTCTGTTATAAGCTTCCGCTTCCCGCCCCTGTTGGGTCTGTGATGAGTTACTTAGCTCTTACCTACTTAGCAATTCCCAGTGAAGATGAGAGCATGTCCTGAGTCCCGCCTCCACATTAACCCGGTTAATTTGAAAACTGGCTGGTCTTAGATAACTCAATATTGAACCCAGGTGCAATATTCTCTGGGTACAGGCGGAGAAAGGCAGGAACTGAATGTACAAGGCGACATGAAGATGAATGACATTTATTCTTATGTCTGTGGAAAGATTAGATATGACAAAGGGTTGCTCTGGCCAAAGTGGGGGTATAGGTTGAAGGAAAAAGAGCCCAAGGACAGGAAAACTGAGAAATGAAATGTGGGAAGAAAGGCTGGATTTTTGAGGCGTATTTGGGAAGTTTTAATGAATATTTGGTTGATCATTGGCTGTGACAAATAGAGATGAGGGAGGAATCTGGAGTGATACCCAGATATTAAGCTTATATCACTGGATGAATTTGGTCGTTAATCAACATAGGACATCATTGAAAGATTAAGTGGACTTAGGAAACTTCAAAGACTTCCTTAGTTTTCACAATCACTGCAAATGTTTCTGTACCTTCTGGTGGCGAATTGCATTATTTGCTCACAAAGATTTGTACTTTTCACACTCTTCTCATGCTTCCCAGTAGAGGGAGCACACTCTGCTCTGTTGTCACCGGGCTTGGCATCCATGGCACCTGTTTTGACCAATGGAATGGAGCAGATGTGACAACCGCGGTATCCAAGAAGGAATTAGAAACGCATTCCTATGGTTTGGTTCTGCCTTCTAGAGTCCCCATCACCTGTCATGAGTACAACATGCCCCTAAGAGTGGCTGTTCCTTAACAAGACAAGTGGAGTGAGCCCACTTATCCAGGAGAGCCATATAAGCTGTGATATAAGCTAGAAACTTACACTGCTGGGATTTGGGTCATTTGTTGCTGCAGCAAAAGCTAACTGTGACACCTCCAGAGTCTAAGCATCCCACAAGAAGAGACTTAACCTCTCTGGTTCCTAATTCTCTCTTTGGTGAAGTTAAACTAAATGACCCCAACCTCTGTCCCAGTTGTTCTTGTAAAGAACGCATCCACTGCTCTATAATATCTGTTCGGAGGTTCAAGCATTTTTTGTTTCCTTCCAAAGACAGAGGTTAATGAGGCAACTTTAACTTACCAGACTCCAGCCTGACAGTTAATGGTACCAAATTGGGACAAGATCAGAGTGCAAAGACCTGGGATGGTTTAAGCTGTTGCTGCAGAACTTCTATTCAGAAGACCCTGAGATTAAAAAAAAAAAAACTATAAAGCACAAACCTGCCGCATTCAGCTGCTTCAGTTATTTATATGAGCATTTCCCGATTCAAATTGCATGCTCAAATCAAATTTCCCTGGTTTATGTCTTCTTCAGCAATTACTTAAAGGCAAGTTTACCTCTCTCCAGAGGAACATAGCAGAAAGGCCTATACACAAAATCTTGTTGACTCAGGGAGAGATAAACGAACTCCAGGCCTGGTGCTGCAGAAGTCACTTTGTCCATGGACGTGAACACTGAGGGGCCTCCTGGCTGGTTTTCAGCCCTGCATTTTTTAAGGAAGAGGGTGAGGTTCGTGGAAATTTAAGGAGCTAGGTAGACCTTTGGAGGCAGGGAGGAAGAAACCACCATCTCTTCATGGAGTTGCTTTGGTGGGGGTGCAATGGTTGGATGTGGTTCTTTCCCTTCCAATGTCATATGGAAATTTCATCCCTAATGCGGCCATGTTGGAAGGTGGGGCCTAGCGGGAGGTGTTTGGGTCATGGGGGTGGAGCCCTCATAAATAGGTTAACACCCCCTATTAGAGTTGTTGGGTTTTCGCTCTCCCAAGAATAATTAGTTCACAGGAGATATGTTGACAGGAGTCTGGCTCCCTCAGTTTCTCTTGCATTCTTTTCCACGATGTGTTCTCTTTGCCCCTGCCCACTCCCCTCCTGAATTTACTATGAGTCGAAGCAGCCTAAGACCCTCACCAGTTGCTAATGTCCAATCTTGGACCTTTTACCTGCCAGAATGGTGAGCCAAATAACCCTTTTCTTCTTTATAAATTACCCTGTCTCTGACAATTCTTTTGCAGCAACACAGAACAGACGAGGATGGGGGAAAGCAAGCCAACAGCTAAAAGTTCCTGGGTCCTTGAAGATTTACCTTAAACAAGGCAAGCCTTCCACAA
Source organism: Nycticebus coucang (assembly GCF_027406575.1). Taxonomy (NCBI): domain Eukaryota; kingdom Metazoa; phylum Chordata; class Mammalia; order Primates; family Lorisidae; genus Nycticebus; species Nycticebus coucang. The sequence goes on along the minus strand of NC_069791.1, from coordinate 93,497,119 downwards.
AAGCATGGAATAGGCAAAAGCTATCCTCAGTGCACCATCAACTTTCCCTCGATTCACTTGTCCTCCATTTGGGGGAATTTCATCATCTATCACTAAAAAATGTTTCATGTGTTCACTGATTTTTCTCATTGATTAGTTTCCCTTCATCACTAATTCTCCTTTGCAGTCCTTTCTTCATTCAGTTGTTCAATCGGATGCTTTTAACTTGCTTTGTCTGCCTGAAAATCTACAGGTTTTTCTTTTAGTGACAGCACCCTGGCTTGTTTGGGAAGATAGTTCTCCACTGTTTGGTAGGAGTGAAGGCACCCCACCCTTCATCTCCTCCACACTGGAGTCAGACACAAAGCACAGACCTAAATAATCAGAATAAACACAGCATTGCCTGGCTATAGAGATTGACTTGAGGTTGGATGGACATGTGTCCCAAGCCTAACCCAGTGAACCCTCCCTGGGACTTGTGCTAGAATTATCAGGAAAAAAGAAAAAAATTTCCAATAATTTGCTATGAGTAAATGAATCAAGTCAGGAAGCATTAACACACGTAAAATATCTCTAGTTCCTAAAAACTATAGTAGAAAGAAGAGTTAGAGCAGTGATGTTAGTTCTGAATCTACTGTTACCAGCTCGGAAGACCCGGGCAAGTCATCTCAATGAATAGATCTGAGCTGACGAAAGGAAATGGGAATGACTGCTGTGTGTGGCCAGGAGTCTGTGCCTATGCTCCACCCTCATTCCCATTCATGTGGCTAGAAGTGAAGAACTTTAAGATGCTGGTACTATTATGAAACCAATATATAATCACCCACACTTTCATATGAATGATAAAACACAACTTATAGCCCAGAATGGAGGAGGGTGAGAGGAGGAGAGGGGAGAGGGGTGGCCAGGTGGAGGGAGGGTAATTGGTGGGACCTCATCTATGGTGCATATTACAAGGCTACCTGTCAAATATATTAAAAGTAGAGTACAAATGTCTAAACACTACAATTAAATAAGTGAAGTGAAGGCTATGTTAACCAGTTGATGTAAACATTCCAATTGTACCCCATAAATGCAGTAATGTACACACTTATGATTTAATAAAAAAAAAAAAAAGAAGAAAAGCCAAGAAAGCCTCCTAAACCACCTCCAACTATGATGTAGAAGAGACACAGGTCTCTGTTGTTTTAAACTAGAAATGTGGATAATTCAGTTTCCTGCATCATAGCAAACTTTTTTTTTCTTTTTTTTTTTTTTTTTTTATTGTTGGGGATTCATTGAGGGTACAATAAGCCAGTTACACTGATTGCAATTGTTAGGTAAAGTCCCTCTTGCAATCATGTCTTGCCCCCATAAAGTGTGACACACACTAAGGCCCCACCTCCCTCCCTCCATCCCTCTTTCTGCTTCCCCCCCCATAACCTTAATTGTCATTAACTGTCCTCATATCAAGATTGAGTACATAGGATTCATGCTTCTCCATTCTTGTGATGCTTTACTAAGAATAATGTCTTCCACTTCCATCCAGGTTAATACGAAGGATGTAAAGTCTCCATTTTTTTTAATGGCTGAATAGTATTCCATGGTATACATATACCACAGCTTGTTAATCCATTCCTGGGTTGGTGGGCATTTAGGCTGTTTCCACATTTTGGCGATTGTAAATTGAGCTGCAATAAACAGTCTAGTACAAGTGTCCTTATGATAAAAGGATTTTTTTCCTTCTGGGTAGATGCCCAGTAATGGGATTGCAGGATTGAATGGGAGGTCTAGGTTGAGTGCTTTGAGGTTTCTCCATACTTCCTTCCAGAAAGGTTGTACTAGTTTGCAGTCCCACCAGCAGTGTAAAAGTGTTCCCTTCTCTCCACATCCACGCCAGCATCTGCAGTTTTGAGATTTTGTGATGTGGGCCATTCTCACTGGGGTTAGATGATATCTCAGGGATGTTTTGATTTGCATTTCTCTAATATATAGAGATGATGAACATTTTTTCATGTGTTTGTTAGCCATTCGTCCGTCGTCTTTAGAGAAAGTTCTATTCATGTCTCTTGCCCATTGATATAAGGGATTGTTGGCTTTTTTCATGTGGATTAATTTGAGTTCTCTATAGATCCTGGTTATCAAGCTTTTGTCTGATTGAAAATATGCAAATATCCTTTCCCATTGTGTGGGTTGTCTCTTTGCTTTGGTTATTGTCTCCTTAGCAAACTTACCTAATATAATAAACATGGGTTCGATTATTCACAGACACCTGAAAGCCTATGGGGTGAAGCCATTTAGCCAAGACATGACTTTGAATGGTGTGTCTTGAGGTCGGTATGTAGTGACGTAGGAAGCAGATGCAATTTCCCCTGCCCAGCCTCTATTTCCAGTGGTTTGTGAGAATAAGGATATTTGAAACTGGGACTGTTCCTATAGTCTACCATTCGTACGTGATGATTATGAGATAATCTCAGGGGGCCATCAAGGAAAGATAAGGGCCCAGAATCCAACCATAGATAGGGATGACTCTGGACAGACCACCCAAGATAACAGCAGACTGAAAAGAAGGCATGCACAGTTGAGTCAGAAAAACAGACGGTCTATAAAAACCTAGAAAGAGAAATGTAATAACTATAATGGCAATATCTGCTGGGATGGGAGAAATAAAGGCATTAGTGATTGAAATCACGAGCTTCAGAATTAATTTAATGCAACAAGGATTAAAGGGAAAGATTTAATGCAAAAGGATTTGAATTCCATTTCTGCTACTGACTAGCTGTGTAATCTTCCACAAGTCACTTTATCTCTCAGCCTGAATTTTCTCATTGGAAATATGAGGATGATGAGAGTCCCTACCCTTCCTTGTGGAGCATTGAAAGGATGAAATTAAATGATCCATGTTCAAGTGTTTCGTAAGACAAGAAGAGCTCAATAAATTATCATAATAATATTATTGGCATTGTAAAGGAAAGCATGGACAAGGAGGGATATCTGGAAGAAACAAAGGAATTAAAAGGAGAAAGATGATGTTATGGTAGGTGGGGGAGGAGGCAAGGGCCATTAGCAATGAACAAAAGAGCTGAAAGAAACAATCAGGTAGCAGATGAAGCTTGCACAAGAGCAGAGGCAGCTAGCCCTCACTGCAGAAGCAAGACGGTCTGGGGATCCCAGAGAAGGAGTGAAGTGGGTATTAGATCCTAGAGAGGATGTTACAGGGGAAAACCTGAGAAAGCAAAAAGTCTTCGTGACAGTAATGTGGGAGCTCCAGAAAGAGAAGGGGAACTCCAGGAGTGTGCAAAGAACGGAGACAGAGAAGAGAGGGAAAAGTAAACCACAGGAAGTCAAAGGAGGAGAGCTAAGCGTTCAAAGGAAGCCTCAAAAGATAAAATAAAAACATAGGTATGTGAGAAAAGCACAGCTTAAAGAAGGAGCAGGTAACAAGGACACCCTAAAAATGCAGAACAGGAGGATTTTTAATGATCCCACAGGTCTCTGAATTCAGAAAAGCTCCAGAAACTAAAACCTTTTAAACTAAGTTGGGCAGAAACTCATCGGCCACAAAACTTGACCCAAGCTGACATGTGGCTATTTTTACCCTTTATTTATCCCACTTCCCACTTAGCATGAACATCCACATATTGTACTGCGTGGAGCGCTGCTGCAGACCCCACGCCGGGTGAGATGCTGTGGAATGTAGTTTGTACGCCCCATTACCTTTCTGGTTTCCATAACATTCTGAATTCTAACACATGTAGCCCCAAGGGCTTTATATGGGGGATTGGGGGGTTGTGTTAAAAGACCCAAGATTGGATATGAAGAGAGACACTTGTATCTAATAACAAGCTGACAAAACTACCACTTCTCAAATGCTTTTCAACATGCCAAGTGCTGTATGCTCAATATTTCATTTAATCCTTACCATCTATAAGGTTTCGTTTCATCGTTTTTCTGTAGACACGGCAAGAGAGGCTTAGTGAATTAAAGTAATTTGCCCCAGTTTACACAAAGCTGGCAAGAGGCAGAATTTAGGATTTGAACCCAGCTGTGTGACTTCAGAGCTTGAACATTTAACTACCAGGCCATTCTCCTTCCACATTAGCTGCAGGAAAAGAATAGACATCAGTGTTTCTCCAGCCCTGCCCAGGTGAGCCATTCCCAGATAGGATCCTAAATCATCTTTGTAATAATCCAGTGAACTCACGTGATTATTGCCCGTCTAAGCTGTTGAACGACTTACCCAGTGTCTCACAGTTAACCAGTCAGACATAAAATCCATTGTTCTCTCCACCGATGAAGACAAGATCCGAAAAGAGCTTGTGAGAGACTTGCTGAGAGGAAGAGATTGAAGAAAGTTGGGGAATCACTGCCTTTAGAATAAAACTTTAGAGCCAGGCATGGTGGCTCACACCTGTGATCCTAGCACTCTGGGAGGCTGAGGCAGGAAGATCGCTTGAGCTCAAGAGTTTGAGATCAGCCTGAGCAAAGCAAGACCCCACCTCTATTAAAAATAGAAAAATTAGCCAGGTGGTATGGCACATACCTGTAGTTCCAGCTACTGGGGAGGCTGAGGCAGGAGGATTGCTGGAACCCAATAGTTTGAGGTTGCTGTGAGCTAGGCTAAGAATATGGCACTCTAGCCTGGGTGACAGAACAAGACTCTGTCTCAAAAAATTTATAATAACAGCAACAATAATAATAAAGATTCAGAATGCTAGTACTCTTGGTGCCAGGAGATGGTTTGGAGTGAGGAATACTTTGTTCCCCCATATTGTTCATCAGCAACTCCCCTATTCTTTGATATACAACTGCTATCTTCTCATTCTTGGGTAAAGAACTGTTAGTGTAGGAGTCAGGGGTGAGACTGGGTGCAGGGGCTTAAAGATCAGGTGCAGGTGTTAAAGGAAACAACCCTCAAGCAGAAGCTGACCACCTGATAGCTGATAACCATAGGCAACAACTGGCTGCAACCAGCTTTACCCAGCTTTTCAGCTACCTCCATCATCCCACATGAAATCTGGCTAATTACAATATCATTTGCATTGCAGTTTTAAAATTCCTCTGCCCTTGAAATCACCATAATAGTTTCAAGACAATCACATAAAGTATGAAAATGGGAGGGAACCCAATTCTATGAATTAGTACCCAAATTCTTAGTAAAAGCCAACCCCTTGGTTTGAACATTCCTCCCCTCAATTAGTAAAGCTACAAAAGATTTAAAACCACTTCTTTTCTCTGCAGCTGCTTTCTCCCCCCATCCTTCGGATTAATACAAGGGCACACATGATTGGGTTACATTGTTTGCATTTGTTAGGTAGCATCCAAGTTGTAGCTGAGTCCTTCACCCAGGAGGTGTGCCATACACTCCAACATTGTACCCATTAGGTGGGAGCTTACTGAGCTACTCCCCCTTTCCCCCATCCCCCTTACTTAAATTTAATTGTGTTTTGCTTTTGTGTCGGCCTGTAGTTGTTAATCTACTAGTTTCAAGTTAGTATTGAAGATATAGGATGCCTTTCCATTCTTGAGATACTTTAATTTCTCTGAAATTAAGTAACAAAAATACAATGTTAAAAAGCATATCTAAATCAGGGAAAAATTTTTCCAAGTAGTTGACTGCAACCAGGTAAATACAAAAGATATAAAGTCTCCATCTTTTTATGGCTGAATAGTATTCCATGGTATATATACACCACAGTTTATTAATCCACCTGTGGGTTAATGAGTACTTGGGTTGTTTCCACATCTTTGTGATTGTGAATGGAATGGCTATAAACATTCCAATGCAAGTGTCCTTGTAATAAAATGATTTTTTTCTTTTAGATAAATACCTAGTAATGGGATTTCAGGATAAAATGGAAAGGCTACTTTTAGCTCTTTCAGGATTCTCCATCTTCCTTCCAAAAAGGCGGGACTAGTTTTAAATCCCATCAATAGTGTATAAGTGTTCCCTTGTCTCTACACCCACACCAGCATCTGTTGCTTTGAGACTTTATGATGTGGAAAATTCTTACTAGGGGTAAGGGGGTGGAGGGAGTTAGGTAATATCTCCATATGGTTTTGATTTGAATTTCTCTGATGCATAGGGACAATGAACATTTTTTTTTTAATTGTTGGGGATTCATTGAGGGTACAAAGAACCAGGTTATAATGATTGCATTTGTTAGGTAAATTCCCTCTTATAATTGTGCCCTGCCCCTAAAAGGTGTGTCACACACTGTGACCCCCCACCCCCTCCCTTCTTCTCTCTCTCTGCTCTCCCTTTCCTCCACCCCCCATTATGTACTTGGTCATGAATTATCCTCATATCAGAATTGAGTACACTGGATTCTTGCTTCTCCATTCTTGTGATGCTTTACTAAGAATAATGTGTTCCACCTCCATCCAGGTTAATACAAAAGATGTAAAGTCTCCTTTTTTAATGGCTGAATATAAAAATATGCCACAGCTTATTAATCCATTCCTGGGTTGGTGGGCATTTAAGTTGTTTTCCACATTTTGGTGATTATAAATTGAGCTGCGATAAATAGTCTAGTGCAAGTGTCGTTATGGTAAAAGGATTTTTTTCCTTCTGGGTAGATGCCCAGTAATGGGATTGCAGGATCAAATGGGAGGTCTAGCTTGAGTGATTTGAGGTTTCTCCATACTTCCTTCCAAAAAGGTTGTACTAGTTTGCAGTCCCATCAGCAGTGTAAAAGTGTTCCCTTCTCTCCACATCCACGCCAGCATCTGCAGTTTTGAGATTTTGTGATGTGGGCCAGTTTCACTGGGGTTAGATGATATCTCACAGTGGTTTTGATTTGCATTTCTCTAATAATTAGGGATGATGAGCATTTTTTCATAGGTTTGTTAGCCAGTCATCTGTCTACTCACGGCTGGGAAGAATCAACATTGTTAAAATGTCTATACTTCCCAAAGCAATCTACAGATTCAATGCCACCCCTATTAAAATACCAACATCGTACTTTCAAGATTTGGAAAAAATAATTCTTCATTTTGTATGGAACCAGAAAAAAAATTCGTATAGCTAAGGCAGCTCTTAGTAATAAAAACACAGCTGGGGGCATCAGCATACCAGACTTTAGGCTGTACTACAAGGCCATAGTGGTCAAAACAGCATGGTACTGGCACAAAAATAGAGACATAGACATTTTGAATCGAATAGAAAACTAGGAAATTAAACTAACATCTTACAGCCACCTAATCTTTGATAAACCAAACAAGAATGTACACAGGTTGGGGGGTGGGGAGGGAAAATTCCCTATTCAATAAATGGTGCTGGGAGAACTGGATATCCACATGTAAAAGACTGAAACTGGACCCACACCTTTCTTCACTCACAAAAATTGATTCAAGATGAATAAAAGACCTAAATTTAAGGCATGGAATGATAAAAATCCTCCAAGAAAGCATAGGAAAAACACTGGAAGATATTGGCCTGGGGAAAGACTTCATGAAGAAGACTGCCATGGCAATTGCAACAACAACAAAAATAAACAAATGGGACTTCATTAAACTGAAAAGCTTCTGTATAGCTTAGGAGACAACAGCCAAAGCAAATAGACAACCTACACAATGGGAAAGGATATTTGTATATTTTGAATCAAACAAAAACTTGATAACCATGATCTACAGAGAATTCAAATTAATCCACACGAAAAAAGCCAACAATCCCATATATCAATGGACAATGAGCATTTTTTCGTATGTTTGTTGGCCATTCATCTATCATCTTGGGAGAAGGTTCTCTTCATGTCTCTTGCCCAGTGATTAATTGGGCCATTTGCTCTTCTTTTTTTTATTATTGATTTGCTTGAGTTCTTTGTAGATTCTGATTATTAGCTCGTTGTCAAATCCATAACATATGAATATCATCTCTCATTCTGAAAGTTGCCTATTTGCTGTACAGAAGCTGCTCTCTTTGCAAAGAGTGAACTTTTACTTTTAATAAAAAGCTTACTCAGGTTATGTGGTGAGTCCTGAAATTCTTTTCCCAATGATCACCAAGAACTTGGAAAAACCTCCATATGGAGGCCAATAATGGAAGTATAGAAATACCCCCTTGACCCAAATTTCCTTTCCACATCAACTCCTAAATGTGTTCTTTATAGATATTCTGAAATGAAGTAACAGAAATACAACATACCAAAAATCATTTAATCAATTAAAAAACATACCAAAAATCAGGGAAAAAATTGCCCAGGAAGGTAAAATATAGAGAGAGTGCCAAAAATGTATACATATTTAAAGAAAGAAAAAAAACTGTATTAAAACTCAATATATACCAATAACAAAAGATGAGTTCAAGTCACATGTGATTTCTGCAATTTAAAGAGGTGTTCAAAGTGGTCAGTTACCATCAGTGTCCAGACACGTCTGATTATGGTGAACTACAGCTTGAGCAACATTGCGAGGCCTCCGTATCTTCCCTTGTGCACATCACACACAGTACCACATGTCTCAAACTTAACCATGAATGCATGCAATTTTTAGGCAAGTTGGAGATTCAGTTGCATACTCATGCCTCCATTGTTACACTTCCACAATGTTCTTGAATTTCAAATACCACTTCAAAATTGTCTGTGCTCCTCAAATGACAACAGGGCTTCTGCTCTTTTCTTTGACTGTTCTGCCTGTTGCATGGTGACACTGGCATTGATTTGGTTAATGTCCATCTTTTGGGTGAATGTCATATTACATGTTGCTACCATAATTCAATCCAACTTCAGAACGTAATACATAGATAATACATTTTTTTGGCATCTTCTGTATAAACCACGAGAGTAAGGAAATAAAATAAATGATGATAAAATAGGGAAAATACCAGTCTGAAAATCCTAGCAACTGAGATGATGGAAGGGAATCTGAAAACACTCTTCATGGTTTTACAAAACCGTGTGAAACTCAAATTAACAAAAAGTGACATGTAATCCAAAGAACTAGGTCTGTGTCTTGCTTCCATTATGTCATAGTTTTACCTCTAACTTCTGTAAATTTGATCAAATGCTCTCTTTCTTGCAACCAAACAACTAAAAAATTCTTAGGTATATTCTATTTGTGTGTATGTGTCTAGGTGTGTGTGTGTTTACAACATGCAAAAGGAAACACTGTCAACTTTGTACCGTGTTGATGTTTCTAACTAGGCAATCAATGGAACTTTTTGAACATATTTTTGAGCATGTTTATCTGTCTGAATACTTCAAAACATACATTTGCTTCATGCTCTAAATATAGCAACATCTACTTCCTTCTCCACATGTTAGCTAAGGCAAAACATTTTGTCTGTAGAGATATGCCATCTCCAATGTTTTGAATGTTTTCTTTGGTTTCAACAGTTTGGCAAGAGTGTCTTTAAAAGAGTTTGATGAGGCTAGAGGCAGAGCAAGATGGCAGCCGAGTAACAGCAACCTTGCATCTGGGCACCGTGAGTCTGGGGAGATAGGACTTAAGGCATCTCTGGTTGGTGGGATCTGCCTATCATCACCCTTGAGAGGATACAGGGAGTCAGTGAGAGAATTCTGGACCCCAAGAGGAGGACTAAAACAGTGGAAAACCGGCAAGTGGTCGCGTGTGTTCAATCAGTCTAAACCCGCCTGCAACTTCCACAGGTACGAGAACTTAAAGAGCAAGAGGAAGAGAAAGGAAAATTAGGGCAAGGAAACAGATAAAAGAAATCACTCATGAGGAAGAATCAGCAGAAAACTCCAGGCAACATGAAGAACCAGTCCAGAACAACCCCGCCAAGGGACCATGAGGTAGCTACTGCAGAGGATTCCACCTATACAGAAATGTTAGGAATGACAGAAAGGGAATTTAGAATACACATGTTGAAAACAATGAAAGAAATGATGGAAACAATGAAGGAAACTGCTAATAAAGTGGAAAATAACCAAAAGGAAATTCAAAAACAGAATCAAATAAGAGATGAATGATATGAAGAATATAAAAAGGATATAGCAGAGCTGAAGGAAATGAAACAGTCAATTAGGGAACTTAAAGATGCAATGGAAAGTATAGGCAACAGGTTAGACCATGCAGAAGAAAGAATTTCAGAGGTAGAAGACAAAGTTTTTGAGATAACTCAGATAGTAAAAGAGGCAGAAAAGAAGAGAGAGAAAACAGAATGTTCACTGTCAGAATTATGAGACTTTATGAAGCGTTTCAACATACGAGTTATAGGAATTCCAGAAGGGGAAGAAGAATGTCCCAGAGGAATGGAAGCCATACTAGAGAATATTATAAAAGAAAATTTCCCAAATATCACCAAAGATTCTGACACACTGCTTTCAGAGGGAATCGGACCCCAGGTCGCCTTAACTCTAACCGAGCTTCTCCAAGACACATTGTGATGAACCTGTCCAAAGTCAAGACAAAAGAAAAGATTCTGCAAGCTGCCAGGAGTAAGCGCCAGTTGACCTACAGGGGCAAATCCACCAGAGTGACCGCAGACTTCTCTAATGAAACTTTGCAAGCAAGAAGACAATGGTCATCTACCTTTAATCTACTTAAACAGAACAATTTCCAGCCCAGAATTCTGTACCCTGCTAAGCTAACCTTCAAAATTGACGGAGAAATCAAATCATTAATGGATACACAAACATAGAGGAAATTCGCCACAACAAGACCAGCTCTACAGGAAATACTTTAACCTGTTCTGCACACTGACCACCACAATGGATCTGCAGCAAAGTAAGAACTCAGAAATTAAAGGACAGAACCTAACCCCCACACTGATGCAAAAGATAAAACTAAGCAATGGATTCTCACAAAATAAGACGAATAGAATACTACCACACTTATCAATTATCTCAATAAATGTTAATGGCTTGAATTCCCCACTGAAAACACATAGATTGGCTGACTGGATTAAAAAACACAAGCCATTCATTTGCTGTCTGCAAGAAACACACCTGGCTTCAAAAGACAAATTAAAGCTCCGAGTCAAGGGTTGGAAGATAATTTTTCAGGCAAATGGCATTCAGAAAAAAAGAGGAGTTGCAATCTTATTTTCAGATACATGTGGATTTAAAGCAACTAAAGTCAAAAAAGACAAAGATGGTCACTTTATATTGGTCAAGGGAAAAATACAACAAGAAGACATTTCAATTCTAAATATCTATGCACCCAATTTAAATGCTCCCAGATTCTTGAAACAGACCTTACGCACTCTGAGCAATATGATATCTGATAGTACCATAATAACAGGGGACCTTAACACTCCTCTTACAGAGCTGGACAGATCCTGTAAACAGAAATTAAACAAGGATACAAGAGACTTAAATGAGACCCTAGAACAACTGTGCTTGATAGATGCATATAGAACACTCCATCCCAAAGATAAAGAATATACATTCTTCTCATCACCCGATGGAACATTCTCCAAAATTGATCATATCCTGGGACACAAAACAAATATCAACAGAATCAAAAGAATTGAAATTTTACCTTGTATCTTCTCAGACCATAAGGCACTAAAGGTAGAACTCAACTCTAACAAAAATGTTCGACCCCACCCAAAGGCATGGAAATTAAACAATCTTCTGTTGAATAACAGATGGGTGAAGGAAGAAATAAAACAGGAAATCATTAACTTCCTTGAGCATAACAACAAGGAAGACACAAGCTACCAAAACCTGTGGGATACAGTAAAAGCAGTTTTGAGAGGAAAATTCATCGCTTTAGATGCCTACATTCGAAAAACAGAAAGAGAGCACATCAACAATCTCACAAGAGATCTTATGGAATTGGAAAAAGAAGAACAATCTAAGCCTAAACTCAGTAGAAGAAAAGAAATATCCAAAATCAAATCAGAGATCAATGAAATTGAAAACAAAAGAATCATTCAGAAAATTAATGAAACAAGGAGTTGGTTTTCTGAAAAAATAAATAAAATAGATAAACCATTGGCCAGACTAACGAGGAATAGAAAAGTAAAATCTCTAGTAACCTCAATCAGAAATGATAAAGGGGAAATAACAACTGATCCCACAGAGATACAAGAAATCATCTCTGAATACTACCAGAAACTCTATGCCCAGAAATTTGACAATGTGAAGGAAATGGATCAATATTTGGAATCACACCCTCTCCCTAGACTCAGCCAGGAAGAAATAGAGCTCCTGAACAGACCAATTTCAAGCACTGAGATCAAAGAAACAATAAAAAATCTTCCAACGAAAAAATGCCCTGCTCCAGATGGCTTCACTCCAGAATTCTATCAAACCTTCAAGGAAGAGCTTATTCCTGTACTGCAGAAATTATTCCAAAAAACTGAGGAAGAAGGAATCTTCCCCAACACATTCTATGAAGCAAACATCACCCTGATACCAAAACCAGGAAAAGACCCAAGCAAAAAGGAGAATTTCAGACCAATCTCACTCATGAACATAGATGGAAAAATTCTCAACAAAATCCTAGCCAATAGATTACAGCTTATCATCAAAAAAGTCATTCATCATGATCAAGTAGGCTTCATCCCAGGGATGCAAGGCTGGTTTAACATACGCAAGTCCATAAACGTTATCCACCATATTAACAGAGGCAAAAATAAAGATCACATGATCCTCTCAATAGATGCAGAAAAGCATTTGATAAAATCCAGCATCCTTTTCTAATTAGAACACTGAAGAGTATAGGCATAGGTGGCACATTTCTAAAACTGATTGAAGCTATCTACGACAAACCCACAGCCAATATTTTACTGAATGGAGTAAAACTGAAAGCTTTTCCTCTTAGAACTGGAACCAGACAAGGTTGTCCTCTGTCACCTTTACTATTCAACGTAGTGCTGGAAGTTCTAGCCAATACAATTAGGCAAGACAAGGAAATAAAGGGAACCCAAATGGGAGCAGAGGAAGTCAAACTCTCCCTCTTTGCTGACGACATGATCTTATACTTAGAGAACCCCAAAGACTCAACCACAAGACTCCTAGAAGTCATCAAAAAATACAGTAATGTTTCAGGATATAAAATCAATGTCCACAAGTCAGTAGCCTTTGTGTACACCAATAACAGTCAAGATGAGAAGCTAATTAAGGACACAACTCCCTTCACCATAGTTTCAAAGAAAATGAAATACCTAGGAGTATACCTAACGAAAGAGGTGAAGGACCTCTATAAAGAAAACTATGAAATCCTCAGAAAGGAAATAGCAGAGGATATTAACAAATGGAAGAACATACCATGCTCATTGATGGGAAGAATCAACATTGTTAAAATGTCTATACTTCCCAAAGCAATCTACCTATTCTTTGCCATTCCTATCAAAATACCAACATCGTACTTTCAAGATTTGGAAAAAATGATTCTGCATTTTGTATGAAACCGGAAAAAACCCCGTATAGCTAAGGCAGTTCTCTGTAACAAAAATAAAGCTGGGGGCATCAGCATACCAGATTTTAGTCTGTACTACAAAGCCATAGTGCTCAAGACAGCATGGTACTGGCACAAAAACAGAGACATAGACACTTGGAATCGAATTAAAAACCGAGAAATGAAACTAACATTTTACAACCACCTAATCTTCGATAAACTAAACAAGAACATACCTTGGGGGAAAGACTCCCTATTCAATAAATGGTGTTGGGAGAACTGGATGTCTACATGTAAAAGACTGAAACTGGACCCACACCTTTCCCCACTCACAAAAATTGATTCAAGATGGATAAAGGACTTAAATTTAAGGCATGAAACAATAAAAATCCTCAAAGAAAGCATAGGAAAAACACTGGAAGATATTGGCCTGGTGGAAGACTTCATGAAGAAGACTGCCATGGCAATTGCAACAACAAAAATAAACAAATGGGACTTCATTAAACTGAAAAGCTTCTGTACAGCTAAGGAGACAATAACCAAAGCCAAGAGACAACCTACACAATGGGAAAGGATATTTGCATATTTTCAATCAGACAAAAGCTTGATAACTAGGATCTATAGAGAACTCAAATTAATCCACATGAAAAAAGCCAACAATCCCTTATATCAATGGGCAAGAGACATGAATAGAACTTTCTCTAAAGACGACAAACGAATGGCTAACAAACACATGAAAAAATGTTCATCATCTCTATATATTAGAGAAATTCAAATCAAAACAACCCTGAGATATGATCTAACCCCAGTGAGAATGGCCCACATCACAAAATCTCAAAACTGCAGATGCTGGCGTGGATGTGGAGAGAAGGGAACGCTTTTACACTGCTGGTGGGACTGCAAACTAGTACAACCTTTCTGGAAGGAAGTATGGAGAAACCTCAAAGCACTCAACCTAGACCTCCCATTTGATCCTGCAATCCCATTACTGGGCATCTACCCTTTTATCATAAGGACACTTGTACTAGACTGTTTATTGCAGCTCAATTTACAATCGCCAAAATGTGGAAACAGCCTAAATGCCCACCAACCCAGGAATGGATTAACAAGCTGTGGTATATGTATACCATGGAATACTATTCAGCCATCAAAAAAAATGGAGACTTTACATCCTTCGTATTAACCTGGATGGACGTGGAAGACATTATTCTTAGTAAAGCATCACAAGAATGGAGAAGCATGAATCCTATGTACTCAATTTTGATATGAGGACAATTAATGACAATTATGGTTATGGGGGGGAAGCAGAAAGAGGGAAGGAGGGAGGGGGGTGGGGCCCTGGTGTGCGTTACACTTTATAGGGGCAAGACATGATTGCAAGAGGGACTTTACCTAACAATTGCAATCAGTGTAACCTGGCTTATTGTACCCTCAATGGATCCCCAACAATAAAAAAAAAAAGAGTTTGATGAGACTATGTTGCAGAATAGGGTAGTTGAGGTTGTGATATCAAACATGCCCAAATCTCACTCATTTCAAACAACGAAAGTTTATTTCTTGCACAAGGCCCATCTCATAGATTGATAGGGGAGACTCAAGTCATTGACACAGGTGACCAAATGCCACAGTGACCTAATTGCAGGAAGGTGGGCAATTCAAAAGTGTAACCTGAGAAGGGAATTTGCTTCCAGTACCTGAAGAGAAAGAGGAGAGGGCAGGTTGAAGAAGGAAAACACGAGAAGAGTAGAGTTGGAAGGTGTCTAAACAGCAACCTTATCAGTAAGTGGCTTCTTTCAAGTTACCATAAGCAAAGATGGACTTGGGAATAAAGATTTATTTTATACATATTCTTAACTCAAAACTCAGAGGGGGAAGAAACATCATTTTCTATATTTTATAGTTATAAACTGACATTACAGTTGATCTTTGAACAACATGTGTTTAAACTGTGTGGGTCTACTCACACATGGAAATTTTTTTTCTTTTCTTTTCTTCCTTTCTTTTCTTTTTTTTGAATTAAAGTCTCACTCTGTTACCCTGAGTAGAGTGCAGTGTCCTCATCGTCGTTCACAGCAACCTCAGTCCTCTTGCCTCTACCTCCCGAATAGCTAAGACTACAGGTGCTCACCACAATGCCAGCTATTTTTTCTATTTTTAGTAGAGATGGGGTCTCTCTCTTGCTCAGGCTGATCTTGAACTCCTGAGTTCAAGAAATCCACCTGCCTTGGCCTCCCAGAATGTGGAATTTTTTCATCTTTTTTCTCTTAACAATTTTTTCATTAAATCATAACTGTATACATTAATGGGGTACAATGTGCTGATTTTATATACCTTTTGGAATGCTTACATCAAATTGGTTAATAGTTTTACCTCTGCACCTCCCCTTTCATCTCTTCCAACTTTTTGTCTCTACCACCTCTGAGACAAAAACCCCTCCCCTTCCTTCTCTTCCTCAGCCTACTCAACATGAAGATGATGAGGACCATGCACTTCTACTTAATGAATACTAAATGTATTTGCTCTTCCTTAGGATACTCTTCATAACATTTTCCTCTCTATCTTATTTGTTATAAGATTATATAATACATATAACATAAAAAATAAGTATCAATCGACCATTTGTTATCTGGAGGGCTTCCAGTCAGCTGAAGGCTATTGGTAGTTAAATTCTGGGAGAGTCAAAACTTAATATGCAAATTTTTAACTGTGTAAAAGCCGAGTGCCTCTAGCCCTTGCATTGTTTAAGTGTCAACTTTAGATAATCAAAGTCCCTCTGGCTCCAAGCTCCCATCCTCAGTTACTCTGGCTGATACAGGGGAACTAGAGTTTGAAGTCAAAGTAGGCATCAGAAAGTGTCTTCCCCAACACTGGCCCACTTGTCTACCACCAGGGTACCCTCTGATTCAGTCCACAGGGTGCCTTCAATTCTAGGGGTTTTGCAGCTTACAGAACACATTTGCAGCCTGGGGATCCTTGACAGATCTAGGATACCCAGTCTCCCTGGGAGCAGCAATCCCTGAGATCTTGCTACTTTCTAGCAGCCTCTCAGAAATCAGGGCTCACTTCTTTCTCCTCTCTGAATGTACAGACTCCTCTCCTGCCTGGTCCCAGGGAATCTCTCCTCCTCCACCCCTCACTGCTCCTCCAGTGTTCCTTCTCCCTCTGGGTTACCTAACGTCAATGGACCCAGGCTTCTACCAAACACAGGAGACTCCATTGCCTTTAGGCCACTTCTGTTTATATGTGACAAAAATTCTGAGCAGTGAGATAGGGGAGCAAGCCATGAGCACGTTAGTGAGAAAGCAGCAGAGGAAACAGAAGGATGAGCACCCTGAGGTGGATGTAAAGGCCAGTGCTTCTGAACGAAGTGGGCAAAGGAGGGATCAGTAGAAGATATGAACCAATTAGTGACCGAGTCCAAGCCAGGTGGCCAGGCGGTGTGTGCTTGTAGTTCCAGTGGCTTCTGGAGGCTGAGGAAGCAGGATGCCCACAGCCCGAGTCTGAGGTTGCAGTGAGCTATGATGCCATTGCACTCTGCTCAGGGCATAGGGTGGGGCTCTGTCTCAACAACAACAACAAAAAGAAGCTATTTGACAGGAGCTCAAAGAGAAGCATTAAATCTGAGGGGCAAATATCACAAACAAAGAAACACATAGTTACACAGAATTAGAACAATGAACCCCACAATTAGACTCAAGTTCCTTTACATCCAAGACAAGGCTCTGTTAGGGCTTGGTTTCACAAGATGCAATTCAGCCCAATTTCCCGCTTTTCAGTACCATCTGCTTCCTTTGTGTGAGGTATTGTGATTTTGTACAAGTAAAAAGTATAAACAGATCTCTAAAAGGTTCCATTAATGAAAAGAAACCAAAAGGCAAAAGGACATTTTATCTGATTCCCTGGTTCTGATTTATTAGGTGTCAGTGAACAAACAAGGTTCTTCATGGTGAGTGCAAGGCATGATTTAAAATTGCTGATCTTCCTCACCCTCCTCGGCTCCCCAAAAGACTATTTTGCTGGAAAGTAAGATTGATTGGCTCGTGTTTCTGGCTGAAGGATACTACTCTGGTTACTTTTTGGCTAGTGAAATTGGGTTTGTTTGACCAGCTAGGACCCCCAATGTTGATGTCACTAACAGTTCCACAGCACAGCTGGAACTCTTCCCTGGCCATCTGTTGCTGGTTGATTATTTTATTATTATCCATGATGTCATTATTTTTGCTCTGGCTGATCTGGCATAAACTAACTTTATCCCCTCCACCACGTGTGGCTTATACAACACCACTGGAAACACAGCTTGGAGCTTGATTGATGGACGTGACTGAGGATGAATCACCAAATCTGCTTTTCAGCAACTGTTTCATGGCACATCCTCTTCTTCTGCCTCCCCTTTCTAATTTCAGTGCAAGGTCTTCTGAGCCTTGAACACAGAAGAGAAAAATACAAAGGTTCAATGGTCTTTGTAGACATGAGAAGTTATGCTAGTCTATGTTTTGATGGCTTGAGTCTTGGGAGAAGAGAAACCGGTGCTTGGCTGACAGATGCTGGGCACAAGAAGAGCAGCTTTGGAAGCCTTCAAGTTCAATGCAAGATAGGGCAGAAGGACATTCTTCCCCTGACAGCAGAGAGGCATAACAACAGCGCACTTCAGGGACTGTGGCACATTTCTGAAAGAACCCACGGAGCCCCTGCACCTACCAGAGTGTCAGGGAATCAGAGTTGTTATGGAAGATTGCAGCAGAGGTACAGCAGAAAATCGGTGCCCTCAAATGGCTTGCAGAAGGCAAATTTAAAAAAAAAAAAGAGAGAGAGAGAGAGAGAGACTTAGGTGAAAAACACCTGAATGGAATAGTTCCTAGCACATGTGAGACATCCCTGCAAGACTCCTGGAAACACATGGGGTATAGCAGGAAGAGGCAAAAGCTGTCAACCTGTATCATCTGGACGTCTATCTTAAAGTGACTTTATTTCTACCACCAAGTTGCTGAAGCCTGGGACATTTGGCTCACCTAAAGTACTCAAGGTGAAAAATACATGTTAATTTAAAAGAATGAAGTTGAGGAAGTAAGATGTGTGGAAGAGAAAACCTGTTTTGCCATGCCAAGAGGCAGCTCCATGGAGGCGCCTTGGGTGAGCACTACCTTATATTTTTATTTTAATTACAACAAAAACTGTCTCCTGTCCAGGAAGGACTGGGAAAAACCAATCATAAACATGTGCCAACTTAGTGCTGAAAAGTTATCTGCTCCAAGAATAGACGCTTTGGCTCAGTCTTGGAAAGAGTAGACAGGAGAGTTTGACTCCAAGACCTCACACCAGGCTGTTTGGGCAGAGCTGAGCGGTCTCTGAATCATCCAACCTGCTTTTGGCACCGACTCTTCCCAACCAGGGCCCTGACTCCTGGGTTTAATGAAGAAAGTCCTATGGCTGATCATCTTGGTGTGGGCCACAAATGGATGCCTCTGAATGCCAACACCAGCCTGGAGTTGGTGAAGGACTCTCTTTCACAAGGACTAGGAACAGCATGAATATGCATCACTTTTGACAACCCAAATGCAATGTACAAAGGTTTGACATTAATGAAACTAAATTCCTCAGGATGAGAAAATCAGCCAGATGCCAACTAGTAGGTGGGAAACATAAGTTCTCACCACCCTAGAAGCATTAAATTAAGGTTAAGAGGCTGAACTTGGAAAGCCGGCCAAGGCACCATTCTGGGAGGCTGAATTTGGAAATCAATTAAGGGGAAGGGAGGATGGGAGTCCTGCCACATCCCTGATGCGGGTTTGACGGACGGTGCTATATTGGTTCCATGTGGCATATGTGTGTCTCCATGTCTGTTTTCACTTCATGGAGGAAAATTGCTAGAGAGGGAAGAGAGATCAAGACTAAGCGGAAAAAAAATAATAATTGTTCATAAGAAAACTTCAGAGGAATCAGGAAAGGATAAATTGTGGTCTGGCCGACCGCAGAGGGCTACTCTCATTCAGCAGGGACTGGATATGACTCCGTATTGATCCACCTTGGGACACTTCCTCAGTGTCTGATTGGGAGGTCAGATGACTTAAGAGGAATTGCTTGTGGAGCAGAGAGGAAATGACCATGCTATTTGGAGATCAGTCTCAGAATCTCTTTATACCTGCACTCTTAACAACCGGGCTATAGGACTTAAATCATAAGAATAATTCAGAGTGCAGAAATTCTCCCGGACTCTGGTAAGCTGACAAGGCAGCATAGCTATGGAGAGGGTCTAGGGTGTTAGAAGACCCTGCTGTGCCCTCAGCCCCATCTGAGCAAAGCCTCAGGCCATTCCCGCACATGGTTGCCATGTTCTGTGTCATTGGACCTGAAACCATAGTTGCATCTTATGGGATCAGGACTTAACACCGGAGGCAAATACAACCTTCTGTGGGATGGAACAGGAAGACAAGGAGCCGCTGAGGTGGGCTGAACAGTGATTATCCCATCAGCACAGGATGTTATGCAGCACCACCCAGACCTCCTGAGGTTCACTTGCCCCACGCTGCTGGGAGTGCTGGGAGCTAACAGATGTCAGCTCAGTCAGTCTCTGGATGTTGCCCTCAGTGAAAAGGACCACTTTTCCCAGGGGGACAGCCCATAGCCAGTGACAGGTCAATGTCAGGGTACAAAGACCTCACCCACTTGCCTGAAGGGGACAACGCCAAGCACCCATCCCAGCTGCAAAGCACCCCATGGTGGCAGCGGACACCTTTGTTGAGGCTACATCAAAGTTCAATATCTCTTCTGCCCAGTCATATTGATTTCACTCCTCCATGCTGCTTGACTCTAAAACCTCTCCCAAAAATATTCCTGCAGGCAAATCTCCATCTGAGAGCCTGTGTCCAGGTAACCAAACCTAAGACGCCATTCAATCTGATCTTTTCTCCTAGGAAGGTTAACTTAAGGCAGAGAGAGAGAGACAGGAATAGAGGAGAAGGAGAGGGAGGTAATGAGGGAGATGGAAGGGAAGCAGAGGGCCACGATGCAGCAGGCGATACAGGGAAACGGAAGCTGTGGATGTGCAGAAGCCAGGAGACGGAGGGAAACGGAGCTCAGTGATGGGAACAGGTGAAGCTACATCATGAAAATAGCACAAGGACTAGATGAGCAGCGTGGTTCACTCCCGAGGGAGTGACTCCTGGAGGTTTTTTGAGTTTTTTTTTTTTTTTAATTATGGTAAGGCACCATAACATAAAATTTACTACCTTAATTATTTTTTAAGTGAACATTTCTCTTAGGGCTTGTACTTTTCCTCGCTTCCACATGAGGCACAGCAAATCAGTGTCCAAAGCATCTGGAGGGACCCCTGTTTCTGAAGGACCCCAGCCCGAGCATGGGGAGTGGGGTGAGAACACAGGCGCTGAAGCTAAGGAGACCTGAGTTCAAATCCTCATTCTGCAACTTGCTGCCAAAGCAATCGTGGGATGGTGATTAGAACTGGTGAGCCTCAATGTCTTCGTCTGTATGATGGGGAAGCAGAATGACGTGGGGACTAAGAGACACAACCAGGTCACGCTCCGGTGCTTACAGAAATGGAGTCTCAGGCACATTTCCTCACCTCCCTGGGCCTGTTTCCTCGTCTGCAAAAGTGCAAAATAGTAGCCCCTTCCTTGTTGCATGATACAAGGATAAATGCGATTACCTTTGCAATATTCCTAACAGAGTAAATTCTTACTGGTTGGGAGCTATAACATTTTCAGTAGTTTTAACTTTGGCTAAAACAACCAAAATGGTGGTGTTAGGACACTGCCATAGGTTGCTTTTGTGGTTGTGGTTGTTTCTGATTTTTTTTTTTTAGGACCTTGGCTAATTTTATTGAATTATTTATTTTGTCTCATAACAATGTCTGTGTGACAATTATCCTGAAGGGTTTATTTTAGTTGGGGTTTTGGGTTTGTTTTTTTTTTACTTTTTTTTTCTTTTTTTTCTTTTTTTCTTTCTTTCTTTTTTTTTTTTTTTTTTTTTTTTTTGGCCAGGGCTGGGTTTGAACCCACCACCTCCAGCATATGGGACCGGCGCCCTACTCCTTGAGCCACAGGCGCCACCCTTTTCTTTCTTTTTTTTTGAGACAAGATCTAGCTGTGTTGCCCAGAGGTTTGCCGTGTTAGTAGAAAGGAATAAGGCTAAGATGTAAATTCCTAGGGAGCAGGTCGGAATCTCCCTGCTCCTTCCAGAAAAAGATACCATCCTCCATGAGTGAAAAGGCCTTGGTGCAAACTAAACACCGTCCTCCCCCTGCAGCTGCTGAGGGCCAAGTCCAGGATTTAGATGGAAGCTTCCGCCTGCATGTCCTGGTGGGGGCTCCTCATGGTCCTGGATTTCAGAGCAATAAATAAAGCTCACAGGCAACAGACCTGGTAGGGGCAGCCTTCTGGCAGAGCAGCGGGGTGGTGGGGACTAATGGGCCACTGCGGGGGTCTGTGTTTGCATTTCTGCGCCTGCTATAACGAGCCACAAATGCCTTCCTGGCATCCTAGGCCTTCCCCCTTGCACCTCACCCCAACTGCCTGAGTTTTTCTTTCTTTTTCACTGGCCTGTCACAGTCCATCTCCCTATGTCACCGGCCACACCACCTCCCAGCCTCCCCTCTAGCTGTCATTCTCTGTCCTTCTGTTCTTCTTTCTCTCTGTCTCCTCCTTGTCTGGTGTTCTCTCTCTCTCTTTCTCTCTCTCTCTCTCTCTCTCTCGTTCTCTCTCTCGGCTCCTCTCTCTTTTTTTTTGAGACAGGGTCTTAGTCTTGCCCTTGGTAGCGTCCCGTGGTGTCACAGCTCACAACAACCTCCAACTCTTGGGCTTAAGCGATTCTCTTGCCTCAGCCTCCCGAGTGCTGGGACTACAGGCGCCAGCCACAACGCCCGGCTATTTTTTGTTGCAGTTGTCATTTAGCAAGCTGGAACCTATCAGCCTCGGCCAGCGGCCTAACCACTGCGCAACGGGCACCGAGCCTATCTCTTTCCTCCTCTGTCTCTCTTTCTCTCTATTCTTCTCTGCCTCCCCCTCTCCCTGTCCCTCACTGTCTCTATCTCCCCCATCTCTGTCTCTATCCCTCTCTCCTTCTTTCTCCTCCCTCTCTCTGGTGCCTTTCTGCTGCTCCCTCCCTCTGTCTCCCTGAAGCTCTGTTTATCTCTCTCCATCTCCCGTAGCTGGTGTCTCTCTGGGTCTTTCTGCCTCTGGCTCTGTTGCGTGTTTCTCTATATAGCTCTCTGTCTCTTTTGCTTTACTTCTTGGTCATTCTCTCTGTTTTCCTATCTCTCCCTGCGTCTCTCTCTCAGGCCAGGAGAGAGGACAGGTGTGTACTCTGGTCTGGCAAACCCCCTGCCCCGGGGCCTTCCATCGGAGCCAGGGCTGACTCAGCCACTGGCACCTGGGCCTGAAGGAGTGCTGAGTGAGGGAAAGGCTGCTCCAAGATCTTCCCAGGCTGTGGTCACCTTCCCTCTGCCATCACTGCGGGGGTGGACAGTGCAAGAATTCGAGAGGCTGCCAAGCCCTGTGTCTGTCCTTCCCAGCCAGATGGGTCGTTGGGAGGGGGACCGAGCCCTGCAGTGCTGGGGCTTCCCTGTTCCCTCTCCTCCATGAGCTCAGCTCTGGCTTCTTCAGGGACAGCAGGAGGTGTAAGAAGGAGGAGCTTCATTCACAGAGACCTGGGAGTCAGGAGTTGAGGGGTACTTCACCTACCCATGATGTGACCTCACACAAGGTGACCTCTCACCGTCTCTGTTCCTTGAGCTCTTGTCAGTAAAATGAGGCTCTTTAGCAAATGCTTAAGAACGTGGATCTGGGACTGTCACATCCAGTTGAGTCTCAACTCCTCCCAGGGCTGAGGATTAACCGGGACACTTCTGCATAGCCACGTCAGTTATTCACATATGGAAATAATTCCCTATGAGTTGCAGTCATTTCCCTGAGCCCTCAAACTTACCACCCACTCCAACTCCAGCGCCTCCTCCTTCTAAACCCCTCCAAATTAGAAGCTAAAACCTAAATACCTGACACAGCCAAGGGTTTCCTTGATCTTTTCATGGATGTTGCTTCTCAGGTTGTTAAAAATTTTTTTTTTTTTTTACTCAGCCTCATACACTGGAGCTGGAGGGTTCGAATCTAGTCCAGGCCTGCAACACAGCAATGAGAACTAGAACCAAAAATAGTCGGGTGTTGTGGCAGGTGCCTGTAGTCCCAGCTACTTTGGAGGCTGAGGCAAGAGGATTGCTTAAGCCCAAGAGTTTGAGGTTGCTGTGAGCTGTGTGACGCCACGGCACTCTCTCAAGGGCGATAAAGTGAGACTCTGTCTCTACAAAAAAAGAAAAACGACAACAATGGTAATACTAACACTTAATGGGTATTTGCTCCATGCCAGACGCTGTTCTATAAGTGCTTCAATGGTAGTAACTTTTTTAATCCTCACACCTACTCTTTAAACAGGTACTATTATTACAACTATATTACTGAAAAGCAAGAGAAAGATTCTGAAGAAATGAGATTGTAGAAGAGAAAAAAAACACTCCCCAAATGCTATGGGCCAATGCAACACCCTTGAATGTAACTAATGGCTAAGGGAGAAATTTTACCTTCCCCTCCCTCAAAAACTTCATATGTTCAAGTCTTAACTCATAGTACCTCAGAAGATAACTGTATTTATAGATAGGATCTTTATAGAGGAATTAAGTTAACTCAAGGTCATAGGGCCCTGATCCAGGTTGACTGGTGTCTTGGGAAGAAGAGAAGATGATTTGAACACAATTGAGAGCAGACAGTCACCTACAAGTCGGGAAGAAAAAGGCTGGGAAAGGCCCTTTCCTCACAGCTCTCAGAGGGTATCCACCCTGCTAATGCTTTGATCTTGGACTTGTGGACCCAAAAATGGTGAAAAAAAAAAATTTCTTTGGCTTAAGGTCCCCAGGTTATGGCACTTTGTTATGTCAGCCCTAGAATTCCAGTGCAATAGTTGAAAACATGTCACCTCTATCCTGGAAGTGCAAGAGGAACGAGAAGGGAGCCTTCATCTTCTTTCTCCAAGAGGTCAACACCTGGTGTGCTGTTTGGCCTCTTCAGCTTAGCCCTAAGACCCTTTGGCTTAGCCTGTGAGCCATGAAAGCAAAAATCCCCACAATGTGGTCAGCATGTTAAACTTTGGTCATGGATGTGACTTCTGTCCATGATTCCTTCTATGTAAGTCTGTTAGTACTTAGCGTGTTTAACACTCAAGCCCATAGCTCATCAACAAATATTTATGGAGCCTCTACCCTGGGCCAGGCACTGCATCTTAGGGAAAGGTGTCTGCTTACCTTCGTTTAACAGTCTATGGTAGACATAGGTAGTCATTTCCAGACACACAGGAGACCAGCCCACTTGTGACCAGAAGAGGTCATGTGACTAGTTCTGATCCATGACAGAGGAGCAATAACGGGTGACTCTTGGGTGACCAATCACTTAATTGCTGCTGCAAGACCCTTCAGGCCACTTACCTCGTCCTAAGTGTCACAGGACTGCTGGGAGCCTGTCATTGAAAAGGCCGTGTGGGCAAGGAATAAACGTATTTTAAATAACTAAAATCAGCTGTGATTTGTTCCAGGAGCATAACTTATCCTGAAAGTCAGCATCTAATGATGACCACATATAAATATTTTATTTCTTGCATGACATATGGTTGAGTTGTTGAAGGTGTTTTAGGTTTTGGGTTTTACTGGGGGTAGGGGAAGGCTATTTTTGTCATTTATCTCTGGCAAGGGCTACGTTTACCAAGTTCTTACTATGTACCAGACACTATGCTTTATGTTCACGATCTCAGTGAATCCTCTATGGTAAAGAATGCTTTCCTTTATTCATTCATGCCATAAATACTTATTGAGTGTGGACAAGGAGCTAGGAGGCACTGAGAAGAGAAAGGCAAAGGAGATACATGGAGTTGATCTTAAACTTGTGGAGCTTACAGTGCAGTGTGGGACAGGAAGTTGGGCAGATGTAACCAAATCATCTAAGAAAAACGTACACCCATGGAAACTGCAGGTGGGTCTCTTAAAGAATAGCTCAGACCTATGAGCAAGTATAAACTAACAAGGGAATCTGACTCAGACTGAGTTATTGAAGGTGACAGATTAGAGAAAGTTTCCCTGAAAAATGGTCCAAAGAATGAAGTAGGACAAGTCCTAGGCTAACAGCATTATCATTTCTTTTACTGTGGAGAAGACTAATTTTCCTACCTACAGTGATGATTTGCAAGTGGCAGACCAGGATTTAAACCAAATTCTATCTAACTCCTAAGCCCAGCTCCCTTAACTACTGTACTATAGACATATGCTTCTATTCAGAGCAAGGTGAGTTCCGCAGTATTTGCAAAAAATTATTTAGATTTGTAAGCACGATCCTCAGCAGTGGATACTTTAGTCTCCATCTTTTAAGCAAAACCGCAATTATTGGGTGTGAGGTATTTTTTTTCAATCACCGAGCTACGAGTATGTAGACATATTTTAAATGTTTGAATAAATATCCTGGAGGTGGAGTCAAATGTGCCCATTGCACAAGTCACTTAAAAAAGAAATAGAGAAAATGTAAATAACAAAAAGCAGAATCAGCTAAACTAGCAATAAAAACAGCAATTAGAATCAATTTTTGAGCCACAATCAAAAAGCTCTACCCCACACCCCACACATCACTTCAAAACAGATGATAAGTTAATTGCCAGCTCCTTGCAATTCATATTGTCTATCTTCCAAAGGAATTCTACAGCACAGCATATCAGTATGGATAATTACACCATGCTTAGAAAGCATTTTGTAAGTAAAATATTGTGGTTGGAAGGACAGGACAGTTGCTAGCAAAAATAAGGCGGGGAGGCAGAAGGTTGTAGGATGGAAGGAAAAGAAGAAAACTGGAAATCAAGATTCTTCCCACTGCCTTTCTGGACTCTGATTAAGCTTATTATATACACTCTCCTTTATTCTCATTTTTTTAGCAAAGCACAAAATCAAAAACCTTGCAGCATAGTTGTTTATCAGTTGGGGGTCTTTGGTAACAAGCAACAGAAACTGACTAAGGCAGAAGGGGGATTTATTAAAAAGTGCTCATTAGTGGGAAGACTGAAAAATGCTAAGATTTAAACAGACAGATGCTTCTGCTAGAAGAAATTGTTCCTCATTCTCACCTAAGTCTCCCCCTCGTAACTCCCCAGTTGGATTGAACTGGCAGCCACAGAACACGTCCCTGGGGAGCTCGTGTTCTTGGGCTCAGAATTCCATATCCCACCCCGATCTGCTCCAGAACATTGAGGTGCAGCAGAGATGTCCAAGGACTCTGAATTTCTGAAGCAGAAGGGCAGGACCCACAGGGCCATGTTGGGGTGGAGAGAGAATTCCTCCAAAAGGTAGTTTGGGTTTTTCTTAGAAAAGGGGGAAGAAAAAACAGGTGGAGAGGAAAGGAAGGGATGAGAAAGGAGCGGAGGGAAGGGAAGGGGAGGGAAGACGAGGGGGAGGAGAAAGCAGGTGAGGTTACTTCCACCTGCTAGTACATTTTATGGAGGATGAAATGAAGGCTCAAAGAGGTTTAACAGTGCACCTGCACAGCCAGGAGTCACCCCTAGGTAAATACAGTATGCTTCTCACTACTTCACATGGGCAGGCTCACAACGTGGGGAGCGTCCCTGGGGAGCTCATGAGCACCCTGCATCTCTTTCTCTGAAAATCAAACATGAATACAGACACCTGTCTTAGTGACCATGCTCTGTGCTGAAAACACAGATGTGGGCCAGGTTTTCATAAGCCCCTCCCCCACAGAGTTCACACTTTGGCCAGAAAGAGCCTCTTATGGGAAACACGTGAGTTCCACCAATGTAAGGATGGCATGAGAAGGTTATAAAGAGGAGACTTCCCCTTGCTGCATCAGGAGGGGGCTCCCACAGTAGTAACCATCCCAGTCAAGCTAAGCCCATAGATAAATTATTCCATGCTGTGCCCTTAATCTTTCCGTCTTCCTCCCTTTTCCACCAGCTCATATCATGAACCCCCATATGTCCCCAGCCAATCCTTGGCTGTTTTTATTTGCCACTTAAACACTACAGTCATGCAGCATGACCTTATATATATCCAGAACCCAGAAGTGCCTCACCCGGGTAGTAGGGAGCAGGCACCTTCTACACCACTGGGGCAGGGTGATGGCCTGAATGGGTCTTGATTTTTAGGAGGGCAATTGGCAACCCTGTGTCAAGAATGTTAAATATGCACGCCCTTGTACCCCACCGTTGCAATTCCAGGAATATATCCTAAGGAAACAATGAATTATTTCAATGCCCAAAGCAGCGCTGTTTGTGGAACCAAAAATCAGAGACACCCTAAATGTAGGAGAATGTAAGAAAATGGATAGTAACCGTGGCTAACTTATGGAGACTGACTCTATTTCAGGTATTGTGCCCATCCCATGTGTGGTGATAAGGAAAATGCACCTCCAGCTACAAAGAGTATAATTGACTGCGAGCCAAGAGCCCCTTGAGAATCTATCACTGCTTTTGCATCGAGGCCACGCTTCCTGTGGACTGCATCCAACCAGCGTTTGAGAGCAGCAGGGATACCCAGACGGGCCCATTCCTGGACGATGTGAGATTCCTCTAACAGCTAGCTTCGGTTGATGGCCTTGTGAAACTTTCTTTCACCCAACCTTTCATCCCTCTCTCTTTCACTGTGGCCTGAAGGCTCCTCCAGGCTTCCCAAGCTCCCTCACCATTTTCTTTCACAAGCATTTCCCCTAATAAAATCCTTGCCTAATTGATCCTGTCTTGGTGTCTGCTTCTCAGAAAACTGGGCCTAACACAGGTGAGGCCAAAAGTGGTCCAGGAAAACAGGCAGTAAAACGGGGCTTTACTGACTCATCCACCACCCAGCAGGTGAAGGAGATGACGTCCTAGTTGGCAGATGGAGCATTGTGGCTGAATCGTTAGACATTTTACTGACAGCAACATGGGAAAATGTCCCAGTGGGAGGAAATGTTGCAGCAAGTGTAGTGATAGAGGCAATTGGAAAATATGGGGCCAGCAGTGCTCTAAAAAGTCAGTGGAGTTGGCTGGTTGCTACCTCGTTATATTGACGCCCTGCAGAAGGATAATGAAGGACTAAAGGCTGTTATCAAACAATTAACGGCAAAATGAGGACTGGAGCGCCTCTGTGGCAGCTAAAGAAGAGGCCCTCGTGTTCTGCAGTGGAGGGGAAACAGAGCTGGGGGGCAGACTGATGACCTAACTGTTGGAATTGCAGTGCTCCAGCCACATCTGAGTGCTCAGCCAAGGTGGCCAAGGTATGTCTGAGTGCTCAAGGTATGGAAAAATTCAAGATTCTGAAACACGAGACAGAGATACCTTGATGTCTGCCCCTGATGATATGGATTCCTCAACGTCCTCCACCCCCCTGGGCTCTGTGAGTTGGGGCAGAGGCAGCTGCTCCTCCACAGTAAGAGCTTCACTGCGCCACAAGGGGCTACAGACACTTCCCCCTAACAAAGAAGCGGCACCTCCCACAAGAGCTGCCGTCACTTTCTCTCCTGGGTGCCAGGTCGATAACTAGGACTCAATCCCAGAACAACCTGGCTGGACTCACACTAGGTCCAGTAAAAGAGAAAAGAAAACTATACATCTAAGGAATTTAAAGAATTATCTAGCATATATGGCCATGTTGCTTCCCCAAGATCACCCCCCAATTGGTGTCTGAACATGGCAGAGATACTAAGATAGGCCTGTTTCCCAGAAGACATCGAACTCCTGTGATTGATAAGGACACAGAGACAGAAATGGAGAGATATAAGCTCAATCTTTTATAAAAAAAAAAAAAAATCTACATTTACAGACACACATGCCCAAAAAGACAGGAATCCAAAAGAAATTAGTGAGAATATATAGAAGGCATTTTCCAGAATGTTTGTTCTTTATTCATAATAGCTAAAAACTGGAAATAACTCAATGTTCACCAATGGATAAATACATGTGGCATGAGATACAGTGGAATATTATACTGTGGAAAATTAGTGGAAAAAGAATATAGCTATGTGCAATAAGACAGATTTATCTCACAAATAGAACGTTGAATAAAAGAAACTAGGCCCACACAGGTTATTCTGTATGAATCCATTTACAGTAAGTTAAATCATCAAAAGTCTATTGGAAGAGGAACCAGAATACAGGCAGTCCCCAGGTCACAAATGAGGTAGGTTATGTAGATTCGTTCTTCAGTTGAATTTATATGTAACCTGAAACAGGTGCATTTACCTATTACTTGTAATAGTACCTCCATTCATAAGTGGGAGTCATATGCCAGTCAGATGGTTTGTAACTTGGGAACTTATTATAATAACCTCCATTCAAAAGTGTGAGTTGTACATAAGTCAGATGTTTGTAAATCAGGGACTGTCTGTAATAGTACCCTGATACCAGGGAGGTAAGGTTGTGAGTATTGACTGGAGAAGGGCATGAAAGAATATTTACTGGGAATACTCTTTTTATCTTGATCTAAGTGGTGGATAATGAACACATAAGTAAAAATTCACTTTAAGTTGGGTACTTAAAATCCACATACTTTATCATATGATTGTTATACTTCAATAAGAAGCTTAAAATTTCACAAGAAGAAAATACACCAAAATGTTCATTGGCTATCTCTGCTTGATGGGGTAAAGGAGAATTTATGGTTCTTGCATTACAATTGTCTACATTTCTGCATAGGGAATATTTGTTAGAAAGCAAAAACAGCAAAAGTTATTCTTTACAAGGTAAATATACCGTGGGGCAACTTCGCTCTGATGTCAGATGCCAGGCACTTTGCATGCAAAACTGGTTATCACCAACATCTTCATCCTGGTCTGGACCAGTTCACCACAATCCTAAAGCAATAAAAGCATTAGCCACATAGTTGAGTAACTCTCCTCCCAGTAATGTTCTCTGGAAATTAAAATTTGAGTCTATAATTTGGAACTCCAAAGCTATGGTACTTTAAGAATTTAGCCCCACTGCATATTGTTTCTTTTTTTTTTTTTTTTATAGTTTTTTTTTGGCCAGGGCTGGGTTTGAACCTACCACCTCCGGCATGTGGGACCGGCGCCCTACTCCTTGAGCCACATGCGCCACCCTGCATATTGTTTCTTGAAATGAACCAGCAATGCCTCAGATCAAAGCACAATTACAGACCTGTACACGTAAAGCCATGATAATGTCTGGCCAACTGCCTCGATGGTGCTCAAATTTTAATAGTTGTTTTCTGATCCTGAAGTTACTCATGCTTTTGTTGCCCCTTAATGACTATTCTTGGCAAACAAATTTTGTGCCTTACAATTAGTGATTTTCTTCCTAATTATGGCCTTTTTTCAATTTTCACATGAAATGACAAAAAATTCATGTTTTGCCCTAGAACTAGCTTATTAGTTAATGAAAACTCGTCTAATAGCAGCCTTTTAGATACCCTGTCAAAATCAAAAGCAGTATTCAGAGAGAGAGGTTGCTTTCATATGAACATTCAAAATTAATTTCTGGGTAGGGGCTGGAAATGAAATGTAGGAGGCATAATTTCTTCCAAAAAGATTAAAATAGATATTCTTTCTGCAGTCCGTGGAATTTAAAATTGTTAAATTAATATCTCTCTCTCCCCCTCCCTTGTTCACTTCCTCCTCTCTCTCCACGCCTCCTCTGTTTTACCCTGATTTGTACCTTTTTCTTAGCCCCTGACGTATACTCATCCCCTGAGATTTAAACTGGAAAATAGGGAAGGATCAATCTCCGGAGTTAGGATCTGCTCATTTCAATATTTCTATATAATCGACTATCAGGGTACCTAAATCTCTACCTAGGGTTAGATTATCTAATTTCCACTCTCCACCCCCCGCCAAGACATATTTGGTATGCTGCTTTCATTGGCAAGGACACACTGACCTAAGACAAATCTCCTTCCTACCTGTTCTTCGGTTTTTAAACCATAAATATGGCACACTGGGAACAGAATCTAATATCATCCCCCCAAACAAGCATCCCTGTTCTCTCTGGCAGATGCAGTCTGGTTCACTTGGCTGGGTCTGTTAATAACACGGAAAGAAAGCGAACTTTATCAAAAAGAAGTGACTCATTTTCCTCATCCGGTAAAATCCATAAAAGATTTAGGCACGACCCAAACAATTTGCATCTGAAATATTCATGCCCCAGTCCCAGCCCTGAAATGACATTTAAATTGTGTCTGGGGAATCTGTTGTGAGCTAACTGTCATGGCCCACTTCGAAGGGCTTCAAAGACTAGGAGAGAGAGAGAGGAATATGCAGACCTGTTTTCCATTTCAGAGATTTACGAGGTAGCAAATGAAATTCGCTCCTGGTCTCAGATGCCCTCCTGAGAGAAGAAACTCTGTCCGAATCCGATAAATAAGGCACTCTGTGTCAGCAAGGACTATGGTAGATGATATTAATGTTCGGGTGATGCTGGGTCTTCTCCAAAAGGTTCTTTTATTATTATTATTATTATTACTATTGTTGGGGATTTATCCAGGGTACATTGATTGCTTTTGTTAGATAAGGACCCTCCTGTAGTTGTGTTTCACCCCAAAATGTGTACCACACTCCCTGACCGGGGCATGAATATTTCAGATGCAAATTGTTTGGGTCGTGCCTAAATCTTTTATGGATTTTACCACACTCCCTGACCCACCTTCCTTCCCTCCCCAGCCCCCACCCCCCACTGTGTACTAGGACCTTAATTGTCCTCATATCAGAATTGAGTACATAGGATTCTTTTTTTTTGAAACAGAGTCTCACTATGTCACCCTGGGTAGAGTGCCGTGGCATCACAGCTCACAGCAACCTCCATCTCTTGGGCTTAAGCAATTCTCTTGCCTCACCCTCCCAAGTAGCTGGGACTACAGGCACCCGCCTCAACGCCTGGCTATTTTTTTCATTGCAGTTGTCACTGTTGTTTGGCAGGCCCAGGCTGAGTTCAAACCAGCCAGCTCTGGTGCATATGGCTGGCGCCCTAGCCAGTACACAGGATTCTTGTTTCTCCATTCTTGTGATGCTTTACTAAGAATAATGTGCTCCACATCCATCCAGGTTAAAACAAAAGATGTAAAGTCTCCATCTTTTTTAGTGGCTGCATAGTATTCCATGGTATACATATACCACAGCTTGTCAGGTTCTTTCAAAGCAGAGTTTCTCCACCTCAGAACTATTGACATTTGGTGATGGCTAATCCTTTACAATGGGGGACTACTCTGCACATTGTGGGGTGTTTAGCAGCACCCCTGGCCTCTATCCTCTAGACACCAGGAGCACTCACACCCCCATTGTGCCAACCAAAACCTGTCTCTAAACATGGCTGAATATCCTCTGGGAGGGAGGGCTAGTGGGGAAGAAAACAAAATCTCCTTGGGTTGAGACCCAGTTTCAAAGGCAAAGAACCCTTGTCTCTGCTTCATGCTAAACTGAATGAGTTGACTTTTTTCTTTTGGCTTTTTTGTTGAAGTATAGCATGCATATAGAAAAGGCTATGAATTTTAGGTACATGAGTTATAGCTCAATCAACCTGGACATTTCTACACTACCAGAACCCAAGTCAAGAAATAGGACATTGCCGGCTCCTACAGACACCTGCTGTGAGCTTCCTTGTGGGGACACCCTCCTACGCCCATATGGGACAACCATTCTCCTGGCTCCTTACAGCACAGCTGAGCTTTGGCCAGGCCACTTTTTACATAAGAACTATGTCACCTTCCTGAGGCTGTCATTCATGAAACAAAAATAAAAAGCTGGTTCTAGGCACTATTTCATTTTAAACATTAGGGATAATGCCCTCTTGGAGCTTCCATTCTCAGGAAAGACAAGCATCAAACAGGTTAACAAATAAAATTACCAAGACACTTCCAAACTGTAATACACACAAGGAGAGAGGTTTTGCAAAGTCATGTATTAAGGAGTAGGCCAAGAGGGGAACCACTCAAGATAAGCAGATCAAGGAAGATTTTTATGAGGAGCTAATATCTGGGTTACAACATGGAGAATGACAAGAAAGCAAGTATGTGAAGAATGGGGAGAAGAATAGTTCATGTGGGGAAGGCCACAAGGAAAAGACTGGAAGGAGGAGGGAACATGATGTGTTTACGAAGGATAAAGGGGTCCAGTGTGGCCGGACCATGGTGAGCAGACTCAGGAGCAGCAAGGGAGGATGTTGGAAAGGCGGGTGGGAGCTAGATCTCCAGGCCTTGCAGGCACAGCTAGGAGGCTGACGTTTATCCAGGGTGTAATGGAAAAAAATTATAAGGGCTGAGGAAGGGGGTGACACAATCTGGATCATATATTAGCAAAAAGAAACACAAAGGAAGCTAAATCACACTGGCCCAGCTCAGGAATGGCCCTTAAGCAAGTTGGACAGCTTGTGAAACACCCTAGCTAACTCTCCATCCTGCCTTTCTTCACATAGCTGTAATAAATCCTTGTTCGCTGGTCTCTTCCCTCTAGCATTTCAGGAGTCCCCAACCTTTTTCCTGGATCGTAACCACTGCCTCCTCTCCTCCCAAACAAAACACACCAATTCTGCATCCCATTTGCTGGGTGGATGGTTGGAGAATAATAAAATAATTGATGCTGAGACGTTAGTGGCTGTTGACACGCAGGTATTTTTTAGAATGATACATAATTGTTTTAAATTTCCATAGGTATGCATGTCCATATAGCAATAAATAAGAGGAGAAAAGACAACATAACTACAGCCCCATCAAGGCAGAAATTATCACTAATAGCACTTTAATGAATCTCTCTCTCTTTTTCTTTTTTTTTTTTAGAAAAGTAGGCAGAGAGAATTTTTTTAACCTGTGATGGTATGGCCTGATTAATAACATTTTGGGGGTTAAACATACACCCATGGCTCCCTTTTGGGTGGCTACAGTATTCTACTGTATGACAAAACAACAGTGCTTGCATTTAGACAAAGATTTTCCTCCCCCTAATCCACAGAAACAAAGTGACTGGAGTATCCAGCACTACCTATGGGCAACGTGAAGGAAGAGCAAATGAATAGGAAGCCTATTATTCCCTTTAATCACATTTTATGATTTTAGAAAAAGAAAAATAATTATAAAATTCCTAAATTATGATATCTTTTTTTTTAAATGACTCAATAGGCTAATGGACTGGTCTACAATAGGGGTACACCATTCAGTGTGTAAGAGGTAGGGACCCTTCTTCAACCAATTTCTTATTCAAAAAGACCCTGTGTTATCCACATCTTGGGAAGTCAACTCATTCATTATTTGCCAACCATTTAGTGAGCACCTACTGTTTGCCAACCACTACTCTAGGAGTCTGGAGTATGTCAATGAACAAAACAGAAAAACATCTCTTCACTCATAGGGTTTACCTTTTTGCAGTGGGACACATGACAATAAGTAAATTAATTGGCATGTTAGGTAATACGTGCTATCCAAGAAAGAAAGGGTAGATAGAACAGAGCTAGAAGGAGCAAGAATGGTAAGAACGTGGAGTGGAAGCAGGTCACCGTGTTGAAATAGCAACATTTGAGCAAAGAATTAAAGGATGTGAGTGAGGGAGGAAGTGAAGAGGAAACTGGAAGTCCTCCCATCAGAGGAAATATGAATGCAAAGAACCCGAGATGAGAGAGCACATGGCTTGTGGCTGGAACAGTGAGTGAGGAAAGCTTAAAAGGGAAGACCAGGGAGGATGGTGGAGCCAGATCCCAGAGAGCCTTGCAGACCATTGTAACAAATTTAGCTCTTACTATGGTCAAAATGAAAAGGCTCTGAGGCAAAGGAATAACCTGATCTCACATTTTAACAGGGTTAATGGTTGCTATGTTGGGAATAGATTGAGTAGGGATAGGGCAGAAGCAAGTTATCCAAGTGAAAGATTATGGTAGCCAAGGTCAAGGGAGGTGGAAAAGTGGTTGAACTTTAGATATATTTTGAAAGAAAAGTTGAACAGGATTTCCTGCCAGATTGGACATGGGATACAAAGAAAAGAGAATTTTTTTAATTTTTAATTTTAATTGTTATGAATACATAATAATCACATATATAGATTTTTTGATACAGGGTATCAATCAGGGTCATTGGGGGTATCCATCAGCTCAAGCGTTTGTCATTTCTTTGTGTTAGGAACGTTTAAAAATATATATTTTAAAGCTTACTATAACTTACTGCTGACTATAATCACTTTGTTTTCCAATCAAATATTGTTCTTTCTTATCTAACTGTATTTTTGCACCCATTAATCATCCTCACTTTGTGCCCTCCCGCCTTGCTACCTTTCCCAACCTCAGGTAACTATCACTTTACTCTTTCTTCATGAAATCAATTGTTTTAATATTTAGCTCCCACATAAGTCAGAACATGCAAGACTTGTCTTTCTATATTTGGATTATTTCATTTAATGCAATGTCCTCCAGTTCCATCCACATTGTTGCAAATAACAGATTTTCATTCTATTTTATGGCTGAATAATATTCTATTGTGTATATGTCCACATTTTCTATATCCATTCACCTACCAATGGACACTTAGGTTGATTCCAAACATTGGCTTTTGTCAATAGTGCTGCAATAAACGTGGGAGTGCAGATACCCTTTGAGATACTGATTTTCTTTCTTTTGGAGATGAACCTAGCAGTGGTATTTCTGGGTCATATAGTAGTTCTTTGGAGGGTTTTTTTAGGAACATTCTTATTTGACCTGATTATTTGCAAGGAGGAGTTGCCATCCACTAACATGAGGAAGTGAGAGTAAATTTAGGTGGAGAGGGAGATCAGAAGTTTGGTTTTAGACATGTTGAGCTTGAGGTGTGTCTACTGACATCCAAACAAGTTTAGAAATATAGCTCTGGCATTCAGGAGAGAGGTTCAAACTGGAGAAATACGTTGGAATCATCAGCACAGAGATGACATGAGACGAGATGAGATCAAGACAGAGAATATAGACAAAGAGGAGAAGAGGATCAAACACTCACATCACTGCCCTTCCACAGAAAAGAGTTTGGAGAGAAAAAAAAAAAAAAGAGTTTGGAGAGAAGAGGAGCCAGCCAAGGGCACTGAGAAATATCAGTGAGTGACATAAGAGGAAATCAGGGCAGCACAGTAACCTAGAAGTCACAAAAGAAGGGTGTCAGCAACTGTGTCAAGTACAGCCAGTGGGTCAAGCAACCATGAAAGCCAAAGTGGAGGTTGCAGAGGCATTTTCAGTGTAATAACGGGGACTAAAGCCTAACTGGAGTGAGGTTTCTGAAAATGGAAAAGGAAGAACTACAAATAGGGAACATACAAAATTCTTTAAGATTTGATACAAAAAAAATAAAAGGAGTGAAGGGATAGCTGGTAGAGAAACTAGAGTCAAGAAAAAAGACATGCGTGTGTGTGTGTTTAAAATATTTTATTTTGGAATAGTTTTAGATTTACAGGATTATTTTGAAGCTAGGACAGAGTTATCAGATATTTGACACTCGGTTTCCCTGTTACTACTGTCTTATATTAATATGGTACATTTGTCCCAATTCATGAACCAACATTGATATGATATTATTAACCGCACTCCATAGTTTCTTCAGATTTCCTCCATATTCTTCTAATGTACTATTTCTAGTACAGGATACCATGATACATTCAGTGATAACATTCTTTAGGCTCCTCTTGGTTGTGACAGTTTCTCAGACTTCGCTTGTTTTTTTATGGCTTTGACAGTTTTGAGGACTATCGGCTGAGTATTTTGTAGAATGTCCTTCATTTTGGATATATCTTATGTTTTTCTTATGATTTTAGACTGAAGTGAGGTAATGTGTTTTGGGAAAGAAGACCACAGGGGTAAAGTGCTAATCTCATCCCATGGTAGCAGGACACATCATACTATCAATATGACTTGTCACTGTTTTTTTATTCTTTTGAGGAAATCTCACTCTTTCTTTATTCTTTTCTTCCCCAACTGTACTGAGGTATACTTGACAAAATTTAAGGTGTACAATATGACACTTTGAGACAATTGCCACTATTGGTATTAACTGTGATCACCTGGTTTGAGGTGGCATTCATCAGATTTTCTCCCTGCAGTGTCTCCCCTTCCACATTCCACCCTTTGGAACAAAATCTCTGTGTGCAATCTACATTTGAGTGCAGAGTTAGTGATGCTCCACCTCCTTAAGGATGTAGTATCTACATAAATTATTTGTAATTCTTCTGCATGTGAGATTTTCCCTCTTATCTCCCATTTATTGATTTATTCGATTATTAATTTATATCACTATGGATTCATGAGTATCTGTTGTATATTGAGTTATAATTCAATACAACTTTACTTTTTTGTTCAAATTATCCCAGCTGCGGCCACCAGGAATTCTTTCACTTGGCCCCTGTATCCTTTTGACATACTCCAATAATTATGAAATGTTGTTGTTGTTGTTGTGTTTTACTACTTTTTTGCTTTCTAGCTATAAGATACTCCAGGTTCATCTTATATATTTCTCATCCCAGCCCTAAATCAGACATTGCTGCAAGGAGCCTAGCTCAAAGGGATGTTTTTAAGATAAAAGAAATATTAACCTGTTTACATAATAATGAGAATTATCTAAAAAGGAGACAACATCATTGTGTAGGAGGAAAGAATTGATGGAATGATGTCTCTAAATACCCACAGATGGGATTTAGTCATGGAGCAGAGAATATCTCTAGGTAGGAGCACAAATAGCTCACCTGTGGGCACAGGTGGGCAATCAGAGAGGGTGAGTAAAGATGCCAAATGTGGGGCGGTACCTATGGCTCAGTCGGTAAGGCACCGGCCCCATATACCGAGGGTGGCGGGTTCAAACCCAGCCCCGGCTGAACTGCAACCAAAAAATAGCCTGGCGTTGTGGCGGGCGCCTGTAGTCCCAGCTACTCGGGAGGCTGAGGCAAGAGAATCGCTTAAGCCCAGGAAGTTGGAGGTTGCTGTGAGCTGTGTGATGCCATGACACTCTACCGAGGGCCATAAAGTGAGACTCTGTCTCTACAAAAAAAAAAAAAACACAGTCAAAAAAAAAAAAAAAAAAGATGCCAAATGTGGAGAGAGGAGGATGAGGGACTCCGTGTGAGTTCTCTTCTGATTGTTTCATTTTTCCAGATGATCTATGAAGTACAGTCATCAGCTGAGAGTGATGGGAGGGGATGGGATTTGAGAAGAGAAGAGACTTGCATAACAGTTAAGAAAGTGGTATTTCCCCAAAATAATTAGAAATAGAACTACCATGCTATCCAGCAATCCCATTATTGCAGTGGTTCTCAACCTTCCTAATGCCGTGGCCTTTTAATACAGTTCCTGTGGGTCGCGACCCAAAGGTTGAGAACCACTGCACTATTGGTTATTTATCTGAAAGAATTAAAACCAGGATCTTAAAAAGATACTAATGCGCCAATCTAGGCTACATCACTAATCACACTAGCCAAAATGAGGAGACAATCTAAAT
This sequence comes from Nycticebus coucang, assembly GCF_027406575.1. NCBI lineage: Eukaryota > Metazoa > Chordata > Mammalia > Primates > Lorisidae > Nycticebus > Nycticebus coucang. The sequence goes on along the minus strand of NC_069791.1, from coordinate 93,458,397 downwards.
GGATAAAGGAAATATGGTGTATACATATATTGAAATATCATTCAGCCTTTAAAAAAGAAGGAAATCCTACAATATATAACAGCATGGATGAACTTTGAGGATGTTTTGCTTAGTAAAATAATCCAGTCACAAAAAGGCAAAAACTGCATGATTATATATGCAGACATATCGTAGTACCTTTACGAGGTACTTAGAGTAGTCAAATTCATAAAGACAGAAAATATTATAGAAGGATGGCTGCCAGGGGCTGAGGGAAGGGAGTTATGGGAAGTTGCTAATCAATAACATCTCAATCGTACAAGATAATTAAGTTCTAGATATATGCTATACAACATTATACCTATAGTTAACAATATTGTATGATACAATTAAACAGTTATTAAAAGGGTAGGTCTTGTATTAAATATTCTTATCACAATAAAAGGTTAAAGAAATAAAAAAGAGAAGATAAAATTGACTAGGAAAATGCCATGTGATTGCCTGGCAGTATTGAGGGTCCATTCAAAGTTCCTGGAAATGTCAGAGAAGTTTTGTACATTTCTTCAGACACACTTGGCTTCTAGAGGGCAGGTTCAAGGTAGGCAGAGTTGAACTGAACCAGGATTATGACTTGCCCAAGAACACAATGCAAGAGAGAGGAGTCAAGAGGGTAGGCAAGGGGGTTGTTATAATGACTGGCGATGGCTTTGAGTTGGAAAGGTAGGGAAGAGAGGATGTCTGGGAATGGATAAAGGGGATCAATGGTTTAGAGCTCCACACAATTAATGACAGGTAGAGAGAGGTGAAGAACACAAGCAAAGAACACTTTCACTCTGGCTCCACCCCTTCCAGGCTGCATGACTTTGGGCAAGCTACTAAACCTCCCTGTCTCCTCACTTACTAAAGAGCTATTGCCAGGTGCAGTGTCTTACTTCTTAATCCTAGCACACTCGGAAGCCAAGGCAGGAGGATTCCTTGAGACCACCAGGAGTTCGAGATCAGACTGACCAAGAGCAAGACCCCCACCTCTACTAAAAATAGAAAAATTAGCTGGGCAGGATAGCAAGCACCTGTAGTCCCAGTTATTCGGGAAGCTGAGGCAGGAGGATTGCTTGAGCCCAGGAGTTTGAGGTTCCAGTGAGCTATGTGATGCCACTGTACTCTACCCAGGTTGACAGAACAAGACAATTAAGTTAAAATTAAAATTAAGAACAGTCGGTTCGGCGCCTGTGGCTCAAACGGCTAAGGCACCAGTCACGTACACCTGAGCTGGCGGGTTCGAATCCAGCCCAGGCCCACCAAACAACAATGACGGCTGCAACCAAAAAATAGCTGGACGTTGTAGCAGGCGCCTGTAATCCCAGCTACTTGGGAGGCAGAGGCAGGAGAATCGCTTGAGCCCAGGAGTTGGAGGTTGCTGTGAGCTGTGATGCCACAGCACTCTACCCAGGGCAATTAAGAACAGTCTTAAGAGAGCCTGTCTCCTAGAGTGTTGTGGTAAGGACCAAATGAAATAATGTTGGTAAGAGTCTTAGAATACCAGTTCTCAAATGTGGTTCCTGGACCACCAGCATCAGTGTCACCCAGGAATGTGTTAGAGAAACAGATCCTCAGCCCGTTCCCCAGACACCTACCAAATCAGAAATTCTGGAGCTTTATTACTTTCGTTTTCATTATAATTAATATTAGTACTGTGAAATAGCTTTTTAGGGCAGCAATTTACTTAAGTAATAATAAATACCATTTATCAATCACTGATAAGTTTCCAAGCAATAAACTGAGCATTTTGTATACATTATTTTAGCTAATTGTGTCAATAATCTCAGAGGTAGTTTTTTTAATTATTCCTAATTTACAGATGATGAAACTCAGTGTGCTATAAATAGCAGTATGTAGAAAGATTAAGATTCAGACTTACTCTTTGGAACTTTAGTTTTAGTCTTCTCAACCAAGGGTAAAATAAATTTGTTATTACCAATAATAAAAATGATGTAATCAATGGTTTTGTGAATTTTGAAAAAATTTAAATGGCATTGTGAGTTTGAGAACCAAGGATGTACTAACCAATTAGAATTAGTTAAAAAGCATTTTTGTTTTCTTAATTTCACAATTGGGGGGGTGATTTAGGAGGGGCTTTGAGATAGAATCTCACTCTGTAGCCCTAGGTGGAAGGTCCTGGCATCATAGCTCACAGCAACTTCAAACTATTGGGCTCAGGAAGTCCTTTAGCCTCAGCCTCCACAGTAGCTGAAACTATAGACACCCGCCACAACATCCAGCTATTTTTTTTTTTATTTTTAGTAGCGATGGGGTCCCACTCTTGCTCAGGCTGATCTCGAACTCCTGAGCTCAAGCAATCTTCCCCATGAGCATCCCAGAGTGCTAGGATTACAGGTATAAGCCACCTTGCCTAGCCTTATATACTTTGTTTTAGTACAGATTGGTTGAAAAGCATTTTTAATCAATGGACATTAACAGTGGCATTGAGAAAGGCCTATCACATATTATGATGATGATGATGATAAAGCCTCCAATAAATCATCCAAAAACTTGATGACAAGCCAACTTTCATAGCGTCTTTTCTGAATCACAAAATACTATTTTTAACAAAAAGAATAACCTTTCAAATTTAATATATATGAAAAGGTTCTCAATGTCTCCAGTAAATTAAAGAAATAAAATACAAAGCAACACCTACCATTTTTCACTCAACAAAGATGAAACACCAAAATAATATGGGTAGAATTGTAGAAAATATTTTATCCATTGGCAATTAAGCAACATCTAAAATCCTTAGTCACCAAAATTTTATTTCTAGACCAAAATTATAGAACTGAAAGGAACTTTCTTATCAATATACTGATTAACTCCATCATTTTCCACATGAGGAAACTGAGGCACAAGGCACTACCCAAGATCACACCATGAAACACAGGTAAATTCTTTTTATCTTTCTTAAGATGTTCTCTAGAATATATGGTCCAGGAATTCCTAGTCCCCACATTTTATATCATTTGTCTTTAGGAAGAGTTCAAGATTCCTCATACGTAAAGTTTTACGTAACATGTTCACCAACTCTCTTCATTATCTTACAACTATTTAAAAAAAAAATACTGATCCACTGATTGACCAAATTGTTTTGACCAACAGTGTGATGGCAGAATTGAATCAGTCTTCTTCAAATTTCATGCCTTGTCTCTTTCACCTTTAGAAACAAAAAGTGATTGGCATATTAGTAGGCACCTGGAATGCACCTGGTACTTTGATGTTCCCAAAATCATAAGCTTCTGAAGTACAGTGATCCTATCTTGCTTTCTGTCTTCACCACCTTGGACCGTGCCTATTACCCAGCAAGGGCTCAATGAATTCAATAATTGACTGGAAAGAGAAGAAATAAACCAGCCACCAATAAATAGGACCTACTACTCTAGGAAGAGGTCAACATTTGCAATATTATTTTTAAAATTCTTGGAAGATACCCCCTACATGAAAAGTATGTATGAAAAACAGATTGAAAGTCAACATAATCCATATTTATGGCTCATGCCACTCACTCACCCCACATGCCAGGGCAGCTTTACCTTCTGTGGGGATGTCCTTGGACTCCAGTCCACCTGTCCATTTAATTCCATACCATAATTGCAGAACCTAAGAAGTTTCTTGTCCTTAAGTCAGAAAGTCAACCTTTATCAAGAAAAGCCTATTCTCCTCATGTGGGAAATGTCCTGGTAAATCCACTTTGTGGTGACCTAGAGTAGTAGGAGCAAGAAAATGAAATTCAATGTCTTGTTTTGATTCAGGCTCACAAGAGTGAGAAGTCACTATGGCTTCAAGCCAAATATGAGGGATCTGTCCCCATGACCCAGCTACTTCCTGCTAGGCCCCTCCTTCCAACACCGCCACATTGGGGATCAAATTTCAGTATGAATTTTGGTAGAGACAAGCAAATCACATCTAAACTGAGAGCATGCCGCTAGGATCTAAAAGCTATTTCCATCTCATCCAAGCCCTACAAACACCACCTACGAGAAGTAAGGGAAGCCTAGTTGAAATCCCCTTGAGTTGAACCCCAGATTTGTGTCTTCCTGGCTGCATGACCTCCATCAAATCATCACTTCTCTGAGCCCCCACTGACTCAGCACCAAAACAAGGATAATATAAGTACCTACCTTACAGGACTGCAGTGAGTCCTAACTGAGATAATGTGTGCAAATGTTCATAAATTGTCATTTGTACTGCCACTGCCCTAATCAGTCAACCATGAAAACTGTCCTCACTGCCTCTCTTCATCCCCACACTGATATGTTCAATCACTTTTTCCTCTCCTACCTTGAGGGCCGTCTTCTCCATAGCACCTCACTAACTCCACAGATTCCAAGCTTCGCACAATCCTTCTCTAACCACGCCGGTTAATGATAGTGATAATAATAATGTCAGCTAATATTTACTGAGGGTTTATAGCGTACGTGGCATTTGCTAAGCATGTCACATGTGCTATCTCCAATCCTCATACAACCCTGCATGCAATGTACCTTCCATTGTAGACTCCCTCTTGTAGATATAAAAACTGATTCTCACACCATTAATAAGTGATGAAGTTGTAATTCATGCCCAGACAATCTATATCCAGAGCCTTTTCTTTCATCCAATATTCCAGTATCTTCTCTCTCTCTTCAGAAAACCATATGTAGCGTGCCTGGGCCTCTAAGGTTCCATGTGATTTAATATTCAATCTTGAACTAGGATACTTAGGTTACCTTCCCTGTCCTGAGGTCTAACAGAGTGCATAGTCTGATGCCATATCCCTGGTAAATCCTTGCTAGCTGAATAATTTGAACCTCTTCCTCTCTATTGCCAGAAGCTATCAGTTTAAGAAACTACTGTCATTGAAAATGATCTCACTTCCCACCACTCTCCCTCTCCCTTCTTCTGATCGAGCCACACTTGACCTCTTTACTCTTCCTCAGACAGACCAGGAAATTTGCACTTGTTGATTTTGCTTTTGGTAATATTCTCCCCACAGATATCCACATGATCTACTATCTTGTTCCTTCAAGTCTTTGCCCAAAGGTCTCCTTCTCTGGGAAGCCTTCTCTTTCTGTTTACAACAGAAACCTCCTCCACTCCTTCCCTGCTTTCCTTACCTTTCTCTCCATTAAATTTATTACCTTCCAATACATGTAGAACTATCTACTTTTCTTTTTATGTTGTTCAATGTCTATCTCTCTCCACTAGAATTGAAATAGCAAGAAGGCCAAGATTGGAACCCCTACTCCAGTTCTCTTCCTAATGCACATATTAAATGCCAACTCCTGATTTCTGAGCACAGGTAATTTTGCCTGTTTTGTTCACTGTTTACTCCACAGCACTAAGAATATGACCTGGGATATAGCTGGTGCTTAATAAACATATGTTAAAAATACCTCTGTCCCTCGTTTGAACCTGCCACTTTTCACAGCAGAAATTCTACAGAGAAAAACGTGCTTTCTCTGGCAGCGCCCGTAGCTCAGTGGGTAGGGAACCAGCCACATACACCAAGCCTGGCAGGTTCAAACCCAGCCTGGGCCAGCTAAAACAACAATGACAACTGCAACAAAAAAATAGCTGGGTGGCGTGGCAGGCACCTGTAGTTCCAGCTACTTGGGAGGCTTAAGCAAAAGAATCGCTTAAGCCCAAGAGTTGGAGGTTGCTGTGAGCTGTGATGCCATGGCACTCTACTGATGTCAAGAGTAAGACTCTGTCTCAAAAAAAAAAAAAAAAAGAAAGAAAGAAAAGAAAAGAAAAAGAAAAATGTACTTTCTCTTCCACTTTCTGGGTCCTTCAAGTAGCCCAAAGAAAGAAACACTTTCCTTCCGCCAGCCCAGAAGGTACTGAGGAGGCCAGGAATAAATGTCTAACGAGGAGATAGAGGCCAAGTGGTCTTCACAGAGGGAGATAGAAATCGGCTGGAAAAGCTAGTTGGGGCTCAACCTGAATTGTACAGTATGCTACTGCAAGGTAGGAGTCTGTTTCTCCAAGAGAAATGCAGTCTAGAAAATGAACAGGCCTATAGTTTGAGGAATATTATCCCAACAGGAGCAAGCCCCCGCTTCAGTGATTAGCTCTCCTGGCTTTACCACCTGTTGAACAGGGACAAAAGAGCAAAGCCTTCAGACCGCACGTGACTTTACCTTGTACTTGGGCTTTCAAAGTTTAAAGTAGTGAGCTATTTTTTTTTTCCAGCCAACCATACAAGTGCCTTTCATTTGCAGCATGGTGCCTATTTCAGCTCAGAGTTGTCTAAAGCTTTAGAAACCTTTCCCTGCCATCAATGTCCCCAAAGTTCATGGAGGGTAAATGTAGTCTAACTCAAAAGGACATCTTTATCCTCACGAGAAAAGAGACTCTGATACCCACTGACCTCCTCTAATGGATGTCTCCAGGGACTCTTCTTTACTCTCCCGCCCTGGCAGAGTCAGGGCGTAGAAGGAGAACAGGCTTGGGAGTCCCAGCCTTGGCTTTTTTACTACCTCATCATTAGACATTTGGCAGGTTAATTAACTTCTCCAGGCCTCTGTTTCACAGAACGCTTATTACTGTGTAATGAGAAAGAAGTAATACATATGTATCAGATAAAGATGAAGCCACAAAAGTCAAACCCAGGTCTTGACCCCCTCCCACCAAGCCTGTGCCCTCCACCGTTACATTGCACTCTCTCCCCAATCACCTTTACCACCTGCTTCTTTTTTCCCCACCAAAAATTTTAGTTTCTCCTCTCTTGGACAAGAGAACTTCCCCCCCGCCAAGCCCAAGTTATGTGAATGATTTTGAAAAAAACAACACATTTTCTTCTTTGATGTTGTCGGAAATAATTGTCACGACTGCACATCATGCTTCTGATTTTTAAAAAAGACAAGCGCAAACATTATGTCTTCCGCGACTCGATTTACAAAACTTACATATGATATGAAACCAATGCCCAAGAAGGCATTGTGTCTGAAGAGTAAGAGTGTGTACGAGTCAGAACACAGCCCAAGCGCAGCTCAAAACGCTTTAAAAGTGGGGTATAGTAGCAAGAAGGAGGGGAGCGTAGATTGTGAAACATGTTCCTCTCTTGCAATGTCACTATTTTCTGGTTTAATTAGAATCAGATAGTGTGCAATATAATCATCACCTGATAACACAATTCCGTCAAACACGGAAGAGTAATATTCAAGTGACTGAAGCATGAACATAATTCACCTCAAGCGAGGGAGAGAAATTGTATTAGCAAATGCCGCCAGACCCACTAATTAATTTGCTATATTATGCATGACAGGAAACAGCATAGAACAGAAAAAAAAAAAGCTCGATTTCTCTGAGCTAGGGAGGGAGCAATGGACGTGCTTTCCCATAATTTATTTCTGCAATAGGTTCATTATTTGATCAAGGATTGGCTAAAAGGGGATTCCACAGGGCAGAACAGAAGCACAGCAATGAGCTGCTGGTACTTATGTAGTTAGCAGATGTCAGAATCACTCTGCCTCACCTCTTGCTATCTTCATTTAGAGAGCTTCTTTCTCCACAGAAGCACTCAACTGTACCCTGCTTCTCTACAAACCCAAGAAATGGGCAGATTAGCAGACATGTCCCTTGGCCAATTCACCAGTACAATTTGAGAGAGGCTTCCACTCTGTTACGCTTCCTTGTCTCCTGTTAATTATTGCACTTCTAACAAAGGCAAATAAAATAATATTGTCTTTAACTTAACTAATTAAGCTTTAATTGACAAAGAAAGTATATATTTATCAGACACTTGTTTTAAAATATGTATACGCTGGCTCAGCACCTGTAGCTCTGTGGTTAGGGTGCTGGCCACATACACCGAGACAGGCGGGTTCGAACCCAGCCTGGGTCTGCTAACAACGACAACTGCAACAAAAAAATAGCCAGGCATTGTGGTGGGCACCTGTAGTCCAGCTACTTGGGAGGCTGAGGCAAGAAAATCACTTAAGCCCAAAAGTTTAAGGTTGCTGTGAGCTGTGATGCCACAGCACTCCACCCAGGGTGACATAGTTAGACTCCGCCTCAAAAAAATGAATAAATAAATAAAATATGTATACCCTGTGGAATAGCTTGATTAAGCTAATTAGTATATGCATGACCTCACATACTTATTTTTTGTGGGGAGAATATTTAAGATCTACTCTCTCAGCAGTTATCAAGAATACAATACATTATTATTAACTATAGTTGCGCTATTGTACAATAGGTCTCTTGAACTTATTCTGCCTAATGGAAATTTGTATCTTTTGGCCAACATCTGTCCTAACAACCAGCCCCCAGCCCCTTCTACTCTCCACTTCTTTGAGTTCAACTTCTTTACATTCCATATATCAGTAAGATCATATGGAGTTTATTTTTCTGTGCCTGTCTTATTTCTCTTAAAATATAGTCCTCTAGATTCATCTATGTTGTTTCAAATGACAGTATTTCCTTCTTTCTTAAAGATGAATAATATTCCATTGTATGCATATGTGTGTGTGTTTATGCAACATTTTATCATTCAACCACTAATGGATGCTTAGGTTGATTCTATATCTTGGGTATTGTGAATGACACTACAGCGAACTTAAGAGTACAGATATCACTTTGATATACTTGTATCATTCCTTTGGGGTATATACCCAGCAGTGGGATTGCTGGATCATATGGTAGTTCTATTTTTAATTAGAACTCCATACTGTTTTAATTTACATTCCTAACAACAGTATGCAAGGGTTCAAGTTTTTCCACATCCTTGCCAACATTTATTTTCTTTTTCTTTTTGAAAATAGCCACTCTTACCTTGAAGGGACAGACTCTTGCAAGATTGAAAATTTAGTTACATCCTTCAATGTACATACTGACAATAATTTGGATTAAGATGATTAGTGCACACTTTCAAGTTATTTATCTAGAATCTTTCACATAGTCTTTAAAGCTAAAGACTGGATTCAGACAGACCTAGGCCTAACTCTTAACTCTGCCAGTGCATAATATTTGCCAGGTCACTTAGTGTCTTTAAACTTCATTCAGGTTTCTCATCTCCACACTGAAGGTGCAATGATTGTATTTATCATGTTACCAAGATAATGCTTATCAAGTGTTTTGTTGAATAACTGGCTACCTTGTCAGCCTGCTATTTTGCTGCTTCTGGACACAGCTGACCTGTCCTGGAGACCCCATTGGCATTATCACTTTCCACAAATGGAATAACCTATTCCCCCTTTGTTTGACATATTTCAGCAGAGACCATTTGGAGAATTTGCAGAAGATTTAAATGTAATGAAAGAAAGCACAGCATCACCAGTAACACCCAAGTAGTAAGATATTATATTTTATTCCAGGCACATCCATCATGACAATAAGCATAAATTATGTAAATACACATATTAAAAGACAGAGATTGACAGATTGGATTTTATGGGGTTTTTTAAAATTTCAGATTAATACATGGGTACAATCAGGTTACATTGTTTGTATTTGTTAGGTAAAAGTCCAAGTTGTAGTTAAGCCCTTCACCCAGGAGATGTGCCATATACCTCTACATTGCACCATTTAGGTGAAAGCTTACCAAACTCCCTCCCCTCCTCCTCTTTTTCCCCTCCCTCTTCTCCATCCCCTCAACTTGAGTTTAATTGCAGGGCTTTTTTTTCCGTCTATGGGCTTATAGTTGTTCATCTACTAGTTTCATATTAGTATTGAGTACATTGGATGCTTGATTTTCCATTGTTAGGAGGATGTTCTCCAAATCCATCCAGGTAACTACAAATGATGTAAAGTTTTCATCTTTCTTTATGGCTGAATAGTATTCATGGAATGCATATACCATAGTTTATTCATGACAGATTGGATTTTAAAAAGCAGGTCTCAACTATAGGCTGTCTACATGGAACCTGCTTTACAAGTTCTGATAATTAAATTTGCAAACTCATCCTAGAAAAAGTGCTACATATCACTACAGTCACTTTCAAAGTGCTCCCCTTGGGAAGCCATGCATCTATGCCATCCCCTAGTCCACTCTTCAAAGCAATGTTGGAGTTCTTTTTCTGGAATGGCCATCAGGGCTGTCATTGCATTAGCTTGATGTCCTGAATGTCATAAAAATGTTTTCCTTTGAATATTTCCTTTATCTTTGGGTAAAGAAAAAATCATTGGGGTGTTCCAAGGATGTCCCAATATTGTTATTTGTTTACTTGTTGAAAACTCCCTCACAGACTGTGATATAGAGCCATGAGTTGTTGTTGAAAAGTTGAGGTTGATTTAGTCTAACTTTTCACACAGCCTTTTCAGCACTTCCAAACAGGAACTTGGTTAACTGTTTGTCTAATTAGTACAAATTCATAATAAATAAAATAATCCCTCTGATATCAAAAAAAAGTTACTAATATCATTTTGACTCTTGATTTGGACAGATCAAACTTTTTAATCATGGAGAATTGGCTGACTTCCATTGTGTACTTTGACACTTTGCTTCAGGGTCATAATAATACACCCATATCTCATAACCAGTTTTAACACAGCCCAAAACATCATCTCACCTCTCCAAAAGGTCTTGAAAAACTTCAACTCTCTTTTTTTCTGTTCATTAGTAAGAGCTGATTTTTGCACACACAGCTTCTTCATGCCAAGATTTTCAGTTAAGATTTTCCTAACCCTGGTTCAGCACCTGTAGCACAGTGGTTACATTGCCAGCCACATACACCGAAGTTGGCAGGTTCAAACCCAACCTGGGCCAGCTAAAACAACAATGACAACTGCAACAAAAAAATAGTCAGACGTTGTGGCAGGCACCTGTAGTCCCAGCTACTTGGGAGACTGAGGCAAGAGAATCACTTAAGCTCAACAGTTTGAAGTTGCTGTGAGCTGTGATGCCATGGTACTCTACCGAGAGTGACATAATGAGACTCTGCCTCAAAAGAAAAAGAAAGATTTTCCTAACCCTTTCTCTATTAATGTTTACTTGGTCTGCTATGCTTCTTATAGTCAGCCAATGATTTTGATGCACAATTTGACAAATTTTTGCAGTGTTTTCATCAGTTCTGCTTATTACTGGCTATTCTGAACTCTCTGCATCAGTGATGCTTTCTCTCCCCTCAGAAAAACATTTAAACCATTTGTATACTGCCATTTTCTTCATGGCGTTATCCACATAAACTTGGACTAACATGTCCCTGATTTCACTTCCAGTCTTGCTAAGTTTAACAAGAAATTAAATGTTTGTTTGCTGCTCTAATTCAAGGTCAACATTCTCACAATAGCACCCCCAAAAAACAACAATAAACATCACTAGCGAGACACCACCACATATCAACACAAACACAGGTCTGAGACATTGATACACCAAGGTTCAGAACTCTTGCCAGGTTGTTTGTACAGTGCTGCTAACATATGCACAGAGTAGCAAGTTTGTAAACTTAATTTACAGACTGCTTAAATATAAAATATAGAGTTTAAAAGTTAAAGAATGTAAAAATATACACCATGCAAAAATACTATTAAAATCTACATATTGATTACAACTAATAGTTTTAAAATACAAAAAGAAATGGGGCGGTTATATTAATACCAAAGTAAGACATTGGAGAAAGAATTATTATCAGAGGTACTTCACATAATGACAAATTCACCAAGATGACAACACTACTGAAATTATACATATACTTAACAAAAGAGCTTCAAAACACATGAAGCAAAAACTAAATAAGCTGAAAGAAAAAGTCACTTAAAGACTTCATGATTTTTCTCTGAGTAATTGATAGAACAAGACAGAGAATCAGTAAGAATATATATTACTAGTAACCAAGTTTGACTAAACAACATTTACAGAATACTCTACTCAACAGCAGAATATGCATTTTTTCAAGTTCACATGGACCATTCAACAATATACTCTGGGCCAAAAGAATTTTAGCAAATTTTAAATAATTGAAATGATACAAGGTATCAATCATTCAATGATTAAGTTAAATTAGAACTCAATAACGTAAATGTATCTGGAAAATATCCAAACACCTGGAAGCTAAACAACACAGTTCTAAATAAGTTATGGATCAAATAGAAAGGTATAGTGAAAATTAGGAAATACTTCGAATTTCACAAAAAATTTGATATACCAAAGTTTGTGGAACATTGGTCAAACAATGCTTATAGATAACTCTGTATCACTAAAGGCTTATGTTAGAAAATAAGAAAGGTTTCAAATTATGGTCTAAGCTTCCACTTTATGAAAATAGGGGAAAAAGTAAAACAAATTAAATAAATGCAAGTTGGAAAAAGGAGATAATAAAGAGAAGGGCAAATCAATAAAATTAAAAGCAGTAGAGAAAAAAAATCAATGAAACCAAAATTTTGTTCAATGAATTTAATAAGCCCAGAGCCAGACTGCTTAAGGAAAAGAGAAGACATAAATAGTCAATATCAAGAATTAAAGAGATGACAATACTTATAAATACCAAAAAAATAAAAATGATAACAAGAAAATATCTTTATGCCAATAAATTCAACCACTTAAATGAATTAGAAAAATTCTTTGAAGAAACATAATTTTCCAAAGCTTACTCAAGAATAAAAAGAAGATCAATATACAAAAATCAATTGTATTCCATGTACCAGTAATGAGCAATCTGAAAATAAAATTAAGAAGATATTTCTGCTCAAAATAGTATTGAAAAGAATAAAGTGCTAAGGAATAAATTTAACTAAGGAAATGCAAGACTCAGACCAAAAGTTGCAAAAATTGCTGACAAAAATATAAAAGGATCTAAATAAACAAATAGACAGTCCATGTTCATGGATAGGAAAACTCAATATTATTTTTAGCTGGTTCTTCCAATTGATCTATAGATTCAACAGCATTTCTATCACTATCCCAGCAACCTTATTTTTTTTCATAAAGTTGATACTAAAATGTATATGAAAAGGCAAAGGACCCAGAATAGCCGAAACAACTTTGTGGAAAAAAGGACAAATTTGGAGGACTCATACTTCCTAATTTCAAAATTTGCAAACATTTATAACATTAGCAAAAGATTTAGAAAAAAATATATGCAAGATATGTATGGTGAAAACTACAAATACTGATAAAAGAAATCAAACATGGCCTTAATAAAGGGAAACATACTATGTTCATGGACTCAAGATCATAAGTTGCCAATTCTCCTGAAGTATAAATTCAATGCAATTCCAATCAAACTCTTAGCAGGATTTACATACAAAGACAAAGGAACTCAAATAGCAAAACCAATTTTGAAAAAGATAAACAAGGAAGATCCAAGCAAGATGGCAGCCGAGTAACAGCTTCCTTGCAACTGGGCACGGCAAGTCTGGGGAGACATGACTCCAGGCATCTCTGGCTGGTGGGATCTGCCTATAATCATCCCTTTGAGGACACAGGGAGTCAGCGAGAGACTTCAGGACCCTGCAGTGGAAAAATGGCAAGTGGTGGCGTGTGTTTGTTCAGTCTAATCCCACTGGCAGCTGTAAGTACAGTAGCAGTGAGGCTGCAAACTAGAAAGACCTTACCTGTGAGCTGCTTTGTTGTTTTTGGACTTGGCACTCAGTTGAACTGCCTTGGGAGAGCTTGGGCAGGAGTGCAGAGAACTTTGGGCATAGTCTAGGGCCCCAGATTGAGCCGCTGAGCCAGATGGAGCTAATAGTGTTTGGCTGTGGACCACGTGGAGCCATTGTGAGAGAATTGCCCCAGCAAGCTCAGCTCTCAGGGTTGCAGAGCAAGGAGGGGTGGGGGGGGGCTTGTAATCTAATGACTGAGCGGCCTAAAGGTGGGGACTGAGCTGCCTTACAGCCTTAACCCTCAGGGGCAGAGTGAGACCAGTTTTGGCACCCTGGGTAAGTGGATAGCCACTTCAGCAGTGATTACAGTGACAAGCACTTTCCTGGGAAAGCTTCTGCTTAGACAAGTTTAGAAGTTTAAAGTGCATTTTAAGAGGGCTGAAGAGAGATTTAGGGTCTCCACCTTGCCGGGTTTGAGAAATCAACACAGGCCTTCAGTCATATCAGCATTGTGATTAACATCTCATACCCCAGAAGATCACATGTTGCCCAGACAATATTCATCACGATATATATACTGCTTTGCTTTTGGTTTTGTTTTTTGTTTTTGTTGTTGTTGTTTTGTTTTTTAATTTCAACTGTTTCTGTATAGATTTTTCTTTTCTTTCTCCATTTTTCTAGTTTAAATCCAATTTCCCATTGCTGTCTCTTTCAATAATTAGAACTTTATTTATGCTAGTGTTCCTACCCCTATTGTTTGGTTTTTCCCCAAATTTTATCCCATAAAGTTTTCTGTTCGCTTGTTTTGACTCGATTGATAGCATTTTTGTCTTTCCTCTCTACTTGGTGGAGGTGGGATACTGTGTCCGATCAGGCTAGCAAAGAGCTGCTGACATCAAGGGAACCACACAACCCAGCAACCCGGCAACCCTTTTGTAAGGTTGTGTCAAAATACCCTACTGTGCAGAGGGAGACTGCTCTGTCTTTCTCTCTCTGTGCATCTCTTCTATTTGTCAATATTCCCCTTTACCCACCCCCTCTCCTTTCTCTGTTTTCTTTTCTTTCTTTCTTTTTCTTTTTTTTTTTCTTTCTTTTAGCCCTTCTTGCTCTTCAACCTTCTCATTCTTTTGGTCCTGTACCAAAAGGACTCATCAAAACCTTAGTCCATAGGCATGGCAACTTAAAGAGTAAGAGGAAATAAAAGGAAAATTAGGGCAAGGAAACTTATAAAAGAAATCACTCCTGAGGAACAATCAGCAGAAAACTCCTGGCAATATGAAGAACCAGTCCAGAGCAACCCCTCCAAGGGATCATGAGGTAGCTACTGCAGAGGATTCTACCTATAAAGAAATGTTAGGAATGACAGAAAGGAAATTTAGAATACACATGATGAAAACAATGAAGGAAACTGCTGATAAAGTGGAAAATAAGCAAAAGGAAATCCAAAAACAGAATCAAATAAGAGATGAACAATATGAAGAATATAGGAAGGATATACTAGAGGTGAAGGAACTGAAGCAGTCAATTAGGGTATTCAAAGATGAAATAGAAACTATCAGCAACACATTAGACCATGCAGAAGAAAGAATTTCGGAGGTAGAAGACAAAGTTCTTTTTTTTTTTTTTTTTTGGCCAGGGCTGGGTTTGAACCCGCCACCTCCAGCATATGGGACCAGCGCCCTGCCACTTGAGCCACAGGCGCCGCCCGACAAAGTTCTTGAGATAACTCAGATAGTTAAAGAGGCAGAAAAGAAGAGAGAGAAAGCATGATGTGCGCTGACAGAATTATGGGACTTTATGAAGCATTCCAATATACGAGTTATAGGAATCCCAGAAGGGGAAGAAGAATACCCCAGGGACATGAAAACCATACTAGAGAATGTTATAAATGAATATTTCCCAAATATGACCAAACATTCTGACACACTCCTTTCAGAGGGATATCAGACCCCAGATCACCTGAATTCTAACCGAGCTTTTCCAAGACACATTGTGGTGAACCTGTCCAAAGTCAAGACAAAAGAAAAGATTCTTCAAGCTGACAGAAGTAAGTACCAGTTGACCTACAGGGCAAATCCATCAGAGTGACGGCAGACTTCTCTAATGAAATGTTCTAAGTAAGAAGACAATGGTCATCTATCTTTAATCTACTTAAACAGAACAATTTCCAGCCCAGAATTCTATATCCTGCTAAGCTAAGCTTTAAAATCAATGGAGAAATCAAATCATTTACTGATATACAAACACTGAGGAAATTTGCCACAAGACTAACTCTACAGGAAATACTTCAACCTGTTCTACACACTGATCATCACAATGGATCAGCAGCAAAGTAAGAACTTAGAAATTAAAGGACAGAACTTAACCTACACACTGATGCAAAAGATAAAACTAAGTAATGGACTCTCACAAAATAAGATGAATAGAATACTACCACACTTATCAATTACCTCAACAAATGTTAATGGCATGAATTTCCCACTGAAGAGGCATAGATAGGCTGACTGGATTGAAAAACATAAGCCATCGCTTTGCTGTCTGCAGGAAACACACCTGGCTTCAAAAGACAAATTATAACTCCGAGTCAAGGGTTGGAAGACAATTTTTAGGCAAATGGAATTCAGAAGAAAAGAGGACTTGCAATCTTATTTTCAGATACATGTGGATTTAAAGCAACTAAAGTCAAAAAAGACAAAGATGGTCACTTTATATTGGTCAAGGGAAAAATACAACAAGAGGATGTTTCAATTCTAAATATTTGTGCACCCAATTTAAATGCTCCCAGATTCTTGAAACAGACCTTACTCAGTCTGAGCAATATGATATCTGATAATACCATACAGAGCTGGACAGATCCTCTAAACAGAAATTAAACAAAGACATAAGAGATATAAATGAGACCCTAGAACAACTGTGCTTGATGGACGTATATAGAACACTCCATCCCCCAAATAAAGAATATACATTCTTCTCATCACCCCATGGAACATTCTCCAAAATTGATCATATCCTAGACCACAAAACAAACCTCAACAGAATCAAAAGAATTGAAATTTTACCTTGTATCTTCTCAGACCATAAGGCACTAAAGCTGGAACTCAACTCTAACAAAAACATTCGACCCCACACAAAGGCATGGAAATTGAACAACCTTCTGTTGAATAACAGATGGGTGCAGGAAGGAATAAAACAGGAAATCATTAACTTCCTTGAGCATAACAACAATGAAGACTCAAGCTACCAAAACCTGTGGGATACTTCAAAAGCAGTTTTGAGAGGAAAATTTATTGCTTTAGATGCCTACATTCGAAAAACAGAAAGAGAGCGCATCAACAAACTCACAAGCCATCTTATGGAGTTGGAAAAAGAAGAACAATCTAAGCCTAATGTCAGTAGAAGAAAAGAAATCTCCAAAATCAAATCAGAGATCAATGAAATTAAAAACAAAAGAATCATTCAGAAAATTAATGAAACAAGGAGTTGGTTTTTTGAAAAAAATAATAAAGTAGATAAACCACTGGCCAGACTAACGAGAAATAGAAAAGTAAAATCTCTAGTAACCTCAATCAGAAAAGATAAAGGGGAAATAACAACTGATCCCACAGAGATCATCTCTGAATACTACCAGAAACTCTATGCCCAGAAATTTGACAATGTGAAGGAAATGGATCAATATTTGGAATCACACCCTCTCCCTAGACTTAGCCAGGAAGAAATAGAGCTCCTTAACAGACCAATTTCAAGCACTGAGATTAAAGAAACAATAAAAAAGCTTCCAACCAAAAAATGCCCTGGTCCAGATGGCTTCACACCAGAATTCTATCAAACCTTCAAGGAAGAGCTTATTCCTGTACTGCAGAAATTATTCCAAAAAATTGAGGAAGAAGGAATCTTCCCCAATACATTCTATGAAGCAAACATCACCTTGATACCAAAACCAGGAAAAGACCCAACTAAAAAGAAGAATTTCAGACCAATCTCACTCATGAATATAGATGCAAAAATTCTCAACAAAATCCTACCCAATAGATTACAGCTTATCATCAGAAAAGTCATACATCATGATCAAGTAGGTTTCATCCCAGGGATGCAAGGCTGGTTTAACATACGCAAGTCCATAAACGTTATCCACCATATTAACAGAGGCAAAAATAAAGATCATATGATCCTCTCAATAGATGCAGAAAAAGCACCTGATAAAATCCAGCATCCTTTTCTAATTAGAACACTGAAGAGTATAGGCATAGGTGGCACATTTCTAAAACTGATTGAAGCTATCTATAACAAACCCACAGCTAATATTTACTGAATGGAGTAAAACTGAAAGCTTTTCCTCTTAAAACTGGAACCAGACAAGGTTGTCCTCTGTCACCTTTACTATTCAACGTAGTGCTTGAAGTTCTAGCCAATACAATTAAACAAGAGAAGGAAATAAAGGGCATCCAAATGGGAGCAGAGGAGGTCAAACTCTCCCTCTTTGCTGATGACATGATCTTATACTTAGAGAATCCCAAAGACTCAACCACAAGACTCCTAGAAGTCATCAAAAAATACAGTAATGTTTCAGGATATAAAATTAATGTCCACAAGTCAGTAGCCTTTGTGTACACCAATAACAGTCAAGATGAGAAGCTAATTAAGGACACAACTCCCTTCACCATAGTTTCAAAGAAAATGATATACCTAGGAATATACCTAAGGAAGGAGGTGAAGGACTTCTATACAGAAAATTATGAAACCCTCAGAAAGGAAATAGCAGAGATATTAACAAATGGAAGAACATACCATGGTCATGGATGGAATCAACATTGTTAAAATGTCTATACGTCCCAAAGCAATCTACCTATTCAGTGCCATTCCTATTAGAATACCAACATCATACTTTCAAGATTTGGAAAAAATGATTCTGCGTTTTGTATGGAACCAGAAAAAACCTGGTATAGCTAAGGCAGTTCTTAGTAATAAAAATAAAGCTGAGGGCATCGCCATACCAAATTTTAGGCTGTACTACAAAGCCATCGTGGTCAAGACAGCATGGTACTGGCACAAAAATAGAGACATAGACATTTGGAATCGAATAGAAAACCAGGAAATGAAACTAAAATCTTACAGCCACCTAATCTTTGATAAACCAAACAAGAACATACCTTAAAGGAAAGACTCCCTATTCAATAAATGGTGTTAGGAGAACTGGATATCCAGATGTAAAAGACTGAAATTGGACCCACACCTTTCTCCACTCACAAAAATTGATTCAAGATGGATAAAGGACTTACATTTAAGGCATGAAACAATAAAAATCCTCAAAGAAAGCATAGGAAAAACACTGGAAGATATTAACCTAGGGAAAGACTTTATGAAGAAGACTGCCATGGCAATTGCAACAACAACAAAAATAAACAAATGGGACTTCATTAAACTGAAAAGCTTCTGTACAGCTAAGGAGACAACAACCAAAGCAAACAGACTACCTACACAATGGGAAAGGATATTTGCATATTTTCAATCAGACAAAAGCTTGATAACTAGGATCTATAGAGAACTCAAATTAATCTACATGGAAAAAGCCAACAATCCCATATATCAATGGGCAAGAGACATGAATAGAACCTTCTCTAAAGAAGACAGATGAATGGCTAACAAACATATGAAAAAATGTTCATCATCCCTATCTATTAGAGAAATGCAAATCAAAACCACCCTGAGATACCATCTAACCCCAGTGAGAATGGCCCACATCACAAAATCTCAAAACTGCAGATGCTGGCGTGGATGTGGAGTGAAGGGAACACTTTTACACTGCTGGTGGGACTGCAAACTAGTACAACCTTTCTGGAAGGAAGTATGGAGAAACCTCAAAGCACTCAAGTTAGACCTCCCATTTGATCCTGCAATCCCATTACTGGGCATCTACCCAGAAGGAAAAAAATCCTTTTATCATAAAGACACTTGTACTAGACTGTTTATTGCAGCTCAATTTACAATCGCCAAAATGTGGAAACAGCCTAAATGCCCACCAACCCATGAATGGATTAACAAGCTGTGGTATATGTACACCATGGAATACTATTCAGCCATTAAAAAAAATGGAGACTTTACATCCTTCGTATTAACCTGGATGGAAGTGGAAGACATTATTCTTAGTAAAGCATCACAAGAATGGAGAAGCATGAATCCTATGTACTCAATTTTGATATGAGGACAATTAAGGTTATGAGGGGGGGGAAGCAGAAAGAGGGACGGAGGGAGGGGGGTGGGGCCTTGGTGTGTGTCACAGTTTATGGGGGCAAGACATGATTGCAAGAAGGACTTTACCTAACAATTGCAATCAGTGTAACCTGGCTTATTGTACCCTCAATGAATCCCCAACAATAAAAAAAAAAAAAAGAATGGAGAAGCATGAGTCCTATGTACTCAGTTTTGATATGAGGATAATTAATGACAATTAAGCTTATGGGGGGGGTTGAAAGCAGAGAGAGGGAAGGAGGGAAGGGGGCCAATACAGCTGCCTATCAAAACAGGAGAAATACAGAAAGGATATTACCCTGAACCTCAGTGGTACCATAATTACTCCACATTTGGGTTTTAACACATGAGTCTTAGCTCTTACACAATAGCAATAATAATAACAAATGTTACCCAGACAGTGGGGCTTTCTGCCATGTTTTAATCCCATTTTCAGAGAGTGTCTACAAGGACAAAGACTTTTCTTTGGGGGAGAATTGCAGAAAGATAAAGTTTGGGGTCTGTCATTGCGTTTATCCATCAGTCTGTCACTGGGTTGTAAGGAACTAATTCATCACTCCAATATTCTTTGCTTTTGCTGCAAAGAGAGTTGCTACTGAGATTCTCAGTGTGGCCTTTTAGACAGAAATAAAGCTGTCCCTTTCTGAGTGAAAGAGTTTTATTGTATTCTTTTGATGAGACTGAGCTGCTTTGGATTCTAGCCCACAGGACAGAAAGGATGGCAGGGCTGAAAACATCAGTTTGCACCTGCTGGAAGGTTGCATTCATCCTGCCAAGTAGATATGACTTTGTCCTTATTTTTGAGCTCTAGGACTCCAGGACTAATTCTAGCCCTTTAATAGACGCAGCCTCACCCTTTGGCCACTTTCTGTAAAGATTCTTTTTTTATAAGTTAAATTTATATGTAACAGTAGGTGGATGCTAGCAACTCGACATGGCGTTAAGAAGAGGAGATTTAGACCCAGGCAGGCTTAGATTCTATTCTGCTTGGGCTGCCATAACAAAATGCACAACAGAAAGTAATGTTTTCCACAGTTCTAGATGCAAGAAGGCCATGATCCAGATACTGGAAAGTTCAGTTTCTGATGCAGACCTCTCTTCCTGGCTTACACTCACTGTGTGCTCACATGGCCTTTTTCTCTGGGTGTACGAGGAGAGACAGGGAAAGAACTCCAATGTCTCTTCCTCTTCTAAGGTCACCAGTTCTACTGGATTAGGGCCCCAACCTTCTGGCCTCATTTAATCTTAATTACCTCCATGAAGGTCCTTTCTCCAAATAAAGTTACCTTCTTTAGGGGTTAGGGCCTCAACATACAAATTCTGGGGGAACACAATTCAGTCCATAACGGATTCCATCCGGCTCTGTGTGACTCTAAGAAAATGATTCAACCTCTCTGGACCTCACTCTCCTCATCTTGTCAAATGGAGACAATAGCGTCTAACTTCTGGGATTATTTGGCTGATTCAACAACACGATGCCGGTTACAGGATTAGTATAGTGCTTCCCATGTAGTAAACTCTAAACCCAGCAATTTTTATATAGCATATTAATTGAAGTTCAAGCAACACTGGACTCAGTACAGTGGTGAAGTGAAAGAGGTATTTCAAGGGCCACCAAGTTCCTTTCCAGGTAATCTTTCCTGCTGCTGGCCCCACGAAAGAACCCCCTGAAAACCCAGCCATTCTTCTCTAGCAGACAAATGCCAATGGGTGCCTGACCCTCCCCACCCCCACTGTTTTTTTCTTGTATGTTCAGTTGTTCTGCATAAACAAATATACAGAAAGACCATCAGTGGGGTCCCTGACCCCAGTTTGGGATGTGAATGCTTGGCTGAAACTAAAGTCAGCAGCTACTCCATGTGTTCTCCCCCCACCAGAGCTCATGTTCCCAAAAAGGCCTTGTGGACATTGGAGTCAGTGGGACCTGAGTGCAGACCCCAGCTCTGCCATTCACTAACTGTGTGTGTAACACAGGAAGTTTTCTCTCTGTCCTAGCTCAGCCTAAAAGGGAACCTGTTGATTCATGAACTTCAAAGTCCAGGGCATTCTAGCTTTAGGCATGTCTGGATTCGGAAGCTCACATGAGAACAACTGAAATCATTGTCTACCATAGGGTAGGTGGCTTAAACAGCAGACATTTCTTTCTCATGTTTATTTCTCTTTGTATGTTATGGCCTCAACATACAAATCCTGGGGGAACTCAATTCAGTCCTTAATGGATTCCATCCCAGCTCCACCAGTGGAGTTATAGAGGCTGGAAGTCTGAGATCAAAGGACCAAAGTGAGTCTGGTGAAGACTCTTTTCTGGATTGTGGACAGACACCTTCTCACTGTGTCCTCACATGATGGAGAAACAGACAGCTCTTTGGTCTCTTTCTCTTCCTATAAGGACGCTAATCTTATAGGTTAGGCCCTACCCTCATGACTTCATCTCAATCTAATTACCCCCAAATGCCCCACCTCCAAATACGGTCACTTTGAGAGTCAGGACTTCAATACATGGATTTGGAGAAACACAAATATTGAGACCATTATGCTTTCTGAGCCTGTCTTACCAAAATTCTTTCCATTGCAAATGACAGAAAACCCAGATCAAAAACTGGATTAAAGCCTAGAAGAGGATTTGTTGATTCATAAACAGCAAAGACCAGGGTATTCTAGCTTTAGGCCTGTCTGGATTCGGAAACTCACACAATAACAACTGAAATCATTCCCTTCTTCCACATCTCTTTCCTCGGTGTTGGCTTTATTTTCCCACAGGCAAACCTGACCCTGTTTCCTATGGGCTTACATTTCACTGTCTGAGCCACTGGAACCAGAAAAAGACAGCACATTCCTGGATTTCCAGCAGGAGTCCCAGGTCTGGCTCTCACTGGCCTCATGCGTCCATCTCTGACCAATCACAGCGCCATTGGATAAAATATTCAGATTGGTCAGTTCTCAGCCAAGACAGGATCAGTCCCACCTGAGGTACAAACTAAATACCAAAGAAGGGGGACAAGAAATGTTGGCTAAGGAAAAAACAGCAGAACCCCAATATCCTCTACAAAGCCCCAATTTCTTAATATGTAAAAACGGGGAAATAATATCAGACTTTCAGGACTACCGAGAAAACAGAATTAAATTATATGTGTTAGTATAATGCTGAAAGGCACTAGCTGGGATGAAATAAATTGTTTCACACACACATACGCGCACATACCCTATATTCCAACATCCTAATTCCATAAGGATCTGCCCTTCAGCTTTTTGCTTCCCCTTACTGTGGCAATCATGTACTGCCTGTAACCCACAGTGGACACGATAGGTAGAAAGCATTGTTCAGGCACACCGGCCCTTCTGAGACAAGATGTCAATTAATGAGAACTTAGCAAAGATGAGCGCCTCTTCCAAAGGGGCATCTTCAGCATCCCTCCCCCACCAGAGGGAGAGGGCAATGCCCCCCTGAATGCTTTGCACGAGGAAGCCACTAGGGTCTCAGAATTCCCCCGTCGAAAAGCAAATGGACCTGGAAAGGGCTTTTCTTAAATATCAGCTAATAGCTCAGTTATCACTTAGCACAGATGCAGGGATTATCCAGATGGGACCAGGATAGGGACTCTGGGGGGGGGGGGGAGGGGGGCGGGGGAGGAAGACACATGAGGTGATGACAGAGAAAAGAGAAAGTGCCTAACTGCTGCTTTTAATTCTTCCTGGGGCACTGTTGCCACACACCTTCCTCCCAAATCTGGGCTGATGGGCCATTTAACAGAATAATAGCAGCTGCAACTTAAAGAGTGCTCTCTATATGCCAGGCTCAGTGCTAAGCTTTGATGAGCATGATTTTATTTAATGCTGGCTCCCTGTACCCTAGCTGTGTGTTCCTAGGCAAGTTGCATCATCTCAATGAGATGCCATCTTGTTTTCTCAGCTAAAACAATAATAAAGGGCTGACAAGTATTGATTATTTGCCATGTGCCAGATATGTTTTTACATCTATTAATTCATTTAAGCTTCAAAATAGCTTTATGGAGTATATTATTATTTCTGTTTTACAAATGAGAATACTGAAAATCAGAGAGGTTAAGTAACCTGCCCAATGTCACACAGCCAGGAACTGGCAGAACCTACATTAGGACACAAGTAAAGCCCAAATTCTTAGCCTGTACATTGCCTCCTATCATTGAGCTTAGCAAACCCCAAATGCTCCATAACATTAGCTGTTACTGTTATTTCTCTGTGCTAATAGGGAGATATTAATAAGGGGGAATATTTTTATTATCAACACTACCATTATTAGAAGACTCAACAAATGTATTTTCACTGTGGAAAATAAAAATAATACAGTGAACTCATGTGCTGTCTACATCTGTATAATTCAGAGGTCATTAAAAGCAAGCAACAGAAACCTACCCTAACACATGCAAAGAAGTACTAATGTTTATTGAAAGGATACTTAGAAAGTCACAGTAAAAAAGGGGATTGGGGGAGCTAAGACTCACTGACAGCCTCAAAAGTGAGTGACTTTTTTGCAATCACCTTACCCCTGTGTGTCTCAGCTCAAGACTCAGATTCCCAGAAGAGAGAGCTTGGATTGAACAGCCTGGATTACAGACCCAGCTCTGTAGCCAGGGAGTAGAGTGTCATGGTTTGAAGTCCCATGGAGCCATGTAGCACAGGAGGGAGCCTTCACCAAAAGAAATGACAATGAACAAACAGAAACAACCAATGACAAATCTAGCCACTTCCATGGCATGAGGACTCCTAAGAATAAAACCTGGTGTGAAGAGACCTCCCCATCTAAGCATGAAGGTCTGTCATTAGAAGATCTTCCAGCCAGGCACAAAGGACTTGGATCACAGCAATAATGTTACACTAGGAAGGCTCCAAAGTGCCCCCAACCCTTCTTGATATTCAAGGCCAGAGCTGGATAAGGACCTTCAAGGTACTTAAGCAGCTTCCCAAAGTGCAGCACCCAGAAGACAAGCGCTAACTGGATTTATGGGCCACATTACTGATAAACCCAGTGACCATGTGTCAGAATTCAGTGTGCTGATGGAGAAGCAAATGGCACTAAAGTCTTTATATTAATTAGATAGACCCTGAACCTGATTTATGTGTTCAGTGCAAATTGCTCCCAGGGGCACTCAGGATGACAGTTCTAAACTACCTCTTCTGACTTTGATGTGTGACTCCTTCCTCTTCTGTGTCTGAAAGAATTCACTGGGCAGCATGACCTTTGTAATGGCGTCTTTACCTGTGACATCTGTACTGAGAGACTGGACATAAAGATGCACGGGACACCCTCATATCTAGACCTTGTTAAAACACTCTGGCAGGAGATATCATTTTCCCTGCCTTTTCCTGACAGCTGTTTTCAAGATATAACAAGTCACATATTTGTGTGCTTATTCTTTTAACACTTATTGGTAACCATAAAAAATAAAACCAGACTCTCCTCAAGGCATTATGGAGACCCAAAAAATGTCAGATGCAACTTCCACCCTTAAGGTTCTCACAGCCAAGGGGAGATTCAGCATAATAGAAAATGTACTACACTATGGCCGGCACGGTGGCTCACACCTACAATCCTAGCACTCTGGGAGGCTGAGTCAGGAGGATCACTTGAGGATAGGAGTTCAAGACCAGCCTGAGCAAGAGCAAGACTCTGCCTCTACTAAAAACAGAAAAACAAGCCAGGCATGGTGGCTTGCTCCTTTAGTTCCAGTTACTCAGGAGGCTGAAAAAAGAGGATCACTTGAGCTCAGGAGTTTGAGGTTGTAGGGAGCTATGATTAAGCCACTCCACTCTACCCAGGGTGACAAAGAAACAAAAACAAAATCAAAGTCATGAAATATAATAGGAGTTTAAAGACTTAATTTCTTATTGTAACTGAACCACTTATTATCTATTCAAACTTGATTACATCATGTATCCCCTTTGATCTTCAGTTTCCTCATCTGTAGATAATAGTAAATCTATATGTGTACTAAAAGGCTATTAGGAAGGTTCAAACGATCTAGAGCGCACAGATTGTACAATGCTCTCCACTCTACAAAGTCAGGATGAATTTCACATTCGTGTTCTCTTGATCACATTTCTTGATTATTAATTATTTGCAGGCTCATGACAAAGACTTTAGGTCTGAATCCATCATGGTGCTTTAGACTGCAAATAAAAGACATTCCTCTTCAAACGGACGAAATCAGCAAGAACAGTGTTTGCTACAACAAAGTTGAAAGAGGAAGGTAGCTTCAGGGTTGGTTGTTTGTTTGTTTTGCAGTTTTTGGCCTGGGGTCTGGTTTACACCCACCACCTCCGGTATGTGGGGCCAGTGGCCTACTCCTTTGAGCCACAGGCACTACCCAGCTTCAAGGTTTGATTGAGGCAGCAGTTCAATGTTGACATCAGCTAGCCAAGTTTCTCTGCCCTTCATGCTCTGGCTCCACTTTCATAACATAGGCTTTGTCAAGGCCTGCTGCCCTTATTGACATAAAGTGACTGTTCTCAGAAACCGAAACAAGGGGTGCTCTTTAATTCAAGCATTGTGAAAGAGGAAAACTGGATTTCCTTTGCCAAAAGCCTACCGCAAGTCCCTCCTAGCGTCTGATTGGTCCAGATTGGCATGGGCTGCCCATTCCTCAACCAATCACTGATAAGGGGATGGACTTATCGTATTGTGGCCTGGAAAAACCACCTGCCCTGGAATGCACACGGGGACGCCTCAGTGCTTCCTGTCAACAAGGAACTTATATTCTAAAGATGAAAAAGCAAAGGTGCCTTTGCAAAGCAAGGCTCGGAAGGGTATAATATTTTTTATTTTTCTTAATGTGTACCTGCTCCCTGTATCTATCTATCCAAGATTTGGAAATAACCTCAAATGAAGATAAAAAAGTATTTAGTGAGGAGATAGTGTGGCTGTTTGACAGACTTTTCACATCTTCACCAGAGAGGGAAAGGAACTGTATTCTGAGTGTCTCTGCATGACCATCACAGTGCTCTTTGCCAGTTTCTGATTTTGTTTTGATGCCTTCTCACCATCTAGGCTTCCAAGGTGGGGGCCTCATCTGCCAACTGGCTCCTTCACTGTCAGGAGATGACTGCCAGCAGGAACTGGGACAATGGTAATACTAATAGGACGAGCATTATCCCCATTGTAGAAGCCCAGGGGTGTGGGAAATGTGTTCAAGGTCACACGGTTATTAAGAGGGATTAGGACCACAGCTCACACAAATCTGATCCATGTTCATGTCATTTCCAGCATATCATATTGGTTCCTAAACACATTTGGTGACTGTCCCTCTGTGCTTTTGCCTTCATTTATAATAGACACAATAATGATAATAAATATCATTTGCTGAGCACTCACTTTGTGCCAGGCAATGTTCTGAGTCCTTAAATTCATGATGGCAACAAAAAACATATAACATATCTAGTAACTAACCTAAAAGTAAATGCAGAACTTTGTGGAGAAATGTAAAGCTCTTATAAATACTACTTGAAGAGGTTCGAATAACTTAGGATATACACCATATTCATAAATAGGATAACTAAACCTTGTAAAGATATTAATTCCCTCCAAACATCAATCCCTGGATTTAATGCAGTTCTAATCAAAATTCCAGCAGAATTTTTGAAGAATTTGACAAACTGATACTAAAATGTATGTGAAAAAATATATATATATATAAAATGAGTATCAAAGGCAATTATAAAAATATCAGAGAAGAGGAAGGATTCATTTTACTGAATATCATGACTTATTGAGAGAGGATATCCAAGAAGGGTGAGGTCTAGAAGAACAGGTCTTCTCAAGGAGACCACAAGGATACACCTGCAGGGTCCTCTCCACGGTGACTCAGCTCTTGGGAATTTGTAAACTTAACTTCCTGAAACTTGGAAATTTCCAAGTTCTGTGAAATCCTGTAGTTCTGTAGGGGCAGGAATAGCATCTCCCACTTGATTCAAACTGGCCAATGAGAAAGTTCCACCTGTGGGGTGGAACTTTTTGACTGTCAATAAAAAGGGACAGACCAAGGCAGTCAGGGAGCACGGCCATTTGGAATTCTTCTATGCCGTAAGCTCCAGGCTGGTGAATAAAGCCCTTCCTCTTATAAACGTGGTGTTTGGGTGCTCTTTCTCTCCGTTGGGCCTTGTCTTCCTGCAACATTTTTGGTTCTCTGACCGGGAAGCAAGATCACTCCTGGAGAGAACATGCACCTGGTAGTTGCCGCCAATCCTTTAGACACCCACGTGGGGGCCCCTGATCGGCCTGGGCGACGTGAACCACTGAGCACGCCAGGGAGGCAGTTTGGCCTCCCTGTATGGACGCCTCGACTGGGCTGAGAAGGGACCCCGTCGGCGGGTCTTCAAGGAGTCAAACACCGGGAGGAACTGGCATGCAGGAACAGGTACCTACACAGGGAGACGTCTAAGGCAAGGTATGATGGATCTGGGGGTCCCACTACAGTTTTAGTGGAAGAGGAGCCTGATCAACTCCTTGGGCATTAGATTGCCAGCAGGTCTGTTGAGAGGTGTGTGAGAGTGTGTGGATGTGGTGTGATTGAGAGAACTCTATGGAGTTGGACCTCCCTTCATAGGGCCTAGGGGAGTGTTGGTTTGCCTCCTATAGCTAAATGGCAGCTTGAGTGGGAAATCGAGGCTGCCCAGGTTAAGAAGTGAGTTGGAATTGTGTGCTGTGCTTGTGAATGCTTTGAGAATGACTGAGATGGGTAACAATAGGTGGGGTTTCGCTGCCCTCCCACCCCCATTCATGGGGTGAAATGAATGTGTGAGTGTGCCCTTCTTCCCTGCTCCAACTTTGCCCCCTGGCTATTCTGAGAGAAACTGGAAGTTCTGGGTTTTACGCTTTCTGTCTTTGGTGGTGGCCAAGTGGCCATGTGAGACTTGGGAGAAAATGAAAAGACATTAGAAAGGATGTTGTTGTAGTTTTGTTACTGGAATTTCTTCAGTGAGTGTTTGGTCTCAGGAATTTGAGAATTGAGCCTGCGGGCCACAGATCAGTGATAAAATGGCATTTTGTTGGACTGAGGGGCAGAGAGTGGAGAGTGCCAGAGCTATTGGCAGAGGGGTCCTGCCTTAAAAAGTGTTGCGGTTCAGGCAGTCCAGTGAGCTCTGGATGGCCCTTGAAAATCTAGGGAAGAGAGTGTAAATCTCATGCTGGACAAGGCTGTATCCGTATAAGCAACAGGTCTCCAAAGTGAACAGCCTCTGGAAGGGGGGAGAAGGCCCAGATTGGAGGTTTCCTGCATAAGTCCTTTTCTAGGGGTAAATAATTGGCCCTGAGAGATATTTTGGCCAGGACTTGTTAGGTGGAAAAATACCTTTAGAAACTGAAAGGGTGTTCTAGCAAATGAATGAATGTAGTGCCTCATCTTGGACAAGGGTATTAGGTCTTTGCTGCAGTTTTTGTCTGGGGAGGGGATTAGGGTGTGTGCTCCTTAGTCAGGGTGGAGCTGTCCAAAAGGTTTCAGGCTGCTTTGTCCACAACCTTGCTGGGGCTCAGAGGGTTTGTGCCTGGAGATGGGAGTCTGATGTCTAACCTCACCTGAGCCTGAAAAATGGGGGTTCCCTGTCCAGCCCTGACTGGGAAAATCCTGTATCAATGTTATGTCTCATAAAATGTCTCTCATTTGTAAAATGTAATAATTTGATTGTTTAAATTGTTGGGGAAACTGAGTCTTTGTCAAAGGATAAGATTCTTGCCTTTTAACCCTTTTAGTTATCAGTTTGGCTGAGTGAATGGGTGACTTCATGGTAAACTGGGATCCTGTTTTGTGGGAAGTGAGTTTTTGAGAGTAAGAGAAATTAGACAGAAAGGAGAATGGCATTGTATGAAGCAAGAATCTTGTGTGATAAATTTTGTCCTGAAACAGAATGGTTGTGTAAGAAAGTGAAAGGCAGTGCAAAAGTTAAAGTAAGTTTAGAATGTTTGTAGATGGTCTGTGCAGGTTAAATGAAGCTCATAACAGAGAATTTGTGAAAGAATTTATATGTGATCCAGTTGACTATGTATTTCCTTTAAAATATTTTGGCTTGTAATTTTCTTTAAACAAATGTTTGAGGCCTTTGATATTTGACAAACCTTCCAAAATAAAAACTCTAAATCTGGGGCTTGGTGCCCCTAGGGCAGTGGTTGCAATGCTGGCCACATGCACTGAGATTGGCGGGTTCAAACTTGGCCCAGGCCAACAACAACAACAAAAAAAAAACACAACTCTAAATTTGGTCTTCTTGAAATATTAAGACCACTGAAAGTCATGGGAAAACAAATTAAACTTATTTGATTTATTTAAAAAAATAGGAAAGATTGTCAAATATGAAATGGTGATTAATTTTGTGTGGGTTATGGTTATATATATGTTCTAATATTATAAAGTATTTGTCTGTCCTAATGTATAAAGCATTGGTCTGTCCTAAGGTATAAGACATTGGTCTGTCCTAACATATATTGTCAGTAATCATTTTAATTCATCTAAAAAAGAAAGTATTTTTTATGTAACTGGCTTAGTCCAAAGTTTATCCTAAAAAGAAAAAGAAATATTAAGAGAGGCTGACGAATTCTCTCGAATTCAAATTCCTGATGTCTTTGGAAATTGAATACCTCCGGACTAAAAAGCAGATTTTTAGAACTTTCACTGGAAAGTTAACATGTTTTACTAACCTACCTTCAACAGAACAGAAATCAGTTATGTGGAACTGGGCTAGTTTGTAATGGCTTTTTGTTGGAAATATTGTTGATTCTTCCTGTGTTCCATTTTCCAGAAGTCAAGAAAATAATTTTCTGTCTTTTGAGCTATTTATAGCTTTTCAAGCAATGTATGTACTTATGAGCAGAGTTTGAAACACGCATTTTTCTCTCTCCTTGTTTTGTCCAGAATTTGAAAGCCATTTGTAAGTATTCTTAATTTCTGACAATACAGTTATTTGTATAAGTTCAATAAGAATCTGTTTTGTTCTATAGGACGTGATGAAGACACTGGTTATTTTACCAAGGCTTTGGCTGGAATAACATTTCCAGAGTTTTCCAGACTGTGCTAAGGAATTAAGGTTGACTTTATAAGGCCAATAAAAAAGCCCTTTGGAAAACTGGCCAGATACGCATCAGTAACATTTCCTGATCTGTGGTAAGTAACGAAGGTTGCTTGCTGATGGGTCCAGGAATCAAAATGTGCTTGGGGACCTCAAGAGAAGAGGGATTTACCCAATGCATACAGGTATCTAATGGCACAGATGAAACCTTGGCTTTGAAAGGCTTTCAAAAGGTCCAGCCTGAGATTCCTTATAAAAGGTTCCAGCAAAGGGACGGAGGGAGGGGGGTGGGGCCTTGGTGTGTGTCACACTTTATGGGGGCAAGACATGATTGCAAGAGGGACTTTACCTAACAATTGCAATCAGTGTAACCTGGCTTATTGTACTCTCAATGAATCCCCAACAATAAAAAAAAAAAAAAAGTTCCAGCAAACCCAATTTTAAAGGAAAGAAGAGCCTAGATGGCTAATAATTAATTATTCTTACTGCAATTTATGCAAATAATCAGACCCTGTATATTGAAGGTACAGTTTATTTTGGCAAATAAGTTATCTCTACTATAATTTGCCTTTAGTAAAGAGAGAAATTGGAGAGAGAAAAATAGTTTAAAAGGAGGAAAAAGAGGCTGTGGTCCACCTGTATTTAGATCCCAGCCTTGTCTGTATTCATAAAATGAGACATAACTGTTTTACTAAATTGATCTGTTGAATGGGACTAAGAGACTGGCCAAAGAGTACAGAATTATTTATAGTATTTATATGTACTCTGAAGCCTTAAGGTTCAACAAAGGTCGCCTGTTGGCTACACTGGAAAACTTGTGCAGTATTAAATGTTATCTAGAATTTCCCAGTAAATGGTGTAGCTGTAACACTGCATCCTACTCTACTGAATCTGCTGCCAAGTGGCCCACTTGTCTGGACTTAAAAGAGGCCTTTTTCAGTATAAGGCTGGATCTGGGAAGCCAGAGGATGTTTGCTTTTCAGTGGGAGAGACCAGACATGGAAACTTGAATCCAGCAGACATGAACCAGGTTGCCAGAGGGGTTTAAAACACCCACGATTTTTGGAGAAGGGCTGGCTCGTGACCTCCAGAAATTCCTGGCTGTGTAATTAGAATGTGTGCTGTTCCAATATGACCTCCTTTCAGGACACCCTACCCAGGAGGGCTGTGCCCAAGGCATGGATTGTCTTTTATGACATCTAGAGGTATGTGGCTATAAAGTATCCAAACAGAAGGACCAGATTTGCCAGCAGCAAGTACATTATTTAAGATTTATTGTCCAGAAGGGGTAGAGGTATCTAGGCATGAAATGGAGGCAGGTCATTAATTGCCTCCTCAGCCCCACGAGCCAAAAGCAGGTTTGGAAATTCTTAGGCCCAATCGGCTTCTGTCATCTTTGGATCCCCAACTTTGCCGTCTTAGCTAAGCCCTTGTATGAGGCAACTAAAGAAGAGGAGGAAGAACCCTTGGAGTGGGGAGAACAGGAACGTGCCTTCTCCCAACTAAAGATGAGGCTGATGGCTGCACCTGCACTGGGACTGCCAGACTTGACCAAGGCCTTTACTCTGTATGTCTCAGAGAGAGAGAAAATGGTTGGGGGTGTGTTAATCCAGCTGGTTGGGTCCTGGCTAAGGCCTGTAGCTTACCTCTCTAAGCAGTTGGATGGAGTGGCAAAGGGTGGCCACCCTGCTTACGGGCTTTAGCCGCTACTGCTCACCTTGTGCAAGAAGCTGATAAGCTGACTCTAGGGCAGGATCTCAGACTGAAAGTACCGTACTCTGTGGTCAATTTAATGGACACTAAGGGACATTTTTGGCTCTCTAATGCAACACTCTAAACCAAGCCACGCTCCTTCCAGTCAGTGGAAGAGAGACTGAGCATGACTGTACGGAAGTCATAGATAATGTGTACTCTAGCAGACCTGACTTGTGTGACCAGCCCTGGACAGATGGGACTTGTATGTAGATGGAAGCAGTTACGTGATGGCGCAAGGTGAGTGGCGGGCTGGGTATGCAGTGGTCACCTTAACAGAGACTGTGGAGGCTAAGTCCCTACCTCAAGGTACATCTGCTCAGAATGCTGAGTTAATTGCCTTGACCTGAGCCTTAGAATTAAGCCAAGGAAAAAGTGTAACTATTTACACTGACTCTAAGTATGCTTTTCTGACTCTCCAGGTACGCAGGACATTGTACAAGGAGAAGGGACTATTAAATTCTGGGAAAAAGGACATTAAATATCAGCAGGAGATAACTTCAGTTGCCAGAGGCAGTATGGAAATGCTGGAAGGTAGCAGTGATGCACTGTCGTGGACATCAAGGAGATGCTTCCACCATTACTAAGGGGAGCGTCAGAGCTGACTCTGAGGCAAAGAGGGCTGCCTCCCAGCCGTGCCAGGTGTCGTGAGCGGCTCCCCTCATCCCATGGGTCCTGGAGCTCACCCCTATCTACTCCCAGGAGGAGAAGGAATGGTTGGCAGTGGAAGGGAGCCGAGGAAGCAGAGGGAGGATGAATAAAGATGCCAGACGAACAAGTAGCAGTCCCCCATATTCTAGGAGCCACTGTGGTGACAGGAGTATTTGATGAAGTTACTGGGCCAGTACTTCTACATCTCCCACCTGGCAGCCCTGGCCAAAACTGTCAGTCTACAGTGTGTCACTGGCAGCCAGTTCAACAGATGCCAAGAACCAGCGGTACCCCCAGGAATCCAGTCATATGGAGCAACGCCCTTCAAGGACTTCCAGGTAGACTTTACTAAAATGCCCAGGTTTAGAGGGAACAAGTACTGGCTGGTGATGGTCTGTCAGATTTGGAATAGGTAAAAGCCTTCCCCACCAGTATAAAAAAAGGACTCCTGAAGTAGTAAAGTATTGCCCAGAGAAATCGTCCCATGATTTAGGCTGCCACTCTGTTTTAAATTTGACAATGGGCTAGCCTTCATAACAGAACTAGTGCAAATAATAAGCTAAAGCTTTGAATAATTTATAGGCCTCAAAGCTTAGACAGGGTAAAGTGCATAAACAGGACCACAAGAGCAGAAATTGATAAACTCTGCTAGGAAGCAAAGCTTAACTGGATGCAGGCCTTGCCACTGGTGTTGTTCAAAGAGGCCTCTGTCCATTCTCTGCAAGTTAGCAGGAACTCCTAAAAGAACTGGGAAAGACTGAACTGAATAGACAAAAACCCTAGAAAGAGTAACAAGGAAAATCTCCTCTGGGGTAATTAACTGTGTTCTGTTTAGTCTTTTGTGTCTGTACATCTTTTCTCTCTGGAAGATCAAGGGGACCAAGTCTAGGTCTGGAATCAGAACCTGGTCCCCCTGAAACCAAGGTAGAAAGGACTTTACACCATCATCCTGACCACATGCACAGCAGTGAAGGTGGAAAGAATCCTCACCTGGAGTCATCACAGCTGGCTGAATAGGGCTTCACTGCTCCTTGGAAAGTAAAGGTAACTTTTAAGACAATCAACATGCCCTGCTCCAGCCACATACTGGGAGCTGGCTCGTCAATGCACAGCTGAAGCCTGAGGAAACTCCTCAAGGAACTTGCCTTAATTGGACTTTGAACTTTGGGAAAAGGGGGGAAATGTCACAGGAAAAAGCAAAAACTCGTATGTATATTAGCCCACCACCACAGTACTATGAAGGCCTGAGTAGAGAACCCAAGAAGAGTCACAGTCCCTAAAACCTCAGTGCTGAAAAGTAATTAATATTGGCACCTGCAGAAACAAGCTGATATTGAGACCCCAAATTAAAATATATTGGAGTCTCAAAAGCGGGGAATGAGAGAGGATAGCTGAGAAGGGTGAGGTCTAGGAGAATAGGTCTTCTCAAGGAGACCACAAGGATACACCTGTAGGGTCCTCTCCACGGTGACTCAGCTCTTGGGAATTTGTAAACTTAACTTCCTGAAACTTGGAAATTTCCAAGTTCTGTGAAATCCTGTAGTTCTGTAGGGGCGGGAATAGCATCTCCTGCTTGATTCAAACTGGCCAATGAGAAGGGTTCCTGTGGGGTGGAACTTTTTGACTGTCAATAAAAAGGGACGGACCAAGGCAGTCGGGGAGCGCAGCCATTTGGAATTCTTCTATGCCGTAAGCTCCAGGCTGGTGAATAAAGCCCTTCCTCTCATAAATGTGGTATTTGGGTGCTCTTTCTCTCCATTGGGCCTTGTCTTCCTGCAACACTATTACTAAGCAATAGTAATAAAAAGGAAAGTGTGGTACAGTCTTAGGAACAGCTAAATAGAATGACAAAGCAGCACAGAGGTTATAGAAACACACCCACAGACACAGGAGACTTGGTGTCATAACCCAAGTAGGAAAGAATGAATTTGGTAGATAGGGCAGGGATGGTTCATTGTCTCAGAAAAATTAAGTTGGATTCTCTCCTTTATGTCTAAATGCAAAAGTTACATTGAGAAAAGCAATCAAAGAAGCTAAACAGGGGAGCTCATTCCTATAATCCCAGCACTCTGGAAGGCCAAGGTGCAAGGAATGCTTGAGTCCAGGAATTTAAAACCAATAGCCTGGACAACATAGCAAGACCCCATCTCTCAAAAAAAAAAAAAAAAATAGAAAATTTAGCCCGGTGTGGTGACAGGTGCCTATAGTCTCAGCTACACAGGAGGGTGAGGCAGGAGGATCACTTGAGCCCAGGTTTTGAGGTTGCAGTGAGCTATGATGGTACCTCTGAACTCTAGCTAGGACTACAGAGCAAGACTCTCTCTCTCAAAAGTAAAATAGTATTTTTTAAACATAATCAAAGAAAATTTAGGAAATACATTTGTGACTTAGGAATCAGGCAGGTTCTTAAGCAAAAAGTAAAGAAAGGGAAAAGGAAAAAGAAAAATCCTTAACAGGAAAACATGAAGTGTTTTACTACATGAAAATTGAGATTTCTGATCAGAAATCATCTATACATTGAACACATTGGTAGACCCTGAAAAGATCGTGTCAGCATCTGGTGTTACTATCGAGAGAAACTCTTGCAAAACAGCAAGATGATTTTAGGAAATTTGATAGAAAAAATAGGCAAGTTCTATGAAAATAAAATTAATAGAAGAGAAAACACTAATGGCTAGTAAGTATATGAAGAGACAACTCTAAGGGCTAATAAGTGTGTGAAGAGATGCTCCACCTCACTGCTAATCAGAGAAAAGCAAGCAAAACAACAACGATATGCCACTTTACAGCCATCAGATTGGCAAATACTACAAAGCCAGAGAACACCACGTGCTAGGGAAGAGGTGCAAACTGAACAGCTGCTCCAAGTAACAATCTCTCAGTACTTAGTGCAATTAGCTATTCATCTACTCAACAATCCCTCTCCCGGATATGGGCCCCAAAGAAATTCCCACAAAACCTTAACAGCATATGCGTGAGGATGCTTGCCATAGTTCTGCTTGTGGCCTCAAAGATTTTCATGTCCCTATATGATAATCACAAGGGAAATGGATAAATTCTGTTCTGTGCATACACTGCCTTTTAGGCCACAGTCAGAATTTAATTAGATCTCTATAGAGCAACGTGGAGAGATTATAAAAATACAGGGTTGAGTGGGAGAAAAGGAGGTTTGGGGCCCAGAACCGTTTATGTAAACTAATCAAAAACACATTACAAATAATTATACATCTTGTATCAACTATTACATACATCCAAATAAACATATGAAAAGAGAACTGGGAAAACATAAATTACATACAGAAGGTGCCCAGAAAATGTGTACACATTTTAGGAAAGGAAAAAAACTGCAATTTTTTGCCAAAATGGCAATACTCAATATATACTGATAACAAAAGATGAATACAAGTCACATTCGAGCACGTCTTATAATTGCAGAAGTGAAACATGATTCGAGTATTACAAATTCAATACAGTCTTTTACTTTCTTAAAATGTGTATTCCTATTTCTGGTACCCTCTGAGGTGGAGAAGAAAATGTAATAAAAGTAAATAAAACTGTGAGGAGCTTCCTCTGATCAGTGAACTAAGGAAAATGAATAAATCCACCCCGCGCTCCTGAAGGAACAAGCTTGCTTCCCAAATGGCAGATAAATTGCATTATCTCATTTCATTCTCACAATGACATTATGAAGCTCGTACCTTTGTTCAGTTTATCTTACAGATTTGGAAACTTAAGTCTCAGAGAGGGTAAGGCACTTTGCTAAGGCCACAGAGCATGTCAGCAGTGGGAGGGTGTTTTGAACTAGGGTGCTGTGATTCTTACTATCAAGTTCTACCGCCTCTGTTCAATGCAGCATTAATCACAAAATGCAAGTGCATTAAATTATTTCACTCGCATCTGAGTTTTCTTAGAATGTAAGACGTTCACTGATACAGACTTATTTTTAGTTGACTAGCAACGTCTGACCAAGCAAAACAACAACTTATAAAATAATTTCACAGTTTCTAATGAAAAAGCCTAAACAAAAACTGTTTCTCGCGATCCATCTTTTTGCATAATACAGCCATTTATACCATAAACCATCTTTTCCCAAACAAGTTGAATAAGATTTTCAATGCCAAGTATAGTTATAGAAGAGCCAAAATCTATATAAACTCAATACTACGTTTTTGCACCTTAACAAAAACCTCAAGAGTAAATCTGCCTTCCAAAATTATAATGCAAAATGCATTCTTGGGATTTCCTGAAAACCAAGTGTGGGCCTAAATGATGCCTCCGCATTATCTATACTGGGTAAGTGTTGAGTGAAGGGCAGAAGGAGGGAGAGCTGAATGGGCCTGTGGGTGTGTGGATGGATGGATGGGTGGATGGATGGACAGCTGGATGACGATAAATAAACAGATGAATGGGTGGATGAGAGGTTAGGTAAGCAAGTGGGTAAATTTTAAGTATTTTTGCCTCCGTGGCTAGGAATGTTAACAAACATCACCTAGATGCTTCCATGAGTATATCAAAGTGGTTATAGTATTTTACCCTCTTCCAAAAAATACTGTTAAAAAATTTGATGCTATTTTAAACTGGTATTTTCTCAGCTTTCAGGAAACTTATTAATCTGCCAGTGACTCCTCCAAAAGTACAAGTAGCTGAAAGGGTCACAGCAGTGTGACTCAGTTCACAAACTCATCCTACAGACCAAGGACTTTAAAAGTTACTTCTTGTGCTTTCTTCCCTGGCATTTCTGCCTAGTCTTGGTGTTGAAAAAAAGATGAAGAGAGAACTCATCGTTAGCTTAACAGAATGTCAGCGCTTTCAGGCAGAGAGAGCTACATCAGACCCTGGGCTGGGCTCTCATGTTCTTAAGTTCCCTGAAAAAAGTGCCCTTTAGAGCTGTCCGTGTACCTGCCAGGTTCCCACATGCTGGCTCTGCTTATGACCTCACTGCCTCTCTCCACACGTTGGCAGTTGTTTCCCTGGTGGCGCCACTCACACTGAGAAAAGTCACCCAGACTCCATAGCAAATGTGCCCACCATACGGACAAGGACTCACACGCCCAGAGACTACAAAGTGAAAAATTACAACTCGGATTGCTAAAACAATCAGTTCAATTTCCATAAAAGATTTTCCCCCTAGATCGTTTTCACTTGAGCTTTGTCCAGCGCCATTGAACAATGTTCTAACTGCTCAAAAAGCTATAAGGAACTCAAACACGGATGCGGTAACACAGACATAGACTCCTTTCTTGAAAGTGTCTACGCTGCTTTCTGTGTGGGAATCCAGTCTTGTAGAGCCTTCATTAAGAAAGGTGGTAGAAAAGGCAAAAGATTTATGAGATCTGAAGAGAAACCAGAGTATCATTTGACAATAAAGATATTTGCACCAGATTGTTCATTGCAGCTCAATTCATAATTGCCAAGTCATGGAAGAAGCCCAGTGCCCACCGACCCATGAATGTATTAACAAATTGTGGTGTATGTATACCATGGAATATTATGCAGCCTTAAAAAATGGAGACTTTGTCTCTTGTACGTTTACATGGATGGAGCTGGAAAATATTTTTCTTAATAAAGTATCTCAGGAATGGGAAAAAAATCCAATGTACTCAGTACTACTGTGAAACCAATTTATAATCACTCACACTTACATATGAAAAATGAAACACAACTATAGCCTAGGATGAAGGAGGGAAGAGATGGGATGGAGTGGGTTGATAGAGGGAGGGTTAGTAGGGAGACCACACCTATGGAGCACATTGCAAGTACAAGTTGCATCTATCAGGTGTAGAACACAAATGTCTTAATGCTGTAATTGGGTAAATGAGGTGAAAGCTATGTTGATTAATAGGATGTAAGAGCTCCAATTTATACAAATAATCAATACATGGAATCCCATCATGGCATAAATGTATTTATGATCTATGTACAGATGACTTAATAAAAAAAAAGGTGGTAGAATGTTTCCATATAAACTACCTATATTGAGAAGTATTAATGTACCAAAGACCCTTCTTTTTAGTTTAGAAAATATCTTTCTGAATTCTCAATTAAAGAAGGAAATTTCAGGATTATAGGATTCTATTTCACAAACGCTAGTTCCTGGCCTTGGAAAATTTGCTTAACTTCCCTGAGCCTAAATTTCTCAAAAATATTCACCTTCCATTGTTCTTGTAAAGATACTCTCATTCAGTAAACAGTTTTTAACAACTTACTCTCTGCACAGCTCTAAGATAGGGGGTGGAGACATACCCACAGATAACTCAGAGTTCATGAGATCGAGCAACTTACAGGTGAGGGGGATGTGCAGACCAACAGTACCACACAGTGAGTGCTGACAGGGAAGGTAAGAAAACTGGATTAGAAATCATTCAGGCCTGAGCTGAAATCTTCCTTTTGCCATTTCCTCATCATATGATGACCTGGAAATTACTCAACTTATCTGAGCCTCAGCTTATATTTAATACATTGAAATAATAATACCTTTTTCCTATTTTTATAATACAAGAACTAAATTAGATACTGCTCGATAAGATACTTAATGCAGTGTCTGCCTATATGAAGTATTAAATATGGCAGGAAATACATTCTGATGTGTGCGTACATGAACCCAGCACAGTGGCTGACCCGTAACAGGTGCATTAGAAATGTGAGTCCGTATCCCTGCCCACATCGTCTCTTCCTTCACAGATAAGATCATTATCTAATTCGAACAAGTCAAGGAAAGAGCTAGAATTTAGCAGGAGATCTTAACAAAACTGGGAGAAGATCCCTGTAGCTGGCTGCCTAGACTTCCTCTGGTGCAAAAAGAAGTATAAGTGCATTTGTAAGGAACTACTAATCTATGTGTTCAAGGTAGGGGGAGAACAGGATATAGTACAGGCCAATACCATGTCTGCAAAGCATGGATACAAGGCAGCCAGGACTCATGCTAGAAATGAGAATTCTTGGCAAGACTGGGCCAAGACCCTCTGAAGAGCTATGGATTGGAGCAGTGACTTCAGCCTGAAGTCAGCTCACTATGGTGGTGACACTGTTAACAGGAGGTGAGAGACTGGATACCATATTGTTACGGACATAAGCATTACTGCTGCTAACCAGGTTCTTCCACACAAGAGACTTTCCTGAAAGTTAAAAACATGAGTGTGTAGGACTCTCTTGGAGGTAGGTGCCAGAAACCCAAGTCAAATGGACTCAGGCAAAAAATTAAAGCCTATTAACGTGCATAGATAAGAGTTTAGACCTGGCTGGAATCCAGTGCGCAGGTGACATTATTGAGAATCTGCCTCCTTATGTTTCTCAGCTGTTTTCTTCTGTTTTGTCTTCCTTTAAGAGTGTTCTTCCTGAAAAAGTATCCAATGTACTTAGCCCTACTATGAAACTAATTTATAGGTGTCATATGACAGCTATAACCCAATTATAACCTAAGAATATGGGGAAAGGGAAAGGAGGGGAGGGGAGAGGATGGGTGGAGGAAGGGTAATTGGTACATTTTACAAGGGTACATGTGAAACTTACTAAATGTAGAACATAAATGTCTTAACACAATAAAAAAAAAAAGAGTGTGTTTCCTTAGAAAGCAAAGATAGCCAAAAGCAAGTTTATATCTCTTTCTTTCTGGAATTCCAATAAAAAAATAATTCTCTTTCCTAACAGTTGTAGCAGAAAGCTCAGGATTATCAGTGGTGGCCCAAGTTGAGTGACAATAGTTTGATCGACCAGATATGGGTGTCATAGGTCAGCAGGAATAGGTCAGACCCATCTACACCATCTGTCCTGGGAGAAAGGGAAAGATAGGGTTTTCAAAGAAAACAAGATGTTATTCAAAGAGAGGTTATCAATCTGTGGGCAGGTAAAAACTCTGGATATTGACACTTTCCTGCTACTGTTTTTCTAGGCATCTATAGTACATGTGAGAACGTATTTAGAAGTTAACCAATCTCAGATGATTTCAGCAGGAGTAAAGAAGAGAAATAGACACAGAAATGCTATTACAGCAGTTAATTATGTCAAATTTATCACCCTGATTGATCACGCAGCATTCAACCTCAAGAACAGCTGAGCCAAGTTTTTTCTGACAAACGTGAAGCAAGGTTTCCAAAAACTAGTAGGATATGACTGTAACTTACAAAATGGAAAAAGTAAACAAGAAACACAATTTGATATGATTTAATAAAAGATTTGTTTCCACCACTTCTCCCGGGAACCTCAGCACATTTTCTTTCCACTGACAGTTATTATCTCTACCTTTATTGAACAAAGAAACCCAGAACACAGCTGCTGAGGATCAGTAAAGAAAATCATTCTTTTATTAATAAGACTATTATGATCAGAGAAAAAAAATCCATGTTTGGGAGTTTTCACTGAAGTTACAGACCATTTTGAAGAAATATGGCTGAGTAGTGCCAACCTTATTTCAGGCAATTTCATGATCAAATGTCTTATTAGGTTGTTTAACATTTTTATAGAGATTGTAAATCAGAACTATTTTCTATTTGCCCTAAATATTTAGGTGCTACAGAGAAAGCAGATCAAATTAAAGGGCATTGTGTACATTTTTTTTTTTTTTACTGGAATCTCCCAGGGATATAGATCATTTCACTGGCGGCATGGAGTTCTTCAGGAAACATGCTCATGAAAACAACACTCAAAGCTCCTCCAGCATTCTCATTAAAGGGATGATCTAGGTTACAACAGCAGTGCCAAGTCCCTTCCATATACAAATTGGGGACCTCGTGGCAAAATTCAAAG
Organism: Nycticebus coucang; assembly: GCF_027406575.1. NCBI lineage: Eukaryota > Metazoa > Chordata > Mammalia > Primates > Lorisidae > Nycticebus > Nycticebus coucang. The sequence goes on along the minus strand of NC_069791.1, from coordinate 93,416,484 downwards.
GATGCTATCCCATGTTTCCCCCCAGAGACACTGTGGGAATAAGTTTTAAGCTACTTTATTCCAGTGTTTCAGCCTGAAATAAAAACATGGGATAAGAATGCAAAGAAGGCAGAAGAAGCAGACAAGATAGGAATCCTTCTTTGTTTTTAGAAACAGAGGGTCAGTATCCATCAAACTTGAAGATGGACATTCTTTGACCTAACGATTCCTGCTTCAGAGATTTAACTTGCCGATGTACTCACCCATGTGCATAAAGACCAATGTGACAAGATATTTAATTTAGCCTTGGTTACAATTGCAAAAGATAGGAAACAATTCGATTGTCTTTCAATATGGCACTGATTAAATAAATTATGGTACCATCTCACAATGGAAAACAACGTGGCCATTAAACAGAATGGAATGAGTCTAGTTGAATTGAAATAGAACTGCCCCTAAGATATGTTGTTAAGTAGGAAAAAAAGGTACAAAGGAAAAAGTATAGCATGATGCCATTTTGTATTTTTTAATGTATGCAAATATTCTGTTGTGCGTACACAGAATACCCCTGAAAAGAACCCTATATCTGCCTTGGTAGAAGGAAACAGGGAACACTCTTGTTTTCATTGTTGTATCTTTTGGTACTACTTTTTAAACTTTTTGCCATATGTGTATATGCAATTTTTTAAATAAATTCAGAAAAAGAAATAAGGCACCTTGCAATAAGTCTAAAAAGAAATATAAGATTTCTTGAAGAAAATGAGAAAGCTATTTAGACACACACAAGATCTCTTTGAACATAGAGAAACACACCAAAGCACACCAGCACTTCCTTTTGATATTTTGAATTATTTTTCTGTCTCTTCACTGTCTCCCTGAACAGAATTATATATACCTTTGAAATCTTCCCACTGTAGGTAAAATGAACATCCTTACCACAGATGCCAGTCTTGACCATATGACTTGCTGTGGAAATAGTGTTAGTAATAGGATGCAAAAAGAGGCTTTATGTGTACTTCCGTGCTCCTGTTTGGTCTCTTGTGCTTCTGCCATCCTCCATGAGAAGTACAACCCCCAGGTAACCATTGGTCCCAAAATAAGGAAATAAGTAGAGCAGACTCAGACCAACACAGACTGCAGTTAAGTCAAGCCAAGCCAACAGTGCCCAGCAGAACCACAGCCTACATGCAACTTTGTGAATGATAAAAATAATTGGGTTTGTTATAAGCAAGATTTGGGAGGGTGTTTGTTACACAGCTTTATTGCAGCTGTAACTGACTGATACAAATGGGAAAACTGCATTACTTTATTGACTTCTTCCCACCTCCACTAGGAAAAGTTCCTGACTAGCCTCACTCCACACTAGACTATGATCTCTTCAATGACAGGAACTGTGTATTATTCATGCCTATGTCCCTAGACTTCTGCACAGGGCCTAACACAAAATTCAAGAACACAAAATATCTTTCCCTGGCTATCACATCTAAGGTAATGTCCTCCACCCAATAGTTAATCTCTACCACATCACACAGTTTATTTACTTCATACCCTTAATCATAATCTGTAATTATCCTGTTACTTTTTTTATCTTGTCTCCCTCACTACACTAGAATCTCCCTAGAGGAAATGAATCAATGAATGAGGGAAAGGAATATGTGATTTTCTTACTCAGATTTGTGTAAGCACTTAGATACCTGTTTTGAACCCTCTCCAAACTTCTTCGCCTGCCTTTCAAAAACTGTTCCACATTTTTCCCAATTCTATCTCCCATTGGTTCCCTTAGGAAATCATGTGGAATTATTTGTTGCCGCCCACCCGTCATCCACACTTTTCCTTTTTCTGCAACATTGTTCATGATGTTTCCTCTGACATGTTCCTCTTTCATTGATGCCCTTCTTTCTCATCCCTGTCTAAATCTTAATCATTTGCATTATTTTGGATTAAGTTCTGCTACACTTAACTACAAAACTCAGAACAGCAGTGGCCTAAATAAGATAAAAGTTTGTTAATCTCTTTTGTTTAACACATCTAGTGATAGAATAGGACTGAGAAGACAATATGTGGTTGCAGGAGAACAAGATCCTCCTTACTTATTGATCTGCCATTAGTATCCATTTCTAAACTTGCTTCATAGTCCACAACAGCTGCTGGAGCTTCAGCTATTATGCTATCTTTCCAGCCAGCTAGAAAGAAGGAAACTGAAAGAGCAGCATACCTACTGCCTGGAAGGAATCTCCACAGAAATCACGCACATAGATACACCCAGCTGCATGGGAAATTATATTTCTTCATTTTCCTATGTCACAAACAACCACCAAAAACCTTGGTACCTTAGAAAGCATTTATTTAGTGCATAATTCTGCAAGTTGGCAATCTGGGTTGGGCTCAGCTGGGCAATTTTTGTGCTCTTGGCTGAGCCCATCTCATGTGTACCAGCAGTTACCTGCCTGGTTGGTTGGTGCTGGCTAGTCTAGGATGCCCTCAGATAGGACAGCTCTCCAAGTGGTATCCCATCCTCCAGAAGGAAAGCTCTGGTTTTTTTTACATGGCACTTGGGAAGGATTCCAAGAGATTGGGAGGGAGTATGCAAGGTCTCTCAAGACCTAGGCTCAGAACTGGCACTGATGTCACCTCCATCACATTGCATTGGCCAAAGCAAGTCACAAGACTGGCCTGGACTCGAGGGTGGGGAAATATACTCCACCTCTGAATAGAAGGAGAAACAAAGTCACATTGCAGATGAGTGTGCATCCAGGGAGAGGAACAGTTGTGGTTATCATTGCAAGTACTATTCCACAAAAGTCTTTACTTTGGGAGATAAAGGGCCCAGTCAAAAATGAGAGATTCTAGTACTATGGAAGAAGAGGGAAATGGATACTGAGGAACAGCTTGCATTTTCTGTGACACCAATTTTTTTTTGAGACACCAATTTTTTTTTTTTAACCTGGGCTAGCATACAGTGGCATCATTATAGCTCACTATAAACTCAAGCTCCTAGGCTTAAACAATCCTCCTGCCTCAGCCTCCCAAGTAGCTGAGACTATAAGCCCTCACCATCATGTCTGGCTAATTTTTCTAAATTTTTGTAGAAGTGGGATCTTCCTGATGATCAGACTTGTCTTGAACTCCTGGCCTCAAGTCATCTCCCACCTTGGCCTCCCAAAGTGCTAACATTATATGCATGAACCACCAGGCCTGGCCTGTGACACCAACTTTTAAAGCCCAGTTCAAATTCCACTTCCTCCTCCTAGACGTCTTCCTTGATTCATTGAGCTAGAATTCTGACCACCAGAGATTTTCACACGTATGCTTTGTGGCCCTTGCATAACTACACATGGAAAAATACTGTCCCATCAATGACAGTTCAGAGCAATCAAAGATAAGCCCTGAGCCATCCTCCGAAGGCACCATGAGCTTGCACCCCATCTTCACTGAGATACTAACATTTCTGTTGAAACAAGTACTTTTTTTAATTGAACGTGATAAAGCTCTTCTCTAAATGGCAGGCAGACAGCATTGTTACTTTTGCTTTCAGCAAGCCCACGCGAGGTACAAAGAATTCCCATGATCCAGGGGTAATAGGTCAAATATTGAAATCTGGAAGGACTCCCTTATCATCCGGAACATGAATAAATACACACGCTCCTCATCAGAGAGGGTATTGGAAGGAGTCCGTGGGTATGTTGGCATGTTTTTTTCTCCCTTTGTAAATTTTTTTCCTCCTGGTATGACTGGAATATGAATCAGCAGCCTAGAGTCCTTCGTTAACTAGGTTCTCATTTGAGAGGTTGCCACCTAGGAGGCTATTAAAAAGAGAAAGAAAGGCCTCTTCTATAAACATTTCCTGCCAGCTGCTGAGAACTGGAGAGGAGGGAGGGCACAGGGGGTGACAGCACAGAGCAGGACCATTAAGGAAGAAAATCTGTAAAGAGGAAGAATACTTGGTTTGCATCCCTGGCAGAGGCACCATGAATAGAAGTCCAAGGTGCACAAGAAAACCCCTGAGGAGGAAGGAGGGTGGGCAGGAGGGCCTTCCGCTGACCCCAGTGGGCCACCACTCTCCAAAGCCAGACAGGAAGGCAAAATCCCTGCCTGCAGATGCTTCCAGAATGTTTAAGACAAAACACGTGGACTTTAGAAGGTGCGTGAGAGGATAACCTCAGCATCTTCTATCAACTCTACAAGAATCATTGCAAGAGCTGTGTTTGTGGGTGATCACTGTATGACAGCTCCACATTACGCATTTTCTATGCATTAATAATCTCAGTTACTCTTCACCGCAATGCCGTCAAGCTGGAGCTATTGTTTCCACATTTTGCCAATGAACCTAGTAATGCTCATTAGTTTCCCAAGGTCACTTTATCAATAAATGGAAGAGCTAGTGTTCAAAAGCAGTTTCTCTGACTGCCTCGCCTAGACTCTCTGCACCATCCTAGCCTTTCTTGTCATGACAGTGAAAGAGGACTTACGTCAGACCCTATCAAAGAATCACCTAACTCCAAGATTACCCAGGGGTGAGACTGCGGATGGACACAGTCTGTCTTGTGGAAGAGCTCCTAAACTTTGGGAAAGGACAGCTGAGAGTTTCCATAGTACAAGAATGAAGTAATAGCAGGAATGATAATAAAGGAGCAATTATGCTGCTCTAGCCTTGTGCAAACTATCTAGATTGTCTCACTTAATCCACTGAGGTAAGAATTATTGTCCCCATTTTAGAGATGAGAAAATAGAGGCTCAGAGAAGTTAAGCCACATGGCCAATATCTCACAGTCAACAAGTAGCAGAACCAGAATTTAAACCTAGGTCTGAGACCAGGCTCTTTTCCTGTCTTGAGGTGCCTCCCTAAGTGGGCATCTTAGTCATTCACTGCTGTCATCATCTTTCAACTGTAAATGAATATTCACTATGTTTGGAAAATCTTTTAATTTCTGAGATTGGGAGTGCAGGCTAGAAATAAAACCTTTATGCTTCTGTTTTGACTAAAGGACACAAACTTTAATTTTTTTTTTTTTTTAAACAGAGTCTCACTATGTCTCCCTTGGTAGAGTACCGTGGCATCACGGCTCACAGCAACCTCAAACACTTGGGCTTAAGCAATTCTCTTGCCTCAGCCCCCCAAGTAGTCGGGACTACAGGCGCCCACCATACAACGCCCAGCTATTTTTTGGTTGCAGTTGTTTAGCTGGCCTGGGCTGGGTTCAAACCCGCCACCCTCAGTGTATGTGGCTGGCGCCGTAACCACTGTGTTATGGGCACCGAGCCACAAATTTTAAATTTTTTTCAAAACAATGCAATATCTGCAAAGCACAAAAAGCAAAGTGCAATAAAATAAGGTATGCCTGTAATTGGTTTGTCATAAACTAATCTCGGAAGTGACAGCCCATCATGTCTGCCATATTCAATTCATTAGAAGTGAGTCAGTAAGTCCAGCCCACACTAAAGGGAAGGGTATCACACAGGGTATGAATGAATACTGGAGACAGCGATCACTGGGGCCTCCCATGGAGACCACCTGCCATATCATACATTCCATAAAGTTACAGAAACCTTTCAGTCATCCCATCACCTAATAATCCCTTAACATGCCACCTCTGCTGAAAATCATGGTATAAATTGAGTTCTTCATCGTTCTCGAGAATATGTAATCAAGGCAGGGTTGTGGTTTTCAAGCGTTTTGGTGACATAAACATTTCCTCAAGTAAAATCTTCCTCCATAGGGTAACTGAATAAACATATAGTTTTATATTCATAAAACCAAATACTGCTCAAAGAACAACTGAAACACACAACACCGATGAATAAGAAAGCATTGTTCTGAGCAAAAGAAGCCAGGAGTAGCAGAATAGATGATTTCATTTATATGAAACTCTTAGAAAGAAACATCTAATATGTCATGATAGAAAGTAGTTTGGTTGTTGCCTGGAGTCAATGTGAGGGTTAAGGATTAACTGGGAAGAGAAGTAAGGGAATCTTTGGGGTGATGACAATGTTCTGTGTCCTCGTTATTAAGTCTCATTAAAATGTGCATTTAAAATGGGCATATTTTTAGTGAAGGTATCTCACTCAATAGAATTGAAATACACTGAACTGTTCTGATTGCAATAAGGATGTCAGAGCTAATAGCAACATCCCCAGAGCCTCCCTGACCCCACATCCCTAAGATCACCTCGGCTTACTTCCACAAGTTCACTCCCTCCCCACGGGATTCACTAAGCAAGTTCGAGAAACCTTAGAAATAGACAAAGTTGTCTCCTATGTGAGCTTGCTGGAGTCCAAAGTAAAAATTGGAGCCACTGCTCATTACACAGAGTATCTAAGCTGAAGAGTTTGCCAGAGTCACTTGACAAGCTGGAATCTGGTTCCTACAGAGTGTTCTCAGTACCCCTCTCTTAGCAGAGTGTGATAAACAGGTGTCTGGAGTGAGAAAGGGAACACATCCTGCACTGCCTTGTCCAGTGAGCTTGGACAAGAAACCCCTCCTGCTGGACCTCAGGTTAGATCAGGGATTCTCAACCCTGTTCCCCCAGCCATCACATGACAGAATCCATGAGCCTCCCACCAATCCCTTGCACCAAATAAGCTCCTCCTTGCTGGCTTTATCCATTGAGATCTGGCACAAGTTTCTGTTTAATGTTATGGATTGAATTGGGTCCCCCTGCAAAAAAAAAAGGTATGTTGAAGTCCTAAAAACTAGTACCTATAAATGTGACTTTACTTAGAAATAGAGTCTCTGCAGCTATAATCGAGTTATGATGAGGTCATTCTGGAGCCGTGTAGAGTCAAAATCCATTATGACTAGTGTCTTTATAAGAAGAAACACAGAGGAGAGGCACCTGTGGCTCAGTGAGTAGGGTACTGGCCCCATATACCGAGGGTAGTGAATTCAAACCTGGCCCCGGCCAAACTGCAACAAAAAAAAAGCTGGGCATTGTGATGGACACCTGTAGTCCCAGCTACTCGGGAGGGTGAGGCAAGAGAATTGCTTAAGCCCAAGAGTTGGAGGTTGCTGTGATCTGTGATGCCACAGCACTCTACTGAGGGTAGTAAAGTGAGACTCTGTCTCTAAAAAAAAAAAAAAAAGAAGAAGAAACACAAAGACGCAGAAGGAGGATGCTATGTGACAACAGAGGCAGAGATTGGAGTGATGTGTCTATAACCCAAGGAATACCCAGTGTTGTCGGCAACTCCGAAGCCAGGAGAAAGGTTTGAAGCGGGTGCTCCCCTGGAGGCTTCAGAGAGAGCACGGCCCAGGTAACACCTTGATTTTGGACTTCTGGTCTCCAGAACTACGAGAGAATAAACATCTGTTATTTTAAGCCACACTTGTGGCCATTTATTCTGGAAGCTCTAGGAATGAACAGACAGGACTAGGTGGTCTCTAAATAAGTAAATTGGACAAGTGGATCTCTATTTCCCAGTCCTTCATCACGAGGCTGCTCGTTTGTCATTTTGACAGGGTGAGATGTTTCCCGCCAGTACTCAGTAGCTGTGTTCTTTGGACAAGTCCCTTAAAGCATGCTTCACTTTCTTCATCGGTTTTTTGCTTTGTTTTGTTTTATTTTTCACCCCTGGTGGTTGCTGTGAGGATAAAATGATGTAATGTGTATGAAGCATCATACACATTATCCTGCACAAAAGCAATCAATTAGTGCTATAGTTATCCTTTCAGCTGGAGACTCCATCTCCCAGTAATTCACCAAAATGATGAACACAAAGGAAAAAAGGAAAGACACCCCATACATGCTCTCAAGGCCTTTTAGAAAACATAGAGTTGTTCCTTTGACCACATTAATGCAAATCTATAATAAAGGTGATAACTGTAGACATCAAGGGAATGGGTACTGTTCAAAAAGGCATGCCACACAAATGTTACCATGGCAAAACTCTACAATGTCACTCAACATGCTGTGGGCATTGTTGTAAACAAACAAGTTAAGGGCAAGGTTCTTGCCAAGAGGATTAATGTTCATACTGAGCATATTAAGCACTCCAAGAGCCGAAATAGCTCCCCAAAACACGTGAAGGAAAATGATCAGAAAAGGAAGGAAGCCAAAGAGAAAGGTACCTGGGTTCAACTGAAGCGCCAGCCTGCGCCACCCAGAGAAGCCCACTTTGTGAGAACCAATGGAAAGGAGCCTGAGATCCCGGAACCCATTCCCTATGACAGCGGTTCTCAACCTGTGGGTTGCGACCCCTTTTTGCCATTTGTAACAACACGGCAATTAGGAAGGTTGAGAACCACTGCCCTATGATTTCACGGCATACAGCATAGCACACAGGAGAACAAAGAGAACCAGTTGAACAGGAGCACAAGGTGCTGGAACTTACTCCCCATGAATTCGTGGCATAACAGAAATAGCAAGGTTTGTCACATTCAAAGAAAGGCACCTCCCTGAACTGCTGGAACATTTTCCCTATTTATTTATGGCATAATAGATATTAAAAATAAAAGGCTGCAATAAAAAAATTACTGTAGTTATATTCAATTCTGTTTCACAAACATTTTAGAGCACCTACTATGTGCAGGCATTATGCACAGTGCTGGGGATATTGTGAGAACAGTGAATGTGCGGCTCTTTTCTTTATAGAACATCACACAGTGGGGAAAATAAACAATTGAAAAATTAGATTTGGGGGTAATAAGTAAAAAAAATGGAAGCACTCACTTTGTAATCTTTGGCAATGTGACTCTTGCCCAGTATCCTACAGACCCTGTCCATTCCTGGGTAATTGACAATCTCCTATTTATAAGCTCCACCCTACTTTTATGGAATCCTCTGTTTGCTTGGACTTGCTATAGCATCCAAGACCGTGTGTAGTCCCTTCATTACTAAAGCTTCCTAGTTTTAACTTTAAAAAAAAGGTATGATTACGTACTATCATTATCATTACGCTAAAAAATGTCATTGAAAAGTAAAATAAAATGAGGCAGGCACAGTGACTCACACCTGTAATCCTAGCACTCGGATTGGAGGATGGGGCAGGTGGATTTCTTGAGCTCAGGAGTTCAAGATCAGCCTAAGCAAGATCATGGCCCCATATCTACTAAAAATAGAAAATCCAGCTGGGCATTATGGCAGGTACCTATAGTCCCACCTATTCAGAAGGCTGAGGCAAGAGGACAGATTGAACTCAGGAGTTTGAGGTTGCTGTGAGCTATGATGTCATGGCACTTTACCCAGGGCTACAGAGTGAGACTCTGTCTCAAAAAAAAAGAAAGAAAACGAAAAAGAAAATTAACTAGTGCACAGGCTGTAACAAGCAAAACTTTTCCAGAATCTCAAACCTATTTGCATAGGTCATCATTGTTATCAGCTTCTTGTGTGTCCTTCCAGAAATGTTCTAGGCATTTGCAGCAGACAACGTTAGGTGCTTCTCTAATAATCACGTCTCCATTTCTCTTCACTGACAGAAATCCAAATTCCGTCAGCTGGCAATAAGCCCAGAATCAAGTGATGAGTTGTGATTTGTCTAAGCTCGTCCTGGCAATGCTGACTCCCTGTACCAGCCTCCCTTGCAGCTAAGGATAACCATGTGACCAGTTCTAGCCAATGGGATAGAAAAGAAAATTGGACTGAATGCTTCTTGGTGGATTTTGATTTTTTTGATAAAAACTGAATCCGCTGGCATCATAGTTCTTCAATCTTCTTGATTAAGCATGGAAATGATCCTCAGAGATACCACAATCATGCTAAGCCTACAGATGAAACAAAATATGCAAAAGGTTGCTGATCAGCTCATGGCCTACATACAGACATCTCATGATAGCAGGGGGGGAAAAAGCATCATTGTTACATTTCCTGTTACTTGCAACAACATCCTTCCTAAAACAGAATTTACAACACACACATACCAATATACACACACACACACACACACACACGGTTATCATGGGGCATACATAACTGAAAACTCTGACTCAAACTACATTAAACAATAAGGACATTTATTTTATGGTATAAATGGAAATCCAAGGGTAAGATGAGCTTCCAGCACAGAATGACTACCCTTTTCATGATGTCATTAAAAATCTAGTTCTTTGCAGATTCCTTCTCTGCCTTCCTTGGTTGCTTTCATTCTAATCCAAGGAGAAAGTCAGTTCTTCTCATTCTAAAGTCAGTTCTTCTCATGGTTGCAAGTCAATTATAAAAGCCATTGGGGACACATGCTTCTTTATTCACGTCCAGCAAGAAACAGAGCCCTTTAAGCCCTTCCCTGTAGTCTAATTAGCCAAACTTCTGATCCACTGAAGTTATCAGGGGAAGGCCATATGGTGATTAGTTTAACATGCAAAGCTTCATTCATAAAGTTGGGGAAACAGTTCCTATCTGAACAAAGATTTTAGTTCTATGAGGAAGAAAGCAAAAGGACATGGCTCTTAGCTAGACGACCCGTAGTATTCATTACATTCTATAACCACCAGAACCCCAGTAGCACTGTTTCTCTACCCAACCTCCCCCAACAAAAAAGGCAAGGTGGGCATAGGACTCCGTCTCCAAAGAGAAAAACATCCAGTTGCCATTGGTGTAAACCTTTGTCATGAGATGATGGTGAAAAGATTCCCCATGCATAAGAAAACTTGGTATCTTGTTAATGTAGCTGAAAGAATACACATGTAAGTGATGGAACTTCAATTAAAACAAGGGGATGAGAACCACAAAATTTAGCACAGTGCTTTACCTCCAGCAGGGGAGGCACACACAGGTGAATCTAAGTTACTAGTGAATTCTAGTAGGTGGATTTGGCAGTAGGTTCACAAATGTTCATCGTGTTATAAATCAACAGAGAGCTACAGCTAGATCAACAATGATGATATATATTGACCCAGAGAGTAGGATAAATCCAATTCTGGGCACCTGACATTCAAATAAAATATGGGAGAAGATTTAGAGTAATCTTGCCATGCTGTGCTAGGTAAAACCCACCACCTTTTCTCTGTAATAAAAATCTTATTTCTCAGGGTTTCTGTGAGAAGCAAAGCCTAGTTCTATGAAAAAATACTTTTCTGCTTGCTTTCTTTTTTCTTTCATCCTTTTGTGTATTCTTTCTCTCCTCTCTCTCTCTTCACCTGTTCTTCATTCCTCCTTCCCTTTCTCCCTCTCTGCCTTCCTTCCCACCTTCCCTTCTCTTTCCATACGTAAGATCAGACCCTAGTTACTATTCTCTGGCTATTTTCCGCTCTGTATCTTTTGGACACAATTCTATATAGACTTATACCTTATTCCTTTTAATGACTACATTGTATTCTGTTGTATGGATGTCCTAAAATGCATTTAGCCAGCACCTTACTGACAGGAATTTATATTGTTTTTCAGGTTAGGATTTTTCCTCCCTTCTAACCTGTTTTATTGTCAGGATTATTTGAGACAAGAAGAAAAACCTCCCACTGGCAAAGGGAAGCCACTTCCCATTAGGAGAGGCCAGCATCTGTCCCCATCTAAGTAATGCTGTTATAATTCTCCCTCTCATCCTAGGCATGGCTGCCCGATGGTCATCATTAAAGTTTCTTTCCCTAAGAGGCACAAAGGTACAGTAGTCCTAGCTGGCTGTCCTTAAATGGAATTCTAACACCCATAGAAAACCCTGAGAAGTGAGAACCTAGCAAACATCCTGAACACCCTCTGACACCTGTGAAAAGATATTGTACTTGAGCTGTGATTAACACCTGATAACTCATTAGAGCCAGACTAATTATCAACAAGCAGCAGGCTCCTTTCACACTCTAAGTGTACCAGCTCTGTTCTGAAATGATAGCTAAATTAACCCCAGAGAACCAGCCAATGACCTCCTCCTATAACTCTGTTCATTCTTTGAGCTAATTAGTTCTTTCTTCATCAGCTACCTTGTTTGCTAAAAAATGACTGGACTATTTTCTTTCTGTGGAGTATGGTTGATAACAATGTAAATAATAATGCTTCGCACCTGTGGGGCATCTTACAAGGGTACATGTGAGCCTTGGCAAATGTGGAATGTAAATGTCTTGGCAAAGTAACCAAGAAAATGCCAGGAGGGCTATGTCAACTAATGAGATGAAAATATGTCAAATATTCTATGAAACAAGTGTATGGTGCCCCATGACCATATTGATGTACACAGCTATGATTTAATAAAATAATAATAATAATAATAATGCTTGCTTATTGAATCCCTTACTACAGGCTATGTATTTTACACAGATGATCCCCTTAAACTTTATCAATATAATATGAAAATAGGCGCAAAGAATGTAATCTAGTTGCCAGATATCATGCAGTTAGTCTGGGGTCTTAGGTCAGTCTACTTCCAAGTCCACAATTTAGAATAAGACCAAGTGGGGGTGAACACCAGGGAAGAAAATAAAAAAGAAGGACCTCACTCCTGAGATACCCTGAGAAAATGTGCACATGTTTCCAAAGTCTAGCACATTGCCCAGCATATAGTCATGTGAATGAAAAAAATCAGAACTCTTTATGAATTGTTTTGTGAATTACAGAAAATGACCTAGGGACAAAGCATGGTGATGTGGTTGGAGCAGGCTGGCGTGTACTCCACGGGTAGCAAACAGTAGGTCAGGACTAGAAAATGCATGCATGCATACATATAAGACAACCACTTTGGATAGGCCAGCCCTTTCAAACAACACTAAATGGCAGCTCAAGAGCAAAGAGACGACTAGGGAAAGAGCAGATATTCCTTTCCCAACATCACAAAGGATGTCATACCAAAATATTATGAAAAATTTCACAAGCACCCAAGATGAAATAAACAGAAAACATGTTAATTCATGAACTTATGAAATATTATTCATGGTTTGATTTATTCTGCAGCCATGTAAACATCATGACCTTTTCAACAACACAGAAACAAAAAAAGTTCTCTCCGTAATGAATAATGGATAAGTGAAATCGATCACGGCACAAGCCTGGAATACACTGCTTGGAAGCTATTAAAAAGTGTAATCAGCGCATATTTAAGGTTGTCAGAGGTGTTTTGATAGCTAAATGAATGAAGTCAGCAGTAGAACAGAAGATGTAGTATAATCCCATTTTGCATAAAGTATAAACTGGTAAGAAAAAGAGCCTGGAAGGATGCAGAACAGAGAAAAATGTGAACAGTGTTTTATGGATGGTGAGATTATGAGATGATGGGGTGAGTTTCAAAATTTTACTGGTGGGAATGCAAATTAATACATTCCTTTTGGAAAGATATATGGAAAACACTCAGAGATCTAAAAATAGATTTGCCTTTCAATCCTGTAATTCCTCTGCTGGGCATATACCCAGAAGAACAAAAATCACAACATAACAAAGATATTTGTACCAGAATGTTTATTGCAGCCCAATTCATAATTGCTAAGTCATGGAAAAAGCCCAAGTGCCCATCGATCCACGAATGGATTAATAAATTGTGGTATATGTATACCATGGAATACTATGCAGCCTTAAAGAAAGATGGAGACTTTACCTCTTTCATGTTTACATGGATGGAGCTGGAACATATTCTTCTTAGTAAAGTATCTCAAGAATGGAAGAAAAAGTACCCAATGTACTCAGCCCTACTATGAAACTAATTTGGGGCTCTCACATGAAAGCTATAACCCAGTTACAACCTAACAATAGGGGGAAGTGGGAAAGGGAGGGAGGGGGGTGGGTAGAGGGAGGGGGATCGGTGGGATCACACCTGTGGTGCATCTTACAGGGGTATTTGCGAAACTTGGTAAATGTAGAATGTAAATGTTTTGGCACAGTAACTGAGATAACGCTGGAAAGGCTATGTTAACCATTGTGATAAAAATGTGTCAAATGGTCTATGAAGCGAGTGTATGATACCCCATGATCATATCAATGTATACAGTTATGATTCAATAAAAAATTATAAAGAATAAAATAAAATAAAATTTTACTGAGCAATCTGCATTTTTTTATTTTTATATAACAAATATGAACTGATTGTTTAATTAAAACTAAGTAAAACCTGTTGTGGCATTTATATAGGGACCTAAAGAGAAGAATTCAGTGATAGCCCAGGAAAGAGAGAAGAAACCAGAAATTCAGCCAGGCTACAGTATTGCCAAAGGATCCAGAAGAGCTTAGGTGGGGATCAGAAATTGTTAAACGTGGTAGAGGAATTATTAAAACCTCCTTCTACTGTGATTCACGATAGCACGACCCCAAAACTCTGTTATAACTTTTTTTAAATGTCAGTGAAGCATATGTCATTTCTCAATGCCTTACACCCAGTAGAAAAAAACAGCCAGCGTTTGCCCAAGGCTTCTAGTCTAGGTGTCATTGCAGCCTCAGAAATAACTTCTCCTAATTCTTTACCTCTTGGGTAGCTCTCTAAATGGACACTTCCGTCTCCTCAAAGACTGTCATGGGAAAGGAACCGTCTGCAAGTCAGGAAAAGGAGCCCATCCGGCTATTAGGCCTATAGGATCTTGGGTAAGTCCTTTCTCATGGTCTTCATAGGTTGATCTGCGGAGCTTAAGACAGGAGGTTCTCTTGCTCAAGAATTTGAAACTTGAAAACAGACATTGCAAAGTGAGACACTTGAATGGCCAAACTCGAGAAAGGCAGATCTTGATATCCATCTGCTGCTAATCTCCCCGGAGCTGTTTTAGTATTTTCCTTCCTAAGCAAACTCCTCTCTTACAGGATGGCAAGAGCCATGAAAAATTTTATTCTTATATTAACTAGAGTCAGTTTCTGTCGCTTGAAACCAGCCAAGACTTAGCTACTATGGCCCAAATGAAAAAAAAGAAAAAAGTCTGTTTTACCAGCAGGAAGGGAATTGGTCAGTCAGGCAAAGGAGTCTGACCCAGGGGAAGAGGCTGCCACAGACAGTGACTGTCATCCTTGTGCTAAGAGGCAAGGGCCCAGCAGAACAAGCTGTCACATTCAATAAGGATTCTCAGCCAGCCCAGCCATGCGCTCTGAGCTCCCAGGCGTGAGTCCCCACAGGGTGAGGGAGCAGAAAGGAGGGACAAGGAGCGTGATGGGCAATCTGTGTCCCCGGCTTCCCATCCAGCTGATGGCGTGCCCACCTGAAGACCTGCCAGGCTGACATGGGGCTCTTTCATCTTCGAGTCTTTGTAGCCGCTACAGGACTCTCTCCTAATGCAGTGGTTCTCAACTGGGAACAACTTTGCTACCCTAAGAAACTTTTTCTTTTCTTTTTTTTTGTTTTGAGACTGAGTCTCCCTCTGTTGCTCTAGGTAGAGTGCTGTGGAATCACAGCTCACAGAAACCTCAAATTCTTGAGCTGAAGTGATCCTCCTGCCTCAGTCAGCCTCCCAGGTAGGTGGGACTATAGGCGCTGACCACAACATCTGGCTAATTTTTCTATTTTTTAGTAGAGACAGGGTCTCACTCTTTCTCCACCTGTTCTCAAACCCCTGAGCTCACGCAATCCATTTGCCTGAGCCTCCCACAGTGCTAGCATTACAGACATGAGCCACCGCACCTAGCCTCCCCTAGGGACTCTTTGAGAATGTCTGTGGACGTTTTTAGCTATCACAAATTGAGAATGAGCTATTACTGTCATTTAGTGGGTAGAGACAAGATGTATTAGTTCTCATTGCCACTCTAAAAGATTACTATGAACTTGGTAACTCTAAAATAACACAAATTGATTACCTTACAATTCTAGCCATCAGGAGACAAAAAACATGAGTCAGCAGGGCCACTTTCCTTCTGGAGGCCCCAGGGGAGAATTTGATTCTTCACAATTTTCAGCTTTAAGAGGCTGCCTGCATTCCTAGACTAGTGGCCCCTTCCCAGTCTTCAAAGCCAGCAAGGGAGCATCTTTTCTTCCCACTCTTAATCTGTCATCTTATCACATCATCTTCTGTCTCATCAGGATCACCCACAAAATCCCAAATAATCTCCCCATCTCAAGATCTTTAATTTAAATCACAACTTCCCAGCTCAGTGCCTGTAGCTCAAGTGGCTAAGGCACCAGCCACATACACCAGGACTGGCAGGTTCAAATCCAGCCCAGGCGTGCCAAACAATGACAACTACAACCAAAAAATAGCGGGGCATTGTGGCGGGCGCCTATAGTCCCAGCTACTTGGGAGGCTGAGGCAAGAGAATTGCTTAAGCCCAGGAGCTGGAGGTTGCTGTGAGCTGTGATGCCACAGCACTCTACCCAGGGCAACAGTTTGAGGCTCTCTCAAAAAAATAATAAAATAAAATAAAAATAAGTCACAACTTCCAAGGGTTTTATTTTGCTGTGGTTTTTGCCACTTTTAAGGTAATATAGTCACAGATCCCAGGAATTAGGGCATGTCCATTTTCAGAAGGGGAGTTATTCTGTTTACTCTGGCAGGGATGCTGTTAGCCATCCCACAGCCCCTGTAAGAATCAAACAGTTTAAAACGTCAATAGTGCAGAGGCTGAAAAACCTATGTGCTCTGATTACCGTTTAGGTAGATTTCTCACATGCCTGAACTCTGTGCCATTCCTAACACACGAGTTACAACTATTCCAAGGAAGACCTGTGCTACTCCTTGACGTCACCTATCAGTCCAAAACACCTCCTAACCACCAGTGCCACTAGTACAGTGGTATCATGTAAGCTTCCCAAAATACTCTCTCAATTTTTTTAAAATAGTTGTGAATATTGTTCAGTCCAATTGAGTAGCAGGAACCCTGTTTTTCTAAAAAGTTTTAAAATAGCAGAAAAGGGTGGTCATTTCTCAGCCTTGGCATAATTCCTGTGACTCAGAGGTTTGGTACCTTAATTCAAAGCTACTCAGGGTGGGAAAAAAAAAACTCCCCAAATTTTGGGACAGAAAATGAGAAGGAAGAGCATAAAACAGTTGTCCCCAACCCACTGCCTCCTAGCTGCCCATTCCCTGTTTCAGCTTCCTAGAAGCAAAAGTTCTTAGGAAAGGGAAATTGAATAAATGTTGGTTTTCTGTGCCTGGAAATTCACACGTGGGCGACATACATTACATCTGTGGCACATCTGGGTTGGTCTTATCATTCTCATTTTAATGGGAGTGATAAAGTCAATGGAGACACCCAACAGGTAAGATACTTCTCTAATGAAATGAAGCGCGAGTCAGCAAACTTTTTCTGTAAAGCATCTGTTAGTAAATATTTTAGGCTTCCTGGACTATCCGGTGTCTGTTGCAACTACTCAACTCTGCCGCTGTAGGGAAAAGCAGCCATTGATGGCATACAAATAAACGGGTGTGTGTGGCTGTCCCAGTAACACTTTATTTACAAAAACAGGTACAAAAATGGTGCAGACCAGACGTGGCTCTGCAGTCATAGTTGCCTGCCCCCAGAAATAAGGTTCTAAAATAGCCTTCTTCTTTACCTTCCCCCATCCTTCATCTTTTCCTCTCCCTCCCCCTCTCTAACCCTCTTCCTCCTCTCTCCTCTTTCTAGAATGCATTCTTGATGGGAATAAAAATCAGTATAATTATGCTAAAAAAACAGTTCAGCTAATGTGACCCAGCAATTCTGTGTCCAAGAGGGGAACGATCTAGAAATAAAGGTGTTCTTGGCAGTATTGTTTGTCATGGTCAAACAGGGGACATAGTCTAACCGTCCCTCAATAAAAACAGTGACAAGCAACATTCAACAAACACTGCTGTATACAAATCGTCACCACAGTCATTCAATGTTAAATGTTAAATCTACACTTATAGTTAATGGCAGAGAAAGAAGTCCAGGATATATTTTGAAAGCAGGTCATAAAATATCACCTATATAATAATCTTATTTTTGTTTTGAAAATACATGTTTGTAGACTCTTTATAAAAAATCATTCATGATAAATGCCAAATGTTTATGGTGGTTATTTCTAGGTTATAGAATTTTAACTATTGTTGTTGTTTTTTTTTTACTAGCTCCTTTATTAATCTTTGTGGGTTAGTCTCACATGGATATACAGTAGGTGCTCAGGAAATATTTGCTGATAAGATGAAAAATGTTACCAGTGTATGCTTACACTACAGCATCAGGGGTAAGGCAAGCATTTCCACCATGAAGGGTGGAAAACATAGGAAAAGATAATTAAGGCAGCATCTGGAATCACCTTTTCTGAAGGAATTTTTTTGAAGAATAGAATCACCTTATGATTTTTTTTTTTTGTATTTGTTAGGTTAAGTCCCTCTTTTTATTTTGTTTTTATTAAATCATAGCTGCGTACATTAATGCAATCATGGGGTACAATGTGCTGGTTTTATCACTTTATGAACTTGAAACGAGTAAAGTTTTTCTTAGTAGCTCACAAATCCAGGGCATATAAAAATAGACACATTTGATTAAATAAAAGTTTTTTTAAAGTTGCAGAATGAAAATACCATAACCAACGTCCAAATACAAATGACAAACTGGGAAATAATATTTGTGATGCACAGCATAAAAAAATGACTAATGTCCTTAATGTCTAAAATCAATAAGAAAAAAGAGCAGACCAATGGAAAAATGGGCAAAAGATAAGGAACGGTTTGTAATAAAAGAAATACCAGGGATGCTCATGCTAATGAAAATGCCCTCTGTGTTAGTCACAGTAAGAGAAATGCAAATTAAAGCTTTGCTGAGATATCAATTCTCACCTATCAGATGGGCAAAATTAAAAAGAACTTGATAAGACACTATGGGTGATGCAACTGCGGGAACTCTCAAAGGTTGCTAGGGGAAGGGGGTGTAAATTGATACAATCCCTGTGGAGAAAAGTCTGTCATCCAGCCCAACTATTACACTTTGAGGGATTTATCCCACACATATATTTGCACGTGAGCAAATTGCACCAGTATCATATTATAAATTGCATCTTGTTTATATCAGCCAAAGAGTGGAAATGCCATGAACATTTTAAATAAATGATGGTGACGAGATGGTGTACTCCGCCTCTGATGAGAAAAGAATAAGGAAATTCTCTGCACAGCGCCTGTGGCTCAAAGGGGTGAGGTGCCGGTCCCATATGCCAGAGGTAATGGGTTCAAACCCAGCCCCGGCCAAAAAAAAAAAGAAAGAAAGAAAGAAAAGATATATATCTAAGAGAAAAGGGGAAAAAGCAAGTAACAGAAAAGTTTCATTTATATTAAAAAATAGAGGGAGATAATACGTGTATATGTGTGTATATATTTATATGTACATGTACACATTTTGCTTATGTATGCATAGACTATTTCTATAAGAATTTCCAAGAAATAAGTTATTTTGTTGCTTTAGAGATGAGGGCGGTGGAGAGGTAGTAAATGAAAAGAGAGACTTTTCCCTGTTTATCTTTTAGTATGTTTCAAAGTTTGGACCATGTAAAAGCATTACCTATGCAAAAAACTAATAGAGCATCGTACTTCAGAGCTTCCTATATACTGTTCCCACTGCTGGAGATGCTCTTGTGTTGACTTACACCATACACAATCTTCCTGGAAATATTTGGTTATCTTAAATGTTTAAGTGTTTAAATAGCACTTCCTCCAGGAAGCCTTCCCTGATGACTCCCACGTCCCCCATGAGGAGAGAACTCTCTGTGCTATGCCCATTCACAGGTGGGATTTATCCGTGTGTGGGATTTATCACAGTGGGTATCACTTAATAGTTATTTACTACCTGTCTAGCCCACCAGCAGATCCCCAACACCATGCCCAGCTTCTGCACATAAGACCTGTATTTCAGGGGCTTTCTTCCTTTGATAGGGAGGGAACCAAAAAAGAAAGGAATCACAGTTGCAACAACAGCTAATACACTCCTACCGTGAGCCGGACAGTGGTGTACAGACTTAACGCATATTAACACAGTGAACTCTCACAACACCTGTAAGCATTTTACAGATGAGGAAACAGAGACCCAGGGTCACCAGGCACGGGCAGGATTCAAACCAGGCAGACTAGCGTCAGTGCTCACGCCGTTGGCACCTAGAAGGAAGGACAGAAGAAAGGGAAGAAGTAAAGGGAGGGAAATAAAAAGAAGTTTTCTCAGAGTGGCAGGATGAAGCCTTTTGCTGTCCCTTCCAGTGTGGGACCTCCAGCAAGCCTTCCAGCATCTTCAGAAAGTTGAAAGAACACCATTCACGCAGATTCTGTAATGCACACGAAACATTTGTAAACTGACAATATCGGCCCGCAACAAAGAGACAGCAGGCGTGAAGTATGACAGCTGTCTCGTCTAGAGGAGCAGGTAGCATGCATTGCAGATAAACACACTATCTGATATGGGCTAATAGGCTTCATTGAATTAACGATGACAGAATAATTACAGCGACAAGCAACAGCAGCAGGGAAGCTGGGGCTCCTAATTGAGGATAATTCAAGCACGTGGCAAGATTGGAAGTTTTGACTTTAGGACAGAAACTTCCCTGAGATTGGAGCTTTATTATTTTGATTATTTTAAATTAGCAGTTGCACTATGGCATGTCTGAGGTCTGTATAAATCAACAGGAAGTTATCTGCAGGAGAGGAAACATTAATAAGAACAACAGAGGGAAAGGGAAAAAAAGAAACACAGAGGCGTTCCAGTTTTTGCTGTTTCTTCTCAAATAGGATTTGACCCTCATCTTAAAGGTCTAGATGGGATCCCAAAAAGCATAAGAAAATGAGGATTACATTCAGGGTAATCACAGCAGCAATAATAATAGTCCTTCACATATTGAACCCATGCCTCCAGCTAGGCTCTGAAATAAGCACTCTTTATGTCTTACCCCACTGAATTCCCACAATAATTTTGTAAAGTGGGAACAAATATGTTTGCATATTTTATGAGTGAGACAACTGAGATTCAGAGAAGTAAAGTAACTTGCCCAAGACCACACAACTAGGAAGATACAGAAAGGGATTTCAAGCCAGAGTTAAGAAAAGCAAAGCAAAACGCCCAGAAACTATTTGCTTCTGGAGAGGGTGGTGGATTAATAAATGCATAAGCAGGTAGGCCTAGGTATAATTTCTTGCTAAATATGAATTCCATTTAATTAAATAAGGATCTACTTAGTATCTACCATGAACCCAGCGCAGTGCAACACCCCTGAGCCATATTTTTTCCCCGAAAATGGACATAATGACATCTTCCATACGACACGTTCTCATAATGTAACCTTCCTATTCCTCAGGTTGAGTGATGGAGTCTATGATCCCTTGCTCTTAAAAGTTAGCCTTATCACTGAGACTGCAGCAGAAAAGATGGTATTTGGCTTCTGGGACTAGAACATAAAAATCCCATGCCCTTCCTCCTTGTTCTCCTGAGCCTCTAACTCTTGGACACCAACCACCATATTGGGAGGAAGTCCAACTAGCCCGTGTGAAGAGACCACACAAGGAGGCCATGTGGAGATGTTTGGTTGACTTCAGCCAGCTGAAGTCCCAGCCGATAGTCAGTATGAAATGCAGGCATGTGACAGAAAATACCTCCAGATGACTTAGCTCCCAGCCATCAAGTCACCCTCGACTTTTAAGTTTTCCCACGTGAGTCCCCAGACATCATGAAGC
The DNA here is from genome assembly GCF_027406575.1 of Nycticebus coucang. Lineage (NCBI taxonomy): Eukaryota > Metazoa > Chordata > Mammalia > Primates > Lorisidae > Nycticebus > Nycticebus coucang. The sequence goes on along the minus strand of NC_069791.1, from coordinate 93,395,084 downwards.
AGAACTCAGCCACTCCTCTGGTCTGAATTCTTGACCACAGGAAAGAATTATGGTTTATGGCAATGAATATTAATGTGGCACTGAATGTTAGTGTGATTTGTTACACGCTAACAATATCTAGACGAGCCCCCCATACGTGGGTCGTATGAAGGTTTTAAGATACACAAAAGTCAAGAAAAGTAAAATCCACATGGATGGAAACATGGGAAGCCCTCCCAACACCACCAATGAGCTGAGCAAATTGAAACTTGCACACGTGAATCAGAAAGGACACTGCTGACTGTGTTTCTTGAAAGTTAAATAATGGACCACAGCATAATCTGTCTCAAAATTTTTATAGTAACCTAGGTATTTTTAATACAAAAAAAAAAAGGCATGTGAAACAAGATCTCCCCTTCTGTCAAATTTGAAAAACAAGATTCCTGCGATGGAATTTTAATCAAAAAACAATGTGCCGGGCGGCGCCTGTGGCTCAGTGAGTAGGGTGCCGGCCCCATATACCGAGGGTAGAGGGTTCAAACCCGGCCCCGGCCAAACTGCAACAAAAAAATAGCCGGGCGTTGTGGCGGGCGCCTGTAGTCCCAGCTACTCGGGAGGCTGAGGCAAGAGAATCACATAAGCCCAAGAGCTGGAAGTTGCTGTGAGCCGTGTGATGCCACGGCACTCTACCTAGGGCAGTAAAGTGAGACTCTGTCTCTACAAAAAAAAAAAACAATGTGCCTCACAATAGCCAAAAGAGGGAAATGATCAATGTACCCACCAGTAGATGAGTGAACAAAATGCAGTCTGTTCATGTGATGGAATATTATTCAGCAACCTGAAGGAATCAAGTTCTGACACATCGTACAACACAGATGAGCATGGAGAACATAATGTTCAGTGAAAGAAGCCAGATATGAAAGGCCACGTATGGTAGGATTCCATGTGTATGAAATATCTGGAATGGGCAAGTCCAGAGAGAGAGAGTGGATGAGTGCCAGAGGCGGTGGGCGGAGGCAAATGAGAAATAACTGCTCAGTGGTACTGGGATTTCTCGTAGGGGCAGGATGAAAATATACTACAATTTGATAGTGGTGTTAGTGGAAATATCTTGAGGATATGTTAAAACCACTGAATTACATGCTTTTAAATAATGAATTTCATGGGGCATGAATTATATCCCAATGTAGCCATATTGGGGCCTTCTTTGAGAGTGGGAACCCATAAGCTTTGAGGTCAAGAAGATCCGGGTTGTTGTCCTAGGACCCCAACAATTTCTTTTTCTTTTTTAGAGACAGAGTCTCACTTTGTTGTCCTCAGGAGGGTGCTGTGGCATCACAGCTCACAGCAACCTCCAGCTCTTGGGCTTAGCTGATTCTCTTGCCTCAGCCTCCTGAGTAGCTGGGAGTACAGGCGCCCGCCACAACGCCCGGCTATTTTTTTGTTGCAGTTTGGCCAGGGCCAGGCTCGAACCTGCCACCCTCCGTATATGGAGCCAGCACCCTACTCACTGAGCCATAGGCGCTGCCCAGGACTACCAATTTCTAATTGTATGGACTTGGGCAAGTATTTCAATCCCTGTAGATTACCCATCTGTAAAATGGGGTTGATAAACCTCACTTCCTGGGACTGCTGTGAAGATTAATGATTATCTTTGTCAAAGATTGTAACAGAAAAACTCTCAAACAACAGAAGGCAAAAATAAGCATTTTATGAATGGAATCAGGGACATGATACAAGGAGCCCAGGTTATTAAGAACAATTCGCCCACCTAAGAAAATTGAACCAAGAATTTGAACTCTATCAAAAACCAAGGCTGATATTCTTCCTAGCATGTTCAAAGTGAATAGTGGAATTTCCTTAAAATTATCAATTCATGGAAAATCAAGATTATGCATTATATTTTAAGGTTAATCCACTAAAGTCACTTAGTTATTGTGAAATAACATTTTTGTAAAGGAGAATTAATTTGAATATCAAATAGGAAAAAGCTCAATGCCCTAGCTGGTAGAGCTGGAAAGCAGTTAATGACCACAAGCTTAGAGCACAAAATCAGCCTCCTGTGACAAATTCAGTTTATGACCTTAGGAGGACAAATGGACTTTTCTGCAATAAACATTCAAACAAATAACAAAATTTTTAAATCTCAAGATCATAATAAATTAGTCCTAAGAACTCTTAAGACACACTTTTTTTGTAGTATAGGAATGTGCTTTTGTATTATAAAAACAAAACTATAAAGAAACTGTATGCTCATAAGAGACAAGCTTACATAAAGACTTTAACTTAATTCTTTATGGTAGTTGCTCTAACAGTCAATGACCTTCTTTATTTCTCCTTGTAACATAGGAGACAACATGAGGCAGGTGCTGAATCATTTCTCCCAGATCCATAATCTAAAAGGCAAGACCTTGTAGCTCAAATGGCTAAGGTGCCAGCCACATACACCAGAGCTGGCGGGTTCAAATCCAGCCCGGGTCTGCCAGGCAATAATGACAACTACAACCAAAAAAATATCCAGGCGTTGTGGCGGGCACCTGTGGTCCCAGCTACTTGGAAGGCTGAGGCAAGAGAATTGCTTAAAATCCAGGAGTTGGAGGTTGCTGTGAGCAGTGATGCCACAGCACTCTACCCAGGGCAACACCTTGAGGCTCTGTCTCAAAAAAAAAAGGCAAGACTCTCTCTCTCACAGCTATTTTTTTTTAATCCCAAGTAAGTGATTGCCCACCACTGGACCAATTAACATGGCTCAGATATTGAAGACCCCAGACTGCCCTGGTTGCTTGCCCACTGGCCTAGCTGGGGGGAGGAGAAAGACAGGGTGCTGGGACCAGAAATTCTCAGGATTGGTGTAGGGGAAAAACAGGTTCCTAAGGAAGTGGAAATGCTCAACAGTCAAGACGACCCAGGTTCCCTACACAGGGGTGTGAAATTGTACTTTTTCTTTTTCTTTTTTTTTTTTTGGTAGAGACAGAGTCTCACTTTATGGCCCTCGGTAGAGTGCCGTGGCATCACACAGCTCACAGCAACCTCCAACTCTTGGGCTTACGCGATTCTCTTGCCTCAGCCTCCCGAGTAGCTGGGACTACAGGCACCCGCCACAACGCCCGGCTATTCTTTGGTTGCAGTTCAGCCGGGGCCAGGTTTGAACCCGCCACCCTCGGTATATGGGGCCGGCGCCTTACCGAATGAGCCACAGGCGCCGCCCTACTTTTGTTTTTTCAATTTGATTAGCCCACGTGGGTGCCCCACAGAGGACTAGTGACATTTATTTACCCCATTCTATGCCTCTCATGCCATCAAGGTGTGGCATTGGGCAGACTAGATAAATAGAACACTTAGATCTTGGAACCCTTTCTTCCTCTCTATCTCTCTCTTTTCTCTCTCTCTCTCATCAACATTAGACAATGTCACTCTATGGTCATGATGTGTCAAGACTGAAAGAAGATTACTCCCTAATTATATGTGAACACAGACCAAACATGAACACTGTTCCATCCACAAAATACCAAACATGATCCTCTCCCAGCTAATGCAAGTGACTGCCAGTCCTCACCAATCACAGTTTCTCCTCACTCTAGCCTGCCTCCCCACCCTTCCTAGTAGATAATATTTATTGAAATAAAATTGCCTCTTCTTTCAGACAACATCCAACCCAGGGAAAATCCCAGCTTGCTTGGACCCTTCCCCAAATCGCACAACCAAAAGCCCAAACCTATAGCAAGTCTTCTCTAACATCTTCCACAGTTCCCTATGGTGTGTAACAACCAAGAAAACCAACTTGTTCAACTACAAGCACATTCTTAGAAGTTTTGGCTAAAGGTCACTTCTGCTTGTCTGACCCCTGGTCTGATGGAACCTAGGCTGCTCTTTCTTTCTCCATTGACCAAAGAGTTTGAAAACCACAGTCCTTGGCCCTAGAGGACAGAGTGACACACACAGAATCCTAGTGACCAGAGACATCCGTTAACCCTCCTCTCCACATGTACACACATAACGAAGGTGTAGAGGGCAATTTCTGCATCTTGCCCTGGGGTAGAGGGATCCTTGGCACCGGAGACCAAACAGAGTGCAGTAAGATGGGCCCGCCGCACCACACCTCAAGGCGGCTTGGAATTTCGCCAATTCCTTTCTAACCCCAGAGTTCTTCTCTGGTACTCGGAGCAGCACAGGTGTAGGCCCGAAACAGTTAGGCAGCTGAGAAAGAAACGGAACATTCAGGTTTGTACTTCCTACAGTACTGTGGTGAAGTTTAAGTTTCCCATAAATGTACAAATCTTCCCAGACGGGAGAGGAAGGGTTTTGCCTCAGCCACTTGTCCTCAGTCTAGTTGTATAGAAGCAACGTGATATCTCAGGAGGCAGAAATCAAGGGCCGCTGTTTTCAAAGTACCCCCCAGTTGACACTCAGGTGCAGCAGGGGTCAAAATCACTACTCTAGTTTTTCAACTGATAATTACTGAACAAGTGTCCTGAGTTCCAGGAACTGTATTGGGTACTGGAAATGATGTGCAAATAAGACAGATGTGACTTCTGTCCTTACAGTCTCTGCAGTCTAGGGGAGAACAAAGGACAACAAATAAACATCTAATTCTACACCGCAGTAAGTGTAATGAAGAAAATTCACAGTATGCTGTGGTAGAGAGTAAAAGAGTGATCTCTATAGATAAGAGAAGAATTAAACGTATCACCAAGGTGGTGAAATGAAGCTGAGAACAGACAGGTGAGAGGGGGTGAGCGTTGAAGAGGGGAAAGAAGAGTGTCCTAGAAAGAAGAAACAGCATGTGCAAAGGGCCTGAGGCAGAAAACTGTGTTCAAAGAAGTGGAAGAAGGCTGCCAGGACTTGGGTGAGGTGGGACAGGTGGGAGGTGGGTATTTGTGCTGGCTGCTATACCGACTTCCCCAGACTGTGGCTTAAACAAGAGATTTATTTTCTCACAATTCTGGAAGCAGAGTTGGCTCCTTCTGAGGACTGTGAGAGGAGACCTATCCCAGTTTTCTCTCCCGGAGACAGGTATGCAGACAGCCATCTTCTGCCCTTACACGTGTCTCTGTACATGTTTTGTGTAAGAAAACCATTCATACTGAATCAGGGGCCAGTGTGACACAATCACTTTAACATAATTACCTCTGTAAAGGCCCCATTTCCAAATCTGTTCATATATGCAGAAGTCTGAGAGTTCAGACTCAGAATTAGGAGTTGGGGCTGGAGGGAGGGGAGGGAGGACACAATTCAGCCCATAACACTATGGTAAAGGGTTTCAGAACTTATTTAAAATGGAATGGGATTTGGGAGGCTTTAAACAGGATGGTGTGTCTGATTTAAGCGATTGCTTTGGCTATTGGGTTGATAATAGGCTGAAAGAAAATAAGGGCAGAGGTAGTGAGCTGATCTCAAAAAATTTTTAAAACAAAAAAATAAAATTAAAAAAATGATAAAAAAAAAAAATCCCACCAAATCTTTCGGATTCCAAACCAGAAAAAAAAAAATTCCACTAAACCAAATTAAACTCCTATCCTGTAGCAATGATTAATAAACCACAGCTCACAAAATCAGGGACTTCGCAGTATATACATGTATATAATTGTATGTTCCTTATACTGAAGTTTTATCAAGGTTTAATGATTAAACAAACTAGCTATTGGCATATTCTTCCCTTCACTGAAGCCCAAGATCCACAGTAAAAACGTTACCATCAAGGTTCCTTTCATAACAGCAAGGGGTAATGATTTTCTTTTCTCTCTCCTGTGTCTTTTTTTCCATCCTTTGGGGAATCATCTGCAAGTGTTTGGTTCAAAAGTTCAAAAACAACCTCTGTGACTTTGAACAATGGGTTAAAGGAGTCATCCACATGTGAATTCAACAAGGGAGCAAGCTATAGAAAAACATTCAAACAGAATTCCTTCCATCTTCTTAGGAAAAGTCAGTTCTGCAACTTAATTTGCCCACCACTCAATGTCCTGTCTTCCAACATTTCAGATCTGTGTGTGTGTGTGTGTGTGTTTTTGTTTGTTTGTTTGTTTTATTGTTGGGGATTCATTGAGGGTACAATAAGCCAGGTTACACTGATTGCAATTGTTAGGTAAACTCCCTCTTGCAATCATGTCTTGCCCCCATAAAGTGTGACACACACCAAAGCCCCACCCCCTTCCCTCCTTCCCTCTATCTGTTTCCCCCCCCATAACTTAATTGTCATTAATTGTCCTCATATCAAAATTGAGTACATAGGATTCATGCTTCTCCATTCTTGTGATGCTTTACTAATAATGTCTTCCACGTCCATCCAGGTTAATACGAAGGATGTAAAGTCTCCATTTTTTTTAATGGCTGAATAGTATTCCATGGTATACATATACCACAGCTTGTGAATCCATTCCTGGGTTGGTGGGCATTTAGGCTGTTTCCACATTTTGGCGATTGTAAATTGAGCTGCAATAAACAGTCTAGTACAAGTGTCCTTATGATAAGAGGATTTTTTCCTTCTGGGTAGATGCCCAGTAATGGGATTGCAGGATCAAATGGGAGGTCTAGCTTGAGTGATTTGAGGTTTCTCCATACTTCCTTCCAGAAAGGTTGTACTAGTTTGCAGTCCCACCAGCAGTGTAAAAGTGTTCCCTTCTCTCCACATCCACGTCAGCATCTGCAGTTTTGAGATTTTGTGATGTGGGCCATTCTCACTGGGGTTAGATGATATCTCAGGGTTGTTTTGATTTGCATTTCTCTAATATATAGAGATGATGAACATTTTTTCATGTGCTTGTTAGCCATTCCTCTGTCATCTTTAGAGAACGTTCTATTCATGTCTCTTGCCCATTGGTATATGGGATTGTTGACTTTTTTCATGTGGATGAATTTGAGTTCTCTATAGATCCTAGTTATCAAGCTTTTGTCTGATTGAAAATATGCAAATATCCTTTCCCATTGTGTAGGTTGTCTCTTTGCTTTGGTTATTGTCTCCTTAGCTGTACAGAAGCTTTTCAGTTTAATGAAGTCCCATTTGTTTATTTTTGTTGTTGTTGCAATTGCCATGGCAGTCTTCTTCATGAAGTCTTTCCCCAGGCCAATATCTTCCAGTGTTTTTCCTATGCTTTCTTGGAAGATTTTTATTGTTTCATGCCTTAAGTTTAAGTCCTTTATCCATCTTGAATCAATTTTTGTGAGTGGGGAAAGGTGTGGGTCCAGTTTCAGTCTTTTACATGTAGACATCCAGTTCTCCCAACACCATTTATTGAATAGGGAGTCTTTCCCCCAAGGTATGTTCTTGTTTGGTTTATCAAAGATTAGGTGGTTGTAAAATGTTAGTTTCATTTCTTGGTTTTCAATTCGATTCCAAGTGTCTATGTCTCTGTTTTTGTGCCAGTACCATGCTGTTTTGAGCACTATGGCTTTGTAGTATAGACTAAAATCTGATATGCTGATGCCCCCAGCTTTATTTTTGTTACAGAGAACTGCCTTAGCTATACGAGTTTTTTTCCGATTCCATACAAAACGCAGAATCATTGTTTCCAAATCTTGAAAGTACGATGTTGGTATTTTGATAGGAATGGCATTGAATAGGTAGATTGCTTTGGGAAGTATAGACATTTTAACAATGTTGATTCTTCCCATCCATGAGCATGGTATGTTCTTCCATTTGTTAATATCCTCTGCTATTTCCTTTCTGAGGATTTCATAGTTTTCTTTATAGAGGTCCTTCACCTCCTTTGTTAGGTATGTTCCTAGGTATTTCATTTTCTTGAAACTATGGTGAAGGGAGTTGTGTCCTTAATTAGTTTCTCATCTTGACTGTTATTGGTGTACACAAAGGCTACTGACTTGTGGACATTGATTTTATATCCTGAAACATTACTGTATTTTTTGATGACTTCTAGGAGTCTTGTGGTTGAGTCTTTGGGGTTCTCTAAGTATAAGATCATGTCGTCAGCAAAGAGGGAGAGTTTGACCTCCTCCGCTCCCATTTGGATTCCCTTTATTTCCTTGTCTTGCCTAATTGTATTGGCTACAACTTCCAGCACTATGTTGAATAGTAAAGGTGACAGAGGACAACCTTGTCTGGTTCCAGTTCTAAGAGGAAAAGCTTTCAGTTTTATTCCATTCAGTAAAATATTGGCTGTGGGTTTGTCATAGATAGCTTCAATCAGTTTTAGAAATGTGCCACCTATGCCTATACTCTTCAGTGTTCTAATTAGAAAAGGATGCTGGATTTTATCAAATGCTTTTTCTGCATCTATTGAGAGGATCATATGATCTTTATTTTTGCCTCTGTTAATATGGTGGATAACGTTTATGGACTTGCGTATGTTAAACCAGCCTTGCATCCCTGGGATGAAGCCTACTTGATCATGATGAATGACTTTTTTGATGATAAGCTGTAATCTATTGGCTAGGATTTTGTTGAGAATTTTTGCATCTATATTCATGAGTAAGATTGGTCTGAAATTCTCCTTTTTGTTTGGGTCTTTTCCTGGTTTTGGTATCAGGGTGATGTTTGCTTCATAGAATGTGTTGGGGAAGATTCCTTCTTCCTCAATTTTTTGGAATAATTTCTGCAGTACAGGAATAAGCTCTTCCTTGAAGGTTTGATAGCATTCTGGAGTGAAGCCATCTGGACCAGGGCATTTTTTGGTTGGAAGATGTTTTATTGTTTCTTTGATCTCAGTGCTTGAAATTGGTCTGTTCAGGAGCTCTATTTCTTCCTGGCTGACTCTAGGGAGAGGGTGTGATTCCAAATATTGATCCATTTCTTTCACATTGTCAAATTTCTGGGCATAGAGTTTCTGGTAGTATTCAGAGATGATCTCTTGTATCTCTGTGGGATCAGTTGTTATTTCCCCTTTATCATTTCTGATTGAGGTTACTAGAGATTTTACTTTTCTATTCCTCATTAGTCTGGCCAATGGTTTATCTATTTTATTTATTTTTTCAAAAAACCAACTCCTTGTTTCATTAATTTTCTGGATGATTCTTTTGTTTTCAATTTCATTGATCTCTGATTTGATTTTGGATATTTCTTTTCTTCTACTGAGTTTAGACTTAGATTGTTCTTCTTTTTCCAATTCCATAAGATCTCTTGTGAGATTGTTGATGTGCTCTCTTTCTGTTTTTCGAATGTAGGCATCTAAAGCGATGAATTTTCCTCTCAAAGCTGCTTTTGCAGTATCCCACAGGTTTTGGTAGCTTGTGTCTTCATTGTTGTTATGCTCAAGGAAGTTAATGATTTCCTGTTTTATTTCTTCCTGCACCCATTTGTTATTCAACAGAAGATTGTTTAATTTCCATGCCTTTGGGTGGGGTCGAGCATTTTTGTTAGAGTTGAGTTCCACCTTTAGTGCCTTATGGTCTGAGAAGATACAAGGTAAAATTTCAATTCTTTTGATTCTGTTGATATTTGTTTTGTGTCCCAGGATATGATCAATTTTGGAGAATGTTCCATGGGGTGATGAGAAGAATGTATATTCTTTATCTTTGGGATGGAGTGTTCTATATGCGTCTATCAAGCACAGTTGTTCTAGGGTCTCATTTAAATCTCTTCTATCCTTGTTTAATTTCTGTTTAGAGGATCTGTCCAGCTCTGTAAGAGGAGTGTTAAGGTCCCCTGTTATGATGGTATTATCAGATATCATATTGCTCAGACTGAGTAAGGTCTGTTTCAAGAATCTGGGAGCATTTAAATTGGGTGCATAGACATTTAGAATTGAAATGTCTTCTTGTTGTAGTTTTCCCTTGACCAATATAAAGTGACCATCTTTGTCTTTTTTGACTTTAATTGCTTTAAATCCACATGTATCTGAAAATAAGATTGCAACTCCTCTTTTCTTCTGAATTCCATTTGCCTGAAAAATTATCTTCCAACCCTTGACTTGGAGCTTTAATTTGTCTTTTGAAGCCAGGTGTGTTTCTTGCAGACAGCAAATGGATGGCATGTGTTTTTTAATCCAGTCAACCAATCTATGTCTCTTCAGTGAGGAATTCAAGCCATTAACATTTATTGAGATAATTGATAAGTGTGGTAGTATTCTATTCGTCTTATTTTGTGAGAGTCTATTGCTTAGTTTTACCTTTTGCATCAGTGTGGAGGTTAGGTTCTGTCCTTTAATTTCTAAGTTCTTACTTTGCTGCTGATCCATTGTGGTGGTCAGTGTGCAGAACAGGTTGAAGTATTTCCTGTAGAGCTGGTCTTGTTGTGGCGAATTTCCTCAATGTTTGTATATCCGTAAATGATTTGATTTCTCCATCAATTTTGAAGCTTAGCTTAGCAGGGTACAGAATTCTGGGCTGGAAATTGTTCTGTTTAAGTAGATTAAAGGTAGATGACCATTGTCTTCTTGCTTGGAAAGTTTCATTAGAGAAGTCTGTGGTCACTCTGATGGATTTGCCCCTATAGGTCAACTGGCGCTTACTCCTGGCAGCTTGCAGAATCTTTTCTTTTGTCTTGACTTTGGACAGGTTCATCACAATGTGTCTTGGAGAAGCTCGGTTAGAGTTGAGGCGACCTGGAGTCCGATAGCCCTCTGAAAGCAGTGTGTCAGAATCTTTGGTGATATTTGGAAATTTTCTTTTATAATATTCTCTAGTATGGCTTCCATTCCTCTTGGGCATTCTTCTTCCCCTTCTGGAATTCCTATAACTTGTATGTTGGAACGCTTCATAAAGTCCCATAATTCTGACAGGGAACGTTCTGCTTTCTCTCTCTTCTTTTCTGCCTCTTTTACTATCTGAGTTATCTCAAAAACTTTGTCTTCTACCTCTGAAATTCTTTCTTCTGCATGGTCTAACCTGTTGCTGATACTTTCCATTGCATGTTTAAGTTCCCTAATTGACTGTTTCAGTTCCTTCAGCTCTGCTATATCCTTTTTATATTCTTCATATCGTTCATCTCTTATTTGAGTCTGTTTTTGAATTTCCTTTTGGTTATTTTCCACTTTATTAGCAGTTTCCTTCATTGTTTCCATCATTTATTTCATTGTTTTGAACATGTGTATTCTAAATTCCCTTTCTGTCATTCCTAACATTTCTGTATAGGTGGAATCCTCTGCAGTAGCTACCTCATGGTCCCTTGGCGGGGTTGTTCTGGACTGGTTCTTCATGTTGCCTGGAGTTTTCTGCTGATTCTTCCTCATGAGTGATTTCTTTTATCTGTTTCCTTGCCCTAATTTTCCTTTCACTTCCTCTTGCTCTTTAAGTTCTCATGCCTGTGGACTGAATAGGGTGGCACCTGTGCCTCAAAGGAGTGGTGTGCCGGCACATGTACTGGAGGTGGCGGGTTCAAGCTTGGACCCGGCAAAAAACAGAGACCTGCCCCCACTCAGTTGCACCGCTGGGGGCCACTTCCCTGTGCCTCTTTTCTGCCCTGGCTTCACCTGCCTCATGGAGTGGGCTGAACAAGATCCTGTATGTGTTTTACATAGTTTTCGTGTTGCTGTCATAGTCAGTATTTCTTGGCCTTTTTATGCCTTCATTTCCTTCCCTATAAAAAGGAGGCAGTAAAATACTTATCTCAGTATCTTGAACCCAGTAAGGATTGCATTAATGATAGTGTTGTTGTGAATCATATTACCATTTATTCATTCAACAAATATCTGGAGAGAATATAGCAACATGAAATCCGATATTCCATCCATCCATGGTTCTAAAGATCCAGTAGATGGCTAAGGCGCCAGCCACATACACCAGAGCTGGTGGGTTCAAATCCAGCCCAGGCCTGTCAAACAACAATGATGACTATAACCAAAATATAGCCAGGCATTGTGGCGGGCATCTATAGTCCCAGCTACTTGGGAGGCTGAGGCAAGAGGATCACTTAAGTCCAGGAGTTGGAGGTTGCTATGAGCTATGAAGCCGTGGCACTCTACCCAGGGTGAAACTTGAGACTCTGTCTCAAATAAATAAATAAATAAATAAGCAAAATTAAAAAAAAATAAAGATCCGGTGGAGGATCCAGGATTTCCATATTTAGCGGTAGCAACCTAGCTGGAAAAGGGAGACAAGACCCTTATCTGGAAGCAGTTATGGGGAAGGGAAGCTGAGGACCTCTTGAGGGGGCTTAAACATCCTTCTGCTGCCATTGCTGGTTTTTTATTTGTTTGTTTTCAGAAAAGGCAAACACTATTATCACCATTTGACCAATCAGAAATTTGAGGCTGGCATAGCTTCAGTGATTTCTCAAAACTACAAAATTACAGTATGGGAAATCAGACCTTCTTGAAGGCACTGAGCTGCCTTGGTAGAGACTTTGCCCATGGACTTTAACACTCTATCCCCAGGGCACAGACGCAGTGCCCAGCACACAGCCCGTCTTTGGCAGATTCCCTAGGAACAAAGCCCAATTTATTGAGGGAGTGCTCTCAAGAGAAAGGGAATGAGGGAAATGAGATAGGAAAGCAGAAGAGGGTAGGCAAAGATACAGATTCAGCAGAAGCCTAGCCTCAGACAAACCCGTGGACAGTGCTGGAGCCTGAATGCCATCACAGAGTTATCCAACTTCCACCAACGGGCCAGCCTTCTGTACACCTTCTTCATGACAGTGGGCTGCCATTGGAGGGGGTGTGAGGCATGGGGCTCCAGCTATTTTCAAGCACAAATCCCTGGGGAAGAGAGAGTAGCCAGACTCAGAGCAGCTGCCCAAGACTTCTAAATGGAACCTGAGTGGGAAACCAACAGTGCCCAGCTCAAGGTTCAATAAATATTTGTTGGGTGAATGACTCGTAACTAGAAGATGATTCTCCTACTTTCTCTATAACCTTTCTCTATACCCAAGACAGGATTTTCTTCCTACAAACATTTCTCAATCATTGTCTCTAATTCAGAAACCCTTCCCCAGCACGACTCGGCCATCTGCCAAGAGTCACATCTAACTGTGTTAAATTATCACTTTGGAGGAGGAAGGACATAGCTGTTGAGGTTTTAAGCTGCAGACTAATACCTTTGCCAGTCGTCTAAGGCCACTACAAATTAACATTTGCATTGGGGTTTTGTTTGACAGCTGGACAAAACCAATTCATGTCAAGGGACCAGAGACATCACATAAAAAGTCCACTAGAATTTTATCTCCCAGAGAGGGTATTTGCTTCTCACATTCTCGTACCGCCCCTGGACTGAGAACTCAAGCTGGGGGCTAATATAATATACCTTTCACACCAAGTCGGTATTAAAGCAAGAATGTGTGGTATAATCATTACTGGCATGAGGAACAGAGCCAGGTCTTTTTACCTTTTTTCTTTTAATTTTACCCATTCTCCATTTGGCTCTCAAATGCCCTGCCACTCTGGTTAGAGCTGTTAGCTGCCCCTCCCATCACTGCTCTACTCTACTCTCCAACCCACAAACAAAAGTGGCCAGAAGTGGGAAGGATGACTTGGCAAGGGAATGGTTACGATGCAGTCCTTTCCAAAAATGAGACATCCACACATCCTCCACATTGCCGCCAGAGTGAGCTCCTGCAAAATTGTGTCTTCTCCTGTTTGAAACCCTTTGCTCTTGGGACAAAGTTTACAATCTTGAATAGAGCTCCTAAGTTTTGATGTAAGGGGGTCCACCTGCTCTCCCTCACTCACTATCCTCAAATCACACCGACTTTCTTTCAGTTCCTCCACCCTGCCACAGGATCTTTGTACATGCCAACACCACTGCTAAATGCTCTCACCTCCAGCTGCTCCTTCAGATCAGAGCCGAAGTGCTGTGTCTTGAGCTCCTCTCTCTCCTTCAGATCTGCTCTGGGTTGTCACAGTTGTCACTTTTTCTTCGGGGCACGTCACTATTTGTTACTATAGTTTTCTTTTAATAGACTTAAGGGATACAAGTGCATTTTGTTACATGGATATGCTGCACGGTGGTGGAAGTCTGAGCTTTCTGGGTAACCATCACCCCTTTGGTATACGTAGTACCCATTAGGTAATTTCTCCGTTCACTCCACCCTCCCACACTTTTGAGTTTCCAATGTCTCTTATTCCTCTTTCTATGTCCACACATTATTTAGCTCCCACTTATAAGTGAGTATATGTGATATTGGACATTCTGAATTATTTCACTTAAGATAATGGCCTTGAGTTCCATCCATGTTGCTGCAAAAGACATAATTTTATTATTTTTTATGACTGACTAATATTCCAGGCAGTGTGTGTGTGTATACACAGACATTTTCTTCATCCTATCATCTGTTGATAGTCACTTACATTGATTCCATCTTTGCTATTGTGTGAATAATGCTGTGATAAATCTACAAGTGCAGGTAGCTTTTTGATATAATGATTTTTTTCCTTTGTGGTAGACACCCAGTAGTGGGATTCATGGACTGAATGGTAAATCTATTTTTAGATCCAATAAATGAATTCAATAAAGTCTCAGGATACAAAATCAATGTATAAAAATCAGCAGCACTTCTACACACCAATAATGACCAAGCTAAAGACCAAATCAAGAACTCAATCCCATTTACAATGAGCATAGCTAAAAAATAAATAAAGTACCTAAGGATACATTTAACCAAGGATATGAAAGATTTCTACATGGAAAATGACAAAACTCTGATGAAAGAAATCATACACAGCATTAACAAATGGAAAAATTTCCCATCCTAATGGACAGAAAGAATCGATATCATTAAAATGATCATACCATCCAAAGTAATCTACAGATTCAATGCAATTCCTATCAAAATACCAATGGCATTTTTAACAGAATTAGAAAAAATAATTTGAAAATTCATATGGAACCAAAAAGAGCCCAAATAGTCAAAGCGATGCTAAACAAAAAGAACATAAGTGGAGGCATCACTTTGCCTTACTTCAAACTATACTACAAAGATATAGTAACCAAAACAGCCTGGTACTGGTATAAAGACAGACATGTAGAGCAATGGAACAGAAGAGAGAAGGCAGAAATAAAACCATATAGCTAGGACCAACTAATTTTTGACAAAGCAGACAAAAACATACACCAGGGAAAGGATGCCTATTCAACACACAGTTCTGGGAAAACTGGATATCCACATGCAGAAGAATGAAACTAAATCCCTATCTCTCACCATATACAAAAATTAACTCAAGATAGATTAAGAGACTTAAATATGTGACCTGAAGCCACAAAAATTCTAGAAGAAAATGTAGAAAAGAACTTTTCTAGACATTGGCCTACACAAAGAATTTGTGAGGAAGACCCACAAAGCAAATACCACAAAAACAAAAATAAATAGGACTTAAACAAATTAAAATGTTTCTACACAGCAAAAGAAATAATCAACAGACTAAATAAACAACCTACAGAATGGGAGAAAATATTCACAAACTATTTGCCTGAAAGGGGGCCGATACAAGATATCATATCTAGACTCTACAAAGAACTCCAACAAATCAGCAAGAAAAAAACAAATAACCCCATAAAAAAGTGGGCAAAAGACACAAACAGGACATCTTCTCAAAACAAGATAGACAAAGGCCGCAAACATATGAAAAAATACTCAACATCAGGAGGGGGGTGGGGCCTTGGTGTGTGTCACACTTTATGGGGGCAAGACATGATTGCAAGAGGGACTTTACCTAACAATTGCAATCAGTGTAACCTGGCTTATTGTACCCTCAATGAATCCCCAACAATAAAAAAAAAAAAATACTCAACATCACTAATAATCAGAGAAATGCACATTAAAACCACAATAGTATACTGACTTATCCCGACAGAATTGCCATTATTAAAAAGTCAAAAACCAATACAGGTTAGTGCACTTGTGGTGAAAAGGGAACACTTATACACTGTTGATGCAACATAAACTAGTTCAACCATGATGGAAAGCAATATGGAGATTCCTCAAAGAACTGAAAGACCTGCTGTTCAATCCAGCAATCCCATTACTGGGTATCTACCCAAAAGAAAAGTCTTTTTTTTTTTTCTTTTAAAGACACCTGCACCTGAATGTTTATCACAGCACAATTCACAATAGCAAAGATATGCAATCAACCTAAGCAACTGATGGATAAAGAAAGTGTGTGTGTGCACATGCATGTGTATGGAGTATTATTCAGCCATAAAAAGGAACAAAATGATGTCTTTTGCAGCAACTCAGATGGAATTAGAGGGCATTATTCTAAATAAAGTATCTTTGCGAAACTTGGTAAATGTAGAATGTAAATGTTTTGGCACAGTAACTGAGATAACGCCGGAAAGGCTATGTTAACCACTGTGATAAAAATGTGTCAAATGGTTTATGAAGTGAGTGTATGATGCCCCATAATCATATCATTGTATACAGTTATGATTTAATAAAAAAAATTAAAAAAATAAAAAATAAAAAATAAAAAAATAAATAAATATATTTTGGAAAAAATAAATAAATAAATAAATAAATAAAGTATCTCAGAAATGGAAAAACAGATAACATATGTTCTCCCTTACAAGTGGGAACTCAATGAAGGATATTTATGATTATAAAGAGCAATGGACACTGAAAACTAAGTAGAAGGGAAGGCCAGAGGGGATGAGGGTTAAAAAATAGGCCTATAGAGCACAACATCCCCTATTCTGGCAATGGGAACACTGAAAGCTCTGACCTCAGCATGAAACAATTTATTCACATTTCACTTAGGATTTCAATTTATCCACAAAACCACTTGTACCCCTAAATTTTTCAGAAATCAAAAATAATGAGAAAAATGTAAATAAATAAATAAATAAATAAATAAAATTGAGCAAATAGCATGAACAGGCATATCTCAAAAGAAGACATACTAATGGTCCAAAAACACATATGAAGAAATGCTCACATCACTAATCACCAGGGAAATGCAAATTGAAATCATAGTGAGATACTATCTACTCCAATTAGAATGGCCATTATTAAAAAGTCAAAAAACAAAAGATGTTGGTGCAGATGCCATGAAAAGGAAACATTTGTACACTGATGGTGAGACTCTAGATGGATATAACCTCTGTGGCAATCACTATGGAGATTTCTCAAAAACTAAAAGTAGATCTACCATTTAATCCAGCAATCCCACTACGGGGGATCTACCCAGAGGGAAAGAAACCTTTATATCAAAAAGACACTTGCATGTATATGTTCATCATAGTGCAATCCACAATTGCAAATATATAGAATCAATTTGAGTGCCCATGGACTGATAACTGGGTAAAGAAAATGTGGAGTAGACACTCCATGGAGTACTACCCAGTGAAAAGGAAAAATGAAGGAAGGTCTTTTGTAGCTGTTTGAATAAAACTGGAGGCCATTCCTAAATAAAGTAACTCAGGAAGAGAAAAATAAATGCCACGTGTTCTCCCCTCTAAGTGGGAGCTAAATTATAGCTACACAAGGCCCTAGAGAGTGGTATAATGAACATTGGACACTCAAAGAGAGGAGGCTAGGAGGGACAGAGAATTACCTGTGGGGTACAATGTACACTACACAGGTGTTAGGTGCACCAAAGGCCCAGACTTTAACACTCTATAATATACACATGTAATGGAATTCAACTTGGACCTCTTAAGAGTCTTTTTTTAATTAAAAAAAAATTTCCCATCCATATTCTCCCCAGACACCATCTCAAAGTCTATATTTAAAATCATATAAAATAAAATAATTGGTCAACACAATACCTAGCCTTTATTCAGCACTGGCTCTAATGTACCAAGACCCATACAGAGCACATGACACATCTTAATCCTCCTGTCCTCTCACAGCAGCTAGACAAGGCAGGCCAGGCAGATGTCATTCTTCTTGGGGGCATGGCGTCTTGCCCAAGGTCACACAGCTGCTGAGTGGCAGCTCCCAGCTTCATACTCAGCTTGGTCTAACGTGAAAGCCCACGGTCCTTTGTCCCATCATGTCACTCTGAAGTGATCAGTTCAGGACAGGGACAGAGTCCCTTATTCTCTCAGCCACAGGGCCTGATCTAGAGGGTACACACACACACACACACACACACACACACACCATAAAAGTCTTCCCAGAACATGAATCGGTCTTCCTGAGCCAAGATACCCTCATAGAACAAGCATCAAACTAGTAAAAAGGGGAAGGGGGCAATGTAAAGTCTAGTAGAAACCCCACATCCTTGTTGAATATCACTAAATATGCCCAAATTGCAAAAAGAAAATGAGCTCCCTCTGCAAAAAGCACTCCAATCACCAAAAACAGTGGGCTTTTGACTGCCCAATATCCATTCCAGCTTCTCCTTTCCATAGTGGTGTCTGTTTTGCTTTTTGAGACTTTTTTTTTTTAACTCGTGCAGTTAAATTCATTGTTTGTGGTGCACAGCGCTAAGGCCCTGCAGCACCATCCTCAAGATACAGAAAAGTTCCTCCACCCTGATGCGCCCCGGGGCTGCTGCTTACCAGCCTCCGTGTACTGTTCTCCCTCTTTCCGGAACTGAAAATCAGGTTGCCCAGACCAAAGGGAGAGACCTACCTTGGCTCCTGCAATCTGACTCTTGGAGCAGGGGAAAGACTAGGCTTTCTCTTTACAGCACCCTGATGAGTCAGGTGATGACTTCCTATTACAAAGAACCCTGGATGCTCCAGGAGTTTCTTGTTTCTGCGTGGCATGTCGATTTGGAAGATACTTTTCTTATGGCTAAGCAGTAGTAGAATATAGAAGTTAAGTACTTTTAAACATTGTGGAAGTTGGCCAGGCGTGGTTGTGGCTCATGCCTATAGTCCTAGCACTCAGGGAGGCCAAGGCAGGTGGATTGCTTAAGCTAAGGAGTTGGAGACCAGCCTGAGCAAGAGTGAGACCCTGCCCATCTCTACTAAAAATAGAAAAGCTTTCACATTATACATCAAATCAGTACACTGAATCCCATAAATGCGTCAGTGTACATAGTTATAATTAAATAGATAAATAAATAAAAATAGAAAATATGACGATTAGGGATTATGAGCATTTTTTCATGTTTGTTAGCAATTCATCTGTCTTCCTTGGAGAAGGTTCTATTCAGTGATCTATGGGATTGTTGGCTTCTTTTTCTTGATTGAGTTCTCTGTAGATCCTAATTATTAAGCCTTTGTCTGATTCATAATATGCAAATATCTTTCCTCATTCTGAAGGTTGTTTATTTGCTTTGGTTGTTGTCTCCTTAGCTATACTGAAGTTTTTCAGTTTAAGTCCCATTTATTTATTTTTGTTGTTGTTGCAATTGTCAGAGAAGTCTTCTTCATAAAATCTTTCCCCAGGCTGATATCGTCAAGTGTTTTCCCCACACTTTCCTCAAAGATTTTTATTGTTTCATGCCTTAGATTTAGATCTTTTATCCATCTTGAATCAATTGAAAGGTACAGGTCCAGTTTCAGTCTTTTACATGTGGATATCCAGTTCTCCCAGAACCATTTATTAAATAAGGATTCTTTCCCCAGTGTATGTTCTTGTTTGGTTTATCAAAGATCAGATCACTGTGTTAGTTTCATCTCATCATCCCTAATCATCAGAGAAATGTAAATCAAAACCACCCTCAGATATCACCTAACCCCAGTGAGAATAAGCCCACATCACAAAGTCTCAAAGCTGCCGATGCTGGCATGGATGTGGAGAGAAGGGAACACTTTTACTCTGCTGGTGGGACTGCAAATTAATACAACCTTTTTGGAAGGAAGTATAGAGAACCCTCAAGAACTCAAGCTAGACCTCTCATCTGATCCTGCAATCCCATCACAAGGCATATACCCAGAAGAAAATAAAATCATTTTACCATAAGGACATTTGCACTAGATTATTTATCACGGGTTAATTTACAATTGCCAAAATGTGGGAAACGCCCTAAATGCCCACCAACCCAGGAATTAATTAACAAGCTGTGGTATATGTATACCATGGAATACTATTCAGCCATTAAAAGAGATGGAGACTTTACATCTTTTGTATTAACCTGGATGGAGGTGGAACACATTCTTCTTAGTAAAGCATCACAAGAATGGAGAAGCAAGAATCCAAAGTACTCAATTCTAATATGAAGGCAGTAGATGAGCTAATACAAGGTGGGGAGAAGGGAAATGTGAGAACCAGGTGAGAGGAGGGAGGAGGGGGGAAATGGCAGTCACAGGATATGGCACACCTCTTAGGGGCAGGACACAGTTACAAGAGGGACTTTACCTAACAAATGCAATCAGTGTAACCTAATTCTTTCTACCCTCAAATGAATCCCAAACAACAACAAAATAAATAAATAAATAAATAAATAAATAAATAAATAAGAAATTTAAAAAAAATAGAAAAATTAGCCAGGCCTCGTGGAGGCGTCTGTAGTCTCAGCTACTTGAGAAGCTGAGGCAAGAGGATGGCCTGAGCCCAAGAGTTTGAGGTCAGTGTGAACTATGGACACCAGGGCAACAGAGTGAGACTGTCTCCACCAAAAAAATAAACCAAAACACTGTGGAAGCAGAATAACTTGCTTCCAATCCTGGGTCTGTCTCTATACATGTGACTATGGGCAAGTCACATAATATCACTGGGGCTCAGTTTCCTTATCAATAAACCAGAGACAGTAATACCTAACATAGAGAGTTGTTTGAAAATTGAAAGATTTAAGACACATAGTAAACGCTCACTAAAAAGATTACTACTGTACTATCATTTTATCACCCTCAGTAGAGTACCATAGCGTCATAGCTCACAGCAACCTCCAACTCCTGGACTTAGCAATTCTCTTGCCTCAGCCTCCAGAGCAGCTGGGACTACAGGCGCCCGCCACAACACCCTACTATATTTTTCTTACAGTTTGGCCAGGGCCGGGTTCAAACCGCCACCTTCAATATATGGGGCTGGTGCCCTACCCCCTGAGCCATAGGCTCCACCCGATATACTATTATTATTTCTCTCCTTTCTTATCATTAATTTAGTTTAAGTTTGCCCAGAGTAGGCTTCTGTTGCTTGACGCTTAAAAAAAAAAAAAATCCTCATGATACCTTTTCCTTTTGAGCAGGGAAAATGTGTTTGATCAAGTAAGAATGACATTCCTGGGGGAAGTGATTTTCTTTGGAGAGAGGAGTGTCCCGCAGAATATTGCAATATTCGAGCAACAGAGAAGCACTATAAGACAGAGGGCGCCCAGACCTCTCTGCCGCCCCCTCATTCTCTCCTGGAGTGTCCAGTCATGCTCTTGGGCCCCAGAGGAATGCAGCCAGGCTATCCACCTGGGCAGCTGCAAAGCCAACTGCTGCCCGCCGCCAGCCTCCGAGATCCTGACTCCATTGGTTCTGGGGGACATTCAGGGTTCTGGGATTTTTAAAAGCTCCCAGGTGCTTTTAAGGTTCCAAGGTGCTGCCGAGGTTGAGAACCTCCATCTAGGAGGAATGTACAAATGGGTCAGTCCTCCTGTATATGCCCTGCCTTTAGAACAAGGTCTCCAACTTTGACATCCATGTGAATTCGCTTGTCAACATGCCATGATGCAGGGGGTCCTGCTGTTTTCACGAGCTTCCAAGGGGTGCTGATGCTGTGGCTCAAGGCCTATACTTTGGACAGCAAGTGTCTAGCCAAGATATGGTCACTCCAGGGCACCCTGGCAAAAAAACATGTCACCCTCACAGGGGCTGGACCCAATGCATCACAGCTGCTGCTTTAGGTAAGTTAACTTAGAACATTGGGTCCTCACAATTACAAGTCACCCCATTTCTGCTCACTTTGGGTGGCAGGAGGCATTCCCAAAGGCCCAGAAGGAAACCGTGTTGCCACTCAGGACCACCCACAGGGCTCCCCCAGCACCCCCCATCAAGTCAGCCTGAGCAACCCCCAACGCTTGATCCATCTCATGCTTTTCTGTCCAGAGTCCAACCTCTGTGCCCCGAGCCTCCTCTAAATAAACTTGCTGAGCCTCCCACCCCTTCCTTTGCACCTGAAGCAATTATTACTTGTCATAAACAAGAACTGCCAGCTGTGAGTAGCATTCAGCTTGCTGCTCTCAAAATGCCTGATAATCATTTCTCTCAGAGCTTTCTCCAGCCCCACGATGGCTCTGCGCAGCCAATCACAGTGCAGTCCCGGGCCCATGTTTTGATAAGTCAATCTGTCCCTGTCAGTCAGAAAGATGCAGGGCTTTGCTGCCAGGAGGAAGGAACAGGAGAGAGAGAGCAAGTGAGCACAGGCCGCCTCCTCTCTGAGAGTGCAACTGGCTGCAGAGTCTCCCGGGAGCCTGTCCCTGCACAGGCCTTGACAAATGTCACAGAGAATGAAACTTCTGCTTCCTGAACATCTTTAGGTCCCACCGTGCTCCAGCCATACACACACTCATTCCTCTTTCTCAAGCTCCATTCAGAGAGACTAGAGATGTCTCCTTGGACTGAATTAACGTTGAAGTCTAAAGGGGAAAGTTGGAGGGCATTTGGAGGAATGATGAGCCCTCCGTGGTAGCCAGCCTTCAAGATGCCACCTTTATCCCCTCCTGGGGATTCTCACCTTTGTGTGGTGTCACCCAACACACACAGTGCCCTGGGGGCGGTCTATGTAGAACAATAGAGGTTCTCTCATTCTCTCTCTAGAATATGAAATCTCTCTCTCTCTCTCCATTCACTTTAGGCAAAGCCAGTTGTCATATTGCAAGGACACTTGTTAAGGCAGTGCAAAATCCATGTGGGGTGACCCTGAGGCTGCTGCCCTACAAGCGAACTTCCAAGGAGATTCTCCCTGGTCGAGTCTTGATGTGATGGCAGCTCTGGCCACCAGCTTGATAGCACCCTCATGAGACACCCTGAGCCCGCACCCTCCAGCCACTACTCTGAGATTCCTGATGCACAGAAGCTGTGAGATAATAAGTGACTATTGCTTTAAACCACTAAATTTGGGGTAATTGGTTGCTCAGCAATAGCTTAACCAATACATCGTCCTTCCTAAGTCAATTCATGAACTTAGGGGCCCCACAAAAATGGGGTCCTTTATGGCAAAATATGGTATCAGTCACTATGAGAGACATAATTATAAAAATGATAGGTAACACTTATATGAGCCTTTGTTAAAGCATCCCTCTAAGCACTTTGCCTGCATTGGCTCATTTAATCTATAGCCACCTCTTACTATTATTCCTGTTTGTGCTCACCGGCCACCAGAAGCCACCAGAAACACCTGCAGTCAAACTTAGACAGGTTCAGGGACTTGTTGCAACAAGGGAGAATACACACCAGGAGGAGATGAGGTGTGTCTCAGCAGGAGGGTGTTAGCAGGGGCTTGTTACAGGATTCAGGTTTGCTCTGAATTGCATGCTGTCAGAAAGTGGCCATAATTCTCCCGGCATCTTCGTAATTTTTATGTAGGAGGCAGGCTTTACCTGTTGCCAATTCCCAGGGCCAAGAAAAGTATCTGGCATATAAAAGATACTGCAGTGATTATTTCTTGTAAAATGAATAAATGAATGAATGAAATTACATAACTGGTGACCTCATTTCATTAGCTAGCCAGCCCTGGATTATTAATAAACAGACGCCAGTGAGCCTCCTCCTGCCCTTCCATGCCTTTGCCTTTCCTTTCTTCCTTTCTTCCAATGGCAGAAAAAAAATGAATGAGAAGTGAGAGAGGAATGCCCACCTGACTCTGCTCCCCCTTCTCCAAAAATTATTCCAAAAATCAAAACAACAACCCAGCTGCAGGTGCCAAGAAGTCAGTTTCATCCTTCATCCCCAATAAGTCTTTCCTGGTTCTGAAATGTTAGCAGGAGCAAGGCATCCTTGAGGCTCACTGTTGCAAAGAACCCGAGCAGGATTTAAACGGCTGTTCCATAACCCCAGTGAACGGTGTCTGGCCAACCTTATGTGGAGCTGCTGAGGGTTAAGGTCGTGCTGCTTTTGGGGTCTCAAAAGTAGCAAGTCAATGGGTTTGATGTATGGTACCATTTACAGCACCTGAAGCAGCACATCCATTTCCAGGTTGGCTGCTATCAAATCTCTCTTCATACAACAACACAGGCCATCTCTGAGTCTTAAAAACCTCTTAACAAAGCCAGTGGTCAAAGAGTAGAACCGTCTTTTTCAGCAGCAACCTGTGAAGATGATCCTATCACTCCCCTGATGAAAACCTTTACTGGTTTCTGCTCACGCTAGGAATAAAGTCAAAATTTCTATCCCAGGATCACAGCCGTTCAGCACAACCAGGCCCCACTGGTCTCCCCATCAACTCAGACCAGTCGCCTCCTGTTTCCTCCTCCTCCACTCCAGGACAGGACAAACAGGTGGCCCCCACAGGGTCTTAGCGCTTTGTGTCTTCAGCCTAGACCAGATCCTGATGCTCAATCACATCTGACTGCCTGTGTCCCCTTCTAAAGTTGGGGACACTTCAACCACCCTCCAACACATCAGCCTTTATTTCACTTTTTATTTCAGAGCATTATAGGGGTACACCCCTTTTGGTTAAGTAATTTGCACTTGTACATTTGAAGTCAATGTTATAAGTGTGCCTTTCACCTGGAATATGCACATTGCATCTACTAGGTGTGAGTTTACCCTACCTCTCCCCCCCACTAAATTTCCATTTTTACTTCCATAGGTGCATGTATTAATTTACTAGTTCCAATTTAGTATGGAGTATATGTGGGGGTTGTTTTTCTATTCTTGTGATCTTTCACATAGAATAATGGTCTCCAATTCCATCCAAGTGGTTACAAAACATACTAGATTTCCACTTTTTATGGCTGAGTAATACTCCATGGGGTACATATACCACCTTGTATTTGTCCATCATGTGTTGATGGGCACTGGGGTTGCTTCTACATCCTTGCAAGTATGAGTAGACATCAGCCTGTTTTAATGTCATCATAACATTTGGGCACCTGGGCAATCCACAATCATGTTGGCTTGGTTATGTGCTTACTTTCTGCCCTCCCACCCTCCGCTTGACCATAAGGCTCTTAAGTGGAGGGACTTTGACTGTCCAGCTCCCTACTGTGGACCCTAGAAAAGTCCCTGATGTGGGTAGCCCAGGTATGGGACTCAGCTGTATGATCACATGTACTGGAGGACAGAGGGATTCAGAGAAAGTGAAACTGTGCTCCACAGAAGCAACTAACTCAGGGACGGTACCCTGAGGCCCCTCGTGGAGATTAAAAGTCGATGACCGGAGTAACAGCTTCCTTGCATCTGGGCACCGTGAGTCTGGGGAGATAGGACTCCAGGCATCTCTGGCTGGTGGGAACTGCCTATCATCACTCCTATGAGGATACAGGGAGTCAGCGAGAGACTTCTGGACCCCAAGAGGAGGACTAAAACCGTGGAAAACCGGCAAGTGGTCGCGTGTGTTCAATCCGTCTAAACCCGCCCACGACTGTAAGTTCAGTAGCAGTGAGACTACAAACCAGAAAGGCCTTACCTGTGAACTGTTTTGATGTCCTTGGACTTGGCACTGAGTTGAACTGCCTTGGGGAAGGCCTGAGCGGGAGTGCGGAGAACTTTGGCCATTGTCTGGGGCCCCAGTCTGAGCCGCTGAGCCAGACAGAGCTAATAGTGTTTGGCGGTGGGTCACACGGATCCATTGTCAGTGATCTGCCCCGGCAAGCTCCGCCCTCAGGGTTACAGAGCTAGAAACAGGTGGGAGCTGGTAACCCAGCAACCAAGTAGCCTAAGGGTGGGGTCTGAGCCACCTTGCAGCCCTAACCCTCAGGGGCAGAGTGAGACCGGTTTTGGCACACTGGGTAAGTGGATAGCCACTTCAGCAGCGATTCCAGTGAGAAAGCTGGGAAAGCTTCTGCTCAGCAAGTTTACAAGTTCAAAGTGCCTTTTAAGTAGGCTGAAGAGAGATTTAGGGTGTCTGCCTGTTGGGGTTTGAGAAATCAGCAGCCTCCAGTCGTATCAGAACTGTGACTAACATCTCATACCCCAGAAGACCACGTGTTCCCCAGACAATATTCAATAACATATACAAACTGCTTTGTTTTTGGTTGTGTATTTTTTTCTTTTTTTTTTTTTTGTTTGGTTGTTTTTTTTGTTTGTTTATTTTGACGTTGCTGATGTTCTTTTGTGTTTTTAATTTCAATCTTTTCCACACAGATCCCTTTTTCTTTCTCAATTTTCCTAGTTTAATTATAATTTCCCATTGCTGCCTTTTTTAATAACTTCAACTTCATTTTTGCTAGTGTTTCTACCGATATAATTTGGTTTTTCACCCAATTTTATCCCTGTAAAGTTTTCTGTTTGCTTGTTTTGGTTTGATTTATAGCATTTTTGTCTTTCCTCTCTACTTGGTGGAGGTGGGGTACTGTGTCTGACCAGGTTAGTAAAGAGCTGCTGACCTCAAGGGAACCACGCAACTGGGCACCCCCAGAAAGTGGGGTTTTTTAAGGTTGTGTCAAAGTACCCTACTGTACACCTATATTGCCCTGTCTCCCTCTTTCTGTGCCTCTCTTCTTTTTGTCAATATTCCTTATACCCACCCCCTCTCCTTTCTCTATCTTTCTTTTTTCTTATCACTCGGTCCTCCTTTCTTTCATCCCCTTTTTTTTGCTCTTCAACCTTCTCACCCTTCTGGTCCTGTAACCCTTAGTCCACAGGCACAAGAACTTAAAGAGCAAGAGGAAGTGAAAGGAAAATTAGGGCAAGGAAACAGATAAAAGAAATCACTCATGAGGAAGAATCAGCAGAAAACTCCAGGCAACATGAAGAACCAGTCTAGAACAACCCCACCAAGGGACCATGAGGTAGCTACTGCAGATGATTCCACCAGTATAGAAATGTTAGGAATGACAGAAAGGGAATTTAGAATACACATGTTGAAAACAATGAAAGAAATGATGGAA
Source organism: Nycticebus coucang (assembly GCF_027406575.1). Classification (NCBI taxonomy): domain Eukaryota; kingdom Metazoa; phylum Chordata; class Mammalia; order Primates; family Lorisidae; genus Nycticebus; species Nycticebus coucang. The sequence goes on along the minus strand of NC_069791.1, from coordinate 93,368,412 downwards.
ACAATGAAGGAAATTGCTAATAAAGTGGAAAATAACCAAAAGGAAATCCAAAAACAGAATCAAATAAGAGATGAACGATATGAAGAATATAAAAAGGATATAGCAGAGCTGAAGGAACTGAAACAGTCAATTAGGGAACTTAAAGATGCAATGGAAAGTATCAGCAACAGGTTAGACCATGCAGAAGAAAGAATTTCAGAGGTAGAAGACAAAGTTCTTGAGATAACTCAGACAGTAAAAGAGGCAGAAAAGAAGAGAGAGAAAGCAGAACGTTCACTGTCAGAATTACGGGACTTTATGAAGCATTCCAACATACGAGTTATAGGAATTCCAGAAGGGGAAGAAGAATGCCCCAGAGGAATGGAAGCCATACTAGAGAATATTATAAAAGAAAATTTCCCAAACATCACCAAAGATTCTGACACACTGCTTTCAGAGGGATATCGGACCCCGGGTCACCTCAACTCTAACCGAGCTTCTCCAAGACACATTGTGATGAACCTGTCCAAAGTCAAGACAAAAGAAAAGATTCTGCAAGCTGCCAGGAGTAAGCGCCAGTTGACCTACAGGGGCAAATCCATCAGAGTGACCGCAGACTTCTCTAATGAAACTTTCCAAGCAAGAAGACAATGGTCATCTACCTTTAATCTACTTAAACAGAACAATTTTCAGCCCAGAATTCTGTACCCTGCTAAGCTAAGCTTCAAAATTGACGGAGAAATCAAATCATTTACGGATATACAAACATTGAGGAAATTTGCCACAACAAGACCAGCTCTCCAGGAAATACTTCAACCTGTTCTCCACACTGACCACCACAATGGATCAGCAGCAAAGTAAGAACTCAGAAATCAAAGGACAGAACCTAACCTCCACACTGATGCAAAAGATAAAACTAAGCAATGGACTCTCACCAAATAAGACGAATAGAATACTACCACACTTATCAATTATCTCAATAAATGTTAATGGCTTGAATTCCCCACTGAAGACACATAGATTGGCTGACTGGATTAAAAAACACAAGCCATCCATTTGCTGTCTGCAAGAAACACACCTGGCTTTAAAAGACAAATTAAAGCTCCGAGTCAAGGGTTGGAAGACAATTTTTCAGGCAAATGGAATTCAGAAGAAAAGAGGAGTTGCAATCTTATTTTCAGATACATGTGGATTTAAAGCAACTAAAGTCAAAAAAGACAAAGATGGTCACTTTATATTGGTCAAGGGAAAACTACAACAAGAAGACATTTCAAGTATAAATATTTATGCACCCAATTTAAATGCTCCCAGATTCTTGAAGCAGACCTTACTCAGTCTGAGCAATATGATATCTGATAATACCATCATAACAGGGGACTTTAACACACCTCTTACAGAGCTGTACCGATCCTCTAAACAGAAATTAAACAAAGATGTAAGAGATTTAAATGAGACCCTAGAAGAACTATGTTTGATAGACGTATATAGAACACTCCACCCCAAAGATAAAGAATATACATTCTTCTCATCACCCCATGGAATATTCTCCAAAATTGATCATATCCTGGGACACAAAACAAATATCAACAGAATCAAAAGAATTGAAATTTTACCTTGTATCTTTTCAGACCATAAGGCACTAAAGGTGGAACTCAACTCTAACAAAAATGCTCGACCCTACCCAAAGGCATGGAAATTAAACAATCTTCTGTTGAATAACAGATGGGTGAAGGAAGAAATAAAACAGGAAATCATTAACTTCCTTGAGCATAACAACAATGAAGACACAAGCTACCAAAACCTGTGGGATACTGCAAAAGCAGTTTTGAGAGGAAAATTCATCGCTTTAGATGCCTACATTCGAAAAACAGAAAGAGAGCACATCAACAATCTCACAAGAGATCTTATGGAATTGGAAAAAGAAGAACAATCTAAGCCTAAACTCAGTAGAAGAAAAGAAATATCCAAAATCAAATCAGAGATCAATAAAATTGAAAACAAAAGAATCATTCAGAAAATTAATGAAACAAGGAGTTGGTTTTTTGAAAAAATAAATAAAATAGATAAACCATTGGCCAGACTAACTAGAAATAGAAAACTAAATCTCTAATAACCTCAATCAGAAACGATAAAGGGGAAATAACAACTGATCCCACAGAGATACAAGAGATCATCTCTGAATACTACCAGAAACTCTATGCCCAGAAATTTGACAATGTGAAGGAAATGGATCAATATTTGGAATCACACCGTCTCCCTAGACTTAGCCAGGAAGAAATAGAGCTCCTGAACAGACCAATTTCAAGCACTGAGATCAAAGAAACAATAAAAAAGCTTCCAACTAAAAAATGCCCTGGTCCAGATGGCTTCACTCCAGAATTCTATCAAACCTTCAAGGAAGAGCTTATTCCTGTACTGCAGAAATTATTCCAAAAAATTGAGGAAGAAGGAATCTTCCCCAACACATTCTATGAAGCAAACATCACCCTGATACCAAAACCAGGAAAAGACCCAAGCAAAAAGGAGAATTTCAGACCAATCTCACTCATGAATATAGATGGAAAAATTCTCAACAAAATCCTAGCCAATAGATTACAGCTTATCATCAAAAAAGTCATTCATCATGATCAAGTAGGCTTCATCCCAGGGATGCAAGGCTGGTTTAACATACGCAAGTCCATAAAGGTTATCCACCATATTAACAGAGGCAAAAATAAAGATCACATGATCCTCTCAATAGATGCAGAAAAAGCATTTGATAAAATCCAGCATCCTTTTCTAATTAGAACACTGAAGAGTATAGGCATAGGTGGCACATTTCTAAAACTGATTGAAGCTATCTATGACAAACCCACAGCCAATATTTTACTGAATGGAGTAAAACTGAAAGCTTTTCCTCTTAGAACTGGAACCAGACAAGGTTGTCCTCTGTCACCTTTACTGTTCAACATAGTGCTGGAAGTTGTAGCCAATACAATTAGGCAAGACAAGGAAATCAAGGGAATCCAAATGGGAGCAGAGGAGGTCAAACTCTCCCTCTTTGCTGACGACATGATCTTATACTTAGAGAACCCCAAAGACTCAACCACAAGACTCCTAGAAGTCATCAAAAAATACAGTAATGTTTCAGGATATAAAATCAATGTCCACAAGTCAGTAGCCTTTGTATACACCAATAACAGTCAAGATGAGAAGCTAATTAAGGACACAACTCCCTTCACCATAGTTTCAAAGAAAATGAAATACCTAGGAATATACCTAACGAAGGAGGTGAAGGACCTCTATAAAGAAAACTATGAAATCCTCAGAAAGGAAATAGCAGAGGATATTAACAAATGGAAGAACATACCATGCTCATGGATGGGAAGAATTAACATCGTTAAAATGTCTATACTTCCCAAAGCAATCTACCTATTCAATGCCATTCCTATCAAAATACCAACATCGTACTTTCAAGATTTGGAAAAAATGATTCTGCGTTTTGTATGGAACCGGAAAAAAACCCCGTATAGCTAAGGCAGTTCTTAGTAACAAAAATAAAGCTGGGGGCATCAGCATACCAGATTTTAGTCTGTACTACAAAGCCATAGTGGTCAAGACAGCATGGTACTGGCACAAAAACAGAGATATAGACACTTGGAATCGAATTGAACACCAAGAAATGAAACTAACATCTTACAACCACCTAATCTTTGATAAACCAAACAAGAACTTACCTTGGGGGAAAGACTCCCTATTCAATAAATGGTGTTGGGAGAACTGGATGTCTACATGTAAAAGACTGAAACTGGACCCACACCTTTCCCCACTCACAAAAATTGATTCAAGATGGATAAAGGACTTAAATTTAAGGCATGAAACAATAAAAATCCTCCAAGAAAGCATAGGAAAAACACTGGAAGATATTGGCCTGGGGGAAGACTTCATGAAGAAGACTGCCATGGCAATTGCAATAACAACAAAAATAAACAAATGGGACTTCATTAAACTGAAAAGCTTCTGTACAGCTAAGGACACAATAACCAAAGCAAAGAGACAACCTACACAATGGAAAAGGATATTTGCATATTTTCAATCAGACAAAAGCTTGATAACCAGGATCTATAGAGAACTCAAATTAATCCACATGAAAAAAGCCAACAATCCCTTATATCAATGGGCAAGAGACATGAATAGAACTTTCTCTAAAGACGACAGACGAATGGCTAACAAACACATGAAAAAATGTTCATCATCTCTATATATTAGAGAAATGCAAATCAAAACAACCCTGAGATATCATCTAACCCCAGTGAGAATGGCCCACATCACAAAATCTCAAAACTGCAGATGCTGGCATGGATGTGGAGAGAAGGGAACACTTTTACACTGCTGGTGGGACTGCAAACTAGTACAACCTTTCTGGAAGGAAGTATGGAGAAACCTCAAAGCACTCAAGCTAGACCTCCCATTTGATCCTGCAATCCCATTACTGGGCATCTACCCAGAAGGAAAAAAATCCTTTTATCATAAGGACATTTGTACTAGACTGTTTATTGCAGCTCAATTTACCGTTGCCAAAATGTGGAAACAGCCTAAATGCCCACCAACCCAGGAATGGATTAACAAGCTGTGGTATATGTATACCATGGAATACTATTCAGCCATTAAAAAAAATTGAGACTTTACATCTTTTGTATTAACCTGGATGGACGTGGAAGACATTATTCTTAGTAAAGCATCACAAAAATGGAGAAGCATGAATCCTATGTACTCAATTTTGATATGAGGACAATTAATGACAATTAAGGTTATGGGGGGGGAGCAGAAAGAGGGATGGAGGGAGGAGGGTGGGGTCTTAGTGTGTGTCACACTTTATGGGGGCAAGACATGATTGCAAGAGGGACTTTACCTAACAATTGCAATCAGTTTAACTGGCTTATTGTACCCTCAATGAATCCCCAACAATAAAAAAAAAAAAAAAGTGAAAAAAAAAGAAAAGTCCCTGATGTGTATTAAGTGTTCCATAAATGTGTGTTAACGGAATGAATGTGTTGGGAGTGGCACTGTGGAGCAGGAATCAGCAAACATTTGTTTGTAAAGATCTAGAGAGTAAATATTTGAGGCTTTGCAGACCATATGGTCACAGTCACAACTGCTCAATTCAGCCATGTAGCATGAAAGCAGACAGAAAGGATAAGTAAATAAATGGATGTGGCATAATTCCAAGAAAACTTCATTTACAGCACTGGGCAGTGGATTGGATTTGGCCCATAGGTGGTAGTTTGCAGACTCCTGTCCTAGAGTAAGACTCCAAATCCAAATAGCCAGATAGTTACTTGACACGACTCCTCCTAGACCTTATGCTAAGTGAAATTCATAAGCTACACCCTCTAATATGTGTTGTATAGTTACCTAATAAACCACTCTGCAGTGTATCTGAGACACTTCCTGGAAGTAGGCTGAATTCCAGGACACAGATCCTAAGCACCTACAGTGTGCCAGACACCTGGCTAAAGGCTGAGAATATTAGTGTGTGATCAAGGCCCACACACATGAAACAGTACTGACACACAGGGAGCATTCTGATGGAGCAAAACGTGCATAAAGGAGGAATTGTTTAAGTGGCATCCCTGGTATTCGTGGGCCCTGTGATTCTGGGATCCTACAAAGGAAAAAGGACGATTTGGTCTGGGCAGTCTTAGAAAATGTTACGATGTTCCCCTGTCCTGTGAGGTTCAAGCAGTGTCCAATCGATGTCTATCTTACAGGTTTTTCCAAATATTTCATAAACTCCAAAGTTACGATAACCTCCAAAGGCTGTGTCTGCTTAACACTTTCCATGACTTGGGGCTATAATTCTGTGTTAAAAAGACACAGGTGTAACTTGTATGAGGTACCTTGAGTGGTCAAAATCATCAAGATATAAAAGAGAATGGTGGTTGCCAGGAGCCGGGGGAAGGGGCGAATGGGGAGTTGCCATTTAATGGGACAGAATCTCAGTTTTATAAAATTAAAAGAGTTCTGGAGATGTATGATGGTACTGTTGCATATTTGAAATATAAATGCATTTCATACCACTGAACTGTATACTTAAAAATGGTTACAATGGGCTCAGCACCCGTAGCTCAGTGGTTAGGGTGCCAGCCACATACACCAGGGCTGACAGGTTCGAATCTGGCCCAGGCCTGCCAAACAACAATGACAAATGCAACCAAAAAATAGCCGGGCATTGTGGCAGGCACCTGTAGTCCCAGCTATTTGGGAGGCTCAAGCAAGAGAATAGCTTAAGCCCCAGAGTTTGGGCTTTGCCAAAAACAACCACTTGGTGGCTCCTCAAAAAGCTAAACATAGAATCACCATATGACCCAGCAATTCCACTCCCAGGTATATGCCCAACAGAATTACAAACAGGAATTCAAACGAAAACTTCTACATAAATGTTCATAGCTGCTACAAGGTGGAAATGACCCAAATACCCTCCAACTGAAGAATAAACACACAGAACGTGGCATATGCACACAATGGAATAGTGTCCAGCCATCAAAAGGAGGGAAGTATTGACACAGGCTGCATGTGGATAAGTGAAAGAAGCCAGACACAGAAGGCCATATTTTACTCTGAGATATCACCTATCCCCGTAAGAATAGCCCACATCACAAAGCCCCAAAGCTGCAGATGTTGGCATGGATGTGGAGAGAAGGGAACATTTTTACACTGTTGGTAGGACTATAAACCAATACAGCCTCTTTGGAAAGAAGTATCGAGAATCCTCAAAGAACGCAAAGCAGACCTTCCATTTGATCCTGCAATCCCATTACTACGTATCGACCCACAAGGAAAAAAATCATTTTGTCATAAGGACATTTGCTCTAGAGTATTTATCACAGCTCAGTTTACAATTAACAAGATGTAGAAACAACCCAAGTGCCCACCAACCCATGAATGGATAAACAAACTGTGGTATATGTCTGCCATAGAATACTACTCAGCTGTTAAAAAGGTGGAGACTTTACATCTTTTGTATTAACCTGGATGGAGTTGAAACACATTCTTCTTAGTAAAGTATCACAAGAACAGAAAAGCAAGTGTCCAATGTACTCAATACTAATATGAAGCCTGTAGAACTAACATATCCTCACACAAGAGAAAAACTCAATTCAAGTTGGGGAAGTTGGGAGAGGAAAGGGGGGAAAAGGGAAGGGGAACAGGGCAGGAGGGAGCAGAATTGATTTGGTCCCACCTAATGGGCACAAGGTAACAATATATGGCACTCCTCCTGGGAGTGGGACACAACTACAACAGAGACCTTTACCTAACACACCCAAGCATTGTAACCTAATCGTCTGTACCCTCATATTAGTCTGAAATAAAAATGAATATATACACATATATAAAGGCCATATACCATATGACGCCATTTATATGAAATGTCCAGCATGGGCACCCGTAGAGACAGAAAATAGATCTGTGGTTGGCAGGGACTAAGCAGGGAGTGGGAAAACAGCTGCTTAACCATTCTGGGCTTTCTTTAAGGGGTGATGGAAATGTTGTGGAACTGGGTAGACGTGAAGTTTGCAGAAGGTTGTGAATGTCCTAAATGCCACTAAATGGTACACCTTAAAATGGTGAGCTTTATGTGGTATGAATTTTACTATAATTTAAAAAATGTAAAACAAACAAACAAAACAGATGGACAACTATATTTGGCCCACAAACCAAAGTTTGTTGCCTTCTCTCGGTTCTAAGCCAATCCGCCTAGCAGTGGAGGGTCAGAAGGGTACTGTGTCCTCCATACAGAATATCCCAAGCTGTTCGTTCCCCCGTACCAGGGGAGCAGCGATTCTCCAGCTTTGGATCGCCCTAGAATTCACACTCAGGCACATACTTTCCTGGGAAGACAGGAAGGCTCCTAGGACTTATGGCTGCATTGAGACTCAAACTGGAGAGGAAAAGGGCACATCATTTACAGCATGTGATGTGCCTGAGGTGAGATGGCAGGACCCTCTACAAACGCAAAATTTAGTACAATCAGTCTGTGGAAGGAGACAGAGGGCGGAGAATGATGCTGGCTGGGGGAATGAGATTCACAACATTAAGGCATAATAAGAAACTTGGGCTTTCAGAAGAAAGAAAATCATTTTGTAACAAGGACATTTGCACTAGAATGCAGCCCAATTTATAATCACCATTATAAATGTGATGTGATGTGAAAACAACCTAAATGCCCATCAAGTCAGGAATGGATTAACAAATTGTGATACAGGCAAACCATGGAATGCTATTCAGCCATAAAAAAAGATGGTTACTTCACATCTTTTGTAATATCCTGGATGAGTTGAAACACATTCTTCTTAGTAAAGTATCACAAGAATGGAAAAGCTGGCACTGTGGTTGGCGCCTGTAATCCCAGCACTCTGGGAGGCTGAGGCAGGTGGATCACCTGAGCTCACGAGTTCTAGACCAGCCTGAGCTAGAGTGAGATCCCACCTCTCAAAGTAGCTGGGCATTGTGGCAGAAGGCTGAGGCAAGAGAATGCTTGAGCCCAGGAGTCTGAGGTTGCTGTGAGAGATGACACCACTGCACTCTACCAAGGGTGACAAAGTGAGACTCTATCTCAAAAAAAGAAAAAATGGAAAAGCAATTATCCAATGTACTCAATACTAATATGAAGGCATTAGACGATTCGATGCATGCCCACATAGGAGAAATACTCAATTCAAGTTGGGGGAATGGATAATGAGGGAAGGGTGGGGTTGAGGTTTTCTCACCGAATGGGTATGGGGTAGGGGGTGTTTGGTACACCTTTTGTGTGGGGGACATAACCGCAAGAGAGACTTTACCTAACAAAATCAAATATTTTGACCTGGTTGTTTGTACCCTGACATTAACCTGACATAAATTTCCTTCTAAAAAAATTTTTAAATAAAAAATTTAAAAGAAAGAAATTTGGGTTTTATCCCAAATGCAGTGGCAAGTCTATCAAGGTTTTTCAGCCAAGGAAAACCGGATTTGCTTTTTGGAGACCTGACTCTCAGTGCTCCCTGTTCTTGGGTTTGGGAGAGCGGAATGACAAGTCAGCAGAGGTTTTGCAGAATGTCTGTAATGCACAAACAGAGCTTCAAGACAACTAATCATAAACAGTTGACCTACTGGAGGCTTTCCACCTTCGAAAGATTCCTCTTTCAAACTGGAACAAGAAATTTTTTTCTTTTTTAAATCCATGGGCGGTGCCCGTTACTCAAAGGAGTAGGGCGCTGGCCCCATATGCTGGAGGTGGCGGGTTCAAACCCAGCCCTGACCAAAAACTGCAAAAAAACAAAATCCACTAAGGACCATCATAAGGATCCAGCTGCTTAGAAAGAGTTGAGCAAAGTGAAAATGATAGGGAGATAAAACATAAAATGAAAATCTGTTTTCCTCTTTTAACTGAGGCCAAAAGATGGAAGAGAGCTGGCTGGCAGTTTTCCCTGAATAACAACTGTCGCAGGAAACAATGCTAATTATTATAATTATTACTTATGTTAATAATTATATTCAATTGAACTGCTTCAATAGCGGATGGCTTGGGGAGCAAAGACAGTAGAAGGAATTCCATTCTATGACAAACTTCATTTGCAGCCCACAGTCTCCTTAGCATCCCTTACTGTTCTCTCCCTAAACAAATGGGGATTGAGGAGGTTGGCAAACTACAGAACTCCTGCTCATCACAGGAAATGAAACAGGATAAAAGGACTGAGGTCACACTTGTGATTATTATCATAACAAAATGCTTCTGAGGACCAACTTGGCAAAATCCACCTGCACCATATGCCTGGCAGATTAACAGCTTCCAGACAATTGCAAAATTAAAAAACAAGTCTGAAGTTCAGTCTCAGAATTTAAACATTGGGAAAAGTGCTTATTTTGCTCCAGTAATCAATTCGTGGCAGGTTTTTATATTTTGGATTTGGGGAAATGGGGGGTTGATTTGGGTTTTGTTTTTCTTTGTTTGTTTGCTTGTTTTTGATGGTCTGTTTTTCATGGCAGCATCTGAGTCTATAACCTGGTTTTCTCTGTCCCACTCATAATACCCCATTTCAAACATACACCTGAGGGCCTTGGAGTCTTGGTGGTATTGACAGACACAGTGGCTCGCAAGAGTTAAGGGCCTAAGGGATATGGTTTAAATTCCTGATCCTGCTGGTAACCAGCCGTGGCCTTGGATGATTTATTTAATCACTCCGTGCCTCAGTTTCCTCATCTATAAAATAAGCTTGGTAGGACCATCTAACCTGGCAGAATTTTGAAAGGTAATTGTACTGAGACAAATTTGGCCCAGCACTTAGCATGCATTTCGTAAGTGGTAGAAATTATGGAATTATGATTCCCTTCTCCAGGGAATATTCAGAAACAACCACCTGTGAACCAGATCCTGGACCTAGCCCATCACTTTCATACATACAATGTGAGAGTTTTTTTGTATGAATAAATACATAATCCTGGTGACTGTTGTGGTTGCTTCAAATTCTCATTCAGCTTTTAGGATCATCTTCCTTTCACTACTGTAATTGGTAAGTGAATGGTCTTGTGTGTCAATTATATAACAAGTCCCATTTCACAGAGAGAGAGATTGAATCCCTGAATAGGACCAGAGCTGGAATAGAGCCTTAGACCATTAGCCCAGTGTACAGAGGTCAGAGAGAGAGGGGAAATTTCAATTACTGGCTAAGTGGGGTCTGAAGAGAAATGTTTAAATTGTAGGTAGTAAAATTCTCTTCTGGGCTCAGTAAATATTGCCAATTATGACTAATAATAACCATCATACTAACTACCGTCCATCAAGTGTTTTTCTATATGCCAGATATGCTGGCTTAGTGCTTTAAATAGATTATCCAATGTAATCCTCGTGACAGAACTATCCGGTCTAAGTGTGTGTTGTCGTTTATTTTATTTTGAAGAAATTGGAAGTATTTTCCCCAGATTACCCAACTGGGTATCTAGTTCCAAAATCCCAGGTACTTAGCCACTATATTGTATGTGATAAATACAGAGTAATGGGGTAAACACAAGTCCTTACAAAAACACTGTAACATACCACCTGTGTGTGAATTAGTTTCCTGCGGCTGCCGTAACAAAAGACCACAAACAAGATGACTTTGACAACAGAAGTGTGTTGTCTCACAGTTCTGTAGGCTAGAAGTCTGAGATCAAGGTGTTTGGAGGGGAGGTTCCTTCTGAGGGCTATGAGGAGGAATCTATTCCTTGCCTCTCTCTCGGCTTCTGGCAATCTTTGTCTTGCCTTGGCTTGCAGACCTCTGCCTCCATCTTCTCATGCTGTTCTCCCTGTGTGTACATCTGTCTCCAAATTTCCCTTTCTAAGGACACAAGTCATCTGGGTTAGGGGCCCCTACCTTACTCCAGTGTGACCTCATCTTTCCTAATTACATCTGCAACAATCTATTTCTGAACAAGGTCACATTCCAAAGTACTGGGGGTTAGGACTTCAGCATAAGAATTTGGGGCAGACACAATTCAACCCGTAATATCACTCAGTCTCACTGAGCAGGTTATATTCTCCATCTTTTGATTCAGGGACACGGGGAAGCGGGATAAGGAGCAGGATAGGGATCTCCACACACTTACATACTGCAAGATGGAAATCTTCATTGCAAACCCCACAGAGCCATTTGTCCTACGTGAGAGAGGAGAATTGAAAAGGTGTACAGTACAAAAGATGTCAAACCAAAGATAAATGTCTCCATGGGGGCAAGGGCTTCCAGAGATTTGGAGTAGTAAGTTTTTGAAAAATCGACACATGAGGAACAAAGGTTGAGTTTTGTGAAATCATTGATAACCCCCAAGACAACACACAGCTTTCTCCCATGATTATAAATGGAGGGATTTGAAATGGAACTTCTATTGTGTGGCTTTCAAAGCCCACGATAGCCCTGGAGTAGTGAATCATTTCTATGGTAAAGCACTTCCTTTGAACCCAGGGGAAACAGAGGTAAGCAGATAAAAAATGGTAATGCAGAAAGGCAGATTTATGAGCAACCTGAAAACTGAACATTGCTTTTTTATATCCCTTAAGATGGACCAGTCCTGTGGCTCACGTGGGAATAAGAGGATAAGATTAAATACCAAAAATAAAACCTCTCAGCCTTTCCCAAAGTCACACAGGAAATTTCACACAGGCCCTTCACCAGTATATAACAGATATGATATAAAATGTGGGGTGCAGGTTGTCTAGCAGTGGACATAAATAGATAAACATTTGGTCTTTCTTTCTTTTTTTCTTTCTCTCTTTCTTTCTTTCACATACCAGGAACAGGTAAAACTTTCAACCATTATTTCCTGAGTGAACCATGTGTAGGGCACTTGCAGGTGGGGAGCCTGCAGCCTTACGGCCACCTGTGGCCTTCCGGATCAGTCAAGGTATCTGGAGGGCCACATGTGGCCTGAAGCTACAGGTTCCCACCCCGGGTGAATACTAAACTCTGAATAATTATATCACAGATCTACAAGGGAATTCAGATAATCATTTGTGCAAACAAAAGAACGGTAAAGGAGACAGAGCAAGGCCCACGTCTTGTACCTCTGCCATGTGCCATTTAATGGCTTCCTCCCAACCATCTTTCAAGATGGTGCCTTTTGTGCAAGCCAATATTATTAGTCTCATTCCTACCATTTTGTAGGCATCCGCAGTGACTGATTCTACTCCTTTTGGTCCAATATAACTTGTATATGTATGTGTGTGTGTCTGTGTATATAGTGGATACACATACATGTACATACATGGATACAGATATCTAGATATCCAAATCACTAGGAACCACCATTATGCTTTTGAGCTCTTCCTGTCTAGTTGAAGACAGAGTTATTCAAGAAAGAAGCTATTTCTTCTGACTTGGAGAAACTAACTTCAGTCTTGAAGAAACTGCAGATGTATAAAAAGGTTATTTCCAATAACAGAGGTAACAAGACCATAAAGTCTTTGTGATCCTTAGCCATATGACGCAACAATTCCACCACTGAGCCTGCGCCCCAGAGAAACACTCTAAGCATATACCCTGGAGAAATGAAAACATGGGCTCAAACAAATACTTGTGCATGAATGAGACTAGAAGTACTATCTGCAATAACCAAAATGTGGAAATAACTCAAATGTCCTTCAATGAGTGAAGGGATAAACACCTGTGGTATATACAGAGGCAGCCAAAGAAATATTCGCACATTTTAAGAGATGTTGTCTCTGTATTACTTTTTTTCTCTTATTTTTTTATTAAGTCTTTTGTACATAGATCATAAATACCTTTATGCCCATTTCAGTGAGTTGATTATTTGTACAAATTGGAGTGCTTACATCATACTAATCAGCATAGCTTTCATCTCATTTACCCAATTATAGCATTAGGACATTTTGTGTTCTACACCTGATAGAACCAACTTGTACTTGCAATGTGCTTCGTAGTTGTGGTCCCTTCTATCCCTCCCACCCCCTCCCCATCCCTCACCCTCCCCTTTCCTCCTTCATCATAGACTAAAGTTGTGTTTCATTTTTCATATGCAAGTGTGAGTTATTATAAATTGGTTTCACAGTAGTACTGAGTACATTGGATACTTTTTTTTCCATTCCAGAGATACTTTACTAAGAAGAATATTTTCCAGCTCCATCCATGTAAACATAAAGGAGGTAAAGTCTCCATTTTTTTAATCCTGCATAATATTCCATGGTATACATATATCACAATTTATTAATCCATTCCTGGGTCGATGGGCACTTGGGCTTCTTCCATGACTTGGCAATTATGAATTGAGCTGCAATGAACAATCTGGTGCAAATATCTTTAATGCCAAATGATTTTTGGTCCTTTGGATATACACCTAGAAGAGGAATTGCAGGATCTCACAGCAGATCTACATTTAGATCTCTGAGTGTTCTCCAAACTTCCTTGAGGAAGGAACGTACTAGCTTGCATTCCCACCAGCAGTGCGGAAGTGTTCCCTTTTCTCCACATCCACGTCTACACTGTTGTTTTGGGATTTTGTGATGTGGGCTACTCTTACTGGAGTTAGATGGTATCTCAGAGTAGTTTTGGTTTGCATTTCTCTGATGATTAAAGATGATGATGGTCAAGAGACAAGAACAGAAGCTTCTCTGAAGAAGACAGGCACATGGCCTACAGACACATGAAAAAATGCTCATCTTCTGTATTACTTTTTGAAGTTGAATTGAAGGTACCACTACTGGTCAAGTGTACCTACAATGCAACACACACCTATTTTACCTGCAATTCATACACTTTTAGAGAATCATCAATTTTACTTCCAGCAAGATGTCTGAAAATGTGTATATATACTTTTGGCACCCCCAGGTACAAACAATGGAATATTTTTCAGCCATAAAAAGAAATGTACTGCTAATATTTATATATGCTACAATGTGGATGAGCCTCAGAAATCAGACACGAAAGGTCACATATGATTCTATTTATATGAAATATCCAAAACAGGTATATCCCTGGAGAGAGGAAGTAGACTGGTGGTTGCTAGGGACTGGGGGAAGAAAGGAATAGAAGCAATAAGTTTTTATTTAAGAATGATAAAGGGCGGCACCTGTGGCTCAAAGGAGTAGGGCGCCAGCCCCATATGCCAGAGGTTGCGGGTTCAAACCCAGCCCCGGCCAAAAAAAAGAATGATAAAGATATTTAGGAAATTGAGGTGGTGGCGGCACAATACTTTGAATGTACTAAATGCCACTAATTTGTGCACCTAAAATGATTAATTTTATTTTATGAATTTAACTCCTATAAAAAGAAAAGAGCACCTTAAAAAAGTAGACCTTTGGCCAGCCACAGTGGCTCACAACTGTAATCCGAGCACTCTGGGAGGCTGAGACAGGTGGATTGCCTGAGCTCAGAAGTTTGAGACCAGCCTGAGCTCGACTGAGACTCTGTCTCTAAAAAACAGCTGGGCATTGTGGTAGGTGCCTGTAGTCCCAGCTACCAAGGAGGCTGAGACAAGAGAATCACTGTGAGCCCAAGAGTTTAAGGTTGCTGTAAGCTATGACACTACGGCACTCTACCAAGAGTGACAAAGTGAAACTGTTTCAAAAAAAACCAACAACAAAACGGACCTTCAATAAATATTTGTAGAATGAATGAACTGCAAATGAACGTGTGTGGCCCTGGAAAAAGGCTTGTACTAAAGGCACTTTGTAAGCAAGCATTGGAGATGGTTTTGGACAGAAGGTCTATGATGATTCTTGGTGGCCTTGGCTGAGTTTTATTATTCTGTTCATGGACAACAGGAGACAAAGCTTCTTAGGGTTCTATGGGGTGGGGGGGGGATCTTCCTGTCTTGGAATTTTCAGAGCCTACCATCTTCCTACATAGCAAGAGACATTTCTGACTGCCAGGAGGGAATAAAGCCAGTGGAGTCTATCCCATCTGCCTGCAGAAAGGTAGGAACATTATCTGTCTAAATGCTTCTTCATCAGAAAGTCCTATGGCTGGAGGTCCTTCCCAGCTCTCACTGTGACCTCGCCTTAGGACTACATTAAAGAACATTACTATGCTGCAGAGAGGGGGCGGGAGGGAGGAGACTGCCAGACTGAAACTAAATTAAAAATAAAGCTCCCCTTATTAAATTCATAATTATTGTGAAGCTGTGAAATCTTATTTTAAACCTCCGGCTCCTTTCTTTGTCTGGGGTACAGGCTGCCTGCTTCCGAATCCTCATTTTGCTTTATGGACAATTTCTTTTTAGCATTCTGAGCATTTAACCTTGAAAAATAGTGTTGTTTTGCTGCTGTATTTTCTGATTGTTAGTCTCCAGGCATCTCCGTGGCATCTTTATAAATCTGCAGGAGCTGGTAAATATTTCTTTGCCGACCAGCAGCTGAAATCTGAAAATACCAGCTCACTTTTTAGCTGTCAGGCAATTAATGTAATTCAAAGGAAATGAAAGGTATGGGCAACTGGGACTGCTTTTAATAACAGGAGGGTTTCTGGCTCAGGCTTAGAAAGGCAAGAGAGAAGAATCAATAAAAGACTAACAGAAAAGGCAGAAGAGGGCAAGGAGTTCTCTAGAAACATTTTGTCAGCATCCTGGCAACACTGCTAATATGTGCCAAGAGAAGCTGATAAATGCAACCACTGACGGTCAATGTGGAGATGAGTCCACCTGGGTATCTACCGGCCTAAAAGGCGTCTTTGCATAAAATGGGAAAAGGTACCCCATCTGACATTAGTAAAACTTAGAAAAAAGTGTTTCCCATAGATGGATGCAGCCCCACGCCAGGTCACACAGCTTGATGAGCAGAGAGCTACCAGGTTTTAGCCCTTTTTCTTCAAACTTATTCTTATAGACAGGAGTCTTTGTGCAGTCTGCAAACTGTACAACTGCATAAAACAGTCCTATCCAGATCACTGCCCATTTTCCCATCCCTTTAACAATATTAGTGTCCCATTTTTCCCTGCTAAGTCAGGAATCAACTATGTTAGCTTTGGACCCCAAAGGTAATTTAAGTGTAATTGGATATAAAACTTAGTATGAGGATTAGACTATGCAGAAGGGGGTGGGGGGAGCTCTCCCACATGGCAATGCTATTTCATTTCTCAATTACAACAGGCTGGAAGAGGGAAACATCTTTTCTTTTAGGAAGGAATAGTTTAGTCATTGAAAAATTGGAAAATTCCACCTTTCGTGTGCTTCTGACATAGTGGTCAAGGTTACACAATGTATAGGGCCCCAGTTATATTCTACTTTATGTAAATGGTGCCTTTTCTGACTACATGAACTACAGTGTCATTGCTGGTCCCTGGAGTTGAACAATCCAGCAACCCTGAATCCCATGTGCAGTGAGTCTGGGAGACCCAGAGAACATATGGGGATATAGGCTTCAACTCACCTACCAAGAAAAAGATAAGATTTCAAAAATCCTGTCCATCAAGATAAATACAAAATTATCAAATGTGTTTTACTATACCAACGAACATTTAGAAAACAAAAAAAATCCATTTATAATAATATTTTTAAAAGAAAACACATGGCTAGGTGCTACAGCTCACACCTGTAATCCTAGCACTCTGGGAGGCCAAGGCAGGTGGATTGCTTTAGTTCTGGAGTTAAAGACATGCCTGAGCAAGAACAAGACCTGTTTTTCTCTATGAAAAACAGAATAAATTAGCCTGGCGTTGTGGTAGGCACCTGTAGTCCAGTACTCAGGAGGCTAAGGCAGGAGGATCACTTGAACCCAGGAGTTTGAAGTTGCCATGAGCTATGATGACATGATGGCACTCTACCCAGCACGACAGAACAAGACTGTCTCAAAAAAAAAAAAAAAGTACCTGTAGTCCTAGCTACTCAGGAGGCTGAGACAAGAGAATCACTTGAGCCCAAGAGTTTGAGGTTGCTGTGAGCTATGACGCCCCCCTGCACTCTACACAGGGTGATGAAATAAGACATTATCTCAAAAAAAAAGAAAGGTAAAATACCTAGAAAAAATTTAGCAATATATGTGCAAAACTGCTACATGAAAAACTCTAAAATGTTACTGAGTAAAATGTTTAAATACCTAATTAAATGAAGGGATAAACCAAAGTCCTGGGTTGGAGGACTCCATTACTGTTTGTCTGCAAATTGATCTACACATTTAGCATAATTCCAATGAAATTCCAAGTTGGTGTTGTTTGTTGCCTGTTTTAGAAATTGAGAAGCAAAACTGATTTTTTTTTTTTTTTGAGTCTCACTCTGTCACCCTGGGTAGAGTGCCCTGGTGTCATAACTCACAGTAACCTTAAACTCTAGGTTCAAGCCATCCTCCTGCCTCAGCCTCCCGAGTAGCTGGGACTATAGGCACTCACCACAACACCTAGCTAGTTTTCTCCATTTTTAGCAGAGACTAGGTCTTGCTCAGGCTGGTCTTAAACTCCTGAGCTCAAGCAATCTTTCCACCTCGGCCTCCCAATGCTAGGATTACAGGCATGAGCCACTGCACCTGATCCAGGGAAACTGAGAAGCTGATTTTAGAATGTATGTGTAAAGGCAAAGAGTCAAGACTCGCTGAGACAATCTGAAAAAAATAACAAAGTAGAAGGGCATATTCTACCAAGAGTTAAGACTTATTATGATTGACAGGAAGATTGTGGTATGAGCAAGAAAATAAATAATTTAAAAAGAATTGTGTCCAGAAACAGATGTTACATCTATGAACACTTGATTTCTATTAACATGGCAGAATAGTAAGTCTTTTCAATAAATGATTCCAGATTAAATGAATAACCACGTGGGAAAAAACAAAACTTGACCCCTGTCTCTCATCATACATAAAAATAAAATCTCAAATTTTGTAGTTCTAAATATAAAAGGTAAAATATTAAGCATCAGAAGGCAATATAAGGTGTATCTTCATTATTTTCATGTAGGAAATGGTTTCTTGGACAGGCCCCCAAAAGCACTAGCCATAAAGATATAGATTAATAAAATGAACTTTATTAAAATTAAGAACATTTGTGCATGAAAAGGCACCATTGAGAAAGTGAAAAAATAAGCCTCATAGTGGAAGGAGATCATTGCAGCATATAAATGAAAAGAGACTCATACAAGAGTACAAAAAAATTTCTAAATCAATTCCACAGCTCATTCCTCATTAGCATAGTGGTGAGTATCCCCGCCTGTCTAAATCAATACAGGGGGAAAAAAAGCTCATAAAAAAAACAAAGGAAAGACTGGAACAAACACAAAACAAGGATATCTAAATGGTCAATAGCCAGATGAAAAGGTGTTCACCATCGTTAGTCATTTAGGTAAATTAAAAAATAAAATGATTATGAGATGCCACTACAAAGACATTAGAATGACTGAAATTTTTTTTAAAAACGAACACTCTCAACTGTTGAGGACAACACAGAGTAACTGGAACTCCCACCCGCTGCTAGCACGGGTTCAAATTAATCTGAGCACTTTAGAAAACTGTTTAGCAGAATCTACCAAATTTGAACATGTGTTTATATTCTATGACTCAGAAATGTTACTCCTAGAAATAAAACTATCGACACATGTAAACAAAAATCAAGTACAAAATTGTTCAAAGCAACACACAGCCACACTTTCTAACAGTCAAAAACCAGAAATAACACAAATATGCAACAACGATAAAATGAATAAATCAAGGGCATTTAGTTATAAGACGGCATACTATACAGCAGTGAAAATTAACTAGGCATCCCTAGTGGACTATGTGCAACAAGGAGGATGCATCTCATAGGCATTTGTTGTATAAAATAAGTAAGGGTAAGTGGATTCATATTGCCCAAGTTTATTTACATTGTTTTATAAATTGTTAAAATTATGGAGTTCTGAACAGACATTCTGAAAAAATTAAAAATTAAAAAATACTCAAAAGCTAATCTCTGGTATTAAAACTCAGTATGGAAGTAAGAAACTTTTGGAGAAAAGGGAAAACTTTGGTGATGCTAACTATGCAAGCGTGCTCACATTAAGGTCATATAGTGAGCTGTACATTCTTCTTCTGCTCTTTTCTTTAAATATGTTATAGTTCTTGTATTTTTAAAAAATTTGTTTAAACCCATTTTAAATATCGTATCCCAGAAGTCTTCCCAGAATGCCCAGATGAATTTAATTATTCCTTCATTGATCCCTTACACTCACTTCAGTTACTATACTCTGATGTTTATTATGATTTGTTTTCTTCCCTGCGGTGTCTATTACACTTGAAATCCTTGAGTTAGGAGCAATCACGGTTACTTATTGGGGTGTTTGGTTGCTATTGTTTGTTTGCCTGTGCAACATACATTTTCCCCATTCTATCAGTGTCCTGGTTTTCCTTTGAGGATTCACTCTTCTCCAAATATAGTTATGTGGGCTGAGTGGGGTGCCTTCCTAGCCCTGAAGGTGGAGAAGGGGCCAGGACTGAGGCAATCAGTGTGTGTATCACGTGACCTAAACTGATCTGATCAGACTGGATCAATTTCAGGATGGTGTAGAGAATACAAAATCAAAGATGGTTATCTGTCACGGAACATAAAGCTGAAGAAAGGGGTTTCAGGAGTAACTGTCAGAAATCTCAAAAACATACAAAAGAATCTCCCTGAAAATGAATCCAATATTGAGAAAGAGTCAAGATAGAGAGCTCAGAATGAGACCCAGGCTTGTGTAGTCATGATTTACAAACTTCTGAAGCGATTTAGTAAAGAAAAATATTGTCTTTTCAAAACTGGTGCCAAACTGAGGAGTCACTGGCAAAACATAAATAAATAAATAAACTTCTACATTTATTTTATACAAAAATTAACTCAAAATAAATTATAGATCGAAATGTACAACCTAAAGCAATACAACTTTTGGAAGAAAACATGAAAAGAAATTTTTGTTAGGCATCATGTGTTAGGCAAAGATTTCTTAGCTATGAGACCAGAAGAATGATCCAGGAAAAAAAAAAGAATTGGTAAGTGATATTTCATAACATTTTATACAACTTCTGCTCTGTAGAAAGAAAAAAAGAACACTATTAAAATGATACAAATGCAACCCACAGACTGGGATAAAGTATTTGCAAAACATATATCTGATGAAAATTTACATCCAGAATATATTTTTAGAACTCCGAAAATTCAATGCTAAGAAAACAACAATGTAATTTTTAATGTGATGTTATTTTATTGTCTCTGGAACTCTATGTTCTTTTACATGCTTTATTTTTTTAATAGAGCACCTGTTCACAAAAGGACCCCTCATTGTCCTTTTGTTCTATGTACTCACATTCAACTTGTGAGAATGCTATCCAAGAATGACATTTATTCTCAAAATCAGTACACATTCAATCATTAAAATAGGCAAAAGGTTTGTACAGACACTTCACCAAGGAGGGAATACAATTAGCAAATACACACATAAACAGATAATCAGCATAATTCCTTCTTAGGAAAATGCAAATTAAAACCTCCTTGAGATAGCACTGCATGCCTATCAGAGTGGCCTAAATAAATAAATAAACAAATAAATAAAAGTGAGGATATAAGTACTGTTGTGACTAGGGACCAGTTGGAATTCTCCCTTACTGCTGACTAGAATGCAAATGGTACAGTGATTTTGGAAAACAACTTGGCAGTTTCTTATAAAGTTAAACATGAATTTACTGCCTAATTAAGCCATTTCACTGCTAGGTGTTTACCAGAGCAATGAAAACTAAAAAAAAAGAAATTCATAATGTTTATACCAGTTTTATTCATAGTTGTCAAAGAATGGCAACAAGCAAAATATCCTTCAGTTGGTTAGTAGATAAATTGACGAACATCTATTCATGGACTACTACTCAGCAATAAAAAGGAATGATCTGCTGATAAAGTGAAGTGACAGGGGTGACACGGTGTTGTGCTGAATAAAAGGAGCAAGACTCAGGTGTGCCTATTGCTCAGTGGGTAGGGCACCAGTCTACATATACCAGGGGTGACGGGTTTGAACCCGGCCCCAGCCAGCTAAAACAGCAGTGGTAACTGCAACAAAAATAGCCAGGCATTGTGGCGGGCACCTGTAGTCCCAGGTACTCGGGAGGCTGAGGCAGGAGAATCACCCTAGCCCAAGAGCTGGAGGTTGCTGTGAGCTGTGACGCCACAGCACTCTACTGAGGGAGACAAAAAAAAAAAAAAGAAAGAAAGAAAGAAGCAAGACTCAAAAGACTATATAATATATAATTCCATTTAAAAGATATTCTGAAAAAGGCAAAGAAATTAGTGCTTATTGGGGGCCGAGATTAGTAGCAGAAGCTGACTAGGAAGGGTTAAGAGGAATTTAGGAGGGTCATGGAAATGTTCTGTATCTCAGTTATGGTGGGGGTGACATGCCATATTTGCTTGTCAAAACTCATGAAATTGTATACTGAAAGGGTAGATTTTACCCTACATTAATTATATTCCAGTAACCCTAACCAAAAAAGTAAACAAATAAATAAAATACACTGCTTAAGTCCTGAACCCAGCCATACCTGAAGTGACATTTACTCTTGGAATTTCCAGTTACGTAAGCTAATAAAGTCTCCTCTTCTTAAGCCATTTGAGTTGGGCTTTCTATTGCTTGTCACAAAAAGAGTTCCAATTGTTTTGTTACATGGATACTGTATATCCACTGTTATATTCTAGCACCTAGATTTAATGAGAATGAATAATCTCTCCACAGTTCAAATTTTCCAGCAGCCAGACAGAGATTCTAGTTAGGGACAGCAACTGTGTGATATACCTCTCCTCTTTCATCGTCAATCACCCGCCCTTAAGAGTAAATATAGCTTCCAAGGCCCTCTTAATGTGGGAGTGCACTTACTCTCATTACTGTCTCTCTTATATCACTCTAAAATGTGCCCCAAATCATCCCTTCATGTCCTTGTTTAATTCCTTCCCTTTTTGGTAGGAGCAAGACTGTGATCTCCCTCCAATCAATAGAATATGGCAATGATGATAGGCTGTCACTTCCGTCACTTCCATAATGATGTTATGTAAGATTGTGGCTTCCATCTTGCTAGCCAACTCTATTGCCCTCTTGACTCACACGATTTGATGAAGGAAGCTGCCATGTTGGAGAGGCCCACATGGCAAGGAACTGAGGGTGACTGCCAGCCAATAGCCAGCTGAGAACTGAGACCCTCAATACAACAATTCTTGCAGATCTGGACTTGGTCAACATCCACAAAAGCTTGGGAAGGGGTCCATCCACAGTTGAACCTCCAGATGAAACTTCAACCAAGGTGACATTTTAATTGCAGCCTTATGAGAGACTCTGAGGCAAGGGATCCAACTCAGTTGTGCCTAGATTTTTGATACAGAAAGTATGAGATAACAAAGGTATTTTTGTATTAAGCTGTTAAATGTGGGTATAATTATGATGTAGCAATAGATAATTAATGCACACCCACCTTACAAACAATTTTAAAAGTTTTTGGTAACTAACTTCATCTCAGAGCAAATGCTTAGTGGCATTTTATTTCCTCCACACTTATCAGATAATGACTAAACCTCTCTCTGCTAACCTACCTACACCCTCTATGTTTTGTCATAGTTAACTGTGAACTGATGTTTTCAAACAAAAGCAAAGCATCTCCAAGCATATTTTCTTTTCTTTTTGCCTATTTTTTGATACCCTAATAAAGCAAGCTAATCTCCAGGAGCTAAGTGGATAATTCTCATACTATAGATTAAAATTAATTGACTTGCATGGAGAGATAAAAGCTTGCCCTTTTATTTGGATTTTCTAGTAAATTGTACCAGGAATGCCATGGTAACCAACATGACTTCACAAAATCTTTCCCTTAATCTCACTATTAATATAGAAAAACTTTCCATTTCTATTTTCTTGC
Source organism: Nycticebus coucang (assembly GCF_027406575.1). Classification (NCBI taxonomy): domain Eukaryota; kingdom Metazoa; phylum Chordata; class Mammalia; order Primates; family Lorisidae; genus Nycticebus; species Nycticebus coucang. Next base: position 93,345,104 of record NC_069791.1, on the reverse strand, counting down.
TTTAAAAATATTAGAAATAGGATGGCACCCGTAGCTCAGTGGGTAGGGCGCAGGCCACATACACTGAGGCTGGTGGGTTCAAACCTGGCCCAGGCCAGCTAAAACAACAATGATAACTGCAATAGCAAAAAAAAAGAAAGAAAGGAAAAATAGCCAGCATTGTGGTGAGTGCCTGTGGTCCCAGCTACTTGGGAGGCTAAGGCAAGAGAATTGCTTAAGCCCAAGAGTTTGAGCTGTGACACCACAGCACTCTACCCAGGGAGACAGCTTGAGACTCTGTCTCAAAATATATATATTAGAAATGAAAAGAAACACAAGCAATTGGGATGGAGAAGTAAAGCTAGGAAGACAAGATAGCTGACTAAAGCCAGCTTTCCACAGAGGCTCCCGTTCAGAAGGAGAGTTAAAGGACAAAAATTCAGCAAGTAACCTGGTGGATTTGAGCTGCACTAAGAGAGAAGGTTGTAGAACGCACGACAACCCCGCTGAGGCGAGCTGTGAACACAAGGATACAAACAAAAGGTACAAAATCCATCACCAAGCGGACGGGAGTCCCCTCCCCCATGAGAAGGTCTCAGAGTGCCCCACAAACAACCGGGCAGAGTTCAAAGGTCCTCCCACTACACTCCACAGGAGAGACCCTCTAAAAACTGGACCTTCCCCTACTAGGGTGCCACGGCGTCCTCCTGCCAGGCATAAAACTGTATAAACTGTATATAGTCTCTACCTGGAATTCTGAGCTCCCAGCACTCCCCTTCGCTCACACTGGGGTCTGGAGGCCAGTCCCGGTCGGTCGGCGGAGAGGGGACTGCACCAGAGTGGCAGATCCCTGAGGCACAGTGCAACAGCCATCTTTTGGTGACAATATGGCCAGGCATAAAACTGTGTAAAGCTCTGTGTGTTCTCCGCCCGCAACCCCAGGCTCCCAGAGATCCCTGCACTCCCCTCTGCTCTCGCTGCAAGGTCTGGAGGCCTGTCCCCCAAGGGTCAGAATCTTGGGCGACTGCTCGAGGGGTGTAGACAGTGCTGGGCTGCAGCCAGTCGGTGCAGACTCTGGGGTACGGGAGCAGAGAGAGGACGGTTGGCTGGAGGGGAGCTACACCGGAGCAGCAGTTGCCTGAGCCCTAAAACAGCAGCCCTCTTTTGCTAGCAATACAGCTCACTACAGAATATTATGAAGCCACACCCCCTGTCTCCCTGCGCAACCAGAGACTCTTAGTATAGGATTTGCAGGAGGCTACTCCAAGTTGCAAACTGGGGAAACTCCCAGGGCGGGGCTGACCCAGAGGTCCGCTTTACTAAACCTAAGACGCACCTGGCCCTCAGGGGCTCGTCAGCCTATAGACAATACAAGAGCAAAGACAAGCTGATTTGGAACTCAATTCAGCTTCTCTTCTGCAAGGGAAACGCAGAGTTGTTCTGTTCTGTTCTGTCAGTAACATTAATAGGGGCAAGACTGGACCTGAGTGAAAACCCTTCAACCCTCATCTAGCACCCAAGGTTGTCAGGCCTCACCTCCTCCTGCTGGAGAGAGGCAGAGCACAGCGGCCTGGCAGACTTCCTTGTGATTCAGGCAGGTACAAACTCCTGGAGTACCGATTCACTACAGGCAACTGGGTCAGCCACTGCAGGGCTATCAGTGACTGGGTATGAAGTGGTGCAAGGTGGGGAAGGAGGCAGCAACCTTCCCAGACTGATCTATTGGCTGGATGGCTCCTCCTGACTCCACGCAGCACTGGAGCAAGCCACACCAGAGTAGTCACCAGACCCCTGTGATCCAGTTCCCAGAGACCTCTTAAACTCTCTCACCCGAGACACATGGGGACTGAGACAATTGATTTGGACATTTTTGAACTGAACCAATCACCTGAGGACAAATCAGGTGGTGCCCTGGGTTCACGGTGGTAGAAAGGTTTGATTTTTCTTTTCCAATTGTTTGCCGGTGGGGAGCGGGGTGACTTAATTGCTGATATTTCTCCACAGCTGAGACTTCAATCCAAAGTATCTGTTTCACTAGGGTGGAACAGAAACCAGCTGAAAACAAGCAGAACCATTTAGCCCCACCACACCGGACAGGGCCCCTGTTTCTCAGGCCACAACACTGTACGGGCCCTCGACAAAGCCCCAGGGGAAAAAATCAGAGGGAGTAAAACAACCATGGGACGGAATCAGCGGAAAAACTCTGGTAACATGAATAACCAGAATAGATCAAACCCCCCAAGGAAAGATATGGCAGATGCAATTGAAGATCCCATTCATAAACAACTGGCTGAGATGTCAGAAATCAAATTCAGAATTTGGATTGCAGACAAGATTAACAAAGTGGAATTAGGAATTCGAGGAGAAATTCAAAAGTTGTCTAAAGAATTTAACAAATTTAAAGACAAAACCACCAAAGACATAGACACACTGAAGCAAGAATTTGCAGCCCTCAAAGATATGAAAAATACAGTAGAATCCCTCAGTAACAGAATGGAGCAAGCAGAAGAAAGGATTTCTGACATCGAAGATAAAGCCTTTGAATGCTCCCAAACTCTCAAAGAGGAAGAGAAATGGAGAGCAAAAACAGATCACTCTCTCAGAGAGCTCTGGGATAATTCGAAGAAGGCAAATATCCGAATCATAGGAGTTCCAGAAACAGATGAAGTGGCCTCGCTGGGCACAGAGGCCATTCTGCATGAAATGATGAAAGACAATTTTCCAGACATGCCTAGAGATTCTGAAATTCAGATAGCGGACAGCTTCAGAACCCCAGCACGACTCAACCCCAATAAGACGTCCCCCAGGCATATCATAATTAACTTCACTAAAGTTAATATGAAGGAGAAAATCCTCAAAGCTGCCAGGAGAAAGAAAACCATTACCTTCAAAGGGAATAATATTAGAATGGCTGCAGATCTCTCTGCTGAAACTTTTCAAGCCAGAAGAGGGTGGTCACTGACTTTTAATCTCCTAAAGCAAAATAACATTCAACCCCGGATCTTGTATCCAGCTAAACTGAGTTTCATTTATGATGGAGAAATTAAACACCTTAATGACATTCATATGTTGAAGAAATTTGCCATAACCAAACTAGCTCTTCAGGATATTCTCAGACCTATCCTCCATAATGACCAACCCAATCCTATACCACAAAAGTAAACTCACTCAGAAACTTGAGATCAAACTCCAATTTCCACACTGGCAAAAGGATTAAAAATGGCCACTGGACTTTTGAAAAACTCGATACCCAAAACTTCACCAGACTTATCAATATTCTCCATTAATGTGAAGGGCTTAAACTGTCCTCTAAAGAGGCATAGGTTAGCTGACTGGATACAAAAACTCACGCCAGATATCTGTTGCATACAAGAGTCACATCTTAACCTAAAAGACAAATACAGACTCAGGGTGAAAGGATGGTCGTCCATATTTCAGGCAAATGGTAATCAGAAAAAAGCAGGTGTTGCAATTTTATTTGCAGATACAATAGACTTTAAACCAACAAAAGTAAGGAAGGACAAGAATGGTCACTTCATATTTGTTAAGGGTAATACTCACTATGATGAGATCTCAATTATTAATATCCATGCACGCAACCAGAATGCACCTCAATTTATAAGAGAAACTCTAACAGACATGAGCAACTTGATTTCCTACAGCTCCATAATAGTCGGAGATTTCAACACTCCTTTGGCAGTGTTGGATCGATCCTCCAACAAGAAGCTGAGCAAAGAAATCTTAGACTTAAACCTAACCATCCAACATTAGGATTTAGCAGACATCTACAGAACATTTCATCCCAAAAAAACTGAATACACATACTTCTCATCAGCCCATGGAACTTACTCCAAAATCGATCACATCTTAGGTCACAAGTCTAACCTCAGTAAATTTAAAGGAATAGAAATTATTCCATGCATCTTCTCGGACCATCATGGAAAACTTGAGCTGAGTAACAACAGGAATCTGCATACTCATACAAAAACATGGAAGTTAAATAACCTTATGCTCAATGATAGCTGGGTCAGAGATGAGATTAAGAAAGAAATCGCCAATTTTTTGGAACTAAACAACAATGAAGACATGAACTATCAGAACCTCTGGGACACTACAAAGGCAGTTCTAAGAGGGAAATTTATAGCACTGCAAGCCTTCCTCAAGAGAACGGAAAGAGAGGAAGTTAACAACTTAATGGGACATCTCAAGCAACTGGAAAAGGAAGAATATTCCAACCCCAAACCCAGTAGAAGAAAAGAAATAACCAAAATTAGAGCAGAATTAAATGAAATTGAAAACAAAAGAATAATACAACAGATCAATAAATCAAAAAGCTGGTTTTTCGAAAAGGTCAAAAAAATAGATAAACCTTTGGCCAACCTAATCAGGAAAAAAAGAGTAAAATCTCTAATCTCATCAATCAGAAACAACAAAGATGAAATAACAACAGACTCCTCAGAAATCCAAAAAATTCTAATGACTATTACAAGAAACTTTATTCTCAGAAATATGAAAATCTGAAGGAAATTGACCGATACTTGGAAGCACGTCACCTTCCAAGACTTAGCCAGAATCAAGTGGAAATGTTGAACAGGCCCATATCAAGTTCGGAAATAGCATAACCATACAAAACCTCCCTAAAAAGAAAAGCCCGGGACCAGATGGTTTCACGTCAGAATTCTACCAAACCTTTAAAGAGGAATTAGTACCTATATTACTCAACCTGTTCCAAAAGGTAGAAAAAGAAGGAAGACTACCCAACACATTCTATGAAGCAAACATCACCCTGATCCCCAAACCAGGGAAAGACCCAACAAGAAACGAAAATTATAGACCAATATCACTAATGAATATAGATGCAAAAATATTCAACAAGATCCTAACAAACAGAATCCAGCAACACATCAAACAAATTATACATCATGACCAAGTCGGTTTTATCCCAGGATCTCAAGGCTGGTTCAATATACGTAAATCTATAAATGTAATCCAGCACATAAACAAATTAAAAAACAAAGACCATATGATTCTCTCAATTGATGCAGAAAAAGCTTTTGATAATATCCAGCATCCCTTCATGATCAGAACACTTAAGAAAATCAGTATGGAAGGGACATTTCTTAAACTGATAGAGACCATCTACAGCAAACCCACAGCCAATATCATATTGAATGGAGTTAAATTGGAATCATTTCCACTCAGATCAGGAACCAGACAAGGCTGCCCATTGTCTCCATTGCTTTTTAACCTTGTAATGGAAGTTTTAGCCACTGCAGTTAGGGAAGAAAAGGCGATCAAGGGTATCCATATAGGGTCAGAAGAGATCAAACTTTCATTCTTTGCGGATGATATGATAGTATATCTGGAAAACACTAGGGACTCTACTACAAAACTCTTAGAAGTGATCAAGGAATACAGCAGCATCTCAGGTTATAAAATCAACATTCATAAATAGGTAGCCTTTATATATACCAACAACAGTCAAGTTGAAAAAACAGTTAAGGACTCTATCCCATTCACAGTAGTGCCAAAGAAGATGAAATATTTGGGAATTTATCTAACAAAGGACGTGAAAGATCTCTATAAAGAGAACTATGAAACTCTAAGAAAAGAAATAGCTGAAAATATTAACAAATGGAAAAACATACCATGCTCATGGCTGGGAAGAATCAACATAGTTAAAATGTCTATACTACCCAAAGCAATATATAATTTCAATGCAATCCTATTAAAGCTCCACTGTCATACTTTAAAGATCTGGAAAAAACAATACTTCGTTTTATATGGAATCAGAAAAAACCTCAAATAGCCAAGACATTACTCAGAATTAAAAACAAAGCAGGAGGAATTACACTACCAGACCTCAGACTATACTACAAATAGATAGTGATCAAAACAGCATGGTATTGGCACAAAAACAGAGAGGTAGATGTCTGGAATAGAATAGAGAATCAAGAGATGAATCCAGCTACTTACCGTTATTTAATCTTTGACAAGCCAATTAAAAACATTCAGTGGGGAAAAGATTCCCTATTTAACAAATGGTGCTGGGTGAACTGGCTGGCAACCTGTAAAAGACTGAAAGTGGACCCACACCTTTCACCATTAACTAAGATAGACTCTCACTGGATCAAAGATTTAAACTTAAGACATGAAACTATAAAAATACTAGAGGAGAGTGCAGGGAAAACCCTTGAAGAAATCGGGATGGGTGAGTATTTTATGAGGAGGACCCCCCGGGCGATTGAAGCAGCTTCAAAAATACACTACTGGGACTTGATCAAACTAAAAAGCTTCTGCACAGCCAAGAACACAGTAAGTAAAGTAAGCAAACAGCCCTCAGAATGGGAGAAGATATTTGCAGGTTATGTCTCTGACAAAGGTTTAATAACCAGAATCCACAGAGAACTCAAATGCATTAGCAAGAATAGAACAAGGGATCCCATAGCAGGCTGGGCAAGGGATTTGAAGAGAAACTTCCCTGAAGAAGACAGGCGTGTGGCCTTCAGACATATGAAAAAATGTTCATCATCTTTAATCATCAGAGAAATGTAAATCAAAACTACTTTGAGATACCATCTAACTCCAGTGAGACTAGCCTATATCACAAAATCCCAAGACCAGAGATGTTGGCGCGGATGTGGAGAAAAGGGAACACTTTTGCACTGCTGGTGGGAATGCAAATTAATACATTCCTTTTGGAAAGAGATATGGAGAACACTTAGAGATCTAAAAATAGATCTGCCATTCAATCCTGTAATTCCTCTACTGGGCATATACCCAGAAGACCAAAAAGCACATCATAACAAAGATATTTGTACTAGAATGTTTATTGCAGCCCAATTCATAATTGCTAAGTCATGGAAAAAGCCCAAGTGCCCATGGATCCATGAATGGATTAATAAATTGTGGTATATGTACACCATGGAATATTATGCAGCCTTAAAGAAAGATGGAGATTTTACCTCTTTCATGTTTACATGAATGGAGCTGGAACATATTCTTCTTAGTAAAGTATCTCAAGAATGGAAGAGAAAGTACCCAATGTTCTCAGCCCTACTCTGAGACTAATTTAGGGTTTTCACATGAAAGCTATAACCCAGTTACAACCTAAGAATACGGGGAAGGGGGAAAGGGAGGGGAGGGAGGGAGGGAGAAGGTGAGTAGAGGGAAGGGGATTGGTGGGATTACACCAGCGGTGCATCTTACAAGGGTATATGTGAAACTTGGTAAACGGTCTGTGAAGCTAGTGAATGATGCCCCATGATCATATCAATGTACACAGCTATGATTTAATAAATAAATAAATAAATAAATAAAAGTTTAGCAAAATACAAAAAAAAAGAAATAAAGCTGCTATAAACACTCAAAAAAAAAAGAAGTAAAGCTAGTTTTTGCTTAATCATATTTAAAACTTCACACACTACAGCTCTGTCCTCTGCCCACTGCTTCACATTGACCATTTAACTAACAGCTTCTGTTTCATATAGAAAAACATTTATTATCCTGACATTCCCCTCTAACACTCCAGCTGGAGATGCTATAGAGCAGGGACCTGCTATCAGGGCCCACAGGCTAAATCGGGCCCACCACATTGTTTTATAAATAAAGTTTTATTAAAACACAGGCATATCCAATCATTTGCGTACTGCCTATAACTGCTTTCACACTGTCATGGAGAGCAGACTTGTGACCTAGACACGTGGCCCATAAAACCTAAAACATTTACTATCAAGCCCTGTACAGAAAACATTTGCTGATGTCCTGGCATAAAAGAAATTACAGAAGCTTCAGTGAATGGTTGAATTTCTTCACTTGGCTGTGGGACAGTAGAAGGATCATGAATAGAGATGAGAGAAACCTGCTCTAATTCTAACCATACAAGATGTGTGGCCCTAAGTTGTTCCCTCCTCTGAGCCTCAGTTTATGTATCATTATTTCAGTAAGTGGACTAGATTAGGTTTCATCTGGTTTTGAGTAACAGATTAACTCAAACAACTTGGGGTATAACATTCATCGAATAGTCCAACTATTTTAAAAGGAAACGTTATGGTTTTGGTTTTCTTCCCTTTGTTTATTGCACTACACACCTTAAACCTGAATCTATAAACTTAAGGTCTAAGTTCATCCTGTCTTCAGCTAAAAGGACCAGTTTCCATTTGATTAGGACTTTGGGACTAAATGGGCCATTAACATCTAGTGCAAAGGAAGGAGAAGAAAGGAGGGGGTTTGCGTAGAGAAATTTTAATCATCATCATCATCGTTCTCATCACATACATCATACCTACAGTGTGCCAGGTACTATTCTGAGTGCTTTAAACATTTTAGCCCCTTTATTTTGTATTCTTTTTTTAAGAGATGGGGTCTTGCTATGTTGCCCAAGCTGAAGTGTGCAGTAGCTTTTCACGGATGCAATGGTCACTCACTGCAGCCTTAAACTTCTGGGCTTAAGAGATCCTCCTGCCTCGGCCCCCTGAGTATATGGGACTATAGGCACACACCACTGCATCTGGACTTAATTCCTTTAAATTCCCACAAAAACCCTATGAAATAGGTACTATTGTCAATCCTGTTTTACAGACAGGGTAAGCACTCTATACTGAGATACACAGTAACTTATCCAAGGTTGCAAATCCCATAAGTAGCAGAACCTGGATCCAGACCCCAAGCAGCCTGGATCCAGACTTCTTTCTATTCACAAAAGAGTCTTTTCTATGCCATGAAAGGAACATGCCTGGCCTTGACAACATGTTTTAATCAAAAGGCAAGAGGTAGGTATGATTTCTCCATCTGCCCCACCCCATCCAGAGTAGAAAGGTGCACTCCGGGTTTACGGGGAGGAGAACAGATGAGAAAGGGATGGAAACATTAGGAATTTTGGCCAGATATTAGCCTCCCCAAGAGTCATGTCCCCTGAGTTTTGCCTCCCATCCCAAGGGGTGGGTTTTAAGTACCTCAGAGCTGAGTTGCCTGGCACATGGCTTCAGCCGTGAGGCTCCTTCAGCTGTCCACCTATAAATTGCCCATTCAGGCCCAAAATTTTGCTGAATCTGACTTCCTCAAATGCAGAAACACTTCCTGGACATTTAAAGGGTGGAGGTAGGGGAGGAAGCCTCTCCACTGTTATTTCTAGGAGATTAAATGGAGGCAATTTAAGCAAACACTCTCCCAAGCTAGGACACTGGTCTGTGCATCCCCAGGACCTCAGGGAAAATGGAAATTTATGGGGGAAAAACCCTGCGGAATGTCATGAACATGAACCCAGAATTGAATGACCCATTCTGAGGACTTCACCATCAACATGCATTCTTACTACAAATATTCAGTGAACACCTATGGGTTTTTTGTTGTTGTTGTTTGGTTGGTTGGTTGGGTTCTTTTTGTTGTTGTTGTTTGTTTGTTTGTTTGTTTTTGAGACTCACTGTGTCACCCTGGGTAGAGTGCTGTGGCATCATAGCTACAGCAACCTCAAACTTTTGGGCTTAAGCAATTGATTCTCTTGCCTCAGCCTCGCAAGTAGCTGGGACTACAGGCACCAAACACAGCATCTGGCTATTTTTTTAAAGATGGGATCTCCCTCTTGCTCAGCCTGGTCTTAAACTCCTCAGCTCAAGGGATCCACCTGCCTCAGCCTCCCAGAGTACTGGGATTACAGGCATAATGAACACCTGTGATGTGCTGAGCTCCATGTGAATACCAGGAATGCAGAGATGACTAAGACTCTTGCAAGTCCCTGAAGAACAGTGCTCTCTCAGCCCCAAGACTTTGCACAGCCTTATCTGTCTGCCTAGAATTCCTTAACTCCTTCATACAGCCAAATCCTTCTCCCAGTCAGGATGCTGCCGGGCATTGCCTGCCCACCTTGACGCTGGAATTAGAGCCACTTGCTAGCCCTCTGTTCTTTGGAGGGTTACATCTCCTCCCTGGCTCAGGTTTTTCAACAGTAAAATGAGAACCATAAAGGATTCATTTTAGGAGATTAACTGAAAGAATTATGTAAGGTTTTAGCTCAGTGCCTGGCTCTTTAATGGCTCCTACACTGTGTTGGTCTCCCCCTTCCAGAACAGGCGCTATGTCTAATTCATTTCTGTATCCAGCACCCCAGCACCGGGTCTGACACTTAATACATGTTTGATGAAGGAGGGCAGGGAGGGAAGGATACTTTCTTCCACTCAGAGATTTCCTAGTGCAAAGGGAAAGATAGATATGTACGCAAAGAACTAAAGCCCAATATGAAAAATGCTATAAAAGAAACATTAAACAGAGGCTCACAGAATCAAAGGAGAAAGGGCCATGGATGGCTAGTGGTCTTGGGAAATACTTCACAAAGGTAATAGCTGGTTGAGCAGTAAGAGGTTGCAAGTACAGAGGCAGACAAATCAGGGGCTTCCAGGCAGGGAAAATATAGCACAGCGGAAGATTCCCAGGCACAAAAATCAAGTTTGCATGGAGTGATGGGTTGAAAAAAAAGAGTGGAACAGATAGAAGAACATGAAAATAGGAAAAAGAGATAAAAATAACGCATGTAAATGTATGACCCTTTTACCTTTAGTAAACAACATAAAAAAGGGGGGAAACAAAAAGCCACTATTGGTAGTTTTTATATGTCTTAAATTAGCAGCAATCGGTACCACGCAACTCATTTTCTATTCACTGCTACAAGATGGCAAGACATTTTTCAGGCCTTCCTTCCCCCTCCTTCATCTGCAGTAAGCAGCTCACAGATCTGTTTTGCTTTGTTGTAAATAACATGTATGCCAAGAGGCATTTTCCTCTCTATCACTGTACATCCATCTAAATGGGCCTTTTCTGATTTTTTGACTTGAATTTGTTAACACGCAGCCCCTCGGGGTCCCTCTTGTGTCCCAGAGATGTGGTGCTTGTAAAGCCCTATTCATCTGATGCCTTTAATAGCTGCTGACACTTATTAAGTGTTAAATACGTGCCAGGCATGGTGGTAAGTATCTTAGAAATATTGCAGCATGTAATCCCCACAGCTGGCCTCCCTGTGAAAACTCAGGCAGTCAGGGACCACCTCTACCGTGATGCTCAGCCTCAGATAACAGAAATGAACTTAACCTAGGCCATTCCACTAGCAAGTGGCATGATCAGGATTTAGACCAAGAGCTGAGTCCAGAGAAAGAGGTTCCAACAATGAATGTGTGCCGCCAACTCCACCAGGCCCAGGGGAGGACCTTGATCTCTGACCAATCCTTGATACTTAGACTCTAGAACCTTGGCCACCCAGGTGAGTGCCCTTGAAACTCAGCACCTGCGACACACAGTTCAGGAACGTTGTCTCACAGACAGGGCGTTCGCTGCCAAAGCTCTCCTCCACATTAGTTTCCTTTCCCTCTCCAGGGCTCAATGCAGAATTTCTGCTCCTGCTTCACCATCCTTCTTACCCCTCTTTTCTGCTCACAGCCCCTTGTTTCCTCTTCTGCAATTATACTCAGGACAGGAGGACTCACATTCATTTACCAAGAACCAAGGATACTCTTCTTCCAAGAAAATGTTCAGTGACTTTGTAATGTTGTGGCATAGACATTAATGCTTGAATTTGTTAGCATGCAGCCCCTCGGGGTCCCTCTTGTGTCCCAGAGATGTGGTGCTTGTAAAGCCCTATTCATCTGATGTCTTTAATAGCTGGCCTAGGAGAAGCAGAGTTGAAACAATCCCTGGGTGGCATGAGGCAGGGGACATACTTAGTAACAGATGGCATTTTTAAGCACTTACTATCTCTGCACTGTGCTTAGTGCTTTCTATGCATGAGCACATGATATTACCCCAACTACCTCTCAGAGCCTCATTTTGTAGGTGAAGAAACTAAGGCACTGGCACTTAAATAACCTGGCCACAGTCCTTGCAGAGGCAAGGAGTAAAAGGTAGCAGAGTAATCAGAGAATATGAATAAAATAATGCTATCCTCCCCTACCAGTTGATGCTGAATGAAATAGTCTCTACTTGGACAGTTCTTCAAAACACCAGCCAGCCTGGAGAAACAGGCTCTCCCATTCATTGCTGAGGGGGTCGCGTAGGACTATCGTCACCCTATTGGACAATATCTATCGGAATGACAAACACATGTACAATTTACCCAGAAATTCCACTTCTGGAAATTTATCCTACATATGTGTATAAGTATATATGTACATCATGCATGTACAAGGTTATCCACTGCAGTGTGTTGGGTCTAACAAATAGTTGGATACAATCCAATGTCCATCTATAGTCAACCAGTTAAATTAAGTATGGTACACCCTATAATCCCTACTGTGGGGCTGGTGATAAAGATTGAAGGAGTTCTCTAGGTATTAATACAGAATGATATCCCAATACTAAGATGTATTAGGAAATAAGTAACAAAAATCAAAACCCAACATGCAAAACTGTGTGAAATAAGAGTTGTAATTAGTATTTACTGATATAGACAAAGAAACCCTGGACAGATATATCAAAATAATGTCGGTGATTCCTTCAGGGCAGGAGAGGCATACATAGGAAAAGAGATGGAAGGAGTTTTCAGTGCAATTGCTTTTTAAATTTTTAATTTTTGAGCCATGTGAGGGTACTAGCTGTATTCAAAACAATAAATAAAAGAAAATGCACCCACAAAAAGAAGCTGTCCTGAGTTTGGCCAATATAAAAGGGTATCCAAGTCCTATATTAAAGATAAATTTTGGTTTTGTAAAGCTCTAAGCCCTCAAAACACTGCATTTGCTAGCATCTTGATCAGATACGTCTGCATCAGATTTTATACCTCCCTCTCCCAATCCCAACACCCACTCCTAAATGAAAAATTCAGAGATAGAGCCTCCAAAGATGCTTAGCAAAGGGAACATGTTTATATTTCTATTTTGCACATCAGAAGCTTTTAACTAGCTTTACAACACCCCCCAAGTGCTGGCGCTACTGAAATGTAAAGGATTACATTAATAGCAGCTACATTTTAATAATTGATCATCTGTTTGCTTAACATTCAGTTATTGCTTCATGCAAGAAGTCTCTAGTGCAAAATATTCTCTGCTAATAGCACAAATAAAATTGATCACGTGAGGTTGGGTGATTTGATTTTTTTGTTGTTTGTTTTTTTACATTTTTATTCAAACACCACAGAATGTGCTGAGTTCTTTATCTGTAGATGAGAATATTTCAGAATATGTGTCCGTGACAATGAAAACTATCTCCATTAGGAAACTAATACTTGCCTCCTTAAATAAAAATGGGAATGTCTATCACTACTTGACCCATAAGAGTCTCAGCTCTTAGGATTATTCGCAGAATCGTCAAATCAGAATTCAGAAGAACACCACCTGGACGAGAAATACAGAGTTAAGTTCCACGAGCATCAAAAGAGATGGCTTATGCATTCCAAGATGCTGTCTAGGTGTTTAGGCCTTCTCCCACTCCCGAAAACCCCACCCCATATTTCAGAAATACCACCCTTAAACTTGAGCACCAAGGGCTCCTACCCTGGGCCACTCAGTCACCTGGAATCTAGCACCTAGCACTGAAAAAAGCATAGTGATTACAGAAAACATCTGCTCCCATGAGTTACACCATTCAAGCCGCAGAGAAACACGTTCCCTCAGATCTTGACCTCTATTCTCAAAACAAAAGGCAACTGTGTCTCAACCCCTTGAAGGTTTGCGTGGGGTTCCCATGGCCAAAGCAGAGATGGGCATTGCTATAGAGCGCAGAAATGGCCTGAGTCACCAAAGCACTTAGGTAAGAGAAAGGACAACTTAACTAGCTTGTCAAATACTTCCTCTCCAATAAAGCAAATGCAATAGATTCTTACCTAGCACAGCTTCACTTCCCTGTAGTGCTGACTGCTGACTTCTTGATTCTCTTTGTGTTCCAATCTGTGGTGCTGGGCCTAAGTGGAATCAGCTCAGCATTTGCAACAGTTGCATATTGTGGCCGAGGAAAATGTTACAGGGCTAAACAACTCTTAATTTTGTTTCTACACAAGTCTGACCATAATATTCACTCTTTGACACTGACTATCAAATGAACATGGAAAACTAGAATTGTGAATAGTTTTAAATAAAAATATGCAATAAGATCTATTAGAATTTCAAAATTTAAATTTCAACTTTATGTTTTTTTTGTTTTGTTTTGTTTTGTTTTGTTTTTATTGTTGGGGATTCATTGAGGGTACAATAAGCCAGTTACACTGATTGCAATTGTTAGGTAAAGTCCCTCTTGCAATCATGTCTTGCCCCCATAAAGTGTGACACACACTAAGGCCCCACCCCCCTCCCTCCGTCCCTCTTTCTGCTTCTCCCCATAACCTTAATTGTCATTAATTGTCCTCATATCAAAATTCAGTACATAGGATTCATGCTTCTCCATTCTTGTGATGCTTTACTAAGAAAGAATAATGTCTTCCACTTCCATCCAGGTTAATACGAAGGATGTAAAGTCTCCATTTTTTTTTAATGGCTGAATAGTATTCCATGGTATACATATACCATAGCTTGTTAATCCACTCCTGGGTCAACTTTATGTTTTAATGTTTAATACTTCAATGGTTATTAGTCCTAACTTGTATTTAACCTTTTAATTTCAATAAGTAATTTCAAATACTTTAGGAAGAAATACGTTTTTTAAAAACATGTATGAAAAATAATTTTAATTTTTACCTTTCCATAATATGTACTTTCTTTTTTTTTTTTAATAAATCATAGCTGTGTACATTGATATAATCATGGGGCATCATTCACTAGCTTCACAGACCGTTTACCAAGTTTCACATATACCTTTGTAAGATGCACCGCTGGTGTAATCCCACCAATCCCCTTCCCTCTACCCACCTCCCCACTTCCTCCCCTCCCTTTCCCCCTTCCCCCTATTCCTAGGTTGTAACTGGGTTATAGCTTTCATGTGAAAACCCTAAATTAGTTTCGTAGTAGGGCTGAGTACATTGGGTACTTTTTCTTCCATTCTTGAGATACTTTACATGTTCCAGCTCCACCCATGTAAACATGAAAGAGGTAAAGTCTCCATTTTTCTTTAAGGCTGCATAATATTCCATGGTGTACATATACCACAATTTATTAATCTATTCGTGGATCCATGGGCACTTGGGCTTCTTCCATGACTTATGAATTGGGCTGCAATAAACATTCTGGTACAAATATCTTTGTTATGATGTGATTTTTGGTCTTCTGGGTATATGCCCAGTAGAGGGATTACAGGATTGAATGGCAGATCTATTTTTAGATCTCTAAGTGTTCTCCATATCTCTTTCCAAAAGGAATGTATTAATTTGCATTCCCACCAGCAGTGCAAAAGTGTTCCCTTTTCTCCACATCCACGCCAACATCTCTGGTCTTGGGATTTTGTGATATAGGCTAGTCTCACTGGAGTTAGATGGTATCTCAAAGTAGTTTTGATTTACATTTCTCTGATGATTAAAGATGATGAGCATTTTTTCATATGTCTGAAGGCCACACGCCTGTCTTCTTCAGAGAAGTTTCTCTTCAAATCCCTTACCCAGCCTCTGATGGGATGCCTTGTTCTATTCTTGCTAATGCGTTTGAGTTCTCTGTGGATTCTGGTTATTAAACCTTTGTCGGAGACATAACCCGCAAATATCTTCTCCCATTCTGAGGGCTGTTTGCTTGCTTTACTTACTATGTTCTTGGCTGTGCAGAAGCTTTTTAGTTTGCTCAAGTCCCAATAGTGTATTTTTGAAGCTGCTTCAATTGCCCGGGGTGTCCTCCTCATAAAATACTCGCCCAGACCAATTTCTTCAAGGGTTTTCCCTGCACTCTCCTCTAGTATTTTTATAGTTTCATGTCTTAAGTTTAAATCTTTGATCCAGTGAGAGTCTATCTTAGTTAATGGTGAAAGGTGTGGGTCCACTTTCAGTCTTCTACAGGTTGCCAGTCATTTCACCCAGCACCATTTGTTAAATAGGGAATCTTTTCCCCACCAATGTTTTTAATTGGCTTGTCAAAGATTAAATAACGGTAAGTAGCTGGATTCATCTCTTGATTCTCTATTCTATTCCAGACATCTACTTCTCTGTTTTTGTGCCAATACCATGCTGTTTTGATCACTATTGATTTGTAGTATAGTCTGAGGTCTGGTAGCGTAATTCCTCCTGCTTTGTTTTTATTTATGAGTAACGTCTTGGCTATTTGAGGTTTTTCCTTATTCCATATAAAATGAAGTATTGTTTTTTCAAGATCTTTAAAGTATGACAGTGGAGCTTTAATAGGGATTGCATTGAAATTATATATTGCTTTGGGTAGTATGGACATTTTAACAATGTTGATTCTTCCCAGCCATGAGCATGGTATGTTTTTCCATTTGTTAATATTTTCAGCTATTTCTTTTCTTAGAGTTTCGTAGTTCTCTTTATAGAGATCTTTCACGTCCTTTGTTAGCTAAATTACCAAATATTTCATCTTCTTTGGCACTACTGTGAATGGGATAGAGTCCTTAACTGTTTTTTCAACTTGACTATTGTTGGTATATATAAAGGCTACCGATATATGAATGTTGATTTTATAAAGTGAGATGCTGCTGTATTCCTTGATAACTTCTAAGAGTTTTGTAGTAGAGTCCCTAGTGTTTTCCAGATATACAATCATATCATCTGCGAAGAGCGAAAGTTTGATCTCTTCTGACCCTATATGGATACCCTTGATCCCCTTTTCTTCCCTAATTGCAGTGGGTAAAACTTCCATTACAATGTTAAAAAGCAATGGAGACAATGGGCAGCCTTGTCTGCCTCTTGATCTGAGTGGAAATGATTCCAATTTAACTCCATTCAATATGATATTGGCTGTGGGTTTGCTGTAGATGGTCTCTATCAGTTTAAGAAATGTCCCTTCTATACCCATTTTCTTAAGTGTTCCGATTATGAAGGGATGCTAGATATTATCAAAAGCTTTTTCTGCATCAATTGAGAGAATCATATGGTCTTTGTTTTTTAATTTGTTTATGTGCTGGGTTACATTTATAGATTTACATATATTGAACCAGCCTTGAGACCCTGGGATAAAACCGACTTGGTCATGATGTATAATTTGTTTGATGTGTTGCTGGATTCTGTTTGTTAGGATCTTGTTGAATATTTTTGCATCTATATTCATTAGTGATAGTGGTCTATAATTTTCGTTTCTTGTTGGGTCTTTCCCTGGTTTGGGGATCAGGGTGATGTTTGCTTCATAAAACGTGTTGGGTAGTCTTCCTTCTTTTTCTACCTTTTGGAACAGGTTGAGTAATATAGGTACTAATTCCTCTTTAATAGTTTGGTAGAATTCTGACGTGAAACCATCTGGTCCCGGGCTTTTCTTTTTAGGGAGGTTTTGTATGGTTGATGCTATTTCCAAACTTGATATGGGCCTGTTCAACATTTCCACTTGATTCTAGCTAAGTCTTGGAAGGTGGCATTCTTCCAAGTATCGGTCAATTTCCTTCAGATTTTCATATTTCTGAGAATAAAGTTTCTTGTAATAGTCAATAAGGATTTTTTTGATTTCTGAGAAGTCTGTTGTTATTTCATCTTTGTTGTTTCTGATTGATGAGATTAGAGATTTTACTCTTTTTTTCCTGATTAGGTTGGCCAAAGGTTTATCTATTTTTTTGACCTTTTCGAAAAACCAGCTTTTTGATTTATTGATCTGTTGTATTATTCTTTTGTTTTCAATTTCATTTAATTCTGCTCTAACTTTGGTTATTTCTTTTCTTCTACTGGGTTTGGGGTTGGAATGTTCTTCCTTTTCCAGTTGCTTGAGATGTCCCATTAAGTTGTTAACTTCCTCTCTTTCCATTCTCTTGAGGAAGGCTTGCAGTGCTATAAATTTCCCTCTTAGAACTGCCTTTGTGGTGTCCCAGAGGTTCTGATAGTTCGTGTCTTCATTGTTGTTTTGTTCTAAAATGTTGGCGATTTTTTTCTTAATCTCTGACCCAGCTATCATTGAGCATAAGGTTATTTAACTTCCATGTTTTTGTATGAGTATGCAGATTCCTGTTGTTACTCAGCTCAAGTTTTATTCCATGGTGGTCCGAGAAGATGCAAGGAATAATTTCTATTCCTTTAAATTTACTAACGTTAGACTCGTGACCTAAGATGTGATCGATTTTGGAGTAAGTTCCATGGGCTGATGAGAAGTATGTGTATTCAGTTTTGTTGGGATGAAATGTTGTGTAGATGTCTGCTAAATCCAAATGTTGGATGGTTAGGTTTAAATCTAAGATTTCTTTGCTCAGCTTCTTGTTGGAGGATAGATCCAACACTGCCAAAGGAGTGTTGAAATCTCTGACGATTATGGAGCTGTAGGAAATCAAGTTGCTCATGTCTGTTAGAGTTTCTCTTATAAATTGAGGTGCATTCTGGTTGCGTGCATAGATATTAATAATTGAGATCTCATCATATTGAGTATTACCCTTAACAAATATGAAGTGACCATTCTTGTCCTTCCTTACTTTTGTTGTTTTAAAGCCTATTGTATCTGCAAATAAAATTGCAACACCTGCTTTTTTCTGATTACCATTTGCCTGAAATATGGATGACCATCCTTTCACCCTGAGTCTATATTTGTCTTTTAAGTTAAGATGTGACTCTTGTATGCAACAAATATCTGGCGTGAGTTTTTGTATCCAGTCAGCTAACCTATGCCTCTTTAGAGGACAGTTTAAGCCCTTCACATTAATGGAGAATATTGATAAGACTGGTGAAGTTTTGGGTATTGAGTTTTTCAAAAGTCCAGTGGGCATTTTTTAATCCTTTTGCCAGTGTGGAAATTGGAGTTTGATCTCAAGTTTCTGAGTGAGTTTACTTTTGTGGTATAGGATTGGGTTGGTCATTATGGAGGATAGGTCTGAAAATATCCTGAAGAGCTGGTTTGGTTATGGCAAATTTCTTCAACATATAAATGTCATTAAAGTATTTAATTTCTCCATCATAAATGAAACTCAGTTTAGCTGGATACAAGATCCGGGGTTGAAAGTTATTTTGCTTTAGGAGATTAAAAGTCGGTGACCACCCTCTTTTGGCTTGAAAAGTTTCAGCAGAGAGATCTGCAGCCATTCTAATATTCTTTCCTTTGAAGGTAATGGTTTTCGTTCTCCTGGCAGCTTTGAGGATTTTCTCCTTCATATTAACTTTAGTGAAGTTAATTATGATATGCCTGGGGGATGTCTTATTGGGGTTGAGTCATGCTGGGGTTCTGAAGCTGTCCGCTATCTGAATTTCAGAATCTCTAGGCATGTCTGGAAAATTCACCTTCATAATTTCATGCAGAAGGGCCTCTGTGCCCAGCGAGACCACTTCATCTGTTTCTGGAACTCCTATGATTCGGATATTCGCCTTCTTCGAATTATCCCAGAGCTCTCGGAGAGAATGATCCATTTTTGCTCTCCATTTCCCTTCCTCTTTGAGAGTTTGGGAGCATTCAAAGGCTTTATCTTTGATGTCAGAAATCCTTTCTTCTGCTTGCTCCATTCTGTTGCTGTGGGATTCTACTATATTTTTCATATCTTTGAGGGCTGCAAATTCTTGCTTCAATGTGTCTAAGTCTTTGGTGGTTTTGTATTTAAATTCATTAAATTCTTGATACAACTTTTGAATTTTTCCTCGAATTCCTATTCCACTTTGTTAATCTTGTCTGCAATCCAAATTCTGAATTCGATTTCTGACATCTCAGCCAGTTGTTTATGAATGGGATCTTCAATTACACCTGCCATATCTTTCCTTGGGGGGGGGGATCTATCCTGGTTATTCATTACCAGAGTTTTTCCGCTGATTCTACCCCATGGTTGTTTTACTCCCTTTGATTTTTTTCCCCTGGGGCTTTGTCGAGGGCCTGTACAGTGTTGTGGCCTGAGAAACTGGGGCCCTGGTGTGGTGGAGCTAAGTGGTTCTGTCTTGTTTTCAGCTGGTTCCTGTTCCACCCTAGTGAAACAGATACTCTGGATTGAAATCTCAGCTGTGGAGAAATATCAGCAATTAAGTCACCCCACCCCCACCGGCAAACAATTGGAAAAGAAAAATCAAACCTTCCTACCACCGTGAACCCAGGGCACCACCTGATTTGTCCTCAGGTGATTGGTTCAGTTCAAAAATGTCCAAATCAATTGTCTCAGTCTGCACCTGTCTCAGGTGAGAGAGTTTAAGAGGTCTCTGGGAACTGGATCACAGGGGTCTGGTGACTACTCTGGTGTGGCTTGCTCCAGTGCTGCATGGATTCAGGAGAAGCCACCCAGCCTATAAATCAGTCTCGGAAGGTTGCTGCCTCCTTTCCCACCTTGCACCACTGTCACACCCAGTCACTGATAGCCCTGCAGTTGGCTGACCCAGTTGCATGTAGTGAATCGGTACTCCAGGAGTTTGTACCTGCCTGAATCACAAGGAAGTCTGCCAGGCCACTGCGCTCTGCCTCTCTCCAGCAGGAGGAGGTGAGGCCTGACAACCTCGGGTGCTTGTTGAAGGTTGGGGGGTTTTCACTCAGATCCAATCTCGCCCCTGATTAATGTTACTGACAGAACAGAACAGAACAGAACAACTCTGCAGTTCCCCTGCAGAAGAGAAGCTGAATTGAGTTCCAAATCAGCTTGTCTTTCCTCTTGTATTGTCTACAGGCTGACAATCCCCTGAGGGCCAGGTGCATCTTAGGTTTAGTAAAGTGGACCTTTGGGTCAGCCCCGCCCTGGGAGTTTTCCCGGTTTGCAAGTTGGAGTAGCCTCCTGCAAATCCTATACTAAGAGTCTCTGGTTGCCCAAGGAGACAGGGGGTATGGCTTCAGAATATTGGGTAGTGAGCCGTATTGCTAGCAAAAGAGGGCTGCTATTTTATGGCTCAGGCAACTGCTGCTCCGGTGTAGCTCCCCTCCGGCCAACCGTCCTCTCTCTGCTCCCGTACCCCAGAGTCTGCACTGACTGGCTGCAGCCCAGCACTGTCTACACCCCTCGAGCAATCGCCCAAGATTCTTACCCCTGGGGGACAGGCCTCCAGACCTTGCAGCCAGAGCAGAGGGGAGTGCAGGGAGCTCTGGGAGCCTGGGGTTGCGGGCAGAGAACACACACAGCTTTACACAGTTTTATGCCTGGCCGTATTGTCACCAAAAGATGGCTGTCACACTGTGCCTCAGGGAACTGCCACTCCGGTGCGGTCCCCTCTCCACTGGCTGGGACTGGCCTCCAGACCCCAGTGTGAGTGAAGGGGAGCCCTGGGAGCTCAGAATTCCAGGTAGAGACTATATACAGTTCATACAGTTTTATGCCTGGCAGGAGGACACCGTGGCACTCTAGTAGAGGAGGTAGGTCCAGTTTTTAGAGGGTCTCTCCCGTGGAGTGTAGTGGGAGGACCTTTGAACTCTGCCAGATTGTTTGTGGGGCACTCTGAGCCGTTCTCATGGGGGAGGGGACTCCCATCCACTTGGTGATGGATTTTGTACCTTTTGTTTGTATCCTTGTGGTCGTAGTTCACCTCAGCGGGGTTGACGTGCATTCTTCAACCTTCTCTCTTAGTGCAGCTCAAATCCACCAGGTTACTTGCTGAATTTTTGTCCTTTAACTCTCCTACTGGACGGGAGCCTCTGTGGAAAGTTGGCTTCAGTCAGCCATCTTGTCTCCTCCCCCAATATGTACTTTCTTGATGAAACTATATCCAAATATTTTGAATCCTATTATATTTTCTCTTATAATTACTAAATCATTACAGTCAATAGAAACAAATGAACAAAAATCTGGACTATAAAAACAGTACTAGTGATCTTGCTAAAATTAGGACAAAAAATTATGAAATATATAATGTGTGAATTTGTCACTACTTTGACCCATAAGAGTCTCAGCTCTTAGGATTATTTGCAGAGTTGTCAAAAATATAATTTGTGAATTACATGTATCCTTTTTTTACTCATCCAAACATTGCCAGCTAGTCTACCAACAGAATAACCAGAAAGTACCCAATATAATTTAATGAGTGGTCTTTGAAAATGTGCCAACATTCAGCAACAATATTCAGTAACCAACATTCTGTGAACCTCTATTTGTACTCTTAACCCAAACCCTGCAAGTAAGGTAAAGGTCCCATCTGGACCTGGGAAAGACAGGATCAGAGGTGCATCCCTGAGCACATTTCAAAAGTACTTCCATTTCCATAATTTTTTTAGATAATTAGTTGACAAAATACTCATTAAAAAACAAAAAAAGATTGGCTCTGTGCCTGTAGTTCAGCAGCGAGGGCACCAACCACATACACTGGAGCTGGCGGGTTTGAATCCAGCCTGGGCCTACCAAACAACAATGACAACTACAACCAAAAAATAGCCAGGTGTTGTGGCAGGTGCCTATAGTCCCAGCTACTTGGGAAGCTGAGGCAAGAGAATTACTTAAGCCCAACAAGTCTGAGGTTGCTGTAAGCTGTGACCCCATGGCACTCTACTTCTGGGCAACATAGTGAGACTTTGTCTCAAAAAAAAAAAAAATTATTATGACAAAAACTCATAGGAAGCAATGGAAAGGCAAGAGCCAGTCTGCTTCTTTTATTCAACATCTATTTGTTGTGTCAGGGACTGTTTTAGATTCTGGGGATGTCAGAAGTTGTGAAGGAACCACAACTCCTGCCTTTTTGGAAAGTATTTGAGTTGAGAAGGGCAAAAAAAAAAACAAGATAAATAAGTAATGTACATCTTATATTGGATAATAAAAAGTATTTAGGAGAAAAAACTCAAGGAAGGTAGGGAGGAAGAGTGGATGGGGATGAAAATGTAGATAAAATATGCAAAGAAACTATATGGGTCAGATGACTTTGGTAAAGACCCCAAGGAAGTCAAGGAGGGAGCAATGAGGATATCTGGAGGGTGATGATGTTTCAAGACAGAGGAAATAGCAAGTGCAAAGGCCCTGAGGTACGAGCATGCTTGATATGATTGAAGAACAGCAAAGAGGAATGGAGTGTGGCTGAACCTGTGTGCATGTGGGGAGAATAGCAGCCAAGAAGGGGAGTTTTGAGCAGAATAATAACACAGTCTGTTTTGCAGTTATAAACACATCTCTCTCTAGCTAATGTGCATAGTAAGAATCAGCAGTAGGAATGCCAAGGGTAGAAGGAGGCAGACCAGTTAGGAAGCCACTGCCATAATCCTGGCAGTGACAGTGACCAGAACCAAGGTAATAGCAATGGACAAGGTAGGAAGCAGTCAGATTCCACATCTATTTTGAAGATAGATCCTATAAGATTTGCTCATGGATTAGTAGAGAAAAGAATGAGTTTTGACTTGAAAAACTGGACAAGGGAATTACTGTGAACTGAGATGGTGACAAAAGACTGAAACGTCACCTTCAACAAATGATGCTGGAATGACTAGATAACCACGTGCAGAAGAGTGAAGTTGGATCCCTACCTCACACCATGCACAAAAATTAACTCAGAAAGGATTATCAACCTAACTAAGCTAAACTACTAAAACTATTAGAAGGAAACACAGAAGTAAGTCTTAGTGACTTTGATTTAGGCAAAGTTTTATTAGATAAAACCCAAAAAGCAACAAGTGGCAAAAGAAAAAGTAGATCGTACTTCATCAGAATTGAACACTTTTGTGCTGTGAATAATGCCATCAAGAAAGCAAAAAGACAACTCATCGAATGGGAGAAAATATTTGCAAATCATATGTTTTCTAAGGGACTTGCATCCAGAATATAACACTTATGACTCAATAATAAAAAGATATTAAATGACCCAGTTTAAAAACATGGGATAAAAACTTGACTATACATTCTCTATAGAAGATCTGCACTGGCTAACAGGCACATAAAAAGATACTCACCACCATTAACCATTAGGGAAACTCGAGCCAAAACCACAATGAGGTGCTATTTTACACCCACTAGGATGGCTATTATTTAAAAAAGAAAGAGAGAACGAGATACAAGAATCCAATGTACTCAATTCTGATATGAGGACAATTGATGACTTCGTACATGGTGGAAGTGGGGGAACGGGGGAGCAGAGAGAGGGAGGGGTGGGGGGTCACGGTGTGTGACACACATCTTGGAGGTGGGACACAATAATAAGAGGGACTTTACCTAACAAATGCAATCAGTATACTCTGGTTCTCTGTACCATCAATGAATCCCCAACAATAATAAAAAAAGAGAGAGGGCGGCGCCTGTGGCTCAGTTGGTAAGGCGCCGGCCCCATATGCCGAGGGTGGCGGGTTCAAGCCCGGCCCCGGCTGAACTGCAACCAAAAAAAAGCTGGGGGTTGTGGCGGGCGCCTGTAGTCCCAGCTGCTCAGGAGGCTGAGGCAAGAGAATCGCTTGGGCCCAGGAGTTGGAGGTTGCTGTGAGCTGTGTGATGCCATGGCATTCTACCAAGGGCCATAAAGTGAGACTCTGTCTCTACAAAAAAAAAAAAAAAAAAGAAAAGAGAGAGAGATAATAGCAAGTGTTGGTGAGGATGTGGAGAAATACACTTCTGGTGGGAATATTAAATGGTATAGCCACTTTGAAAAACAACTTGGCAATTCCATTCGTAGGTGTATACCCAAAAGAAATCAAAACATATGTCCGTGAAAAAGCGTGTACACTAATGTTGGCAGCAACATTATCCATAAAAGCCAAAAAGTAAAAAAGATCCAGATGCCCATCAATGGATGAATGGGTAAATAGAATTTCACATCTCCATACAATGGATTGTTTTTCAGCAATAGAAAGGAATGAAGAAGAGGGACTTTACCTAACAAATGGAATCAGTGTAACCTGATTCTTTGTACTCTCGATGAATCCCCAATAATAATAAAAAAAAAAAAAAAACGAAGAAAGGAATGAAAGACTGATACAGGCTCCCATGGGATGAACCTTGAATTACTAAGTGAAAGAAGCCAGTCACAAAAGACCACATAGTATGTGATATGTGTACCATTTATCGGAAATGTCCAGAACAGGCAAATCTATAGAGACAGAAAGTATATCAGTGGTGCCTAGTGCTTGGAGGTTATTGAAAAATAGGAAATGACTACTACTGGGTTTGGTGAAGATTTGTTGGGTGGAGGAGAAAGTGATGAAAATGTTCTACAATTGATTGTGGTGACTGTTGCACGATTCTGTGAATATACTAAAAACTAATGGATTGTACACTTTAAATGAGTAAATTGCATGGTACGTGAATTATATCTCAATGCTGTTAAAAAAAAAAAAAAGATGTGGCTCGGTGTCTATAGCTCAGTGTCTATAGCTCAGTGGCTAGGGCACCAGCCACATACCCCGGAGCTAGCAGGTTTGAATCCAGCCCACACCTGCCAAACAACAATGACAACTACAACAAAAAAAAAAAAAAAAAAAAAAAAACTAGCCGGGCGTTGTGGCCGGCATCTGTAGTCCCAGCTACTTGGGAGGCTGAGGCAAGAGAATCGCTTAAGCCCAAGAGTTAGAGGTTGATGTGAGCTGTGACACCACAGCACTCTACCAAAGGCGACATAGTGAGACTCTGTCTCAAAAAAAAAGTAAAAAAAATTTTTAAATAAATTTTTAAAAAGATGAACATCAGCAGGAGAAACAAGGATGATCAAATGGCTTTGTGTTTGTTGTAGGCTGGTGTCTCTCAGCCTTGTCCTTAGCCTGGTCCCTTAGCCATCTTCCTGCACTCACATCAGACCCTCGCACCCTAGGAAGAGGGGGGAAAGTCCACTCTAACCTCACTACAATTTAACAGAGAATTAACCTCAAGTATGTGCATTAAACCTCGGCCAGCACATCATCTCCCGCAGATTAGAAAGAGCCCGTGAAAATGAAATATTGTTCTCTAAGCTAATATGTAATCTTCATAGACACCATCTTATTAAAGTTTGAGAAGACATGCCTTTAGGATAAACCCACCTATCGATTTATGGGCCTGGCTAGAATCCCTGCTATTAGTTCTGATCCCGTCTTAATGCCAGCATTGCCTCTCCCCATCTCCCCAACCCCGAAGCTGGTCACCTCTAATTCTCCAAAATCTCCCTGCTCGAATGGGGGTGGGGAGCAGTCTCCCTGCCAGCATTAGGCCTGTGTGTATTAACGGGGCCATGTGCTTGGATTTGATGGAAGTGGCGGCTTAGACGTGTAAGCTCCTCACATACGGATGAATAATCACAGATAAAAACTACTTTCCAATATGATTAGGCTCCAGCGGAGACAGACAGAGGCCAAAGGGAGCACAGCTCTGGAAGAGCAAGGAGCTGCAGCTTGCAAAGCCTAGAATAGGTGATTAAGGCCTGGACAAGAACCCCTGCCACTATCCTGGGGAAAACATTACAGTGATTGGTGGCATCCTCTGCCCCTCCTCTTTCCCCTCGGGCCCCTGTCCCCCCTCCTTAAGCTTTGTTCCGCTTCTTTCTGCAGGTTGGCATTTGCCTCTGGGAACAGGACAGCTCTTCCCACTGTGGCATCTCCGCTCTTTAAACCAGGCTGCCTGTCGCTGAAGGGCATGTGGAAACCCAGTAGAGTTTTTATTCACCACACTTTCTTCTTGCTGAGAATAACTTGTGCTTCTTTACTGACACGTATGTTCATTACCCGTGTTCCCACCGTATCCAAGGCCAGCAATAATAACACCCAAATGAGAATGATGTACCAGCCACTTTAAGCACTTTATATCCACTAGTTCATTAAGCCTTCTTAGTAATCATATCTGCTAGGAACTACTATTATGGAGATGGAGAAACTAAGCCACAAAGAGGGTAAAGAACTTGCCCAGTGTCACATAGCTAGGAGGTATCGTGCTGGGATTTGAACCCAGACACCCTGGCCCTGGGACGCCCAGGCCTTAACCATATTGTGATATAGTCACTCCATGATAATGGCCATCAAGGGTTGTATGCTAACTACACGCCAGGCCTTGTTCTTAATGATTTGTTACATCAACATATTTCTTCCTTTCAAAAGCTGATAAGGTAGATACATGTAGTACCCCCATTTTACAGAGGAGTATACTGAGGCTCTCCCATGACCACAGGGATTTTTTTAATGTATTTATTTTGCTTGCTATGTTGCCCCGGGTGTTCTCAAACTCCTGGGCTCAAGCGATCCCCTGCCTCTGCCTCTCAAATAGATGGTGCTACAGGCTCACATTACCACACCCAGCAAGAGCAGGAATTTTATATTGTCTGTCTCTATTCTGCTTATTCACTTAAAAAAAAAAAGCAGGTCTTTAGTGTGATAATACATCTTGTTAAATACTGGGATGAATATATTTCCCCATCCTACCACCACCCTTTTCTCAGGAACTCCACTGAACATTCATTTACAGCTAATCTATTTTCAGGGAGGATTTGAGGGCTGTGAGGTTCTAATTCTGGCTCTGCCACTTACAAGCTGTGTGATGTTCAGCAAGTCACCTAACATCTCTGGGCTCCACTTTGTGCTCATTTGTAGCTGAGTGAGGAGTCACTGAGATTCGTAAGATAAGGTGTTCCGCATGCTGTCCAGCACAGAACGCTGCTTAATAAATGATGGCTACTTTCACTGTCACTATTGCTGGAGCTATTATTTCACCACTGGTACAGGCCAGAATGAGTTTTAAATAGCTAAAAAAAAAAAAAAAAAAAAAAGTACTATAGGGGAAAATAAGGATGCTAAGTTCTTGAAATTCTTTCTCAACTGGTTTCCCATTCCTCTGGCTTTCCTCCCTAACTGGCTGTCTCTTCTCTGTCTCTTAATATTTTTCCTACTCCTATGTCGTCTCTTTATCTAAGGGATCTTATCCTCTCTTGTGATTTAATTGTCTATAGATCAGCAACCTCCAGGCTCATACATCCCCCCACTGTCAACTCCACATCACCAGACACCTAAGGGGCACGTCACACAGAGCACGTCCAGGTACAGTTGTTCACAATTCTCCCGTGAACCTCAGCCTCTGAGCCTACATGGCCCCCACCCAGACATTACTCAGGCCAGAGAGCTTGGAGTCAGTCTGGGAGCCTCCCATTCCCTCCCATCCCCATGCAACTCAAACCCTGTGAGTTCCACCTTCAAAACTACATGCCAAATCCTGCCACCTCTCACCTCTTCCACTGATACCACACTGCCTCCTGCATCAGATGATTTTGAAGCCCCCTCACTGGTCTCCCTCTCTGCTTCCCTTCTTGCCCTACCCTCTCCAGCCTACTCCCCACACAACAGCCAGCACTATCCGTGTTAAAATGCAAACCATGCCTCACCTGTTCTCCATCCTAAAGACTAACAATTTCCTACTACATTAGTATAAGATCCTCACTCTTCATCAGGACCAACAAAACCCAGCAGGATCTGGGTCCATCACCTCTCTGACCACTCTCCTCCACTCTCTGGCCACAGGAATCTTCTTGCTGTTTTTTTTTGTTTGTTTGTTTTGTTTGTTTTGTTTTTTTGTTTTTTTTTTTTTTTGTGTGTGTGTGTGTGTGTGTTTGAGCAAGCCATGGCAGTTTGAACTGGCTGTTCCCTCTGCTTGCGAACCCTTCCCCACAGTTTTCTCCTGGTGACCTTGTCCCATCATTCTGCTCTCTGCTCAGTTGTTACTTTCTTGAGAAAGATAATTCTTTTTGTGAGACAAGAGTTTCACTATGTTGCCCTCGGTAGAGTGCCATGGCGTCTCAGCTCACAGCAACCTCCAACTCTTGGGCTTAAGCAATTTTCTTGCCTCAGCATCCCAAGTAGCTGGAACGACAGGCACCTACCACAATGCCTGGCTATTTTTTGTTATTGTTGTTAGGGTTGTTTAGCTGGCCCAGGCTGGGTTCGAACCCGCCACCCTTGGTGTATGTGGCTGGCACCCTATTCACTGAGCTATGGGTGCCAAACTGAAGGAGATAATTCTTATAAGAATCAATGACTACACTGGGGTCGTCAAGTGATTTTTAACTCTATCATTCCTTCTAATATTTCTTCCTTACAAAAAGCTTTCCTTTTGATGGAAAGGAACTTGTAGCTCAAGTGGCTAAGGCGCCAGCCACATACACCAGAGCTGGCGGGTTCGAATCCAGCCCAGGCCCGCCAAACAGCAATGACAACTACAACCAAAAAATAGCTGGGCATTGCAGGTGCCTGTAGTCTCAGCTACTTGGGAGGCTGAGGCAAGAGAATCACCTAAGCCCAAGAGTTTGAGGTTGCTGTGAGCTGTGACACTACAGCACTCTACCCAGGGCTATACAGCTTGAGGCTCTGTCTCAAAAATAAATAAATAAAAAGCTTTCATTTTTAATAACACTATGGACTCATGGATTTTTACTTATCCCATGTGCTACTTCAGCGAAATCCTTGTAATCAATGCTCGTATCATCCCTAAGTTAGCCTGACCACCTATTTAGAAGAGCAGCCACTGGCCTCCAATCTGGGCACTCCCCATCTCAGTACCTTATTTTATCTTTTTTAATGGAACATATAATTTCTGAAATAATATTCTTTTTTTTTTTCTTTTTCTTGAGACAGAGTCTCACTCTGTTGCCCAGGCTAGAATGTCGTGGCATCAGCCTAGCTCACGGCAACCTCCAACTCCTGTGCTCAAGCAATCCTCCTGCCTCAGCCTCTCAGAGTGCTACGATTATAGCCATGAGCCACTTCACCCAACCTCTGCACCCTTATTCCTTTACTGTCTGTCCCTAGTCAAAAAAGGACATAAGCTTCATGAGGACAACGATGTCATCAATCTTGCTTCTCTGTTGTATCCCCCAAATCCAGAATCATGCCTATTATGGAGCAGAAATTCAATAAATATGAAGCAAAATTAAGATGAAATCAGGAATAATACGCCTAGATCAGGGCTCAGGAAACTACATTCCTCAGGCTAAATCTGGTCCACCATCTGTTTTTCTAAGTACATTTTTATTGAAACTCAGCTATGTCCGTTCATTTATGTACTGTCCCTGGCTGCTTTCACCACAGCCTTGAGTCATTACAACCAAGACCACACGGCTGACAATATTTACCATCTGGCCCTTTCCTGGAAAAGCTTCCCCCTCCCTGGTCTAGATCCTTCCTGGTACTAAACAGGGTGAGGACCCTTCAGCATGCCATTCACATAGGGGCCCACCCAAGCTATTCACCTAGAAATCACTCATTCATTCATTTGATGGATGTTTATTGAGTACCTGTTATGGGCCAGGCAATGTGCTAGGTGTTTGGGGTTGACAAGAATGAACAAAATCAGGCATGTTTTCCTGCCCTTATGAAGCTTAGCTTCTAGGGGGCAAAAGAAATTAACATAATAACTACATACATAAAATGAAAAATGTGTGGTAAACCCTACAAAGAGAGCCTGGCATGGTTGGGATTTTGCCCAGACCGGGCAGGGAGAACAGCGCGGGAAGAACAGC
The DNA here is from genome assembly GCF_027406575.1 of Nycticebus coucang. Classification (NCBI taxonomy): domain Eukaryota; kingdom Metazoa; phylum Chordata; class Mammalia; order Primates; family Lorisidae; genus Nycticebus; species Nycticebus coucang. The sequence continues at coordinate 93,314,836 of NC_069791.1, read as the reverse complement.
GCAGGAGGGATCCCAGTTACCACCAGGAGGATGTGCTGGGGGGTTCAGGAGGAGCTTCCAAGGTATCTAAAGAAACCCAGGGTTGTAAGAGCAAATGTTCATTCAGTCCAGTAGTTCTTTACAGGGGGTGATTTTTTTTTTCAGCAATGTCTGAAGATACTTTTGTGGTCACAGCTGCTCCGGGAAAATGTGGGAGGCCAGGGATGCTGCCAACATCCTACAACACACAGGCAGCCCCGCAACGCAGAGCAACCTGGAACCCAGCTGCAGGATGATGACCTTAGTTGATTCGTGAGGACAGAGCCCTCGTGATCTAATCACCTATTCCAGGCCCTAACTCTCAACATTGCTGCACTCTGGATTAAGTTTCCAATATGTAATTTGGGGAGACAATCCAAATCACAGCAGGTGGCACCCTCAGTTACCCCCAGCGCATATCAGGGTTTCCAACATACAGCGTGCACACTGCCAGGGCTTCCTAAGCTACTTCTAGGTGAGACAAGACAGCTTTTCTCTTAACAGTTAATTATTTATTCTTCTGATTACCTTCAGTTTCTGATAAGGGATGCTGGCTTTCCACTTACTGTAGGAATAGGAAGTCTTCTTTTCAAATAACTGTATTTAAGTTTAAAACAAGGCCCACACAAGAGAAAAAGATGATTAAATTCAAAAAGGGGGAGGAGGGAAGAGGGGAAAAGCAAACAAAAACAAAAACAGAAAAAAAAACCAAAGTATTCCAGTGTCATAGTGAGAAAAGTTTGGGGGACCTTTACGGGATACCTGACCAGCACTCCTCAAGACAGTCAAGGTCATGAAAAGTTAGGAGAAACTGTCACAGACCAGAATGACTGAGGATTCATGACAACTGTCAATGTGATACCTTGGATTGGATCCTGGAGCTGAAAGACAATGCAAATGAAAAGAAATGGTGAAGTCCAAGAAAAATCTGGAGTTTAGTTACTGGCCAGGTGCCATCCTTGAGTTTGGACAAACATACCCTGGTGATATAAGATGGTGACAATGAAGGAGATTGGGTGTGGGGTGCAGGTCAGGTGGAGAGATGGACCTATCGGGTACGATGTCAGGGTATATGGTGAAGCTCCTGGGTGAAAGGCTTGACTGGACTTTACCTTACAAATGCAAACAATGTAACTGAATCATATGTACTCTTATATTAATCTGCAATTTTAAAAAATGTAAGGCAACTATACAAAATATGAAACAGATACTATTGCAGGTGGGTACCTGGGCAAGACAAGAGGGGCTGGACGTGGAAACCGGCCTGTTTCATCTTTCAAGCTACCACCCTCCAAGAACTCATCCGAGTCCACAATTACTTTATTTATCAACCTGTTTATTGTCCATCCCTCTTCTATTAGATTACAAGCACTAAAAAGAAACAAGGTCATTGGCCCTCTTGTGTGAAGGCACATGCCCAGTATATAACAGGCAATCCACAAAGGTTTGAAGCAGAGTGATGATCGTATAATATTATCCCAGCTGGAATCTCTACCATCCGGCCAGAGAAAAACTTATTTGTAGGTAGTGAGAACATGCCTAATATCCCTCAAATCACAGCATACATCATGAGACAAGTCTGCCACTGACTTTGAAGTCAGACTCTCCCAGGCACACGGAGACTCCTAGGAAAGAGTCAGATGCCAGCAGACTTCACTTACCTTCTGAAAATCATCTTAGGACTGGAGACCCAAGATTGCTTCCAATGCTTAGCTCTTTGAGATTTAGTTTCTCCGTCTATATTCTTGACTAATGCAAGCTTTTGAAGAAGATATTGCTTTGGGGAGCTTTATAACAGCTGTAAAGATCTCTATTAACCATCCTTTATCAGTGAGATAAAGACCAGCTGTTTCACTAATTGCCCTTAACTGTTTGGGCTTGATTATTAATGAATGCCCTGCCTTCAGTTCAAACAGCTTAATTAGCTGAAGTTAAGTGTTCCCAGTAAATTTACGAACCTATGATAAGCTTTTCTTTAATAGGAAACGTGCAGTTCTTAATTAGATAGAATAATTTACAACTCCACATCTATTATAAGTAATGGTTGCCCAGTTACCCTGTTACCTAATTAGGTGATACTGAAATTCCACCAGAGGGGAACTGAGGGTACAGTTGAACCTGCCCTTGGACAAACCAATTTGTTAGCAGCCCTCCAGGAGTGGAGTTGTGGACAGAACGTGGCATTGGTGTCTGGGTTGACAGGCAGGTCCCTTCCATTTATCTGAGATGTTCAGAATAAGCAAACCTATGGGAGAGACAGAAAGAAGGCCAATGGCTGCCGGGAGCAGGGGGGGACATGAATGGGGAGTGACTGTTTAATAGGAATGGGATTTTCTTTGGGGGAAATGAAAATATTCTGGAACTAGATGGAACTGATGATGGCACACATTGTGACTATATTAAATGTCACTGAGTGCCACGCTCAAAAGGGTTAAAATGGTAAATTTCATGTTACGGGTATTTTACCACAATAAAAAAAATTAAAATTAAAATAGATTTGTCATCCTTACTGACATGATTTGCACAATTTTAGAGACTTTTCCTTGGGCATTCAATTGCAAAAACTCACTTTTTATTACACAAGAGCCCTGAGCGCATCCCTGTGGGTGCCAGGAAAGAAACAAGGCAGCTCTACGCAGTGTTAGCACTTCTGGAACAGCCCGCTGATCTGTAGTGAGTAAAGAATGCGCACTCTCTGGAGGTCCTTGGCTGAATGTTTCAGCTTGTTTAATAATTAAGCTGTGCCTAAAGGCTCTTTGTCCCCTAGAGTCCCTTTTAATTTTAGAATTCATGCTTATTTGCTTTTCGCATTTCTGTAAAAATTAAGGAAAACTCTGCTCATCAGAATACCAAATTAGGTAAGGAAAAAAGATGGATTGGATGTTGCCATAGGTCCATAATTTTTGCTCTACGTGAAACAGTAAAAGTTTCTAGAACATTCCACCTGACCTCACACCCCTTCTGGCAATGGTGGCCTGGTCATGCTCGCAGGGGGTTGGCTGCACATTTCTGGTAAGACTCACTGGGATTCATCTCAGAGTGGGCAATGCTGGCTCCACCATCTTCAGGCAGAGGACAGAAAGTAGGGAATAAAGAGAAAGCAAACCCCCTCACGGGTCCGTACTGCATTGAATAGTGTATCCCAAAATTCATGGCCACCCAGAGCCTCAGAATGTGACCTATTTTGGAACAAGGGTCTTTGCAGATGTAATTAAGTAAGGTCATGTTGCATCAGGGTGGGGGAATGACTGATGTCCTGATTAGAAGGCCATCTGAAGACACTGAGACACCCAGAGAGAGGCCCCAGGTGACTGCAGACGCAGAGGTCGGCACAGCGTGGCTGCAAGCCAGGGACTGCTGACCCACCAGAAGCTAGGAGGAGTCAAGGGAGGATTCTTCCCCTACAACCTACAAAGGGAACATGATGCTGCCAACACCCTGATTCCAGACTCTTGACCTCCAGAACAGAGATAGCATAACTTTCAGTGGTTTTAAACCTCTCTTTTTCTGGCAATTTGCTACAACAGTCCTAAGAAGCTAAAACAATGTCGGTAGCTCCTGTGACCTGTCGACTTCCTCTGCCCTTCCCCTAGAGGAGGTTTTAGGTTTCATTGTGATCAGAAGAATCCAAGCATGGTATGGCCTTGAGAGGGTATCCATCCCCATGTTGGCAGACCCCACAATATTGTTTGAAAGGTGGTGTGAGTAAAATGCAAAAGACGGAAATGGTTTAGCAATGGGCTAAGCAGGTCATACTTTGAATTTTATCATACTTGAGGACTGTACATTTAATCCAAATAGAGTGATTTTAATAGTTCACCTGCAAGGATACCAGCTATTCATTGGTTTAGTTGTTATTATCACTGTCTCATAGACAAAAGCTTATTAAGCCTAGAGCAATAAAATTATTTGCTCAGAATCTTATCACTGTCGTAAGTATCAATCGCACATCATAATAAATCCAACCATCACACATTTGAGCCTTGAACATCTTCCAAAAAGCTTTTGCATCTGGTGAAATTCTCACACAAACTCTGGGACAAAAATAAGATAGAAATTTGGAACCAGGTGCAGTGACTCATGTCTATAATCTCATCACTTTGCGAGGCCAAGGTTCAAGAATCACTTGAGGCCAGGAGTTCAAGACCAGCCTGGGCAACATAACAAGGCTTTGTAAAAAAATTTTAAAAATCAGCCAGGTGTGGTGGTGCACATCTGTAGTCCCAGCTACTTGGGAGGCTGAGACAGGGAGGATCCCTTGAGTTCAGAGAGTTAGAAGTTGCAGTGAGCTGTGATTTCACCAGTGCATTCCAGCCTGGGCAACAGAGAGACACCCTGTCTCTTCCAAAAAAAAAAAAATCAAAAGGAATTTTGACCCCCATTTTTTTCTTCTCTTTTTGTTCACTCCTCTCTCCGCCTTACATCACACCACCCTTTCTCTCTCTGGTAATCTTTGCTGCCACCTTAGGATATATTATTCTAAATTTGTCTCCACGTTCATCTAATCACACACCAATGTATATATTTTCACTCTCTATACAATACATAGGCAACTGTCATTTTATACTCATTTTCCTAGCTCCCATTTTCTCATTGAGAGATATGTGCCATGGAAATCCCTCCAAGGCATCTGGTATTGCTCTAATTCATCAATTTTTAATGGCTGCAGAAAATTCCATGGTGTGGCTGCCCTGTAATTTATTCCGTCATTAATGAGCCATTCACTTGTTTCTCCTCGTTTGGTACTGCAAAACAATGCCGCAGTGAGCATCCTTTCCACAAAGGTCCTTATGCACTACGGCTTTTATTACTACAGGATAGAGTCCCAGGAGTGGGATTACTGGGTCAAAGAGTGTGTGTGTGTTTTAACTATTTTTAAGAGAGCAAAGGAACAGTGAATACCTCCCTCGAGGGGAAGGGCAACGGAAGCAGAGGAAATGAACAAAAGAAGAGCTTGCAGGTGGTTTCCACACTACTGGTGATCACGCAGTTCTTAGGTTGAAGGTGCGTTCATGTTATCATTATTTTTTATCATTTACACTCATTGCCTAGATTATTTGGTACATATTCAGTATTATATAGTAACTTTCAGTAATCTACATTTTTTTAATTTTGAGCATTGTAGCAGACACAGCTGAAATAATTCCCATCTTCATCAGCAACATCGGAAAGTGACCCTTTTCCCACTTTCTCACCAGTTACAGGTGTGATTGGCCTTTTCCATTTTTTCCTCCAGCCTGAGCGATGTATCTCACTGTTACTTTAGTTTACATTTCTCTGATGCTGGTGAGTGTGAGCATCTTGTATACATTTGTCATCTGTTTCAATGGAGGTAAGTGGCATTTTTGTTTCTGTTTTCTCTTTTCTCTTTTTTTTTAATTTCACATTAATATAAGGGTGCAAATGATTAGGTTACAATGTTTGTGTTTATTAAGTAAGGTCCCTGTTGTACTTGTGTCCCACCCCCAGGAGGTATGCAGGATACCCTTACATTGAGCCCATTAGGTGGGAGCTCCCCAATCTCCCCCCTGCAGTCTCCTCCCTCTTCCCCCCAACTTGAATTAAATTGAGTTTTTCTCTTGTGGGCAAGTAAGGATGGGGCATTTTTAAATCTACAAGCCCTTCCTAAGTAAAAAAAAAATAAATAAATAAGGGAAGACTGATAGCCCTTTTAATCTCGCTCCCTAAAAGATAAAGCTCAGAGACTTTAAATGCCACCAAAAAGTTAATCTACATGAATTTGTTCTCTTTAAAGTTCAAGATGTCATGATGACATGCACTATCTTCAGGGAAATTCCCAAGTGGAAACCTCTAAAACACGAAGCACAGATATTGCCTTCCTATGGTAAACGAGGATACTGATGGATTGTGGCCCCTGCCAAGGTGAGTGTGTTTCTCTGAGTGAGAAGCTACCGGGCCGCCTGGTGGGGGAACATGGAACCTTGCCCCTCCCCAGTCTGGCTGGCCATCCTACCCTGCCTTATTCTTATCAGTATTCGCTTACAGGGGGTTGGTGTTTTCACAAAACTGGAATCAAGCTCAACTCACGTCTCTCTTCTTTCCTTTTCTCACTTTACAGGATGCCATAAACATCTCTTTGGAAAAATAGCTAGTGATCTAATTTGTTTTTAATAGCTACATAATTTTCCGCAGAATAGACATAACAGATTGTATCGTCATTTGCTATTGATGGACATTCAGGTTGCTTCCAGTTTGTTCTGTTTTCTTTTTTTATTTTTTTTTTATTAAATCATAAACACATAGATCATATATACATTAATGCATTTATGGGGTACAATGTGCTGATTTCATATAGAATTAGGAATGCTTACATCGCACTGGTTAATACATACCTCATCTTGTTCACTTAATTATTGTGTTGACATTTATACTCTATAGTAATAGATCTGACATGTACCCTTGTATTATGCACCATAGGTGTGATCCCACCATTCACCCTCCCTTGATCCGACCTCCCCCCTCCCCTTTAACCCTCCCCTCCTTCATCCTGGGCCATAGCTGTGATCTATTCTTCATATGAAAGTGTGAGTGACATGATTGCAAGAGGGACTTTACCTAACAATTGCAATCAGTGTAACTGGCTTATTGTACCCTCAATGAATCCCCAACAATAAAAAAAAAAAAGAGAGGAAAAAAAAAAAAAAGAAAGTGTGAATGATTGTAAATTGCTTTCATAATAATACTGAGTACATTGGATTTTTTTTTGTTCGTTTTCCACTGATACATACAGTGTGGTAATAAATTTTCTCACATGTGCATTTTTTATAATTCTAGGTGAGAGTCCTCACCCCCACAACTATACATATGTAACCCATTCACCATACTTTCCTCAATACCAGATGATATTGACTAAGGTTTTTTTGTTATTGTTGTTAGTTGGTTGGTTGGCTGAGATTTTTTTGGACAAAACCTAAGGGGTTAAAGATGAAAAATGAAATTCTATTATATTAGATTCTTTAGCTAACTTCCACATAGCTATCACTTACAAATTTGTAGGGAGAATTTAATTTTTATAGTTCCCCATTCCTTCTGATTTATTTGCTATCTTTTTCCCTCCTGGGAGTTAGTTATTATTACAGAGCCATAATTTAATTCTTAAAATTTCCAATCCTTTTGAACAATTGATTTCTCATTGTTATTTGTAGGTAAGAAATTGAATCTGATATGGATCCTGCCCCAGATGAATTTACAGTGTTATAGAAGGACTATGGAATATATACACAAGAACAATTAAAAAATGTAAATACCACCATGTGAACATGAAGTCATGGGATTCAGAGGTAGAAGAGATTTGTTTTAGACAGGAAGATAGAAAGGCAACTTGAAAGATTTGATTTTGGAGTTAGGTCTTAAGACTCTGATCCAGTTTGACATAGGGAAATAGGTGGAAGGAAAAGAATTAGAGGAGAAGGGAGCAATGATGTATCTTTCTGTGATATTGTGATTTATAATAAGAAATGTATGTATATATTTGGTCTTTCTCTTCCCTTACGTGTATATAATTGCTTGAGCAATATGGGTGCTAGAAAACTCTTCTGTTCAAATATTTGGTCTTTGGGGTGGTGCCTGTGGCTCAGTGAGTAGGGCGCCGCCCCATGTACTGAGGGAAGTGGGTTCAAACCCGGCCTGCGCCAAACTGCAACAACAACAACAAAATACCCGGGCATTGTGGCGGGCGCCTATAGTCCCAGCTACATGGGAGGCTCAGGCAAAGGATCGCCTAAACCCAAGAGCTGGAGGTTGCTGTGAGCTGTGATGCTACGGCACTCTACCAAGGGTGACAAAGTGAGACTCTATCTCTAGGGAAAAAAAAAAATGTTTGGAGAAAGATATTAAGGAATGAATGAACCTTTGACCTTGGTTCCTGCCACAGAGCTCCGAATCCCTTGGAATCTCCTGGGTGTCATATGTTCTAAGGAGGTGACTCTCAATAGGGCCCCCAGGTGAGAGCTGACCACCAGGAAGACCAAGCCAGGAAACTTCCAGCCCTACTCCCATCAGGGGAAAAGAGTTGGAGATTGAGTTAATAATTGATGACACCTACGTGATGAAGCCTCCATAACAATCCCTCAACTTGGGGAGTTTCTGAGTTGCTGGATGTGTGAAGGGGGCTCTCCCAGAGAGGGTCTGAACCTCCACACTGCTTCCCCACACTTGCCCTGGGCATCTCTTCCATCTGGCTACTCATCTGTATCCTTTGCAACGTCTTTTATAATAAACGGGTAAACATTAAGTATAGCACTTACCTGAATTTTGTGAGCCACTCTGGCAAATCACTGAATCGAGCAAGGGATTGTGGGAACCCCTAATTTATAGCCAATCAGTCAGTTCCTGAGGCCCAAACTTACAACTGGTATCTGAAATGAGAGCATTCTTTTTTTTTTTAATTTCAGATTAATATGAGGGTACAAATGTTTAGGTTACATTGTTTTCAAGTCTAAGGTAAAGGTCCAGTTGCAGTTGAGCCCTTCACCAAGGAGGTGTGCTGAACACCCTCACATTGTACACATCAGGTGAGGTCTCACAAACCACCCTCCGTCCTCACCCCTTCCTTCTCCCACCTCTCCCTCCCCCTTACTAGACGTGTGGGCATGTAGTTGTCTATATATTGGTTTCATATTCATATTGAATACATTGGATTTTTTTTTAGTTTTACATATATATGTGTTTATTAGTTTTCCATTTTTTGCCTTCACAAAATTAAAGAGGCTTAAATTTTAATAACAATAACAATGTTTAAGAAAAGAACTAGAAACAAAAATCTCATAAAAAATGAATGAAAATAAATACATTCAGAAAAGAAATCAGAGAATTGCTGCATCGAAATAGTAAGCAATAATAATAATAATCATGCAAAGAAAGTAACATTCACATTGTCAAATAAGATTTTTTTCATTCTTGAGATATTTTACTAAGAAGATGTGAAACAGGGGCATTTTTGTGGGACTGAGCCCTTAACTTGTAGGATCTGACGCTAACTCCAAGTACATAGTGTCAGAATAAAATTGAATTAGAGGATGGCACCTGTGGCTCAGTGGGTAGGGCACCGGCCCCATATAACAAGGATGGTGGATTCAAACCCAGCCCCAGCCAAACTGCAACAACAACAACAAACAAATAGCTAGGTATTGTGGCAGGCGCCTGTAGTCTCAGCTACTCGGGAGGCTGAGGCAAGAGAATTGCTTAAGCCCAGAAGTTGGAGGTTGCTGTGAGCTGTGCCACCACAGCACTCTACCAAGGGCAACAAAGTGAGACACTATCTCTAATTAAAAAAAAAAAATTGAATTAGAAGATGCCCAATTGGGGTCTGGGGAACATATATGGAGAAAAACCCACACGTCTGGTCAAAGAAGTATGTCGTGTTGAGCATACTAGAAGAAGAAAACAGTCCATTTGCTTGGGGATTATTCATTTGTTTTTTCCTATCGCACACATTCCTTTTCAAATCCCTGGCCAGGAATAAAAAACAAGTCACCCAGAATCACAAACGTTCACTGATTATGGTTGACTGCTATTGAAATTCATGCAGGGTAGGACGTACTCAATGAACGCATTACAAATGTCTGCATTATATGAGATATCGGCCCATTCATAACGACAGGGAGTTAAAATCAGGCATGACTCATTTTCTTCATCAACCTAAAGGACAGGATTACACGAAAGTAAACTTAGTGGCAATGTTCAAAGAATCGAAAAAAAGCTCAAACTTGTTCCAATAAGCTTTGTTCATCCGATGAACAACAGAGAGATGAAGTCCAAGAGATGATGTTGTGGGAGAGAACACCCCTGCACAACATCAGCCTACCAGGGAGCATGGGAGTAATTAAAGAGCAATAAAAACAAAGTTTGTTACCATATCCGAGATGTCATTCCTCAATATCTTTCTCCAAGGAACCGGGGCTCCTTGGAGAAATGGCTGTTTCTAGGATGAGGGGAGGGAAAACACAAGATAAACATCTGCCCTAGCAAAGAATAAGTAAGTGCACACACACACACACACACACACACACACACCCCAAAAAGGAGGGACATGTCACAAGGACAGAGGAGCAGCCACCTGAGAGAGCTCCGGGTGCCTAAAGCTGGGACGATCTGAGCAACAAATTAAATAATACAGTATCGGGTTATAACTCAAAGTATAAGATAAATGATTGAATACATGAAAGTACTTGGGTAGAAGAGACAGATCTTCCTTCCAGAAGAATTCCAAATGATATCTGTAGATACCCTCCCACCACCAATTTCACTCTTTCTGAGTGTTGGCTGCACTTGGCAACTGTTTCCTAACAAATGTGGAGTGTCACTTGAGTATGGAAAAGAAAAATAGGAACTTGACGGTGGAGGGAGAGGCCTGGCAGACGCTCTTTTAACTCTGAGAGCAAGGTCAACATCACTAGTGATAAGTCGTGAGAAAAACTTCATGCAACCCAAACTGAGAAACATTCAACAAATCCCTGCGCAGTCCTCCTCAAAACTGTCAAGTTCATGAAAAACAAGGAAAAACTGTCACAGCAGAGGAGACTAAGGAGACATAAAACTAAATGCCACGTAGTCTCTTAAGTGGGATCTCAGAATGGAAAAAAGAGCATCAGTGGACAAACTAAAAAAATGAAGTCTGGAGTTCTGTTTTCAAAACATAAAAAATTAGGGCCTGGTTCATGCCTAAAACCCCAGCACTTTGGGAGGCCAAGGGGGCAGGATCGCTTGAGGCCAGGAGTTCCACACATAGCCTGAGCAACATAGCGAGACTTTGTCTCTACAAAAAATATAAAAATTAGTCCAGCATGGTGGTACACACCTGTGCTCATGGCTACGTATAAGGCTGAGGCAAGAGGATCGCTTCAGCCCAGGAATTTGAGGCTGTGAGCTGTGACATATCACTGTGCTCTAGCGTGGGCTACAGAGCGAGACCCTTTTTCAAAAAAAAAAAAGAATTAGCCAGGCACAGTAACAAGAGCCCATAGTCTCAGCTACTCCAGAGGCTGAGATGGAAGGATCACTTAAGCCTAGGAGTTTGAGGCTGTAGCGTGCTATGATTGCACCTCTGAATAGCCACTGCACTCTAGCCTGGGCAACATGGTGAGACACACACCTCCCATTTCTGAAAAAAAAAATAAAGCTGGATAAATGCTATTTAAAAAATTACAGGGTGCAATGAAAGCACATACCAGGAGCAAGTAAAATACAAAAATTTTAAGGCAGAATAAAAATCTGGATATTATATTTTTATTTTTTTTTATTAAATCATAGCTGTGTACATTGATATATTCATGGGGCATCATTCACTAGCTTTACAGACCGTTTACCAAGTTTCACATATACCCTTGTAAGATGCACCGCTGGTGTAATCCCACCAATCCCCTTCCCTCTACCCACCTCTCCCCTCCCTCCCCTCCCTTTCCCCCTTCCCCCTATTCTTAGGTCGTAACTGGGTTATAGCTTTCATGTGCAAACCCTAAATTAGTTTCATAGTAGGGCTGAGTACATTGGGTACCTTTTCTTCCATTCTTGAGATACTTTACTAAGAAGAATATGTTCCAGCTCCATCCATGTAAACACGAAAGAGGTAAAGTCTCCAAAAAGCACATCGTAACAAAGATATTTGTACTAGAATGTTTATTGCAGCTCAATTCATAATTGCTAAGTCATGGAAGAAGCCCAAGTGCCCATCGATCCATGAATGGATTAATAAATTGTGGTACATGATATTATATTTTTAATTAAAAACCCTAAGTTGTATGCCCCTAGGACCAAATGAGTATTATCAAGGTTAACTCATTTATTACTACTATTACTTTCCCTTTTATTGTGTTTTGTCTTTTTCTTTTTTTTCAAGTGATCTTGGTCAGAATTATTGTGTTTTTAATTTTAAAAAATGACCTTTGTACTATATCCCCATAAGACTAATTAAATAATACCGCAGGGGTCCTCAAACTGCGGCCCACTGGCCACATGAGGCGGCGTGATTGTATTTGTTCCCGTTTTATTTTTTTACTTCAAAATAAGATATGTGCAGTGTGCATAGGAGAATGGGGGAAGCACAAGCCTCTCCCCCAACTCTTCCTCAAAGCCAGACACCACATTTGGATGCAGACAGGAGAAGGGAGGGACAGTTCCCACAAGGAAATTACATTTTTAACTAGCTGAATAAGATTGTTTTACATATGTGGAAAAAAGGAAGAAGTTTAAGAGACCAGGACACCTCTAATGGGCAAGTTTATTTCCTTGCTACTCATAGGAGGAGGGCTTCTTGGGACATTTGGTTTGGTTAGATCAGCATTTTGCAATAAAATGATAACGCAAGCCACATAGATAATGTTAAGTTTTCTAGCAGCCACATTTTAAAAAGTAAAAACTACGGGACCCAGCAATTTGGCTCCTATACATATACCCAAGAGAAATCAAAGCCTATGTCCATACAAAACCTTGTACATGAAGGTTCATATTCAGTATTAATCATAAGAACCAAAAGGGGAATACAAAGCTAATGTCCACCCCTGAAATGTAGTGTAGAATGTCATTCAGTAATAAAATGGAATGAATTACCTGTATGTGCCACAACAGGGAGGAACCTGGAAAACATTACCTGAGTGAAAGAAGCCTAATGCGAAAGACCATGTATTATAATAGTCTACGAGGCCATCATATGAAATGTTCAGAACGGGCTAATCCATAATGACCAAAAAATAGATTCATGTTTGCTTAAGGCTGAGAGGTATGGGGAAAGGTGAACCCTAACTGCTAATGGATGGGGGGCTTTTAGATAATAAAACTGTTCTAAAATTGACTGTGGTGATGGTTACCCAAGTCTTTGACTATTGTACATTTTAAACAGTCTGTGAGAATGGTCAGACATGCAAGGGTGACATAGCATCCAACTGCCCTTCCCACCCGCCCTTGTCCCACTTTCAAAATGAGGTTTTTCCACTGGAGGATTCTCCCTGCCAATCCTTATATACTATGTATAAGCAAAAATAAATGTTAATTGCTAACACTAAAAAAAAAAAAAATAAAATAAACAGTCTGTGAATTAGATCTCAATATAGCTGTCATTTTTTAAAGCAAAAAAATGTACAAAATTCATTTTAATAACATTTTAAGTTAATTATTATTTCAATATATTACCAGTATTTTAAAATTACTATTAAGGAATTTGCATTCTATTTTAAAATCTAGTTGCAGCCACACCAGTCTTTCTGCTCCTCAAATGCTCATTCCTGTGTAAGTACACTCTGTGGTGTCCCCACAGGGACAAAATCTCCTTACAATGAATTTCTTGGAATGTTATCCATGTTGTAAAGCGACATCTGACTGTACTTAGAAACTTCAAATCTATGAAAAACTTCTAAGAATGATAGAACAAAAGAATATATACATCTATTACTTAGATTTGACTAATTGTTAGGATTTTATCTCTTCTAATTAATCTTTACACACACATATAAATAAAAATATATGCACATAACTATATTTTGCTGGAACATTTGCACTAAGTTGCAGATACTTCTTTCCTAGAGACTTCAACGGGTCTTTCTCGAGAATGACAGCATTGTCCTGTAAAACTATAGCACGATTATCACACTCTAGGAATTGAGTCCAGAAGAAAAATCTCCTGTGATATCTATTAGAGCGCTGCTAATTTTGAAAATTCCAGGCCTATTGTTTTCTGCAATGCTCCTCAATTTGGACTTAGAGGCTTGTATCCTCACGGTTATATTTTTGGCAAGAATGCTGCACAAGGCCTGCTGAGACATTCTGCGTGCTCTCAGGAGGCAGCGATGATCAGTTTGAGTACTCAGCTAAGGGGGTACCTGCACATCTCTCCACTCTAAAGGTGCCTTCTGTGAATTAATAAATGATCTGTGGAAAAGTATTTTGAAGCTGGTGCCATACTCCTCCCAAAAATACTCCATCTAGCCTGCATGGACGACTCTTGCATGAATTGAATATTTCCACGGTGGTTGCAAAATGTGAGTTTCTAAGTCTACCGTTCCCTTTGCATTTATTAGTCAGAGTCCTTCAGTAGACAAGCACTTTCCCTTCTCCCCCAGCCTTGTCTTTCTTCTTTCTTAATGTAAGTACGGACTCATGAATTCCCCAGCCTTGTCTTTCTTCTTTCTTAATGTAAGTACGGACTCATGAATTCCCCAGTCTTGTCTTTCTTCTTTCTTAATGTAAGTACGGACTCATGAATTCCATGTGTTACGATTCATTTCTGCCATCAATTTTGATGCTTCCATTATTTCAGTTTAAGAAGCCAAATTGGAAGATTTTGACTCAGATTTTGAAGTGGGAGCCCCTTCAGGCTGGCTTCTATATTATGAGGATGTGCCCCTTTCTTCCTCCCCTTTTTTAAACACATTCTACACATTATACTTTCTGATGAAAAAAGCTGTTTCAAATCAGCCATTTCTCTAAAGAGCCCTGGTTTCTTCTAGTGGACAGTAGTATTGAGGAACCACGATCTGAACATTAGAAGTATCTGTTGCTGCTAGGATCTCATGCTTCAGAACAAATGCACTCTTAACCCTCAAGGCAAGGGAAGTCAGGTCCACAGTCATCCAGGCGACTGTGACATCCACAGAGGCTGAGTTCAATATTGGAATCAAGTTTCACTCTCCAAGTGCAAAAGGCATTTGTTGATTTCCGTTGCCCAACATCAAATCCTCTTTCTTTAGGTAACAACCTCCCTGCTTCCTTCGGGGAAATTGCCTTTCCCCTATGTGAAGAGAGATGGTGGAATTATAAATCAAGGTGTTTTGAACCCTTCCCCATATCCAACAGGTGGATGATAAACCCCTAAATCAGACAGCTCTCCTGGACCCAGGAAGGGTACTGAAGAACACTGAGTCAGGTGTGAGAATGAGAGGGTTGACCACCCGTCCAGAGCTGGCAATGTCAAGGGCCCTTCAGGGTGAAACTGAACACCCCTTCCAGAGGTCTGTTGGTTTCTCACTTAGCAAAAGGCTTTATCTCACATGGCTAACAGCTTCCCTGTCTTTTTAGACAAATTCTAACACACTAGAGTCCATTTTGAACTTCTTTCCCTATGACTGGTTCTTTCATTTATCCTTTCCACTTCACAGAATTCAGCTGTTTTGACAAATGTCGAGATGGCTAGTGATACATTTTCAGCTCCTTCAAAATCCTCACAACAAATACGGGGCTTCTAAATCAGCATGGGTTGTTTTCTTTTCCCCCTGAGGAAAACCTTCTAGAACTTTGCTCATCTGGTGTCTGTCCCCGCAGGCTTTCTCGACTTGCCCGCTTGCTTGTTTTGTGGAGAGTGAGTAAAACAAATTCTGAAATCCAAAAATCATAAACACTGTTTACCTTTCATTTCCCTTTCCTTGGATCCTTTCCCCCCCTTCTAGTTTTTGTTTTCCTTCTTCTCCAGCACATGAATACTATTTTTAAACATGGCAGAAATAAGTGAAAAGATGGAAGGAGGAATGGAGGGAGGGAGATTTTTATACTCCTCAATGCTTTATAATGTAAAACTGCAGTAAAATATCTTATCTTTCAATGCATAGATTTTTTTTTAGTCACTCAACACTTTGCCATTGGACTTATTAATGTCAAGAGGATTTGATCATCATGTGATATTGTTCTGGGGCACAGAGGACACAGAGATGTAAAAATCCTAACCTGATCAGGGCCACTTGTCCCCTGTAGATGAATAACAGAAGGGTTGAACTCAACGTGAGCTTTGGTTGCTTCAGGGTTACAGGCGATACCAGCCAGCAGAATCTTAAGGGCTTCTTTAACTATCCTGACCTTAAAAATATGAACTTACAGGACAAGACGGGTGGAGGTTTAGTCTTAGGTAATGAGTTCAGCTATATGTGGAAAGAAAGGAAACAGCACAGGGAGGACCGGTTCTGTAACAGTTGTAATCTACTCTGGGAGGCCAAGGGGGGTGGATTGCTTGAGCTCAGAAGTTTGAGACCAGTCTGAGTCAGAGTGAGAACCCATTTCTAAAAACTAGCTGGGCACTGTGGCAGGTAGCTGTAATCGTCATGGGCACCTGTAGTTCCAACCCAAAAGTCTGAGGTTGCTGTGAGCTATGACGCCACAGCACCCTACCAACGGTGACAAAGTAAGACTCTATCTCAAAAAGAAAAAGTTGTAATCCAGTTTTCCTGAAGTGCAAAGCAATACGCTTCCAGCGAAGGTTACTCAACACTTTGATTACTTTAAGCAAAGCTCTTCCCTTTGATACTCAGCACAACCCTATGAGGTTAACTGGTACAGGCTCTAGCACCATGCCCATTTTACAGATGGAGAAACTGAGGTTCTGAATGGTGAAGTTACTTGCCCAGAGTAACACGACTGACGAGTTCAGTGGGACTTGAACACTGACTTCCTGGGCTCAAGGAAAGGGGATTCTCCTGCAGATCTTTCTGAACCAGTGTGATAAGCACCAGGCTGGTAGTTTGACTGAAAAGAAATGGAACTAACCTATGCTGGTAAGAAAGCAGGATTTCCCTAGTGGAGAGCTGAGAAAAGTAGATAAACTGAAACAATGCTGGAAGCTTCAGGTATCAGATCCTGGGTGTCTGGCTCCATGAAGAATCCATCTTCAGACTCATTGCCTTCCTAAGTACACGGGGAGGTGAGATGATGTCAATAGACCATCCTACTGAGACCTAGAAACCATCTAGGACAACATGCATCCTTCAAATCTAGGACAGGTGCCTTCTCTTAGCGATAACAGCCTATTTTTTCCCTCAGCAGGATGACTGAACCCTTTCCTTCATCTCCATGAGAGGCTGAAAAAAACCAGATTTAGCTTCTTGCTGATATGAACTAACTTGAATGGAAAACCCATTGTTCAGCCTTGTTTCCTCAGCCACCTGCTAACCTGATTGTCATTACTTAGAGAGAAGTTCCCCACAGAGAAACTGAAGAGCTTTGCTTAAAGTAATCAACGGAGACCTTGGGGGCTATTGCAGACCTCAGGAGACATTTTAGTAACTGTGCCTGTGTACCTTTTTCCTCTGGCCCTAATCACTCCTCCTGACATCATCTATAAAATGCAGGAGTCTGATGGGCTTCAATAAAAGGGTCCGTGTGGATTCTGTAATCTGGGGCAAGGCTGGAGAACTCAGGGCACTGAGTAGGCAGATCACCATTCTGTGTGCAATGTAGCTTAGCCCTTCACTTGTCTTCCTCCTGGGGCTGCTAACTTCACATGGAAGGTCAGATAGGAAAGAAAGAACCAGAATTCCAGACTGATGCCAAATTAAATTAACTCAATATTTTATAGTTTATTTTAGCCTACCTTCAGGACAAATTAAAAAGCAAAAAGTCCCAAGGGAAGTCTTAACATCAATTACCTAACATCCACACATTGACTAGCTATGTTCAATGTATCATGCTATAAATAATAATATAATTAATTAATATAATTTGAGGGCCATGCTGGGCCTATACAATTAAGGTCTTTTCCAGTGTCTTTCTGATACTGAAAAGTGGACAGCTTCTCATCATTCCCCGTTTCCAACACATCCCAAGATCAAGGGTGTCCTACACTCATGCTTCAGAAAGCAATGTTGTCAGCAATCAGAAAATGCACTAGGTATTTCAACAAAGGAATTGGTTATAAGGGTTTGGAGATGGATGAAAGAGCAATCTGAAAAGGGTGGGGGTGTCTGGGGAGCAAAAAGAAGTTTTGATAACTGGAGATCAAAAGCTGCTAATGCCTCTAGACTGGACCCCAAGAGCCTCCAAGGCTGTACTATTGAAGATGCTGGATTTATAAAAAGGAGGCGAGCTCCACCAGGACCAGGACTGTACAAAACATGCTGCCTCTACCTGGGATATTGGAGTCTGGCATTACCCTTCTCCTCCTGCTTACAATTACAGGAATTATCCTCAAACATCCACAAAGAATCCTTGCTCTGGTTCTAGAATTCATACTCCTAATCACTATGATGGAGCAAACAACAACTACAAAAAAACTTCAATGTAAGTGTTCCCGATGGCCTCAAAGACCTGAGATGATATTATATTCTGTAAATAAGAACAATATGACATGGAAGAGAACCATACCTAGTTGCAACATGGTGAAATTCTAGAAGAGTGAGAACAAAGACAGTATTCCAAAAAGTTCCCGGGAGAACAAAGAGCTACCCACTAAAGAATGAATATCCGGTTGGTATCATGTTTCTCTTTGGTAACACTGGAGACCCAAAGGCCATGCAGAGGTTTTCCACTCTCAGACCCTTTCTGAAAGACAGTACTCTGGGAAAAAAGCAAGTTAAAAATGTTTTTTGTTTTGTTTTGTTTTATTGTTGAGGATTCATTGAGGGTACAATAAGCCAGGTTACACTGATTGCAATTGTTAGGTAAAGTCCCTCTTGCAATCATGTCTTGCCCCCATAAAGTGTGACACACACCAAGGTCCCACCCTCCTCCCTCGGTCCCTCTTTCTGCTTTTCCTGTCCCCCATAACCATAATTGTCATTAATTGTCCTCATATCAAAATTGAGTACATAGGATTCATGCTTCTCCATTCTTGTGATGCTTTACTAAGAATAATGTCTTCCACTTCCATCCAGGTTAATACGAAGGATGTAAAGTCTCCATTTTTTTTAATGGCTGAATAATATTCCATGGTATACATATACCACAGCTTGTTAATCCATTCCTGGGTTGGTGGGCATTTAGGCTATTTCCACATTTTTGCGATTGTAAATTGAGCTGCAATAAACAGTCTAGTACAAGTGTCCTTATGATAAAAGGATTTTTTCCTTCTGGGTAGATGCCCAGTAATGGGATTGCAGGATCAAATGGGAGGTCTAGCTTGAGTGCTTTGAGGTTTCTCCATACTTCCTTCCAGAAAGGTTGTACTAGTTTGCAGTCCCACCAGCAGTGTAAAAGTGTTCCCTTCTCTCCACAACCACACCAGCATCTGCAGTTTTGAGATTTTGTGATGTGGGCCATTCTCACTGGGGTTAGATGATATCTGAGGGTTGTTTTGATTTGCATGTCTCTGATATATAGAGATGATGAACATTTTTTCATGTGTTCGTTAGCCATTCGTCTGTCGTCTTTAGAGAAAGTTCTATTCGTGTCTCTTGCCCATTGATATATGGGATTGTTGGCTTTTTTCATGTGGATTAATTTGAGTTCTCTATAGATCCTAGTTATCAAGCTTTTGTCTGATTGAAAATATGCAAATATCCTTTCCCATTGTGTAGGTTTTCTCTTTGCTTTGGTTATTGTCTCCTTAGCTATACAGAAGCTTTTCAGTTTAATGAAGTCCCATTTGTTTATTTTTGTTGTTGTTGCAATTGCCATGGCAGTCTTCTTCATGAAATCTTTCCCCAGGCCAATATCTTCCAGTGTTTTTCCTATGCTTTCTTTGAGGATTTTTTTTTTTTTTTGTAGAGACAGAGTCTCACTGTACCGCCCTCGGGTAGAGTGCCGTGGCGTCACACGGCTCACAGCAACCTCTAACTCTTGGGCTTACGCGATTCTCTTGCCTCAGCCTCCCAACCAGCTGGGACTATAGGCGCCTGCCACAACACCCAGCTATTTTTTTTGTTTGTTTTGTTGCAGTTTGGCCTGGGCCGGGTTTGAACCCGCCACCCTCGGCATACGGGGCCAGCGCCCTACTCACTGAGCCACAGGCGCCGCCCTCTTTGAGGATTTTTATTGTTTCATGCCTTAAATTTAAGTCCTTTATCCATTTTGAATCAATTTTTGTGAGTGGGGAAAGGTGTGGGTCCAGTTTCAGTCTTTTACATGTAGACATCCAGTTCTCCCAACACCATTTATTGAATAGGGAGTCTTTCCCCCAAGGTATGTTCTTGTTTGGTTTATCGAAGATTAGGTGGTTGTAAGATGTTAGTTTCATTTCTTGGTTTTCAATTCGATTCCAAGTGTCTATGTCTCTGTTTTTGTGCCAGTACCATGCAGTCTTGAGCACTATGGCTTTGTAGTACAGACTAAAATCTGGTATGCTGATGCCCCCAGCTTTATTTTTATTACTAAGAACTGCCTTAGCTATACGGGGTTTTTTCCAGTTCCATACAAAATGCAGAATCATTTTTTCCAAATCTTGAAAGTACGATGTTGGTATTTTGATAGGAATGACATTGAATAGGTAGATTGCTTTGGGAAGTATATACATTTTAACAATGTTGATTCTTCCCATCCATGACCATGGTATGTTCTTCCATTTGTTAATATCCTCAGCTATCCTTTCTGAGGATTTCATAGTTTTCTTTATAGAGGTCCTTCACCTCCTTCGTTAGGTATATTCCTAGGTATTTCATTTTCTTTGAAACGTTATCCACCATATTAACAGAGGCAAAAATAAAGATCACATGATCCTCTCAATAGATGCAGAAAAAGCATTTGATAAAATCCAGCATCCTTTTCTAATTAGAACACTGAAGAGTATAGGCATAGGTGGCACATTTCTAAAACTGATTGAAGCTATCTATGACAAACCCACAGCCAATATTTTACTGAATGGAGTAAAACTGAAAGCTTTTCCTCTTAGAACTGGAACCAGACAAGATTGTCCTCTGTCACCTTTACTATTCAATGTAGTGCTGGAAGTTCCAGCCAATACAATTAGGCAAGACAAGGAAATAAAGGGAATCCAAATGGGAGCGGAGGAGGTCAAACTCTCCCTCTTTGCTGACGACATGATCTTATACTTAGAGAACCCCAAAGACTCAACCACAAGACTCCTAGAAGTCATCAAAAAATACAGTAATGTTTCAGGATATAAAATCAATGTCCACAAGGCAGTAGCCTTTGTATACGCCAATAACAGTCAAGATGAGAAGCTAATTAAGGACACAACTCCCTTCACCATAGTTTTAAAAATGTTTTTTAAAAATATTCTGAGATGGAAGTTCCAGACCATCTCAATCTAGGAGGTAGCAGCAGATAGGTAAAACAGGGAAGTGAAAACATGCTGTTTTTCCTCTTCCTCCGGGTGAAGATCCTAATTCACTCTATACTTTGCAAGAATAAGATGTTTAATAATGTGGTTAAAATGTCAAACATAATCACCAGCAGAAGAGAACTAGCATGGAATACTTCCAAGTCATTGAAAGAAAAAAAAAAGAATGCAACAAGAAATCTCCTCCAATCTAACAGAAAAAAGAAATAGGAAAGGGATATAACAAATAAGAAAACATGGTAAATAGACATTTCTGAAAAGAAGACATACTAATGGCCCATAGACATATGAACAAATGCTCAGCCTCACTAGCCATCAGGGAAATGCAAATCAAAACTATAGCAAGGTATCATCTCACCCTCGTTAAAATGGCTGTTATCAAAAAGACAAAAAATAACAGATGCTGGCAAAGATGCAGAGAAAGGACAATACTAGTACAATGCTGGCAGGGATATAAATTAGTACATCCACTACAGAAAACAGTATGGAGTTTCCTCAAAAAACTAAAAATAGATCTACCATATACCATATGATCCAGCAATCTTCTACTGCTTGATATATATCCAGAAGAAAAGAGCCAAATATTCCAAAGAGATATCTGCACCATTTTAATTTCAACACTGTTGACAATAGCCAAGCTATAGAACAAAATTAAATGTCCATCAACAGATGAACAATAAGGAAAATATAGTGTACATGCACCATAGACTACTATTCAGGCCTAAAAAATATAAAAATAATAAAATTCTGTCATTTGCAGCAACATGGATGGAACTAGAGGCCATTACATTAAGTGAAATAAGCCAGGCACAGAGAGACAATTATTGCATGTTCTCACTCATACCTGGGAACTAAACAAGTTTATCTCATGAAGGTAGAGAGTAGAATGATGGTTACCAGGAGCTTGGAAGGGTAGAGGCAGGAAGGATGAAGAGAGGTTAGTTAATGGACATAAACATAATGGTTATTTCTGATTTAATAGTGAGTACATCTGGTGTTTGTTTTTCCATTGTTGAAATACTTCACTTAGGAGAATGGTCTCCAATTCTATCCAGATTGCTGCAGAAGGTATTAGTTCATCTTTTTTATGGCTGAGTTGTACTCCCTGGTATACATATACCACTTTTATTAATCCACTCATGAATCAATGGGCTCTTGCATTGACTCCACATGTTTGCAGTTGTGATTTGTGCTATACTCACTATTAAATTGGAATGAACCAATGAGCACACATGTGCACAGAGTGAGGTAAAACTTGGTGGAAATCAACTAGGGAAAGGGGCAAAAACCTACCTAATGGGTGCAATGAACACTCTTTGGGTGATGGGCACACTTACATCCATGACTCAAATCATTACAAAAGTGATCCTTATTACCTAAGACATTTGTATCCTTTAAAATTTTGAAATTAAAAAATACACAATGAGAACAAATAAATTCTAGGGTCGATAGCACATTAGAGTAACTATTGTTAGTAATAATTTTGCATATTTCAAAATAGCTAAAAGAGATCTGAACACAAAGAAATGATAAATGTTTGAATTGATGAATATCCTAATTACCCTAATTTAATAAACACACATTGCATGCATATATTAAAATATCACATGTACCTCATAAAGATGTACAATTACTATAAACCAATTAAAAAAGAAAACATTGTAAATTGGAATTTTAAATAACATGTCAGGAGTAAATACAAACTTATCAATAAGCACAATAAACATAAATGAGCTAAATCTCCCCAATGATAAATAATGTCTTAAAAAAATTCGGGTACTTTTTTTTTTTCTTAGTTCAGTTAAATGCTATACATAAAAACAATGCAAAACAATAAACAACAAATAAATAAAACAAGCCAGCACAGAAATGTTGAAAGCAAAGGAATGTATATCACATAAATTCTAACAAAAAGAAATTAACAAGTCCAAAGGAAAAGAAAAAGAAATAACCCTATAGGGCGGCACCTATGACTCAAAGGAGTAGGGCACTGGCCCTATATGCCAGAGGTGACATGTTCAAACCCAGCCTCGGCCAAAACTGCAAAAAAAAAAAAAAAAGAAGAAGAAGAAAAGACAAGAAAAAGAGAAAGAAATAACCCTGTAATAATTACTTGGTTGTCACTTCAAAAAGAGAAAGATGGAGAGGGTATCCAATTGAGCTGAAGACAGGAAGCCCAGCCGAGAGAAAAGAGAGACAACTGCAGGTCACCCCTGCTGAGGCAAGCTGCTATCCCAAGACAACAGTACAAAACTCAACTGAAAGGAAAAATGCCCAACCCCTCCCCAAGAAAGCTGTGGGTTCTTTTTTCCTTTTCCTTTCGCTCTTTGTTTGCTCCTTTGGGATTTCTACAGGCGAGTAGTGAAATGAGGATCTATTGTCTCAACCCACGGTGAGAGCAGTAAGAAGTGGGGACTCCTTCCTCCAGAGAGACCCTCCAGTGACTCTGGACATTCTCTTACCAGGCAGAAAAATTGAACTAACATTTTCCCTGCCATTGTGAACTTTCAGTCCACCCTTCCCCCCTCACTGAATAAACCAGATCCCTAACCCTTGCAGAGACTGAGGGAGGAGGCTCATGAGCAGCGCCCCCCCCCAGCCTGCCTAACCAAGTGCCCCACCCCCCACCTGGCCAGTCCCCTGTGCCCTCCCTGACTCCAAGCCTTGCCATGTCCCCGGTGCCCTCTTTGCCTCTGTGTCATGCCTCACCCACCTGGAGACCACCAAGGCCTCACACCATGCCCCGCCTGTCTGGAGACTGCTGAAGCTGCATGCCGCGCCCGCCCTGCCTCCGCGCCAGGCCCCCTCCTGACCAGAATCACCAGTGGAGTAGTGTTCTCCTTGCTGAAGTCACCAGGCGCTGGATACCGCCAGAATCATGTGCAGCATACCCCACCCTGTTGCCAGATCTGTGGGCAGCACGCTCCTAGAGCTGCTCCTACAGCCAGAATTCTCTGGCTTTGGCAGTGGCAGTAGAGCTGTGCAGGAGCACTTCCCACAAAGATCCAGCAACAACAGAGTGATCACATCGGGGTCTAATCTCGGAGAAACACCCTCCCCCCAACTCTGTGCACTGCCAGAGGAAACCAGAAGTCACTCTATAGGGATACTGGTGCTGCAGAGCAGAAGGGGCAAAGCTGTGGTAGCTGAGGGAGATAAGCATTTGCTGGCTTGGTACTGCCAGGATTAGACTGAGCCCAAGTGAAACACTCGCTAGTGGATATTGAACACCCAAAGTAGGGAAGACTCAGCTCCCCCAGCTGGCTGGTAGCTGAGGGCAGTGGCTGGGCCTCAGGGACATTGACCTTCCTTTGACTCTGACAGGCACTAAGCCCTGGCACTTCGTATTATTGGAGGGAACAGTACTGCAGCCTGTGGGGTCACCAGTGGTTGGGCATGAAAAAGGAACAAAGCGGAGAAAGAGACTCAGCCCCCTGGTCCTACTGTGCTACCGGGCAGGCCTTTCTGACTCCATAGAGCACCAGAGAGAGCCAAATCTAAGCAGCCAGTAGACCTCTGCTATCTAGCTGCTGGAGACCTTTCAAACTCTCCCACCTGAGAGTTCGTACCGGTTTGGAACACCTAACTTGGGACAATCACCCAAGGACCCTCTAGGGTGAAACTCTGGTTGTCTAGTAACAGGAAGGGTTGATTTTCCCATTCCAATTGTTGTTTGGGGAGGTGGGGTTTCTTAATTGCTTGTATTTCTTCACAGCTAAGACTTCACCAGAGTCACTGATCCACCAGGATTGGACAAGAACCAGTGAATACAAGACTGAGCCATCTGACCCCACCACACCAAGCATGTTTCCCCAGCCTCAGACCATAATACAGTACAGCTAAAGGGGAAAAAGCTGCAATCATCAGTCCCAGATCCTTAACAAAGGGCTGGTTAACCACAACCCCAGGAAACCCCAATCAAATCTCACCTCATCAGACCACCTAGCCAACAGTGAAAAACAATCATGAGGCAGAATCAGCAGAAAAACTCTGGCAACATGAACCATCAGAGTAGATCAACTTCCCCAAGAAACGATAAAGCAGACACAGCACAGGATGCTAGTCACAAACAAATGGCTGAGATGTCAGAAATCGAGTTCAGAATTTGGATAGCAAATAGGATCAACAAAATGGAAGAAATGATGAAATTAGAATTTAAAGCAGGAATTCAAAAGATGTCTCAAGAATTTAACGAATTTAAAGAGAAAATGACCAAAGATTTTGACACTTTAAAGCAAGAATTTGCAGCCCTCAAAGATCTAAAAAATACAGTAGAATCCCTCAGTAACAGAATAGAGCAGGCAGAAGAAAGGATCTCCGATATTGAAACAAAGCTTTTTTTTTTTTTTTTTTTTTTTTGGCCGGGGCTGGGTTTGAACCCACCACCTCTGGCATATGGGACTGGCACCCTACCCCTTGAGCCACAGGCACCACCCGAAACAAAGCTTTTGAAGTTCCCAAACACTCAAAGAGGAAAAAAGTGGAGAACAAAATGGATGATTCTCTCAGAGAGCTCTGGGATAATTCAAAGAGGTCTAACATTCGCCTTATAGAAATACCTGAAAGTGATGAGGTTTCTGCAAAGGATACAGATGCTTTGCTTCATAAAATAATTAAAGAGAATTTTCCAGACATGCCCAGAGATTCTGAAATTCAGATAGCAGACAGTTTCAGAACACCAGCACCACTCAACCCAAATAAAAATTCTCATAGTCACATTATAATTAATTTTTCTAAAGTTAATATGAAGGAGAAAATTCTGAAAGCTGTAAGATGTAAGAAAACCATTACATACAAGGGGAAGAATATTAGAATGACTGCAGATCTCTCCACTGAAACATTTCAAGCTAGAAGAGGGTGGTCATGGACCTTTAATCTCCTTAAACAAAATAACTTTCAACCCAGGATCCTGTATCCAGCTAAACTGAGTTTCATTTATGATGGAGAAATTAAATACTTTAATGACATTCACATGTTGAAGAAATTTGCCATAATTAAACCAGCTCTTCAGGATATTCTCAGACCTATCCTCCATAATGAACAATACAATCCTCCACCACCAAAGTAAAATCACTCAGAAACTTTTGATCAAATTCTAACTTCCATAATGGCAAAAGGATTAAAAATCTCCACTGGACTTTCGAAAAACTTGATACCCAAAACTCTGTCTGGTTTATCATTACTCTCAATTAATGTGAATGGCTTAAATTGCCCTCTAAAGAGACACAGGTTGGCTGACTGGACACAAAAACTCAGGCCAGACATCTGCTGCATTCAGGAATCTCACCTTACCTTAAAAGATAAACATAGACTCGGGGTGAAGGGATGGTCATCTATAATTCAGACAAATGGAAATCAGAAAAAAGCAGGTGTTGTAATTTTATTCTCAGATACTATAGGCTTTAAACCAATCAAAGTAAGAAAAGACAATGATGGTCACTTCTTGTTTGTTAAGGGCAACACTCAACATGATGAGATTTCAATTATCAACATTTATGCACCCAACCAGAATGCGCCTCAATTCATAAGAGAATCTCTAACCAACATGAGCAACTTGATTTCCCCCAGCACCATAATTGTTCAAGACTTTAACACTCCTCTGGCAGTGTTGGACAGATCCTCAAAAAAGAAGCTAAGCAAAGAAATTTTAGAATTAAACTTAACCATTCAACATTTGCATCTAATAGACATCTATAGAACATTTCATCCTAACAAAACCGAATACACATTCTTCTCATCAGCCCATGGCTCATCCTCCAAAATTGATCACATCTTAGGTCACAAGTCTAACCTCAGCAAATTTAAAAGAACAGAAATCATTCCTTGTATTTTCTTGGACCATCATGGAATAAAAGTTGAACTCAGTAACAATAGGAATATCCACATGCATACAAAAACATGAAAACTAAATAACCTCATGCTGAATGATAGCTGGGTCATAGACAAGATTAAGAAGGAAATTACCAAATTTTTGGAACAAAACAATAATGAAGAAATGAACTATCAGAATCTCTGGGATATTGCAAAGGCAGACCTAAGAGGAAAATGTATAGCATTGCAAGCCTTCCTAAGAGAATAGAAAGAGAGGAAGTCAATAACTTAATGGGTCATCTCAAGCAACTGGAAAAGGAAGAACTTTTCAACCCTAAACCCAGCAGAAGAAAAGAAATAACTAAAATTAAAGCAGAACTTAATGAAATTGAAAACAAAAGAATCATACAACAGATCAACCAAAGAGTTGGTTTTTAGAAAAGGTCAATAAAATAGATAAATCCTTGGCTAACCTAATTAGAAGTAGAAGAGTAAAACCCCTAATTTCATCAATCAGAAATGATAAAGGCCAAATACCAACGGACTCCTCAGAAATTCAGCAAATCCTTAATGAATACTACATAAAACTCTACTCTCAGAAGTATGAAAATCGAAAGAAATAGATCAATACTTGGAAACATGCCACCTTCCCAGACTTAGCCAGAAAGAAGTGGAAATGTTGAACAAGCCAATAACAAGCTCTGAACAGCATCAGCTATAAGAAATCTCCACAAAAAGAAAAGCCCAGGACCAGATGGCTTCACATCAGAATTCTACCAAACCTTTAAAGAGGAACTAGTACCTATATTACTTAATCTTTTCCAAAATATAGGAAAAAAAGGAATACTTCCCAACTCATTCTATGAAGCAAATATCACCCTGATACCAAAACCAGGAAAAGACCCAACAAGAAAAGAAAATTATAGACCAATATCTCTAATGAATATAGATGCAAAAATATTCAACAAGATCCTAACAAACAGAATCCAGCAACACATCAAACAAATTATGCACCATGACCAGGTGGGTTTCATCCCAGGGTCCCAAGGATGGTTCAATATACATAAATCCATAAATATAATAAATCACATAAACAAATTAAAAAACAAAGACCATGTGATTCTCTCAATTGATGCAGAAAAAGCTTTTGACAATATCCAGCATCATTTCTTGATCAGAACGCTTAAGAAGGCGGTGCATGTGGCTCAGTGAGTAGGGCACCGGCCCCATATACCAGAGGTGGCAGGTTCAAACCCGGCCCCGCCAAAAACTACAAAAAAAAAAAAAAACAAACAAACAGAATGCTTAAGAAAATAGGTATAAAAGGAACATTTCTTAAACTGATAGAGGCCATCTACAGCAAGCCCACAGCCAATATCATAGTGAACGGAGTAAAATTGAAATCATTTCCACTCAGATCAGGAATCAGGCAAGGATGCCCACTGTCTCCACTGCTTTTTAACATTGTAATGGAAGTCTTAGCCACCACAATCAGGCAAGAGAAGGTAATCAAGGGGATCCAAATAGGACCACAGGAGATCAAATTGTCACTCTTCGCAGATGATATGATTATATATCTGGAAAACCCCAGGGAATCAACTACAAAACTCCTAGAAGTGATCAAGGAATATAGTAATATCTCAGGATACAAAATTAACACTCATAAATCTGTAGCCCTTATATACACCAACAATAGTCAAGGGGAAAAGACAATCAAAGATTCTATTCCTTTTACAATAGTGCCAAAGAAGATGAAATATCTGGGTGTGTATCTAACTAAGGATGTGAAAGATCTCTATAAAGAGACCTAAGAAACTCTGAGAAAAGAAATAGCTGAAGGTGTTAACAAATGGAAAAATATACCATGCTCATGGCTGGGAAGAATCAACATTGTTAAAATGTCTATACTACCTAAAGCAATTTACAGATTTAACGCGATCCCTATTAAAGCACCTCTCTCATATTTTAAAGACCTGGAAAAATTAGTACTTCGTTTTATATGGAAACAGAAAAAAACTCAAATAGCCAAGACATTACTCAGAAATAAAAACAAATTGGGAGGAATCAGGCTTCCAGACTTCAGACTATATTATAAATTGATAGTGATCAAAACAGCATAGTACTGGCACAAAAATAGAGAGGTAGATGTATGGAACAGAATTGAAGACCAAGAGGTTAACCCAGACACTTACTGTCATTTGATTTTTGATAAGCCTATTAAAAATATAAATTGGGAGAAAGATTCCCTATTTAATAATGGTGCTGAATGAATTGGCTGGCAACTTGTAGAAGACTGAAACTGGACCCACACCTTTCTCCTCTAACACAAATTGGCTTTCACTGGTTAAAGGACTTAAACTTAAGACATGAAACTATAAATATTCTTAGAGAGAGAGTGCAGGGGAAACACTTGAGAAAATTGGCCTGGGAGAATACTTCATGAGGAAGACACCCCGGGCAATTGAAGCAACATCAAAAATACATTACTGGGATCTGATCAAATTAAAAAGCTTCTGCACTGCCAAGAACACACTAAATAAAGCAAATAGACAGCCTTCAGAATGGGAGAGGATTTTTGCAAGTTATACTACTGACAAAGGTCTAATAATCAGAATCCACAGAGAACTCAAACTTATTACTAAGCAAAAAAACAAGTGATCCCATTTCATTGCAGGCAAGAGACATGAACAGAAGCTTCTCTGAAGAAGACAGGTGCATGGCCTACAGACACATGAAAAAAATCATCAGAGAAATGCAAACCAAAACTACTCTGAGATACCATCTAACTCCAGTAAGAGTAGCCCACATCACAAAATCCCAAAACAACAGATGTTGGCATGGATGTGGAGAAAAGGGAACACTTCTGCACTGCTGGTGGGAATGCAAGCTAGTACGTTCCTTTTGGAAGGAAGTTTGGAGAACACTCAGGGATCTATATGTAGACCTGCCATTTGATCCTGCAATTCCTCTTCTAGGTGTATATCCAAAGGACCAAAAATCATTTGGCAATAAAGATATTTGCACCAGATTGTTCATTGCAGCTCAATTCATAATTGTCAAGTCATGGAATAAGCCCAAGTGCCCATCGACCAATGAATGGATTAATAAATTGTGGTATATGTATACCATGGAATACTATGCAGTAGTAAAAAAAAAATAGAGACTTTACCTCCTTTATGTTTACATGGATGGAGCTGGGAAATATTCTTCTTAGTAAAGTATCTCAGGAATGGAAAACAAAGTATGAGATGAAAGCTATGCTGATTGGTATGATGTAAGCACTCCAATTTGTACAGATAATCAACACACTGAAATGGGCATAAATGTATTTATGATCTATGTACAAAAGACTTAATAAAAAAAAAAAAGGAGAAAGATAATTTGTGACTTGATAATTTGGCAGGATAAGGCAGTCCAGCATTTAAGAGACTGATTCTTAAATTTCAAATGGTGGTGGTGGTGGTCCTTTTGTGAGCAGCGAAACACCTCCCTGACCTGACCTATAGAGGAGCAATAACTATCAATTTCCACCATTAATCTCTACAGGTTTGTTTTGTTTTGTTTTCAAATTGATAGAAGGGTACATATGATTAGGTTACAGTGTTCATGTTTGTTAGGAAAAGTTCAAGTTGTATAAAGTCCTTCACCCAGAAGGTGTGCCATGTACCCCCGTGTTGTACCCATTGGGTGGGAGTTTACTGAGACCCTTTCCCTTTTACCCCCATCCCCCATCTTAAATTTAATTTGTGTTTTTCCTCTCATTTGGGTGTGTAGTTGTTCATCTACTAGTTTCATGTTAATATTGAGTACATGAAGGTTGTCTATTTGATTTGTTTGTTGTGTCCTTAGCTGTACATCAGGTCCCATTTATTTATTTTTGATGTTGCTGCAATTGCCAATGGGTCTTCTTCATAAAATCTTTCTCCAGGCCTATGTCATTAGGGTTTTTCCCATATTTTCTTCTAGAATTTTTAATCATTTTGTGTCTTAAATCTTTTATCCATTATGAGTCAATTTTTGTAAGTGGTGAGTGGTGTGGGTCCAGTTTCAGTCTTTTATATGTGACTAACCAGTTCTCCCAGCACACTTTATTAAATTGGGATTTTTCCCCAAAAAAGTGTACACTTTTGTTTGGTTTATCAAAGATCAGATGGTAATGTAGGCTTGTTTCATCTCTAGGTTTTCTATTATGTTCTGTAAATCTATACCATGCTTTTTTGATCACTATAGACTTGTAGTATCAACATGAAGTCTGATAACATGATCCTTCCAGGTTTGTTTTTATTTCTTAGAATTGTGTTGGCTATTCAGGGGTTTTTCTAGTTCCATATGAAACAAAGAACTATTTTTTCAAGTTGTTCAAAATATGATGTTGGTGTTTTAATTGGGATTGTATTAAATCTGTAGATCACTTTGGGTAGTATAGACATTTCAACAACATTGATTCTTCCCAGCCATGAGCATGGAAGGTTCTTAATCAACATCCACATATAAGTAGCCTTCATAGACACCAGCAACAGTCAAGCTGAGAATCAAATCAAAGACACAATTCCCTTCAGAGTAGCATCAAAGAAAATTAAATACCTTAGAATATACCTAACAAAGGATGTGAAGGATCTCTACAGAGAGAAGTATAAAACCATGAGAAAAGAAATTGCAGAATACATTAACAAATGGAAGAACAGCCTTTTGGTTTTAGATCTAACATAAAAGATTATATGTGGCTTACTCTGCAGGGACCACCAGAAGTCAACATCTGAGGATCCTGTCACTAAGAGCAGATTCATCCTGTTTTTTTTGAGAAAATTAGGTCATAGAATATGAGCCATAGATAGAACTCTGCATAAAATCTCCATGCGTTTGCTTATGTCATTTTCTCTGCTTAGATGACTTCCTATCACACTCATTTTTACTTGTCAAAATCCCTCTTATCCTGCAAGACCATCTTATTCATGAAATTGTGCTTCACCCCATCACCAGGGAGGTTCCTCATGGCACTCACTTTGTACCTCTCATCAAACATTCGCTGTACTCTGTATTATAGATTACTTATATTTCTGCCTCTCTCTATAAAACCTGCCTCACATACCTTTACTCTAATTCTCAGGCTGAAGAAGTAGCAGCTACTCAGAGTATGCTCATAGTGGATCAGGAAAACACAAAGAAGGTGAACAAAAGCACAAAAGCATGTATGTTTGCATCCTTTCTGCTTCATGTTCCAGTAGCCACAGCAAGTCACATGGGCAAACACAGCACCATGGGTAGGGAAATATACCCTGCTCATCTGGTACACTGCAAGGTCATATGGAAGAAAATGGTGATTAATAATCCAATCTACCACAGAAGGCAGAAAATAAGCCATCTCTCTTTCATCTATTACTACCATTTACTACCAGGATAAGCACAGAATAAACTCAAGCAATGACTGTTGAACTCAATTGGTTATTCATGGTATAGAGCAATGTAAGGCACATACATAATGCAGTGGTTAAGAACAAGGAAGTGAGTTCAATGTGTTACAAAATCACAGCCACTTTGAAAACAATTTGACCGTTTCTTACAAAGTTTAACGTAGACTTAGCATAAAAACCAGCAATTCCACTCTTAGGAATCTACCCAAAAGAAATGAAAACATATGTCCACAAAAAAAAAAACTGTGCATGACTGTTCATAGCTGACTTATTCATAATAGCCAAGATGTCTACCAACTCATAAATGAATAACTAAAATACCCATATAATGGAATACTATTCAGGAATAAAAAGGAATGAACTGTTAAGGTACACAACAACATAAAGTTACCCCACCATCAGTAAAGAAAACCAGCTGAAAAGACCACATATTGCATGATTCCATCTATATGAAATGTCTAGAACATGTGAATGCACACAGACAGCCAATGCTAGGTACGGTTATTGCCTAGGTGTGCAGACTAGAGATAAGAAATAGGTTTGAGTGCAAACAAGCGCTGTGGAAAGTTTCTAAGACTATATTGGAGTGGTGGTTGCACAGCTTTTAATTTACTAAACGTCACTGAGATGTACATTAAAATGGCTTAATTTTGTTTTTTTATTCATTC
The DNA here is from genome assembly GCF_027406575.1 of Nycticebus coucang. NCBI lineage: Eukaryota > Metazoa > Chordata > Mammalia > Primates > Lorisidae > Nycticebus > Nycticebus coucang. The sequence goes on along the minus strand of NC_069791.1, from coordinate 93,281,981 downwards.
ATTCATTTATTCATACACGTCTATTCATGAATTTACTCAACAAGTAGGTGTTTAATGAATGAGAAATACAGCTTTGTTGTTGTGAGCCCCAATAATTTAGGGTTACTTTTTACTGCTGCTAGACTTATCCTAATCTTACTAAGTAGAATATTATTTTTTTTTTCCTACAAGTGAGTTTTATCCCCAGACTATTGAACTCTCTGGTTTTGACAGCAACATTTTCTTCACATGGTAGCATTTCCTCTTTTTTTTAATTTATTTTTTTATTGTTAAATTATAGTTGTGTACATTGGTGCAATCAAGGGGTACAATGTGCTGGTTTCATATACAATCTGAAATATTCTCATCAAACTGTTCAACATAGCCTTCATGGCATTTTCTTAGTTATTGTATGTAGACATTTGTATTCTGCATTTAGTAGGTTTCGCCTGTACCCATTCTAAGATGCACCGTAGGTGTGGCCCCACCCATTACCCTCCCTCCACTTTAACCTCCCCCCTCCCTTCCCCTCCCATGACGCTTTCCCCATAGTCTTGTGCTATAGTTGGGTTATAGCCTTCATATGAAAGCTAAAAATTAGCTTCATAGTAGGGTTGAGTACATTGGATACTTTTTCTTCCATTCTTGAGATACTTTGCTAAGAAGAATATGTTCCAGCTCCATCCATGTAAACATGAAAGAGGTAAAGTCTCCATCTTTCTTTAAGGCTGCATAATATTCCATGGTATACATGTACCACAATTTGCTAGTCCACTCGTGGGTCGATGGGCACTTGGGCTTCTTCCATGACTTAGCAATTATGAATTGGGCTGCAATAAACATTCTGGTACAGATGTCTTTGTTATATTGTGATTTTGGGTTTTCTGGATATATACCTAGTAAAGAAATTATAGGATCAAATGGCAGGTCTATTTTTAGATCTCTATGTATTCTCCAAACATCCTTCCAGAAGGAACCTATTAGTGTGCATTCCCACTAGCAGTGTAGAAGTGTGCCCTTTTCTCCACATCCAGGCCAACATCTCTGGTTTGGGGATTTTGCTATGTGGGCTACCCTTACTGGGGTTAGGTGATATGTCAAAGTAGTTTTGATTTGCATTTCTCTGATGATTAAGGAAGATGAGCTTTTTTTCATGTGTTTGTAGATTGTGCATCTGTCTTCTTTAGAGAAGTTTCTCTTCAAGTCCTTTGCCCACCCTGAGATAGGATCACTTGTTCTTTTCTTGCTAATATGTTTGAGTTCTCTGTGGATTCTGGTTATTAAACCTTTATCGGAGGTATAACCTGCAAATAGTTTCTCCCATTCTGAGGGCTGTCTTTTTGCTTTGCTTACTATGTTCTTGGCTGTGCAGAAGCTTTTTAGTTTTATCAGGTCCCAGTAGTGTATTTTTGATACTGCTTCAATTGCCTGGGGAGTCCTCCTCATAAAATATTCACCCAGGCCGATTCCTTCAAGAGTTTTCCCTGCACTTTCTTCAAGTATCTTTATAGTTTCATGTCTTAAGCTTAAATCTTTTATCCAGTGAGAGTCTATCTTAGTTAATGGTGAAAGGTGTGGGTCCAGTTTCAATCTTTTACAGATCACCAGCCAGTTCACCCAGCACCATTTGTTAAATAGGGAATCTTTTCCCCACTGAATGTTTTTAATTGGCTTGTCAGAGATCAAATAATGGTAAGTAGCTGGATTCATCTCTTGGTTCTCTATTCTGTTCCAGACATCTACTTCTCTGTTTTTGTGCCAGTACCATGCTGTTTTGATCACTATGGATTTATAGTACAGTCTCAGGTCTGGTAGCGTGATTCCTCCTGCTTTTTTTTTTATTTCTGAGTAATGTTTTGGCTATTCGATGTTTTTTTCTGATTCCAAGTAAAACGAAGTATTATTTTTTCAAGATCTTTAAAATATGACAATGGAGCTTTAATAGGAATTGCATTAAAATTATGTATTGCTTTGGGTAGTATAGACATTTTAACAATGTTGATTCTTCCCAGCCATGTGCATGGTATGTTTTTCCATTTGTTAACATCTTCAGCTATTTCTTTTCTTAAAGTTTCATAGTTCTCTTTATAGAGATCTTTCATATCCTTTGTTAGATAAACTCCCAAATATACACCATGACCAAGTGAGTTTTATCCCAGGGTCTCAAGGCTGGTTCAATATACGTAAATCTATAAATGTAATTCAGCACATAAACAAACTAAAAAATAAAGACCATATGATTCTCTCAATTGATGAAGAAAAAGCTTTTGACAATATCCAGCACCCCTTCATGATCAGAACACTTAGGAAAATTGGTATAGAAGGGACATTTCTTAAACTAATAGAGGCCATCTACAGCAAACCCACAGCCAATATCGTATTGAATGGAGTTAAATTGAAATCATTTCCACTTAGATCAGGAACCAGGCAAGGTTGCCCATTGTCTCCATTGCTCTTTAACATTGTAATGGAAGTTTTAGCCATTGCAATTAGGGAAGAAAAGGCAATCAAGGGTATCCACATAGGGTCAGAAGAGATTAAATTTTCATTCTTCACAGATAACATGATCGTATATCTGGAAAACACTAGGGATTCTACTACAAAACTTTTAGAAGTGATCAAGGAATACAGCAATGTCTCAGGCTACAAAATCAACACCCATAAATCTGTAGCCTTTATATATACCAACAATAGCCAAGCCGAAAAAACAGTCAAGGACTCTATTCCTTTCACAGTAGTGCCAAAGAAAAATGGTTTAATTTTCATAAAATTAAAGAAAATTGTTTTCAAACTCATTTCTACCACTTGCTATCCATGTGGCCTAGAGTAAGTCACATAATGACATAACTTCTGTGAGCTTCAATTCCCCATCTGTAAAATGGAGATGAAACAGAGGGCTGCTGAGGGGTTGGTGAGATCATTCATACTGTCCCCCCAGTGCTAGGCCAGACAGGTGTCTGAGAGCTCTTATGAACTCTCCAATACTCTGTGCTTTCAGGGAAATCATTCCCATCCAAGTCCATACCAAGCCTAATGTCCAACTCCTGTTTTTTGTTTTTTGTTTTTTGTTTCTTTTTTGTAGAGACAGAGTCTCACTTTATGGCCCTCGGTAGAGTGCCATGGCGTCACACAGCTCACAGCAACCTCCAACTCCTGGGCTTAAGCGATTCTCTTGCCTCAGCCTCCCGAGTAGCTGGGACTACAGGCGCCTGCCACAACACCCGGCTATTTTTTGGTTGCAGTTTTGGCCAGGGTCAGGTTTGAACCCGCCACCCTCGGTATATGGGGCCAGCGCCTTACCGACTGAGCCACAGGCGCCACCCCCAACTCCTGTTTTGATTTGAGTTACTAGTTCCATATCCTTTAGGAATATGTCAATCTCTGCCATGTTCCCAAATCCAAGGTGTAAGAATTACTCATAATATTTCTAGGCCAGAAGAAGAGTAGGTCAATTTCACCCAACCATAGCTCAAGAAATTGAAGTATTTCCAGAACTCTGTACTGAGATAGAAGAATCCCTGACCAAACACATACAATCTCTCAACACTTTGTATTTTATCATTTTTTAAAATGGGGGGGAAAAATCCTTAGCTTAGCAAGTCTGGGCTGCCTAGAGCTGACAAATTTCCTGCAACTTTAAGAAAGTTGCAGGAAACATCACAGCATTTGCAATGAACCTTTGGGGAACAAGTGCCTAGTGAGAGTGTGATTCACTTTGATGAGAGCTTCCTGATGAGGGCTCAGTCAGCTAGTGGGTTGGTGGATTAATGAGTTCACAGAAGACCCAATAAAAGTCATAAATAAACAGGCAGGTGGGTGTTAGCCCACTGCACCATGTCAGGAAGTCCCAGATAACAGCACACAAGGCCAATAATTCTGATGTGGCTCAAGGGTTATCAGCCACACAGTGAAAGGTACAGACACCATACGCCAGGGATTCTTGTTGTCCAGTGGAAATGGGTTATGCCTACAGACTATGGAAGTCATTTCTTAGAGTCCTCAAGCCTGGGATCTGCATCCAGTGCCAGGTCAGGAAAGCCTGTTTTCTCTAATAAAATAAATCCTGGTACCTCCAAGGTTGACCCTGGATAAGGAGTCTTCTGGGAGTACACAGTTGGATACTTCACCTTCCAAACTGCCTGCCTCTCCACCATTCAGTCCCTGCTTGGAACTGAATGCCTTAAAGTCTTCTAAAACAACATGAAATAGCTTCAGAATAGGCCTCATGTTGTACTTTCATTCACTTATCTAATAATACTACTATTATTACCAATATGAAGAAAGTTGATTCTGAAATCATTTCCTCTCCTAAAATGATAACAAACTTCAAGGCATTTCATAACGGTGAGGGTTAAATGAGATAGAGGTGTTTTTTTCTTAATTTAGCCTGTGCCAGGCACAAAGTTATGCTCCATAAACTATAGCTATATAATTTCTTGCTATTGAAACCTTTCTTATAAAGGGAGTTTCATGAGCCAGGCATGGTGGTTCACGCCTGTAATCCTAGCACTCTGGGAGGCCGAGGCAGATGGGATGCTTGAGCTCAGGAGTTCAAAACCAGCCTGAGTGAGAGTGAAACCCTGTCTCTTAAAAAAAGAAAAAAAGGGGTGGCGTCTGTGGCTCAAGGAGTAGGGCGCCAGTCCCATATGCCAGAGGTGGCAGGTTCAAACCCAGCCCCGGCCAAAAACCACAAAAAAAAAGAAAAAAAGGATTTTCAGGAGAGAAATTATCATGAAATGTTATTTCTATTGTAAACACTAGTGTTTATTATAATAAAATAAATAGTAATAATAGTTACTTTTTGGGGGGTTTTTATTGCCCTTGGTAGAGTGCTGTGGCGTCACAGCTCACAGCAACCTCCAACTCATGGGCTTAGGTGATTTTCTTGCCTCAGCCTCCCGAGTAGCTGGGACTACAGGTGCCCACCACAATGCCCAGCTATTTTTTCATTGCAGTTTGGCCAGGGCTGTGTTCAAACCTGCCACCTCAGTATATGGGGCCGGCACCCTACCCACTGAGCCACAGGCACCACCCTAGTTACTGTTATTAAACCTGTTTTGCACCACACACCAGGTGCTCTGGGCCTTTCTCTGATTTGGAGACTGTAAATGCTAAATATATATAGAGAGAGAGCCAGATAGTATACCATATGCTAAGATGGTCAGGAAAATCGGCTCTGATATAATGACATTTGAGCAGAGTCCTGAATGAAGTGAGGAAGTGGGCCATGTGAATGTCTTGGGGAAAAGACTTTCCAGTTTAAGGGAACAATATGTGCAAAAGCCCTGAGGCAGGATCTAACATGGTATATCTGAGAGCTGAACAGTTACCAGGAATAGAATGAGCAGAATAGGTCGGGGGAGTAATGCTGGCTAAAGACAGGTGTCAGGAACCAGATCCTCCCAGGCCATAGTGAAGAGTTTGGATTTTATCCAGAATGTCTTAGAAAAGCCAGTGGAATGTTTTCAGCCAAGAAACATGGCCAAATTTACCCTTTTAGAGATCACTTTGGCTACCATGCAAAGAGAGGATTACAGGGGAGTGAGGGAGGAAGCAGGGGACAGTTAAGAGGCACTAGGCAGATGACAGAGGGGCCTGGACTAAGGAGGTGGTGGGAGTCAGAGAAGAGGCGATGGATCCAGGCCATGCTTTGGAGGTAGGACCAGAAGAAGCAGTCCGAGCATTGCGTGTGACTAGTGTGAGGGATGGGACAGCAGGAAGGAAGAACAGTGGTGATCCCTGGCTCTTTGGTGGGAACACTGAAGGGAGCATAGCCGCATTAACTGGGCAGCAGAGACAAGGAGAAATATTTGGAGAATGGTAAAATGTAAAATTTTAAGAGTCAGGGTCCCACCTTAAACCTTACCAGTCACTTATACTTCTGTATGAATAATACTATCTTCTATTAATCATGGTTTTTCAGTTTACAAGAGTCTTTCATCTCTGCTATATTATATTAATATATGGTGTATTACATAGTATATAGTATGTGATATATTATAATGTAAGGCATGTACATAATATATTATATATTATAGTATATGATATGTTATATATCATATATATTATGATACAGATGATAGTATATGATATATTATGATATAGATTACATATGATTATTATATAGAATATGATATATTATGGTATATAATATGTATAATATATTTCTCCTCATTTTTGGTATATAATATGTATAATATATTTCTCCTCATTTTAAATAATATATATATTAATTATATATTATTGCATAGTATATAGTATATGATACATGATATATAGTATATGGTATATCATATAATATAATTATTATATTATGTTATACATTACATAGTATATAGAATACCATATATATGATATATTATTATATATTATATCGGTATATGATATAATTATAGCACAGATGAAAGTTGCTTGTATATATAACATATATTACATTGTATACTATTAACATGTTACATATAGTTTATATAGAATCTACATTGCTTTCTGTGTTATATGATATATATTACATATACTACAGAATACTTCTTATATATACTAAATATGTTATATACTATAAAAGATGAGCAGTGTACACTATCAGTATGTTATATAGTATATATGGTAGAGCATATATCATATGTACTATACAATGTTTATATCCTACAGTGTATATTATATATGCCATAAAATGCCTCATGCCCAATATATTATAGCATATTCAATACATATAATATCTCACGCATACCATAAAGTCTATATGTACAGTATAATATGCTCTGTGTAATTTGGTATTGATGAACTTTCTTGTATACTAGCATTTATTATATAGTACATATAAAATATATCTAATATAAAATAGCATATATTACATGCTATAGTATACATATAGTATATGATATACAAGATATTATTTATTATCTCTTTGGGCCTTAAAACTCCCCCAGCCTTCCCTGTAGTCCCCCTCCCACACCAAATCAAGAGAAAACAAGAATCTCAGAGAGGAAATTAACTTCTCCAAGGTCCCAGAGGTGGTAGAACAAGGAGCTGAAGGCTCCTTGGCCTACAAAACTCAGCTTCCCCTACACTGTTGTATGAGCTTTAGACCCTTTTGATGGAAAGTTTTGATGGTAAGAAATTTGTGCCCCTCCCAGCTCTGTGAAAAACAAAACAAATTTGTGATCCTTTTTATAAAACATAAATATGCTCCAAATACCATGTTAAGAATTTCTAAATTGTATCTAATTTAATCCTCTCCACCAAAACCACCTCACAGTATATATATTCTCATGGTCACCTTTCCACAAATAAAGAAATTGAACTTTGATAGGTCAGGGACTTTGCCCGAGGTCACAAGATTGGTGAGAAAAGCACCTACGCTCTTAATCCACCAGAAGGAAGTTATCTGGACATCGGAAGCCGAAATGCCAATTACATCAGCTAAGCTACTGAAATCCAGGTGTATGGAAAGAAATGACAATTTTCCTATGACATTCCCTTCTGAACTGTCTTACTCGTAGTGAAGGAGATATCCAATTTGGGCTCCAGTGCATTGATTATAGTACACAGAAGAAGTTAAACCTTCTTCTTGGGAGGAAAAAAAAATAAAATTATTAAAAATGAGCCTGAAAAGAAATAAGTAGCAGCCCACAGACAGCAAAAATGGAGTTGAAGCCTTCAGAGATGGAAATTATATAAATAGCAGCCTAGATTCCAAAAATGTAGATTGTTCCCCTCCAGGTTCTTGAAAAGCTCCCGATGCTTTTCAAGGAAGGAAAATACCCTGAAGTAGACATTGGTTAGTTATTTTTTTCCTATAGCCTATACAAATTCACCCTCCTATGCTGCACATTTCTCTTATCTTCTCCTATTCTTCATCACAAGAGTTGCCTGGAGCCCACATTTCTTCATTTTACATCTCTCAAAATTGCACAAAGAGTTTTCTAACATTGCCCGGTGCCTTTGGTCTATTGAAATGGTGTATGTGCTGAAGTACCAGCTTGCACAGGGAAGGACAGGAAAAAGTGGGGAAGAAAAAGGGAGCAAGAACCTGAGTCTTGTGCACAGAGACCAGGAAAACAAGCGTTTTCTCAGATGAGTTAATAGAGTGTGAGTTATGTGAAACTTAGTAAATGTAGAATATAAATGCCTTAACACGATAACTAAGAAAATGCCAGGAAGGCTATGTTAACCAGTGTGATGAAAATATGTCGAAAGATGGCAGCCGAGTAACAGTTTCCCTGCAACTGAGAACAGCGAGTCTGGGGAGACAAGACTCCAGGCATCTCTGGCCAGTGGGATCTGCCTATAATCATCCCTTTGAGGATACAGGGAGCCAGCAAGGGACTTCTGGACCCCAAGAGGAGGACAAAAACAGTGAAAAACTGGCAAGTGGTTGCGTGAGTTCGATTGACCTAATCACGCCGGCAACCATAAGTACAAGCAGCAGTGAGACTGCAAACTGGAAAGGCCTTACCTGTGAACTGTTTCGGTGTTCTTGGACTTGGCACTCAGTTGAACTGCCTTGGGGAGAGCTTGAGCAGGAGTGTGGAGAACTTTTGGCATTATCTGGGGACCCAGACTGAGCCACTGAGCTGGGCACAGGAAGCCATTGTGAAAGAACTGCCCCGGCAAGCTCCGCCCTCGAGGTCTCAGAGCAAGGATTGGGCGGGTCAACCTACTGACTGAGCAGCCTAAAGGCGGGGACTGAGCTGCCTTACAGCCTTAATCCTCAGGGGCAGAGTGAGACAGTTTTGGCACACTGAAGCCTTGGGCTGTTGCCCAGGGTAGAGTGCCGTGACATCACAGCTCATAGCAACCTCAAACTCCTGGGCTTGGCACCGCCCAGACCTCCATAAGAGCTGTGCAGCAACCCCCAACCGGTGACCCGCACCCACCGGGCCTCTGCATTCCCTGACCAGGAACTGCGGGAGCCACACAACCCTGCATCCTCCCTCCTGTGTCCTCCCAGCTTCCACACTAGCCCGCTCATCTGGACAGGGACTCTGGTAGCTGTGTGCCCTTTGGAGCCCTCCCTGCCTCTGCGCAGAGCTCTTCTCCTGGCCAGAGACTGCTGGAGCCTTGGGCTCTCTGTGTCAAAGTCAATGGGCACCAGACACTCCCAGAACTGTGCGCACCACCCCCAGCCCTGTTGCTGGATCTGGGTGTGTCACAAACCGGAGCTGCTTCCACAACCAGAACTCCCCAGCTAGAGCAGCCCCAGAGGAACTACACAGGGTCACTCCCTACAAAGATCCAACAACAATAGAGTGATCCCGCTGGGGTCTAATCTTGAAGAGACACCTCCCAAACGCTGGGGACAGACAGAGGCAACGGTGAAAAACAATCATGAGGTGAAATCAACAGAAAAACTCTGGCAATATGAATAATCAGAGTAGATCAACTCCCCCAAGGATCAATGGGGCAGAAACAGCAGAAGACCCCATGCACAAATAGCTGAGATGTCAGAAATTGAATTCAGGATCTGGATAGCAAATAAGATCAAATTAGAATTCCAAAAGTTATCTCAAGAATTCAACGGATACAAAGACCAAACAACCAACGATTTTGACACATTGAAACCAAGAAGTTGCATCCCTCAAAGATCTGAGAAACACAGTAGAATCCCTCAGTAACAGAATGGAGCAAGTAGAAGAAAGGATTTCTGACATTGAAGACAAAGCTTTCGAATGCTCCCAAACCCTCAAAGAAGAAGAGAAATGGAGAGCAAAAACAGACCACTCTCTCAGAGAGCTCTTGGATAATTTGAAGAAAACCCAATATTCGTCTTATAGGGATCCCTGAAAGTGACGAAGTGGCTTCACAAGGCATAGAGTCTCTTCTCCATGAGATTATGAAGGAGAACTTTCCAGACATGCCAAGAGATTCCGAAATTCAGCTAGCAGACAGTTTCAGAACTCCAGCACGACTCAACCCAAATAAGACATCCCCCAGACACATCATAATCAATTTCATTAAAGTTAATATGAAGGAGAAAATTCTGAAAGCTGCCAGACGAAAGAAAACCATTACCTGCAAAGGGAAGACTATCAGAATAACTGCAGATCTCTCTGCTGAAACCTTTCAAGCTAGAAGAGGATGGTCATCGACTTTTAATCTCCTAAAACAAAATAACTTTCAACCCAGGATCCTGTACCCAGCTAAACTTAGCTTCATTTATGACGGAGAAATTAAATACTTCAACGACATTCACATGTTGAAGAAATTTGCCACAACTAAACCAGCTCTCCAGGACATTCTTAGACCTATCCTCCATAAAGACCAGTGTAATTCTCCACCACAAAAGTAAACCCACCCAAAAAATTTTTGATCGAATTCCAATTTCCACAGTCGCAAAAGGATTAAAAATGTCCACCGGTCTCTCGAAAGGCTTATCAATACTCTCAATTAATGTGAATGGTTTAAATTGTCCTCTAAAGAGGCATCGGTTGGCAGACTGGATACAAAAGCTCAAGCCAGATATCTGCTGCATCCAAGAATCGCATCTTACATTAAAAGACAGATATAGACTCAAGGTGAAGGGATGGTCATCTATACTCCAGGCAAATGGAAAGCAGAAAAAAGCAGGTGTTGCAATCCTGTTCGCAGACGCAATAGGCTTTAAACCAACCAAAATAATTAAGGATAAGGATGGACACTTCGTATTTGTTAAAGGTAATACTCAATATGATGAGATCTCAATTATTAATATTTATGCACCCAACCACAACGCACCTCAATTTATAAGAGAAACTCTAACAGACATGAGCAACTCGATTTCCTCCACTTCCATAGTAGTTGAAGATTTTAACACCCCTTTAGCAGTCCTGGATACATCCTCCAAAAAGAAACTAAGCAAAGAAATTTTAGATTTAAACTCAACCATTCAACATCTGGACTTAACAGACATCTACAGAACATTTCATCCCAACAAAACTGAATACACATTCTTCTCATCAGCCCGTGGAACATACTCCAAAATCGACCACATCCTAGGCCACAAATCTAACCTCAGCAAATTTAAAAAAATAGAAATTATTCCTGGCATCTTCTCAGACTATCATGGAATAAAAGTTGAACTAAATAACAACAGGAACCTGAATACCCATACAAAAACATGGAAGCTAAACAACCTTATGCTGAAGGATACATGGGTGATAGACAAGATTAAGAAGGAAATCACCATATTTTTGGAACAAAACAACAATCAAGACACGAATTACCAGAACCTCTGTGATACTGCAAAGGCAGTCCTAAGAGGGAAATTTATAGCACTGCAAGCCTTCCTCAAGAAAACGGAAAGAGAGGAAGTCAATAACTTAATGGAACATCTCAAGCAACTGCAGAAAGAAGAACACTTCAACCCCAAACGCAGCAGAAGAAAAGAAATAACCAAAATCAGAGCAGAATTAAATGAAATTGAAAACAAAAGAATTATACAACAGATCAATAAATCCAAAAGCTGGTTTTTTGAAAAGATCAATAAAATAGATAAACCTTTGGCCAACCTAACCAGGAAAAAAAGAGTAAAATCTCTAATTTCATCAATCAGAAATGGTTACGATGAAATAACAGACCCCTCAGAAATTCAAAAAATCCTTAACGAATACTACAAGAAACTCTACTCTCACAAATATGAAAATCGGAAAGCCAATTTATTCTTTCTAATACCAAAGAAAATCGGTATTAAAAAAAAAAAAGAAAGAAAATTGGTATACAAGGGACATTTCTTAAACTAACAGAGGCCATCTACAGCAAACCCATAGCCAACATCGTATTGAATGGAGTTAAATTGAAAGTTAATTTCGAAAGAAATCGACCAATACCTGGAAGCACGCCACCTACCAAGACTTAGCCAGAACGAAGTGGAAATGTTGAACAGGCCTATATCAAGTTCTGAAATAGCCATCAACTATACAAAATCTCCCTAAAAAGAAAAGCCCAGGATGGCTTTATGTCAGAATTCTACCAAACATTTAAAGAAGAACTAGTACCTATACTACTAAACCTCTTCCAAAATATAGAAAAAGAAGGAATATTACCCAGCACATTCTACGAAGCAAACATCACCTTGATCCCCAAACCAGGGAAAGACCCAACAAGAAAAGAAAATTATAGACCAATATCACTAATGAATATAGATGCTAAAATACTCAATAAGATCCTAACAAAAATAACACATCAAAAAAATTATACACCATGACCAAGTCGGATTTATCCCAGGGTCTCAAGGCTGGTTCAATATACATAAATCTATAAATGTAATTCAACACATAAACAAACTTAAAAATAAAGACCATATGATTCTTTCAATTGATGCAGAAAAAGCTTTTGATAATATCCAGCATCCCTTCATGATCAGAGCACTTAAGAAAATTGGTATTAAAAAAAAAAAGAAAGAAAATTGGTATAGAAGGGACATTTCTTAAACAAATAGAGGCCATCTACAGCAAACCCACAGCCAATATCGTATTGAATGGAGTTAAATTGAAATCATTTCCACTTAGATCAGGAACCAGGCAAGGTTGCCCATTGTCTCCATTGCTCTTTAACATTGTAATGGAAATTTTAGCCATTGCAATTAGGGAAGCAAAGGCGATCAAAGGTATCCACATAGGGTCAGAAGAGATCAAATGTTCACTCTTTGCAGATGATATGATCGTATATCTGGAAAACACTAGGGATTCTACTACAAAACTTTTAGAAGTGATCAAGGAATACAGCAATGTCTCAGGCTACAAAATCAACACCCATAAATCTGTAGCCTTTATATATATCAACAATAACCAAGCCAAACAAACAGTCAAGGACTCTATTCCTTTCACAGTAATGCCAAAGAAGATGAAATATTTGGGAGTATACCTAACAAAGGACGTGAAAGATCTCTACAAAGAGAACTATGAAACTCTAAGAAAAGAAATAGCCAAAGATGTTAACAGATGGAAAAACATATCATGCTCATGGCTGGGAAGAATCAACATTGTTAAAATGTCCATACTGCCCAAAGCAATATATAATTTTAATGCAATTCCTATTAAAGCTCCATTGTCATACTTTAAAGATCTTGAAAAAATAATACTTTGTTTTATATGGAATCAGAAAAAACCTCTAATAGCCAAAACATTACTGAGCAATAAAAACAAAGCAGGAGGAATCACGCTACCAGACCTGAGACTGTACTATAAATCCATAGTGATCAAAACAGCATGGTACTGGCACAAAGACAGAGAAGTAGATGTCTGGAACACAATAGAGAACCAAAAGTTGAATCCAGCTACTTACCATTATTTGATCTTTGACAAGCCAATTAAAAACATTCAGTGGGGAAAAGATTCCCTATTTAACAAATGGTGCTGGGTAAACTGGCTGGCAACCTGTAGAAGATTGAAACTAGACCCACACCTTTCACCATTAACTAAGATAGACTCTCACTGGATAAAAGATTTAAGCTTAAGACATGAAACTATAAAAATACTTGAAGAAAGTGCAGGGAAAACTCTTGAAGGAATCGGCCTGGGTGAATATTTTATGAGGAGGACTCCCCAGGCAATTGAAGCAGTATCAAAAATACACTACTGGGACTTGATCAAACTAAAAACCTTCTGCACAGCCAAGAACATAGTGAGTAAAGCAAGCAGACAGCCCTCAGAATGGGAGAAACTATTTGCAGGTTATACCTCCGATAAAGGTTTAATAACCAGAATCCACAGAGAACTCAAATTTATTAGCAAGAAAAGAACACGTGACCCCATTTCAGGGTGGGCAAGGGACTTAAAGAGAAACTTCTCTAAAGAAGACCTACGCAAAATCTACAAACACATGAAAAAAAGCTCATCATCCTTAATCATCAGAGAAATGCAAATCAAAACTACTCTGAGATATCACCTAACCCCAGTAAGGGTAGCCCACATAACAAAATCCCCAAACCAGAAATGTTGGCGTGGATGTGGAGGAAAGGGCAAACTTCTACACTGCTGGTGGGAATGCCCACTAATACGTTCCTTCTGGAAGGATGTTTGGAGAATACTTAGAGACCTAAAAATAGACCTGCCATTCGATCCTATAATTCCTTTACTAGGTTTATACCCAGAAGACCAAAAGTCACAATATAACAAAGACATCCGTACCAGAATGTTTATTGCAGCCCAATTCATAATTGCTAAGTCATGGAAGAAGCCCAAGTGCCCATCGACCCACGAATGGACTAGCAAATTGTGGTACATGTATACCATGGACTATTATGCAGCCTTAAAGAAAGATGGAGACTTTACCTCTTTCATGTTTACATGGATGGAGCTGGAACATATTCTTCTTAGCAAAGTATCTCAGGAATGGAAGAAAAAGTATCCAATGTACTCAGCCCTACTATGAAGCTAAATTATAGCTTTCACATGAAGATTATAACCCAACTATAGCACAAGACTATGGGGAAAGGGCCAAGGAAGGGGAAGGGAGGGGGGAGGTTTTGGTGGAGGGAGGGTAATGGGTGGGGCCACATCTATGGTGCATCTTAGAATGGGTACAGGCAATTGCACCAATGTACACAGCTATGATTTAACAATAAAAAAAAGAAAATATTTCAAATGGTCTATAAAACCAGTGTATGGTGCCCCGTGATCACATTAATGTACACAGCTATGATATAATTTAAAAAGAAATAGCGTGTGAGTTGCACCAGGTTTAGAGATGGTACAATGCTTCTTTCTAGATGAACATAGTCTCTTGGAATCAGCTCCAACCCTCCTCCATCAACTATGTGAAGTGAGTCACCAGCTCTTAGGGGAGCCAATCCTTAGTAAGTCCCTACTGTGTATCAAACACAACACTTGAGCACCTATTGTATGCTAAGCAAATATTTCCCGAATCTTCACAGTAGCCCTGAGAGAGGGATAGTATTATTTCCTTTTACAGATAAAAGTAACAGGAGATAACAAACATCACTGTAGCAGGGTTTTGTCTGCCTTATTAGCCCACATCATCAGCACCCAGTAGATGCTCAATAAATATTTGGTAAATGCATAAATGAGAAAACTAAGACTCATAGAAATATGATATATAGCGTTCATGAAGAACAAGACTTTGGAGTAGGAGTGAACTGGGTTTGCACCCCAGCTTTGCTAATTACTAGCCAAGCAATCTCTAAATTTCATCCACAAAATAGATTTAATGATGATACCTACCTCCTGGAATGAAGAAGTGCTAGCAAAAATACTTGGTAAGCAAGCCTTCCGTAGATGGTAGTTATTTTTATTATAGCATCAGGACATGGTCAAGTCTACATTTGAATTAACTTAATCTTTGATGGTGATGATGGGAAAGGAGGAGGTAAGGAAAAAGAAAGAGATCAGAACGACCTCAAGAGGAAGTATCCATGGGGGGGAAAGAGCCTGACTTGAAAGCACGTGGGAGATTTGTGTGTAGATTAAAACATTCCATTGGGTGCCAAATATATCTTATTGAATTGTGTCCGTCTCCATAAGGGCTCGAAATTCTAGGGACCCGAATTCAGGCTTTTCCCTTCCCTACACCAGCTAGGTGGAGTTACATGTGACATTCTTCCCTCCACTATCCATTTTGGGAAAGCCTTTTCAAGTTTTGCCTTTAGTCCTTTAAGGACATTCAACACAGATCCCATCCAAAATGTCTGGATTGAATGTTTCTCCTGGTTTTGAAGTAAGAAGAAAGAGATGGAAGCAGGAGTCCCTGCAGAATAAATGGCTTCTCCAGCATTATAAAAGAATTTGACATGGGAGAAGCCAAAAAATTGTCGCTTAATTAGTCAACCAAAAAATATTGAGTATCTGCTATGTTTCAGGCTCTGTGCTAAGTGCTGGGGAAGCCATGGAGAGCAAGAGCTATGATTCCAGCTCTCCGGGATGGAACAGCAGACGCCAACAACCTGCGCTTCCCACACATCAACCTGGCAAAGACGAAACGTCTGACAAAACCAAATGTTGGAGAAACAGGAATTTTCGTGTACTGCTGGTAAGAGTGTAAATTGGTACAACAGCTCTGCAGAGCAATTTGGTGAAATTGAGTCAAGGTGAAGATGTGTAGCTCCTACAGCCCAGCAATTCCACTCCGAGGTACATGCCCTCGACCTGGAGAAGCTCCATCAGTTTGCACAAGGAGAAATGTACAGCCGGATTTATTGCAGCACTGCGTGTAATAGCAGAAAAATAGAAAAACTTAAATGTCCATCTACAAGAGAATAGATAAATGTATCACGGCAGGGTCGTCCAGCGGTAATGCTAACATAAGAAATTAATCCTAATAATAGTGCAAATGCAACTTGCATCAACGTTAATGAACTGCAAAATCATACTAAGTTTCGAAAAAAAGCAAGTCTTACCAAGAAACTATAGTTGGCTTATAGGTAAGATTTTATGATTTTTTTTGTTTGTTTTTTTTATTTATTTTTTTTTTTTATTGTTGGGGATTCATTGAGGGTACAATAAGCCAGTTACACTGATTGCAATTGTTAGGTAAAGTCCCTCTAAGATTTCATGTTTAATAGAAGAAAAAAAACTGACTATTGCAAAACTGACTTAGATGTAAGGGCAATAAAGAGCAAAATGTTCAGTACAACTCTGAAAAAGAAAAAAAGCAAGTCACGAAAACAACGTCTGAAAAAAAGCAAGTCATGAAAACGTCTACAACCAGATTCTACTTAGAGTTTTAAAATGTGCAACACATGACTATGTGTTACAATGGATAATAAATATTTGATGAAAGTGTAAAATAGGCATGAAATAAAAAACATAACTACAGGGTAGCGGTGCCCACTGGAAACGGAGGGGTGAGGAAGGGGTGTGAGATTAAAAGCATCCACACGGGTTAGATTGTATTTGTTCTGTTACATTTCTTAAATTGAGTGATGGGTAATTGGTTGTTCACTTTCTCAGTCTTTACGGTTATTTTGCGTGCCTAAAATAGTTTATAATAAAATTATTTTAAATAAGCCATTTCAAGTAATTTGTTAATAATTATAAATGTAAAAAGCACTGCAAAGAAGAACTAGAGGGTGTCACAAGAGGAGATCAGATGAACTGTTTTTCCTTCATTTCAACCCCATTTTTAATCTCTTTTGGGGGGAGGGACAGAGTCTCACTCTATTACCCAGGCTACAGTGCCATGGCTTCACCCTAGCCCACAGCAACTTCAAACTCCTGGGTTCAAACAATCCTCCTGCCTCAGCCTATGGCATGGCTGGGACTACAGGCATCTGCCACCACACTCCACTAATTTTTCTACTTTTAGTACAGATGGGGTCTTGTTTTTCCTCAGGCTGGTCTTGAACTCCTGAGCTCATTGAATCTTCCTAGAGTTCTAGGATTACAGGAGAGCGCCACCACACCCGGCCTTAATCTGACTTCCTAAAATGTTACTGTTAACCTCAAATCGTCATAAATATTATGGTATTTTTGCTTTTTGC
This sequence comes from Nycticebus coucang, assembly GCF_027406575.1. Classification (NCBI taxonomy): domain Eukaryota; kingdom Metazoa; phylum Chordata; class Mammalia; order Primates; family Lorisidae; genus Nycticebus; species Nycticebus coucang. The sequence continues at coordinate 93,264,589 of NC_069791.1, read as the reverse complement.
TCTTTTTCTTTTTTTTTTGAGACAGAGTCTCACTGTGTCTCCCTCACAGCAACCTCAAATTCTTGGGCTTAAGCAATTCTCTTGCCTCAGCCTCCAAGTAGCTGGGACTACAGGTGCTCAGCACAACCCCTGGCTATTTTTTGGTTGCGGTTGCCATCGTCTAGGTTCAAACCTGCCAGCCTCAGTGTATATGGCTGGCACTGTAACCACAGCCCTACCGGCACCAAGCCCCACATTTTTTAATTTTTCTGCCAAGAAAATGTACCACTTGTATTTCAAAATATCTAATTGATAATTTTGAATGAGGCAGCCAACATCACCTTACAAAAGTTTGTGTGAGCTATCCCAATATGTTTAACATATTTATAAGTATAGGTATGTCTGTATGTCTAATATATGTTTAGAAGTATAAGTGTGGAAGTGGGGGATTATGGAAGGATTTACATAAAGAAGTCAACATTCATTATTTCCAGGTGGTGAAAGTACTGGAAAAGTGTTATTTGCTTCTCATATAATAACACCCATTATCTTCATCAGCACATTTCTCCTTCTCCTCTTCCTTCAGGAGCAGATCCCTCCTTTTTGTGGGAAATCTATTTCCAGTGGAACGCTCCTTGAGTCCACCTCCCCTGGCCAAAGGTTTACTAATCTGACCAATCAGAGCACCTCATTTCAGGGATTGGCTCAAGGAGGCACATGTGATCTACATCCAACCAATCAAGTCTCGCCCTGAGACCTTTCTGCCTAAGAACCAAGAAAAGACTTTTCCTTTCTACCAGCAGTTGTTTAGTTGAAGAATTAGACTAGACTAGATAGTGTCTCCCTTTTTCCCCCAACTGGAAAAGGCCTGTTGAACAAATGAGCTGAGAAAGCAATCAAGATAGCATTCAGCCATGCCTGATCCTCCCTGGAACATCCTTGTTATGGGACCAAGGTACTCTCCTGAATCACCTAAAACCAGTTTGCAATTGATTTCTGACACTTTCAGCTGAGTCCTGACTTTATATTTTTCTTTCTTTTAGCTCAACCATAGGAGGTCTGACTTTTACATGTCCATTTTGTTCCCCTCCAATTTCTACATTTTCCACAATAAGCATGCATCACATGTAGAGCATGGCTCAGATTTAAAAAAAAAAAAAAAAAGCCTGGATGCAGTGGCTCACACCCATTATCCTAGCACTCTGGGAGGCCTAGGTGGGAAGATCCCGTGAGCTCTGGAGTTCAACATCAGCCTGAGAAAGAGCAAGATTCAATCTCTACTAAAAATAGACAAATTTGCAGGGCATGGGGGCAGGTGCCTATAGTCCCAAGACTTCGAGGCTGAGACAAAAGGATCAATTGCTTGAACCCAGGAGTTTGAGGTTGCTGTGAGCTAGGCTGACGCCATGGCACTGTAGCCTGGGCAACAGAAAGAGACTCTTATCTCCAATAAAAAAAAAAGAAGAAGCCATAAAGAGCATGGTAGATCAGTGTTTGTTCTGCAGAGGATGGCTCCCTGACACTTTTCATCTGAGGTGTGGGCTGAGCCTGCCTGGCTAGAGGGAGGCCATTGGTTGCCTCTGGCTCCTCTGAGGACTCCAGGCCTGACTCACTATTTCCGGACTGAAGACTTTACTCCCCCAAATCAAGAACACTGCCAAATCCACCTTTTCCACCACCCCCTCCCCATTGGTCCCTGCTTTACAGTGACAATTAGTACAGAGCTGAGTGCCTTTTTCCCCCTAGGAGGAAAATTCTTTAAGGGCATGAAGTGGAACAGAGCGTGGGTGGCCTTAATAAGAAGGTGAGGAAGCTTATGTAAGTGACATTATTATATATGATTATATCACCAGGGTAAAAGAAACTCATTCCTGTCTGAGTGCTATATTGATCATTAAGTTTTAGGTTTACGTGAAATAAAACAACAAAGAAAAGCCAGGAGGGTTTCATATGGTTCTAGCATAAAGAAAAGACAAATAGTCAAGGTGATAAATATCCCAAGTACAGTGATTTGCTCTTTACAAATTATGTGAATGTATTAAATTATATCATATCCCTTGAAACTATGTACATCTATGATGCACCAACTTAAAAAAAATTTTTAATAAATAAATATTTTTAAAAAGAAAAGCCAAAAAGGCCTTCAGCAACCCAAATTTCTTCTCTCTTCCTCTATCATCTCTAGAACAATATCAAAGTCATTCAGCCTTCCTACGTTCCAGGCACTGTTCTAAGTTCCTTCTGCATATTAAATCCTCATACCGACTCCATGAGAGGAGTATCATTATCCCCATTTTACAGATGGTGCAACTGAATTATGGAAACATTTCATAACTTGCCCAAGACCAGATAGCTGATAAGTGAAGGAGCCAAGATCCCAGTGCAGGTCAATTCCTCACATCCACTTTCAAAGCCCTCCAGAAAAGCTGACCCCAAAACTGTCTACAAAAACAAAACTCAACCAGTCAGATCTCTCCTTTTGGTCAAATACACCCTAACTGTATCAATGAGGGGGGAAATCAACCCAATTATTTTTGTTTTGCTTTGTCTTGTCTTAATTAAATTGGCTTTCTGGCTTGCTCAAATCTAGACCGTCAGGAATTACTATAGATATTGTGCATGGAAGGTGAGGGGTTTCAAATTGGGTTTGCTTTGGCTGGATCACTTTTGCCTTTTTCAAAACATTTTAGGCAGGGCATGTGCTGTTTACCATAGTCCCCACCCCTCCCTAATGCCTTCCATTTTGGCCCACTTTGCTCATTTACAGAGAGTCTGAATTAGCAGCCTCTGATATATGGAATGGTTGGTAACAAAAAAAAACAAGAGAACTCTCTTGCTGTCTTCAAAAGAGTATTTAGGTAATCATAACAGTTAAATGTGTTGAGTGCTTATTCTATGCCAGATCTTGTACAAACTGCTTTACTTGTCTCATTTGATGATAATAGTACCAGTGCTGTGAGAGGTTAAGTCTTACAGCAGCCACGGGAGTGCACCCGCAGACCTCCTGCCCTAAGGAGCACAACCGAGCAAGTGCCCCAACTAGATTAAAAATCCATCACACCCCATCAAGAAAGGAGCGCATCAGGGAAACTAAGGCAGCTCATTCCTAGAAAGCACAGGGCCCCTCAGAAAGCTGACTTTGACCCAGCTCGCCTGAGTTTTGTTCTCTCCTCTTCAGACATCATGTCCTTCACTACTCGTTCCACCACTTTCTCCAGCAATTACCGGTCCCTGGGCTCAGTCCAGGAGCCCAGCTACAGTGTCCGGCCCGCCAGCAGCGCAGCCAGCATCTATGCAGGCGCCGGGGGCTCGGGCTCCCGGATCTCCGTGTCCCGCTCCACCAGCTTCCGGGACGGCTGGGGGTCCGGGGGCCTGGCCACGGGGATGGCTGGGGGTCTAGCAGGAATAGGGGGCATCCAGACCAAGAAGGAGACCATGCAAGAACTGAACGACCGCCTGGCCTCCTACCTGGACAGAGTGAGGAACCTGGAGACTGATAACCGGAGGCTGGAGAGCAAAATCCGGGAACACCTAGAGAAGAAGGGGCCCCAGGTCAGAGACTGGGTGTATTACTTCAAGACCATCGAGGACCTGAGGGCTCAGATCTTTGCAAATTCTGTGGACAATGCCTGCATCCTTCTGCAGATTGACAATGCCCGTCTTGCTGCTGATGACTTTAGAGTCAAGTATGAGACAGAACTGGACATGCGCCAATCTGTGGAGAGCCACATCCATGGGCTCCGCAAGGTCATTGATGACACCAATATCACTCGACTGCAGCTGGAGTCAGAGATCGAGGCTCTCAAGGAGGAGCTGCTCTTCACGAAGAAGAACCACGAGGAGGAAGTAAAAGTCCTACTAGCCCAGATTGCCAGCTCTGGGTTCACTGTGGAAGTAGATGCTCCCAAATCCCAGGACCTGAGCAAGATCATGGCAGACATGCGGGCCCAGTATGACGAGCTGGCTCGGAAGAACCAAGAAGAGCTGGCCAAGACCTGGTCCCAGCAGATTGAGGAGAGCACCTCAGTGGTCACCTCACAGTTTGCTGAGGTCGGAGCTGCTAAGACAATGTTCCATGAGAAATCAGAAGTCCAGGTCGGAGGACAGCCTGAGGGAGGTGGAGGCCCGCTACGCCTTGCAGACGGAGCAACTCAATGGGGTCCTGCTGCATTTGGAGTCAGAGCTGGCACAGACCCGGGCAGAGGGGCAGCGCCAGGCCCAGGAGTATGAGGCACTGCTGAACATCAAGGTCAAGCTAGATGCTGAAATCGCCACCTACCGCCGCCTGCTGGAAGACGGGGAGGACTTCAACCTTGGTGATGCCCTGGACAGCAGCAACTCCACGCAAACCATCCAAAAGACCACCACCCGCAGGATAATGGACGGCAAAGTGGTGTCTGAGACCAACGACGCCAAAGTTCTGAGACACTGAGGCAGTACAGCAGCGTGCCCTTTTGCCAATAAAGAGTTCAGAGTTCACTGGAAAAAAAAAAAAAGAAAGCTGACTTTGAACACCCCAACCTTCTTTATTTATTTTTTTTCCTTTGAGATAGAGTGTCACTCTGTCACTCTGGGTAGAGTGCCATGGAATCACCATAGCTCACAGTAACCTGAAACTCTTGGGCTCAAGTGATCCTCTTGCCTCAGCCCCCTGAGTAGCTGGGACTACAGGCACCCACCACAACACCCTGCTAGTTTTTCTATTTTTGGTAGAGACAGGGTCTTGCTCTTGCTTAGGCTGGTCTTGAACACCTGAGCTCAAGCAGTCCGCCTCCCTTGGTCTTCCAGAGTGCTAGGATTGTAGGCCTGCACCACCAAGCCTTCTTTAGACTGTACGGCATGGACACTTCCGCCCAAGCTTCTCTTCTGTCCTTCACTCAGACCCAGACTGGCATCACCGGCTGACTCCTTTCACACGGGTGAAAATCCTGCACGTCTCAGAGCAACAGCTGCTTCTCAGAGGACCCAGACTGATCCTAGGAGCTTTCCTAAGGTCACACAACTAGCAAGTGACAGGGCCACAATTTAAATGGAGTCCACATGCCTGAACTCTGAACCCACTAACACAGACCATTCTTGTTGGTGGGCTCTTATTTTCTCAGACTCTTGATCCTGAACAGCTGGAAACTGCCATCTGCATCCAAGAATGAGCCAAGGGCAAGAGGGAGAGTTTCAGGTCCCTGAAGCCAGACATGATGCTGTGCCTGCGTCCCAAGTAGGCCCCACAGTCCCTGGGATAGAGCATCAGCTGCCCAGAGCCCACAGAAGGAAACACAGGTGATAGGCAAGGGTTCCTATGTCCATGAAGCTCTTTTCCCCCTGGCCCTGCAGGAGAGTCAGCCCCTCCCCCACAGCTGTCCGGAAGCACAGGCCAGGAGCAGTGAGAGAGAGAGAGAGCACTTGACTGGGAGTCTGGGGGTGCACCCAGCCGACCCCACAGAGATACAGAAATGAGCAGGATGGGTAACCCGTGAAGTATTTGCAAGTCTACCATCATCCCACTTAATCTGTTTTGTTTTTTTCTTATTCAGGAGATGGGGTCTCACTTTGTCACCCAGGCTGAAGTACAGAGGCACAAGGATACCTCACTGCAGCCTCAAACCCCTGGCCTCAAGTGACCCACCCACCTCAGCCTCCTAAAGTAATAGGATTATAGGCATGAGCCATGCCCACCCCCAGGTCAGCTTTTCACTTTTTTTTTTTTTTTTGAGACTGAGTCTCACTTTGTCACCCTCAGTAGAAGACCGCATCACAGCTCACAGCAACCTCAGACTCTTGGGCTTAAGTGATTCTCTTGCCTCAGCCTCCTGAGTAGCTGGGATTATAGGCACCTGCCACAATGCCCAGCCATTTTTTTAGAGACGGGGTCTCGCTCTGGCTCAGGCTGGTCTGGAATTCCCCAGTTTAGGCAATCCACCCACCTCGGCCTCCCGAGTGCTGGGATTACAGGCATGAGCCACTGTGCCCAGCCAGTTTTTCACTTTTACCCTTGTGAACTGAAGGAAATTCACTGTATTAATCATTGCTAAAGAAATCTCTGTAGCAACCCCTGCAAGCACAGGTCACGTAGAGTTCCCCTGTGAGAAGCCACTCCACGGAACATTGACTTGGGGGAGGCGTCCCACCACTTTTGTTGGGGCATTTTTAACGCCGTTCTTTAGCTTCTCTGGCCAGAGTGAATCTCTCTTAGAAGGATTCACGTCATCCTCTCCATTCTCTTTAGGTTCAGCAGCTCGAGGGGAGCCACCACCCTCCCCTCAAGTGCCTCATAAGGCCCAGTGTGCCGGAGAGTAGGTCTGACCATTTATAGGCACACGCTCCGTGTTTGGAGAAAATCCATTCAGCTATGTTTCTGCAATGGGGTGTGATTTTATTTTATAAACTCTTGTATGTTATTTAACACAAGAGAAAATATTATTTACCCTCACAAACCAATCGAGTATTCAGGCCCCAAAAGTCTGCACAGCTAGCCCAAACTGTTTCCTAACCACCCTTCCAGCCCATTCTCACAGCTGCCAGAGTACAGATTCTAACATCCAAACCTGATCATACAGTCTATTTTAAATCCTCAGGTGATGTCCTGTAACCTAGACCAGTTCTCAACTTTTCTTTTCACCAGTAGGATGCATGTGACAGGTAAGGTTCACCAGAGCAATGCCTTCTTTGGGGGTACTCAGGGTAGGAGGGGAGTTGTAATTCCCAGGTTAGCAATTCCGACTCTTTCTTTCTCTCCTGCTCAAGGAAGCACATTCACAAGCAAGGACAACAGAGGGACATTGTCATGGACATCTGTATGTATTTATTCTTGACTTTGTTTTTGAGACAGAGTCTCAAGCTGTCACCCTGGATAGACTGCCATGGCGTCACAGCTCATAGCAACTTTCAACTCTTGGGCTTAAGCGATTCTCTTGCCTCAGCCTCCCAAGTAACTGGGACTACAGGTGCCCTCCGAAATTAGCCCTCCGGCTAATTTTTGGTTGTAGTTGTCATTGTTGTTTGGCAGGCCCAGGCTGGATTCGAACCCGCCAGCTCCAGGGTGTGTGGCTGGCACCCTAGCTGCTTGAGCTACAGGCGCCGAGCCTATTCTTGACTTTTGCTTAGTAAATTGTTGAGAAGCTCCTTTCCAGGAACCATTATCACTTATAAAAATCTTTCCAAGGTCATGCTGTGAACTGAGATTGCAACTTTGACCCCAAACCTGGTAGGTGTTCATTGAATGTGGGTTGAATAAATAAAAGCATGGTCATCAGAAGAAGGGAGATGGTAGAATATAGTGGACTCCAAGACTGTGGCTAGAGATGATGGGGGCCTCTGAGATTTATGAAGGACCCAGTGATGTCAAAGTGCTGAGTTCCAAGGACCCAAGGAAGTCAAAGCTTAGGCCAGGATCTCCCAAATCACAACCACTCAAGAATCAAGTTGTGCCTTATCTGAGTTTCACTTGTACTATTATTTATTTTTACTCCATAGATTTATTTGAAAGCAAATCACTTTCTAAAAATCAAATGCATTCATTGAAAATTAAAGTTTTGCCAGGGACAGTAGCTCATGCCTATAGTCCTAGCACTCTGGAGGCTCAGGAGTTCAAGACCAGACTGAGCAAGAGAGAGACTCTGTCTCTACTAAAGATAGAAAAACCAGCCAGGCATTGTGGTGGGTGCCTTTAGTCCCAGCTACTTGGGAAGCTGAAGCAAGCCCAAGAGTTTGAGGTTGCTGTGAACTATGATGCCACAGTACTTTACCAAGGGTGACAGAATAAAACTCTGTATCAAAAAAAAAAAAAAAAAAGAAAACTGGCTCAGCACCCATAGCGCAGTGGTTAGGGTGCCAGCCACATGCACCAGGGCTGGTAGGTTCAAACCGGGCCTGGGCCTGCTAAACAACAATGACACCTACAACCAAAAAATAGCCAGGTGTTGTGGTGGGCGTCTGTAGTCACAGCTACTTGGGAGGCTGAGGCGAGAGAATCGCTTAAGCCCAAGAGTTTGAGGTTGCTGTGAGCTGTGACACCACAGCACTCTATGAAGGGCAACATAGTGAGACTCTGTCTCAAAAATAAATAAATATAGAAATACAGAAATTGCATCACCCTGCTTCCCTACTTAACCCTCTGTAGACTTCTACTGAGTTCAGAATAAAATCCAAACATCTTCCTTTTCCTACAAGCACCAGGTGCCAGGCCCTACCTCCCCCTCTGGAACCTACATCTTACTATTGCCCTCCTTAGTATTCTGCTGTGGATGTTCTGACCTTCTCTAATTCCTCTAATTGCCCCCAAGTATACTCCTGCCTCAGGGCCTTTGCACACACTATTCTCACTGCCCAGAAAGCCACTCTGCCAACATTCCCACTGCTCACTCCCTCATTTTGTTCAGTCCCCAATCAAGCCACCTCCTCAGACAGGCCATCTGAGACCACCCCCATCAAAATTCTGCCCCTCATTGAGTGCCCAACTCATCCCACTCTGCCCAGGACTGCCCCAGTTGGAAAAATAAAAGTCTCCAGCAAAGGGGGACAGTAGTTCACTCCGCAATCGCCGCCACTCTCGGACACATCGCCCTGCTCGGTCCTTGTTCATCATCTACATCTCATCTCTTTGCTGACCTCTTCTCTTTCTCCCTCGCTAGAATGGGAGCCCCATGAGGGCAGGGAGTTGGGGTTGTTCTGTTCACAGCTGTACTCCTGGCACCTGGAATAGTGCCTGGCACATAACTGACACTTAATTCATAGTATTGACAAAGATATCCAAAGAATGGTCCCCACGGCCTATTTAACCTATTGCTTACAGTTTAGTTGTTTCTACTGCTTGGCTGCAATGCATGAAGCTCTTTCCAGATTTAGAATTTTCTCCTTGGGCTAGATAGCCAAAAATGGATTTATTGGGCCAAGGAGGATGCCCGTGTTCAAGGTTTTGATGCCAACTGGGTCAGACCTCCACCTCCCAAAAGGGTCAGACCTCCACTTCCCACTGCCAAGGCATCTCATTCTGCCCTCGACAAAGCCAAGATTCTCATTTATTTATTTATTTATTTTTTATTAAATCATAGCGTGTACATTAGTATGATCATGGGGCACCATACTCTTGGTTCATAGACCGTTTGACACATTTTCATCACACTAGTTAACATAGCTTTTGTGGTATTTTCTTAGTTATTTTGCTAAGACCTTTACATTCCACATTTACTAGGATTCACATATTCCCTTGTAAAATGCACCACAGGTGTAATCTCATTAATCCCCCTCCCTCCACCTACCTCCCCCCTCCCTCCCCTCCCTTTCCCCCTTCTCCCTATTCTTAGGTTGTAACTGGGTTATAGCTTTCATGTGAAGGTCCTACATTAGTTTCATAATAAGGGTGAGTACATTGGGTACTTTTTCTTCCATTCTTGAGACACTTTACTAAGAAGAATATGTTTAGCCAAGACATTACTCAAAAATAAAAACAAAGCAGGAGGAATCACGCTACCAGACCTCAGACTATACTACAAATCGATAGTGATCAAAACAGCATGGTACTGGCACAAAAACAGAGAAGTAGACATCTGGAACAGAATAAGAACCAAGAGATGAATCCAGCTAATTACCGTTATTTAATCTTTGACAAGCCAATTAAAAACATTCGATGGGGAAAAGATTTCCTATTTAACAAATGGTGCTGGGTGAACTGGCTGACAACCTGTAGAAGACTGAAACTGGACCCACACCTCTCACCATTAACCAAGATTCTCATTTTTTTTAAATCTTTACTAGGTGAAAATGTAGCTGTTTGTTGTCTTAATTTGCATTTCTTTGATTACTAGTTAGGCCAAACATTTCCCCATGTGCTTAGCTAGTTACGTTTCCTCCTTAGTAGTTGACTCTTCTCACCTCTTTGCTTGATTTTCTACCCAGACTCAAGAATTGTCTCCGTGATTTGTTTGAGTTCTTTGTGACATAAACATATGAGCCCTTTCCCTTTGGAAATTCCCAAATTCTTGGCATTTTCTGATACTTCTATTCAACTGTCTCCCTTCCATATTTCCTTATTTCCTTTTCTATGTTTATATTGCATTTTGCGTTTCTCTTTCACTTGTCACTTTTAGATTTTTTCATAGTCAGTCGTTGAACATGTGCTTAGAGAAAGCCCTCCAATTCTGTCCCATCTCACTCAGAGGAAGACATTTTTATAAAATCCTCCACAAGGCCCACCATGCCCTGTCCCCCAGCTCCACCCACTTGACTCCTCAGACCTCAGACCCTACTATTCTGCCCCTGGATCTCTCTGTTGCTGACATTCTGGCTTCCCTACTAACCCAAACACACCAGCCATACTCTCACCTCAGGGCCTTTACACATGCTGTTTGCTCTGCTTGGAAGGCTTTTTTTCCAGGTATCCACATGACTCCCTCCCTCTTCCCTCAGTCTCTATTCCAATGTCCTATCAATAAGTTCCTCCCAGATTTACCTAAAATCTCAGTCCCTATAGTAGACAGAATAAATCACAACTTCCCCTGCCAAAGATGTTCACATCCCAATACCCAGAACATGTAAATATGTTACTTTACATGGTAAAAGGGAGATTACAGATGTGATCAAATCAAGGATTTTGAGATGAGGAGATTATCCCAGCTTATCTGTATAGCCCAATTTAATCACAAGAGCCCTTATACAAGGGAGACAGGAGGGTTAGAATCAGAGTAAGAGGAGGGAGAGCAGAAGGCAGAGACCAGGAAGATGGGGGGGACGCAGGGAGCCTTCAGGAACTGGAAAAGGCAAGGACGTGGTTACTCCCTACAGCAGTGGATCTCAACCTCCCTAATGCCGCGATGTATTTTCATTGTTACAAAGGGGTCGCGACCCACAGGTTAACCACCGCTGCCCTAGAGCCTGCAGAAGGGATACAGCCCTGCAGACCCACTTTAGCCTCCCAACCTCCAGATCTGTGAGCAGACATCCATAGCATATGATGAACCACTAAGTTCATGCTGCGATTTGTTCAGCAGTGAAAGGAAACCAGTACTGTCCCCAGCACCTTGCATCGGCCTTTCTTGGTTTCTCCCAGGACTCTCTAAGCTCCTAGGATTGTATCTCTCTCTCCTCCCCCTCGCCCCACCACCCTTCTCTCTCTCTCTCTTTTTTTCTTATACTTTTTCTTCTCCCAGTAGAAGACAGGTCCACAAGACCAGGGGCTCGTGCCTGTTTCATTCGCTGTTGTGTCTTCAGTATCTAGGACAGAGCCAGGCACACTAAGGCCTCACTAAGCAGGTGTCCCATGAACAGATGAAGGAAGCAGAATAGAAAAACCTTTTGTAAGAAGAACAGAACCTTGTATGCCTCTGTCAAGTAGAAACCTTTGGTCAGCTGAGCCTCCTGCAAAGTCATCGTACTCAACAGGCACTCTGGGTGGAACAAGTTCTTGAAGAAGGTGTCAGGCACTGAGAGAGAGTCTCATATTCTAGGGAACTGTCAGGGGCGGCTCTACCTTCCCCCTTCCACCTTCCATGGGGGTACGTAACACACCTTAGTACTCAAGGGGCAGAGAGTATAATGGGAGGGTCCGGGCTCAGCCTTTTGAGTTCAGAGCTGAGTGTTAACCAATCAAATTACATTACAAACCAGTTATGTCATTTTATATTTCCTTTTTGTTTTGTTTTGTTTTTTTGAGACAGAGTCTCACTGTGCGCCCCCTGGCATCATTAGCTCACAGCAACCTCAGACTCTTGGGTTCAAGCGATCCTCTTGCGATACTCTCCTGAGTATCTGGGACTACAGACACCCGCCAAAACGCCCGGCTATTTTTAGAGAAGGGGTCTCACTCTCGCTCAGGCTGGTCTCAAACTCCTGAGCTCAACCAATCCACCTGCCTCAGCCTCCCAGAGTGCGAGGATTATAGGCGCGAGCCACCCAATCTGGACGCGACATTCTTAAACTGAAATACATTTGTCCTACTAAAACAATCAAATTGTGTTCATGGAGAAAGACTTCACACAGCTTTAGTTTTTAAAATAAATGTTAACTAAAATTCAGTACAATGTAAGATTGGCTGTCTTTTCACACTTGGCACATCTGAGTACTCAGTAGTCACAAGGGGCTGAGGGCCACCGTGTCAGGCAGTACTGCTCCTGGTACAAGCCGCTGGAGGCTATGTACATATTATTTCAGTTCTCCGAATCTCTTTCCATTGTCTACAAAACAGGCTGTGATGATCATAGCTATTTTCATGGATTAAATGAAATCTTGGGTGAAAATAACTGGTATACAGTAAAAACTTTAAAAACTGTAGCTAGCGTTATCATAGAACAACCATTTCTCTTTCCAGGGGAGAAAACCTTGGTGAGAAAGAAATAAACTGATATTTACTGAATACCTACTGTGTGCCAGCCCTGAACTTTAGGTATCGACTTCGGCTGGAGCTTTCAACCAGCCTTCAAGGTGAATGTTATCACTGCCACCCGCCTATTCTCCTGAATTGTCTGTCCCTGGCTGATGGAAGAAGCCAGTTTCCCTGCTGGGGGTGGGAGGCTGGTGTCTAATAGAAATGCTTTAGGGAATTCCAGCCCCACATGCGCTGCCGGGGATACTGTATGCTGGCTCTTTCCAATCTTCCCTCCCACCTTCTTTCTTCTCCCTTCCTCTCTGGGCCTCTCTCTCCTGCCTGCCCTCTCCTCCCCCTTCCCTTTTTCTAAAAGTTCCTGGAGCTGCTTTTCCAGGCTGTTTAGACTCTGCCAAAGCCTTGTCTGAGAGAGTTTTCAACACGATGTTTTTCCCCACAGGGAATGGGAGATGGCAGATGGCTTCACAGAACCACTCTGAAAAGGGGAGGGCCGCCTCCCACGGGCCCCTCCGTGTCTAGACGGGAGCTTCCTGAGCCATGAATAATCAGAGAAATCCAGCTGATGTCTTCGGCATCCAAGTTGTTCTTACAGAAGGTGAGGACAGAGCTCTTGCCTCACCTGATAGTGGTAGAAAGAGTTTGGATGTAGGAGTCTGAAAGACTGTGTTCATGTCCAGAACCAGCTCTTAACATCAGGACTTTAAAGCGAATATAACAAATGCCTCAAGAGGTCACCATAAAGATTAATAACAGGCTTGGCACCTGTAGCTCAAGCGGCTAAGGCACCAGCCACATACACCAGAGCTGGTGGGTTCGAATCTAGCCCGGGCCTGCCAAACAACATTGACGGCTGCAATCAAAAAAAAAATAGCTGGGTGTTGTGGTGGGCGCCTATAGTCCCAGCTACTGGGGAGGGAGAGGCAGGAGGATTGCTTGAGCCCAGGAGTTGGAGGTTTCTATGAGCTGTGATGCCACAGCACTCTACCCAGGGTGACAGCTTCAAAAAAAGATTAATAAGAACATCACCAGCGGCAAGTCTGGCATACTGTAAGGGCTCAATGGTCTGTCAATGTCTTGGGGGCAAGGACCATGGCTGGAATGTCTCATTCCCAGCTCTATCCCCAGTACCCAGAGCTTAGGCTCTGCATAAATACTGCATTTATATGTGTGTGTGTGTGTGTGTGTGTGTGTGTCAGCTAGGTGCAGGGGCTCGTGCCTATAATCCTAACACTCTGGGAGTCCAAGGTGAGAGGGAAAGATGGCTTAAGGTCAGGAGTTCAAGACTAGCCTGAGCATGAATGAGACCCCCATCTCTACTAAAAATAAAGAAAATTAGCTGGCATGGTAGCAAGTGACTGTAGTACATACTTGGGAGGCTGAGGCAGGAGGATCCTTTGAGCCCGGGAATTTGAAGTTGCTGTGAGCTATGAAGCCACTGCACTCTACCCAGGGCAACAAAGTGAGACTCTGTCTCAAAAAAAATAGAGTAGAACCTCCATAGTTGACCACCTCCCTGCACTGACCACCTCAAGTTGACCTAATTTTTATAGACCGGACATGCACCACATGTACGTATTGGCACAGCAGGCCTAGTTTTTCAAGTTGACTACCTTCATATGTTGACCAATTTGTTACGGTCCCTCGGGTGGCTGACTTGCTGAGGTTCTATTGTATATAGAAGGGTGATGAGCGGCCTCTAGACCAATGAGAGCTGCCCAGTTGCCTCCTAGGGCTAGGATGAAAACGAAGCAAGGGAGCCATTCTTCTTGGGAGCAAAATTTAAGGAAGCACCAAAAACCCAATTATCAAGATAAAAAATTATTTGATGGTTAATTTTTAAAAACCAAAATTAAGGCTGAAATATCCATGATAAACAAAATATCAAAATTATAAATAAAGACAACACCAGTATTGCTAATCTTTCATTTTTCCCTGGCTCCACGTGGCACTGTCAAGCATGCTCAGAGTGCTTTTCAGATACAATCCCCCTGAATCCTTACAAGGCTGTGAGGTAGCCACTTTTCAGATCAGAAAAAGGAGGCCTAGGGAATTAGATAACTTGCCCAAGGTCATTCAGGTTGTAAGTGGCAAGTTGGGGCTTGAACCCTGTGCCTGTGTATGCTAGAGCTCTGCCCACGGGTCCTTGTAGCTTTGTGTCATAGGTGCTGACAAAAGTCTTGATATTTGGCTTGGTGCCCATAGCTCAGTGGTTAGGGCACCAGACACATACACTGGGGCTGGCAGGTTTGAATCTGGCCCGGGCTTGCTAAACAATAGTGACAACTGCAACAAAATAGCCAGGCACTGTGGTGGGCTCCTGTAGTCCCAGCTACTTGGGAGGCTGAAGCAAGAGAATCTCTTGAGCCCAAGAGATTGAGGTTGCTATGAGCTGTGATGCCGTGAGACTCTGCCTCAAAAAAAAAAAAGTTTTTAGGTTTGAGAAACACCCTCATCCCAGGGCGGTGCCTGTGGCTCAAGGAGTAGAGCGCCGGTCCCATATGCCGGAGGTGGCGGGTTCAAAACCAGCCCCGGCCAAAAACCACAAAAAAAAAAAAAAAAGAGAGAAAAACACCCTCATCCTTTCATTCAAATTAGGATCAGAGCACCCCACCCCATGATGGGAGCTGGGTGCTATGAGCTGACCCCCATCATGCACCAGCCCGTGAGCTGGGCTTCTGCAGGCAGGGAACTAACTATGAAATTGTCCCCATCCTTATAAAAGCAGGTGTCTCAACTAAGCACAGTGGCTCACGCCTGTAATCCTTGTACTCTGAGAAGCTAAGGCAAGGGGTGGGGTCACTTGAGGTCAGCAGTTGGAGACCAGCCTGAGCAAAGTGAGACTCTGTCTTTATTAAAAATAGAAAAAATTAGCTGGGCAACCTGGTGGGAGCCTGAGGCAGGAGGATCACTTGAACCCAGGAGTTTGAGGTTACTGTGAGCTAAGCTGAGGCCACAGCACCCTAGCTCAGGCAATAGAGTAAGACTCTATCTCAAAACGTAAAAATAATAAGTAAAAATAAAACAAAATAATAAAATAAAAAATAAGAGCTGGTATCTCACATCAGGAGCTCAGGGCCTGTGCCTGCTACCCTCAGAGACCCAGACAGGTGCTATGTGAGGTTGAAGGAAAGTGGGACTAATTCAGCTTCAGCCGGAGGTCACTTGAAATGCAGAGGAGCTTTCCTGCAGCCCCATCCTGTGACTATGCACCTTTGAGAGATGAGTAAGAGCTTGTCAGCTGGAGAAGACAAAACAGCGCTGTCCCCATTTGACATACAAAAAAACTCAGCTCAAAGGCACACAGCATAAGTGGTGACCTGCTCTCAGTGTTTACTTCCTTTTCTTTCTGGGTGACCAAATGGCCCTAAACTCTTCTGTTAAGATCACAGATGAGCAGCCGGAAATGACGGCTAAGAGCATTGAGTCAGACGGCTCTGGGCCCAAATCTCTACTCAGCACGTTCTGAACTGGATGACCTTAGGCAAGTCACATCGTCCCTCCCTCTGAGCCTCAGTGTCTTGATCAGTAAAATGGGTTACGGGAATGCTAACCCCACAGCATTTGGAGATGAAATGAAATAAGGTACCTAGCACAGTGCCAGAGAGTTGGAAAGCGTTCAGAAAGTGGTAACCACAGGAAGGGGTAACTGCTGTCATTATTTTCAAAAACAGGATGCAACGTCCACTGCCAAATATAACCGATGCACAAAATAACAATCCAGCAACTCAGTTCCTTGAGAAATAAACAGCAAAACCTCCCATTGAATGCAAGGAGAAGTTCATGGAGAAAGCCAAGCTCAAAGACGTTGTCACCTGAAAAGTCAGGAAATCTCGTTGCTTCTCAACAGAGAATGCATGTCAGAATCACCGGGCCCACACCCAGGGCTTCTGTTTTCATTGGGCTGGAAGGGAATTGGCACCATTATTTTGCAAAGTTTTCCCAGGTGGGCAGGGAGGGCTGAGAACTACCCAGAGGGTGGAAGGAAGAGGTGATTTTGAGGAAGGGGTCCTAGCAGAGGGCGGGAACTGATAATGACCTGGTAATATATCCATTTTCCTATATGAATGGTATATGTCATAGTCAACTTTTTATTATGGAGAATTTAAAGCATACAGTAAGTAAACAGACCAGTATAATGCATCACCATGAACCAAGACCCAGTTCTGAAAACCATCAACCCCCAGCCAGCCCTGTCTCTCCACACCCCAAGGCTCTAGTTCTACCACTATTTTGGAACAAAGACCAGGCATGAAATCATTTCATCCATAAGTATTTCCACGTAACTCTAAAAGATCAAGGATAGGCTCGGAGCCCGTAGCTCAGCAAGTAGGGCGCCAGCCACATACACCGGGGCTGGAGGGTTCAAACCCGGCCCAGGCCTGCTAAACAACAATGACAATTGCAATCAAAAAATAGCCGGGCGTTGTGCCAGGCGCCTGCAGTCCCAGCTACTTGGGAGGCTGAGGCAAGAGAATCACTTAAGCCCAAGAGTTTGAGGTTGCTCAAAGCTGTGACACCACAGCACTCTACCGAGGGCAACATAGTGAAACTGTCTTAAAAATAAATAAATAAAATCTACAAAAGGTAAAGTCTCTTTTGTATTATTTATTTATTTATTTGAGATAGAGTCTCACTATGTCACCCTCAGCAGAGTGCCATGACATCACAGCTCCCAGTAACCTCCATCTCTTGGGCTTACAGGAAGGATTCTCTTGCCTCAGCCTCCCAAGTAGCTGGGACTACAGGCGCCTGTCACAACACCCGGCTATTTTCTTGTTGTTGCTGTTGCAGTTATTTAGCTGGCCCCAGGCTGGGTTCAAACCCGTCACCTTCGGTGTATGTGGCTGGTGCCCTAACCACTATGCTATGGGCGTGAAGCCTAAGGCTCTTTTTTAATAAAAGCACCCCATCACCTAGGAAATGAACCATTCTTCGAGGTCAATAAATATCCAGCAAATGGTCACATTTCTAATTGTCTCATAAAGAGACGTTTTGTTACTTTTCTTCAGGATTTAAATCAGATCTGCACATTAGCAGCTGGGCTGCTGCGTCTGCTGAGTCTCGTGTGTAGGCTCTACTCGAGTGCTCCCCACACACTGATGTGCATTTGAGCTCCCTGGGGATCTGGGTAAAGTGCAAGTTCGGACAGAGGAGGTCTGGGGTGAGGACTGGGAATCTGCGTTTCTGACATGCTCCCAGCAGGGGTTGATGCTGCTGGTGCATGGACCACACCTTAGGTAGCAAAGCTCTGTTTCCTAGCACAATGCCATCTTTTTTTTTTTTTTTTAAGGAATGTAGATGTCTTAGGAGGGCCCAGCTTGGTACAAAACTGTGGGAGCCAAACCACTACTGGTGGGGAAGGGCCCTCGCTTTTTTACGAACTGCCATTGATAATTGAACCTGCTATGAGTGTTTAAATGTCAAAGGCAACACACCCTCCAGAATTGGTACTGACACCCTGACCATCCAAGAGTTCATCCCAGCAGAGTCTGGCCACTCCCAAACCAGAAGCCACCTTGACAAGAACCCCAAAAACCTCTGGAAGTGCATTGACTTGTTCAGTTTCTGGCAGACAGGCAGAAACACAAGCTCCAGAAATAAGGCAGTTACCTTGTCTCGCAGTTATAAGTTTAATTAAAAAGCCCCGTGCTGCCAGATTCCAAGCACCCTCCACTGATCTGTGAGACCTATTGATTGCTTAGCTCTCCCCGCAAGACACAGCAGAGAGAAGACTTTATCTTCCTTTAATCAGACGCGCTTCCCTCAGATCTGGCCCTGACAAGGCTGCCGAGTTCTCCTACCCTTGGCCAGCCCCAGCTACAGTAGGCAGAGCCACAGAGCCAGCATCAGCCACAGGGAGCAGTGGTCCTTGCCCCCAGGGAACTGCCAGCCTAACTAGCGAGGCAGCAACACCATCATCACCGCAGAGAGGACAAAGTGAACACACACCACGTGCCAGGCACTATGCCAATCCTTCACATAGATTCATTCTCTCATCTTATTCATTAGTACAGTTAACTTACCTCTGTGTTACTCCCTAATTGCCCAATCTACTGTTACCTGCACCAGCCATTAGTTCTCTTTCCTATCAGCGATCTTGTTTTCTTCATAGCCCTTGTTATCTAAAGCCATGTTTATGTGTTCAGCTCACTTCGTCATTTCTGTCCCTACATTATAAACTCCATGAGGGCAAGGATTTTGCCCTCAGTGTGTCCTGGAACCTAAAATAGCCTCATGCACATAGAAAGTTCTCAACAAACGTGTACTGGCTTGATTTATCACATTTATTCTTCCCAGCAACCTAAGAGCTCATTTAGAGTTATACCCATTTTACAGGTGAGGAAACCAAGGCTCCATTATGAGCGTAATAGAAAGGATTGTTACATTGTTACAAACTGCAGTACAGCAGTTTGTTGCCTACAGAACCTATGACTTTGTCACCAATAGGAATCACAGATACAGCATTTTCTTTCTTTTTTTTTTTTTTTTGTAGAGACAAGAGTCTCACTTTATGGCCCTCGGTAGAGTGCCGTGGCCTCACACAGCTCACAGCAACCTCCAACTCCTGGGCTTAAGCGATTCAGCCTCCCGAGTAGCTGGGACTACAGGCGCCCGCCACAACGCCCGGCTATTTTTTGGTTGCAGTTTGGCCGTTTGAACCCGCCACCCTCGGTATATGGGGCCGGCGCCTTACCGACTGAACCACAGGCGCCGCCCACAGATACAGCATTTTCATGTCCGTTACATTTGTTGCAGAGATACTAGAATATCATTTCATCCATGCTCTGAAATTATAATAATGTTGCTGAGCCACCACCCAATCTTATTATTTAGTGTCTTAATAAAGAAGCATGGGAGGCCTAGCAAGGTGGTTCACACCTGTAATCCTAGCACTCTGGGAGGCTGAGGCAGGAGGATTGCTTGAAGTCAGAAGTTCAAGGCCAGCCTGAGCAAAAGCAAGACCTCATCTGTACTAAAAAGAGAAAAATTAGCTGGGTGTCATAGTGGGCGCCTATAATTCCCAGCTACTCGGGAGGCTGAGGCAGGAGGATCTCTTGAACCCAGGAAATAGAGGTTGCTATGAGCTAGGCTGAGGCCAAGGCAATCTAGTGTGGGCAACAAGCTAGAGACACTGTCTCAAAAAAAGAAAAAAGAAGCATGGGTATTGCTATATCACAATTTGGCTTTGTAATATTTTGATAACTATATTTCCACATAGTTGCTTGCCCTCATAATCCTATAAATTTTTATATTTAAAAACATTCTGAGAAGCGCTCATGGGCTTCCTCAGATACCAAAGAGGCCCAAGGTGCAGAAAAGATTCAGAACTGTGCTCTGAAGTTCATGCTGTGACCAACTGGCTGCAAAGAACTCATGGCTCAGACTGAAGGTGGGCATTAAAATGAACCCAGCTCTCCTCCCTCCAAGGGTGGGGACACTGAGGCCAGCATGGGGATATGACCTCGCAGAATGCACAGCGAGGTGGCATCTAGGTCTGACCTAGAATCAGGTGGTCTCGGTCACAGAGCAGCACCTTTTCAGCTGTACCATGCTGCCACCTAAGGACGCAAAGCGTTTCAAGCCCAGAAGTGTTTGCTTCTGGCCCACAGAGATGGGCCACCTGAAGGCGGTTCATGCTGTGGCTAAGGCTCTGGGTCACTGACCTGCAGTGACTCACATTCACTTGTTCACACTAACAGTCATTATTCTCTCGCACACTGCCTGCGGGGATGCAAATTGGTTCAGCCTCCTTGAAGAGCAATTGAGCAGGATCTAGTAAAAACGGGCTTGGTCAGTTTTAGTTTGGCCCAGTAATTCCATCACCGGTACCCCTAATGTACACCCCAAAACAGTGGATCTCAACCCTGAATACACATTTGAATCACCTGAGGAGCTTCTAAAACTACTAATGCTTACCAGAGACCACTCAATTAGGGAAGGGGGGGGGTGGGTGGCTCAGCACCTGTAGCTCAGCGGCTAGCGCACCAGCCACATACACTAGAGCTGGCGGGTTTGAATCCAGCCTGGGGCCTGCCAAACAACGACGACAACTGCAACCAAAAAATACCTGGGCCTTGTGGCGGGTGCCTGAAGTCCCAGCTATTTGGGAGGCTGAGGCAAGAGAATTGCTTTAGCCCAAGAGTTTGAGGTTGCTGTGAGCTGTGATGCCACAGCACTCTACTGAGGGGGGCATTGATGTAATTGTAAAAGCTTCCAGATGATTCTATCTGCAGCCAAGTTGTGAACAACTGGTGTCAGGAAATACTCCATGTAGGGCATAAGAAAGCTAGTGCCTTATACTTACTGGAGTACTATTTGTAAAGGCAAGGCAGCAAACAGGACATAAATGTCCATCAGCACAGGAATAGCTTGAGAGAACAAAAGGCAATTACTAACCTCGTGAAATGCTAAACAGAGGTACGAGAAATTAACTAGCCCTGCATGTGTCAGCAAGGAGTGGCCTCAGAAACACATTGAGGAGGCCTGGTGCAGTGGCTCACACCTCTAATTCTAGCACTCTGAGGTGAGTGGATCAACTGAGCTCAGGGTTTTCAAGACTAGCCTGAGCTAGAGGGGCACCCCATCTCTACTAAAAATAGAAAATCTAGCTAGGTGATGTAGTCCCTGCCACTCTGGAGGCTGAGGCAAGAGGAATTGTTTAAGCCTAAGATTCCGAGGTTGCTGTGAGCTATGATGCCATAGCACTCTACACAGGGCAACAGTAAGACTGTCTAAAAAAAACAGAAACACATTGATGAGCAAAAAAAATAATCAACTTGCAGAATATGCATACAGCATGCTACATCTTTGGGTTTTTAGAGCAATACTAAGATGCATACAGATATATATGGAAGTATTTGAAAGTGCTTAAGGTGGCATACCATGTTCATAATAGCACGAGGGGTGGGAATTGAATGTGGAGGCTAAAGGGACTTTAGGTTTGCATTATTTCTTTTTTTTTTTTGCAAATAAAAATGCTTATGGATTTTCCAAACATAAATAAATGAAATAGTGTTTAGGCAGTAGGGCTCATGCTGATGGCTAGCAGGAAGTAACAGAGTGTAATCTACTTGGAAAAAAAATCTTTAATGTACAAATAACAAAACTAATAACCAAATAACCAATAACCCAAACTATGGATTGCAGCAATTTAATCATTGCTGCCATTTTTCTTACTTCCAAAATAAAGCCTTGATTAAACCGTTCATACCCTATATTATTCATACCTTTACTTCAGAGATTGAGGAACTATAGACAACAAATGAATTTATTTTCACCATAGGAATAACATACTGTACCTCTCTGCCAATGTTACTTGAAAACCTTCCATGTCAAAACAATTTGACAGCAGATATAAACAATTAAATAAATACGCAATGATCTTTCATTACAGTCCTTTAAAGATGCAAGTTAATTCCTTAGGATCACAGTGCATAGAATCCAAATATAAACAGTTGGGGTGACTTTCAAAGTAATGTTGGATCCCTCACTTTATTTATAATCCCACTATAACCGATAAATTCATTTCATAGGCCCTGTCATGCATTAATCAAGTGGCAGGAGTTAATGAAAATTTTTCCTATTACCACGTCCATTGCCGGCAATGAACATCCCCAAACCGCCAAGGAATTCATTGTTATTGCACAATACATGAGGACCTGGAACTTTTCCGAAAGCTTAAAAAAATAAAAATTAAAAATGGAAATATAGGGCGGCGCCTGTGGCTCAAGGAGTAGGGCGCCGGTCCCATATGCCAGAGGTGGTGGGTTCAAACCCAGCCCTGGCCAAAAAAAAAAAAAAAATGGAATTATATTTGACATTTCCTGACACCTGCATTAATACTGTATGACTAATAAAAGCATGTCAGTTGCCTGGACAGAACCAGCGATCAACATGCGCCCGGAATGCACATGAGTAAAAATGCAGTAAAAGGAAGTAGTCTTCATTGCCTATAGGTCACTTCCAGTCAAAGGTTAAAGTTCAAAGACTGAGTGCTCATTTTCTCAGTAGGACTATCTTCTGCTAGGAGGATGATAACAGTGTCATCAACAAGTATCATCATGGTACCACCATTTTGTTTTCTTTGGATTCTTGTTACATGTTCACACATAAAATGAATTATCTGGTGGCCGTCTCTTCTCTTTGCAGCTGGAAAGCATGCTAATAATGCTAAGACAAACGGACTGGACTGAGGGCGCTGGGGACCAGTCTTCTGTTAGAATGGATAAACAGATATGACCATTGCTATAAACATGAGGATGAACAGGAATATTTTCACCAGTAAACATGACCTGAGGAGAGTCAAAAGGATATCGACTACTAAACTTAAATAGAAGTTGAAATTTTTCCCCTTCATATAAGGCACCTGGTGCACCTTCCATGTCTACAATCCACCTGCATTGACGCCATGATGGAACCATCCCCCAAGGCCGGAGAGACCGGAGACACAGGGGGGTTTGCATTATTTTTTTAAAATGAGAATATATTTCTATTTTACACAAGCAATTAAAATTGATTCTAAAAATCAGTGAATTTTAAAATATCCCAGTGTTTCTATGTATTTCTCTAAGCTCAGGAAACATGAACCTGAAGGGGAGACTTCATGAAAGACACAGCCCAGAGGAAGAGAAAGACAAAGCAACCAGAAATACAGCATTTTCTGTGTGTGGGAGGGAAAGAGCTATGGAAGACCTGAGGAGCTCCCGACTGTGCTTGTGAACAACTGCTGCATAACAAATCATCCCAACACTCAGGAGCACAAAACAACCACTTTGTTATGCTCATGGACTCTTTGGGTCAGGGATTTGGAAAGTGAACAGCGGGGATGTTCCTGTCTGGGGCTTCAGCTGAGAAGTCAAAGGTGCTGGGGTGATTGGAATCATCTAGTGGCATCCTTACTCACTTGTGATATTTGATGCTGGTTGTCATCCAGAATACCTACTGGGGGCCTCTCCACAGTGTCTGTCTATATGGACTAATTTGGCCTTCCCTCACAACGTGGGGCTGGATCCCAAGAGCAAGGTGGAAGTGCACGGTTATTTTACATCCTGGACTTGCAGTCACGTAGCATCCTTTCTACTGTACTCTTTGGATGGAAGTAATCACAAAGCTAACCCAAAAATTCAAGGAGACAGCACACGGGCCCGAGGCCTCAATGGGAAGAGGATCAAGGTCACCTTGTAAGAACATGTGGGATGGAAACCATTGTTGCCACCATCTTTGGAAAATGCAATCTGCCACACTGACCTATCTCCTGGGGGGAAAGGGGTAGAAAAGTGATATTTAAGCTGAGATCTAAAGGATAACTAGGAGTCAGGCAGGAAATGGGACAAGAGAACTCCATGCAAAGGGAATAACAAGATCAAAGTCCAAGGGTGAAAATGAGGGTGCATCCAAAGGCATACTCAGGAACCTGGTCATCCTGCTCAGCTGGAGGAAAGGGCGGCTGGTGTAGCTAAGAAGCAGGGCGGGTGGCGGCTGTGGGACCTCCTGAACCATCCTCACAACAGGAGCCCCTGACATATGTTAGGCAGGGGACTGTCACCATCATGTGTCTCTTCTTGGGTAGAGGACAAAGGGAAGGCAATAAAGGAGAAGGCAGAGAGCCCAGCTGAGTACACTGAGGTCACCAGGTGAAAGTAGAAAGGAGCAGGGCGGCTGGAGACGACAGAGCTGAGAGATGCTTTGGAACCAGAATCGAAGGTCTTGGTAACAGATTCAACATGAAGAGTAGAGTCCAAGAAGATGCCCCTTCAACTAGGCACTTCTAGTCCTCAGGGGCCACCAGATCCCACGTAGTCTAAACACAGCATATATCCCTTAAGATTTTCTCCAGCCCAGAACCCTCTGGACCAGGGGTCCTCAAATTACGGCCCACGGGCCACATGCGGCGGTGTGATTGTATTTGTTCCCATTTGGGTTTTTTATTTCAAAATAAGATATGTGCAGTGTGCATAGGAATTTGTTCATAGCTTTTTGTTTGTTTGTTTGTTTTTAATTTTTTTTTTTTTTTGGCCGGGGCTGGGTTTGAACCCGCCACCTCCGGCATATGGGACCGGCGCCCTACTCCTTGAGCCACAGGCGCTGCCCTGTTTGTTTTTTTTTTAACTATAGTCTGGCCCTCCAATGGTCTGAGGGACAGTGAACTGGCCCCCTGTTTAAAAAGTTTGAGGACCCCTGCTGGACCAATAAGACTCTGGTTAAAGAAGGAGCCTTTCAGCAAAGAGGGTCATTCTGCAATTCAACAGATCCCAGATCAAAAGTTGCCACTCTGATATGGCACGTTCTGGCTTTGGGGCCTTGGTCCTACCTGTCCCTTCTGCCTGGAACACTCTTCTCCCAGATATCTCTGTGGCTTGTCATCTTTCTCCTTCCAAACTCTACTCAACAATTAGCTTCTCAACGGCACCTTCCCAGGCCACTTCATCCGAAATATTAACCTCGCCACCCCAACACTGAATATGATTTCCTTTCTCCTTTATTTTTTACTGTATCTTTCCAAGGCTGTCTTTTCTGCCAGAATGTGAGCTCCTCAAGACCGAGGACTGTGGTTTGCTGGTTCCAGCTGTATCCTGCCTGGCATTCCATAAAACTGCTGAATTAAATCCTCCATCTATCCATCCATCCATTTACTCTGGGTTGGGGACCCAGGTAATTTTAAAGCAACCCAGGAAGGGAGGTATTAGCATCCCTTTTTGAGATAGGGAAACTGAGACTCAAAGGGAAGGGGGTTGCCCCGGGTTATCCACCTGGAAATCGGCAAAGCCGCGACAGACACCTGGTCTGCCCGGCTCCAAACCACTCCTCTTTCTGCACAGCGCAGCGGGGCGGGGCCTCTGAGACCTGATGTGAGCGCGGAACCTGCTACCCTTGGCTATGAGGCCCCAGCCGGCACTGACACTCGTGTTCTGTAGGAAGCAGGACCCAGCAGCCACACCAGCGCTATGTCCTCTTCCCCATGTCCTGACCACATGGTGGCTGCTCAGCTGCTCAATTCAAAGTGCTCTGAAATACTCCAAATGAATGTAAGACCTTCTTCTAGGGAATAGCACAGTATTTGGTGACTTCCAGCCCCACTTGCCCAGTGCTGCTTATTTTGCTAAGTCTATATATGTCTTCATTTTACAAAGAAAAAAAAACTAACCTCCTTCCTTTGGTTTTCAGTTGAAGGGGGTCTCTGGTACTTTCCAACTACTAACCAGAATGACCACCTTCCCGGGGTCCTGCCTGAGCACCACTTCCCTCTTGCCCTCCCCAGCCTGCCCCTTTCATGGCTGGCATCCTGACCAGAGCACTCTTGTTAGCCCATCCCTCCAGCCAAGATTGGGCCACATCTCAGTTTGGGGGTGGCCTCTGCCACCTACTCACCCCAAGCCCTGTGGAACCCAGCAGCACCTTAGAGTCCCCCCCAGCAAGCTCCTCTCCCTGAGGCAGCCCCTCCACCACCTGCCTTCTGGAAGAGGCCCAGGGGGGCGGACGACGCTTGTGCTGAAGAGTCCAGCACTAGGTCAGGCACACCTGCTTCAAATCCCAGATCTGAGCCTCCGACGGTGGCCTCAGCCAAGTCTCTTGACCTTTCTGTGCTGCTTTTTCAAGCTGCTGCTCCACATTCATGGCCAGGTCTCAGATTTGATAGGCTGGTAGGACGGAAGAGACCCCCATGTTGCACCAAGTCAGACCACAAAAATTTCTGGACTTCCAGGATTTTACACGGCACTTGAGGAGAGATAAATAGTCTTCTCCTGTCCCTCAGTTGGAAGAGAGTTGCTAACAGGCTCTAGTGCCTTGGGCAGGTCCTTTATCACCCAATCTAATCTACTGAGAAGAGAGAAGCAAAGGGATATTGTCTTTCTTTTTTTTTTTTTTTTTTTTTGAGACAGAGTCTCACTATGTCACCCTCAGTAGAGTGCTGTGGCATCACAGCTCACAGCAACCTCAAACTCTTGGGCTTAAGCGATTCTCTTGCCTCAGCCTCCCAAGTAGCTGGGACTACAGGCACCCGCCACAACACCCAGCTATTTTTCTATTGCAGTTGTCATTGATGTTCAGCAGGCCCAGGCCTGAGTTTAAACCTGCCAGCCTCAGTGTATGTGGCCAGCACCCTAACCACTGAGCTATAGGCTCTGAGTCTAAAACCAACTCTTGATATTTTTCCTTCCCCCAAGCAGTTCTTCTCCCCACCCTTCATTTTCACACTTTCTTAGGTCAAATTATCTGACTTCAGAGCCCATCTGTTTAATCGTCCCACATGGAGTTTTTAGGAGACTCACCCACAGCTGGCCCTCCAGCTTCAAGGAATCCCCAGCCCCCAGCATTAGCAGCTAAATTTTTTGGGATAGAGCCTCCCAAAAACCTTCTTAGAGCCTGCTAAACTCACATAGGTCTAGTGTGAATACTGTGGATAATTATTTTGTAGGTATTATTGCTGTAAAAAAGATTTATTTAAATTAAAAAATAATGTAATATGCTGCAAGTCCAAGGCATCTCAATAGAAGCCAGAGCCCCACAGGCATAAAGCCAGGAGTTAGCAGAACTCCTAGCAGGAACTTGAGCCCTCCTCAAGACTGGAAGAGAGGTGGGGGAGGAAGAAGGAACATGCAGGGAAATTTTACTGTATCACGAGGGACAAAAGGACTCCCAGGTGACATCTGCTTTACATTAAGAAGTGAAGGAGTAAAGAATAACGATATTAGAAATGGGATGCTAGTTATGGGCACTACAGATGAGTCCAGCAGTCTCTAAAACCAGCTAGAGAGGCTCGGTGCCCATAGCACAGTGGTTACGGCACCAGCCACATACACCAAGGGTGGTGGGTTCGAACCCAGCCCGGGCCAGCTAAACAACAATGACAACTACAACAAAAAATAGCCAGGCATTGTGGCGGGCACCTATAATCCCAGCTACTTGGGAGACTGAAACAAGAGAATCACGTAAGCCCAAGAGTTTGAGGTTGCTGTGAGCTGTGATGCCAGAGCACTCTACTGAGGGCAACATAGTGAGACTCTGTCTCAAAAAAAAAAAACCTAGAGAGATAAAAGAAAACTTTTTATTTTTTGAGACACAGTCTCACTTTGCCACCCTCTGTAGAGTGCTGTAACATCATAGCTCGCAACAACCTCAAACTCTTGGGCTCAAGTGATTCTCTTGCCTCAGCCTCCTGAATAGTTGGGATTACATGCGCCTGCCACAAAGTTTGGCTATTTTTAGAGGCGGGGTCTGACTCTTGCTCAGGCTGGTCTCAAACTCGTGAGCTCAAGCAACCCACTTGCCTCGGCCTCCCAGAGTGCTAGGATTACAGTTGTGAGCCATAGTGCCAGGCCTAAGAAAACTAGACTCAATAAGATGTAGTACCAGTTATTCTCTGCGAGTGTATGTGATATATATTTAGCGTGTACATGACTGGACATCTGAATGGGTGGGCGGATGGAAGGATCGATGGATGGATGGATGGGTAGGAGGACGGATGGTTGGATGAATGGATGGATGGGTGGGTGGGTGGATGGAAGGATGGATGGGTGGGTGAGTGGATGGATGGAAGGATGGGTGGGTGGATGGATGGATGGGTGGTTGAGTGGGTGGATGGAAGGATGGATGGATGGGTGTGTGGGTGGGTGGATGGAAGGATGGATGGATGGGTGGGTGGGTGGAAGGATGGATGGAAGGATGGTTGGATGTGTGGATGGGTAGAAGGACGGATGGTTGGATGAATGGATGGATGGATGGGTTGGTGGATGGAAGGGTGGATGGGTGGGTGGGTGGATGGATGGATGGATGGGTGGGTGGGTGGGTGGGTGGGTGGATGGAAGGATAGATGGATGGATGGGTGGGTGGGTGGGTGGGTGAATGTATGGAAGGATGGGTGGGTGGGTAGATGGAAGGATAGATGGGTGGGTGGGAGGATGGATGGAAGGATTGTTGTATGGGTGGGCAGGTAGATGGACAGGTGGATGGGTGGATGATGTGTAATGGGCATGTGGATGTCTGGATGGGGTGCACCAACTACACCTGTCCTCCAGCCCTCAAACCTCTTTTTCCACAAAGCCAGTGACACTCTCACTTTCTGTCCTCCTCCCTCCTGCGTCCTCCTCGCCCCCTTGGCTAGCAAATTCTCTACCCTAGCACCTCACAAGCCCTCTCTCCCGTCTTGTCTTCAGCGCAGAGCCAAGGCTAGTCCAGGATATTTGCGGTCCTGCGCTGCCACCTACAGGCAGTCCTGTGGTCCTGCAGCAAGGAGCCCCGGTTGGACTTAGATTCCCAGGGCGTGGCCACGTTTCCTCTCCTTGTTCAGAAAGAGAACCAACCGCGCTCAGAGCCGCTTGGGGAAGACTTGGCAAAGCCCGGAGCGAACGGGGGGCTGGTTTAGGCTTGGTATCTTCTTTCAAATGATGAAAATATTGGGCTAATTCAGGTACACAGAGCCCAGAGGCGTGGGTAATACAGAGGAGGGAGGGAAAGGGAGACTGTAGAAGAGCGACCACCCGGAACCCGCCACTTCTCTCTCCTCGCTAGGCCTTTGTTCGCTAGAGGATCCCTTTAAATCATATGCCAAGTGTTTCCACACTCATGCTGGCTTGCTTCAGTTCACAGCAGCCCTACGAGGTACAGATCCAGGTACGGTTATTACTTAAGAAAAAGAGATCTGTAGAAAGTCCACATTTGGCCCTCAGTATCCACGTCCATAGATGCAACCAACTGCAGATCAAAAATACTAGGTGGGCTGGGCGCCGTGACTCAGGCCTGCAATCCTAGCACTCTGGCAGGCTGAAGCAGGTGGATTGCTTGAGCTCACGAGTTCCAGACCAGCCTGAGCCAGAGCGAGACACCGTCTCCAAAAAAAAAGACGCAAGAGGAAACACTGGAACCCAAGAATTTGAGGTTGCTATGAGCGATGACACCACAGCACTCTACCCAGGGCGACTGACTCCATCTCAATAAATAAATAGAATACTAGGTGGAAAAAAATTTGCATCTGTACTGAGCATATACAGACTTTTTCCTTGCCATTATCCCTCAAACAATAAGAAACTATGCAGCATTTACATCATATTAGGTAGTGTAAGTACTGTAGCAATGATTTAAAGTGTACAGGAAGATGTGATAAGTTATATAAATACTAAGCCATTTTATATTAGGAAGTTAGGCATTCTCAGGTTTTGGTATCTGCAGGGAGGAGGCTGGAACCAATCCCCCATGGCTACTGAAGGATAATTTAATTAGGAAACTCCCAGAAAGAAAGAAAAAACAGCTAGATAAACCAGACGAGAAAAACAGGGGAACCTGGACAGCTCGGAAGATCCCACCAGGCAGAGGAGCCCAACTTCCTTTCCTAAAGGCAAATTCCTGAGATAGAGGGTCTGACGGGTCCAGCCTGGATTCTGTGGCCACCATAGAGATTGGGTTCCCTGAATGGCAGGTGTCAAATAGAGGCTGGGGTCCCCAAGGAAGGGATGCCGAGCAGCCCAAAGCAACAGCTATTCCTATTTCACAGGAAAACTGAGTCTTAGAGGGTTTGGGGGGTTTTATTGTTGGTTTTTAAAACTAGTCAAGTGCGTGTCTTAGAGGAGTTCTGATGTGGCAAGTCATTCAGGTTCTTATAACTTGCAAGGAAGAGAAACTTTCTCGGGTTACATTACAAGATTGGGAAAGCCAGACTCACTCTGGTCCAGCCCCTGGCAGCTCTGTAACCAGACAGCAGACAGCAGCTCTGTAACCAGACAGCAGCTCTGTAACTCAGGAGCCTCACAGCCCTGGGCACTGGATGCCACCCTGAGTCAGCACAGCCGGTCTTGGCTTATTCCTCTGCTGTCTCCATTCTCTAGCTCATCATTTCCTCTGACTCGAGGCTGCTGCGGACTCAGGTTTCTGCTGACTCACTATTCTTATCAATTCATGGCTCCTACTCACCCACACCTTTTGCTGATTCAAGGCTCTCTCTTATAACTTTCCTTCTTCCCCCAATACTGACAACTAATACTTCCTCTTGTGTCTTATTTCAAATTCTCTGAAAGAAAGTATCTGAATTGTTCAGTTGGTCCCCAATGTCTCTCTTGGTTGGATTTTCAGACTTGGATGTCCCCTCCTGTCCAATCTGCTGTATCATGGGTCATGAGGTGCAAAATGGGGTAACTCAGAAGCCCTTGGAAGGAACCGTGGGTGTAGCAGGGACGCAAATATAATGGGACCTGGGTTAGAGTCTACATGTTTTTCCATCTGAATATCCAGCCTGCCCTATCTCACAGGATAAAAAATAATAACAACTAGCACTGACTGTTCACTGTGGACCAAGAACCATTCTAGCCTTGCACAGATTATCTCAATTAATCCCGATGACAGTCCCAGGAGGTGGCCTCTTTAATTGTGCCCATTTAACAGAAATGAAAGCTCATGTAGAAAAGATAAATTATAGGCTCAAAGTTATATTCCTAGTAAGTGGCAGAATGAAAGCTGAATAACTCCTTACCTATCAATAATTACTTTAAGGTGGGGCTCACTCCTGTAATACCAACACTCTGGGAGGCCACAGTGGGCAGATGGCATGAGCTCAGGAGTTCAAGACCAGCCTGAGCAAAGACAAGGCCTTGTCTAGACTAAAAGTAGAAAAAATTAGCTGAGCATTGGAGCAGGTGCCCACAGTCCCAGCTATTCAGGAGGCTGAGGCAGGAGGATTGCTTGAGCCCAGGAGTTTGAGGTTGCACTTTAGCTGAGGTTGACAAAGCAAGACTCAGTCTAAGACAAAAAAATTACTTTAAAGTTTTATTGGATTCGGGCGGTGCCTGTGGCTCAGTGAGTAGGGCCCCGGCCCCATATGCCAAGGGTGGCGGGTTCAAACCCAGCCCCGGCCAAACTGCAACAAAAAAATAGCCGGGCGTTGTGGCGGGCACCTATAGTCCCAGCCGCTCGGGAGGCTGAGGCAAGAGA
This sequence comes from Nycticebus coucang, assembly GCF_027406575.1. Classification (NCBI taxonomy): domain Eukaryota; kingdom Metazoa; phylum Chordata; class Mammalia; order Primates; family Lorisidae; genus Nycticebus; species Nycticebus coucang. The sequence continues at coordinate 93,233,379 of NC_069791.1, read as the reverse complement.
ATCGCGTAAGCCCAAGAGTTAGAGGTTGCTGTGAGCCATGTGACACCACAGCACTCTACACGAGGGTGGTACAGTGAGACTCTGTCTCTACAAAAAAAAAAAAAGTTTTACTGGATTCAACTCCCCAGTAAAAAAACATAGAGTGGCTGAATGGATTGAAAATAGCAAAATTTGACTATATGTATGCTACCTACAAAAGACTCACTTCACTTTTTATTGACAAAAATTATATATATTTATGGTGTCCAACATGCTGTTTTAATGTATATGTACATGTGGAATGGCTCAATCTGTCTAGTACATTACCTCGTATACTTACTTTTTGAGTTCAGAACACTTAGAATTTACTCTCTCATCAATTTCAAGCAAAGTCACTATGATGTACAATAGACCCCCTAACTTATTCCTAACTGAAACATTACCGCATGTGACCGTCACACCCCCTCCTCTGCCTCTGGTAACCACCATTTTACTCTCTACTTCCATTAGTTCAAGTTTTTTTAGATTCCACATTTAAGTGAGATGATGTGATATTTGCCTTATTTCACTTAACATAATGCCCTCCAGGTTCATCCATGTTGTCACAAATGACAAGATTTTCTTCCTTTCTAAAGTTGAAGAGTATATAGACCACATCTCCACATGTGACACATTTTCTTTATCCATTCATCCACTGATGCACACTTAGGTTGATTCCGTATCTTTCCATACGTCCGTCAGATGTGAATAACGCCTCACTGAACTTGAGAGTTTTTTTTGGACATATGCCCCATAATGGGGTGGCTGAATCATACAGTAGTTCATTTTTCGTTTTTTTGAGAAACAGCCATACTGTTTTCCACAATGGCTGTCCCAATTCACGTTGCCACTATCAATGCAAGGAGTTCCCTTTTCTCCACACCCTTGATGACATTTGTTATCTTTTGTCTTTTGATATTAGCCATTTTAATGGGCCGGAGCTGATAATCTCATCCTGTTTTTGACTTGCATTTTCCTAATAGTGATGTTAAGCATTTTTTTCATATACCTGTTGGCCATCGATATTTCTTTGTTGGAGAAATATCTATGCAGGTCTTTTGCTGCCTTTTTATTTTCTTTAGATGGAGTTCAACTCTGTTGCCCAGGCTAGTGTGCCATGTTGTTAGCCTAACTAATAACAACCTCAAACTCTTGGGCTGAGGTGATCCTCTTGCCTCAGACTCCCAAGTCACTGGCCACAACGCCTGGCTAATTTTTCCATTTTGAGTAGAAGCAGGGGTCTCACTCTTGCTCAGGCTGGTCTTGAATTCCTGAGCTCAAGTGATCCTCCTGCCTTGACCTCCTACAGTGCTAGGATTACAGGTGTGAGCCACTACACTGACCTGCCCATTTTTTTAAATAGGGTTGTTTTCTTGCTCTTGAGTTAAGATCCTTACATATTTTGAATATTAACCCCTTATCAGACTCATAGTTTGCGAATAGTTTCTCCTATTCCCTAGGTTGTCTCTTCATTCTATTGATTGTTTCTTTAGCTATACAGAAGATTTTTTGTTTGTCTATTTTTGCTTTTGTTGTCTATACTTTTTTAGTTCTATCTAAAAAAATCATTGCCCAGATTGGTGTCTTAGAGCTTTCTCCCTATGTTTTCTTCTAGTAATTTTACAGTTTCAGGTCTTACATTTAAGTCTTTAATATATATCAACTGAATTGTTTTTGAGACAGGGGCCCGCTCTATCACCTAGATTACAGTGGTCCAATTGTATCTCACTGTAACCTTGAATTCCTGGCCTTAAGCAATCTTACCCTCTCAGCCTCCTGAGGAGATAGAGCTATGGACATGCACCACAATGCCTAGCTATTTTTTTTCTTTTTTTTTTTTTTAATTTTTTGGTAGAGATTGAGGTCTCACTCTTTTGCTGAGTCTAGTCATGAAATATGGCCACAAGCAATCCTCCCACTTTGGCCTCCCAAAGTGCTGGAATTATAGACATGAACCATAGCATCTGGCTGAATTGATTTTTATATATGGCATGAGGTCTAATTAATTGTTCTACATATGGATATCTAGTTTTCCCAACATCATTTATTGAAGAGATTGACCTTTCTCTATGTGTGTTCTTGGCATCTTTGTCAAAAACCAATGACTGTAAATTCATGGATTTATTTTTGAAATCCTATTCTGTTCTATTGGTGTATGCATCTATTTTTATGCCAGTACCATGCTGTTTTGACTACTATAGCTTTGTAGTGTATTTTTTAGAACACGTAACATGATGCTACCAGCTTTGTTCTTTTTGCTCAAGATTGCTTTGACAATTCAGGATGTTTTGTGGTTCCATACAAATTTTAGGATTTTGTCTTCTATTTCTCTGAAAAATGCCATTGAAATTTTGATAGAGAATGCATCAAATCTGTAGATTGCTTTGGGAAGTATGAACATTTTGTGTGTGTGTGTGTGTGGTTTTTTGGCCGGGGCTGGGTTTGAACCCACCACCTCCCACATATGGGACCAGCGCCCTACTCCTTGAGCCACAGGCACCGCCCTGGAAGTATGAACATTTTTGACAATAGTAATTCTTCCAATCCATGAACACAGGATATTTTTTCATTTGTTTGAGCCTTCTTTATTTTATAGTTTTCAGTGTACGGATCTTTCGTTTCCTTGGTTAAATTTATTCCTAAAGATTTTTTTTTTTTTTTGTAGCTGTTGTAAATGGGATTGTTTATTGCTATGTTTTTTGAATAGTTATAACAAAAGTAAAAACACACAACAAAGGAAACAACGAACAGAGCAAAAAGCAACTTAGTGAATGGGAGAAAATGTTTGCAAACCATATGTCCAATAAGGTTTGGTTAATATCCAAAATGTGTGAAGAACTTAACCAGGACTGTACACCTAGTGGTAATGTAAATGTAAATTAGTAGAGCTACTAGGGAAAACAGAAGACCAGAATGTTGAGATGACTATTACTAAAAAACAAAAGATAATGAATGCTGGCAAGAATATTAAGAGCTTTCACTCTGATTCTGAAAAAACAGGCTTGTGGGGCATTTTTCTTGTCAGCAGAGGCAGAGCACGCTGGGCCCTATACACCATTCTGTTCCCTTCACATTTTGTTTTTGTCTTTTTTTTTTTTTTTTTTTGTAGAGACAGAGTTTCACTTTATTGCCCTCGGTAGAGTGCCGTGGCGACACACAGCTCACAGCAACCTCCAGCTCTTGGGCTTCCGTGAGTCTCCTGCCTCAGCCTCCCGAGTAGCTGGGACTACAGGTGCCCGCCACAACGCCTGGCTATTTTGTTGTTGTTGTTGTTGTTGTTGTTGCAGTTTGGCCGGGGCTGGGTTTGAACCCGCCACCCTCAGTATATGGGGCCGGCGCCCTGCTCACTGAGTCACAGGCGCCGCCCTCCCTTCACATTTTGAACCCGCCACCCTCAGTATACAGGGCTGGCACCCTACTCACTGAGCCACAGGCGCCTCCCTTCACATTTTGTCCCCACTGAGTGCAGACATATCCTAAATCTGTGGCTTGTGACTGTGCCTCAAGCTGATGGATAGAGGGGGAGGGTGTGCAAACCCTTACTCCACAACTGGTAGAATATTACGAATTCACCTCTAGGGCTGCGCCTGTGGCTCAGTGAGTAGGGCACGGGCCCCATATACTGAGGGTGGTGGGTTCAAACCCGGCCCCAGCCAAACTGCATTGTGGCAGGCGCCTGTAGTCCCAGCTACTCAGGAGGCTGAGGCAAGAGAATCACCTAAGCGCAAGAGCTGGAGGTTGCTGTGAGCTGTGATGTCATAGTACTCTTCCCAGGGTGACAGAGTGAGACCCTGTATCTAAAAGAAAAAAAAAAAAGAATTTGCCTCTGCTTACCAATCCCCTGAAGGGCTCAACTGCAACTTGAACTTTACCTTAGAAATGCTAACAATGTAACCTAACCATTTGCACCCTCATATTAGTCTGAAATTAAACAAAAAAAGAAAGAAAGAAAAAAGAATTTGCCTCTGGCTTGCAAAGCCAAAGTCTCCCAAACTGTCATTGAGAAGCTCTTAAAGCATGAATGAGAAGGGTTGACTGCCTTCCCAGACAGGCAAGGACAGGGGAAACGGATGCCACTAGCAAGCAGGGATCAGCTACTCAGAGAATCCAGACACCCTCTGCCAAGGAAAATCCTACTTGTAAAAATAAGAGGATTATATGGCTGTGAAATTTGCTTAATAATTGAGTAGGAAACTTATTTTAATTCCTGAGGAAAAAGCCAGACATTAAGTAATGTAAATTCCTGTTCAGCCAGGAGGCAAATAAGCAGAAAATATGAATAATATGAATTATTAGATTCTTTCCCACACGCCAGACCCACATTCTATTTCACAGGAAAGAAACAAAGAAAATAAAAGTCCCTAACATCTGGATTTTCCTCTGACCAGCAAAATGCCAGAATGGGTTGGGGAGGAAAGTGCTCGCATTTTCCCATCCTCTGCTTTCTCTCTGTCTACACAGGGCCCCTCAGAGGATCCCACAGAGGACCAACCGTATCCCCCTGGTGTTTTATTTTGAACCACTCGGCCCTGCTGTGGGCCAGCAGAGAGTGGCTCATGACAAGGCAATGGCACTAATGAGCTATCAGTCAATACTCCAGTGAGTGGAAGCCACGGAAAAAGAGAGAGCAGGGTTGGCTCACACAGCCAAAGGGGCAGGATGAGGGAATGCTTGAGTGAATTTCACCTTTCACATAGCTCAAGATTGTTTGTGTTTGTTCTAAGTAAATATGCAATGGTCCCTCTTAAAAGGTGGCTGATGATACAAGCGTATGTCACATTAGAGAGCTGGAGAAAGCCCCGCTTGTACATTTGGGCTCTCATATGTCAGAATAACTGCTTGGATTTTCTGAACACTGATCCCATTCCAGACACTGGAGTGAGCACTGAGAGTCTTCACTCGTTTAATCCTCATGATAAGTTCATGAGGCCCATGCAGTGGTTAAGACACAGGCCAGGGCTTGACTCTGCCTCCTCCTCCAAACACTGATTGTATGACTGAGGGACTTCCCTGTGCCTCAGTTTCCTCATCTGTAAAACAGGTATGATCATAGTTCTGACCATGTTTAACACTGACGTGAAAATTAGATGAGGCATCATATGACCAGCATCTGCACTGTACAAGTGTGGCATCATCATCACAGGTGAGATAACTGAAGCTCAAAGGGACAAGGCTAAGCCCACGGCCCCGGTCTATTCTCAAGTTCATTGTCAAGCCCCTGCCCTACCATTCTTCAAGCCCCTATCCTGTGAACACCTCAAGAAGTAAGGACTTCATGTCTCTCCCTCTGGAATTAATTGTGCTGAAAGTCTAGGTGGATGTGGACCTACTCTCACTGAATTCCTGCCCGCCCACCCACAAACCTGCTTCCCTGACATAAAGCACTCCTGGGTGCTCTTCTGGCTTCCGCTTGCCATACTGTGTGCTTTTCTAAAAGGATGCAGGCCACACCCGGTGGCTCACGCCTGTAATCCTAGCACTTTGGGAAGATGAGGTGGGTGGATTGCTTGAGCTCAGGAGTTCAAGACCAACCTGAGCAAGAGCAAGACCCCATCTCTACTAAAAAGAGAAAAATTAGCCAGGTGTTGTGGTGGGCGTCTGTAGTCCCAGCTACTCAGGAGGCTGAGGCAAGAGGATCACTTGAGGTTGCGAGCTGTGATGCCACGCTCTATCCAAAGCAACAGATTGAGACTGTCTCAAAAAAGAAATAAAAAATAAAAACATAAAAGGATGCAGACACGCAAGCCCATCCCACACCAGACCATGGTGTTGCTTTTAAGAAGAGAGAAGGCATCGAGCAGTGACTTCTCCGTGTCTTTCATCACACCTGGGGGCCTTTATTCTGAACACATGCCCATCCAGCCTCTCTGCCCCAAAGGCAAGACCCTGACTTTTGGTAAAGAAAGGAGGCAGAAAAAAGATAGCCGCTAACTCAACTCTAGTTTGGTTTTCTTTTCGTTTATGCCATTCTTCCCCATAAAGGAGAAAAAAGCAAAGAATTAAAACTTCGACTGTTAGAAAGACCTTACACAACAAAATAGTGTTGTGGATGCATTTATTAAAAAACAATTTCCTGAGGAGCTAATACGGGCCAGACACTGTGCTGGGTTCAGGATTCCACCTCTGCTGAGAGAACCATTGTGATACTTACAACAAAGACTTCTCCGTATTAATGGTTTGCTATTCACGTAATTTGAATTAGTTTCAATAGTAATAACTCTGCACTTCACTGACCCGCTTCCCTGCTGGGTCCTAGGGTTCTACATCTTCTGAAAAGTGTTCTTTGTTTAGCTCTTTGTCTACGGTTTCCATTGGCTTTGTGAGCATGTTTGAGACAGTTGATGTAAAGTAGTCTAGTAAGTGCAGCACCTGGACGGCATCATGGACAGTTCCTATTAATTTTATTTGCTTTCTATTTTTTTTTTTTTTTGTAGAGACAGAGTCTCACTGTACCACCCTCGGGTAGAGTGCCGTGGCGTCACACGGCTCACAGCAACCTCTAACTCTTGGGCTTACGCGATTCTCTTGCCTCAGCCTCCCGAGTAGCTGGGACTACAGGTGCCCGCCACAACGTCCGGCTATATTTTTGTTGCAGTTTGGCCGGGGCTGGGTTTGAACCCGCCACCCTCGGCATATGGGGCCGGCGCCCTACTCACTGAGCCACAGGCGCCGCCCTTATTTGCTTTCTATTGATATAAATGAGTCAGACTTTGTTTCTTTGCATGCCTGTGGTTCTTTGTTGAATACTGGCTATTTTGAATATATGGCAACACTGGGGATCAGATTCTCCTCACTTCCCAGGGTTTGTTGCTGTTGCCTGTTGTGGATTGCCATTGTTTTCTTGTTTAGTGCATTTTTTAAACTACTTTTTGTCAAATCTATAAAGTGTAAAAATATTAGCCAGTCATGGTGGCATATGCCTGTCGCCCCAGCTACTCAGGAGGCTGAAGTAGGAGGACCACTTGAGTCTGGGATTTGGAGACCAGCCTAGGCACCCTATCTCAAAAATAAATTAATTCATTAAATAAAATGCCTAGAGCCAACAAAAAGAAAAAAAGCAAGGGGGCGGCGCCTGTGGCTCAGTCGGTAAGGCGCTGGCCCCATATACCGAGGGTGGCAGGTTCAAACCCGGCCCCGGCCAAACTGCAACCAAAAAATAGCCGGGCGTTGTGGCGGGCGCCTGTAGTCCCAGCTGCTCGGGAGGCTGAGGCAAGAGAATCGCTTAAGCCCAGGAGTTGGAGGTTGCTGTGAGCTGTGTGAGGCCACGGCACTCTACAGAGGGCCATAAAGTGAGACTCTGTCTCTACAAAAAAAATAAATAAATAAATAAAAAACCCAAAAAAAAGGCAAGGAAGAAAGGGAGGGAGGGAGCACTATTTTAGTTCTTGCAAATCAGATGTTTGTGGGCACTCTTTCAACACTTAGCAAGGCCATTCACACTCTGCTTAGTCTCCACTTCCTACTTGCACATAGCCTGAAGGCCAGCGAGAGATGAGGGCTTAGGGTCTCCTCAGGCCTTTTCGGAGCCTGCATCTCCTTCTGGGCCTGCACATAGCTTTCTTGATGCCCCTGGTGTACGTGGAAGCTTGTGAAAGCCCTTACATAAAAGAAATGGGAAAAGTAAATAAATAAAAAACAAAAGAAATTCAAAGATTAAAAGCTCTTACACAAACACATCTCTTTTCCCCACCTTTTCCTTCCATGTTTCCTATTGTATTTATTGCTTGCTCCAAGTGTATTCCCTTCCCCAGGCTGTTGGGGCCGGTACATGTGTCCTTAAATTCTTTCGTTAAAAGCTATTAGGGAAGCCGTCTGAGTCCTAGAAATGCCGTCTGAGTCCTAGAAATGCCGTCTGAGTCCTAGAAATGCCGAGTAAAAAAACTGGAAGTCGGGCAGAGCCTGTGGCTCAGTGAGCAGGGTGCCAGCCTCATATACAGAAGGTGACGGGTTCAAACCTGCAAACAAACAAACAAAAAAATAGCCGGGCCTTGTGTCAGGCGCCTGTAGTCCCAGCTACTCAGGAGGCTGAGGTAAGAGAATCGCCTAAGCCCAAGAGCTGGAGGTTGCTGTGAGCTGTGATAGCACAGCACTCTACCGAGAGCAACAGAGTGAGACTCTGTCTCTAAAATAAATAAACAGGAAAAAAACAGCCGTGCAGGAAGGAGGCAAGATGGCCATCCACGGGCAGAAATAATGGCCACAAATAACCCAATAAAGCAGAAGATCAGGAGCTGAGCTGAGAAAGAGAATAGACACGTTCGCATCACCCCTGCTGTGACAAGCTGACTCCAAGGAAACAAATTTCAGGTATAAAACTCATCCCAAAGAGGACAGGAATCCTTCCCCTCCCCACCCCCAGGAGAGCGACTAGAGGCCAGTAGAGAACAGAGGACCTTTTGTTTCACCAAAGGAGAGAGAATGACTGAGGACTGGGACTCCCTCCACGGAGAGATACAGCCGCAAGCCCAGGCAGTCTCTTGTCTGGGCCAAAAGTTGATCTAATATTCGTCCTACCTTCCTGAACTCCCAATCCACCCCTCCCCCCTCTCCTGGCAGTCCGGAAGACTACCCTCTGCAAAACCCTGAGCATTTAGCAGATTTTTGCTAGGGCAGGGCACCTCATGAGCTGTGGGGCAGTTGTGCTGAAACTATAACTTTAATAGAGGCGGGGAGTCACAAGGGGAGAGACTTGCCCTGTGTTGGAAAGAGCATAGGTGGGACCCACCCTACTGACCACTGGGGACCACAGCCAGCCCTTGGTGGGTGGCTTGGCTCCGCACCAGGCTCCTGCAACCTGCAATGCAGCTGGCGACTCCTGTCTGCTTCCTGTAATCTTTGGGCTGGCAACTCCTCCCTCCAGCTTCTATGACCTGTGGGGACCACGGTTGGCAACTCCCACTTGGCCTTTGCGACCCACAGCCCATAGCCAGCAACTCTCGCTGGCTCCTGAGACTTGTGGCCTGCGGAAGGCAACTCCCACCTGGCTCCTGGAACCTGTGCTGCCCACAGCCGTAGTATCCACCCTCTGGCTCCTGAGACCCATGGCAGGTGACTCCTGCATGGCTTCTGCCACCTGTGGTCTGCTGTCCATGACTCCGCCCTTTGGTTTCCCCCTAGCTCCTGAGACCCACGGCCTGCGGCTAGCGACTCCACCCTTCAGCTCCCCACCTGGCTCCTGAGACCCGGGCCCACTGCTGGTGACTCCTGACTGGCTCTTCCGACCCGAGGCCCCTGAGTCCAGCGACTCCACCGTCCAGCTTCGGGCCTGGCTCCTGCAGCACAGGCTGGGGTCAGCAGCTCCACCCTTTGGTTCCCAACCGGGCTCCTGTGACTCTTATAGCCGGTGTTAATGCCCTCCAGCTCCCTGCCAGCTCCTGTGACCTGCACACAACCATATCCCAAACCAGCAGCACCACCCCCAACAGTGGCAATGCAGCCCTGACAGTGGTGGCAGCTCTATGGTCCCTCCCACTGGGGTCAAATTGAGCTGCCAGTGCACCCTCTGTGCCTAGATGCTGAAGACCTTTTCAACTTTCCCCCTGATCAGTGTTTGTTGACAAAAACAATTGGTTTGGAACTCTTGATTTGGGCCATCATTTGGGGACCCACCAAGGTTGTACCCTGGTTGTGTTGTTATGGGAGTGTGGGATTCTCCCCTTCCAGTTGTTGCCTGTGGGGGGCAGGGTGTCTTAGTTGCTTATATATCTCCACAGCTGAGATTTCAGCCCAAAGCTACTGATTCACTAGGATTGGACAGAGACTAGCTGAATACCAGTCAGCAAAATCTAGCCCCACCACACCAAGAGTTTCAGGCTATAGTTCTGAATGGGACCTTTGTAAAACTCTAAGAGAAAAGTGTCTATCACCAGTCTCAGTTCTTTGGTAAGGGCTGGTTAATTACAACTCCACGAGCCCTCAATTCAATTTCACCTTGCCAGCTTCTCTAGCCAGTGAAAAATAATCATGGGGGAATCAGCAGGAAAAATCTGACAACATGAATAATCAGAGTAGATCAACTCCCCCAAGGAATGACAAAGGAGACAAAACAGAAGATCCCATTCATAAACAAATGGATGAGATGTCAGAAATCAAATTCAGAATTTGGATTGCAAATAAGATTAACAGAATGGAGGTAAAGATGGAATTAGAAATTCAAGGAGCAATTCAAAAGTTGTCTCAAGAATTCAATGAATTCAAAGACAAAATCACCAAAGATTTTGACACATTGAGGCAAGAACTTGCAGCCCTCAAAGATCTGAGCAATACAGTAGAATCCCTCAATAACAGAATGGAGCAGACAGAAGAAAGGATCTCTGACCTTGAAGACAAAGATTTTGAATTCTCCCAAATGCTCAGAGGAAGAGAAGTGGAGAACAAAAATGAATCATTCCCTGAGAAAATTGTGTGACCACTCCAAAAGAGCAAACATTCACCTCATAGGAAACCCTGAAGGAAAAGAGGATGGTCCAAAAGATACAGATACTCTACTCCAAGAGGTAATTGAGGAGAACTTCCCAAACATGGCAAGAGATACTGAAATTCAGATAGCAGTTTCAGAACCCCAGCACAACTCAACCCAAATAAAGCATCTTCTAGACACATTGTAATTAACTTCACCAAAGTTAACATAACAGAGAAAATCCTGCAAGCAGCCAGACGTAAGAAAATCATAACCCTTAAGGGGAAGAATATTAGAATGACTACAGATCTCTCTGCTGAAACTTTTCAAGCCAGAACAGGATGGTCATCGACCTTCAATTTCCTAAAACAAAACAACTTTCAGCCAAGGATCCTGTATCTAGCTAAATTGAGCTTCATTTATGACGGAGAAGTTAAATACTTCAATGACATACACGTTGAAGAAATTTGCCATAACCAAACCAGCTCTTCAGGATATCCTCAGACCCATCCTCAATAATGACCAGCACAATGCTCTACCACCACCAAAGTAAACACACTCTGAAATTTTTTTTTTTTTTTTTTTTTGTAGAGACAGAGTCTCATTGTACCGCCCTCGGGTAGAGTGCCGTGGCGTCACACGGCTCACAGCAACCTCTAACTCTCGGGCTTACGCGATTCTCTTGCCTCAGCCTCCCGAGTAGCTGGGACTACAGGCGCCCGCCACAACGCCCGGCTATTTTTTTTTTTGTTGCAGTTTGGCCGGGGCCGGGTTTGAACCCACCACCCTCGGCATATGGGGCCGGCGCCCTACTCACTGAGCCACAGGCGCCGCCCCACACTCTGAAATTTTTGACCAAAGCCCAATTTCCACAGTGGTGAAAAGATTCAAAATGTCCACTGGACTTTCGAAAAACTTGACACCCAAAATATTACCAGGTTTATCAATACTCTCAATTAATGCGAACGGCTTAAACTGTCCTCTTAAGAGGCATAAGTTGGCTGACTGGATACAAAAACTCAGGCCAGATATCTGCTGCATACAAGAATCTCATCTTACCTTAAAGGATAAATATAAACTCAGGATGAAGGGATGGGCATCTGTAATCCAGACAAACAGAAATCAGAAAAAAAGCAGGGGTGGCAATTTTATTTGCAGATACACTAGGCTTTAAACCAACAAAAAGTATAGACAAGGATGGTCACTTCATATTTGTTAAGGGAAACACTCAACATGATGAGATGTCAATTATTAACATCTATGCACCCAACCAGAATGCTCCTCAATTTATAAGGGAGATCCTAACGGACATGACCAATTTAATATCTTCCAGCACCATAATAGTTGGAGATTTTAACATCCCTTTGGCAGTGTTGAATAGATCCTCCAATAAGAAACTAAGCAAAGAAATTTTGGACTTAAACTTCACCATACAATAATAGAATTTAACAGACATCTACAGAACATTTCACCCTAACGAACCCAGCCCCAGCCGAATTGCAACAAAAAAATAGCTGGGCATTGTGGCAGGCACCTGTAGTCCCAGCTGCTCGGGAGGCTGAGGCAGGAGAATCGAGAAAGCCCAAGAGCTGGAGGTTGCTGTGAGTCCTGCAATGTCATGGCACTCTACCAAGGGCAGTAAAGTGAGACTGTCTCTACAAAAAAAAAAAAAAAAAAAATACATGGCTTGGCGCCTCTGGCTCAAGCATCTAAGGCGCCAGCCACATACACCTGAGCTGGTGGGTTCAAATCCAGCCCAGGCTTGCCAAACGACGGCTGCAACCAAAAAAATAGCTGGGCATTGTGGCAGGCACCTGAAGTCCCAGCTTCTTGGGAGGTGGAGGCAGGAGAATCGCTTGAGCCCAAGAGTTGGAAGTTGCTGTGAGCTGTGATACCATTGCACTCTACCCAGGGTGACATCTTGAGGCTCTGTCTCAAAAACAAACAACCTGAATACACATTCTTCTCATCAGCCCATGGAACATCCTCCAAAATGATCAATTTAGGTCACAAGTCTAACCTCAGCAAATTTAAAAGTATAGAAATTATTCCTTGTATTTTCTTGGATCATCATGCAATGAAAGTTGAACTCACCAATAACAGTTATCTGCATACTCAAAGACATGGAAACTTTCTTTCAAAAAGGGCACTTAACGGTAGATTAAAAGCTGAGAACTGGTAGGTGCTGGCCCCCCTACCTAGGGAAAGAACTAGTCTCTGAGCCAAGTCATTGTACCAGTACTGTCCCTGCTGTCAGGCTACAGCAGCCCCAGATCATGTTAAACCTTACAGATCTCAGAAACATGGGCTAAAAGCCATCTTCTTCTGTGCTAGCATAAATGTTACTAAATGCTAGCCCAGTCACCCACTTTTTCCCTAGCCAGATTTTTTCCCCACTCCTTACCACTTCAAAGACCATAGGATCCCCACAAAATGGTGATCGCATATGGAGCCATTTTATGTTCTATTTTTGCAGACTGTGCTCAGAAGGAAATTACTTATTCAATTAACATGTATTTATTGAGACAGCTCTGTGCCAGGAACCAGAGATATGAAAAGAAAACAAAGCAAACACGGGCCCTGTCATCCTAGACCTTACAATGTATTGGCACTGAGAATGAGCTCCTTGGAAGGGCGTGGTGGCTCAGGCCTATAGTCCCAGCTACTCTGGAGGCTGAGGCAAGAGGATCACTTAAGCCCAAGAGCTTAAGGTTGCTGTGAGCTGTGATGCTACAGCACTCTACCAAGGGTGACATAGTAAGACTGTCTCAAAAAAAAAAAAAAAAAAAATTGTAAGCCCCTTGAAGTTTCTTCGGGACTTCACATCTGTGCCTAACAAAAACAACTTCATAATACTATGACAATTTTGTGCTCAGTGTGTATCTTACATACTTACTTTTCTCAATGCTGAGGTAGGTTTTGTATTATTCCCATTTACTCATAAGGAAATTGAGGTTACCAAGTGGAGAAGCAGATCTCAATTCTGGTCTGTCAGAGCCCAACAAAACCATATTCTTTATTCAAGAGCTTCCCAGGTATCAGAAGCCCCCAAATCGAAACAGGCCTCTCCAATCACTTTCTTCTAACAAATGGGAACTGATATTTGCCACATTTATAGGGCATTCCTAGCTATCTACCATGTCCTAGTCCAGAAGTCAAGTCTCTCTTAAACAATGCCTGGCTCGCCAAAGGCAGACCAGAAACTGAGGGACACACCACTGTCTCCTCAGCTCCCTCGCCTCCAGGAGGAACCTGTTCACAGCACCAGACCCTATTCAAACAATTCCCAGCAATTGTCTATTACAACTGGATATAAAAATTGAGCAGGAACTAAAATATTACCTTCCAGAATGATCACAGCCCAACAAAATAAACACACCAAAACTAAGTGTCAAATAACTGGTTTTGTTGGAGAGCAGCTAATTGTTTTCTTATGCATATATTACTTTCTTTTTATTTTTTAAGACAGTCTCACTTTGTCCCCCTGGGTAGAGTCCCATGGCATCACTGCTCACAGCAACCTCAAACTCTTGGGCTTAAGTGCTTCTCTTGCCTCAGCCTCCCAAGTAGCTGGGACTATAGGCACCCACCACAATGCTCAGGTATTTTGTTGCAGTTTTCATCAGTTAGCTGGCCCGGGCTGGGTTCGAATTGGCCAGCCTTGGTGCATATGGCCAAGGCCATAACCACTGTGCTACAGGCACTGAGCCATGCATTTATTACTTTCATGAAACTTTTACTGTTTACAAAATACCTCCCTCGGGCTTCTCCTCCGTAAAGCAATCACACAAGTTTCCCAAACCTGAAGCCCAACTCAAGACTCAATGGCCTAGGTCTGGATACACCAATCTCTGGTGAGCCATGAGGGTGAAGGCTAGACACTACAAACCTGTCTTGTCTTGTTCACTTCATGGAACAGCATTCACCGATTAATACAATGGCTGTACATCCCCAGATCCTCTTGCTACACTGCTGTAAAGGCTCAAAACGACCAACAGAAGCATCAGAGTCCATTGAAGCATTTTATTTTTCAGTATGTATTACATCCCTAGAAAAAGAATCCCAGGATTTTCCCTCCTGTGTGTTTTCTTCTTGCTTCTTCGTGGTCCATGATGCCAGCTGAAGTTGTCAGTACAATGAAACTATGGAACGGAAAAGAAAAATGCTGGTGAGTTTAACATTCAACACAGAGCTGCTTTCTGGTTTAGAAAAACAGCAATACCACCCAGCAGTGGCTAAAGCCTCCTGTAAGGCACACAGGAACTAAGGCTGCTTACATAAGCTGGTGACTACCTATGCTGACAGGGTACAATGTGGCTCCTTGAACCAAAGCCCAATTAGAGACCCCAGCTACACACACCCACACACCTGGCCTCTGCTAACACTGGGAAGCAATTATACTAACTTCAAAAAGAGACAGGGAGTTTAAAGCATTAAAGTATTCAGATAAATCTGAGTCTAAACTGTGTTTCTGCCACTCATGTATGTACAACAGATAAGCTACTATACAGCAAGACATTCATGTATTGTATACAACATCTGGCTACCTCATGTGTTGCTAAGAGGGTCAAGGTAATAAGCATAAAGTAGAAGTTAAGTAGGAAGCATTAAAATCAGCATCTCACTGATGAGATAGCTTATGCCTATAATCCCACCAGTTGGGGGAGACCCAGGCAGGAGGATCACTTGAAGCCAGGAGTTTGAGACCAGGTCTCTACAAAAAAATAAGAAGTAGCCATAGTGTCATGTGCCTATAGTCCCAGCTACACAGGAAGCTGAGGAGGGAGGATAGCATAAGCCCAGGAATCTTGAGTTTTACAGTGAGCTATGATCACACTACTGCATTCCAGCCCGAGTGATAGAGTAAGATCGTCTCTTTAAAAAAAATTAAAAGGGCTGGGCACAGTGGCTCCAGCCTGTAACCCTAGCACTCTGAGGGGTGGAGGCGAGTGGATAGCCTGAGCTCAGGAGTTCAAAACCAGTCTGACAAGGTGTTAGACCCTGTCTCTACTAAAAATAGAAAAAGTAACCAGGCATTGTGGCAGGTCCCTGTAGTCCTAGCTATTCAGGAGGCGCAGGCAAGAGAATCGCTTGAGCTCAACAGAATGAGGCTGCTGTGGGATATGACACCACAACATTCTAGCAAAGACAACAGAGATTCTCAAAAAAAAAAAAAGACAAAGATTTGAATTCAGGCTCTTTAGGAAGATAAAGGTTCTCAAACTGAAGTACCCCTTCCCACAAAGGTGTAGGGTTCTGAAGTGATTCTGGCCAGAATCCTGGATCACAGGGAACACACAGTATGAACTCTACGGTCCTAAGCTCTCATGTGCCTCCCAAACCTGAAGACCAGCACATGAAATGTGACAGGTGGACCCCGTGGTGCAGGAGGCCAAACTGGGAGGATTAATTGACCCCAGGAGTTTGAAACCAGTGAGCTGGGATTGTGCCCGTGATCAGCCCTTGCACTCCAGCCCAGGCAACATAGGAAAATCTCACCTCTTAAAAAAAAAAAAAATTAAAAGAAAAAATAAAGCAATGTGACAAACAAAAGGTAACTTCTTTTAATTGAGGAAAGCCAACTCACCCAAACTGGCGTGATGGGAGCAGATTATTCTGCCATTTTTCTAGATCTTTGAGTTGCACATCAAACCTTGGGCTGATCACTCCACACTGTTAAAGAGTAATGAAGAATTGTTCAAACTTTACCAATAACAAAAACCGAGTAACACAAGATGGCATTCATAACTGAATAGTCACACAAACCAACAAACTCAGCATTTAGATTGGCACCTACTCTGCAGACCATCTTTGATATAAATGCTATTCAAAAAAATATACCAAGACTGTCTGCCTCCAAGGCCAACCACCTGCAGAGGTGGAATCCAAAGCACTAGGTCAGTATGCACCCCTGTGGGCTGGAAGAGCTGTTCCAGAACAAATGACCACATTTTGAAAAGCTAAAGAGACCAAGACAGGGAGAGTACAGTCAAATCTTTTTTATATAATAAGGCTGAAAGAAATAGCAATGTCTCAAATACTTAAGCCCATAAACTAAAAACTGCCAAGTATTAAATGTCTAAGGAACACACTGCACAGGCACTGAGCTAAGAACTGCTGCCCCCTCCACTGAGATGCTACTATGCATTTCCGAGGGATAGTACCCTGCAACCCCAGGCAAATCTTTCCCAACTAACCACCTGGCAGAGTGATGGAAGGCAGAAAGAGCAGAGTTCTTACATTTACCTCATCTTTTTTGCTACTAGGACACAGACAACAACTAGCCTCCAAAATGAGAGGGTAGTACTCCAACAGCACAATAACTCAATTATACGCCAATCTTAAAACATAATACGTGTATGATCATCCATAAACTTAAGCTCTCCTGCTCACAAGATCTGCTTTACAAATGACTGCTATACTTAAAAACATCACTGTGGAAAGGCTCCCACTACACAAATGCAAGAACTGACAGTGTGATAACAATGCGATCAATACTCTTAAGGTAAAACTCCAGAAGGCCAAGACAGCAGGCAAACAGTTGTGTGCACATCAACCGAACATTATAAAAAGACGCCAAAATGCTTTAAATAAAGGCTCTGAGATTAGAACTTCATAGCAGCTCTATGTTACATTTCCTGAAGGCAGAAATTTGACCCACATAAACCAAAACTGGGCTTGTCAAACAGGCTCAACTATCCTATGCCAGGAAGATTGCTCAGGTTCTCCTTTTTTCTACCATTATCCCAATCACTTTTGCTGTCACTTGACTAACAGATAATCCCACACCAAATGGAAGGAATATAGGAAAACCAGTTTCCTCCAAGCAAGCTACAGTGAAAGACCAACCTTTCTCACATCTGTATTACATGCAGCACTCAACCTGATTCCAGAAGCAAAATCCCTCTCATTTAGCCAGAATTAAACCCGCATGACCTCTCCCACCCAACCCAGAGAGAACTGAATTCTAGTCCATCTAGTCTTTAAATACTATCTTACTTCCCAGTTCCATTTACACATTTTCACAATAAAGGTTGGTCCATCCTTTACATGCAAAAGATAGAGACATTCTTTTATGAAGGTGGGTAATTAACTTCAGAGAAACCAAAACATTTGTTTTGCCCAAAGTCACAGTTAAGTATAGTTTAGATTTTAATGGTCTAAGGCTAGAATTTTTTCAACAAGTATACCACAGACCGAGTATATCACAAAGTAAGTTCCATTCAGAAAATGCTCCATTCAAGTTTGTCAAGCTATTACGTATCGCAAACAAGAATTTGCGAACATCCAAGGAGAATTTGTTACACAGTACTTGTGAAACTTAGTTGGGTTTTTTTAAAACACCAACTCAATTTTCTGCAGGATAGTTTTAAGTGCTAAACTGTATACTGGCACCAGTTACTAACTAGGAGAGACACCTTCAGCATGACTCAAACCTGAGTCTTCCCTAACTCCTAAATAGAAGAGAAAAAAGACAACTCTCACTTCAAAAACACACTGTGAAGGTCAGAGTGACAACAGCAAATCTAAATCCTACTTTGGGGCTGGTTGTAATGGCTAGTAACTATAAGGTGAAAGATTCAAAATTAAAAATTAGCCTTACAAAAGTTCTTCAAATCTTTCCAGGAAGACCTCAGATCCCTTAGTTTTTTACTTTGAAGGTTAGTTACCTCCAGCCACACGTGATAAGCAAGTTTATTATGTAGTGAAATTTCTTTTAAAAATAGAACCTGCTGGACCAGAAAATATCCATACCAATCCAGCAATTATCACTAGCTACGGACTTTAATCAACTCACTCTCTGGGTCTGAGACTAAAGGATCTTATCAGACTCCCAGGGAATCTGAAAGCTACAAACTTGAACACAGAAAGCAGAGTAGTAGCCTCAGTGACTTGTCCTCAAAATACATTCAATTAGTTAAACCTCAAAGACAAACAGATCTACTTGGTTATATTGATTTTTTTTTTTTTTTTGCAGTTTTTGACTGGGGCTGGGTATGAACCCACCACCCCCAACATATGGGGCAGGCACCCTACTCCTTTGAGCCACAAGCACGGCCCTGGTTACATTGTTAGTAAGACAAATAGCAGCACAGATATCAAAGACCTATGCTATCAAAAACAGAAAAACTACTTATATTGTATTTAGAGGGTCCCAGTTACTCGAGGATAAAGATTTTGTTCAAAAAACCCAGTGGCTGGGTGTGGGTCTGTAAACCTAGCACTCTAGGAGGCTCAGGAGGATGGACTGCTTGAGATGAGACCAGGCAAGAGAAGATCCCATCTCTACTAAAATCAGAAAAACTGAGGCAAGAGGCTTGAGCCCAAGAGCTTGAGGTTGCCATGAGCTGTGAGGCCACTACCAAGGGATGACAGAGACTGTCTCCTTAAAAAAAACAAACAAAAGAATACATCAACAAGGAAGGAAAGGCAAGTTATTTATACTGTAGTTTAGAGGTTTGAGCTACCCAAGTTCAAGCCAATGAAGTGGGTAGTACAATATCCAAATACCAGCACCAGCATTAATTGCACCCCACCTCCCTTTAGATAGCTCACACCCCACAAATACTAGGCCAACCGACATAAATGTAGAGCTAGTAACCCCAGAGAGAAATGAAATTACATGTGACAAAAAAGAAACGAACAGTTTTAGCCAATTAACTTATGGCACCACTCTTCAGCATTTACAAAAGCTATTACAACATATATCACCAGGTTAAACAATTCATGTATAAAATCTATTCTTACCTTGTTTAACCTGCCTGTGAGGTTCACAACAATTTTCCCAGCTCTGTGATCATCGATGATTTCAAATTCGCCAATGTAACCTACAGAACATAACTGACTGGATTAAATGGAAGACCTTGTATCTTTACACTCCTAACCTACTACATTCTTCATTCTCACATCATCCCAGTGACTGCTTCTCCAAGCAGTCTGGGTAGAGAAAACCAGTTGCTCTAAGACTAAGCCTTACAACTACTTTAATACATAAAATTTTGGTGGGCAACACTAAAAACAATCCACCTTTCAATTCTAAAAGGAATTATCTTTCCCTTGCCCCTTCATTGCCCTCCACTCCCAAAGACTAGCTTGTGGCCAAGCCAGGCAACAATTTTCCTCTCCACCCCAAAGTCCTAGAAGGGCTTAGGAGCCCTGTCAAAGACTTAGTTTTCATTTAGGACCCAAACACCTACCAGGCAACAGTCACAAACACAAGCTTCCACTTTTTTCCAATAGTTCCACCCTAAGTGATTCTTTTAATGGTTTTACTTGTACAGAACGTTGCCTCTGTAGCCCCACAAGTCACCATTATTAGTACCCAGACATGACTAACACACTACTCCCCCGTAATTAATTTCTACAAGACAGATTCCTTAAATAGTCTGACATCAAAACATAGAACAGCGCACTTACCATGCTTCATCATCACAGTTAGAAACCGGACGATGACTTTGGAGCACGGCCTTATAAGAACCTGGCGTTTGCCTCTCTTTTCGGCATTGTTGATGCTCTTAAGAGCATCAGCCAGGACGTTCATGCGCACCATTATGGCTGTTTAGGAAAAACAAAATAAGTTTTACTGACAATGCAAACATCAATAGACAATCATTCCACTACAAACCCATCCTTTTCTTTCTGCCCCCAATGTAGTGAAGTTTTCCTAACCCCAAGGAGGCTGGTTCTCCAGAATTCCCAGCACCCCCCAAATCCTTGACTTACCTGTACTATCTTCTACAGTTACCAAAACAGTCAAGACATCAGCCCCACATTTTGAACCCCACTCGTTCACTACTCACTCTCCTACAAAACGATGTGGGACAAAACCAACTCGACAAAAGAAAACCCTCAGAATTGGCGGGAACTATCAGCTACCCAAGTGAAAATAACCAGGAAGAAACGGTTATTATTCAGAATGGAAACTGATAATCACCGATAATGCTATCCCAATTTCTGAGGTTAGAATTTGTGCTGCGAACGTTGTCCTTTAAAATAAATTCATTTCCACCTACTATTAGCGCACCTATTAAGGTATTCATCCTTTCCCACTTAAAGTTGTGCACAATATTAAACGTACCGTGGTGCCCAACAGATAAATATTTTACAAACCGCCAATGGGCATGAGACGCACTCTTTAATGTATGAAAGTTTTGGAAGCTCCTACGTATGGAGCTCAAAGGGCCAAGAGCAGAGATCCAACCTCCTTCAAGTACAACAAAGAAATAACTTCTCAGCCCAAATAGCCAAGTTAGTCTCTGAAAAACAGCCAACCCCGAAAAGATGCAGTTTTACCTGCTGGGTGCCCTCAGCCTCCCAAGCTCCCAGCGCGGCCGCAGGCCACCATCCCTCATGCTTCCCGCCACACAGAGTCCAGGAGCTGCCTCAGCCACTAAAAGGAGGTCCGTCACTGCGGCCCGAGCCGGGGCTAGGCGGTCGAAAGCTCCGGCGCCGGCACTCCACGGATCCGGGTCCCCAAAGTGCAGAGCGTGGGGTGCCCGGGAATGGCCCGCCTTTATATCTACCCGGCCCAGACCCCCACAAGGACAAGACTCCCTGCCCAAAAGGGGTCCGGCGTCCCCACAGGACACCAAAGGCGAGCCTTAGATGGTGGGATGGTGCCGACAGCGGACGGATGATGTTGGAGCCCTCAGAAGAAGTTACTCACCGGCACGGAAAGATGGCGGAAAAAGGACGGGCGTGGAAGCGCATGGAGTTATGGGAAGCGGAAGGGCTATCGCGATACTTTCGAATGCAAGCCCGAAAAGAGATCTTCAAAGAGGCGGGGAGAAAGGTAGAGTCTCCTCAGGGATTGGTAGTTGAGAGTCGATGGAATCGATCTCACCAGGTGAGGCCGCGGAGGGGTTAGAGATTACTTTTTAGCACTTAATCTGTAAAAATAAAACCCCAACAACAGGGCCTAGATATTTGCTAATTTTTATTGCAATAACAGTTCGCCATACATTTTGATGCGCGTGCATATACAATATCTTTGGGAAGACCTCCGGAAGTTATTGCTTATGGAAAGGGCGTTAGGAATTGGGATGCAAACCTTGCTTTTCTCCATACAAAATGTTCTTTTCTGAGACGTCTGCATTACTTTTTTGAAGCAGTCAAAAATACATTTTTTAAAGCAGTGGGTCCTTTTTGACTCTCCTTTAATCTTAGGAATAGCCCGTAATCCTAGCTCTCTGGGAGGCCAGGGTGGGTGGTTGCCCGAGTTCAGGAGTTGGAGACTAGTCTGAGCAAGAGCAAGACCCGATAGCCGCGCGCGTTGTGGCGGGTGCCTGTAGTCCCAGCTACTAGGGAGATTGTGGCAAGGGGATCGCTTGAGCCCAGGAGTTTGGGGTTGCTGTGAGCTGTGACGCTACAGCACTCGACACAGGGTGGCAGAGTGAGACTGTCTAAAAAAAACAAACAAAATAAAAACTTAGAAATTATTTATTGGGGCTCCAAATATAGTTCATTCTTTTCCCCACCCTCCAGAGTTCTGGGTTTCCCAGTTTAGAAGAGAGAGCCACGGATGTTTGGAAACAAGAAGCACTTGAGATTCTGAGCCGGTGGCTTGTATCTGCTCTCCTGCACCCTGACAAGAAGCAATTTAGGTTAGTCTCTTGTCCTCTCTGAATCTTACCGAGAAGTAAGGTGGGGGTAATAATAATGTCTGCCTCTTAAATGTTAGTGCGAATGTCAGATGAGATAATGGCAGCAAAGGGCCCACGAGGGTCTGCCATGCAGTTGGTGCTCACTGTATGTGGCCCTAGAAAGAACATGGAGTTACATGTTGGGGCCTGGAATCTGATCACCTGAGAAGCGGTGGTCTCTGGCTCCGCCCTCTCTGGAGCTGAGCGTTGGCAATCTAGTGACTTAATCTTTGACATATTTGCAATAGCCTCCTTGCTTCCACTCTTCAGCCTCCCCTCTACCTACCCATGTCTGCCAGGGCAGCCAGAATGGCTTTTTATAAATCTTAAATCAGGGCTCGGTGCCTGTGACTCAAGTGGCTAAGGCGACAGGCACATACACCTGAGCTGGTGGGTTCGAATCCAGCCCGGGCCCGCCAAACACCAATGACGGCTGCAACCAAAACCTAGCCGGGCGTTGTGGCGGGCGCCTGTAGTCCCAGCTACTTGGGAAGCAGAGGCAGGAGACTCGCTTAAGCCTACAAGTTGGAGATTGCTGTGAGCTGTGATCCATGGCACTCTACCCAGGGCAACAGCTGGAGGCTCTGTCTCAAAAAAAAAAAAAAATCTTAAGTCAGATCATGGACCCTCCAAGGGCTCCCATCACCCTGCATAAAATCTAGATTCCTTACAAAAGCTTACAAGGGCTTGCTGACTGACACGCCTGCGTCCTGGCATGGGCACACCAAATCTCTCTGGCTTGCTTTTCTTTTTTTGAGACTGAGTGTCACTTTGTTGCCCTCAGTAGAGTGCTGTGACCTCATACCTCACACCAATCTCAAACTCTTGGGCTCAATCAATTCTCTTGCCTCAGCCTCCAGGCGCCGGCCACAAGCCAGGGTATTTTTTACAGATGGGGCTGTCACACTTGCTCAGGCCTGTCTCGAATCCATGAGCTCAGGCAATGCACCTGCCTCGGCCTCCCAGAGTGCTAAGATTACAGGCATGAGCCACTGTACTGGCCTCTGGCTTCCTTTTCTTCAAACCTTCCAAACACACTCTACTTTAGGGCCTTTGCATTAGCTCCTCCCTTTGACTTGTTCATTCTTCTCCCAGTTACCCAGGAGACTTCGTCCCTGGCTTTCCTCAGCTCTCTATTCAGCCACACACCTCCACACATACAGCCTTCTCCCCTCCTTCCCAGCCCTGTTGGACTTTTCTCCATAGCATATACCATCTGAAACACATTGTAAGTGTACTTACTGTCTGTCTCCTAACTTTAGACCATCAAGTTCCAAGTAAGTAGGGATTTGCTCGACTTTTTTCACTCCTACACCCACAGCTTATCAAGAACTTTCTGGCACTTAGTAGGCCTTCAATACATATCTGAAGGCTCAAGAATTAAAGAATAGGCAAATGAGTTTCCCCAACTTGAAGTTGGTAGTTAGTCTTGAAGACCAAATTGAAGTTGCTGTGACTATAGATGAGAGATTCCAAATAAATGAACATAAATCCTGGCAGTATCTTGGCTGGGTGTGGTGGCTGACACCTTTAATCCTAGCACTCTGAGAGGCTGAGGGGGTAGATTGCTTGAGCTTAGGAGTTCAAGACCAGACTGAGCAAGAGCAAGAGAAATCTCTACTAAAAATAGAAAAATAGCTGGGCATGATGGCAGCTGCCTATAGTCCCAGCTACTCAGGATGGATTGCTTGAGCCCAGGAGTGAGGTTGCTGTGAGCTATGATGCCACAGCACTCTACCCAGAGTGACAGAGTGAGACTCTGTGTCTAAATAAATAAATGGTCACATATGGAAGGAAGATCTGCTGGTATTAAATTACCTTTTAAAAACTCCCAAATCAATGGCTGGGGAGGTGGCTCACACTTGTAATCCTAGAACTCTGGGAAGCCAAGGCGGGTAGATTGCTTGAGCTTAGGAGTTCAAGACCAGCCTGAAAAAAAGAATGAGACCCTGTCTCTGCTAAAAATAGAAAAAACTAGCCAGGCGTTGTAGCAGGGGCCTGTAGTCCCAGCTACTCCAGAGGCTGAGCCAAGAGGATTGCTTGAGCCCAATAGTTTGAGGACACTGTGAGCTATGCTGACAAGGCACCCTATCCAGGGCAATAGAGACTCTGACTCAAAAAAACAAACAAACAAAAAAAAAACCTCACAAATCCTCACTCTTCTTGGCACAGCTCTTTCTAAATGGTCTCCCCTGTAAACACGGGGAGGATAGAATCTCTACTAGAAGAAGTGTCAGGGTAAAGTGTTGAAAAGTGACTTCCGCTGTGGCCACAGCTGGCAGAGGGGTAGACCTACAGGAGTCTAGCTTTGAAGGAGCCAAGCTGGCCTAGCAAGGAAGCCAGCCACATGAGACTGACCTGGGAAGTAACTAGCTGCACGGTAGAAGACTAGCATTTCCAACACCAGCCAACAGTAAAGAGACTCTGGATTGAGATTTCTCTTTCTGAATCTCACCAAACCCTGTGGGGATCCAAAAGATCATATTCCTTGGAGTGGAGGGGCTCAGGATTTAATTTGCTAGGAACCTATTCCCAAGACCCACTAACAAGCATAGACAATGAAACTCAAAAGATTGAAAAATCCAAATTTGAGAGCCAGGCATGGTGGCTACTTGGATCAGTCGAGCCTGGGAGTCCTGGAACAGCCTGGGCAACATGGCAAGACCCCATCTCTAAAAAAAAAAAAAAAAATTTAAAGGCAACACCTGTGCTCAAAGGAGTAAGGTGCCAGCTCCATATGCCTGAGGTGGCAGGTTCAAACCCAGCCCCGGCCAGAAAAAAAAAAAAAAATTAAAAAAAATTTAATTTGGGGGCAGCGCCTGTGTGTGTCTCAAAGAGTAGGGCACCAGCCCCATATGCCTGAGGTGGCAGGTTCAAGAAAAACTGCAAAAAAAAAAAATTTAATTTGGGGCAGTGCCTCTGACTCAAAGGAGTAGGGCACCAGCCCTATACCAGAGGTGGTGGGTTCAAACCTGGCCCCGGCCAAAAAAATAAAATTTAATTTCTTCTGAGTTCTAGTTCTGGTATGTTTAAAATGCAGACAAAAGTCACCCAATTATTTGCACCATCACCCCATCACATACAAATACCGGGCAGGACCCTAGAGTACATAGGCACCTTGTTCAGCCTGCCGTTCCCTGCCCATTCTTCCAGCTTGGCCCTCTCCCACACCACCACTGGCCCCCTCTCTTTCACTGTATTTCCTTCCTTTTTTTCTTTCTTTTTTTGAGACAGTTTCATGACATCACCTTCTGTAGAATGCTGTTGCATTATAGCTCACAGCAACCTCAAACTCTTGGGCTCAAACAATCCTTTTGCCTTAGCCTCCCGAGTAGCTGCGACTATAAGTGCCCGCCACAGTGCCCAGCTATTTTATTTTTAAGACACGGGGTCTCAGTGTTGCTCAGGTTGGTCTTGAACTCCTAAGCTCAGGCAATCACTCTCCTCAGCCTTCAAAGGTGCTGAGATAACAGGCGTGAGCCACCATGCCCGGCCTCATTCATTGTATTTCCTCTTCCATCTAGCATGGTGCCTGGATGTGTGCTGAATGAATGAATTTAAGCTTTTTAGTTCATTTTATTCTTAAAAGAGTACCTTTTTTTTTTCTTTGAGACAGAGCCTCCAGCTGTTGCCCTGGATAGAGTGCCATGGCATCACAGCTCACAGCAACCTCCAACTCCTGGGCTCAAGTGATTCTCCCACCTTTGCCTCCCAAGTAGCTGGGACTACAGGTGCCTGCCACATCGCCCAGCTATTTTTTGGTTGCAGGCGTCATTGTTGTTTAATGGGCCTGGGCTAGATTTGAACCGGCCAGCTCAGGTGTATGTGGCTGGCACCTTAGCTGTTTGAGCCACAGGCACTGAGCCGAGAGTACCTTTTTTTTTTTATTGAGACAAGAGACTTACTTTGTGGCCCTCTGTAGAGTGCAGTGGTGTCATACCTCATAGCAACCTCAAACTCTTGGCCTCAAGTGATTCTCTTACCTCAGCCTCCCTAATAGCTGAGACTATAAGTACCCACCACCACCACCTGGCTATTTTTTTGTTGTTTGTTGCTTAGCAGGCCAGGGCCAGGTTCGAACCTGCCAGCCCCAGTGCATGTGGCTGGCACCCTAACCAGTGAGCTATGGGCACACAGCCTTAAGAGAGTACCTTATAGGTATTTAAATTCAGTGGTGTAAACATTACATTGACTAAGATAGAAAGAAAGTAGGACACAAAAAATTCCAGGTTTTTTTATTTTCCCCTTTTACACAAACCAAAGTAGAAGAAATAATACAGGATTAAAACTGCCAAAGTAGAAGAATTAGTAGAACACGTATACACAAAAAATATGCATAGGAAGATGGGCTTATTTACAGTGAGGAAACAGATGTAAAGTTAAGTAGTTTTCACATGAAACATTAAAAACAATCAAACATATGCTACAGTGGGTACTACCATTTACAGCGGTATTGAAAGGGAGATAATAACATGTAATAGGGACAGATATACCACTAGGGACAGATTCTACAGCATCAGTGCAATACATTCACAAAACTATATTACAGCTAATCGGTTTAAGACTTGTTCCCAAATACGTCACATTTTTTGGCCCTCAGAGGTTCATTCCTACAGATTTCAACTACTCTAAATTTCTAGCTACTGAGAAGAAAAAAGTGATCATAAGCTTTCCAAGGAGTTGCAAAATCTAAGTAGACCAGAGGCCAACTATCATTACCTCAAGTCTGCTCTTAACAGCCCTTGCGTTTTTCAGAGAAATATCTAGGACAAAAGTCAAACACCAGTGTAGCCACTATTTCCTATGCCAAACCTATGGGGACTGAAATTGCCAGGTAATTACAAAAAAATGAGAATTTTGAGGATTACCTTTAAAGGTGTATTCTGGTTTCAAAAATTAGTCAGATAAGATTATTTCCTACTGAAATGAATCTTAATTAAACATAGAAGACTTCTGGCCTTTACTGGAGGATGGTCTTGGAGTAAAGGTCATAGATATGAGTTTTAACTTACTGTATATTATGCTAAATTTAAAGTATGCAAAAAATCTTAAATAGAATCTTTTGAAAGTCTACTATTAAAAAGCTTTCACAGATTTACTAACTTAAAGTCTTAGTGCAGGGGGACAAGAGCTCTAAGCATGTCAGAGCTCCTCAACTGGGAGAAAAGACCAGTGTTTCCTACAAATTGCTAAGCTTTGCACAAGGCAGAGACCTACACATGCTAGGTCATGGAATTATTAATAGGGGAGAAGAATCACGGGGATTCTTCTCTCACCGCAAAGAAACAGAATGAGGAATGAATCGTAATTGGTCTCTTCATCAGAGTGGTAAACCTGGTCTCTATAGTCCTGAAGTCAGTTTTTCAAGCAGACTGTGAAAGCAAACAGTAGAACCAGCTTCCTGTAGCCACAGACCACTACCCTGTATCTAACTAAAGCAAAGATCGGCTCCAACGATTATCCACGGTCACTTTAACCACACTAAAGTCAAGTCCACCACCATATTATTTTAAATGAAGTTGTCTAAAATTCAAAGAATTCAATTAACGCTGGGTGAGAAAAATCAAAATAACTCATACTTGCTAATGAGTTGTCCACGTAAGCCCAACGGATGAGAATGTACCCAACTACACTGGACAAGAAGACACTAGCCATACACGGTGAGTCTGAATTTCTATTATCTATGGGCAGAGGGAGGGAGAGGCAAAGAGCTCCTTCTGTAACATTTTAGTTTCCAGACAGTATAATAGAAACTGTTCCCAAGGACAGTGTACATCCCATTATCACACGGAATAAAGCAGATGGATTATTCATTTTTCTTTTCTTTTTGTTTGAGAAGTTTGTTTATCTCCCTTTTGGCCATTCCAATGTACTTCGAGATGATTCCATGTTGGTTAAGTCCAGGAAGAAACAGTAAGAAAGTCACTTAAAATAAACAAACAAAATTAAGGAGGCGGCAATTAACTTCTTAAAGGCTAACTCTAAAAGACATTTTAGACAAGGGAGATTCTCAGACTATCAGATATTCTAATAGGAGGAAACAATATGAAATCCACTATTGCTGCTGGTATTTATCCCCAGAAACTTCTGCTCTCACACCCTATTCAACCACAAATAACAATCACTGCTGGTTTTTACCTCTTGTACATTTATTTTCTACCTTGGTTATTATGTCTTCACATCCCGTAAGACCACAAAGTCCCTGAAAACAAGGACCTGCGTCTCAGTCATCTTTCTATATTCCCACGGTTCCTTGATCGGTGCCTCAAGGTTGGGAAATACTCTCATATTCGCTTATTGATTAAGTTATTGTTAGACTTCACTGGCCAGGATGTGCCCGTAGTTTTCACCCAAAGACTTACCTATCAGGTAGGTGAGAAGCAGGTTATGTACTTGTTGTCCCACCCAAGCAACCGCAGCAAGAGAAACGATCATGGTCATGAAGTACTAACAATGAAAACAAGAAGAATTGATCAACTGCCAGAAACAGACTAAGTGGCATGACTTTTAGAGTTTGTTTCACCATTTCACAATGTATGTATATAAAACCATCATGTTGGACATTATAAATATGTGTTAAATATATATTATTTTTGTCAAACAAAAATGAGTTTGTTTCAAAGGTTGGAAATTAATTTCGCTTTTTTTTTTTTTTTTTTGTAAAGACAGAGTCTCTCTTTACTCGGTAGAGTGCCGTGGCATCACACAGCTCACAGCAACCTCCAACTCCTGGACGTAAGCGATTCTCTAGCCTCAGACTCCGAGTAGCTGGGACTACAGGTGCCCACCACAACACCCGGC
This sequence comes from Nycticebus coucang, assembly GCF_027406575.1. Lineage (NCBI taxonomy): Eukaryota > Metazoa > Chordata > Mammalia > Primates > Lorisidae > Nycticebus > Nycticebus coucang. Next base: position 93,204,519 of record NC_069791.1, on the reverse strand, counting down.
TATTTTTTTGTTGTTGTTTGGCCAGGGCCAGGTTTGAACCTATCACCCATGGTATAACGGGCCGGCGCCCTACCCACTCAGCCACAGGCACCACCCAGAAAATTAGTTTAGCTTTTATTATCACTTTTATTTAAAGATACTTAGATTTAAAAACATGTACTCTATAAAACCCTATGTATTTAATAAAAGAAAATTCCATTAGATCTACTTTATAGAATTTGGATACTTTTCTTCCTAGAGTAATTACAATTCTATATAAGAGATATTTTATTATATAAACTACCCCTTCAGTTAATAATTCCACATGGTAACCTCCTGTGAAACTGAAAGAGAAGAAAAGATGCTGTCTAAGTATTCTGTTTGTTTGTTTTGAGACAGGGTCTCACTCTGTCGCTTGGGCTATACTGCTATGGTGCGATCATACCACAGCTCACTATAGCCCTGAACTCTAGCACTCAAGAGATACTCCTGCCTCAGCCTCCCAAGCAGCTGGAACTACAGGTGCACACCATGCCCAGCTAATTTTTATTTATTTTGTAAAGGCAGGGTCTTGCTATGTGCCCAGGCTGGTCTTGAAATCCTGGTCTCAAACAATTCTCCTGCTTCAGCCTTGAAGAGTGCTAGGATTACAGGCATGTGCCACCATGCCAAGCTAAGTATATGGCTTTTACATCTATTTCAGTAAGAAAAAGCAGCAGAAAAATTTTCCTTTACTGGAAAAAAAACATGACAACTTTTAACTTCTTTTTTTTTTGGAGACAGAGCCTCAAGCTGTCACCCTGGGTAGAGTGCCATGGCATCACAGCTTACAGCAACCTCCAACTCCTGGGCTCAAGCAATTCTCCTACCTCTGCCTCCCCAGTAGCTGTGACTACAGGCACCTGCCACACCACCTGGCTATTTTTTGGTTGCAGCCGTCATTGTTGTTTGGCGGGCCCGGGCTGGATTTGAACCTGCCAGCTCAGCTGTATGTGGCTGGCGCCTTAGCCACTTGAGCCACAGGCGCCAAGCCGACAACTTTTAACTTCCAATAATTCAGTCTAACTAATACAGATAAATATTTATGAACATACTTACGAGTTAAACCAATGGATAATAATAAATATCACACTATAACTATTTAAACAAAAAGGGTATCATTGGATTACAATGAAGTTAGATTGACTCAATCTCAAAATTTTGCTTTTCTCAAGTAAGTCAAAACAAAAAAGTACCATTTTAGGCTTTTCTTCCTTTAGTGTGAAGAGGCGTTTCCACCAGCCCACAGCTCTGCGTCGAGATTTTACTAGATTGCTGCAAATTTCATGGAATCTTTGCTGCTGTTCAGTAGTCCTAGAAAAAGGAATTTTCCTTTTGCTATAAGCAAGCTCTATTATAGACAGAAATATACTACTATCCTGTCATACATGTTTAAAGAACAAACTGTCTTCTTTTTTTTGAAACCGAGTCTCACTCTGCCACCCTGGGCACAGTGCTATGGCATCACTATAGCTCACAGCAACCTCAAACTCTTGGGTCCAAGGGTTTGGATCCTAAAGAGCTATCTTCTAAAGAGAGTGACAAAAAAACAATGGTTCGCCATTATCTTATGCAAGTGAAAAACAGTTTCTACCATTAAGACACCTTTTTGTTTGTTTGTTTGTTTGAGACTGACTCTCACTCTGTCCCCCTGGGTAGAGTGTCGGGCATCAATATACCTCACAACAACCTCAAACTCCTAAGTTCAAGCAATCCTCTTGCCTCAGTCTCCTGAGTAGCTGGGATGACAGTCACCCACCACCATGCCTGGCTAGTTTTTTTTATATTTAGTAGAGACAGGATCTCATTCTTGCTCAGGCTGGTCTCAGACTCCTGAGCTCAAATGATCCACCCACCGTGGTTTCCCAGAGTGCTGGGATTACAGAGGTAAATCATCACACCCAGCCCCATTAAGATACCTCTTGTAGCACAGGACTAAATTTTTACTTAAAGAAGTATGTAGATATAGATATTTTTAATTATTACCTTTTTTTAATCATTTTTTTTTTGAGACAGTCTCAAGCTGTCGCCCTGGGTAGAGTGCTGTGGCATCACACCTCATAGCAACCTCAAACTCTTGGGCTTAAGCAATTCTTTTGCCTCAGCCTCCCAAGTAGCTGGAACTATAGGTGCCTGCCACAATGTCCAGCTATTTTTTTCTTTTTTTTGCAGTCTTTGGCTGGGGCTGGTTTTGAACCCACCACCTCCGACATATGGGGCTGCTGCCCTACCCCTTTAAGCCACAGGCGCCGCCCATGCCCGGCTATTTTTTGATTGCAGTTATCATTGTTGTTTGGCAGCCCAGGCTGGGTTTGATCCCGCTAGCTCTGGTGTATGTGGCTGGCACCCTAGCCACTTGAGCTACAGGTGCCAAGCCAATATTTTTAATTATTAAAGAAATGCTAATCTATGGCTCTTAAGTCATACTTGGTTATGGATAATAACAAAAGATTCAAGTTTTCCATGAGCCATGCAGAAATTAGCCCAAGTTTGATTTTGTCATTCTTATTTTTCAAATTCAACAAATCCTGCACTGTAGCCCACCAGACTCCCACCAAATGGTTGTATGTGAGCATTCTTCAGTAAGATAATAACTACTAGCATCCAAAGCATAAATTGGGCTTCATGCAGTTGAGGCCATGGTAGCAATAAACAGCTCAAATCCAAATTCTTCATAATTTAGTCCCAGTGAGGAAAAATACATGGTGGCCATAAAGCTGTAACTATTTAAATTGCACATAAACTTTATGGCCACCATATATATGTGACTCGGTTACATATATATGGTGGCCAGGACAACAGTAAATATCCAACAAAACCCTCCAAGAAAACCCTTTGTATCTGTAGTATTTTGCTTGGTTTTGATGAAAAATAAAACTGCCTTTATTATACAGCTATGATTTAACAATTAAAAAAATTTTAAAAAATTGCCTTTATATTGTCTTTGCTATGATGAAGTAGGCCCTCTCCTGAGGAACGTGTTGCCGTCTATCTTCCAGTCCTCTCTAAAAAACTGCAGTGACAAGAGGATTTCTGCTGAGCCTTAGAACTTATTTTTTTTAAATTAATTTATTTTTTTTCTTGTAAAGAGTCTTTTTTTTCTTTTTTTTTTATAGAGACATTATCTCACTTTATAGCCCTCAGTAGAGAGCCGTGGTGTCACACAGCTCACAGCAACATCCAACTCCTGGGCTTAGGCGATTCTCTTGTAGCTGGGACTACAGGCACCCGCCACAACGCCCGGCTATTTTTATGTTGTTGTTGTGGTTTGTCTGGGGCCAGGTTTGAACCTGCCATCCTTGGTCTATGAGGCCAGCGCCCTACCCACTGAGCCACAGGTGCTGCCCAGCCCTGAAACTTTCTATAAACAATTAGATATTATATTGTGCCCATGATCAAGGTTAGTTAGATTGTGGCTAAGCAACATTGTATTCTTTCTCCCCTCTAAGATCAGAAAATAAAATGTGCTCTATGGATAACCGAGTCATATTATGAAACTATCAGGCTTATTTCTGAAAACTTTCCTCCAGGAATTATGAATTTGCTGATTAGAATGTCATCTGGCTAACAAAGTCAAGGCCAATGGTTGCTCCCCTTTGTTAAATTTGTTACATTGCACTTGCCCAAAACACAACAGCATTAATTACTGTGAAAAACAGTAACAGCATTACTACAAGTGAAAAACAATTCAAAAAACAGTTCCTAACATTAATCCCTTCTGCTAGGAGGGAAACATCTTGAACAAATATGGTTAATTATCCCATTATTTAAAACAAACTCCCCACACGTATGTGAATTTCAAGATCCATAAAGTACACATTTAAAATTCTTATTTTTACAGAATTATTTTATGATTTGCCATTATAGGGGAAATAAAAAACTAAAGGCACAAGTATTGTGGAATAGTAGCTGGAAAGGAAAAAAATCTATTACAAGGCCAGACACTATGGCTCACGCCTGTAATCCTAGCACTCTGGAAAGCCAAGCAGGTGGATTATCTGAGCTCAGGAGTTCCAGACCAGCCTGAGCAAGAGTAAGACCCCCATCTCTTAAAGAAAAAAAAAAGCCAGGCATTGTGGCAGGCACCTATATTCCCAGCTACTTGGGAGGCTAATGCAAGAGGATCACTTAAGCCCAAGAGTTTGAGGTTGCTGTGAGCTACAATGATGCCACAGCACTCTACCAAGAGTGACAAAGTGAGACTCTGTCTCAAAAAAAAACAAAAAAATCTATTCCAACATTTGGCTTATTACTAGTCTAGCTAATCTGAATCAAAGATGAGAATTCAAAATGTCAGAGGAAAGTTACAATACTTTCAATAGTATCTTTGCTATTTAACTAAACTTTAGGAATTCATAAACAACCATTTAAAGAATGGTCACTATAAACAGAATCAATAAGAAACATACATACACAGTTTGATCCTACTCTGAGGCACTTGGTTACCTACCACTGACACCTCAGCCTTTAACACAAGGGAATCTTTTTTTTTTTTTTGCAGTTTTTGGCGGGGTGGAGGGGCAGGTTTGAACCCACCATCTCCAGTATGTGGGGCCAGACCCTACTCCTTTGAGCCACAAGTGTCGCCCCAGGGAATCTTTTTTTTTTTTTTTAAGAGACAGCGTGTTTCTTCAGTGCCCACATGATATTGCTTCTGGCCTGCAAACTCGGCAGCAGGCCGTGGAGACAAGCACACTTCACTTGTAAAAGGCATTTTCCACTTTCCCCAAAGAAACAAGGAAGATGTCTCTCTTAGCTGCCAATTTGATTCTCAAAACTGCTCATCACCCTTTGAATAAATAAGGTTAAATTTAGGAATAAGATGCAATCTTGATCCAGTCACCTCAGTTTCCCAAGTAGCTAGGACTATAAGCACATGACACCAAGCCCAGCTAATTTTTTATACTTAATTTTTAATACTCACTGTCTTGCTGAGGCTAAAAACACAACATCTTAAAAGTCAAAATATTTCACAGTACCTAAAACAGTGCTTGACATAAGTATTACTAACATTTAATAAATAGTTGCTAAATGAATGTGGATAAAAACCTGCCAGTTACTATTTTTATATTCATTCAAAAATAATTTGTGAAATTGATATTATACCATTTTAAATTATCAATGGAAATATAAAAATACAAATGTACATATAAAAAACCCATTATGACTTCTGTAATTCTTGTTAAAACATTACCTTTAAACAATTTCACTTCAATCAAAAAGTCTAGTTAGAGGCTCGGCGCTTATAGCTCAGCAGCTAGGGCACCAGCCACATATACTGGGGCTAGTGTGTTAGAACACAGCCCAGGCCTACCAAACAACAATGACAACTACAAAAAAAAAGGTAGCCTGGCATTGTGGCAGGTGCCTGTAGTCCTAGCTACTTGGGAGGCTGAGGCAAGAGAATCGCTTAAGCCCAAGAGTCGGAGGTTGCTATGAGCTGTGATGCCACGGCACTCTACTGAGGGAAACATAGTGAGACTCTGTCTCAAGAAAATAAAAGGTCAAAATAAATGGTTGACCATAAAAGATGCAGGCATGGAATTCTTCACATTGAAGACATAAATTTAAAAAACCTAGGTGTCTGATGGCTACAATTATCTACGCTTCATTGCAACATACTAATCACAACCACCCGGTTCAGTAACTAAGCAGAATTAGACTGCCAAATCATTATGCCACTCACCATTTATTGGAGCCAAAAATTCTAGGCGCTAGAATGGGAACAAGGTAATCAGCCAAGCACAAAAACATAACAAAACAGGAAACACCGGACAGAACAGATGGATCTAGATAGTAGATAATCCTGTTAAAAAAATAAAGATTAGAAAAACTTAATCATCATTCCTAGTTAAAGATATTTAACTATTTACTTAGTCCATTGGTTCTTAAACATGTTTCCCATTTTCTTTCTAATTTTCTACCAAGTCGTTTTCCAAAGGCTTTATAAAATGTAGATACCACAACTGCAGTAGTCAATGTAAATATTAATAGATAAAAGCTCTCTGAGGTCCTCAATACTTTTTAACTGTGTAATCTCAAGGCTAAGAAGTTTTGAGAGTCACTGATTTATTCAACTGTATTAGGTCACCAAGTTTACGTAAGTACTATAGATTCCAGAAACCAAAAGAATTACTTGTAAGAAAATGCATTCTTTATGGATTATGTATTACCAAAGACTAAAGATGTTTCCATTTAAATGGAGGTTATGTATCACTTGAGCCTTTATCCATAACAAGCACAAAAGAAAAACAAACAAATCTCTGCTCTCAGGTGGAATGAAAATTAAAAAAAAAAAAAACAGCACCACCCCCAGTCAATCTAATAGCTCACTTACAGAAACACCAAAGAAACCACACCCATGATGGCAGGTGGAAACCAGGCTCTTTCCCATCGGAGGACTTTATCCGTCATCAGCATCACTTCTCCCCATCCTTGCAGCTGCTCTTCCAGACTTGCAGTCTCTGCAGCCTGCATACAGTCAGCATTTAAAGCAATCATCTTAACCACTCTCAACAATTTTGTGCTTCATAGAGTTAAATTCTTCTAAGGCACCAAATATGTAAAATACCTTTTAACCAAATCGCTCTTAAACAAGCTAGTTTCTGAAAAGTTATGCAACTTCAGTACCAAAGATGGAAACCAATGGGGGTGGTCATCTTGCAAGTCCAAGTTCCGGGATATTTTTTACATACATGATGTAACATAACCATTATTTTTATAGTTAAAGAAAATGAACTCAAAATAGTTTATTAACTTTCCCAAAATCATGCACGGAAGTTATATGGCTGCACCCAGAGTATTAATGCAAGTAAGATTACTTTAATTGGTGGTTAGCATTGATCTGTTACTTTTGTCATTTCATTGATTTAAACCCTTACTTCCAAATCCATTAGTAAAGCCTTCCCCTAAACAGCATTCAATTTCTAAAATAGCTCTTTGCGTAATGGTATCACTTAGATGCTGGCATTCATTGCAGAGTTAAGAAAAACTAGTTTCACCAAATTATATGCGGCATTTTAAGCTCAATATATTTCCTCAATACAGTGTTTCTTACCACTTTTGAGGACATTTTGGTTAGACTTCAAATTTTTCTGAAAATAAAAATTGGATCCTAGTATGAGCTAAGGTGGCAAAAAAAAAAAAAAACCTGATTTTGGTAAAGAAGAAAATTGGAATAAGAAACCCAAATGTCTCTATAAATGTCAACACTGGGAAATATGCAAAAGCAGGACAAGGCAGGTTCATCTTTTTTTTTTTTTTTTTTTTAAAGAACCAAGAGAAAGCCTCGGTTCCTCGTAGCTCAGTGGGTAAGGCCCTGGCCACATACACTGGGGGCTGGCGGGTTCGAACCCAGTCCAGGCCTGCTAAACAACAATGGCAATTACAACAAAAAATAGCCTGGCATTATCCTAGCATTGTGGTGGTCACCTGTAGTCCCAGCTACTTGGGAGGCTGAGGCAAGAGAATTGCTTAAGCCCAAGAGTTTGAGGTTACTGTGAGCTGTGACGCCATTGCACTCTACGGAGAGCAACCTAGTGAGACTGTTTCAAAAAAAAAAAAAAACAAAAACAAAAACAAGGGCGGCGCCTGTGGCTCAGTGAGTAGGGCACTGGTCCCATATGCCGGAGATGGCGGGTTCAAACCCAGCCTCGGCCAAAAAAAAAAAACAAGAGAAAAATGCAAGGAAAGGTTAATCTTAACAGAGAGGTGCCATGCTAGTCACTCAGGTGGACCATATGCCGGAGATGGCGGGTTCAAACCCAGCCTCGGCCAAAAAAAAAAAAAACAAGAGAAAAATGCAAGGAAAGGTTAATCTTAACAGAGAGGTGCCATGCTAGTCACTCAGGTGGACCTCTTTATTTCTGACTTTATATTTGAAGCCTAATATTAGTTGAATAATAAATTACGATGTGCTAGAAACTCCTCTTAGTATCTTATATGCTTCTATTTCAATTAATCCTCCCAACAACCATGAAAGGAAGGTATTGTACTATCTCCATTTTACAGATGAGGAAATTTAGATTCAGAGGTTAACAGATTTGAATCTAAGAAATCCCAAACCAAAGGCCTTGCTCTCCTTGAAGTTATACAGCTCTGCTGGAAAGAGTAGTTGAGTTGGGATCAGGAGCACTCAGCCACAATCTGTCATTTCAATAGGGCTTGGGCCACTTCTTTGTTCCTCAGTCTTCTTAAAAGGAACCATGCTGAGGGCTAACCGTAGAGAAGGAGAATGTATGTGTGTGTGTGGGGGGGGGGAGAAGCCATGCATTTTTAAAAACAAATGCGAGTGAAAAATCAGGCACAATCCCAACTGCCCTACAAAGTCACTTAATTTGTTCGCATCCGGCTGTTGGAAATTCAAAACCCCCAAATTATATTCTTTGGTTCCTCTTTTCATTGTTAGCGTGTGGCCTGCCTTTCCTGGGTTAGAATGATGGAGGAATTTTGCCTAGATGGTGCACTTAAATTTGTAATGAATAAAATGTGTCCGATTATGACACCACCTCACTGCAGTTCTTTCAGATCCTTCCGTGTTAATCTAAAGTTGTTTCCAGTTGCCTTGTGACCCCGACTTCCAAATTCCAGACAAATGCCAGGGCCTTCTATTGTCCTTCCAGCTGGATCCCACTCCTACTTCCCGGAGGTAAGCTCGCAGCCTCCCTGCCATTTTAAGTTGTGCCAAATCATAGAACTTCTCGCCAGCAGCCCTTTGACCCTTCACCCTTAGTCGCGCCCCGGGCTTGTTACAAGGTCCCCCTTCTTCTACTTCCTCCTCAACCCCTATTCGCGGTGACTAATCACGCGCCCTCCTTGCCCGGTTGCACATCACCCCCAGAGGATGATTAGGGGTCGACTCCACTAGTGACTGACACCCGGGAGCTGGTCAAAGCCTAAGCGGTAGGCTTGCGCCAGAAACCGGGACAAGGGCCGGGCTGGCCGTAAGTGATAGGAACGAGGCCGCGGTGGCTGCCCCCGATGCCCATCAAAGTCTGGAAGCCCCCAGCCAGCTTCCCTCGGAACAGGCCGCCACGACTCACCAGCAAGTTGGTGCTACGATTATCTCCCTCCGCCATCGTCCCCGAGATGCTACTTCAGCGAGCTTAAGCCAACCTCCAATTCTGCCTGCTTGCCGAGAACGCACCGCGATCCCAGCGCGAGGAAACGCCCCGCAGGCCGCTTATATAGGCCGGCTGCCTTTCCCGACAACCTCCGCGAAGCTCGCTCCTTATTGGGTGAACGGAGTCCACGCTTAAGGGAAGCCAAACCAACCGGCGCTCAGCGCATGGCTTGAAATGGAGGTCAAAGGACAGAAAGACTTCACCAGCCGAGGGGGGCGGGGACGGAGAGTGACCAATAAGCGCGCGGGGCTGCGCGACGCCCCGCCCAGGGCCTTCGGAAGCGGTTCAACTGTCGGTCTGGTTTGCTCAGGCCTAGCCGCCCAGGTAGCTTTCGTACCCGTGGCTGGATCTTAAAGCAGCTGAGAAACCTCTCTGCAAACTTGAGTACTGGAAGAAATATGCTGCGCACCATCAGGCGGAGGGCGGACAGGGGCATGTGACGCTTAGCTCCGCCGCGGCCGGGCCCCAGATTGGTCACTCGTGAAAAGAGCCCTTTATGTCGATTTTACTGAGAGTTTCTGTCTACTTAATAGGAATAAGGCCTTGCCAGCATAGTTTGTGAACGTGTGAAGAATGACTTAGAAAAAGGACTTACGTGGGGGGGTTTTAGGGAAAATTCTTTGTGCGCACTTCAGTTACCTTTTAAACCGTAAGCTGCCTTGTGAATTAGTTTTGACGTGCACTTTCTTGCATTACAGGTTATGAGAAGATGTAAACTTTCATAAGCAATGGAATTCATAATTTAGGAACTCTGTTACAGAGACATTTTTCTTTTCTAGATCTGATTTTCATTATTCAATACTAACAAAATCATGTCAAATGCTGGCCTGATGTTTGTTTCAGGTAAATTAGTTTTTAACTTATAACCTTTTATCACTTTGTATAGTTTTTAACTACGAGTCTTTCATCCTTTTGTAGTCATCTGTATTATACCATTTAATTTTAAATTTATTTTTTAAAGATTGCTTAATTACTAAGTCCTCAAAAAAGTTCAGGGAACTCATATAAAGAAACAGGAGAGAACATAGCTACAACAGACCACATACTCCCTGGAAGAAAATTGAGAAAGGGCAGGAACATTGTGAATTTCATGAAAAGGTGTCAAATTTGCCATAGATCTTTGCAGAGAGGAGGAAGCATCTGGACCAGGCACAAAACACTTTAGGAAAAAAAAAAAGCCTTCCTTGCAAAGGCAGACTGCTCTTCCATAAAGTGCCATATTTGGGAATGTTGTGGAAAAAAATAGGTTGTGTAGGTAAGATGCTGGCAGTTGGTACAGAGATCTCCACTTGGGGAGAACTAGGAGGTTTAAAACTATGGAGGTTGGGTTCGGCGCCTGTAGCTCAAGCAGCGAGGGCGCTAGCCACATACACCAGAGCTGGCAGGTGTCCAGCCCAGGTTCACCAAACAACGACAACTATAACCAAAAAAATAGGCGTTAAGGCAGGAACCTGTAGTCCCAGCTACTTGGGAGACTGAGGCAAGAGACTTGCTTAAGCCCAAGAGTTGGAGGTTGCTATGAGCTGTGACGCCACAGCACTCTACCCAGGGCGACAGCTTGAGACTCTGTCTTAAAAACAAATAAGCTATGGGAGTTGAGGAGCAGGCCTTCCTCCACCTCTTTAGAATAGGACAAAAGGAGCTAAGCAATCAACAGCCATATACTTACTGAATATGCTGAGCCCTGGGTGCATAATGTCGACACAAAAACGTGTACTTTCCAAAGCTGAGAAGGGCTGTTAAGTCCTTATCAGACTTCAAAACTGACATGACATTTCTGCTTTGGGGAATCAACTTTTGCTACAAAATATGCTTCTGGTTTTCACTCAAGTTCTCTGTGTACAGAAGGCATACTTTTTAACACCAGCTTGTGAAAGTAAGGTAGGTGAAAAATTAACTAGACTGGCAGTTTCTCCACAATGTAGTTTTTCAAGAATGTGTTCCCAGATCAAGCTCTAAATTCAGAGCCTAGGAGCACTGTTATAAAGTCTTTCACTAAATTGCCAATTGGCCTAATTATTAAAAACACCAACCCATAATGTAGCTTTCTTTAGAGCTTTGTTTTTGTCCTAGAAACACCGGATGTGATCTTTTGAAATGTGCCACATGACTAAGCAGTTAACATAAATCCTCTTAACGTAAACTAGCAGGAACAAATGCAGTTTTCAAGATATTAAACCAAGCTGGATAGTGTCTATTTTCCATTAGATTTTTGCATCCTAGAGAATGCATGTATCAATAATGGCCTGCAGAAATTTTGTTTTTAAATACTGCCAAAATTAAACTTAATAAATTGAGCCTTAATATAAGAACTTTCCTACTGGAAGTAGAATTTCCACTGCTGTTCAAAAATACAACAGAACTTTAAAATAATCACTTTCTTGAGAATTAAGGTTTTTTAACAAAATATTTGAGGCATTAGTACTTTAAAGGAAAAAGAAAAGCTGCCTAGGTTCCAAACTAAGGGTTCTGAAATCTACTTTGACCAATAAATTCAGAACTTAAATGCTATAGATTTTGAGACTGAACCTTTATTTTTTGAAAAACAGTACTTCATACAATCTTTGCCATATTAATGCAAATATGCACAAAGTTGGCATGTATTTTTGTTTTCCAAAAGATGCATTTTGAACATTTTCAGGAAGCTGGTGTGATTTATTCAACTTTTAATCTTAAATACAATCACAAAATTATACCCATCAGGAGGCATTACAACCTTTTGTACAGAGAAGCCACTATTTATACATGTTACTAGGACAAGGAAGATTCAGTTCAACGCAACTTGCTCTTACAATAAGGGTAAAAAGTAAATTAACAAGTGAAGTATGATGTTGTTGCCACTGACATTACAGTTGGAAATAGAAGGGAAATTTAAACCAGAAAAATAACTGGCACAGTAACTTCAAAGAGGAGCTGAAACTTCAACTGTTAGTAAAAGGAAAACTATATTTAATCAGCCTGTTTTGAAAGAAAAACATTCTTAAAGTCTACATTTCAGAACATGCAATTTTTAAGTTTACCATGTTTAAAAATCGAGCTAATGGTTTGACATTTTAAAATTAGCATGACAAACAGCTTTTTCCTAGTAGTCCAGGCCAAATTCCCATGGAAAGCAAGGGACCCTAAGTGGTTCGTGTTCTACAATCCTTGAGCCGATAGTAAAGAGTGAGTTTGCCCTTCTATTAACTAAGTTCAGTGAGGTTGTTATTCAGCCCTAAAAAGGCAGGAAAAGTACAACAAATTCTTAGGGTCTCAAAATACAATGAATTTTCCCCTCCCCAACATTTGGAAAAATTTGAGATACTTGCTAAATTTTCCCCACAGAAGGAATCTTTCTAAATACTAACCAAATATTGAAAACAAAACCTACCACCTTGAAGTAACACTTGCTTAATAATTCTACCTCCTTGATTTAAAGGGGGGAAAGTCCTAATTACTGGTATTTTACAAACTCAAGAAGATATAAAAAGGGAACATTGGTTTTCATACTCATCTAATTTTATGTAATACAAAGATGCTTAAGTATTCATTGATATTTGATGTATGCGAATATGACTAACAGGCTAATTGTAGGTGCTTTCTTTAATATGAAAAGAACTGGGAGAAAAGAAGAACCAGCTCCTTTGATTTTAGTACTGCCAAAACAAGCCCCCCAGAGTAATTACAAAAATGTGGAGGAAAATAGGCCAAGGAAGACTTTTCAATTTAAAGTACTGCCTATAATACCCCAGGTTAAAAAGGACCTAAGATTGCACATCAACTCTAATATTTGGCTGTACTTGCTTTGCCCTGTTCGGCATTTTTTAAATGGCTCTTTCCTTAAGTTTCACACATCAGAACAACCACAATTTATAAAACAAAACAAAAAATAATGCAGATAACACCAAACATTGGACAGTATTAAGAAAACTACTTATTAAGCTTAGATAATAGAGGCAAGCGTTAAGGGCAGAAGTGATGAAGTTTTTCTTTCTATTATAAGCCCTCACCCTGAACTTAGGGTTTAGGCTCTAAAAAAACAATTCCAGACACAGATCAAGAGCCTGATTATCAGTTCTCACACAGAAATCTCACGTCTCAAGAACAACTCACCACAAGTGGTAGACACAAAAGAATCTTAATAATCATCTAGCAGCCTATATTAAGAACTCAAGACCAAATCAATGAGAAATTTAGGACACGCCAAAGAAACAGTAAAAGAGAAATTAGCTCCCAAAACACTAAGCCTCCACAGCATAGTAATCAACTAAAAACTAGGCAATTCTAGCAAATTCAAGGCAACAAAACACTTAAAATTAACTTCAATTTCCAAGAGTACTTTGAATAGAAGAGGTTGTTTGTAGGTTGTTCTGTACCCCTTGAATCTTAGAAGAGAGGAGAAAGGGTGAGAAATAGGAGGATCCCTGGTTTTCCACAGGTATTTTGTGTCATCGAAAATGTATAACTTCTCATCTCAGCACTCTTAACTTCACATTATTTTACAAGATAATCCCTATAATGTAGCCCAGTCTTCTCAATCTAACCGATGAGGTCTCTTTAAAAATGTTCAAAATGGCTGCTTTTACAATAACTTCCTAAAGGAAGCCAAACAGTACATACAGACTAGGATCTTGTCCAGAGTGCAGTCAAGAGCAAGACTGCGAAGCCATCAGTAACTCATATCTGCCTCACACAACCAGATATCCATTGTATATGCCAAGTTACTCTCTGAGGGACCATTTAAAGTAAAAGTGATGGATAATTTACCAGAGGCACATGTTTTTGAAATAAAGCTGCTTTGCTTATGCTTAGATAAGGTGCCAGGTACCTCTGATGCCTCAAAATACAGGCAATAAAATTCCCCTATTTCAATCTTGTTTACCAAAGAGGAAGCAATTTCTGAATACTATCAGTTGTAACAAACTAATGTGAACTGGCTTTAGCATTGTGATAAGTTTTTCCTTGTTACAACAATAAAGAATGTTAAAAAGACTTTAATCTTGAGACAGCAGAGGTAATTGATGAATATAATAGCTCTAGGAAATAAAGCAGTGTGCAAAATACAATATGGCATTATTATTCCAGCTAGGTTGTTTTGATTGTGAAGATAAGGTTCAAAACAAATGGAGAAAATAAACTTTGATGCGCTAGGTTCCTTAATTTGCTGATGGACATGTGGTATTCAAAAATACCACCTTTCTTGCAATACTTCTTAAAGTATTAAGAAAGCACCGATACTGAAATGCATTCTCTCACAGGTACTTAAAGATTATAGATTAATGTGGCAATCAGAATACAGAAAGGGCCCAGAGCTATGTGGAATTTTTCCTTAATACCTTTTAAGTTCGTCTGTAAAGACTGGCAACTAGAAAACTTGACCACTATCCTAATCTCTAAAATGCAGGGAAAATGTACTCAAACAATTAAGATTTCAATTGTGTTCTATTTTGAGCTGATACTTGATTTTAAGAATCCTATCTAGTCTGGATTTTTATTTTGGATCAACAACTTAGCTTACACAGTCAGTACTGAATTGCAATGCTAAATTTAAGGAAACCTTGATCATGAATTCACTATAATGTATTACTAAACAGCAAGCTATTAAAATTGTGCAAAAAGTAAAGCACTTCACAGACTATTTCAATAACTGAATTTAATAAAAGATGTTGGTGGACCGACCTCACTTTGTTGATGTTTCATGTACATGTCCTAAAATGCCAGGTAAACTAAAGCACTTTTAATCTACAAAGTGCAAATTAAAAATATCAAATGAAAAAACTGAATTAAAAAAACATTTCACTCTACCTCCACCAGAACATCACTTTATTGTTAATCTGTCATCAACAATGTAAAATTCTAATAGGTACTCTATCCTGGTTCTTTAAAAAGGTAAAAGGTTACATTAGATTAGCTACTTTCTATGAAAGAAACTACAGCAATCACAAAAGAGGGAAAATTTGAATGACCTCCAAATATATGCACACTATAAGCAAAGGGGAGTGTACATTAAATCAAATGTCTGTTAGATTCATTACTTTTGAATGCACAGTGACAATTCTGCAAACTGTACATGATAGAATCACAGAAATGACTTAAATAACCAGAATTACATTTTGTATGTGATTACCAGACCTTTAAACAATCCTTGAATTTTCCACGTTATCTGTGGTTTTGGAGAAATTTCTCTTTATCACTCTAAATACAAGTTGTTAACAGCATCAAGACGGAAGCATATGAAATATAAGGATTGAAATAAAAGTGAATTTGAAGTATGGCTAATCTACTAGATTAGGTAAAAGGGGAATGGGTAACTGGTAGGGAGGAGGAGGGAACAATGGGGTGGTTTTTTTCCCTTCATTTCAGAAGTTCTTCCAATGTAGTGTATCTGTTACATAGCTCTCCATTTTCAGTCTATTTCTGAAATTCATATCACACAGACTTTTTGTACTTACTGGTCAACCCAACCAGTACTGTTGCCAAGCAACAAGTGTTACACGAGAATCTGAGTGCATCAAATCTTCCTTGGCTGTGATTTCTTCGCGGCCCCAGTTTTCTCTGTTTCTGAGCGGGATTTGTTTTTTCCTGGATTGTACACACAGGGTCAGGTGGAATGGAGTTCCGAATCACTCTGTGCTCCGCGGCATCCCGATTTCTTTCTGCAGCTAACCTCCTGACACGTTTGCTGCTGTTCTGTGGCAGAAAGACAATCTCCGTGTTCAGGCGGTGAGCTTTCTTTCTTTCACCCTTGACCCTGGGGTTGCAGGCCACGGTGTTGGGCGTATCCCTGAGTGCAGCTGTCCTGCAGGATTCACTTCCTAGTGCACTGAGATTTCCTAGGTTTCCTCAGAGTAAGCCCCCAGTTGCATCACCACCGACTGTGGTGTGGCTTTGGATGCCTGAGGCTGAGTTGATTCTGGTGGATGTCTGACCTCGTTTAACCAGACTCATCTACGGTCTCACCATTCATACCCAGGCTGTCCAACCTTCATACAGCTGAGCCAAGTTATCTAGATTAGTTGCTTCCTTAATGACATAGTCAACCTATAAAAATAGACAGGATGGTATTTATAGAAGCCACTTAAACCTTGAAGGACATGCTTCACATATGAATTATTTAATTAAAAGTAAAGTTCTAATCACCCAAATTAATTACCCAAAGGATGTGTAGTTGCTATGGTGGAAAGAAAAGGTAAGTAAAACTGGGCTTCTCCCATAAACCCATAGCTTATAAGCGGTGTCGTGGGAAAATCACCACCCCTCTGAATCTTTACGCCTCCTTAGATGAAAAGAGAACCATACTGACCCCATATGTGCTCCTGGAGTTGAACACCGAAAGTCACTAGTCACCACTTAGGTGGTGTATCAACAAGAGCCCAACACAGGCTGTGAATACAGTGGATGCTTAACAAATGTGCACTGATTCTGATTCAGTTAAATTTTCTTTTACAGCAAAACATAATCAATTTTATATCCAGAGCATCCATCAGGGTCCAATTATATGGTAAATGTTCAATATATAGCTGCTGAATTATAAGCTCTGCCTAAAGTTATGTGCAAAGGACTCTAGACTTATGCCACTCTGTGAGCCCCTTAACTTTCATACAAAATTGAATAATTATCAAAATAAAAAGCACAATAGTGGCTCAGCGCCTGTGGCTCAAGCAGCTAAGGCGCCAGCCACATACACCTGAGCTGGTGGGTTCGAATCCAGCCCAGGCCCGCCAAACAACAATGCCGTCTGCAACCGAAAAATAGCCAGGTGTTGTGGCAGGCGCCTGTAGTCCCAGCTACTTGGGAGGTGGAAGCAGGATAATCGCTTGAGCCTAGGAGTTGGAGGTTGCTGTGAGCTGTGATGCCACAGCACTCTACCCAGGGTGACAGCTTGAGGCACTGTCTCAAAAGAAGGAAAAAAAAAAAAAACAAAGAAAAAGCACAATAGCGAAGTATCCTTTAAAAAAAAGTGGAGAGCTGGGGTGGCGCCTGTGGCTCAAAGGAGTAAGGCGCCAAGCCCCATATGCCCGCAGGTGATGGGTTCAAACCCAGCCCTGGCCAAAAAGTCACAAAAAAAATAAAAATAAAAATAAAAAATAGAGAGCTACAAAATATGAAAAGCACATAAATCCATTAAACTACTAGAAAATTTCTGAAGACATCTCTGACTCAGAATATCTTTTACATTTCGGGTTTTGTTTTTTCTTTTTTCTTTGAGACAGTCTCACTCTGTCAGCCTGGGTAGAGTGCTATAGTATCATAGCTCACTGCAACCTCAAACTCATGGACTCAAGTAATCCTCTTGCTTTAGCCTCCCAAGTAGCTAGGACTATAGGTGTGCACCACCACACCTGGCTAATTTTTCTATTTTTACTAGAGAGGGAGTCTCACTCTTACTCAGGCTGATTTCAAGCTCCTAAGTGGAGGGAATCCATCCATCTGGGCCTTCCAGAGTGCTAGGATTACAGGCATGAGCCACTGCACTTGGCCATCTTTTGTTTTTTGACAAATTTGACAAAATTATTTATAAAAAAATAAAAAACGGCTCAGCACTTGTAGCTCAGTGAGTAGGGTGCTGGCCATATACACCAAAGCTGGTGGGTTCGAGCCCGGCCTGGGCTTGCTAGACAACAATGACAACTGCAACCCAAAAAAAAAAAAAAAAAAAAAAAAAGCCAGGCAAACTTTTGGTGGGTGCCCACAGTCCCAGCTACTTGGGAGGCTGAGGCAAGAGAATCGCTTAAGCCCAAGAGTTGGAGGTTGCTATGAGTTGTGATGCCGTGGCACTCTACCAACAGGGACACAGTGAGACCCTGTCTCAAAAAAAGTGGGTGGGGGGAGAGGTGGCACCTGTGGCTCAGTGAGTAGGGTGCCGGCCCCATATACCGAGGGTGGCGGGTTCAAATCTGGCCCCGGCCAAACTGCAACAACAACAACAACAAAAATCGCTGGGCATTGTGGCAGGTACCTGTAGTCCCAGCTACTGGAAGACTGAGGCAAGAGAATCGCCTAAGCCCAAGAGCTGGAGGTTGCTGTGAGCTGTGACGCCATAGCACTCTACGGAGGGAAAGGGAGTGAAACTCTGTCTCTGAAGCAAAACAAAACAAAACAAAACAAAAAAACTCTTGCCCAAGAAGAGTTCAAGTACAAGTCCTACACAATAATATAAGTCATATAAAAGATGACTTAAGGCCCAGAGTTTGAGACCAGCCTGTGCAATAGTGAAAACAAGTCTCTACGTAAAATAATTAGCTTGGTGTGGCACTCACACTTGCAGACCCAGACACTCAGAAGACTAGAGAGGGAATGATCACTTGAGCCCAGGGGTTTGAAGTTGCAGTGAGCTATGATGACACCACTACCAGCAAGCTCAATCAGCAAAGACAGACCCTATCTCAAAAAATAAAATAAAATAAAATATATCTGAATTGTGGATGCCAAAGCACTGGAAAATAGAATACTCATAATCTCAAATTTTACTTCACAGGAGAAGAAAAAGATAGCTGTAATGGTAAAATCAGGAGGATACCATCCTTGACCAAATCTGACTTAATCGCAACAAAGGTGGCACAAACTGGTATGTGTCACTTGATGTAAAATACTGAGAAAGAAACATCACTAAAGAAACATTCCTGCTGGGCGGCGCCTGTGGCTCAAGGAGTAGGGCGCTGGTCCCATATGCCGGAGGTGGCGGGTTCAAACCTAGCCCCAGCCAAAAAAAAGAAAGAAACATTCCTACAATAAAATGTTAAATTTTAATTGAACTGTAAGGAAAATAGCAGAATATAAACTAAGGCACATCCTGCATGCCAACTGGTTTAGACAAATCAAAAACGCTGAGGGAAAGGGGAAGACTCTTAACTCCACTAGATAGTAAGGAGACTAGGAAGTAGGACAAGCACAGATAGTCCCTGGCTTACAATGGTTCAGACTTAAAGTTTTCTACACCATGATGAAGTTATCGAGGTATTAAATGCATTTTCAACTTACAATATGCTTATTGGGAATGGCCCTGTCCTAAGTGGAGAAGCAACTGTTTGTGTACAAAAAGCATGATGAGCCTTGACTAGATCTTGCTGGGGAGTAGGAGGAGCAATGCTCAAGAGAGGAGGGCTGAGGAACGAAGGACCCTCTGAGATAATTGGAGAAATGTGAATATGGAGTGATGTTAGATACTAGTAATGCAACAATGTTAGGTTTCCTGAGTTGACAGTTATGTAACAGTTATAGCACTACAATATTTTGTTTAGGAGACAAAAGCTGAAGTATTTAGGTAGGAAGTGTTAGGATATCTATTAACTCTCAAATGGTTCAGAAAAACTATGTGTATATACATACACAAAGAATGATGATGCAAACGTAGGAAAATGTTAACTGGTGAGTCTAGGTAAAAAGTGTATGGGCATTCCTACATCTTTTCTGTTGGTTTAACATTTTTTTTTCAATAAATAGCTATTATACATTCAATATTAATACATCTAATTAATAATCTCAGAATAGACCAATAGTGGTGGCTCATGCCTATAATCCTAGCACTCTGGGAGGCCCAGACAGGTGGAGTGCTTGAGCTCACAAGTTCAAGACCAGCCTGAGCAAAAGCGAGACCCCTATCTCTACTAAAAATAGAAAAACTGAAGCAAAAGGATCACCTGAGCCCAAGTTGGAGGTTGGAGGTTGCTGTGAGCTACGACCCCATGGCACCCTACCCAAGGCAACAGCTTGAGACTCTGTCTCAAAAAAAAAAAAATCTGAGAATACGATTTCAGACAAATGTCCAGTGACACCCAAGGATGTTTTACAGATACAGATTGAGTATCCGTCATCCAAAATAATTGGGACTAGAAGGGTTATGAATTTGGGGTTCTGGTTGAGAGAGAGCTGGGGGAGGGGAAAGAAAGTCCTAACAGTTTACAGTAAAGAATAAAATGGTGAATACTTGACAACGCCAGAGCTGTGTTACTCAAAATCTTCTGAATCCCTGAAAACAGATTTTAAGTTCCTTATTCTTTTTTGTTGTTGTTGTTGGTAGAGACGGGGTTTCGCTCTGGCTCACTCCGGCTCATACTGGTCTCGAACCTCCAAGCTCAGGCAATTCACCCGCCTTGGCCTCCCACAGCGCTGGGACTATAGGCGTGAGCCACCATACCCGGCCTAAGTTCCTTATTCTTGATGAACCACTGAAGAAATAGGTGGCAGGCATCTTTAAACCTACACTTTTCCAGCAGCATTAAAATGTGTTTCAAAAATGGTCACCTGTTCAGCAACTGACATCCTCCTGTTGGGATCAACATCTCGGCCCTCTAACTTGGCTTTCACTCTCTTCCACACACTCACTGCATATGAGTTTCTCTCTTGCACAGCTATGAAGCAATGAAAACACATGTAAGTCAAACTACCATTTAATATACAAATTTGAGACATTTTTATTCTAACTAAGTACCTTTTCCAGTTTTAGGGTCTCTGACAGCCTTTTTAGGACTACAAGCAACACTCTTGCCAGTTCCTGGAACTGTGCTTGGTGGCGTATCTGCTGATGTAGCAAGGTTTTTCTGAATCAGCTTTTTAGCATTCTGTGACATGACATCAGGCTGAGTCTTCTGGCCAGTGTTACTCCGGACTGCTACAGAGAAAGAGTTAGTGGTTCAATTAATATGTAAACAGATAGAGAACAGGAGAACAGGTGGTGGTGATAAATGACATGTTAAATAACCAATTACAAATCCTTACCCTCTGACATTGCAATTGTCCTAAGAATACATCCTAAACATTAGATATTGTTAGACATTGAGATACTAATTTGTACAATAATGTTCACTAGCTTCTGGCATCCAAAAAACGTATACTGGGGGTGCCAAAAATATGTCTACACATTTTAAGAAACATTATCTATATATTACTTTACGAAGTTCAATTGAATTATGGTAGTAGTAATGTGTGGTATGACGCTCGCTCTAAAGATGGTGTTAATCAAATGAATGCTAGCGTAACCATGTGACAGACAGGACAGTCAAAGACAATGGCAGAAGCACAGTTGTCATTGGAGGAATGCAAGACTGTTTTGAAGTGGTATTTGAAATTCAAAAATGTTGTGTAAGTAGGATGAAAGTGGAAGCCTGAGCATGCAACAGAACTTCCAACATGCCTAATGACCGCACATGGTCCTAAATAGCATTTGTGGTTAAGTTTGAGGCGCATGGTGCTATGTGTGATGTGCACAAAGGGAGGATCCAGGAGGTCTCACAGCCTTGCTCAAGCAGTAGTTCGCTGTAATCTGAAGTGTATGGACGCCCATGGTAACCAATAGAAGCACTTCTTGTAAGTGCAGAAGTCAAACATTATTTGTAGTCATCTTTTGTTACTGGTATATATTGAGTATTACAATTTTAATACAGTTTTTTCCTTCCTTAAAAAGTGCATACATCTTTGGGGCACCCTCTGTATACCCAAATTACCCCAAAATGAAGGTTAATGTAACAGTCATAAAATGGCATATTAAATTTAGCCATTAAGTCATTTTTAAAGATTATTTAATGACAAAGTATTAGTTTAATAACAAGTGGGAAAAAGCAACAAAAATTGCTTTCACAGAATGGTCCCAATGTGTTTGTGTATCCATGCACATAGAGAAGTAAATCAACAAATACACAGTCATTTCTTACCTCTATGTGAGGTGGAACTACAAATTTTCTAAATTTCTCTAATAGACGTGTATTTTAAAATCATAAACGGTGTTTGAATAGAAGGCATTTTAACTCTCTCACATGAGTATTTTAAAAAAATAAGCTGCAATCTATTCAGTTTGAGTTTCTAGTATGACAGAATTTAAGTGTTTAATATTTAACACTTATATTTAATTAAACATCTTAGCATCTAGGTGTAAATTAGTATAAGATCAAGACTCAGGTCTTTACTCATACCTGCAGCAAAGGATGGCTGATAAGTAGTGGATGACGTTGGACTCGAACATTCATTTGTTGCATCAGTGACTAAGGGTGATGCAAAACTCACTAAATTATTATAGATACTGAAATACAAAACAAAATGGCTCATTTATGAAATGCTTTCCAGATAACAACTTATAAAAATACGACCAAAACTGAAAAAATTAAGTCAAGAAAAACAAACTTAATATATCAGCTGTTTTGCTTACATTTGATATATTTTGGCTGTAAGGAAAGCTTTCTTACCTCTGACTTTGTGTTTTCAATTCTTTCAAGGTGGGAGTAATTTCCTGGAGCATTTCAACATGTTCTTGACTTCGAACCTGACCCATAGCCTGGACTAATGTAAACAGAACTGTCTGAATGTTGTCTTGCCATGATTTATATTCGCCCAAAAACTGCCTAACACTGTTCTCATAGGGAACATCTTCACCATCTGCCAAAGCAGCTTCTTCATCCTAGAATTAATGATCAAGAAAAATATTTTTTATTAGCAATTATGCTTCAGTTACTTACTGATTAAGAGGCAATAAGTGTTTCAAATTTCAGTGTGTTTAATCTACTTATTACAGTTCAACTTCTTTTCTATAGGAACTTAGTTTTTACCACCAAATAAAAACCTCAAAGTAGGCTGGGTATGATGGCTCATGACTGCCTGTAATCCCAGCACTTTGGGAGGATACTTGAGGCCAAGAGTTCACAATCAGCATGGGCAAAGAAGTGAGATCATGTCTCAACAAAATATTCACAAATTAGCTGGGTACTGTGGCATATGCCTGTAGTCCCAGCTACCTGAGATGCTTTACTGCGAGGACTGCTTGAGCCAGGAGTTCAAGGTTACAGTGAGTCATGATAAAGCTAAGGCACTCTTACCTGGGCAAAAGAGCAAGACGCTGTCTCAAAATTACAAAATAAAACAAACCTGGGCAGTGCCTGTGGCTCAGCGAGTAGGGCGCTGGCCCCACATACCAAGGGTGGTGGGTTCAAACCCAGCCCGGCCAAAAAAAAAAAAAAAAATGAAAAAAAAAAAAAAAAACCTCTAAGTAAAAATAAACCCTAAAATTAAATTACAGTAGAACTTCTATAGTTGAATTGACCTAATTTTTCACAGACTACACATTCACATTCACCACACATATGTATCAGTACAGTAGGCCAAATTCCTTATGTTGACCATTCCCGTCCCTATATTGACCAGTGTGCTATAGTCCCTTAGGTGGTCAACTCAAGAGAGGTTCTACTGCATTTACTGGTTTTGTTTTCTTTTTTGAGACAGAGTCTCACGTTGTCACCATCGGTAGAGTGGTGTCATAGCTCACAAGAACCTCAAAATCTTGAGCTTAAGTGATCTCTTGCCTCAGCCTCCTGAGTATCTGCAACTACAGGTGCCCACCACAACGCCCGGCTATTTTTTGAGGCAGGATCTCACTCTTGTTCAACTTAGTAACTAGACTGTGTAGGATGCTGGAGGGAAGACATGGTATTTCATTCTTCATTTGAGAGGCAACTACATACGAGTTTGGATGTACAGGTGGTGAGGAAAAGGAAAGGTTGGAGATCTGAACATTCATACTCAGTTTAAATCTTAGTTCTATTACAAGTTATAGACATTGAGTGAATCCCTTTAAGCCTCAATTTCTTTGTGTATGAAATTCAGAATACTACCTGGTTTAAAAATAGTTGATGAAATTAACTCAGTTACAGCTCAAAAGATGAGACAATAAAAACTTTTTATTTACAAAATATCATTATTTTTCCATAAATAAAATTGCCTGTAACTTTATAAAAGAGGGAGAGTAAATGTATGTCAATAGTATCAATCTTAGGGGTGGCACCTGTGGCTCACTGGGTAGGGCACCAGCCCCATATACCAAGGATGGTGGGTTCAAACCTGGCCCCAGCCAAACTACAACCAAAAAATAGCCAGGTGTTGTGGCGGGCACCTGTAGTCCCAGCTAATCAGAAGGCTGAGGCAAGAGAATTGCCTAAGCCCAGGGGTTGGAAGTTGCTGTGAGCTGTGTGACGCCACGGCACTCTGCCGAGGATAGATAAGGTAAGATTGATACTTACCTTAGCCATTGCTTTTAGGAGATGTTTGACATCTCCAAGCTGTCGATTATGACCAGTTAGCACAGTCTTTATATTATCAACCAGATTCTGAATTGTTTCACAGACTGTTTCAATCTGTTGCTCTTTCTCTGTCTGAATTGCCCTCTGAGTAGACATATCCTGGGTCAATTGTTTATGTGTTGACAAAAGCCATTCAGAGCTGCCAATAGGATGTTCAAGACCAGTGTCCTAAACAGAACAGTAATGTGATTTTAAGCATCAGCTGAAATAATATGAGTCCTTTCTTCAGCATCACTATTGAAAGATATTAGTAACTCAAGCTGACACACAGAAAACCTCAGCTGCTAAGTCATGAATTAATTACCTACAAAACAGTACTAAATAACTTCAATAATCTATGAAATACAGATTCAGATTTTTAACTTTTCTGCATAATTATATAGGATATAATGCTTAAAGTTTAAGAGTCAAGAAATCTATTTGGAATGACAAAATGATTGGCATCCAGGTCCCCAAACTCACACTGAATAAAAGTAATGACCCAGATCTTTCTAATACACAGTGTAAAAAAGCCTTTCCACAAAATATAGACGCCACACTTACCAATTTGCTATTTCTGAACTTCACTGACCTTTCCAACATTCATCATCCACAAGCTCTTTCTACTACTCTATTTTCAGTGCATTTGAAACATTTGCTATACACTTTTCTCCTTCCTTCTAAACTTCCATAGTACTGTGGTTGTGTCTCTGAGAATCCTTTCACTATTTCATTTGTTATATTATTAAATAAATATTAAGTTCCTTGAGGGTGAAGAGCAAGATTTAATCAGTACTGGATACCCCTCATAACAATCTCTTACATATAGTACCCACGCAATACATGCAAACTGAGGGAATGTATTAGAATGATTTTTTGATAGTGTGACACTGGCCTTCTTTTAATCAGTTTCTCTACTCCCACCAAAATCAAGACTCACCACTCTCTGTAATAAACGAAGCTCTAACTCAGACACTGAACTGTTAAACTGTGATGCAAATGAACACATTTGCTGACACCGTTTGATTAGTTCAAATAACGCAGCGTCTAGGTTTAAGGCTTCTGCAGTTCTTGTTCGTAAGCTTTCAAAATGAATGATATTGCTGCAGAGAAAAGTGACCTGTGAAGAGACAAACAGAATCACCACAATGAGGGTAGAAAAGTAATTAATGACATGAAAAAATACTACCTTCTCACTTCCAGAATTGAGGACCAGAATTGGTCCTGAAAACGTATGACTCTTTTGGGAAACAAACCAGATCCTCATAAAGGCTGTTAGAAGTAAATGTACATTTTATTTTATGCCAGTACTGTGAAATCTGAAATGGCCAAAAGCACATAATAGCCATTAGGTAAACAAACATATCTTCTACGTAATTATTTTACATAGAAAATTTACTCCATAATAAACAGTTGTTATATCCAGCTGCAATTTTCTGTTATGTCCAAATTTCAGAGAACATTGCTGCCAGAATATTCCCCTTCTGCTTCTATTCCTAATTAATTTTATAAGACCCAAAGCTTTAACTA
This sequence comes from Nycticebus coucang, assembly GCF_027406575.1. Lineage (NCBI taxonomy): Eukaryota > Metazoa > Chordata > Mammalia > Primates > Lorisidae > Nycticebus > Nycticebus coucang. Next base: position 93,178,829 of record NC_069791.1, on the reverse strand, counting down.
GATTATTTGTCAATATTAAGCACATCTTAAAGGTATGATTAATAATATTGATTTATGTTCTTAAATAGTTCTTCTCCTAATAGGCTCATACTAAAATAAAAATATTTGAGATTTCCATTAAATAAGAGATGAAAAGGAAGAGTAGGAAATATGTATACAATAATACAGGACTCAAGTTGATAATTACTAAATTTTGGTGAGGGGTTATCAAGAGGGATGGGTATCATTTTATTAGTATAATTTTGTGCCTGGTCAAAAACTTCCACGATAATTTTTCTGGTTCTCTCTCTATCACATCAAAGTTAATCTACAACCTCTGGTATGGCACAGATCATAAGACATTTAATTGTTACGTGGGAAAAAATGTATTCAAAAGACAGCAAGGTTCTGGGGAACTAAATGGCTGTAGCCTACCCTAAGGGATGCCCTAAAAAGTGCCTGGGGTGTTAAAATGGAGCATGGGCTCTCAAGCTCCCCAGGTTATCCCACACACAATTTTCAGTAAGTTATATGATCCTGTAGCTGAATACAAAGATGGTGCATCTGAGTCACAATACCTGACTTGCTCTTTGGCTCTCTTTAAGGACAAGAGTTCTTCTTTCAGCTATTGTTGCTTCAAAATCTTGTAGTACAGGTGCCAATGCAGGGTTAGCACCACCTGCCCACTTGAGTCGCTGCTCAATACTTGCTTCCAGGGCTGCTAGTTTCTCCTATAAAAGTCAGCAGAATCTTAGTGAATGTTTATGACATCCTCCACTTCCTATCTCTCAAGTATTTTATAAAATTTTATAGAAGTTATAATGTAACTTTTCTGGGGTTTAGTTCTTTGAAGATTGAAATAAGATTTCTGTGAAGTGTACAGTCATAGAAAAGACATGTTCCTTATTTATAACAATGAAAAAATGAACTCTTGCCCTTTCTTTGTAATTTTACAACTATTCCAGAAGTAATGATATTTAATTTTACTCTACTATTAATCTAGTCAGCAATAACAGTTTGGAAAAATATTCTGCTGTCTTTGATCCCAGCTACTAGGAGGCTGAGGCAAGAGAACCGCCTAGGCCCAGGAGCTGGAGGTTGCTGTGAGCTGTGATGCTACAGCACTCTATGAAGGGTGACAGAGTGAAACTCTGTCTCTCAAAAAAAAAAAAACCATAATACTAATAATAATAATGAACCAGATAACTGTTTATATGCATTTCAGAAAACAAATTAAGCACACAAAATTTTTTTCAATCACCAGGCTTCCCTTAATACATATATTAACACATAATGTAATGATTGAACTCATTAAAAACCTGAAATAGGCTTGACGCCTGTCGCTCAGTAAGTAGGGCACCGGCCACATACATGGAGGCTGGCAGGTTCAAGCCTGGCCCTGGCCTGCTAAACAACAATGACAACTGCAACCAAAAATTAGCTGGGCATTGTGGCAGGCGTCTATAGTCCCAGCTACCTGGGAGGCTGAGGCAAGAGAATCGCTTACACCTAAGAGTTTGAGGTTGCTGTGAGCTGTGACGCCACGCACTCTACCGAGGCCGACAAAACAAGACTCTGTCTCAAAAAAAAAAAAAAAACGAAATAATTAGTATTTTCTATTCCTAGTTCAAAATATAACTCTCACTATAAGATTTAGTTACATTGGTGGGTAAAAAATAAAAAACAAATGACAAAAGATTATGTTCCTCTGGCTTAAAAGCCAAGGACAAACATATAGATATACAAAGCACTAACAATCACACTATAAGTTATTTCTAAAGGCGAGATATGCTGGAAGGAAGAGCTGACAAAACACACCTGAACTGTTGCAATGGAAGTTTCAATTTGGCTCAGAGTATGTAGTTTCTTTTTCATGCTGGTTAGGATAGCAGACCGAGGGGGAGGTGTTACTGACATGGCTTGTGGTCTGTTAATAAGCAGATCTTCATGTTGCCACTGTTCAAAGAAAAAGAAATGTAATAAAATAAGCAGCAAAAAATCTTTAGATGAATATGGGAAAGAGGTGCAAGTCAGGACTAGGGGAAGAAAAAAACCCAGCCACAGCAAATGGGGAGGTGAGCTGCAGGTGAGCAGGAAGGAGTAACAGAAGAAACTCTATAAAAGAATCACATCCAAGCTGACCAATTTCTTCATCAGTAACACGCAACATTTAACTAGTAATTCTGAAGATGATCAGTAATGTATATAAAAGTCTAGTATACAGTCCCTTAAAGACAATCTCCAGTTAAGAGGATAAAGCAGACGTGGGCAGGCAGCTGAGCTGTCCAGCACGGAGGCTGAGCAGGAGACTAAAATCAGCAGCAGCAGTCACAGGAAAACAAACTCTCCAAACACAGAACCTGAAAGTGACAAAAAGAGGCAGGCAAGTGTTGAGAAGATCAAGTCAGCTTGTATGCTGTAAAGGTGACCCCAGAAGTTCCAAGGGATATTTGGGCTATAATTCAAAAATTATACATTTGTTTAGTGCTTAAAATGTGTTCAGATAGAAAAAAACTGAAGGGGACTTTACTATATATTTTCCAAAAGACTATGGATTTTTAAGGGAATGAATTGAAAAACATACAAAACTTGTCATCATTGAACATTTTTAGAAACAATAAAATATACTCATCCTGGAATATGCTATAACAGGACTATTAATATATAACGAATGCAATTTTAGAAGTCTGATTAAATTATTTTCTTAACTTGTGTGCTAAGAAAACAGCGAATTATAAAACTGAGCTGAAACCAACAAATCACTATTGAAAAGCAGCTTCAATATAAATGACCCAAAGTACTGTTTGTGCCTAAGCCAATTCCAGAAAATGTTGTTCCCTAATTATTCCATGCATTACAACTTCATTGACACTACTAACAACAGTGAAGCCTACAAAGAAAAAGGAAATAAGACAAATAGCTATAATGATGTCTACTGTGCTTCTCCTCTTACATAGATAATCATACTCAATCCTCACAGATATCATCCTACGAGGGAGCTATGAGGGAGGTATTGTCTCCATTCTACAGTTTAAAAAAAGGAAATCAGAGCTAGAGAAGTTAAGTGCAAGTTTATACACCTCAGTCTAATTTGAATCCAAATCCATTTTATCACCAAAGCCTATATCCTCATACTGCCCATTTTATAAATAATCAAGGACAAAAACAGGCTTCTAAAAAAGTTCCCAAAATGAAGGCAGATTTATGGCCAAAGCTGTTTATCACATCAGGAAAACAGAAATTTCTTTAGGAGAACCTTAATTTTACATTAAAAAATACAATAATACAAAAAAAAAAATACAATAATACATATCTACATAACAATTTCAATCATTGAAAATTATATTTATTGACTGGATCTGGTGACTTATGTCTATAATCCTAGTGCTTTGGGAAGCTGAAGCCAGAGGATCACTTGAGACCAGGAGTTCAAGACCAACCCATACAAAAGACCTCATCTCTACAAAAAAATAGGAAAGTGAGCTATGTGTGGTGGTGGTAGTGGTGCCTGTAGTCCCAGCTACTGGGGAGGCTAAGGCAGGAGGATTACTTGAGCTGAGGAGTTTGAGGCTGCAGTGATCTAAATGTGATAAGACCACTGCACTCCAGCCGGGGCCACAGAGTGAGACTCTATCTCAAAAAACAAAAAAAATTATTTATAAATTTTATTTGTAAATACTTAATAACACAGATAATGCTTATCATACAGTCCTGATGGAAACAAATTCAAAGTGTAAACATGAAATGCTCTCAAATATGTAAAAGAGAAATGAGGCACTCTGGGAGGCCAAGGCAGGCAGATGACCTGAGCTCAGGAGCTCAAAACCAGCCTGAGCAATAACAAGACCGTACTCTAAAAAAACAGCCAGGTGCTGTGGTGGACACCTGTAGTCCCAGCTACTTGGGAGGCTAAGGCAAGAGGACTGCTGTGCCCAAGAGTTTGAGGCTGCTATGAGCTATGACACCATGGTACTCTATCAAGGGTGACAAAATGAGACTCTGCCAATAAATAAATAAATAAGAAATAAGGAGCACTGGGGAAAAAAATACCAAAATGTTAAACATGCACTGGGTTGGCAGGGTTCAGGTACTTTCAAAATCTTTCTTTGTACTATTTTATATTACTTTCCCCCAGTTTTTCAAGTTTCCTACATTGAGGAAAAACACTTTACAAAGAGAAATCCTTACCTGAAACATGGCAATATGCAACTGAACCCGCTGCAGGCTTGTCTTACAAGAAGAAATGCTGGTTTCCAGCCTTCGCACTAAGTCGTGCTTCTTCCAGGCAGTATCATAAGAACTCGCTAATACCGTTGCCCTGTTCATGACCAACTGAGAGAACTTCCCAACCTGGATGTTGTGCTCCACTGCTTTCTTACACAGATCATCAACAGAAACTTTGCTTTCAGCACCAAAGTCCTTTGCCTCCACTTGAGCAATGATGTCTACACCCAGGGCACTGATAAAACTGCACAGTGTAAGTCCAAGGGCTTGGTTTGGTAGTCCTATCAAGAGCTGCCTCACAAAATCAGCTGTGAATGCCTTGATAGGTTTGGCCATTTGGTCTTCACTGAAACAAGAGTTTCTAAAAAGAGTTTTCACATTGACAATCTGTACAGGCCCATTCACAGAATTCTGATCTTCAAGTGAACTTGATCCTAAAAAGAGAAAATTTCCTTAAAGTATTTCATACAAAAATAATGTACTGCTTAAAGTATTCAAGATTTTATGAATATATAACTAAATTAAGCCTACTCTACCCTGCCCTCTTCTATAGTACTACACAAACAAACCCATTATGCTTAAAGGTAGAATATTATTACCTGACAATGTTTTAGAAAAGGTACCACAAAGCCTGAAGAACTCCTTAATTGTCTGTAGTCTTTTTAGAAAGAAAATCTCTTCTAGCACCTGCCGGTGGTTATCATCATCAAAAAAATTAACTTGGGTACTCCTGGCTTCCCGTATGATGTCAATCTTTCGCCAAGTTATAGGAATTTCCATTTTGTTTAACTACGCAAATGAAAGAAAAACAATTTCATTTCTCTATTTTCTACACACTGCACAACTCCTTTATTTCACTTGCCTTATTCTTAAAATGAAGTCAATATTTACCTTTTCAACTAATAAGCCAAAAGCAGTTTCAACTTGGGCAAACATGCCATCAAATGCTACCAAAAGCATCTGGCCAGCTGACATTTTAGGTGTTTCATCAACTGAACCATTTCTTGGTTGAATTAATTCACCATATTGAGCATGTAGTACCCTATGGGAAAACAAAAGGGAGTTAAACCCTCACTGTCGAGTAATGCATTTTGGGTAAGTCTCACAGACAGTAGGCAAAGTTTAGAAAATGCCAAAGTCTAAACTTTTGGCATTAAGGGAGTAATGTTATGATGAAATGGTATTCAATGTCAATCAAAAGTCTAACTTAATAGTTAAATTTTAGTATTAGTAACTGTTCATGTGATTAAGTTTAATGCAAACTTGAGTTACGACAATTTAAAAAATTACTATATTAAATATTAGTCTCACTTTACACACAGAATATGAAGCAAGATGAATCGCATTTTGAAAATGTCAGGAATCACAAAATTCTAAAGCTGGTAGGCCTGCAAATTGTAAGGTATGTTCACAGTACTGCCATATGGCAGAACCAACTATAAACAGTGAACTGAATGCATATTTTTGTTATACTCAGTTTGGGTTTACACACATTTTAAAATTCACTCCTCACATTAAAACTTATATAGCACTTAGGTAATCGGACACTATGTCTAAACATTTTATATCAAAAGCCAAAATACAATTCGCAGTACTCATAATTACTATGAGTCAAACTAAAATTAACTGGAATTTCAACTTCATCTCACACATACACACACAGAAATCATTCCAAATGGCTAGAACTATTAAGAGTTTTCAAGAGAATTAAAAATGTTAATTTTTAAATTAACATTACTACAGAAATGTCTAATGAAAAAAGAGCTGCAAAGATGGTATGAATTTTCTTTGAGATTATCAAAAAAGAGCTTTTTTGAAACAAAGCACAGATGGGCTGCACAGAATCAGGCACCAAGCTTGTCCCTCAAAGCACACATTAAACATTCTTCCCTTTGAGGATAAAAGGAACCTGAATAAGATATTAAAAGAAGAAAAAATGAGGTCTGATATTTAGTGTGAAAGAAAGGTATTTAGATCTATCATTTAACTTGGTAAGTACTGCTAGAAATTATAGGACAGAGCTATTAATGTGATTAACCTAAATCACTATTTAGCTGATTTTGTTTATGCTAATAATAATTATACTGTTTCCTATTACATGAATATAACAACTACAAAGAAACATAAGAAAATAGGAAATTTCTGAATACAGGATAATTAACATTAAGGAATCACTTATTCAAAGCCAAAGTATTCTATGATAGACACACCCTTATCTGACAATGTGAATGTTACTTTTTTGCAGTATTATTATTGCTTAATATTTCATTGCAGCAATCATCTGATTTATTTTCTGAATGTATTTATCTTCATCCCTTCTTTATGAGGTTTTTGTTTCCAGTCTTTATCTTAAACATTGTTATTGTTATTAAATTTTAAGCCTTTTTAATTTTGTGAGGGCAAAAAGTGGAAACCAAACAAACACAAGTATATGTATAGAGAAAATTTAACAAAAAAGGAATCGCTTACTGCTACCATTTTTGATGAAATAATAACATTGCAGTCAAGACACTATCTACATATTCAATAAAATATATTTGCTTTAAAACAACCATGGAGGGCGGCACCTGTGGCTCAGTGAGTAGAGTGTCGGCCCCATATACCAAGGGTGGCAGATTTGAACCCAGGCCCCACCAAACTGCAACAACAACAACAAAAATAGCCAGGCATTGTGGTGGGCGCTTGTGGTCCCAGAGCTAACTTGGGAGGCTGATGCAAGAGAATTGCCTAAGCCCAAGAGCTGGAGGTTGCAGTGAGCTGTGACACTACAGCACTCTACCGAGGGCGACAAACTAAAACTCTGTCTCTAAAACAAACAAACAAATAAAACAACCACGGCAGCACAATTTAAGGTAGGTTGATTGGGTGCAGACAATTGCTAAAGTTAGTAAAATCAAGGTTCATTACTATTCTACTTTCTTAGATACTAATCTTTCTGTACTTTTTCCTTTTACATCTTCTATGACACTAGTTATTTCAAAATAAAAAAAACTTTGTAAAAGATACATGTATGACGGATCAGCACCTGTAGCTCAGCGGCTAGGGCGCCAGGCACATACACCGGAGCTGGCAGGTTCGAATCCAGCCCGAGCCTGCCAAACAATGACAACTGCAACCAAAAAATAGTTGGGCATTGTGGTGGGTGCCTGTATTCCCAGCTACTTGGGAGGCTGAGGCAAAAGAATAGCTTATGCCCAAGAGTTTGAGATTGCTGTGAGCAACAGTGTTCTACCAAGGGCAACAAAGTGAGACTCTGTCTCAAAAAATAAATAAATAAATAAATAAAGATACATGTATGAGTATTCGTGAGTAATCATATCTGCTCTAAAAACTAAAAGTAAACTTATAGTAAAGTAAGGACTGAGAACTCCTTTATCTGGCTGCCCCATCTCTTTCACAAGGAAACAGGGCATAGCTAGCCTTCACTTGCCTGGCAACATCAATGTAATGAGCGTGTGTTTCTTCTTCGAGTCCCATGGCTGCATTTCTTAAATAGGCTTGAAGAGATTCAACTAGAGTCTGCAGGGGAATGCCATCAGTTGTCTGCTCAATAAGATTGTCCAGTTCATGAAGCATACTTTCCAACGTGTATTCCCCCTTCATCAAACATCTAAGTGCTTCTGGAAATATGATTTGCCGGAAATTTGAATTCAATTCCTGTAAGTATGTGAGAAACATATTTAACATTTTCCAAATTTAACTGAGTTACACATCTGGAGACTTAAAAGCCTTATATTAAGAATAAACTTATACAACTATAACCAAGTTATTATGGCAGCATACAAAGGGGAAAGTCAAATCACTCTTTTAGACTAACAACATGAGGAAGACAATACTCAGTATCTAAAATAAACTCACTTTCGGATGAATGAGAAGTATTTACCTGAAGTGAAGTGTATACTCCATTGGCTAAGTGAACTGCCTCAGACGCTTCCACAGGGTTGGGGATGTCTAAGTCCTGTGGCACCAGGTGGCACTGCTTCAGTAACTGAACCAAGCAAGTAACGTTTCCACTCATACTGCATAGCTCCTCCAAGAACCAGGCTCCATCTCGAGAAGTCAGATCAACCAGCTGCTCTCCAGCACTCGAAGCTGCACCTTCCATCATCAGGTTACGCCTAAATTAGATAAGCATTTCTATAGTGAAACTTAGTTTAACGTGCACATAAAAAAGGATACTTCAAAATCTGAAAAGAAATCAAGCAAAGGAAAGTAAAATAATATCTTAAGTCTGGGATTAAAAATAAGAAACATGAAATACTAGTATTTGTAGGATGATGAACTGGTCCAATCTGAGTTTAGCTAACTCACCTTGTCAGGGTACAAAGGGCAGAAATAATAACACTTGCTAGACTCAAAGACCCTTCTTCTCCATTCTCATGAAGGAAAACTTTAATGCAACGTTCAATTTCTTTCAGCTGATCTTCACAAACAGGCACAGTGACTGCTTCTTGTTTCAAGCGTTCCACTTGTCGAATAAGTCTACTGTTTATGTCAGCTGCATACCGCTGCAGGGTCATTTCTGTGGCAGTGATGAACTGACACACTGTTGGGGGTGGTTGGGGAGCATACTGCATTTCATATCTATAAAAGAGAGAGGTACTTGTTGACAACCTAACCACCTCCCTGTTTGTAAATAATGTTCACACTTTACAAAATATAAAAAGAATATTGTATTTGATCCTCAGACAAACCTTGAACAGTAAGGAACCATTATTTCCATCATACAGATAAAGTGTCATGAGCTTAAGTAATTTCCTAAGGTAACTGGTTGGTAAATGCTAAGTCAATGTTTGAGCCTAGCTCTCTTTAAACCAATCCCCCCACTCTTACACGAGGATATACTTTAATTAGAGAAAGAAAACATAGTTTTTGTAAGAGAAACCTGACCTTAAATCCTCTTAAAAGCAAAACCAAAGTGACTCTATTTTAATTTCATCCATAACTTTTCACAAAAACAAAATACAAATATAACTAAAAATTGAACAAAATGCTGCTTCCACTTTCAATGAGAAATAAAGAAAATTAGCCAGTCCCAGTGGCCCACGCCTGCAATCCTAGACATTGAGCCAGCCAAGGCAGTAAGAATGCTTGAGACCAGGAGTTTGAGACCAGCCTAAGCAATATCGTGAGACTCTTATCTCTACAAAAAATATAAAAATTACCTTAGCACAGTGCTGCGCTTCCCAGTATTCCTAGCTAACGGGGAGGATGAGGCAGGAGGATCGCTTGAGCTCATGTATTTGGGCTATAGTGAGCTACAATGATGCCACTGCACTCTAGCCTGGGCAACACAGTGAGACCTCTTCCTTCTCCCCTCCCCCACTCCCTAAAAAATAGAAGAAAAAGAAAAAGTGCTATCCACTTACTTCCTATAGAGTTCCTGACAGCGCTCTACTGTAGTGTTACAGATGAGCTCTTCCATCCAGGTTTTCCACTGTTCAATTCGATGTTTCTGAAATATGGCCTTCGGATACTGCAGAGCTACAGTTGCATAGTGATGGAGCTGTTCCAGACAGCCACGGAGCACAGAGCGCCTCTGCTGCAGGAGAGCGCCAACCTCCCCCTCCAGCTGCTCACACTGGCTAATCAAGTGGGCCTGACCAGCATTCTGCAGAAAGGCTGTCGCTGGCACATAACTTGGGGGCCCTTTTGGTAAAAGACAGTATTAATCACAGTTAAACCATTTTAAGTCAATAGGAACTGAAAGGGAGCACAAAGCAGAACCCCACATAAAAACACACAACTATGAAACTCATATGCTCAGATACATATATTTAAAATAAGTCAACCCATACCAAGGTCCATTTGTGTGCTTATCTCCTGAAGTAAGCTTGCAAGCTGTGTTGCTTCTAAATTATTGAATGCAGCCTGATAATGTGTTATCCACTGTTCAAATTCATTCAGCTTCACCTGGATTGCTTCCTGAACCGCTCTTTGCTGAGTCTGTAGTTGGGTGTGTTCAGAATACCTGATGGGGAAACAAACAAAAGATCACTTGCTGTTCTTTCTTACTTACTTTTGTAACCTAGACTTTGCTCATACTTAAGGCTCCTGGTAAGGTCCTTTTCAGTCTTCAAGGCTTTGCTCTAATGTCCCTTGCTTCTCTGGATTTTCTTGACCTTGTAATCTCCTCAACTATGCTCACAATGTTCAAAATAAAACTACCACATCTCAAGGTTTTAGTACACTAGAGGTTAAAGACAGATGCTTGAGAGGTCTCTGTACTCTAAGAGCCTAATGCAATGCTTGACACCTTCATATTCAAACTACCCTTTACAGGGCACCTGTTCCAATAAGGTTCATTCACTTAGATCAGCCTATCTAATGTGTAAAAAACTCAGCAAAGTACATGAAATAACTGCCACGGTACAAATGAGTAAGGATTCATATAACTGTACTGAGAAAACTAAAACTTGCATGCCCTGATTCTAAGTGTCTAACTATTAACACTCACCTATCTCCCATAATTAGTCATTCAAACATTTAAAGATAATAAAAAAGAAAATTTAAGTAAATTGTTATTTATAACACTCTAAAACTATAATCAGGGATCTTTTATCATTTACCTGAGATGCTGCAGTAAGTTTAATCTACACTGAAAATGCTTACACATATGTGAAAATTCTCCTTAAGGGAACATATTTAGAAATAAGAATTCATCATAGTTTTTTTTTTTTTTTTTTTTTTTGTAGAGACAGAGTCTCACTGTACTGCCCTCGGGTAGAGTGCCATGACGTCACACGGCTCACAGCAACCTCCAGCTCTTGGGCTTACGTGATTCTCTTGCCTCAGCCTCCTGAGCAGCTGGGACTACAGGCATCCACCACAACACCCAGCTATTTTTTTGTTGCAGTTTGGCCGGAGCTGGGTTTGAACCCGCCACCCTCGGCATATGGGGCTGGCGCCCTACTCACTGAGCCACAGGCGCCGCCCTAATTCATCATAGTTTTATACCTGTGTTGCAAAGTATGAGAAGGATGATCCACTCCTTCAGCTCCTTCCAGAAATTCTATTTCCTCCAGCAGTTTGCCTTGTAGTTTTTCCACATCTGTCAGTTGCTCTTGCAAGCTTAGATATTCGTCTAAGCTGCTGTCCAGCTTGGGAAGCACAACCAGCATCTCATCCCTATTCTTAAACCAGTTCACCTGTAAAAAGGTGTTATAATTAGGATGATTATAACAGGGTCAACTGTGAGACACAATAATGTCTGTCAAAAGCACATTCTGCACATTTTGTTTAAATCTCAACAAAATCCTGAAGGAATGATGGCATCACCTCCACCATAAAAAGTAACTAATATATTCAAATTCACAGACATAAAGTGACAGGCTCAATTCCATAACACCCTCTAGTTACCAATGTGCACCCAGATCGAGATTAGAATCACTGGCTACCTGATAGGGAAGGGAGACTATCCAATTAAAGAACATTTACAATTATCATTAGCAGACACATGTCAACATATTTTAAAACAAAAATTTTTTTCATTAACCTACCTCTCAGGACTATGGAATATAAACCTACGTGTTTGTATGGGAGAACTGCCTAACAAAAAGATGGCATCAAATTACCACACATTCAAGCACCGTGTCAATATTATACATTACAGTCTTGCCCCCAAAAAAGTACAGAAACAGGTTTACTCAACTTTTTAATGAACATGTTTACTCTATTAACAAAAAAATGATGATGACTTATTACAACATTGGGCTTCACCTTAATTTCAGCTACTCTGGAAGAAAAGAGGCTGCGGGTGATCTCTCGCTCCATCTCTCTCTTGCTCTGCTTGCTTTCAGCCTGCTGGCCACCCCCACCATAGACAGCGCCAGCAAACCCAGCCTCGCCTCCTGCCGTCCAGTCCACCAGAGGATCATATACAAAGGCCTCCAAGAGTGTCAGCAGAGTCTCTCTGCCACGCCGCATAATGTGTAAAACCTGTTTGCACAAGAGATTTAAGGGTTACCATAAGTTTCCCCATTAACATGTGCTTTTTGTCATTTCACATGAATAATAAAAGAGGCAAAGGCAGAAGACCACATACCTGCTCACAGGAAAGCCTAAAAACACCTTCTACGCCAGTCACACCCAGTGCTGTTTCAATGTTTTGTGTCATTCGAAAAGGTACTTTCTCAGGAACTCTGAGGCTTTTACCTTAAAAAAAAAAAAAAAAAGTTCTATTTTTGCCATTTCATAAAAAACATTTCACCCTCACGTGAATATAAAAGTCTCCTTTTATTTTACCTTTTTCAAAGCAAACATTGTAATCTATGTGAACAACTTCTCCAGTCGTCGTATCTATGAGAACATTATCCAGATGTCTATCTCCAAGGCCAATGATGTATCCAACCATAGACATGACAGCAGTAGATCTCGCATAAGACTAAAGAAAAGGGGGCAGGGGTTAAACAGGAGATTTCCCTCCAACATGGATGTGATACTTTAAAATTTACAAAACACCATAATCCTTATTTTAAAATAAATCAACAAATAAAAAACACTCTTCAGGGTGAGGCATACTTATCACCCAAGCTCTGCAGGGGACAGCCACATACAACATCATTGCCCTTGCTAGTTAATCATTACCATAATGCTGGATTAATACTTTTCTTCAGTCTCCCAAGTTTTTCCCAGTCTAAATTTTTTTATTCTACTTTCTATTTCATCCACAACCACTTCCCCATCCTGCCCTCAGACACAGTGAGGGCCACACCACTATAACTATACTATTAGATTCCAATATAGGTCTCAAACTATCAAATCTGGAGGAACAGAAGAAGAAAGATAAGGAAGATAAAAAAGATAGATAAGGCAGCAGGCAAAAGAAAGAATAATGTTGATTACAGTCCAACACAAGGCACACACCTGCGTAACTCTCCACCACTCATCAGGTGTTGTGCAAGACGACCAGAGCTCCTTGGCCAGAAGGTTTGGGGGCGTGGCCTCCATTAACTCCTCTAACACTGCCTTCATTACATGAAGAGGCCAATCCCGACGGGACACATCCAGGCTAAGTCCAACTGCTTTCAAAGCAGGGCCAATTTTACTGTAATACAGTTCACTAGGACGAGGCACCATTCCAGGATTCTGAGGAGTTTGGTAGGAATCTTGGGCCTTCAATTGAAAAGATCAATTTTTTAAATAAATGCAAAGTACTACTTTAAAAACTGATTTTTTTCCCAGATTTTCTACCTATCCAGCTAAAAATAGCCAATTTTGCTGGTATATTTATCTTTCTTTCTTTAGATACTACTACTCTGTTAAAAAGATGTTCTGGTGTTAAATTTTCTTAGAGTTTAATTCAAAACTCAACACTCAAATTACATTCTTCTTTATATCATATAATTAAGCTTAAAATTTATAATTCCTAATTTGCCAGTGATTTAAATCATCAGTATAAATAATGGTAATTCAGCCTGTAGTCCCAGCTACTCGGGAGGCTGAGGCAAGAGAATCGCTTAAGCCCAAGAGTTGGAGGTTGCTGTGAGCTGTGCGAGGCCACGGCACTCTACCAAGGGCCATAAAGTGAGACTCTGTCTCTCCAAAAAAAAAAAAACTTGGGCATAAAAAAAAAAAAATGGTAATTCAGAAACACATTATATAAAAATTTAGATAGCCTATCTCCAATTCCTATCTCTAATTTGTGCATCAATAATTCCCCTGTAGTCTCCTATGCCTAAGCTTAAAACTCAACTCCTCTCAAACTCTTGCTTTTTCCTAGACCTATCTTAATTAGAAGCATTTTGTTTAGCTGGATACAGTAGCCTAAGGTTGAGGCTGTATAAAATTTATGTGAACATGTGCAGATCTTAGTACTGTTTCCGGCACATATTAAAAGTACATAGCTAAAATGAATTCTAAATTAATCTCCTACTCTAAAGTATAAAATTCACGGGTATAAAAAGAGGATGCCATCATGGTTAACTCTAAACTTAATTTAAAATTGTTCTTATTTACACAGTTTTAAAAACCTGGGTTTCAGAGCTATTATTAATACATTTGCAGATTTTGAGGGTTTTTTTGTTGTTGTTTTTCTTTTTTTTTTTGAGACAGAGCCTCAAGCTGTCGCCCTGGGTAGAGTGCCGTAGCATCACAGCTCACAGCAACCTCCAACTCCTGGGCTCAAGCGAGTCTCCTGTCTCCGCCACCCAAGTATCTGGGACTACAGGCGCCTGCCACAAGGCCTGGCTATTTTTTGGTTGCAGCTGTCATTGTTGTTTGGCGGGCCCGGGCTGGATTCGAACCCGCCAGCTCAGGTGTACGTGGCTGGCACCTTAGCCGCTTGAGCCACAGGTGCTGAGCCGAGTTTTTTTGTTTTGAGACAGAGTCTCAAACTGTTACCCTGGGGTAGAGTGCTGTGGTGTCATAGCTCACAGCAACCTCAAACTCTTGGACTTAAGTGATTCTCTTGTGTCAGCCTCCCAGTCGCTGGGACTATAGGCACCTGCCACAATGCCTGGCTATTTTTTGGTTGCAGCCGTCATTGTTGTTTGGCGGACCCGGGCTGGATTCGAACCCGCCAGCTCAGGTGTTATGTGGCTGGCGCCTTTGCCGCTTGAGCCACAGGTGCTAAGCCGAGTTTTTTTGTTTTGAGACAGAGTCTCAAACTGTTACCCTGGGGTAGAGTGCTGTGGTGTCATAGCTCACAGCAACCTCAAACTCTTGGACTTAAGTGATTCTCTTGTGTCAGCCTCCCAGTCGCTGGGACTATAGGTGCCTGCCACAATGCCCAGCTATTTGTTGTTGTTGTTGCAGTTGTCATTGTTGTTTTAGCTGGTCCAGGCCAGGCTTGAACCCACGAGCCTAAGTGTATGTGGCCAATGGGCCCTACCCATTGAGCTACAGGCACTGCCCTTGGGGAGTTTGTTGTTGTTGTTTTGAGACAGTCTCATTCTACTGCCCAAAACTGCCATGGCATCATCCTTGCTCATGGCACTCAAACTCTTGGATTCAAGTGATCCTCCTGCTTCAGACTCCTGAGTAGCTAAGACTACAAGTGCCCTGCCACAATGCCGAACTAATTTTTTTTCTATTTTTAGTAGTGATGGGATCTCTCACTCTTGCTCAGGCTGGTCTCAAACTCCTGAGCTCAAGTGATCCTCCCACCTCAACCTCCCATAGTATTGGGATTATAGGCATGAGCCACTATGCCTGGCCACAAAGCTATTATTTATAAATTTAACTCAAAAGACCATGGTAAGCCCAATGAAAGCAATAAGATGTGAAATATCAAATATACACATGCCAGCTCAGCGCCTGTGGCTCAAGCGGCTAAGGCACCAGCCACATACACCTGAGCTAGCAGGTTCGAATCCAGCCTGGGCCTGCCAAACAACAATGATGGCTGCAACTAGAAAATACCGGGCATTGTGGCAGGCGCCTGTAGTCCCAGCTATTTGGGAGGCGGAGGCAGGAGAATCGCTTGAGCCTGGAACTGGAGGTTGCTGTGAGCTGTAATGCCATGGCACTCTACCCAAGGTGACAGCTTGAGGCTCTGTCTCAAAAACAAAAGAAAAAAAAATATACACATGCCCTCCGATTTGTCTACAGTGAAGATTAACCCAATGCCATCATTTCTGCCTTTTAAAACTTTGTATTTATAAAATATACCTCAAAAATACTGTCTTAAGGACCTTAAATCTTTTCCTCCTTTAGCCCCTACAAACATGCAAAAATGCTCAAGTATAGAAAGCCTAGAAATATTTCACATAATAAAAGAATGGGATAATAAGATGCATTTATTTTTAAATATAAAAATTTTACTTAAATTTTAATGGACCTTTTGTGCTTGTAACGCAGCTTCTCGTTGTTGCCATCGTTTGTAAAGACCAAATAACGGTGTAGCTCCATCTACCCACTGGATTAATCCTGATCTGGTTCCTAGTGGTGTTACAGAATAGTGTCGAGCGTGGAAACGGGGTGACTCCTGGCGGTTAATTGTAGCAAACATGGTATTCACAATTGATAAGAACTGCATTATTCTCTCATCCAAATGTAAATCCTCTAGTCCTATAAAAACAAAATTAAAGTAGCAAGAGTAGATGACAAAATGGTACTGGGAGCACACCATCTCTCTGTGTTCTTTTTCAACTACCCTGTTTCCTCGAAAATAAGACATCCTCCAAAAATAAGACCTACTTACAGGAAAGATAAGACGTCCCCTGAAAATAAGACCTAGCGCATCTTTGGGAGCACACCTTAAAATAAGACACTGTCTTATTTTCGGGGAAACAGGGTAGCAACAGCGGTCAAGAACTGACAACACACGAGGAAGACTAAGAGCATTAGAGAATTCTATTCAGGAACAAGATATTAATAGTAATTATCAGCTGTACCTCCTCAGTGTTTTGTTTGTACACGTTCATACACAAGGGGGTTAGGGGCTATGGAAAGTCACTCTGCATAGTATCCAACCACTGCCATTCCAAATCACATAGGATACAGGACACTTTAAGCTAATAATGACATATAGAAATATGCCTGAAATAATCTTCACACACACACATTAAGAAGACTAATACTCTTCTTAAAAATGGAAGAAGTTTTAAATCCTACCTTTGAACAGATAAGGATAGTTCTTTCCATCTGATCCCAGAAAGAGAAGTTTCTTTGGCTTGGTTTTAGTGGGTAAGATTGTGATGGTTCCACCCACACTGTGGATGGTGACAGTGTCTCTGGCTGAGACTTCCCCAGGAAGAGCAATTTCAGTGTTAGTCATGGCAGCCAACCACGGACTGATTTCTTCAAGACGTAAGATGTAACTGGCACGTTTCTGTGCTCTCTGTTGCAAACTCAGCATTATCTATAGTCATAAGATGGGAAAAATGGGTTTATATTATGCCCAAAACATTTCTTTTATATTTAACTTGGTTATGATGGTAAATAAAAAAACTCATACAAATATCAGTTCTTTTAATTTGTACATTTAATTCAATGTTAGGTATATGGGCCATTGTAAGAAAAGTAGTAGTGTGCTGATATACTGTAGATGATTTCTACCACGTTAAGATACCTTCTTCTTCTCTGTCCAAAGCAATCACAGGGAAAAGAAGGAAACCACTGCTATGATCACCCAATTTGGGACTTTTAGTAGCAAATTACCCTCTGTTGGGCTACATCAGAGCAATGACAAAAGGAATTAATTCAGTCCTTCCATTAGGGCAAAAGATACAGCTAGTATTTGACTATTAGGTAGAAAAACTCATCTTTGGAAGCCACATGCAAACTTATTAACATTAAATTATAAAGAAAAGAAGCTCAACCTATTAGTGTCACACAGGAAGAAATTAAGCTGGTTTCCAAGAGCTATAACAAAACTAAGCAAAGACAAAAACATTTCTAACAGAAAAGTATCAATTTAGAATTCTGACCACTTCAAGCTTTATACCTCTTCTAATGATGACACAAAATGAATTCTATGCACAGTTGTGTCCCTAGTTATAGCTAACTCAATAATATGCACCTGAATTAATAAAACTCTGGGCTCTGTTTTCATGTTAAAAAAATTTTAAAGCAGGCGGCCAACTAAGAACAGACAAGGGCGCTGCATCGTGAGCCATGCCTCTCTTTGATATACAGAAAAGGCTGGGCCTTAATTTAGATCGCGGGTTGACAATCCAAAGTGCTGAACAACCCTACAGGAATCCTGCTTGATGCCATGCTTTTGAAAAAGAATGGATAGAACGTGCGCATGGAATTGGTACTATCCAGGAAGAGAAAAAGTGCAAGATAGAATTTGATGATTTCATAGAATGTATAACTCGGGTGAAAACGATTCAATGCTTGAAAGCCATCCAGAAACAGCAGGATAAGCTAATAAGGGAAGGGAAATACACCCTTCCACCTCACCACTTGGGCCAGGAGGAGCCTAGACCCTGAACAGAGAGCAGCAGCTGATGGCTGGAGGCTGATTTTCATTCTCCACTGGAAAGATTGTTTACTGAAAACCTCTTTATCAAAGTATGTAAAAATAAAGGATTGCTCCATCTTGTTCGTAAAAAAAAAAAATTTAAAGCAATCTTCCACAGAATTTGTTCATAAAAAGAGGGAAAAAACTCTGGAAACATCCAAAGTGTCTAATGACAAAAGAATGAATAAACTGTGGTATTTTCACATAACAGATCACTATTAAGCTACGCACAAAAACATGGCTGAATCATTTAAAAACCTAACACCAATCCAAAAAATATGGTAGCAGTAAAAACTAGATTTTAAAAAGTAGGTAACAATTAATTCAAAACTCAGAAAACTGGTTGTAGGGAAGAGAGAGAATTAGGTAAAGAAAAGTGGGACTTCTAAAGTTCTATTTCTTTAGCTAATTTTAATTTTTTAGCTACAATACAGCTAAAAATGAAGGGAGACATAGCAAGTTGTTTGGTCAGTTTTGAGGCAGTCCCACTCTGTCACCCTGGGTAGAGTGCCATGGCATCATCATAGCCTCAAGGAAACCTCAAACTCCTGAGTTCAGGCAATCCTCCTACCTCAGCCTCCCAAATAGTTGGGACTATAGGTACACACCATCATGCCAGGCTAATTTTTCTGTTTTTAGTAGAGACGGGGTCTCCCTCTTGTTCAGGCTGGTCTTTAACTTCTGACCTGAACTGATCCTTTGGCCTCAGCCTCTCAGAGTGCTAGAATTACAGGTGTGAGCAACTACACCCAGCCAACAGAGGTATTTCAAATTTTTTAAATTATTCTTTAAAATATACACAATCATTACAAAAACATTCCTCTCTGATTTATTTCATACACATAAAAGTATTTTATGTATTTATTTATTAGTATTTTATTTATTTCATACTTTCATAAAAGTATTTCTTCTATCTCCTTTTCTGGGTTTCTTCATTTACTGAGAAACAGACAAAGCAAGAAACTGGTCAGACTGGTCTCATGAACTCAAAGAATACAAGGAAACAGGAGTTCTGGCTAAGCAACACCTAATAAACTTCATTCTTTGTGTTAGTTTTCCTGTCTTATACTTCTAGAGACATCCCTTGAATTTTGCAGTTTGCATTTACTATACTTGACTATACTTTTTATTTCTACATTTGTTTTTACGTATTTCTTTTTCTTTCTTTTTTTTGTAGAGACAGAGTCTCACTTCATTGCCCTTGGTAGAGTGCTGTACCATCGCAGCTCACAGCAACCTCCAGCTCTTGGGCTTAGGTGATTCTCTTGCCTCAGCCTCCCCAGTAGCTGGGACCACAGGCGCCCGCCACAACACCCGGCTATTTTTTGTTGCAGTTTGGCTGGGGCCGGGTTTGAACCCACCACCCTTGGTATATGGGGTCAGCGCCCTACTCACTGAGCCACAGGTGCTGCCGTTTTTACATATTTCTTTATAACAGCTTTCTCACTACTAAAGCTCAGCAAGGAAATCAGAAGCAATCAAGGTAAGAAAGAAAGAAGGGATAGGAAAAGCAAGAATGAGCTGGTAATGAAGAAGGTCCCCCACCTACAGGTGATGTTGCTATAAAAGATAAAGACCAAAGATAATACAGAATTAAGGAAACCAAAACATAAAAGATAAAGATTTTCAAATACCTAGATTTACTAATTATCCCAAGAAACCTATGCAATATTGATTTCAGAACCATTACTTAAAAAATTAATGCTGTTATATCTGAATATTCTGTCTTCTTAGAAATAGTGAATGCTCCCTTCAAGAGAAACTACAGGGATAAAAAAAATTAATTTTTTTTTAAGTCTCACTCTATTGTCCTAGAGTGCCATGGCATCATAGCTCTCAGCAACCTCAAACTCTTAGGTTCAAGTAATCCTCCTACCTCAGTTCCTGAGTAGCTGCGACTATAGGCTCCCACTATAACGCCTGGCTGCTTTTTCTATTTTTAGTAGAGACAGGGTCTCGCTTTTGCTCAGATTGGTCTCCTGAGCTCAAGCAATCCACCCGCCTTGGCCTCCCAGAGATCTAGGATTACAGGTGTTGAGCCACCACACCTGGCCCAAAATTCAATTTTTTATATCTTTTTTTTTTAGATAAGGTCTTGCTACATTGGCTGGGCTGCTTTTGTACTCCTGGGCTCAAATGATTATCCTACTTTAGCCTCCCAAGGAGCTGGGATTACAGGCACATGCCACTGAGCCTGGAAAATTTATCTTTTATGAGAAGAATATAGCAGGCACCCAACATTTAGCTCTAGACCAGTACCTGTCCCTTGGCAAATTTCTTACAGTACACTGTTTACTAGTATGAGTCCTCTATATGTGAAAGAATAAGCACCTTTGCCACTCCCTCTGCCCACCAGTATCCAAATTCTCAAATGAAACACTTTTCTCTATATTCCTTATAAGCAACTGGTCATAGGTTGCCTTCCCGATAGACTTTTAAAATCTTCACTTTTGTTCCAAGTAAGGAGAGCCCACTTACTTAAATTTTATATCTCATAGGGAATTGTAGCATAGTAACATTCTTGAGATTATTCTGTACCTCTTTAAATGGAATCCAGCTGCTTCCAGGCTTTGCTGGGTTTGATGGGGTCTTCAATTTTTCCAGAGCATTTTCAATTGCATCACCATAGTTATCCTGAAACCATTTTTCATGAGGCGTTTCTGCAGGGGCCGCTGTAATGCTCCTCACATGCTCCAAAGCAAATACAATGGGCTTCATAAGAGCTGTGTGCTTCTCCCGCATGATGGCAACTTTCTCTTCCCTGACCAGGAAAACATTTTTATTCAAAAACTGATGGTACATGAAAGTTTTACACAAACACGGGACAGTTCAAATGTATCAAATAGGCTTGGCACCTGTAGTTCAGTGGCTAGGACGCCGGCCACATACACCAGAGCTGGCGAGTTCAAACCCGGCCTGGCCCAGGCCTGCTAAACAATGACAACTGCAACAAAAAAAACATAGCCAGGCATTGTGGTGGGCGTCTGTAGTCCCAGCTACTTGGGAGGCTAAGGCAACAGAATTGCTTAAGCCCTAGAGTTTGAAGTTGCTATAAGCTGTGATGCCACAGCACTCTACCAAGGGTGACATAATGAGACTGTCTCAAAAAAAAAAAGAAAGAAAGAAAGAAAAAAGAAAATAAAAAAGTATCAAATGTAAGTAAACACTATCAAAGGATAAGCCTAAAAATTAAGCATTAGCAAAGTAACTAACATACAATTTTTTTTTTTTTTTTTAAACCCAGAACATGGTGGTGTCCATAGCTCAGTGGGTAAGGTGCCTGCCACATACACCAAAGGTGGCGGGTTTGAACCCAACCCGGGCCATCTAACACAACAATGACAACTGCAAAAAATATACATATATTATATATATATGTATGTGTGTGTGTGTGTGTGTGTGTGTATATATGGGTGTTGTGGGGGGCACCTGTAGTCCCAGCTACTTGGGAGGCTGAGGCAGAAGAATCGCTTAAGCTCAAGAGTTTGAGCTTGCTATGAGCTGCGATGCCAGGGCAGTCTCCTGAGGGTGAAATAGTGAGACTCTGGCTCAAAAAAAAAAAAAACAAAAAAAAAAAACCCAGAACATAAAAGAAGCAGATTCTCTTTTCAAGAAATGGTGCACAGACAATGGCATATCCAAACACAAAAAAAAAATGAAGTCAGACTCATACCTCACACTCATACACAAAATATAAATTCAAAATGGACCAAGGATTTCTTAGAAGAAAAGATAGGGGGAAAGTTTCATGACACAGATTTGGCAATTGTTCTTTGGACATGGCACCAACAGCTCAGATTAAATTAGATTACATTAAAATTAAAGTTTTTATGTGTTAAAAGGTACTATTAAGAAGGTGAAAAGAGGGCGGCGCCTGTGGCTCAGCGAGTAGGGCGCCGGCCCCACATGCCGAGGGTGGCGGGTTCAAACCCAGCCCCGGTCAAACTGCAACAACAAAAAAAAATAGCCGGGCGTTGTGGCGGGCGCCTGTAGTCCCAGCTACTAGGGAGGCTGAGGCAAGAGAATCGCGGAAGCCCAGGAGTTAGAGGTTGCTGTGAGCCGTGTGACGCCACGGCACTCTACCCGAGGGCGGTACAGTGAGACTCTGTCTCTACAAAAAAAAAAAAAAGAAGGTGAAAAGACAACCTACATACAAATGGTAGAAAGCATCTATAAATCACGTATCTGAGAAAGGGTTACTATCCAGAACATATATAAAGAACATCTCAACAACAACAAAACTACAAACAACCCAATTCAAAAATAGGCAAAGGACTTGATTGACATGACTTCTTTCTCCAAAGAAGATATGCAAATGGCCAAGAAACACGTGAAAAGATGCTGAACATCACTAGTCATTAGGGAAACACAAATCAGAACAAGATACTACTTCAGATCTGGTGGGATGGCTATTATTTTTTTAAAAAAGAAAGAAAGTGTTGGCAAGGATGAGGAGATGGGAGCCTCATGCATTGCTGGTAGGAATGTAAAACAGTGCAGCTACTGTCAAAAAGTTTGTCAGTTCTTCAGTAAGTTAGAAACAGACCTGCCGTATGATCCAGGAAATCCACTGTATTATACACAAAATATACACTACAGTCACACAAAATAATGCAAAGCAGGGGCTAATAGTTACTTGTACAACAATGTTCAGAGCCACATTATTCACACAGCCAAAATATAGAAGCAATCCAACTGTCCATGAAAAGGTGAATTGATAAACATTAGAATGAAATTCTAATACGTGCTGCAACAGATGAATCTTAAGGACGTCATGCTAAGTGAAAAGGCCAGATACAAAAGAACAAATATTGTATGATTCCACTGATAAGAGGCAGCTAAAATAAGCAAATTCACAGAGACAGAAAGTAGAATAGAGGTACCAAGAGCTAAAGTTAGAAGGAAATGAAGAGTCACTGTTTAGTACACAGCTTCTATGTGGGATAAGTACCAAAAATAGTAGTAACAGTTGCACAACATTTGAATGCACTTATTGCCACTGAACTGTACACTTAAAAATTGTTAAAAGAATAAATTTTGTTACATACATTTTAACACATAAAAAAGGAACAGCTTCATTTTCTGAGTAAAAGCATATGAATGCATACTTGCGTAAGGTGTTGTTGTTCTGGACTCTCTTCACCTCATCTTCCAGCTGCTGAATTCGTCTCAGGACATACATGTGTTGCTGTAACAAAACTCCGAGCCAAAGCTCATCCCAAAGCACAGTGACCCTGCGCAGCTCAGCCACGAGCATCTGGACCTGCATATAGACACATCCAAAACAGCTCAACTCCAAGTCTATACACAACACAGTTCTTCAAACACTAAATATTGCAAGTTGAATGGGGGCAAATGTTGCTCATTATATAATTAAAGAATGCTCATTAGGGAGTCTATCAATACTGACAAAACCAATTTTGACTATTCTAAAGGCACTACTCAAATTATTTCCATGAATAATGGAAGTTTTGTTCTTTGGGTTTTGCTTTTAAGGTTTTTAGGGGCTCATGCCTGGAATCCTAGTACTTTGGGAAGCTGAGGTGGGAGGACGGCTTGAGACCAATCTCATAGTAAGACCCAGTTAATAGAAAAAATTAGGTGGGAACAGAATATGCACCTGCAGTCCCAGCTACTAGGGAGGCTGAAGCAGGAGAATCACTTGAGCCCGGGGGTGGAGGTTATAGTGAGCTACAATGACACCACTGCATTATAGCCCCAGCAACAGAACAAGACCCCATATCAAAAAAGAAAAAAAAAAGAAATATATGAGTTGGATTTCTTTATACCTGTAGCACCATAGTTGGGTTTGCTGAAGACAGTTTATCTACAATTTTGCTATAACAATCCTGCATCATGGCTTGGTCTTCATTTAATCCACTTTTAGGTTCATCCTTATTGCTATCCTGAGAAGCAGGAGGACTTCCACCCTCACATTCAGAACCCAGCAATTCTTCTCCTTGAATATTGCCAAGTAAAGTTGGAATAGCAGAGGAAAACTTATTTCCTATAAGGAAATGGAGAATAGGAATATTTTGAATGTTTCCTGTATGTGCATAAACTGAATTACTAAAAACACCAACCATCTATTTGATTCTAGAGTGCTCATTTAATGCCATCTGTGCAGTAAGTGACTAAAGACTGTGGATATTCTGCCTTTTTACAAGTTGAGGTTTCATACTTATTAATATTATAAGCTAATGGAAGATACATTGCAGGGCAAGGATAATAAATGAGCCTCTAACAAATAATATGCTCTCTCAGGCAAAGTCCAAAACTTGGTTTGATGCTTACTACCAGTGATAGTTTAGTGAACCTGAGAGAGCTATTCCATTTCTCTATACCAGGCGTCCTCAAACTTTTTAAACAGGGGGCCAGTACACTGTCCTTCAGACGGTTGGAGGGCTAGACTATAGTTTAAACAAAAAAACTATGAACAAATTCCTATGCACACTGCACATACCTTATTTTGAAGTAAACAAAACAAAATAGGAACAAATACAATCCCAACACCTCATGTGGCCCGTGGGCTGCAGTTTGAGGACCCCTGCAGTCTATACCTTGGGGAGTGGGCTCTTGTAAAGACAGAAGATAATGTACAAGTGTATGTTGTCATGCCAAAAACACAGTAGTTACTCCCTCCTCATCTTAATTATTAGTACTAAAAATAACTATACATTCTTCCAACTCTGGAATAAAAAAGTTATTCCTCTAAATAACTGACCTAATATAAACTGTTGGCAAAATATATAACCAAAATAGCAGTATTTTAATATTCCATACCTGAAGCCTGGGATTCGCTACTAAGTGATATGGTACCCACTATTGCAGGATACAATATGAGATGTGGGGAATCTTGAGCCACACGGCACAGAAGGTTACAAATACTTTGGCGTACATACACTTCAGGATGGTTTAAGCGTGAGAAAAGCTGTGGAATAATTCCTTCAAGATAAGAAGAAAGATAGATACTTTAAAGTTATTAAAAACTACCAACATAGTATGTGAAAGGACAAAACCAGATGTGTGTCAGCATCAGCACAAATTTAAAAGTTCAAATTTCTCCCTGTGGTAACAAAGGACCAGACACAATATTGCTTGATTTGCCCGTTTTGTTAAGGCATAGAGTGATAAAGTCCAGGGCAACTCGAAAACGTTTTATGGAAATGTGTTTTCCGTGAGTGCTGACAAACAAGCCTGACTAAAGTAATTTTTACAAAGAGTATAGAAAATCATTTTGATTTCACCACCCTCTTATTTTCACCACCCTTTCCAAAACTTGGATTGTATATAAAAAGCCTTTTATCTCCCACTTCTCTGAATAGTGGTGGTGGGATCTTAGTGGTATTAACACTAAGCAATCCAAGTTGCCCTTCGAACTAATGCAACTATTCTTTAACACATCCCAATAATAAGAAGAAACCACTATATTTTTCATTGTCTTATATACTCTACTCTGAAATACTTTTTCCTAAAACACAGCCATCACCTCTCCATGGTGCAGTAGGTGTTGTCTCCAAGCCGTGTTCCAGATACTGCCGAAGCTCGCCTGCATGTTTCACGAGCAATCTGAGCAGTCGCAATGTGGCCATCACAATCACGTCATCAGTGCTCTGCTCCACTCTGTGACTTAAATGTAACCTAGGGTCATCCTCATCTAAAGGAATCTAAAGATGAACGATTAAGGGAAGAAATAAGAACACAATTCAGAACACTGCTTCTATTTAACATGAAATCAATTCTAAATAATGTTTTCAAAAACAGAACACAGTGCTACCTACTTGACCAGCATTGAGTTTAAGAAAAGTAAAATATGCACTGCAAGAGAGTTTGTACAGGCTGAAGATTCTATCTACAACTTTCCTCCACACTTTAATAACTCCTTCAGTTGCACTTTCGTCAAGTTCTGAGAGCCAGGGGCAGCTTGATATTAACTGACGCCAGATAACATCAACCATGTCATCTTCTTCATTGTCTTCACTCTCTGTTATCTGAAGTGTTATATCTTCATCCTGAAGAAAATACAGCACAAAAGGCTATTTTTTTTAGCACAAACTGAAAAGGGAGAAAGACGTATGATTTGACTATCATGAAAACATTCTTTTCATTTATTACACATTTAGTGTTATATACACTAAATCAATGTCAATATGCATGTCAAGGTAGCTAATGAAGGACATAAGCATTTAGCAACAATTAAAGACGTTTTTGTTTTTTCTACTTTAAATGCTTCCAAGTTACAATATTAATATTCTACCTGCAGAAAATTAAACAATCTTTTTCAAAAGCCTGAGTCTGAATATACACAGAATATACACAATAGACCTTACTCTCTTTACAGTACTCAGCATGTACAAACTTTGGCAGAGACTTGTAGAGCAAGAACTGAGTTATTTACAGTTTAGCTAACAAGTAAAATCCATGCTTTTTATGACATTAAGTACTTGACAGTTACCGCCTTCTAAAATTGACAGAATTTTGATGGGTAGAGAGTGAATCCTACAGATCATCTAGTCCATTGTTTTTAACTCTGGCTATGTCTTAGATTCACCCAGTAAGCTTAAAAACACACAAACACAGGTCTCATTCAGAATACCTGGGGGCAGGGATCAAACACTGGCTTATTTTTTAAAGCTATCAACCTAGGGTAAAAAAAAAAAAATCTAATTTCTAATCAGAAGAGCAATTAAGAGAAATTTAATTTGCCATAAAAAGAACTTTTTTTTTTTAAAGAAAGCAGGTCTCACTCTGTCACTCAGGCTGCTCTAGAATGCAGTTGCACTATCATAGCTCACTGAGGCCTTGAACTCCTGGGCTCAAGTGATCCCCTTGCCTCAATTATCCAAGGAGAACTACAGGCATGTGTCATCACACCTGGTTATTTTGTAAAGACAGGGTCTATGCTACCCAAGCTGGCCTTAAACTCTTGGCCTCAAGCAATCCTACCAAAGTACAAGGAGTACAGGTGTAAGCCACCACACTCATCCTCCACCTATTCTCAATAAGACCCTAGAAAATATCTTGATTTCTCAAAAAATTATATTCATCTTAAAAATCAAACTTTCTTTGTGGTTTTGGTGTTTTGAGTTTTTTGTTTGTTTGTGTTTTAAACTAGGTCTCACTTTGCTACCCAGGCTGGAGTGCAGTGATGCAATCACAATCCACGGCAGCCTTGAACTAATGGGCTCCAGCAATCCTCCCACTTCAGCCTGCCAAGGACGGATGACTACAGGTGGCAGATAGTTTAAAAAAAAATGTCTCTGAGGTGGAAATGTGGCCTTGCTATGCCGCCCAGTATAAAACTTAAAAGTTTTTATTTGCAACAATAATTGCCTAAATCCCATTCAATATTTAAGCAAGTATATGTGATCAATTTTCTTAAAATCAGTGAGTTGGAATAAAATCCCATTCAATATTTAAGCAAGTATATGTGATCAATTTTCTTAAAATCAGTGAGTTGGAATAGTGATCTTGACACTACCTCCCCCACGCACTGTTTTCCTTGCCTGAATTCCTGCTGGCCGACATACAGCCTGTCCAAGAATACCATATATTCTCTCTTTCTCCTCTTCAGTTATAGTATCTGGAAGCAGATTTTGAACTTCAGATTTTTCTCTAGGCAGCAGACGAACACCTTCTCCCTGACTACAAAAAATAAACAAGTCTTCAGTATTTTAGCTACCAAAACTTTATCATATAAGCAGACATTCTAAATCTGTATTTTGCAACATATTAAATAAATTACATATTTAAATGTACATACCTGGCATTGTCAACCACTTTTCTGCCCCACCTATAAGCCCAACTAGCCAATGCTGCCCAAGATTTGGCTACTTCAGGTGCCTGTACTGAAGACAGGTGGTACAACTGTCCCAAAATGAAGTCAGGTTCTCCAACTCCAATATGCACTGCCATGATGGAGAAAAAATAATAAAAGAAATCAACAATGTCATGTGCCAACTGGCATTTCAGGCTTTTGTCTACAAACAATAAGTTCCACAATATTATAATACATAATTTGATGAGGCACAAATTTGGATTATGCTTTTCTCAGAGGTTGGTATGTTGATATTAATCAGTTGGCTTAGGTTATCATCTGTGGAACATATCAATGTCTTTCATAATGCTAAACTTTATAAAAAGGCAAATATCAGATGAGCTGCAGAATGTCCTGTATTCTGGATTTTGCCTGGCTATTTCCTCACTATGAGTATACCATCTCATTCATCAGGGCTCATGAAGCAAAAGTCCTCATTCCCATGGTAGAAGTGAGAAAATTGCCAACTATAGTGCATTTGCTAAGATGAAGATTTATAATGATCATAAATACATCCTTTATGAATATCAAGATCCTGTTACATATATATATATAAGAATTATTTTATGAGAGCAATATAATTAAAATCCTAAGCTTCAGAACAACACAATAAAAAGGTATATTCTCTTGTTTCAACAAAGAGGCTAATTATCTCCCAAACTGTAAAAACTGGACAATGGTGCCTACCACAAAAGATACTCAAACACTGACTAAATGAAACAACTACCCTATTTCTCAGGTAACTTTCTGTTCCTAGCACTAATGTCAGAATGGGAAGCATGAATCTTCCTTCCTATAGATTGGAATTCTCACTGGGCTTCCTTTTCTTTTTTTTTTTTTTTTTTGAGACAGAGTCTCAAGCTGTTGCCCTGGGTAGAGTGCCAGGGCATTATAGCTCATAGCAACCTCCAACTCGAACTCAAGTGATCCTCTTGCCTCAGTTTTTGTATTTTTAGTAGAGATGGGGTCTCACTCTTGCTCAAACTGGTCTCGAACTCATGAGCTCAAGCAATCCACCCACCTCGGCCTCCCAGAGTGCTAGGATTACAGGAGTGAGCCACCGCGCCTGGCACTGGGCTTCCTTTCAATACTCTTCTAGTCAAAGTAAACACAAGCTATTATTTTAAAATATAAAATATACAGAGATATAAAATATCTCTTCTGGTATGAGGTGATACCTTAGATATCAGAGACAGAAGCTTAACACCAACAAAAACATCAAAGTCCATAAAAGCAACTTGAATCTGGAGGACTGAAGTATGGCCTGGAGGCAGAGTCTAGTGACATCTAAAGGACATTAGACCCTGATTCTAGGTATGTTTTAGTTACTCTCGGGTAATGTAATACATTAAATTTCCATAGACATACTTTTTCTGTCAGATTATAGCCAGTCACTTTAAAATAAGAGGAGATATAATTTCTAAAAGTATTTTAAAGCTAATAAGGAACCTTACCTGTGGATTCACTCTCAATCCGAGGGTACTCTTCTTCCACCGTATTAACAGACGGTAGTTCTATTAAGGTGTGTATGTTTTTAGACAAAGTAGAAAGCCCTGTGACATTCTG
Organism: Nycticebus coucang; assembly: GCF_027406575.1. Lineage (NCBI taxonomy): Eukaryota > Metazoa > Chordata > Mammalia > Primates > Lorisidae > Nycticebus > Nycticebus coucang. The sequence goes on along the minus strand of NC_069791.1, from coordinate 93,149,334 downwards.
CTGTTGCTGAGCTCTGTAAACCTGTTTCAGCTGTCCTGAAATCTCTTTCCACTCTGCCTGGATCCATTTAGCCAATGTCAGAATCGACTTAGCAACTGCATATTCAGCTTTTGCAGACTTGCAGAAAGATATGGCACAAGAACTCAACATTTCCATTGCGTGTGTTGACTGGCCTATGGAAAACAAAAACATCATCACTCAGAATCCATAAAAGCAAATGACTGACATAAATTCCAGTGTAAAATAATTTCTTAAAACACGTAAGATTCAGTAATAATCAATATCTGGAAACATTTCTTACCTATCTAATACACTGTAACAAAATTATTTCTTTTAGAAGCACTGAATTATACACATCGATTACAAAACAACTTAATTTTCAGGACACAAGTGTTTTATAACTACTGGAAATAAACTTCTCTATTACTGCCTTCCACCATACACAGTAACATTCATACATGTGATTTTTATTATACTCATGTGTTAACCATAATTCATTTTACTAACCTGCTGTATACAGCAATTTGGTTTTTTCAATATCAAGTTCAGGACCCCATTTTTCATCCACTTGACCTTGAGTTGATAGTTTTTTAAAATGCTGGACTAAATCCTGTGCAGTGGTGGTCTTTCCCAGCTGAACTTCACTGCACTGTGCCAGTAGTCTTGTTGCAAGTGACACATTCCCCCGTTTTCTAGCAAATTTTGCTGCTGTTAAACCTAATTCCATGAGATGGCTCCTAATTGGGACTGTTTGTTCTGAAGAGAAGAAAACATTTCATCAGTCCCTGATTTGTCTACCCCCAGCTGCAGGGAAACAAGGCCAAAAAAATTCTTCCCCAACCATTTCCCTTCCTCACCTGAAACAAAGATAACAAAATCCTGATGCCTTGCATTCCACTCTGATCTTCTACCCTAAGTTCCTAGCAGCTAGCACAGCATTTGGCATAGAACAAACAGTGTTTGTTGAACTAAATGTGTACAATGAGGTGGAAAATACTGAAATCGTTCACTATAAGAAATTATCATTTTAGTTTCTCAATCTTTAGTAAAAATCCAAGGCCAAGGGTGGCTAAGGCTAAACCACATCCTGTCCTCCTGTAAGCATCCCCCATTTCCTCTCACCATGTATCCTCTACAGGTTTTCCTCCTACCTTGCGGAAGAATTCCTTTGTAGTCTCCCCTTCCACCACACTCCCTTAAAACTGAGAGGCTGAACGTGGTCCTAGGCCCTCTACTCCCCTCACTCTGCATATCCTCCCTGGACATTCGCATCTGCTCCTCTGGCTCCAATCACAACCCAGCTTCCTGAGCAGGTACCTAGCAATCATCTCAGATTTTGCCTTCAGCTCTAATCTCCCATGTGCTCATTTCTGCCCCTACTACCACCCCCGGTTGCCCTCATGCTCATCTTCTTCTAATCCATTCTCCAACTTGCAACTAAAATGATATTACTTACATAAAGGTAAATCTGAATATTGACCTCTTTGCTTAAAATCTTCTGCTGGTTCCTGCTGCCATTATGACAGAGTCCAACCTCCTGATGCCTTGCATTCCACTCTGATCTCAATCTGATCCAGCTCCATCTCTTACTACAACCCTTAAGCAAACTGAATCCTCGAAGAAGAATCTTTCATTATTTCCTCTGGCCTTCATACTTCATGTTTTTTTCTAACCAAACCAGCCTTCTTTCTTTCCCATCTCCATACTTCTCAAGTCTTAGCTTAAATGTTACTTCCTTCCCAAGTCCTTTTCTGATTCCTAGGATTAAATCAGGTGCCCTTGTTATATGTTTTCTTTAGCACCATGCAGGTACACAATAGTATACCATTCAGCATACAATAGAGCTATTCCTTGTGTAATTCCAGTTTTCCCTGCCACAGTCCATCTAGAATCCCCTTGATCCTAGAAATGCAGGCAACAGGCTTGCCTTGCTCACACCACTGTATCCCAACATCAAGCACACTGACAGGCTTGTCCTGTTCACCACTGTTTCCCAACATCAAGCACAGTGCCTCACACAAAGCATACTTGATGAACACTTGTTGAATAAAGAAATAAAAATGAGAGGCATGAAGTTCTGTCTTCGAACATAACAGGTGGGTTTCTGACTTTTTCTTTCCGATTTTAAAATGTGTTTGATATGAGATGGATTGGAAAGGAGATGATGGTACTTGCAAAACTGCTACGATATGATGCTCTGTGCTAGGGCATTTTATACACCTTGTCTCATCTTGTAAAATCCTTGCAAAAATCTCAAAAATGCTATAATCCCCATATAACTGAAATGGAAAGCAATTCGAAAGTATAATGACTTGCCCTAAGGTTACACAATTTGAAAATACTGACCCAGACATAGTGACTCACACCTGTAATCCTAACACTCTGGGAGGCCAAGGCAGGTAGATTGCCTGAGCTCAGGAGTTCGAGACCAGCCTGAGTTAGAACGAGACTCCATCTCTAAAAAACAGCAAAGCATTGTGGTGGGTGCCTGTACTCCCAGCTACTCAGGAGGCTGAGGCAAGAGGGTTGCTTGAACCCAAGAGTTTGAGGTTAGTGTGAGCTATCACAACATGGCACTCTACCGAGGGTGCCAAGTAAAACTCCATCTCAGAAAAAAATAAAAAATAAAAAAAGATAAAGAAAAAAAAAAAAGAAAAGAAAAAAGAGGGAAAAAAGAAAACACTGGGCCAGGGTCCAAAACCCAGGTCTGTCTGGCAGTAAGGAGACAGTTTAGTCATAGTTGCAAGTTATCACCCTGCAGTACAAGCCCTTAAGTTGGTAGCTGGCTTACTTGACACTGAATACTCAAATTCCTCAATAACACCAGCTACATTTTCAATTAAAATTCCATAGCATTCTGGCAACTTTTCTATCTTAGAGCAATAAAAAGTAAACTGCTAGCATCCCTTTAACATGACAAACATTTCTTTCTTTAAAGACATATAAAGGGGGATGCAGGGAAAGATAAAAACCTACCTAACAGGTTTAATGAACACCATTCAAGTGATAGGCATACTTGTAACCATGACTCAAGCATTACAAAAGCTATTCATGCAACAAAACATTTGTCCCCCTTAATATTTTCAATTTTTTAAAAAAGAAAAACCTTTTAAAAAAATAAAAAACATGGCAACGCCCATAGCTCAGTGGGTAGGGCAACGGCCACATGCATCTAGGCTGGTGGGTTCGAACTCAGCCTAGGCCAGCTAAACAACAACAACTGCAAAAAAAAAAAAAAAAAAAAAAAAAAAAAAAAATAGCCAGGTGTTGTGGCAGGTGCCTTTAGTCCCAGCTACCTGGGAGGCTGAGGCAGGAGAATTGCTTAAGCCCAAGAGTTTGAGTTTGCTGTGAGCTATGATGCCACAGCACTTTACTGAGGGTGACATTAGTGAGACTCTATCTCAAAACAAAAGATAAAATAAAAAACGTATAAATATATATACAAATATCTAGCCATTTATCTGAAGTGTTTAATATGTAACATTCAAAGTACATTTTATGTAAGAAAGAACTTAATGTTGAGAACACAAAGGTAAGTCTTATAACTTCATTATAAAAGAATAAAAAATTTTTTTTCTTTTTTTTGTTAATCTACTGCTAAAGGCCAGTAGGTGAAAGATTCAAACAGATATCTGAAAAACAAAATATGCAAATGGCCACTATGGAAATGAAAAGATGCCCCAAATCGTCAATCGCTAGGAAAATCGTAAGTAAAACCATATGAGATACTACTATATACCCACTCCAGTGATTAAAATTTTAAAATCCAACAAATACCAAAAAAACAGAAAAACTGGAACTTTCATAAGATGCCAGAAAGAGGCCAGGCGAGGTGGCTGATGCCTATAATCCTAGCACTCTGGAAGGCTGAGGCGGGTGGATTGCTGGAGCTCATGAGTTCAAGACCAGCCTGAGCAAAAATCAACACCCCATCTCTACTAAAATAAAAAAACTGAGGCAAAAGGATCATTTGAGCCCCAGAGATGGAGGTTGCTGTGAGCTATGACACCACAGTATTCTACCCAGGGTGACAGCTTGAGATTCTGTCTCAAAAAATAAAATTAAATTAAATTTTAAAAAAATAAAAAGATGCCAGGAAGAATTTTAAACATACAACTTCATAAGAAACTGCTAAACTATTTTGAAAGTTAAGACGTATTACCGAACAATTTTATGATTAGGTATTTACTCAAGACAAACACAGGTTGGGCATGGTGGCTCACACCTATAATCCTAACATTCTGAGAAGCCAAGGCAGATGGATTGCTTGAGCTCAGGAGTTTGAGACCAGCCTGCGCAAGAGTGATATCCCATCTCTACTAAAATTAGAAAAGCTAGCCAGGCATGGTATGGTATGTCTGTAGTCCCAGATACTCAGGAGACTGAGCAAGAGGATGACTTGAGCCCAAAGAGTCTGAAGCTGCTGTGAGCTAGGCTGACATCATGGCAGTCTACCCAGGGCTACAGAGTGAGGCTTTATACTTATCAGCCCAATTTGAAAAAAACCTAAATATCTATCAAAAGATGAAAGAGAAACAAACTGTGGTACATGCATACAATAAAATGAACTATATTTCTGATAAATGTAATGTGGGTAAAACTTAAAAATATCATGCTGAGCAAAAGAAGCCAGATATAAGAACTTATTATGTGATTCCATTTGTATGGAGCTTTAGTAAATACATGTGTAAACTATAGAGATAGAATGTAAATTAGTAATTGCCTGGGATAGGGACAAAAGAAAAAGAGGCAAAGAGAACCTTCTAGGGTGAGATGTCTTAATCTTGATTTTATAACTTGATTATACTGGCAGTTACACAAGACATGTTAAAACTCACTGAACTATGCACTTAAAATGTGTAATTTATAATATGTCTCAATAAAGATAACTTTTAAAAATAAAAGTACTTACCTTTAATTTTCTCCAACAACTGATTTTGGTACATAGTATATCTTAATGCCTGCATCCATGGCCTCACATCGTGCTGTTTACATGAACGTAAAGCTTCACTGAAGAGTGGAATTAGACAGTCCTGCCAGAGAAAAACCAAGATCAATTAAAGTAAAACAGGATCTTTAAGTGCTTGCAGACATGCTGCTACAAAATAAGGTCTTTCTTCTACAGTACAGTGTTGCTAACTCCAATACAGATTGGCTACTTCAGATCTATTCCAGATCTATTCCCTTCCATCATTTATCTCCTAATTACAAGAAATAAAATCTAAGAGAAAACCTTTTTTCAGGGGAAAAACAAGTTTTTCCAAATATTAAGTTCAAATTACCATCAATAAAGCACACCATTAAAAAGTCTCATATTTACTATAAAGCAGAAACTAAACTGCAGAAAAGCATATATTAAAATTCCTTTGAGAAGATCCCTTTCTTTAGCTGAACTTTACCTTACTTGGGAAGAGGAACGGGTGTTTCTGAGACAAATTTAAAATTTACATAATATGCCTGAAGAGAAAATATAAATACACCACCCCTCTACTCCAAAAAAAGAAAAAGGAAAAGAAAAAAGAAGCAATTGGCCATCTTTGAAGATTATTTTAGGTTCTTCCACGTACCCGACATACTTCTCTCAAATCAAGTATGAGAATACCATTTCAAATTTCTAGCTTGTACTACATTTCAGTAGTACAAGTACATTTCAGTATTAGCTTGTACTACAAATGCTATTTTTAAAACTCAAAAAATAAGGTCTTTGTTCTATAGCAATGATATTAATATTCATCAGAATATGCTCATGAAAATACACATATACACACCTCTGTTGAAAGTCTGTTAGAAACTGTGTTCTCCAAGGCAGATGAGCAATACAGCTGTAAGGTGCTTAGAACAGGCAAGGACTGCGAAACTGTTAAAGTAGAAAGTCTCAGTGGTCCAATCGCTATGCGGGATGTTTGCTTCAAGTATTTTACCACGTTTCTAAAACAAAACATTAGCTGTCAACTAGTTAATGAAATTTTCCAACTTGTAACCACTAAACGAATACAACAGCTGATAAGAAGCTACCATACTCGCGTGCAAAGGTAGGGAAAGCAAGAGGATCAGCCAGCTCTGTAGTAAAATGATATAATCAAGCAAAGACAATTTGATATCAGGGACTTTTACATTTTATTTTCAATTCAGTCTATGTTGGCAAGTGGCGTTCACATACCATATGGCTTCTACAACTAAAATGAAACTATCAGCACTATTTAGTACAATCTAGTAACTGTCTCCTTCCAGCTCTCTTCACCCCATGTCACTTTTTGTATGATATACATAATGTATATTTACCTCCTTAAGATTAAACTTACTCAGTTATGGATTGCCACTTCTGATCTTGTTCTATGTGGTTTAAAGCAGTTGCCAAGCAAACAGAACTTCTCAATAACTGAACTTCAATGGACTTCTGAAGTTCCCTTGGATCTGGACTTAACATGTTAGGAAGCAGTTTTTTCATGTCTACAGAAGTTAAATAAATTCCATTAAGTTAATTAGCTTTTATTGTATGAAAGTGATCATATATTTTGATAAATATTTGACAATGAATGCCAATACCTCTTTTCATATTTAAGTTCAGCAGCTAAACATTATAATTAAGGATTTCTTATAGCTATATAGGAATATAAAATTATTATACCTCAGATCCCTAAAAATAAGTTGCCTTCAATGTCTAAAAAATCAGGGTAACAACCTACTATGTAGAGGCCAATCAAGACCTTAGCAAATCTTACTATATCTAGCAAATCAATGCTTACATAATATTCATAAAACTTTATTGTAACATGTTCTGCTTCCGATAACTTAATGAGCCACATCAAGATGAAAATCAAGAAAAATATTTAAACACCAGTTCATACTTTTTAAAACAAAATGGCTAGAAAAGTATTAATGAAGACTTTTTTAATGTTCGCTTAATCTTAAACTATTTTTCATTTGCCAAATCAAACATAAATAGAACAGCCCTAAATTTGTTGTTTCACATGGGACTTTATCTCCCAAATAATCATAAAACACCTTCCTGACTTTCCAGTAAAATACACAGCATACCAAGCCAAACATTTTGAGAAACTTCTCCACAAAAATAATTAATTTTAAAAATATTTTCTCAAATACCTATTTTTTCTTTTGATCCTCCAGCAAGTAGATTGATATTTTCTCCTGGTAACAATTCTAACTGCTCAGTACATTCAACAAATTCCCCAGACTCAAAACTGCTTAGTGATCTGTAATGAAAATATTGGTTAGCTTGTATTACGTCCTCCCCAGCCTGTGGAACCATGTAAAAAAAACAGAACAAATTCCAGAAAGACAGCAGGGTACATAGCATTCTTCCATAAGTATGCTTCCATAAGTATGGAAGAAGAAATACCTTCCATAAGTATGCCACCATTTTTGTTTTCATGTTGAAAATGTGACTACCAGTTTCATTAGCACTGAAACTGGAGTGACAAAGTAGAAAGTCACAGCTACAGACCACTGACTGTGCTTACTCAGCCTTCCACGTCTCTTTCCTCTTTTTATGTCTTGCAGCCTATTAACCTCCAAAGCTGGCCAACACACTGACAGCAGACCTCTCCAGGGCAACTTCCACACCCATTTCTCTCCAAGCTGCCACTGAGGTCCCTGCAAGACTCCTCCCTACAACATGAGTCCCTGTGGGTCTCCTCCTATCTCAATCCTATTCTAAGACCTTCCTACTTTCACTGCTGGTATTCCTGTCTCCCCTTTTCACACGTTTCTCTTCTCTCAAAAAACTCTTCCTTTCCATCCCCTCACTTTATCTGAAAAATAACACCACCTCTGAAACTATTCCCTATTTTCCAGGGTATCAAAGCCAGGATGAGGGAGCGGGGAGGCTGGCCGGAGGGAGGGTGATTGGTGATTACACCTGCAGTGCATCTTACAAGGGTACATGTGAAACTTAGTAAATGTGAACATAAATGTCTTTACACAATAACTAAGTAAATGCCAGGAAGGCTTTGTTAACCAGTGTGAAGAAAATATGTCAAACGGTCTATAAAACCAGTATATGGTGCCCGATGATCACATTAATGTACACAGCTATGATATAATTTTAACAGATTAATTAATTATTTAATAAAAAAAAAATGCCAGGATGAGAGGCCTCATCCTCACAGCTCCACACTGCTACTTCCAGATCCCTCACTCTCCCCATTTCTACCATGATTGCTCTCCAAGTAAGAAAAAAAGAGTTAAATTTTTCACTTTCTTTTCCACCTCTGCCTATTCCTCTCACGGTATCACCTCCCTGACATCTCAGCCTGAAGCCAGCACTGTACAACATTGACTCTGCACCTGCTTCTACCTACACCAATACAACCACCAGCTTGTCAGAGGAGCCTTGATTACTGGACACTGATGAACTGCTGAGTTTTGGTGACCAACACACTTATCACTTCTACCACTAAAGGGTCTTGGGTTATCACCAATGGTAGGTTCTCTTGTTCCCACTGTGCTCTGCAACGTCCTATACTTTATCTAATGACTAACTTCTCAGGGGAAAACAAAAAGGCTTTAATTTCCCCTACCCTTATCCCTAATCCACCATACATTCCCCAAACTATATTCAACATTTTTTTTCCTATACCCAACTTTAACTGCTCTTCTTGATGCAGAGAAAAGGTGAGATCTGATTAATCCTTTTATGACTATTCTACTGTTTTGTCTATTTGTTTGGGACATAGAGTCCCACTCTGTTGCTAGAGTGCCATGGTGTCAGCCTCACTCACAGCAACCTCAAACTCCTGGGCTCAAGTGATCCTCCTGCTTCAGCCTCCCAAGTAGCTGGGACTATAGGCACCCACCACAATGTCCGACTAATCTTTTTTTTTTTCTATTTTTAATAGAGATGGTGTCTCCCTCTTACTCAGGCTGGTCTCGAACTCCTGGACTCAAGCAATCCTCCTGCCTCAGCCCCCCAAACACACAGGGCTAGGATTACAGATGTGAGCTACCACGCCCAGCCTCTACTGTTTTTTCAACCTCTGCTTTCCAGTAGCTCTTTCTCCCTATCCTAAAAGGATACTTAATCTCCGATACTTAAAATAAACACATAATATATCCTTCTACTTCCTCTCCTTGGCTTTAAGAAAAACTCACTGACCAAATAACTTACCTCCAGCTTTCCATTTTCAAATTTCTCTACTATTCGGTATTATTCAACCTGGCTTCATCTCTTTATCTTTCTACAAAACTCTTCTTCCTTATAGTCCCTGGAGCATCTGACAAGGCTGACTGGTCCCATCTGGATCTCCCACATCTAAGACACCTCCTTCCTCCATGTCCTTGTGTTTTCTTCAGGGGCCTTCTCTGCCATCCCTTCACAAAATACTAAAAAGGATTCTGATCTTGGCCTTCTTTCTTTTTCACTCACTATTCTCCAGAGGCTTATCTCTGTTTGGTAGCTTATGAAGGCTCTAGTGTAGAGAGGGAAAAGGAAAGGTGACCTTTATTTATCACCTATACACTAATGATGTCCAAATAGCTTAGACTTTCTCCTTAATTCCAAATCCAATTCTTAACTGCTTAACCCAACAATCTCATCAGTACATTTCATCTGCATCTTAAACATGCCTTAGTGTTCTATGTGTGTTTTTTTACCCCCACCTCCGGTCTCTTCCAGCACACAGAAGAGTAAATCACCAAGTCAGGTCACAACACAACTCTGTTCAAATCCCACCTGAAATCGTCTATCTTATTAGGAGTAAACAAACTCCTTTTCTCAGTTCCCAGCTACTTTCTGGCCTTATCTCCTATTATTCAGGCTGCTCCAATCACAATGGCCTCCCAGCCATTTCTAGAACACTCCAAGCCCATCATTCCCACATCAGCTCTGTTCCCTCCAGTCTGTGTCCATACAGCATCCTCATGGACATTCTCTGTCTTAGTGTCTTTCTCTCATTAGGAAGTCAGTTTTAAGCATACCTGCTTCTTTGAGGCACAGAAAAGGTGAAGTATTATTAATCTATCAATGTTCTATATCCTGTTTCTTCAGTCTTTGCTTTAAAAAGTTAGAATTTCTGTCTGTTTTATGTACTGCTATGTCCCACTGCCTGGCACAAAGTATGGGCTCAATTAAGAAATCACGGATTAACCCATTTACCAGCACAAGGCAAGGATATCATATAAAGTCTAATGGTCTTTATTTTCCCAGCCAAGTGTCTGGGTTACAGTGAGTACTCAAATTTGAACTATGGGATTAATAAATATGCAAAGGAATAAGGAGAAGAAATGAGACATAAGATTTTAATCAGCAGACACTCACAAACTCTGTCCTCATTACAACAAATGTCTTTAATATATTCAAATCCAATTTAGAAACAAAGACATCAAATGTGATCCTTTATAAAGCAGTAATAAGTTTCTCTTCATATCCATTTTGGTGTAATTTTCAAGCTATATCTACATTTTTTCACTCTTGTCCACCTTGAAGGGTAAGCTTGTCTAGGTCTTAGAACAGTAGGTTCTAAGAATCCATATCAAATGACTACTAAGTAGCTATGAGTCTGTTTACCTGTTACACAAATATCTCCTCACCTCTAATGTTAGTTTCTTGTAGTCATTTTTATAATGTCCGTATTATAAGATATTTGTGCATTTGACCACTTTTAATATTTTTTTCCGTATAAGACTCTGTAGTTAATAAAAATTTGTTTGAATTGGATTAAGTATCATAATCTATAATTAGAAAAAGAAAGCCTTACTTTATATAGTTGAAATCAGCTTTTAGGTTGAGAGAAGTAGAACTGGTACTCTTTTTCAAGTCATGGATAGCATTCTGCCAGTCCTGAACAGCAGCCCAATCAGCAATTGAGATGTAGCACTCACACGCTTTATTTCCTAAGTAATTTATAACCTCAGGGGAAGAATCAGTTGGTTTGGACAGCACAGTCTTCCTGGAATCACCTGAGTGAAAGTATTTTATGAAGTAAGAGAGAGATTCAGAGCAATTATAAATATTTCAAAGAACGTACAAATCTAAAGTAAGATCACTGCTATCAAATAATATTTGAGTATTATTTTTGTTTTGCTTCATTTAAATACAGAACGCTCACCATTCAGAGAATGCTTAGGACTGGCACTGTTACGCCCAGCATTGGCCAACGTGAGCACAGACTTGTCAAAGCTGGAGATGCAGCAATCAACACCTGTCATGGCACAAAGGTGCTCCTGGTACTCCACAGAGGCCTTTTCAAACCTTAAATGCAAATTGAAGCAGTCTTATTTTAAAAACACGTATCTCATTTTCCAAAAAATAGCAAAAGAATGGATTACTTGATAAATTAAGCTAAGACAATGAGTTAACTATTCTGCAAGGGAGTAATAAGTTAGATCTCTTCACAACAAATGAAACTAAATTCAAAGAAAGTTAAATGTTAAAAAATACAAGGTAGTGGAAAATAGTTCTAAGTAAATGATGTCAATGTATGAGAAAGCTATGTTGAAGGATAAATGCAAGAATCTACAACATAACAGATCTAACTGCATAATAAAGACACTTCTGGGTGTCTAGAATATAACATAAACGTTAAAAACAAATTTTAAGAAATTAGATAATATCATTAACTTTAGTATATAAGAAAATCTCACAAATTAATGAAGAAAAAAAAGAGAGGCCATGAAGACATAACCCACATTTTGAAAAGTCAGAAATGGTCCATATGTGGGGGAAAGTTCTATGTCATTAGTAAAGAAATGTAAACTACAGCTACTTTCACTGGGAATAGTGGCAGGGTTCTTATTTCTCATTGACCCAGAGTATTTACAAAGATGAAGGGAAGTGGGGTACTCTCCTATTAGGGATATAATTGCAGGCATCTTTTCTTTAAGGTAACTTAGCAACAGAATATATCATAAGCTTTATTTATGGTCTATATAGCCTTTCTTCTAGTAAATAGACTTGTAGGCAGAGATTCAAAAAAAGTAATCAGAAATAGAAGGAAAGTTCCATGGTGCATTAAGATTAGTAAGGAGATTCTAACCCTTTGGGAGGCTGAATGGGAGGATCCCTTGAGATCAGGAGTTTGAGACAGGCCTAAGCAACATAACAGGACTCCATCTCTAAAAAATACATAAAAATAAAAAAAATTAGCCAGACCTGTTGGTGCACACTTGTAGTGGCAGCTTGAACCCAGGAACTGGAGGTTGCAGTGAGCTGTGATGGCAACACTGCACTCCAGCCCGGGAAAAAAAATTAAACCTTATCTCAATGCAAACAGATATTGGGGGGGTGGGGGGGAAGGGTTAAGAGGAGTAAAGAAACCTTTTGATGCTAAATTAGTGACGAACAATAAAAAGTACTAAATTATGGTACACTCACAAATACAAAACAAAATCACGTCGTAGAATATTTAACATGGCAAAATATTTTTGAAGTAGTATTGAGTGGAAAAGCAAGCCATAAAACCATGTGCCTATATATGTTGCTGTTTCTGTAAAAAGTGGGGGGAAAAACTATGAAAAAAAGAGAACTAGGCTCAGAACCCGTAGCATAGTGGTTATGGCGCCAGCCACATGCACTGTGAGGCTGGCGGGTTTGAAACCGGCCCTGGCCTTCTAAACAACAAAGACAACCGCAACAAAAAAATAGCCAGGTGTTGTGTTGGGTGCCTATAGTCCCAGCTACTCAGGAGGCTGAGGCAAGAGAATCACTTAAGCCCAAAAGTTTGAGGTTGCTGTGAGCTGTGATGTCAAGGCACTCTACCCAGGGCGACACAGTAAGACTCTATCTCAAAAAAAAAAGAAAGAGAAAAAGAAAAAAAGAGAACTAGAAATGAATATACACCAAAACTAATAATTACCATGAAATAGAAGTATAAGCAAGTCTCTATTTTCCTAAATTTTCAAGATTTGGTTAAACTAACATAAACAGATTTGACTCAATTATGATACATACTACTTTACCTAGAGGAATTAAATGTTTGGACATAGAATTCACAGGACTAATGAGCAAATAGTGTAATTTGTACCAGAGGCTAATAATGGAAGGTTCTCACTTAAAGATCAAGCTCAAAGGTATTTATGAAACAAGTAATTGACAGGTTTTGTTTTACAGAATGATTTCCTATAATTCCTACTGCTAATACAAGAATAGATTAAAGATGCTTCCCAGTAAAGTGATTTACAGCAAGCTTTAATTGTTGAAATTGAACAAAGCTATTTCAAACATTTAATTACAGTGTTAGCCAGTACTACAAAGGATCTGAACAAAAAGTAATCCTATCACCCCTTTGGTTCCTTCCAACTTACCTCCCTTCAGCCTGATGGGCCACTGAGTTAATCCAGAGAAGATTTTTTCCAACAACAGAAGACGACCAAACAGCAATTCCCTGTATAGCTTCAGGACAATGAAGTTCACACAGTGCTTCCACCACCATCATAATGGTTACTTCCAAATCATTCCCCTGAAAATGGCATTCAGAAAAATTAATCACAGATCTCAATACTATGAAAATCCAAATCTCAACTAAATTTATAACTACTAATCACAGTCTAAAAGCCTATTTAAAGTTAAATGTATGTAACAATTATTTTCACAGTAGTTAGCTTAGAATTCTTAAAATGTTATATATGAAGTAACACTCACAAAAGGTAACAAACAGAACCTTAGCAGGTGTAAATCTGTGTAAATCTGTGCCCCTGCCAAAGTTAACCTAATATTATATCTGTAGATGCTACAGAAATAATACATTACTTCATGTGTTATTAAAAGTAAAAAATTTTAAATATAAACAAAATGATTTACTTCATTCTTTGAATGTTGCTTATTGGCATTACATTAATCAGTAAACATTTTGCTACTTTTAGATTCCATTTATTTTTTGTAAGCCCACTTACAAACCAGGAATTATTCAAGCACTTTTCCATGCATTATAATGATTATTTCTCCCATAAACAAATTCCTTAAAATTACTTTTAATTTTTATTTTATTTGTAGCCAAGACTACAGGCGTCCATCACAAGGCCCGGCTATTTTTTTTTGTTGTCATTATTGTTTAACTGGCCCAGGCTGGGTTCAAACCTGCTAGCCCCAGTGTATGTGGCTGGCACCCTAACCACTGACCTACAGGTGCTGAGCCCTTAAAATTACTTTTAAAGGTCCAACCTTTAAACATAAGAAATGCATATTTTTTAACATGTTCTATATACAAAACATAAATAGGTGACGTCAGCAGTTGTTGCTTTTATAAAATATAGGATCAAAAGGTTTTGAAACAAATCAAGTTTTAACTTATTCTATCCACAGAGTAAATCATACCGAATGAATTAAACTCATGTTTTTCTAATTAACAGACTTTTTTTTTTTTTTTAACTTTAACACACCACTTTACCTGAGATAGGTTAGTTGTCTTCATCTCTGTAAGCAAGTCAAAGCCATGTCTCACTGTCACTGCAGGCTGGCCTGCCAACAAGCCAACCCTCATAATGGAGAGTCTGATCCGGGTCAGCCAGTCTTGACAAGTTTGGCGATTGGTATAGAAAAAAGTCCTGATAACCTTTAGGATAAAGGGAAAGAAGAGCTCAGGATTGGTTCAAATTATAGCAATAGACATCTCAAAAACATATAAACGCAACATATAAGTCTACTGTGATTTCACCTCTGCACATACTGTCTGGTTTGATCGTAAAATTGATACAAAGTAACATTATCCCTTTGAAACCAACCTTGGGAGGTGATGTTAAGGCATTAGCACATCCCTCATATGCATTATACATTAGTTTCTCTAAATTTTCCAGATACTGTAGAAGAAGAACAAGTCTAAGTTGGTTGCTGCTGTGGCCTTCATCATTGTCTGCAGTTGTCCACTGACTAACATCTTGATCAGGGTTTAATGTGTGAGCTGCAAGACTCCTAATGATACCTGAAAGTAAAGACAACATTCTAAATTTTTAAATAATCTTTAAACATCAAACATCCACACTGTCTATCCATCATTCAAAAATAAAAAATCCCAACACAAAAGATCTTTCATTTCAAGGGGGAATGAAAGTGTTTTCTCCACACAAATCTCCTATCTTTGAACAAAAATAATCAACCATAATGCTAATGCAATTATTCAAAAAAAGCTTATTCTAATCCTCATACTTGAAAATTACTGATTTTTTTTTAAAGTCATACATTCTCAAATCTTTGAATTTGAAATCCATTATTTCTTAATAGGGCTTTGAAAGCATTTACATTACAAAATTTGAAATAGCACAAAGAGTCATTTACCTTCAATTGTCTGGAAGGTGTCTTGAGCTCTGCCCAGTGGGGTTCTCAACTTAGAAAGGACAGTAAATTGTGCTGCTTCCCAAATAGCCCACTGCCAGAGGACAGCATCTGTCTTTAGGAGATTGCGAGGAATTGTTGATTGGTCACGCTTATCCAGTCTCTGGCAGCTATAGAACAATCTTTCTAACCAATTGTCCTTCCTGGGAAAAGTAGTTTCATATTAAATAGAAAATGACAACTTCGTTTTAATAATTTAAAAAAACTGAAACAGAAATGGGAGTAAAGGACTGTAATTTTTCTTACTCCCAAAATGCAAAACCTATGAAATATAGAAACATTACATTCCAACCTCTCATTCTGGAGTCTTTTACAGTTAAAATAGAATGGGATATAGATATGGAAAAAAAATTAGGGTAAACACCTCATGACAATTTAGTTATCTGATAAAATTCATTCAATGCAACTAAGCATCTTTAGAATATTAGTGTGGCAACCCCCACCCCAAAGTGTTAAGGACATCATGTCAGTTAAGTGTCAACTGCATTTCATTACTCAAATCCAAAGCCCACTTTTGTTTCTCTAGATGCTATCTTCGAAATGATTTTCCTATTGAAGAAAATGAAAATGCTAAGAAGAATCTTAACTTTCTACGTTGCCACTCTGGACATAATTTCTCCTCAAAACTGGGTATAAGGTCAAGATACTTTTAAAATTACGTTTCCCAA
The DNA here is from genome assembly GCF_027406575.1 of Nycticebus coucang. NCBI lineage: Eukaryota > Metazoa > Chordata > Mammalia > Primates > Lorisidae > Nycticebus > Nycticebus coucang. The sequence continues at coordinate 93,133,383 of NC_069791.1, read as the reverse complement.
GAGGAATAGTCAAAGAAAAGCCTTACCCTGTTCTGTGAGAATTCCCATACAAAATAAAGCTAATAACATCAGAGAAATCTTGTGGGTGGAATGTGTTACTTGGCGCTTTACTCATATGACTTCTTAATGCTAAAGAAATTTCTTGAATTTCTGTGTGATTATTATTGCTGGAGACAAAAAAAAAAAGCCCTTGTTATGCAAAATGTTTTAGTTAAAAGGTATCACATACTAAAAATGGATTATTATTAATTGGAAATACAGTAATACTGAGTTTAAAATGGATTCAGACATATTATTATTACTTAATAATTCTATACTCTTAAAGCTCCCAGATCAACATAATCAAAAACAATAAAAGATTACAGTTTAGTTTTCCAAATATCTGAATTATTAAAAAATATATTTTGGTACTATACGAATTATTTTATACTAATTGCTGGATTTACAAGGCTCATTGTTTTTTAAACAATTTATAATTTTCCTCTACATCTGCAAATTTGATCCTTTGACACCTTCAATCACTGAAACAAAGCACCATGCAAAACATAAAATTAATAAACTAATTGGCAATTTGTCTTTTCTTAAACTAGAAGATGACTAGGCAATATGAACACAGCAGGATGTCTTTGCCCCAAGATAACTACTATACCTTAAGACAACATCTAAAGGAATAGACTTCAATAGCTTTCCAAATGCCTGTCGGATACGAGTTCCACTATGGACTAGCTGAACACGGCAAACATCAACACACCTAAGAAAAAATGAAACAAAGCAGGTGTGATAACTTTCCATGCTATTAGGGGGCCAGGGTCAAAGAAAATGATCTTTAGCCCATACCTCTGTAGAAGATCATCTGGCAAGGAAGAGGACAGAGCATGAAGACTACTGCATGCTTGCAGACAGATATTCACATCTTCAACAAGAGCTATTAACAATTAAAAGATAAGTTACCTTCAGCTTGCCAACAGAACTTATATCCCAATTTGTCATAACTTTCTGAACCCATTTATTTAACACTAAGTGCCTATAATGAACTGACTGGTAACCATTCTGATGTGGAATCATCACTGAAAGTAATGTGTGGGGAATAAAAGATTCAATAAAACCCACTTAAAGTAAATACTCTTCACAAAAATCTTTTTCTGAGAGAAAACTAAAAGTACATGGAATTTATAAACATTTATCTAAGTTTAAAAATGTAAGTCACTTTAAAAAACTTAATTTTCAAATGCTAAGAATGAACAACCATCAAAACTGACTTATCTATCATTAAAGTGAAGATTATATATCTTCAGCTCAGGAAAAGCACTTAGGTGACTACTTTCTCCTGTTGTCAAAGATCTTTTTAAAAGCTGATAAACAAAATAAAAAAATCAGTCTTACTGTTGGCTAATAGGCCTTTGCAAAATTTATGGAAAGATGGAAGAGAGAATAAGGGTGCATATGTTTCAGACTTCTTCATTAAAACAGCCACTTCCAAAGCCCAAGTCATTAACAGTTTCCTAAAATATAAAATATACAGTTGAATTTACATCTAAAAAGTAATAATTTAAACATTTTAAAGCCTATATTCTCTTCTTATACATCTCGAGCATTAAGAAATAAAATTAGAAACTATAGAAAATACTTTGTCAAAATGCTTGTGGGCCCTTTAAGAAAACCTCCCCAAAGTAGCATAAATTATAATAAAGAATATTTAAAAAAAAAATCTCTAAGGATTTATTCTTCTTCAAAATACTGAGGTGAGGTTGAGATTTTTCGTGTAATTCTTTTGGAAAAGAATAAGAAAGCCTAGATTAAATAATAAAACCAAATTTTTTTTTTTGTTTTTTTATCGTTAAATCATAGCTGTGTACATTGGTGCAATCAAGGGGTACAATGTGCTGGTTTCATACACAATCTGAAATAGTCTCATCAAACTGTTCAACGTAGCCTTCATGTCATTTTCTTAGTTATTGTATGTAGACATTTGTATTCTGCCTTTAGTAAGTTTCGCCTGTACCCATTCTAAGATGCACCATACGTGTCGCCCCACCAAATTATGAAATGTTTCTCCCAATGAAGAAGCTAGTCTACCTCACTCTAATGTATATTTTTTATTCTCAAATTAATGAGGCAATTAATAGGAACAGTTAATATTATAAAATAACTCTTAGTTACCTCGTATCCTGGTTAAGGTTATCTTTCTTAAGCAATATTCCCAGAAGATTTAGTATTATTGAGAAATGTTTCTTTGTAGCTGTAGTTACAGTACTGATCACAGCTCCATCAAACAAAGAAGGAGAAGAAGAACTAAGACTACTAGATATAAAGTGGTCATGCCTGAAAGACAAGTATGAATCATCTTTAATCAAAAAAAGGCAACACATATTTTTAATAAATAAGTACAGTAAAAACTCTTCTTCCTCCTTAAAAATAAAATGCTTTGTGGCTTTTTTCTGAAGGATTTATAAATATAGTACCTGGTACAATGAGAATACAATGTGTACAGCACAGCATATTGAATGGCAGGGAAGTGAACAGCCAGGTCATTGTGCACGATCATCAGATTCTTACTCAGAAGCGCAAAGACAGTTGGAGACAGTGCCCACATCTGATGGTATACAAAAGAAAATAAATTTATGGCATCTCCAAGTTATGTACAAGCATACAAAGAGTGTATCCTTTAAGTTTAGACATTTTAAAATCAAAATTACATATTTAAATTTGGAAATAATCCAGTACACTAAACCGAGGTCATAAAATACCTTGTGTGGAGACAAATGAGTAAAAATCTTAGGCTTTGTGCACCATACAGCGCCTAGTTGCAATAGGGTCACTCTCAACTCTGCCACTATAGTTAAGAAAAAGCCATAGACAAAATATGGGATTGAGAGTAGCTGTGTTCCATTCTTTGCAAATATAGGTGGCAGTGTGATGATTTCTCATATACTGCAAATAGCAAAGTGCCCTGTCCAACAATGGGGGGGGGGGGAAGAGGCACATCTGCCACTCTTAAACCTTTTCCACTCTTAGTTTTTTTTTGTTTTCATCCTTCCTTTTTCCTTTCTACCACTAAGACATTCCATTTCATCTGACTGCTCTATCTACAACCCATCTCCTTTTTTCCAGAGTGCAGGACATAGCAGTCTCCAATCTGTATATAAAGTAAATTCTTCAAAAGTCAAATTTTAGTACATAAAGAAGGCAAGAGTTTACCAGAGCCCTCCAACATAAGTTGTAACTACCAATGAGGGAAACAGCAGCTATGGAATGATTTACAAGGCAATCTGATCAAACAATACAGAGCACATGTAAGCATAAACATTAAATTTTAACTTTTCATCTTTCTCTCTTCTGTAATTATATCACATTAATTTCTACTACAAATAATGTTTTTCAACCCTGCATGGCCCAATAAAAGGGAGAATATACAAACCATGAACAATAACTACAAATCAAACACAGGCCACTTCAAATTTCTTTATTGTTTTTCTAAAAGAAAGAATACAGATTGAGTATTCCTTTTATGTAAAATGCTTGGGACCAGAAGTGTTTTAGATTTTGTAGGAATGTTTGGATTGTTAGAATATGTACATATACATAATTTGGAGCTTATCTTAGGGCTGGGATCCAAGACTAAACACAAAATTCATGTATGTTTTATATACACCTTATACACATACCCTAGAGGAAATCTGATAAATAGATATTTATATATTTAAACATATAAATAAATATGTAAATATATATATATATATATTTTTTTTTTTTTTTTGAGACAGAGTCTCACTTTGTCGCCCTTGGTAGAACACTATGGCGTCACAGCTCACAGCAACCTCAAACCCTTGGGCTCAAGAACTCCTCTTGCTGTGGCCTCCCCAGTAGCTGGGACTACAGGCACCCACCACAATGCCCGGCTATTTTTTCTATTTTTAGTAGAGATGGGTCTCGCTCTTGCTCAGGCTGGTCTCAAACTCCTAAGCTGAAGTGATGCACCTGCCTCCACCTTCCAGAGTGCCAGGGTTACATGTAGGCGTGAGCCACTGTGCTTGAATGATGAAATTTATTTCGTAATTTTGTACATAAATTTTGGACTTCATTTTGACAGCAATCCATCATATGAGGTCAGGTGTAGAATTTTCTACTGTGGCATCATGGTGAAGCTAAGAAAGTTTCACATTGTGAGCACTTTTTTTTGGATTTCAGATTTTTGGATTAGAGCTGCTCAACCAGTTAATATAATATTCTAAAAAATATTAAATACTTTTAATATTTTGTAATATAAATATTCCAAAATCCAAAAAAATCTGAAATCTGAAATACTTCCAGACCCAAGCATTTCCAGTAAGGACTACTCAACCTGTATAACTGTTACTAGATAAAAATAGGTAGTCAACATACGTAAGACAATATTTAAGCCCTAAATTTAGTGGAGAGAAGGGAAAAAAGTACTAAGGGAAGAAGAAAGACTGCATATTAAAAGAATTACACAAATTTAAGCTGTGGAAAATGTTGACAAGTTTTCTATAAGCATGCCAGAGTAAACAGAGGAAATTCATTAAAAGACATTTTCTAGAAATATAATGGCAAGGAAAGATTCCCGCCAATTTTATTTATCCAGTCATATCCTAAATATGGCCACACAGTGATTCTATACACACGATGACATGACAGTAAGAGAAAAACATAAATATGCAAGAAGAAAAGGCTTAACCATGAAAAAAAACAAGGTCATTACAATTAAAGACTCACTCCAATTAATGAGTTTTTGGCATTTCCGATTGTAGTCAGGGCACTGAGGTCAAATATAACTACAAATTTTGCATTATCTACATTGAATACATGATTCTTAAAAGCCTCATGTTTTATTTCAGAACAGGCATCAGGAAGTTGTAGACTATGTAGCAAGTTGTTTAGGGCACAAGTCATTTCTCCCAAAATTAATTTATAGGCAGTCTCCAAAACAGGAATATTCTTCAGGCTGAGCACTGCTTGATAAACAGCATGGGCTACAGCAACAACCTGAAAAAGAGAAAGCAAATGATAATTATAATTAAATGGAATGTCAATGTTCTAAATATACAGGAAAACACTATCTGCATAGTACTGGTGGTACAAACCAATTTAAGACTGATAAATTCACTAACCAGAACATCTAAGATTTTTAACTTTACAAAATAATGAACCTTAGGGAAACTATAATCATCAGTGAACTTTTTTTTAGCTTTTATAAAGCTTTACTATAATTATTCTGAAAACAATTACCAGCTGAGTACAGTGGCTCATGCCTGTAATCTTAGCAGTTTGAGAGGCTAAGGCAGTAAGATCACTTGGGGGCAGGAGTTCAAAACTAGCCTGAGCAACACAGTTTTTTAGATAGACAGCCTGCTATCTAAAAAAAATTAAAAAATTAGCAGGACATGGTGGCACATGCCAACAGTCCTTGCTACTTGGGAGGCTAAGGCAGGAGGATTGCTTGAGGACAGGAGTCTGAGGTTGCAGTCAGCTATGATCATGCCATTGCACCCTAGCCTCCTGGATGACAGGAAGAAATCTTTTCTCAAAACAAAACAAATAAAAACAAACAAAAATACCCCTGCCAATATGAAATTTCTCAACATTTTGAAAATGGAAAATAGGCAACATCAAAATACACGTGCAAAGAGCAGTCTAAGATTAGTTTTCCTACATCTATAGAGAAGTCTTTAATGGATTCTGCTAGTAGTTTTAACTTACATAACACAGAACACTTCTGAATGTATAACTTTATAAATATATGTGCTTGTTTTACCCTTATGAAACCAGTAAGTTTACTAAACACAACGATGAGCAGTCTAAAAGGTGTATTTGGCACACCATTCATCAAGGTATACACTATGATAACAAATATTAAGTTAAAAGAATTATTACCATCACTATATTCTAAATCAAATATTTATCATTTTACTCAATTTTACTTATGTAGACTACTAAACAATAGTCTTAAGTTCAACTCTTCAATGACCCAAGTTATCAAGTCATTGTCAACATATCACTTACCTCTTTTTCTTTATGATAACGCAAAAATAGAAGTTTAGATGATGGTATAAACAGTTTTTCTACAAATGATGATGGCAGTTTTGTATTTATCTGCTCAACAATCTAAAAGAATAAGATTTTTAAAAATGAGCTTCTCAGTCACAAAAAGACACAGAGGTACCTTAAATGCATACTGCTATGTGGGAAAACTGAATTGAAAATACTAGATACAATGGGGGCAAGACATGATTGCAAGAGGGACTTTACCTAACAATTGCAATCAGTGTAACCTGGCTTATTGTACCCTCAATGAATCCCCAATAAAAATAAATAAATAAATAAATAAAAGAATCTGAAGCCCTAAAAAAAAAAAAAAAGAAAATACTAGATACAAAATGATTACAACAATAGGGCATTCCAGAAAAGACAAAACTGCGGTGACAGTAAAAAGATCAGGGGTTTTAGGAGAAGGAAGAGGTATGAGTAAGTGGTACATGAGGGATTTTTAAGGCAGTGAAACTACCCTGTATGATACTGTAATAGTGACTACATACCATTATGGATTTGTCAAAATCCACAGAATGTACAACACAGAGTGAACCCTAAAGAAAACTACAAATTTTAGTTACTAATGATATGTCAATATTTGCTCATCAATTTTAACAAACGTACCACACTAACACAGTATGTTAATGATAGGGGAAACTGTTGAGGGACAGAGGTATTTTGGATACCTAAATAGAATATATGTATTTTACACTTAAACATGGATTTTTTTTTTTTTTAAATATTAACAAAGGGAGGTAAAAGTCTGGCAGAAATGCTCAGTAGAATGTCATCTAGAATTTGCTTTAAAATAATCCAGGCTCGGCACCCGTAGCATAGCGGTTACAGCACCAGCCACAGACACCAAGGGTGGCGGGTTCAAACCCCATCCGGGCCGCCTAAACAACAGTGACAACTGCAACAAAAAATAGCCGGGAATTGTGGCAGGCACCTATAGTCCCAATCACTTGGGAGGCTAAGGCAAGAGAATCACTGTGATCCCATGGCACTGTACCCAGAGCGAGACAGTGAGACTCTGTCTCAAAAAATAAAATAAAATAAAATAATCCAGTTGGAGATGAAGGGACAACTAGAAGGAGGCAGAGTCAGCTGCCTAGATGAAACCAGATGGACCATTTCTTTCTAATTATAGAAGCTGAGTACTGTAGTAATGTAGAATTCCATTATCTTATTCTATTTTTATGTGCTTCAGAATGTCCATAATAAACTATAAAAGAAGTTTCATATGGGAAACAAAACATAAAAGAGCCTTTTAAAATAGCTATCAAGTATATTCTTTAATCGTGAGTACCAGAGACTCCAGGGTGAAGGATGATGTTTCATCAGAAAAAAGAGTGAAGCTACACTGAGGAAAACTATCAAATACTAAAAATAGACAGACACTAGGGTAGCGCCTGTGGCTCAAGGAGTAGGGCGCAGGTCCCATATGACGGAGGTGGCGGGTTCAAACCCAGCCCCGGCCAAAAACCACACACACACACACACAAAAATACACAGACACTACAACAAAAGCATACTGGATTACATAAGGAAGACTGATCAATGTATTCAAAAACAAAGAAAGCAAAGCCCTTAATTTATTCTACATCAATTTAAATGCCAGGGCCTAAATAATGCAGCACATTAGAGAGCAATAAAAAAGAATAATTCACATACCAATGTGAGTAAATTCAAGACTGAGATGATATAATCGGTACCACAAGTCTGGCAATTCTCCAATTGGTCTAATCCGTATGTAATGACCATGTCACAATGTATAGTCATGCTAGGATCCAAGCTGCCGAGCAAAACACCAACACACTCATTAGCAGCTGTCAACACAGCCTCAGAAAAAAACACTTGGTTTGCAGCCGTCACACATCTCATTACTCTGTACAGAACCTGCAAATAGGGAAAACAAGCAGCTTTTTAAAAAAATTCACATGCTTCCACAGAGCAAAAAAATATTTTCTATTTAATGCAGTTTCAGCTAGAATTAACTGCCAGCCTTGCTAGTTAGTCTCTTAATATTCTAGTTCTCAGTAATAGAATAACAATAATATCCTTAGCACAATATACCAAAATGATCTTGGCTTTAAAATTCCGTAAGTACTATGATAGGAAATAGAATTTGCTCTACTCTTCTCTTCCCAAAGTCACTAAATGGCTGAGCCAGGACAATACCCATATTCACAGCATGGGAATACCTGCCTTGTGCGTATCACTTCAATCTAGCTTTTAAGCTTTTGGGAAATCAATGTTAATAACCTAGTCACCTTAAGCTTATGAAAGTTCAGGTATTGATGGTCTCTTTTGAAATGTAAGTGTTTTTATGCTTACCACATAATACCTATTAAGGATTATGAAAGTCATAACATTTACAATACACACACATATACAATGCAAAAAAACCCCACTAAACTACAATGGTCAATATTCACATACTAAATTTCCAATAAAAATAAGCTGGGGGAAAAAAACAGAAAGGAAAAATATTTCCTGAATATTCAACAACCACTGCACATTGAGTTTTCTTTAATCTATTCTTAGGTATTTTTATTAAAATCGTTCACAAAGCCCTAAAAGGATCGTAAAACAATCAATTCAATATATAACTACCCTGATTATGTTCTTTACATCTGAGTTAACTGCTTTTATTTCAACTCCCAAAACATCTTCAAACAACTACCTTTTAAACAGTAAAAATGAAGGAAAAAGATTAAATCATTCAGATCAGATTTATATGTTAACTTGCTGGTTTTAATTATCTACAGAACCTGAACATATCTCAAATACACAATTAACTCACTAAGGATTACATACACAGTAACATATTTTATCTAACCATGTGTTCAACAAAAGTAAATGCTCCTAAAAGGTAATTCTGCCCTAACAGAAAAGTTTTAAATCATTATAGATTATATCTTTTATAAATATTGCTTACCCTTCTTACTGAAATAGAGTACAATGTCTGGGGTTCATTTCTCATGTCTATTACACTGAACAACTTACTGGACTATACTAGAGTGCTGCTAATATTTAAGGTTGCCGAAGTGTGGCAACCTAGCTACCTGTGATAACTGACTAGTAAATATTTTAAATGAGTATGTCTTTATATTTTTTGATGTCAGGCTATCATAGAACATAAATATGTACAAATTTCCTAAGCATTTCATCCTGTCATGCTTAAAGAAAATGACTTTTTGAGACTTTTCCTATAGTGTGTTATTCTTAATATATTGAAAAACTAAAAGACTCAATAATTTAAAAGTAAAATTATAATAATTTATTGTAAAATAAAAGAGTAAGATTGTAACATTCAGAGTGGTCTAGTTTCCGTGGGAGTAGGGATGGGAAGAGGATGAGATGAAGCAGGATTCTCTACTTTTCTATTTTAAGAAATCAGCCAGACACATACGTACATACATGCTATGTAGGAAACACAGTTCATTAGTTAAGAAGCATTTATGATATAAAAAATGTTTATTTTTAAATGACACATAAACTTCTAAAGACACTTACATCTGTTACATATGCTTCAGTAATTGGAGGACCTCGAATTGGGCTGAAGCGTTCCCCAATGCTCCTCACCACAGTGCTAAACACCCGGAGAAGTGCTGCCAGCTTTGGTAATGACACTGATGGAGGAGGGATGTCTTCATCCACTGATTCCCCAGAGGCCACATGGCTGAGGTCCTAGATGTGAATTCACAGCATTCTTATTTGAGTAGTACATTGTTTTAATTTTTTAAAAAAGAGAGAGAGAAGAACTCACAATTTTTAAATCATAATTTTAGAATCGATTCTTCACAAATTAAGAAAAATTCTGAGCCACTGGAGAAAACTATGAGTCTACACTATAAAAATGCATTTGATCTATCTAATTATTTAAATAAGTCAACATTAAATCCAACCAACAGCAAATTAAGGAATTATCTCTTATACAGAAGAGATAATCCAGAAAGATACTGGGGAAAAAGAAATTCTATTACATACACTTTAACTCTATATAGGTATAAATGAAGCCACAAACTTTTGCCACCCCTAAATTACTTTTCTGCTAAAATCTCACTGTAGGTATTCTTTAAGCTACTCAACACTAAGTACTGCACACCAACAGTACACACATGAAGAGCCAAGAGGAGGGAGGGTTAGAAAATTGAGAGACCGGCCCTGCAAATTCATAATCTACTAAGGAAGTAAGATATACTCAAAGAAAAAGATTAGCAAAAAAAACAGGGTACTAGAATCAACATATAAATAAACATCAAATAACAGAAGGAAATGAAATCTTATGGACACTAAGGGGAATCTCTACAAACTAAAACATGTGGCTTCTGAAAGGCAGAGAAGCTTTACAGACTGGCTAGGAAAAAAGACAGTCTAGGTATTGGGACAAAGAAAAAAATTAAGCAAAGTATTTTCTTGTTTTTCTCTCAAAAAGAGCAAAAAGAGGGGTACAATTTAAACTACTGAATACTTAATAGCTACAAGTACTAAAAACGTGTTTTTAAAAAAAATGATGAGGCTAAATCTTTATGGGAGTCCTGAGCACTAAAACAAGTATTACGGTATATCTGAATAGGGGGGAAACACAAAAAGAGTCAAAGAGATGGCAGAGAGTTAAGCCATGACAGTGGGGCCATAAAAGCCAAGCACCAAAAACAGTCTTTATAGCAGTATCCTTAAAGCCAACACACTGTACTCCTTCCTACAGCTTTGAAAGCTGGCTGAAGCCAAAGCCTATCCCCCAAAGCATGATTCAATATTCCCTGGTACATACAAAAAGAAAGTCTCTAAAGGCTTTTTGAAGGGAAACAAACACGACATAAATTCAATTCCTTTTAAGAGTCTTGGTAATGAAAAATAAGAATCAACTATAGGCCAGGTGCTATGGATCACGTATGTAATCCTAGCAGCCTAGGAGGCTGAGATAGGTGGATTCCTTGAGCTCAGGAATTAAAGACCAGCCTGAACAAAAGCCAGAGCCCATCTCAATTAAAACCTCAGAAAATATTAGCTGGGCGTTGTGGTGGGCACCTGTAGTCCCAGCTACTTAGGTGGCTGAGGCAGGAGGATTGCTTGAACCCTGAAGTTTGAGATTTGCTATGAGCTAGGCTGACACCATAGTACTCTAGCCTAGGGCAACAGTGTGGGACTATCTCAAAAAAAAAAAAAAGGGGGGGGAGTCTTAAAAATCAACTACAGAAAATGTCTTCAGAAAAATACCAGTTACCAAGAGTATGTCAAGTTTTCAAAACATTAGGCTTGCAATTGTTCTTAGTCTTTTTCAGTAATTGTGCTGGTAACTTAAAAACATCTGGAAAAAAAAAATCCCAATTTTTTTGTTTCTTGAGACTAAGTCTTGCAATGTTGCCCAGGCTGGTCTCAGAACTCTTGGCCTCAAGCCATCCTCCTGACGTAGCCTCTCAAACAGCTGAAATTACAGGTGTGAGCTACCCAGCCGGGCTCCTGTTTTTTGTTGTTTTTCTCAACTGAAATTTTAAGAAATAACTTAGCTATCTATGAACTCACCTCAGCATATGCCTCCATATCTTCTAGAAACTGACCAAGAAGGGTAGTAGAAAATGCAAGATCAGCTACCCAAAATGGCTCCAAACTCTGTAACCACCCTTGGAATCGTAAGTTTTGAAAAAATAGGAAAAAAAATAGAAATTAAAAAATACTCAAGAGCCTTATTTTTTAAGTATCGGGTTTTTAATTGCTTACCCTTAAAATATGCCCTGTCATACAATTACTACTGGTAAATGTTAAAACACACTGATCATTACTAACCAATGCTACACCAGAAATTCTCATTTCCTTTTTTTTTTTTTTTTTTTTTTGGTAGAGACAGAGTCTCCCTGTACCGCCCTCGGGTAGAGTGCCGTGGCGTCACACGGCTCCCAGCAACCTCTAACTCTTGGGCTTAAGCGATTCTCTTGCCTCAGCCTCCCGAGCAGCTGGGACTACAGGCGCCCACCACAACGCCCGGCTATTTTTTTGTTGCAGTTTGGCTGGGGCTGGGTTTGAACCCACCACCCTCGGCATATGGGGCCGGCGCCCTACTCACTGAGCCACAGGCGCCGCCCATCTATATTATTTCTATACATGACTGGCTGTCTAACCTAAGGCCACAACTAGCCATCAAAGGCATGCACTAGAATGCACTGGTCTCCCAGTGAAAATGAGACAGAACCACACCTGCCTGCACATCCTATTTTTAAAAGTTTATCTCACCAAGTAAGTTAAGAGAAACTACAGTACTTGGAACAACATCTCATGTGCAAATGAGTAGTTCTGGTCATTCACTTAACTTCCCTGCACAAAAAGAAACCCCAAAAACATTTCTTTTATGACAATTCTCCAAATTAATCTGGTTTTAACCACAAAAACAACCCCCCCCCAAAAAAAAAAATCACAAATAACTAAGATCTTCCATCCTATTCTACATTTCAAGTATTGCCACTACCATATTTTTTCATACCAGTACACAATACAAATAACTTAAAATAAGTCCTTTTAATTTCTCACAGGCTCAACATTAAAATCCGTACTTACTCTACCTACTACTACCAATCTCCCTCTGAAAAGATAAACTAAGCTAACAAGTAATCCTCATTTATAATAATTAAAATATTTCTCTGAAGCAATTAGTTTTCCTAGATTATTAAACAATATTAACAGCTGGTGTTTGGGTACCATGTCTCCTCCCACAATATTTAAGTGAGTGGTATATGTTAAATGACTTACCAGACACCTGCTGTGTGAGGGAAGGTTTCTGGGTATGATCAATATGCCATCCAACCAAAATATCAACAGTATCCTTGATGGAGACAAAAAGAAAGGGGCCAATCATTTTTAAGGTGTTACTGCTATTCCACAGTAAGACCCTTTCACAGTAAAAGATCCTAGAAAGAACATCTATGACAGGAGAATTAAAAAAACTGCATTTACAACACCACTGTAATAGTTTATTTCTTTAAATATCTTAAGGTATAAACATCAGAAAGAAAAATACAAAAAATAAAATACAGATAATGATTTTTATAAAAAATATATATATATTATCGCACCATTTAACTCCGGACCTTCAAATATCACTGAACATATTCAAAGGAGCAAAGCATTGTTTTCTATGTGATTTCCCAGTTCCTCATACACACAACCATCCATTCACTCCATTATCTGAAAACAGGAGTGGGGAACTCACCCTAAAATTAGTGCTGAAAATATGAGGGTAACATCGAGCCACCAAAAGAATGCACTTAACACATTTGCAAAGTAATTCTGGTGTATCCACATTTTCAAGAATGGACTGTAGGCTGGTCATTACAAGCTTAAAAATAAAAATTACAAACATGAACATTCAACAACATAGAAAGAAAACAAAGTAGGTTTATTATTTACTAGTAACTATACCCAAAATTGATAATGATACCAAAGAAAATAAATTCGATAGTTTTAGTTAAAAAAAAAAAAAGAAAAAAGACTGAAAACCTTTTATTCCACTAAAATGTTAGCCTGAAAACAAATACTGTTGTTTTTTTTTTTCTTTTTGCAGTTTTTGGCCAGGGATGGGTTTGAACCCACCACCTCCAACATATGGGGCCAGTGCCCTACTCCTTGAGCCACAGGCGCTGCCCCAAATACTGTTGTTTTAAATGTTTGTTATTATCCCTTTAACATCAATTGACATTCATTTTCAGTAACATCCACTTACATTATTTCTAAATGTCCCCTTTCTAACCCTGTCATTAAATTACAAAAAGATGTGTATGGGAAGCTGCTTTCTTTAAAGTACCATAATTACTTTCTGATTTGAAATATGAAGAAAATTTTATACAATTTATGCTTCAGTATATTAGCATTTGCTTCGAATTGGAATTAACAAAAATTAATGTGGCATCCCACATGAATGACATGCAAGCCCACGTTACCAATATACACACATTCTTAAAGTAAGTATATGGTATATCGTTGCCAGAATATTGCAGCTGTTTAAAAACCATTTTTCCCCAAAAGGAAAAAAAGTCTGCTTTATAAAAGAATCTTATAAATATGGAAGAAAGGCTAGAATGAGAAAATCACCATTTTGTAATAGCCAATGTTATATCCTATATAGGTACAGGTACAGAATATCAATGCTAAGAGCATTTAGTAAAATATTACTGAAAAAAAAAAACAGGTATCATGTCCAGACTGCTCACTAATTACAAAGGGGGGAGTAAATATGCCTTCATAATGGAAAGATCTGGTGGCCGTCACCTCAGCCAGGTGATCAAACTCCGCATGTCAGAGAGTGCAATAACCTGACAACGCCTGCATGCTGGCATGAGACAACCTGCGAAGTACTCAGACCCAAAAGTTTAAATTGAATCTAATCAAGAAGGAACAAGAAGACAAACCCAGAAAGTAGAGCATGCTACAAAATAAGGGGGACAAAAAAGGTATAGAGAATTTAAATTAAGAGATTTTAAAAGAGACACTACTCAAGACATTGCTTGAGTCTAGATGGGATCCTGGTTCAGGTAGACACAAAGCCATGAAAGACACCTTAGGGGTAATTATAAAAATTTGAATATAGATTGCATGTTTTACAAAATTCATTTTCTTAGGTATTATTATAATATTTTGTTATATAGAAGAATAGCCTTAATCTTAAGAATGCTTAGTTATGTATCATGAGGTGAAATGTCACCATGTGTATAATTTACTTTCAAATGGTTTAACAAAAAAGTTTGTCAGTATGTGTGTAGAAATAAAATTAGCAAAATTATTAGTAAGTGATAAATCTAGGTAAAGAATAAATGGGTATTTCACTGGTCCGTATGTTTCCATGTGGATTTGAAATTTTTCAAAATAAATAACTGGAGAAATGTTAATATGAAAACTATATACAGAATAACCCCAATTGGGTAGTATGCTATTTAGTTCCAGAAAATTTTCTGAATTCTTTCCCCAAGTTTTTCCTCATAAACCTAGAATTAAAGGGGAAAAAAACCGTATTTTTTAAAAAACAGAACTATTTCTTATATCCTTTTTAAAACCTATATGCCCCAAAGAAACCGTATCAAGAATTGTCAAAAAGCGCCCCCCACAAAATCAGGTATTTCAAACACCCATCCCCTAACTTTTAAAAATATTAGCTCATCAAACATTTAATTACTTAAAATTTTGCTCAAAACTGAATCAAAAATCATCTTTTAATATATTCAGATACACAAACTAAAATAAAATTAAGTAGAGCTGGTATTCATTTATACATAATAGTCTTATACCACTTGAAATGATAATTTTTAACGTTATAAAACCTAAACAGCCTTAGAAATTAGTTATAAGGCTTAGGTTTTGTCTCCCTCAACAAATGTGAAAGCACCCTCCTGTCCAGTTCTCCTGATGGAGTTCCTATTTTCAAATCTGTGTTATTATTTTGGTCCTAAGCAATTTCAAAGGAAAGTTTCTAAAAAGCACAGAGACAAAATAGAAGAGACTAACTTATTTTAAATCTATCTTTAATGTGCATCATTTACTCGAATTCAGAAAGGGGAATGTTAATGTACAACATATTTACTATCAGTAAAAACCCCTAGGTTTCCTTTCTCCAACTATATACGTTAAGGACAATTTTATTCCCCTTTTTTTCCCCTTTATTCTTACCTGCATTACAGATGAAAAGGCTTTCTTTTCTCCTACAGTCTCTAGTGCTTTGTAGGTGGCACATAAGTAGAGGAGTTTAACTTCATCTTTAGCAGATGAGCTAAATTTGCTAAAAATCCACTTGAAAATCTTCTCAGCCTCATAGCTCAGAGAAGCACAAAGAAGGCCAAGACAGCAAGCTCCTTCCTGTCTCAACTCCTGAAGCAATTTGCTACTGTGTTAATTTTAATGCAAACAAAACAAAACAAAACACAAAAGACTTAAGCTTTCAAAGACAAGAATGACACATCTTATAAAAGAACCATCTTAAATGATTTTTTAAAAATTTCTACTCAAACTATATAAAAGATTGTGATATTATCTACTCTAAATACTGTGTTCTCTCTATCCTGCAGTGCCACAAATTACCCTTGCCAGACATTTAGTTTTCTTTTCCACAATTAACAGAGAAGGCAGGCTCAAAAATGCTAAAATTCAGGCTTCAAATTCCACATCAAACTATATTAAATGATTCTCAGAGAAGGGCAACAGCAAAGGATTAGATAAATCGCTACTATGAATGACTATATTCATTCAATATTCAATACATAAGGACTGTGTAGTTAAATACATCAATTTAAAAGATTACCAAACTTGACTTGAGTATAATATTATTAAGTATCATAAAATAAAACTATCAAAAGGCAGTAATGTTTTTGATCTGCTGAGTTTTGAGAACCACCACATGAAGAAATTACTGTACACCTCTACAGTACCCCAGTATCCATAGAACATACATGATTTGAATCCATTCTTGCCCAAAGGAGGAGGCTCCTTTTTACCTCTATTCTCTGAAGCAGTTTCAAAAGTCTCATATACTAATTGCATTCATTCATGCCTGCATCAAAGCATTTACTGCATTCCAGTCAATGCTCAATTACTCACTCAGATTGGCAAATTACAAAGTATTTCCTTTCCAGTAGATTTCATTTGTACAATGACAATTAACATATAAATAATATAGATTAAAATGATGAGAGGACCCAGTAAAATGTCAAATTGATGTTCATAAACAAAGCCAATGGGTTTATCTTCTTGTACATTTGAAAATAATTTCTAAAAGTATTTTAAAGTCATTTAAATTTAACCATAATTACTTACCTTTCATTAAGGACATCATGTACAGCAGCCAAGATATTATCCAACTGTTTAACTAATACCTTTAAAAAAATACATAAAAACTTCAAATTCCTATACTTTTAATAATAATGTGTATATCTTTACTTTTTACTTCAAATTATAATTGGATAACACTTTAGTTTCCTTCTTATTCCTAGTCCCCAATTAGCATGCATCAGGAATGTCAGTTTCCTTTCAGATTATGAAAGAAATTCGTATATAGGAACATAGAGCCATAATCATCAACAAAAACCAAACTCAAAAAGCTTGTTTTATTTACTCTAAAAAACAGATTGATGGATGGATGAAGAGATATATGACAACACAATATGATAAAATGTGAATGACTAAATTTAGATAGTAGACATGAGAGGTTCACTGTAAAATTCTTTCAACTTGCCCTATTTTGAAACTTGTAATTATAAAATCTCAGGGGAGAAATTTTGTCCTGAAATAAATGTTATTTGCCCAACCATATCATTCTCACTAGTTTTCTACTTCTTAATTTAACATTAAAACGACTTGGAGTAGACTTGGTGGCTCACACTTATAATCCTAGCACTCTGGGAGGCTGAAACAGGAAGATCCTTGAGTTCAGAGGTTAGAGACCAACCAGCCTAAGCAAAAGCTAGACCCTATCTCTCTAAAAATAGAAAAGAAGTTAGCTGGACATTGTGTGAAATGCTTATAGTCCTGGCTACTTAGAAGACTGAGTAAGGCAGGAGGATCACTTGAACCTAGGATTCTGAGGTTGCTATGAGCTAGGCTGACGCCAGGGCCCTCTAATCTGGGCCAAAAGAATGAGACACTATCTTAAAAAAAAAAAAAAAATTTACTTGGACTGGAAAAATTGCTCCTGAACTTTTTTTTAAAAGGGCTTTTCCAGCTTAGCACCCGCAGCTCAGAGGTTAGGGCTCCCACCACATACACTGGGGCTGGTGTGCTCAAACCCACCCCTGGCCTGCTAAACAATGACAACTATAACAACAACAACAACAACAACAACAAAATAGCCAGGTGTTGTGGTGGGCACCTGTAGTCCCAGCTCCATGGGAAGCTGAGGCAAGAGAATCACTTAAGCCCAAGAGTTGGAGGTTGCTGTAAGCTGTCACACCACGGTACTCTACTGAGGGCTACAGAGTAAGACTCTGTCTCAAAAAAATTTTTTAAAGGGGGCTTTTCCATTTACTTATATCCCCGGCCACCAGCCCAAATTTATGTATGACAAAATGTGCCCCATTTCACATATGAAAAATTAACAGACATTCTGTCCTAGAACACAGAAAGATAAATTCTGAGGAAAACAGGATTTACCCACAGGGTAAAATGTGTTAAAATTAGGCCACGTGCACCTGAAATCTCTGTACTTTGGGAGTCCAAGGGGGAAGGAATGCTTGAGCGCAGGAGTTTAAGACCAGCCTGGGCAACACAGTGAGACCTCATCTCTACAAAAAATTAAAAAATTAGCCTGCCTATCGTTCTAATTACTCAGGAAAAGGAGACAGAAAGATCACCTGAGCCCCAGGAGTTTGAGGTTGCAGTGAGCTATGACTGTGCCACTGCACTACAGCAAGACTCTTTGTCTCTAAAAAAATAAAAGTTAAGAAGAGCATTAAAAATTTAGTGAAGAGGCACCAATGTGGATCCAACAATGAGTAGAAGTAAATAATTACATCTTAGGGAGTATTAAGTTCTAAATCATCATAACACAAGCCAACTAAATAGGGAGTCCCCCTTGGACTCCCAAAGTACAGAGATTTCAGGTGCACGTGGCCTAATTTTAACACATTTTACCCTGTGGGTAAATCCTGTTTTCCTCAGAATTTATCTTTCTGTGTTCTAGGACAGAATATCTGTTAATTTTTCATATGTGAAATGGGGCACATTTTGTCATACATAAAGAATCCATGTTATTTCTCCTTAAAAGTAAATCTTTTCCCCTTCTTAAACTACTCCAAACAGCATTATCTAGTTTATGATGGAAAATTATCAACATTCTCAAACATACTATACTCACCAGCTTATTTTCTGGTTGCTGAATAAATTCTTTCAATTGCTTTACAGTAGCCAGTCTTCTGTCTCTGTCGTCTTCCCGGGTGATCCTCCGAAGAAGATTCGACAGTCGAGACTCATCAGAATAAGACATCGATCGCTCTGTGAATATAAACATTTTGTTACCCTTCAAATATAAATAAGTTTAGAAATTTTATAGCCCAAATATTTTAAGTACACTTACAAAAACTGATTCAAGATGGATAAAAGATTTATATCTAAGGCATCAAACAATAAAAATACTCAAAAACAATGTGGGGCAAGCACTTGAAGACGTCGGCCTGGGGAGAGATTTTATGAAGAAGACTTCCATGACAATTGTAACAACAAAAATAAACAAATGGGACTTAATTAAACAACCAAAGCAAATAGACAACCTTCAGAATGGGAAAAGATACTTGCATATTATGAATCAGACAAAAGCTTGATAACTACAATCTGTAGAGAACTCAAATTAATCAACAAAAAAGAGCCAACAATCCCATATAGCTCTGGACAAAAGACATGAATAGAAACTTTTCTAAAGACAGACGAATGTCTAACAAACATATGAAAAAATGTTCATCATCCCTAATCATCAGAGAAAGCAAATCAAAACCACCCTGAGATACCACCTAACCCCAGTGAGAATGGCCCACATAACACAAAGACACAGATGCTGGCATGAATGTGGAGAGAAGGGAACACTTTTACACCGCTGATGTGACTATAAACTAATACAACCTTTTTGGAAGGAAGTATGGAGAATCCTCAAATTAGACCCCCCATTTCATCCTGCAATCCCATTACTGGGCATCTACCCAGGAAAAAAAAAATCCTTTTATCATAAGGACATTTGCATTGTACTCAACTGCAACTTTATTGCGGTTCAATCTACAATTGCCAAAATGTGTAAACAACCTAAATGTCCACCAACCCAGGAATGGATTAACAAGTGTGGTATATGTGTACCAGGGAATACTATTCAGCCACTAAAAAAGATGGAGACTTTACATCTTTTGTATTAACTGGGATGAAGGTGGAACACATTCTCCTTAGTAAAGCATCACAAGAATGGAGAAGCAAGAATCCAATCTACTCAATTCTAATATGAAGGTAGTAGATGACCTAATACATAACGGGTAGGAGAAGGAGGGAGCAGGGAGACGTGGTGAGAGGGGAGAAGGGAGAGGGATGAGAGGGGTCACAGTGTATGGCACACTTCTTGGGGGCAAGACACAATTATAAGAGGGAATTTGCACCTGACAAATGCAATCAGTGCAACCTAATTCTTTGTACCCTCAATGAATCCCAAACAATAAAATAAAATTATTTTTAAAAAAAGAAATCAAGGGGAGTGTAAAAAAAAAAAATCAAAGTCTACTGGACAATAAAAGCTCAATGAATGCAGGCCCTATCATCTTTTGTTCCTCTGTATACATTAATACCAAGCCCCAGCTGAGTACCTGGCACATACCAGGCCTGCAATAAATATTTGCTGAAGTACAGAATAAGTCACCACAGTGTCTGTAAAAAAAACAAAAAAGAAAAAGAAAAGAATAAATAACCCTAAGCAAACTGAATAACTCATTCCAGAGGACCAAATGAAAGAAAAAAATAAAGGCTGAGAAACTATTTTCTTCAGGTCCATGCCAAACTTTTTTCACATCCAGGTGAAGAACATGGGTATGGATAGATGACTTCTACAGGTTAAAGTCTCAGGTAAAAATAGTCTATAAATGACTATTTCTCATCTTTGTATCACACTAGGGGGGGAGCCTATTGTTCCCATTAGCTTCATTCCCCTAGGACAAATTTTTGGCAAACCAGAATCACACATGCTGTTCAACAAATGTCTAACTACCACCTACCATGTGCAAGGTATGCTTCCACTAAACAGTGGCAAACCACAACCTTTCTCCTCTTTATTTTTTAATTACAAAGACAAGCACAAATGCTCAAACAATGTTAGACAATGTTAGTATAATAAAGAGGCATTTAACAACTAACATTTTGAGAGTATTTTTCAGCTGTGCTATTTACCATAATTAGCCGACCGATACACACATACAAACCACATCAAAGGGTCTGAAAGTTACATTTCTCTTTAAGGCACAAAAAAAACTGATAATAGAAGAAACATCTGATAGAAGAATATGATTTTTACAAATCCCTAGACCACAGACTATTTCAATAAGAACAGATAACAAAAATGTCATTAGTTACCAGGTGGGAAATCTAGGCTCTCTTTAAAATTCGGCCACTAGCAAACTACACAACTCTGAGCCTGTGAGAAAGAGGAATTGGACTAAATCACCTTTAAAGTCAGTTTTAGGTTCTATAAAATTTCACTCTAGTAAGAAACAGCACAGTCTTTGACTTATTCATTCCACTTCTGAAAATTTCCACAAAAGAAATCAGTTTTTTAGAAGTTATAAATATAAAAGGGGAAAAAAGCTACAAGCACAAAGATTTTCACCAAGATACATACAACATGCATACATACCCACTAGGGGGAAAAAAGGTCATAAACTAAATGTCCTAAGAGTAATTATATTCAACAAAGCATATAAATCAGAAATCTGAATTTCACACTTACCTTTACCAATAAAATAAATTTCCCTTTAAGAAAAGAAATTATTACTTTTAATCCTCTGAATTTTCAAGGCACATTACCTACGTGGTGAGAGTTGTATTAAAGGCAGAAAGTGGTATTGGTGTATTTAACTTTAGAAAAGGGCCCAATCTATTTGCACCCATATCCCCCACAAGCCCAAGAGTTCAAGGACTTACTGCAGTAAAAGCCCACTATGTACTGTACATTCATCATCCATGACAACTGGGGAAGTCCTTCAAGACCTTATCCAGTCTTCTGTTAAGAAAAACTCTTTTAGAAAGTATAATCTTTCTGGCTCAGCACCCATAGCACAGTGGTTAGGGCGCCAGCCACACACACCAAGGCTGGTGGGTTTGAACCCGGCCCGGGCCTGCTAAACAACAATGACAACTGCAACAAAAAAAATGGCCAGGCATTGTGGCGGGCACCTGTAGTCCCAGCTACTTGGGAGGCTAAGGCAAGAGAATTGTTTAAGCCCAAGAGTTTGAGGTTGCTGTGAGATGTAATGCCATGGTACTCTACCAAGGGCAACATGGTGAGACTCTGTCTCAAAAAAAAAAAAATAAATAAAATAAAATACAAAGAAAGAAAGTATAACCTTTCTTGTGGAAAATTAACAGTTCATGGGAAAATAATGCAAACATTTATCACCTACACATTTTTCAACACATGCTAGACCAATGAATTCCCATCTGTACAAGACATTACTAAGCCATGAGGCATCCAGGATAAGAGAAAGAAGACACAGGTCTTCATGTAGGAATGTGTGCTCAGCCCCAGTTTTCTCAGCCTTACCCTGTGATTTCCTCATGTCTTTAGTGGCTAATGCACGACTGCCATGGTGAACACTGGTGAACTCAGGGCTGGTCACATTGTTAACCCTCAGCTCTTGCCCCAACGACTTCCGACCATAAGTATTTTCCCCAGATCCTCCATTGACACTGTAGCCACCTAAAAAACAGCAATGTTTACATTATTATAATAGGGTTGTTTTTCTCAATCCAATCCTGATACTTCCGGATCTTATCACCCAAGCTACAATTCACCCAGCCTTTGCTTCTACCTTTACTCTGTGCTGCCTGCTGTAAAATCATTTTGATTCCTTCATTGGAAGATTGGGAAGCAGAGAAATGAAAACTAAATTAAGACTGACTTTGCATTTTGTTTAAAACTCTTCTCGAAGTCTACAGGGGATGTGGTAGTTGGGGGAACTTCAGCCTTAGCAATAATACTGTATGTTATTGGCAAGGAAACTGCCATTTTGAATTATGTTTATGGAAAAAGACATGCTTAAATAAAGTGAGTGAACTTACTATAAAGGTTTCAGAAATGATACCATTTTTGTTATTTGCATCTTAAATGTAGTAGAAGAAAGCAAGCAGGCTGGGAGAAAGGCTTATGATAGATAGGTTAAAAACATCCCTTTAGCAATAAGAATATATATATGTACCCTTTTCGTCATTCTGTATGTCAGCATGGACTCTGGTATCATCGTGCCTTTGCCGAGACACCACAGCAGAATTTGAAGGTTGCAATCCATAAGAGAAAGAACCACCCCTATCTCTGGATGAAGAATATTTTAAATTATCTGGGTCGGCTGATGCACTATCAGTTCTGTAAAGAGAGAAAAGTGTAAGATTAGAATCTTTAAAAAAAATCATAAACTTCCTTTTATACAAGTCTCTTTCTTCTCCCCACCTTTTATATTTTACTATTACTACTATATGTAATTGTTTGACTAAGAATAACTCTTTCAACTGGGAAAAGATTAACTGTCAATGGATAAAATGCCAGCTTTTCAGTCTATTCAATAATACTAATCTAAAGACTCATTCAGAAATACAAATAAGTACTGGGATTAGGGTACCCAACTCATCCTGGTTTGCTCTAGACTTTATTGGTTTTAGCACTGAAAGTCTAACGTTCAGGCAAAAGTGGTCAGTCTGGTCCAGAATTCTCTTCACATAATAGAGTAATTTTTCCTAAACTCTCCCCACAAAAGAGTCAAAATTTCAGTCTTCCCAGTCATAAAAATAAACACTGGCATCATGTCAAGCAGAGGCAATGTGCTACCAAATTATTCAAAAGTGCTGCCTCAGAGGAATACTTAATAATTTGCTGGGAAAAATACAGAATGATATTTGAAAGCAAACTCAATAGGATATAAGGAAAAAACACATAAGCTACAAAGATTATGTTTATGTACTGCAATAATGAAGACCTCATGAAGATGCCTTAACTATAAAGACTGTCAATTAAAATTATAAAAAGCGAAAAGACTAAGTTTTAAGAAAATGAATGTAAAGTATTGGTATGTTTGAAACTTGTAATCCATAATCTGTTTAAAATTTAAAATGTAAGTACTGTTTAGAATACCTGGTATTTAAATATTAATAAACAAGTAGTGCAGCCCAGGGTAAAATCAGTGTCCTTACCTAAATATCAGCTCTTAACTGCTCTCTGCCTCAATTTTCTCATCAGTAAATGAGAACTGAGATTCTCTATGGAGCTACAAGACTTCTCATGAGTCTTACTCTTCCGGTAATCATAATCAAGAAAAAAGACAACACAAAATACTCCACTGTAGCATACGAGAAATGAAAATAAGAAGTTCCTCTCTTACTGACTTTCTGAGAGAAACAACCATTTGAAAAAAGTCACTTCCATGGTATTTACTAAAAACACCTTCTGAAGCCATAATCATTTAGAAAAGGTAAAGACACTGGCAAGGATAGAAACTAACCTGTTCCTCTAATCTCATGTTCCTCCCTCATGTGCAAAACTGACAACAGCGTTTATATACTTTACATATTTCATTCAGAATTGATCAGCCTTTCCTTGCTCTCACCCACAAAAACACTAAACATAAAACTCTGCATAAAAGTATGTACAATAAAAGTAACCTAACATTAAAAAAATTTTTTTAAAGTTTGCATAGGCCCGGTCAGTTGGACACTTTGGTCTGTAATTCTTGCAATCGCTGTCAATACAGAATGCAGACAACAGGTTCAATTAAACTTGGATGCCTGACTGGCACAAGTCATTACTTCTAAGGCTCTCGTGATATTTCATGAAATTCTATAACCTAGCTTACTAAAATCATTAAGGTCCACAATGGAGTATCTTCTTCCAATATTCAGAGTTTACTTGTTTATTGACAAAGCTAAGTACTTCTAACATATGAGAAAATAAAATCTATGGAATTTCCAGAAAAAAGTATGGGGATATTTTCTAAGTATACTAAATCTATAAGCACTAAAATACTAACAGCACTCCAGAAGCCTGTGAACTGTTTTAAGCTAATAGAAAGATTTTCCTTGTATATTTAAAAATAGCATACATAATGCACACCTATAAGCAACTGTAACATACCATTCTTTCCTCAAAGGGGACTGAAAAATAAGATAGCTTATGAGCTTTTCTGATAGGTTTTGAACCTGTCTGGTATGCATAGCACCTAATACAAAAAAGTGGGCTGGTAATATTTAAGCAAATAAACACAGGACTAACTCTGAAACACAAAGAAAACCGAAGTCTACCATATTTAAACATGCCTTCCTTTCCTGTTTTCATTATGTTTACATATCATACATACTACTTTTACTATCAACAGTTAAATAATTTTATCATTTTCTGGTGACACAATAGCAACATAAGGCAGCCGAGAATACAAGTTAAAAAAAGATCTGGGCTCACATCCCAGCTCCAACACTGAAAAAGTATGTGTGCCTTTGCACAGATTACTTAATCTCCCAAACCTTTGGTTGTCTTTGCATAAAATGGGACAATAACTATCAACAGATAATGTTCTTAAGAGGCTTGAATAAGATAATGAATTCTTAAGAAATATTTATCTTGCAGAATACATTAAAAGTTGTTTAACCATAATACAAAATAAACTCAAGGTTTCAGTCTAATAGACAATTAATGGTACAAGCAGTTCATGAGTATGTGAATACAAGTATAACAAGTTTTTAGACTCAATATATAGCACCTTAAGTTCTTCACTGAAGAAATTAAGCCATCTACTGCTACCAATAAATCCATTTCAAACTAGGAAGCATCTGATTTCAAACTAAACTGTAAAAATCAGAAGCAATTCCTAATTTGTTAGAAACATGGGTTTTTAAATCCCATGAATTATAAACAGATTTTTCCCCAAAAAAGTTTGGGTTTTCAGAAATATCAAAAAAGTCACTATGATAGAAACAATGTCTCAGAACTGCCTGAAAATTCCCTCGTTGCCAAGTTCTTTTAATACAAATTGATTAAAACTTTCCCAATTCTAATTATAAGTCTTCTGAACCCAAAATCACAAAATGGTTCAGCATTTACATGAAATGTCTATTTTTATAATATCTAGACTGCTTAGGTCTCAAAAAATGTCAATGCCAGGCTGTTAGCACCAACAGGATCATCTCAGTCCAATGAATAGAAAATTGTTAAAGAACGGAAATGAGCACTTAAAATGAGGCAATCAAAAGCACAAAATAGAAAATGCAGATTTGAACTCCAAGAAGCAAGCATAAATGTTAAGCTAGTTAGTTAGAAGGGCTGGAAAAGATATCATCTGCCAGAATTAGTGTCTCAATTTAGTGAAAAAAAGAAAATGTATCTGTTAAGGCTAAAAATCCTAGCAAGGATTCAAAAATACCTCCACAGCCCCTTTTAATACTCTAAAAATATTATGGAAAGAAAAAAAGAAATGCATAAATTTCCCCAAAATGATCAAACTGAAGTTAAAGCCTGATGTACATGCCACATGAGAGGTAAGTTTCTAAAGCTCATACCTCAAAAATCGCATACTGTATAATATGGAGCCTTTGTGATGTTTTGCATCAAGTCAATCTGTAAGACAGTAGTTACAATATTAGTGAAGACAGTGGGTTAAAACATTGTTGTTCAAACATGAAGCAAATATCATTCATGAGTTAGGTGCTTGCAGTTGAATTATGGTCCCCCCTGAGGGTTCATATGTTAAAGCAAAAATTGAGATGGAAAGCCACCTTGTGCCATAGAGGATAAAGAGGCTTAATGTGGCAACCAAAAAAATTTCAGTACATAAAAGAATTTAAATGTTAACTATAACATACAAATAGCATGCAAATATAGTCACCACTCACTTTAGTTATCTATTTTCAATATACAGAAAATGTAATAAATCTAAGAGGCCACTCATTTTTAATTGCCCAAATCCTTAGACCTCACATCAACAATCCACCATGTGTTAGGGAGGGATAGTATTTCCTGGCTAACTGTGGTCTTGTGGTCCAGTTCTTGTAAGCATAGAAAGAAAGGGGGGTCGGGGGGTAAAAGCCAGTGAAGTCAGGGAATTCCCTATCAGCAAGCATTTCTGTAAAGCACCCCAAAATGACTTGATGCAAACACCACAACTAGTGGTGCCACTAGAATAAGCATCATATTGCCTCAACTTGCTTTCACCTAGGCTTATTAAGGGATTTCACTCTTGTGGTGAGATCTAATTTGTAATGGATATAAACCAGGAAATGAGATTTGCACTAAAGCCAATGAGGTAGGAAGGCATTTATTCTAAGCAATGGTACTCCAAGATAATGTCATTGTCACAGAGCAGTTATAGGATATGCTGTGAGGTTTTCATACTTAGTTAATACCACTTGAAATGTTATATCCTTTAAAAATAAAATTAAGGTTATCCCTGTAATGTCTCTTACCTGGACTCACATATGCTTTCATGAAGAATAAAAGGGTGAAACTATGCATAACCTGGGACCTTTTGCCGATCACTCTTCTATCAGAAACACTGTTCTAAATGAGACTAATACCACTTGAAATGCTATATCCTTTAAAAATAAAATTAAGGTTATCCCTGTAATGTCTCTTACCTGGACTCACTTATGCTTTCATGAAGAATAAAAGGGTGAAACTATGCATAACCTGGGACCTTTTGCCGATCACTCTTCTATCAGAAACACTGTTCTAAATGAGACTAATACCACTTGAAATGCTATATCCTTTAAAAATAAAATTAAGGTTATCCCTGTAATGTCTCTTACCTGGACTCACTTATGCTTTCATGAAGAATAAAAGGGTGAAACTATGCATAACCTGGGACCTTTTGCCAATCACTCTTCTATCAGAAACACTGTTCTAAATGAGACTATAGCTAAAAAAATTAATTTGGAAAGCTCAGCAACTTTATTATACAAAACTTTTCTTACAGAAAATTTTAAGTTCAAATTTACTCAACTTAAAATTTTAAGTTCAAAATGGAAAGAAACAGCTATGTCAAAATTATAAATGAGTCTGGGTCAGTTATGTAATAGTAATACTGAAATATTAAGTTAATAGAATTTGTTGGTAATCTTTCTTAGCTACCCAAGTATTAAGTGTCTATAATAACTAGATCCTAATTACCCATTGATGGGCACTTTGCTAACCATTTTAATTGTAAATCAAACTGTCAGCTAAAGAGGTACTGTAGAATAAAACATGAAAATATACTTAACTGTCAATAACATTGTAAAGAAGTTTACCTTGCCCAAAGAGAGGTCTGGGCTTTACCTGTAGGTTCTAGAAAGTAATATCCAAACGCTTGGAATGACATGCCTAATAAGAGCATCCTTCTCCACTTGGAAGCTTTGGGCCATACCAGAGTACAACAAGGTGACTTATAGTGGAGGCTTTAAGTCACATGGATCAGCTTGACCTCCCAAGGGGCTAGACGCAACCTATGGGTCACGACCCCTTTGTAACAATGAAAATACATCGCAGCAATTGGAAGGTTGAGAACCACTGGGCTAGAGACTTAGGTCAGTCTTATGTGCAGTCAACCCCAGAGTCCTCAAATAATTCTGGACATGAAAGCTGGAGTGAGCTTCCACAGTTAGCAATGCTCCACGAGTATTGTCACACGTCAATGCCATCAGAAATGTAATACTTCACCACTGTATGGGGAGAGGACAATTGGAAGCTCCATGTTTGGGACTTTTTCCTACAGTCCGCTCCATGTGCCTTTGCCCTTGGCTGACTTTTTTTTTTTTTTTTTGAGATAGAGTCTATGTCACCTTTTTTTGAGACAGAGTCTCACTATGTCACCCCCAGTAGAGTTCCGTAGCATCACAGCTCACAGCAACCTCCAATTCTTGGGCTTAAGCAATTCTCTTTGGCTCTTGCCTTAGCCTCCCAAGTAGCTGGGACTATAGATGCCCGCCAAATTCCGCATCTTTATGTAAACTCATTAAGGGAACTCTAAACCAAAATGTAAATTGTTTTTTAATAACATCTTTAGGAAACATAAGAAAGATAAATTGGCTTCTGTATAGTTTATTTCCCTTCTAAGGAACCTCAAATACTTCTATTATCAAACCTCTCTTCATATTAACCAGAAGACCCAAACAAAGCCAATACCTCTAGGAGGAAAATCTATGAGATTTTATCCTTGGCTTCATGTGCACAACTGTCTTCAGAAAAAAGGTTGGTGAATATTCTCCTCCCCCATGCTCATTCTTCTTTTCACTGACTACAACTTGGCCTTCAATGTTGCCCATGTTTACCTAGCCAAGATTCTCTCCTTCCCGAAACTTTGTGTACACTCTTTCCTTCACCCACTACAACCAGTGCGTGACCCTGCTTCATGAGCACTCAAAGCCATTCCACAGCATTCTCCATAAGAGCTAACATTTTTGAGCTCCTGCCAAGTGCTGGATATTCCCTCTTCTTTCCACAGTATGTCGTGTCTCTTCTGGATGTTGTAAAATCTCCCATTTTACTACTACTCATCACATCATCATTATGAGCAGTCTCAAGTTGCACCTTTACCACAAGAAAAAAGAAAACCTCCCTTTTCCTTGGTGTGTGTCACACTTTATGGGGGCAAGACATGATTGCAAGAGGGACTTTACCTAACAATTGCAATCAGTGTAACCTGGCTTATTGTACCCTCAATGAATCCCCAACAATAAAAAAAAAAAAAAAGAAAAAAAAAGCTCAATTGTAATAAAATAAAATAAAATTGGAGGCAAAAAAAAAGAAAACCTCCCTTTTGCCTTTTATAAATCTAATTGTCCATATTCTTCACAGACAAACCTCTTGAAAAATTTATGTTCCTGGGCCAGGCACAGTGGCTCATGCCTGTAATTCCGGCATTTTGGGAGACCAACGCAAGAGTATTGCTTAAGGCCAGTAGTTCAACACACAACATAGTGAACCCAGGCGTTTGAAGTTACAGTAAGCTACTGTAACACTATTGCAGTGTAGCCCAGGCAAGAATGAAACCCTGTCTCTCCAAAAATATAAAAGGAAAATAAAATTTCCCTTCCTTGACTTCGCTCACTTTTCAACCCACTAATACCTGGGTTCACTCTAAACACACCACCAATGCCTGGGCAAGGTGGCTCACACCTGTAATCCTAGCACTCTGGGATGCCGAGGCAAGTGGATTACCTGAGCTCAGAAGTTCAAGACCAGCCTGCGCCAAGAGTGAGATACCTTGTCTCTACTAAAAATAGAAAAATTAGCCAGGTGTGGTGGCACAGGTCTGTAGCCTCAGTTACTCAGGACGCTGAGGCAAAAGGATCACTTGAACCCACGAGCTTGAGGTTGCTTAGCTATGATGCCACAGCAATCTATCCAGGGTGACAGAGTGAAACTCTGTCAAAAAATAAATAAACAAACAAATAAATAAAATAAAATAAACCACACCACCAAAACTGTATCTGCCAAGGTAGGAAGTATCAGTCATGACCTTCTTTGTCTCTGCAATTCCCTTAGCTCTTTTCAGTTCACCTTGGACTCCTTTAATGCCATTCTAAAAGCTTTGGGGTTTTTAATGACTTTAATTCTAATAACTCTCTCTACTTTTTCCCAGTCCAAGTGTTCTCTTCCTTCTTTGTAATATTCTTTAATTAGCTTAGAATTCATGGTCTATCTTTCAATAACCCTTGATACTCTTGACATCTTAAGATTTTTCTCACACCAATCTGGCAAAACCCCAACCTTGGGTAAACCCAACTGCCAATTACCCATCAGGAAGCACCACAGTCCCAGGTCCTGCAGTGTTTATGTCCCACTCACTACATGCATTATGCAGACCTTCACCATTCTCTTCAAACTCCAAAATATCCTAACCCCCCCCAAACACAGAAGCTCTTTCACATTCTCCCTACTTTCCCAAGGAAAAAAAGGCTTTAATTAAGATTCCATCTACTTCCATCTTACCTTAACTTTTCAAATACCTTTCTCACAAAACTAAATCTTCCTCTTAAATATACAACATCTCCCATTTAAAAATACAAAACACATAAAAAGCAAAAACAAACAAACAAAAAAATTCATCAATCTCACATGCTCTGCTCCTACACCAAACAATCTATTGGTGCTCTTTGTAGCCAAATAAAGTTGTCTATACTCCCATTCCCACAGTAGGGAAACCCGCTTTGACCTCCAGATTGCTAAATCCAAGATATATCTCAGGCCTCAATCTGCTCATCCTCTCAGCAGCTTTCACAGGTCTGCTGAATAGGATTGAGTAGTTTTGCCCTGCACAGTGGTACCCTGCAGAGGAATAAAGTAGGATGAGTGAAAAATTTTTTTAAATTTTTACAATAACCCTGTCATGTTCAGTTCCTGAGAATTCTAAATATTGAATTTGGGCTCCTTTACCAAACTACTCAACCTTGGAGTTCTCAAAGCCTGGTATTGGGCTCTCCATCCATCTCACTTGTACTCTGACAGCAGTATTTACCACCTGTATGACATCAACTCCCATGTGTAGACCTCCAGACAGATGCCCACTCTGAAGTCCAGACTTACACACTCAACTATTTAAAAATGATCGCAAAGTTCTTTTGCCTCAAAGACAACAACCAGCTCCTTTTTCCCAGTCTTCCTATTTTAATAAATGGTATTGTTTTCAGCTATTTTTTAATAAATGATACTATTTGATCAGACACAGTTGTCTCCTGCCTCCAATTTTCTCCTCTATTGCATCTCTACCCCGTGCTGCAACAAAAATAATTCTTTACAAGACACAAATCTGATGTCAATCCCACTGTCCCTATCATCCTATAACTTGTTCCCTTTTCAGCCAAATCTCTACCAATCACCTCTTTTATTCTCTACCCTATCCAGCCTAACCATTCGGTGCCTAGAATCACCCTGCTCTGCCCCTGCATGCATGGAACAGCCTTGTCCTGGATCCTCAGTCCTCATCAACCCTAGCTTTCTCTTTATCCTTCAAACTTCAACTTTCCTTTGGAAAGTGTCCGATTCCCCTAATGCTAGCTAGGAGTCCCTGCTACATACATGCTATGGAGAACCTACTGGTTTCCCTTAGCTCTTACACCACCTGAAATGCTTATTTAACTGTCTTCTGCCAAGAGACAGTGAATACTAGAAGGACAGGAGCCTGTCCGCTTTGTTTACCAGATGGCATATAAAATTACTTGATTGTCTGTTATCCTTGGGGCCTTTCCCTTGACTATGGAATTCAGTCACCTAACCTAATTCAACAATAACTTTTCTGCAAGATTCAGCTTGCAATCCACACTTCCCCTCCAAAATGTTCTATTAAAATCAACTACATTTTCTTGACTATCTACTACAAGAGCATTGACCAGAGCTGAAGATTCCCAAAGCTGAATGAACATGGTTCTAATCCCCTAAGAACCTAAAAAAAGTCTAGAAAAGACTGTTAGATAAATCTTAAAAGTCTTGAGTAGTAATAATCCTCTGATTACAGAAGAAATCCCATCATTGAGCTCCTTCTTCACATTCTGATAGCAAAGTGTATCCCACACTAGTTCACACTTCAGAAGTTACAAACTACTTTTAACTTGCTTGCTCGTTCATTTGAAATATTATTAGCACTGAAAGCAGGGGACGCTAAGAGGGGAAACAACATGGTGGTTACTGCATGGAGAGGAACAGATTAGAAGGTGGTAGTTTAATTTAAACATCATTATGATTGCTTAAATTAAGTAAAAATGTTATCTAAGATACAATTTCCATAACTAAAATTTAGTCTACTCATGAAGTCTTCAGCATTACTTTTATTTTTCTTTTCTTGTTTTTTTTTTGAGACAGATTCTCACTCTATTGCCTTGGGTAGAGTGTTGTGGCGCCATAGCTCACTTAAACCTCAAACTTTTGGGCTCAAGTGATCCTCTTGCCTCAGCCTCTTGAATAGAGTATAGATGCCCACAACACCTGGCTAGTTTTTTGCTTTTTGGGTTTTTTTTTTTTCTATTTTTTCATTGAGACGAGGTCTCTCTCTTGCTCAGGCTGGTCTCGAACCCCTGAGCTCAGAAGATCCACCATCTCAGCTTCCCAGAGTGCTAGGATTACAGGCGTGAGCCACTGTAAACAACCTCCCGCCAACAAACATTACTTTTCTAAACCCAAAAGGAGGCTGAAGTAGAAAGAGCCAAGCTCATCAATATATTTCAATGCATTTTGAATTTTATCTATTTAATATGCTTATTTACTGATTGATTTTTTGAGACAGTTTCACTCTGTGCCATGACATCCTAGCTTATAGCAGCCTCAAACTACTGGGCTCATTTTTAAAAATCTTATTTATTTAGTTGTTGTTTTTTTTTTTGAGACACAGCCTCCAGCTGTCACCCGGGTAGAGTGCCGTAGCATCATAGCTTACAGCAACCTCCAACTCCTGTGCTGAAGCAATTCTCTTGCCTCCGCCTCCCAAGTAGCTGAACTACAAGCACCCACCACAATGCCCGGCTATTTTTTGGTTGCAGCCGTCATTGTTGTTTGGTGGGCCTGGGCTGGATTCAAACCTGCCAGCTCAGGTGTATGTGGCTGGCACCTTAGCCGCTTGAGCCACAGGCAGAGAGCCTAAAATCTTATTTAGTTCTGTTAAAGGACACTATCAGGAGGGTGAAAGACAACTCACAAAATCAGAGACTATATCTGCAAATTAAGTATCCCCTAAGAATCTACCATCCAAAACATATGAAGAACTCTTACAGCTCAGCAAAAAGACAACCAAATTTTAAAATGGGAAAAAGATTTTAATCAATGTTCCTCCAAAGATGTACAAATGGTCAATAAGCACATGAAAAATGCTCAACATCATTAGTGATTAGAGAAATGCAAATCAAAACCACAATGAGAAACCTACTTCATCTTCACTAAGATAGTTATGATTTAAAAAGAAAAAAAAGTATTGTGAGGATATGGAGAAATTAGAGCCCTCAAGCATTGCTGGTGGGAATGTAAAATGGAACAGCCACTTCAGAAATCAGTTTGGCAGTCCCTCTAAGAGATAAACATAGAATTATCCTATAACCCAACAAACTCATTCTTAGGTATATGTTCAGAATTGAAAACAGGTATTGAAACAAAAACTTGTACACAAATAATCATCACACTACCTATTTCCATTAGCCAAGAGGTAGAAATCCAAACATCTACCAAAGGATGAATGGATTTTGAAAAATGTTATATCCATACAGTGGAGTATTATTTAGCCATAAAAAGCAATGATCCAGGAGCAGTTCGTAGGTCTGTAGTCCCAAGTACTTGGAAGGCTGAGGTGAGACAATCTCTTGAGCCCCCACAAGTTTAAGGTTGCAACGAGCTAAAATGATGCCACTACACTCTAATCAGGGTGTAAGAGTAAAACTTTGTCTCAAAGAAAGAATGAAATGCTAATACATGCTACAGCACAAATGAACCTGGAAAACACTATACTAAGTGAAATAAGCTAAACACAAAATGCCACATGTTGTTATAAAACAACATCCATGTCATTTTTGAAAAGACAAAAGCATAGAAGGAAAAAAAGCAGTTGTTGCCAAGGTCAAGGGGGAGTAACTGACTATAAAAGGGCAAAAGGAAACTGGGAGGGATGATTCTGTAACTGGTAGTGTATCAGTTACACTACCAATATGCATTTGTAAAAACTAAAAGAACTACATATCACGTAAATTATACCTTAACAAGCCTGAGTCTGAAGGCAATCCATTTCTTTATAAGAAAGGAAGAAAGTATAAAACTGTTCATTTATTTTTAAAAACTCAGTACTTCATGTCTTATACTACCTATCATATTTAGCCATTCTAAATGAAAAAGCAAAAATGTAGCACTGCCTTGAAGTCACTGTGTTTTTCCAATGAAACCAAAGACCATTGGTGTCTAAATCAATCAGGTGTCAGAAGAGCTGGAACTTAAACCCTTGAAAAGGCTGACCAAGGTACAGCAAGAAACTTATATCAACCAATAAAAGACAATTGTCAACTATACTAATAGTAAAAAGGTTCTAAATTTCTAGCACAATTTTACTTTTTGATCAATGCCCAAGAAATGCCTACACTAGTCCACATAGCACTTTATTTTTTAAAAAAGAAATACACTAGAAATTCTTAATATTTTATTGCCTATCTATTTTGATGGCTTCCAAATTTCTGGCTAAATTCTCATTAATCTACCACTAGAAAAAAAAAACACAAAGAAATGTAAACAGAGCCAAAGTACTAGACTGGTAAAATGAAAAGAGCACTGGCTGAAACAGACACATGAAATCTGCTGAAAATTTAAGTATGAGATTCCATACCTCAACTGCATAAATTCGTACTAGGTATGGTGAATATTGATACTTAGAGTATGAGGCTCAGCACATATAGCTCAGTGGCTAAGGCGTCAGCCATGTACACCAGAGCTGGCAGGTTCAAACCCAGCCCAGGCTTGCCAAACCACGACAACTGCAACCAAAAAATAGCCAGGCGTTGTAGCAGGTACCTGTAGTCCCAGCTTCTTGGGAGGCTGAGACAAGAGTTGGCAGTTGCTGTGAGCTGTGATGCCACAGCACTCTACTGGGCAACATAGTGAAACTCTGTCTCAAAAAAAAGAAAAAGAAAAGAAAATCTAGTACGATTTTAATCTCTACCATAAATGTGAATTCAAGTGTTCCATTAAACAAAAATAATTTTTTATGCCAACTAATTCTTCACCTAAGGGCACATTAGTTTGACTTTCTCCTTGCCTTTATGTCTATTTATTTTAATTTCTTTATTTTTTAGAGACAGGGTCTTGCTCTGTACCCAGGCTAGAGTGCTATGGCACACTTAAAGCTCCCTGGCAACCTCCAACTCCTGGGTTCAAACAATCCTCCTGCCTCAGACTCACAAGCAGCTGGTGCAAGCCACCAGACCCGGTTAATTTTTTTAATTCATTACAGTACCCTGACTCGGGGCCTGTAGCTCAAGTGACTAAGGCACCAGCCACATACAATAGAGCTGGTGGGTTCAAATCCAGCCCAGGCCTGCCAAAGAGTGAGAACCACAACCAAAAAATAGCCAGGAGTTGTGGTGGGTGCCTGTAGTCCCAGCTACTCAGGAGGCTGAGGCAAGAGAATCACTTAAGCCCAGGAGTTGGAGGTTGCTGTGAGCTGTGACACTACAGAACTCTACAGAGGGAGATACCTTGAGGCTCTGTCTCCCAAAATGCTAAGGTTACAGGTGTAAATACTGCACCTGGCCATTGCCTAGCCTTGTTTGCACTGATGTAATTAAAGCTCACTGCAGTCTCCAACTCTTAGGCTAAAGGGATTCTTCCACCTCAGCATCCCCAGTGACTACAGGCACAAGCCACAGTTCCTGGCTCCTTGCCTTTATTGATAACTGGAGCTAGCTCACAGCATTAGAGACCGTCTTTCACTCCCATTTGCATTGCTTATCATCCCCTTTTGTCAGCAAGTCTTGGAAGTACTCTAGAAACATGCCATTCAGCCTGGGAAATTGCCAAGATTGAAAGAAAATACCTTACTCCTTGACCTCTTAAGCAAGAGAACAAAAAAAGACTCAAAGTTTACAAAGGAATGCACTCTTCTTTCCCCTCCCTTAAATGCCAAACACAAGCCATTAGGACACAGAAGATTAAGAATCATTATGGGTTACACCCTGCAGGAATTTTAAGAGTCTCAAAAGCAGACTGGAACTCTGTAACCAAGGAAAAGGCAGTGCGAGGTTTTATCACTTGTACAACCATCAAAATCCTAAAAATTGAAAAAGAATTGCAGAGTTGTTCAAATAAAGTTCCTCTAGGACCTCAAGCACATGCCCAAGGAACTGACATGTTTTATAAGTTTTCTAATAATTGAATACTTAATTCCTGTGACTCACACCTGTAATGCTAGCACTCTGAGAGGCTGACACAGGAGGACTGCATGAGCTCAGGAGTTTGAGATCAACCTGAGAATGAGACCCTATCTCTACTAAAAAGATAAAAAATTAACTAGGAGTTGTGGTGGCACCTGTAGTCTCAGCTACTTGGGAGGTTTGAGTGAAGCACAAGGATCACTTAAATCCAGGAGTTTAAGGTTGCTGTGAGCTAGGCTGATCCCTAGGCACTCCAACCTGGGGTGACAGAGTGAGACTCTATCTCAAAAACCAAGAAAACTTATCAATTTATACATTACTGCCACAATATGGAATGGTATACCCTACAAATGTTGGGCTTAGATATGGTTTTTGTCACCAAAAGAGCAATATCTACCAAGTAACTACTCTTTCATTCCTCAACATGAAACATATTTTAATATAGGGGCAAACATAAAAAGACACTTACTGGCCAGGCATGGTGGCTCATGGATGTAATTTTAGCCCTCTGGAAAGCTGAGGTGGGTGGATAGCCTGAGCTCAGGAGACCAGCCTGAACAAGAGTAAGGCCCATCTCTACTAACAAAAATAAATTAGCCAGCACCTGTATTCCCAGCTACTCTGGAGACTGAGGCTAGAGGATCACTCAATCCCAGGAGTTTGAGGTTGCCGTGAGCTATGACACCACGACACTCTACCAAGGGTGACAAGAGTAAGACTCTATCTCAAAAAAATAAATCTTATAATTGCTTAATACTATATATACATTCTTAATTCAATGAAATTTTATTGATTTCTATCTTTGTTTAGAAGATGCATGTGTGTTGTTTTATTAGCCATTACTTAAAACCATTACAATGGCACAGTACACCCTTTCCATGATTCTGGCATTTGCCTTAATCCCATAAAAAAATTAAAATAAAAATGTATATACTTTTTTTATACAATAGAGGGATAAACAATTCAGCATTCAACTGGTATTCTTATAAGAATTAGTTCTTAAATTCCAACAGTATGATAAAAGTTAAGCAAGGTACAAGCTACCTTTTAACTTATCCTTTCTCTAAATAAATTCCATTTATATTATCGCTGTCCTCCAATATATGCAAGTCACAAAGATTAGAATATTTTTGCTAGCATATACTTTCGATTGGTAGCAGTTCTTTTTTTCTTTTTTCTTTTTCTTTTTTTTGAGACCGAGTCTCACTTTCTTGCCCCAGGTAGAGTGCCATCGTGTCAAAGCTCATAGCAACCTCAAACTTTTGGGCTCAAGCAATTCTCTTGCCTCAGCCTCCAGAGTAGCTTGCCCCAGGTAGAGTGCCATCGTGTCAAAGCTCATAGCAACCTCAAACTTTTGGGCTCAAGCAATTCTCTTGCCTCAGCCTCCAGAGTAGCACTACAGGTGCCCACCACAACGTCCAGATATTTTTAGAGACAGAGTCTTGTTCTTGCTCACACTAGTCTCAAACCTATGACCTCAGGCAATCCACCTGCTTTGGCCTCCCAGGATTACAGGTGCCCACCACAATGCCTGGCTATTTTTTATAGCCGAGGTCTCACTCTACCCTCGGTCTGCCAGAGTGCTGGGATTACAGATATGAGCCACCGTGCCCAGCCTCATGGTAGTAGTACTTAAAAGTAAATAAGATATAGCAGAAAAAGATATAGAATAATGCAGATCTATGCTGAAATTCCTTATTTGCAGACTTGAAATAGACTTATAGCCTAACAGAAGCACACTAGAAAATGTAGAAAAAGAACCATTATGTTGGAAAGCAATTAGTTCTATTGCCACCAATATTTTTATAGTGTGCATAAAACAATCATGAACATCATATGCTGTGCTTAATAGAAATTCAGTAATTCTACCAGCTTCTATTCCATATACTCTCTAAAAGATTTCACACAAACTTTATGGAACTTTTGTAAGTTACCATACCCATACACTTGTATACTGATAGAAAAATGAAATCTGAACTATAGTACATGTATGTGATATGTGTATAGTAATTTCTAAAATTTTAAGAAAAGGTAAAAGGTTATTTAAAATTTCAAATTTGATTCAGACATAGCAACACAAATTGCATTTGTGTAGCACTTTTTAACACTTTTGAAAGTAATTTCTCAAACTTTATCTTTAACCCTCATAGCCTTACATCTTTAGAAAGCAAGAATTACCTCCTCAGAGGGACAGCTGGTAGCACCAGTATGAAAGACTTTTGTCTTTCCATTCTTAGTTCATTGCTATTTTCATCACACCAACCTCTAAGATAAATATATTTATGAAGAAAAAATATACACAAAAAAAAGCACACGTTCTTTTCTTTTTTTATTTTGTAGAGACAGAGTCTCACTTTATCACCCTTGGTAGAATGTCGTGGCGACACACAACTCACAGCAACCTCCAACTCCTGGGCCCAGGCGATTATCTTGCCTCAGCCTCCTGAGCAGCTGCGACTATAGGCGCCTGCCACAACACTCGGCTATTTCTTTGTTGCAGTTTGGCCGGGGCTGGGTTTGAACCCGCCACCCTCGGTATATGGGGCCAGCGCCCTGCTCACTGAGCCACAGGTGCCACCCAAAGCACACATTCTTAAAAATAAATACACCTGAGAGAGCAATCTAAAACGCCTTGGATCTACTTCTAACTTCACCAATGCTAAGACAGCAAGTGTATGTATGTATATATATACACATACATACACACACTTTTGTTTTGTTTTGTTTTGTTTTGAGACGGTCTCAAGCTGTCGCCCTGGGTAGAGTGCCGTGGCATCACAGCTCACAGCAATCTCCAATTCTTGGGCTTAAGTGATTCTCTTGCCTCAGCCTCACAAGTAGTTAGGGCTATAGGCACCCACCACAACGCCCAGCTATTTTTTGGTTGCAGTTGTTGTTGTTTGGCAGGCCAGGCTGGATTGGAACCAGCCCAGGTGTATGTGGCTGGCGCCCTAGCGGCTGAGCTAGAGGCACCAAGCCAGCAAGTATATTTTTAAATGGACTAAAAAAGTAGAAAGGAACAGGGAGTTGTTGGTCCAAGGGTACAAAGCTTCAGAAAGGAGAAATAAGTTTTGAACTGTATTCCATGGCAGGGTGACTATAGTCAGTAATAATATTTCAAAATTAGAGTAAATTTCAAATGTCTGACTACAAAAAATTATGATAAGTGATTAATATGTGAATTAGCTTGAGTTAATAATTTCACATTGCAGGCTCAGAGCCTGTAGCTCAGTGAGTAGGGCGCCAGCCACATACACTGGGGCTGGCAGGTTCAAGCCTGGGCTGGGCCTGCTAAACAACAATGACAACTGCAACAAAAAAAAATACCTGGGCATTGTGGCGGGTGCCTGTAGTCCCTGCTACTTGGGGGAGGCTGAGGCAAGAGAATCGCTTAAGCCCAAGAGTTGGAGGTTGCTGTGAGCTGTGACGCCAGAGCACTCTACCAAGGGCGACATAATAAGACTCTGAATCAAAAAAAAAAAAAAGGTCACATTGCATACATGTATGGAAACACCACATTGTACCCTACAAATGTGTACAATTATGATTTGTCAATTAAAAATAATATTAATAAATTAGCCAGGCATAGTGGCACATACCTATAGCCCTAGCTACTCAGGAGAATCACAAGAGCCCAGAAGTTTTAGAGTGTAGTGAGCTCTGATCACAACACTGTACTCCAACCTAGATAACAGACTGAGACCCTATCTCTAAAAAACAAAACAACAATAATAACAAAAATATATATATACACATATATATGCCAGGTGAGGTGGCTCACACCTGTAAACATAGCACTCTGGGAGTCTGAGCCAGGAGGATTGCTTGAGCTCAGGAATTGGAGACCAGCCTGAGCAAGAGTAAGACCCCATCTCTACTAAACATAACAAAAATTCAGAAGTTTGAGGTTGCTGTGAGCTTAGGCTGATGCCATGGCACTCGAGCCTGGATAACAGGCTCTTTTCAGGCTTTTCTGTCTTGAAAAAAAAAAAAAAAGAGAAACAGAAGTAATAAAAATGTAATCTTTATATTCCCAATAACATTACAATAAAAATATGAGTAATATTAGCATGATAGTAATTATACAAGATAAGTCTTTTTTTTCTTTGATTGAAACAGAGTCTCTGTTGCTCAGACTACAGTAGCATGGCATCAACCTAACTCACAGCAACCTCAAACTCCTGGATTCAAACAATCCTCCCGCTTCACCCTCTGAGTAGCTGGACTACAGGTACTGGCCACTACACCCAGTTAATATCTCTGTTTTTAGTAGAGACTTGATCTCTTGCTCTTGCTCAGGCTGGTCTCCAATTCCTGAGCTCAAGCAATCCTCCCACTTGACCCTCCCAGAGTGCTAGCATTACAGGTGTGAACCACTACACCCAGTCAAGATAGTCCTTGAAATAAAAGGCTTCTTTTACAAAATATTTATAGTCAGCAAATTGATTAAAACATACATATAACCTTTACTCTTAAGCATAAGTTCATTTATAATTTTAGTATTTTCAGAAAAGGAACAAGACTCAGCACTGCAGCTTGGTGGTTAGGGCGCCAGCCACATACACAGAGGCTGGCGGGTTCAAACCCAGCCCAGGCCTGCTAAACAACGACAACTGCAACAAAAATATAGCCGGGGGTGGCACCTGTGGCTCAAGGAGTAGGGCGCCGGCCCCATATACTGGAAGTGGCGGGTTCAAACCCAGCCTCAACCAAAAACTGGGAAAAAAAAAAGAAAAAAAAAAAATAGCTGGGCATTGTGGCAGGAGCCTGTACTCCCAGCTACTTGGGAGGAGGCTGAGGCAAGAGAATCACTAAAGCCCAAGGAGGGCTGTGACACCATGGCACTGTACCAAGGATGGCATAGTAAGACTCTGTCTCAAAAAAAAAAAAAAAAAAAGGAACAAGATGCCACATTAAAATGCTACCAATGTTTCAAATAATGATAGAATTAGTAATTTTTTTTTTTAGAATTAGTAATTTTTAAAAACCAGAATCCTTCGAAAAACAATACAAACTATGCCTTATGGTAAATTCCTTTAAATCTAATGAATAAACACTAAATCTCAGGTTTTATAGTCCTGCTATGTAACCTACTACACTTTTATTTTCCTTCACATTTATATAAAAATCATAAGGACAGGCAAGAAATGAGACCAAACTTATCAATCTTTGTAGGAAGGAAATTTCAGGATGTGTTTCCTTTTCGATTACATGTATTAATTCTGTGTGATATGGCGATCACCTTTGCATATTATTATTGAACTAATCAGAACAAGTTCCATTCTACAAAGAGGACAAAAAGTTTAATGTTTTCCCAGCACTGGTAGGTTTTCCTACCTAGATCCAGCAAATCTCAAGAAGTCAACATAGAATCAGTCATTAGGGCAATGAATCTGAATTTCCCATGTTAGAATCAAATCAGGGTCGGGCATCACCCGTGGCTCATACACCAAGGGTGGCAGGTTCAAGCCTGGCCCCAGCCGAACTGCAACCAGAAAACAGCCGGGCGTTGTGGCGGGCGCCTGTAGTCCCAGCTACTTGGGAGGCTGAGGCAAGAGAATAGCTTAGGCTCAGGAGTTGGAGGTTGCTGTGAGCTGTAATGCCACAGCACTCTACCAAGGGCAATAAAGTAAGACTGTCTCTACAAAAAAAAAAAAAAAATCAAATCAGGGTCTGCAAATAGAGTGCTACATTTTAGACAGGAAATTACAAGGGTCATATTGTCAGGAATATAAACAAGGGAGATCTCAAGTAAGAACCCCAGCTTGCGTCAAAGAATTAAATACTCCAATATGAAAGTTAAATTTTCAGGCTGGGAGCAGTGCCTCACACCTGTAAACGTAGCACTCTGGGAGGACTGAGGCTAGAGCTCAGGAATTGA
Source organism: Nycticebus coucang (assembly GCF_027406575.1). NCBI lineage: Eukaryota > Metazoa > Chordata > Mammalia > Primates > Lorisidae > Nycticebus > Nycticebus coucang. The sequence continues at coordinate 93,090,893 of NC_069791.1, read as the reverse complement.
AGACCAGCCTGAGCCTCCATCTCTACTAAAAATAGAAAAAATTAGCTGGGCATGGTGGTACACATTTGTAGTCCCAGCTACTGCAGAGGCTGAGGCAGGAGGATGACTTGAGCCCAGGAGTTTAAGGTTGCAGTGAGTTATGATGATGGCACTGCACTCTAGACAGAGGGACAGAAGAAAACTCTGCCTCAAAAAAATAAGAAAGTTAAATTTTCAAACACACATTTTTTTAAATCAGAAGATTTAATGCAAAAGCACTACCTAATTAAAAAAATTAAAACGTTAAAAGGGCACAAAATCAAGATAAATGTTCTATTAACAAATAAGAGGAAAAACTTTAAATTCAAAGAGCTGCACTAAAATATAAAAAAAATTACCAATGGTATCAAACACTAAGAAAAAACTAACATGTCACCATATAATCCAAGATACAATCACTGGTGGAGCTCTTTCCATAGGGTTTTACAATATTGGATGCCACTCAAAAATAAAGATGGTGTAAAATTCTAAGTTTAACAACTTTTTAAAAATCCATAGACTACCAAAGATATTTAATAACCCCCAGTGGCCACTGGAGAGCCACTAATAATTTTCTAATGGATCTAAAAGAGCACTACTGGGGTTCTTTATGGTGATAAAAAAGGTAAAGGAAAAAAAGTAGTGTCTCCCTTTATAAACAAAGAAAGAGCATAACTTAGAACACACCATAACAAAAAATAAAATTCTTAAGGGGCGGCGCCTGTGGCTCAGTGAGTAGGGCGCCGGTCCCATATGCCGGAGGTGGCGGGTTCAAACCCAGCCCCAGCCAAAAACCACACACAAAAAAAAAAATAAATAAATAAAATTCTTAAATCCAAAACTCCTCTAAAAAATGTTTTTTAATAAACACAAAAAGTCTATAAAAGGTTTTTAAATGAAGTTCTAGACAGTTCTAGATATATTATGAATAATATGAATAGCAACATTACCCTCCAAAGGAATAATTTCTAACAGGAATCCAATTTTCTTTTTGAAAGGGTATGGAGATTAGTATGAAAGTAATTCTCGGGCAGCACTGTGGCTCAAAGGGGTAGGGCACTGGCCAAAAACTGAAAAAAAAAAAAAAAAAAAGTAATTCGCTATGTTTAGAAATCGATTGATACTCCCAACCTAAGTAACCTAGATATACCTCGTCTCTACAAAACACTTTTTTCTTTTTAAAATCTGAGTCTCACCCTATTGTCTCAGGCTACCATGCTCTGGCATTAGCCTAGCTCACAGCAACCTCAAACTCCTGAGTTTAAGCAATCCTCCTGCTTCAGCCTCCCAAATAGCAAGGACTATAATACCTCACCACAAGGACTATAATACTCACCACAATACCTAGCTAATTACTCCATTTTTAGTAGAAACTACCACAATGCCCAACAAATTTTTTCTTATTTTTATTACAGACAGGGTCTCACTCTTCCTCAGGGTTGTCCTGAACTCCTAGCTCAAGAGATTCTCCCACTTGGGCCTCCCAGAGTCCTAGGATTATAGGCATGAGCTACCTCATCAACTGCGGCCTTTTGACTGAATCCAAATCTTATAAAACAAATCCTTTTAATAATTCATTTTTGTTTGTCTTTAAAATTTTTATTGTGGAAATGAACATTTAAAATACCAAAGAATGAAATAAGTTTCAGTGAAATAATCCTCCCAGATTGACAGGCACAATTAGAACATTAAGTAACGCACAAGGGCAAAATTGATGGCTGCTATGCTCATGATTTAAACTACACCACCAGGCACGTCTACCGCACAAGGTTGGTTGGCAAGAGTGTATATGGACCAAGTACACCAGTCCATTATCAGCATGTGACAATAGCACACTGTGTTTCTGTTTGAAGTGAAATCTGTGAATAGTTGCACAGCTCAACACTTTTTTTTTTTTTTTTTTTTGAGATAGTCTACTTTGTTGCCCTCAGTTGAGTGCAGTGCTGTCATAGTTCAGAGCAACCTCAAATTCTTGGGCTCAAGTGATCCTCTTGCCTCAGCTCCCCAAGCAGGGTCTTGCACTTGCTCAGACTGGTCTCAAACTCCTGACCTCAAGCAATCCACCAGCCTTGTCCTCCCAGAGTGCTAGGATTACAGGAGTGGCCCTGAACAGTATTTTTTAAATTCTGTCTGCTTAACAACCCATCCTGTCAAAGAAGACCAAGAGAACACTAAAGAAAACAAATTTTTTAACAACTGGGAATTGCAATATTATCTCATTTCAGCTAACGATAAGATGATTTACTTGCTATGTGATATTATATTATCAACATTAAAGAAATCCAATGCTCATCAGCATTCTAACACTCATAAGGACAACAAATATTTTAAGTTAGAGGGAGAGGCACAAAAGGTTGTATGGATCAGGCTGGTACAGTGGCATATGCCTGTAATCCTAGCACTCTGGAAGGCAGAGGCCAGTGGATTGCTTGAGCTCAGAAGTTTGAGACCAGCCTAAACATGAACGAGACCTGTCTCTAAAAATAGCCAGGCACTGTGGCAGGTGCCTACAGTCCCAGCTACTCTGAGGCAAGAGGATCACTTGAGCCCAAGATTTTGAGGTTGCTGTGAACTATGATGGCACAGCACTCGACAAAGTGAGACTCTGTCTCAAAAAAAAAAAAAAAAAAACACACTTTATTGCAGCTCAATTTACAATTGTCAAAACGGAGAAACAACCTAAATGCCCACCAAGCCAGGAATGGATTAACAAGCTGTGGTATATGTATACCATGGAATACTATGCAGCCACTAAAAAAAGCTGGAGACTTTACATCTTTTGTATTAACCTGGATGGAGGTGGAGCACATTATTCTCAGTAAAGCATTACAAGAATGTAGAAGCAAGAATCCAGTGTACTCAATTCTAATAAGAGGACAGTAGATCAGCTAATACAAGGGGTGGGGTAGGGAAATGAGGGAGCGGAGAGAGGGGAGGAGGGAGGTAGATGGGGAGTCACAGTGTATGGGCACACCTTTTTGGGGCAGGACACAATTATAAGAGGGACTTTATCTAACAAATGCAATCAGTATACCCTAATTCTTTAAACCCTCGATCAACCCCAAACAATAAAAAATATAAAAAATTAAAAATTAAAGAAAAATAAAAACAAAAACAAAAAGGTTGTACAGGCAGTTCCTGAGTTACGAACATCTGACTAACATACAAATCGCACTTACAAAGCAAGGCTATTATAGGCAATGAGTAAATGTACCTGTTGCAACTTAACATACAAATTCAACTTACCAACAAACCTACAAAATCTATCTCATTTGTAACCAGGGGGTTGCCTATATTACAGAAATTAAAAGATCAAAAGCAAAGCAAAGAATTCTTTCAAACAAATAATAAGACCTAGAAATAGTGCCACTGAAACAACTCATAAAGTAGCTTATACACTCGTGTGGAAAAGGAAAGTCATACAATGATGAAGAAACCATGAAAGAATGCATCATCAAAGTTGTAGGATACTTAGACTTCGGTAATATTTCAAAGTACAAACAACTGTATCTTCATAGGAGAATCATAACCCACCAGCAGCATGAATAACCCTTCAACTTAACAGAACAACTTCATGTAATACTTTAAAATGAAAATATATATTATTCAATCACTCTTGGATGAATAAACTACTGACTCAGCACAGTTATCTATTTCATTCAGGTGATAACAGATTTTCTGTTCTACAAAGAGTTACTCACTTTGAGCACTCTTGCGAACTGAACATGGGGGAAAACGTTCAAGATAAATATCATGAAATTGGACTGACTTCAATAAATTTAGGTGCGTGTATGTACAGACAGTGTGCTTTCCGTGATAGGAAAACATGAAGGATTTATTGCACAGATTTAAAAAGTATCAACAGTTCCAAATGCTCACACTTCTTTTCACTGAATCTTAACATCAGCAAAATCTTTGTGCTAAAGCTACTATTTTAAATGACACTTTATAACAAGGTGTTAGTATCACTAACTGTACTGGTGAGAACACAACAGCATCTTCAGTTTCATAACATGCTAACTTGAATGATGACTATCCAGTGTGGACTTTCTATATCACAGGAACAGGTGTTAGCCAAAATTTTACCTATGCAAGAATAGTTAAATTTTATGAAGAAAAAAATTAGCAATATGAATTTTTGAAAAAAGATTTCTATAGGAATGCAGCAAATCTCTGCGTGATATCATGTCAAATCAAAACAACTTGTCTATTTCTTTGCAAGGCAAAACTAAGTCTATCATGCTATGTGGCAAAAAAAAATCCAAGCATTTCAAAAAAAAGCTACTTTTTTTCAAAACACTTCTTCAAAAGGAAATTTCAGATGAACCAGTTGGCAAAGGTCACTGATGAGCAGGATGATATATGTGAATTATTTGAAGAAAACGCAGCTGTTATATAGACCTATGAATTGGAGAATATAACGAAAGGTTCACTAACTTTGAGAATCACAACATCACACTCAAATTACCATTTCAGCTCACCTAGTTGCTATCCCCAAGGCACCTAAAGAACTTCAGTTGGAATTGACTGAACTTTCAGTAAATGACATTTTAAAGGCATTGTTTGATACCAAGAAATATTCAACTGAAATATGGAAAATGCAACAATACACATGCCTTCAGCAACATGCCCAAAATGCATTCTTGCTTTTCAACCACTTAATGCTGCAAATCTACATTCTCCAATCTTACTCAAATCAAGACACCCCTAAGGTCACAAATGACTGATACCCATCTAGAGAATCAACTGAAACTACAAACTCATCCACGCTGCAACCGAATCTTCAAATGCCTTCCAACAAAATGCAGGCAAGACAAAGTCATTACAAGGTTAACCTTCTTTTCTTTTCCTTTCTTTTCTTTTTTGGAGACAGAGTCTAACTCTAAGTCACTCTGGGTAGAGTGCCATGGCATCATAGCTTCCAACAGCCTCACACTCTCCTAGCTCAAGTGATCCTCTTGCCTCGACCTCCCAAGTAGCTGAGATTTCACACACTCGTCACAACACTTGGCTAGATTTTCTATTTTTAGTAAAGACGGGGTCTCGTTCTTGCTGAGGCTGGTCTTAAACTCACGAGCTCAAGCAATCCACCTGCCTCTGCCTCCTAAAGTGCTAGAATTACAGGCAAGAGCCCCCACACCCAGCAAAAGGTTAACTTTCAATTAACAAATAGTTTCCATTTTTTTAAGTTATTAAGTATAAGCAATTAAACTTTTACAAAATAATGTTTGTTTTTAAGTATATCTAATTGAAGCTTCTTGAACGTAGCCTTATCTGATTACAGCTAAATTAATGCTACTCTTGAAGATGCCATTTCACTCTAGCTCAGGCAACAGAGAAAGTCCCTATCTCAAAGGGTAAAGAGAGTGGGGAAGAAAAAGACAACTGGCAAGAGGTTTGTTTCCCCAGACATTCTATTAATTAGAATGCTGAAAGCTCAACCTAGTGCTTGACTTTTTAGCAATTTAAATAGATATAGGATAAGAGGTCCGAGTTTAAAGGAACCTAATGTATACCTGAACAAGGTATTTTTCAAGATGGATAAAACCTATGAATCTTACTTTATCATATTCCCTCTGTGAAAAGATCTGACCACTGCAGTCCATTAGAACACTGTCCCTTTGAACCTGCTGGATCAGCTTGTTTAAATTACTGCCCCGTGCTAACAGGGCTGCCATAAGAGGAACAATTCCCCTCAAAATGCATTCTCCAACAACAGTGTTGTAAACTCTGGAGTTAACTCTAAACATCAGAACAAACTTGCAGAGTCCCATTTTCACATATTTGAGGAAGGACGCTCAAATACAGAACTCAAATACAGAGTATACTATTTATTGAAGCATTAGTAGGAAAGAAAGGGATAACAAAAAGAAAGCAATTATACAACATCCATGCACTTACGTTTTACGGGAGAAGACACATGAAAACTTCAGATAGTACTAAATATTAGGAAGAAAGGGGGCAGATATGCTCTAACTAAAAAATCATTGCAGGGCCAGGCATAGTGGAGGCAGGTGGATTGCTGAGCTTTGGGAGACCCTGTCTCTAAAAATAGCCAGGCCTGGTGGCAGGAGCCTATAGTCGCAGAATCCAAGAGTTTGAGGTTGCTATGAGTTTTGATACCATGGTGCTCTAACAAGGGCAACTAAGAAAGATTCTTATCTCAAAAAAAAAAATAAATAAATAAAAACAAAAAATCACTGCTAGCAGGGCACAGTTGCTCACACTTATAATCCTAGTACTTGGGAGGCCTAGGCCAGTGGATTGCCTGAGCTCACGGATTCAAGACCAGCCTGAGCCAGAGGGAGACCCCATCTCTAAAAATACCTAGGTGTTGTGAAAGGTGCCCGTAGTCCTAGCTACTTGAGAGGCTGAGGCAAGAGAATGACTTGAGCCCAAGAGTTTGAGGTTGCTGTGAGCTATGACACCACAGCACTCTACCGAGGGCAACAAACTGAGACTGTCTCAAAAAAAAATAAAATAAACATTGTTTATTTCTAATCTTTTTTAATCTCAAAACATAGTTACTTTTAAGGTCTTAATTGTTCAAATAATACATTTTCAGTGTAGGGAAATAGATACAAATGAGCCATGGTTTTCTCTATATCCTATCAGATTTCCCTGGAAAAGACTGTATACGTTACAATACTTCCTGCCCCTGAAAAACAACACAAACATGCTTTAGCTCAGGAGTTCAGGACCAATCTGAGCCAGAATAAAAGAGCAAAACCCACCATAATGCCAGGATAATTTTTCAGTTTTTCTCCCCTAAAAACTGAAAATTTAGCCAGGCGTTATGGTAGGTGCCTGTAGTCCCAGCTACTCAGGAGGCTGAGGCAAAAGAATCACATGGGCCCAAGAGTTTTGAGATTGCTGTGAGCTATGACACCATGGCACTCTACCAAGGGTGACACGCTGAGACTCTGCCTACAAAAAAAAAAAAAAAAAAAAAATTCAACTTAGAAAGAAAAAGTACACTCAATAAATTAATAAAAGATGGAATAGAATAGCAAACTAAACATCCTGCATGGGGCTACAGACTATTTTTTTTTTTTTTCTTTTTGGAGACAGGAGTCTCGCTCTGTTGTCCTGGCTAGAGTACAAAGACATTATCATAGCTCACTGCAACCTCAAACTCCTGGGCTCAAGCCATCCTCCTGCCTCAGTCTTTTAAGTAACTGTGACTACAAGCACATGCCACCATGCCCCACTTAATTTTTCTATATTTAGTAGATATGAGATCTTCGTCTTACTCAGGCTACTCTCGAACTCCTGACTTCAAGTGACCCTCCTGCCTGAGCCTCTCAGAGTGCTAGGAATATAGGTATTTAAAGTATAGAGAGTGCCACCACAACTGGCACTCTCTACACTTTAAAATAAAACAAGCCAAAATGTAATGAATTGGACCATTTCATATAGAAAGTAAACCTCGGGCAGTGCCTGTGGCTCAGCGGGTAGGGCGCCGGTCCCATATGCCGGAGGTGGCGGGTTCAAACCCAGCCCCGGCCAAATTAAAAAAAAAAAAAAAAAAAAAAAAGAAAGTAAACCTCAAAATTTCTACACTCTTCACTATTATGCCTCTATACAAGAATGTTTTAATTTGTAGTACCAAAAATAAAATGGGCTCTGAAAAACTTTTATAACAGCCAAAGACAAGTAACCAAAATGATAACAATATAAACAGACACCAAACAGCTTGCATGAATCCATAAAGGGTAGTGCACTGAAAGAAGACTAGGGGATTTATTTCAGATAATTAGAAAAAGGAAAAAAACTAAAAGGAAGCAAGTGCCCACTATATGCCAAATAATGAAGGCAGGAAATCCCGAAGAATTGGGAGAATTCAAAATTCCCAAAGGACACCATGGACCACACTCTATCTTATTTATATATGTGTGACATTTCATATATGTGTCCTAAAGAGTGAGCAAACAAAAAGGATTATTTTAGTCACCATCTTCAATCAACATCAGAAAACAAATGAGAGGCTTTTGCTTAAGGGAATTCCCAGAGACTGGGCTGAATCCTTTTGTTTTAATTGAAATCATGAATTATCAACAGAATACTCAGGTCTTTAGGAAGCCTCCTCTCCAGACTATTTCATCTGCCTCCAACTGTGGTTATACACACACACACACACACACACCCTTTAAGAAGCAACTAGATTTAATCTCCCTGCTGGTAAAATTTCAATGGCTCCCTAAAGTCAATCAAAATACACTTAAAGTATGATTCAGGACCCAATACAGTTCCCAGTCCAGCTCTTCCACTTCACCTCCTATTTTATTAATTCTCCAAGTACCCATCCCTCTAACTAAGGACAACATACATTTTGCCAAATCCTTTCCTTTTTTGATTTTTTGAGCAATCCCACCCCCTATAACGTACTGTCAAAACTGTTACAACTCTAGCCTGGGCAACCTAAGTGATACTGTTTCTTAATTTAAAAAAAATAAATGTACAGACTAATTTAAGCACCCGAATGCCCCTTACTCAACTGTATGGTTTTCCCTCCTCTTATTCTCTAGGTTTTGTTTTTTTTGAGACAGAGCCTCAAGCTGTCACCCTGGGTAGAGTGCCATGACATCACAGCTCACAGCAACCTCAAACTCCTGGGCTCAAGTGATTCTCCTGCCTCCGCCTCTCAAGTAGCTGGGACACCTGCCACAATGCCAGGCTATTTTTCGGTTGCAGCCGTCATTGTTGTTTGGTGGGCCTGGGCTGGATTTGAAACCCATCAGCTCAGGTGTGTGTGGCTGGCTCCTTAGCCGCTTGAGTCACAGGCGCTGAGCCTACTCTCTAGGTTTTAAACTCCATTAATCAAATGTAAAAATAAGTATACCAAGAATTATATCACAAAATCCACGTGCTTTACCATTTACAAAGCCCTTTTCTTATCTCCATATTAATCCTTTAAGAGAAAATTGACAAATGTTTCATAAGGAATATTTTATTTCATAATGAGAAAAACAAACTTTCCTTTCCAAAATCCAAAATTAAACACCCATACACAATTGGCTGAAAAATCTGTTTGGAAATTTGTGGTACAGAATTGGTCATCATTAAATTCTATTTAACTGAAATGCCATTTATAGCTGTAAGACATGTAACTCCACTTAATTTTATCCTTTATATATTCACTATTATGTACCTATGGACATCAGACTTCATATACATTCATAAAAGGCTGAATAAATAAGTCTAGTTTCAAAAATTCAGTTTCTCACAACATCCATACTAATTTTCTGGCTTTGGTAATTTCACGTAACTTTTCCATCTTTTGTTCCATCATAAAAGAGAATAAAGATATTTGTACCTTTAAGAATTTCAATCTGTCTGCTTTCTATCGAAAATGGAAGGTATTTTTAATACACAGTTTCATCGTCTTATAAGGTCTTAAATTTAGGCACAGTAAGACACTCCATATACATCTGTTAAAGTTCAGCAGTTCTCAACCTGTGGGTCGTGACCCCTTTGGGAGTGGAATGACCCTTTCACGGGGTCACCTATCAGATATTTACATTACGATTCATAACAGCCTATCAGATACTTACATTACAATTCGTAACAGTAGCAAAATTGGTTATGAAGTAGCAACGACAATAATTTTATGGTTGGGGGGTCACCACAACATGAGCAACTGTATTAAAGGGTCGCAGCATTAGGAAGATTGAGAACCACTGTGTTAACGAATGAAATCCTATGACTCCAAGTGTGAAATCCTATGACTCCAAGTGTAGAAGTAAAATCTACTTGTTTTCTGGTGACCTGAATGTTTCTCTCCTTTGTTGAATTAATTTAACCTATATTGACTCCAACATCAAATTAATCATTTTGGAATATCAAAATGTACATTACCAATGCACATTTAATTTTAAAACACATCATTCTGATCCCATTTTGTTCTAACAAGCCAACCACTCTCATCTCTCCATATGAAAAAATGCGGACATTCAAAGGTTCCCAAAACTTCCACTTAGGAGGGATCCACAGATTTCAAATAATAAAACTGATCTAAAACCATCCATTTAGGCCCGGCGTGGTGGCTCATGCCTGTAATCCTAGCACTCTGGAAGGCCAAGGCAGGTGGACTACCTGAACTCACTGGTTCAAACAAGCCTGAGCCAGAGCAAGACCCCATCTCTAAAAATAGCCGTGAGTTGTGGGGGGTGCCTGTAGTGGCAGCTACTCAGGAGGCTGAGGCAAGAGAATCACCTGAGCCCAGGAGTTTGAGGTTGCTGTGAGCTATGATGCCACTGTGCTTTACCAAGGGTGACAAAGTGAGACTCTGTCTCAAAAAAAAAAAAAAAAAATCCCACCAGCCATTTGCCTAATCATTCTTAAATGTTAATTTAGAGTATAGTTCATGAAAAAAACCATACAAGCCACGCTATATAAATGCTTACTGTTAAAGGTATGCTTCTAGTGAAGATGAGCTTGCTCTGCTGCCTTATTACTCAGCCAACTGAACACTTCCTGTCAATATGTGTGAAGTGAATTGTGTGGCCACAATGGACTCAACAGTTAAGTTTCCAGACTAACTGGCAAACTAATATTAGAAGAAACCAACAAAATTTGCTTTCTGAAATCCTACTTTTTCAAAAACCCAAATCAAGGAAAGTAGAAAGCACCCCCGCCTTCCCCCCAAAATATCAAGGAAGTAGCCAGGCTCACGCCTGTAATCCTAGCACTCTGGGAGGTTGAGTCAGGTGGATTGCCTGAGCTCAGGAGTTTGAGACCCCTCTCTAAAAAAACAATTGGGAGTTGTGGTGGGCTCCTGTAGTCCCAGCTACTGGGGAGGCTGAGGCACGAAGATCACTTGAGCCCAAAAGGTTGAGGTTACTGTGAGCTATGATGCCACCGCACTCTACCAAGGGTGACAAAGTGAGGCTCTGTCTCAAAAAAAAAAAAAAAAGAGAGAGAGAGAGAAATGATACATAAAAGGCAAAGAATTATTTTTTTAATCAAAATGATTAAGAAGAACCATAGAATCTGCCTGCATTTGAAGATGTTTTGAAGTTTAAACCTTCATTTAAGTAAGAGAAAAGATTAAGTTCCATTCTGTTCGTTGTGCGGAGTCTGTCATCTTTCTGAAGGGACAGAATAAAACCTCAAATTCAACTTATGAAATGTATGACTTGGCAAACATCTTGAGGGTTTTGTTATTGGCTGTTAACAAATCAACTATGGCAATCTTGCAAAGAAATCAAGTTACACTACAGAGTATGTCCATATGTCTCTGTCTCTCTACATCAGGAAAAAAAAAATATTTCCAACATCCTGTTACTCCATGTAACCAAATGCACCTCACAGTATAATCTAAGAATTAAGTTCTGAGACTTTGTTACAGAGCACAGCTCCTGAGAACTTAACATTCTCCTCTCTTCATCCTCCTCCCAATCCCTCCCCCTGCCAAGAAATAAAGCACTTGAAAGAAACAAGATGGATAATATTTATTAATAGCACATGTACATATTCCATAACTACATAAGCCATTTGACTTCATACCTGTCAGCAATGAAGTCATGTGACCACCCAGGACTGGCTGCAACACTTCTCCCTTTATTTAGAACTACAAGCTACAATTTATTATTTTCTAAAAGTTCTGGACTATTTAGGAAAGGCACTTTTGTCCTCTAAAAAGTAACTGGATTCTCATATATACCCATACCAATATCACTAGTGAAAAATCACAGAAAATCCGCCCCTTAAAGAAAAGCTCTAAACAGGGGTCCTCAAACTACGGCCCACAGCCACATGCTGCGGCAAGATTGTATTTGTTGCCGATAGGAATTTGTTTATAGTTTTTTTTTAAAACTATAATCCGGCCCTCCAACAGTATGAGGGACAGTGAACTGGCTCCGTGTTTAAAAAGTTTGAGGACCCCTGCAAAAATGTCAAATTCAAGTTCATTCACCACATAATTTGTTAGATGCCAAAAAATAAGATCTAATTTTATACATTCAATAAAAGGGCAAAACAACTAAGCATGTCATTACAAAAATACACGAAGTAGTCAATTATTTTATTTAACTCAAACAGTAAATGGTACAGAGAAAGTCAAAGCTATGTTTTCCAAACAGCTTTTTTTTACTACTTAGTATCTCTAGTGTAGACTCGGGCACTAATCTTTAAAGTCACCAGGTTATATACATCAGTTCTCAACAGACACAGTATTTGAGAGAAGCATATTAACTAAACTAAGAGGTGTTCCATCATTACTTATTGATTTTTCTACCAAGTCTAAATAAAATGTTACACTCTAACATCTCTCCAAATTCTTAATTTCCAAGCACTGAAGAAACTACATGTATCTGTCAGAAAGCAAAAAGGCATCCCAACATGATGTGCATTTTATCTAGCCAATTTCTGGACATTCATAATGCAACTGTGCTCTAAAGTACAAAAGCTCAATGAATCAAACAACAGTAAAATATATTTACATTCATTTAGGGCGTTATTCTGGGCACTGGGTTCAATTTCAAATAGCCTCTGAATACTACAAGCAGTTTAGTAAGAGACTAATAAATCAGTCCTAAATTAGGAACAACTGTCATAATTAATCAGAAAGCTATGAAAACTGAATTTATTTTAAAAGCTAATGCCGATATATTCAAATCCAACAAAACCTCAAAGCTGTCAAGAGATCAAATCCTCCATACAAAAGAACATTCTCTACTCTTCTAAGTGAAAGCCCAAGGACTTCACTCACCAAGTTCCCAGGTATGAATTTCTGTTCACCAGAGTTAACTGCCCCCGCACTTGGGGAAAACTTAATTTCCCAAGATCAGAGTGGGTCGATCCCATTAACAGTCACACAATCTCATCTCAGTTTCCACTACTGCCCTGTTTAAAGTCAGAATAAGCCTTAGTTGAGGGTTTTCTTTTTTTTTAAACATTAACACGTGGGGGTCAGAGAAGGGAACACAGTTAAGGAGGTCTTTCACGTGGCGGCTGAAAGGGTGAGGAACAGAGGAAGTGAATGGGTATCAGAAAGGATCCTGGACTCTCAGGATCCCCCAATTTAAATCTCAACTTGGAGACAGGTGGTAACTGGAATGCCCCCCACTCCCAACCTCAGCTTCTTTCTTCACCCTCCTTGACCCAAGCCCTAGGCCAATAGCTCCGCCGGGCGCCCCTGGTCTCCGCTCCAGCCCTGGGAATGAAATGCAGGGAGGGGGAGGCACGTAGGCCTCGCCTCCCAGCGGCCTTCTTCCCCTAGCCGGGGCGGGCGGGAGGAGACCCAGGAAGCCGCGCCCGGTTCCCGAGGGGTGGAGGGCCTAGGCCGCACCTCCTGGCCCGGAGGCCGTAGGCCTCCGCTCGCCCAAGGCGGAGCCCGTGAGGTCGGGGTAGCGGGCTCGGCGCCGGTCACCCACCTGGGTTGCCAGTCATTCCAGCTCCGCGGGTACTTGGTGCCGCTGCCGCCGCCGCTGCTCAGCCGAGACCCCGGGGCTCTGCGGCTCATTACCTTCCCCGACACGACATGGCCAAGCGCCGCCGCCCGAAGAAGCGCGAGTCGCCGCCCAAACCGGCCGCCGCCGACACCCCGCTCCGGCCCGGGACTGAAGAGGAAGCCGATGAGGAGAAGGAGGAGGAGGCGGCGGAGGGCGGGGGAGGTGGACGGCCGTTCCGGGTTCCGCCTGAGCCCGCAGAGCAGGACGAGGAAGCGGGAGCGGTGTGGCTAGAGGAAGGCGGAGGAAGGGAAGGCGACGTCTCTTCCAAGGCCGTGCGCGGCCCACGACGCCGGGGCCCAGGAGGACTAGGACCGCGAGGAGGAGGCGGTGGCGGCGGCTCCTCAAGCTCACACGGCCACAGCTTCCCCGCCTCCCGGCTCCGCCCGCCGCGCCGCCGCTGCCGCACGGCATGCTGGGAGCGAGGGGAGGTGCGGGCGCCCGCCAGGCCTGGGGACAGGGGCGGGGCCTAGATAGAGGGGCGGGGCATGCTCCAAAAGGCGGGGCCTAGTGGGGCGGGGTCACGAGCCGGCCGCCTTCTCGAGACCCCGGGGCTCGCCTTCACTGCCGGCAGACTGCGTTAGATCTGGGCACCACCTCCGGGAATCTTCGGAGAGGGAATCGCAACCTCCGCCCCCCAACACACCCCTTCCAAACACCCACCGGAAGGCACCTGACTTCCGAGGGCCAGGCAGTCAGGTGTAAACGGGCGTCCAATCAAGGACCCGGGTGAGAAGGGGCTGGTATCCTAGAATGCGTGCACACACAGGCGTGCCCTTGGCGCTCACGTGCAACCACCTTCCCACCGTCTACGGTAAAGAGTGAATATAGTAAGATCGAAGCAAAGAGGTATGCACCTTCCCAGCCCACACCGGAATTGTGCCCGTGGAGTTCTGACACCTTGACCGTTTCTTCCCATTGTAAAAATCTACGCAGTAGGAGGAAGGGACGTACCCACCACTACTAACCCGTACCCGGCTACGTGAAATGTGCTTGGAAATCCTCTCATCTGAACAATTTGCCTACCTTCTCCAGCATAAACCTGGCTAGAGGAAGTAAGCCTGGGCACTATCCCCGCCACACACACTCTTCCCCACCCAAAAGAATTCACTACAGTATCTGATACGTAACATGTTTACAGTTAAATTTTTTTTTGTTTGTTTGTTTTTTTGTGGTTTTTGGCTGGGGCTGGATTTGAACCCATCACCTCCGGCATATGGGACCGGCGCCCTACTCACTGAGCCACAGGCGCCGCCCTACAGTTAAATTTTTAAAAGTGGACAAGATACTCATCAAACAAGGGACTCACCCATCTCCATAAGGGGAGTTACCCCATCATTTTTCGTTATAGGGAGAACGTCCTTATCTGTCGCTTGTGTAATTAAAAATTGTTACCAAAGTATTTTAAGATTGTAAAGAGTGGATATTTCCACACACACACAGACAGACACTCCTTCAACCTTGAACTCCTTGTTTATGACCACCAATCTCTCACTAAGGGAGGATCCTGCTAGTTCTAAAGGATGGAAAGTCAGAAATCCAAATGAACTTTCTTTTTCATTTTTTTTTTAGAGACAGAGTCTCACTTTATCGCCCTCAGTAGAGTGCTGTGGTGTCACAGTTCACAGCATCCTCCAACTCCTGGGCTTAGGCGATTCTCTTGCCTCAGCCTCCTGAGTAGCCGGGACTACAGGCGCCTGCCACAACGCCCGTCCATTTTTTGGTCGCAGTTCGCCTGGGCTGGGTTTGAACCCGCGACCCTCAGTATATGGGGCCGGCTCCCTACCCACTGAGCCACAGGCGCCACCCTCAAATGAACTTTCATACGTTCCTTGCTCCCACTTAGGGGGAAAGAAACTCCCTCTCTGCACTGATGCTAATATATGATACAACACTAAAATTCTCAAGTGGAGTTGCTCAGACTCCAGCATGGTCACCCACCTGTGTAAAAAATAAATTCAATAAAACCAAATGAATTTATTTTGAGAAGAGGGATATATTTTCGGTACACTCACTCCATCCCAAAATTTGCACTAGGTACCCTCACACTTGCCCACCTTTCTGTTTGTGAACTACTGATTATAAAAGGGAACCTGCAAGAGGTCTCCTTTCCTCACTATCATTTCTTCATCCCTGTTTTCTTAGGAGGAGAAAAAGTCCTTCAGTTGAGTCCCAAAATTAGGGTCCTGTCACTCAGTATGGTCCTTGCAATCCTCAAGTTACAAACATCGCCTTATGTACAATTCCCTTTTACAAACAGAGGTTACTGCAGGTAATAGGCTAAGTGTACCTGTTCTAACGTACATACAAATTCAACTTCAGAACAAACCTACAAGCCTGGGCACGGTGGCTCATGCCTGTAATCCTAGTACTCTGGGAAGCCAAGGCAGGTGGATCACTTGAGCTCAGGAGTTCAAGACCAGTCTGAGCAAAAGTGAGACCATCTCTACTAAAAAAAAAAAAGTAGCCAGGCACTTTGGCGGGCACCTGAAGTCCCAGCTACTTGGGAGGCTAAGGCAAGAAGAACTCATGAGCCAAAAAGTTTGAGGTTGCTGTAAGCTATCATGCCACAGCACTCTACTAAGGGTGACAGAGTGAGACTCTGAAAAAAAAAAAAAAAGAATAAACATACAGAATCTGTCTTGTTCATAACCCGGGACTGCCTGTACTCCTACAACAAAGTATGCTTTTGTCTTGTTTGTAATTAATGTTCAATTACATAAGCAATATAGTACACATCCTCACACGTTTTTAACATTACAGTGTAATCACAATCTATTCTTTCATTCAACATTGAGCAAAATTTACTGAGCTTCTACTAACTAGCATCTAGGTACAGGTCAATTATCAATACCCAATTCCCACCCTCAAGGAATCCAGGTAATAGGAGTGAGGAAGCTGCATCTATTACAAGAAATGACTGAAATGTTTATGTTTGCTCAATTTGTCCCTCTCACCGCCTTGCAAGCTGGTGTTTCAATCTGACTAGCTGCACCCTTCTCCCAAAGTTTTTATTTTAATTGTAAGTTCTGAGCTTCCTTTGGATCTGTTTTCCTCAGATTCCCAGACTGGAGTTCAGTGGTATGATCCATGATGGTTCACTGTGACCTCAAACTCCTGATCTGAAGAGATACTCCTGCCTCAGCCTCCCAAAGCTCTGAGATTACAGGCATGAGCCATAACACCCAGTCAGATTCTTTACTTTTTATGTTCCTGGCAAGCTGATGTCCCTTCACTCTGGGACCCTCAGACCCACAAGCAAATGGCTGATGTAACCAATTAGTCATTTTGACTTTCTAAGTAAGTTAATGGCAGCAATGATGCTGCGACCAAATTATGTCAATTATTCAGATTCCAAAATGAGTAGCAGTAGAATCACCAGAACTTTAGATCTCTGAGAAAAAAATTCAAGAATCCTTTTAACATCTTCAAATTGCCAAACAGCAGAACAATTAAAAACATCCAATTCTGCCTCCTGCTTCTTACAATAAATGGAGATGACAGTAAGTGGATGGCTTCTTAAGGAAGTTGAGAGGATTAATAGAAATATTGTGTGGAAAGAGCTTTGTACAATGCCTGTCGCACAGTAAGCAAGCCAGAAAGTTAGCCAAAAATTAGATCTACAATTTTCTGAAGGATATCGCTATTTGGATAATATTTTGACCACTAAAGATGAAAAAAAGTGGGGGCACCTGTTGCTCAGTGGTTAGGGCGCCAGCCATAGTAACCGGGGCTGGTGGGTTTGAACCCAGCCTGGACCTGCACCCGTAGCACAGGTGCCAGACTCATACACCAAGGCTGGCAGGTTCGAGCCCCGCCGGGCCTGCTAAACAACAATGACAGCAACAACAACAAAAAATAGCTAGGGGTTGTGGCGGGCACTTGTAGTCCCAGCTACTTGGGAGGATGAGGAAAGGGAATTGCTTAAGCCTCAAACGCTTAAGAGTTTGAGGTTGCTGTGAGCTGTGACACCACAGCACTCTACCAAGGGTGACATAGTGAGACTCTGTCTCAAAAAAAAAAAATAGCTGGACATTGTGGTGGGTGCCTATAGTCCCAGCTACTTGGGAGGCTGAGACAAGAGAATCACTTGAGCCCAAGAGTTTGAGGTTGCTGTGAGCTATGATATCACGCACTCTACAGAGGGTGACAAAGTCAGACTTTGTCTCTATTAAAAAAAAAAAAGATGGAGTGGCGCCTGTGGCTCAAAGGAGTAGGGTGCTGGCCCCATATGCCAGAGGTGGTGGGTTCAAACCCAGCCAGGCCAAAAACTGCAAAAAAAAGATGATAAAAGGTGTCAGAGGTTATGCACAGTTGTCCAAACAATTTCTTAGTTTTTTTCTTTACTTCTTTCATAGAAATAATTAACCCTCGAAAACAGTGTTGGCAAAGGGATAGTGTAAAAACACAGAAGGTGGGAGAGTAGCATTTGGCAGAAACATCCTAGAAAGTAATATTGTGTATTACTTTCCCAGTCATTCCACTTCTGGGAATCTATCCTGAGGAAATCGGCCACACCACAGCCAGAGTGATTTTCTTAAAATAAAAATCAGATCACGCCACCATCCTATTTACAATCCATCAATGGCTTCCCATTCTTGAAATAAAATCCAGACTCATTACTAAAAGTCTACAAAGGACTATAAAATCTGCTTTCTCCTACCTGGCAAACCACAACAGCTCATATGAAGAACAGGACCCTAACAATGGTTCTCAATTTCTTCTTTGCAGTAGAGTCCTCCCCACCAAGGCTGCATCTCAGACCCACTAAATCAGAATCCTTCCATGAAGGCCCAGATATCAGCGTTTTTTAGATCTCAAGGGATTCTGATGTTAGCCAAGATTGAGAACCACAGCTTCAGAGCACCTAAGCACTGAAAGTTATTTCTGGCCCCCAACCCTATCTCCCAACATGCGAGGATTATTAAGACAATGCTAAACCACTGGGGGGAAAATGGGAAGCCCAATTCTTCCCACTCCTTGGATACATTAAAATATATATTAAATATAACTAACTCTGAAAACGTTCCCCTTTCTTCCCCCCTCTCTGGTTCCATTAGCCTTTCCCCCACTCCATTGCAGTGACAGGGACCATGTTTCTGTTCCTGGGACTCCCCAGCCTCTGGGCTTTTGTGCTTGCTGTTCCCTCTGCCTGCAACACCTTTCCTACATTTGTTCCCATCAGGAGTGGGACTAGCCTAGCAAGGTGACTAAGGTGCCTAGGGAAAAAAACTAAAGGAGGCACTCAATCTCAAGGTCATGCAAATGCCAACCTTGTACTTGCACAAACCTGTGTGTGAGTCCCTTCTTAAATTTTAGATCCTAAGCACTGCATTTGCCACACCCTGGCCTCTGCCTCTTTTCCATGGTCCCTCTCAGCCCTTCCGAGAGGTTTGCCTTGACTTCCCTGCCCAAAAAAGCTGGCCAGTGCCCTTCCCAGTTACTCTCTGTCACATACTTTGTTTCTTTCCTTGCCAGTATCTGACACCATCTGCAAGTATTGGGTTTCTTTGTACATTTAGCATCTGTCTGACCCTTAGGATATGAGCTTTGTGAGAGCAAAGGTCACACCTGTCCCAACCCTACCCACTCTATCCCAGGCACAGAGCACAGCACCTGACCCTGACCCATAGGAGGCAGTCGGGAAATGGGAAAAATGCAATGGAATTATCTAAAATGTGGACCAAGACAGACATAAACACATTCATCTCTGTTTTATTTTTTTTGGAGACAGAGTCTCAAACTATTGCCCTGGGTAGAGTGCCGTGGCGTCACAGCTCACAGCAACCCCCAACTCCTGGGCTTAAGCAATTCTCTTGCCTCAGCCTCCTAAATAGCTGGAACTGCAGGCGCCCACCACAATGCCCGGCTATTTTTTGGTTGAGGTTGACATTGCCGTTTGGCAGGCCCGGAGATTCAAATCCACCAGCTCTGGTGTACATGGCTGTCATCCTAGCCAATTGAGCTACAGCCACCAAGCCCTCAGTTTTACTTATTAATAGCAAAAAAAAAAAAAAAAAAAAACGGAAATGATCCCAATGCCCTACCCCAGGAAACTGATTAAGAGACAGTCTATTCAAAGTGGAAAATCTTCAGCAACTTATAGAAAAAATTAGAAATTATACTGTATTTATGAAGAAATTTTTAACAAAACCAGCAAGGTATTTTGATAATGAGTTAAACAAATGAAAAAAGCATGAGTTCCAAAAATGAACGTGTATTATGACCTCAACTTGGTTTAAAAAAAAAAAAAAAAGTGGGATTCAAAAAGGGTAAAAAAGGAGAAAATCTGTTACACTTAACTAGTGTAAGACCTGTGGTAAGTGTTACATTTAACTAATGAAGGCCTGTGACAAGGCAGACCCTGGGTAATGTCTTTCCCTGCTCTGGCTAGTTTACTAATTAGAACATAGAAGTGGTATTTATAATCCAAAATTAAGAAAACTAAAAATAAGTACTCAATAAATTATGTGTTGAATGAACAAGAATGAACACTTTTAGGGTATGGCAGTGACTCAGACCTTTGAGTAAACTTTGGCCAAAGCATTGAGTCTTAGCTCTAATAATAGTGACCAACTCTAGCTAATATTTTTTGATTGTTTACTAATGCCAGGCACTAAGTCAAATGGTCAGTATAGGTTACCTTGGGGCGGCGCCTATGGCTCAAAGGGGTAGGGCGCCAGCCCCATATGCCAGAAGTGGCAGGTTCAAATGCAGCCCTGGCCAAAAACTGAAAAAAAAAATATATATATATATTTTTTACATATATATAACTTCATGAAATTCTCCAGAACCACACTGTAAGTAGATACCAATGTGGCATTTTACAAATTGGAAGTGTGATGTCAAGAGAAGCTGAGCAGCCTGCCCAAGGTCACCCAGCTGGTAGCAGGCAGCGCCAGGGAGGGAATGTCACAAGCAGGGACAGAAGGGACATTTGACCCCAACCTCACATTCGTCAAAGGTCTCAGATTTAGACCTTTGACATTATTGCCCAATGAGGTTATACAGGGTCCCAGAGACAGGAAGTCTAATTTTAAAATTGTGCCCTGTTGCTGGGCGCGGTGGCTCATGCCTGTAATCCTAGCACTGTGGGAGGCTGAGGCAGGTGGATTGCTTAAGCTCACGAGTTCAAAACCAGCTTAAGTGAGACCCGTCTCTACTAAAAATAGAAAAACTGAAGCAAGAGGATTACTTGAGCCTGAGTTGGAGATGAGCTATGACACCACAGCACTCTACCCAGGGTGACAGCTTGAGACTCTGTCTCATAATAAATAAATAAATAAATAAATAGAGTGGCACCCATACCTCAGTGGGTAGGGCACCGGCTACATATGCCAGGGCTGGCAGGTTCAAACCTGGCCCGGGCCAGCTAAACAACAATGACAACTGCAACAACAACAACAACAAAAATAGCCGGGTGTTGTGGTGGGTGCCTATAGTCCCAACTACTTGGGAAGCTGAGGTAAGAGAATCGCTTAAGCCCAAGAGTTTGAGGTTGCTGTGAGCAGTGATGCCACAGCACTCTACCAAGGGCAACATAATGAGACTCCGTCTCAATAATAATAATAAATAAATAATAAAATAAAATTATGCCCCGTTATCAACCAACACACCCATTGGGACTGTGCATTAATACTTCCAAATAAATTTCACTATTACCTAGCAAATAGGCAATTATATTGCATTGTAGTTTGTTTCCTTTGTGTTATAAGTATCTAACTATAAAAAGAGAGTAGTGAGGGAGCTCAGGAAATTTCACTCCAAAATATGCCTACTTGGTACAAAGAGTATTTTTTTTATTTTTTTTGAGGCAGAGTCTCATTTTCTTGCCACTGGTAGAGTGCTCTGGCATCTTAGCTCACAGCAACCTCAAACTCTTGGGGTCTCAAGAGATCCTCTTGGTTCAGCCTCCCAAGTAGCTGGGACTACAAGTGCCCACCATAGTGCTCTGCTAATTTTTCTATTTGTCAGTAGAGCCAGGTTCTTGCTCTTCCTCTGGGTGGTCTTGAGCTCCTGAGCTCCTGAGCTCAAACAAACCACCCACTTGGGCTTCCCAGATTGCTAGGATTACAGGCTTGAGCTACCTCACCTCGCATTCCAAACAGCATTTTGGAATAAAGGATTTAAAGATCAACAGGCATTGAAAGGGGTTTTCCTTCTTCATAAAAAGATTCATCAAAAAGAACAATCAACTCTCTTTCCCCTTTTGGTTATCTCAATATATTACAGAAAAGAAGATCAAGAATGGAACCAGATCTGACCTGATTACTTTAAATATAGCATAATACCTGTTTCTCACATTAATTCAATTTTCAAAGAGAATTTTTAAGTTAATCTGTTTTCCTTTTCCCATTCATTCATCATCTCAAGTAACCATTTATTCTCCCATCCATTCATCCTCTCTAGTAACCATTTATTGCCCCTAAACAGAATAACCTATAATTCCTCATCCCCCTCTAAAATGAGGGTATATAAACCTCCCGCACCCATTGGGTTGTTGAGTGATCACTCTGTGATTTTCCCCAATTTTTAAAAAAAAATTAAAGATTTTTTTTAATTTTACAAGTATATGGTATATAGCAGAGAAGGGGAAGTTTCCCCTCATCCACACAGTACCCTGTTTGCTATTTCTTCTATTTGTAATACACTTAGAGCCTCAAAAACTGAAATATGATTCTTTCTTAACTCTTGAAAGACACTGGAGTCAGGATTTGCTTTTTTCTGTGCTACCTAGAGTCCTTAACCACCAGGATTTTCCTAGAGATTGTCCAAATTTCCTAGATAGATTGTACTCAGATTTATTCCCTGGGCAAACTAAAGATAAGGCTCTCTCTTTTGTTTTCTTTAAATCCTTTATCTGACCCAGGATTAACCCAATTAGACATCAAAATTGAGGAATTTCATTCTCAAACAGATCACTCAAGTACAAGGGTGATTTTTAAAACACAATCTTAAAAGCAAATCCACATGATAGAGACATTGAAGCAGATTTTTAAAAAAGAAGAACAGCAACCTTTTTATTCCTGCTCCCAGCTAGGAAATCTTTGTCACTGGTCAGGCTCCCTCCGTAAGGGCTATTTTTATAACAAGTTTTCAAGTTGGTGCAGGAGGAATTTGGCTGGGAAACCTCATGACACATTTGAAATCTCCACTCAGGCTGCCTCAGCTTGAGGCAGGGGCCAAAATTCTATGAATCAGGGCACAAGATGTGCTCTCAATGGCTTGTGCTCACTCTAAACAATAAACTAGGAGGAAAATGATGCATATCTGAAGCTATTTGCAACTTATAAAACAGGGAAAACTGGAGAGTGAAATTCCCCCAGTTTTGACCCTGAGCTTTCCAAGGATATGCAGGGTGATTCTGACGAAGGAAAATCTTTCCCTTCTTATGATATTAAACAATTTTCAGAAATATATGCAAATAAAATGTAGATTATGTAAATAAAATCTCTAGCTTGAAGTCACTGCCTTCTATTGTTTATAATTACCAGTTTAAAAAAATTTTTTTAAATTTTTTATTTATTTTTTTGCAGTTTTTGCTGGGGTTGGGGGAACCACCCACCTCCGGCATATGGGGCCGGTGCCCTACTCCTTTGAGCCACAGGCGCCGCCTCCACCCCCAATTTTTTTTTTGGAGACAGAGTCTCAAGCTGTTGCCCTAGGTGGAGTGCTGTGGCATCACAGCTCACAGCAACCTCCAACTCTTGGGCTTAAGTGATTCTCCTGCCTCAGTCTCCCAAGTAGATGGGACTACAGGTGCCTGCCACAACACCTGGCTATCATTTGGTTTGGTGGGCCTGGGCTGGATTTGAACCTGCCAGCTCTGGTGTATGTGGCTGGTGCCCTAGCCGCTTGAGCTATAGGTGCCGAGTCAACCAGTTAGCATTTTTAAGAGATACCCTATGCATCTCTCTTGCTTATACCAAGTAAAGGTTTATTTCTGAAGAATTGGATTGTATGGATGTGAAACTTTTTGCCTTTTTTTTTTGAGATAGGGTCTTGCTCTGTCACACAGGCTAGAGTGGTGTTGCGCAATCATTAGTCACTGCAACTTCAAACTTCTGGGTTCAAGCGAGCCTCCTGCCACAGCCTCCTGAGTAGCTGGGACTATAGACACACCACTCCAACCACTCCACTAAAACATTAATTAAAAATTAATGTTTTAATTTTTTGTAGTGATAGAGTCTTGCCATATTGCCCAGTCTGGTCTCAAACTCCTAGCCTCAAGGATTCTCCCACCCCCCAAAAGTCCTTGGATTACTGAAGTACTTTGAAGTCACTGCCCCCAGCAGAAACAGCAGAAACCTTTTACATTGTTTTTGTTTTGTTTTGTTTTATTTTGTTTGAGACAGTGTCTCACTTTGTCACCCTTAGTAGAGTGCCCTGGTGTCACAGCTCATAGCAACCTCAAACTCTTAGGCTCAAGTGATTCTCTTGCCTCAGCCTCCCAAGTAGCTGGGACTACAGGTGCCCACCACAACACCCACCTATTTTTAGAGACAGGGTCTCACTCTTGTTCAGGCTGGTCTCGAACTCCTGAGCTCAAACAATCTACCTACCTCGGCTTCCCAGAGTGCTAGAATTACAGGCATGAGCCACCATGCCAGGCCTTTATTTTGTTTTTTGAGACAGAG
Source organism: Nycticebus coucang (assembly GCF_027406575.1). Classification (NCBI taxonomy): domain Eukaryota; kingdom Metazoa; phylum Chordata; class Mammalia; order Primates; family Lorisidae; genus Nycticebus; species Nycticebus coucang. The sequence goes on along the minus strand of NC_069791.1, from coordinate 93,066,787 downwards.
TCTCACTCTGTGGCCCTGGGTAGAGTGCCACAGCCTTAGCCTATCTCATGGCAACCTCAAACTCCTGGGTTCAGGCAATCCTCCTGCCTCAGCCTCCTGGGTAGCTGGAATTACAGACACCTGTCACAATGTCTGGCTAATTTTTCTATTTTTAGTAGAGACAGGGTTTCACACTTGCTCACACTGGTCTCAAACTCCTAAGGTCCAGGAATCCTCCTGTCTCAGCCTCCCAAATTGTTAGGATTACAGGCATGAACCATTATGCTCCCCCATCTTTCTATCCAGTATTTAGTAGAGGTTCCTGGCATGTGACCTCCTGCTTAATCCATGGCTTCTGATGTCTTTCCCCTGCTTCTTCCTCAACTCCACCCAGCTTTCTTAAACATCTCGCCTAAAATCAGCACACATCAGGATTGGGTTAAAGAGAAAGGAACTTAGTGTGTGGTAAAGGTAGGGAAGATGGAATGTACAGATGGAAGTTAAAGCAGGGATAAAGGGGAATGCTGCCTTCCCTATTTACCGTCACTGCTTGCAAATCACCCCAAACTAATGATGATGATAGTAAGAATACAATACATAAAAACAGTAGTTAACATTTATTGGGCACTTACTACTTGCCAGGCAAGGCGCTAAGTACTTTACAAAACTGGCTGCTGCTTACTGAATCCTCAAGATGACCACATAAAGTTGGTTGCTCTTTTTCCCAAATGATGAAGCAGGTGTTTATAAGGTTGTGACTTGCCCTGGGTGACAGCTAGTAAACAGTAGAGCAATTGCCTGTCTCTGGGCTACCCCTACAACTTATTTTACCCTACAATCGACCTAATTTGTATAAGTATCCTGTTTCTTTTTTTTATTATTATTATTTTTTTAAACAAATTTTATTTTATTTTGTTTGTTTTTTGTTGCATTTTGGCCGGGGCCGGGTTTGAACCCACCACCCTCAGTATATGGGACCAGTGCCCTACTCATTGAGCCACAGTCGCCACCCAAGTATCCTGTTTCTTAAAAGCAATCAGTTGTCACAAGTTTAACTCATGATCGATAAAGAGTTAAAAACCTACCAAATAAGGAAGGGATAAATATTTCATTACAGAGCTTCTTGCTCGTATAGGATCAGTTAGCTTCTTCCGTGGACTGCTATATATGTCATAACAGAAATGATTCCTTCATCCTATGCCAGAGAAGCAAATGCAGGCTTATTCCATAAGGTCCGTTCTGCTAAAATAATTTGAAGGTCACACTGCTTGGCATGGTGTTTGGACTGTCCCCCAGGCACGCTACCTCTCAGGGGACCCTCCCTGCTGGGCCCTGGAAGAGGATACTTAGAGAAAACATGACTTAGGTGGCCTTTAGATGAGGAAGAAGCAGATGGCCGAGTATTACATCACCTTGGGTAAGGAAAGAAGGAATATGAAAATAATAGGATTGTAGAAAAAAATAATAGTCCAATCTCCAAATCATCAGTAAGCGTCTGGAAGGGCACATTTTATTCCCAGTGAACCCCAGGGATGGAAGAGGGCTAATCCAAGCCTAGCTCAGTGCTACCCAATTCAAAAGCACAGACCATATTTTCCACTATTTTGTTAAAATACTAACAGCCATGTATGAAGAATTTTAATCATATTTACTTCTAACCATTACCACTTGTCAAACTCTGGGAGGTAAATGTTATAAAATTTCCATCTTTACAAAGGAAGAAATGTTAGTGATAGGCTAAGCACAGTGGCTCACAGTGGATTGCCTGAGCTCACAGGCTTGAGACCAGCCTGAGTCAGAGCGAGACTTGGTCTCTAAAAGTAGCCAGGCATTATGGTGGGTCCCTGCAGTCCCAGCTACTTGGGAGGCTGAGGCAAGAGAATCACGTGAGCCCAAGAGTTTGAGGTTGCTGGGAGACCTAGGACACCACAGCACTCTACTGAGGGTGACAAAATGAGACTCTGTCTCAAAAAAAAGTTAGTGAGTTACTTCCCCCAAGCCACATAGCTGATAAGTGGCAGAACCTGGATTTGTATCCTGGGTTATCTGATACCAAAGATATCCTCTACCAAAAAATCACCTGAGGGCCCTAGAAGAGGAAACATTTTTTTGACTGTCCCATAAGGTATTGAAATGATGCATAAAATTCCAAACACCTAGTCATTTTTAGCAACTGTAACTTTTTTTTCTTTTGAGGCAAAGTTTCTCTCTGGTGCCTGGGGTAGACTGCAGTGGTCTCATCATAGCTCACTACATCCCCAAATTCCTGGGCTCCAGTGTTCCTCCTGCCTCAGCCTCCCAAGTGGCTAGGACTATGAGAGTATATCACCACGTCTAGCTAATCCAGCAAATGTTTTTATAGAGATGGTGTTGGAGGAGTCTCACTATGTTGCCCAATGTTACTCAGGCTGGTCTCCAACTCCTGGATTCCAGTGATCCTCCGACCTCCGCCTCCAAAGTGCTGGGATTACAGGTTTGAGCTACAGTGCCTGGCCTGAATTGTTATTTCTTATTAGTGCTCTGGTCATGGAACATAGGTTTTGACTGGCTAGCCCTGACCCTGGTTCCTTCACCATCCCTGTCATTTTTCTTTTCTTTCTTTTTCTGGGACAGAGTTTCATTCTGTTGCCCAGACTAGAGTGCCTTGGTATCAACATAGCTCACACAGCAACCTCAAACTCCCGGGCTTAAGCGATCCTCTTGCCTCAGCCTCCCAAGTAGCTAGGACTACAGGGTCCTACCACAATGCCTGGTTAATTTTTCTATTTTATGTATTTATTGATTGATTAATTGACTGATTTATGAGACAGAGTTTCATTCTGTTGCCCTGGGCAGAGTGCTGTGGCTTCATAGTTTACAGCAACCTCAAACTCTTGGGTTCAAGCAATCCTCTTGCCTCAGCCTCCTGAGTAGCTGGGACTATAGGCGGCCATCACAATGTCCAGCTAATTGTTCTATTTTTAGTAGAGGTGGGGTCCCATTCTTGATCAGACTGATCTCAAACTCCTGAGCTCAAGCAGTCCACCTGCCTTGGCCTCCCAAAGTGCTAAGATTATAGGTGTGAGCCACTGCTCTGGACCAGCCCTGTGATTTTTAGTGCATGCAATTTTGCAGAAAATGAGGTTATTGTGGAACATATGTATCATCCTACAGCAGACAATTCTGTACTTAACTGTGGGGAATTACATTTTTGGAGTGCTGAGAGTTTCACTTTGTATTTTATTTCCTTTGGTATTGTCAAGGTGATACTAAGACCTAAACTCAAATCTGCAATGTAATGACAGAAAGCTCTAACTTAGGGTTTGCCAAACATACTTGAGAGCATTATAAAAAACAATTATAAAATATTAACACTACTCTGAGGGAAACCAGGAGGTATGTTGTACACCTGGACTACAATAGATGGCAAAGATAAAACTGTCTCAAAGATGAAAGAATTGGCCAGGTGCAATGTCTCATGCCTGTAATCCTAGAGCTCTGGGAGGCTGAGGCAGGAAGATCCCTTGATCTCAGGATTTTAAGACCTACCTGAGCAAGAGCAAAACCCCCTCTCTACTAAAAATAGAGTGTGGGGGTGGCAGGCACCTCTAATCTCAGCTACTCAGGAGACTGAGGCAGGGGGATCACTAGAGCCCAGGAGTCTGAGATTGCTTTGAGCTAAGCTGACACCATATCCCTCTAGCTGGGCAACAGAGTAAAACTGTCTCAAAGATAAACAAATAAACAAATAATGACAAAAGAATTACTGTTGCAAGAAACTATCATGATTTGACTCATGTCACAGATATTTACTGAAACAGAAGGCAAGGTAGATGCCAGATGTCTTGGCTCATGCCTATAATCCCAGCACTTTGGGAGGTGAAGGTGGTGGATTGCTTGCGGTCTGGAGTTTTAGACCAGCCTGAGAAACAGTGGAAACCCTGTCTCTATTGAAAGAAAGAAAAGAAAAGAAAAGGAAAGAGAAGGGAAGGGAAGGGAAGGGAAGGGACAGAAAAGAAAAGAAAGAAAAGAGAGAAAGAGAAAGAAAGAAATCTAGCTGGGTGTGGTGGCACATGCCTGTAGTCCCAGTTACTTGAGAGGCTGAGGCAGAAGGATTGCTTGATCCTAAGAGTTCAAGGCTGCAGTGAACTATGGTCATCCTTTTGCACTCTTCCAGCCTGGTCAAGAGAGTAAGACACTTTCTGTTAAAAAAAAAAAAAAAAAAAAGACAAGGTCCATCGTCCAGAATAGCAGTCATCAGACTGAAGACGCACAGAAGCACACCAAGTAATTGGTGACCTGCTGCCCACATGTGCCATATGCAGAACATACTTTCCATGCTCAGGCACCATGCAATGTCTCAGGGGGCTCTCTGGCATTACGTGGCCTGTGCCGTTCTACTTGGTTCCATAATTAGAGGGTTCTTAAGTTTGGGTTATTGCTTTGCTGCTGTCATCTTGAAAATGTTATTGAAATTTGAACAAGCAGTGATTTTTTTTTTTTTTTTTTTTTTAGAGGCAGGGCTGTTACCTGGGCTAGAGTACACTGGTGTCATCTTACCTCACTGCAACCTCAAACTTCTGGGCTCCAGCAATCCTCCAGCCTCAGCCTCCTGAGCATCTGGGACTACAGGTACACACTAACATGCCTAACTAATTATTTGATTAAAAAAGTTTATTGGGCCAGGTGCAGTTGGTCATATTTATAATTCTAGCACTCTGGGAGGCCAAGGCTGATGGATTGCTTGAATTCAGGAGTTAGAGACCAGTCTGAGCAAGAACAAGAGCTTATCTCTACCAAAAATAGAAAAACTAACTGGCCATGGTGGCAGACACCTGTAGTCCTAGCTCTTCAGGAGGCTGAGGCAGGAGGATCTCTTGAGCCCAAGAGTTTGAGGTTGAGGTTGATGTGAGCTGTGATGCCAGGGCATTCTACTCAAGGCAACTCTGTCTCAAAAAAAAAAAAAAGTTTTATGTAGAGATTTTATCTCGCTTCATTGCCCAGGCTGGTCTCAAACCCCTAGCCTCAAGAAATCCTCTCACTTTGGCCTCCCAAAGTGCTGGGATTATAGGCATAAGCCACCACACCTAGCCAAACTAAGGATTCTTACAATCCCTTCTTAGGTTGGATAATTTGCTAGAATAGCTCACATAACTCAAGAAGACAATTTACTTATTGTCACTGGTTTAACATAAATGATAAAGTTCAAGAACAGCCAAATGGAAGAGATGCATAGGGCAAAGTATAAAGAAGGGGACACGGAACTTCCATACCCTCTCTGGGCTCACTGACTTCCCAGCACCTCCATATGTTCACCCAGCATAAGGAAGCTCTCCCACTGGTGGTGTCTCCTATTGGCAGAATTCAACCAGAAGACAGAGGACAAGGGACCCCACTGATACAGACCATACAGGTCAGTCTCTGGGGCCCAGAGCTGGGTGTAGAAGGATAGAGAGAGAATTTGAAGGGACTAATGGAAAACAGCAGCTACACACTCACACACTGTCCCTGTTTGGCTTCTAACATTTGGTCCATGTTTGAAGGATTACTATAGAATCCTTTTCTATATGGAAAATAGACTTGTAATGATTATTGTTTCTTATCATTTGGCAGCAATATGCTTTTAGGAAAGATTGTGCTATATTAGGGAGGGGCGAGCCATGGGTGAGCCAAACCCAGCTGGCTGCCTCTTTTAATAAATAAAGTTTTGGTCTCGGCACCTGTAGCTTAGTGGCTAGAGCGCTGGCCACATACACCGGGGCTAGCGGGTTTGAACCCAGACTGGGGCCTGCCAAATAACAATGGCAACTATAACAAAAATATAGCCGGATGTTGTGGCAGGCGCCTGTAGTCCCAGCTACTTGGGATGCTGAGACAAGAGAATCACTTAAGTCCATGAGTTTGAGGTTGCCGGGAGCTGTGACACCATGTACTCTACCCAGGGCGAGACATAGTGAGACTCTGTCTCAAAAAAAAAAAAAAAAAAAAATACCCCCTGGGATAATTGAAGCAACACCAAAAATACATTATTGGGATCTGATCAAACTAAAAAGCTTTTGCACAGCCAAGAGCACAGTAAGTAAAGCAAAGAGACAACCTTCAGAATGGGAGAAGATTTTTGTAGGTCATGCTTCTGACAAAGGTCTGATAACTAGAATCCACAGAGAACTCAAACTAATCAATAAGAAAAGAATAGATGACCCCATTTCTATGTGGGCAAGAGACTTGAACAGAAACTTCTCTGATGAAGACAGGCACATGGCCTACAAATACATGAAAAAATGCTCATCATCCTTAATCCTCAGAGAAATGCAAATCAAAACCACTTTGAGATATCATCTAACTCCAGTAAGATTAACCCACATCACAAAATCCCAAAACTGCAGATGTTGGTGTGGATGCGGAGAGAAGGGAACATTTCTACATTGCTGGTGGGAAGAAGTTTGGAGAATACTCAAGGAACTAAAAGTAGATCTACCATTCAATCCCGCAATTCCTATACTAGGTATATACCCAGATGATCAAAAATTATTTTACAACAAAGACATTTGCACCAGAATGTTTATTGCAGCCCAATTTATAATTGCCAAAGCATGGAAACAGCCCAAGTGCCCATTGACCCATGAATGGATTAACAAATTGCGGTATATGTACACCATGGAATACTATGCAGCCATAAAAAAGATGGAGACTTCACATCTTTTATGTTTACCTGGATGGAGCTAGAATGTATTTTTCTTAGTAAAGTATCCCAAGAATGGAAAAAGAAATATCCAATGTACTCAATACTTCTATGAAAAAGAACAATGTACTCAATACACATTCATACAAATGGTAAAACATAACTATAGTTCAGAAAGTAGAAGGGAAGAGGAGAGGGCGGGGAGAGGAAAGGGATATGGGAGGAGGAAGGGTATTTGGGAGAACCTCACCTAATGTGCATGATGCAATGGTACATTTCAAAACTATTAAGAAATGAGTACACAGCTATGATTTAATAATAAAATAAAATTTAAAAAAAGAAATGAGTATAATTGTGATGGATGTGTTACTTTAGTTCAATGTAAGCATTTCACATTGTATATCAAATCAGTACACCGAAACTCATACATGCATCAATGTACACAGTTATGATTTAATAAAAAATAAATTAAAAAGAAAGAAAGAAGGAAGGAGAGAGAGAGAGAGAAAGAAAGAAAGAAAAAGAAAGAAATAGAGTTTAGTTGAAACACTACCACTCAGTCATTGACTTTGTCCACAGCTGCTTTAGCACTACAGCGGCAGAGTTGAGTAGTTGTAACAGAGTTCTCAAAGCCTACAAAGCCTAAAATATTTACCCTCTGGCCTTTTACAAAAAAAATTTGCTGACCCTTGTGCTCTACCCAACATACCAGCCAGGACTGGCTTCACAATTAGCGGATCCTGTTGCAAAATGAAACTGCAGCACTCTGGCTGGCTGAAGTGGCTCACGCCTGTAATCCTAGCACTCTGAGAGGCAAGGCAGGAGAATCTCTTGAGGCCAGGAGTTCGAGACCAGCCTGCACAAGAGCAAAACCCTCTCTCTACAGAAAAACTCAGAAAAATTAGCCAAGCATGGTGGCATATGTCTGTAGTCCCAGTTACTCTGGAGGCTGAGATAGTCAGGAGTTTGAGGTTGCTGTGAGCTATGATCATGCCACTGTACTCTAAACTGGGTGACTGAACAAGACTGTTTCAAAAAAAAAGAAAGAAAGAAGGAAAGAGAACAGAAGAGAAAGAAAAAGAAAGGTAACGCCAGAGATTATTTGTAGTTGGTGAGAAGTACAGGATAATATACCTGAGAGTGGCATCTTAAGTGGATGCAGTCTCTAAAGACCTGTGCGATGTCTGCCTTAACTCTAGGTAGTTGGTGTCAGAATAAAGCTGAACTGTAGCACACCCAGTTGGCGTCAGGGAAGTTGGAGAACTGGTTGGTGAATGGAAAAAACTCACACATTTGGTGTCAGAACTGTTGGGAGTAGAAATAGCTTACACCCACTCTGGAGTCTTATGCCAGTGACTTTCATTGCCCAATCCCAGTCAGGAGCTGGCTCTCATGGGAGTCTGGAACATGCAGCCTTCAGGGGACAGTGTCAGTGCCTGTGCTACAGAGAAGAGAAGGGAAGAATGAGGTTTGTGTCTGAGGGTGAACGGGCCCGGGACCAGGGCAGGAAGAGAAGGTCGTATGCATAAGTTAGCAAACTTCAGAAAGCTACTTGGAAGGAATATTTCTAACATGCATTAGAAAAGAGATCACAAGGCCCAGCACGGTGGCTCACGCCTGTAATCTTAACAACCTGGGAGGCTGAGGTGGTGGATTGCCTGACTTCACAGGTTCAAAACCAGCCTGAGCTAGTGCCAGACCCTGTCTCTATCTTTTTTTAAGTCTGCATAATATTCCATGGTGTACATATACCACAATTTATTAATCCATTCATGGGTTGATGGGCACTTGGGCTTCTTCCATGACTTAGCAATTATGAATTGGTCAACAGTAAACATTCTGGTGCAAATATCTTTGTTATAAAGTGATTTTTGGTCTTCTGGATATATACCTAGTAGAGGTATTGCAGAATCGAACCACAGGTCTATTTTTAGATCCCTAAATGATCTCCAAACTTCTTTCCAAAAGGAACATATTAGTTTGCATTCCCACCAGCAGAGCATAGTATTTCTTTTTCTCCACATGCACGCCACCATCTATAGTTTTGGGATTTTGTGATGTGGGCTAATCTTACTGGAGTTAGATGATATCTCAAAGTGGTTTTGATTTGCATTTCTTTGAGGTTTAAGGATGATGAGCATTTTTTCATGTGTCTGTAGGCCATGCGCCTGTCTTCTTCAGAGAAGTTTCTATTCAAATCTCTTGCCCACAATGAGATGGTATCACTTGTTCTTTTCTTGCTAATGTGTTTGAATTCTCTGTGGATTCTGGTTATCAAACCTTTGTCAGAGACATAACCTACAAATATCTTCTCCCATTCTGAGGGCTGTCTGCTTGCTTTAAATACTATATTCTTGGCTGTGCAGAAGCTTTTTAGTTTGATCAGGTCCCAGTAATGTATTTTTGGTGTTACTTCAATTGCCTGGGGGGTCTGCCTCAAAAAATATTGTCCTGCATCAGCATTTTAAACTTTCTTTTTTTTTTTTTTTTTTGAGACAGAGCCTCAAGCTGTCACCCTGGGTAGAGTGCTATAGTATCACAGCTCTCAGCAACCTCCAACTCCTTGGCGGGCTCGGGCTGGATTCGAACCTGCCAGCTCAGGTGTATGTGGCTGGTGCCTTGGCTGCTTGAGCCACAGGCGCAGAGCCTAAACTTTTTTTTTTTTTTTTTGAGATAGAATCTCAAGCTGTTGCCTTCGATAGCATGCCATGGTGTCATAGCCCACAGCAACCTCTAAATCTTGGGCTCAAGTGATCATCTTGCCTCAGTTTTCCTATTTTTAGTAGAGACGGGGTGTCAATTTTGCTCTGGCTGGTCTCGAACTCATGAACTCAATCTATCCACCCTCCTCAGCCTCCCAGAGTGCTAGGATTACAGGCGTGAGCCACTGCGCCTGGACTTTTAAACTTTTGAGTACCTAAAGACACTATCGATACAGTAAAGGACCAAACGTGGAATGGGGGAATATATTTGCAAATCATATCTTTGATAACAGGTTAATATCTGGGATACATAAAGAACTACAACGCAACAAAACAAACAAAAACAACCCAATTAATTATTTTTCAGAAGAGCAAATGTCTTGAATAAACATTTCTTCACAAAAGATACACAAATGGCCAATAATTACATGAAAAGATGCTGAACATCTGTAATCATTAGGGAAATGCAAATCAAAACCACTGTGAGATGCCCCTTCATGCTCAGGATGGCTACTAACAACAAGAACAAAAGTAGAAAACAATAAGAACTGGACGATGCCTGTGTTTCAGTGGGTAGGGCGCAGGCCTCATATCCCGAGGGTGGTGGGTTCAAACCCAGCCCTGGCCAAACTGCAACAAAAAAGTAGCTGGGCATTCTGGCAGGCACCTGTAGTCTTAGCTACTCGGGAGGCTGAGGCAAGAGAATCGCTTAAGCCCAAGAGTTGGAGGTTGCTATGAGCTGTGACGCCATGGCACTCTACCGAGGGCGACAAAGTAAGACTCTGTCTCAAAAAAAAAGAAAGAAAGTAAAGAAAAGAAAAAGTAAAAGAAAAGTGGCTCCACGCCTGTGGCTCAAGCGGCTCAGGTGCCAGCCACATACACCAGAGCTGGCGGGTTCGAATCCAGCCTGGGCCCGCCAAACAACAATGACGGCTGCAACCAAAAAAAAAAAAAAAATAGCCAGGCGTTGTGGCGGGCACCTGTAGTCACAGCTACTTGGGAGGCAGAGACAGGAGACTCGCTTGAGCCCAGGAGTTTGAGGTTGCTGTGAACTGTGATGCCCTGGCCCTCTATCCAGGGTGACAGCTTGAGGCTCTGTCTCAAAAAAAAAAAAAGAAAGAAAGAAAGAAAAAGAAAAGAAAATAACAAGAGCTGGTTAGAGTGTGGAGAAATTGAAATCCTGGTATACTGCTCATGGGAATGTAAACTGATGTAACTGCTAAGGAAAATAGTGTGGAGATTCCCACCCATCCCCCAAACAGGATTGCCACACAATTCAACCATTCTAATTCTGGGTATATATCCCCCCACAATTGAATTGAGGACTCAAATAGATATTTGTACACCCGTGTTCATAGCAGCATTATGAACAACAGCCAAAAGACAGAAGTAACCCAAATATCCACTAATAGGCGAATAGCTAAACAAAATGTGATGCATACATGCAATAGGATATTATTATTATTATTTCTGAGACAGAGTCTCACTCTGTTGCCCAGGCTAGAGTGCTGTGGCATCATAGCTTACAGCAACTTCACATTCCTGGGCTCAAGTGATCCTCTTGCCTCAGCCTCCTGAGTAGCTGGGACTACAAGCACCCACCACAACGCCTGGATAGTTTTTCTATTTTTAGAAGAGATAGGTCTTTTTCACTTTATTTTATTTTTTTCTTTTTGAGACAGAGTCTCTCTTTGTCACCCTGGGTAGAGTGCTGGGCATCACAGCCCACAGCAACCTCCAAATCTTGGGCTCAAGCAATTCTCTTGCCTCAGCCTCCCAAGTAGCTGGGACCACAGGTGCCCACCACAATGCCCAGCTATTTTTTTGGTTGTAGTTGTCATTGTTTGGCAGGCCTGGGCTGGATTCAAACCTGCCAGCTCTGGTGTATGTGGCTGGCACCCCAGCTGCTGAGCTACAGGCGCCGAGCCCAGAGATGGGGTCTTGCTCTTGCTCAGGCTGATCTCAAACTCCTGAGGTGATCCTCCCACCTTTGCCACGAGAGTGATGGAATTACAGGCATGAGCCACTGCGTCAGGCGCTAAAATATTATTTAGTCTTAAAAAAAGAAGGAAATGTCTGACGTGCTGCAACAGGGATATACCTTAAAGACATAGGCTAGTCTCAAAGGGACAAACACTGTGCGATTCCACTTATGTCAGGTACCTAGAGTACTCAGATTCATAGAGACAGAAAATAGAATGGTTGTTGCTAGAAGGCAGCGGGGTGGGGGGTGGGGGGTGGGAGGAGGGGACATGAGAGTTAGTGTTCTTTTTTTTTTTTTTTTTTCTTTTTGACAGAGTCTCACTCTGTTGCCCAGGCTAGTTCACAGTGACCTCAAACTCCTAGGTTCAAGCAATCCTTCTGCCTCAGCCTCCCAAGTAGCTGGGTGTACAGGTGCCCACCACCCCACCTGGCTAACAATGAGCGTTAGTGTTTAATAGCAACAGAGTTTTAGTTTGAGATGATGAAAATGTTTCAGAGATGGGTGGTGGTAATGGCAGCATAGCAATGTGAATGAATTTAAGGTCACTCAACCACACACTCAAAAATGGTTTCTGGTATACTTTATGGTATGTATATTTTACCACAATAAACAAAAGTTGATAAAAAGGCTAGAGAGAGAGAAAGCCTTAGGAACCAGTATTGTTTTGTATTTTATAACTGCCTTCCTACTGCTAATATAAAATAAAAATAACAATTTCTAACTTTGAAAAAGGACTCTTTTTTTTTTTTAATTGGATGACAATTTTATTTTACTTTGTTTTGAGACAGAGTCTCACTCTGTTGCCCCAGGCTAGAGCACCACGGTATCACAGCTCATACCAACCTCAAACTACTGGACTCAAGCTCTTGCCTCAGCTTCCCAAGTAACTGCGACTACAGGTGTCCACCACAATGCCTGGCTAGTTTTTTCTATTTTAGTAGAGACGGGGTCTGGTGTTTGCTCAGGCTGGTCCCTCAACTTCTCAGCTCAAGCAATCCAGCTGCCTCAGCCTCCCAGAGTGCTAGGATTACGGGCATGAGCCACTGTGCCTGGCCTGAATGATAATTTTTTGAAAAAATTAATAAATTAGTGAGATTTTCTTATAAGATTTTTTTTTTAAGGCAGGTGTGAAGCAAAATTTATTGAGCAAGAGAAAAATAGGTTTACAGAGTAAGAATAAGATACAGGCTTACAGAGCAAGAAATGTTTGCCACAGACAGTGAATGGGCCCCCATTGTCATGACAAAGAAAAGGCAAAGGCTTCCTATCATGCATTTATAGAAAATTTTTTAGACTAAAAATGATTGCTGGGCGGCGCTTGTGGCTCAAGGAGTAGGGCGCCAGTCCCATATGCCGGAGGTGGTGGGTTCAAACCCAGCCCCGACAAAAAAAAAAAAAAAAGTAAAAATGATTGCTGATTGCTATAGCAGCATTTACGTCTATTAGAATAGAATTTGGGGGAATCTTCTGAAACTTAATTAACTGTGTTCAAACGTTTTGGAAGAAAGAATGTACTAAGAACAGTATTAGTTTAGAATGATACTGTCCAGTGTGGTAGCCACTAACCACTTGTGGCTAAAGAGCATTTGACATGTGGCTAGTTTGCATTAAAAGGTGCTGTAAGTAATATGCACACTGGCTTTTGAAGACTTTTTGCCAAAAATGGAGTGTGAAATATCTCACTAATAATTTTATATTGACAACACGAAGTGACAATATTTTGCATTTATTGTGATAAACAAAATATATTGTTAAAATTAACTTCACCGTTTCTCTTTCTTTTCTTTTTTTATTGTTTCAGATTAATGGAGGGTACAACAAATTAGGTTACACTGTTTGTATTTGTTAAGTAAAGCCGGTCTTATAACTGTGTCCCACCCCCAAAAGGTGTGTCATACACCCTAACATTGTGCCCCTTAATTTGGAGCACATCCATCCCTGTTCCTTCTCCCCTCTCCTGCTCCCTCATTCTCCCACCTGCCCCCACTTTGAATTGATTCGAGTTTTCCTCTTATGTGGGTGTGTATTAGATCATCTACTGGCTTCGTATTAGAATTGAGTACATTGGATTCTTGCTTCTCCATTCTCGTGATACTTTATTAAGAAGAATTCGTTCCAACTCTATCCAGGTTAATACAAAAGATGTAAAGTCTCCATCTGTTTTAAAGGCTGAATAGTATTCCATGGTATAAATATACCACAGCTTATTAATCCATTCTTGGATTGGTGGGCATTTAAGTTGTTTCCACATATTGGCAATTGTAAATCAAGGTTTGATAAACAGTCTAGTGCAAATGTCCTTATGATAAAATGATTTTTTTTCTTCTAGTCCATTCCTAATAGTGGGATTGTGGGGTCAAATTGAAGGTCTACTTTGAGTTCTTTGAGGATTCTCCATAATTTCTTCCAAAGAAGCTGTATTAGTTTGCAGTCACACCAACAGTGTAAAAGTGTTCCACTCTCTCCACATCCAAGCCAGTATCTGCAGCCTTTGGACTTTGTGATGTGGGCTAATCTTACTAGGGTTACTCTTCAAGGTCCAACTCAAATCTCCTTTTTTTTTTTTTCTTTTAAGGTGGAGTCTTAATCTGTCACCCTTGGTAGAGTGCCATGGCATCAGCCTAGCTCACAGCAACCTCAGACTCAGTCTCAAGCGATTCTCTTCCCTCAGCCTCCCAAGTAGCTAGGTCTGCAGGCACCTGCCACTATGCCCAGCTAGTTTTTTCTATTTTTATTAGAAATAGGGTCTCACTGTTGTGAACTCCTGAGCTCAGGGCATCCCCCGCCCTGGCCTCCCTCCCAGAGTGCTACGATTATAGGCACAAGCCACTGGCACCTGGCCTCCAGCTCAGCTCTTACTGGCAGTTTATCTTTACCTTCCAACCTGAAAGAACTCTTTTTACTCTGACCCCATAAAGTTATCCTAACAACTCATTGCGGAACTTAAATGTATTAAGTCTTAATTCCCCAGCCAAACCCAGGTGAGTTGTTTGTAAGAAGCCTCTGATTTCCATGAGGAAATACACATGCCATTCTATGGTGGTTGTGCAGACTCTTCCATTAGTCTGCATCCACAACAGACATCAGCAATCAATCATAGAATTACACCCACAGCAGACATTAAGAATCAGTCACAGCCTACAATCATTTTCAACATGTTACTCCAGGCAGCTACTAACCATGGATCAAAGTTGTCATGAGAGAAAAAAACCTACTTGCCATTCCTTACTAGAGGCACTTAGTGAATAGGAATGATAGAGTAAATCCAGCAAAGAGGCAGAAGTTTAAATGTCTTTTTTTTTTTTTTTTTTTGCATCAAAGACCATATGACTAGAAATGAGGCTGATAGGTTGATTTTTAGTTATAGTGTGCCAAATATGTTACTGATGCTTGATACTATGTGCATTAGTAATTCCCTAATAAAGGCCACAAAGGTTGTGAAATATGTCTGTTGCCTTTGGGATTCCTTTTTGCAGGTGCCATAATTCTTTTTCCAAGTAGGTACAGAGCAAAGGTGATATCATTAAATAACCATAACAAGGCAGAATATCCAAGAGTGAATTTCTGTAGGAAATAAATAGCCAATGAAAAATACATTTTCTGATCAAACTTGTGAGAAACATTCAGCGTTTAAAACGTTAAAATGGGCCAGGCTTGGTGGCTCACACCTGTAATCCTAGCACTCCGGGAGCTAAGGAGGGTGGATTGCTTGAGCTGAGAAGATCAAGATCAGCCTGAAAAAGAGCAAGACCCTGTCTCTACCAAGTATAGAAAAACTGAGTTAAGAGGATAGCTTGAGTTTAGGAGTTTGAGGTTGCTGTGAGCTATGATGCCACAGCATGCTACCGAGGGCCACACAGTGAGACTCTGTCTCAAAAAAAAAAGTTAAAATGATTTACCATTACTCTCCAAAAAGGGGATCTGGTGTGCTTCCCAATTTATCTGACATATAGTCCCTTTTTTATACCTCAAGATATAATATCAAGAGGCTATGTTTTAAGAAACCTATTTTAGGAAATACTACTCTGAAGATTGTTTTTCTCTTCTCCCCTCTCTGTTACAAAGATTAATTATTAAAAACTTTAAATATTTAAAAATCATTAAATTTAATAATTAAAATGAAAAATTTAATTTTAATAAATATTTAAATTTTAATTAAAATATTAAATATTTAAAAATTAATTAATACTTAATTTAAGTAATTAAAATAGTTTAATTTATTTATTTACTTATTTATTATTTGAGATGGAGTCTCACTCTGTCACCCTGGGTAGAGTGCTATGGCATCAAAGCTCACAGCAACCTCAAACTCTTGGGCTCAACGGATCCTCTTGCCTGAGCCTCTCGAATAGCTGGGACTATAGGCACCCACCACATCACCTGGCTGATTTTTCTATTTTTATTACAGATGTGGGTCTCAGTCTTGCTCAGGTTGGTCTTAAACTCCTGAGCTCAGGCTATCTGCCTGTCTCAGCCTCTGAGTACTAGGATTAAAGGCATGAGCCATGGCTCCCGGCCTTTATTTTCAAATATATTTCTTCAAATCCAGGCATTTGTTGCCTTGACATTGGTTATTTGATGGTAGTACATGATATTTGAATAAACATCATGGTTATTTAGAAC
The DNA here is from genome assembly GCF_027406575.1 of Nycticebus coucang. Lineage (NCBI taxonomy): Eukaryota > Metazoa > Chordata > Mammalia > Primates > Lorisidae > Nycticebus > Nycticebus coucang. The sequence continues at coordinate 93,050,838 of NC_069791.1, read as the reverse complement.
TAGTAGACTACTAAGCCATGGGCTGAGCCATGCGTTTGCAGATAAAGAAACTAAGGTTTAGGGATAGTAAGTGCCCTGCTCATGGTCACTCCATCGGTATCCAACAAATAGGAAAGCTGGAAAGCTTAAAACATGAAAAGGCCCAGAAACTATCACCTCTATAACCTCCTGACCCTAAGACATCTCTCGCCTATCATTTGTTTACATACAAGAGAAAATTACAAGCTGGTCCAAGTACAGTGGTGTTTACAGCTAATTGATCACAACCCGTTAGAAATTCCTTTGTTCTTCACTCCCTCTGCCTCACTAGACTAGCCTTAAAAGAAAGATAAGGGGAGAGAGAAAATTACATTTTCCAGGAGGGCCATGATTTTCATCCAAACAAAAAAAAAAAAAAACAGAGAAGAGACTTATTACAGCAGTGACCAAGAGCGTGTCAGAACTCTCAGCCTTCCAGATGAAAGTGGCCAAAGTGAAAATTCATATTGGGGTTCTTTACAGTAATAATGATACCATTCAAAGAGCTTCCCTTTCCTGGTTTCTGGAGTTCTAGGCATGATTTTTCCTGTTCTTAGTTTACACTGTCCTCAAAGTATGAGCCTAGTGCCAGAGTGAATAAGGTTGATGGTTAGGTTTGGGCTCTCAATGAAGAGCTTTGAAAAATTTGGCCAACCAATACTTTGGGCTTAACCCCACACTCTCATTCCTGACAGCAAAGAGGCTACTTGGCATGTATCCCCCACACTCCATGGCTTCTACTTTTGTGTGGCCCAACAACTTCTTCCCTAGCAAATCTAATGGTTAGGTCCGGTTTTCCCACAGGCGTTGGCACTGCAGGCATCTAGGGCTGGATAATTCTCTGTAGTGGGGGCCATTTTGTGCCTTGTGAGATGTTTAGCCGTGTCCTTGCCTTCTACCCAACAGATGACAGCAGCACCCTCTCACTTGTAATAATAAAAAGTATTTCCAAAGATGGATAAATGTCCCCCAGGTGGCGAAATGGTCCCAGTGGAGAATGACTGCTTTAGAGGAATCCAATGAGCTGCTTCAGAGACTAGACAGTCAGTTCCCACTAGACAGTGAGCTTCTCAGCAAGGAACTTAGGAAACATGTATTAATCATCATTATATCTTCCCTTCTTGTCATATACTACATGTTCATTCACCAATTCATTTCACAAATATTTGCTAAGTAGGTAATGTACCAGGCATTCTTCTAGGGCAGTGATTCTTAACCAGTGTATCATGGAAAATCTTAAAGATCATTAAGTAAATAATTTTTGGAAGTTCAAAGCACAGGCTGAGTGTGGAAGCTTGCACCTGTAATCCTAGCACTTTGGGAGGCCAAGGTGGGTGGATTGCCTGAGCTCAGGAGACCAGCCTGAGCAAGACTAGAGACCCATCTCTACTATAAATGGAAAAACTAGTTGGGCATTGTAGCGGGCACCTGTAGTCCCAGATACTCAGTAGGCTGAGGCAAGTGGATCCCTTGAGCCCAAGAGTTTGAGATTGCTGTGAGCTATGATGGGATGGCACTCTACCGAGTGAGACTAAGTGAGAGTCTGTCTCAAATAAATAAATAAATAAATAAATAAATAAATAAATAAATAAATAAATAAAAAGAGATGTGAGAGCAAGATGGTGGCTGAGTAATAGCTTCCCTGCAACTGGGCACTATGAGTCTGGGAGATAAGACTCCAGGCATCTCTGGCTGGTGGGATCTGCCTATAATCATCCCTTTGAGGATACAGGAAGTCAAAAAGAGACTTCTGAACCCCAAGATGAGGACAAAAACAGTGAAAAACTGGCAAGTGGTCATGTGTGTTCAATAGGTCTAATCCCACCGGCAGCTGTAAGTACAGCAGCAGTGAGACTGCAAACCAGAAAGGCCTTACCTGTGAACTGTTTTGGGGTTTTTGAACTTGGCACTTATTTGAACTGCCTTGGGGAGAGCTTGAGCAGGAGTGTGGAGAACTTTGGGTGTTGTCTAGGGCCCCAGACTGACCCGCTGAGCCAGACGGAGCTAATTGTGTTTGGCTATGGGCCACAGGGAGTCATTGTGAGAGAACTGCCCCAGCAAGCTCCGCCCACAGGGTTGCAGAGCAAGTATCAGGTGGGAGCTGGTAACCTAGTGACTAAGGAGCCTAAAGGTGGGGACTGAACAGCCTTACAGCCTTAACCCTAGGGGGCAGAGTGAGACTGGTTTTGGCACACTGGGTAAGTGGACAGCCACTTCAGCAGTGATCCCAGTGACAAGCACTTTCCTGGGAAAGCTTCTGCCTAGCCAACTTTAGAAGTTTAAAGTGCCTTTTAAGAGGGCTGAAGAGAGATTTAGGGTGTCCACTCCGTGGGGTTTGATAAATCAGTGGAGGCCTCCAGTTATATCAGCATTGTGATTAACATCTCATACCCCAGAAGACCACCTGTTGCCCAGACAATATTCAAAAAGATATATATACTTGTTTTTGGTTGTTTTTTTGTTATTGTTGTTGTTGTTTGTTTGTTTTTTGTTTATTTTGTTGTTGTTGTTTTGTTTTTTAATTTCAACCTTTTCCATACAGATTTTTTCTTTCCTTTCTCCATTTTTCTAGTTTAAATACAATTTCCCATTGCTGCCTTTTTCAATAATTACAACATCATTCTTGCTAGTGTTTCTACCTCTATTATTTGGTTTTTCATGGAATTTTATCCCATAAAGTTTTCTGTTTGCTTGTTTTCGTTTGATTTATAGCATTTTTGTCTTTCCTCTCTACTTGGTGAAGGTGAAGTACTGTGTCCAATCAGGTTAGCAAAGAGCTGCTGACCTTAAGGGAACCACCCAACTGGACACCCCCAGATGTTGGGATATTTTTAAGATTGTGTCAAAATACCCTACTTTACACCTATATTGCTCTGTCTCCCTCTTTCTGTGCCTCTCTCTTTTTGTCAATATTCCCTTTTACCCACCTCCTCTCCTTTCTCTTTCTTTTCATTCTTTCTTTCTTTTTCTTTCTTTTATCCCTTCTTGCTCTTCAACCTTCTCATCCTTCTGGTCCTGTACCAAAAGGACTCATCGAAACCTTAGTCCACAGGCACGGGAACTTAAAGAGTAAGAGGAAGTGAAAGAAAAATTGGGGCAAGGAAACAGATAAAAGAAATCACTCATGAGGAAGAATCAGCAGAAAACTCCAGGCAACATGAAGAACCAGTCCAGAACAACCCCGCCAAGGGACCATGAGGTAGCTACTGCAGAGGATTCCACCAATAAAGAAATGTTAGGAATGACTGAAAGGGAATTTAGAATACATATGATGAAAACAATGAAGGAAACTGCTAATAAAGTGGAAAATAACCAAAAGGAAATCCAAAACCAGAATTGAATAAGAGATTAACAATATGAAGAATACAGAAAGGATATAGCAGAGCTCAAGGAACTGAAGCAGTCAATTAGGGAACTTAAAGATGCAATGGAAAGTATCAGCAACAGGTTAGACCATGCAGAAGAAAGACTTTCGGAGGTAGAGGACAAAGTTCTTGAGATAACTCAGATAGTTAAAGAGGCAGAAAAGAAGAGAAAGAAAGCAGAACATTCACTGTCAGAATTATGGGACTTTATGAAGCGTTCCAACATACGAGTTATAGGAATTCCAGAAGGGGAAGAAGAATGCCCCAGAGGAATGGAAGCCATACTAGAGAATATTATAAAAGAAAAATTTCCAAATATGACCAAAGATTCTGACACACTGCTTTCAGAGGGATATCTGACCCCAGGTCACCTCAACTCTAAATGAGCTTCTCCAAGACACATTGTGATGAACCTGTCCAAAGTCAAGACAAAAGAAAAGATTCTGCAAGCTGCCAGGAGTAAGTGCCAGTTGACCTACAGGGGAAAATCTATCAGAGTGACTGAGGACTTCTCTAATGAAACTTTCCAAGCAAGAAGACAATGGTCATCTACCTTTAATCTACTTAAACAGAACAATTTCCAGCCCAGAATTCTGTACCCTGTTAAGCTAAGCTTCAAAATTGATGGAGAAATCAAATCATTTACAGATATACAAACATTGAGGAAATTTGCCACAAGACCAGCTCTACAGGACATATTTCAACCTGTTCTACACACTGACTATCACAATGGATCAGCAGCAAAGTAAGAACTCAGAAATTAAAGGACAGAACCTAACCTCCACACTGATGCAAAAGATAAAACTAAGCAATGGACCCTCACAAAATAAGATGAATAGAATACTACCACACTTATCAATTATCTCAATAAATGTTAATGGCTTGAATTCCCCACTGAAGAGACATAGGTTGGCTGACTGGATTAAAAAACACAAGCCATCCATTTGCTGTCTGCAAGAAACACACCTCGCTTCAAAAGACAAATTAAAACTCCGAGTCAAGGGTTGGAAGACAATTTTTCAGGCAAATGGAATTCAGAAGAAAAGAAGAGTTGCAATCTTATTTTCAGATACATGTGGATTTAAAGCAACTGAAGTAAAAAAAGACAAAGATGGTCGGTCACTTTATATTGGTCAAGGGAAAAATACAACAAGAAGACGTTTCAATTCTAAATATTTATGCACCCAACTTAAATGCTCCCAGATTCTTGAAACAGACCTTACTCAGTCTGAGCAATTGATATCCGATAATTCCATAATAACAGAGGACTTTAACACTCCTCTGACAGAGCTGGACAGATCCTCTAAATAGAAATTAAACAAAGATATAAGAGATTTAAATGAGACCACAGAACAACTGTGCTTGATAGATGCATATAGAACACTCCATCTCAAAGATAAAGAATATACATTCTTCTCATCACCCCATGGAACATTCTCCAAAATTGATCATATCCTGGGACACAAAACAAATATCAACAAAATAAAAAGAATTGAAATTTTACCTTGTATCTTCTCAGACCATAAGGCACTAAGGGTAGAACTCAACTCTAACAAAAATGTTCAACCCCACACAAAGGCATGGAAATTAAACAACCTTCTGTTGAATAAGGTTGGGCTCAGGAAGAAATAAAACAGTAAATCATTAACTTCCTTGAGCATAACAACATTAAAGACACAAGCTACCAAAACCTGTGGAATACTGCAAAAGCACTTTTGAGAGGAAAAATTATCACTTTAGATGCCGACATTCGAAAAACAGAAAGAGTACTCATCAACAAACTCACAAGCCATCTCATGGAATTAGAAAAAGAAGAACAATCTAAGCCTAAACCCAATAGAAGAAAAGAAATATCCAAAATCAAATCAGAGATCAATTAAATTGAAAACAAAAGAATCATTCAGAAAATTAATGAAACAGTTTTTTGAAAAAATAAATAAAACAGATAAACCATTAGCCAGACTAACGAGGAATAGAAAAGTAAAATCTCTAGTAACCTCAATCAGAAATGATAAAGGGGAAATAACAACTGATCCCACAGAGATACAAGAGATCATCTCTGAATACTACCAGAAACTCTATGCCCAGAAATTTGACAATGTGAAGGAAATGGATCAATATTTGTAATCACACCCTCTCCCTAGACTAAGCCAGGAAGAAATAGAGCTCCTGAACAGACCAATTTCAAGCACTGAGATTAAAGAAACAAGAAAAAAAGCTTCCAACCAAAAAAATGCCCTGGTCCAGATGGCTTCACACCACAATTCTATCAAACCTTCAAGGAAGAGCTTATTTCTGTACTGCAGAAATTATTCCAAAAAATTGAGGAAGAAGGAATCTTACCCAACACGTTCTATGAAGCAAACATCACCCTGATACCAAAACCAGGAAAAGACCCAACCAAAAAGGAGAATTTCAGACCAATTTCACTCATGAATATAGATGCAAAAATTCTCAACAAAATCCTAGCCAATAGATTACAGCTTATCATCAAAAAAGTCATACATCAGGCGGCGCCTGTGGCTCAGTGAGTAGGGCGCCGGCCCCATATGCCGAGGGTGGCGGGTTCAAACCCAGCCCCGGCCAAATTGCAACAACAACAAAAAAAAGCCGGGCATTGTGGCAGGCGCCTGTAGTCCCAGTTGCTCGGGAGGCTGAGGCAAGAGAATCGCGTAAGCCCAAGAGTTAGAGGTTGCTGTGAGCTGTGTGATGCCACGGCACTCTACCTGAGGGTGGTATGTGAGACTCTATCTCTACAAAAAAAAAAAAAGTCATACATCATGATCAAGTAGGTTTCATTCCAGAGATGCAAGGCTGGTTTAATATACGCAAGTCCATAAACGTTATCCACCATATTAACAGAGGCAAAAATAAAGATCACATGATCCACTCAATACATGCAGAAAAAGCATTGGATAAAATCCAGCATCCTTTTCTAATTAGAACACTGAAGAGTATAGGCATAGGTGGCACATTTCTAAAACTGATTGAAGCTATCTATGACAAACCCACAGCCAATATTTTACTGAATGGAGTAAAACTGAAAGCCTTTCCTCTTAAAACTGGAACCGGACAAGGTTGTCCTCTGTCACCTTTACTATTCAACATAGTGCTGGAAGTTCTAGCCAATACAATTAGGCAAGACAAAGAAATAAAGGGAATACAAATGGGAGCAGAGGAGATCAAACTCTCCCTCTTTGCTGATGACATGATCTTATACTTAGAGAATCCCAAAGACTCAACCACAAGACTCCTAGAAGTCATCAAAAAATACAGTAATTTTACAGGATATAAAATCAATGTCCACAAGTCAGTAGCCTTTGTATACACCAATAACAGTCAAGATGAGAAGCTAATTAAGGACACAACTTCCTTCACCATAGTTTCAAAGAAAATGAAATACCTAGGAATATACCTAACGAAGGAAGTGAAGGACCTCTATAAAGAAAATTATGAAATCCTCAGAAAGGAAATAGCAGAGGATTTTAACAAATGGAAGAATATACCATGCTCATGGATGGAAAGAATCAACATTGTTAAAATGTCTATATTTCCCGGGGCGGCGCCTGTGGCTCGGTGAGTAGGGCGCCGGCCCCATATGCCGAGGGTTGTGGGTTCAAGCCCAGCCCCGGCCAAACTGCAACGAAAAAATAGCCGGGCGTTGTGGCGGGCGCCTGTAGTCCCAGCTGCTCGGGAGGCTGAGGCAAGAGAATCACATAAGCCCAGGAGCTGGACGTTGCTGTGAGCTGTGTGACACCACGGCACTCTATGAGGGCAGTAAAGTGAGACTCTGTCTCTACAAAAAAAAAAAAAAAAAATGTCTATACTTCCCAAAGCAATCTACCTATTCAGTGCCATTCCTATTAAAATACCAACATTGTACTTTCAAGATTTGGAAAAAATGATTCTGCATTTTGTATGGAACCAGAAAAAAACCCATATAGCTAAGGCAGTTCTTAGTAACAAAAATAAAGCTGGGGGCATCACCATACCAGATTTTAGGCTGTACTACAAAGCCATAGTGGTCAAGACAACATGGTACTGGCACAAAAATAGAGACATAGACACCTGGAATCGAATAGAAAACCAGGAAATGAAACTAACATCTTACAACCACCTAATCTTTGACAAACCAAACAAGAATAAGTAATTGGGGGAAAGACTCTCTATTCAATAAATGGTGTTGGGAGAACTGGATATCCACATGTACAAGACTGAAATTAGACCCACACTTTTCCCCACTCACAAAAATTGATTCAAGATGGATAAAGGACTTAAATTTAAGGCATGAAACAATAAAAATTGTCAAAGAAAGCATAGGAAAAACACTGGAAGATATTGGCCTGGGGAAAGACTTTATGAAGAAGACTGCCATGGCAATTGAAACAACAACAAAAATAAACAAATGGGACTTCATTAAACTGAAAAGCTTCTGTACAGCTAAGGAGACAAAGCAAATAGACTACCTACACAATGGGAAAGGATATTTGCATATTTTCAATCAGACAAAAGCTTGATAACTATGCTCTATAGAGAACTCAAATTAATCCACATGAAAAAAGCCAACAATCCCATATATCAATGGGCAAGAGACATGAATAGAACCTTCTCTAAAGAAGACAGACTAATGGCTAATAAACATATGAAAAAATGTTCACCATCCCTATCGATTAGAGAAATGCAAATGAAAACCACCCTGAGATACCATCTAACCCCAGCGAGAATGGCCCACATCACAAAATCTCAAAACTGCAGATGCTGGCCTGGAAGTGGAGAGAAGGGAACACTTTTACACTGCTGGTGGGACTGCAAACTAGTACAACCTTTCTGGAAGGAAGTATGGAGATACCTCAAAGCACTCAAGCTAGACCTCCCATTTGATCCTGCAATCCCATTACTGGGCATCTACCCAGAAGGGAAAAAATCCTTTTATCACAAGGACACTTGTTCTAGACTATTTATTGCAGCTCAATTACAATCGCCAAAATGTGGAAACAGCCTAAATGCCCACCAACCCAGGAATGGATTAATAAGCTGTGGTATATGTACACCATGGAATACTATTCAGCCATTAAAAAAAATGGAGACTTTACATCCTTCGTATTAACCTGGATGGAAGTGGAAGACATTATTCTTAGTAAAGCATCACAAGAATGGAGAAGCATGAATCCTATGTACTCAATTTTTTTTTTTTTTTTTGTAGAGACAGAGTCTCACTTTATTGCCCTTGGTAGAGTGCCGTGGCCTCACACAGCTCACAGCAACCTCCAACTCCTGGGCTTAGGCGATTCTCTTGCCTCAGCCTCCCAAGTAGCTGGGATTACAGGCACCCGCCACAACACCCGGCTATTTTTTGGTTGCAGTTTGGCCGGGGCCGGGTTTGAACCCACCACCCGCGGCATATGGGGCCGGAGCCCTACCCGCTGAGCCACAGGCGCCGCCCTGTACTCAATTTTTATATGAGGACAATTAATGACAATTAAGGTCATGGTGGGGGTGGGGGAAGGGGAGAACAGAGAGAGAAAGAAGGAGGGAGGGGAGGAGAAAAGAAGAACAGAGAGAGGGAAGGAGGGAATGGGGTGGCACCTTGGTGTGTGCCACACCTTCTGGGAGCAAGACACGATTGCAAGAGGGACTTTACCTAAAAAATGCAATCAGTGTAACCTGGCTTATTGTACCCTCAATGAATCCTCAACAAGAAAGTATAAATTAATGAATTAATTACTTAATTAATTAAAAAAAAAAGAAGAAGAAGAAGGCTGAAGCAAGAGAATCACTTAAGCCCAAGAGTTAGATGTTGCTGTAAACTGTGACACCACAGCACTCTACCAAGGGCAACATAGTGAGACTCTGTCTAAAAAAAAAAAAAGGAAAGAAAAGAAAAACACTGTTCTAGGTAATAGGGATACAGCAGTGAACATAAAAGATAATCTCTGTCCCCAAGGAGTTTGCATTCCACAGGGGAGAAGACGGATAATAAAAAAATAAAAACGTAAACAAAAACACAAATAAATATGCAGGATAATTTCAGATATTGATAAGTGCTTTAAAGAAAAAAAAATACAGAAAGGCAGTGCCTGTGGCTCAGTGAGCAGGGCGTCGGCCCCATATACGGAGGGTGGCAGGTTCGAACCCAGCCCTGGCCAAACTGCAAAAAAAAATAGCCAGGGCATTGTGGTGGGTACCTGTGATCCCAGCTATTCAGGAGTCTGAGGCAAGAGAATTGCCTAAGCCCAGGAGTTGGAGGTTGCTGTGAGCTGTCACACAATGGCACTCTATGGAGGGCGACAGACAAAGTGAGGCTCTGTCTCAAAAAAGAAAAAAGAAAGAAAAAAAATAGAGAAAAATATGAAAGAACCTTCTTTAGCCAGAGTATTCTATGAATTGGAATTAAGCTGGTAATAGGACCCTAACAGTGGCTTAAACAATAAAATATTTGACTGAGTTCAATGTGGGTTTGCACCTGTTATCCCATTACTTTGGGAGGCTAAGATGGGAGAATCACTTGAGGACAGGAGTTTGAGAACCACTGGGCAACATAGAAAGACCATGTCTCTACAAAAAAATTTAAAAATTTAGCTGCATGTGGTGGCATGCACCTGTAGTTCTAGCTACTTAGGATGCTGAAGCAAGAGGATCCCTTAAGCACCGAAGTTCAAAGATATAATGGACTATATTAAAAAAGCCCTCTCTAAAAAAAAATAAAAATTAAAAAAAATTATTTCTTTCTTGAGTAGTAAACCAAAATCAAGTAGTCCAAAGTTGTTATGGTAGTTCTGCTCTATGAAGTCCTCAATGACCCAGGCTTCTTCTACTTAGCTGCTCAGCTGTGCATAGCGTTCATTTCCAAGGTTACCTCATGGTCTGAGATGGCTGCTCCAGCTCCAGCCATCATGTCATATTCCAGACATCAGAATTAATAAAAGATTAAGAAGACAGGTAAAGGATGTGTGCTAATGATTTTTTTCACTCTTAATTTTTTTTTTTTTTTGGAGACAGTGTCTCACTATGTCGCCCTCGGTAGAGTGCCATGGTGTCACAGCTCACAGCAACCTCCAACTCTTGGGCTTAAGCGATTCTCTTGCCTCAGCCTCCCAAGTAGCTGGGGCTATCGGCATCCACCACAACACCTGGCTATTTTTTTGTTGCTGTTGTCATTGTTGCTTAGCTGGCCCAGGCCAGGTTCGAACCTGCCAGCCTGGGTGTATGTGGCCAGTGCCTTAATCACTATACTATGGGAGCCGAGCCTACTCTTAATTTTTTAATTAAATCATAACTGTGCATATTAATGAATTTATGGGGTACAATGTGCTGATTTTGTATACAATTTGGAATGCTTGCATCAAACTGGTTAACATAGCCTTCACCTCACTTACTTAATTATTGTCTTAAGACATTTATACTCTACTCTTAATAGATTTGACATGTACCCTTGCAATATACACCATAGGTGAGGTCCCACCAATTACCACCCCTCCACCGAAAGTTCCCTCTACCTCCCCCCTCCTCTTCCCTCCTTCATCCTGGACCATAGTTGTGTTTTATCTTTCATATGAAAGTGTGGATGATAAGATATTGGTTTCCTAATAGTACTGAGTACATTGAATACTTTTTGTTCCATTCTTGAGATACTTTACTAAAAAGAATATGTTCCAGCTCCATCTGTGTAAACATAGAAGAGGTAAAGTCTCCATCTTTTTTAAGGCTGCATAATATTCCATGGTATACATATACCACAGTTTGTTAATCCATTCACAGGTCAATGGGCACTTGGGCTGCTTCCATGCCTTGGCAATTATGAATTGGGCTGCAATAAACAATCTGGTGCAAACATCTTTGTTGTAAAGTGCTAATAATTTTTTAAGGATAGCTCCTAGCAACCGCCACATTATATTTCTGTTCATATTGCATTAGCCAGAACTTAGTCACGTGGCCATCACTAGCTTAAGGGAGGCTAGCAAATTATAGATTCAGCCAAAAATAGGAGAGTTCATTTTCATGAAAAGGAAAGAGTGGTGGTTATCAGGGGACAAGTAGGAGTCCTTGCCAGAGATGGTCATGGAGGGCCTTTCCAAGGAAGAAACAAGGGATGTGAGATGTAAGCATCAAGAGGGTAGATGTCACAGGGAAGACTCTCTAACAGTGGGATTGACAAGTGCAAGGGCCCTGAGTTGCAACCAGTCTGCCATGCTTGGTGTTTAGAAGTAATGCCAGTCTTGGGAAGACTGTGAAGAACCTTGCAAGGCATGGTAACAAGTCTGGGCTTTATTCCATTTGCAGTGAAAAGCCTTTGAATGGTTTTCAGCAGGGAAGAGATATCATTTGTTCTCTTAGATCACCTTTGCGGCTGTGTGATTGGGAGAGGCAGAGAAATCAGTTAGCAGGTTATTGGAGATGATGGTGGCTTGAATCGACACTATTCAATGCAGATGTATCACATTTTGCACGCATCGTATAGTGCTATGGCACATTGGAGTCAAGTACACAGGGCCCCATGAGAGATTCCATGTGTGGTGTGATGGAAATAAAAAGTAAGGCTATTTCCCAGGTTGTGATGGGAGCAAAAGGTGTGTCGATACAATTTATGGGAAAGGCTTGGGAGGAGGCAAATTTGGGCCAAGAGTTCTGTTTTGGTCACATTGAATCTAAGATGTTCATGAGATGTCCAAGTGAGATGTCAAGCCGGGAGTTGGGTGTATAAGAACAAAGATGCAAATTTGAGAGTCATCAGCTTAAAGATGGTACTTTAAAGATAAGTATGAAAACAACATTAAAGATAATTGGCTCAAGGAAAAGGAAAGTTATACATTTTTAAGTGCAATTAAACAAATTAGAAAACCTAGAATCATCCATCTTAAAGGCCCTCAAACATTCCTACTAGTCCCCTTCAGAATCTTCCAGTGCGAACTCCTGCTCTTGGCTGTCTAATTAAGCCTGCCTTAAAGTCTTAAGGGCCATTCACAAGAAGCAAAAAGCCTTTTATCATCATTTGCAGAATAGAAAGAGCTGCTTCTTTTTCTCTATTTGTATCACATCAGTACTGTTTTCTTTCTTTTTTTTTTTAATCACAATTGTGCAATATGTAGGCCACCCTATAGTTTAAATAGGCATTTCCAAATTTGCCTTGGGGAAGAAAGCAAGCGATGCTCGTATCCATGGGAAAACAAGCGCTGAGCTACATACTTTGGAACCTGCTGCTAACGAATTAGGAGTTGCCACCGGGTGGTTTCAATCACAGCCAGCCCCCACCTCCAAGGAATTTATTATGTAATGATAAAAATAGTAACAAAAAAAGAACAAAAAATAAAAAATAAAAAAAAACAGCAATACTAGACAGCGTTTATTGAACGTTGCTATGGTCAGAATTTATTCCCGCCCACCACCCACCAATTTCTTATTTTAAAATCCTAAACCCCAAGGTGGGGAGTTTGGGAGGAGATTGGTCAGGAAGATTAGCACCCTTGACTAAGAGGCCCCAGGAAGCTGCCTTGCACTTTCTACTACATCAGGTTTAAGCCTCTGTGCAGGCTCAAGATGGTTCTGTCTGTGGCCAGAAAGTGGGCTCTCCCCAGGTACCAAATCTGCCAGGACCTTGATTTTGGACTTCCCAGACTCTAGAACTGTGAGAAATAAAATTCCTGCTATTTATAACCCACTGGTTTAGGATATTTTGTTGTAGTGGTCCACATGGACTTAGACAAGCATCTACCCTCTGCCAGGCAGTATGCTTCTCTGCACTTTACAGATTGCACTCTAACCTTTACACAGGGTTGATGGAGTGCCATTATTATCCCCATTTTACAGATGAAAATACCAAGCCTTGGAGGGATTATATATCTTGCTAAAGAACTAGACCTGCCTTCCCTTAGACCAGGCATCCTCAAACTTTTTAAACAGGGGGCCAATTCACTGTCCCTCAGACTGTTGGAGGGCTGGACTATAGTTAAAAAAAAAAAAAAAAACTATAAACAAATTCCTATGCACACTGCACATATCTTATTTTGAAGTAAAAAAACAATACAGGAACAAATACAATCACACCGCCTCATGTGGCCCACGGGCCGCAGTTTGAGGACCCCTGCCTTAGACTTTGTGGCAAGCCTAGTTGTTCAGTAAGCCTTATTTATTGTGGCATCTGACCAAGTTCTCCCACTTGCTCATCTAAAGATACAAACCTCATCATGTTCTTTTTTTCCCTATCAATTACAGTTTCCAGCCTACAATAGGTACTCATATTATTAAAGAAAGAAAGAAAGTAGACTCACTGATATAACTACACAAAAAACAGAACTGAGGCTTGGCACCTGTAGCTCTGTGGTTAGGGCGCCGACCATATATACCGGGGCTGGCAGGTTTGAACCCAGCCCAGGTCTGCTAAACAACAATGACGTCTACAACAACAACAACAACAAAAATAGCCAGGTGTTGTGGCAGGTGCCTGTAGTCCCAGCTACTTGGGAGGTGAGGCAAGAGAATCGTTTAAGCCCAAGAGTTTGAGGTTGCTGTGAACTGTGATGCCACAGCACTTTAGGATACGTGTGTATTTTGGACAGTGGAAAGAGGCTACACCTGAATCCCTCAGAGTAAGTCACCTTGCTATACTGAGTCGCTGTTTTGTCATTTCTAAAATCAAGGAGTTTTATAGTTGGAAAGTACAAGTTCAAATGCCTCCTTGTAGTAACCCCTACTCAACCCCTTCCTGTCGCTTACTGAACAACTAGGCTTGCCACAAAGTCTAAGCAGGGGTCCTCAAATCAACCAAGGGCGATATAGTGAGACTCTATCACAAAAAAAAAAAAAAAAAAAACAGAACCAATATGTTAAAGGAGTACAACTGGATCCTAAGGGAGTCCTGGGATGTTATTTAATGGAGAGGTCATCACCTGACTGGGCCCAAGTGGATGGACTATGACCTCAGGGGTATTTTGTGTGGTTTCCAAATTCTGAAAAACAAAACCCCCCAAAATTGCATTAGCTCCCAACATTTATAAATTGGGAAATTACAAATGTAAAATACAGATTTTTAAAATTTTCTTTTCTTTTTTTCTTTTTTTTTACAAGTGATCCTATTGCCTCAGCCTCCCTAGTAGCTGAGACTATAGGCACCTGCCACAATGCCCAGCTGTTATTTTTTTAGAGATGGGTTTCACTCTTGCTCAGGCTGGTCTCAAACTCCTAAACTCAAGCAATCCTCTTCCTTGGCCTCCCAGAGTGGTGGGATTACAGCGTGAGCCACCACCCCCAGCCTGTTGCTAACACTACACCCACATTCTCACAATTTAAGGAAGGGGTTGAGTAGGGGTTACTACATGGAAGAATTTGAACTTGTACCTTCCAACTATAAAACTATAAAACTCCTTGATTTTAGAAATGACAAAACAGCGACTCAGTATAGCAAGGTGACTTGCTCTGAGGGATTCAGGTGCAGCCTCTTTCCACTGTCCAAAATACACACATATCCTAAAAATCCGTATTTGTCATGACTACACAGAAACACACACACACATGTATGAAAAATGAGTGTGGGTATGAAGACTGAATAGACTATGTGTCATTTTCAAGCTAGGGAAAAAGACTAAATATACAGATTAAATTAATACAAAAGAATTCTTCAGTTAAAAAATTCCAAGACAGGCTGGGGACTGTGGCTCACATCTGTAATTCTAGCACTCTGGGAGGCCTGGGCACGGGGGTCCCCTTGAGCTCAGGAGTTCCAGACTAGCCTGAGCAAGAACAAGAAACTCTTTTCTTCTAGAAATAGAAAAATTAGCCAGGCATCATGGCAGGCGTTTATAGTCCCAGCTACTTAGGAGGCTCACCAGGAGGATTGCTTTAACCCAGGAGTTTGAGGTTGCTGTGAACTAAGCTGATGCTGTGGCACTCTAGCCTGGGCAACAGAGTGAGACTGTGTCTCAAAAAATAAAAAAATTCCAAGGCAATAACATTTCTGTTTCACTTGTTCACAAGTTTGGACTATTGCAATCTGGGGCTCTTTCTACTTGTTTAAGGAAATAACTAAGTCCAGGTTAATGTTTATTCCAATTCTGAGTCACTCTTGGTTTCACTTTCTAAATCCTTTGGTACTGATCTGATAAGATGTTGAGAAATGAGTAAAAAGAAAAAAAATTGGAGGGTAGGGTGGAGTCAGTAAAAAAATAGCTGGTTAGAGGAGGCCTCCTGGGGGTAACTATGCGGTAATTAATAATATGGAGGACAGAACAGGTCCAAATGCTAATTAACGTGTTTCCTCCTTGACTCTTGAGGGCCCCCTTGAGGTGCTCTGGAATTTAATTACTGTCCCCAGGCCATTCTCCCTTCCTCCACCCATGTCACTGCTGAGGGCAGGAAGGTTGCCAAAGTTCCCAGAGAATCAGAAAAACAAAAGTAACAACCTCTGGACCTGGTTCAGTAAATCATTGATTTGAAAGTCAGAAGTTTCAGGCACATGTCTCTGAATCAGGTTTTCATACCTCAGGCCAGGGCTTCTCACATTTTAGCGTGTTTAGGAGAGTCACTCAGGGATTTTGTCAAAGCTCCGACTCTCATCCAGCAGGTTTGGGGTGGGGGGCCGAGATTCTGTGTTTCTCCCACAGCACACGCAAGATGCAGACGCCGGCAGTCTGAGACTGCTCTTAAATCCCTGGGGCGACCACTGCTCAGCTGAATGGTGGTGGAGCGGGGTGGGGTTAAGAACTACTGAGGGGTGGCTGGGTCATTCTGTTAGACTCTGAATTAGTGTAGGTGAAGCCTGAGCACTAGGAGTTGTTTTCAAGATTTCCAAGGGGATCTAGTATGAAGTAAAGTTCAACACAAACTGCCATAGACGAAAGCAATGTTCTTGAACTTTAGTGTACACAAGGTCACCTGGAGGGCTTGTTTAAAAAAAAAAGATTGCGAGGCCCCACACTCCCAAGTTCCTGATTCTGTAGGCCTGGGTGGGGCCTAAGAACTTGCATTTCTAAAAAAGCGTTGCTAAATCTGCTAGTTTGGGGATCTCACTTTGAGAACCACTTCCTGTGGGCTGCAGAAGAGTTGAGGGACCCTGAAGAGAGCAGCTGTGTCACCAAAGGGAGGCCATTAGTCTCCACTTAAGGAAGCACTTAAGCAAGTACAAATTGCCAGTGTCCAGGAGCTATGTGGGCTGTCCCTCTCTTGCCACCTAGGGCGGACTGTCCACCAACTGTGGACACCTGTGGAACCTCATTTATGCCACAAGAGTTGCCAGCCCTCCAATCCATCCACTACATATGGATGACCCCTGTGACATGGTTCAGCACAATTGTGACCCCTCCAGAGCAGAGGGTGGTAGGCATGTCTGGAGGGGGTAGTGCTGATGTTTTGTTTTGTTTTTGTTTTTGTTTTTTGATTTTTTTTTTTTTTTTGTAGAGACAGAGTCTCACTGTACCGCCCTCGGTAGAGTGCCGTGGCGTCACACAGCTCACAGCAACCTCCAGCTCCTGGGCTTACGCGATTCTCTTGCCTCAGCCTCCCGAGCAGCGGGGACTACAGGCGCCCGCCACAACGCCCGGCTATTTTTTGTTGCAGTTTGGCCGGGGCTGGGTTTGAACCCGCCACCCTCGGCATATGGGGCTGGCGCCCTACTCACTGAGCCACAGGCGCCGCCCTTTTTTTGTGTGTTTTTTTTTTGTTTTTTTTTTTTGGCCGGGGCTGGGTTTGAACCCACCACCTCTGGCATATGGGACCGGCGCCCTACCTGCTGAGCCACAGGCACCGCCCTTGTTTTGTTTTTTCAAAGCCACTGAGACTGTCTGGAAAAAGAATCTTGGTAACACATTGTTTGCTTGTCTAATGCCTGTCTTGTCTCATTGAGTGCAATCCCTGGGAAGGCCAGGAGGACCATGTCTGTACAGAACTCTTACTCACAGTCCAGGGGACCCAGCACAGGAATCCAACCCATTGATTATATAGTAACCAGCCTGAGAAGCCAGACTGCTACCCCTAGCAACTTAACTAGTAGGAAGTCAGATCACTATCTCTAGCAACCAGTTCAGGAAACCATAAAAATAAATCCCTGTGATGACTGACTCCAAACAACCAAGATTTTTTTTTTTTTTTTTTTTTTTTTGTGGTTTTTGGCCGGGGCTGGATTTGAACCCGCCACCTCTGGCATATGGGACCGGCACCCTACCCCTTTGAGCCACAGGTGCCCCCCCAAACAACCAAGATTTGATTAACAACTGACAGCTTCCCCAATGTTTGCTCCTATTTCTAACTTAAGATCAACCAGAGAAAGCCAAACATGTATGGTCCTCACCACTCACACAGTACACATGGCTTCTGATTAACCCACCTACAGCTTCCCCAGGTCAACAGTCTCCCTCCCATTACGGCAGACCAGAAGCCTTCCCTTTTCTATTGAAAAGCTTTCCCACTTCTCTGCCTGCCTTGGCATCTGGGCCAAAACTCAGGTGATGGTGCCTGAGTCCCCTGCTACAGAAAATCTGAAATAAATAGTTTCTTTTGGGAGAGGGAGGGGAGGGAGGGGGGAGGATGGGCAGAGGGAGGGTGATTGGTGGGATTACACCTACGGTGCATCTTACAAGGGTACATGTGAAACTAGTAAATATAGAATATAAATGTCTTAACACAATAACTAAGAAAATGCCAGGAAGGCTGTTAACCAGTGTGATGAAAATGTGTCAAATGGTCTATAAAACCAGTGTATGGTGCCCCATGATCGCATTAATGTACACAGCTATGATTTAATAAAATAAAAAATAAAATAAATAGTTTCTTTTTTTTCTCACTTGGTTGGTTAGTCTTCATTTATTTTTACAAACTCCATCCTCTGGTCAGGGCTTGGCACCCAGGCGGGGTCTGGAAAGTTACTGATCATGATGTGGATGAACGATGGTGGAGGGGGCTGGCGCAGTTTTTCCATTGTCCCCTGTCTGGACCCTCAAGCCCACAGCACATTCACTGGTCTCACCCAGCCTGCCCTCTTTCTGGAACTCCAGACCTGCCCACACAGTGGCCGACTGTCCATCTTACCTGGACATCCACAGGCCTCTGGGACTTCTCACAGGCTCATTTCCTTTCCTGGCACAGAATCTCCCCCGCACCCATCGGGAACTTGGAAGTCAGCCTGCCTCCTCCTCCCATGCTCCCTGACCTGCTGCTCAGTGAGTCCCGTCTGTTCTTCCAGGCTGTCTGGCAATGCCTGGCTTCCTCGGCTGGTATGGCAGTGGCTCATGCCTGTAATCCTAGTACTCTGGGAGGCCAAGAGGGGGAGGATCACTTGAGTTCAGGAAATGGAGACCAGCCTGAGCAAGAGTGAGACCCTGTCTCTACTAAAAATAGAAAAGCTAGCCTGGCATTGTGGTGGGCGCCTATAGTCTCAGCCATTCTGGAGGCAGAGGCAGAAGGACAGCTTGAGCCAGGAGTTTGAGGTCACTGTGAGCTAGGCTGATGCTGGGGCACTTTAGCCTGGGCAACAGAATGAGACTCTGTCTCAAAAAGAAAAAAAGTACCTATGCCTTCCTCCACTCCTCTCCTGGGTCAGGCCTTAGTCGCAACACCCCTGGACCTGGTCCAGCTGCCTTCATCCAAAGCAACCCACTTCAGATCAGGAGACTCTCCTGCTTAACAGACTCTGGGTCACCCTTACATGGAGGCTTTCTGGAGCTCCCCTGGCCTGGTCCCTGCCCACTTTTTTTGCTTTAACACCAGATCCAGCCTCCACTGTACCATCAGCTCCCAGAACCCCACAACACTCCCTCTGGTCCCAGCTGCTCTCTGCCCAGCACACCCACACTCCCGCCTTCGCTACTTGGCTGCTCTTCAAGCCTATGCAAGTCTTTGCCTCTTTGGTGAGGCCACCTCCTCCCAGAGCCATAATCCTCCAGACACCCATGGCTCTGGGCTGGGCTCATTTTACTAGAAAGAGATTTGTTTGTCAAAAATATAAATTCCTATAAATCCCTTAAGGGACTTAATTTTTTTAAACTTTGCCTTCTCAAACCCAAACTCAATACTGCTGGTACTTGCAAGTGTCAATATATAAATATTTGTTGAGCAAATAAATGTTTGCTAAAGAAATGAGCTGTATCAGGGCTGGGTAACCTGATAGAGCTTAGGGCCAACAGCAAAACAGGGGAGCTCCCCATTATTTGGAAAGAATTTGCTATTTAATTAATTGACTAAAAGCACTGAAGTGTCATTCTGAGGAATGAGAACTTTAGAGGACTTCTTTACATTCCTTTTACTACTTGGTCTTTTCTTATTATGTTCTTTTTTTGTTTTTTATTTTTTGAGACAGAGTCTCACTATGTCGCCCTCAGTAGAGTGCCTTGGCATCACAGCTCACAGCAACCTCAAACTCTAGGACTTAAGCGATTCTCTTTCCTCAGACCCACAAGTAGCTGGGACTATAGGCTCCTGACACAATGCCTGGCTATTTTTTGTTGCAGTTGTCATTGTTGTTTAGCAGGCCCAGGCCAGTTTTGAACCCGCCAGCCTTGGTGTATATGGCTGTGCTATGGGCACCAAGCCAGGGCAAGGACTCTTTTTTTGGTCCCTAACAGCACATCATATCAGGAGACACACAGCTATTACATGCTGTAATATTTGGGGTGGAG
This sequence comes from Nycticebus coucang, assembly GCF_027406575.1. NCBI lineage: Eukaryota > Metazoa > Chordata > Mammalia > Primates > Lorisidae > Nycticebus > Nycticebus coucang. The sequence continues at coordinate 93,030,857 of NC_069791.1, read as the reverse complement.
GAGGGTTAAGGGAAAGTTTCAATCCAGCCTTGGATTAAAGGAAATCTCTGGTCTTCTAGTCCTATCCCAAAGGGTCTCTAAGATTACAGTTATTACAGTTGCCTGCAGGAAACTTTCGCTGAATTTTCTCCCAACCCACGTCCTCTGCCTTCAAAACAAGCATTAATCTTTAGCAGTCAAGGGTGGGAAGGACATATTCAATTAAATTAACTGTAAATGTCCACCTCATCTTTGGAAGGCTGCTTTAATTTTAAAATGTGTTTTTACCCTTTACTTTTTGATCACTAAATGGGTATATGAATTTCTGTGCTTTGATTTTATCTTCCTGATGTGTTTTCCCTCCAAAGGTGCTGAAGTAGATGATTTTAGATAAGTTCAAAGAGTCATCTTAAGATCTGGCCTCAATTTTAGTCATCATCTCTAGTTCATTAATCAGAAACAGAGATGTCCAAATTGGCTTAAATTCTGTGCAGGAGGAAGGCAAATAAAAGACCCTCAGCTATCTCTGTGGAAGTTTGCAAGAGTTAGAGCAAGGGGAGGAGGTGGGTGGCTGGTAATAATGATCATGAAAATAGCTATTATATACTGGCTGCTTGCTGTATGGTTATGGTTGGCCGTGTGGGGTTTTTCCACACCAGTCCTCTGATTCTTGGACACCTACTGGTTATATAATAACTCAATTCAATTCTGACAGTATCTACCCAGAGTTTGCATCTGATCCCACAAGATAAAGAGCTCAATCCCATAAGACTACCCCAATGCAGATGCCATTCACAAATCCTGGGCCACCCATACTTCTGATGACTGGCTATAAATTTGGCAGTTCATCTGATCCCCTCCTCAGGTTTGATAATTTATTAGCGTGCCTCACAGAATTCAAGAAAACACTTTCCTTACTTATGTTTACCAGTTTATTATAAAGGATACAACTCAGGAATTGCCAAATGGAAGCAATGAACAGGGCAAGATATGTGTGTGTGAGTGTATATGCACATCTGTGTGTGCGTGCACGCGCGTCTGTGTCTGTGTGAATGGTACAACTTACCCCAACCCCCTAGCAAGGGCTAAACAATGGTGGAAAGCTTACTCAAGCAAAATTTCCCAAGCCAAGTTTGTCCCCATGCCAGCTGCCACGATGTAACCCCCTGACTCACTCTAACCGGTGCCAACCCCCCGACTCGCTGTAACCCCGCCCTTGTGCCAACCGCGACACTGTAGCCCCCTTGAGCCAACTCTGTAAACCTGCCCCTGGGCTAACGGGCCATGTTCTACTCCTGTGTTTATTTGCTTGCTTGCTACGTAGCAACAAAAAAGGTATAAAAGGCAGCCTGCTTTTCTCTTTGGGGCTGTTTTGCCCTTTGGGCCAGCGACCTGCCTGGGCAGGTGGAATAAATCACCATCTGATTTATACCTGAAGTGGGATCCGAGTTTTTCTTCCAGGTGGCAAATGAGTACAACAACACTACAGGTACATAGCACCAAGCCCTACCAAGAGTTTTCAGTGGAGCTCCGTCTCCAGCCCCAGGGCCAAAGGGTGGTCCTGAAAAGTTCCCACCCATTAGCCACATGTTTGTCCTTTCTGGTGACCAGCCCCATCCTGAAGTGACCTAGGGCCCTGCCTTAGGTTGCCTCATTAGCATAAAACCATATGTGATTCAAAGGTCTTGTTATGAATAAGAAAAGATACTCCTATCCTCAGTGAATTTGGAGGGTTACAGGGATTCTGTGCCAGGAACTGGCAACAGAGCAAATATTTTTTATTATACTATATACTCTACCGTATGCCAGAGTCTGGGACAATTGCAGGAGATCCAATGGGGGCTGAGGAACCAGAAAAGATATGACATCCATGACTCACTGAGCTTGGAATGTAGTGGGGAAGACAGATAAGTAACTAGGGAATTGCAATTCAGTTTAATAAGTGGTGTGAAGGAGATAGACAAAGAGTGGTGGGAGGGCAGGCACAGTGGCTCACATCTGTAATCTTAGCACTTTGGGAAACTGAGGCAGGAGGATTGCTTGAGTTTGAAATGAGCCTGGGAGATACAGTGAGCCTCCATCCCTATAAGCCAGGCGTGGTGGTGCATGCCTGTAGTCCCAGCTACTCAGGAGGCTGAGGCAGGAGGATGTCTAAACCCAGGAGTTTGAAGTTGCAGTGAGCAATGATAGCACCACTACTGCACTCTAGCCTGGGCAACAGAGCGAAACCTTGTTAAAAAAAAAAAAAAGTGGTGGTAGCACAGAGGATGGAGACTGGGTGGTGTGGGGTGGAGTAAGTATATGGATCAAGTCTGACTCTCAGACAAGGTGGTCCTACCTGGGAGTGGGGCATAAACGGTGATAATTGCATCGCGGATGCTTTCAGGTGCAAGTAAGCTAAATACCTTCTGACTAGGGCTTGAAAAATAAGAGTCAGAGGTACATTTACTGAGCAGCTGATGAGGCTGACACTTTAAGCCCCCCATTGGCTTGCAGCGGTGGCCAACAAACCCCAGAAAAGGCCCCAGTAATGTGTTTATAGAAGCATGTATTTTTGCAAAATATCCAGAATGCTTGAAACCAAATCAGCTAAAACTACTATCTGTTTTCACTCTGAGGTCCCTCATCAACTTCCCTTGCGTATAATGGTGCTGGAGGCCCACAGGCATTTGTAGAGCTCATCTAAGGGGAAGTTGAACTGGGGATGCATTTAGTATGGATATATTTAGGTACTTTGCAGTCACTTTCGTGAATAGTTATACTGTTGCCTGGAGTCCAGTGTAGAAATGGCCTATAGAAATACTCTTACTGTGCATAGCAAGCCGACTCACCCCAGTGAGTGGCCTTCACCATGGTGCCAAGGTGCAAGGCTACAGCGTCACAATATGTGGGGAGTGAAACAGAAACAAGGTTGGAAATATTTAGAGCCAGAAATTTGTCCTGTCAAAAAGGAATGCAGAGGTGTATGAGGCAGTTAACTAATAAAGCTTTTACAATATTTTCCAGGATTTTGTGCTATCTGGTATTTGTCAGCTTTCAAAATTTGTAAGGGTGCTACGATTTCTTATGTTATTCTAAATAATCAGGCCAGGCATGGTGGGTCACGCCTATAATTGTAGCACTCTGGGAGGCCAAGGCAGGTGGTTTGCTTGAGGTCAGGTGTTGAAGACCAGCCTGAGCAAGAGCAGGACCCTCCACCTCTAAAAAAATAAAAATATAAATAAATAAGTAAACAATCACACACATACCACTTTTGCATTCATGATTTTGTACTCTTTTTCTTAAAGAAGGCCCCTCAGAATTGTCTAATTGTCTCCAGGCTTATTTTTCTCACATAAGAAGAAGCCTGTAGCAGGTGGTCCCGAGGTTGGTTCAGTGGTTTAGTAACACTGGGTATTGGATGGTGATTTCTGGGATTCTTCTGAGCTTCCCATCCAAGTTGGAAGTGGGCTGCCACAATGCACAAGCACCACTTCCTTCTGTACTGTTCCAAAGCAGGAAGCCAGAAGTCAGCAGGAAAAATGGCTTCCTGGCTCAGCACCTGTAGGTCAGTGGTTAGGGCCCTGGTCACATGCACCGGGGCTGGTGGGTTCAAACCCAGCCCGGGCCTGCTAAATAACAATGACAACAACAACAACAACAAAAAATAGCCAAGCGCTGTGGTGGGCACCTGTAGTCCCAGCTTCTTGGGAGGCTGAGGCAAGAGAATCGCTTGAGCCCAAGAGTTTGAGGGTCTGTGAGCTGTGAAACCATAGCGCTCTACAAAGGGCGACACAGTGAGACTTTGTCTCAAAAAAAAAACAGAAAAGAAAAAGAAAATCCTAAGGAAGAGAAAAGATATTTACTATTCATTAAGTGGAAGTGGAGCATCATAAAGGTTTTCATCTTTTTCATCTTCTCACTGAGTAGGAGAAGAAGAGGAAGAGGAAGGGTTGATCTTGTTGTCTTGGGGCGGCAGAGGTGGGAGAAAACCCACACAGAAGTAGCCCTGTGCTGTTCAAACTCGTGTTGCTTAAGTGTCAACTGTACTCAGTTCTGTAGTGGTAGTGCAAAAGTAGCTATAGATGACACATTAAAAAAAGCCATATGAAAATATCACAGGTTGGGTAGCTTAAACAACAGAGATTCATTTTCTCATAGTTCTGGAGACTCGAGGTCCCAGGGCAAGGTGCCAGCAGGGTTGCTGTCTGCTGAGGACTCTCCCTGCGAGTTGCCGATGGCTGCCTTCTCCCTGTGTCCTCACGTCTCTGCTATCTCCTCTTACAAGGACACTAAACTTTTTGGACAAAGGCTCCCCCCTCATGATCTTATCTAACCTCAATTATTTCCTTAGTGGGTCCATCTCCAAATACAGCCATGTTGGTGATTATAGCTTCAACAAATACATTTTAAAAGAATACAAACATTCAGCTCACAACAGAGGGAGGTAGGTAGCTGCTGATGTGTTCAGGTTGGTGACTTCTGGATGGGCCAAAGGAATACAGGTGGAATACTTAAAGCATCTGCTATCGTGTCTGGCAAAAGGGAAATAGATAAACTCAGTTGTGCTAGAGTCATAGGCTAGAATGCTCTACAGCAACTAGACTAAATGAACTAGAACTCCATAGGTCAACAAAGACAAATCTCAAAACTATTACACTGTAAAAAAAAAATAACTTTTTTTTTTGAGACAGAGTCTCACTTTTTTACACTCCATAGAGTGCTAGGGCATCATAGCTCACAGCAACCTCCTACTCTTGGGCTTAAGCAATTTTCTTGCCTCAGACTCCCAAGTAGCTTGGACTACAGGCACCCACCACAATGCCTAGCTATTTTTAGAAATGGGGTCTTGCTCTGGCTCAGGCTGAGCTCAGGCAATCCACCCACCTTGGCCTCCTAGAGTGCTAGGATTACAGGTGTGAGCCACCCAACCCAGCCAGCAATGACTCTTGATATGGGCTATTCCATGTATTGAGAACTCTGGGCAAAACATAAACTTTAGAAGAAGAGATGTCCTCGTCTTCTTGGAGGACTTTGCTTTAATTAGACATCTCTTTATTGAGGTTACATATTTATGTTAAAAATAAATTATTAGAGTGGTTTTAGACAATCACACAGTATTTGAACATTGGCTTTGTTTCTGGCAGGCTTGATTTGCTTGGGGACCAAATTACTAGTGACTAGTTCACTAACTAGGTCATTCAAGGAAAGCAAGTTAACACAAAAGAAACATGTCACCTAAATGCACTTGATGGTGTTAAAATGTCCACCTTCTTAAATCGTTACAATGAAATTAGTTCTGAGGAAGACAGTCAGCCAACACTGAAGGTAATATATCAGCTCACATACATGAAAAATCCAGGGAGTAAAATGATTTTGGTCATGGATGGATTCAGGGCCTTAAATAATATTATTATTAGTAGTATAATAATAATCTCTCCATTTCATAGCCCTTCTTTACTTTGCAGATAGGCTCCCAGATGTGATAGGGACATGAAGTTGACCTACAAAAGATACAGACAGGCCAGGTGTGGTGGCTCATACCTATAATCCCAGCACCCTGCAAGGCCAAGGTGGGTAAATCGCTGGAGCTCAGGAGTTCCAGACTAGCTGAGCAAGAACAAGACCCCATCTTAAAAATAGTCAGTTCTTGTGGCTGGTGCTTATAGTCCCAGTTACTCAGGAGGCTGAGGCAAGAGAATGGCTTGAGCCCAAGAGGATGAGGTTTATGTGAGCTATGATGCCACAGCATTCTACCAGCACCCTACCAAGGAGAAGAAAGTGAGACTGTCTTAAAAAAATAATAATAAGCTATAGCCTCCCAACCACCCAATTCATCAATTCAGTAAAAAGAGATATTCATCTTTCCTATCTCTGGCAGCAAAATTTCAAAGCAGAGTCTGATTGACTTGAGTTTGGTCACATGTTCATCCTAGAACCAATCACTGATTAGCCATCTTGGGTCACGTGTCCACTCCTTTCACAGGGGAGGGCAGATAGTATGAATCCACAGCCCCAATGGGACAAAATAAACAGGAGTTGACTGTTTTTCTAAGGGAACAGATCAGGAATAAACAGATCTCCCCCATAATTTGCTTAATCACAAACTAATAGTCTGTTGGAACTGCCCACACTGACTCATGACAGCCAATCATGTGCATCTTTTTCCAGCTCCACATTCTATAACAACATACAGGTAGCTTGAAATCGGCCATGTGGGCAATATTTACACCACGGAAATTGGCAAATTCTATACATCGAGATTTTCTCTCTGGAGCTGGCAGACAAACAGTTAGGAGCACCCTACTTTCCCAAATCATATGCTACTTTTCTTTCTTTTACCCTTATATGAATATTTTTCAAGGAATATTGGTCAGGGATTTTGTGAAATGTCCTTCAACTTGGGTATGTCTGATGTTTTTCTCTAGTATGTCTTTTTATCTCATTTTTTAATTGTAGTAAAATGAAACCATTTTAAAGTGTACAGTTTAGGCTCAGTGCCCATAGCTCAGTGGTTAGGGTACCAGCCACATACACGGGGGCTGGCAGGTTCAAACCCAGCCCAGGCCTGCTAAACAACAAAGACAATTACAACAAAAAAATAGCCAGGATTGTGGTGGGCAGCTGTAGTCCCAGCTACTTGGGAGACTGAGCCAAGAGAATCACTTAAACCCAAGAGCTTGAGTTGCTGTGAGCTGTAACACCATGGCACTCTATTGAAGGCAACATAGTGAGACTCTATCTCAAAAAAAAAAGTGGACAGTTCAGTGATATTAAGTACAATTTCATATTGTTGTGCAACTAACATCCATCTCCAGAACTTTCTCATCATCCCAAAATGAAACTCCGTCTCCAGTAAAGAATGTCTTCCCATTTCTTCTTCCCCCAGTCCCTACTAATCAGCATTCTGCTTTCTATTTCTATGATGAATTTTATACTCTAGGTACCTCACATCAGTGAAATCATGCAACATTTTATTTTTTAATTTTTTTTGGAAACAGAGTTCCCACTTGCCCAGGCTGGAGTGATCAGGCATCAGTCTAGCTCACCGTAACCTCAAACTCCTGGGCTCAAGTGATCCTCCTGCCTCAGCCTCCCAAGTAGCTGGGACTATAGGCACCCGACACAAAACCTGGCTAATTTTTCTATGTTTAGAAAAATAGTGAGATGGGGTCTCACTCTTCCTCAGGCTGATCTCTAACTCCTGAACTCAAGAGATCTTTGTGCCTCAGTCTCCCAGAGGGCTAGGATTATAGGCATGAGCCACTGCGCCTGGCCAGAATATCCTTCCTTTTTAAAGCTGAATAATATCCCATAGTATGGACATTTTATAGTGTGTATTCTTCTCTCAATTACTTATCTGCCAGTCTGAATCACACACCCAATACCTTTTGGTTATGATGGTTAACATTGCTGTGAACGTGGGCCTATAATATCTGCTCAAGTCCCTGCTTTCACTTCTTTTGGGAATATACCCAGAACTGGAATTGCTAGATAATATGGTATTTCCAGGTTTAGTTTTTGAGAATATTGCTATACTATTTTCCACAGCGGCATTTCTAACCTACTCCCAGGTGACAATGAAACTGCTGGTCCTTGGACAACACTGAGTGACAAGCCTATACTATAGCTTGCTCATGATTGAGTAGTCCAGCTTTAGTCCAGCTTACACCAAAAAAAAAAAAAAAAAAAAAAAATGACTCTATTCCCTGAGCTCCTGAAAGGCCAGTTGCCCCAGCATAGGTCCCCAAAGTCCAGTGCACTCCAGTCCCTTTTCTGTTTAGTGTAATATACATAGTCATTGTAATTGAACAGTGTCATGAGATCAATACCTCCTGCTATTAAAACAATTTTTGTAGCTTGGCCTAAGCATTTACTAGCAGCAAAAGACCATTACACACCAGACACCTTAGATTACAGCCTCAGTACAGACGTAAAAGTTACACTAAAAATAAAATAAAAATAAATAAAAGGGAACGTTCATGGGCTGATTTAAGTTACTGCTTCTTATGACTGAGCAAAGTCAGTATTTTGATGCTTTCCATAAAAATCGTTTGATTATAATCACTAATTCCATGCCAGAAATCTCACTTCTTAGAATTTTAACATCATAGCCCATGTTCCTGAGGGCTTATTCTAATTTGTTTCTTAGAATCTGGAATAATGTATTGCAAAAAGAGACATAAGGGGTATTAATGAATCTCAGGAGAAAACCCATTGAAGGAGCCACCAACTGAAACTAAATGCCAATTAACATTGAACAAAATTTCATACTTTTCCAGAACTGTGGGTATATGGAAGAGTGAAAAGAAAGCAGTTGTTGATACATAGGGAATAGTTAGCGGACACTAATGCTTTAGTCCATTTTGTGCTGCTAGAACAGAATATCTAAGGCTGGGTATTCTGTGTCATTTAGACTGAACAGGAATTTACTGGGTTATTGGTTCTAGAGGCTGGGAAGTCCAAGATCAAAGGGGCTGTATCCAGTGAGGGCATTTGTTACCCGCTGGCCAAAGGTAGAAGGGCAAGAGAGCGTGAAGGAGTAAGAACAAGAGAGGGCCTAGCTCAATTACATAACAGATGCACCGTGAGATGACAAACACGGGCTTGCGATAATGAGATAACAACTAATCATCTTGTACAGGTCCCCCCTCTCGACACTGTTGCACTGGATTACATGGACCTTGAGGGACGCATTCAGATTGCAGCAGATACTGAACGCTATTCTTCATGTGCTACCTCATTTAGCTTTATTAAGAATACTTTTGGGGGCTGGTGGGGTGGCCCATGCTTATAATCCTGGCACTTTGGGATCACTTGAGGCCAGGAGTTCAAAACCAACCTGGGCATCATTGTTAGACTCCATCTCCACAAAAAATACAAGATTAGCCAGGCATGGTGGCACATATCTGTAGTCTCAGCTACTTGGGAGGCCAAGGCAGGAGGATGACTTGAGCCCAGGAATTTGAGGTTACAGCAAGTTATGATCATGCCATTGCACGATAGCTAGCCTGGATGATAGAGGAAGACTATTTCTCAAAAAAAAAAGAAAGTACATCTTAATCCTTACTAGGTGCTGTCAAATGGCTTTCCAAAGAAGTTGTACCTTGCACCGGGGCTGATGGGTTTGCTAAACAAACAAACAAACAAACATAGGCGGGCGTTGTAGCTCACCAATGTTTGTTAAGACTAGATTTACCTTTTTTCCTAGTCTGAAGTATATCTTATTGTTGTTTTAAATTGCTTTTAAGGCTAAAATACCATTCCATTTTTTTTGCAGTTTTTGGCCGGGGCTGGGTTTGAACCCGCCACCTCCAGCATATGGGGCCAGTGCCCTAATCCTTTGAGCCACAGGTGCCGCCCTCCATTTTTTTTACTCTTCTGTGAATTGCTATATTCTTTGCATATTTTCCAAGTAGATTATTTTCCCTTTGGAGGAGGGGCAGAGTGTTACTCTATTGCTAAGGCTAGAGTGTCATTAGCCTCAGCCTAGCTCATAGCAACTTCAAGCTCCTAGGTTCAAGTGATCCTCCTGCCTCCTGAGTAGCTGGGACTACAGGCACCTAACCACCATGCCTGAACAATCTATCTTTCTTTCTTTCTTTTTTTTTTAGTCAGAGTCTCACATTGTCACTCTTCTTCTTCTTTTTTTTTTTTTTTTGAGACAGAGTCTTTCTATGCTACCCTTGGTAGAGTGCCATCGTGTCACAGCTCACAGCAACCTCTAACTCTTGGGTTAAGTGATTCTCTTGCCTCAGCCTTCCAAGTAGCTGGGACTACAGACATGTACCATTATGACTGATTTATTTACTTATTTATAGACAGAGTCTCACTTTGTCACCCTTGGTAGAGTGCCGTGGTATCATAGCTCACAACAACCTCAAACTCTTTTTTTTTATTATTAAATCATAACTGTGTACATTAATGCAATCATGGGGCACCATACACTGGTTTTATAGACCGTTTGACACACTTTCATCACACTGGTTAACATAGCCTTCCTGGCATTTTCTTAGTTATTGTGCTACAACATTTACATTCTACATTTACTGAGTTTCACATATACCCTTGTAAGATGCAGTGCAGGTGTAATACCACCAATCACCCTCCCTCCACCCACATCCCCCCCTTTCCCCCTTCCCTCTATTCTTAGGTTATAACTGGGTTACAGCTTTCATGTGAAAGCCATAAATTAGTTTCATAGTAGGGCTGAGTACACTGGATACTTTTTCTTCCATTCTTGAGATACTTTACTAAGAAGAATATGTTCCAGCTCCATCCATGTAAACATGAAAGAGGTAAAGTCTCCATCTTTCTTTAAGGCTGCATAATATTCCGTGGTGTACATATACCACAATTTTTTAATCCATTTGTGGATCGATGGGCACTTGGGCTTTTTCCATGACTTAGCAATTATGAATTGGGCTGCAATAAACATTCTGGTACAAATATCTTTGTTATGATGTGATTTTTGGTCTTCTGGGTATATACCTAGTAGACGAATTACAGGATTGAATGGCAGATCTATTTTTAGATCTCTAAGTGTTCTCCAAACATCTTTCCAAAAGGAATGTATTAATTTGCATTCCCACCAGCAGTGTAGAAGTGTTCCCTTTTCTCCACATCCACACCAACATCTCTGGTTTTGGGATTTTGTGATATGGGCTAATCTTACTGGAGTTAGATGATATCTCAAAGTAGTTTTGATTTGCATTTCTCTGATGATTAAAGATGATGAGCATTTTTTCATATGTCTGTAGGCCATGTGCCTATCTTCTTCAGAGAAGTTTCTCTTCAAGTCCCTTGCCCAGCCTGCGATGGGATCACTTGTTCTTTTCTTGCTTGTACATTTCAGTTCTCTGTGAATTTGTCAGAAATATAACTTGCAAATATCTTCTCCTATTCTGATAGCTGTTTGCTTGCTTTACTTATTGTGTTCTTGGCTGTGCAGAAGCTTTTTAGTTTGATCAGGTCCCGTTAGTGTATTTTTGAAGCTGCTTCAATTGCCCAGGGGGTCCTCCTCATAAAATACTTGCCCAGACCGATTTCTTCAAGGGTTTTCTCTGCACTCTCTTCTAGTATTTTTATACTTTCATGTCTTAAGTTTAAATCTTTAATCCAGTGAGAGTCTATCTTAGTTAATGGTGAAAGGCGTGGGTCCAGTTTCAATCTTCTACAGGTTGCCAGCCAGTTCACCCAGCACCATTTGTTAAATAGGGAATTTTTCCCCACTGAATGTTTTTAATTGGCTTGTCAAAGATCAAATAATGGTAAGTAGCTGGATTCATCTCTTGGTTCTCTATTCTGTTCCAGACATCTACTTCTCTGTTTTTGTGCCAGTACCATGCTGTTTTGATCACTATCGATTTATAGTATAGTCTGAGGTCCGGTAGCGTGATTCCTCCTGCTTTGTTTTTATTTCTGAGTAATGTCTTGGCTATTCAAGATTTTTTCTGATTCCATATAAAACGAAATATTATTTTTTCAAGATCTTTTAAGTATGACAGTGGAGCTTTAATAGGGATTGCATTAAAATTGTATATTGCTTTGGGTAGTATGGACATTTTAACAATGTTGATTCTTCCCAGCCACGAGCATGGTATATTTTTCCATTTGTTAATATTTTCAGCTATTTCTTTTCTTAGAGTTTCATAGTTCTCTTTATAGAGATCTTTCACGTCCTTTGTTAGATAAACTCCCAAATATTTCATCTTCTTTGGCACTACTGTGAATGGAATAGATTCCTTAACTGCTTTTTCAGCTTCACTATTGCTGGTATATATAAAGGCTACCAATTTATGAATGTTGGTTTTGTAACCTGAGACGCTGCTGTATTCCTTGATCACTTCTAAGAGTTTTGTAGTAGAATCCCTGGTGTTTTCCAGATATATAATCATATCATCTGCGAAGAGCAAAAGTTTGATCTCTTCTGACCCTATATGGATACCCTTAATCGCCTTTTCTTCCCTAATTGCAATGGTTAAAACTTCCATTACAATGTTAAAGAGCAGTGGAGACAATGGGCAGCCTTGTCTGGTTCCAGATCTGAGTGGAAATGATTTCAATTTAACTCCATTCAACATGATATTGGCTGTGGGTTTGCTGTATGGCCTCTATCAGTTTAAGAAATGTCCCTTCTATACCAATTTTCTTAAGTGTTGTGATCATGAAGGGATGCTGGATATTATCAAAAGCTTTTTCTGCATCAATTGAGAGAATCATATGGTCTTTGTTTTTTAATTTGTTTACGTGCTGAATTATACTTACGGATATTGAACCAGCCTTGAGACCCTGGGATAAAACTGACTTGGTCATGATGTATAATTTGTTTGATGTGTTGCTGGATTCTGTTTGTTAGGATCTTGTTGAATATTTTTGCATCTATATTCATTAGTGATATTGGTCTATAATTTTCTTTTCTTGTTGGGTCTTTTCCTGGTTTGGGGATCAGGGTGAAGTTTGCTTCATAGAACGTGTTGGGTAGTCTTCCTTCTTTTTCTACATTTTGGAACAGATTGAGTAATATAGGTACTAATTCCTCTTTAAAGGTTTGGTAGAATTCTGACGTGAAGCCATCTTTCCCGGGCTTTTCTTTTTAGGGAGGTTTTGTATGGTTGATGCTATTTCAGAACTTGATATGGGCCTGTTCAAAATTTCCACTTGATTCTGGCTGTCTTGGAAAATGATGTGCTTCCAAGTATTGGTCAATTTCCTTCAGATTTTCATATTTCTTTTTTTTTTTTTTTGTAGAGACAGAGTCTCACTGTACCGCCCTCGGGTAGAGTGCCGTGGCGTCACACGGCTCACAGCAACCTCTTAACTCTTGGGCTTATGCGATTCTCTTGCCTCAGCCTCCTGAGCAGCTGGGACTACAGGCGCCCGCCACAACGCCCGGCTATTTTTTGGTTGCAGTTTGGCCGGGGCTGGGTTTGAACCCGCCACCCTCGGCATATGGGGCTGGCGCCCTACTCACTGAGCCACAGGCGCCGCCCCAGATTTTCATATTTCTGAGAATAAATTTTCATGTAATATTCATTAAGGATTTTATGAATTTCTGAGGAGTCTGTTGTTATTTCATCTTTGTTGTTTCTGATTGATGAGATTAGAGATTTTACTCTTTTTTTCCTGGTTAGATTAGCCAAAAGTTTATCTATTTTATTGACCATTTCAAAAAAACAACTTTTGGATTTATTGATCTGTTGTATAATTCTTTTCTTTTCAATTTCATTTAATTCTGCTCTAATTTTGGTTATTTCTTTTCTTCTACTGGGTTTGGGGTTGGAATGTTCTTCCTTTTCCAGTTGCTTGAGATGTCCCATCAAGTTGTTAACTTCCTCTCTTTCCGTTCTCTTGAGGAAGGCTTACAGTGCTATAAATTTCCCTCCTAGGAATGCCTTTGCGGTATCCCAGAGGTTCTGATAATTCGTGTCTTCATTGTCATTTTGTTCCAAAAATTTGGCAATTTCCTTCTTAATCTTATCTCTGACCCAGCTATCATTCAGCATAAGGTTATTTAACTTCCATGTTTTTGTATGAGTATACATATTCCTGTTGTTACTGAACTCAACTTTTATTCCATGGTGATGGAATCTTCCAAGAAGATGCAAGGAATAATTTCCATTTCTTTAAATTTACTGAGGTTAGACTTGTGACCTAAGATGTGATTGATTTTGGAGTATGTTCCATGGGCTGATGAGAAGTCTGTGTATTCAGTTTTGTTGGGATGAAATGTTTATAGATGTCTGCTAAATCCAAATGTTGGATGGTTAGATTTAAATCTAAAATTTCTTTGCTCAGCTTCTCATTGGAGGATTGATCCAACACTGCCAAAGGAGTGTTGAAATCTCCGACTATTATGGAGCTAGAGGAAATCAAGTTGCTCATGTCTGTTTGAGTTTCTCTTATAAATTGTGGTGCATTCTGGTTGGGTGCATAGATATTAATAATTGAAATCTCATCATATTGAGTATTACCCTTCACAAATATGAAGTGACCATTCTTATCCTACCTTACTTTTGTTGGTTTAAAGCCTATTGTATCTGCAAATAGAATTGCAACACCTGCTTTTTTCTGATTACCATTTGCCTGAAATATGGATGACCATCCTTTCACCCTGAGTCTATATTTGTCTTTTAAGGTAAGATGTGACTCTTGTATGCAGCAAATATCTGGCCTGAGTTTTTGTATCCAGTCAGCTAACCTGTGCCTCTTTAGAGGACAGTTTAAGCCATTCACAGTAATGGAGAATATTGATAAGTCAGGTAAAATTTTGGGTATCAAGTTTTTCGAAAGTCCAGTGGACATTTTTAATCCTTTCACCACTGTGGAAGTTGGAGTTTGATCAGAAGTTTCTGAGTGAGTTTACTTTTGTGGTAGAGGATTGGGCTGGTCATTATGGAGGACAGGTCTGAGAATATCCTAAAGAGCTGGTTTGGTTATCGCAAATTTCTTCAACATATGAATGTCATTAAAGTATGTAATTTCTCCGTCATAAATGAAACTCAGTTTAGCTGGATACAGGATCCGGGGTTGAAAGTTATTTTGCTTTAGGAGATTAAAAGTCGATGACCACCCTCTTCTGGCTTGAAAAGTTTCAGCAGAGAGATCTGCAGTCATTCTAATATTCTTCCCTTTGTAGGTAATGGATTTCTTACGTCTGGCTGCTTTCAGAATTTTCTCTTTCATATTAACTTTAGTGAAGTCAATTATGATATGCCTGGGGGATGTCTTACTGGGATTGAGTCGTGCTGGGGTTCTGAAACTGTCTGCTATCTGAATTTCAGAATCTCTTGGCATGTCTGGAAAATTCTCTTTCATAATTTCATGGAGAAGGGCCTCTGTGCCCAGCAAGGCCACTTCATCTGTTTCAGGGATTCCAATGAGGCAGACATTAGCCTTCTTTGAATTATTCCAGAGCTCTCTGAGAGAATGATCCATTTTTGCTCTCCATTTCTCTTCCTCTTTGAGAGTTTGGGAGCGTTCAAAGGCTTTGTCTTCAATGTCAGAAATCCTTTCTTCTGCTTGCTCCGCTCTGTTACTGAGGGATTCTACTGTATTCAGATCCTTGAGGGCTACAAATTCTTGCTTCAGTGCATCAAAATCTTTGGTGGTTTTGTCTTTAAATTTGTTAAATTCTTGAGACAACTTTTGAATTTCTAATCGAATTTCTAATTCTGACTTTTGAATTGCTGCTCGAATTTCTAATTCCAAATTTTCCTCCAGTTTATTAATCTTGTTTGCAATCCAAATTCTGAATTCGATTTCTGACATCTCGGCCAGCTGTTATGAATGGGATCTTCAGTTACATCTGCCATATCTTTCCTTGGGGGGGGGGGTTATCTATTCTGGTTATTCATGTTACCAGAGTTTTTCCGCTGATTCCGTCCCATGATTGTTTTACACCATTTGATTTTTCCCCTGGAGCTTTTTCGAGGACTCGTACAGTGCTATGGCCTGAGAAACTGGGACCTGTTTGGTGTGGTGGGGCTAAGTGCTTCTGTCCTGTTTTCCACTGGTCTCTGTTCGAACCTAGTGAAACAGTTACTCTGGGTTGAAGTCTCTGCTGTGGAGAAATACCAGCAATTAAGTCACCCCGCCCCCTCACAGACAACAATTAGAAAAGGAAAATCAAACCTTCCTGCAACCACCCACCCAGGGCACCACCTGGATAGTCCTCAGGCGACTGGCTCAGTTCAAAAGGTCCAAATCAATTGTCTCAGTCAGCACCTGTCTCAGGTGGGAGAGTTTAAAAGGTCTCTGGCAACTGGATCGGAAGGGTCTGGTGACTACTCTGATATGGCTTGCTCCAGTGCTCTGTGGAGTCAGGAGGACCCGCCCAGCAAATAGATCAGTCTGGGAAGGTTGATGCCTCCTTCCCCACCTTGCACCTCTGTCACACCCAGTCACTTATAGCCCCACAGGGCTGTCACTCAGTTGCCTGTTGTGAACAGATACTCCAGGGGTTTGTACTTGCCTGAATCACAAGGAAATCTATTTCTGCTCAGCCAGGCTGCTGCACTCTGCCTCTATCTAGCACGGGGAGGTGAGGACTGACAACCTTGGACGCTTGATGGAGGCTGGGGGGTGTTCACTCAGTTCCAGTCCCACCCCTGATTGATGTTACTGACAAAACAGAACAGAACAACTTTGTGGGATTTTGTTTCTGTCCCTGCTAAAATCCCCTGCAGAAGAGAAGCTGTTTTGAGTTCCCAGAGTCTGCGCCTCAGGCCCTGTTATTGCTCCTGCAGGTTTGTATTTGGTTACTGTCAGTTCTAGCCTCCTGTCTTCCTTTGTCTGTAGGCTGATGATCCCCTGAGGGCCGGGTGCGTCTTAGGCTCATTGAAGCGGTCCTCTGGGTCAGCCCTGCCCTGGGAACTTCCCAGCTCTGCACGAGCATTTCTAGTCTCTGCACTTCACCCAGGCCGGTACTGCCTCAGGAAAACCCTTTACTCACAGGCCTGTGTTTCCGTCCCAGATCTGTTCTGTGGTGGTTGCCCAGGGAGACAGGGGGTGTGGGTTCAGAATATCCAGGAGTGAGCCCTAGTGTTGCTAAAAGATGGCTGCTGCTCTGCACCTCAGGGCACGGCCGCTCCCATGTGGTTCCCTCTCAGTGGACCGTCCTCTCCTCACTCCTGTGCCCCAGAATTAGCACTGACCAGCAGCAGTCTAGGCCCTGTCCCCACCCCTTGAGTAATCACCCAAGAATATGGACTCCTGGTGGACAGGCCTCTAGACCTCAGAGTAAGAGTGGAGGGGAGTGCTGGGAGCTCAGAGTTGTAGGTAGAGAATATATACAGTTTTATGCCTGGCTGGAGAACGCCATGGCAGCCTAATAGAGGAGGTAGGTCCAGTTTTTAGAGGGTCTGTCCCGTGGAGTGTAGTGGGAGGACCTTTGAACACTACTCGTTTGTTTTTGGGGCACTCTGAGCCATTCTCATGGGGAAGGGGACTCCCGTCTGCTTGGTGATGGATTTTGTACCTTTTGTTTGTATCCTTGGGGTCGCAGCTTGCCTCAGTGGGGTTGATATGCATTCTTCAACCTTCTCTCTTGGTCCAGCTCAAATCTACCAGGTTACTTGCTAAATTTCTGTCCTTTAACTCTCCTTCTGGACGGGAGCCTCTGTGGAAAGCTCGTTTCAGTCAGCCATCTTGTGAAGAATGATTTGTGAGTGGAACCTTGGCTGAGGATTTCTCAGATACATATCCATATAAGGCTGTATAACACCAAGCATTTACACGAAATATACCCCAGCAGGGAGAAGGTATCTCAAAGTTTGCTCAGCAAAGCAGTTTAGCCTCAAGGTAAGCATCTAAACAGCACCCAGGAAGGCAAATGGAAAGTACACAGGGAGGAAGATGAACTGCAGCAAAGCCTTTGTCATATGATAGTGACTTTCGCCACGATGAAGTTTGGGGCTCCCCTGGTGGCCACGAGCTGCCGCCGGCATGAGGGCTCTGTTGTTGTTTCCCTGGGCTGCTCTAGCCTGCGCCCCGGCTCCCTGCCACTCTCGGGTGGCACTGCCAGCTGCTGCCACCGCAGTCACCAGCTGCTCCTGCCAGTGGAGTCTTTGGTGCTGCAGCCCGGTGACTCAAAAGTCAGTAGGAAAACAGAAAGTGCAGGGAGAGTGCCCGGGGAGGGCTGAAGATGGGGGCGCCTACCTCGCGGGCTCTGCAACCTCAAACTCTTGGGCTCAAGTGATCCTCTTGTCTCAGCCTCACATGTAGCTTGGACTACAGGTGCCCGCCACAATGCCTGACTTATTTTTAGAGATGGCGTCTCATTCTTACTCAGGCTGATCTTGAACTGCTGAGCTCAGGCAATCCGCTGTCTTGGCCTCCCAAGTAGGTGTGAGCTACTGTGCTCAGCCTTGTAACTAGCTAATTAAAATTTTTTGTTTTGTTTTGTAGAGACAGGGTCTCACTATATTGCTCAGGCTTGTCTCAAACTCCTGGACTCCAAGTGATCCTTCACCCTCGACTCCCAAAGTGCTAGTATTATAGGCACGAGCTACTAAACCCAGCCCTAAGAAATAAATTTGTTTATAAATTACCCGTGTGAGGTATTATTTTATATAGCAGCCCAAAAAGACTGAGGCACTCTCTGTACACACACACACACACACACACACGCCCTGTTGGTTATGTTTCTCTGGGGAACACTAACAAATCCAGATACAATACACAAGTGACCTGGATTTCCCCTTTAAGGAAAGAACTAGTGGCATTCAATGAATTTCCACTGTACTTAGGATATCATGTGGCTCTTGCTTCCCAGCTCTCCCCTATGACCATCACGAACCATCTGTCTCTCACTTTCTGCATCCCAGCCACACTGGCCTGTCAGTTTTTGGAACAGGCTGAACTCATCCTTGCCACAGCTATTTTTTACATGCTATTCTCTCTGCCTGAAATTGTTTCCCTGGCTGGCTCCATCTCACTTCAAATGTTTCTGTCTCCTCTGCTGTTCTCTGCCCTCTGTGCATTTTCTTTTCTTTTTATCTGAGACAGTGTCTTCCTCATCAACCAACCTGGAGTGCAGTGGTGTCATCACAGCTCACTGCAGCCTTGAACTCCTGGGCTCAGGTGATCCTCCTGCCTCAGTCTCCTGAGTAGCTGGAACTATAAGTGCATGCCACCACATCTAGCTAATACTTAGTACATATTTTATATAGACAGGGTCTTGCTGTGTTGCCCAGGTTGGTCTTGAAATCCTAGCCTTAAGTGAACCTCTTGCCTAGGCCTCCCAAAGTGCTGGGATTACAGGCATGTGTCACTGTGCCCAGACTCTCTGTGTATTTTTTTTTTCTGAGCACTTCACACAAGGGGTAATTTCATCCTTCTTTGTATGGGGGGTGCCTATGCTTCCCACTAGATTGTATCCTTCATGGAGTAGGAGACATATTAGTCTGATTCACCCAGCACAAAGAGCAGGGGCTTGCCCCTGGTACAGTTCAAGTATGGTTTGCAGACAGAATGAATGAATGACTCCAGAGGTGGAGGGTAGTTTGAGGGTCTGAGCATGGCTTAAATCTCAGCATATTGGTAACTCCTGTACTAGTAGGCAGAAGAGTATTTGGGAGCTTGGGTGTAATGGTCTAAGCAGAGGGCAGAAAACTCAAGAGGTTTCTTGCTGTGACATTCCAAAGCTGCATTTGGACTGTTCTTCCCAGCAGGAACCTGGGGCAGCGATGGAGTGGGCTGTGAGGTGGGGACAGTGATTAGATGGTTCTAGCCCATTTGGCTCTGCCGCTTGGAGGTCAGCAGAGAGGTGGGTTGGCAGACACCATGGCTCCTGGCTTTGCCTCACTTTGGATCAGTTGAGCAAAAGGTGGTTGAGTTTAGGTGCAGGTTGTATTTGCCTTGCAGACAAATAGCTATACTCCTTGGATTAGTCCAGGGCACAAGACAAAGGAGGCTGACCTGGGCCTTGCCTCCTCAGCGGCAGGAACTCTTATTGCCCATCAAATGTCCATTCCTTTCCCTCTTTTCCTTTGCAGCAGATGCTGCTCCCTCTGAGAAAACTGAACATGCCAGCTGCTTGCTCTAACAGCTGGGCATAGGCCAAGTTGCTGGAACAAAGAGATTCCAAGTACAGTGGCTTAAACAAGATAGAGAGACTTGGCTCCACACCAGTGGTTCAAGCGGCTAAGGCACCAGCTACATACACCTGAGCTGGCTGGTTTGAATCCAGCCCAGGCCCGCCAAACAACAATGACGGCTACAACTAAAAAATAGCCGGGCATTGTGGCAGGTGCCTATAGTCCCAGCTACTTGGGAGGCGGAGGCAGGAGAATCGCTTGAGCCCAGGAGTTGGAGGTTGCTGTGAGCTGTGATGCCACAGCACTCTACCCAGGGCCATAGATTGAGCCTCTGTCTCAAAGGAAAAAAAAAGACAGAGACATTTATCCACGTACCAGACCAGAGTTGGCTGACAGCACTGACAAATTCCACCTGTGGGTCCCAGCCTGCTGCTCTTGGTATCCTGGGACCAGGGGGCATGTAAGACTTGGAAATTACAGGCATCATTTCTTCTTGTATCCCATTGGCCAGAGCTAGTTACATGGTTATACCTGGCAGCACAGAAGACTGGGAAATGTAGTCTTTTAACTAGGCAGCCATATATTATACATGGCTAAAACTTAATGACTTTCCTCTAAAGTAAGAGTTGGCAATCTTTTTATGTGAAAGGCACATAACAAATATTTTAGTCTTTATGGGCCATATGGTTTCTGTCACAGCTACTCAACTCTGTTGTTCAAGCACAAAAGCAGCCATAGAAAATATGTAAATGAATGGTGTGGCCGTGTTTCAATGAAATTTTATTTATTTATTTTTCAGGCAGAGTCTTATTTTGTTGCCCTGGGTAGAGTGCCGTGGTGTCATAGCTCACAGCAAGCTCAAACTCTTGGGCTCAAATGATCCTCTTGCCTCAGCCTCCCAAGTAGCTGAGACTATAGGGTCCTGCCACAACACCCAGCTATTTCTTTGAGACGGGGTCTTGCTCTTGGTCAGCCTGGTCTCGAACTCCCATGATCCACCTCAAGTAATCCACCCACCTCTATCTCCCAGAGTTCTAGGATTGAGTGAGCCACTGCGCCCAGCCCCTCTAATGAAATTCTATTTGCAGGGCGGCACCCGTGGCTCAGTGAGTAGGGCGCCGGCCCCATATGTCAAGAGTGGCGGGTTCAAACCTGGCCTTGGACAAATTGCAACAAAAAAATAACCAGGTGTTGTGGTGGGCACCTGTAGTCCCAGCTATGCAGGAGGTTGAGACAAGAGGATTGTCTAAGCCCAGGAGTTGGAGGTTGCTATGAGCTGTGTGATGCCACGGCACTCTACCCAGAGCAATAAAAAAAAAAAGAAAGAAAGAAAGATATTCTATTTGCAAAAAAGAGGCAGCAGGCTGGATTTGACCCACTAGACCATAGTTGGTCCTAGACCTGGATTGGACACTGGAGGATGAAAGGTGTAAATCATGGTGCCCAGAGACGAGGCCACAGAGGAGATGTTCAGGCCAGGTTTATTGAAAGGGGAGAGTGACCAGCCTGGGCAGTGTAAAGATGGCGTCTGCACCTGGGGGCTGTTAGAGATCCCTTT
This sequence comes from Nycticebus coucang, assembly GCF_027406575.1. Taxonomy (NCBI): domain Eukaryota; kingdom Metazoa; phylum Chordata; class Mammalia; order Primates; family Lorisidae; genus Nycticebus; species Nycticebus coucang. Next base: position 93,009,803 of record NC_069791.1, on the reverse strand, counting down.
TGTATAGGATTACAGGGGGTGGGCAAATTTCACAGCTTGCCTGGAAAGTTAGGGTCTTCTGGTGCAAACTTCTGGGGGATGGGTTAGGTAGATACTTTGTGTCTTTGTCTTAGGAGGAGAAAGAGAAGGGGGAAAAGGTTTGAGTGTGGCTGCATTAGGCCCTCCAACAGAGGACAGCTAGCAGTTGGTACTACTCATCTGTATTTTCCAGCATGGTCTTGTGACTCAGTTCAATCCAATGACATATCCAACCTCTCCTCCTAAGGAAAGGTTAGCTGGAAAGATTTTCTTCAGTTATGAAAACAGAGCCATGTGAGGAAAAGCAACACCCTTCCCCGTCAATTTGATTCAAATAAAGTCGTGAGGATCCCCAATGCTTGGAGCTGTGGCAGCCATTGTATAACTGAGAGAGAAGGGCCAATCTGGGGCCTGAAACTGGCCTTGGAGCATCCCACCTCCCAACTTCTTGATATGGGAAAAAATTAGCCAGTTACTTGCAGCCAAAGGCCACCCAAATGATAGCCATCTGTTAAGTTCTTTCCCTTTACCCACATTCCCTCTTCTTTTGTGGCCGGCCTCCTTTCCTTTCTTAGTTCAACGATCAAGTTATTCACGCTCCTGTGTAGGCCTACAAAGACTAATGGTAATCACAGGCCCTAGGCAAAGAATGGCAATGATTTATAAAGGAATTTTCCTGCTTGCAATCTTATTGCATCCCTGCTCAGCCCTGCAAATTAGAACTATTCATTCACTCACTTCACAACTATCTCTTGAGCGCCACGCAGGATAATCCTTGTTTTACAGAGACTGTATTGGTTCCTAGGGCCGTCATCATAGAGTATCACAAATGTCTTGGCTTAAAAACAATAAAAATGTATTCTCTCACGGTTCTGGAGGGGCCAGGAGTACACAATCAAGGTGCTGGCAGCTCTGACATCCTCCCCAGGTGCTAGAGGAGAATTCCTCTTCATTCTTTTCAGCTTCAGGGAGCTCAGGTGTTCCTCAGCTTGTGGCTGCATCCTTTTGGTCTCTGTTGTCCTCACATGGCCGTCCCCTTTGTGTCTTCATTTTCTCCTCTTCTCTCTCTTATGCACACTTGTCTTTGGATTTAGGGCTCACCTAGTTAATGCAGGATGATCTCATGTCAAGAGCTTTAACTTCATCACAGACTAAATCCTTTTTCCAGATAAGGTCACTTTCATAAGTTCCAGGGGTTTGGGACACTGACATATCTTTTGGGAGACCATCACTCAACACCCTACAGAGATTCTAAGAAATTGGGTGACCTTCGTAGTAGACTGGCACCAGACTCACTGCTGTTACTCCACTTTGAAGCAAGATTCAGAGATAGAATTTGACCCTGAAACTAGGATACTTACTTTAGTTCTCATCTCTGTCTCCGGTACATGGTGTGACCTATCTGGGCCTTACTTTTCTCATATGTGCAAACCAGGCAGCTTATGGCCAACTTGGTCCCACATATGTGTTTTGTTTGGCTGACATAGTGTATTTTAAAAATTGACTTAGTTGCCAGCATTTACAAACTCCAGAAATTTCTCAAGAAAGTTTCATGAAACATCAGTCCTGTTACCCTGAACCTACATTCTTGGTGGCCAGAGTGGAGGAACCCTTGTTCCATCTAGGATCAGACACAACGGTCCTGATCCTTGCAGTGCTCCCCTGGTCTGCAGAACTTAGTTTATGGCTCTGGATTGTCCTGAGTGTATTTGAGTTCTCAAATTGTGACCTGACTAATCTCAAAGGACTAAGTGAAATACAATGGAAATTTGGAATGTCATTCCCTATATCTTAAAAGAAGGTTCTAGAAGAAAAAAAAAAGGTAGTTAATACTTGGATGAGGTAAAGGAGGGAATGAGGTTCCAATTAGAGAGGAACAGGCAATGGACCATTAATTTTTTTTTTTTTGGTAATAAAATACCTATAACATGACATTTATCATTTTAACCATTTTAAAATGCACAGTTCAGTGACATTTAGGACTTTCACAATGTTGTGCAAGCCACTACCTGGTTCCAGAACTTCTTTTTCTTTTTTTTTTATCTTCTTTATCTGTTGCCCAGGCTAGAGTACAATGGTATCATCATAGTTCACAGCAACTTCAAACTCCTTGGCTCAAGGGAATCCTGCTGCCTCAGCCTCCTGAGTATCTGAACTACAGGCACATGCTACCATGCCCTGCTAATTGTTATTTAGTAAAGACAGGGTCTCACTCTTGCTCAGGCTGGTCTTGAACTCCTGAGCTCAAGCAATGCCCCTGCCTCAGCCTCCCAGAATGCTAGGATTATAGGCATAAGCCACCACATAGGCCCAAAGTATGTTCCATCACCACAAAAGGAAACCCCATACCCATTAAGCAGTCACTCCCCGTCCCCTCCTCCCTGCTCCCTGACCACCTCTCATCTGCTCTCTATCTCCATGCATTTGAGTGGACTGTTATTTTGGAGATGTCCTGTCCAAAGTGGGACCTCTCAGATCACAGAGACCCTTTTAAATGCAGTATTAAGACTGGGGGCAGTGGCTCACACGTGTAATCCAAGCACTCTGGGAGGCCGAGGAGGGTGGATAGCTTGAGCTCATGAGTTTCAGACCAGCCTGAGCAAAAATAGAGACCCCCATCTCTACTAAAAACAGGGAAAAAATGAGGCAAGATGCTCACTTGAACCCAAGAGTTAGAGGTTTCTGTAAGTTTTGACGCCACAGGACTCTACCGAGGGTGATGGTTTGAGACTCTTTCTCAAAAAATAAAAATAAAAAATAAATGCAGTATTAAACGTTCCCCTGTCAATTCTCAATAAAATCCTAGCCAACAGATTATAGCTTCTCATTAAAAAAGTCATACTTCACGATCAAGTAGGTTTCATCCCAGGGATGCAAGGCTGGTTTAACACACGCAAGTCCATAAAAGCGATCCACCATATCAACAAAAGCGAAAACAAAGACCATATGATCTTCTCAATAGATGCAGAAAAAGCATTCAATAAAATCCAGCATCCTTTTCTAATTAGAACACTGAAGAGTAGGGGTATAGATGGCACATTTCTTAAACTGATTGAAGCCATCTACGACAAACCCACAGCTAATCTTATACTCAATGATGTAAAACTGAAAGGTTTTCCACTTAGAGCTGGAACCAGACAAGGTTGTCCTCTGACACCTTTACTATTCAACATAGTGCTGGAAGTTCTACCCAATACAATCAGGCAAGAGAAGGAAATAAAGGGAATCCAAATGGTGCAGGAGTTCAAGCTCTCCCTTTTTGCTGATGATATGATCTTTTACTTAGAAAACCCCAAAGACTCAACCACAAGACTCCTGGAAGTGATCAAAAAATACAGTAACGTCTCAGGATATAAAATCAATGTCCACAAATCAGTAGCCTTTGTATATGCCAATAACAGCCAAGATGAGAAGCTAATCAAGGACACAATTCCCTTCATAGTAGCTTCAAAGAAAATGAAATACCTAGGAATATATCTAAAAAAAGAGGTGAAAAACCTCTATAAAGAAAATTATGAAACCCTAAGAAAAGAAATAGCAGAGGACTTTTACAAATGGAAGAACATACCAAGTTCATGGCTGGGAAGAATCAACATTGTTAAAATGTCTATACTTCCCAAAGCAATCTACCGATTCAATGCCATCCCCAGTAAGATACCAACATCATACTTTCAAGACTTGGAAAAAATAATTCTTTGTTTTGTGTGGAACCAGAAAAAACACCATATAGCTAAGGCTATTCTTTAATAAAAACAAAGCTGGGCTTCAGCCTACCAGACTTTAGGCTGTACTCCAAGGCCATAGTGGTCAAGACAGCTTGGTATTGGCACAAAAATAGAGACACAAACACCTGAAACCAAATAGAAAACCATGAGGTTACAGCCACCTAATCTTTGATAAACCAAACGAGAACGGACACTGAGAAAAAGAATTCTTATTCAGTAAATGGTGCTGGAAGAAGTGGATATCCACATGTAAAAGACTGAAACTGGACCCACGCCTTTCACCACTCACTAAAATCAATTTAAGATGGATAAAAGATCTAAATCTAAGACATGAAACAATAAAAATCCTTGAAGAAAGTGGGGGAAAAACACTTAAAGTTATCAGCCTGGGAAAAGACTTTATGAAGAAGGCTTCAGTGGCAATTACAACAGCAGAAAAAAAATAAACAAATGGGACTTAATTAAACTAAATAGCTTCTGTACATCTAAGGAGACAACAACCAAATCAAATAGTCATCAGAATGGGAAAAGATATTTGCATATTATGAATCAGACAAAAGCTTGATAACTAGGTTCTACAGACAGCTCAAACTAAGCAACATAAAAAGAGCCAACAATCCCCTATATCAATGGGCAAGAGAGATGAATAAAACCTTCTCTAAAGAAGACAGAAGAATGGCTAACAAACACATGAAAAAATGCTCATTGTCCCTAATAATTAGAGAAATGCAAATTAAAACTACCCTGAGATATCACCTAACCCCAGTAAGAATGGCCCACATCACAAAGTCTCAAAGCTGCAGATGCTGGTGTGGATGTGAAGAGAAGGGAACACTTCTGCACTGCTGGTGCAACTGCAAACTAATACAAACCTTTTTGGAAGGAAGTATGGAGAATCCTCAAAGAACTCAAACTAGACCTTCTATTTGATCTGGCAGTCCCATTACTGGGCATCTACCCAGAAGGAAAAAAATCCTTTTACCATAAGAACACTTGCACTAAACTGTTTATCGCAGCTCAATTTACAATCACCAAAATGTGGAAAGAGCCTAAAGGCCCACCAACCCAGGAATGAATTAACAAGCTGTGAGATGGAGACTTTACATCTTTTGTACTAATTTGGATGGGGGTGGAACACATTCACAAGAATGGAGAAGCAAGAATCCAATGTATTCAAATTTTTTTTTGCAGTTTTTTTTTGGCCGGGCCTGGGCTTGAAACCACCACCTCCGGCATATGGGGCCAGCATCCTACTCCTTTGAGCCACAAGCGCCACGGTACTCAATTTTGATATGAGGACAATTGATGACCTAGTACATGGTGGAGGGGGAGTGGACAGAGGGAAAGAGGAAGGGTGGGGAGTCACTGTGCTTGGCACACCTCTTGGGGGAGGAACACGTTTAAAAGAGTGACTTTGCCTGTCTGATCTTGGAAGATAAGCAGGGTGAGGCCTGGTTAATACTTGGATAGGAGAAAACACGTGTGATGCATTTAACATAGTGCCCAAATGACACTAAGGACTCTGTAAATGCAGATATTATAGGGAGATACCCCACCCCCAATGCCCCCAGGTAGTCTCTGAAAACAGTTTTCAAAGGGCTAAAAAGAGAAAAGCTCTGATTTTTTTTTTTTTCTTTTGAGACAGTCTTACTAGATTGCTCTTGGTAGAGTGCCATGGTGTCAAGCTCACAGCAACCTCCAACTCTTGGGCTTAAGTGACTCTCTTGCCTCAACCTCCCATGTAGCTGGGACTATAGGCACCCACCACAATGCCTGGCTATTTTTTGGTCGTAGTTGTCATTGCTGTTTGGCAGGCCCGGGCTGGGTTCAAACCCGCCAGCTCTGGTGTATGTGGTCGGTGGCCTAGCCGCTGAGCTACAGGCACCGAGCCCTGATGTTGTTTTAAAAAAGATTGTGATCCAATCTAATAAATTAGACTTGCTAAGAGAAACCCAAACTGGATTTTGTGAAATACTTTTGGTTAAGCTCACCATTAGCAAATGCTACTGTTTTCACCTGTCCTTTTCTCTTTAATAAATTTTTATTTAATAAATTTTTATTTAATAAATAAAAATTATTTATTTTTGTAGAGATGTAGTTTTGCTATGTTGTCCAGGCTGGCCTCGAAATCCTGGGCTCAAATGATTCAGCCTACCAAAGTGTTGGAATTACAGGCAAGACCAACGATGTCTGGCCATTCCAATTTCCATTATATCATGCCTTGGAATGGTGCTATCATTCATTCATTGGGTAATTCATTCACTCATTTTTCACTGAAATGAGAAAAGTGGCCATCTGAAACTATATGTGCCTGCATCTCCCACCACTTCCCGCACCCAACCCCAACCCTGACTCAGGATTACAGCCCTTTCTGTTGAAGCTGAACGGGAAGTGCAGAACTCAGGCAAGCTCTGCCATAAACTTACTGTGCGACCTTGAAGAAGTCCTTTCTCTCTGCCCAGGAGCCTCATTTATAAAGCAAGGATGTCATACTCTGTACTGGACCTGAGATTTTTCTTCCTTCCCTGGGAACTACCCTACAGCCTGTGCCCCCAACAGTTACAAAATTTCCACAGGAGCAGCTGCTGTTTACCATGCCATCCTGATCCCCATTTTCCCAAGGGTGGACATCCGTAGGTAGAGGTGGGTTAGCACATCTGCAATGCCAGCAAAGGGTGGCAGGTTCTTTACTGGCTTCTGAGTATTGGCTGTGGCCTAAGATTCAAAGTCTGGTTATTTGAACCAACTCCTCAAAGTCCCATAAAGGAGCAAAACCCAGGTCCTGACATGGTGGTTCACACTTTGTAATCCCAGCACTCTGGGAGGCCGAGGTGGGTGGATTGCCTGAGCTCACAGGTTCAAGACCAGCCTGAGCAAGAGCGAGACCATGTCTCTGAAAGTAGCTGGGTGTTGTTGTGGGCACCTGTAGTCCCGGCTACTCAGGAGGCTGAGGCAAGAGAATTGCAAGAGTTTGAGGTTGCTATGAGCTATGATGTTACGGCACTCTACTGAGTGTGACAAAGTAAGACTCTGTCTTGGGTGGGGAAGGGAGAGAAGAAGAAGCAAAAACCAGAACGGTGAGAACTCCCAGGGTAAATGCCAGAGCTCTAACCTGTAAGATTCTTTTGTTTTCTCTCCTCCCATCCTGAAGATTAAAAAGGCCCTGCTGCTTCTCATAAAGCCCAATATACTCTGAGTCCCAAAGTAACATCACTCAACACAGTTGTTAAATTGTGACTGGCTGACGTAGGGGCAAGATTTAAGACTTTGAAAACAGACAGAGAAGATGGACACATCCAGAAAGAACAGAATGACCCAGGGGCATCTAGCATCTCTGTGGATTGAACATATCTTATGTGTATAATTAATAAGGGCACATGAGTTACCCACACAGCCAGGGCTGGGATTCAATCTCCAGGCACCAGCTGAGACCGCTGGAGACTTCTGCGGTCTCCTGGAATTGCCACCTAGAATTTCTTTTTTCTCTTAGCATGTGTCTGCCAGGGCATTTTCCACACTTTTTATTTGTCCACAACTTTTCCATCTCCCACCTTATTAGAATATAAAGTCCATAAGGGCAGGGCTTTTTCCTTTTCTTTTTAACTGAGGTGAAATTCATATAACATTCTTTTTTGACAAACCAGCAATTTATTTATTTATTTATTATTTTGTCGTTGTTGTTGAGACAACATTCTATTGTTGTTGAGTCTCACTCTATTGCCCAGGCTAGAGTGCTATGGCCAGCCTAGCTCACAGCAACCTCAAACTCCTCTTCCTGCCTCACCACTCAGTAGCTGGTACTATAGGTGCCCATCACGCTGGCTAATTTTTCTTTCTTTTCTTTTCTTTTCTCTTTTTTTTTTTTTTTACTAGAGATGGGGTCTCACTCTTAATCAGGCTGGTCTCAAATTCCTGAGCTCAAGGAATCTACCCGGCTTGGCCTCCCAGAGTGCTAGGAGTACAGGTGTGAGCCATTGCACCTGACAAGTTAATCATTTTAAAGCATATAATTCAGTGTCATTAAGGACATTCACGAAGTTCTTTTTTTTTTTAATTTTTTTTTTTTTGACAACAGTCTTGCTCTGTCACACAGGCTAGAGTGCAGGGGCATCAGTCTAGCTCACAGCACCCTCAAACTCCTGGGCTTAAGCAGGCCTCCTGCCTCTTCCTCCTGAATAGCTGGGATTACAGCGAGCCTGCCACTGTGCCTGATTAACTTTTTTTTTTTTTGAGACAGAGTCTATTGCCCAGGCTAGAGTGCCGCAGAGTCATAGCTCACAGAAACCTCCTGGGCTTGATGAAGTGATCTGAGTTGCTGGGATTACAGACACCCACCACAATGCTAATTTTTCTATTTTTCATAGAGACTCACTTTTCACTGGGGTCTCACTCTTGCTGAGGCTAGTCTCAAACTCCTGATCTCAAGTGATTTCTCTCTCCCCCCAGAGGGCTAGGACTACAAGCATGAGCCACTGTGCCTGGGGCATTATCCCCGCCCTCTGCCTCCCTGGGCACCTACTCTCCCTTTCTATGGATTTGCCTGTCCTGGACATTTCACATCAGTGAAGTCATCCTGTATGCGACCTTTCGTGTCTACCTTCTTTCATTCAGCAGAATGTTTTTGAGGTTTATGCACGTTGTAGCATGTTTCGGTACTTCATTTCTTTCTTTTTTTTTTTTGAGACAGTCTCAGTATATCACCCTCGGTAGAGTGCAGTAATGTCACAGCTCACAGCAACCTCAGACTCTTGGGCTTAAGTGATTCTCTTGCCTCAGCCTTCCAAGTAGCTGGGACTACAGGCGCCCGCCACAACGCCCGGCTTTTTTTTTTTTTTTTTTGGTTGCAGTTCAGCCGGGGCCGGGTTTGAACCTGCCACCCTCGGTATATGGGGCCCGTGCCTTACCGACTGAGCCACAGGCGCCGCCCCTAAGCTACTGTTTTTTTTTTTTTTTTTTTGTAGAGACAGAGTCTCACTTTATGGCCCTCGGTAGAGTGCCGTGGCCTCACACAGCTCACAGCAACCTCCAACTCCTGGGCTTAAGCGATTCTCCTGCCTCAGCCTCCAGAGTAGCTGGGACTACAGGCGCCCGCCACAACGCCCGGCTATTTTTTGGTTTTGCAGTTTGGCCGGGGCCGGGTTTGAACCCGCCACCCTCGGTATATGGGGCCGGCGCCCTACCGACTGAGCCACAGGCGCCGCCCCCTAAGCTACTTTTTATGGCTGAATAATATTCCACTGCATAGAAAGACCACTTTTGTTTATGCATTCATTCTTTGATGGATATTTGGATTGATTCTACCTTTTGTTAACTGTGGAAGAGCTGGAGTTTCTTTTCCTTTCCCCCACTCTGCCCTCAAGAATGAGGACCAGACAAGTGTTAGCTCATTCCTATCCTCTCTGTACGTAATAGTACCAAAAGGCTTACAGATCTGAGACCAACAACAGAAGCAGCGAATAGGAGGGAAGAGGGGCCCTAATAGGAGAAAAACTTTACTACCTTCTACTTTTTGCACTTGAAGAAGTGAATCCTGATGGCCACAAGAGAGAGGAATTTATATGCCCAGTTCCGAGGAAGGTTATCTATTATCCGATAATAAAGACAAAATGATGCATTAAGAATGTTGCGAGATTCACAGTAAATCAAAACCAGGTGGAGAAGGCAGATCTTACCCACCTAGGCCAGCTCCAGAGAGGAAATCATTGAAATCCAACTGCTTTCCCACAAAGGACTTCATTAAATAGTCGAAATTACCAGGAGCCTACTGAAAAAAAAAAAAAGAAAGAAAGGGCAAGGGGAGTAATTTCTCCTTGACTGTTGATGCAATTTGGAAGAAATTAAATTTCAATTAAGTTCGTTTACTTACCAGGAGATAGAGTGTGAACACCCTGTGGGGGCCCCTATCAGCCTTTTTTTTTTTTTTTAAGAGTCTCACTCTGTCGCCCGCGGTAGGGTGTTGTGGCGTCACAGCTCACAGCAACCTCCAACTGATTCTCTTGCCTCAGCCTCCCCCTCCAACTCTTGGGCTTACGCGATTCTCTTGCCTCAGCCTCCCGAGTAGCTGGGACTACAGGCGTCGGCCACAACGCCCAGCTATTCTTTTGTTGCAGTTTAGCTGGGGCTGAACCTGCCACCCTCGGTATATGGGGCGGGCGCCCTAGCCATGGAGCCACAGGCGCTAGCCCGAGGGGGTTGAAGGTTTTTTTTTTTGGTTTTTGGCTGAGGCTAAGGTTTGAACCCGCCACCTCCGGCATATGGGAGCGGCGCCCTACTCCTTGAGCCACAGGCACCGCCCCCCTATCAGCCTTTTGAAAAGAAGATGGCTTTTTGTTCCGGATGGTTCGCAGGGGGCCGCCCAGCTCCTCCGCGAGTTTGTCTACTTCGGCGCGCCCTCTGGTGGCTGCATGTGGAAGTGTTGGCAATTGCTCTCCGTTCCCTTTCAGGGGAGGCTGGGGAGGAGGGGGACGAAAGGGCAGGGGGACGGGGGACGGTGGAGGGAGCAGCAGGAGGACACAGGCATAATTTCAGCCACACAAGGGATCCGTAAATTAAATCACATTTAAACTGGAAGGACCATCTCAGCAAGTGTCACTTAGGGGTGCAGAAAGGACTATGTAGGTCAAATGATCATAAAAATTGTGATTGTAATATTATATTAATTATGATTAGCATTTCAAGTACTTTTGAGATCCTGAAATGGAGAGTCAGTTTCCTGGGCCAGCTTTCTCACACACAGAATTATTTGTGTATTTCAGAAAATTCCAGAATTTTCCTATGCATATACTAGCGTGTCCTCCTCCTCCCCTTTTTTATTATATATTTTTTAATTAATTTATTTATTTTGAGACAAAGCCTCAGTCTGTCACCCTCAGTAGAGTGCTGTGGCGTCACAGCTCACAGCAACCTCCAACTCTTGGGCTTAACTGATTCTCTTGCCTCAGCCTCCCGAGTAGCTGGGACTACAGGCTCCTGCCTCAACACCCGGCTATTTTTTGTTGCAGTTGCCACTGCTATTCTAGCTGGCCAGGGCTGGGTTTGAACCTGCCAACCTAGGTATATGGGGCCTGCGCCCTATCCACTGAGCCACAGGGGCCACCCTCCTCCCCCTTTTTTAATCCCGTAAATTTGCCATTTGGCACTTTCCTCCTTGATCCCTCCTCTTTACAAGCTTAAGTTGGATAGCTTCTCACCTGAGTACATGCAGACCTACCCCATATTTTCCAGTGGCCATAGCCATCTTGCATGTAATGGATATACCGGTGTTGTTAACTAGTCCCCTACTGACAGACACATAGATTGCTGCTGCTTCTTAAAAATTGTAACAGTGGGGGAAGATCTTTGCATCCACTGTTCAGCGGTGGTGTGGTTATTTCCGGTTAGTTAGGTCAACCCTAGTGACTTTTCTGCCCTCCTATGCATCGAAGAAAGTGATATTAGACCTGACCCTGTTGTTTTTTTCCCAGCATTCTTAAGAACGTGGCCTTGGATGAGACCTCAGGACAGTGACTGTTTTAATGACATCACGGCCCTTATGGGGTGACCACTCCCCAGGAACGTGAACCTACCCCTCCGGCGAAGTCCCTCCTAGACATCTCCACAGGCCCCAAATCACTAGTGGATAAACCCCCTTCCTTAAGACATTCTTCTGCCCCAGGGCGGTGGTTGCTTGATGTAGAGAATAGTGGAAAGGAGGAATTCTTTTTTTTTTTTTGAGACAGAGTCTCAAGCTGTCGCCCTCAGTGGAGTGCTATGGCCTCACAGCTCACAGCAACCTCAGAATCTTGGGCTTATGCGATTCTCTTGCCTCAGTCTTCCGATTAGCTGGGACTACATCAAGTAGCCCGCCACAACGCCCAGCTATTTTTGGTTGCAGTTGTCACTGTTTGGCAGGCCTGGGCTGGATTCCAACCCACCACTCCAGTGTATGTGGTTGGCGCCCTGGCGGCTGAGCTCCAGGCACCTAGCTTAGAAGAGGAATTCTTATTGCCCCCATTTTACAGACAAGAATAACAATACCGACCCTAGCCAACCAAGCACTTGCAGGGCTATAAAAACAATAGTCTTTGTGTTTCTTGTCCATGTTAGTGGAATCCCTTCTGTCTGCTGATGAACTCCTCTCCAAACTCACTCTGGGGGGCAGCCCCAGGCCTGTAATCCTAACAATCTGGGAGGTCAAGGCAGGCTAATTGCCTGAATTTAGGAGCTCCAGACCAGCCTGAGCAAAAGTGAGACTGCTCTACTAAAAACAGAAAAACAAGCTGGGCATCATGGCGAGTGCCTGTAGTCTCAGTTATTCCTGAGGTAAGAGGATCTTTTGAGCCCAGGAGTTTGAGGTTGCTGTGAGCTATGAGGTCACTCCCACTCTACCGAGAATGAGGCTCTGCCTAAAAAAAAAAAATCACCACCACCAAAAAACTTTGGGCCTTCTTTCCTGTGTGCAAGTGCCCAGTATTGAAAGCACAGAGAGTGGGAATAAGATGGAGTCCGTCGGGCTAGGGCCAACGTGATACAGCTGCTCTGATCAATTTAGGTACTAAGTGACCTTTACCTCCTGTCTCCCATTCTTAATTGCTTTGTAAATGTAGCAACCCCCCTAAAGATGCCTGTCTTGAGTAGTTTAGGCTGATTGATTTAGATTAACAACAACAACAAAAAAATTGCAACAGTGCAGCAGTAACCACCCTTACACTTAAATCTTTGCATACCCATTTGCATTTTGTTGCTAGTGGAAAGGGCATATTACTGTTGAAATGACAAAGCTGAAAACAGCTTTGGAGAACAGTGGAGAACAGTGTCATGTAGGTGCCTCTCTGCTCCCTTCATTTAGCAAACATTCACTGAGCACCGCCTGCTTGCTGGGTGGGGAGCTGAGGATACAGAGAACCTAAGGCATCCAGGTTGTATTGGATAGAAAAACTCTTTAGCAAGGGCGGCGCCTGTGGTTCAAAGGAGTAGGGCACCTGCCCCATAAGCTGAAGGTGGTGGGTTCAAACCCAGCCCCTGCCAAAACTACAAAAACAAAAACTCTTCAGCAAATGAACACTTGTAAGGGTAATAGCATCTATATAAGAGGCAGAATATACTGTGGGAACACAAAAATAGATGTGATCGATCCTGGGAGAAATAAGGAAGGCATCTGAGAGGGGGCAAGGCTTGGGTGTCAGAAGCACTTCCTGGCATGGGACTGGTAACACTGTCTGCCCCTGCCCAGCAGTGGGAAGCACCTGGCAGTCCCTGCCTCCATATGGCAAAGGGATAAGAAGAGTTAATCAGAAAAGGGGAGAGAACAGGTAACTAGGACCCTTGTCAATCATTCCTGGGAGCTTGGGTCTCATCTTTCATTACAAGGTTTCTCAGAATGGGATCTAGGGACCATCTATATCAGAACCCACTGGGAGAAGGAGGAAATATCTTTATTTAATAATGAAGAATCCCAGGGCCCACCCAGATCTAGTGAAAAACAGTATCTGGAGACAAATCCTTGGAATCTGCATTATAAAAAAATCAAGCTCCTAGGGCTGTTTTCAGATTCACTAGAGTGATAACTTTTCTGTTGGCAGTTGTTAATTCATAGAAGCAAAAAAGCTGGTTTGAAGAGCCTATGAGAGACAGGAAAAGAATGCAAAAATAAGATCCCTACATTAGGTATGAGACTGGCTAATTTGCGACAAGGCAAAACCCCCCAAATCATGTTGGGGTTAACTTTACTGCTGGGCTATAGAATCATAACTTACCACAATCTTTCAGAATAGTAAAGAGACTGTGATGCGTAGTAAATTGTCGATCAAAATCCTGCGACAAAAAAGCTATATTCTCCCAGAGTAGAGGAGTGACAAGCAGGCTAATTAGTAAACACTTTAAGACAAGGACCTGCAAACCTTTTTCATAAAGGACCAAGATAGTAAATACTTTAAGCTTTGTGGGTCAAACGTCTGTGTTGTGATCACTCAGCGCCAGTTTGTACAGCAGTCATGGACATTATTTAACTGAATGCATACGGGCAGCGTTCCAACAAAACTTTATTTATAAAAACAGGAAGCAGGCTAAATTTGGACTGTAGGTGTAGTTTGTTAGCTCCTGCTAGGATCTGAATTCCAGACTGTGCCCCAAACCATTAAGTACACTGCCTCGGTGCCCTGTTCCAGGTGCTCTGTTTCAGGCGTGCTGCCTAGTTCTTTAGCCACCTGGTTCTCTATTAAAGCACGGACACCAGCCATCAGTGGGTCCTAAACCTCTGGGAAGTGTCAAGGTTGAGAAGTAGTGCTGGACTCAAGTGCCATGAATTGCTTTTTGTGCTGAGGAGCCTGATTCATCTCTAATCAGCACCCTCCCTCATCCTTCAAAGCCAGAGACAGTTATTTCACAGAGCTGTGAAATATGGTCCTTGAGCGACTTTACACATGAACCTGACTCTGACCTGACACGTGACTCTGAAGCAATTATGGAAATTTCAAACGAGAGCTCCACTTTCGAGAGTGAGCATCAAGACCTGGTCACCACTGGCAAATCCTCTGTTCTCATCAGAAAATGCCAAACGGTAGGACTATGGAATATTTTCTGTTGTCTTTGTAGTTAGATAATCTCAAATTATGTGGAAATAATTCATGACCACTTTGGGTTGCATAATACAATCAGAATTTTCCATGTGGCCAAACCACCAGGTCGGCTTGGGCTTTGGGTATTTCCATTTAAAAGGAAACAGGAGTTGTGCCAACTGGAACCTGGATTTGCTGTGATTGATGATTTTTGTCCCCTACATTCTAGCCATAGTGCAAGTGAACCAGCAATACACAGACAAGGACATTGGCCAATATTCAGAGCTTAAGAAGTCATATCCGAGATTGCCCTGTGGATGTGCCATGTCAGGCTTCCCAGAGGGGCTCACTCACGTGCCTGTTAGCTGCTAGCCTCTGTTTCTCACCCCATGGACAGAACCACAGGTTATTTCAGTGTCCTTCCAATGTCATTGCTGACTTTTTCCCAAGACAGAACAAGAAGAAAATCACCATATCTTTAATGACCTCAACTTGGAAGTCCTATGGTATCATTTCTGCAAAATCCAGCCCTACTCAACGTGGAAAGGGACCAAACAGGAGCATGGATGTCACATCATGATCACTTGTGGTCATCTTGGAGGTTGACCACTGCAGTTACACTCTAGGGGAGAACATGAGTGTGCTAGGAGAATAGCACAACTGGGGGAAATGAGGCAGGAATTAAGGATGGAAAGGCAAATAAGGTTGAGAGGGTTCATGGAAGCCAAAGTGAGACTTTTAACTGGGAACCGGTAAATGTTATTAATCCAGGAGTGTGAAACAATCAGATAGCATTTTAGAATGCTTGTTCGGCTGGTGATATCTGCAGAAATTGGAAAAAAAGGTTGGGGACTGGAGGCAAGAGACCCATTTGGAGACACTTGTAATAGTCCTGACAACACAAAATTAGTGACTCAAGGAAAGATCTCAGTCAATGGAAGTTTATTAAGCTGAAGTTTGAGGACACAGCTGGGAAAAATTGTATCTTTTTGTTTGTTTTCCAGAGAGAGATTTGGGAACTTCAGTATTTAAGGGGAGAAGGGATACAGAAAGAAAAAAAAGGAGAGAGTGTGGGCAGGGAGACAAATAATTACGTTCTTGTGAGGCCCAGGAAATCTGCATTTTACATAAGATAAGGTGAATATTAGAACAGAAGACGGGAGTGAAGGATGAATCAGTTATGTATAATAGATGTCCCTGGATAGGTGGAAGAACAATTGATTTTGAAAGACTTGGGGCAGGACCCCCCACTCTGCCCTGAGCAAAGACGACCCCAATCAACCGCAAGAGATGGCACTTGATGCAAACAGCAAGAGGATTTTATTCCAGCATGCTGGGGCTTGACTCGCAACTCTTTTAGGAGCCAAGGAGTCAAGCCCTGAACAGCAGGTTTTACAAGCTTATAAAGGCAAAAACCACAAAGTAGGGAGGAGTAGCAGACATAGCAGGGGCTTTAGGGAGGGGCAGCAGACATAGCAGGGGCTTTAGGGAGGGGTAGGAGACATAGGGGCTTTTCCAGATAAGAAGAACTCTGGTTCATTACTCATCTGTCTTAAGACAAGATCAGCAGTTAAACATTTGCTTAGCTTTTTTCTTTCAGAACCAGTTACCGGTTATCTGCTTCAGCTTGGGGCTATTTCCTAGGACAGTCACAAAAGGTCACATTCTTATGGTAGGGGGCGAGGGGTGCTGCTACATATCTGGTTCCCCCCCCCCTTTGGATTTGGTAGTACTTTCCTTCATTCCCCCATTTGTTTTTTGGGAAGTTCTAATCATGGAACTTCTGGTTCTATGTATTCATTCTCATGGCTATCGTCCCAGCGGAGAGACTGGTAATGCTGTCTGAGCATTAACACTTGTACAGCACTCACTCTCTCCCGGATGAAGGTGACTATACGGTTGAAAATGCAGGGCCCAAAGGTAAGAATTAGAAGCAGTATGATAAGGGGACCTATTAAACTGGAAACGAGAGTGGTGAACCAAGGGGACTGGTTGTACCAACTTTCAAACCACCCTTGATGGGCCTCCCGGTCTCGTTGCCTTTTTTCCAGTCTCTCCCTGAGTTTAGACATGGAGTCTTTTACCATGCCAGAGTGATCTATATAGAAACAGCATTCTTCTCTCAGTGCAGCGCATAACCCTCCATCTTTTAGGAACAGGAGATCGAGTCCCCGTCTATTCTGCAATACTACTTCAGATAAGGAGGACAGTGACTCTTCTAGTTTTGTGATTGATTGTTCTATGGCTTTTAGGTCCTCATCTACTGCTGCTCGCAGTTCTTCGAGATACTGTGGGGTCTGGACAAGTGCAGCTGTTCCTGTTCCTACTCCAGCCGCCACCCCTATACCCGTCAGGACAGCTAGGGTAATAGAGACTGGTTCCCTCTTCTGTCTACAGGGTCGGAGATGGAATTCTGCCTCGAAGGAACTCACCTCGTGGTAGATAACTCTAGGTATTAACTGTATGAGGATACAGTAGTCTGCAGTGGAGTTAAATACTGATGAGGAAATGCATGGGGTTAGCCCGGTGCTGCAAGTCCACCATCCTCCTTTAGGGGGCACTGGATAATAATTGGTAGTGGTTGACGGGCTTTTAATGGTCTGATTACACAGATGCTGGCGATTTTCGGAGGCAAATGCCTCGCCCGGAGACTGCTGTAAGGGTGATCTTGGATCCCCAGTCACAGGAATTATGGGAGGTGGTATTTTGGAAGATACCTGAGAAGGCGATCCCTTCATAATAGGGCGGGCCTGAGGCTAGACACAACCAGCAAGATTCAGTAAGATTAGGGTTGGAAGTATTGAGGACATTGAAAGCCCCCTGTATTAAGTTAAGGAGTCTCTGCCTGGTGCTTGGAGTCTCCGGGGATGTTACCTGGGGAGACAGTTCCGCAGGCGATGGGGCTGTGCTGGCCCCAGTTAATTGGGTGCTCCCTGGGGTCTGGGGCATACGGGGGGAAACAGGCGGCCTGGCTGGCGGCTGCTGTCCTGAGAGTACGATGTTGGGTCCTATCTGGACAGTGACGGGGGTTTCTATTTTTAATTTGATAAAGAAGGTAAATCCTTTATCCCACCCTGATATATAGAAACGGAATCCCCATGTTCTTCCTTTTAACCAATCTCGGGCTTGCTTCCCTCTCTCCGTGAAGGAAATATTTAGGGGGTTTGACCCTGCCCCAGTACTGCTTCTCTTTACGGTTATTAAGTCCCAAGAGGAAATGGGGTGACAGGAGGCCTGCCCAGTCATTTCACATCCCCATTGCTTACAATAGAAATTTTCTATCCCCCCGCATCTGTTGGTCTGGCTTCTCGTTCTCCCGTCCCGGGGACAGATATAGAACTCCGTTTGTCGCATCCGGCGATGGGCGGGCAAGTTGCCACAGCCAGGGGCATCTGCAATGTACTGGCCTTGGGATGTGGAGCCTCGGGTAAGCGAGCGCTTTGCCAAATGATGATCAAGGCTCGATGGGACCTCCTCAAAGGTCTCATCGGGGATATCCCAATTATCTAGCCCTGCTATTAAGGCGCAAATATCTGGGGTGAGGGACGGCCACCAGGTCCAAGAGGGTCCTCTTTTGTAGTACTCCATACTACATCACCAGTCTGAGAGAGAACCTGCCAGGTTAACCTCTGGGGGGCATGAGGATTGGGACCAGAGCTACTTATCACCGGGAGTTGTATCAGCAGGAGCAAGGTAAGAATTTAGTCATGGCCTCTTTTAGGGCTACTGCAGCGGATGCGGAGCTTGAGGGGGTTGTCCGTCTTTTCCACTTTCCACCCGGAGTCTGGCGGCGGTGCTGGTTTGACATGAGACGCGTGCATCCAGGCTGCGATGCCATCAACTTTTACTGCGGTAGGGGTTGTGAGCAGTACTAGGTATGGTCCTTTCCACCGTGGTTCAAGGTTGGCTGTCCGGTGGTGCCGGATGTACACCAAATCTCCAACCTGGAACTGGTGAGGTATTTGCAGATCTCCGGGCTTGTAGGCTTCGATCAGCTGGCTCCACACTTCCTTTTGCACAGTTTCAAGGGCTTTTAATCTGGTGTATAGAGATTGAGAGGAGTAAGATTCTGGGGAAGGGAGGTGCTGCATGGCAACAAGCGGGGGGTGAGCTCCATATAGGATTTCAAAGGGGGTCAGCTTGAGAGTACTAGGGGTGTTGCGCACACGGAACAGGGCAAAGGGAAGGAGGACTGTCTGGTCAGTAATGCCAGTCTCTAAGGATAATTTAGTCATGGCCTCTTTAAGGGTTCTATTCATCCTCTCTACCTGCCCTGAGCTCTGGGGCCGATAAGCACAATGTAATTTCCATTCAAGCCCCAGGATTTTGGCCAAACCCTGACTAACCTGGGCAACGAAAGCGGGACCGTTGTCGGATCCGATTACTTTGGGTAGCCCAAATCTTGGAAAAATCTCTTCTAATATTATTTTGGCCACAACTTGAGCAGTCTCCCTCTTTGTAGGAAAAGCTTCGACCCATCCTGAGAAAGTGTCTATGAACACTAGCAAGTACTTGTATTGAAGGAAAGTACTACCAAATCCAAAAAGGGGGGGGGACCAGATATGTAGCAGCACCCCTCGCCCCCTACCATAAGAATGTGACTTTTTATAACTGTCCTAGGAAATAGTCCCAAGCTGAAGCAGATAACCGGTAACTGGTTCTGAAAGAAAAAAGCTAAACAAATGTTTAACTGTTGATCTTGTCTTAAGACAGATGAGTAATGAACCAGAGTTCTTCTTATCTAGAAAAGCCCCTATGTCTGCTACCCCTCCCTAAAGCCCCTGCTATGTCTGCTGCCCCTCCCTACTTTATGGTTTTTGCCTTTATAAACTTGTAAAACCTGCTGTTCAGGGCTTGACTCCTCAGCTCCTGAAAGAGTTGTGAGTCAAGCCCCAGCATGCTGGAATAAAATCCTCTTGCTATTTGCATCAAGCGCTGTCTCTTGCGGTTGATTGGGGTCGTCAGAGCTCAGGGCAGAGTGGGGGATCCTGCCCCAAGTCTTTCATTTGGGGGCTCGTCCGGGATTTGACGACCACCCTTCACCTGCAGAGTCGACCTTGGAGGTAAGAAAGGGGTACCCTGGGGAGGCGGAGCAAGATGGCAGCTGAGTAACAGCTTCCTTGCATCTGGGCACCGTGAGTCTGGGGATATAGGACTCCAGGCATCTCTGGATGGTGGGATCTGCCTATCATCACCCCTGAGAGGATACAGGGAGTCAGCGAGAGACTTCTGGACCCCAAGAGGAGGACTAAAACAGTGGAAAACCGGCAAGTGGTCGCGTGTGTTCAATCCGTCTAAACCCGCCGCAACTGTATGTTCAGTAGCAGCGAGACTGCAAACCAGAAAGGCCTTACCTGTGAACTGTTTTGGTGTCTTTGGACTTGGCACTCAGCTGAACTGCCTTGGGGAGAGCCTGAGCGGGAGTGCGGAGGGCCCCAGTCTGAGCCGCTGAGCCAGACGGAGCTAATAGTGTTTGGCTCTGGGTCACAGGCAGCCATTGTGAGCAATCTGCCCTGGCAAGCTCCGCCCTCAGGGTCGCAGAACTGGAATTGGGTGGGAGCTGGTAACCCAGTGACCAAGTAGCCTAAGGGCGGGGTCTGAGCCACCTTGCAGCCCTAACCCTCGGGGGCAGAGGGAGACCAGTTTTGACACACAGGGTAAGTGGATAGCCACTTCAGCAGTGATTCCAGCGACAAGCACTTCCCTGAGAAAGCTTTTGCTCAGTAAGTGAACAAGATCAAAGTGCCTTTTAAGTGGGCTGAAGAGAGATTTAGGGTGTCTACCTGCTGGGGTTTGAGAAACTAGCAGCCTCCAGTCGTATCAGAACTGTGATTAACATCTCATACCCCAGAAGAGCACGTGTTGCCCAGACAATATTCAATAACATATACATACTGCTTTGTTTTTGGTTGTGTTTTTTTTTTTTTTTTTTGATGTTGTGGATTGCTGTTTTGTTTTTTAAGTTCAACCTTTTCCATACAGATCCTTTTTCTTTCTCAATTTTTCTAGTTTAATTATAATTTCCCATTGCTGCCTATTTCAATAATTAGAACTTCATTTTTGTTAGTGTTTCTACCACTATTATTTGGTTTTCCAGCCAATTTTATCCCGTAAAGTTTTCTGTTTGCTTGTTTTGGTTTCATTTATAGCATTTTTGTCTTTCCTCTCTACTTGGTGGAGGTGGGGTACTGTGTCTGATCAGGTTAGCAAAGAGCTGCTGACCTCAAGGGAACCACCCAACTGGGCACCCCCAGAAGGTGTTTTTTTTTTTAAGGTTGTATCAAAGTACCCTACTGTACACCTATATTGCTCTGTCTCCCTCTTTCTGTGCCTCCCTTCTTTTTGTCAATATTCCTTTTACCCACCCCCTCTCCTTTCTCTATTTTTCTTTTTTTTTTCCTTATCACTCGGTCCTCCTTTCCTTCATCCCTTTTTTGCTCTTAAACCTTCTCACCCTTCTGGTCCTGTAACCCTTAGTCCACAGGCACGAGAACTTAAAGAGCACGAGGAAGTGAAAGGAAAATTAGGGCAAGGAAACAGATAAAAGAAATCACCCATGAGGAAGAATCAGCAGAAAACTCCAGGCAACATGAAGAACCAGTCCAGAACAACCCCACCAAGGGACCATGAGGTAGCTACTGCAGAGGATTCCACCTATACAGAAATGTTAGGAATGACAGAAAGGGAATTTAGAATACACATGTTGAAAACAATGAAAGAAATGATGGAAACAATGAAGGAAACTGCTAATAAAGTGGAAAATAACCAAAAGGAAATCCAAAAACAGAATCAAATCAGAGATGAACGATATGAAGAATATAAAAAGGATATAGCAGAGCTGAAGGAAATGAAACAGTCAATCAGGGAACTTAAAGATGCAATGGAAAGTATCAGCAACAGGTTAGACCATGCAGAAGAAAGAATTTCACAGTTAGAAGACAAAGTTTTTGAGATAACTCAATAGTAAAAGAGGCAGAAAAGAAGAGAGAGAAAGCAGAACGTTCACTGTCAGAATTATGGGACTTTATGAAGCGTTCCAACATACGAGTTATAGGAATTACAGAAGAGGAAGAAGAATGCACCAGAGGAATGGAAGCCGTACTAGAGAATATTATAAAAGAAAATTTCCCAAATATCACCAAAGATTCTGACACACTGCTTTCAGAGGGCTATCGGACCCCAGGTCGCCTCAACTCTAACCGAGCTTCTCCAAGACACATTGTGATGAACCTGTCCAAAGTCAAGACAAAAGAAAAGATTTTGCAAGATGCCAGGAGTAAGCGCCAGTCGACCTACAGGGGCAAATCCATCAGAGTGACCGCAGACTTCTCTAATGAAACTTTCCAAGCAAGAAGACAATGGTCATCTACCTTTAATCTACTTAAACAGAACAATTTCCAGCCCAGAATTCTGTACCCTCCTAAGCTAAGCTTCAAAATTGATGGAGAAATCAAATCATTTACGGATATACAAACATTGAGGAAATTCGCCACAACAAGACCAGCCCTACAGGAAATACTTCAACCTGTTCTGCACACTGACCACCACAATGGATCAGCAGCAAAGTAAGAACTCAGAAATTAAAGGACAGAACCAAACCTCCACACTGATGCAAAAGATAAAACTAAGCAATGGACTCTCACAAAATAAGACGAATAGAATACTACCACACTTATCAATTATCTCAATAAATGTTAATGGCTTGAATTCCCCGTTGAAGAGACATAGATTGGTTGACTGGATTAAAAAACACAAGCCATCCATTTGCTGTCTGCAAGAAACACACCTGGCTTCAAACGACAAATTAAAGCTCCGAGTCAAGGGTTGGAAGATAATTTTTCAGGCAAATGGAATTCAGAAGAAAAGAGGAGTTGCAATCTTATTTTCAGATACATGTGGATTTAAAGCAACTAAAGTCAAAAAAAACAAAGATGGTCACTTTATATTGGTCAAGGGAACAATACAACAAGAAGACATTTCAATTCTAAATATCTATGCACCCAATTTAAATGCTCCCAGATTCTTGAAACAGACCTTACTCAGTCTGAGCAATATGATATCTGATAATACCATAATAACAGGGGACCTTAACAATCCTCTTACAGAGCTGGACAGATCCTCTAAACAGAAATTAAACAAGGATATAAGAGACTTAAATGAGACCCTAGAACAACTGTGCTTGATAGACGCATATAGAACACTCCATCCCAAAGATAAAGAATATACATTCTTCTCATCATCCCATGGAACATTCTCCAAAATTGATCATATTCTGGGACACAAAACAAATATCAACAGAATCAAAAGAATTGAAATTTTACCTTGTATCTTCTCAGACCATAAGGCACTAAAGGTGGAACTCAACTCTAACAAAAATGCTCGACCCCACCCAAAGGCATGGAAACTAAACAATCTTCTGTTGAATAACAGATGGGTGAAGGAAGAAATAAAACAGGAAATCATTAACTTCCTTGAGCATAACAACAATGAAGACACAAGCTACCAAAACCTGTGGGATACTGCAAAAGCAGTTTTGAGAGGAAAATTCATCGCTTTAGATGCCTACATTCGAAAAACAGAAAGAGAGCACATCAACAATCTCACAAGAGATCTTATGGAATTGGAAAAAGAAGAACAATCCAAGCCTAAACTCAGTAGAAGAAAAGAAATATCCAAAATCAAATCAGAGATCAATGAAATTGAAAACAAAAGAATCATTCAGAAAATTAATGAAACAAGGAGTTGGTTTTTTGAAAAAATAAATAAAATAGATAAACCATTGGCCAGACTAACGAGAAATAGAAAAGTAAAATCTCTAGTAACCTCAATCAGAAATGATAAAGAGGAAATAACAACTGATCCCACAGAGATACAAGAGATCATCTCTGAATACTACCAGAAACTCTATGCCCAGAAATTTGACAATGTGAAAGAAATGTATCAATATTTGGAATCACACCCTCTCCCTAGACTCAGCCAGGAAGAAATAGAGCTCCTGAACAGACCAATTTCAAGCACTGAGATCAAAGAAACAATAAAAAAGCTTCCAACTAAAAAATGCCCTGGTCCAGATGGCTTCACTCCAGAATTCTATCAAACCTTCAAGGAAGAGCTTATTCCTGTACTGCAGAAATTATTCCAAAAAATTGAGGAAGAAGGAATCTTCCCCAACACATTCTATGAAGCAAACATCACCCTGATACCAAAACCAGGAAAAGACCCAAACAAAAAGGAGAATTTCAGACCAATCTCACTCATGAACATAGACGCAAAAATTCTCAACAAAATCCTAGCCAATAGATTACAGCTTATCATCAAAAAAGTCATTCATCATGATCAAGTAGGCTTCATCCCAGGGATGCAAGGCTGGTTTAACATACGCAAGTCTATAAACGTTATCCACCATATTAACAGAGGCAAAAATAAAGATCACATGATCCTCTCAATAGATGCAGAAAAAGCATTTGATAAAATCCAGCATCCTTTTCTAATTAGAACACTGAAGAGTATAGGCATAGGTGGCACATTTCTAAAACTGATTGAAGCTATCTATGACAAACCCACAGCCAATATTTTACCGAATGGAGTAAAACTCAAAGCTTTTCCTCTTAGAACTGGAACCAGACAAGGTAGTCCTCTGTCACCTTTACTATTCAACGTAGTGCTGGAAGTTCTAGCCAACACAATTAGGCAAGACAAGGAAATAAAGGGAATCCAAATGGGAGCAGAGGAGGTCAAACTCTCCCTCTGTGCTGATGACATGATCTTATACTTAGAGAACCCCAAAGACTCATCCACAAGACTCCTACAAGTCATCAAAAAATACAGTAATGTTTCAGGATATAAAATCAATGTCCACAAGTCAGTAGCCTTTGTGTACACCAATAACAGTCAAGATGAGAAGCCAATTAAGGACACAACTCCCTTCACCATAGTCTCAAAGAAAATGAAATACCTAGGAATATACCTAACAAAGGAGGTGAAGGACCTCTATAAAGAAAACTATGAAATCCTCAGAAAGGAAATAGCAGAGGATATTAACAAATGGAAGAACATACCATGCTCATGGATGGGAAGAATCAACATTGTTAAAATGTCTATACTTCCCAAAGCAATCTACCTATTCAATGCCATTCCTATCAAAATACCAACATCGTACTTTCAAGATTTGGAAAAAATGATTCTGCGTTTTGTATGGAACCAGAAAAAGACCCATATAGCTAAGGCAGTTCTCTGTAACAAAAATAAAGCTGGGGGCATCAGCATACCAGATTTTAGTCTGTACTACAAAGCCATAGTGCTCAAGACAGCATGGTAGTGGCACAAAAACAGAGACATAGACACTTGGAATCAAATTGAAAACCAAGAAATGAAACTAACATTTTACAACCACCTAATCTTTGATAAACCAAACAAGAACATACCTTGGGGGAAAGACTCCCTATTCAATAAATGGTGTTGGGAGAACTGGATGTCTACATGTAAAAGACTGAAACTGGACCCACACCTTTCCCCACTCACAAAAGTTGATTCAAGATGGATAAAGGACTTAAATTTAAGGCATGAAACAATAAAAATCCTCCAAGAAAGCATAGGAAAAACACTGGAAGATATTGGCCTGGGGAAAGACTTCATGAAGAAGACTGCCATGGCAATTGCAACAAAAACAAAAATAAACAAATGGGACTTCATTAAACTGAAAAGCTTCTGTACAGCTAAGGAGACAATAACCAAAGCAAAGAGACAACCTACACAATGGGAAAGGATATTTGCATATTTTCAATCAGACAAAAGCTTGATAACTAGGATCTACAGAGAACTCAAATTCATCCACATGAAAAAAGCCAACAATCCCTTATATCAATGGGCAAGAGACATGAATAGAACTTCTCTAAAGACGACAGATGAATGGCTAACAAACACATGAAAAAATGTTCATCATCTCTATATATTAGAGAAATGCAAATCAAAACAACCCTGAGATATCATCTAACCCCAGTGAGAATGGCCCACATCACAAAATCTCAAAACTGCAGATGCTGGCGTGGATGTGGAGAGAAGGGAACACTTTTACACTGCTGGTGGGACTGCAAACTAGTACAACCTTTCTGGAAGGAAGTTTGGAGAAACCTCAAAGCACTCAAGCTAGACCTCCCATTTGATCCTGCAATCCCATTACTAGGCATCTACCCAGAAGGAAAGAAATCCTTTTATCATAAGGGCACTTGTACTAGACTATTTATTGCAGCTCAATTTACAATCGCCAAAATGTGGAAACAGCCTAAATGCCCACCAACCCAGGAATGGATTAACAAGCTGTGGTATATGTATACCATGGAATACTATTCAGCTATTAAAAAAAAGTGGAGACTTTACATCCTTCGTATTAACCTGGATGGACATGGAAGACATTATTCTTAGTAAAGCATCACAAGAATGGAGAAGCATGATTCCTATGTACTCAATTTTGATATGAGGACAATTAATGACAATTATGGTTATGGGGGGAAAACAGAAAGAGGGAAGGAGGGAGGTGGGTGGGGCCTTGGTGTGTGTCACACTTTATGGGGGCAAGACATGATTGCAAGAGGGACTTTACCTAACAATTGCAATCAGTGTAACCTGGCTTATTGTACCCTCAATTAACCCCCAACAATAAAAAAAAAAAAAAAAAGAAAGGGGTACCCTGAAAACTGTCTGGTCTGTGTCTTCAGTCCTTTGTTTGACTTTGTGTGCGCGCTTTCGGTTTTGCAGCCATTCGGCACCTCGTGAGAGTGCCCGGAGGATCACAGGCTAAAATCCTGGGGGACGCCCCAGGAACTGAGGAGAACCAGGGACGCCTGGTTGTCTCCTGCTGTAAGGGCACTGATCGAGTCCGGTTGTTCGATCAAAAATTATGGGAAACGTGCCCGTCTGATTCTGTTGTAGGCTTGTGAGGGACCAAGTGTGGTAGGTAGGTCCTTGTATCTGTAATATTTCTGTTATTCCTGTTATTTGTGTTTCTGACATATCTACTGACGATGGGACAGACTGTGACAACCCCTCTGAGTTTGACTCTAGATCTTTGGACTGAAGTGAAGAGAAGTGGTCGTGACCTCTCAGTAAAAGTTAAAAAAAGGCCCATGGCAGACTTTCTGCTCCTCGGAGTGGCCCACTTTTAATGTAGGCTGGCCCTCAGGGGGAACCTTTGACTTATCTCTTATTTTTGCTATCAAAGAGATTTTTTTCAGAGAGGACCGGGAGCCCATCTGGATCAACAACCTTACATCATAGTCTGGCAGGACCTGGTGCAGGATCCGCCCCCCTGGGTTCGGCCGTGGACTGCCACATCCAGGCCCCCATCTAATCCTCGGGTGCTCGCTGTCCAATCTTCCGGTTCCAGAAGAGGGGGCAATAGCTCGGACCCCCCTAAGAAGATCTACCCAGAAATTCAGACTGATCATCTTCTCCTCGACCCTCCGCCCCCTCCTCCCCCATACCCTCCCGCCTTGGCTCCTGTCGGTGGGCAGGGAGGACTGCCCCCTCTGCACCCCAGGGGGAACCTTCACTGGGGCCCGCACAAGGTACCAGGAGTCACCACAGAGGAGGAATGTCTCCCAACACTACTGTTGCCCTGCCCCTGAGGGCATACGGCCCCCCGCCGGTGGCAACAGATGAGGGACCACCTCCTCTCCAGCCCCTCCAGTACTGGCCATTTTCTTCCACAGACCTGTATAACTGGAAAACTAATCACCCCCCTTTTTCAGAAGACCCCCAACACCTGACTGGGCTGGTAGAGTCCCTGATGTTCTCTCATCAGCCCACATGGGATGACTGCCAGCAGCTCATACAGACTCTCTTCACTACTGAAGAGAGGGAGAGGATTTTACTAGAAGCTAGGAAGAATGTACTCAGGGTGGACGGGCGTCCTACCCAGCTCCCCAACATCATCGAGGCTGCCTTTCCCCCTCCAGACCTGACTGGGACTTCAACACGGCAGAAGGTAGGGAGCGACTGACAGTCTATCGCCAGGCTCTAGTGACTGGCCTCCGTGGGGCGGCAAGACGCCCCACTAATCTGGCGAAGGTAAGAGAAGTAATACAGGGGGCCACGGAACCCCACTCAGTGTTTCTTGAGCGCCTAATGGAAGCTTTTAGGCGCTACACCCCATTTGACCCTGCCTCTGAAGGACAGAGGGCTTCCGTGGCTATGACTTTCATAGGGCAGTCAGCTGTAGACATTAAAAGAAAGCTGCAGAGGATTGAAGGATTGCAGGACTATACCTTGCAGGATTTAGTTAAGGAAGCTGAGAAAGTATACCATAAAAGAGAAACTGAGGAAGAAAAAGAGCAGAGAAAGGAGAAAGAGAGAGAGGAAAGGGAAAATAAGAGAGACCGAAGACAGGAGAAAAACTTAACACGGATTTGGGCCGCAGTGGTAGGGGAGAAGAGCCAAGAACAGACCCAAGGTAGAACTAAGAAGTCAGGTAGCCTGGGCAACCGCGTCCCGTTAGATAAGGATCAATGTGCCTACTGTAAGGAGAAGGGGCACTGGGCCAGGGAATGTCCTAAAAAAAGGAAGAAAGTACTGGCCTTAGAGAAAGAAGATGATTAGCGGGGACGGGGCTCGGAACCCCTTCCTGAGCCTAGGGTAATACTTACGGTGGAGGGGAAGCCAGTCGAGTTCCTAGTAGACACCGGAGCTCAACACTCAGCCCTACTCGAACCATCAGGACCCATCTCCAAGAAAAAATCTTGGGTTGTAGGGGCCACAGGGCATCAGCAGTACTCATGGACTACCCGAAGATCAGTAGATCTGGGAGTGGACGGGTAACCCACTCATTCTTAATTATCCCTGAGTGCCCTGTGCCCCTCCTTGGGAGAGATTTACTCACCAAAATGGAAGCCCAGATCACTTCACTCCTGATGGCCCAGAGGTAACCCAGAGTAAGAGAGTAACAGCCCTGACCAGGCATTTGGAGGATGAACATAGACTCTTTGAAAAGCAATGGGAGAAAGGGACTAGTCTCATACATGACTGGCTAGAAAAATATCCCGGGGCATGGGCCGAAACTGCCGGAATTGGACTGGCCGCAGAAAGGCCGCCTATAGTCATAGAACTCAAAGCTACTTCCACTCCTGTGGCAGTGCGCCAGTATCCTATGACTAGGGAAGCTCGGGAAGGGATTAGGCCTCACATTCAGCGTCTCCTACAGCTGGGCATACTAGTAAAGTGCCAGTCACCATAGAACACCCCCTTATTACCCATCAAGAAACCCGGCACAGGAGACTATCGCCCTGTGCAGGACTTCAGAGAAGTAAACAAGCAGGCACAAGACATCCACCCCACCGTACCTAACCCTTCTAATCTGTTAAGCTCTCTCCCTCCAGACCATATCTGGTACACTGTCCTGGATTTGAAGGATGCCTTCTTCTGCCTCCGACTACACTCCTCTAGCCAGAACATCTTCGCATTTGAATGGAGAGACCCGGACTCTGGAACGACGGGGCAATTGACATGGACCCGACTTCCACAGGGGTTCAAGAACTCCCCAATCATCTTAAATGAAGCCCTCCACCAAGACCTAGCTCACTTTCGCGCCAGCCACCCTCAGGTAACGCTCCTACAATATGTAGATGACTTACTACTAGCTGGAACGACCAAGGAAGAGTGCCATCGGGGCACAGAACTGTTACTGGAAGAGCTAGCCCGCTTAGGATATCGAGCCTCCGCCAAGAAAGCCCAGATCTGCCAGAAAGAGGTAACGTACCTGGGTTACACCCTAAGAGGAGGGCAGAGATGGTTAACGGAAGCCAGGAAGCATACTGTGACTCAGATTCCAGTTCCCCGCTCGCCCCGCCAGGTGCGAGAATTCTTAGGGACTGCGGGGTTCTGCCACTTATGGATACCAGGGTTTGCTACTCTGGCAGCCCCCCTCTACCCTTTGACCAAGGAAAGCACTCCCTTCGAGTGGGGTGCCAGCCAACAGCGGGCCTTTGACAACATTAAAAAGGCATTATTATCAGCCCTGGCCCTGGCTCTACCAGATGTAACAAAGCCCTTTGTCCTATACGTAGATGAGAAGAGAGGAGTGGCCCGAGGGGTGCTGACGCAGCCTTTAGGGCCATGGAAAAGACCGATAGCATACCTCTCCAAGAAATTAAACCCCGTGGCTGATAGTTGGCCAGCCTGTCTGAGGTCTGTGGAGGCAGTGGCGGTACTGGTAAAAGATGCAGACAAATTGACTATGGGGCAGAAGTTGACAGTCATTGCCCCCCATGCCTTACAAAGCATCATCAGACAGCCCCCTGACTGGTGGCTGTCCAATGCCCGCATGACACACTACCAGAGTCTCCTATTAAATGGAGACAGAGTCCAGTTTGGCCCGCCTGTCATCCTCAACCCAGCTACCCTACTACCTGATACCTCTGTCCGGGAGGATGTATTACACACATGCTAAGAAGTACTGGCTGAGGAGACTGGAACTCGGAGGGACCTCTGTGATCAGCCCCTGCCGGATGCCCAATTGACCTGGTTCACTGATGGGAGCAGCTCCATAATAGAAGGTAAAAGGGTGGCCGGGGCGGCGGTAGTGGACGATAAGCAGACCATCTGGACAAGTAGTCTGCCTGAAGGGACGTCGGCCCAGAAGACCGAGCTGGTCGCCTTGACCCAGGCCTTACGTTTGGCAGAAGGAAAAAAAGTTAACATATACACCGATAGCAGGTATGCTTTTGCTGCAGCCCATGTCCATGGGGCCATTTACAGACAGCGAGGACTGTTGACTTCAGCAGGAAAAGAAATTAAACACAGGGAAGAAATCCTAAGTCTACTGGAGGCTGTTCACCTCCCTAAGAGAGTGGCCATAATCCACTGCCCTGGACATCAGAAAGGGGGGTCCAGAGTTGCCGAGGGAAACCAAAGAGCCAACCAAGAAGCTAAGCTAGCGGCTCAAGGGCTCAACATCCTACCGCTATATGAAAACACTTTAAGGCCTAGCCTTAAAGAAATAGCACCCCCCCTTATCAAAAACTTTAATATTCGGAGCGGAATCTCGAGAGGATGGACAGATTAGGCCTCCACCTAGAATCCCCAGAGGGGATCCGAGAAACCCCGGAAGGGAAAAACATCCTCCCTGAGGAGCAGGCAATCACCTTTCTCAGGCACCTTCATAAATTAACCCATCTGGGCCCCAAGCATCTGAAAACCATTGTTCAGTCCTCTCCATACTATATTATAGAATTAAGTAAGCTCGTTGATGCAGCTGTAAAAGAGTGCAGACCTTGCCAATTAGTAAACACCCAGCCTAGCACACTACCTCAGGGAAAACGATTCCGAGGGGATCGCCCTGAAAGCTACTGGGAAACAGATTTTACTGAGATTAAGCCGGCTAAGTACGGATACAAGTACTTGCTAGTGTTCATAGACACTTTTTCAGGATGGGTCGAAGCTTTTCCTACAAAGAGGGAGACTGCTCAAGTTGTGGCCAAAATAATATTAGAAGAGATTTTTCCAAGATTTTGGCTACCCAAAGTAATCGGATCCAACAACGGTCCCACTTTCGTTGCCCAGGTTAGTCAGGGTTTGGCCAAAATCCTGGGGCTTGAATGGAAATTACATTGTGCTTATCGGCCCCAGAGCTCAGGGCAGGTAGAGAGGATGAATAGAACCCTAAAAGAGGCCATGACTAAATTATCCTTAGAGACTGGCATTACTGACTGGACAGTCCTCCTTCCCTTTACCCTGTTCCATGTGCGCAACACCCCTAGTACTCTCAAGCTGACCCCCTTTGAAATCCTATATGGAGTTCACTCCCCGCACGTTGCCATGCAGCACCTCCCTTTCCCAGAATCTTACTCCTCTCAATCTCTATACACCGGATTAAAAGCCCTTGAAACTGTGCAAAAGGAAGTGTGGAGCCAGCTGATCGAAGCCTACAAGCCCGGAGATCTGCAAATACCTCACCAGTTCCAGGTTGGAGATTCGGTATGCATCCGGCGCCACCTGACAGCCAACCATGAACCACGGTGGAAAGGACCATAGCCAGAAGTTCCATGATTAGAACTTCCCAGAAAACAAATGGGGGAATGAAGGAAAGTACTACCAAATCCAAAAAGGGGGGGCGGGACCAGATATGTAGCAGCACCCCTTGCCCCCTACCATAAGAATGTGACCTTTTGGGCAGCGTCTGTGGCTCAAAGGGCTAGGGCTCTGGTCCCATATGCCAGAGGTGGTGGGTTCAAACCCAGCCCTGGCCAAAAACCACAAAAAAAAAAAAAAAAAAAAAGAATGTGACCTTTTGTAACTGTCCTAGGAAATAGCCCCGAGCTGAAGCAGATAACCGGTAACTGGTTCTGAAAGAAAAAAGCTAAGCAAATGTTTAACTGCTGATCTTGTCTTAAGACAGATGAGTAATGAACCAGAGTTCTTCTTATCTGGAAAAGCCCCTATGTCTCCTCCCCTCCCTAAAGCCCCTGCTATGTCTCCTACCCCTCCCTAAAGCCCCTGCTATGTCTGCTGCCCCTCCCTACTTTATGGTTTTTGCCTTTATAAACTTGTAAAACCTGCTGTTCAGGGCTTGACTCCTCGGCTCCTAAAAGAGTTGTGAGTCAAGCCCCAGCATGCTGGAATAAAATCCTCTTGCTGTTTGCATCAAGCGCCGTCTCTTGCGGTTGATTGGGGTCGTCAGAGCTCAGGGCAGAGTGGGGGGGGTCCTGCCCCAAGTCTTTCAGTATCCGTACTTAGCCAGCTTAATCTCAGTAAAATCTGTTTCCCAGTAGCTTCCAGGGCAATCCCCTCGGAGTCGTTTTCCCTGAGGTAGTGTGCTAGGCTGGGTGTTTACTAATTGGCAAGGTCTGCACTCTTTTACAGCTGCATCAATGAGCTTACTTAATTCTATAATATAGTATGGAGATGACTGAACAATGGTTTTCAGATGCTTGGGGCCCAGATGGGTTAATTTATGAAGGTGCCTGAGAAAGGTGATTGCCTGCTCCTCAGGGAGGATGTTTTTCCCTTCCGGGGTTTCTCGGATCCCCTCTGGGGATTCTAGGTGGAGGCCTAATCTGTCCATCCTCTCGAGATCCCGCTCCGAATATTTAAAGTTTTTGGTAAGGGGGGGTGCTATTTCTTTAAGGCTAGGCCTTAAAGTGTTTTCATATAGCGGTAGGATGTTGAGCCCTTGAGCCGCTAGCTTAGCTTCTTGGTTGGCTCTTTGGTTTCCCTCGGCAACTCTGGACCCCCCTTTCTGATGTCCAGGGCAGTGGATTATGGCCACTCTCTTAGGGAGGTGAACAGCCTCCAGTAGACTTAGGATTTCTTCCCTGTGTTTAATTTCTTTTCCTGCTGAAGTCAACAGTCCTCGCTGTCTGTAAATGGCCCCATGGACATGGGCTGTAGCAAAAGCATACCTGCTATCGGTGTATATGTTAACTTTTTTTCCTTCTGCCAAACGTAAGGCCTGGGTCAAGGCGACCAGCTCGGCCTTCTGGGCCGATGCTCGGCCTTCAGGCAGACTACTTGTCCAGATGGTCTGCTTATCGTCCACCACCGCCACCCAGGCCACCCTTTTACCTTCTATTATGGAGCTGCTCCCATCAGTGAACCAGGTCAATTGGGCATCCGGCAGGGGCTGATCACAGAGGTCCCTCCGAGTTCCAGTCTCCTCAGCCAGTACTTCTTAGCATGTGTGTAATACATCCTCCCGGACAGAGCTATCAGGTAGTAGGGTAGCCGGGTTGAGGATGACAGGCGGGCCAAACTGGACTCTGTCTCCATTTAATAGGAGACTCTGGTAGTGTGTCATGCGGGCATTGGACAGCCACCAGTCAGGGGGCTGTCTGATGATGCTTTGTAAGGCATGGGGGGCAATGACTGTCAACTTCTGCCCCATAGTCAATTTGTCTGCATCTTTTACCAGTACCGCCACTGCCGCCACATACCTCAGACAGGCTGGCCAACCACCAGCGACGGGGTTTAATTTCTTGGAGAGGTATGCTACCGGTCTTTTCCATGGCCCTAAAGGCTGCGTCAGCACCCCTCGGGCCACTCCTCTCTTCTCATCTACGTATAGGACAAAGGGCTTTGTGACATCTGGTAGAGCCAGGGCCGGGGCTGATAATAATGCCTTTTTAATGTTGTCAAAGGCCCGCTGTTGGCTGGCACCCCACTTGAAGGGAGTGCTTTCCTTGGTCAAAGGGTAGAAGGGGGCTGCCAGAGTAGCAAACCCCGGTATCCATAAGTGGCAGAACCCCGCAGTCCCTAAGAATTCTCGCACCTGGCGGGGCGAGCGGGGAACTGGAATCTGAGTCACAGTATGCTTCCTGGCTTCCGTTAACCATCTCTGCCCTCCTCTTAGGGTGTAACCCAGGTACGTTACCTCTTTCTGGCAGATCTGGGCTTTCTTGGCGGAGGCTCGATATCCTAAGCGGGCTAGCTCTTCCAGTAACAGTTCTGTGCCCCGATGGCACTCTTCCTTGGTCGTTCCAGCTAGTAGTAAGTCATCTACATATTGTAGGAGCGTTACCTGAGGGTGGCTGGCGCGAAAGTGAGCTAGGTCTTGGTGGAGGGCTTCATTTAAGATGGTTGGGGAGTTCTTGAACCCATGTGGAAGTCGGGTCCATGTCAATTGCCCCGTCGTTCCAGAGTCCGGGTCTCTCCATTCAAATGCGAAGATGTTCTGGCTAGAGGAGTGTAGTCGGAGGCAGAAGAAGGCATCCTTCAAATCCAGGACAGTGTACCAGATATGGTCCGGAGGGAGAGAGCTTAACAGATTATAAGGGTTAGGCACAGTGGGGTGGATGTCTTGTGCCTGCTTGTTTACTTCTCTCAAGTCCTGCACAGTGTGATAGTCTCCTGTGCCGGGTTTCTTGATGGGTAATAAGGGGGTGTTCCATGGTGACTGGCACTTTACTAGTATGCCCAGCTGTAGGAGACGCTGAATGTGAGTCCTAATCCCTTCCCGAGCTTCCCTAGTCATAGGATACTGGCGCACTGCCACAGGAGTGGAAGTAGCTTTGAGTTCTGTGACTATAGGCGGCCTTTCTGCGGCCAGTCCAATTCCGGCAGTTTCGGCCCATGCCCCGGGATATTTTTCTAGCCAGTCATGTATGAGACTAGTCCCTTTCTCCCATTGCTTTTCAAAGAGTCTATGTTCATCCTCCAAACGCATGGTCAGGGCTGTTACTCTCTTATTCTGGGTTACCTCTGGGCCATCAGGAGTGAAAGTGATCTGGGCTTCCATTTTGGTGAGTAAATCTCTCTCGAGGAGGGGCACAGGGCACTCATGGATAATTAAGAACAAGTGGGTTACCCGTCCCACTCCCAGATCTACTGATCTTCGGGTAGTCCATGAGTACTGCTGATGCCCTGTGGCCCCTACAACCCAGGATTTTTTCTTGGAGACGGGTCCTGATGGTTCGAGTAGGGCTGAGTGTTGAGCTCCGGTGTCTACTAGGAACTCAACTGGCTTCCCCTCTACCTTAAGTATTACCCTAGGCTCGGGGAGGGGTTCCGAGCCCCGTCCCCGCTAATCATCTTCTTTCTCTAAGGCCAGTACTTTCTTCCTTTTTTAGGACATTCCCTGGCCTAGTGCCCCTTCTCCTTACAGTAGGTACATTGATCCTTATCTAACGGGACGCGGTTGCCCAGGCTACCTGACTTCTTAGTTCTACCTTGGGTCTGTTCTTGGCTCTTCTCCCCTACCACTGCGGCCAAAATCCGTGTTAAGTTTTTCTCCTGTCTTCGGTCTCTCTTATTTTCCCTTTCCTCTCTCTCTTTCTCCTTTCTCTGCTCTTTTTCTTCCTCAGTTTCTCTTTTATGGTATACTTTCTCAGCTTCCTTAACTAAATCCTGCAAGGTATAGTCCTGCAATCCTTCAATCCTCTGCAGCTTTCTTTTAATGTCTACAGCTGACTGCCCTATGAAAGTCATAGCCACGGAAGCCCTCTGTCCTTCAGAGGCAGGGTCAAATGGGGTGTAGCGCCTAAAAGCTTCCATTAGGCGCTCAAGAAACACTGAGGGGGGTTCCGTGGCCCCCTGTATTACTTCTCTTACCTTAGCCAAATTAGTGGGGCGTCTTGCCGCCCCACGGAGGCCAGCCACTAGAGCCTGGCGATACACTGTCAGTCGCTCCCTACCTTCTGCCGTGTTGAAGTCCCAGTCAGGTCTGGAGAGGGGAAAGGCAGCCTCGATGATGTTGGGGAGCTGGGTAGGACGCCCATCCGCCCCGAGTACATTCTTCCTAGCTTCTAGTAAAATCCTCTCCCTCTCTTCAGTAGTGAAGAGAGTCTGTATGAGCTGCTGGCAGTCATTCCATGTGGGCTGATGAGAGAACATCAGGGACTCTACCAGCCCAGTCAGGTGTTGGGGGTCTTCTGAAAAAGGGGGGTGATTAGTTTTCCAGTTATACAGGTCTGTGGAAGAAAATGGCCAGTACTGGAGGGGCTGGAGAGGAGGTGGTCCCTCATCTGTTGCCACCGGCGGGGGGCCGTATGCCCTCAGGGGCAGGGCAACAGTAGTGTCGGGAGACATTCCTCCCCTGCGGTGACTCCTGGTACCTTGTGCAGGTCCCAGTGAAGGTTCCCCCGGGGGTGCAGAGGGTGCAATCGCCGGATGCGCCGATGCTGGTCCTCCCTGCCCCCCGACAGGAGCCAAGGCGGGAGGGTATGGGAGAGGAGGGGGCGGAGGGTCTAGGAGAAGATGATCAGTCTGAATTTCCGGGTAGATCTTCTTTGGGGGGTCCGAGCTGTCGCCCCCTTTTCTGCAACCGGAAGATTGGACAGTGAGCACCCGAGGATTAGACAGGGGCCTGGATGTGGCAGTCCACGGCCGAACCCAGGGGTGCGGATTCTGCACCAGGTCCTGCCAGACTATGATGTAAGGTTGTTGATCTGGATGGGCTCCTGGTCCTCTCTGAAAAACAATCTCTTTGATAGCAAAATAAGAGATAAGTCAAAGGTTCCTCCTGAGGGCCAGCCGACCTTAAAAGTGGGCCACTCCGAGGAGCAGAAAGTCTGCCATGGGCCTTTTTTAACCTCTACTGACAGGTCACGACCTCTTCTCTTCACTTTAGTCCAATGATCTAGAGTCAAACTCAGAGGGGTTGTCACAGTCTGTCCCATCGTCAGTAGATATGTCAGAAACACAAATAACAGGAATAGCAGAAATATTACAGATACAAGGACCTACCTACCACACTTGGTCCCTCACAAGCCTACAACAGAATCAGACGGGCACGTTTCCCTTAATTTTTGATCGAACAACTGGACTCGATCAGCGCCCTTACAGCAGGACACAACCAGGCGTCCCTGGTTCTCCTCAGTTCCTGGGGCGTCCCCCAGAATTTCAGCCTGTGGTCCTCCGGGCACGTCTACCGACCACTGTCTGGCCACTCTCACGAGGTGCCGAATGGCTGCAAAACCGAAAGCACGCACACAAAGTCAAACAAAGGACTGAAGACACAGACCAAACAGTTTTTGGGGTACCCCTTTCTTGCCTCCAAGGTCAACTCTGCAGGTGAGGGGTGGTCGTCAAATCCCGGGAGAGCCCCCAAATGAAAGACTTGGGGCAGGACCCCCCACTCTGCCCTGAGCAAAGACGACCCCAATCAACCGCAAGAGATGGCGCTTGATGCAAACAGCAAGAGGATTTTTATTGCCAGCATGCTGGGGCTTGACTCACAACTCTTTTAGGAGCCGAGGAGTCAAGCCCTGAACAGCAGGTTTTACAAGCTTATAAAGGCAAAAACCACAAAGTAGGGAGGAGTAGCAGACATAGCAGGGGCTTTAGGGAGGGGTAGCAGACATAGCAGGGGCTTTAGGGAGGGGTAGGAGACATAGGGGC
Source organism: Nycticebus coucang (assembly GCF_027406575.1). Taxonomy (NCBI): domain Eukaryota; kingdom Metazoa; phylum Chordata; class Mammalia; order Primates; family Lorisidae; genus Nycticebus; species Nycticebus coucang. The sequence continues at coordinate 92,972,704 of NC_069791.1, read as the reverse complement.
TTTTCCAGATAAGAAGAACTCTGGTTCATTACTCATCTGTCTTAAGACAAGATCAGCAGTTAAACATTTGCTTAGTTTTTTTCTTTCAGAACCAGTTACCGGTTATCTGCTTCAGCTCGGGGCTATTTCCTAGGACAGTTACAAAAGGTCACATTCTTATGGTAGGGGGCGAGGGGTGCTGCTACATATCTAGTCCCCCCCCCCCTTTGGATTTGGTAGTACTTTCCTTCAATTTCATCTTCTTCCTGTTCTGCATCTGGGAAGATAAACTTGTAATCAACATTATTAGTGTTCCATGAAACAGATTTTAGTGTTAGGAGCTACACTTCCCCTGTAGAACTAAGGTTATAATTTGCATGCCCTTGTTTATGGGAGGTCCATCAAGAAATTTCCTTATGAGGCTTGGCGCCCGTAGCACAGTGGTTACGGTGTCAGCCACATATACTGATATACTGTCACTTCTGCTCACATTCATTTCTTTCTGTATCCCTTCTCCTCTTAAATACCGAAGTTCCCAAATCTCTCTCTGGAAAACAAAAAGATACAATCACAGATGTGTTTGTAGCTTGTGGTTTTCCCGGCTGTGTGTTCAAACTTCAGCTTAATAAACTTCCATTGACTGAGATCATTCCCTGAGTCCCTAATTTTGTGTTGTCAGGGTTCGCACCCAGTGCAGGCCAGCTAAACAACAATGACAACTGCAACAGATAGGTGGGCGTTATGGCCCACGCCTGTAATCCCAGCTACTTTGGAGGCTGAGGCAAGAGAATCACTTAAGCCCAAGAATTTGAAGTTGCTGTGATTTGTGACACCACAGCACTCTACTGAGGGTGACATAGTAAGACTCTGTCTCAAAAAAAAGAAAGAAATTTCCTTATGAATGAACTGTGGGGCAGTCCTTGTAAAGGCCATTTACCTTTCTGGGGGGAATCTGGCTGATGCATAATGTTAATAATAGCTATTCATTTGGAAGCGGGTGTTACATGATTCAGCCTCTAAGCTTGACCTTTCTTTTTGCATAAGGGGTTGCAGTGGGGTGGTCCCTAAGATTTTCATTTTCCTTTACAGTCCAAATCAAGAGAGAGTATTAAATGATTAGGAGATAGGTAGGCAGCTATAACAAAGAGACCTCAGAATCAATATTTCTTTCTCTCTTAGTAGTCTACATTGAAGGTCTAGAATTGTGGCATGAAAGGGTTGGGGACCCAGGGTGCTCTGGCTCCTGCCAGCACATCTACATTCTAGCCAGAGAGCAGAGAAAGGTGTCAGTGAACAGCTTGCTCCTCCTCAATAAGGACAAAACTCAGAAGCTGCATGCATCACTTCTGCTCACATTCTATTGGTCAGAAGTCAGTCACATGACCATGCTAGCTGCAAAGGAGGCTGGGAAATGTAGGCTTTATTCTAGATGGCCATGTGCCCAACTAAGATTCAGAAAAGAAGGTGAAATTAGTAGTAGGGACAACTAGCCCTCTGTGTCCAGCAGTGACCATGGGGAGTGACATGAGATGCCAACATCAAGTGCTCATTCTGAGGGAGATCTAATAGGTTTGGGTGATCGAATGAATGAAGGAAATGAGGGAAAGGAAAACATGACGGTGAGGTTTCTAACTTATTATGGTTTCAGAAGACACCCTCACCCCTCTCAGTTACACGCCTCTCCTTCCCTGGCAAATGTGAAACCCTGACTGTTCTTTGCTACCCAGCTCATTTGGGCTGCTCTCCAATCTTAAATGTACTGCCAGCTGCTGTTTACTTAGGAAATGAAAACTAATTTTAGTGTTAGCTTTAGCAAAACCTCATCTTGAAGCAAATTAGCTGCTTCTGCTTCCACACAAGTGCGAGGCCTTCAGAGTCAAACAGAAATGCCTTTTGACTTATTGGCTCTATGGAGTTATCTCTGGATGCCTACACCCAACTCTACTGTGGAGTTAAAAATAACTTCTTTTTTTCCCTTGAATTTTGAAAATATCATGTTCATTGTATTTACTTTTTCCTCACCTGGGATGCTTTTTCTTCATGTCTCTGCTCAACTATCTCCTTGTCAGTGACAGATAGTGACTCCTCTTATGTAAACCAGCAGCCCATCCCACCCTGCGTTGGTGTAAAATCAACTGGTATGCTTTTCTTTTCTTGTTTTTTTTTTTTTTTTTTTTTTTTGCAGTTTTTGGCTGGGGCTAGGTTTGAACTCGTCACCTCCAGCAGATGGGGCCAGTGCCCTACTCCTTTGAGCCACAGGCACTGCCCAACCAGTATGCTTTTCTTCATGACTCCTATCACCATCTGGCAAATGATATATTTACTTGTTAAGTAGTTTATTGTATCTTCTCTCCTCTTTGATAGAGTACTCTTGTGGGAAGTAACTTGTGTATTTTGGTCACTGCTGTATCTGTAGTGCCTAGAAAGGTGGAATGCCTGACATCTACTTGTATAGCAGCTGTCAGGGCTGGCCAACGTGGAAGGTCTGGGATAGGAACCCTTCAGAATCAACTTTCTGAAATCAAGTATTTGGCTTGATTCTCACTTTCTTAAAATTAAAACAATTTTTTCTTTAATTTTTTTTTTTAGAACAAGATGGGAGGGTCTTGCTATATTGCCCAGGCTGGATTCAAACTCCTGGGCTCAAGCAATCCTCTGGCCTTAGCTGCCCAAGCAGCAGGGATTACAGGTGTGTGCCACTATAAGGCAGATTCCCTTTCTGTAAGTTTTTTTTTTTTTTTTTTTTTTTTGTAGAGACAGAGTCTCACTTTATGGCCCTCGGTAGAGTGCCGTGGCCTCACACAGCTCACAGCAACCTCCAACTCCTGGGCTTAAGCGATTCTCTTGCCTCAGCCTCCCAAGTAGCTGGGACTACAGGCGCCCGCCACAACGCCTGGCTATTTTTTGGTTGCAGTTTGGCGGGGGCTAGGTTTGAACCCGCTACCCTCGGTATATGGGGCCGGCGCCTTACCGACTGAGCCACAGGCGCCACCCCCCTTTCTGTAAGTTTATCTTAAGGATAGAATCAGGAGTGTAGATGAATATTTAGAGTAGAAGTTGGCACACCTTTTCTGTAAAAAGCCAAATTGTAAATATTTGAGGCTTTGTGGGACAGAAGGTCTCTGTCACAACTAGTCAACTCCACCTAGAGGGAACCCAGAGAAGTGCAGGGTTACCCAGGACCACACAGCTGGATTAGGAGTTGTAACTTATTGTTTCTTTTCTTTTCTTTTTTCTTTTTTGGCTGGGGCTGGGTTTGAACCGGCCACCTCCAGCATATGGGGCTGGTGCCCTACTCCTTTGAGCCACAGGCGCCACTCCAGTAACTCATTATTTCCTCTTGGACAGAATTGCTCTACTCCACACTTCCCATACAGGTTCTCCCAAGCCTAACAGCCGGCTGTCCTTCTGGCTCTGTAGAGGACTCTGGAACATTGGTGTGAGTTACTCAATCTCCCAGTGGCTTTCCTTTGTCCTCTGCACTTGTCTTCTCTCCTAGCCCTGAGAAAGACCAGTGTCAGGCTGAGTGCAATGGCTCACACCTGTAATCCTAGCACTCTAGGAGGCTGAGGCAGGAGGATCTCTTGAGCTCAAGGAGTTTGAGACCAGCCTAAGCAAGAGAGAGACTAGCCTGGAGTGGTGGCAGGAGCCTGTAATCCCAACTATTTGGGAGGCTAAGGCAGGAGGTAGGAGGATCCCCAAGCCCAGGAGTTTGAGGTTGCTGTGAGCTATGATGACCCCACAGCACTCTACCCAGAGTGACAGAGTAAGACTTTGTCTCAAAACAAACAAAAAAAAAAAAAAAGAAGGAAGGAAGAAAAAAAGAAAGAAAGACCATGTCCTGGTAAGAAGACTTTTTTGTGGCTTTAGCTGGGGAATCCTGCCACCCTCTCAGCCCTCCTAATACTGCTCATCTATACATTAAAATATCTGAAAGAATTTGGGAGAAATCAGCAGTGGTTACCTGTCAGAGGGGGTGTCATGGCCAAGGCAGATTAGGGTCAGGGATTGGGAGACTTTTCACTTTCTACCTTTGTATATCTCCGATTTTTGAATCAAGAAATTAAATAAATTAAAATTGTAAGAAATAAATGAAAAAAAAAAACCCTCCACTTTGAAAGCAGCCATAGACAACATGTAAATCAATGCCTGTGATTGTGTTCCAATAAAACTTTTATTAAAAAAAAAAATACAGGCAGCAAGTGGCAGCTGGCCACAAGCTATAGTTTGCTGACTTAGATTTAGAACAAAATGCCAATTATAATGGCAAGTATTGTGAATATTCCAAATATTCAACAATTGGGAATTATTTAAATTATACAGCATCCACAAAGTGAAAAATAATGCAGCCATTAAAAATAAAATTGTTAAATGAATTGAAATGAACTCAGAGCACAATCTTGTGATTGTGAAATAGATGAAAATCAGTTTACCTATTAAGGCCCGAACTCTGAAATCCAAGCTTGAATCCAAACTTAGGCACTTCCTGACCGTTTAACTTTAAGCAAATTGTTTAACTTCTGGTAAATCTTTTCTCATTTGTCAAATGGAAACGGAAATATCATGTATGTTATAAGATTGTTGAAAGATAATGCATGCAGCATACCCCTTAGCATATAAGTGCTTAAAAAATAATTGCTGTCAATTGGGGAATTCAAAATAGATTTAATTTTATAGTTTCATAGATTACCAAAGCTGGAAGGAAACCTCCCACAAAATAGATGCTCAGTAAATGTCTTCCAGTCTCAGTTTCCAAAAGGCTAGGGAAGGACCATGATTGGTTCATTTTGAGTCACATGACCACCCTCTGGACCAATCATGGTGTCAGAAAGTTTAAGTGCTATGGTTTGGCTCAGAATTGCTCTTGTGCCTGCACATGCAACAGGCAGGACAGTAGTACAAGCTGGTTAAGAAGCACATTACTATAAATTCAGCAGCCATTCAATGGGCCTTTTCTATAAGCACCCACATGTGGGAGACAGTGGTGAAAATGGCAGGTGGGTGCCTGCCCTGGTAGCTCTTTACAGCCTACTGGTCTTTGGGGGAACTTGTGAGACTTTGACACATATTACGGCAGAAAATTTCTAAAATATGTATCCTGGATCTCCACTTTGAACCATTCACCATGTTCTGGAGATGCTGAGTTTCATAGTTATCATTTTGGGTCCTTATGGTACTATCATGCATTGCCTAGGGATGGGGAGATGTTCTGGGCAATGAATCATTAGGTGATTTAGCCATGGTGAGAATATTGTAGAGAACACTTACACAAACCTAGGTGGTACAGCCCACTATGCCCTGAGGCTACAAACCCATGTAGCATGTTAATGTACTGAATACTGGAGGCAGTTATAACACAATGATGAATATTTGTATATTTAAACATATTTGAACACGTAAAAGGGTACAGTAAAGATGTAGCATAATCTTATGGGACCAGCATTGTATATGAGGTTTGTTGTGGACTCAGACACTGTTATGTGGTGCATGACTGTGTATGGGATGTGGTAATTTACAGTGGTAGGGGTTGATTATCCTGGGGTAAGGGACTGTGCTTTTGATGATCTGTTTTTCTTTCTTGTTCACCCTACTCTTCTACCACATAAAACCCAGTTCTCTGCCTTATATTCTATCTCTGTTTTTCTCTCTCCCTGCCTCCCTGAAAATACATTATAACTTTCTTCAGTTATAACTGCCCTGCTATCCCGATGATTGTCACTCACTTGTTATTGGCATCTTTGGTTTACTCATATTTTTATTTTTAGTGCATTTAAAGTGTAATTCAACTTCCCAAGATCCCTGTACATCTAACCCTTCCCAAACCAATCTACTGTTGTTGTCTGTACATCAAGAATCTTGTTGGAGGCTTGGCACCCATAGTGCAGTGGTTAGGGTGCCACCACATACACCACGGTTAGCAGGTTTGAACCCAGACTGGGCCTGATAAACCAAAATGACAACAACAACAAAACAATAGCCGGGTGTTGTGGCAGGTGCTTGTAGTCCCAGCTACTTGGGAGGCTGTGGCAAGAGAATTGCTTAAGCCCAAGAGTTTCTTTGAGCTGTGATGCCATGACACTCTACTGAGGGTAACATGGTGAGACTGTCTCAAAAAAAAAGAAAAGAAAAAAGAAAGAAATAAAATAAAAGAAACTTGTTGAATGTTGAAATAAAATGTAGATTCCCTGGATTCCCATAATACACTTATGAACACAAATTTCTGAAAGTGGATTTTTTTGGTAAAGATTATTTTAACAAAATTCTTACAGGGGATCTGATAAACAGACTGGAGAATTACTTGTCACTGTGGAATTTATTATACTTATTATTTTTTCACTATTCACAATGCCCAGCTATTTGTTGTTGTTGTTGTTGTTGTTGTAGTTGTCATTGTTGTTTAGCAGGCCTGGGCTGGGTTTGAACCTGCCAGCCCTGGTGTATGTGGCCGGCGCCATAACCTTTAAGCTACGGATGCCAAGCCTGCACTTTTAATTTTACATTGATCATATGCGAATGGGTGTGTTTATCTTCTACCAGATCTTGAGCCTTATGGACATAAGACTGTTTTCAGTACATATTATGTGTTCACCATATATTTATTGAAATCATGAACAAATATCTAAAATGGACATGATACGATGATGAGGGTGAAATCAACCAGCAGGTGGAGCAAGAGGCTAGAACACCGCCTAGAACTAAACCTGGGTTCTCATTCTAAGCTCCAGATCTCAGGTGGTTTAGGTTATAGAAAATTATTTGTATGACTAATCTGACAAATTTATAAAATAATTTCTGTTTACAGAACATTAAAAACTCATTTGGAGATCAGAGTAGAAACATTAAATGGATTTCCCTAGAAGAGGATTGATTTTCCTTCCTCCAAGAATCTTATGTATTATTTTTGAAGAGTACTTGTTATTTGAAATGTATATATTTTAAAAATAAATATATGGTGGTACCACCTGCACCTTCCTGGGCCCTTGTTCTTCCTTCTGAAAATTGAGGAGTCTAGAAATATAATTTCTAAAATCTCCTTCCAGGAATAGGGAGATAAAGGGGAGGTCTTATAAAAATTCTGTTTTTTGATATGGGTGCTGGTTATACAGGTGTGCTCAGATTGTGAAAATTCATCAAGCTGTGTGCTTATAGGTGCACTTTCTGTGCATATGTTATACTTCAGAAAAGTAAAAACAAAAGGCAAAATCAATAAAGACCCAGTATTAAATTCCTATCACTAGCATAACAAATTATCGTAAATTTAGTGATTTAAGGCTGGGTGAGGTGGCTCATGCCTGTAATCCTAGCATTCTGGGAGGCCAAGACAGGTGGATTGCCTGAGCTCATAGGTTCAAGACCTGCCTGAGTTCATAGGTTCAAGACCAGCCTGAGCAAGAGCGAGACCCCCCCACCTCTAAAAATAGCCAGGCGTTATGGTGGGCACCTGTAGTCCCAGTTACTCAGGAGGCAGAGGCAAGATAATTGCTTGAGCCCAAGAGTTTGAGGTTGCTGTGAGCTGTGATGCCACAGCACTCTACTAAGGGCAAGAAATAAACAAACAAACTAATTAATTAATTAATTAACCAAAACAAATTTAGTGATTTATAACAATGTAAACTTACAGTGCAGCAACCGTGGAAAACAGTATGGAAGTTCTTCAAAAAATTACCAATTAAATAAAATTACCCTATGACACAGCCATCCCTCTTCTGGACATGTATCTAAAATAATTGACAATAGAATCTCAAAGCAATATCTGCACTCATAAAGCTGTTTATTACAGCACTATTCACAATAGCCAGATGTAGAAATATCCTACATGTTTATGGATGGGTGAATGTGTAGATTTAATGTGCTGTATACATACAATGGAGTATTATTCAGCCTTACAAGAGGAAATCCTAACCCTGCCATATGCTACAACATGGACAAACTCTGAGGACAATATGCTTGGTGAAACGAGCCAGCCACAGAAGTACAAACACTGCACGATTACACTTCTACAAGGTATCTAAAGTCGTTAAACTCTTCTCGTTGTTGTTGTTTGCTTTTGGGTTTTTTTGAGACAGAGTACTCTGTCACCTTGGGTACAATGCTATGGTGTCATAGCTCACAGCAACCTCAAACTCCTGGGTTTGAACCATCTTCTTGCCTCAACCTCTTGAGTAGCTGGGACTACAGGCACCTACCACAACGCTTGGCTAATTTTTCTGTTTTTAGTTTAATAGAGATGTGGTGTCGCTCTTGCTCAGGCTGCTCCAGAACAACTGAACTCAGGTGATCCACCCACATCAAACTCCCAGAGTGCTAGGATTACAGGTGTGAGCCACCTGGCCTGGCCAAGTAGTTAAACTCTTATAAACAGAAAGTAGAATGGTGAATGGAAGAGGGGAAGATAGGGTGGTGGAATTCAGCAGGTATTCATTTTCAGTTTTGCAAGATGAAAAAGTTCTAGAGATCTGGCCTGGCACCGTGGCTCACACCTATAATCCTAGCACTCTGGGAGGTCGAAGGTGGGTGGGTTGCTTGAACTCAGGAGTTCAAGATCACCCTGAGCAAGAGCAAGACCCTGTCTCTACTAAAAATAAAAAAACTGAGGCAAGACGATCACTTGAACCCAAGAGTATGAGGTTGCTGTGAGCTATGATGTCACAGCACTCTACTCAGGGTGCCAGAGCAAAACTCTGTCTCAAAAAAAGGAGCAAAACTCTGTCTCAAAAAGGAAAGGAAAAAAATTTCTAGAGATCTGACGTATAGCAACATACCTACAGTTTACACTACTGTACCATATACTTAAGAGTGGTTAAGATGGTAAATTTTATGTGTTTTTTACCACAATAAAAAAAAAACCTCACAAATTTATAATTCTACAGATGTGTAGGTCAGAAGCCCAAAATGGGTCTTTCTAGGCTAAAATCTAAGTGTTGGTGGGGCTGCATTTCTTTCTAGAAGTTCCAGAAGGGATTCCCTTTCCTGCTTATTTGGCTTATTGGCAGAAGTTGGGGTTTTTTTTGCAAGTTGAGGTGTCAGAGCCCAGAGCTTTCTTCCTGGCTGTTAGCTAAGGGCTGTCCTCAGCTTCTCTAAGCTGCCACATACCTTGGCCCTCTCCTCTGTCTTTGACCCTGAGGTGGACGGTGGAGTCTTTTCTCTCATGGCCTATCTCCTCTCTGACCCACTTTTCTGCCTCCCTCTTCCATTTATAAGGATTTGTGTGATTAGATTGGGTCTGATTTGGTATCTGGGATAATCCTCCCATTTCAAGATCCATAACTTAATCACATCTGTAAAGTCTCTTTTGCTGTATAAGGTAACCCACTGTTGGCAAGTTCAGGGGAACTGGGATGTGGACATGTTTGGAGTGGCCATTATTCCACCCTACCACAGACCTCCTCCAGCCCTCACCTGGTCATTCTCTTTTATCTCCACATGATGGCAGGAGAGAAAATGATAATCTGACAATAGTTTAAGAAACTAATGCTGACTTTATGGAGTCAATGTCTTCAAAGCCCTCCCAGTAAAAATGACCCTGTTACCTAGGTTATTGATCCTGAACCCTGCATGTGAGTAAGGAAGATCACTTTCTGGAACATCAGGATATTTCATGTATCCTTAGAACAGAGGAAGTGATCCAGATTTCTAGTGTAGTGTCAGAGCCCAGAGCTTTTTTCTGACAAAAAATCTGACAATGGGTGCCCGTATTGATTCTCATATGACTATAAAGGGTCACATTTATTGAGTGTTTATTATGTGCCAGACACATTTTAAGCACATCATAGGCCTCGTCTCATATAATTCTCTTAGGGGGTAAATGTTATTATTTTATAACCAAGGAAATTGAAATTTAGAGTGGTTAATAAGTCTTTTTAATGCCATATTGCTACTAATAATAGATTTGCTGTAAATTTGAGATTCATATTCATACAGTCGGTATGCTTAATAAATTAACTATATTATCTTGTTAATAAACATAATAATATTATTGATGAAAAAATATGAACTAGCAGGTTATACTTCTACATTAAAAAATCAATAAGCAGTAAGTTCAAAAAATTGGAGAATTAGACATAGTACTGAATTTCTTTTACAGTAAAAAACATGGGAGCTCAAAGGGAGGGTGGCTATTTGTTGAAGGGTAAGTTTAGGTTCCAGACAGAATCTTCAGATTAAAAGGGTCTTGAGGGCGGTGCCTGTGGCTCAAAGGAGAAGGGCGCCGGCCCCATATACCGGAGGTGGTGGGTTCAAACCTGACCCTGGCCAAAAACTGCAAAACAAAAAAGGTCTTAAAATGGTAATCTTCCCTTTCTCTGCATTTGGGTAGGATCTTGTATAGCCTCAACCTACTGAGAGAATCTAGGAGGGTGGTTGGGGATATTTCGGTGATGGGAACATAATTAGAAACTTGATTTTCTTTTCTTTTTTCTTTCTTTCTCTTTTCTTTTCTTTTCTTTCTTTCTTTTTTGAGACAGATTCTCACTTTGCTGCCCAGGGTAGAGTGCTGTGGAGTCAAAAGCAATCTACCCACCTGGCCTCCCAGAGTGTTGGGACTACAGTGAGCCACTGCTCCTGGCCCCAATTTTCTAATGATAGTTGAAAAAAGGAGTACTCTTTCGAGTTTTGCTTGCATTCATTCACAAGACCACACTGAAGCAGCCCTCTACCGTCCTGTAGCCCAAATCCTGATTTTTGCTCTGTGTCCAGCCCTCCTTGACTCCATAGTAAATCCTGATCAGTCTCTACCTATTGTGGTAGTACCACAGAGCATTAGGCTCTGACTCAGCCCCACTGGGCAGCTTCTGGGAATGTTCTTGGGTCTTAAAAAAGAGACACACACAGAAGAAAAGCTTTGCGTTCTGCACCCTTGCCTGCCCACGAAGCTTGGAACGACCATAGCAGGTTAACCAGAGCAGGAGACACAGAACATGGCTGAGCTGGAAGACGGAAGGACTTGACTTTATTGAGCCACTCAGTCAACTGACTCTAGATTCTCTCTGCTGCCCAAATTCTTAAGTTTACACCATTGTCAGCGGGGTTTTCTCTTTCTGCTTCCAGCTGAACCACACCAACTTGTTTCTGTCTCTATTTTACTCATTGGTTATAGTTTGTCTCAAAACCAGAAATGCCGCTAAGTCCTTAGTTCTTCCCCAATGTCTTTTCTCTGTTCCAGGATCCCATTTAGAAATAGGACGTTGTATTTGCTCAGGATGTCTCCTTAGGCTCCTCTTGATGGTGAGAGTCTCTCAGACTTGCCTTGTTTGTGATGACTTGGACAGTTTTAAGGAATACTGGACAGGGATTTTGTAGAATGTCCCTGAATTTGGGTTTTTTATTACAATTAGAATGGGGTTTGGGGGTTTGGGGAGGAAGATCACAGGAGCAAGTGCTTACGTTGTCACAGATCCAGGGGATCTGTATCAACATAACGTATTCCCTTTGGCATTCATCACCTGGGGAGATGTTCATCAGGTTTCTCCTGAGAACGCACTCTCTCCTCGCCCCTTCTATCCGCACTTGAGGAGAGGGCCATTATACTTCCTTTCCTTGGGGAAATTATTTGGAAATCTTTTGCACGAATGATTGTCTATATCTTTATTTATTTATTAAATCATTTCTTTATAACAGTAGGAATTCATAAGGTTGGTTTTTGTTTTTTGCTTTGGATTCTTTTTTTCTGAGACAGGATGACCCATCACAGCTCACAGCAACCTCAAAGTCTGGCTCAGGTGATCCTCCTGCCTCGGCCTCCCAAGTAGCTGGGACTGCAGGCTCCCACCACAACGTCTACCTAATTTTTCAATTTTTCCTAGAGTTGGGGATCTTCACAGACCATGCAAGGAAAACTGTGTCTATATACCAATCTATGCGTATACCTACAGCATAAATATTACTATATGTAAACATCTGAATGTGTAGTATGCTAAACAAGACTTCATATTGTTGTCTCCAACTCTGATCCATTGCTACATGGCAATGCCTTCCCCACGTCTATATCTGTAATCTCCCACTTCCACAGTGAGAACTTCAGCTTCCACTGCTGCTATCCATTTGCTCAATTATTCAACTTGAATAAACACATATAGTGGTGTGCATTTATTTTGACCAACAATTCTACATGTGAGAATTTATCCTACTGAAAAGCGCCCACCACCCCAAGAATAGAAAGACGTGTGTAAGGATGTTCATTGGTAGATGGACTCTTTGCCAATACTTGGCTTCTCTCCCAGTGGAAGAATTATATTTCTCTGCCATTTGAACTCAGACAAGGCCGTGTGATTTTTTGGCCAATAAAATGTAAGAGGGTCACAATGACACCTTCTGATGAAGCTTTGAATGCTGTTTGTGCCTTGTGCTATGGTTTGAATGTGTGTCCCCAAAGCTCATGTGTTGGAAGCTCAGTCCCCACAGTGAACTTGTGAGCCACAGTGGTGGTGTTGGGAGGTGGGGCCTAATGGGAGGTGTTTGGGTCATGGGGCACCTCCCTCATGAATGGATGAATGCTGTTATCACAGGAGTGGGGTCCTCAGGAAAGGACAAGTTCAACTCTCTTGCCATCTGTCTCACTTTCTCTTTACCCTTCTGTCAGGGGATGATGCAGCAAGAAGATCCTTGCCAGATGCCAGCCCGTTGATTTTGGACTTCCCGCCCTCCAGAACCATGAGCCAATAAATGTCTGTTCATAATAAGTTATCTAGTCTGTGATATTCTTGTATAGCAGCACAAAATGCAACTCAGAAATCTTGTCCAACTTTCTTTTTTCTAGGCTATGCTGTCTTGCAGATTCCAGATAATGGCCGCTCCCTCAGCCCAGTTCCTGGAATGAAGATGACCTGGGATGGAATCCCAGCTGACCAACAATGAAAATGCATCATGAGCAAGAAAACCCTTTCTTGTTTTTAGGTACTAGGATTTGAGATACTCATTACAGCAGCCAAACCTAGCTCATTCTGACTGATAAGAGTTTGCAACCATAAAAAAATGGAAGTAATAGAAATATCTAACAATAGGGGACTATATTAATAAATTATAGTACAAGACCAGGTGTGGTGGCTCACACCTGTAATCCTAGCACTGTGGGAGGCTGAGGCAGGTGGATTGCCTGAGCTCACAAGTTCAAGACCAGCCTGAGCAAGAGTGAGACCCTGTCTCTAAAAATAGCTAGGGGTTGAGGCAGGCACCTGTAGTCCCAGCTACTCGGGAGGCTGAGGTAAGAAAATCGCTTGAGCCCAAGAGTTGGAGGTTGCTGTGAGAGATGACACCACAGCACTCTATCAAGGGTAACAAAGTGAAACTCTGTCTCAAAAATAAATTAATTAATTATAGTACATTTCAACAATGATCTAGCACAGCCTTTGCAAAACAAGTCAATCTTTATTCCTAACATGAAAAACCATCATACTGTTAAATAAAAATTAAAAAAGCAAATTATGAAACAGTTTATTCAGTATGATCATATTGCTATAAAACAATTTCTATACGTCTATTGGTATATGCATAGAAAAATATCCACGGGAGGAACATATACCAAATCATTAATAGCAACTATCTCTATAGTTTAGATTTTTATGTTGTTTGACTTTTTATAAGTTCTGAGTCAAGATTCTCTCTGCTCTGGGCTGGATCTGTTTCATCTGCCAGTTGGCAACTAGACCGGATTATGCAAATTGGCTTTTCTCTTGGATGGATTTGATAATCTACAAGGTCAAGTCTGGAAGCAAACACGTGAACATGTTAAGTAGGGACAAGCTAATAAATAAGGCAATTGGAGCTGCACTGTTGGAATTTTTGCCAAGCCCATCAAAAGCACAGAATGTAATCAGTACTCATCTTTATTCCGAATGTAAACAGTGGTGATTACAAACTGATGAAGACTTAGATGGTTTCCGTGCCTCCATTTGTCCCTTATGACTCTTGAGTAATTATTTTCACAGAGCAGTTTTAGCAACAAAGTGGCTCAAGCTTCGCTTGGTACCTGGCTCTGGCTTGGCAAAGAGTAGGTATTCAATTAATGTGATTCAGAAAACATCTGCTTTCAATAGTAATTATTACTTTCGAAAATGTTTGCTTTATTTTTTAAATGATAATACAGCAAAACTGACCTTTCTGGTGTGCAGATCTTTGAATTTTACACATATATAGATTAGTGTCACCATTAGCACAGACAGAAAATAGAACATCCTTGTCACTCCAAAAGATTCCATCATGCTTTCCCTGTACAATTACATTCTCTCCCCAGCCCTAACTTCTTTCAAACACTTACATGCTTTGGAGTACCATGGCTTTGTCTTAGACTTGGACTTAGACGGCTTCTGTGCCTTAGATGGTTTCTCTGTCTTAGACTTAGAGGCACAGTGGTTACGGCGCTGGCCACATGCACCGAGGGTGGTGAGTTTGAACCTGGCCTGGGCCTGCTAAACAACAATGACAACTGCAACAACAACAACAAAAAGGATGGTGGGCGCCTATAGTCCCAGCTACTTGGGAGGCTGAAGCAAGAGAATCGCGTAAGCCCAAGATTTTGAGGTTGCTGTGAGCTGTGACACCATAGCACTCCACCAAGGGTGACAAAAGTAAGACTCTGTCTCAAAAAAAAAAAAAAGTCATATAGATGTAATCAGACAGCAGATGATCTTTTGAGAGTGGCTTCTGTGATTCAGTTTTTTTTTTTATTTTTATTGCTGAGTAGAATTTCTCAATAATTTTTTATTTTGAGCATACATATGTACCAGGCACTGTACTAGGTACTGGGGCTGTAAAAAAAAGACAGGGCAGATGTGATTCCCTCTTTGCTTTGGAGCTTATAGACATTGACAGTAGATTCATAGAATGTCAGGATTCTAAGGAGGCCTGAATAAGCTAATTCTTAGCTTCTCAAAATGTCATCTGTGGCCCAGGAGCCTCATCCTCCCCTGAGAACTTCTTAGAAATGCAGAATGTTAGGTCTCACTCCAGATTTACTGAATCACAGTCCACACGTGAACAAGATTCGCAGGCGATTTCTATGCATGTTCAACCTGTAGACATGCTGGTCTTACTTTGCCCTTTACAGAGTGTGGACATTCCCACTTCTCTGCCCGACTCCCACTCAGCCTTTGCAATGATGTGGAGGGCAAAGTAAGACCCTTTAGGGATGGACATCTCATTCTGTGCCTTGGCAGCCCTTTCCATCAATGGGCAGCTCAAGTTGCAGTTTTTCTTAATCTAAATGAAAATTTGCTTTTGTATAAATTCCACACAATGGTTCTAGTTCTGACTTGGGTCAATCCAAAATACTTCTTTCACCTAATCTATCTTTGGTAATTTACAGGCATAATGCCCTTTTTTTTAGACTGAACACCGCCTCCCCCCACCAAGTTATGATCATTCTTTATATTCTTTTTTTTTTTTTTTTTTGAGACAGAGTCTTGTTCTATTGCTGATTGCCAGTGCCACAGCATCAACCTAGCAAACAGCAACCTCAAACTCCTGTGCTCAAGCCATCCTCCTATCTCAGCCTCCCAAGTAGCTAAAACTATAGGTGCCTGCCACACACCTGGCTAATTTTCCTATTCTTTTATTTTTATTTTTTGTTGTTTTATTTTGGGTTAATGTGAGGTACAAACAACCAGGTCTAAATATTTGAATTTTTAGGTAAAGCCCCTCTTGTAGTTATGTCCTGCACCCAAAAGATGTGCCATACACCCCCACACCATGCCCATTCAGTGGGAGCAGCACCCCCATTTCTTCTCCCCCCAACTTGAATTGCAATTATTTTTTCTCCTATGTGGGCATGCATTAGATCATTTACTGGCTTCATATTAGTATTGAGTACATTGGATATCTGCTTTCCATTCTTGTGATACTTTACTAAGAAGAATGTTTTTCAACTCCATGCAGGTTAATACAAAAGATTACCATTACCATTAACGTCATTTTTTATGGCTAAATAGTATTCCATGGTATGCTACCAGAAAGAAAAAAAAATCAGTTTATCATAATTTTTCTATCCTTAGTAGAGATGGGGGTCTCACTCTTACTCAGGCTGGTCTTAAACTCCTGAACTTAAGGGATCTTCCTTCCTAGCCTCCCAGAGCGCTAGGATTACAGGAGCACCCTGCCTTTTATATTCATTTATTCACTCAATTAGTATATATATTTTTGTGTGTGTGTGACTACTTCTTCTCTTTTTTTTTAGCCCTTTTCTTTTTTTTATTAAATCATAGCTGTGTACATTGATATATTCATGGGGCATCATTCACTAGCTTCACAGACCGTTTACCAAGTTTCACATGTACCCCTGTAAGATGCACCGCTGGTGTAATCCCACCAATGCCCTTCCCTCTACCCACCTCCCCCCTCTCTCCCCTCCCTTTCCCCCTTCCCCCTATTCTTAGGTTGTAACTGGGTTATAGCTTTCATGTGAAAACCCTAAATTAGTTTCATAGTAGGGCTGAGTACATTGGGTACTTTTTCTTCCATTCTTGAGATACTTGACTAAGAAGAGTATGTTCCAGCTCCATCCATGTAAACATGAAAGAGGTAAAGTCTCCATCTTTCTTTAAGGCTGCATAATATTCCATGGTGTACATATACCACAATTTATTAATCCATTCGTGGATCGATGGGCACTTGGGCTTCTTCTATGACTTAGCAATTATGAATTGGGCTACAATAAACATTCTGGTACAAATATCTTTGTTATGGTGTGATTTTTGGTCTTCTGGGTATATGCCCAGTAGAGGGATTACAGGATTGAATGGCAGATCAATTAGTATATTTTTATTGGTATCTCTTACATTTAGACACTGAGCTTGACCTATCTCAAAAAAAAAAAAAATTGACAGTGTTAAAGTAGCTTAACTGAATAATTCCAAGTATTTCTGATAAGGTATGTTTCAGAGGAAACATTTCATTTGGATATTGTGGCCTAATAAGGAATATATATTCGATTTTTGTCCCAGGTTCCTGGTACTGAGCCCCTAAAACACATGGAATCTCTGGAGGGATAAGGGTGTCTTTTTATGCTAATTAGATGGCTGGTGGCTGGGATTCCCTAGGTTGCTCCAGGATGGGGCATGATTGGAGAGGTGAAACTTTCAGCCCTACCCTCCACCCTCCAGGGGTAGGGGAGATTAGGTCAGTCACCAATGGCTAATGAGTTAATCGATCACACCTATGTAATGAAATGTCCTAAACTACAGGCTTCCAAGAGCTTTCAGGTTGGTGTATACATTGAAGAGCTGGAGAGGGGTGGTGGCCCCTGAGAGGGCATGGACATTCTGCACCAGCCCACCCCGGATAGTGTGTCCTTCAAATCTCTCTTATCAGGTATCCTACTTCATTTCCCCTTGTCGGTCTTCACAATTGTAGTTGTGACTTATGCCCCTTTTCACCTGGTCATCTGCTGCATCAGCAAGGCTTTGCAATGGCGTGAAGAAGTACAGACCTTCCATCTAAAACATCACCCCAGTGCGGCAGGCAGAAGCTCAATGATTACGTCACCCTTAGGGAAGGGTAAATTTGATGGTAGGAAATGTGTATGTAACAGAGGCTATTCCTGACTTCTGTGAGATGTTCTAGCATGTTCCCCAGGTTGTGGGAACCCCTGAGTTTGTAGCCAGGTTGGACAGAACCGTGGGTACCCTGAATGCCCAATACTTGTGACCGGAATCTGAAGTGCGGGCAGTCTTTTTGGACCAGCCCTTACACCCACGCATTCTGGTGCCAACTCCAGCTTGTTCGTTTCTGAGTTGAACTGCAGGACAACCACTTAGTGTCTGGAAAGTTGGAAAAGTGGTTGTGAGAAAAACCACACACTTGGTGTCAGAAATGTTGTTAGTAAAAACCATTCATAGAGGGCGGCGCCTGTGGCTCAAGGAGTAGGGCGCCGGCCCCATAAACCAGAGGTGGTGGGTTCAAACCCGGCCCCAGTCAAAAACTGCAAAAAATAAAAAAAATCATAGATAACTAGGACTAGAAGATAAGAAGCTTAAATAACAGGTAGGCAATCAAAATATACCATTTAGAGGGGGATAGTGGCTGTTCCACAGTGCTAGCCTACTGTTTCTGCAAGGGAATTAAGGCTTGATGTTGCATAGTCTTCTGATTTTTTGAGACAATTTAGAAATGTAGGATTTGATGTGAATTTTCTGAGTTTCAGATGTGAGCAATTATAACAGTCTGAGTTATCAACTGTGAAGAAAATCCTCGCTGGTTGATTTAAGCAGAAAAAGGATTTATGGGCAAGGTAGATCAAGGAGCTAAGAAAATTGGTTTCAAGGTGCATAAACGGATGCAGGAAATGGGCAAGAGCCAGGAGAGGCTCAGCAGCTGGGACGTAGCAGACGCCACTCAGGGAGTGGGTGGTGAAAAGCTCACAGAGGCACAACTGCCACAGCACTTTGAGCAACAACCTCCTAGCCACCAGTCCCACTGCCCTTGACATCTTCCAGCTGCCCTTGATTTTAAAAATACCAGCTGTGTGTTTCAATGTACAACACCTGTCTTGCATGTGTTAGTGCTCTGACTTCCAGGGAATTGGGAGAGGAAATATCTGTCCTCTTTGACCTCCGAAATGAAAAGAAGGACCTATTTTGGGATTCCTTCAATATAAGACGTTCAGATGCTTGGGAGGTCAACAAGGAAGAAGAAGCCAAGCATAGCAACCACATCAAGAATACTTTCAGCTGCAAGGTATTAAAGCAGCTTACAACACAAGGACATAAGAAATCAGACTAGCAGCCACAGAGGTGGCCCAGTAATTGCACAATGTCATCAAGGACCAGGATCTTTCTCTCTACACATATTGGCTTTTGGGGCTTTTATTGCCTCAGGATCATAAAATGGCTGCCACAGATCCAGCATTGCAACTGCATTCCAGTTGTGAAGAAGAGGAGGGGATGGCATCTTACTGTGCTCCTTATCGAACTATCCCTTTTATCAAGGCAAACCAAGGCCTAGCATGCCTCCTCTTATAGCTGCTTATGGACCAAACTTAGATCACTTGATCATCTTAGCTTCAAAGTATGTTAGGACAGTGAGTAATAGAAGTGGCTTTTTCCTATTTCTTTTTCTTTTTAAAAATTTTCCTCATTTTAATTGTGTTTTTGGTAACATTGTTTTGAAATAATTTCAAACTTACAATAAAGTCGTGAGAATAATATTAAAAACTACCATATCTCCTTCACTCACATTCCCCAATTAATATTTTGCCATGTTAACTTTTCTCTTTTCCTCTTTAAAAAAGTATATATTTTCAGGTGGCACCTGTGGCTCAAAGGAGTAGGGCGCCAGCCCCATATACCAGAGGCGGCGGGTTCAAAACTGGCCCCAACCAAAAAAAAAGAGTATATATTTTCTATTTTTTTGGGGGGGGGGTATTATTTTTCTGAATTATTTAAAAGTAAGTTGCAGGGTGGCGCCTGTGGCTCAGTGAGTAGGGCACTGGCCCCATATGCCGAGGGTGGCAGGTTCAAACCTGGCCCCAGCCAAACTGCAACAAAAAAATAGCTGGGCGTTGTGGCGGGCGCCTGTAGTCCCAGCTGCTCGGGAGGCTGAGGCAAGAGAATCGCTTAAGCCCAAGAGCTGGAGGTTGCTGTGAGCTGTGATGCCATAGCACTCTACCCCAACCCTAACCCTGTCATAGTGACAAAGTGAGACTCTGTCTCTAAAAAAATAAATAAATAAAAGTAAGTTGCAAGCAGAATCCTTTTTGAAAGGATTTTGAAAAATCCTACGTTTTTCAGTTTATTTCCCAAGTATGTGTTCATTCTCATTCTTGTACATAATCACATAAAATGATCAAAATCATTGCAAAATTACCTATGAATACAAGTATCTGACTTTTTATTCTCTGTAGTGGATGACACACCAGAGAGAAGGGAGTTAGGAATAGCTTTGAGATATTAAACACAGCAGCTAATTTTTTATAGTCCCACCAGATAGAGCAAATAACTCTCTCTGAGCCAGACCCAGCCTGAAAGAAATCAATTTACCTTATGTGCTTTTAACATGCTGTTGGAATATCTTTTTCTGATTAGAACAGTGAGAAGGTTTGTGTGGTATATATTCTTACTTTTCATATTGATGTCTTTACTCTCCTAACAGCATTGCAAAGAATCTACTAGAAAGAACAGGCACGCAGGGCTGAGTATAGACCATTATTTTATCCAAATTCTCACTAAATGGGCAAAAAACCAAACAGGCTTTTTTCCCATTCAATTCTCTTTTAATGTCAATTTCCTGAAAACCTTCCCTAAATGATATAATTATATTGCTTTAATTCTCACAATTTATAATGAAATCAGAGGATAAAAGAGGAGTATTGAGGGTTCTTGTCTCAACAAAATCAAATTCAAATAGTGCTGGAAAGAGAGGAGACAGTATGCCTGGAGTAATATTTTTATATTATCCTTTATAATGAAATGGAGTATAGGACGCCTTCTTTAAAAACTGGGCACAACAGAGGCCTGGCCTCTGGTCTTTTGGGGGAGTGTGGGGTGACTGTGGATCTAACTGGGTAATAGGAGAGACGAGGTGGATGGACTGTTAGGAGGGAAAGTAGAGAGGGTGGCAGTAACTTTTCAAATGGTGAAGAGGGAGAGACATTGTGGATATATCTCCCCTTCCTCACCTAAAACCGTACCTCCCCCCACCATCTTTCAAAGCCATGCCAAAGATTCTGATCTCCAGGCTAAAGGTTTAAGCACAAAATGTGAATGAATGGGATAGAATACAGCTGGCTTCTCTACTCTGACAGGAAAGGAAGGTCTTATCAGAAGTAAGGTCTTGGCCTGGTGCAGTGGTTCACGCCTACAATCCTAGCACTTTGGGAGGCTAAGGTGAAAGGATTGCTTGAGGCCAGGAGTTCAAGACCAGCCTGAGGAAGGGTGAGACATATATTCCTACTAAAAATAGAAAATTGGGCCGTGCCCATAGTTTAGTGGGTAGGGTGCCAGCCACGTACACCCAGCCTGGGCCAGCAAAAACAACAATGACAACTGCAACAACAACAACAAAAATAGCCTGTAATCCCAGCTACTTGGGAGGCTGAGGCATGATGATCGCTTAAGCCCTAGAGTTTGAGGTTGCTGGGAGCTGTGATGCCACGGCACTCTATCCAGACAGCTTGAGACTCTGTCTTAAAAAAGAAAAAGAAAATTAATCCAGGCGTGGTGGCAGGTGCCTGTAGGTCCAGCTACTCAGGAGGTTGAGGCAGGAGGTCACTTGAATTCAGGAGTTTGAGGTTGCAGTGGGCTGTGATGACACCACTGTACTCTAGCCAGGGGGACACAGTGAGACCAGAGTGCTAGACCAGAGCAGTTTGAGGAGTGATGTTTGCTGGAAAAAAGAAAAAATTAGTCTCAAAGTTGAAAGTCAGTAAGGTTCAGAATTTATCAGCTGAGAGTACAAAGCAAGCTAGGACCCAGAGTACAGGTTCAAATGGGGTGGCCTGGTAATGCCTAAAATCTATGTCTGGTGGAGAACCAGGAAGGAATCTGGCTGCCTCCCCAGTAAAAGGACTTTTACTGCCACATATTTCTGAGACAGGCTTTCCAATCTTCCAGGAGAAAGACTGGAATTTACTGAGCTTACTGATGACAATTATCCAAGAGGATGTGATCCAGAAACAAGATAAAGACCAGAGAGGAACTCAGCTGGGATGTGGCCTTCTCCAAGTGGAAGGAATAAAATCTGGGATTGGCTCCGAAAATTCAACCAAACTAAACCTCAGGCAATCACAGACATGGTTCTGTGCTATTTGTGATTAAAACGAATGTTTTCAACAAATGTTAAGAGATTCCTGTGTGGACCTCAGACTCTGGCTTTCACATGGAAACCCAACATCAGTGTGGCAGAACCTGCCAGTCATATGTGCCCAGCAAAGGTGGTGGCAAGGGCAGGTGGTCCAACACTTGGTAGCCACCTGCTGCCGTGTGAATACCCCAGGCCCCGGGGCCTGCCAGCGCCTCTCTGAGCAGTCGTTTGGAATCCCTGCCAAAACAGAACGATGTAAGAGGAACAGCAGACACTTGGCTTTTACCTGCAGCACCCACCTTTCAGAGACCTGTGGCCTGGGCGTCCTTAATAGAAGAGAAAGCACCTGGGCAGGTTGTGCTCTTCCAAATCCTTCACATCAATCTTTTTTAGACACTGAATTTTAAACTGTTGGCAACTGTCATGTCTTTTCCAGCCTGACATTGTGGAGAAGGAGTGTCTAACGTTATTATTTTCCAAACATTTTGAATTTTCGTTTTCCTTTAATTTTATGGTGGCAAGAACAATTTAACATGAGATCCAGCCTCTTCACAATGTTTTAAGTGTCCAAACTAGAGTTAATTTTACCAATGTATTATGTGTCATGAGTTATGGAGAAATCATTTAAAAGATGGATCAAGGCGGTTTCTAAAAGGCCGCTTCCATGGCCACTGTTCCCTGGTTCTGGGGTAGAGACCTGTGGTCCCCAGCTGCCCAGGTCACAGACCGGGATTGGTCCAGGACACTGTGTGGCCTGTCAGGAACCCGGCTGCATGAGCGAAGCTTGGTCAGTGTTTATAGCCGCTTCCCATCACTCGCATCGTGTCTGAGTGTCACATCGGGGGAGGCGGGGGGATGGGGGGTGGGGGGGGTAGGGGCATCTCACAGGAGTGTGAACCCTACTGTAAATGTGAATTTGAGGGATCTAGGGCACTTGCTCTTTATGAGAATCTAATCTCCCCCAACCCCCTGCCCGTGGAAAAATCGTCTTTCGTGAAACCAGTCACTTGCGCCAAAAAGGCTGGGGCCACTGATAGGGGCTGTAAACAGTCAGGCCCTATGTGATTGGTCCTGGGTCTAACAGAGCTGAGCTCTCATTGGCTGAGTGTCTTTATGGTTCCCCGGCTGGACACTCATCAGATTGTAGGCTGCCCTGCAGATCCTCTGAATAAAATAATAATATTAAACCTCCAGATCACTCAACATCTGTCCAAAAGAGTCTAGATCTCTAGAATACAATAAAGGAGTAGAATACTTTTTTAAAAATTGTAAACACAAGAGAAAAACACAATTAAATTCAAGGAGGGGGGAAGAGGGAGAGGGGAGGAGGTGTGCTCTCACCTAACAGGCGCGATATAAGGGTACGGCACACTTCCTGGGTGAGGGGCAGAACTACGGCTTGCACTTTACCTAAGAAACACAAAAGGGTAACCTAATCATCTGCACTTCATATTAATCTGAAATGTAAAAAATTGTAGTAAAATACACACAACATAAAATTTAACATTCTATACTAAATGCCACTGAATGGTGCCTTTTTATTTTTATAACTTCATTTTTATTTTATTTTATTTTTATTATTATTATTTTGCAGTTTTGAGCCCGGGCTGGTTTTGAACCCGCCACCTCTGGCATATGGGGCTGGCGGCCTACTCCTTTGAGCTACAGGAGCTACCCACTTTTTATTTTTATTTGAGACAGAGTCTCACTATGTCACCCTGGGTAGAGTGCTGTAGTATCACAGCTCACAGCAACCTCCAACTCTTGGGCTTAAGCTAGTCTCTTGTCTCAGTCTCCCAAGTAGCTGGGACTGCAGGTGCCCGCCACAATGCCCAGCTATTTTTTGTTGCAGTCATCATTGTTGTTTAGCTGGCCCTGGCTGGGTTTGAACCCACCAGCCTCGGTGTATGTGGCTGCCTCAGTAACCACTGTGCTACGAACGCTAAGCCAATGGTGCCTTTTAAAATGGTTAATTTTATGTTACATGAATTTTGCCTCAATATAAAGAAAAAGAATCTTAACATGTCACGATTGTAACCATTTTAAAGCGTACCATTCAGTGTCATTTAGGACAATCACAGTGTTGTGCAACCATCCCCTCTGTCTAGTTTTAGAACATTTTCATCGCACAAAATGGAAGCCCTGTGCTCATCCAGGGTGTCCAACCCGCAGCCTGTAGTTATTTGGTTTGGCTATGGGAGGACTGTTTTGCTTATCTGTGGTGTCAGATATCATGAAAACTATGCACAGACCGTTTCTTCAGCTCATCAGCTTTTATAAGTGTTTGTGTATTTAATGTGTGGCCCAAGACAACTCTTCTTCTTCCAATGAATGACAGAAAATAAAGAAGGTTGGACACCCCTGTGAGCAGTCACTCCCTTTCCCCTTCCACCTCAGCCTTTGCAACTACCAGTCTGCCTTCTGTCTCGATGGATTTGCTTATTTTGGACAGTTTATAGAAAGAGAGTCATTCTATATGCAGCCTTTTGTGACTGACTCTCTTCACTTAGCATCCTGTTTCAAGGTCCATCCAATGTTGCGTCCTGTACTTTGTTCTTTTTCAGGGTTGAGTAATATTCCACAGCATGGCTATGCCTCATTTTGATTATCTGTTCATCAGATGATGGATATATGCCTGTTTCTGCATTCTAGCTATGAACATTTGTGTATAATTTTTTGTTTAAGCCCCTATTTTCAATTCTTTTGGGTATATCTGATAAGTCTATGTTCATATATATATATTTTTTTATTTTTTTTTTAGACAAAGTCTTGCTCTGTTACCCAGGCTGGAGTGCTGTGGTGTCAGCCTAACTCATAACAAGTCAGACTCCTGGGTTCAAGCTCCTGCCTCAGCTTTCCAAGTAGCTGGGACTACAGGCACTGGCCATAATGCCTGGCTAGGTTTTCCATTTGTAGTAGTGACGGGGTCTCACTCTTGCTCAGGCTAGTCTTGCCTCCTGAGCTCAAGGAATCTTCCCTCCTTGGCCTCCCAAAGTTCTAGGCTTACAAGCATGAGCCACCAGGCCCTGCCTGGTAATTCTGTTTAACTTATTACGGAACTGCCACACAGTGATGGTGCCACAGTGCCTGCCCCAGTTTGCATTCCTATCAGTAAAGCGTGGGGGCTCCAAATCTACAGTCTTGCCAAGACTTGTTCTTTTTCTTTAAAAAAATTATAGCCATCCTAGTGGGTAAAATACTTTCTGTCTAAACCCCTTCTCTCTCTCCTTTAATTTCTCAAATAACTAATATAATTTGGCATAATAATTTCTTGAGTTACCTGTGGTTTAATCTATCAGGATTTTTTTTTTTTTTGGTTGCGCTTAACAGAAAACCAAATCAAACCAGGTTAAACAGTAAAATCCAGCTTTGCAAGGACTTCAGGTATAGTTAGATCAAGATTTCAGCTCTGTTTCTCTGCAACTTCTTTCTTTTTCTTTTCTTTTCTTTTCTTTCTTTCTTTCTTTCTTTTTTTTTTTTTTTTTTTTTTTTTGAGACAGACTCTTACTCTGTTGGGGGAATAATCACAGTATCCACTCTATTACTATTTGTTTTGTTGTTATAGGATTTGGTGAAAAGGAGTCCATTTAGCTGAATCGTAGTGTCCATCTGTTAGAGTCAAGTTGAAGTGGATGTGCAGCTTTGCTGTTAAATGATTCTAAATAACATTAGGAGAGGGACTTTCACCTAACAAATGCAATCAGTGTAACCTGGTTTCTTGTACCCTCAATGAATCCCCAACAATAAAAAAAACCCCTGAATTCTATTAGGGATAAACGATTTCTCTGAAATAGAAGCTATCATAACTTTATACATCTCACTAGCTCTGAAAATGAAAATTCAGAAATTAATCTTTGGGTGGTGGTATGCAATCAAAGATAGTCAGGCAACAATCAATAAATGACCATTGGAATATAAATAAAATAAAAACATTATGAACACTTGGTGTGCACTGGTGTCCTGAGACTTTATATATTTTTACTAATTTAAATGTGGGTATTATTAGAATCCCTACTTTACAGATAAGAATGCTAAGTTTAACAAATCTGAAAAACTATGCAGTCTTGAACCAAGACAGGATGCGTGTATATATAGGAGGGTGCCAAAAAATTATACACACCTTAAGAAAGGAAAAAACTGTATTAAAATTATAAAATTCAAGTCTTTGACTTCTGCAATTATAACAGATACAAGATACAATATACAAGATAACATTGTTGCTATATATTGAGTATTACAGTTTTAATACAGTTTCTTTTTCTTTTTCTTTTTAATTTTATTTTATTCCTTTTTTTTTCAGACACAGTCTCGCTATGTTGCCCTCCATAGAGTGCAGTGGTGTCACAGCTCACAGAAACCTCTAACTCTTGGGCTTAAGCGATCCTCTTGCCTCAGCCTTCCAAGTGGCTGGGAAGGCACCCACCACAATGCTGGCTATTTTTTGTTGCAGTCGTCATTGTTGTTTAGCTGGCCCGGGCCGGGTTCTAACCCGCCTGCCTTAGTGTATGTGGTCAACACCCTAACCACTGAGCTACGAGCACCGAGCAATTATTTTATTTTTTTGACACAGAATCTCACTCTGTCACCCTGGGTAGAGAGTGCTGTGACATCGCAGCTCACAGCAACCTCAAACTCTTGGGCTCAAACGATCCTTTTGCCTCAGCCTCCCGAGTAGCTCGGACTATGGCACCTGCCACAATGCCCAGCTATTTTTAGTAGAGATGGGGGTCTCCCTCTTGCTCACGCTGATCTCAAACTCCCAAGCTTAAGCAATCCACCCGCCTCAGCCTCCCAGAGTGCTAGGATCACAGGTGTGAGCCACCAGTTTTTTTCTTTCTTAGAATGTGCACACAATTTTTGGACACCCTCTGTGTGTGTGTGTCTGTGTATACACACAGTGATGTATATAAATAAAATATTTTCTCTAGGCCAACTCTGATGGCCTTGAGAGCATCAAAGCAAGACGTGTGGGCACTTTAGACCAGCAAATGAGGCAGAGTCCTGTTGAGTCTCTTGTTCAGGATTAAAGACCTGGTCTCCTGACCTACAGGGTAGGTAGTGACCTTGAACAAGTTACCGGGACTCTGTGCTTCAGTTTTCTCACCTATAAAATGGCAATAATAAATAGTACTACCTTGTAGCATTATTCACAACAATTAAATCACTATCATTTGTGGTAAGAGCTCTGTGAGTGTCAAAAAATAACGCCAATTTTTTTCTTTCCAGTTACATTTCCAGGGATAGCTTAGAACTGTCCTTGTGATTTGGCACCCACTGTGCCATCCCTTAATCCAGTTCAGGCTGTAGTCTGAACCTTCTCCAAGTCCCAGCCATTTGGCTAATCAGTATCTTATCACATGTCAGTCTCGGCTCTCCCACACCAGGCAGGGAGCCCCTGGGTCCTGCCAGCCTGCTGCCACTGTCTGCATGGCTCTTAGCCTGGGAGACAGAAACCAAATCTTTCCCAAAGATGCTGGGAAATTAGTTTATCACCGTCTGCCGGTGCGCAGTGACTCAGAAGCAGCCAGCCCGGGGGGTGGGGAGGGTTCGTGGGCTCCAGGGTTTGAACAAGATTGATGTTGTCATGCATGTGAAGCAGGCCGGGAGAGCTGAGGGAGGAGTGCGGGGAGGCAGGGCCGGGATGACCTTCTGTTTGCTTCTCACTCCCCTTCTGGGTGAGCCGAGGTTTTGTGCAACAGGGATGCCTCAGCTGCTTACCATGACGGCAGAGAAGCCAGAGGGCTATGAGGAGGGACAGTGGGGTAGGGGATAAAACCAGTTGTTGGTTGGACTAATAGAAGTGGCGTCTCGTCCTGGTCACTTAGTGTGACCTTCGGTGAGTAGCTTACCCTATCTGAGCTTCCATCTCCTTGTCAGTCAAAGGGTTATAAATAATAGCAGCTGGGTTTGGGGTTGCCATGAGGATGAGTGAGACGATGTATATAAGGAGCCAAACTTAGCCTGGCACCTGGAACATTGTGTGCAGTCAGTAAACACGGGCCATTATTATAATAAGACTGGGTTTTATGTGGTCCCTTTCTTTTTCTTTCCCCAAACATTTCCATCCCTCAGACTCCTAAAAACTAATATCTAAAAGCAAATATGAAGGCTGGGAACGGTGGCTCATGCCTGTAATCCCAGCACTCCGGGAGGCCAAGGCAGGTGGATCTCCTGAGCTCATGGGTTAGAGACCAGCCTGAGCAAGAGCTAGACCTTGTCTCTAAAAATAACCAGGCATTGTGGCGTGTACCTGTAGTCCCAGCTACTCAGGAGGCTGAGGAAAGAGAATCGCTTGAGTCAAGAGTTTGAGGTTGCAGTGAGCTGTGATGCCACAGCACTCTACTGAGGCTGACAAAGTCAGACTCTGTCTCAGAAAAATAAATAAATAAAAATAAATAAATAAATAAAAGCAAATACTAGCCAGGCATGGTGGCTCATGCCTGTAATCCTAGCACTTTGGCAGGCTGAGATGGGTGGATTGCTTGAGCTCGGGAGTTCAAGATCAGGTTCAGCAAGAGCCAGACCCCATCTCTACTAAAAATAGAAAAACTGTGAAGGTGTTGTGGCAGGCACCTGTAGTCCCAGCTACTTGGAAGGCTGAGGTATGAGGATCATTTGAGCCCAAGAGTTTGAGGTTGCTGTGAGGCACGATGCTATGACACTTTGCCCTGGGCAACAGAGAGAGACTCTGTCTAAAACTAACTAACTAAATAAATAGTAAAAAATAAAAGCAAATACTCACCCAAATTTGAGAAATTTCAGACACACACATACATACACGTATGAGACACGTATGAGAGAGAAATATACACACAGAGGGAGAAAGAAACAGGGAGAAAGAAACAGGGAGAGGCAGACGGCTCTGCCACTCACCAGCTGTGCGACCACAATCATGTCATCTCTTGGTGTCTTGGCTTGTGCACCTATGCAATGGGGATGGCAGTAGCCTCTCCTTTGTAGGTTTGACATGAGGATGAAGTGAGTACATATAAAACACTTGACAGAGTGCCTGGTATACACAGTAAATGCTCAACACATGGGGGTAGGCAGAATTCTGAGCTGCCCCCCAGAATAGCGTCCCCTGGTGTGCACACTCTGTACAACCCCCCTCCTCCTGAGCGCAATGGGAGCTGTGACAACGATGGGACTATTTGCCTGCAGGGCCCCAAAACTTGAATCATTACTGTAACCACACCTGCCCATGGACTTCTGTTGTTTTTGTCTGCCCAATGTACTTCCCTCTTTCTCTGATAAGAGTATCTCCGTTTGGCTTTGAGCAGTTACCCAGACTCCATTGCCTGTGTTCTTAGTTAAGATTGGTTCCTGCCCCACATGGCCAGGGCATGGGCATGTACCCACACCAGACAAACTCATTTCTCTGACCCAGGAATTTGAATCTTGTGAGAAAGAAGCAAGAATGGAAAACAGCTGAAGCGTGGCTTTGTCAATAAAACTTTATTTACAAAAGCAGATGATGGAAGGGAAAAAAAACATTTTGTCGTAAGGACATATGCACTAGATTATTTACTGCAGCTTAATTTACAACCAAGATGTGGAAACCACCTACATGCCCATCAACTCAGGAATGGATTAACAAACTGTGGTACACGCATACATATATATATTCAGTCATAAAAAAGATGGTGACTTCACATCTTTTGTATTAACCTGGATGGAGCTGAAACACATTCTTCTCAGTAAAGTGTCACATGAATGGAAAAGCAAATATCCAGTGTACTTGATACTAATGTGAAGCCGGTAGATGATCTAATTCATGTCCACATAGAAGCAAAACTAATTTCATTTCAAGCTGGGGGAGGGGAAGTGAGGGAGGGGAGAGAGGATGGGGGTTTGGAGTGCTCCCGCTGAATAGGCACAATGTAGGGGTGTATGGCACACCTTTTGGGTGCAGGACATAACTATAAGAGTGACTCTACCTAACAGATTCAAATATTGTGACTTAGTTGTTTATATTCTCACATTAACCTGGAAAAAAAAAAACAAACAGTTGGTGGGCCATATTTGGCCTGTGGTTCATAATTTGCAGATCCCTGAACTTCATGGTAATCTTGAGGCAGAGAATGGAGTAAATGACATTTTAAAGTCTATTCTGCCCTAAAATGTCTTTATGTGAAATAATGATGACAATATTATTGAGATTTTTGAGCGCTCCCCAGTGATTCCAGTGAGTAGGCAACATAAACAAATACTGTTCTCAATGTTGCTGCTTTTCTTTTTTTAAAAGACAGGGTCTTTCTCTGTCACCCAGGCTGGAGTACAGTGATATAATCATAACTCACTGTAACCTTAAATCCCCAGGCTCAAGTGATCTTCCTGAGAAGCCAGGCCTGCGAATGTGCAACACCAAGCCTGGCTCTTTTCGTTTTGGGTCCTGCTATGTTGCCCATCTGGTCTTGAACTCCTGGTTTCAAGGGATCCTTCCTCCTTGGCCTCCTAAAGCACTGGGATTGTAGACAGGAGCCACCGCACCCACCTCAATGTTGTTCTTAATATTCTATAAAGCCAGTGGTTTCTCCAGATAAGGCATGTGAAGTCTCCCCAAATGCTTTGATTGAGTGTTTACATTTTCAGGTAGCCATCTCTGTAAAGATTTTTCAAAGAATAGCTTGCTGTGAATGCTTTTCTTGCTAGTATTGGAGAACAGGTATACAAATTATTAGTGCATACCTGGGGAGAGTCACAGAGTGATCACCCTCTTGCTAGTGTGTTAATTGGCACCTGTAGAAGATGGGTTCCTGGGAATAGGTTTCTCAGACTATTCATAGTGATTGTACTCCTTATATACTCATCATTACACACACATACACATGAGCTCCAGATAGATTCAGCAAACAGCAGGTTCATGAAAATGTACCAAGTTTTCTTATTGCAGGACTTCTCAGAGCCTTCTCAGAACATTTCAGCACGCACCCATTTATCCAACAAGCACAGATCACATGTCTACCATGTGTCACCCACTGTCATAGTAGTGTGAACACAGTAGTGAACAAAATAAAGCATGGGCCTTGCCCTCAAGGAACTTATACTGTAGAGGGGAGACCAACCAATAAACAAATATGCAAGTACAAATTATGGCAAGTGCTACAAAGAAAAGGAGGGTGGTAGGAGAGAGAACAACAGGTGGGCAGATGTCCTCTAGATGGAGGGGGTAGTCAAGGAAGACCTACTTGAAGAAGTAACATTTAAGCTGAGTCCCAAAGTTTGCAAAGGAGCCAGGAATGAGGCAGAGGGAAGAACACGTTGGGGGCCAGGAACTGCAAAGCCTGAAATATTGATGAAGCGTTACTTTGTAAATCCTGTGAAGTATTCCAAGTAATAAAAGTAGAGAAAGAGCCAAAGAAAATACAGGTTGATGTCTATTATAAAGAATCTTAAATGTCAGGCTCAGGAGCCTGTACTTAGCCCCGTAAATAATAAAAGACTTTGTATGTCTCCTCAGTAAATTAGGGTACGGCAGGTTTATTTGGAACCCAAGGTTTTTCTAAGGACCCTGTAAGTACAGAAACAAGAGACTTCCTTTACTATAGTCAGGCTTAAATCATATAAATTCAGTCACATACATAAACTGATACTGACCAAAAACATTTTTACTACTTGGCCCTGCTGTAAAGGCAGAGCTACTCAAGGTGTGGTGGGTAAGTGAATATTATAGATTCATGGACTGTTTCTGGTTAAGAACAAGGGAAGAGCAGACATTCAGCATAAGCATTTTCAAGCTCCTACAGTGGCTGGACGTTCCATGGCATTTAAGTGCGTGGCTGGTGGACTCGTCTCATTGAAACTTCCTGGGTGTTTTTTTTTTTGTTTGTTTGTTTTTGAGACAGAGCCTCAAGCTGTCACCCTGGGTAGAGTGCTATGGTATCACAGCTCACAGCAACCTCCAACTCCTGGGCTTAAGCGATTCTCTTGCCTCAGCCTCCCAAGTAGCTGGGATTACAGGCGCCCACCACAACGCCTGGCTATTTTTTTTTTTTGGTTGGAGTTGTCATTGTTGTTTGGCAGGCCCGGGCTGGATTTGAACCTACCAGCTCTGGTGTACGTGGCTGGCGCCTTAGCCACTTGAGCTACAGGTGCCGAGCCTTCCTGGGTGTTGTCGAACTCACGCAGTGATTTGTACCGGGATGAGCTACAGGCATGAACGATAGGACTACATCTTGGTCTGTGGCAGATGAAGGGAGAACCAGAACTCGTCCTTCATCACATTATTCTGAGAAGCCCCGCTGGGGAGTATTCTACTGTGTGACTATGAAAACAACTGATTCGCCCATTCCTCAGTGGACAGAGGTTCTGACTTGCTCTGCTAAATATGGCGCCTGTAAGGCTGACCGTAAGAGATTCCGACACGTGGTGTTCATCTTATGGTTTGCTTATAGTTCTTGGGTGGAAGCTGCAATCTCGAGAAACTCTTCCACTGAACCTACACTGTAACCCCCTATGTGGGACACAAAGCTGGGAGGAGGGATTGCCTAGACCGACCCCATCCTTCTACCGTGTCCCAGAGAGAAAAAGTGACTTCTCCAAAATTATAAAGTAGGTTAATGGTTGAGCTGGAGCTAGATCCAGGTGTCCCAGAACGAGTCTGAGCTTTGTTCCAGCCACACACTAACTGCATTATCTGGGG
Source organism: Nycticebus coucang (assembly GCF_027406575.1). Classification (NCBI taxonomy): domain Eukaryota; kingdom Metazoa; phylum Chordata; class Mammalia; order Primates; family Lorisidae; genus Nycticebus; species Nycticebus coucang. Next base: position 92,940,357 of record NC_069791.1, on the reverse strand, counting down.
AAAATTCTTAGAACCCTCGGAGCCTCAGTTTCCTTCCTGATCTATAAAATGGTAGCTATAATAACACTTTGTGGGAAGAGTTTTGTTTTTTTTTGAGACAGAGTCTTACTTTGTCACCCTTGGTGGAGTGCTGTGGCACCATAGCTCACAGCAACCTCAGAGTCTTGGGCTCAAGTGATTCTCTCGCCTCAGCCTCCCAAGTACCTGGGACCACAGGCACAATGCCTGCCTATTTTTAGAGACGGGGTCTTGCTCTTACTCAAGTTGGTCTTGAACCTGTGAGCTCAGTCAATCCACCTCCCTTGGCCTCCCAGAGTGCTAGGATTACAGGCAGGAGCAACTGCACCGGGCCTCTGGGAAGGATTAATGAGGTAATGCGGGTAGGTGCTTGGCACAGTGCCAGGCCCCCACCATGCACCCAGAGAAGGGGCTCCAATTTTTTGCCTACCCCAATCTGTTTGGTTGTCGTGCCCTCACTGTCTCACGGTGACATGGAAGGGTTTCAGTGGTCTTAAAAACTTTCTGCAGAATGTCAAGAGAGCCAGGGCTTCTTTCACATTCCCTACCCAGAAATAACTCTCTACACATCTGAAAAGATCTCTCGTGACTTATCTACAATGAATACCATAGGAATTTTTTTTGTTGTTTTAAAATGGAGTCTCACTCTGTTGCCCCAGGCTAGAGTGCCTTGGGGGTCATTATAATTCACAGCAACCTCAAACTCTTGGGCTCAAGCGAGCCTCCTGCCTCAGCCTCCTGAGTAGCTGGGACTACAGGCGTCCACCAGGATCCCCAGCAATTTTTTTCTATTTTTAATAGAGATGAGGGTCTCACTTTTGCTTAGGCTGGTCTTGAACTCCTGAGCTCAAGTGATCCTCCCGTCTCAGCCTCCCAGAGTGCTAGGATTACAGGTGTGAGGCAGGCATATTGCGTTCCTTTAAAACTTGCAGTGTTGGGCAAGAGATGATTTGTCAAAAAGTAGGAAGAGTTTCCAGAGAATGGAAAACCCAACCTTCCTCCACCTCACTCCTGCTGTCTCTTTCTCTCTCTTTCTCCATCTTTCTCTTTGCAGTCCCTGTTTTTATTAAACCTTCTTAGGTAATAGTAATAGTAATAATAATAATAGCAATACTATTTAGCATCTGAGAATACTCTCAGATTCTCAAATCCCTTCAACACATCTTGCCACTTTCAAACTTCATAACAATTTAGCACAAGGCACAGAACTGTGCACATGGTAATACATGATAAAATAATATTAATAATCACTAATGTAATTATATGATAGTATTAAGGATAGTTAATATTTGCTCATTATTTGTAGTATATGTTAGCACTGTTTTAAATTCTTTTGCTTGTGTTAACCTATTTATTCTACACAGTAGTCGGAAGAGCTAGATACTGAAACTGTCACCAACCCAGAGCCCGAATACTCAGAATTCTCCCACACATTGTCTCGACCCAGAGAGAGAGCCTTAGCTCCCCCTCGGAGAGGGAAGTGAGGGAGCCTCTAGTCTCCTCTGAGTTCACAGATGGGACCACTTTAGGAAGCTCAGAGTGGAGAAATGTCTTGCCTCTGACTGCGACAGTACTGGTGACACCCTGTGCCCATATCCCCTGGCTGTTCACCATTCTGTAGAGACCCACAGATTTCTATTGCTGAGCATTTGTAACTTTCCGCCTGGGGCATTCTCCCACCCAGAAGCTGGCTCAATGAATGCTCAGAGCAGGCTAGAAATCCTTGAGAACTGACCTCCTGGAAAGCAGCCTCAAGCTATGACAGACAAGAGCTGGTGGGTAAATATCCCAGCTCCCTCACCCCTTAGACAAGTTCTATAAATCTCCCAGACTTCCCCAGCTGATTGGATCCCAGTTGCCCTTTTGGTTTGTTTGTTTGTTTTCAGACAGAGTCTCACTCTGTTGTTCTGGGTAGAGTGCAGTGGCGTCATAGCTGATAGCAACCTCAAACTCCTGGGCTCAAATGATCCTCTTGCCTCAGCCTCCTTCCTGAGTAGCTGGGTCTATAGGTACCTGCCACAACACCTGGCTAGTTTTTCTACTTTTCGTAGAGATGGGGTTTGCTCTTGCTCAGGCTGGTCTCACACTCCTGAACTCAAGCAATCCACCCACCCCAGCCTTCCAGAATGCTGGGATTACAGGTGTGAGCCACCACACCTGGCCTTATTTATTTATTTAGAGACAGAGTCTCACACTGTTGCCCTGGGTAGAGGGATATGGCATCATAGCTCACAGCAACCTCAAACTCAAAATCCTCTTGCCTCAGCTTCCTGAGTAGGTGGGACTACAGGAGCGCGTCATAACACCCGGCTAGTTTTTCTGTTGGTAGAGATAGGGTCTTGCTCTGGCTCAGGCTGGTCTCCGACTCCTGAGCTTAAGCAATCCACCTGCTTCGGCGTCCCAGAGTGCTAGGATTATAGGCACCTTTCCCAGCCGCAAATGCCCTAAATTTTGGCCTGATCTTTAGTGCCCCTGTTTTGCCTCCTTACCTTCCCAGCCTCACTGCCCCATCTCTTGCTGGTGCTTCCTGGGATCACCTCCTGAGTAAACTATTTACAATCCTTGTCTCTGGGGTCACTTCTAGAGAACCCAACTCAGGTAGTGACCAGCTGTAGTGTTCTTCTAACACCTCTATTTTCTTCGGGGGCGGGGGTCTTCCTACACTCACAGTCTACATGGCTTGCGCGGGACACCTCCCTCTCCCAGGCTCCCAGGCAACCAGGGTGGCAAGTTTCCTATATTGTCCCATCGGAACATCCCCAACTTTCTGGCCATAGTGACTGGTTAAAGGATGAGCATGTCAACCAAGTCAGGTTGATAGAAATTCAAGTATAAGGCTATCGTTGGAAAGAGAGACCGTTTTTCCATGAGATCACTAAACCCCACGATTTGCAGTGGGGTTGTTTCCACTTCGCAGGAAAAGTGGGCTAGGGATAAAGCCAGAGACAGCCTGCTTCCTGATGCCACTGTCTGAGTTTCTGTTTTAATAGGTTTCATGCTTATTTAGGTGCGGTGAAGCCAACAGATCAGGAGACTGCCATTGAAAGGCCAGCTTGTTGTATTCACAGATTTCTAAGAAGGGAGCATGTCACAAACCCCCTAGGGGGCCGCATCCCAAACGCTGGGGTCCTTTACAAGGTGGAGAGAAAATGAGCTGTGGCCACAGGCCATTATCATGGCTTCTGCAGGAAGGACTGGATGAGGCGGGGTAAGTAGGTTTAGGATTGGCTAGTTTGAAATATTTCAATGGGCTCTGGGGCATAGAGGCTGTGTCCTTGGTTATCTGGCACCTGGCTGTGGCGTGATTAGGGAAGTATATAAGGTCCTGGGACAGGAGCACCTGTTAAGGGAGGTGGTTAGGGTTACACTCTGGAATGGTTGATTTGCATTCCTCAAGGAGGACTCCTCCTGTGGAGAGGTGGGGGCAGGTGACAAAAAAAGACCTAGGCCAAGTGATCAGGCTTATGTTTGGGTTGTCTAGAACAAAGAGTCTCCAGCATATTCATAGAAGTTAAAGCATCAAGTTTTTAGAAGCTAGAAATATGATTAATCTAGCCAGACCTTGATTTTGGATGCTGTCTATTACATGAGCCAGTAAATCCCTTCTTTTTTGCTAAAGCCAGTTTAAATGTTGTCACTTGCAAACAAAGAGAATTGCACAGCTAATTAAAGACAGGCTGGGGAGCTGGGGAGTAAGAAACCAGATATCTTAATATGCAGGCCAGTGTTTCTGCTACTGCACTTTTGAGAGTGCTCACCGGTGTGCCAAACACACGCAGTCCCCTGGACAGCCAGAAACGGTGCGGATGACGCAGTGGAGATAGTAATGACATCTGGGCGATCAACCAAAGCCTCCCCTGGCTGCTTGATGGGAGAACAAAGAAACAGTGGTTTGCTCAGCTAGGGCTGCAAACCCATCAGCTAAGGTGGGCACCTAATCCTTCCCCAGCATAATGAATTAAAATTCCAGACGTGTGCACCTGTTCTGTATTCAGGAGATTTTTTTGTGCGTGAAGAGACCACTTGAGACCTTGTAAGCAAAGACTAATAGAGCTGAATCCAAGTCTTGAAATTTGATGAACTAACGTACTCGGATGGAAATGACTGGTGGGCACATACAAAGTAAATGCTTTGGGGGTTGTAATAACAGTGCAGGTAGAAGGTGCTTTCCTGCCCTATAGGGTCTGCTGCCCAAACGAAACCTTTCCAGGGGGTATTTTTAAGAGATCAGAGGTTCTCTGATTGCAGGAGAAAGAGGGAGAGAGCATCACATCATGTTAGTTAAAGCAAGGTTTGACTCTTGAAAAGAAGACTCCAAATAATAATGATTCTAACAGATGAAAGCTTGTTTCCCTCTCAAGTCAAAGTCCTAAGCAGTGTGGCAGCCCCTCATTCTGTGACATCATCAGGGGCACAGGCTTCTCCAGTCCTGCTCGGTCCTTCCCAGGGTGCTGCCCCATCTGTATGGTTCCCGATGACATCCACCGTACCCTCATTCCAGACATCAGGAAGGGGGGAAGAGGAGAGGGGATCACACCTCTTTTAAGGTCACGATACAGAAGTTGCTCACGTCTCATTGGCCAGAACTTAGTCACCTTGCTTAAGTGACTTAGGTGACCCAGGTGATGGAGACCAGGGTTCTAACTGGTCTTCATTCTGGGCAGCCTATGCCTGGCTTAAAATTGGGGACTTGTTCCTACAGAACAATGTTTCTTTGGGTCAGAAAATTCTTTTGGGGGCACCCAGTCTCAGTGGTTAGAGTGCTGGCCCCATGTAGCAGGGGTACCAGGTTCGTACCCAGCCAGGGCCTACTAAACAAAAAAAATATATAAATAAATAAATTAAATTAAATTAAAAGAAAAACTAACTAACTAATGAATAAAGAAATAAAAAGAAAATTCCTTGTGTGTTGTGAAAGGCTGCTCCGTTCGTCATAGGGGTGCTTAGCCGTCCCTGTGGTCTCATCTCCCAGACTCCAGGAGCACCTTGCTGCCAAGTTGCGACAACCAAAATATCTCCAGACATGGCAAAAGGTTCCCTTGGAGAAAGATTGTGCCTGTTCGATTCCTCTCTCTCATGCTGTCATCTCAGAGGTTCCTCGAGCACCTAGGAGGTGCCAATCCCTGGACTAAGTGGCTCAGCCCCCTCGACAACACTCTGAGGTGTTGTTATTACTGGCAGTTTACACAGGAGCAAATTGCATCTCAGAGAACGTAGACTAACTTAGGCTAAATGAAAGAGTACACTTGCAACCCCTGTCTGTCTGCCTCCAGAACACGAACTCTTAACTACATTATTGTGCCAAAAAGTCACCATGGCGATTCATTGTTTCCACCCAGGGAGGCATTTCCCAGGGTCTCCATTAACTCTTTTGGTGCCTTTATTTAAAATTTAAAAAGCTCCCTTTCTTCAAGACACTTTATTGCCATCTGCTGAAAATTGTCAAAGTGAATATAGTATAAAAATCTACATCTGTGATGCGAATGGTGCCCTTTCTATGGGCTGACCTGGTACAGGGCACAACCTGGCCGGCTGCCTTTGATACAGACACTGCAGCCAAGGATTTGTTAAATGGCAGGGACTGACATGGACTAGCTGGGACTGGGACTTCTGTGGTCTCTGGTTCAGGGAGACTTGGGGGACATCTGGAGCCTACAGGGCTGGGCTGTAGAGAACCAGGCTGAGGCAGAAGCCACACATTTCTTCCTTGGGTTTCTTCTCACTCCTCTGCTGGGTCTTTCTCTTTTGGTTCGTGGCCACTGGAGTGGCTGGCTCCTTGGGATGGCCCTTGGTTGGATTTAGGTTCTTCTTGGATACACATGGCTGGTCCATCAGGTGGACCTTGGCTGGGCATTCCTTGGGGAGATAGATGTCTAGGCCTTGGGGATTGGTAAAGGTATCTTGGGCTCTGGGGCCTGAAGCTGTCCTGGTGGGAGGGGGCAGAGGAGAGGTGGTAGAAGGGTCTAGGCTCAAGAGTGCTGGGCCCGGAACAGTCTGGGCTGCTTGGCATTCCTAAGGGAGTTCTGGGTCTCATGTGAAAGCACTTGTGTTTTTTTGGTCTTAGAAATGTTGCAATGCAGGAAGGAGAATTTTGAGGCTTTTGGAGAAGGCTGGAACACTTTGGAGTATTATTGATGTAAATTGTTGGCACTTTCCAACAGGACAGAATTGAATGCCATTGAATGCCATTGTCTGGGATGTTTGGGGGAGTCTGTGACAAGCAGATGACTTTGGTCGGGGTCAGGGCAGCATTAAGCAGTGTGCCCAGAGGCAGTACCAGAGGTCCCTTGTGGAGGGAGTCACCATGGTGACCTCTCAGACTGTCCTGTTCCTATAGAGCAAAGGCAGTTTGTGAGACCAGGGTGAAAATTCTTGAGAAAATATCTCAGAAATAATCCTATATTTCATTAATCACTAATTTACTCGTCACATATCTGTTAATTTTTCTTCTTTTTGTTTTTTAATCTTTTTACGTATTCATTTATTTATTCTTTTCATTTATTCCTCAGCCATCCACCCACTCTTCACTTACACTACCATTTACTCGCATGCTAATTCACATATCATTCACTCGCTCTGCTTCTGTCACTCATACCCTCATTCATTAATTCAATAAATACCTGCCCTGTTGGAATGGGAAACAGCAACATAAAAAATAATAGCAAATAGCTACATGATGTTCACTGTGTGCCAGATAGCACTCCAGGTGCCGTAAAATCAGCTTCACCCTCCTAAAAACCTCATGAAGAAGGTGAAAGAAACATTCGTTTTAGGTTTCTGCCCAGTTAGTTTATGCAGAAGTTACTTACCCAACCCAGGGAGGACTTCTAATGAGGGCTACCAATGTGACAGTAGAAACAGGTGGTGGTGCCTCATCCTATTGGCCAGGCGGCCTCAGGCACAGGTGCAATGTTTTCACAGTAATCCCCACAGGAGGCTACACTTTCCTTCCACTGATGCTATTTCATGATTTCTAGAATCCTTCTGGAATTCAGACATTTGTCAAAATAATAATAAAAATAGGTAGCATTCATCAAAGGCTATCTGTATGTCCCTAAATTCATATAAATTTTATTTCATCTTTATAATTTTTTTATTAAATCATAACTGTGTACATTAATGCAATCACGGGGCACAATGCGCTGGTTTTATATACAATTTGAAATATTTTCATCAAACTGGTTAACATAGCCTTCACCTCATCTTTATAATATTCTTATGTGGCAGATTCTCTTTGTGTTACCATTTCACAAATGAGGACGCTGAGCCTCAGTGAGATGACACCACTTGTTCAAGTACACGGCTAGGAAGCGGCGGAACTGAGTGGTCTGATTTTCTTCAGTTGAAGGAATTTCACTATGGTGAAGATCAGTCGTTGCCTTATTTACCAAATCTCTACAATAGTTCCAGCCCTGTAGGAAACCCAAAAGAAAGATCAGACCCCAAACCCACCAGACACGATCACTTCCTGCAAGGCAGGAGGATCCACAGAAGTGGTGAAATCCTGGGCTTTGGCATAAGGCAGAGCAGGGTTCAATTCTCTGCTTGACCACTGTCCAGTTGAGTGATGCTTGACTAAGTTCCTAACCTCTCAAGCCATTTCCTCATCTATAGAACAGGAGTTAATAGTGTCTGCTGGTTTGTTAGGAAGAATCAGTGGAGGAAAGGACTTTGTAATACCGAAGGCATTTATGGTGATGGGAAGAGACACATGTCCACATTGCCTGCCATGCTTGTCTTTATTTGCATCTCGATTTTTTTCTACTATGAGTGATGGAAACTCCCAAACAAACCAGCAATAGGAGCGTTTTATTGGTTTATGTAATTAGGAAGCTCAGTGGGAGGCTTGGAGATTCGACCAGTAGTGTCAAGAATCTCTGTCTAGTAGTCACTTTTTCTGTGTGCTTTGGCCTCTATGAGGTAGGAGGCCAAAATCATCTCTGCCCATTAGTTTAGAGTCAAGACAAAGCTACTTTCATTCAGAAACATCTCAGGGAGAAATGGGTAAGGGGATCATGTACCCTTGAAATGAAGTGACCAGAAAGATGGCCTGAAGTGTTTTACAGCTCAGTTTTCAGATCTATAAAATGGGATAACATTTCCCTGCATTGAGTTGTTGGGAGATCTAGTTGAGATGACACAGGGAGGTACCTGACACACAGTGGGCCCTGGAGGAGGACTCACGTCTGCCATTTTTATGTAAACCCTGCTGGATTGTAAACTCTCAATGATGGAGTCTGGATACAATCCAATATTTTCTAGAGCCATACCAGTTTGGCAGGCACAAAAGTAGGAGCATAAGGCAGTCAGCAAACATTTCCTTTGATCTGTCCTATCCTCTGTGGAGAACTAGTTACAGGCACCAATTCCTTCAAGACCTGCCATTGAAGTTCAAAGACACTCATGCTCAGAATACAGACCTCCTAATTTTTACACTGAATCCTCTATTTGCCTCTTTATTTAGTGAGCTCTTGGAAGTAAAATGGCCAGGTTAAAAGCCGTTGGACATGTCCAAACTCCTGATAAATTTGGCAACTGTCAAATTGTTCCTAAAGAAGCTTCACAAATCAGCCTTCTCAATAATGGTGTGTGAGGGTGTTCATGTCACTATAACATCTCCAACACCAAGTGTTTTACCTTTTTGAAGAGTGACAGGGCATTTTGCTGATGTTCTGGTTCCCTTCATCTTTTCATGGAGTCTGAGCGTCATTTCCAATGGTTACTGGCCTTTTGTGAGATACTTTTGAGCACTGAGGGACACATAGCTCAGATGACATTCTTAGGGCCCCTGGTTCAAGGTTTCAAATCTCTGTGTCCCCCATGCCTAGCACAGGAAATGGAACAAGGTTGATGTTGTAACTGGTGAAGGGCAGTGGGTTTCTCTGTAGTCAGAAATGGTCTTGCCAAGTTGTTCCATGCAGCTGGAAATCCTCCAGCTTTAGAAATCATACAAAACAAATTACAAAGAGTGAGTGGAACAAATATTTGAGCATTTCAGAGCCACAGTGGCTTTGATTGTTAAGCCAAGCGCCTTGCTGAGGGGCAAGTATCTGAGATTGACAGATCACAGGCTGTGGAGGCCTTTGGTAGCCTGGACCTGCTGTGCTATTTGGCAAGTCTGCCCTCAAAGACTCATTTGGAAGCTACAGAACGATAGTCCAAGGCTTCTGCAGAAAGTGCTGCCTCATGGGGTGTGTGTTGAATAAGACTTGCTGTGTGAGTCAGAGGCTTCTTGGCTATAAGGAAACCAGAGGGGCTGGCATCAGCCTACCCTGACTGCCAGCTAGTCTGCACCAAACCATGTCTCCCAGTGACAGCTAAAATACCCACATGTTCCCCCAGCCTGGCCCTGGAGACTGGCCCTGACCTGTCTCCACCCTCTCAGCCTCATCTACTACTGTTTCCATTCCTGCATTTTGGGACCATTGTTCCTTAGATATGAGCATAAAGTTTGAAATCAAAGAGCTGTGCATTCAAACAGTGGCCTCATTATCCCATTCACAGTGTTAAGCATGGTGTCTGGTACATAGGAATGACTCAATAAATACTTTTATTTTTTATTTAAAAAATATTTTTTTTTTAGAGATGGGGTCTTTCTACGTTGCCCAGGCTAGACTCAAACTCCTGGGCTAAAGGGATCCTCCCACCCAACCTTCCAAATAGCTGGAATACAGATGTGTGCCACCATGCCCAGCTTACAATGAATGGTTTTAAGACAAATGACTCCTGTTCACTCAAAATGTGGTCTAGCCCAGCAACATAGGCCTCACCTGGGATCTTATTAGAAACATAGGCTCTCATGCCCTGCTCCAGACCTACTGACAGAGGATCTGAAGTTTCACAAGACCCCCAGGTGATTCAAATGCACATTAGAGCTTGAGGAACACCAGCCTAATTCATAGAGTCCTTCTGAAAGTCAATGACATCAAGTGCTTAAGTGCCTGGCAAAGAGCTTCACCTATTACAGATGCTTTAATACTGTGAGTCATCTTCTTCTTTCTCTCTTCCACACTTCTGTCCTAGAATATAAAATCTCTGAAGCAAGGGACCGTGTCTCATTTCTCTTGACATCACCAGTCAGATTTAGCTCCCGGCTCATAGAAGGCGCTCAGTAGACCTGGCATAGCTTAGTGCACTGATTTTTCAAGCTTCAGGTTGCAAATTATTAGTGGGCTGAGAAATAACCATTTAAAAAATAATTAGAGGATTGTGGGAAGATGGCAGAGTAAGAAGTATTAGGAATCTGTACCTCCCCCGCCACCACCTGGACAGTAATGGCACTGACAGACTCTATCTGATATAACTATTTTGGAACTCTGATGTCTATTTGAAGGATTCCAACTTTCAAGAGAGAGCTTGGATGGTAAATTGAGGTTAATTCTAGTTAGCTTCAGCTGGTGCAAGCTGAAGGGCCATCCTCAGGGCCATGCATGTTCTTATAGCAGCTTGTAGGTATCAACTAAAGAAAAATCAGGTTTTTAAAGAATTAAAGTTAGTTTTATTCAGAGTCTTACTGAGGATGGCAACTCAGAGGGTTTCTGTTAGACTGCTCTACAGCATTATTTCAGCAACCATTTATATATTGGTGTTGGTGGTCTGCATGTGCTCAAATTTTATATCAGATGTGCTCGGAAGTTACATTAGAGCAAAGTCTCATCAAAGTGGGGGTGCAAGGCTACAGAGGCATCATCATTAATTCGGCCAGACATTATGTATGGCACAGGAAGAGGAAAGGGCTAGGACCATTAGACTTATCTTTTCTAAAAATGCAGTGATTCAGGGAAGAGATGCAGACACCTGTGCTCTATCCTACGTCTCATGGTCAAGGCGTTCTTCTGGAGAGCTGCCCTCAGTCACGGAGTCAGGGCTTTCTGAAATTCTTTCTGGGAAGTAGAACGAGCAAGCATGCCTTCTGATTTGTTACTTTGTATTACACAGGCAGCTTATGGAAGCCAGGATGGACCTGCATTCTGATTGATGATTGCTGCTCCTGGTCATGGACAGGAGACATATAGAGGCAGCCATTGTTGTCCTCTCTCTTTGACTGAAGCAACTTACAGGGGATTTAAAGGGCCAGTGGACATTTTTTCCTCCCTCGCTCCGGGAGTGGGGAGTGGAGGTGAGCACAATAAAGGGAGGGGGGAGCCAGGGAAATAAAAAATAAATAAATAATGACTGAAAATGTCTCATATGATAAAAGACATGAATATAAACATCCAATGAGCTCAACAAACTCCAAAAGGAACAACTCAAAGACCCATAACAAGACCCATTATAATCAAACTGTCAAAAGCCAGAGACAAAGAGAAAATCTTGAAAGTAGCAAAAGAGAAGCAATTTGTCACATATAAGTGATCTTCAATGAAATTATCAGCAGATTTATCATTAGAAACTTTGGGGGCCAGATGGTAGTGGATTGATATATTGAAAGAGCTGATAGAAAAATAAATTGTCAGCCAAGAATCCTAAGTCTGGCAAAACATGTTCTTCAAAGGTAAAACAGAAATTAGGACATTCCCAAGTAAACAAAAGCTGAGGGGGTTCATTACCACCAGACCTGCCCTTCAAGAAATGCTAAAAGAAGTCCGCAGGTTGGAATGAAAGGATGTTAGACACTGTTAAGGAAAGAAAGATCTCAGAAAAAGATAAATACATGGGCTATTATAAAAGCTGGCATAATTATAACTCTAGTTTATAACTCCACATTTTGTTTTCATATTATTTAAGAGGTTAATGCTTAAGAAAGTATTAGTTTATGTTTCTGGACACGCAATATATAAAAATTTAATTTTGTAATATCAACAACTAAACAAAGTAAGGAAAGAGCTGTACAGGAGCAGAGTTTGTGTGTGTTATTAAAGGTAAACTGGTATAAATTCAAATTGGATGGGCTCAGAGCCTATAGCTCAGCAGCTAGGTCACTGGCCATGTACACCAGAGCTGCCGGGTTTGAATCTAGCCCAGGTCTGCCAAACAACAATGACAACTACAACCAAAAAATTGCCGGGCATTGTGGCAGGCACCTGTAGTCCCAGCTACTTGGGAGGCTGAGGCAAGAGAATCGCTTAAGCCCAAGAGTTTGAGGTTGCTGTGACTTGTGATGCCACAGCACTCTACCAAGGGTGACAGCTTGAGATTCTGTCTCAAAAAAAAAGAAATTCAAATTGGAGGTAGGGTGCAGTGGTTCACACCTGTAATCCTAGCACTCTAGGAGGCTGAGGCAGGAGGATTGCTTGAGCTCTGTAGTTTGAGACCAACTTGAGCAAGAGTGAGACCTCACCTCTAATGAAAATAGAAAAAAATTAGACTTGTCTATAGTCCCAGCTGCTTGGGTGGCTGTGGCAGGATTACTTAAACCCAGGAGTTTGAGGATGCTGTGAGCTATGATGATGTCACTGCACTCTAGTCTTGGCAACAGTGTGAGACTCTGTATTAAAAAAAAAAAATGGAGTGTGATAACTATAAAGGAAATAGCCATATTTTCTACAGATAATCACGAAAGGAAAAGTGAAGGGAATTTAAACATTTCACTGCAAAAACAATCAACTAAACACAAAAAAAGGCACAAATGAGAGGAAAGGAGGGACCAAACACCCACAAGGAATACAGAAGACACACAGCAAAATGACAAAAGTAAGTCACTTTAAATGTAAATAAATTAAACTCTCCAGTCAAAAGTCAGAGATTGGCAGTCAAAAGTCAGAGATTGGCAGAATGGATTAAAAAAGACATAATCCAACTATACGCTATTTACAAATAACTCGCTTTAAATCTGAAGACACAGATAGGTTGAGTTTGAAAGGATGGAAAGGCTTGGTGCCTATGGCTCAAGCGGCTAAGGCACCAGCCACATACACCTAAGCTGGCGGGTTTGAATCCAGCCCGGGCCCACCAAACAACAATGACGGCTGCAACCAAAAAAACAAAAAAAAAGAAAGAAAAAAAAGAAATGATGGAAAAAGATACTCCATGCAATTAGTAACTAGAAGAGAGAGTGGTGGTTATAAATGAGCGAGGCACAAAAATGTCAATACTGCATGCTTCCACTTAAATGAGGTACCTAGAATAGTCAAATTCATAAAGACAGAGAGTAGAATTGGCTGGGCAAGGTGACTCACGCCTGTAATCCTATCACTCTGGGAGGCTGAGGTGGGTGGATTGCCTGATCTCAACAGGTTTGAGACCAGCCTGAGCAAGAGCAAGACCTTGTCTCTAAAAATAGCCAGGCATTGTTTCGGGTGCTTGGAGTCCCAGCTACTTGGGAGGCTGAGGCAAGAGAATCACTTGAGCCCAAGAGTTTGAGGTTGCTGTGAGCTGTGATGGTACAGCACTCGACCAAGGGTGACAAAATGGGATGATATCTCAAAAAAAGAAAAAGAAAGTAAAATGGTGATTGCCAGAGGTTGGGGAGACAGAACTTCAGTTTTGCAAGCTGATAATAATGGTTGCAAAACAGTACAAATGTACTAAAGTACCACTGAACTGTCTGCTTAAAAATGGTTGAGGAGAAAAATTTCATGTATGTGCATTTTACTACAGTAAACATGCGTTATTAAAGATAATAAGAAAGATAGTCCAATATAATCTTATTCAGGAGGCTTGAAGCACAAATGACTTGCTCTTGTAAATTTTAGCAGTTCTCTGTCATTATTTAACAAAACCAACCACTGGCCCAACTTCTTAAGCTGTTAAGGTTTCAGTCTCCGCTATTTCATATTGCATGTTTATTTTGGACAGTCTTTTGTTAAGCATTATGTTTGTATTGATTTAAATAAAATGTTAACATGAAAAACATTTTTTAAATAAAAAAAATAATAAGAGAATAGGAAGTGTTAGTGTTATTTTGTGAAATTTTGTTTTTATTTTGGGTGTGCATTTGTGCACATGTGGGTGTGTACTGGGTCACTGTGTAAAATGTATATCTTCCTGAGAGTCCAGCCTAAGAAGTGTCAAAGCCAAGGCGTAGTGGTCTATGCATAGGATCTTGGGGTCAGAATTGAAATCCTGCTTCTTTTGTTGGTGGACTGTGTGTCCTTGGGCAAGTTACTTGACCTCTCTGAACATCAGTTACCTCATTTATAATTGGAGATAAGTATAGGTCTCATCCTGTAGAAGTGTTGTGAGGAATAAATGAGGGGTTAATGTAAATTGGGTGGCATGATGCCTGGCACACTGCGAGTATTCCTTGAATGACATTGTCCCCATTAGAAGTACAATTAGAATTTTCTGCCTACATGGGGAATCAAGGAAAAAACGGTCAAATGAGAGATATATTTTGATTGCAGGAAATGGGAGAAATTTCCTCCAGTCCCTTGCAGACTCCCGGCTTGGGACAGCGGGAAAGACTTTTTGGACAAGGCAAGACTTGGGCTATCCTTTGAAGATGGGTCAGGCGTAGGCAGTTGAAAGGGATTGTGCGGGGTCTATTCTAGAAGCCAGCAGGGCTATAAGCAGAAGATTGAAGGGCTTAGCCTCTGAAGCCTATTTCTGGCTTCCTGGCATTCATGGTAAGTTCCACAGTCAGCGGGGATCCCTCCCTATTTGGCTGGGAATAAATCTGCCCAGTGGAGAGGAAACTCTCTGGGCAAGGCTATTTTTATTTGGTGAGAACGTTCTGTTGGTACCAGGGTAAAAATGGCCCTCCATCTGCCCAGTTGGGTTACTGGCACCTGCGTGGAGGAGGCAGGGTTAGGAAATACAACAGGGGCTCCCAGCAACTCTTTCTTCTCCTCTGTGCAAATCATCTGGTTTTGGGAACTGAAAGCTCTTTTATTTAAAAAAAAAAAAAAGTTATTTATTTTTGTCTTTATTTACTTTTTCTAAAAAAGACAAAGTCTCACTATGTTGCTTAGGCAGGAGTACAGGTGCTCTTCACAAGCACGATTGTAACACAGTGCAGCCTTGAGATCCTGGCTTCAAGAGATCCTCCCACCTCAGCCTCCCAAATAACTGGGACCGCAGGCAAACACACTCATTTGGCTTGGAAGTTCTTTTAAATCAGACACAGTGGGAAAGAACGGAGTTTTCCTAGGCACATAGTGCATACTCATTCACTTATTCTTTTATTGCAATAAAATATACATGATATAAAACTTACTCTTTTAGCTATTAAACTCTTTTTATAATAAATTGTATAAATGTATGGAGTACAAAGTGATGCTATGATTTATGAATACAATATGGAATAATTAAATCAAGCTTGTTGCCATTACCTCAAATGCTTAACATTTTTCTGTATTGAGAATGTTTGAAATTTACTGTCTCACAATTTTGAAATGTGTAATACTCTCTTATTAATTATGCCCCCTACAAAGTGCAATAGAACTTAAAAAAAGAAAACAACATATTCCTCCTATCTAATTGAGGTTCTGTACCCTTTGACAATCTCCCCATTCATTCCTCTAACCTCTATCATGGACATTATTCGAGTGCACAGTTCAGTAGCATTAAAAACATTTACAGTGGTGTGCAAATATCATCAACAACCATTTCCAGAACTCTTTCATCTATCTTAACTAGAAATTCTGCACCCATTAAACAATAACTCCCCACTCTCGTCTTCCCCTAACTGCTCTCATCTATGCTTGGACTCAATGAATTTGCCTATTTTGGGACCCTGCCTCAGAAGAATCATGCCCTATTTGTCCTTTGGTATCTGGCTTATGTCACTTAGCACAGTGCTTCCAAAGTTCACCTGTGTTGTAACACGTATCAGGACTGCATTCCTTTTTACGGCTGAATAATATCCTCAATTATTTTTAATAGGAGAAAGGAAGGAAGTTAAAGAGTGGGCCCTGGGTTTTCCAAAGTGCTTCAACAACTGCATGGGGAAAAATAAAAGTCACTTGTGTGTAATTTTTATGATGCTAATATCACCTCCACCCTACGAAGAGCTGTTCCTAACCGAGCTGTTTCGTGGCCCCATATACTTCTGGTTAAATGAGCTGTGCTGGACTCGGCAGTTCCCCCCTTTTGCTGGGCTGGTCATTTGGAGCTGGTAAATCGTGGTGGATTTGTATTGTGCCAGCTCAGGTAAAATGGAGTTCTCTTGCTTGCGGAGTTCTGGGTTGGCATGAGACACAAAGATGTTTGCACAAGGTTTGCGAGGTGCAAGCGGAGCAGCAGCCCTGTTGCTGCCTGTGCCTGAGGCCAGAGTCCCTAGGGTGCTGTTGCAGCTGAGGCACTTTGTCCCTTATCTGCTGGCCACCTGGTTGGCTGGGGCACAGTCAGGCCTGCAGTTCCGGAGTCCTCTTCCCATCCTCTCTGTGCCTGGCTCAGGTGTACATTAAACTGCACAATGCAGAGCACCAGCTAGTCTCACGCAGGATTCTCCCATCAGTGATGCTGGAGAGTTGGAAGCAGCGAGCGGCCCTGTGAGCTCCGGTCTGTCCTGGGAGTTCCAGCTCAGTCTGCAGGTCCGCATTTGTCCTTGGGCTCCTACATATCGTGTCCATTGTCCTTTCCTGCCTGTTTGCTCCATGGATGTCAGGTTCCACCACAAGACACGGCAACAACGGCCTGAGATAGTTGTGCACCCGGCTCCCACCGTTGCGTGGGGTCAGACTGCGATGTAAATCCCTGGGATATGAATCTTCTCTTGGTGGAGCCCTGACTGATATTCTCAGATCTCAGTTAGCTCATGTAATGTTTACACTCTGGTCCAGAGGTAGGCAGAGGATGTGTTGTTATCCCCATTTTGATGGAGCACAGACAGAGGCACATGGGTTCAACTTACAGAAGTAGTGAGTGGTGGGACCTTTGGAAGAGCCAGGCTTTCTGATTTCTGCTCTCCCTCTGCTATGCTCTGGGGATTTCTCTTACCTGGACAGGTCAGTAACTCCAAAGGGGAGGTGGAGGACACCCAGTTCGTCCTCTCTTTCCTGTGAGTCTGTGTCCTATCCTGCAGTGGCCGTGCTGGCTATTCCCCGGAAAGGACAAAATGGAGAAAGATTTTATTTGTGATGCCCTTGACCCAGACTTCCACCTCTGACCCTCTGAAGCCCTCTCCTTTAAGAGGAATGGTTCCCCTGCCTGACCGTGTGCTTACTCCCTTCCTATTTCTGCTTTTCAGAGATGAGCTGCTACTTTGATTGACTGGACAACAACACGTTGATTAGGCCGTGATGATTAGTGGCAAACTCATTGTTTAAAGAAAGGTGTGTTAGTCAGGATGTGCGCTGAGTAAACAAATGAATATATTTTAAAATCTTATGTTGAGGAATTAGCATACGTGATCATGAAGGATGGTAACTCCAAAATCTGTGGGGTGAGGCAAGCTGGGGCCCCAGGGATAAGTTGATGCTGTAGTTCAAACACAAAACAGAGTTCTGGCTCGGTGCCTGTAGCTCAGTGAGTAGGGCGCCAGCCACATACACCAAAGCTGGCAGGTTCAAACCCGGCCCTGGCCTGCTAAAACAACGACAACTGCAACCAAAAAAAAAAAAAAAAAAAAGTTGGGCATTGTGGCAGGTGCTTATAGTTCCAGCTACTCAGGAGGCTGAGGCAAGAGAATCTTTAAGCCCTAGAGTTTGAGGTTGCTGTGAGCTGTGATGCTATGGCACTCTACCGAGGGTAACATAGTGAGACTCTGTCTCAAAAACAAACAAACAACGACAAAAAACAGAGTTCTGGCAGATTCCTTCTTTTTTGGGAGAGACTAGTCCTTTTCTTAAAGTTTTTATTTTTTTATTTATTTTTTTTTTTTGAGACAGAGTCTCACTTTCTTGCCCCTGGTAGAGTGCTGTGGCATCATAGCTCACGGCAACCTCAAACTCCTGGTCCCAAGCGATCCTCTTGCCTCAGTCTCCCAAGTAGCTGGAACTACAGGCACCTTCCATAATGCCCAGCTATTTTTACAGATGGGGTCTCACTCTTGCTCAGGCTGGTCTCAAACCTGTGAGCTCAGGCAATCCACCTGCCTTGACTTCCAGAGTACTGAAATTACAAACATGAGCCACCACTTGTGGCTTTTTTTATTAAAGTTTTCAACTGATTACATGAGACCCACCCACATTATGGGGATATAAGAGCCAGGATTTTCAACATAACAAAAGGATGTGAGAGATACACAGTATATATAAGGAATTGCCTCACAGGATTATGGAGGTTGGCAAGTCCTAAAATCTGCAGAGTAAGGTAGGCTGGAGATCTGGAGAGCTGGTGTAAGTGTAGGTTGAATATGAAGGCCTGAGACCCAGGAAACGCTGATAGTTCAGTTTGAGTTTGAAGGCAGAAAGAAAGCTGATGTCTCAGTTCAAAGCCCATCAACCAGGGAGAATTCTCTCTTATTCGGGGGAGGAGCAGACTTTTTGTTCTAGTCAGGCCTTCAACGGGTTAGATGAGACCCACCCACATTAGGGAGTGCTGTCTGTTACTCAGGCTACTGATTTGAATGTTAATCTCATCCAGAAACACTCTCACAGACACACACCCAGAATAACGTTTGGCCAAATATCTGGGCACCCTGTGGCCCAGTCAAGTTGATACATACATTTTTTTTTTCTTTAGAGGCAAAGTCTTGCTCTGTCACCCTGGAGTGCTGTGGTGTGATTGTAGCTCATAGCAGCCTCAAACTGCTGAACTTGAAATATCTTCTCAGCTCAGCCTCTGGAGTAGTTGAGAATACAGGTGTGCACTACTACACTGGCTAATTTTTTATTTTTATTTTTTTATTTTCATTTTTATTTTTATTGAAACAGAGTCTCACTCTGCCGCCCTCTGTAGAGTGCTGTGGCATCACTGATCACAGCAACCTCAAACTCTTGGGCTTAAGCAATCCTCTTACCTCAGCCTCCCAAGTAGTTGGGACTACAGGCACCTGTCACAACACCTGGCTATTTTTTTGTTGCAGTTATCATTGTTTTTTTAGCTGGCCCTGGCTGAGTTCGAACCACCAGGCTTGGTGTATGTGGCTGGTGTAAGCACTGTGCTATGGGCCCTGAACCTATTTTTATTTTTAGAGACAAGGTCTCACTACGTTGCCTGGGCTGGTCTTAGACTCCTGGCCTCAAGGGATCCTCCCACCCCAGACTCCCAAGTGCTGGGATTACAGGGTGAGTTACCTCGACCGACTGCATTTTTTTTGACCCAATTCTCTATCCTGTTGGTTCCTTTGTCAATGAGTTAAATAAATCATTGACACCTGCTCATCATGTATTTATATGACAGCTACGTTATGGTTTTTTTTGTTGTTTGTTTGTTTTTACAGTTTTTGGCCAGGGCTGGGTTTGAACCTGCCACCTCCAGCATATGGGGCCTACTCCTTTGAGCCACAGGCACTGCCCAGTTATGTTATGTTTTAATGTTCTGAAAGTTAGACACATCACAGAAACTCTTGTAAACTAGTTTCTCCCTTCCCATGCCTGCCAAATTCCAATTCCTTTTGAATGTGGAGTAATTTGGGCCATCACTTTTGTTATCTTGCCCCCCACCCACCTACCACACACATACACCAACCAGTGTATCAAGCTGTTTTCCTAAAAAAAAAAAAAAAAAAAAAAGGCAGGTTGTCCCTAAGAGAAATTCTGGTACTTGAAAATCTTCTCCTACCACTCTATTATCACTGAATAAATTTAATAGATTTCTAGACTCCAAAAAAGGTGTTTTATTTTGTAAGGAGCATTGTGGTGCATCCTCTCCAAAGCAAAAGACAAATTATTGTGTCTTGCAATCTACCAAAAGAAAGAAGCAGGGCTCTTTGGGTTCTGGAGGCAGCAAATTCTATACCTAGGGATTCTGCTCCAGCCTGTGTTCCGGGAAGCAGGAAGGGTTATCGGCCTTAAGCTGAGCTGAGCCCAGAGATGGAGAAGCCCTTCAGCAGGACCAGGTTGTTGTGCAAACTTTTTGACAACTACCTCCTCCCTGAGACAACCCGTGGAGCTGGGGAGAGGGGGGCAGACAATGGCCCGGCGGGCGGAGGGCTGGCCCATATGCATGAATGGTAATGAGTTAATGGCACTGGTGGTGGGTGAGGCACAGCAGCGCTTCTAAGGGAGATGCCAACACACATCAAGCTGTCAAGGCCCGTGTGGAAAAGGGCAGGGCGTGTGGAGTTTCTGAGGGCTCCCGCAGGGCTTCTGCCCATCTCTTCCTGGCATCCATGCTTACAGTGCAGCTGGGGACCTGCCCCTGTGGGTCTATGGTATCATTAATATAGACCAATGCTCCCCAGAAGGCTTGACTCTGACAGGCATGGGGCCAAGTATACATTCCTTTGGAGGGGAGGTTCACTGGATGCCTGGTTGTTATTTGTTTCCATGGGGGGCAGGTGTTAATTAAATGGTCCCTTGGCAGTGGGAGGTGGGCATTTCCCAGCCTGAGAGTCAGGGGAAATATTGGCACTCCCTTCGCCAACCAATTCAAGAAAATCGCCAAGAATGTTAGGGGGAAAAATGGCTCATCCTCAGTGGCAAGGAATTATTAATTAAAACCAGTACCAGCAATGGCTGTTATCATTTTAGTCATCTTTGCCTAGTTGAGGGTGTAAATTGGCATTACCTTCTTGAACGTGTCTTGGTGATGAATATGTTAGACGTGTTAGTGTTTTGTTCCAATTACTGCAGCTAGTCCTGGGTCCTTGACCAAGCCAAACTGAGCCTTCAGGGTTATAAGAGAATTGGGCTGAAATTTGTTATATTTTTAAAGTGTGATGTATTTTTAACTACACAAGTAATATATGAACCTATAATTATTGTAAACAAATCAAACATTACTGATAAAACTAAAATTCCACCTTAGGACCATCACCCCCATTTCTGAAGTCCCCTCTGTTATCAGGTGGTGTATTTTTTTGTTTGTTTGTTTGTTTTTGAGATAGAGTCTCACTTTGTTGCCTCAGTAGAGGGCTATGGTGTCATAGCTCACAGCAACCACAAACTCTTGGGCTCAAGTGATTCTCTTGCCTCAGCCTCTCGAGTAGCTGGGACTACAGGTGCCCACCACAGCACCCGGCTATTCTTTTAGAAATAAGGTCTTGCTCTGGCTTGGGCTGGTCTTGAACCTGTGAGGTCAGGAATCTACCCACCTCAGTCTCCCAGAGTGCTAGGGTTACAGGTGTGAGCCACCGTACTGTTGTTAGTTTTGTGTGTATCTTTTGAGTTCCTTTATTCTGTGTTTACAGATATATGTGTTTACAGTAATACAAAGCATAATTCTGTGGGGAGTTTTTGAAAATAAATGATATAATAGTCCCTATTTATGGCAGACTCTGATGAGAGTATGATCCCCAATGAAGAAAAGGGTAGAAGTGTCCTTGACTGTCCTGCAGTCTAAGGCAAGTTCAACAAGGACATTGGGGCATTCTTGAGCCAGACTCCACCAACAAGGGAATCCTATGTTTCCCAAGAACATGTCTACCTTAATACCCACATTTCATCCAGTCATTACCTGGAAATGCAGATGAAGTGATGGATTCTAAACACAACAGCTGGGGCCCTGGTCAATCATGCTCCTGGTTGTAGGAGGTCTGTGAGGTGCATTCTCATGGCCATCACAATTTTCATGTCCAAAAAGCAGTTCACAGTTGTTTAACTTTGGCTGGTGGGATATTGGGGACACATACACACATCTATCATCTAAGAATATCTCTCTATCTATCATCTTCATCCATCTGTCCATCCAGCCAGCCAGCCATTCTATACACATCATTTATTTGTCATTTATCATTGATCTATTATCATTTATTCCCTTTGGCTGGCTGTCTCTCTCTCTCTTAGTCTGAGACTTTCTCCAGGCTTGAGTGGTTACCTGGCTTGCTTGCACACAGTATTTTTCTTTTCTTTCTTTCTTTTTTTTTTTTGAGATAGAGTCTCACTTTGTAGCCCTTGATAGAGTGCCATGGTGTCATAGCTCATAGCAACCTCAAACTCTTGGGCTAAAGTGATTCTCTTGCCTCAGCCTCCCAAATAGCTGGGACTACAGGTGCCTGCCACAACGCCCAGCTATTTTTTAGAGACAGGGTCTCACTCTTGCTCAGGCTGGTCTCAAACCGTGAGCTCAGGCAATCCACCTGCCTCTGCCTCCCACAGTGCTAGGATTACAGGTATGAGTCACCGCACCCAGCCTTGCCCACAGCATTTCGATGGCAACAGTTTAGGAAAGGCTGGGAGTTGTGTGAGTTGTCAGAGACTAGCACAGTGGCACCCACATATGACAAGAGACAAAAATACCCAAAGTAGATGCAGCCCATAGCACCCTGAGTCATCAAGAAAAGGCGAATCCTCTTGAGTATCTCCTGGTTAAGGAAGCAGGGAAACATGTAACATGGTGTAGAAAGAGTTCCATCCAAAATGGGAAAATGGAGATAGTTGCGATGCTGACGAGTATGTTTTAGTTTTCTGGAAAAGTCACCAACACAGACTTCCTCATGTCCCAAATGTGCCTGGTAAATCACAGTCAGAGCTGGAAGGGCTGTTTCCATTTTACAGAGAAAACTGAAACTCAGAAAGGTTAACCCCTCTCCATAATGACACACAGTAAGTGGCAGGGGTGGGACTTGAACCCATGTCTTTTTGATTCCAGATGTGGTAACATGGAGATGCACCACCCAGATCGCCCTTCAAAGAGGTGGGCAAAGAGGATCTTTGGCTGTAGGCTCCTCCAGGGCCAGCCCCAGCTGCAGAAAACTGCCACCACTGAAGCCATATCCTTTCAAGGGACGCCTGCTTCAGTGACTGAATGAATCATAGATCTAAAGCCCCCGGATATTTTAATGCCATGGATGGTCAATATTTGCCCCAGATCCTCCCTGCCAGGTTGGCTGAGAGTTTGTCAAGCTGCATCTCAGTTTCACTTCTCCCGCTGCCTTCCCATCCCCCACAGGTATTAAGGCCTAATAAAAATCTTGTAGTCCAAACTTTGTCTTAGCAACTGCTTCCAGAGAACCCAACCTGCAAACACGGTGGAGCCTGGGAGCTGAATCACTAAGTGCCTGCCAGGCTGGCAATGAGGCCCCCGTCACTGGTGATGGGTGGAATGCAGACACAAGGGAGTGCCCCCGTGTTCAAACCTCATGGGGTGAGCTGGGGAGTGCACCAGTCAGAAGTGCATTGAGAAGCTGAGATGAATAGAAGGATGCTCTGAGGATAAGTAGACTGGACAGCTGGGGCTAAAAGGCTTTCATGCTCCATAGGAGAATAAACAGCTGACAGCCAGTAACAGGTACTTGCTCCTGAAGTGGATGCCTAAGAGCCTCTTTGGTTGCAGACAAAGTTCTCATCTCTGTGGCAAGAGCACAGACCAAGCCCAGAATTCAGGGTGACCAACTTTTGTACATGGTTAACAAAAATCAAATCATTCATGAAATATTTCATGCTATGAAATTCAGATTTTAGTGTCTGTAAATAGAGCTTATGGAAACACATAGCCTCAGCCATGTCATGTATACCTGCTTTTGCCCAACAATGGCAGAGTTTGGCAGTTGCAGGGGAGACTGTGTGGCCTGTGAAACCCAAAATATTTAACTATCTGTCCTTTTATAGAAAACGTTTCCTGGCCAGGAGCAGTGGCTCATGTCTGTGATCCTAGCACCGGGAAGCTGAGGTGGGAGGATCCCTTGAGCTCAGGCGTTCAAGACCAGCCTGAGCAAGAGGGAGACCCAGTGTCTACTAAAAGTAGAAAACTTAGTGGGATGTTGTGGTGGGTACCTGTGGTACCCTGGAGGCAGAAGAATCACTTGAACCCAGGAGTCTGAGGTTGCTGGGCGTTAGGCTGATGGCACAGCACTCTAGCCTGGGCAACAAAGTGAGACTCTGTCACAAACAAACAGAGAAAAAGGAAAAGGAAAAGTTTGCTAACCTTTGGAACAGAAAATTGTTTCTCTAAATCCTCTAATATTTGCCAAGTGCAACCTGCTCTCTGACAAGGAAACCCAAGCAGTAAAGGACCATTACTTCTATTAATAATAGTAACAGCCTTCACTTACTGAGCTCCTACTGTGCACCACGTCCTTTTCATTCAACATCTCATTTAATCTTTACATGATTGTTTCCCACTCGTTACAAAGATAAGGAAACCAAGGTTCTTAGAAGTGAAATGATTTGCCAACAATCGGGTTATGGTAGAGTTTAGGATTGAATTCCATCTTTCTGACTCTGCAGTCACTGCTTGTTAATTAAACCTCACCCCTCTGCACAGAACTATTCTAGACCTTTCCAAATGTTCTGTGTTGAGCTGTCTTGATCCAGTGGGCTCTAAAACAGAGGCTCCCCATACCCCTGCCACTGCTTTCCAGAATGTCCAGTCCATCTTTCTGTCTTGCAATGACAGTTTAGGTAATTCCATGGCTTTCTGTGATGGTCAGTTTGCAAAAGGGCAAACCAGTCCCGGCTACATTTCTAAACTCAGGCTGATTTTTTAAATTCTGACTTCAGCAGAAAAGGCCAGGCTATGGCTCAAGAGGCTTGGGGCCGTAACCCCTGTACTATGTTTTAAATTGTTTTAAATCTGGAGTGGCTAGTTAACATGGCAATGACCAACCAATACCATAATAACGCCCCTAGCTAATGATTTCTGACCAATACAGCTCTATGTACAGGAGCTGCTTAAAACCTCTACACATATTATCTCATTGAATTCTGACTTTAGTAAGGATCATACTTTGTCCTTTGCCTTCTCCCACTCCTTGGTTAACTGTAGTAGGACCAACTCTGCAAACCATTACATAAGCTTGGAGGGAAGTTGTCTGCCTCCGTTTGTTCCTTGCTCTCTTTAGAATGAGAAATAATTAATACCTGTTGTTTTCAATTGCAGGCCCCATGACCAATTGTGGAGCTATCAGAAAGTCCCATTTTACCATGCTTTTCAGAAAAATATTCTTGCAAAATCTGAGAAGCAGCATAATTTACCCAATGATAATTAACATGGTTTTTGCATAGTTTAGTCTCCTCCCTCTGTCTTCTTACCTGAGGGCTCAAACTTTTAGTCCCTCACCCCTATCTCACCCATTCCACATCAAAGCAGAAATAAGGCTCCGAGAAGTGGAAATAGAACCCAGGCCTCCTGCCTCTCTGTTCAATGCTATGCTGCAGGGAGAGTGGGGACCGAAGACCCCATTCTTGGCAAAGGAAAGCACCCCCAGAAAAAGAGGAAAGTTAAAAAGTAAACTGAGTGAATAAGTACAAAGAAAAGTCACCTAGTTCACATTTAAGCTTGCCATTGCTAGTGAGCTTCCTGCCTTTTCTAAATTCTAGCCTGTTGGGGATACAGCTTACAAACACCTCTGCTGGGTGTGTGAGCACTCTGAGGAAAAATGGTCATAGAAGAGGCTATGGCAAAGACCTAGAAAGATACATTAACTGGGTCATTTCCTGCGTAGTAAACAGGCAAAGCAGATACCCATTGTGGAGATTTGCATTGCCTGGGGCAGACCTCATGTCCCTTATCACAGAGGAAGATCCTCTGTGGTGGTGATGGGAGGAAGAGTCCTCCCTCCTACTGATCCCTCAGAGGAGATTAACACCAGTGGCGGTTTACTCCACAGTGAACTAGTGGCGTTTAACACCTCCCTAGAAATCTGTGTCTGTGATCTCAAGCGGGAGGCTCTTCCAATACAAGGCTCAGATTTCAGATTTCTCAAGGCTACCCTTAAGGTTAGTAATAATAACAATAGGAGCTGATAGGCTCACTCGGAAACTGCTGGCATCTTTGTTCCTTCCCTCATCTTACCCCTCTGGGCAAATAGACTTCCATAAAATCAGAGTGGAGCAAACACTTGGGGCCATGGCCAGAAGCCCACAAACGGGCAATGGACCCCTGAGCTCCTGCCTTTAATTCCACTCTATGTCACGTGTCTCTCTCTTTTTTTTTTTTTTGTAGAGACAGAGTTTCACTTTATTGCCCTCAGTAGAGTGCCGTGGCGTCACACAGCTCACAGCTCACAGCAACCTCCAACTCCTGGGCTTAGGCGATTCTCCTGCCTCAGCCTCCCAAGTAGCTGGGACTACAGGCCCACCACAACACCTGGCTATTTTTTTTTGTTGTTGTTGCAGTTTGGCCGGGGCTGGGTTGGAACCTGCCACCCTTGGTATATGGGGCCGGCGCCCTGCTCACTGAGCCACAGGCGCCGCCCTACGTGTCTCTTTCTTTACTGTCATTTCTAACTCTCTGTTTCTTCAGTTGGTCACCACCAGATTTCACCCGTCTTAGCAGACCCCACTCCCGGAGCAGGACCCCAACATTTGGTGCCCAATAGGGGCATGCCATTTGACCTGGGGCATGACATTTGGCATCCAGCAACACTATGCCTATTGTTTTTCCTGCCCTGGATGTATTTTTTATTCTGGTATCTTTTTTATTTCTTTTTTAAATTGAAGTGAAATCCATATAATGTGAAATTCATCATTTTAGCCACTTTAGATTGTACAATTTGGTGACTTCTTGTACATTCACAATATTGTGCAACCATTATTACTATTTAATTGCATAGCATTTTAATCATCCCCCATAGAAACTCCATACCCATTGAGGTCACTTCCAATTCCCCCTGTGCCCATCACCTGGCAACCACTAATCCACTTTCTGTGTCCACGGATTCGCCTATTCTGGACACTACGTATCACACAATACATGGTCTTTTGTGACCAGCAGCAAAATGATTTCTAGCTTCATTCAGGTTGTAGTATGTATTCTTCTTTATGCCTAAATAATATTCCATTGGTGGACACACAACAGTTCACTTATTCATTCATCTGTTGGTGGAAATTGTGTTGTTTCCATTTTTTTTGTCCTATCAATAATTCTGTTATGACCGTCCATACTTGAGCACCTGTTTTCAAATTCTCTTGCGTGTAGACCCAAGTGCAATTGCTGGGTCATATGGTAATTCTAGGTCTAAATTTTTGAGGAACAGCCACATTGTTTTCTACAGAGACTTCACCATTTTACATTCTCATCAACAATTTATGACTTTGGTAATATTTTTGTTTTCCTTCAAGAACCAACCTCCTCTTTGAGCCCATGTGCTTCAGATATATGTGTGTGTGTGCATGTAATATGTCTATATACATTTTATTTATTGTTTTGTTGAGCAAGACTGAAAAACATTGAATATCTTCAAAATATACAACATGATGTTTTGATATACATATACATTGTGAAATCATGACGACAGTCAAGCTAATTAACCATCACCTCACATATTTACTTCGTGTGTGTGTGTGTGTGTGTGAACACTTAAGACCTATTCTTTCAGCAGGCTTTTCTTCTTTTTTTGGTGAGAACAGTTAAGATCTACTCTTAAGCACAAAGGATACAATACATTATTAACTATAGTCAAATGCTGTACGTCAGGGCTCCAGAACTTATTTATCTTATTACTGAAAGTTTGTCCCTTTGACCAGTATCCTCCCATTGCCAAGCCCATCAGATGAAATTGACGCCATCCCATTTTTCCCCAGGGATGTGCATGTAAGCAGGGCCCAGTCAATCAGCACTTGCCAAAGTGATTGCTTCAGGGTTGGACATGTGACTCAAGTCAGGCCAGTGAGATTCAACTCTGAATCCAGAGCTACCCCTGGATTTTTGTGACTTGAGCCAATAATTTCACTGCCACTTTTTATTAAGCCAGCTTGAGTTGGGTTTCTGATCTCCTTGTAATTGAGATTTACTTGTTTAAAATCTCTGTCTGAGAGATTTACCTCCCATGTGTGTTTTTACATTTATTCAATATCAAGTCTACACCAGGCACAACTACAAGGTGATTCTGGAGTTAAGCTCACTCCAGAAGGGCAAGACTGGCTGGATCAATGCATGGTTGGAGATGGGATCTTGCAGACAAAGGGGAACTTCTGGCTGCAGGTGTTATCATTCCACGACCTCAGAGCTGTGACAGAAAGAAGCACAGAATTCAGGTGAAATCCATCCAGCACAATGAAAGTATCCCTACCACTCTACCCGAGTAAAAGCCCCCTCCAGTAGCATTCATGTCTACACTGACAGCCCTTTCTTGCTAATGCTTAACAATGCAGTTTTTTGTTGTTGTTTGTTTGTTTTTGAGACAGAGTCTCTGTTGCCCCAGGCTAAAGTGAAGTGGCATCAGCCTAGCTCATAGCAATCTCAAACTCTTGGGCTTAAATAATCCT
This sequence comes from Nycticebus coucang, assembly GCF_027406575.1. Taxonomy (NCBI): domain Eukaryota; kingdom Metazoa; phylum Chordata; class Mammalia; order Primates; family Lorisidae; genus Nycticebus; species Nycticebus coucang. Next base: position 92,912,263 of record NC_069791.1, on the reverse strand, counting down.
CTTGTCTCAGCCTCCCCAGAAGCTAGGACTATAGGCCCACCACTACACCCTGCTAGTTTTTCTATTTTTAGCAGAGACAGTGTCTCACTCTTGTTCAGACTCGTCTTGAACTCCTGAGCTCAAGCAACCCACCTGCCTTAACCTCCCAGAGTGCTAGCATTACAGGTGTGAACTGCTGTGCCCGGCCCCTGCTCTCCAGCCTTATTCTGGTCTTGACTTGTCACCATGGATAGGAGGATAAACCTCACCCACAGACTAAGCCCAACTCTGGCTACCAGACTCCAGATGGCTTCCAGGATAATAATCTGTTTTATACCTCACTCCCCTAATTAGGAAAATAAAAAGAGCAAAGAGAGAATAGCAGCTAAGTGCTTGGGTCTGGAGTTCTGTAGATCCAGGTCTGGAAGCCAGTTCCACTACTTGCTTGCTGTGTGACCTGGAACATGTTGCTCAACTTCTCTGAGCCTCATGTTCCTCATCTGCAAAATGGGAATATGAATAGTTTTTATTTCTTGAGAATGGTGTGATATTATCAATGATGATGATGGTGATTGCTAATACTGAACACTAAGCATGGCAGCCACATTATCTTCTGTTTTATTCGCATCAACCCTGTGAGTGAAGTACTGTTAACTTAATTTTTTTTTTTTGAGACAGAGTCTATGTCACCCTTGGTAGAGTGCTGTGGCATCACAGCTCACAGCAACCTCAAACTCTTGGGCTTAAGTGATTCTCTTGCCTCAGCCTCCCAAGTAGCTGGGACTACAGGTGCCCTCCCCAGTGTTGGCTATTTTTTTGTTGTTGTAGTTATCATTGTTGTTTATCAGGCCCAGGCCAGGTTCAAACCAGCCAGCCTCAGTGTATATGGCTGCCACCATAACCACTGAGCTACGGGCACCAGGCCCATTAGCCTAATTTTGAAGATGAAGAATCTGAGGCACCAAAACATTAAGGCATTCTCCTTGGGTTACACAATTAATACAGGGTGGAGTTGAGGTTCAGACAAGGGCAGTCAAGTTCAGAGCCCATGCTCTTGCCACAGTGCTATCTCAACTGTACCCCGTTTATTACTGGTAGCAGTCCAGTAGGTAGGAATAATGATTGAACCCGTTTTATGGAAAGGGCAGCAGAATCTCAGACAGGATTTGCAATTCCCTGCAAAAGCACAAGGCTAGAAAGCAACAGGGTCAGAATTCGAACCCGTGTCTATACTCTTTTCATTACTTACACCTTTGTGCTACCCCAGTTGCAGATTTGTTCTAATATTCAGGAGCAGGAGCCTGGGTGGGGACTTGCACTTTGATGTGTCGGTAAGCTGACACAGCAGCACAGCCCTTTGACTACAGTCTGTACAAGTCCTTTCACCCAAATCAGAGTCTGCATGTCAACAACGGACCATTAAATACTGCTTAAAGCATATGTGCTGTGGAGAATACCCATGCCCCAAGTCCCCAGTGACCTCTGATCACTCTCCAAGGTGCTGAATATGCTGCCAGCCTCCCTGCCATCTCAGGCGCCTCCCCAGCACCCCTGCAAGAGCCTTGGCCTCAGGGATACCTACCACTGGTAGGCCGGTACCATATCTGCACGCAGTCTTCCTCTTCTGGGTCTGCATGGATGCCGTCAGCTGGCTGGTTCCTATCCCAGTAGCTGTAGTCATAGGATGAGCCATCAGTCCATTCAAATTGCCCTTCCTGGGGAGAGGGTCCACCCGGAGGCAAAGCCAAGAAGAGGAAGATCAGGCATTTGAGCCACCTCTAGCTGAGGAATAACATTCTAGCCCCTCCATACCTAACCCCTCTCTGCATGAGTCCTCACTGATACTACTGCTGCTAACCCAAGACTACTGGCATTACTATGGCTATTACTACCTGCCATCTGTTGAGGGTTTATTATGTGCCATGCCAAACACTGCTCATTTCATTCTCACCATACTGCAAAGCAGCCATCATTCTCCCCATTTTACAGATGAGAAAACTGAGGCTCAGATTGGTCTATGCAAATTCACACAGCTAATAAAGCATTAGCACTGAATGTACCTGACTCCAGTACCCAGATCCTAACTTTGCCTAACACTGGTCTGTGTTTTTCTTGCCTCCTGTGGAATTACTCTGACCAATGGCAAGAAAAGTCCTGTTGGGAATTTGACTGGTGTTGCAATAAATGTGCAAACTAACTGTGGAAAGAACTACATCTTTGCAACCTCCAGGCACAAGAGCCATTTGTCTGTTTGTTTAAGGTTTTACAAAAATGTCCCCCCAAACACTGATAATTATGGAACCCATGTCATATAACGGGAACAGAATGCTTTCCTCTGACAAAAAGAGAGAGCGAGAGAAAGACTAGAGCTCGAGGTCCCGTTTCAAGTTACTTAAACTCTCTGAGCCTCAGTTTCCACACCTATTTGAGGGAGTATCTTCCTTACAAAGTGATTGTGAGGGCTGAAGTTAAAGCACAAGAAGGACTTAGCATAGTGCCCGGCACACGGTGCCTGGCCTGAAAAGTAAAAACAAACAAAAAAAAAACACAACAAAAAAAAGACCAAATCAAGCCCATTTCCTTTATGATTTGTTGTTATTATTATTATTATCTTCCTTAAACTCTCATTTAATGTAGTTACAATCCAATTTTAAAGTTGCTGTTATAAATGGAAAATTTTAGTGGGTTTTGTTGTTGTTGTTGTTGTTTGTTTTTGTTTTTTTGATAGAGTCTTACTTTGATGCCCTTGGTAGAGTGCTGTGGCATCATAGCTCACAGCAACCTGAAACTCTTGGGCTCAAGCGATCCTCTTGCCTCAGACTCCCAGGTAGCTGGGACTACAGGTCCCCACCACACCACCCGGCTATTTTTAGAGATGGAGTCTCACTCCTGCTCAGGCTGGTCCTGAACTACTGAGCTCAAGCAATCCACCTGCCTCAGCCTCCCAGCGTGCTAGGATTACAGGTGTGAGCCACCACGCCTGGCCTAATTTTAGTGTTTTTTTAAGAATTACAACTTATAGGCCAGTCATGGTGGCTCATGCCTGTAATCCTGTCACTCTGGGAGACTGAGGCAGGTGGCTTGCTTGAACTCCAGGGTTTGAGGTTACTATGAGGTAGGCTGAGGCCAGTGGCACCCTAGTCTGGGCAAAAGAGTAAGATTCTGTCTCAAAAAAACCACCATCTATTATAACTACTAAATAAGATCCTACCAGATGAATTCTATTGATTTAAAAAGATCTGAAATATCTGAGTTTAACCATACTTACAGTGTGCCAAGCATTGTGCTAAGCCCTTTACACACATTGGCTCACTTATATTTTTCCAACAAGGCACTAGTACTATCATCCCCATTTTACAGATGGATAAACTGAGACTCAGGTTTTTAAAAATTGCCCAAAGTTGCCAGTAAGGGTCAGAGCAAGAGCTGGAACTGGATCTCTGTTCTCTGTAGTGCTCTGGGGCAGGTCAAGAGTCACACAGACAGAATATACACGCAGGCCACAGCTGCCTGGCAAAAATTTGGGGATGAAATCTCCAGGTGGAGTTTGGTGGTGGGTATTGCCAACTATGAGATCTGGTCCATGCCACTCTCTTCAGCCTTATTCTCCAATATTATTCTGCTAACCTGCATCCCTGCCACACTGATCTTCAGCTTCCTTGAATGTGCTATAACCTCCCTTACCTAGAACCTTGGCCCACGCTGACCCCTCTACCTGGAATGCTCTGCCTCTGGTTGACCCTATTCATCTGTTAGATACTAGCTTGGAGATACTAGCTCAGAGAGGCTGTGGCAGCCACAGATGCGCACTGCTCAGATCACCTTCAGGAGGACCAGCGCAGGCAGCAGAGTTGTTGGCAGCTCCAGTGCACCTGCCACCTTGGATTCACCACCTTGTCTGTGCAGAGAACGTGCTTCTTCTTTCCCTTTGGGGCTGCCATTGCATCCACACATCCTCCAGGCTGTTCCCAGACCCTGACACAGCATGTCCAAAGGCCCTAGTCCTGGCGCATTTGTGTCCAGTGCCGGGCTCCTGTTCTGGGCATTCTTTGTGGGGAGACTCCCCAGTGGCCCGGCTAAGAAGACTTTCTCAGAGCTGTGCTGTGAGCCGAGGCTCTTCCCACCCAGTCCATCCTCTCCTTTCCCCAGTCTTACACCCACATCATTGTCTAAAGATCTTCCCTGCTTATTTATGCCCCTTCCTCTTTTTTCTTTCACAAATCTTTCTCCTCAAAAATCTCTTGCACATCTGGGCGGTGCCTGTGGCTCAGCGGGTAGGGCGCCGGCCCCACATGCCGAGGGTGGTGGGTTCAAACCCGGCCCCGGCCAAACTGCAACAAAAAAATAGCCGGGCGTTGTGGCAGGCGCCTGTAATCCCAGCTACTTGGGAGGCTGAGGCAAGAGAATCGCCTAAGCCTAGGAGTTGGAGGTTGCTGTGAGCTGTGTGACGCCATGGCACTCTACCAAGGGTGATAAAGTGAGACTCTGTCTCTACAAAAAAAAAAAAAAAAATCTCTTGCACATCTAATCGTGTTTTGGTGCCAAGTCAAAACACAGACTTTTCCTGACCATATTATGTGTACGTGTCCATCAATTAGTGGGACCTCATTAAAGGTCTTGCACAAATTGTGTCCTATTCTAACTGTGGCATCTTGGTGTCCGAGTTCTGTCTGTAAGCTGTGTGCATAGCAATGGTCTGGAACATCCGTGAAAGGCTTGTTCGATCAACATGAAATTTTGGTCGGAGCTTCCAAGGGAACCTGATGGTCACTGCTTCCTCACCTGTCTGTGATCATGAAGGCCTGTCCAGATGTCAGCTGGGATGCCAGGAACACAGCTGTTCACCAGATCATATACAAAGACATTCTCCTCCCAGCTGTGAAGGTAAGAAACACGATAGAATCTTTTCATAGGATAGAGTTGAAAATCGAAAGGAATCCTTGTTAGCCTTTCTGGGATCAAAGTCAATAGAGGGTACAATGCAATCCTGCTTTCATTTTTGATTAGGTCTCCTGTATATTGCCATCCTCACGTGGGCATCTCTGGATTTGACTCATGCCAGCTCAAACAAGGACTCAACACTACTATTCACCCCTAAAAATTTGAGTCCATCTCAAAAACACTAGCAAAGGAGGTGGGTTATAGTCAAAGTATCATAAAGGGACATGAAAAGCGTATACACTGCATTGCACACATCAAATAGATAAACAGATACATACAGACTTTCATCCTGTCATTAAATTGTTTCTTGAGCATTGATTTCATGCCAGGTACTGTGCTTAGTGTTTTACTGACAGGAACTCATTTCATTCTCACACCAAACCGGCATTTGAGCAGAAATTACTGGTTGTCTACCCCATAGCCATTCTTAATCCCTCACCCATTGCCTACATTATAACCTAGGACAGCCACATTTTATTTTCCTGGCCATCTTGGCATCTAACATTAGTTGTATGACCATATTTAGCCAATTAGATACAAAGGGAAGTCTGTAGGATCATCTTGGAAATACTTTCTTCCATGATGAAAAGAGGGAGGTATGCGGAGAATCTTCCTGTTTCCACCCCGTCCTTTTTCATTGGTTGGTAGCTGTGTGTGAACACGAAAATTGAAGCTGTTGCACTGAAGACCCTACACTAAGGAAGGCCAAGATAATCGCTCACTCAGGGCCTTGATATCCATGACCTTGGAAAAGGTCATTTGCAAAGGTTCAAAGGGTAGGCAGGGATGTAAGAAAAAATGGGCAAATAATAAGGCCTGCTTCACTCAAATTGGCATACTTTTAGTATATGAAAGAAGCCATCATAAAATAACAATAATCATCCCCGATCTAACACCTAACCAATAACTCACTTGAAAACAGGACTATTTTGCGACAATATGTATCTTCTCCCAGTAGTTTCTTCCAAATGATTTCTCCCTAAGGGCTGCCACCTTGTCTAAAATGCCCATCATTAGATTTATTTTTGCTTGAGGCATTGGTAGCTAATCAAAGTATGTATATATATTTATGCTCCTTAGTTCTGTGCTGTAAAGACATTGCTAATCCATTCCAGATTGGCAGCATTTAGAATGCTGGCACTCAGAACCCTTCTTAACACAGTGCTTCAAGGCAATCACATGCAGAGAGTTACTTAACAGATACTCTTGGAGGACGTGGAGAGGAAGAAAAGAGATGGGGTGAGGAAAGAATTACTGGCCCTCAGAAAGATATGCGCACATGAGAACACTAAGAAAATAATTGACTTCCTTGGGGTAGAATTATAATTTATTATAATTAATAAAAATAATAACTGCTCCTACTATGGAGCATTGAGTTAGCCAAGAACTGTACACAAACTTTAGATGCATTATTTTCTTTAATGCCCCACAATTTTAAAAGGTCAGTGTGGTTATTTCTGTTTCCCAGTTGAGGACTCTTTGGCTTGGAGAGTTTAATGTGACATGGTCAGGATTACACACACAGGAACGGATGGAGAGGAGACTACAGTATAGGACTGCCTGGCTCTAATGCCCTTAATCAATGCCTATAACGTCTGTGGCTTTCTTCATTTGGAACACCTGCTGCCCTCATCCCCTAAGCTTCCCAATCCTTTAAGATCCTGATACAGGACCAGTTCTTCCAGAAAACCTTCCATGAACATCCTTTATTTAAATCCTTAACTGCCTGTCCTCTAGTGGCTGGCTGATTGGTTTACTTCTCCATTTTCAAGATCTGGTGCCCCCACACCAGATGCAAGGACATACAGACTGACATCACACCTCATTTCCATTTGACACCTTCTCCCTTACACCATCACCATGCTCTACTCAATGCTGGTACTCTGAGAGCCTGTGTTCTGTCTAAAATGAGAGCGATAAGATTTCTGGGGACAAAGCATTCTTCAGTCCAATGGTCTTTGACCTTGGTCCACCCAGCTGGGTAAGCAATGGTGTCCGCAAATGCCTCTCTCATGCTAATTCAGGCACTCTTTTATCAACTGCTGAATGTGAGTTTTGAGCAGTCACACAGTAGAACAGTGGCCTAGTCATTTTAGCATTATCGCCATCTTTGTTCAACAGCACCTGTTTGGATAAGCTATTTGAATATTTTATGGCATTTCCCACATATCTGATCAAAATAACTGGGAAATGGAAAGGTCCAGGCTGCTTTTGCAAGTATTAAGAAGCTGAGATGAAATGAGCTTAATTCAATTGAACCGTTTCTTGAAACAAAAAAGGGAATTATTAGAAAAATGGAAAGTATGAAAGTCCTAAATTTTAATCAGAGGTTCTGTGCACTCAAGCTGATGGTGTGTTTCATTAGGAAGGAAAGAAACAAAATGAAAAGGCATGAAGGAAGAGCTACGTAGAACTGGATCCTGTCTCAATGATGAGGTGACACTGGGGACTTTGTACCAGTACTTAGCTTTATGAGAACTGAAGCCTATTTATAACAGGTAAATACATTGTTTGAGTTCAACTTTTCTACATGTTTTCAGGAAAGTATTACATGCCAAAGCAGGAAACAACTGTAGCAGAGGGGACAGAGAGAGAATGTTGGTACGAGAGAAAGAGAGACGCTAGGAGTTGAGGAGAAAGGAAGCAGGTAAACTCATGCCAAAAAAGAACAGGAGCTGGGTCAGGGATTGCTGAAAAACTGCTGTATTTGTCTGGAATTCGGATGCACAGTTCCCCGTGGGCTAGGCTGTCAGTACAACGAGGCAGGCTGAGCTGTCTTCCCCGCAGGCTGGCTAAAATCTTGATTTGGAATCACTTTTATATTCACTCTTTATTATATGCCTCATTTTCCTCTGCAGGCAGGCCCTTCTTTGGGAATTCATGTCACTCATCTTTCTAAGTACCAATCCCATGCCATGCTCTGCTCTGAATAATGCCTCTCCCAGGTTCCCATATCCGCTGGCTTCCAGCAAATGGGAGGCATCGATGGGTCATTAGACGATGGGGAGGAGAGATAAACCAAGGCATTTCTTTCTCTCTCCGCATGGGAGTCTTTGCAGGGGCTGCCTCCCCTCAGTGGCTCCGTCTAGCTCCCTTAGATGCCACCTGCCCTCCACATGACTGCGGGATCAGCTTTCTGCGTATTTCACCTCACTACGCTCTCGTACAGTCTGAGCTCCCATCACTGTGTATGTCTTAAATTCTGCTTTCAAGACCTGTAGCCGCTCCTGATTTCCTGGTTAAACTCTGACTGTCTCAGTATGTTCCTCAGACTCCCTGAGAAAACAGGTGTGCAACATATCTGTGGGAAGAACAGAAGGGGAGATTCAAGACTCATTTGGAAACTAAGATAAAGGACCCCTTCTCTATTCTTAATAAAATGCCAGGGATTCTACTCATCAAGGACCAACCCTCTTTCAAACTTAGCCGCTGAGATTCTTGAAGAATAGAAACAAGATTGGGATTTGTAGCTCAGGTCCTCATGGAACATAACACACGTGGCTCGAGGAACTCCCAGATCAGCAGGGAAGTCAGATGTGAGAACCATCAGGTAAACAATAAGGAAGGGAGTGCTCCAGGAGAGGTGGGGAATGAGTGCAATTAGGCCGCTAGGGACTCAGAGGGGACTTCAGCAAAGAGGTAGTGTCAGAGCTGTCATGTAGTTAGAGGAGGAGAAGACAGGGATGGGAATTTTCAGCAAAGGGAGCAGAATTGCAAAAGTATGGAGAAGGAAAAAGGGCTGGACCAGAGTGGAGAACTTTGAGATGGTCAGTGTGGCTGGGGCTGAGGAGACACAGAGGGTGTAGAAGGAAGCCTTGGAGGGTGATCTATGGAATTTTCCTACACGGGTCCAAAAGCCAATTCTGCCATTTAATAGCCATGTAACTTGGGGTAAATTACTTACTTTTCAGAGCCTCAGGTTCCTAATCTGTAACATGAGGACTTCTGCATCATATGGTTTGAGGGAGATTTAATGTGATGATGTCCACGAAACACTTAGCAAATAGATTTCATTTATTATCTTTATATTGTTTACATTATATTTGATATATATAAAGTATATCAGGTGCATTTCAGGGTCAAACCCCCTGGGATACAGAGCAGAGCACAGGACAGGCTGGGCACTTTTAAAGATGGATCTTCCAGAATGGTATTGGCCACCCCTGCTAAATGCTTTGCCTTCCACCAGCAAGGATAACTTTAATGAGAAATTAGTTGGATAAAAAGTAGTTCCAGGCAAGATGTGAGGCTCATGTCTATAGTCCTAGCACTTTGAGAGGCCAAGGTGGGGAGGATTGCTTGAGGCCAGGAGTTCGAGACAAGCCTGAACAACACATAGAGAGACCCTGTCTCTAAAATAACTAGAAAAATTAGCCATATATGGTGGCATACAACTTGTAGTTCCAGTTACTTGGAAGGCTGAGGGAGGAGGATCATTTGAGCACAGGAGTTGGAGGCTACAGTGAGCCGTGATCACGCCACTGCACTCTAGTCTGGGCAACTCAAAAACAAAAACTCAGCTTTAATCACCAAAGAGAAATAGCAGTTGGAAACACGGTTCTCCAGCCTCTTCCCCAAAGGGGTGCTCAGTTGGACTCAGAGGAGCAGGTATGCCACTCACCTGTGGATGGAGGCTAATTTGGCGGACTTCCTGCCCACAGAGAACTCAGAACAGTAGAGGTCGGCTTCAGCCCAGGTCTTATTGAGAGGGAAGAATCTATAGCAGTGACCTCTGAACTCCATCCAGAACAGGGGGCACAGGGCAGGCCGAGGCAGCTCTGGCAGGGCTGGGGGCAGAGAGGAAACAGACTGAGAAGGTTGGGAGTGCTGACCCTGTTTCCACAGCTTAGCGCATATTCATATTTCAGGAATATATTCAAGTAAAGAGTATGTCCAAGTAAAACATGTCCCATTATGATTTATGCAATTTTACACTTGAGGTCCAAAAAACACATGCACACTTACATTTTACAAAATAATAAAAGTAACATATGCTCATCATAGAACACTCGGAAAATGTTAATACTTTGGTACATTTTTCCTGTCACATTTGTACGCAGTGATTTTCAAAGATGAAGTTGTGATTATATTGTAGCATGCATACCAGGCAGTACTCTGATTTATAAGCTTGAAGACTATGAATGTTTCTCTCGTGTTATTATATATTTTTGTAAGCATTGTTTTAAATAGCTCTTGAGTCCTCTACTGAGTGGCCCTCTCAGAGTTTATTTAATCATGCACTTATTTTTGGATAATTAGATTGCTTCCCTGTTTTTTTTTTTAAACTACTACAAATAATTCTGAAATGAACTGCTTTGTGCATACAGCTTTTTCAGCATTTCTGATGATTTTTCTAAGGAGAGATTTTTAAGGCTTTGATACAATTTGCTAAATTGCCTCCTGAAAGCAATTTATACTCCCACGGTCATGTCTGGGAGGGCTCATCTCACTCTGCCCTTGCCAACGCTGAGTGTTATCACTTTCATGGCGATCTTTGCAAATTTTATAAGCAAAAAAAAAACGGTATCGTGTTCTGATTTGCAATTCTCAGCTATCTGGAGAGAGTGCCCATTTTTTCCATGTGTTTTTTGACAAGCTACAGTCAAAGCTATTTGTATCTTCTGCCCATTGGACTCCTGGGGTTCAGGATTTTTTTTCTTAATTATGAAAAGGAATAAATAAAAAGATCTCCCATGGTTGAGATAATAAAGCTCTCTCAAGTCTCAGCCCCTCCGAAGGCTTCTTAGGAGATACTTTATTTGGAAACCACGACTCAGGATGACTGGCCGTGGGAGGTAGGCATGCTGGGAGCCTTCCTCACACTGGGTTGGGTGGCTCACCTGTGAGGGCAGGCAGTGCAGCATGGGGAATGTGTGAGACCAGGGCCGGGAAGCCACCGTCCCACTCCTTCCTTGGTACCTATTCTTTCCCTTCCTGACCATCAGACTAGCTGATGTCTGGGGTCCCTTTTGCAGCCACCCACCCAAGAGTAGGTCAAGGTCACCCTTCTGTGGAATCTTTACCTTCAAGCTACTATAGAAGTTGGCTGAGCTCATGGGATAATAAAGTAATAGACAACATTGACTATTTATGATGTGCCAAGCACATAGAGGGAAGTGGGGCTTAGACAGGTTAAGTGACTTGTCCAAGGCCCTCCTGCAAATAAATGGCAGAGTAGGGATTTGAACCCAGACTTTCCTGACTCCAAAGTGCTTGTGATATGTCCTTATGGGAAATCAGCAAGATTGATGGTCTTTACGGTGCTGACTGTGTAGAGTTGCTGGGCCAAATAAATTCACCAAGTAATTGACAAATATAGAATATGTAACCGTATGATTATTAATGATTATCTCAGGATTTTATAAACAGGCTTGATGGGCATTAGGAGGTATAGTGAAGCCCCTGAAATAAAAGTGCAAAGTCAAAAGTGTGTGTGTGTGCTCGCGTACATGCACAAGCATCTCCGTGCATTTTTCTGGGGAAAGAAAGGGACAGTTGCTTTAATCAAGAGAGCTACGCTAAACAGGCCAGCTCTGGGCCATGTTTCTCTGCTCCCAGGGTTGGGCAGAGCCACTGGGTTTGCCCATTTGACCAGCCTCTCCTAACCTCCAGAGGCAATGCTGAAGGGTCCCGGTTGATCCCACTGCTCCTGATCAATCCTCCCCATCTGTCTTTTGATATATGCCAGCATGGAGGCAGTTGGTTCTGAATTTTCTCTCCTAACCCTCTTTTATGAGGTAAAGGGAGGTGGGTGGGTGTAGTTTCCTCGGCCTCTCTCCACTTCTCTCTGGGTTTCAGGCTCCTCCCTTCTTGAGGGGGAGCACTGGTCACCTCAATATCTTGAAGTGGCCTTGGTCGAGAGGGTTGAAGGGACCCTTTGTAACGCTGGATGTTGCTGAGCTCTTTGCGGGATGTTTTGACAGTGCCTATCACACAGAGAGGCTCAGCTGAATCACTCCCTGGGGTCTACTTTTGCAGCAGTTTCCCCTTAGCTTGGCAAGAAGCAGCAACTCATTCTCCACCTCTTTCCACTTGTATGTAACCAAGGACACTTGTTGGTGAGAACATAGCTAAGTTTGTCTGCAAGTGGCTGGAATGATTCACAGGGAGTCTAGCTTCTGCTCGTGCTGATCCACTTTCCCCACTTCCACTCATCTCTATTTACTTGGCATTCTAAATACTGATATAAGAGATGGAAGGAGGGTGACCAACCCATCCTAGTGTGCCCAAGACTATCTCAGTTTTAAGACCCCAAATTCCACATTCTAGCAATCCCTACACTTCCCAGAAAACTGCAGTGGTTGGTCACTCCAGTGATCACGGAGGGACAATTTTGCCTACTGGGGGACACTGGACAATGCCTGGAGACATTTTCAGTTGTCACAGCTGGAGTGGGGATGCTCCTGGCATCTAGTGGGTAGAGACTCCTACAATGCACATCAAAAAGTGATCTGATCCAAAATGTCAGGGGTGCCAAGGCTGAGAAACCCTACCCTACACAGGAGGCGGGACTCCAAAAACATGACATAACCCCACAGTGCCGCAACCACAAACATCACAGCAAACACCCACATGTCTTAGCCTATCTGCATTTTCTTTATCAAAAATTAAACCAGAGCCCACACAACTGATTAGAAGAATAGTCTGGGTTAGTTCTCTAATTTTAGACTTAAAATGTATTACTGGTATAAACCCATGGTTTAAAAGCACTAGAGACACTGCTAACGTGTATAAATTTAACAGCACGGACCTCATCAAAGAACCTTACAGAAGGAAAGTCTAGCACTTTCTTCCCTGAGTTTAGGATGAAGCATACTTCTTTGTCATCTCCCTCTGACAGGAGGATCCCACCCCCTCCCCCTGGTTTTCTTTCTTTCTTTTTTTTTTTTGAGACAGAATCTCACTATGTTGTCCTCAGTAGAATGCTGTGGCGTCACAGTTCACAGCAACCTCAGACTCTTGGGCTTAAGCGATTCTCTTGCTTCAGCCTCCCAAGTAGCTGGGACTACAGGTGCCCGCCACAACGCCAGGCTTTCTTTTTTTGGTTGGAGTTGTCATTGTTGTTTAGCAGGCCCGGGCCAGGTTCCAACCCGCCAGCCTCGGTGCATGTGGACGGCTCCCTACCCACTGAGGTACGGGTGTCCCTCCCCCCATCTTCTTTACATTGAAGGTGGAACCCCTCATGAGTATCTGCTCTGAGAAAGGGTTCCAGTCTCAATTTCCTGCTTCACGTGGCTCTGCCTTCACCTCCTACCGTCTGTGAAAACCCAAGTCCCTGCACTATCAAGGCTGATTTCCCACCCAGGGCTTGAAGTGACATGCCCACCGCTTTGGTCGTCACCTCTGACTTTGTTACTGACCCGTGGGTACCACCTTCACATCCTTGGAAGTCTAGTTCAACAGGATGTTCGTAAAAGTGCATGTGGCTTTTCTGCCTGGGTTTTGTTTTCACCAATTCACTGCATCCTGTCATCTGGAAGTTCCCGTCTCTTTGTCCTCTACCTCTTTTTATTTTCCTTCACTTTAAAAAAAAAATAATAAACTTTATTTTGGAATAAATTTAGATCTCTAGAAAAGTTGCAGAGACAGTGTGGAGGGTTCCTATATGCCTTTGCCCAGTTCCCCCTGATGTTAACGTCTTACAGAACTAGGAAATGAGCACAGATACAGTGTTAACTCAACTCCAGCCTCGATTCGGTGTTTTCTTTTTTGTTCCCAGGTCCAACTTAGGACCCCCATAATGTTTACTCTTCCTACACGTTTCATTTGACAGCGACAGGGTGGAATTAGATGGAGTTGGCAAGAATCGTCTGAAATTGGCCAAAATTCTCTAGCATTGTTGGATAATTTGCCAAAAATCACCATGACCACCTCTCCTGCGTCCTTTCCTCACATCCAGTCATTTCCCAAGTCGTGCCCATTGATCTCCCACACCCTCTCTCATTTGTTCCTCTTTTTCTTTACCTTCGAACTCTTCCTGCCCTGCTGTCTCTCATGAAGAGCTTCTCAGCTGCCTCTTAGCTGCGCCTCTGCTTTGCTCCCCCTCCCAGATCCAGAGGTGCCCTTCCTTTTTGGATTTCTTCTCACTGATAGCCTCCAGATGTTCCTAATGCCCTTGAGGGCTGCTTGCCTTTGGCTTCTCGGCCATTCCTTGCCCCTCCTTACTCTAGATGGGCTCCAACTCCTGCCGTTTCCCAAACATATGTCCAGATCTTGGCAGATACGTCCCTCCGCTTGATTCTGGCCAATTCTTCTTTCTCCTTGAAGTCTCAGCTGCGTGGCGACTTCCCCGGGAAGATGAAGTAGGAGCCTCTGGTAAATGCTCTTAGAGTCCCTCGCACCCCAACTTTCACATGTCCCCATGGCTTCCTGTGCACTGTTGCCCCTCCGCGTCTGTCATGACCATTCTTCTTCCCCAGTGCTTTCACACAGAGCAGGTGCACAACGACTAGTTTTGAACGAATAAATACATGTAGGGAATCCAATACCACTTCTTTCGGGCAGCTTTTTGGGAAAAATGATGAGAAGACAGTATGTGCCACCTGTGTGTCCTGCTGTCCCTGCAGCTGGGCATCCAGATTCGCGGATGACTTTCCTGAAGGTTTCTAACCAAGCCCTGAAGGCAAGTTGCCTGAACCTTGTCATCCAGACTGTTCAGCTCCACGATTGCTGTGCAGGGCAACTGCAGCATCGTCTGGGAGCTCCTCGGCAATACAGACTCTCAGGCCCCACACAAGACCCACTGGCACAGAATCTGCATTTTAACAAGGTCCCCTGAGGGATTTACGTGCGTATGAAAACCTGGGAAGTGCCGGTCTGCAGTGTACCATACTGAAAGACGGAGCCTGGACAATTACTCATTCTTTCTCTCACTGAATAGGGCTTGGCAATAATAATAATTAATTGAGGGGATTTGGAGATGGACAGGGAGGGAAGTGTCCTCTGCCTGAAGCCTGATGGACATTTCAAAAGGAAGTCCTCAGTGTGAAGAACTCCCTGAGCTATTTGCACCCCTCCTCCCCCCTTTCTGGTGCCTTTGATTTTTTTCCACCGAACAAATAGTTGTTATGGATGCCTAGGGTGAAACATACCAGAAAATGGGGCTGCAACAGGTCACTGCTCAATTACTCCCCTTTCCACCTGGGCAGGCAAAGGCCTCTAATTGGGAGGACCCGGGAGACAGAGGGAGCACAGGCTCACGCTAGAATAATCGTTAACTCCAACCTGGTATTCCCCCTCCTCTTTTACCTCTGAGATGTTAGAAACTGGAAATAGGAGGCCTTTCATCAACGTGACCCCAAACCAGGCTTTGCTAATCTGTGTCTTGGAAAGGGATTTCTATAGCTTTAAAACTTCACAGTCAGGTAACCATGGCAACACAACAACCAGAGCCAACTCTCCCTCAACACTCTCCGTGTGCCAGGCATTGTGTTAAGTGCTTTATACATATTGATTCATTCAGTCTTCACACATCCTACGAGATAGTTACCACTATCATCTGCTCTTTACAGATGAAGAAACTAAAGCACAGAGAGGTTGATTAACTTGCCCAAGGTCGCACACCTCCTAACAGGCAGAGAGGTAAGATTTGAAGCCAGGCTGTCTGGCTCCTCACCTAGAGATTCCTATTACATTTAAGTACATTTGTTTTGCTCCAGTCCTGATGGGCTGGTCCTTCATCCATGTCTTGATTCATTCAACCAGTACTATTTGTGCACCTACTTGGTCTCAGGCAGTCGGCTACAAGATGAAGGTGCTATGCCAAACTATACAGAGGTGGCTTCTGACCCCTTGGGTCTTAGAGTCTATGAAGACGAAAATTAAGAAAAGTAAACACAAAAATAAAGATCTCATTCACATGTCATTTGTGGGTGTGTGCCATGCTGGCAAAAACTTGAGGATGCAGCTCCCAAATTAGTTTGGAAACTGGTTGTTGCCCTCTACTTGAATGGGTGGCTTCCCTGTCCCTTCTTCAGAGAGCACCCAGAGGGTTACGACTGGGCACCACTGCAGCCCCTCCCTGGATGGGGTGCTCCACAGGAGCACCTAAAAGTGGCACACGACCCAGGCTCAGAGATCTCGGGGGGCTTCCTAGAAGAGGTGTCATCTCAACTGAGAACTGAAGGATGAACAAGAATCATAGAAAGAGCATCCCAAGTGGAGAGCAGAGCATGTGCAAAGGTCTGGAGGTGTGAGCGAGAATGCAGCATTTGGTTTATCATGGCTGGGAATTTGAGAGGAAGCAAGAGATTAAGCTGGGGCTGGGAGAGGGGAAGTGGAGAGGGGAGGCCTGGCAAGGGGCTTGTTGCTGTGGAGACCAAGAGGCCAAACTATATGATCTTTTACTTCAGTGAGCAGCAACAAAGACCCCCCAAGGTCTCCCAGTTGGGGTGGAGTCAGAGCCTCTGGGAACTCTGAGCTTGTTAGGGAAAGAAAACACACCAGTGGAATTCAGGGCTCTTTTCTTCCCCCCTCTCTCTTTTTAAGAGAATAAGTTGTCACCTTCCTACTCAATCTGGCTGTTCAGTCCCTGGCCTCGATCCAGCCACCCAGGGATGCACTACCCTGCTGCCTCCTCCCCAAATCAGCCTTGGGACCCAGTGGGGGCGGGGGAGGTGCTGGGGGCCACATGTGTCTACCCAGGCCCCATACTGGCCCAGGGGTGGGAGGGAAGTATCTTGCAGACTCCAGGAAGGTGGCTGCTAGGAGCCGGTGCTGCCCTCCTGTTGTCCCCTGGGTTCCACGGCCAGACTGGCCTCCTTCATGGTCAGCTCTGCCTCTAAAAATGGAACTGACAGTCCCAGGTCTCGTCCACCTGCACTTTGTGTCCCTTCTTGGGGCCACTCTAGAGGCCACAAGATACAAAGGAAGAAGCCAGACAATTTCTCAAATTGCTGATAACAGTGACTATTCATTGGGTCCTTAGTACCTGACTCCTGAGACCAACCTAGGAGGTTTCAGTATCAACCCCATTTTACAGATGAGGAAACTGAGGCACAGCAAGGTTAGGCTACTTGCTCCTTTGGTTAGCAAATGGTGGTGCCAGGATTGAGACTCAGGTCTGACAGACTTGGAAATCCCTAAACAGTCTCCTTCTTCCAGAAAACATCTTTTTTTCTGATCTCCATTTTCTCATTTGTAAAATATCTATATATTAACTCCCAAATTTTACAAATAATTAATGAAGCAAATTAGTCAGCATTTCCTGAGTATCTATTTGGCTTAAGGTGCATGTTCTCAGATTGTTCACAGTCTAGAAGGCAAAGAATCATCATATACTTAGTGTTCTAGAAGTTACACACAGATGGCTGTGACCAGAAAGGAGGATTGGGAATGGGCTGAGTGTCCAAGGGACACTCTAATATCAGGGCTATCAGGGCTAATATCAGGGACACAGTTGCCTAGGCCTCTGTGCTCCAACTTCAGAGCTTGGACTCTGGGGAGTCAGATGACCCTAGTGGAAAACTTGGTACTTTGTCCCTCAGTTTTCTTGTCTGTACAATGGGCATGATCACAGTACTTGCTTCACAGGTAAGCCGGGCCCTGGCTCACAGGTGGGCATTCTGGGAAACACAAGACATTACTGCAATAGAAACAGCCTGGGCCCTGGGACATTCCCAGAGCTCTGAGAGTGCAAGGCTAGTTCTTGAAAGGGAGAGGAGAAAGTTGCAGAACTTGTCTCATTCCCCATCTTTATCCCTGAAGCCCCACAACACGTCCTGAGCTTCAAAACACTTTTCTTATAATTTCCTTTGTTACAGAGAGTTCTCAGACTCAGGAGCCATAGACAGGAAACTTTCTGATAGCTGAAGAAGAAGAATATCAAATGTTAATGCAGCTCTTACAGGTGCACGTTACACTCATGAATCCAGTGGAGCAATAGGTTCAAAGGCAGGTTCAGAGAAAAGGTGTTGGGGAAAAGATCTGGTCTGGTTAAATCCTCCCAAGTCTCTCAGTGATGCCTAAAGGTTTTTGGTTTTTCTTAAAATAAACCTAAGGGGTGCGGTTGAATCACACTATTTGCATGTATCGGCATGTTAAAGAGGTGAGTAATGAAAGTTCCAAGGAGTGGGATGAATGACCTGTTTGTTCTGCTTTGCCCTTACAGTCGGGAGGTATCTAGAAGAAGAACAACTAGGCCTGTCCTCAGTAAGGAGGGTTTTTGCAGGTACACCCACCCTCATGGTCTGCAAGGGCCCGTGGAGACCCCTAAGTCCTTCCAAGCACACGTCAGCATGCACCTGCCAACACGCACTCACACATTCTGTCTGTGCTGAAATCCTGTTTCTCTGGAAGATCCATTTGCTCAGGCTAGAACTGGGCTTTCTGCTTGCTGAGAGCCTGGGGAGCAGAAGAACTACCACTTGGACCAGGGATGACCTTGGCCAGCCTGGTTGGCCTCTGTAGCCTCGGTTTCCACAGCTGTAATATGGAAGGGTTGGGCCGAGTGGATTTCTAGGACCCTTTCTTCCAACTTCAAACTCTGAGATACTCAAGGTTGCTGGAATTAACACAATCCCAGTCTGTTATCGCAGAGTAGGGGTGAGGCATGAAGACAGATGTCTGGAAGTTCCTTTCCATTATGAAGTCTTTTCATAGGAAACTGTCTCCTGCTTGGTTCTACCAGAACATCAACAACTACAGTGACAGGTGTGGTAACAGGAATAACCATCATTTTTCAAGTGCTTTCTATGTGCTAAGCATCTGACCTGCATGAGCCCACTGGAAATCCTCCAAGCCCTCATTATCCCCACTTTCTGGGTGAAGAAATTTGAGGTCCAGACAGGGCTCCTGGGCACAAATTATCCCCTACTTATTCTGACTTTCAACCTCAGTCTTGGCCTTTTCCCACTCTTGCTGGGCAGAAAGGCAAGATCTTGGGATATACAAGGCAATCTTTAAAGGTATTTTTTTTCTTTTACAAGTTCTTTCCTACCATTAACAAACGGAATGTGGTAAATTCAGTTTCTTCTTCTTCACCCCAACTCTTAGGGTGAAGCGCTGACTCCCAGTGTGATGGTATTGAGAGGTATGACCTTTGGGAAGCAATAGGTTTAGATGAGGTCCCATCCTCATGATGGGATTAGTGCCCTTACAGAAGAAAGAAACCCCCTCTATCTGTATCTCTATCTGTATCTGTATCTGTATCTCTATCTGTATCTGTATCTCTATCTGTATCTGTATCTGTATCTCTATCTCTCTGTATCTGTATCTGTATCTGTATTTCTATCTGTATCTGTATCTGTATGTATCTGTATCTCTATCTGTATCTGTATCTCTATCTCTATCTGTATCTGTACCTGTATCTGTATCTCTATCTGTATCTGTATCTCTATCTGTATCTGTATCTCTATTTGTATCTCTATCTCTATCTGTATCTGTATCTCTATCTGTATCTGTATCTCTATCTGTATCTCTATCTGTATCTGTATCTGTATCTGAATCTGTATCTGTATCTCTATCTGTATCTGTATCTCTATCTGTATCTGTATCTCTACCTGTATCTGTATCTCTATCTGTATCTCTATCTCTATCTCTATTTGTATCTGTATCTGTATCTGTATCTCTATCTGTATCTGTATCTGTATCTCTATCTCTATTTGTATCTGTATCTGTATCTGTATCTCTATCTGTATCTGTATCTGTATCTCTATCTGTATCTGTATCTCTATCTGTATCTGTATCTCTATCTCTATCTCTATCTGTATCTGTATCTCTATCTGTATCTGTATCTCTATCTCTATCTCTATCTCTATCTCTATCTCTATCTGTATCTCTATCTGTATCTGTATCTGTATCTGTATCTCTATCTGTATCTGTATCTCTATCTCTATCTCTATCTGTATCTGTATCTCTATCTCTATTTGTATCTGTATCTGTATCTCTATCTGTATTTGTATCTGTATCTGTATCTCTATCTGTATTTGTATCTCTATCTTTATCTGTATCTCTATCTCTGTCTCTATCTGTATCTCTATCTCATCTTTATCTAATCTCTATCACTATTTCTGCCATGTGAGGACACAGCAAGGAGGTGGCTGTCTTCAAGCCAGGAACCAAATATGCCAGCACCTTGACCTTGGTCTTCCCAGCCTCTAGAAATCTGAAAAATATCTGTCTATTGTTTAAGCCACGCAGTCTGTGACCTGGGAGAGTTTCTGACAGAATGGAACCCTCTGCTACCTGCCCAGGTGAACTGAGACCATCTCTCTTCATCCTTCAACCCTGTTGGGGTTACCAGATTACTCCCCCCACCCCCGCCCAAGATACCTAGTCAAATTTGAATTTCAGATAAATTACAAATAATTTTAGTATAAGTATGTCTCATGGAATATTTGGGATACACTTATATTTAAAAAGGATTTATTAGGGCCAGGTGCGGTGGCTCACACCTGTAATCCTAGCACTCTGAGAGTCAGGACCGGTGGATTGCCTGAGCTCAGGAGTTCAAGCCCAGCCTGAGTAAGATTGAGACTCTGTCTCTAAAAATAGCTGGGCCTTGTGGCGGGTGCCTGTAGTCCCAGCTACTTGGGAGGCTGGGGCAAGAGGATCACGGGGCGACTGAGTGAGACTCTGTCTCAAAAAATAAAAAAGAAAAAAAAAAAAGGATTTATTGCTATTTACTTACTGGTATTTTATCTGGTAACCATGACACCCCATTGTTTAAATGCACCTCAATGCTATCACAGCCCAGTAACTCTGTCTTAGAAGAATCTCCATTTAGGTATTTCATTATTAGTTTTAATTAAAATAAGTTTATAAAAAATTGTATCTCAGCCATAGAGTTATTACGAGGATTAAATAAATCTATATAAAAAGTGTTTAGAACTGTGTCTGGCACATAGGAAGGCCTCTGTATGTCTTAACTGTTGTTATTGAGATTATTAATAGTATGTTTTTAAAAGAATGTCTGGAAAGAAACTGATAGAGGTAACAGGCAAGAGCCTCAGCCATAGGGAGATTGCAGGATTCAGCACTCTTCCCCCTGGAGTCAGCATCTGGCTCCCTGTTGCAAAGTGGAAGAAATTAAGTTCACTTGAAGCCTCTTGTCCTCCATATGGAAAACTGGGAGGCCACATGTCCAAGGCTGTCAGCTCTCTGTCTCTGAGCTCAGGCAATCCACCAGTCCTGACTCCCAGAGTGCTAGGATTACAGGTGTGAGCCACCGCACCTGGCCCTAATAAATCCTTTTTAAATATAAGTGTATCCCAATCCCTGGGGACACCCCACAAAACTCACAGAGCTGCGCGGCACAGGGCCAGGCCTCTAGAGTGACCATGAGGAAGGCCACTAGAGGGACAGCTTTGTCCTCCCTGCATGCCTAACCTCTGGGGGTATGCGGATCCAACAGATCCCCGGGAATGACTGTCACAGCCAAGGTGGGGATGGGCTCCCAGATGGCAAAGCCCTAACAAAAATGCTATTTTCAGGCTGTCCCATGACACCATACACTGTGCTATGCACTGTCCCCATGTCATCTCTTCACCCTTGCACCGTAGCTCCAAGAAGGCGCCATTGTCACCCTCATTTTCTAGACCAAGCTGAGGCTCAAAGAGATCAAGAAACTTGTCCTGAGTTGCACAGCTTGTAAACTGCAAAACTGAGATTTAAACCCAGGACTTCTCTGGTCAGGGCCTAAGTTGTCAGGAAGCCAGCAGGTCGGGCCCCCAAGCCCCTAACGGAGGCGGCCAGGCCGCACCTTTAGAAAAGTCCCTGGGTGTGTCCCTCTGCCCACCCTCGCCCAGCTTGGCCCCTGCACTCACCTGCACTGATGCTGATGTCTGTTTGTGGAAAGGCCTGGACAGAGAGGAGGGTCAGGGAAATTGCAGCCCAGAACCCCCACCTTTGCATCCTGAGACCCTAGAAAGCAACCTCCTGGCCTGAGTGGAGGAGAGAGGCTCTTTGGCAGGAGCTTGCGTCCAGGGTTGCTTCCCAGGGTTCAGGTGGGGCCTGGCAGGAACTGGGGCAGGCTGGTGGACACCAGTTTCCTCCTCCTCCCTGCCTTCTCTCCTCCCTCTTCATCACACTGCTGGAGACAGCTCAGAGTGACAGCCGAAAGCACAGGAGCGCTAGGCCAGGCCCCCTCAGACAACCAAGAGGAATTTTAGTTCCCAGTGTGACCAGGGACATGTGCGTCTCTGACCCTTGTTTCCTCCTTTATAAGATGAGATAATAACAAAGCTTATATTATTTGTAAATGGCACACATTTATTACATATTTGTAAGTCAGGTGCAGATACAACTCACGGCACTAATATATATATATATGTGTGTGTATATAGAGGTAACAGCTCACAGCAACCTCCAACTCCTGGGCTTCAGTGATTCTCCTGCCTCAGCCTCTCAAGTAGCTGGGATTACAGGCGCCTGCCACAACGCCCTGCTATTTTTTTGTTGCAGTTTAATTGTGTGGCGGGCCGGGCCAGGTTGGAACCCGCCAGCCCCGGTGTATGTGGCCAGCGCCCTAGCCACTGAGCTATAGGCACCATATAAGCCTGTACTAATATATGTGTTATAAAACATGTCTCTCAAAACTAACATTATTAGAGGTTGGTACAAAGTATAAATAGAGAAGAAAGTTTGGTTATTCCCTCTCTCTTCCCTATCATCGTGTGAGTTTAACCCGAGAGGCTCCTGCTACAGGTTGCTGGGGAATCAGATGTGTCTATCTTAGTCCATGTTGTGTGGCTATGCGAGAATACCTGGAGCTGGGTAATTTATAATGAACAGAATGTATCGACTCAACAGTTCTGAAAACTGGGAAGTTCAGTATCAAGGTGCTGGAATTTGACATGGACCTTGTTGCTAAAGCCATCACACGGCAGCAGGTTAGCAGGAGAAAGAGGGACAGATACAGAGGGAGGGAGGGATGAGGCTGCTCCCGTAGTAACTAACTCACGCTCGTGGGTTAACGGCACTAATCCATTCACGAAGGCAAACTCATGACCCAAACACCTCTTCAGGTCCCACCTCCCAAGACCATCACAATGACAATTAAATTTCAACATGAGTTTTGGAGGGGAAAAATGTTCAAACCATAGCAACGGCCCTCTGAGTGTGGACATAATAGATAGGAATAAGGAGGGTAGTCCAAAGCCAGCCACTGGAAGTTCTTTTGGAAGTTGGAGAATCCTTTGATTTGGCAAATAAACCTCCTTCGTGTTGTTGTGAAATGTCTAAAGGTTTTGGTAGGCCAGTTCATGTCCCTCTCTGAAGGGACACTCACAAAATATTTGTTGCTTGCTCAAACCCAGGTATGGTCTATGGACCAGCAGCAGTGGTATTTCCTGGGAGCTCATTAGAAATACAAAATCTCACACGCCACCCCTGGTGTGCTGAATCAGAATCTGCACTTTTACTAAAACCCCAGATGGGTTGTGTGTACCAATGGGTGGGGCCTTGGTGTGTGCCACACTTTCCGGGAGCAAGACATGATTGCAAGAGGGACTTTACCTAACAAATGCAATCAGTGTAACCTGGCTTATTGTACCCTCAATGAATCCCCAACAATAAAAAAAAAAAAAAAGTCAGACAGTAAATATTTTGTATTTTGCAGGCCATATAGTCTCTGTCACAACTATTCAACTCTGTCAGGAACACAGGAATGTGTCTGGCAGTGTGCTAGTAAAACTTCATTTACAAAAATAGGCAGGGGGCTTCTGCTCTAAATCTCAAGCTTACTGTCCAGAAGGTAGACAATTTCTTTGCTTAACAAATATTAATGTCTTTGCTGTTGTTTGAAGGTTGTAGGTTCTCTTTGAAATAAAGTATAAATCTTCTGGCTTTTTCGAGTTGTATTTATGGAGCGTTGGTGTCCCCTCCCACTTGCCCATGTGCACACACTGTGTTCACGGCAGGCTGGGGTTCGGTGAAGATATATTTCTTTCTATCAACATTCCATCTATTTATCCATCCACCCATCTATCTCTGTCTCTAATCTATATCTATCCATGTCTCTTAATTTTTTTTTAAGACGGAGTCTCTCACTTTGTCACTCTGGGTACAGTGCTGTGGTATCACAGCTCACAGCAGTCTCAAACTGCTGGGTTCAAGCAATCCTCCTTCCTCAGCCTCCCGAGTAGATGGGACTATAGAGGCCCACCACAACGCCGCCTAATTTTTCTATTTTTAGTACAGACAGGGTCTTGCTCTTGCTCAGGCTGGTCTCCAACTCCTGAGTTCCAGGGATCCTCCTGCCTCAGCCTCCCAGAGTGCTAGGATTACAGGCACGAGCCACCATGCTGCACAACGTCCATTCATTTCTTAGCTTTTAAAAAATGTTGTCTATTCACCAAAGAGTCCTGCCCCTTCAGCACAATTATAAAAGAGTAGATGTCAGTTGACTTCATAGCTTTCAACTCAGATTGTATCCATGTTCAGAGTCCAAACCTGCTGATTATTTATTCCCTTCAAGCCTCAGTTTTCTCAACTGCAAAATGGGAACAAATCAATACTTCCTTCATACAAGTGCTTAGGAAAATGCTTAACACAGGATGAGCACTCAGTATATGTTAGCTATCATTAGATCACTCGGGAACCTTTGAAAATACTATATAGAAAGGTACAAAGTTGGTGTGATGGTTAATTTCAGGTGTCAATGTAATTACTCTAAGGGATGCCTGTGTGGCTGGGTGTGTCTCTGGGGTGTTTCCAGAGGAGATGGACCTGTGGGTCAGTGGACTGAGAGAAAAAGAGTCGTCCTCAGTGTGGGTGGCCACAGTTGACTGTGGCCCAGTTGGGACAAACAGGCAGAGGGGTGATTGACTGTCTCTGTTCTTTTCCCATTCTAGAATGGGACCCTTTTCTTCTTGCCCTCAGACACCAGACTCTGGGGTCTTTAGCTCTGGGACTCTGGGACTTGCCCAAACAGCCTTCCACAGGCTCGCAGGCCAGATTGGGGGCCACACTGTTGGCATCCCTGGTTCTGAGGCCTTAGACTTGGACTGAGTTAAGCTACTGGCTTCCCTGGTTCTCCAACTTGCAGTTGGCCTGTCGTGGGACTTCTCTGCCCTGGGATCAGGTGAGCCAACTCTCCCTAATAAATTCTCTTCTATATTTTGTACTAGTTCTCTCTGGAGAACCCTGACTAATATAGATTTTGGTACCAGGAGTGGTTTTAGAGAAACAATTTTAAAGATGAATTTTTTAAATTGGGTTTGGGATTTCTGGAATTGGCTCTCTGATCTGATCAGACCTAAAATGCTAAGGACCCCACTTCTAATAGTTCAGAGACGACTGGGGGTCTGCAGCATGAACTGTTAACTGAGATATATAAAACAAGTCACCTGACACTCCTTCCTTCTCCATCACTTAAACAGCAAGGAGTCGGATGACCCTATACATGATACTTTTGACCCTTTGTGGAAAACCAAGGAACAGAATGAAGTTGGTTGGTTGCTCTAACATTGCTAGACAAAGTGGTGAAAGAAAAGGATGAGCCCAGGGATTCAAATTCTCTGCACATAAATAGCCTGAAAGCTTCTAAGTGTGCCCTGAAAGAGAACCTCGTCTCTCGTAGCCACAGGATTGAGAGCGCTAAAAATCACACGCAAGCCCTCATCCTGTGACTGGCCGAAGCCCCACGGAAAGGCGAATGCTCAGCCTGGTCTGCTGTTAAAATGAGGGTGTTGATCGGGGAAGAATGCAACCCTGTAAGTTGGGATAGGGACGTGTGGGAGCACCCTGATGAAGCTGGGACACTGAGCTGCTGATTCTGATGGGTCTTGTCTTCCAGGGAAAGTGACCTCTCCTCCTCTACCCACCGTGGTCTGGGCCTTTCCATCTCTGACCGAGGGGATTAACCTTCAGCAGGCCCGGAAAGGTGAAAAGCCAATTATGGCCCATGAGAAGGTATGCTGTGCCCCCAAAGAATTGCTTGAATTTTCTCATTTATGCAAGCAGAATTCCAGAGAACACGCGCAGGAACGGATATTAATGGTGTGGGATTATCATGGAAGGGACACGAAGTTGGATCAGGCCAAATGTATTGATAGGGACAAACTAAGCAGAGATGGTATTACCGTAGACTGGGGAGTTGGAAAGATCACTAATCATTTGTTGCCTTGGTTGGCTGAAGCATGGATCGAAAGAGAGCCCACCTCGAGGGAGCAGAGATGCCTGATTTCCCCTGGTTTAATGTAGAGGAAGGGCTTCAAAGGCTTAGGGAGATTGGAATGTCAGAGTAGCTTTGTCACTTAAACCCTACTACTTGATCTGTCAAAGCAGAATGCTTCCCAGTCAGGAGAACAAAGGACTACCTCGAATCATAAAAACAGACCCTGCAGATAATGACTTTCCTTTTTGAGAAAGCTGGCTTGCTGACCATGGGACTTAGCAGCAACTGAGCTCTTGACCCCAGGCCACCAAGTTGCCATGTGTCCTGAGCGGCCGGTCATGAACTGGGTGATATCTGACCCATAAATCATAAAGCCGGACGTGCACAACAGATACTGCAGCATCACCTGGGAGGGTGTGTGTGTGATGAAGTCTGAGCAGGCCCCTGTGGCACAAGTAAGACATGTAAGTAAGGCCCAGGCCCGTGGTCCCCCCTCCTGCTACCGTCTCTCCTAGGTGCACCTGTCACCTCATGAAGTGTAAATAACCTGCCATCAGTTGGCGGAGGAAGAGAAAACTCGGGACAGGTATGCAGAAGGGTCATGATATGCAGGCACCACTCAGAAGTGGACAGCTGCAGCCTCACAGTCCTCTGGGACATCCCTGAAGGTCAGTGGTGAGGGGAGATCTTCCCAGTAGACAGAACTCTGGCAGTGCAATCAGTCATGCACTTTGCTTGGAAGGAGAAATGGCCGGATGGACAATGACATGGTGATTCATGGGCTGCAGCGAATGACGGTCAGGGACTTGGAAGGAACATGATTGGCAAATTGCTGACAAAGAAATCTGGCTGGGGTGATTGATCTGGACTACCAAGGGGATACTGGACTAGGACTCTGCAGTGGTGCTAAGAAAGAGCAAGTCTGGAGTACAGGAGATCCTTGGTGGTGTCTCTTAGTCAAACCACACCCTGTGATTACGGTCAACGGGGAACTACAACGGCCCAATCCAGGCAGGGCTGCAGGTGGCCCACACCCTTCAGGAAGGAAGGCTTGGGTCTCCCCACCAGATAAAGAACCTTGACCAGCTGAGGTGTTTACTGAAGACAAAGGGAATATAGAATGGGTAGTAAAAGATGGTTATGAATACCAGCTACCACCCCATGACCAGTTACAGAGTCAAAGATTGTTATGAGGTTTTCCTTCCCACTGTGTTAAGAATACATTAGTGCACATACACAAATATATTAAGCCAGGATCTTTGTCTTCTTTCCTCCCTAATTCTTGTCACATGACATAATATTTATTGACTTTATACCAGTATTTGAGTTTGATTTTGTTTTTCTTTTCTGAGACAGAGTCTCAAGCGGTCACCCTGGGTAGAGTGCTGTA